>NC_060083.1:36300184-39171851 GCF_922984935.1 Meles meles | reverse complement strand
CTCACTGGTTTTCTGTGATTATTCGACCTCTGGAACCCTGGACCTCCGCGTGGACTCCCGGCCCCGCCCGCGCAGAAGCCGCCCGTCGTGGGACAGGATGTGGCTGGTGCACAGCAGGGAGGAGGCAGGAGCCACGGGGCAGAGGAGAGGGCGGCGGGAAGATGGGAGAGAAAATCCCAGAGGTCCGGAAGGCCGGGAGGAAGGCAGGGCACCGGCTGGAAACCGCGGCTATTTGCAGCGCTGCCTTCGGGCTGCGGTCTCCCGGCTGGCGCTCGCTGCCCCGGCCGCCCCGCCCGGTGCCCTCGGCCACCCGGGCACGGCCCCGTGCTTGCGGCCTCGGCGGGAGGGCTGGGGCGCGGTAGCCAGAGCCCGGACGAGGCCGACGGCGCCGGGCCGGGCGCGACCCCGGAGGGCTGCATGGAGGCGGGTGCGAGCGGGACGCGAGGGACAGGGGGCGGGTGCGGGCGGCCGTGTGGCCCGCGAGGCGGGTCGCGGCCGCGGCGAGGCTGCTGGGGCGCCGGGTGGGCGCGCAGGATTGCTAAAGGCTGCGGTTTGGCGAAGACCGCGGAGCCGAGAAGAGCAAGGGCGCAGGAGGGAGGGAGTTTTTTAAAGCTGAGGGCGAACAGCAAGGAGGGAAACACGAGAGGAGGGCGGGCGGCGGGCAGGAAGCTGACGTTTCCCGAGCGCCCACTCCGTCCGCAGCAGGAGGGAGGATGGGCGCGCCGGGCGGCGGGCTCCCGGGCGCCGGGCGCCGTGGCTCAGGCGGCCCAGGGGCGGAGGGGCAGGGCGGGGATTCGAACCCGGTGCGCTGCTGCCGCGCGCTCTCTCACCTGCGCAGAGCCCGCGGACGCCGGCGGGCGGGGGGGTGGCGGGGCCCAATCGCCCAAGAAGAGGGTCTGGGAGGCGAGGCCAAGGGGAGAGGGCTTTGGGGAGGGGTCGCGGCCGCCCGGTGGGGATGCTTGTGGGGAGGTGGCGGGCGTGGGGCGGACGATCTGTTTCACCGACCCCCATCCCCCCCATGATGCCGCGGGGGGGGGGCCCTGCAGCTGTCTTTCCCGCGCCCCTTCAGCGCCCCCATGTGGAAGCTTCTCCTGAAGTCTGGTCTCGCCTCCTACGACTAGGAGTTGGCGGGTCCAGGCAGGACAACCGCTGGGTCCTGGTCCCCACGGCCTGGCCTTTGTTTGGCTCGAGAGACAGGAGGTGACGGAGTGGGCGAGGCTCCTCAGGCCGGCAGCCTGGTCCTTCTAGGGGAGGGCAGTGGAGCGGAGTAGCCCGGAGAGCGTGATCGGCGTCACCCCTGAAGAAGGACTCCCGCAGTCGTTGAGGCTACGCTGGTGCATTGGGTCAGGGATCCTGGACTTACTAAGCACCTCGCAACGCGGGTGTTGCCCCAGAGCAGAGAGGAAAGAACCACACAAACATTTATAGCAATTTTAACCCAGCGTGGAAAGTGCCATGGAAGGGGCATTTGGGGAGAAACCAAGATTCCTGGGCCCGCTTGACTCCCACGGATGGAGCAGTCACCCTTCAGACGCTTGGGAACGTGGTTCTCTGCACCCAAAGCGCATAGGAAGCCGACAGAACAGTTGCCTCAGTCCCCAGAGGTTGTGGGGGCCAGATACCTCTGTCCAGAGTCACCGAGGACATTTGGGCCCCAGCCTGCCCTGTTTTTGACATTTAGACCTTCAGTTAGGCCCGGAATATTTCTGAAAGGGCCTGAAGTTATTGCTCAGTTTCAGAAAGAAATTCTCAGAGTCTGGAGAATGATTCAGAACATGCCCTGACCTCACGCTTATGGTCAGACACTTCCCCCACCATGGAAGGCACATCCTGGCCCTGGGGCCCCTCTCTCTGTAGGAACTGGCACCCACTCACATCTTTTTTCTTTTCTTTTCTTTCTTTCTTTTTTTTTTTTTTTTTCCAGTTAGGCTCAGCAAGGAAAGAGAAATACATGGTGGGAGGTATTTGTCCCCAAGAAAGAATCGAGTCAAGAGTAGAAGCAAAGCATAGCACAGCAGCTAAGAATGAGACTCTGGGGGGGCGGGGGGCGGGGTCTCAGGGAGGCTCAGCCAGTTAAGCATCTTCCTCCTGCTCAAGGTCATGATCCTGGGGTCCCTGCTCAGTGGGGAGTTTGAGTCTCCCTCTGCTCCTCACGGTGCTCTCCTTACCCCGCTAGTGCAGCGCTCCCTCTCTCCCTCTGTCTCTCAAATAAATAAAATCTTAAAAAAAAAAAAAAAAAAAGAATGAGATCCTGGGTTCAAATTCTGACCCCAGAATTTTACCCTTTGTGTGATGTCAGGCATCAGGCTTTAATCTTTCTGGGCTTCATTTCCTTTACCCCCAAGGTGGGGATCATAATATATTCACTTTGAAAGGTGCTGAGATATTTTTTTAAGATTTTATTTATTTATTTGACAGAGAGAGACAAAGTGAGAGAGGGAACACAAGCAGAGGGAGCAGGAGAGGGAGAAGTAGGCTCCCTGCTGAGCAGGGAGCCAGATGCAGGACTCAATCCCAGGACCCTGGGATCATGACCTGAGTGGAGGACAGAAGCTTAACAACTGAGCCACGCAGGTGCCCCTGCTGAGATGTTTAAATGAGATAATGCATAAAACAACTTCATGCAGCTCCTGGCACATTGTAAACCTTAATAAATGGTGGCAATTATTATTGCCATTAATAATATAATTAAGCAATAACACTCATCCATGTTTTATGGGACAGCCCAGATTAAGCAAAGTGATTTCACGCATTCCCTGATATTTTGCCATCAGGTTGAGAATCTCGTAAGGACAGGGACTGGGCTTCTCTTGTTGGACTAGCAGTCTGTTCCCTGTGGCCAGGCCGCTTAGACCAAGGTCAGTGTGCCTGATCTTAAAGATAGGGTTCAGGGTGCCTGGGTGGCTCAGTGGGTTAAAGCCTCTGCCTTCAGCTCAGGTCATGATCCCAGGGTCCTGGGATCGAGTCCCGCATCGGGCTCTCTGCTCGGCGGGGAGCCTGCTTCTCCATCTCTCTCTGCCTGCCTCTCTGCCTACTTGTGATCTCTGCCTGTCAAATGAATAAATAAAATCTTAAAAAAAAAAAGATAGGGTTCAGAAGCCTGAGAGCTGAGGGAGGCATGTGAAGGCCCCTCTTGCTGGGGATTGGGGCTTCAGGTCCTGCGCCTGCCTCAGCTGTGGAGGGCGAGTAGAGAGAAGTTTCTCTCCGAGTGCCTGCTTCTTCCAGAACCCTTTATGTGCCTAAAGGCACCCAGAAGTCTGACCCCATTAGTGGGAGAGGAGAAGCTCATGTTGTAAATCGGCCTTTTCTTCCTGGATCTCGGTTAGCGAGTGTGGGAGAAAAGTGAACAGCTAATTGAAAATATAATTATAATGCGCTGTCCTTTGTCTACCCAGTGGAGCCTCCAGACCCCACTGTCTGCGGAACAGTTTGCTTCTCTAGTCCAGGAGGACTCTGGAGCCAGCCATCTGGAGACAGCACCCACGGGGTGGGTAATGTGGCTGGCTGGGGCTTGGCGAGAGGCTCAGGACTGAATCTGGGTCCCGCTCTCCCTGACCGCTGTCCCGCACCTCTGAGCTGACCGAGCTCTCAGAAGTATGCTGAGTTCAGGGGGATCCTGAGCGGGCTGCTAGGGAATTGGGGAGGAAAGAGAGGAGGCCAGGCGGGGGAGTGCAAATATTACCCCGCAGACACTGGGGAGTCACTCTAAGCTTCAGAGCAAAGGATTTATGTGGGATTTGGGGTTTTTTTCCCTTCATGGGGTTCCCAAAGACTTCTCCCCTCAAATGAGGGGATGAGAAGGAGGAGCTGAAGTGGGGAGAAGCTAGAGACCGGGAGGCCTGTTAGGAGGTGATGGTGATAGTCTCAGGAGGCAGGGGCTGGGATGTGGGGGGGTGGCGTGTGAAGGGAGGGTGTCCCCAGGTCTGAGCTCCGGAGGGACAGAGAGGGGAGGCGAGGGGAGGCACTGGGATGATGAAGAGGAAGGAGAATAGGTTCTGGAAGGGCGGGAGGAGCTGGTGAGTATCAGTTTGGACAATCTGACAGTTTAAAGTGTTTCTGTCCATGGGGTAGACCAGGAGGGGCTCGGAGCTCAGGAGACAAGGTCAGAGAACTTTCAGGAGGTCAGTGTACAGGCGAGTAGAGCCAGGGAGAGTAGGGTAACACAAGGAAATCGGGAATAAAAAGGCTGAAGCTGGACATCTGAGCAGCCTCACTATTTAAGGGGCAGGTGGTGGATGGGGTACGGGTGAGGTGGCAAGAGAGACTGCGAAGGGGAAAGTAGAAAGATGGGTGCCCGGGAGAGAGGAGAGGTACAGACATACAGATGAGAAATGCTTATGAAAGATACTATGGATATGAAAAAATGTGTATGTTTAATGCCTGGAAAAAGTACTGCAGAATCCACGCAGGTGGCGGGCGGTGGTCCATCCGGGATGGGCAGCAGGTAAAAGCGAGTTTCCATAACCTATTCGATATCCTAACATTACCTGACTATTTTACGAGAGCTGTGCATGCATTGCTTTCACAATTTTTTTTGTTTTTGTTTTTTACCTTCACAATTTGAAACGAGATAGGAAATACTCGAACTGTCCAGTAGCAGGAGAATGGATAAGCCAGTTGTGGCATGGAACACTACACAGAGGTGAAAATGAATGAATTGGAATGAATCAGATAAAACTCATCAAGTGTTAAGCTGAAAAAAGCAAGCCGCAGGAGGGTCTCTGCGGTATGATTCCATCTGTGCGGAATTTAAAAACATGAAAAATATCAATCTATATTATAAATGGACCCATATACATGTAATGTGTATACACAGACACACACACACAATACATAATCATATAAAATACTCATGGAATAATTGGTACATGCAGGGGAGAGCTTCCCTCTGGGAGGGGGAGGGGGGGGTTGGCGAGGGGACACAGGTGGTTTCAGTTTTCTCTGTAATGACTCATTTAGTAAGCTGGGTCGTGGACATTCAGGTTTGTTGTGCTATTACCTGCACATTTCTACGTGCCTGATATAATTAATACATTTTGAAAAGCCAGAAAAGTAATGGGAAAAGCCAGGGGCAGGGGGAGAAGGGTTTTAGGAAAGAAGGGAAGGATGGGGGCACTTGGGTGGCTCAGTCAGTTAAAGCAGCCAGCTCTTGGTTTTGGCTCAGGTCATGATTTCACGGTCCTGAGATCCAGCCCTGTGTCGGTCTCCACGCTCAGCGCAATCTGCTTGTCCCTCTCCCTCTGGTCCTCAACCCATTGATGTGTGCGCGCTCTCTCTCAAATAAATAAATAGATAAATAAACTCTTTTTTTAAAAAAAGAATTTATTTACTTATTTGACAGAGAGAGGATAAGCAGGGGGAGAAGCAGGCAGAGGGAGAGGGAGAAGCAGGCTTCCCTGGTTAAGCAGTTGCTTAACCAACTGAGCCACCCAGGCACCCCTAAATAAAATCTTAAAAAAAAAAAGAAAGAAAAGTAGAGGGGAAGGGCCAATAGTATGAAATGTGGCAGTGAGCCCTGCAGTGACGGAGGGCTACAGGCAGACCCCGGGTTGCACTGGGGTCAGAGGGTGCCCACCCGCGTTGCTGGCCTGGAGGCAGAGGCTCTGCCTCAGTGTTCCTGCTAATAGCCCTGACATGAGGGTTCTGAAACTCCACTATCAGCCAGTGGTCACCCCGGGGTCCCTCATTGTCTCTGGGACACGGGATGGAGCCCTCACTGTGTTTGATGTTGCTGCAGATGCTACAGGGAAGCCATCCTCATCTCTCACCAGAGAGTAGATGCAGGTAAGACTCCGGGAGAGACTCCTGGAGGACCCCGGGGGGTGAGGGGTGACGGCAACCCTGCCAGCCATGCTGCTGGAGGCGTAGACTGGCCCTGAGGCAGGGGGCTGACCAGGCTGACTTCGGCAGGAGTCAGCGAGTCTCTGGCGCCCAGGGGACGGGTGGGCGAGGACAGTGTTGAGGCTTGAAGGCTTGAGGAGGCAAAAGCCAAATCCCGGTGCCCAGGCATGGAGAGTGGGCGCTGCCCAGGCTTGGCAGAGAGCGGGCTGAAAGATGCAGTGCCAAGGTGGGGAGAGGGGCTGCCAGGGCTGGAGATCAGAGGAATGGAGGGGGGAGGGCCCAGGCACTGTCAGGGCTTGAAGCAGGAGGCTGCCGGGGGCAGGGTGGGGGGGGGGGGAGGGCGGAGAGTGGGGGATCAGTGGAGCCAGGGGGTGGCCAGGAGGAAGTGGGTAATGCCAAGGGAGCAATGGTAGAGAGCCGGTGCCAGCTTGGGGCTGGGGGCTGGAGGCGGGGTGGGCTGGGCTGGAGGGAGCCCTAGAGCTTACTCTTTGCCTTGTTCTCATTCAGTTGTGCAACAAAAACCAATGCCTTGGGGCACCTGGGTGGCTCAGTGGTTTAAGCCTCTGCCTTCGGCTCGGGTCATGACCTCAGGGTCCTGGGATCGAGCCCCGCATCGGGCTCTCTGCTCAGTGGGGAGCCTGTTTCTCCCTCTATCTCTGCCTGCCTCTCTGCCTACTTGTGACCTCTCTCTCTGTCAAATAAAAAAAAAAAATTCTATAGAAAAAAAAAAAACCACCAATGCCTTTGTTGGTGAGTTCTGAAACCTCTGTTGGTGAGTTCTGAAACCTCTCTTGGTGAGTTTCAGGGTTCACAGGGCCCTCTGGGGTCGTCTTTTCCAGTCCCTTCTTTGCACAGATGGCGATAGTGATGCCCACAGTGGGGAGGGGGCTGGCCTTTCCAGGGTCACCAAGTGCATCTAGTGAGGGACCTATGTGTCCAGGTCTATATCAGACCTGTGGGGTACTGGGTGGGGGGTTGGGAACTGGGATAGGGGTTGCCTGAGTGAAGGTTTCCAGTTTTGGCCAAGGAAGCCAGTGGTCTTGTTGGGGCGGCAGGCCAAACACATCGAAATCCAGCCAGCCATGGAAGGCCACACGCACTGCTGGGGCAACATTCTGGGACAACGGTGAAATGAGCTGGGACCTTTGGAAGAGGGGGTCCTAGGGAAGCTGTAGCTTTGGGAGAATTCAAAAAAATGGGGCGGCACTAAACTCATTAAGAATTCATTTTCAATGGAAATCAAATGACCTACATGTACTAGAAAAGACTTCGCTGGGCACCCGGATGGCTTAGTTATTAAGCATCTGCCTTTCGGCTCAGGTCATGATCCCAGGGTCCTGGGATCGCAAGCCCCACATTGGGCTCCCTGCTCGGCAGGAAGCCTGTTTCTCCCTTTCCCACCCCCCTTGCCTGTGTTCCGTCTCTCACTGTGTGTCTCTGTCTGTCAAATAAATAAAATGTTAAAACAAACAAACACACGCTTCGCAGGACAAAAACACATCCTGTAAGGTAGGATTGTTACTGGGTGTCTGGATCTGACATAGGTTCCTCAGCTGTCCTCGGGGATCAGGCCGTGGGGATCCTGGGCTGCAGGTAATCCTGAGGCCTGTAAGTCTGTCAGGGGACAGAGCGAAGGCCTTTCTTTTCATTTTCATCAGCTGCGGGCCCAAGAACACATACCATCAGCCAAGGACAAAGGTCATTTGGGAAGGGCCCTTGGAGAATGTGGATCTCCCTCCCCATTTTACAGTGGAGCAGACCAAGGCCCAGGGAGAAGTAACATAATCGTCCATACAACCATTTCTTCCCCCAACATTTCATTTATTTCCAAGATGTGTCCGAAACCTTGCATGTGAGTGGAGGCGCACTTGGCATTCTGGGAGGGCGTTGGCCTGAGCGGGGGATGCCTCAGAGGGGAGGGAATGCTCCTAGATGAGTGCTCGGGGGAGCTGGCCTGCCTGAGCAGAGCGGTGGGGATCGGCCCTGTTGTCCTCCAGTCAGGAAAGGGGCCCGGTGGTCGCCTCCACCACAGGACCCTCCCCTGTGGCCCATTTGGCTGTAAGGGCCTTTGGAAGGGCAGCCCGCCGCTGGGGAAGGATGGGGTGTCTAGCATCTGCCAGGGGCTGCAGGATGGGACCCATTTAGCCTCCATAGTCATCTAACCCCCATGACTCAGGCCTGGCCCTGCCCATGGAGGGCAATGGGCCAGCCTGAGCTCATCAGCACTGCCCGGAGCATAAGCGGTGAACCAGATCGCCCTCCGCCTGCCGCCCATGAGAGGAAGCAGGAAAGAGGGTGCGGTGGGGGCCCCCCAAACATTCCACCTGGCCCCAGCCATCTGCATAACACATGTCACAGGTGTCCGTGGGGCCCTGTGTTGGGCTCTCGCAGGTGGGTGACGTGTGGGGAAGTGTGTTTGCCTTCACGCATGTCCCTAGTGGCGCTATGGCCCACCTTTTCCAGGGGCCAAGTCAGCCAGGGCTCACGGGGACCCTTCCACCCCCTCCCAGGTACCTGGGGGCCATGTGTCCTTGGCTCATGAGGTTGGGCCTGAAGGCTAGGGCTCCCCACGGAGTGACACCTGGGGTGACCTGCTGGATCTTCGCCTCCTGGCCTTCAGGACTCATGGCTCAGACCTATGTGCTGGGGTTGGCGGGGTGGGGGGGTGGATCCCTATGGCTTCTGGGAGCCTCTCAGAGGCTGCAGTTGCTGTGGGGCCCCCGGCTCCTTCTGTCCCTCCACCTCACTCTCTCTCCTTCTGTCCTCCTCCGCTCCCTCCCTCCCTCAGGCCTTTCTCTGTCTTCCTCCTTTTCTTTTAGACCCACTTTCTCCATCTTTCCTCCACCTCCCCTCTCAGTCGAGTAATCGGCATTACTCTTGGGAGCCGCCAGATGGCAGCAGTGCATCGCGGGTCCCATACTTGCTGGGGGCTCCTTGCGGGTGGGGGGGGTCCCACCCAAACTGCCCCTGCCGCCAACCTCACCCTTCACAACACCCACACCCTGCCCAACACTCCGCTGGGACTTTAGACATGGAGGAAAACAGAGCAGCTGACTCTGGGCAGGGTCAGGGGTGGGGGCCTGGAGCTCCCAGAGCCGCTCTAACGTCCCCCGCAGGGTAGCACCTGGCCTTTGCACCTGGAAGCCAGGAGGGCCTGGTGAGCATCCCTGCTTTACACATGAAGATGAGACCCAAAGAAATGAAGTCACTGGTCCAAGTTGGGACCAGTTTCTGCCTTTCACTTTGTTCTATGTACCTTCCTGTTGTCTCTTCTGACGAAGAGGCAGCCCCTGTCTGCTCTCGGGGAGCCCCCAGGCTGATAGGCAAAGATAGCCTTGTCCCAGGAACCACAGAACGGGGGAGATAAAGGGGTAATCTTCTGGGGCCCCTATTGGTTTTGAGCCAGAGCTAGGTGAAGGCAGTCAGGGCAGGCTTCCTGGAGGAGGCAGGGACCAAGAGCAGGGGAAGGTAGGCTGAGTAAGGGCAATGCTTTCCACGGTCGCTCTCAGGCCAGGAGTTGCTCAATGGACCTCATGTATGGGGAGCAGCTGGGGTGGGCTGCTGCAGTCCTGGAGGCAGGGGAGGGAACCAGTTGACCCTAATTTTGGCCAAGCTCCTTTATTGGCCCATTGCCCTGCCCCACCCCCTCAGTCCCTGTCCCGCTGGGAGGCCAGCAGTGGGCTGGGGACAGGAGGCCCAGGGTGGGGTCCCTTCCCCAGGGCCCGAGCAGGATCCTGAGCCGGCTGTGGCAGTGCCCAGGAGCCAGAAAGGAGCCACCGCCCCCCACCCCTTTGGGCCCCTCTGTAATTAGGGCTATTTTTAGGCCCCTCTTCCTTCCTATTTCAGGCCTCTGGACTGGGCCGGAGAGTGGGCTGTCCTGGGGCCGAGGGCTGGAGCCGCTAAACTGGGCCGTGGCGTGGGAGCTGCAGCCACAGTGCAGACCACAGCGGGGCGGAGTCCTGGCAGGGGAGGGGAGCCAGGACGTGGCCAGGCCCCGGGCAGGGCTGGGTGGGGGTGGAGCTTGGCTCCTCTGACCCCTCCCTGGTCCCCTCACTGCTCTGCCCCGCGCTGGCCCATCCCTCTGTCCTGTTGCCCCCAGCCCTGCTGGTTCCAGGCGGTGAGCCCTGGGTCAGCATCTCCGTGTGTCAGAGACTGTGCAAACCCAGCGCCCTGAGGATTGGCACCCTCGGAGAGGTGCCCGGGTTGTCCATAGCGATGACCAGTGTTTATGGTGGGCTCACGGTGTGCCGGTACTGTCTCAGCACTTAACCGGTATTAATTCATTTACTGTGGCCAACAACACTAGGAGGACCGTGCTATTTTATCCCCATTTTACAGATAGAAACACTGAGGCCCAGAGGGAGCCCGTTTTCCATGTACCCGGCTTGGTTTTGCATGGCCTGCTTTCAGGGAGCATTCTTGTCTCTTCAATGGGGTTTAAAGACAGGGACCCCGAGAGACATGGTTCTCTTCTTCCTGTCCTTGCAGACTCCACGCTGAGGGGCCCAGTGCTCAGTCCGGCATGGCTCCCGCTGATGATCGGTCTGTCCACTGTCCGACAGTCCGTGGCCTGTCCTGCAGGCGGAAGGGTGGGTCTGGCCCAGCTGGTTCCAGTTAGGCACAAGAAAGCTGGCAAGGGGTATATTTAGCCCTGGTTTCTGGAGGAGCCAGAGGTCTTTCATCCTTGGAGGCGCTGGCCGCAGTGGGACTCAGGCTGCCAATGCTGGGCTCATGGGCTGCGGGGCAGGCAGGCTTTGGGGCAGGGAGTGGGGTCAGAGAGGAGAAGGGGCACATCCCTGAGGCTGGGGGGTGAGTGACCACGCCGTCCAGGGCAGCCGAGGTCTGGCTTCTGCGCTCAGGGTGTGTTTCTGTAGGCCGGAGGGCTTCTGGCAGAGGTGTGGGAGGTATGGGAGGGGAGGGCGGACCTAAGGTAGACTGGTCCAGGCCCAGCTCAGGCCTCACGTGTCCACGGCCTGGGGCTCATTACCAGGGCTTTGCCCTCTTTGGGGGTGGGGGACTACTCTTAGGAGGGGTAGGCAGAGGACAGGGTTCAAGGAATAGGAAGCGTTGGGGGGTGGACTCTCTGTTCCCTCTCAGGAGACTGACATGTTTGGGCAGAGATGTCTGGAGACAGTGGGAGGGCTGGGGAGCAGGTCCACGTGTGCAAGAGAAGAAGACAGAGGCATGCGGAGGGGCCGCCATGCGGTGTGTTCAAGTGTGCGGAGGGCGCACACCTGTTTGACTCAGTGCCACGTGTCCCAGGACAGCGGGCAGTCACCGAGCACTGTGTGACCGAACTGCCAGCCTGTGATGCCGGGCCGTGGCGGGGCCTGCGGCCGGGTTTCGGTGGCGATGCAGGGCTGAGAGGACCCATGGGTGACCGTGGCCTTGCTCCCCCGTGGGGGATGGGGACGGCTGGTCACCCTGTTTCTGGGGGGCAGCCGACTAGTATGGTGGTGACTGAGGGACTGTGTGATTGTGTGAGGGTGTTGGTCTCTGTGTGTGTGACGTGGAGACACATGTGTGGAGGCAGTGTGGGCCTTTGGCTGTGCCTGCGTGCCTGCGTGTGTGTGTGTGTGTATGACTGGGTGTGTGAGGGCAGCCAGGCCAGCCGCCACCAGCCGGCTTTCTATTGCAAACAAGGCCCGTTCCCGCTGAGGGTCATGCCCTATTGTCCTTCCGGGGACCCCCACCCCAAAGCCACAGGCCCTCTGGGCCTGAGGGAGGGAACCCTACGGGTTGTAAGCATCTGTCTCTCCCCTAATCCTCTCACCCCACTCCCTCCGACCGTCCCCACAGACGGCAGGCTTCTACCTGCCCCAGGGCGGGAGGCAGGGGAGAGAAAGAGGAGCCTGCCCGCCTGCCCGCCGCCCCTCTGTGTCTCTGCGCTCAGACAAAGAGCTCACCCTGGTCTCTGTGGGCGTCTGGGAGACGCTGGGGGGATTAGCTGCCCGCGCCGCCCTCTCCCCACCTCGTGCCAGCCCACCCGGCTGGCACCAACACCTCGGAGCCCGGGGGCGGTGCCCTCACCGCAACCTCTCCAGCTGCGTGTGTGTGTGTGTGTGTGTGTGTGTGTGTGTCTCCTCCCCCAGAACCTGGTGGAAGCAGAGGCACAGCCCGTCGAGAAGCGGGTCCTGGGGCTCACACCTCCCACTGCGGGTCGGGACTGGGTCTCCCCTTGGTTTCTACTTTCCCATCAGCCAAGCATGGTCCTACCAGGTCCTTGTGGCACCTTTGTGTCTTTGAGTACCGTTTCTGGCCCTTGTACCCTGCTCCCACTGTTGACTATGCCTCAGACCTTCCAGACTTTTCCCTTTGTGTTCCTTGGGGAGGACCTGATGGGGCCGGTTGAGCCTCAGAGTGGGTGGGGGGAGAAGGGAGTGAGCAGCCCTGCCATGTCAGCGTCAGCGTTGGGTTGGGAGGGATGGGCTCAATGGAGGAGACTTGGGGAATGACCTCAGGTCTCCACTGCTCACTGCGGATCTGGAGAGCTCCTGTGGCTTCTCCATCGGGGAGGGTGAGGGCACGGCTAGTCACCGGCCCACGGCTTCGAGGCTAACCTTTGCTGTGTATTGTGCAAAACCAGACGTGATCCTCCAAGTTCTTTCACGTTAACTCTCACTGGATTTTTCTCAACAGATAAGGGAGGGATTGCTTCTTTTCCCATTTCACAGATGTTTAGACCGAGGCTCTGAGACACTAAAGGATTTTCCTGATGTCCCATATCTGGTGAGCAACAGGGCCAGGATGGACCCCGGGGTCTTGCTCTGTGTCGGGAGAGCCCCTTCGGCCTTCGCATGGCCTGGCCTCTGCCTCCTCTGTACCTTGTCCCTGCCACTGCCGAGGAGTCTGCTTGAGAAACCTGGGAATGGAAACAGGCTGGTGGGACCTGGGGGAGATGACCTGGGCCCTCCCTGAATCACACCCTACCCTTAAGCAATAGGGCTCCATTCCACGGACAGTTCTCACCTTCCCTCCTGGGCTGCTGTGGCTATTTGTGGAAACTCCCTTCCTCTCCCTGCCGACTGGGTCGGGATCTACCTTGTCCCAAAGACCTCTCCCTATTAATGTTTTCTACGAAAATGTGATTCTGTGGGTTTAGTCCCCTCCTGCTGCAGGTGTATCCTTTCGTTCAGTCTTCGGGGGAGGCCGCGAGGCACGGACGCCTTCCCACCCGCGAGAGTAGACTGCCAAGAAGGAAGCTCGATTTCTCAATGGCTGAAAGAGGCTGTGGAGGCTGGGAGCTGGTACAGCACCTGGAAAATAAATCATGATCCACACACAGAGATGGACATACGGTGCCGAGGGGGTGGGTGATATAAGGAAGAGGGTGAGTGATTGCACAGGTGAGGGGGCGGGGGGTGCACGGGGGCTGTGGGCGAGCAGGTAGATGGGTAAGGGAGCAGGTGGGACGTGTGGATGGGAAGGTGGGCGGGGTTTGAATGGATGGGCGGGTGAGTAGTTAGGTAAATGGGTGCATGGTTGAATGGTTGAATGATAGATTGTAAGGTGGTTGGAGGATGGACGGATGGAAGGATGGTTGAATGGAGATGGATGGGACAGTGGGTGGATGGGTGTGTGAGTAGATTTGTGGCAGGAATCTTGGAGCCTGGGGGTGCCTTTAGAAGACCGGCTATACACAGGGAATGAATTTTCCATGGTTTTGATCAGTTCTCAATGGTCTGGGTTGATGGAGAGAAACCATGTCATAGAAAAATCTAGAAGATGCTGATTGGACTCAACCTGATTTACGTCATATTTGGGGATGGGAGTGGGCAACGGACTCTCACCTATGAAGTCTGAGGGTCTGTGCATTTGTGACCTGTCAGTCACACAGGCAGATGTGGCTCGTCTTGGGAGCCCAGCTCGGACACTTCTCTTGCTCGGCCAACACCTTCCTTGCTCCTGCGCTGGAAAGGACAGCCTCTCCTCCCAGATGGACACAGAGTGCCAATGGCACTGGCATGATTCTCCCGCATCTGTCTCTGGCGGGCTCCCTCCTCCCCCAGAGTCAGGGAAAGCTCTGAGGGTCCAGCGTTTCTTTCAAGTTTCCCTGAGGGTAGTCAGCATGGAGAGGCTCCGAATCATAGAGGTTGGCCTGGCATCTGCCAAGTGGTGTGATGGGGTCAGGAAATTAACAGCAGCAAAGCTCCCCTGACAACAGAAGGGGAACAGTGGTGAAAGCTCCCTGAGCTGTTCCCTGGAATGAGGGGAGGCTACCAGGAGCTGTAACAAGAGACAGAGTTCAGGAGCGCCTGGGTGGCTCAGTCGCTTAAGCGTCTGCCTTCAGCTCTGGTAATGATCTCGGGGTCCTGAGATCGAGTTCCGCATCGGGCTCCCTGCTTAGCAGGGAACCTGCTTCTCCCTCTCCCTCTCCTTCTGCTTGTGCGCGTGCTCTCTCTCTCTCTCTCAAATAAATGAATAAAATCTTAAAAAAAAAAAAAAAAGAAAAAGAAAAGACACAGAGCTCAGATGTCAGGGTGTGCTTGGCAGGGGATGGCTGGGGTGGGCTGTGAAATCATTTCTCTGTCCCACCCCAGGTACCAGGCCTCTTCTGGAGTTCGAAAGGATCTCTTTGGCCCTTCTCTTGGGGGGAGGAATCTCCCCTGGCAGAAGGGGGAGTCTGGATGGCCCCGCTTTCCATGACATTAAAGGAGCCTCATGCAGACTGCCTGCTGGATGCCAGACACCTTGCAGACAGTCCCATAATTTCCTTTCAAGGTAGGGAGCACTTCTCTCCACTTTACAGATGAGGAACTGGGCTCAGAAAGGCGGAAGAATGTGCCCAGGATTACCAGTCTAGAAGGTCATAAAATCAAGGTTCCTCTTCAAGTTGGCCTGGCTTCTCGGCCTCACGCAGTGTCTCATTTCTGAGACGCCCCCCTTCCCCCTTCCCCTCCTGGAGTCTCAGGTCCAGATGCGGGAACGGGTCCAAGGAGCCCCAGCTTGAAGGACACATCAAGGAGACACAGGAGAAGCCTCCAGAAGGACTTTCTTGCCCACTGGTTGTAGAACTCCCAAGCAGGCAGATGAGAAAGGGCGGAAAGACACGTTCTTTAGAGAAGGCCACCTTGGTGTTCCCAGCACAGCTGACTTGCTGGCCTGAGACTGGAGATGGTCAGAGGCGATCTAGAGAATGCCCGCCTCCCCCCACCCGCCACCACCATCCAGTGGGGCCAAGAGGGGCTGGAATCCCCTGCCTGGGTGGCACTTGGGAATCTTGAGGGAGTTTTCTGAATCAGAGGAAAGGCAGATCATGCAGACTGGTGCTGGACAGAAACTGGGTGGTTTGGAGCCCATCTCCGGATGCCAAAAGTGGGTTTGGGGGAATGCTGGGACCTATTTCCTGGGAGATGGACAGGGAGATGGTAGCTGCAGGAACCATGAGGGAAGCCAGTCTAGACAGTCCCTGGGGCCAGAAGCCAGCCATGCCCCTGGGGATGCTGGGAGGGCTGGGGACCAGGTGGCTCAGGCCCCTGGCCAGTTGAGCAGCTGGGTGGAGGGCTGGGGGCTAGGGGCTGGGGCAGGGGAGGGTGGAGATGGGAGGTCCAGGTGGGCCTGAGCAGAGGGCGGCCCCTCCTGTGTCTCCCCTTGTCCCCTTGGCCTCCCTCCTCTCTCTTTGATGCTTCTCACCACAGACTTCAAACAGGCTGCCCTGTGCTTCCACCACCATCCATAATTAGGGCTTCTCGGTCGCTCCCTTCCCTGCTCTGATCTGGCTCTGGCTCTCCTGTAGTCTTTGTCTCTCCTCCCTCTCCCCTTCTCCTGCTTTCTCTTTCCCTCTGCTCCTGGTTCTCTGGCATTCAGGTTCTAGACTTGTCCCCCGGCCTCCCCAGGCTGCTGTTCTGCCCTCCCTCCCCTTCTGTCTGTCGCAGTCTCTTCTCTCTGTCTGACTGTCCACTTGGCTTTTCTGTCTCCTTTGCTGTAGCTTTTTTCCATCTCTGCAACCTCTGCCTGTGTCTCTCCTTTCCCTCCTTCCTTCCTTTTGAAGTGATCTGCACCCCCTTCCCACGCTGAAGGCTGGCCTCGGCTGTGCCTCCCGGGGTTGAGACTGGCCCTGGGACAGGCCCGTGGGCTGTCAGCTTCCTCCTTGTGGGAGCCCTCTGGGCTCTTAGCACCGCCCTTGGGCCTCCCACTCCTCCATGGACTTCCTTCAGGCCCTTCCCAGCTCTGGTTTTTCTGGCCAGGCTGACCTCCATCTCAGTGGCTGCCTTTGTGACCCTACGACAGGTGATGCCTTGTCCATTCTCTTTCCTGGGAGAAGATTCACTGTCTCAATGGGAGACTTTATAAGTCCTGGAAAATAGGGGATGAAGAGCCCTACAGATCCCCAGCACTGGGGTTTCGACTGGACCTTGAGCCTTGCTGGGGCCCAGGCATCCCTGGCTCTATCAGGCATAGGGCTTCCTTGCGCCCCGACCAGGGAAAAGGACACCCCTCTGTCCAACCCCCAGGGCACCTGGTGTCCCCGACTCAGACCCCCTTGGAGAGACTGGCCTTGAGGGGTAAGCCTTGTGCAGTGAGTGGTCTGGATGTGGATAGACCCCCAGGGCAGAGGGAGCTGGGTTGAACCCTCCCTTGACGCTGCAGTTCCGGACTGGCCCTGTCCTCCCTGGCCTGTGTCCCGAGGACACCGTGAGGGGGGTGATAATGAGAGGGGTGTGACTAACCTCTAGGTTGGACATGATGTTTGCCAGCTAACAGTGCCCTTCCCTGGTCATGTGGGAGCCTCTTGACCTCCACTATGGCTGGAGAATGAGATGACCACATCCTTTTTACAGATGAGGACTCCCGGGGCCCAGGGATTTCTCAGGTATCCCTCCAGGGCCCCTCCTAGAAGGCGAGGGCAAGCTGGCAGGGCAGGGGACTCAGAGCCCCATGGGAGCCCGGGCTCCAGACCATGGGGAACAGGCGGGGCACCTGGGTGGTTCTGGTCCGTTCTAGGTTCTAGGCCAAGATGGGTGCCCACTGGGTAGATGGGAGCTCAGGAGTTATGGGGCTATACAGGAACCCTAATTTTGGGCATTTCTGGACAGACCCCAGAAAAGAGCATGCCTGGAGTATGCTGGGGGATGGGGTGGGATCAGGGACTCAGGGGCTGGGGGAGTACACCCTCAGAGTTGGCTGGACCTTGGGCAGAGGGGGCTCGGTCTGGCAACCCAAAGATGTGTGAGTGTGTGTGTTCATGTGCACGATGGTGAGGGAGTGTGTGATCGTGTGTGCATGTGTGAGTGACGGGGTGTGTGTGCATGCTCGGTGTACTCGTGACACTAGAAGCAGGTGTGCGAGCGGGTGTGCTTGTGTGAGTGAGCGTGTGCAGTCGAGGGAGCCTGTCTCTAGATGGGAATAAGGGAGAGGGACTGTGTCGGCCAGTGGGTCCCCAGTGTGTGTGTGTGTGCGTGTGTGTGGTTCTCGGCTCTCAGATGGTGAGCACGGGCACAGACACACGGACATCCACAGATGTGAGCAAAGAGCTGTGAGAGTCTGGGCCCATGTGCGCATGTGTCGGTTCTCTCCCCATCTTTGGGATTAGCGCACGGGGCCACCCGCCTCCCTCCCCTTTCCTCCTTCTTTCTCCCCTCCCTACTCAGCTGTCCTTTGAGGACCAAGTGCTGGGACCACTGCCCACTTCCCGCAGCACCCTGGGGACACTCTTTTCTCCCTTGGCTGGCAAGAAGGGGAGGCAGAGCCCAGGTTGGGGTGGCTAGTTCAGGAAGGACAGGCCTGGAGGCCCCTATCTCGGTGAGGCCAGAGAGCAGAGGAGACGAGGAGGAAAGTGGCCTCCTGGCCTCCCTCTTCCCCACCATCCCAAGGCCCGGTGTGAGAATGGGAGCAAGAGAGATTGTTCTGTGTCAGCGTCTGAGTCCTGAGTGTGTGTGACCGTGGGACCATGCGGGGTCAGGGAGGCGGCCCCGGCCTCACCTGCCCTTGCCTCTCTGGGTCTCTGCTCCTCACTTGTGAATACTTCTCCTCCTGGTTCCAGCATCTGGCTCCCTGGATCTCACCCTCTCCCCTACCCTGAGAACTCTGGCCTCTTCTCCCACCTCTGCTGACTTGGCAGGGCCTCTGGTCTGAGGTTCTTGGCTGGGAAGAAGTCTGGAAGAGTGAAGGAGGGTTTTCTGTTTTTTTCTTTTTGCCTTTAGAAATTGAGGATTTGGGCTAAGATTGGCGTGCTCACCCCAGACAGACTTGTCTGAGCACACCTCTGCGGCAGGGAGGGACAGGTCTTTCTGCCACCGTGCCCCGGGGTGGGGAGGCTTGGGCACGAGGGCAGAAGAGCACCAGGCCCAAGACAGGCAGCTGGTGTTCTGTGGAGCCCCCATGTGAGGGAGGAGGAGCAGCCTTGGCCTGGGGACCCCTTGGTTTGATGAGAGAGACAAGACACACTGGATGCCTGGAGAGCTGGCATCCAGAGCCGTCAGCCAGAGCCTGGAGACCCACAGCAGGCCTGGGCTCAGAGTAGCCACTCAGTTCTTTGGATGAACGAAACGAAAAAAGGAAGGAAGGAAAGCAGGCAGGAAGGGAGGACACCAGAGCTGGAGGGGACAGGGGGACAGATGGAATTGAGCTGCGAGGCTCTGGGTGGCTTCCTGAAGTCCACCTGAAGGACACAGAGACCCCTGTTTCACCCTGGAACTTTGCATACTGCGGTGGCTACCATATTTGGACCATCAGGGGGGCTCACTAAGACCCTGGCTCCGAGGCCTCCAACTGTCCTTCCTTCATCATCTCTTCTTCCCTCTGCCTCAATCTCCCACTAATATTCTGGGGAGACTGTCTCTTCGGCATCCCAGATGTCTGTGGAGGGGCTCCCTGCCTGCCTCAGTGCAAAAGGGTGGCAATAGTGGCAAGAGCCACCAGGTCATCTCTGTGGGGGCAGGTGGGATGGGGAGACTGCTGTGGGGAGCTCTGGAGAGTGGAGCCCCTGGGGGTATCTGGGGCCCACCCATTCCCAGGTAACCTGCTTGGCTGCAGCCTCAAAAACAAGGCTCAGAGAACCCCAGAGATGAGTGGGTGAGTGGGTGGAAACAGGCTCCAGGCCACTCCCTCTTGGATGATTCCAGCACTGTGAACCCGCTCTGCCTTTCTGTGCCCTGCTCTCTGCCCCAGGGGCCTTGTCTTGGGAATCCGACGGGGGGGGGGGGGGGGGGAGGCGCAGCAGGGTGGGGGGGGGGTCCCAAGACCTGAGGCGAGTTTTCCCCCATCACCTGGAGACACAGAGGGTAGGGAATTCACATCCCCATCTGACTGTTTCCAGCTTCAAGGAAGAGGGAAGTGGTGGGTGTGACCAAGGATAGAAGGATCCAGAATTAAATCCTGATGGTAGATGGGCCCATTCCTTCCTTTCTAGAAGGTCAAGGTTCTTGGAGGGCTGAGAGTGGACTGGCCTTTCGCCGGACACTTGAGTTTGTGAGCACTTTACAGTTCACACATTAGCACACCTGATCTCATTCGGAGCCCGGGCGGTCCTGAGACGCAGGCGGGAGTGAGCTTGTTTCCCCTACTTTGCGGATGAGGAAGCTGAGGAGGAAGGCACCCTGGCAGTTCAGGAAGAGTGCCAGGTGCTGGGGTCAGGGGCCCGTCTTTTCCACTCTGCCTTATTATTTACCACATTCAGGAAATCATTCGGTTTGGTCCGTAGAGCCAGGAAAGCCTCAGGTCTCTTGTGGGCGCGTTGTGTCTGCCTCAGACCAGGGACAGTGGTTGGGCTCACCTCAGGCTGAGTCCAGACCCCTCCCGACCCTAACAAAGCCATAGTCTCTCAAGTTCTGTCCTCCCCCGCCCCGGTAAGTCTGGGCACTCAGGCTCCCTTCTGGGGAAGCGGCGCCCTCTCTCCAAGGGTTGTGCCTGGGAGCCCCAGCTAGCATCTTGCAGCCTTGGGGCTTGCTGGGGCAGGCAGGAGGCATGGGGGCCCCGGCTGGCCCCAGACAGGGCTGCCCCTCCATGAGTGTGTGGGAGACGCCAGTGGGAGCCCTTTGAGCTGGTGCCATCTTACCCAGAGCCCAGAGCCAATGCGGCCCCCTGCTGGCGGCTGGCCAGGTCACTCTAGGGCATATTTTTCTCTGGGCGACAGCTCCTCCTCACCCTGGTCCCTGGTGTCCCCTCCGTGCCCTCCCCCAACAACCTAGACACCTCAACTGACCATCTCAAGACCCTGGGTCTCCCCCCTTCCTGCTCTGTAGTGGGCTCCCACTGGAGGCTGCACCTGGCAGGCACATCACCCAGGGGACCTCATAGAATCTGCTGGAGACTAGGTGTGTCCTTATGCCCCATTTTAGCGGATGAGGCGCTGAGGCCCAGGAAGGCAGAGTGACTCACCCAAGGTCACACAGCAACTGGCAGAGCCCGGCTTGCATCTGTCAGGCTCCCAAGGAGAGGGAATGTTACAGAAGGAGCTCAGAGCTTGGGAAGGGCTTTGAATGCCTCACTGAGGAGCCTCAACTTGATTTTGTGGGTGGAGATTTCCCTGTTTTTAAACAAGAAATCACACAGCAAGAGCAGAGAGCCAGACTGCCTGGGTCCAAATCTTGCTTTGACTATTCTTGCTGTATGAACTTGGGCAAGTTACTTAACCTCTCTGTGCCTCATTTTGTTCATCTGCACAAGGTGAATGGTAATAGTGCCCAGGCTTGCTGTGAGGGTTAGGTGAGTTAATGAGCCTGAGCACTTTGCATTGCATTGGTATTGGTGGCTTCTGAGTGGTCCCTTCCCTTTCTGACCACCCTCCCCCCAGACCCCTCAACATCCTCTCTTTGAGGAATGAGAGACACTGTCTGGAGTTAGGAACTGAGCCTGTGAGCTGCCGTGGGCAGAGACCCCCATGTGTCCTGCTGGCTGCCCAAGGCCTGTGCATTTGAGTCAGGTGGGGGCGGGGAGGCAAAATGGAAAAGTCTGGAGTGACCTGAAATAGCCTTCCTAATGACTAGATGTGGCTCAGTTCGCAGAAGAGGCACGAAGAGGATGCCTTCTGGTCCGGGATGTCAGGGTAGAGGGTCTTTGGGTGCTGGGTGAGGAGGAGATGGGGCGGGCTTCTGCCAGGAGGGCTGAGAGGGAGGGAGGAGTGGGCCGGAGAATGATGGGGGAGGCTGGGAGGGGATTGAAACCCACCCCTGGGCGGGAGGTTGAGGGCAGGCCTGCTGGCAGAGGAGGCCCGCCAAGACAGAAAGGTGGAGACAGCGGCCACCGCCCAGGTGGGGAGATAAGTGTCTGGAAAGGCTCCCAAGCCACCCACACACTATGTCCCCTAATCCTGGCTCACTCCTCCGGAGGCTGTGGCTCCAGGTCTGCTCCCTCTCATCTCTCAGGAGCCCACCCCTCTACCCCCGGCTGCAGCCAGGAGAGGGGCTGAGGACAAGGAGCAGATACAGCCCCCAGAGCACAGTGTGGTCCCTGGGGTGACCCGGCTGGAGGGGCGCCCCAAGGTCTGAGAGGCACATGGCCTTTTTTTTTTCCCTCTTTTAAAGATTTTATTTATTTTTTTGACAGAGAGAGAGAGAGAGAGAGGAACACAAGCAGGGGGACTGGGAGAGGGAGAAGCAGACTTCCCACTGAGCAGGGAGCCGAACACGGGCTCGATCCCAGGACCCTGGGACCTGAAGGCAGATGCTCAATGACTGAGCCACCCAGGTGCCTGGGCACATGGCCTTTCCTGATGGTGGCAGGTGGCGGTAGGCTGTGGGGGAAGGATGGGATCTCAGCTAGGATCCCACTGGCTGTCTCCCAGTGGGAATTAACAGAGGAACAACTTGTTTTTTCCTCCCCTCCCCACTCTCTCCTTCCCTTTATTCTTTTTCTACCGCCGAGCACTTTGCCTGGCATGCAGTAGGCATTCAGCGATTATTTGAATTAATAAACAGAGCTAGAAGATGCGGAGTCTACGGTTTCTGCTAATGACCTAATGCCAGGATCCTGCGCCTTGGGCCGTGAGGAGGAAAGTCGGGGCAGGAATTGGGGCTGGGGTTGGTGGCAGGCAGGGGAGGGCACTGAGACAGGATGTAGGGGTGAATTCTAGGATGAGACCCAGAGGGGATGGGTCTGTAGTCTCTATCTTTTCTCAGCAGCCAGGATTGGGCAGAGGAAAACAAGAGAAATGGGTGAAGGACTGGACTGTGAAATTAATTAGTTAATTTCCACAAACAAAACAGATAAATAATTGGACATAAAATTCCAATTATGTCCCTTGAATTCAGAGCTTCCCACGCTGTAGTTGTGGGAACATCTCCATCACAGTTTCTGCTGTGTGGGATCTTTACATTTAAAGTTGACACATTTGGTATCAACCCACTTTTTTTTTTTTTTTTTTTTTTTTAAGTAGGCTCCATATCCAGCATGGAGTCTGACCCAGGGCTTTAACTCAGACCCTGAGATCCAAGACCTGAGCTGAGATCAAGATTCAGCTCCTCAGGGGTGCCCAGGTGGCTCAGTGGTTAAGAGATCAAGCCCCACATTGGGCTCCCTGTTCTACGGGAAGCCTGCTTCTCCCTCTCCCACTCCCTCTGCTTGTGCTCTCTCTCTGTCAAACTAATAAATAAAATTGTAAGAAAAAAAAAGTTTCGGATTCTGAACTGCCTGAACCATCCAGGTGCCCCACATCAACCCACTTTTTATTTTTATTTTTATTTTTTTAATTTAATTTTATTTATTCATTTGACAGAGATCACAAGTAGGCAGAGGGGCAGGCAGAGAGAGAAGGGAAGCAGGCTCTCTGCTCAGCAGAGAGCCCAACGAGGGGCTTGATCCCAGGACCCTGAGATCATGACCTGAGCCCAAGGCAGAGGCTTTAACCCACTGAGCCATGCAGGCACCCCTCAACCACTTTTTAAACCATGTTCCTCTACTGTTTACTGGCTATGTGATTGGGGCAAGTCTCTGCGCTTCTGTTTCCTCCTCTGTGGAGGGGGTGTAATGAGAGTGCTCCCCTCATCGGGTTATTGGTAGGGTCACATTTGTAGCTGTAAAGCGGCTAGAAGAGGGCCTGATGAGGGTCAAGGGCGATGTGTTTGTTGAACAAAGTAAATAAGCACGTCTGAGCAATGACATCTGGGAAATTGTGGCTTGGCGCACCAGTTCTATGTCCTCACCCATATTAAAATAGTGAACTATTAGCTATACCTGTTGCTAACGTCCTTCCACACCACCCACGGGGAAGGGCCCTGGATGGAGTGTCCATGGCTGTGCGTGTCCAGGTCTGTCCGCTGGGTTTCAGTGCCCTGCTAGCCTTGGCTCATATCCTCTTCCGGTGGGTCCCCCTGCAGCGTCCTCATCGGCCTCTTCCCCTTGGTCTTGCCCGAGCTCGTCTGTAGAAAGACACTGCTTGTGTCCCGAGTCTGCTGTTGGGAAGGACACTGCTCCATGGGACTTACTGTTCCCAAGAGGCCCCGGTGCAGGGGGGACACATCCGTGCTGGGAATCTTCCCCGGGAGTGTCTGCATCCGAATCCCAGGGATCCCATACTTTGCCCCAGCCGAGCACCTCATTTTCGCCTTCTGCCTTTCCTGAACCTGGGAGGAATGAGGGCCGGGGCCTGAGTAATGGGAACTGGGATAATTCTGAGGCCGGGGCATGTTGCCTTCAGTTTACCCTCTGGGCACCTCCCATGTGATGGGCTGCAGAACTCATTGGCCTGTGTTTGAGGTTAACCGCCTTCCTTAATGAGGCTGGGGATGGAGAGAGCAGGTGGAGAGAAGCCCCTGAAGTTGTGAGGGCTGGGATGGCCTCTCTTGGAGGCCCCCGGGGTGATTGTGTGGGGTCTCGGCAGAGGAGACAGAGTCTGCCAGCCAGCGCGCCCAACGCGCTTCCCTCTGCTGGCTGGAAAGCTGGAACTGTCTCAGGAGGATTCAAGGGAAGACTTTCCGTGGGACCTCGAGTGGGTAGAGGGGCGGATTGGGGACGCAGAGGGTGTGGGCATAGCGGCATTGGTCAGTCATGCAGTGAGTCTTCTGGCTCTGCTGTGGCTTTAGGTCAAGATGGCGGCTTCCGGTCAGGATGGCTGGGTGGCCTCCCTCCACCTGCCGCCCAGTGTCTGCAGGAGCACCGGTCTCCACGGCCTGGGTGTGTGTGTGTGTGTGTGTGTGTGTGTGTGTGTGTGTGTATGTGTGTGAAAGAAGAGAGAGCTGCTTCCCTCATCAGACTAGGAGTTCCCAAGGTAGCGTTGTATCTCCCCCATAAGCTAGGGGCCCCCTGAGAACAGAGGCAGTGCTGCCTCAGGGCTGCATTCCTGCCTGTGGAGGGTACTCACTCTGCCCTGAGCAGGCCTCTCGGCCCTGAGCCCCCACTCCACCCTACTGCACCCCCTTGGCCTTCTGTGTTCTCTCTCTGCCTACTCTCCCTTCTCCCCTCCTCTCTCCCTCCCTCCTGTGCACATGCACCACCAGGAGACTCCCTTTGAAGTCTTGCTGAGTCGTGTTGTTCTTATGACAGAGTAAACAGGCAGGGCAGAGCCAGGGGCTGGGGCCCTCGTAATGAGGCTTTTCCGGGGGAGGGGGCCTGAGTGGGGCTCCCATCAGATAAGACAGTCTCTTGCTGCCTCTCTATTTGCTATTCTGATGAGGGACGCAGCTGAGAGACAGGTGGGTCCAGGCCTGGCTGGGCGTGGGGCCCTTGCCTGCCCATCTTGCCAGAGATGGGCCATGTGGCCATGTGACCTCCAGGGACCCATGAAGTCCTGTGTCCAAGAAAGGCTTCAGACCGTGCCTCGATCCTCCAGCTGAAGGCAGGGACCTGTGGTTGCCTCTCTCACCCCGAGTAGAGCCTCCGCCAAACTGGTAGAGAAAGGATTTGGGTCAGATGCCAGGAGGAACTTCCCAGGTCATGGGAGTGCATGACGTTACCCGTGCCAGATTGCAGTGGGGCAGAGTTAGGGGGAGAAGTCCCTGCTCCAGGTTTGGAAGGGCTAGTGTGCTAGTGTGGCTCTGGGAGTACAGGATAGGGGATGGGCAGCAGACAGGAGACGGAAGAAGGATGCTCGAGAGTGAGCACTGAAAATAAACACTAGAGGGTCATATAGTTGGTCCTCTTCTGGCTCATTTTCCTCTTCCATGCATAATTCTCAGGTCATATGAAAACGCTGGGGAGGGCGCCTGGGTAGCTCAGTGGGTTAAGCCTCTGCCTTCAGCTCAGGTCATGTTCTCAGGGTCCTGGGATCAAGCCCCGCATCGGGCTCTCTGTTCAGCAGGGAGCCTGCTTCCCCCTCTCTCTCTGCCTCTCTGCCTACTTGTGATCTCTCTCTGTGTCAAATAAATTAAAAAAATCTTAAAAAAAAAAAAAAAAGAAAAGAAAACGCTGGGGAGAGAAAGGCCAGCAGTGGGGTCAGCTGAGGCCTGGATCCTTCCGCAATGATGGGGACACATCCAGCACAGTCCAGGGCACAGTCCAGCTCTGGGTGAGTTTGTACCAATAAACAATGGAAATCTACAGGAGGGCCTGACTCCTAGCATCTCCATGTGCTTTCTGAGCTGTCTGGGAAAAGGGAGCTCACTCCGCTCAGGGCAGGCCTCAGTTTCCCCATCTTTGACACGAAAATAAGAATTAGAGTGTCTCTTTCATTGGGAGAATGGAGGAGATGATTCCTGCAAAGCCCTTCCCATGGAGTCTGGCACTCCCTGGACTCTGGGGAGTCCTCGAAAGGCCGCTTTCAAATTCTCATTTTCGCAGCTCTCCTCCTGGAAGTTCTTTCTGACGTCTGGCCTCTATCTCTCCTCTGATCATAACAAAGTGTCACCTTTCCAGCCTTTGTGGGGAGCAGGGTAGGTGGGTATGATGGCCCCTTCTGGCCTCAGTTTCTCCCTTCTTAAATGCCGCCTCCCCACTTCTTCCCCTCCCCCCGCTCGCCTCCATGGTGAGATAATGTCTAAGAGATCCTTGGAGTTACTTGGAGGAAGAGGCCAGACAGTGAGTGACCAGAGGTGATTATCTGGCGTGACTAAAGCAGTGGTTTCCCTCCCCCCCGGCCCGGGCAGAAGGGAGGGGGACATCTGAGGTCATGCTCTAGGAGGAACTTCCCAAGAAAGGCTAGACCTGGGGAAGCCTAACTTGGGGTGGGGGAAAGAAAGGGAAAGAGGAAGGAGACTGGGAACTTGGTTTCAGGTGGATTTCACAGGGAAAAAAAAAAAAAAACTACAGCCAACAATAAGTTATCCCATTTAGAAGGGGCTTTGAGGCCAGGGACTGGCCAAAATGGCTCACCTACCCCACCCCTAGCCCAGATATCTCTGTCCCATTCTCCCTTTGAACAGCCATCCTGTCTCCAGCTCAGCCTGCCTCCTCTGCGGACACTGTCATCTACCCTTGCCCTTGAGCCCAGCCCTTCCTCCCTCCCTCCACTGCTCAGCCTGGACCTAGCTCCATCCTAGCCCCATCTCCCCATCCCACCCCTGCCCTGGGGTCCCCGACAGCAGCAGCCCAGGTCCTAATGTCCTTTGTCCCTCAAGCTGGGGAGCTCCCTGCGGGAGGCCTCTCTCTCTGTCCTCCCTTTGCAGGGCCCTCTACCCACCCCACCTCCAGAGTCCTGCAGAGGGCCAGGTAGCTGCCTGCCCGGGCTGCTGGGGCTGGTCTCTCCTCCAGCTCTCCTGGCCTCCTCTCTCCAGGGACAGAGCCAGTTAGGGGAAAGCGTGCAGTTCCCACTCAGGCCTCTGGGTGCTGCCCAACAACTGTGCTTGGTCCTTCCCCTGCGGGCCCTGGCACCTGGCAGGTACTTACCTTCACCCTGACCTTCCTGCCCCCCCAAACAGGGGCCGCCTCCATTTAGAAAAGAGAAGCAGCCACTACTGAATATTTTCACTCCCGTCACCGCGTTTGCTCCCACTTACTAGTCTCGCCAGCCCCTCACGGGGAAGCCGAGGCCTAGCGAGGACACCAGGCTTGCCCCAGACCTCACAGAAGGGGGGGAATCCTGACAAAGTCTAGGAAGGACGGGAATGGGCCTGTGGAGCAGGGGTAACCTTGGTGCCCGTGTGTGGGAAGCAGGTACTCGGGCTTGTTCCGGTCTCCCTGGGTGCCACAAGAGGACAGTGCAAGAGGCGGGCCTGCCCGCCGGGACAGAGCCTGAGCAGGGCACCTTCGCTGCACTCCTGGTCCTGTGGTGAGAGGCCGGTGAGGCCTCTCGACGGTTCCCATGTATCAGTTACTTTCCATCCACAGGTGTGCCAGGGAAGTCTCCTTCGGGGCCATCTGGACAGTTAAGGATGGTCTTGGGGGAGGGACCTTTGTTCCCCAAGCTCAGTGGCCAGGTCTCTCTGCTTTCTCTCTGTCCCTGAAGGTCCTGTGCAGGGCCTGTGAGGGGGAGGGGGTGGGATGTGTGAGGGAGGAAGGGACAGAGAAGGAGGCCCTGCCCTCACAGATGTGGAAGGGAATGGAAGGAGGGGAGCCCGGAGGGATGGCCTGATCTGCAGGGAATTGCTTCATGGAGAGGTTCTTCCTCCTCCGTCCCCCATGTGACCTCCCACTCCCAACCCCCCCAAGCGTGCCCAGCACCGTCTGAGCAGGCCTTGAGGAGGGGACAGCAACCTTGAGGGTGAGGCAGAGAGTACACTCCCCTGGATGGGGAGAGCATGAGTGGGCCCCAGTTTGCTGAGTTGAGAGGCTGTAGGTTTGAGTGGCTGTGTGTGTGTGTGTCTAGGCGCCCTACCCCAGCTGGAGTTCTTTCCAGGCCTTCTTTACTCTAGGAAGTCCCCATCCCCTCTCCCAACACTCCCCTGAGACGCAGGTGTCCTGTCTCCCTCCAGAGACCCTATGTGGCCCCACAGGGTGGGGCCTGTTGCCCCTTACAGGGACCCCTGAGGCCTGGCCTCCCCCTACCCGCACTGTGCAGGACCCCCTGGGGCAAAGATTGGCCTCCTTCTGCTCTAAACCTTCTGCCTGGGCTGGAGCAGGTGATCCGTGGGTCTTCCCTGTGGGAGGGGCAGGCCTCTCCCTGGTGTGAGAAGGGTGTCTCCAGAAACTGTCCCCTCTACTCCACTGCCTAAGGGCAGCAAGACCCTCTTCCCTGCCCTGCCTCTTCCCCTCTCCTCACTAAGATGCTCTATGCTTGTTCTAAAATGCGAGCAATGCTGGAGTCTACAGACTAGAAGAGCTGCTCCCCAAGCCCATCCCCCATCCGGGGAGGAAGCCCTCCCCGACCTTTCTAAACATTAAATCTCCCTTTTTTTTTTTTTTCCAACACAGATGGGACTTCAGTAACTAATGGTCCTTCAACTGGTCCGTCGGCCTGCCCACGCGCATGCGCAGAGCCATCCCGTGTTTGAGGGTTGCGGAGGATCCCCTGTGTGCCCGCAGTCTGACTTGGCTAACCTCTCTCACGACGGGCATCTAGACAGAATCCAATCTTTCATCGTCACAGTAACGCTGACCAAAGATGCGTGTCTGAGTGTCCGAGTACCTCACTGTGAATGGGAGCGTGCTTCTCCAGGACCGACCTCACATCCAGGGGGTGGCGGGGATCCTGGCCTCTGAGTGACGTCTGCGTTCGCCAGCATCTCTAGAGGAGGGCTTCCTGCCTTTCCCCTCTGTGATACAGCCTTAGGGTGGGTGTGTCTGCCCATCTGGGAAGTCCTTCCTCAAGTCAGACCCAAATCCCCACAGCTTTGCTTGGAACCGCTGGGCTGTTCCTTACTCAAATCCTTGGGCAGGGTGGCGTTGGGCTGGCTGGGTGGTCTGGGGAAGGCTGTTCACTCCCTGGTATAGTGGTGTGTACCTGCTGGGGAGTAGAACCTTCCTCTCCTTTCCTTGTTGGAAGCTGCTTGCAGAAAAGAGGACAAAGTTCTCCTGGGAGGGCCTCTGAAATTCTGGATTATCGTGGCTGGTTGTGGATCAGAGAGCCGGAACTGACGGTCCCAGAGGGCACCTTCCGGACTTCCTGCTCTTCATGTCTGGGAAGGACTTGGACGTCTTCTCAAGGCTAGACACTTCAAAGCACTTCCCAGATACATACGAAGGCTTCTCTCAGGAGCAGGGGGCTGTCTCTTTCGTCATGGGAAGCCAGGTGGAGGCAGAGCTTGGCAGAAGCCTGGCCATCCCTCTCTTTTTGTTACCTGTGATATTAGCTCCCGCCCCGACTTGTGCCCTCCCCACCCTCCACCCATGGGTCAGCCTGGAAGACTATGGAAGCCTCCTGTATGTGTGTCTCTGCAGCCCAGAATACTGGGTCCCTGGGATGAAGAGGGTCAGAGGAGTCAGCATTAACCCTTTGTGCGTTGACCGAACCACAGAGCTGTGGGTTCTCAGCCAAAGACCAGCCAGGACCTTCAGAACAACCCTCAGTTCCTTCCAGAGGCTGGTGCTGATTTCACTCTCCCTGTACTCACACAGAAGGCACTTACTGCACACCCAGGCACTGAGACCCACAGTGACCTGTCTGCTGTGTGTGTGTGTGTGTGTGTGTGTGTGTGTGTGTGTGTGTCCTGGAACAGACAAGAGCCAAAGCCCACACAATGTGATAAGTGCTTTGCTTGGAGAAGCAGCAGCAGGAGAAATGGATGGTGAGAGACTCACTCACTGATGTGGTTACCTCAATTACCCCTAATTGACCCTGCTCTTGGCACTCTAACCAGCCAGGGGAAGTCCCAGGCACAAGGGGCAAAGCCCTAGGTGGTTTTCACCAGGAGCCGGAAGGCTGAGTTTGAACTGAGGACTGTCTGACCTGGCTGCACTGGCCCATCCTAGACAACAGAGCTGGCTGGGGGGGTCAGGCCTAGGACACTTGGTACGTGGATGATTGAATGAGCAAATGAACACCTGAACGGCCTGGGTCACAAGTGTTTATTTCATGTGTGGTCCACGCGGCATATCTCTGTAGGAAGCCAAACTACAGGGCTGGCGGTCCCCTCGCCTCCATGAGGTCCAGCACCTTCCGTGATCTGCATTCTTACCTGGCCCCGAGCAGTGCCATTGGGAGGCAGAGAGAAGCTTAACTTTTCCTGATAGCTGGGGGCGGGAAGGCTGGGCAGGGGTGTCTCTGGGTCCCCAGGGGACCTTAAGGGGTCAGTGTGCTCCTCCTTTGCCCCTCAGACAGGTGGGCGGGACCTCTCTTGAAATGACCAGCTTCTGGAACAAGGCCTGGCCTTTAGTGGGTTTGCAGTAAACATCATTCAGCAGATGTCACAGGAGGAGAATGGAGACACTGCGAAAGGGTCCTTGTTATTTAGGCCACTTGTCACAGGGAAGACCCCCCCACCCCAGTCCCGCTACTCTCTCTGAGGCTACAGAACGCTTAAAGGCTTCTCCCCACCTGGTTTGAGTCCCCCAAACAGCATCCTTTAGGAACTGCTCATCGGGTTGGTCTTTGTAGAATGTCTTAAAACTTCTGAGAATCTCTGATGGGCTTGGAGGTGGGGACTTTAACGGGAGAGCCATATCAAATGCTGCAAAGGCTCCTAGGTCCAGTGAATTTCAGTGCAGAGACTGTGAGAATCTGCATTTTGAACAAGGACTCCCCTGAATCTGATCCATGCCCTACATTTTGAAAAACAAAAGCTCAGTGTCTATATCCCTGAATGCTGGGAAATGACCTTGAGCAGAAATCTGGTCTTTTCCTCTCCAAGAGGGGGTGAGTTTTATTTCCAGGGGACAAGACCTGTGGAGCCATGAAAGCCTCAGGGGCCTGGGCTTGGTCATCAGAGCTCCTCCAACACTTGCTAAGACCTACTGTGTGCCAGCACCAGGACCACAGCGGGCCCAGGAAAGATGGGTGCGGGGTGACAGCCCAGAGAGGAGGGAGGGACCCAGGTTATAGAGTGAGGCCTTTCTGAGAAGAGGGCTGGGCTTGACAGGTCGCTGTGGGACTTTTGGGACTTGGGAAGCTTACCTCTGGCCACCAGGGGTCCTTCTTTAGGTCTACAGTAAATCTCTCTTGCTGCAAAGGATATTCTTCTAGAGGTGGTGTTAGGGGTTGGAGTTTTTCTTAGGTCTAACACAGCCTAGGGATCCAGGAAGCAGGAGGGATCTTTGAGGATAGTAGGACAGCACCCCAATCCTATGCAGCCGCCCACCCCTGCACCCTGGTAAGGAAGGAGGGGATGGCGAGGGGACAGTCACACCCTACTTCCTGGGCTCATCCTCTGCTGAAAGCCACTCTCTCCTTTTCTCCTTAGAGAATATCTCACTCCTCCCTGACAATCATCCAATTCATCCATTGGGGAAGTTCTCCTTGATGTCTGACTACAAGCTTTCCTGCTGACAAGCAAGCTGTCTTCCCTTTCAGACTGAGAGGAATAAAGACACCTGACTCCCATTCTCCTGCTTCTGAAGTCCAAGAGCAAGTCAAGACTTACTGGCCGAAGAGGCTCCTGCCTTGTTCCTATCCTTCCCATCCTGTGCTTACCCTGCCTTCTCTCCTCTGGGACCCCCCTCCCATTCCCACCCCGTGTGGAATGTAGGGAACCACCAGTTCCTGCTGACACCCTCTCCTCGAACTCCAGGATGGTGGGGGGGGGGGGGCAGGAAGACCAGTTTTTCCAGCCCTGAGACCAGCCTGCCCCTGGGGGCTCTTCCAAGCCCAGTAGGATGGCAACCTGGGCCTCCCCGGAATGTGGCAGATCCGGCTTTTGGCACTGAGAGGTCGGAGGTAGCCAGAGTCCAGGGCCAGCGAGAGACATCCCCTCCCACTCAGCCCAGGAACCTAGGCCAGTGGCATCCCTCCCATCTCCAGTCCCCTCCCCTGTGCAGCCAGAGAGCCCACCCAACCTGGCCAGGCCACCACTCCTTTCCTTGCCCCTGGTCAAGGGAGGTCCTCCTGTTGGCCTACTCTGCCCTCCCACATTTTCTTCTCCAGCCAAGGGCCCCCTGCTCCCTCTCCCTTTCTGTCCAGCCTGACATCTGCCTTTAGGGGCCCTTCTGGGGTTGAGGAAGGCACTTCTCCCTCCAGACTAGAGGTGCCCCAGGCTCAGGGACCCTGACTTTGGCAGGGCCTGGCACAGTCAGTGCCTAGGAAATATGCCTATCTACCTGCCGGCCTGGCAAACTCAATGCGTGCGGACAAATATATCTGCCAGAAGCAGGTGGGGACGGGTTAGTGCTCACCGCTGTGGACATGGCTCATCGGTACCCAACCTGATCCTGCTAGTGTGGGGCCTGGAAAAAGCTAGAGTGAAGACCCCTCCCCCAACGGCCCCATTGCACCTCTGGACACTCCATCCCCTACCTCCTATTCATCCCCTACCCCTATCCCTTCCCTCCGCATCAGTCCAGCATCCTCCACTACGCCTGAAACCCGCCTTGTCCCCCTGCTGTTTCTGACTCAGGATACCAGAGCCTTTTCCCTCTGTTTATTGCCATGAAGTCTTCCTGAAACTCCACTGGCTGAGGCTCTTCCTCTGCAGCCCTTTTCTCCCCCAACGAGTCTTCACCATAAGTGTGCCGCCCCCCCGCTGACCATTCCTGCCTCTGCCTGGGGGCTTGGTGACTTTGGGGTGAGCTACAGTGGGAACAGCAGGTGCAAAGGCAAGCACTGATTCATACGAGGTCAGGAGCCACTCGGTTTGCAAAGATCCAGCCTGGTCCATGGCCGATGTGTTTCTCTACATGTGGTCTCCAGGCTTAATATCCATCGCAATGACATCTGGGGTTTATTGAGCACCTACCCTTTGCCAGGCTCTGTGCTAAGAACTTTACATGGGGGATGCCTGGGTGGCTCAGTTGGTTAAGCATCTGCCTTCGGCTCAATCGGTCATGATCCCAGGGTCCTGGCATCAAGTCCCGCATCTGGCTCCTTGCTCAGCAGGGAGTCTGCTTCTCCCTCTGCCTGCTCTGCCTGTTCTGCCTGCAGCTCTCCATGCTTCTGCTCTCTCTCTGACAAATAAATAAATAAAATCTTTTAAAAAAAAAAGCTTTACATGATTTTCCATTTAATCCTCTCAACAACCTTATGTGGTAAGTACTATCGTGATTCCCATTTTACAGATGAGCAAACTGAGGCTATCAGCTTCCTATGGGAAGGGGAAAAAAACCCCCAAAACGTACGCTTTTTTGAAGCCCCTGTGCTTAGCAATGAACAAGCAGGTGTTCACTTGACACGAAATCTGGCTAGGGTGGCAGAGGGCTCCATGAAGAGAGGTGAGCCTAGGTCTCCTCCCTTAGGTCCGGGGATTTCAGAACCCAGAGGAGACAGAGCCAGACCAAGGACTGCCTTACCCCCTGCTTGTTTCCCAAGAATTCAAAGAGGGGAAGCTAGCAGGGAAAACTTTGGGACAAAGCTAGGTGGAGCCTACAGAAACCGTGGACCCCAGCTTTGGGTGGGCCTGGCCACGGGGCTCTGGGGCCGAGCCTGTAGGGAGAATGGGCAAACGCAGCCTCTTGGCGCCGGGGTGGGAGAACAGCCTGGATGACCTGCCAGGCCCTCTGTGCCTCGAATCCTCCATCCTGTGTCTCAGGTCTTTCTCGTGAGGCCCGGGGGAGTCCCTGGTGGGTGGGGCTGCTGCAGGCCTGTGTCGTGATGTTCTGGGCAGAGGGCGGGGTGCGGGGCAGGCCCTGACCCGGTTGGGCAGGTTGGCCCACCCTGAGTGGCACCTGTGACCAGGTGCCAACCCCACCCACCGCCCTTTGAAGTCATCCAACCTGCACTCAAGGCCTAGCTCCTCTTCTGGGTCACCTCCCTAAAAAGAACTGGGGTCCTCTCTGGAGAAAGCTCCTCTTGCCTGAGGCCAGCTCCTGTGTGGGGAGAGGGAGGCAGGCCTAGGCCTGCCTGGAGGAGGTGGCAGTCTCCTTAGATCTGTCTCTGCAGGGGCTGGCAGGGGCTGGGCCAAGGAGGCTGAGTGAGGGGACAGTGAAGGGAGGGGGCTGATGAAGACAGAGGGCTCAGAGCGGGGCGGGGGGGGGGGGGGGGGGGGAAGCTCGGTGACAGGGAGGGAGTTCTGCTCGGGTGATGAGGCTGGGCAGGGAGGCACTCTCTCCCACCGCCTACGGGGCTCCAGCTACGGGTCTGGGGTATCTTAGCTGCCCTCCCCACCTTCATTAGCCTGTCCCCTACCCCCTATCCCATGGATTGCTCTGCAGGTGGCATTTCTGTCTTATGGAAGGTGCTGGTTAGTTGCAGTATTAAGACAAGCCTCTTGATATGCCCTCCCCACCGGCACCTTCGCTCCAGATCTTTCTCTCTCTTCAGCCCCTGTATTTGTCTGCAAGGCGCAGCGCCGGGTGGGGGTGGGGGGCCGGGTGGGGACAAAACAGTCACTCCGGGGGGCTGCAGGACTTGGCACGTGCAGAGCTCTGTCCACAGCCTGTTGCAAGACCCAGGTCCCTTTGTCCAGCACAGCCCAGAGCTGCGGCCCAGGCCTTTCCCCGCTGGCCCCGCCTGGCTCAGGCTCAGGGCAGACCTCTAATCCGCCAGGAGCCTCCTCGGAAAACCATTAGGCAGCCGGGCCCCTGCCCTGCGGGCCTCCAACCCGCCCTCCCCACACCCCTCCCGTAGGCTCCTGTTGGACGCCGCCCCAACCCTGCGGTCCTGGTCCTGGGTGCCGGGCCAAGGGACCCCTCTGGGTTGGCTCTGCCGCCTGATTTCTACTGCAGGCAGACCTCTTCTTAGACCACCTCCCCCCCCCCCCCCCCCCCCGCTCGAGGGGGAGGAGCTCAGCCCTTCCATCTCGGTGTTAGGTCCCCGCCACTCTCTCCCCATGCCACCGGTTTGGGGGTGGCCGGGGACACGTTGGGGCCTCCAGTTCCTGCTGTGGTGTGGGGTCGGGGTCGCCCACAGGCACTGCAGTGCCTACTCCCCAGCCGGCTGGCCGTGGATACCCAGGACGCAGGAAGGGGTGCCAGCCGGGTCTCCGGGTCTCCTGCCTCTCTGCTCCCCAGTCGCCCCGCCTCTGTGGCTCAGCCCCGGGCCTCCTCCTCTTCCTCGGGGAAGCCTGCCCCCGAGCACAGCACCCCCTCTCTTAGGCAGCCCACGTTTCTGCCACAGTGGGTAGCCCGCGTTTCTGCTCACCGTGCTGCTGGGGGACCGGGCCTGTGCTCTGGTCTTGGGCAAGCCAAGCCACCTGACCCCTTGGAGCTGTTTGCCCGACTGTAAATAGAGCTGTTAACCGCACCTGCCGCGTTAGGGTATTAGCTGAGCTTTGCCCATAAGTGTTCCATGATCTTATGGAGTCGCTGAGAAGGGCCCGGACTTGTCTCTCCCTCCAAACTGGTCAGAGACTGTCGCCTTCCAGCTTGTGCCCATGCTGGTCACGTTGGGAGAGAGGTGAGGACAGGGAGTGACCTCTCTGCCTCACAGGTCCGTATAGACACCAGAAGAATGTGTTTCTCCTCCTGTCCTTACTGGCCAAGAAAAAGAAAGGCAAGACAGGGACCCGGTGTTGGAGGGTGGGCGTCCCTTGGCATGGAGGGTGGGGAGGGGACATGGCATCCTTCTCCCCAGACCTTTAGGTGGACAGGACTTCAGATTGAGGGGAGCAACCCCCAAGGGGGGCAGAAGACCCCCTCAGGAGGGCTTCCTGTATCCCCCTCTCTTCATTTAGGCTTCTGCAGAGAGGAGGAGGAGGTCGGCTTCTGAGGCTTCAATGATTGAGGGACGGGTCCCCACACAGATCCAGGTGGCCAGGGAAGTGACATCTCACTGATGGTCCAAATCACTCACTCGGAGGCTGCGTGAAGAGCTCTTGAAGAGGAGGAACTGGCAATGGTGGCGCAGGCTCAAATTTTGGAGCAAATGCAGTGCAGTCCGCCATCTTCTAATCAAGATGGATGGCAGGAATGGCCACAGAAATGTTTACTATATGAAGCAGTATACCTAATTTTGGCTGAATTTTGTCCTTCTCCTCATGAAATTCCCATCTTTTTCAGTCAGGCTCATTGATGTGTGCTCAATAATCACAGTCTCCGTTTATTGTTGCCTATCACATGCCAGAAACTGTGCGAAGCATGTGACAGGCTCTGGCTCACTTAGCTTCCACATCCCTGCTCTTCAGGACTAATTCAGGGCAGTATTTATTGAGCATTTACTATGCCCCAGGCATTATTCTGGGTATCAGGACCGGGGGATACGTTAGCAATAATAACCACCACATCAGCCGAAACCTCTGTCCTCTTGGAGCTTACATTCTGGTGAGGGGAGGAGGAGAGAAACACGTGAGAGAACAGATGCATGATGTCAGGTCATCACGATAGGCGCTCTGAAGAAAACTGAAGCAGCATAAAGGGACAGTGAGTGATGAGGTAGGCTTCCTGGAGGTGGTGATTTGGAGCAGAGACCCGTGTGAAACGAGGGAGCCAGCCATTTGAATATTGGGGGGTCTAGCAATCAAGGCAAGAGGAACAGCCTGTGTAATAGCCCTGAGGTGGGTGCTTGCGTGACTTTTGGCGGGTTTGCACAGCAAGAAGGCCAGTGGCAGGTTGGGGGTAGGGGGAGCTCAGGGGAGCATGGGTAGCGGGAAGCCAGATGGGGTGAGGAGAACAGTAGGAGACGAGTCTATGAGGAAGGCAGTATTGTTAAGTCCACTTTACACGGGGAAACTGAGGTATAGAGAAGTGAAATACTAAGTGCAGAAACTGGGCTACACCAGGCTACCCCCACTTAGGCCTTAGTGCTTAATCACAGCACCCTCCTGCCCCCCACTGCTCCCGGTCATGTAGGTCTTCACTTGGCCCAGGAGCCAGGGTGGGGCTGGGTCATCTCACCGGGCCTCCACAGGCTCTGGTACATTAGGATTTAAGTGTATGTGAAGAAAAAAAAGGCAGACTTCCAACATAATACTAATGCCCACATTTGAGGGTTTTAAAAAATCTTGTTCTAAAGATTTTGTTTATTGGAGAGAGAGAGAAAAAGAGAGCATGGGGGGAGGGGCAGAAGGAGAGGGAGAAGCAGAAGCAAACTCCCCGCTGAGAGGGGAGCCCAACACTGGGCTCGATCCCAGGACCCTGAGATCATGAGCTGAGCTGAAAGGCAGCTGCTTAACCCACAGAGCCACCCAGGCGCCCCCACATTTGAGTTTTGTGTGGGCAGGAACCATGCTTTACCGGCAGCCCCAGAACCCTGCACAGACCCGGGCATAGGATAGGTGTTCAGTTAAGCGTTGGCAGAATGAGTGGAAGAATATTCCTTCTGAAGCAGAGACTGATTTTTCTAGCAAGGCCTGCAGTTTCTGTAAGGAGGTTAAGATTCTTGCTGTGGGAGGCATCCCTAGAGACCAAAGTTCAAGTCCACGGCTCCGCAGCTGAGGACACAGGCAGTGGGACAGAAGGGAAAGAACGCAGGTGCGTGGGAACGTGTCGGGCTGTGCCAGGCTCCGTGTTGGTGCCCCCCAGAATTAGACCTGCCAAAGGCTCTTCTCTAGGTTGGAGCGAAGAGTTTGGATTGGCTGGAACTGGGACTGGTGAGCTGTGAGGGAAACCCTAGTGCAGAAAAAAATCTGAGACAAGCGGCATGCTTGGAAGTCAGGGCTGGAGAGCGTGGTCTTAGAGAAAGTGAGATTAGCAAGGGAAGGGAAGATGTGATGGTCCGACAGAGCTTTCCCACCCCGCAGTCCCTGACCCCCTGTTCATGCTCCCATCCCCCCCATCCCAGATCGCCTCCATCCGTTCTCCCCCCACCCCCACCCCAGCATTTACAGCAGAGGCCCTGATGTGCCCTTGGCCACAGGGGGATACCCAAAGCCATGGCGCGTTTTTCTGACACCTGCATTTAACCCAAAAGTTTTCGGACGGGGGAGGGAGGGAGTGGAAAAAAGAACTCAACTAGAATATGTATTAAGGGGTGCCTGGGTGGCTCTGTTGGTAAAGCCTCTGCATTTGGCTCAGGTGATCGTCTCAGGGTCCTGGGATAGAGCCGGGAGGTGGGCTCCCTGCTCAGCGGGGAGTCTGCTTCTCCCTCTCCCTCTGCCCCTCCCCCTGCGTGTGCCTTCTCCCTCCCTCTCTCAAATAAATAAATCGTTTTCTAAAAAAAGACTATGTTTTAGAGATTGCCTTTTTTTTTCCTTAAAAAAAGTTTTATTTATTTATTTGGCAGAGAGCGAGAGCACAAGCAGGGGGAGCGGCAGAGGGAGAGGGAGAAGCGGCTCCCTGGGATCATGACCTGAGCCAAAGGCAGCCACTTAACCAACTGAGCCGCGCAGGCCCCCTGAGCTTGCCTTTCATACTAAAACAAACTTGGTGATAATACGGATTAAGGTAAAGCAGAGGCCTGAGATGAAAGTATTTGAGCGAGCTGTGTTGAATGTTGTCTGTCCCCACAAGTCTCTGCCCCGGGAGGAAGAACATTGAAAAATGCTGCTTGCCCATCGCCAGTCCATTTCCTCACCCACCGTTTGGCATGGAGCCCACTTCAGAATGGGAACAGGTTCTAGAAAGACTCCCCGGAGAGGGCCAGAGCCCCGGCAGAGACCACGGGCCACACCCTTGGACAAGTCGGCAGAGCCCTCATGGGTCAGGAGTGGGTATGTAGGGAGGGTTGGTTTCTAGGTAAAGGTGTTTGGAGCCGGCTTCCTGGTGGCAGCGGCGGAAGGAGATGAGTGTGTGTCCACAGGGGCTGGGAGGTGGCGGGTTTCAGCAAGAGGAGGCCTGAGCCACCAGCCCGGGCTGGTCCTGGCACCCAGTGCTCCTCCCAGGGCCTGCTGTGGACCTCAGTCTGCACACCATCGCCAGCCGGGAGAGCCGGGAGAGCCTGGCCCAGGTGCCAGTCAGAGGGGCGGCTGGGGAGGAGGGCTGAGAGGGAGGCAGGTCACTGGCTGAGAGCAGGGCAGGGACACGGGAAGGATCAGTCCTGGAGACAGGGTGGAAAGGGAGACAGGGTGGGAGGGGAGGGTAAGCCATGCAAACTGGGGCCTGGGTGGGGCCGGGGAGAACGTGGAACTTCCTGGAGTTTCTCTCCAGTCTTGGAGAAGAGTAATTCCCAGCGAAGGAGTTTACTGAGCCAAGGGCTTTCGGATCTCCAAGGCGGGAGGACTGGGCCTACGGGACAATAAGATTAGGGGAAAAGGAAGGGCCCTGGGGCATCTTTTCCTTGGCCATTGAAGAACGGGTGGTATGGGGGAGGGAAGGGCCCTGCTCTGTGTGTTGGGGGATGGCCGCTGGTCTCACAATACCAACATTCCTGGGACTCTTACTGAGACCAGACACCGCTCTAAAATCGACTCATTTAATCCTCAAAACAAACCCACGAATTGGGTATTTTATTATTGCCCATTTTATAGATGAGGACACTGAGACACACTAGGGTTAAGTCCCTGGTCTGTTGGAAAACTAGATGGCATCCAAGAATCTGTGAGGAAATCAGGCAAAAGATATAAATAGGGAGCACTTTAAGTTCATTCTTTTGTCTGTTTTGTCTGTTTGTTTTTTTAAATATTTTATTTATTTATTTGACAGAGATCACAAGTGGGCAGAGAAGCAGGCAGAGAGAGGGGAGGAAGCAGGCTCCCTGCTGAGCAGAGAGTCCGATGCGGGGCTTGATCCCAGGACCCTGGGATCATGACCTGAGCTGAAGGCAGAGGCTTTAACCCACTGAGCCACCCAGGTACCCCTGTTTTGTCTGTTTTTTCATTCATTCGTTGATTCATTGGATGGGTGCTGGGTCCGCCAGCTCCGTGTGCTAGGGTTCTGTGACCTGCTGTAGTCCTCACCCTGATCTCTGTGGTAGTTCTCTCACTCTCCAGGTGTGGAAACTGAGGCTCTGAGGGGTGACCTGAGAGCTCAAAGTTATGTAATACTAGATCATGGCCACAGAGCAAGTAAGTAGCAGGACTAGAATCCATACCTGGGCCAGAGTGACTCTTTGGGCCTGAAAAAGAGCTCTCGTTCTTAGGGCAGATAAGCCCACAAATCAGCTAGGAACTGCAGGGAAATAGGAGGTAGAGTGTGTTTCTAAAAAGAAATCCAGGTACTTTCCCACATGCAAGCTCAGCTCTCTGGAAGCCGGGTCTCTAACCCTGCCAGCAGGGGGAGCTCTTCCCAGCCAGGGAGGATCAGAGAGGCAGGCGGGGGAGGGAGGGGTAGGAATGATTACAAAACAACATCCCAGGGTTGATGGGACAAGATGGACTCTGGGCAGCACTTGGCTCCTTCTCCCCTTCGCCCTTTCTCCCCCAGCATGCCCCCTGACGTCCCCGGCAGGGTTGGCCGCCTCCATCCTCTGCCTCCTGAGCCCCCTGCCTCCAGCTCCAGGAGCACACCACACCTGGTCCCCCAGGTTATCACACCAGGTGACTTCCTTGTCTTCCCAGAACGTGGTGGCCCATCTCCCCTGCAGGGCTGGCCCTTCCCCCACTGGTTTCCGCAAGTGGAATTCCCCCCAAGGGAGTAGCTGCGATTGCAACAGGGATGAGCCTTGGGAAGTTTTGGGATTTAGGGTGAAAGGTGGCATTGGAAAGTTTTTAAGGGCCATGCCCAGGGGCAGGACTGGCTTAGCCCTGGGGTGGGGGAGATCAAGAGTAGGGAAGGGGGTATAGGGATGGGAGGTGTTCTCCGCCCCAGAGCTGGCCAGGCTGGGGCACATGGATCCCCTTCACCTTCTCTCCAGCATGAAGTGAGGGCCCGGGGCACAGTGGCTACTGGGCCTTGGGCCCCAGTAGCCTTGTCCTGGCCCTCTCCCAGCCAGATATCTCCTAACCAAGAGTAAGGACTTCATGAAAACAACAAGGAGCTTGACAAAATCCCCTTTGTAGACTGCAGAACCCCAGAATTCCCTGAGCCCACTCTCAGGGTCTACAAGGGCTTTTTCCTTTACCCCATCTTTTCTTCACCCCAGGGTGGCTGTTTGGGAAGTGGGTGAGGTTGGTGGAACAGGGGGAGGATGGACCTGGGACGATGAGCTAGGGGACCAAACCTATGTGCATGACCTCCCTTTCCCAGTACAGGACAGACAAGAGAGAGCTCTAGAGGCAGGGGTCTCCATTTATGCTCCTACCTTGACTTACCAACCCCCCCATCATCCCTCTTATCCTACCTCCTGGAACCCCCAAACCCTAGTAGATGCCCATCTCTCTCTCTTTTTTTTTTTTTTAAGATTTTATTTATTTGACAGACAGAGATCACAAGTAGCTAGAGAGGCAGGCAGAGAGAGAGAGAGAGAGAGGGAAGCAGGCTTTCTGCTGAGCAGAGAGCCCGATGCGGAACTCGATTCCAGGACCCTGAGATCATGACCTGAGTTGGAGGCAGCAGCTTAACCCACTGAGCCACCCAGGCGCCCAGATGCCCATCTCTTTATCACCTTCTAATTTGCTTTGGAAAAAATAGGTCCACTTGGAGTGGAAGTTGAAGTTCACCAGCAGCCCTCCGGCTAGAGTCCCACCTTCTGGACGGTTTTTCAGTATGAGCATTTAAGGGATCAGTTTGGCTCAGAGTTGGAGTGAGGTGCCAGGACTCTCCTTTGCCTCCCCTCACCAGCATGCTCCGAGTCTGTGGCCCTAATGGGACCCGGCAAACTCGGCTGCCTCTAAGAGGTGACGTCACCTTGTCTCTTCTCCCCTCCCTGATCGTCTCAAGAATATCTCCGACCCCCTAGTTCCCACCAGTGCTACCCACTCCAAGGAAGCAGATGGCCTAGCCCCCTTCCATCATTGCCCCCCTCCCCAGAGTCCCTGAACTGTGTGGCCCTCAGCACCCAGGGCCCAGGGCGCTGGCAGAGAGGGAGGACAGGCAAGCCCCAGCCAACTCCTGGGGTCCTCCAGGGAGCGAGGGTATGTAAATCTGGCCTCATCCCCTTTCCTCCAGCCCTGCTGTCAGCTGGCCAGCACCATCCCTTAGAGCAAAAGTGCTTCCATGCGGGAGGGAGGGAAGCCTGCTCAGTGGGAGAAAGATGGAGCTGGTCCCCCCACGTGTCAGTGAACAAATTGGGCCAATTTGGTGTGATTAGTGAAGAATTCACATCTGGCCAGCAGAGTCCACCCTCCCCAACCCCCAGCCCAGCCTGGCTCCTGCTCCCCATTAGAAGCTATTTTCTCTGACGGCTCCATTTGTCTCTGTAGTGGGGGATTTGACAGCTCCCTGCCCAGCCTGGGGGGCCTGGCTCTGAGGGAGAGGCCCAAGGCCAGGCTGCTTGCCCACCCCCTTGACTTGATGCCACGAGGGACGCCATGCTCCACACAGGGCCCAGGCACCTGCAGGTCCCATCTCTGCTGTGTGTGTGTGTGTGTGTGTTGTGTGTGTGTGTGTGTGTGTGAATGGTGGGTAGGGGGAGGCAGGGGTCTGGTGTTCCCTAAAGGAAAACAGCTGGGCAAGAATAAGGGAGAGCCCACCCCCGCTTCCTTCACCCCTTCCCGGCCCCTCCCAGAGACCCCGCTGCAGCTACCCATCAGGAAGGCCTGTGGACAGCTGTTGCACAGCTGGAAGCCTGGCCCCCAGAGGTGGCTTCGAGGTAGTGCCACTGGGGGGTGTGGCCTTAAAGCTTTGGGTCTTCCTCCCCCAGCAGTGACCCCAGGTTGCCTGTGTCAAAGGCAATTTGAGGCTATTTAAAGAAGCCTGACCTAGAGGTCACCTGGGCAAATCTCTTCCCTGGGGAATTACCACCAGATGGCAACATGGGGCTGGTCTCCTGGAAGGTTCTCCCTGGTTGCGTGGGAGTACCAAGGCTCTGCTGCAGCCTGGAGTATGTGCAAGGGGACAGGGGTCCAGGACCTCAGCCCTCGGCTGAGAATTCTCCTTGGAAGAGGGATCACTGCGGGCAGGAAGGGGTCTTAGACTTCAGCATGGGGTGGTCGAGGGCAGGAGGCTGCTTTTCGTCGTGAGGTTATATTGTTTGGGGGGTGGGCAGAAGTCTCTAAGGCCTCCAGCATTTCTCCACTGCCACACAGATATCGAAAGAAAACCAGGCAGAGTGAGGGGATCAGACATCCGTAATCTCCCTAATCCCCAGAGTTACCCTGAGAAAGGGGGACCAACTGTCCCCCGTTTACCCCAGACTGGCGGGGGCGCTTCTGGGATGTGGGACTTCCCTATTGAAGCCACAGTAGGGCACACTGGGACAGCTGGTCACCCCTATTAAGCACAAGCCCCAGAGATGAGGCAGAGGGATGGAGGACAGAGGGATGGAGGACAGAGCAGCTCTTCTGAGGTCTCTTGCCTGATTCCTAATTTGACTTTATTTCATCCTTACCTGATTTTAGCCCGACGTCTTATTATTACTTATAGTCTTCTTTTCCAGGCAATGCATGGGGGTTGGAAGACGTCCTGACCTGGAGCGGGGAGAGTAGCTTGGCCGTCCATCTCATTCATGCTGGGGACCACGGGCTTTGGGGTCCTCGGCCCAGCTGGCCTGCTCTCCGGGGCCCTGACTGCTCAGCACCCATTTCTGCCTAACAGATGAACCTTCGGCACACCCTCTGTGTGTGTGGTTTCTGCGTTATTATCCCATTTCAGAGATGAGAGTACTGAGATGGAGTCACTGGCCCCGGGGCTGAGTTGGGGGGAGAGGGAAGCGGGGTCTCCTGGGTATGGACTGCCCTGCACGGCTCCTCACCCCATCTCCTGTTCGGGCGTTTTCCTGAGGTCAGAAATCAGCCGTCGGCCCCAGGTGGGGGGAGAGTCCGCTGCTTCTCTCCTGAAGGTGGCCCAACCCCACTCATCAGACATTAATGACATAGTTAAGTGAGGACTGAGAAGGGGAAGGAGAGCACCTGGCGGGATTCCAAAGGCACAGAAGGGCTTCGTTACATCTAGATACCAGACCGCACTTCTACCCGTTCTCACAGCAGCGACGGGCATCCAAGAGATGGAACCCAAAGAAGCCCCAGTGGGAAGGAGGTGTCTAGGGGGCCTCGCGGAGGGACAGAGACCAGCGGGCAGAGCTGTGCTCCCGCTGTCCTGGAACCAGGCTGCTTCTGGGGCAGGTCCCCACCTGCTCCTGCCCTCACCCAGCTCTCCTCCACATGTCCACATGCCCCTTTCCCCTCAGCCTTCCCTCTCTCTCCTCTGCACACATGCCCAGCGCCCTTGGAACCCGAACAGAGAGAGCCTGGAAGCCAGAGCTGAGCTTGCACTTCAAATGGAGCTTGAAGTGCCATTTCCAAAGGGGCAGCTTTTTCTCGAACATTCTCAGGAGGGTTCTTTGCTGGCCTCCTAGGTCTGAGGACTCTGGCTACTGAGGCATTCAGGAAGCTGTGTGGTTTAGGGCTAGGTGGCCGAGCTCCTTTTTCTGGGCTGCCCCTAACACCTCTTTCCCAGAGGGCTTGGGTGGGCAAACTGACACTGTGGGTTTGTCCCCCAGAAGAGGCAAAGGTCCAGCCACGCACACTAGTGTGGAGGAGGGGAGCCTTGGGGGGAGCTCCACTTTGGGGACAGGCTCTTTAGGACAGGACCCCCCCTATAAAGCCACTATCTCTCACTAGTCCTGCTGACCTTCTCAGAGAACCCCCAGGCCTCGGGGGGGAGGGAGAGCATTTCCACCATTTTCTCAGAGAGAAGGACCCTCCCTCCTGTCCTGACACTTGGTGTCCATCTTGGGGAAGCCTGGAAGTGGGGTGCTTGCCTGTTTACACCCTGTTTGAGTTTGCTTCAAGCCAGAGGCGACTTCCTGTTTCCACCAACAGGCCCCAGGAGAGATCAAAGGCGAGGGCTGGTGAGTTCAGGGAAGAGGAATGGAGGATGGCCATTCTGCCACCATGTAATGGGAGGGTTGAAATTTATGTGGATGGCTGGAGCCAAGGGAGGACACGGGGGACAGAGGCCAAATTCCCAGGGCCCTGGGCCTTGATCTGGCTGTGCCCACCCTGTCCTGACCCCCTCCTCCAGGAAGCCCAGGGCATCTCCCCATCCCTGAATCCTGACCTCCCAGTGAGGCTGCATCTCGCTCCTCCTCTGTCCCCCAGCAGGGCTGTCCCGGTCCCTCTCCCGGCAAAGGGCTCCCTGCCCAGCGCGGGGCCTGCAGCAGCGGGAGGAGAGGAGGGGATGGGGGAGCCGGCACTGCCCTCCCGGCGTTGGCTGCCCCCACTCCTGCGCGGAGGGCGGGGCAGGAGGCTGGTCGCCGTGAGGGGCTCAGGCACGGCGGCGGCTGTCACTCACGCACTCACGCGGGAGGAATGCAGACGGCAGGGCTGCCCTGTGGTCACGTCTCCGCCCCACCGACGGAGGTAGGCGCCCAGGTACCCAGCCTGTGGGCCTTGGGAGCCCGCCAAGCTGCTGATGAAAGGCGCTGCAGATTAACCCTTTCTTGGCCGCACCCCCTCGTTGCTGCCGCCGCCGCCTGCCGGGTGGTCGCCAACCACGAGGGGCGCGAGGCTGCGATGGGGGCCGGGCGCAGCCGGGTGAGTGGGCGGCCTCGCCCGGGGGCGCTGGCCCGGAGCCCCTTCTGGTTCGGGGCCGCCCCATCTCTGAGACTAGCCTCCCAGAGGATCAACCCCTCTCCCACCGGGCCTTCCCTCAGTGCCCCCTCCTGGCAAGTCCCTGCAGCTCAAGAGCACTGGACAGATAGTCCAGAAATTCAGGTGTTTCTCCAACACCCACATCCGAACGGCCAAGAGGGTCAACTGGGCTGATGGACGCAAGGGAATGAGGGCACTCTTTCTCCAGCGTGTAGCATTTCAGGGTCAGCCTTATTTATCTGTGTCTGGCTTAGTAGCAGCCTACATTCCCCCCCCCCCCCCCCAAGGAGAACCTCGGGCAGATGCTTAGTATATAAATCAAACAAAGAGGGGGTTTCTGGCTGGAGTAGGGAGAGAGAGAGAGGTCCACTCTGCCACCCATCCAACTCCTGAGACCTCTTAGGGAGGACTCCAGGGAACACAGTTTGGAAAGCATGCAGATCTAGGTGCCCCGTGAGAGCCTCTTCGACTCCGACCCTCTCTCTCTTCTTTTGTCCGCCTCTGCTTGGTCATTCAGATGCAGCTTTGTTTAGTGGGGACTTTGCCAGCTGGGCATTTGTTCCTTTGCAAGGGCTGGCTGTAGGGGCCTTCTGTGATGCTCTGAGGTCTGGGCTTCTGCTTCTAGGGTCCGGGGGCAGTGTCCTGTGCTCTCCAGGGAGGGCCCTGCCCTTGACCTGTGATTATCATTCAGGGGCCATGCCGTGGGGCTTGTATTCCCTCTCTATACCTGCACGTTGCTGGACCCAATGCCTCCCCACCGCCCCTGGGTGTCTCCCACACACTCCTCTCTTGCTCTTCTGCTGAGAGTTGCAGGAATCCAGGTATGCATGGGGCTACCTGGTAGGCAGGGAGAAGAGGGCAAAGGTCTTCCCCACTCCCTAATTACCAGGGCATCTACCAGAGACCGAAGCCCTTTGTTAACCCTCACTCACTGACCCTCTGCCTGGGAGCTCCCAGGTCCCTTCCCTGTCTTCTCCAGGCTGCCTGGGGAGCCTCCTCCCAACCTGTGAAGGGTAGGAGCTCCTAGAGGGGCAGGAAGTGGGAGGTCCAGTCAGGAGGAAGTGCCAAGTGGGGGCAGGAAGCCAGGAGGCCCAGGGCTCCCTCTAACCCCCACCCACCCATTCACTCTCCAGTGGTCTCTGTGAGCCTCACCATCCTGGGGGGAGCTAAGCCACCCTGAAGCTGGGGTTCTGGAAAGACAAGGGAACAGAGGCTTTGGCTACAGTGGGACAACTGGAGAGTAGCCGGGAGGAAGGATCGTGAGTCTGACCTGCCACGTTCAAACAGAACTCATCATCCCCCCAAAATGGCGCCTTGGATATTCCTTATTCAGCCTAAAGGCATCACGTCTCTAAGACAGTACACTAAAATTTAGAAACCACCCCCCCACCATCCAACAGCTCACCAAACCTCACCCTTCCTGCAGCATTAGTGGGTTCGAAGGTGCCCGCTTTTCTTTCCACTTTGCTTACTTTGGACGCAGTCGAGGTCGTTTTAAACCAGTCCCTGAGATCATTGCAACCATGGCTGGTTCCGCCGGCTCCAGGGGAGCACTCCCCCTACCCCAGCCCCGGCCCTCCTTCACACTGCCCTAAGAGGGATCTCAGAACACAGGTTGGAACATGCCACTCTCATGCTCAAAAACCTTTGATGGCTCCCCATTGCCAGCAGGATAAAGTCCCAAGGTTGCCTGGTATTTACGGCCCGCCCTGATCTGGTGCCAGTTTGCCTTTCCAGCCTGAGCCCCCACTCTGTACTTCACCTTCTTCAATTCTGTCTACATCCAGTGGCTTTACGCTCGTGCTGCCGTGTACCTCCATGGCCGAGCACCTTGGCTCACGGACAACCTTGTTCCTGGCACTTAGGGTGTTGTGGGGGAGAAGGATTAATCACATAATCCCATAAATAAATATACCCTTACAAACAGCAATATGTTCAGGGTGCCTTTAGGAACCCAAGGAGAAGCTGTAATGGGGGTGGGACTGATTGAGACTGGGGACGCAGAGAAAGCTGCTGGGCAGAAGAGGCACAGCTCGGTGTTGGATTCTAGTTACCTTTGGCTTCTCGATGCTTGGGGAGATTATCTTTGATCTTTGGTCGGGATGAATTTCCCTGTCTGCACACCCCGATTTCTTGGCATCTCTGACCAGCTTGTGTTTCATTCCGTCTTGAACTGGAATCTGTCTTGTGTGTTGTTGTCCCTAGATGGTGTGCCACGGAGGGAGGGGTGGGTTGCTCGGTCGTGCTTAGAACACCATCACTGGGGGTGCCTGGGTGGCTCAGTCATTAAGAATCTGCCTTCAGCTCAGGTCGTGATCCCGGGGTCCTGGGATCGAGCCCCGTGTCGGGCTACTTGCTCTGCGGGAAGCCTGCTTCTCCCTCTCCCATTCCCCCTGCTTGTGTTCCCTCTCTCACTGTGTCTCTCTCTCTGTCAAATAAATAATATCTTTTAAAAAAAAGAGGCGAATACAAGAATTAAAAAAAAAAAAAAAGAACATCATCATTGGGCACACGGCAGATCTGGGATGCAGTAGGCCTTTAATGAAAGCGTTTTTCTCTCCGTGGTGAGGATGTGGAGACCTTAGCATTGAATGCTCATGGCAGTAGACTTTAAATCAGGAGACATTGTCTGAGAGGTAGTCGGTTAGTGATGTTTGGCCGAGAAGCCAAGGGGTGACTGAGATGGTCTTCTGGTCGCCCCAGGTCTCCCAGCTCAGTCTACACTCTGTCCGAATGACTCCCAACTCTACTTCCCCAGTGCCTCCGGCCTAGGAAAAGCATTCCGCTTAGCCCAGCTCCCCTCCTCCCTAATCCCTTACCACCTTCTTGCCCCATGACCCATACTTGGATGGAGTGGGGAGAGGTGAGGAGGGAGTTCTCTTTCCTGAAGGGAGACTGAGCGTGGGTGTCATAAGCCGTGAATTTGAGCTTCCTTCAGCATCCCGCCCCCAATGGTCCCCACCACCCCAGATTGTCCCCTGCAGGCGGCTCTTTGGGCAGAGCACAGAGGGAGAGAAGGGGTTAGCCTGCCTGGATTTGAAGAGGGAAGGGCCGAGGGAGGTTGATTTGGGAATGACCCTAATCTAGAGGCTGCCTCTCCGCACACACCGCCCTCCCCCACCTCACCCATTTCCAGATCAGAGGACACCAGGCAATTTCCCAGGTTTTCCGGGGCTCTCCAGCTTCCCCAGGGACTTTCCCATTAATAGCGAATTTTGGATCTAAGCAAGCAGTGGGGATGAGGCTGTGGGACCCAGAAAGGTGATGGCGAGAGCCCAAGCCCTTGTCTCAGGGCATAGACCTGTCTGAGGGCATAGACCTTGCCCCTGTTGTCAGGATACTCCTGAGGTGCTGACGGGCAACAGGATGAAACCAGGACTTAGAGGCTTCCTCCCTCCATGTGGGGCCGAAGCCAGGGAGCCCAGCAGGCAGTCCCAACCAGAAGTTCATTCCTTTCCTCCGGGGAGCCCTGTATGGAAGTCTCCCGGCACTCTCTCTTGCACCAGAGGCCAGGTGGCGGGTGGGGAGAGCGGGGGAGGAGGAATGTGCCTGGGGCCAGGCAGGATGCCACCGGACAGTCCCAGCAATCCTACCTCCTCCCCGTGACCTGCTCAGACCACTGCTTGCCCGCCTTGGTCCTCGTCCCTATGCCAGGGGTCACGGCCAAGTCCTGGCTTCCAGCTCCCCCATTCCTGGGAGGAGACCCAGCCTCCAGACACATGGGACATCTTGTGGGGCATGAGTCATTGCTGCAACTGCCATTTTAGGAACCCTGGCCTCACACTGGCTTATTTAATCCCCACAGTTAAATCCGGGATTCCTCCCATTTCACAGGTAGGGAAACCCAGGCTCACCTTGTGCAACCTGACATGGAGAAGCAGTGGGTCGTGGATCCTGGGGGTCAAAGGGAGAGATCACTTTTTAAAAATATTTTATTTATTTGTTAGAGAGAGAGAGAGAAACTCTGGGCAAGCAGAGGAGAAGCAGACCCCCTGCTGAGCAAGGAGCGGCTTGGGACTTGATTGATCCCAGGACCCCAGGGATCATGACCTGAGCCTAAGGCAGACACTTAACTGACTGAGCCACCCAGGCGTCCCCAGGAGAGATCGGAGAGATCGTCTTGAGGACCCACAGCCTCCATGAGGTTGAGACAGGGCCAGGGGCTCAATCAAAGTGTCCTCTGAAGCCCAACAAAGAATTTTCCCCTACAAGGAGAGGGATGAGGCATGGATTGGGAATGGGCACAGAGGGGCAGCAGGCCAGCACCCCACACCATGCCAGGGACCCTGCATTGAATGACCTCCACCCGCCTCCTTCCCTTTCCCTTCCTGAAGCTGAGGGAGCCAGTGGCTGCCCAGGTGCTCCAGTGCACGGGCGAGGGCAAGCATCCTCGGGAGCCCCCCCGCCCCGGCATTTGCCCCATGATTTTCTCCTAGCTGATGCCTCAGAACATGGGCAGGGGTCCAGACCAGTGAGTCCAGGGCATGACTACCCAGCTTCGCTCTCCAATCTGCCTGCTCTGTCTCCCCGCCCCACCCCCCACTCCCTCCCCACCAGCTTCCCTCCCAAACACTCACTCATTCATTCCCCAGACCACCTACAAACCACCCATTTGCCTGGACCACACAGCTCCTGCCCAGCTCAGCTCCCAGGGATAATGGCCACGCCACCCCCACCGTTCCAGGACCCACCCCCAAGCCTAATTACCACCTTGGCACCTCCGGGCAGGCGAGGGGGGCACTGACCTCCGTTTATGCTTGGAAGCCTCTTGGGCACAGGAGGCTTGTTTTCGTCTGGACATCAAGGGGCAGGAGCAAATTAGAGACCCTCAGCTGAGCCCCTCTCCCACTGCTCCCACCCCACCGCCCAGTCTCTGGGCCCAGGCTACTGGGGCAGGGCAGGAAGACAAGATGGCAGGGACCCCACTTGATCCTCTGTCCTCTAGGCACAGCAAAAGGATGGAGGAAGGGACGGACCTAGCTGCCCTCAGGTGCAGGTCAGGGAGGGCTGCCCAGAAAGAGCATTGGATGGGAAGTCAAAGATTGGGGTCTGGTTCAGAGCCCTACTGCTCGCCTGTCCCCACCCATTTTGGCCCCAGTTTTCTAGCACATGTCCACAGGCTCTGAGGGCTCTCTCTGGCTCTTGGGAACTTGAACCCCAGGAAGGTGACTGAGAGGTGCTGACCGCGGGTCTCTGCACTGCTGAGGGACCCCCAAGCAAAGAAGTGGGGAGAAGGACGTGGATGGAGGGGGTGGTTGGAAGAGGACAGGAGGGCAGGACAGGGAGACACGGAGCAGGGTTGGCTGGACACCTGTCAACGGTGGGTGGGAGGGGTGACTGGGCACCATGCCAGGCAAGGAGTGCAGAGGTGCGCAAGTCCCTCACAGGCCTCCGGACCTGGTGTGCTCTGCCCACTGCCTTCCCACGCCACCCCTTGTCAGCAAGGCGGTGGCAAGGGAGGGCCTCCCTGAAGTGGCTTGTGACCCCAGAGGGACCCTCTGCCTTTCCCTCTGTAGGGTCCACACTGACCCAAGTCCCAGGAGCTGCTGCATGAGGGCAGGGACCAGTCGAGTTCTAATGCCAGCACGGGCCCTGGCTTGCAGGCGAAGCCCACGGAACGTGGGCTGGACAAAGGGGGACGGAATAGCTTCAGGGAGATTCAGACAAACACAGATGTCTGAGCTTCCCTGTGGCTCCGGGGGTTGGGGCTGGCAGGGAGAGGGGAGAGCGGTGGGCAGGGGTGGTGTTGGTGGGTTCAGCCTCACCAGGCAGAGCTGAGCCAGGCCTAGGCCCCGGGGGCCAGGGCCACCAGGGCTGGGCCAGGGCGGATGAGGTGGTCTTTGTGGGGTCCCTCGCGGGATCCCTCCTTCCCCCATAATTACTTCTGATTAGCTTCACCACAAGAGCCAGGCTGGAAAGAGAGGGGTGTTTGGGACATGGGGGGAGGGGACAAGGTGGAGCAGAGCACTCAGGACAAGCCAGGGCCCCCAGTTGAGAGCGTGTGCGTGCACGCACACAGGCACACAATCTGGAAAATTCCAATAGAGCCGCATCGACACAGACCTGAAAGCAGCACTGATCAGATCCAAGGAAATCAGGCCCTTTAGACAACTCGCCCTTACATACTAACCCAACATGTCCCCTCCCAAGTTCCAGGGTGAGGGGAGGTGGGCACCGTTTCTAGGCAGAGGGCAGAAGGGAACAGAAGAAGCGCTTCAGGTCAGAAGGGAGCCCCGCAGGCAGATCCACACCCTCACCCTCACATCGGAGGGTCCAGCCTGGAGGAGTCCCGGGAGGCCCTTGCCAGGGCTCAGAAAATTCTTCCAGGCGTGCAGCTACCCTTTCTGCCTGGCCTGGGTTAGGCCGAGGGATCTGCAGACAGATTCTGTCTGTCCACTCCCCTCACCCACTCACGCCTCTTAGGGCAATTCATACTAGGGCCTTCTATGGAGGCGGGGAGTACTGGGTCCCCTCCTCTCTCACCTGGGGGCAGGACTCTCCCTCCCAATTGCCCAGCAAGCAAGCAAGGAACTACAGTTCAGGTCATTCATATTCCCCCAGTCTGAAAAGAAGGAACTCCTGCCCTCAAGGAGCCTCTAGTCTGAGAAGGGGGACCACAACAGGTAAACAGAATGGGCAGTCCCGACCCTGTCTCCTCCCCGCTCCCTAAAAGGGAGTTGAGCTCACAGAGCAGTGAGGGACCGCATTATCGCTCTAGCAAAGGCAGGCAGGCTTCCCGGAGGAGCGTCTCCCTGGTGGCGGTGGGCTGCCTGGAGGAGGAGGCGGGCCCGGCTGCGCGCGCTGCCGTGGAGGCCGCCCCAGTGGCGCTCCCACGACCCGGGCAAGGCTGTCTGGGCGCCGTCTCCGGTCTCGGGGCCTGCGGTCGGGGCACCGCGGGGCCGTGTTTGAGCCGGTCAGCTCCCCGCGGAAATTACAGGGGCGCTCGGCGCTGCGGTCGCGCCCCCCGGGGCAGCGCCCGCTGGTTGGAGGCGTTTAAATTGAAAGCAGCTTTTGGGAGAGGGGGCGGGCGCGGGCCGCCGAGCAAGGGGAGGGGGCGGCCGGGCACAGCGACCCCATTGTCTGCGCCCGCCAAGGGGCGGAACCTTGTGGTAAGCGCGGCGCCCCCTCCCCGCGCTTCATCTCCGCGCCGCCCGGCGTGCTCCCACGCCGCCCAGCCCTCGCCCCTCGCGCCCCTTCTCCACCTGGGGCTCTCCCGCCCTCCTCTGGCGGCGCGTGCGCGCGTGGACGCGCACACTTCCTCCTGGAGGCCCTCCCAGACTAACAAGCCCTGACAGCCTGGGCGTCCCTGAGTCGGAAGGTCAGGAGGTGTGAGATGCGTCCTCTGATGTCTCGGCGACCTTGTGCAAATCTCCTCCTTTCTTTGAACCCTAGTGTCCTCTGTAAAAAAAAAAGTAGATGCTTAAACCCTCTCTGTCTACCTCCCTTCGTTATTTTAATGATTTGAGCCAACGTATGGAGAAGTGTTACAAAAAATATAAAGTTCTGCAATCACCTGAGGAATAATAAATACCAAGAATACCGCTCCTATTCCTCATTGCGTGGGTTCGCTTGAATGCGGGTGTGTTAGTGCTGGGAATCTAGCAAGCCCGGGATGGGGTGGGGCAGGGGTTAAGTAGCCAACAGCCTTGAAGGGGGAAATCACGGTGGACTTCTTGGAGGAGGGGAATGTGGAGCAGGGCTAGGAGGGTGTGAAGGGAGCGATCCTGGAAGAAGGAGAGACATGTCTGTGCCTCTTGAAGGAATGTCAGGAGGAGAGGTGGGAGCCAGGAAGCAGGAAGGGCTTTGTAAAATGAACAGGTCCTGCCTGGGGACTGCAGCCAGAGAAGTGGCTTGGGGAAGAGCGGCTATTTGCCCACTTGGTGGGTGACACGTTTTGTGGGAGGGCAGATTGGTGGTAGAACCTGGTGCAGCCCTGGCTGGTGGGTGGGGGCCATGCCAGTTGTCCCTGGAGTGCGGGGAGCTGCCCTTGACCCCTTGCTGGTTCTTTTCCTGAGGGCATTGGGCCCCCAGAGGCTGGTCCTTGGGCTCAGAGCAGCAGGGTGCAGACACTTGGCTCGTTGTTTCCTTTGCTTCCGACAGTGGCAGTGGAAGGTTGTTTGCTAGGCTTGGTGCCCAGGGATGTGCACACTTGTTCCACACCCAGCAAGACCGCATGTTTCTGCTCTGCTTCCTGGAAGTTCCTAGTGGGCAGCCAGGCATGGGAACCAAGCCCACGGGAGCAGCTCCCTTTTTGTGGCACCTGACTTACACACTTGGTGGCAAGATGGAATGCTGAGCCTGGCCAGAGGGAAGAAGAATCTATAAGGCTTTCCTGACATTGAGGAGCGTCCCTGGAAGGGCGGGAAAGAAGAGAGGGGACCAAGAACAGAGGGAGGTTAGAGAGGCCAGGCCGTTTCTGCCTGGGGAAGCGTCAGATGGAACTGGAGTTCCTTTGCAGTCCTCTCCCCATGTCTGACACCCCTCTGGGCCCCGCCCTTCCTTCAGAGCCCAAAGTGTCTCAAAGGCCTACAAGAGAGAGGACTTCGATTTGGCAAGTGGGATGCTATCTACCAGTGGGCTTTGTGGCACAGACTGGAAAGGTCTGTCTGTCCTCTCTTCCCTCCTCCCCTGGCCTGAGCAGCTGTGGAACCCAACTGCCCAGGCTAGCTCCCTTACCCACCCCCGGCATGTCCCGTGTGCATGCCAGCTGGGCCCAGGGCAGAGATGCCATGGAAAAGAACGGGGGAGCTGGGCAGAGGGTGGTGACTGTCCAAAGTAACCTGACTGGTTAGGGCTGGGCCACCCCTGATGGGACAGCTGGCCGATTTCAAGGAGCCTCCCTGACTGCCAGGGCTGGGATCTACTGGACACAACCTCTCCTGGGAACAGGAGCCCAGAAGCTTCCCAGACTACACACTTGGCATGAACGGCCAAATACTAACAGGACTCTATTCTCCATCCAAGCCGGGAGCCACCAGAAGCCCTCTGAGAGTGTCTTTCCTGCTACTTTCCTCCTACCCCAAACCCGACCCTCCCAGCTCCACGCCCCCACACCTCAGAGCCCAGACTATCCTCTGCACACAGCCACTGACCGTTCAGACCCTGAACGAGCCGTTCCTGAGCCCACCTCTTACAGGAAGCCCAGCAAGTTGGGCAGTGAGGAGGAAGTGGGGAGCCACATACCTATGAGGCCTTGGCCTCCAGCCCCCACAGTGGGCCAGACCTGAAAAAGGCTGTGTCCTGTTTTATCCTTGCCCACCATGCACCGTCGCAGGGTCCTAGGGGTCAAGGCTTTGAGAGGATTCTGAGGCTGAGGCCTCTCCAGGCCCTGGATCCCAGCTGACAGGCTCAGCATGGGCTTGGGCGTGACTCCCCTGATTCAAACACAGCCTTGGGGCCAGGAATGGAATTTAGGGGAGAGGGAGTCAGAAAGAGGCTTCCTCACCCACCTGGGCCAGCTTTGTCATCAGAATGCCCTGAGGGAGTGCCACGGACAGTGACTATCACGGAAGGGTCCTTGATCTTGGGAACTCAGGTCTGAGAGTTCCAGAAAGGGCAGGCTGGAGGAGAAAACCAGAAGGTGAGAAGGTGAGCTGCCCTGAAGCCCATAGCCCTGTGGTCCCAAGACTATGGGAGCCTAGGATGTCAGGGTTCTGAGGTATGGCCCTTGTAATAAACGTCATCATAAGGATAGGGCCATGTATATATGATCTCATTTCCCGCTCCACAGTGGGGAACTGAGGCACAGAGAGTACACGCTCCCTGAGAGCGGTGGCACAGGGAACCCAAACCATGTCTGTCTGACTTCAGAGCCTGCCTGCCTAGTTGTTTCCCTGTAGCTCTTGTGACCTTGAACCCTGCCCTTTGTAGGGTCCCTGGTTCCGCAAATCACCAAGTCCAGAAACCGAGTCCTGACTCAGTGTCTCTTGTGGAAAAGCAGCAGGTAGGAGGGGTGCATCCTAGCAAAGGAATGAACTATGAAGACAACAGGCAGTTATCTGTCCTCCTCTGGGTCCCAGAGAGCTTCCCAGAGTAGGAGGACTGGCCAGAGAAGGTGGGGGAGGGGAAGAGGGGGGAGGGGAAGAGGGGGGAGGGGAAAAAGGTATTTCAAGATGGTTAGGAGACATGGCCATTTTGTGGTTTTGTTTTGTCTTGCTTAAAATTTGATTTATTTTCTTCAGTAATCTCTACACCTAATGTAGGACTCAAACTCACGACCCTGAGATCAAGAGTCACGCACTCCCCCCACTGAGCCAGCCAGGTGCCTCCAGACATGGCCATTTTGGACGGCAGGATGGGTACTCAGAAGGAAATGACCTTGCTTGAGAACAGAGGGTTGGAGGGACGCACAGAGGGCAGGGAGGAAGAAGGGAGTCTGGTCTGGCTGCATTCCCTCCGCCAGCAGCCCACGGGCTCAGTGTCTGAGGACTCAGACCCCAAGGGGCAGATAGGGTCGTGTCCCATGACTCTCCTGTTTCTCATCCCCTCCCCTAGCTGCTCAGCCCTCTGCTCCAGGCTGGAGGCCACTTCCAGCCACTCTCAGGCTGAACCCCCAGGGGAAGGGCCCCAGCAGATCCCCTATGGCCCCCAGGGCTGATTAACACTAAACAGCTGGAGGGGAACATCTGCTCTTCTCCTGGGGAGGCCTGTCCTTGTTCCCCCAAAGGCATGGAGCCTGCAGACATCATCCCTCCCCACTAAGGAGACAGAAGGCTGGACAGAGAGAAGAGAGAAGGTAAATACTTAGGGAGTGTTAGCCTTCGGGAACGTGGAAACATCCCCACTGTGCGGAGGGGAGACCGGTGCTGGCAGGGGCAGGCACTTCCCGAAGTCCCACAGACCTCAAGACTCAATGCCCATTGGTCTGGCCCCAATCTGGCTCTTCTCTGGCTTTGAGGTGCCAGGGGTCTGCCCCAGCCCTTGCCCCTGGCCCACGGGTTTACCCACGAAGTGCCCAAAGTGCCACAAAGGGGCTGTGGTATTGACTGGGTCCCTCCCAGGAGGCAGGGCCAGTGGCAAGGCTGACCCACTTCCCTCTTGTTGATCCTGCACTTTTCTGAATGCTGGGCAGTGGGCACGGCCGAGCTTCCCTGCGGGCCCCCGGCGTATCAGGCATGGGGGAAATATTTCAGCAGATGACATGTTTCATCCTCTTAATGGCCCTATAGAGATAAGTCCTATCGCTCTTCCCACTTCACTGATGAGGAAACTGAGGCTCAAAAATATGAAGTCATGCTCAAGAACACACAAGCTGTAAGCGGTAGAGGTCAGATATTTTTCCAGAATCCTCTTTCGTAAGCTCTATACCTCTCCCTTTGGCGATACAGTTGCCCATTCATCTCCCTGAACTGGGATCCAGCTAGATTAGAAGAGCAAACCTTTTCCTGCCTGCCCCCTCACCTCCTCTCACCCAGGGCAGGCCTGGGATCTGCAGCTGGGGGGTGCTGGGGCGGCAGGAGGAAATCGGACAAGTTAGGAATCCAGCTTCCCAACCGCTCTTGCCTGTCATGCCTTGGAAATTCAGCCCCTTCTTGCTTGGGTCTGGAAGAAGAGTTGCGGCGTAGAGCTGGCCTTTGGAAAGTGGGATAAATGTTCAGGCTCTCATCCTGCTACTTGCTTGCTGTGGGACCTTGGGCAAATGACCTAACCTCTCTGTTGCCTCAGCGCTGACATCTATAAAACGAGGAAGTAAGAGCACCAGGCTCCTCAGGATAATGAGAGGATTGAATTGCAAAGAGTTTGCAGAGTTTGGAGTTGTGCCCGGAGCACGGTAAATGCTATTGTTATTACTTATTGTTATTACTAGAGAGAGAGCTTTTTAAAAAGTGAGGCCTGGAAATCCAGACAAGTCTATAAAAGGGACATGGTTGGTTTTGGGGGGTCTAGATTTCCTAATTTTTCAACGCCCAGGGCTCCTGAGAGGGAAGGAAAGGGTGGATGGTTTCCAGGTGACATTCCTCCCTTCCCACCCCCATCCCCAGGAGGATAAAAATTCCTCACAGGTTTGTGAGCTTTCATGTGGGGCCTGCCAAGCCCTGGCCAGCATTCCTCTGCCCCTCCTGTTGGTTGGGGGCTGGTGGAGGGGGGGTCATTAGCCCCTTCTCTAGCTCTGCGAAGTGAAGTGCGAGGGTTAGGCGCCTGGAGCTGAGGTCCCAGGAGGAAGCAGCTTGAAGCAGGTGGCCTGCCACTGCACCCCGCCCCCCCAGCAGAGGGGCTCTGAGGCCGAGGGGACGAAGCCCATCTGGGTGGCTGTTTGGGCTGCCTTCCCCCCTGCCCCAGCACCTGCAACGTGTGCTGATGCCCGTGATGGGGACTGGTCTGGCACTGGGAAAGATCCGGTCTGATCATTTCCTCTGCTGATAGGGCTTCATATAGACCCCAAGGGATGAGCAGTGTTGCCCCAGGGGAATGAGCCTCGGCTCTTTCTTTTTTTCTCAGGCAGCTGAGGGGTGGGCAGGACCTAGAGAGACATCCAACCCAACTGGTCAGGGCTGGTGAACCAGAGGAGATGGAGGAGAAGCTGCAGAGGTGGGAAGTAAGGGCAGTCTTCCTGGAGGAGAGGGTAGGAGGGATCAGGGCCTGGAAAGGGAGGATCCGGGCTGGAGCTTGCAGGCAGGGTGTGAGGGATATGGAGACTGGCTCTTTTCACCCTCCGTCTCAACGTCTCCGTGTTCTTCCAGCCTGTCCATCCTTCCCTCCATCCCTTGACCCATTTTGCTTTTACATGTCTGCACAGGACTGGAAGAAACCCTTTCCCCATCAGCTGGAACTGTCTCACCATGCGATGGGTTCAATGATAGGTAGTGAGCTTCCCGTCACTGAAGTTTTGTGAGCAGCCATTGCAGGGAGGAGGCCTGTGCAGGGTGAGGGCTCCCTTTAAGTGTCCTCCAAGATGTCCTTCCTGCTGTGAAGTGCCTCCTGTTCTGTCCGCTGAGAGTCTGGAGTGTGTGGCTTTCTCCCTCAAGCCAGTTTCCTCCCCCGTTTCTCGCATCTCCTTCCCTGCCAGTCTCCAGCTCACCCCCTCTCCCTGCTGGGCCAGGCCCCACCACAGCCCATGTGGACTTTTATACCCCTCCTTCCCAGCCTGGCCTCTTTGCGGCAGCCAGGCTTTCTCCAAAGGACCTGGTTGGAGGGGAGGACTTCCCTTGAAGTCTTCCATGGCTCCCCATCGCCTGCAGAAAAACAACCAAATTCCTCCCTCTGCCTCTCTGAGTGAGGCCCAGGCTCTCACTCACTTTCACACACGTTCTGCCCTCAACCTGCTGTGCCCTCCTCACCCCTGGCCAGCCAACTCATTCGCAAAGCGGCCACCACTTCGAGGCTCGGCTCCGAAACTGTCTCCTCACTGAGGGGCTGGTGCCCCACCAAGGCCGTGAAGAGTGGTTGGGGTGGTTTTCCTGAGGGCAGGGCCACATCCTTTCATGTTTGTATCCCCAGCACTCAGAAGGGGCTCAACCCCCGTAAGCCACGGGAGCCAGTGAGGGAAGGAAGAGGCTTCCTTCACGTCGTTGGTTGTTATTCATGTTGATGGAAGCTCTCATGCTTTCAAAACTTTCACCCACACCCTGTCGGAAGTGAGTTCAGGGGACACTTAACTGAGCCTCTGTGGCCAGCATGTGCCGGGCCCTGTTCTCGGCCAAGACTCACAGCTGTGGGCCCCCAGAATCCCGTGGCAGAGGCGGACATGACCACGCCTGCTGAGGGTGGGCCCCTGGGGCCTCCGTGCCCAAAGTAGAGCTGAATTACTGAGCCCAGAGAGGTTGAATCTCCTGCTGGGTCTCCCGGCCAGGGGGTGGGGCCCTGGCAAGTCCCCAGATGGCCCCTTTCTCCTTGTGGCCAAGAGTGGTCCTTTTACCCAGGACCAACCCTCCCCGCCAGGCGGGGACTGCCCAACACAGGTGGGTGCCCAATAAAGGGAGAAATCTGCAGTACTGAATTTCTTTAGCAAATGCAGGGCGACTGGGTGGCTCAATGGGTTAAGCATCTGCCTTTGGCTCAGGTCATGATCTCTAGGGTCCTAGGATTAAGCCCCCCGCCCCCCCCCCCCCCCCCCCCCGGCATTGCTCAGCAGGGAGTCTGCTTCTCCCTCTGCCCCCTTCATCTGCCTCCCCCTGCTAGTGCTCTCTCTGTCTCTTTCTCTCTCAAATAGATAAAATCTTTAAAAACATATGTATATGTTTTAAATAAAATGAGAGCAAAGCAGCTTCTTCTTCTTCTTCTTTTAGAGGTGGGAAGGGGCAGAGGGAGAGGGAGAGAGAGAATCTTAAGCAGGCTCCCGCATCCAACACAGAGCCCGACGCGGGGCTCGACACTGGGCTCAGTGCAGGACTCAACCTTACAACCCTGAGATCATGACACTGAGTCAAGATCAAGAATCAGACACTTGGGGCGCCTGGGTGGCTCAGTGGATTAAGCCGCTGCCTTTGGCTCAGGTCATAATCTCAGGGTCCTGGGATCGAGCCCCGCATCGGGCTCTCTGCTCCGCAGGGAGCCTGCTTCCACCTCTCTCTCTGCCTGCCTCTCTGCCTACTTGTGATCTCTCTCTGTCAAATAAATAAATAAAATCTTAAAAAAAAAAAAAAGAACCAGACGCTTAACCAACTGACCCACCCAGGCCCCCCATTTGCAGCTTCTTATTTGGGAATACAGAAAGTGCCCTAACTAGGTAATAGCCATTTCTATTTCTGACATGAAAAGCCATTTCAAGCGTATCTTGTTACTTCCCCTATAAAACCAAGGTTGGGACACTCTTGGTCTTTCACCCGATTCCTCTGTTGCATCTCTCCTGGTTAGGTCTCTTCTCTCTGGGCCTTCTTCCCACACTGCCAACTTCCCAACTGCCACCAGCAACTGCTGTGAGACTGGGCTCACAAGGACTGGGGCCTTGGTAGTCCTGCACTGCCTCTCGGAGCAGCGAAGGGCACCACCCAGACTGGGAAGTTGCTCCCTGTCCTACCCAGGAATCTGACCCTAATGCCACCTTCTGGGGCCACCACCATCTCCCCACCCCCTGTTCTAGCCACAGAGGGAGCAGAGGGAGACTTCTCCAGTGGGGAAGTCTCTGCCCTCCAGACCTTTGCTCCATCCCTGGGAGGTCCTGCCTCTTTTGCTTTGCAGAATGGCCTCCCAGCCCCCACCAGGCTCACCTGCTTGGCTCCTGTCCTGGGGGACATAGAGATGTTATCCCTGGGGGTATGGACCTCAATGGGGGCATTGTTCCCACCAGATCCAGAGGAGGATCAGGGAGGGACAGGGCAGAGACTGGGAATGTCTCAGGTGCCACACAGGCCGGCTTTGTCCTCCTCCTCCTCCTCCTCCTCCTCCTCCTCCTCCTCCTCCTCCCCCTCCCTCCCTCCCCTCCTATGTGGCCCCTTCCCTTTCACTCCCACCCAGACCACAGACCCTCCCCTGGCCCCCTCCTTAGGTTCCTCCATAGCCTGGGGCAATGCAGCTGTTGTGGGAGGTGGGGCTCAGGATGGCCCTGGGCAGTTTTGCAGAGCAAGGTGTCCTCTCAAAATGACAGTGCTCTTTGGAGCTGGGTCTCTGTTTGGGTAGGCCCAGTTCTGCCTGCCCAACTTGTCTGGCCGTGGCACCCTTGTCCAGGGAGCACCCTGTCTGGTCCCTGCCCTGGGCCTGCCCCCTCCTCTCCGTGTGCCATCCAGACACAGCCCAATCTAAATAAATGGATGACTGAGTGGATGGATGGATGGGTAAACCTAGGTCTGTCTGATCCCCAAATTTAAGTCTTAAACTTCTCCCTAACTCTGAAAGGCAGGAAGGAAGGGGGATTGCTGCCCCATGGGGACTTCAGTGGTGGGCCCCTAGCAGATAGGATGGACTAAATATAGAAATCAGTTGCCAAGAGCTGACCCCAGACCCAGGACTTCTGCATTCAGGTCCCAGCTTTTCTGGTTGCTATGTGACCTAGGTGAGTGACTGCTCTACTCAGGCTTTTCTGGTCCCATTATAAAATGATAGCTTTGGACCATCCTCCCTAAGCTCCCGTTGGCCACGCACTGCCTCCTGGGAAGTAGAGACGCTGCTGGAGACTGGCTAGGAGAAACAAGACCCCCACCTCAGGTCCTGCCTCTTCAGCCAGAGTTTTGTCCCTGCGCATGACTGACAGCCAAAGAAAGCTAATGGAAATTCACACGCAGCAAGTGAAACTGATCTCTTACTGCAGATTCAGTTTCTCCTCCCAGCGGGCCCCCAGGCCTCCCTCACACCTGCTCAGGTCCCCTTTGTACGTTAGGCCAGCAGCACTGGCTGTCTTTCATCCACCTCCTGCCCCATTCACGCCTTAAGCCTGGGGCACCACCTCCCACCTCCTGGCTGGGGCAGGCTGCTGTAGGCTGGCCAGACGGGCACCCCAGAGCCCAGCTTCTCCCCCCTACACTACCCTCCGCGCTCCACCCCCCCCTCCCCGCACTTCTCACCTGGAAAGATCACAGGAAAGGGAAATCAGGGTGGGGAGCGAGAGAGCAGGAGGGAGTCACGGTGTCCTACTAGATGCAGCAAGGACTTCTCAATACTAGGGGTTTTTTTTTCTTTTTTTTGGCTGAAAAAAGTATAAATCCAAGAGGACTTCTTGGAGGAGGGGCAGTTTCTCACATGGATTTAGCGCATGTGTACACCCAGCAGTGCCCTGGAGCCATCTCTGCCTTTCTGTTGGGAGTGGTCAGAGCCCTTCATTTATTTATTCAGCACATATATATTGGTGTTGACTTTCATTATGGGTGTTGGGAATACAAGCGTAAAGAAGATGCTGTAACTGATGAATCACTGACCTCTACCTCCGAAACTAATAATGCACTGTATGTTAATTAATTGAATTTAAATAAATTTTTAAAAGGAAGGGGGAAAAAAAGAAAGAAAATAGAGCTCCTGCTTTACACAGAAAGTAAGATGTTAGTTGGTTACAACTGCTTAGGAGAAAAGCTAAAGCAGGTTCGGGAGAGGGAGTGACCGGGTGATAGTGTAGATAAATTACTCAGCAGGCCTCTGAGAAGGTGACACCTGAGCAGAGAGCCAGGTGGACAGCTCCTAGGAGACAGCTCAGGCAGAGAAAACAGTACTGCAAAGACCGGGAGGTGGGGAGAGATTGCTGGATAGAATCTCCAAGATTCCACTGTGGCTGGAGGGGCATGAATGGGGGTGGGGGTGGGAGGAGATTCTTCTGGAATCAGATGGGGAGGGGCTTAGAGACTGTGGCAGTGACTTTGGATTTTGTTCAGAATGAAATGAAGTAATGAAAATAGCCAGGGTGCCTTTCCTTTGGGTCCCCTGGAAGGTTCTAGCAATCCCCCTTCCTTATTGCCTTTCAGAATTAGGGAGAAGTTAAGAGCTAAATTTGGGGATCAGAAAGACCTAGGTTTACCCGTCCACCCATCCATCCACCCACCCATCCACCCATCCATCCACCCATCCATCCACCACCCATCCATTCATCCATCCACCCATCCATCCACCCATGCACCCACCACCCATCCATTCATCCATCCACCCATCCGCCCACCCATCTATCCATGCATCCATCCATCCATCTATCCATCCATCCATCCATTCATCTATCCATCCATCTATCTATCCACTCAGCCACCCATCCATCCATCCATCTATCCATCTATCCATCCATCCACCACCCATCCATTCATCCATCCACCCATCCATCCACCCATTCATCCATCCATCCACCCACCCATCCATCCATCCATCCATCCATCCATCCATCCATCTACCCATCCATCCACCCATCCATCCATCCACTCACCCATCCATCCACCCACCCATCCATCCATCCATCCACCCATCCATCCATCCACCCATCCATCCACCCATCCATCCACCCATTCATCCATCCATCCATCCACCCATCCATCCACCACCATCCATTCATCCATCCATCCATCCATCCACCCATCCACTCACCCACCCATCTATCCATCCATCCATCCATCCATCCATCCATCCATCATCCATCTATCCATCCATCTATCTATCCATCCATCCACTCATCCATCCACTCAGCCACCCACCCACCCATCCATCCATCCATCCATCCACCCATCCACCCACCCATCTATCCATCCATCCATCCATCCATCCATCCATCCATCCACTCAGCCACCCATTTATTTAACATTTATTGCTCTCTTACTCTGTGCATGGAGTTGCTACTTACTGCTGGGCAAATTGCTTTTATCTGTAAAGTGGGGCCAGTGATAATTCTTTCTTACTTCAGAGACTCATGAGGACCAAGCCAGAAAAGTGCTTACATCACTTAGCACAGCACTGGCGCATAGGTCCTTCCATGTGGTCGCTGTACAAGTAAGCTGATAGTATTCACCAGTTCCCCCGCACTAACCCACCCAAGGGAGTCTGACCTTGCCCACCCTACTCTGGGTGCTCTCCCAGACAGGGTAGCCCTGCTCTGTGTTCCTCTTCCTTCCCAAACTGCCCCAATCCTGCTCCCCGCCCTGCTTCCTGCCTCTGCCCCTGCCCTCTGCCCTCTGCCTCCTGCCCCTACACGGGGTGTCAAAGCCCAACAGAATAATTTCTTGGGGCTTCTGTTCTAGTGTGTGCCCCCTTTGCTCATCAGCCTGCCTCTGCCTGCCCCCGCACGTGGGCTCCCCACTTGCCACTCTTCCTAGTAAGGCGTTGCACCATCTCGTGTAGGGGCCCTACCTGGGGGCTCTGAAGCCCAAGACAGAAACTTAACTTCTAGGGAGCAAAACCTGGAAACAGCCCAGGCTTTGAAGCCCTTGGGAGTCAGACCCATTCAGGGAACCCAGACTCTAGCATGGCCTTGCCATTGGCCCCTGCAAGTCACCTCACGTCTCTGGGCCTCAGTTTCCTTATTTGCCAAAGGGGAATAGGTGCAGGGCTGCTGGTAAGAGGGGAGATCACACCCATAAAAATCCCAGGAAGAGAGGACTTCACATACTGCCGTTAGCCGCCGAGGCATCAGGAGGCAGCGTCCCCCGCTACCATGGCGGTCCCAGGCCCAGGCGCCTGGCGGCGTGGGGGGGGGGGTGTGAAAGCCAGAAATCGTATTTGAATGTGAGTGTAGGGCAAGGTCCATAGCTTTCATCAGATTCTCCAAAGGGATCCTCAGCCAAAAAAAAAATGAGGATAGCAGGATGACATGGCCAAAAACGTAAAAATAGTTGAAGTTAAATCTAGAATTTGTTCATTTTTTAAAAATTCAGTTCTTCAGACAACGTGTTTGGAGTGCCCGCTCTGTTGCCAGGCCCCTGCGGCGGGGTCGGCAACTCAAAGGGAACCTCCTTCCCACGGAGGTGCCCTGCCTTCAGCCATGGAGGCAAGCCCTGCGGGGCACCACACTTTACAGTTTGGGGGCAATTCATCTGGGTCATCTCCGCTCCCCGGGGGGAGAGGCAGTGCAGGGTGTGTATATGTGTGGGTGGGGGGGGGGACTGTTTTACAGGTGATAACTTTGAGGCTCAGAGAGGTTAAGTGACTGGACCAGGGTCACATGAGCTAGTTAGCCAGGATGGAGGGCTGTGCCTTCCTCCTGTGCCGTGCACCAGCCCACTGGGAGCAGAAAGCAGCGCCCTTGGCGTGGGGGTGTGAGGGGCTCCCTCTCCTTCCAGCCTTTAGCTCCGTGCAAGCCAAGTGGGTGCTCCTACCCCTCCCCTCCTCGTCCTGACTTCAGGTGCGTGATACAGCCCACCCATTGCCTTCCACCATGGGAATCGAGGTGGTGGTGGTGGGGTGCCCTGGCCTGGCCAGGGGAGCCCGTCCCATGAAGGTAATCCCTGCCCTCATTTTCTTCTTCTTGCTGTTGAGGGAGGCAAGCTGGACTTGCTGGAAGAGGCAGGCTGACTTTGGAGTTCAAAGAGGTGGGAGGGGGTGGCGGCTTGCCTATGAGGTAGCAAGGGTGTGGTTGTGAGAGATGGGGGTCACCTGCCGAGGGACCCTCCTTCCCCCCATAGCTTCCCCGCACACCCCCCCCAACACAGTCTTTTTGATGCTGCTGAGGATAACTCCGACTCAGCCCACGCGAAACTCTTTACACACACCTCTAGCTCCGGGCGGTCCCCAAGACCTCGTCAGGGGCTGGCCTGGTGCCTGGGTCCCAGCCTGGGGCGACGGGCAGCAGTGAGGGGCGGGAGGCCCGACGTGTTCCAGTATTTATTTATTTATTTGAGGACCCAGCATTTACACATGTACCGGGCTCTGATTACCCTCCCCCCCGGGGCCAGGAGGAGGGGGGACGCTCCTGCCTGGGCCTTTGATGTGCCAGAGAGGAGATGGCGAGATGGGGAGATGGTGCTGGGAGTCTCTGCCGCCATGGGGAGTGTGTGCGTGGGGGGAGCCCTGGTGATGTCACCTCAGGAGGCCGCGGATGGCAGGCCCAATGGCGGGCCCAGGAGTGAGGAGAAGGGGTCCGACGGTGGGAGAAAGGAGGGAGGCTCTTCTCGGGTTGGACCCTTGGCCCATAGCCCACCTGCCCTGGGTTTGGGAGCTTGTACATCCTCCGAGGAAGAAGGAGAGGAAAGCAGCAGGCTGAGGAGGGCAGGGAGGAAGGAGCCGCCAAGGCCCTGTGGCAGGGCCTAGGCCCTCAACCACTCTACTTAGTCCCTCCTGCTTCCCACTCCACAGAGAGGCCCAGACGAAGGTGACAGGGGTCAGGGGCATCCAAGTATGGGCCAGAGATCCCCCTAAGAACCACCAAGAAGCACAAAGCTGGGGGTTTCTCCTGTCATCCCCCTATATCCAGGGTTACTGGCGGGGGGTGTCTGGTGAGTGACGAGGGGATACTTTTCTGTAAGTGAGTGAGGGAAGGAAGGGAGGGAAGGAGGAAAGAAAATATTGACACAAAGATGGAAACACAAGAGGCTCCAGTATTCATTGATTTTACTTCTTCTTTTTTAAAAAGATTTTATTTATTTATTTGACAGAGAGACACACCCAGAGAGAGAGAGCACAAGCAGAGGGAGCAGCAGGCAGAGGGAGAGGGAGAAGCAGCCTCCCCACGGAGCAGGGAGCCTGATGCGGGATTTGATCCCAGGACCCCGAGACCACGACCTGCACCGAAGGCAGATGCTTAACTGACTGAGCTACCCAGGCGCCCCCCGCTTTTACTTCTGAGTGTCTTCTATGGGCGAGGCCCTATTTTAGGGATAACAGAAGGAGTGAGACACAGGGACCCCCCCCCTTCCTTGAACTGCGCGGGAGGAGTGTGGGGCGGAGGGAGAGCTAAAGTCCAGAGAGATAGCCAACCTTTCACACAGATTCATCTGTTGTTAATATTTTAAAGAATTTATTTATTTATTTGACAAAGAGGGATCACAAGTAGGCAGAGAGGCAGACAGAGAGAGAGAGAGAGAGAGAGAGAGGAGGAAGAAGACTCCCTGCCGAGCAGAGAGCCCGATGTGGGGCTCGATCCCAGGACCCTGAGATCATGACCTGAGCCGAAGGCAGAGGCTTAACCCACTGAGCCACCCAGGTGCCCTGTTGTTAATATGTTAGCCCATTTGCTTGCTTTCTCTCGTTCTCTCTCTCTCTCTATGCATTTGTGCATGTGTATCTTTTTTTCCCCTGAGCGATCTGAGGGTAGGTTCCGTGTATCATGGGCCTTTTTCCCTGAGTAGTCTAGCATGTATTTCCTAAGAACAGGGACGTTCTCTTCCTAACCACAGTACAGTTACAGTCTCATAAATTTGCTTCAGTACAGTATTTTATCTAATCGACCATCCATATATCCATATTCCACATTTGACTGGACCTAATAATGGTTCTTTCCCCAAAATAATGGTTCTTCCCCGCCCTCACCGTCCCCTGCCCCACAGCTCACAGGGACTGAGGAGGCCCCCGAGGTATAGGGAGGGAGAAAAGCCGTGATGAGCTCTCTGGAGACACCAGGCCAGAAGAGTGAGATGCCGAGTGGGATGGAGGGTAGCATGTCCCAGGAGTCCCCAGCAGGTTGGGGTGTCCAGCTCCGTGTTCAGCAGACCTTGGAAACACGGGAGGACAGCCCAGGCCCGGATCCTCGGTCCACCAGAGACAAGATGCCACCCCTTCTGTAGGCCCAGGGGCCCCATTTTGCAAGTACTTCGAGGGCAGATCCCCAAGTCTCAGGAACTTCTGAACAGGATTCCGAGTACCTGGGGAAGCTGCCTTTGGCCCCGGACATCTGAGAGCTGTCAACACAGAAGACAGAAAAACCCTAATTTCAAAAAAGTTTACAAAGTTGCCCAGCCAGCGTCCCATTCAGCTCCCCCTCCAGCCTCCTCTGCGCTCACTCAGGGGGTGGAAGTGAGCGGGCGGGGCCTCACAGCAGCCCTTCCAGATGTTCCAGCCTGCGAGCCCCAGGCCCAGGCAGGCAGGGGTAGCAAGTGGGAAAGAGATGTCCCAGTCCCTGGAGCCTCTGGGATGGCTGGTGGGCAGGGTCTCTCCCCAGGGCTTCCATGGACAGCTGAACTCCTTCTCTCCCTCCAAGGCCTTTTCTGGAAATGACCCTCCCACCCCCATTCCTCTGCAGGGCTCTGGCCTCTTAAACACGTTCTTGATCTGGCTGGAGCAGAGCTTTCCAGGGCAGGGCCCCTGTCTGACTCCTTCCCTAGTGTCTCCCCGTGCTGAGAACAGTGCCTGGCACCCAGTAGGTATCCATCAATATTTATAAAATGAGTGAATGAGTGAACAGCTCTTTTCCTGTTTGGGAGAACAAATCAGTACTTGTGTTTTATGGTTCTAAGGATCCACCAAGCAAGTCACTAGGTTGCCAGTTCTGGGGGCCTTGGGATTTGTGCATCAGTGAGTAGAACAGATTTACTCCAACTATTGGCTAAATGCAAAGATCTCCATGCCCCACCTGTTGGAGAGCACAAAAAGAGCTTGAGAGAGAAAGGATGGTGGGGTAGAGAGGGGTCCCAGGAAGAGCAGTGATCACGTGGCCTTTACACCTGCAGGAGGCCTGATGGGTGGAGCTTGCAGCAAGAAGCTTCATGATTTGGGGCGCCTGGGTGGCTCAGTGGGTTAAAGCCTCTGCCTTTGGCTCAGGTCATGATCCCAGAGTCCTGGGATCGAGCCCCACATCAGGCTCTCTGCTCAGCAGGGAGCCTGCTTCCTCCTCTCTCACTGCCTGCCTCTGCCTACTTGTGATCTCTGTCTGTCGAATAAGTAAATAAAATCTTTAAAAAAAAAAAAAAAAAAGGGGGCACCTGGGTGGCTCAGTGGGTTAAAGCCTCTGCCTTCAGCTCAGGTCATGGTCCCAGGGTCCTGGGATCGAGCCCCGCATCGGGCTCTCTACTTGGCAGGGAGCCTGCTTCCTCCTCTCTCTCTGCCTGCCTCTCTGCCTAGTTGTGATTTCTCTCTGTCAAAGAAATAAAAAATTAAAAAAAAAAAAAAAAAGAAGCTTCATGATTTGACATCAAGAAGGGCTTTCCAGTATATGTTGGTCTATCTTGGATGGTTTCATTGTCAACGTGTCCAGGGACAGGGGGATACCAAAGATGACTTTTTGACCCTCCCAGATGGCCCTCTGGGGCCTCCCAGACCCATCGGAGGCTCTGTCCCCCAGGCGTGGGAGGCTGGACTATGGATGTTTAGCTCAAGCCTGCATCCTTGGATGGTGCCAACCCGGCCAAAGGTGCCCCACACACTGCTTGGGCTGGGATAGTGTCCAGACATGGTCCCCAGGGTCCTCCCACCCCTGCTGGACAGCAGCCTCTCCCTGTGACTCAGCCCTGACGTCGTGGGGCGAGCGAAAAGGCCAAGGGCGTGGGAGGTGGTGCTCCCTCCCTCCTGTCCTCACCTCCCTGGGCTCAGTCCCCAAAGCCTCCTTCCCTCCCACCATCCCCAGCCTCTCTAAACTCCTCATGAGTTGTCCATGAGCCCATGTACCCAGAGCTGTTGTTGCTCTGTCCCTGGAGACCTGCCCTGGGTGCGCCTAGGCATGTGCCAAGAACTGGGGTCCTGGGGCTCGAGGCAGCACGATGGGATGGAGCCCGTGGTCTGGATCTTGCTGCCCCCCTCCTCATCCTGGCAGCACCCCATCCATGAGGGGGTGGTGGGGCACCAGCTCCTTGCTTGGATGGCCTGGGGCATTTTGGTTCACACCTGGAACTCTCTGTGGCCCCAGGCCTTGGATCTGCTCACCTACCTCTGCTCTCCAAGACTTCCCATAGGTGTGTGATCTCCCCTAGATGAGAGAGGGTCCTGGGTCTCCTGCTGCAGCCCACTGCAGGCCCGTGCACTCAGGCCTTCAGCTCGATCCAACTCCCTCTCACCCGCCCAGCCCCCTCCCCTACCTGACTTCAAAGCCCAGAGCCAGTAGGCGCTAATTACACGCCCCCTACCCCCCTCACTCGTTAAGTGTTATTAGCCCCAGTTTACAGATGAGGAAACTGAGACCGGGGAGGGCGGTGGAGGACGTCACCCCCACCATCCCCGCCCTGGCCCCAGAGCCAGGACTGGCGTGAGGTCTGGGGACCCTGCCAAGTCTCCCCTTCCTGGGAGAAGCTGGGGCACAGTGCCCCTTCCAGCTCCAACTTCCTGTCTTTGCCCAGTGCTTCTCTGCCTCTGGAAGCTTACTGTGGGCTTGGGCAGACAGCTGAGGAGCCCTGGCATGCGGTGGGCAGGGAGCCTCTCTGAAACCACACGCAGGCAAAATGCAAATGAGCCCCCCAATTACTACAGAGTCGGGGCGGTGGCACTTGAGGTAATAGGACTTGGGGAGCGGAGGGACCCCCCACCCTGCCGCTTGTCAGCTTGCCAGAGGCCCCCGCTGTGAGGCTGGTGATGTTGTCACCCTGCGTGGGGCTGGGCTGGGTGGGGCTGGGTGGGATGAGCTGGGGGTGGCGGGGAAGGATGCTGACACCGACCGGAAGTAGGAAGGCACCAGGATGCTGGTGTTGAGGATGGCCCTGCCTTCGGGGACAAGAGAAACCCCGCGTCTCTGCCTCTTCTGGGGAAGGCAGAGGCTGCCCTCTGAGGTCTGAGAGCAAGACCAGTCTCTTGACCCTGTTTGACTCCACCAACGGGTGCTTAGTGACCTGTGAGATCTTCAAGACCCCCCCCCCGACAAAGGGGGACAGGGCCTTCCTTTTTATAGACAAGGAGCTGGAAGCCTAGAGAGGGGAATGACTTGTCCAACTGGGAAGGCACCGTTGCAGAGGGAAAAGCACAGAATTTGGAGAACACAGAAGTTGGTCAGTGAAATTCAGGCTCCTGAGGAAAAAGCAAACCCTGGGAGTGGGGAATGGCTACAAGGTGTGGGGGATTTCCGGGGAGAATGTATTGCTCACAAAGCCGTAAGCTTCCCAAGAGCTGGGATCTTGTGGTTAACTTCTTTCATGGCTGCGCGGGGACCGTGGCAGATGAGAAATCCTTCTGTGCTCACTAGCTGAGTTGTTCGGTGCTAAGGACACCAGGATGCACAGGGGTTTGAGCTGCGGGCAAGAGAGGGAGGGTAGACTTCCAGAAGAACCGTGCCCTTTCGTGGATCGGGGCCTCTAGGAAAAGTGCCTGACTTACAAAGGAGCAGGCATTCTGCCTTGTCTGGTACCCTAGATCCTTTTCTGGGGTGCGGTGGCACCCAGGCTCCCCGCCAACGCCTGCCCCCACAACACTGTCTTCGACTTGGAAGGAAAGGCTCATGGACTCTGTCATCATGGGAAGATCCCACATCCGGGAAGACTGGAGGTGACGTCATCGCAGCTTTGGACCAGGTGTATGGCTGCCCCTGGCTGAGCCTTCGCCCTTGCAGCTGTGAGGGTCTCAGTTGAGATCTTACGGGGGAGCTGTGGGGAGAGGCTGCGTCAGGAAGCAGAGGGAACCAGAATCAAAGGGTCTGGCTCCCGCTCCTCTACTCTGTCCCCACCCTGTCTCCCTCACGGGCCTCTTTCCAGAACAGGATGTGTCTCTTCAGGGTCCTTCGGGCCTGGAGACTCTCTGTTAGTGGCCAGAGCCCGATAAAGTGGTTTAGAGCAAAGAGAAGGCCGGGAACCTGGCTCTGTGTGGCTCAGTGGGGGTGTTAGCACCCTTCTCGGATCCTCCATCTCTCGTTTTCACACGAGGGACCTCGACCTGAGCTGCAGCTTTCCCGCCAGGAAGGACTCAGCAGTGCTGAGACCTGCATAGAAAGGCAGCTCAGAAGACGGCTCTAGGCAGACTTGGGGTGGGGAAATCACGGGTGGGGTCCGAAGTGGGCCTCCTTTCCCTGTCCCCACCCCAGAGAAAGCCCTTCGGAGCCCCCACAGTCAGAATGAATCTCTCCTTCCTCCACGTTCTACTACAGAAGCTCCAGATTTTCCCAGGACGGGGCTCCTGAGCCTAATATCACGGTCAGGGGCTGCTGCCCAACCCCGCTCTGGCAGCCACCTGCTTCTCAGGGACAGATCGGCTAGCTGAGTTTAAATGCGCAGGGGACAGAAAGTCATGCAACCCGGCTGCTAACCTCTCTTGGCCATCCCCACCCTGGGGGACTTTGGAGAAGGACCCCGTCCCCCAGAAGGACCAGCTTCTTCCATTTGGTCTGGTAGACAGATGGGTCCAATGCTACAAGCTACAGGCCTTGGGTAGGGCATGTCCCTCCCTGAGCCTCAGTGTCACCGGGTCATCTCCAAAGTCCCTTCCACCTCCAATGTTATATCAAATCTATGCTCAGAAACTCGCCCGGTCCCACAGACTGCCCTGAGTGGTTTTTGTTCATTTGCACAAAGCTGTATGGAGCATTCAGCTCTCTCTCTGTTTCTCGGTTGAGCTGTCTTTGCTTCAATTTCCGGTTTCACATCTCCCCTAAATGATATGAATCCCGGGGAATGGGCACAATGGACAGAGATGGTGTCTTGTCTCTGTGACCCCATCACTCAGCACCGGGCTGGCGCTAGATTAGGAGACCAGCGAGATGGGTGAGAAGAGGAGTTGGTGGGAACCTGGTGGGAAGGGGGAGGCAGGAAGGGAGTATCTGGGGGTTAGTCGCTGATGGGGGGAATGGGAAGAACAGCGTCCGGGAGAGAGGAGAGTCAATGTCTGCATCCAAAGATTCTAAGGTGGTTAAATGGGGTCCCAGAGGGCCATGATGGCTGCTCAAGTTCACACGGCCAGCTGGGGGGCAGGGGTCAGACCCGAGCCCTTGACTTCTGACTCCTGAGTTGCCTGGCTGGTGCTAGAGAGGTTTAGAGGGAGGATCTGAAGGAGGGGGTTGGTGGCGGGGGGCTCCCCTGTCCTATGTCACCTCCCCTCAAACTAAAAGAGTGGCTGCCCTCAGTTCTCAGTCACATGGAGCCAGACACCTGCAGGAAGGTGTGGTCCCTCTGGACGGGAGGAGGGTCTCAGGCTGTGAGGTGGGCTGTGAAAGACTCAGACTGGTTGGAAAAGTCAAAGGGCAGCGTGCCACAGTCCTGCTTTCCTTTGGGATCCCAGAGGGGTTCTGAACGAGGGAGTGAGATCCTCTTCTCTAGAAGTCTCAGAGAATCAGGGGAAGCCTGGTGAGCTCAGCCTGGTGTGGTGGCAGGGGACAGGGCCCTAGGGACGCTCAGCACGTCCCTGCCTGGTGACCCAGGCGGGAGTCCAGGAGTCACAGAGAGGGGCCCACCTCCAGCGGCTGGCATCCTGGTGGTCTGCCTCCCTCACGCCTTTCCCGCCGTGCCTGCCCTCTTGGTCATCCAGGGCTGGCCCTGTGGGGAGGACTGAGGGGTCAGATTATCACAGGCCCTCACCCCCCCCAGAAGGGATTGGAGCAGTCCCTCCTATTAGAGGCGCAAGGGGGAAAGCTGAGGGCCAGGCTCCAAAACTGGGGGTGTGGGTCTGGGAAGGTATCAAGATGCACTTTTCGGAGATCAATGCCAGGGCCCAGCTGGCCTCTCCATCTTCATCAGCCCTGCTTCCAGAACTCCTCTCCAGGCCATTTGGTCAGAGGGGATGGTGGGGAGCCCCTGGGTCCCACCAGATGCTCCCCTTTCTGCCCAGGATTCTGTTGCTTTGACCGAATCCCAGGGCTCTCACGATGAGGGCCTTCCTGAGGGGACACCAATCCACCCCTGAGCTTGTCAAACAAACTACAGTAGGCTTGAGGCTGGCAGGGAGCCCTCCTGAGGGAGGGGTGACAGTAATCAGTCTGATGGGGGAGGCAAGACACTGACGGACTCAGGGTATAGATCCCGGGAAGGACGGCAGCGTGCAGCTGAGTGAGTATGAGGGGGCCGGGCACACTGGGGAGGTTAAATAGAATTTCGGTCCAGAGTCATGGGAGGCTGCGTGGAAGAGGAGCTTGGACCTGAGCAGGAGAGGGGAAAGGGATGTTGCCTGAGGCAGGGGGAAGGCTTGGGAGAAGGGGGAGCACCAGAGGAGGACAACCCGGAGCTGAGAAGATGGGAGAGGAGGAGCTGCCCTGAGCAGAGCTGGGAGCCTCAGAGAGAAGGGGAAGGAGGACGGGAGGCCAGAAGACCGGTGCTGTGGCCCTGGGCAGAGGGGTTGAAGGGGTGGAGAGGACTCTGAGCCCTCCAGGACAAGGGGAGGGGTGGAAGGGATGCCGGGGTGGGGCCCAGAGGCAGGCCTGACCCGGAGACCTGACAGCACTCCCCCTCCCCGATGCCCGTCCTGGCCCACCCCGGCTCTGCCCAAGGCCGGCCATGTCCCGGCCCCTAGCTCTCCCTGCACAGAGCCAGCCCCGAGCCGGTTCCCCGGAGAGCAGGGTGCCGCAGCTGTGAGAGGGTTCTGCGTGGAGCCTTGCTGGGGTTGATAGGAGACTGCCAGGCGCCGCTTAATAGGATTTTAATTATACAGCTCCAGCAAGAATTTTTTCCCCCCTGGGCTTGGGCCCTCACAGATACCTCCATCCCCACCCCAGCATCTTCCCAGCCCTGGCAGCCTGCTCTCCCAGCCCCCCTGCCTGCCCCCACCCACCGTGGGGGGACTCGGGCCTATCTCCTGGGGACTTGGCTCCTTTGGGGGGGCAATTCTGGGAAGACACTGGCTACCGGGGAGGGCCCTGCGGCGGGGAGCTCTTCTGAGGTCCGCGTCCGGGACAGTGCACAGCCATCGCTGCCTATGGCATGCCCCCCTCCCATTCCCTGCAGACTCGGGGCACACTTTCCCAGGGTCATCACGCTCCACACCAGGCCCATCCACGGTTCGGTTCTCAGATGACGCTAACAGCAGCTCTGGAAGGCAAGCAGGGCAGATGAGACGATAATTTCCATTTTATGGATGAGGAAACTGAGGCCCGAAGAGTGTAAGCGACATGCCCAAAAACACCATGAGTCTGGAGTCTGGACTCCATGCTCCAGGCTCTGGTCATGGCCCCAAGCTGCTATACCCTACCCCACACGGAAGGACCAGCTACGGGCAGGTCTTCCTTCTAGAAAAGTTTCATCCCTTCTCCCCTGCCATCCGTCTCCTACTTACTTTTCAGTGAGATGAAAATGATGAGATGTTACCTCCTCCAAGTCTGGGTTCGGATCCAACATTTTGCCCGCATAACCTCATCACGCCATGTTGGATTGCCTGGCTGGCTGGCTTGCCATTAACCACTTGTTGGAAGTCCCTTGACCCACCAAGACAGACCTCCCTGATGCCCTCTGGTCCAGCACTGAGGCCCCCAACCAGCTGTGCTCAGTAAAAGGACCCCAGCACCCTCTCCTGCTGTCGGCCTGCTCCCCCAGCCTCCCGATCAGGTCAGTATCAGCCCCCGATGTGGCCGGGTAGCAAATGGACCTTCCCAGTGGCAGTCCTTTCTTGGGGGGCGGGGCTTTACTATATTTTTAAACATCATTTTTAATTTTGCAATAACTTTAGATGGGCAGAAAAGTTGCAAAGACGGAACCTCTCCACCCAGTTTCACCCGTTGTTAAAAGCCTGTATCACTGGGATGGCTCTGTCTGTACCAGCTAAGAAACAAACATTGGTCCATTTCTATGAACTAAGCCCAACCTTTTATTTGAATCTCACTATTTATTGTGTCTTTTAATTCCACAAGTCATAGGTGAAGACATGCTTGCATGAATGGGTCTCAATAGTGTAGGAAAGTAAACAGCACAATATGGACCTCCCTCTTCCCCCGCCCACCAGACGCTTCCCTCCCGGGGGTAATTCTTCTGCCTCCCTTTATGCACAAACATGTTCTTCCTGGTCCCCTTTTCCCCCAAACAGTGGGTCTTGAGCTCGGGCAGTGAGCACATCCGCTCCCCTTGTCTCGGTTCTGGCCTCCCCTCTCCCCGGCTGCCCTGGCTGCTCTCCCTGGTTCCTGCAAAGAGTTGGGGGTTGATGACAGTGCTCCCCACCACCTGCTGTGCCCGGGGTGGGGGATGTCCTGTAACGAGGCTGTGAACGGAGAAGTGAACGGGGGCTTCAGCAAAGTCACCCGGATGTCATGGGCAGTGGGCAGTAGCCCCCAGTCCTGTGACCTGGCAGACGCAGTGTGTCTGCCTTCAGGAGCCCTCCAGCCCATGCAGGAGGCACCCCCATATCCTGGCTTGGCTCCTGGATGACCATGGCCCACAGAACTTGTGCCAGGTCCGCCGGTCTATACACACAGGGTGCCCAAGCCTGGGGGTGGGATGTGGTTTCTGGACAAAGCCTCTGCCCCCATCTCTCAGGTGTGATTTCTGTTCTTTTCTGCGGGAGGCAGGAGGACGGCCAGGATATGACTTAGCCTTAATTCACCCCGGGCCAGAGGAGGAGGCTCTCTTCCAACCTTTTCTGTCTCCTCTGTATCTCCGTCCACAGCAAGCCCTAGAGGGCAACTCGGGGTTCTTGCTCCAGCCTACCTGGCCCCATCAAAGGATCTTCGGCTTCCCTCCCGGCCTCCCAGAGGGCTGCCGCCCCCCACCAGTATCACAGAGAACTTATCTCGTCCCTCTTCCCCACCTCTGCCAGTTGGCCTCACCCCCACACTCCCCCCCCTCATGCCCCGGGGCCTTGGGTAGAGGACTGGGGCTGGAAGGGGCTGGAAGGGGCTGATGCCAACTGCGGCAACCCATCTGCCTAAGAAGCTGGTCAGTTCAGCCATCCCCCTGCCTCCGCCAATCCCAGGCAGAGAAGAAAATTCCAATGGGGAAAGGGGTGCCTGTCATTCCCAATGTTTGGCCCTCCAATCATGGAGCCTTCTCGTGTGGTCTCCTGGCCTCTCCCTGGCTGCCTGGGGCCCTCGAGCCAGAGAGGACAGGGCGAGAAGAGGGATCCAGAGCCAGGAGGACTCTTGGGGGTGATGAGAAGTGGAGGGAAGGAGGAAAGACGGGGGGAGGGGCGCTCCGGCTTCAGTGCCAGGGGAAGTGTGCCCCCAGGCCACCCTGTGTAGGGGCTGCTGCAGGAAGCGCAGGCCCTGGGGGACCCAGCTTACAGCCCCATGGGGCCCAAGCCCAGGAGAAGCCTTGGAGCTGGACAGCTCGGGGGGCGGGGGACTCCAGCGTCGCGGCCAGCTGCTGTGGCACGAGATGAAAGGCCGGGAGTGGGGCTGTTGGCAGCCGGACAGGCGGGCGGGTGGAGGCGTTGGGGTGGGGGGAAGGGGAGATAACCATCTGCGAGGGCTTCCAGGTGTAGACATGGAGTGTGGAGGACGCGGACGGAGTTTTAGCCCTTGGGATCAGGGCAAGGAGCCTGGAGTTGGAAGGGTTCCCTATGAGGTCATCTTGTCCAGCCTGATGCCTCCAGGCCCTGGGCCCCAAACCAAGTAGGCCCTGCCTGTGGATGGCTTCTTCTGGGGCCGGCTGCTCCTCCCCAGCCCCAGCCTGTCCTCCACCTTGCATTCAGCCCCAGCAGTCCCCCCACCCAAAGTCTTGGCCCTTCTAGCACTGCCCTTTCTCGGGAGGGTCACCAGTCCTGGCCCCTGGCCAGTCAGCCACACTTGCTAACTGCTTGAGTACGTCAGGTAACTCGGGCCTGGGCCGATCCTGATTCCCCTTTTGTCCTTGATTCTGAACTTTCCTTCCTTCAGCTGTCTGATTATTTGTCTATGTCCCCCCTCCCACCCAGCCTTGGAGAGAAGGTTCTAGAAGGTTCCAGAAGGTTCTCTTCTGTCCACACTTCCATCTTTTCTCATCCAGAAATCACCCCAACAGTGCCCCCCTCAAAGTCCCCCAGACTCCTCACTGCCCTCTAACTCTCTCCCCTGAAGCTTCCACAGCCGTCTTGCTGACATGAGATTCCAACTAGGGGCTCCGCGCCCTAGTACTGCCCTGAGAGCCAGCGAGAGGACCTCTGCTCCAGGAGCCTCCAAACAGAAACACGGCACTGATGTTGCATGTGGGAAGGAACCCCTTACAGGCCTAGGTCGGGCAGTATCTGGCCGCACACACTGCATGGCACAAGCCAGGACTCCCGCAATGAACACCGACCGATCAGGCCCAAATGGGGAAACACTTCCTGCTCTGAGCTCTTGAAACAAAAAGCAACTCTGTCTGTTATGTCCTCAGAGGGTGCCTCTACCAGTGACAGAGAAGGACACTGCACCAGTGCTTGGGCGAAATAAAAAATAGATGTACTTGTTGAATTCTCCCTTCCGGATGGCATACCCGCAGAGGGTTATTTCTGTAAAACATTCAGGAGAATTGCAATGGATTCTTATAGGATAAAATATCCTAGTAGTGTCAAGCGTCCATGTTCTTAATTCTCTTTGAATTCCAGAAATGCCCACAAAGGAGCGTAATATTTGACATAGATGCGCACACTGTAGGTTTTTACCCTACATTTTATCCTACTAAATAAATAAATAATTAAATAAATAATAAATAAATACATAAAATACATTTTATCCTACTAAGCAGTCCAGGTAACTCTTAATTTGTATACATGTAGATCTAGATGTAATATATGAGAAATGTGATAGTCAATCTTTCTTTTTAAATATATTTTTTTAAGATTTTATTTATTTTCGGACACCTGGGTGGCTCAGTTGGTGAAGCAGCTGCCTTCGGCTCAGGTCATGATCCCAGCGTTCTGGGATCGAGTCCCACATGGGGCTCCTTGCTCGGCAGGGAGCCTGATTCTCCCTCTGCCTCAGCCTGCCACTCTGTCTGCCTGTGCTTGCTCTTGCTCGGCTCTCTCTCTGTCAAATAAATAAATAAAATCTTAAAAAAAAAGATTTTATTTATTTATTTGACAGAGAGAGATCACAAGCAGGCAGAGAGGCAGGCAGAGAGAGGGGGGAGCAGGCTCCCTGCTGAGCAGAAAGCCCCATGTGGGGCTCAATCCCAGGACCCTGAGATCAAGACCTGAGCCTAAGGCAGAGGCTTAACCCACTGAGCCACCGAGGCTCCCCGATAGCAAATCTTTATATTGGCAGTATGGTAGGCACTGAATGTTGGAATTATGGAAGCATTTTATTTTATAAACGTATCTCATCGTATTTCATCAGTTACAAAATTTTTCATTAAAGTGTGGATTTACTTCAATAATTTTAAAGTATTATTTTGATGTTCATTAAGTATAATTTGTATTTTGCCTTTCAGTTGTGATAGTTACACTAGAATATTTTAGTCATGTAAATAGCCAGCCATATAAAAACCATGGCTTTACACCCACGTTTAAATTTTGCTGTTACAAAGGTTGAGGAAGGCGAGAAGAACATATCGTACTTAGCAGTTTGGCGTCTTGGTTTGTGGGCCCGTGCTGTCCCCTCATCCCCACACATTTTAGGAGTGGCAGGCTTCATTTCTCCCCGCTTCCTGCTGGACTCAGCAGCGTGACCCACAAAGGCCTCCATGGCCCAGCCGCCGCCAACTTCTCTAGTCTTGTTTCCCGATGTCTTCAGGCGGCCCGGATGTGGGAGTTCCCTGGAGAACGTTCTGTGCCTGCCCGGTGCCGGTGTCCGAGGTGACCTCTCCTTGCCTCGCCGTTGTTTCAGTGGGAAAATACCAACTCATACTTCCAGTCTGAGCCCACGTGTGCCCTCCCCTGGCCCCAGCTGGCACACAGGTGTCCTTCTGGGTTCCCCACTGTTTGGAAGGTGCCTGGTGAAGCAGTTCTTTCTGGGGTGGGGCTCGCAGGTTGCCTCCTCATGGACCCGGACCCTCCTGTGGGCAGGGAGGGGTAAGGGCTGAGGGAGGAGGCAGGGGCTTCAGTGGAAGGTAACAGATGCCATCTGTGGTGACCAGAGCTCAGTTCTGACCCTCAGCGCCAGGACAACTGAGGCTTTGATACCTCCGAAGCCTGTAGAACCTGGGCCCTAAAGAAATGAAAAATTCTAGAACAAACTAGCTGCAACCTTGGTCTCTGCCCAGGTCTAAACCACCTGAGGAGACGCCAGAGAGCCAAATACTGTCTATGAGGAGGTTGGTGGGAACCCCCACCAGCCTCCCTGCTGGCCACCCCAGAGCCATGGGGAGCAGAGGGACAGGGGAGCCGAGATGCCTGGAGGTAGCCAGAGTGGGGGGTGGGGTCAGGATGGCTGGAAGGAGGCAGAGGTCAACCAAAGAACCCCACAGGTATTTTCATCATCATCTCTGGCTCCCTTGATTGCAGAAATGGGGGGGCAGGTGGTGTATGCGGGGAACCCTGCCTTCTGTACCTTCAGAGGACAGCTTCAAGCGTGTGGGAGCCCCAGTGTTTATTGAGAACTTACTACGTGCCCAGCACACGTGCTGATGTGCATTACCTCACTTCCCTAGAGAACCACAGACTGTCTGTCGGGGAGGCATTAGTCAACAGCTCGTCCCATCCTCCCGTTGGACAGAAGAGGAAAACTGAGGCTCAGAGATGGGTGGGAGTGACTTGCCACAAGGTGAGTGACAGGCAGAGCCCACACTGGGGTCTGAGTCTCTGGACTCCATGTCGGGGCTGCTCTTCCACTAACTCTGAGACCTTCAGGACAAGGACATTCTCTGCCCTGAGCCGATGGAGGCCACAGCAATGAGGACACATCCGCAGGCCCCAGCAAGATAACAGGCCCGGTGGGAGAGCTTCCTGACACTTCCACCTTCTGTGCCCTACCCCAAGCATGGTCCACAACGCAGAGCCGCAAAGGAACTAGGAGCTGATTCTGCCTCAGTTTCCCCTTTCTCCCACCAGTTGGAGAGCGTGGGCTCCCTGGGCCTTGCCCCCTGCTGACCTGGCTATCTCCTCCCTGGGTCTCCTGCTTCCTCCACCCAAAGGCCAGAACGGGAGTCTGAGACAACCCCCAGGACTGGAAAGGGTTTCTCCCTATTTATTTTTTTCATCATCATCACGGTCATGCCTCACAGCAATGAAAAGAACATTTGGGTGCTTGCTCTGTGTGTGTCAGTCTGCTTATAAGCCAGCCCTGTTATCTGTTCCATTTTTCAGCTGGGAAAACTGAGTTCAGAAAGTGTCGGGAAGGGGCTGACGCCATAGGCTGTGGGAAGGGCATAAAGCCAAGCAGTTCTACCCTATCTCCAGTAGCCCTGAGCCACGGCCTCTGGCTCTTCCTGCTTCCCTCAGAACACTTGAGAATCCTGCCATGCCCCTTGCCCATGTCCTGCTCAGGCCCTAAGACTGCAACCTGTGAACCAGAGCAGCTGTCGGGCGCCGGGTGTACGCACGGACCCGCCAGAGAGGGAGCTGGGTTTTCTCCTCTTTGCTTCTGCCCTCTGGCTCATCCTGCCCTGAGCCGTGCCCACATGCTGCGAACAGCAGAAACTCTGCAATGGCCTCTGTTCATTCAGCCAGCAGACATGGACTTGAGCTCCCCTTGTGCACCCCACACCATACTGGGCCCCAGGCAGACAGGGCCAGGCACGAGCTCCACCCTCACGGGGCTCCCTGTTCAGTGGAGGTGACAGAGGGGAAACCAGTGCCCGCCAGTCATTCTACAGGTGATGAGCCCTGTGTGCCCGGTACTATGCTGGGCACTGAGGATCTGCACATGAACAGATCCCTCTCAGAGCTCAGATTCCAGAAAAGGGAAACGGAAAATAATTAAAAGAAGTAAGCAAGTGATATGGCCTGTGGAAGGGCATGGGCTGTAAGAAAAGTAATGCGGGGGGCGGGTAGAGTAGAGAAAATGAATTGGGGCTGTGAGAGTCTGGGGGCTCCGGGAGAGTAAAGAGGGGATCTCAGACCCTGGAGGGAGAGGGGAGCAGAACTGGGGAGGTGGGAGCACATGAGTCCCTAGGCTTCATGGCAAAGAGTGGGAACAGTGGGGCCTCCCAAAAGGATCTCTGACAGCCCCTTGTGTCAGAACCCGCTGTCTCTGTGAGTCCCCAGAATGCACAGGGACTGGCCTGCACCCACCCGGATGCGGAGGTGCCTGTGGGTGCATGCCATTGAAAGGACACAAAGACTAAGCCATGGAGCCACAAGTTGCAGAAAACTTCCAGCAGGCAGCAGAAGTGGAACCAGCCTGGGTTGTCTTGACCCGAGTAAGCTCAAATAACTACAGCCTCCCTGTCACGAAGTGACATGGGCTAGCTCAGAAGGCAGAGAGCTCCTCGTCAAAGGAAGCTTGACGGCCACTTGTGAAGAGGCTTTACTGACTCATGCCATCTAGGGTTACTGGGGTCCCGTGAAGTTGGGGAAGCCCCTGAAGAACTGGAAGGAGGAATGGCAGAGCCCAAAGTACTTTGGACTTCCTTAGAGGGCAATGGGGAGCCATGGAGGGTGTTGGAGTAGCAGAGAGATACAGGGAAAGCTGGGGCTCAGGAAGATGAATCAGACAGCAGCGCTGGGCTGGACTGGATTGGAATAAGGAGGGATGTGGAGCACAGGAGACCAATGACTACACCAGCCAAATGCCCCGGTGGGTGTCTGTGCATGTGAACACATGCACAAAGTGTGTGTGAGCAGAAATCTCCAATGACTGGACAACCCTCAGTTGTGAGGGTGCTGATTGGCCTCCAGTATCAGAGCAAGGGCAAGCCTCAACGATCCTTCAGCCCCGTTTCCCAAGGTTTAGTCACATGCACAGATATACGTGGATGTATGTGCACACACGGTACACACGAGTATACAGCTGGCCCCTAATGACACGGGTTCGAACTGCATCAGTTGCTTACACACGGATTTTTAAATATAGTACAGTACCATAAATAGATTTGCTCTTCTCTCTCTTTTTTTTTTTTTTGGAAGATTTTATTTATTTATTTGAGAGAGTGAGAGAAAAAAAAAACACAGAGGGAGAGAGAGATGCAGACTCCCCGCTGAGTAGGGAGTCCAATGAAGGACTCAATCCCAGGACCCTGGGATCATGACCTGAGCTGAAGGCAGACCCTTAGCTGACTGAGCCACCCAGGTGCCCCTCTATTCTTTTATTTTCTTAAAAGATTTTATTTATTTATTTGATGCAGAGATCACAAGTAGGCAGAGAGGCAGGCAGAGAGAGGTGGAAGCAGGCTCCCTGCTGAGCAGAGAGCACGATGCAGGGCTCGATCCCAGGACCCTGGGATCATAACCCACTGAGCCACTCAGGCGCCCCCCCCTCTATTATTTTCTTAATAACATTTTCTTTTCTCTAGCTTACTTTATTATACGAATAGAGTACATAACACATACGGCATACAAACTGTGTATTAACTGTTCATGTTATCAGTAAAGCCTCTGGTCAACAGCAGGGTATCAGTAGTTAAGTCCTGGGGGATTCAAAAGTTATACACAGATTTTTACTGAGTTGGGGGGGTGGGATGGGTGCCCTTAATCCCCAGTGTGGTTCAAGGGTCAATTAATACGTCGTTCGGCACCTTTTGTTCATGGATGGGGCTCTGTACGGTTGAAAAGAATGCACGCTGTACTGGTGTTAGGGTTGGGGTGGCTTCACGCGCCTCTGTTTGGGGTGTAGCTGGGAGTTAAAGATGTGCATGCCCTTATGGCAATCTGTGGGAAGGGAAGTTCAGGAATTCTGCTGTCACAGGGGTGACACACAGGCATGTGTGTGGGTATATACGGGTAAAGGGAAGGGGTCGGGATGTCTAGTCTTATGAGTAAATTTGTCTCACGCGGGCTCTGCTAGAGGACTAATCTGGCGTGTGGCTCCAGGTGAGAATCTGATTTCCATTCGGGCTGGGGATATCCCTATTGAGGATTGCTATGGGCTGGGGGCTTTCCTGCACGGCAGCCCATAGATCTGTCCTACAGCCCTGCACTGTACAGAATACTGTTCCTGGGGCACCTGGGTGGCTCAGTCGTTAAGTGTCTGCTTTCAGCTCAGGTCATGATCCCAGAGTCCTGGGATCGAGCCCCGCGTCAGGCTCCCTGCTCGGCAGGCCTATTTCTCCTTCTTCCTCTGCCTGCTGTTCCCCCAGATGTACTCTCGTAATCTCTCTTTCTTTCTCTCTCTGTCAAATAAATAAATAAAATCTTAAAAAAATTTTTTTTCCTTAAAAAAAAAAAGGCTACTGTCCCCATTTCAACAGGTGGGAAAGCTCAGGACCCAGGAACCTGGCCCAGGGTCACTGTACGATCCAAAGCTGAAGCAGAACCCAGGCTTTCTGACTCTGGGACAAGCTCTCCTGCCTCAGCGGCCACCTCCACCATCTGGAGAGGAGAGTCACCAGAAGACAGTTGTGGGTGACAGTGTTCCCTTCAAGCATCTCCTCTCAGGCACCCATATGTCTTCGGGATCCCAGGCTAAGTGCACCTGCCTAAGTTCTCTGCCCCGATCCCTGCCCTCGCCCTGACCCCCTCCTGCCGCTCCCAGGCTCATCTGCTCCTCGCAGGCCCCCTCGACCCCCAGATCCACATCCCTGCAACCTCCCAGCAGTGCCAGAACAGCTCACCGGCCCAGCGCATTATCCATATGTTTTCACCCCCAGCTGGGCGCTGGGTTATTGTTCTGGCGCAGGAGGGCAAGGGGGCGGCTTGTGGGCGTAGTGACGCCGGGCTGTCTGCTCCTTCTCTGCTTGTTATTACCTCTCCTCCAGGCTCCCATTAGCCAGCCTGCCCCAGAGGCCTGCGCAGGCTCCCTGCTGCTCGGCACCTTTGTTCCTTAATTATCACTGGGGAGACCGCTCACCTGCCTGCCACTTTCTAAGGAGCTGTCTGGCTCCCCTTCCCCACCCTGCACCCCCAAGACCTAAGCCCCTTCACCTCCTGGGGCGGGGGCTGGTGTCTAGCTACAGCTGGCCCCAGGCTTAGGCAGGCTCCTGGCCAATCTGGCCCCTTAGAAAAGCCCTTTCTTTTTGTCGCCTCCTCTGAGAACCCCGCCCTGATTGATGCCCTCTTGGATCTCAGGGCTGGAAGGGACTTTAAACTATCATGTGGTTCGGCATCTGCCTCCCCACTTACTGCCTGGATTGGGGCACCTACAAAAGGTACTCAGTGAGTATTCAGTGAGAGTGTGATTAACTTCTGTAGCCTCGACTTGAATGCCTCCCCAGTGGGCAGCTCACTCCCTCCCCAGGTAGCCAATGCCCCCTGGAGATGGCTGGGACTTTCAGAAAACCACTCACCCACATCTCTCCCCAGGGCCCTTGGATTTTCACTGCCTTCCCTCCAGAGACCACCTTGCTGCATTTCTGAGTCTGGGGCTGGGTCCCGTTCTTCCTGCTGGCGGCTCACCGATGCCACACCTCAGGCAGGAAACCCCCAGTGTGAGACTCTGTCAGGCTTGGAGCCTCAGCCTTGGCCCAGCCTGGCTCCAGCCCCTGGCTTGCCTCCCGTCTTAGGCCTCTGGCTGCTCTTCTTGGGCGGAAGGTAAGGGGGAGGAGGCGCTGGGGTGAGAAGCCACAGGCCAAACAAGCTCTGACCGCCTGACAACAACCTCGGAGGAGGGCGCTTGCTGCACACACAAGCCAGGGCTGGGGAGGGAAGGCCTCAGGGGGTCGGGGCTGGAGACAGGAATCTCCCCTCCCCAGCCAGCCTGCCGCCCTGCCTCCTGACCCTTGCACAACACCCTGCCTCGGTGCACTGTGGGTACGAGGGGATCAGAGACGGAACTTCCAGAGGCAGGAACCGGGGGCGAGCTGACCCACGGGACAGTGCCTGCCCCGGACTGCTAGGGCACAGCGCTTCTCTCCAAGGGCACAGGAGGGGTTGCCAAAGCCTATGGTGCCCCCGATCCCCTGACCCACAGTGGCCCATGGGAGGGAGACAACTCGGGCAGAGGAACCCGGTGTAGACAAAGGGTCTTAGACCCTGGGCCGGTCTCATTCCCACTGCCCTCCTTGGGGGCCATTCCTCTCATGCTCCCTCCCGCCGTCACCATTTTCCACACCCGCTTTGGTTCAGTTGGAGACTGACTGACTCTGACTTCCTTTTGATCTCCATCTTTGTGGTCTCTCAGTGTGTCTTGGTCTTCTTGGAGACTGGGGGCCCCTCAAGGGCAGGATCATGTCCCTTCCTGAGTCTGGGGGTTCAGGGGGAATGGGGTCACGCCTCTTGTCCATCTGGGCCCACGGGGAGGGTGGAGACTGGAGCCCGGCTGCAGCCTGGTGTTGGCTCTGAGTGCCTCGCGTCCCAGGAGTGCCCCAGCGAGGCTAGGAAGGCGCCTGGCGCATGTCAGAAAGCCCTCTGGACGCACACCAGCCGGGGGTGGAGGACTTGGGTCGGGAGGCCACCTCCAGCCACCAGACTGTGACCTCAGCCAGGCCGCCCTGTGCTGCTCTCCGGATCTGACTCAGGCCCTTCCCAGTGCTGCTGGGCGTCCATCCCCAGGGTCAGCCCCCAGGAGGTCCACCAGATTCCTCAGGCCCCACCCAGAGAGAGGCCGCCCCCCCACCCCACTTGGGCACCCAGGAGCTCTGGAAGGACTTGAGGGGTCAATAGAGGGCAAAGGTCACCTGCTGAGCTATTACCTTCACCTCCTCATCCCTTCTGTCCTCAGTCAGTGTCTCTGTCTAGGTGTTGGTGTGGGCCCTGGTCAGGAGCCCCTGACCCACAGGTACCCCACACCAGGCTGAGAAGGAAAGGAACCCCCACGAGGCTGTTCTATGATAACCACTCCCTTAGGGGGCTCTCAAGTTACCCCTAGGACCTTCTCATTATGAGACAATAAATGAAGGTAACTTCTGTAGAAGTTTCCTGAAGCTCATGTCCAGTTGTGCAGGAGAGGCTGTGGGGCTGTGGGGCTTCAAGATCCTGGAGGGGAAGGATGAGAGATGACGGACTGATTAGCCCTCAGCCCCTCAGCCAGAAGGATCTTGATAAATGTAAATCAGAACATGTCCGTCCCCTGCCTCAACCCCCCTTGCCCCAAGGGCCTCACACCTCACTCAAAATAATCTAGAAACTCTACAGGCCTTATACCATCTGGACTCTGCCTACCTCTCGTGCCTCATCATCTCCTACTTTCCCCCTCATTCATTGCACCCCAGGCTAACCAGCCTTCTTGCTATTTCTCACATACGCCAGGCCAGCTCCCACCCCAGGGCCTTTGCACTTACCCTTCCTTCCAACTAGAATGCTCTTTCCTATACGTTTCCTCGTTTTAGTCATTCAGCGCTCAAGACGTCTTTTCTTAGAGGTGCTCTAAATGACCTGATCTAAAATTGTTCCTCTCTGTCCCTACAGCTCTGCCTTATTCTTCCTCACGGCACTGTCACTACCCAAAATGAGTTTCTCTTTTATTGCTTGATTACTGTCTGTCTCCCCCACAAGAATGTAAACTCTCCGAAGACACAGCTATATCCTTGGGACCCAGCACAGGCCTGGCATGGTGGATGCTTAAGAGATACCTTTCGAATCGGTGAGCAGCCTGAAAGAGGAGAGAGACAGCAGAGAGCCCGAGGGCTGGTGGGGTGGGTACAAACAAAGACAAGGGAGCTGGTCCTTTGGCTCTCAGGCCTCAGCGGGCATGCCATGGGCTGAGGTAGGGTGACGGTGGGAGATGGTAAGGGAGGCTTCCAGTCAGCATCTTTCCAGATAGCCCCCAGGCTCCACTCTGAGGGCCAGTGAGGAGGGTAAGGAAGGAGGTCCCACAGGCCGTATTCTCTGGGTGTCTCCAGTCTGGAAGGGACAGGTAGAATGCTTCGAGTTCAGTCCTGTTCACTTGAAGCTATGGCCCTTTCTGCTTGACCCATGGTGTCAGGCCTTAGCATGTCCCAAACCTGATGCCTCATCCTTCCTCCTTCCTGGACAAGCAAGGCTCACAGGCCTAGCTTCATTGCTGTCCCCTCTTCACTCACCCCTGCCCTCCAGACCTCTCCTCGGGTAGTGACTGTAGACTGATCACCACAAGTATTGTTGTCTCCATCAACCCGCTGAGGCAGCTTTACCGCCACTGGCCCCAGAAACAAACTCCACCAAGGGGTTGCGGAGGGTGGGGAGAGGAGGAGGGGACCTGCCAGATTCTGACCCCCATGCCCTGGCAGAAACTGGGTCATGCCGGCAAGTTCAAGGGCTCTGAACTTCAGTAGACTTCGGTTGTCTCACTCTCTCCTCAGTTCCATGATCTTGGGGAAGTCACTTCCCCTCTTCAAGTGTCTGTTCCCCCACCCAAAAAATGGAGACAGTGCATATCTTACTGGGTTTCTTGGAGGTTAAGTGGGAACACATAATAAGCACCTGGCAAAAATCTGGACCACAGTTAGTGCTTAATCAATGGATGGCCCATCCCTTCCCTTTCAAACTCCATTCTCTTGCTCAAGAACCTGCTGTAGCTCCCTGTTACCTGCTGTGTCTGGTGGAAATGCCTCTACTCGGCACTCAAGGATCTCCATGTCTGGTCTGAGCATCTCGATCCAGTCTTTACTTTTCTCTCTCTACTCCTGTGTCCCCGGTGAGCACATCATGGTCAACCCTCTGCTGTGCCCTCGGTCCACATTGCCTTGCTTGTCTCCTCTGCTTATCATACTTGCTTTGCAAGGCCTCCTTCTCCAGGAAGGCCCCCTGAACTGCTCCTGCCCTGACCATTCTCTGTATCACCAAACCCTGCTTTTGACTTAGGCTGGCATGAAAGCCACGCTGTCAGAGTGGTCGGATGTTCCAGTGCTAAACACAGAGGAAAGGAGGACTCCGTAGATATCTGTCTTTTGATTTGTTACAAAGCCATAAGTAGAGGAAGTCAGTATAGGGTAAACTGAGGCATTGGGGGATGGATTCTGGGAAGGGTGAATTTGTTGAGACTCTCACCTCGGGCAGGAGCTAAGCTTGGTGCTTTATGTATTATAACTTCATTCTTCCTACCCTGGGAGATAGTATTAGCCCCGTTTCACAGATAGTAAGACTGGGGCTTAAAGAGGTTTAATGATTTGACCAAGGTCACTTGGCTAGAAACTGGCAGGGACAGGAGTCGGTCTGAAGATGAGGGGGAATGTCCTGGAAGAGCTGCTTTCCAGAAGGGCAGTAGCCTGCTCAAGCGCTCAGAGAAGGCTGAGCAAGGATGCTGAGGGAGGGAGTGGGCAGATGGATTGGAGGAGGCAGAGGGCCTCCTCCAATTTAAAGAGGAGGGAGAAGGGTCTGGAACCATCTCTCTGGCGGGCTAGGGAAAGATTCAACACAACCCTCCTGGGGAAGGGGTTACAGCTCCAGAATGTTCCTTACCAGAAAGTGCCACAGCTAATCCCCTGAGTCCATAGCAGCTAACACGCTCAGCCTCCTGTCCCCAGAGCTCAGGGACAGAGAAGATGGCCCCTCCTTACAGAGGCAGGGGTGTCAAGAGAGGCTGAGAGTGATGTCACTGGTGACCTCAGGTTTCTCACCCATCTTCTCAGAAGCATTTTCTTCAGGGTCACTTGCCCAAGTGACCGGCCCAAAGTCCTTATATCACAGACCCTGCCGCTGTCGTCCCAGCACTTGTCCTTGGTGTGGCATCCGCAGAGGCTCGCCTGCCCCCAGCTCTCATTAGGGCGCCAGTCTTGAATCCTCCAGTTGTCAGCACTTGGCACAGAGACCCTCACACATCCCCAGCCCCCCGCTGACCAAGCCCTCCGTGCAGGCAGCCAGGCCCAGCTGGAATAACAGCTTCCCTCCCTCCCTCCCACAGACACGGGACTATTTATGGCTCACCAGGGCCTCACACCCATGAGCTCACTGGAGCCTTCCCCACCCGCTCTGGGAACCCAGCAGGGCAGGCGTCACCAGGCCCATTTTGCAGATGGAGAAACTGAGGCTAAATGCCTTGCCCAGTGTTTTCCCCAGAGCCTGGCCTCCTGACTCCTTTGTCTGAGGCTCTTCTCAATTCCTCCAGGAGGGTGGCCCAAACACCCCTAAATTTGAGGTGGGGGAGTTTCGCCCCAGGGCCCCTGGGGGTGGAGGAGTGGGCTCCAGTGAGTTAGCCAGTTCCAGGAGTGGGAAGGAGCCTCCAAGGCAGCGGGTGAGGAGGGCAGCAGTGGAAGAAAGTTTTCATGGCCTCAGTTATGGTAAGAGTCTGACAGGGGCATCTGCAGGGCGGAGGTGGGGGCCTACGGTTCGGGCAAGCAGGTTGGGAGAGCAGTTGGGGTGTTGGCTTGCCAGGCTAAGGGCAGGGGAAAGGGATGATCCCCAGCCTCAGAGCTCCCTCCTGGACGACCAGATGCGGGTAGCTGTATGCTGGCTGCCGCTGGAGGGATGCGGGGTCCACACCAGACGGGATTGCCTGTCCCCAGACTGTTTAGTTAGAGTCCCTCTGCCATGTGGACAGAGTCTAGCCCAAGCTCTTCCTATCAACCCACGCGAGGACTCCGCCATCTCGGGCTTCCCACCTCCCCTCGCCTCCCATATTTGCTCCATCCCCAGGCCTTCCCAGTTGTCTACCCTCCAGGATGCACTCCCTCCCTGCTTGCCCCCAGTCCCTGCAGCCCTTTCCAGAAGACTTCTCCGATCCCTCTTCAGACTGGGAACATGACTCTTCTCCTAGCCCAGGGAATGATCGTTTGAATTCTCCTTGCTCTTTGTCTCAGAGCCTGTGCATGGGAAGGTTCTGACTCCCCCAGAAGACTGGGGCATCCCCAGGGAATGCCACTGTGTCTCTCCCACCAAACCACGCAGGTCTCCATCCTGGAGCTAGCCTGCTCCTTCAGCCGTAGCCGCCTCCACCCATAGGGGGCGCCCAAACAGTGTTGCTGACTCAGGGCATCCTTGCTGCCCTGTGAATTACCTGCAGGGACGCAGGTCTGGGGGAGATGTCACGCATACCCCCAAAGCCCCGGCTTGCTTTTCAACTGACCTGTTCACTTCAAGGGAGGGGAGAGCTCTTAGGGAAGGAGAGAAGCCTTCTCTTTTGGGAGAGGAGGCAGGGACCGGACAATGACCTTTATAGAAGGCTCTTTGACCTTCCAAGCTCCAGGAGGGTGAATGGCTTGAGGTGCTCACACAGCCCGCAGTGGACCCAGATGTCTTCCTTGGCCCTGCTCTGAAAGCCCCCAGGGCTCGTGGGCAGAGGCCCCAACCAAGCAACCCCTGTTTCCTTCCCCAAGTCTCTCGGAAAGAGTGGTGAGTCAGTTGCGGCCATGAACTCATCCAAAGCAGTAAAAATAGGAAAACAAACAGGCCTGTCCTCCAGGCAGAGGGAGGAGAGGGGAAGGGTGAGGGGGAAATGGGCTTTTCCCCCGCTGGGCAGAGGGGACAGCCATCTTTTGAAGTCCTTGCGAGTGAGGCAGGAGTCCTTATGGCCCCTGGAAGCTCGACCACATCAAAGCCACCCAAGAAAGGTGGTTTGAGCGGCATGCTGGCTCACACACAGTCACAGTCACACACGGTGACACAGCCGAGTCCCTGAGGGACACACAGCGACACATACCGACGAGGGCGCCTCTCCTAGCTGCACACACAACACACACCACCACAAGGGCCAGAGGCAGTGGCGCCCGTCCCTGCGCACAACCAAATGCCTGGAGACAACACCACGGGGTCCCACACAAGCACACACGCTCACCACGACCATCTCCACCCAGAGGTGCACACGGGTCCCACAGAGCAACCCGCAGACACGCAGACAGCCACAGGCACACACCCAACTCCCGGCTGCTCTCCAAACCCGTCCCCGAGAGCTGCACAGGGCATCACACAGCCAGCGCCCAGTTCTCTGCACACGGTCACACTCACACATCACCGCACCAACGGGCACGCTTGGCCCCCCACTACACAGCACCCACCCAGGGCCCGGGACCACACCCCAGGCACATGCAAGAGTCACAGACACGCAATCTCAGTTACCCACTAGTCACGTGCCAGCAGTCACAGCGGCCACAGCCCACGGGACGCACTCCATCACGGAGACCGGGTCCATTCCCGGAGCCTCTGGGGCCGAGACCTGCTGGGAACCAGCCTGGAGCTGCCATGGGGACGAATCTAGTTCAGGGCTGCCAGCTTAACCCTCTCCGCACTCCTGGCTGCGCTTTCCCTGGCCACTGTCTGTTCGGAGCACCCCCCCTGCCCCGTTCGGCATTTTCTAGGCTTTGCTGAGTCCCCACACCTCCTGCCCCTAAGAAGCAGCCTCAGAGCTTATAGAGTTCATTCAACATGGATCACTGTCCATTTAGTGAACATGCTGTCCTTCGGCCCCACATGCCAGAGGCTGCGCTAGGTGCTGGTGGATAGGGAGGCTCTTCTCAAATCAGACCAGTTTTCTGCCGGTGTGATTGTGACGCACGCCCGCCGCCATGGATCTAGCCCCAAACCCCGACTTGTTCTCACACCTTGACATCGCAGGGGCCCCCACCAAGTTCAAGATGCTTCCGTTTCATTTGGGCAGCGGCCATTTCTAGGAGGATGACTAGGTCTCCCATAATTGACACACCCTCTGTAGGGGGCCCCGGGGGATACTCAGAAAGACATCCATGTGGGCTTCCCCTCCACGTCTCTGGGGGAGTGAGCCTGACAGAGAGCTGGGTTGGAAAACATCCCGCACCAGGGTCCAGAGAGCCGGGCTCCCGTCCAGTTCTGACATGTCATCTTGGGCCAGTCCCCTCCCATCTCAGGCTCAGCATCCCCCAGGGGGGTGAAGGGAGCTGGGCTGAATCAGTTTCTCCCAGGGGGTGCTTATATATGCAGATTTCCAGGCCCACTCCAGACCTTCTTCAGTCCAGAACTGGAGACCCCATGGCTCTGGGGACCTCTGAGGGGCCGTCCAGCTGCAAGAAGGATGACACCTTTATTTTTTTTTTTAAAGATTTTATTTATTTATTTGACAGACAGAGATCACAAGTAGGCAGAGAGGCAGACAGAGAGAGAGGAGGAAGCAGGCTCCCCGCTGAGCAGAGAACCAGATATGGGGCTCGATCCCAGCACCCTGGGATCATGACCCGAGCTGAAGGCAGAGGCTTTAACCCACTGAGCCACCCAGGTGCCCCAGGATGACACCTTTAAAAGGGAGCCCACGGCTGCTCGAGGCTCCCGAGGGCTCCTCCAAGCCCAGGTGCCTGGCATTCAAGAGTCACCACGACCCTCCAGGAGGTGCCATGTCATCTGGCTGGTTTAGAGGCTCGGGCTGGTGAAGGGATTGTGGTTAGGGCAGGTAATGGCCAAATCAGAAGTTTTGGCCCTGTCCTTGGCTGAGGGTAGACTTCTAGGGTGGGACATACTGCCTGGGGACTCTTGGTACCCTTTCAGGGCTAATGATATCCAGGCTCTCTAAGGATTAGGCCCCAAGTCTAGACCTTGGGACTCGCCCTACACAGGGGCAGGCAGGGCAAGGTAGGAAGAGGGATGATCTCAAGTGCCTGGGGACTCTGAATAGGAATTCTGCTTATTTTGACCCGTTTCCTCCACTGAGTCAGTCCGCTTCCTGGTTTCTGCTTAGCTCCTTTCCTGATGCTTATGGAATAGGATCACTGGCTGTCAGAATTGAAGGGACATTAGTGGGCACCTACCCCCAATCTCTAGGCCATGACAGGGCCCCTCAACCACATACATCATAAAAAAGCCACATTATGAGCTTTCCATGTGCTGGGCACTCTGCTCGTCACACGTAGCACGCCACTGGATTCTCACAACAATTTTATGTGGTAGGTATTATTAACTCCATTTTACAGATGAGAAGAATGAGGCTCTGAAACTCGAAGCCACCTGTCCTGGTGGCAGATTGCCATCTGTCCCCGAGCCCAGGGTCTCGGCCCCATCTCTGAGCCTCCCTGCACTTCTGCATGAACACCTCCAGAGATCGAGACTCTCAAACACTTAGTGAGCGCCAGCCGTTCATGCCCAGTGGAGTCAGCAGAGCTCCAGAGGAAGCGGACCTGTCCCCCTAGATCGCCTTATTCCAACCGAGGAGACGAGATATGAAATACGCACTCTGTACAAGGTAAAAGGAATGGTGCCTAAGACAGAGGCGGCGAGTGTGCCCCTTTGGAAAGCTCTAATTATTAAAAATGTCTTCCTTATATTGCCCCTAAGTCTACCTTCCTCTAACTTATATTTGGTTCTCCCTATTCTGGCCTCAATAATCAACCAGAACGAGTCTGAATCCCTTCATGCTCTTGCAATTCTCATGTCCCCGCTGTCCTCATTCTCTCCTGGTCTCAACTCCTGTCATTGTACCACTCCCCTGCAGAGATCGGGGTTTCACTCGGACCGCCCTCCCACACCTGGCCCGAAGCTCCGCCAGGCCATGCAACAGCCAGTTGCTAACAGCTCTGTCTCTGTCTCCTCCTTTGCCCATTCAGAGACAGCTGGGCTGCTCTGGAAAAACCCAGAGAACCTCAGAGTCAGGAAGCTGGGGCTCCCATCCCAGCTCAGCCCCTTACGGGTTGTGCAATGTTGGGCAAGGCACTGAGCTGCTCCAAGCATTGGTTTCTTCACCTGTGAAATGGGGACAGTAATACTTGCCCCACCTGACGGGGTGGTGAGGATTAGCTGAGATCCTCAGCGTGAAAGTGTTCCACATGCCGCTGAGGGGGGCCAGACCCTCACCGGCATCCCTAGACTTAAGAAGAGCAGAGGGTGGCTTTGGAATTAGCTGGAGAATGAAGGCTGTCCCGAACTTCTCGGTATTCAGGGCATGAGGCAGGCGGGTTGTCTGCCCGGCAGATTTCTGTCCTGGAAGAGACACCTCCAGCCACCCCCAGTTCCTCTGGGAATCACAGCTTTTTCATCAGATTGGCTGTGGTACCCTCCAGGGAGATGAAGTGATGGGGACAAGCATATTCCTTGTGGCTGAGTCAAAGGATCCCAGAGCAAGAAGGAGAGCAAACAAATTAAGAGTCTCATGCTCTACCAACTGACCTAGCCGGGCGCTGGGGAGCAAACAAATTAAAACACATACTACGTGTCAGCCACTTAGAGTAATTTGCTAAATCTTCACAGTCCTGTGAAAATGGGCTTCTTGGGATGTCCATTGTCAGGGATGAGGAAACTGAGGCACAGGGAAGTTTTATCTGCCCGAGTCAGGAAGGTGTGGAGGTGGGGTTAGAATTCAGACCTGCTTGGCTGCTGAGCTAGTGTGCTTCCCATAGCACCTGGCTGGGTGGTGGCGAGGGCCAGGATGTAAGAGACGGTACAACCCACTGAGGGGCAGTGGGAGGGCAAGGAGGGAAAAGAGGCCCTTTGGTAACACTTACCTCCTGAATGTCACCCTATGGCCTCCTATAAGCCCCCCGCCCCTGGGATTTCTCATAAGGGCAAACACAGGTATGCCATTCTACTCATTTTCATTCATTCACTCATTCTTTCATTCACTGCCTGTGCACTGAGCATGTGTTCCATACCTGGTCTTGTGCTGGATGCTGGAGGGGAGGGGCAGTGGAAGAGGGAGAAGCAGACTCCCTGCTGAGCAGGGAGCCCAATGTAGGACTCGATCCCAGGACCCCGGCACCATGACCTGAGCTGAAGGCAGACGCTTAACTGACTGAGCCAACCAGGCGCCCCTATACAATTTTTCCACAATTTTGTACACATAAATTGCTAAATTCACTGTTGGGTGGGACCTAGGCTGATTCCCCAAAGGGCCCTGCACGGATCCTGTGCCTAATAGGTACTTAGAAAGAGAGTACTGACCCACAGGGAGGTTTAACGTGCTGGAAGTAGGGCTGCATGGTCCTGCTAGACAGGAGGGCAGCAGTTCCCTAAATGGAGTCCCAGACTTGAGAATTAGCTTCCCTTCCCCTCGGCCCAGCACCAAACCATAGGATAGTGCAAAGAGCGCTGACTAAGTCAGAGGGCCTGGACTGGAAATCCAGCTCTGTACTAGGCAGGCTGTTCCTGGTGCAGCACTTCATGAGTGTCTTTATCTGCAAAATGGGGCTAATAAACCGCCCACGTCGCAAGTTACTAGGAGCCCCCAATGAAATCATATCTGTGAAAATGTTTTTAGGCATGTCACGTGCCCCGTATACTTATACATGCCCTATTACCCAGGTATGCTTCCTTCCCCATTTGCACACAGTTTTGCAAGCAGAGCTCAGAATAAAGCCTTACTCTGACTTAGAAAGTCCCCAGCCTCAACTCCCCCAGGTCCTTCGGGCTTGTGATCTGGGTCTGAGCTGCGGGGTGATTCCAGGAGCAAGTTCCCCGAGTTGGAGGAAGCCCAGCTAGGGAGGTGGCATTCCAGGCGGCATGTCAGAGGGTGAGTCAGGGAGAGGGCGGCTCTCCCCCTCCCCTGGCTTTTGGCGCCTGGCCCAGCCTGGGTTGTTTTCATTTGCATACATCTGCATATATGCAAGTTTCACCTGTGCACTCAGCCAGGGCCCTGGGGAAAGACACCTGTGCAGGGGCAATAAGGGAAACCAAAGTGGCTGGTTGCCTGCTGGAGCATCCAAACCTAGAATTTTGGGGCATGGTCCATCCGCCCATCAAATGCCTCGATCTCTGGACCAAACACCCGGCCTGGGAACTTCAGAGTCATTTTTGCCTCTGTCCTCTTGTGCTACAATCACCAGGAGAGTTTCTCTTTGAGCCATGCTCTGACACTTGCCCTCCTTTCCACCAACAACCTCCTAACTGAGCTCTCTGCTTCCTGACTCTCCCCTTCCCAGGAAGCCTTTCAGCTCCCACCCTGGTCCTCCCCACTACCCAAAGCCCCATTCTAAGCTCCTGATTGGTGTCTGAGGCCCTCCACAGTGCAGAACCTCCTGACTCTGTTGTAGCTCCTTCCTCCCATTTTTCCCTTCCAACCAGATGGGTTTAGACCTGGCACACACCTCTTCTGTGCCTCAGTCAACCCATCTGTAAGATGGGGGGAAATAACAGGACCCCATCATAGGGTTTTCTGAAGATTTCAATGAGGAAATGCACATGGGAGGCGCTGCACACAAGCCCACAATAAATATTAACCATCGTAAATATTATTACTCCTCCTACCACCCTTCTGGGGAGGGCATTCCTCTCCTGGGGTCCCTTCTGCCCCCTCAGCCCTTCCCCCTGCCCTTGCTGATTGGCATTAGCCAGGTAAGACAACTCTGCAGTAGGTAAGAGGACAAGCTGACCAGCATTCCAATTCTCACTTTTAGGCAAGTTACTCAATCTTTCTGTGCCTCAGTTTCCTTTTCTGTAAAGTGGAGATAATGTGGATACTTCTATCGTAAGTGTGATGAGTGAAATGATGCATGTGAGGGCTTACTTAGCACAGTGCCCGGAACACAGAACACACTTAGCAAGTGTTATCTATGTTCCCATTATTGTTGTGTTGACCCAAGACACAGGGCCTTAGATCACTGTTGCTCCCCTTATCCCCCAAAGGCTCCAGAAGCTTCCTCAGAGTTGTTTCCAGGAAGAGCGCCTCCATCAGGATCCTCCTGTGTTTATGAGAGCGGGAGAATCAGTACCTGGCCCTCCTCCATGCAGGTTTCCTGTGGACAGAAACTGAGGCCACCGGTGCCCCATCAGGTTGGCTGGTAGTTGGGGTGTAGAGCTGAGCTTCCCCCTCCCTACTAGTTCTGGGGCACATTCCCCCAGAATTTGGGCTGAGGAGGGCTTGTCTCCCCTAGAGCTTGAGAGCCTCCTCCCCCCTCCCCACTCCCCCCTGCTGGCTTAGTGCCTCCACCTTTCAAAGCTGAGTCCGGTGGGGGAGGGTTTGGAAGACCGGAGAAGAGTGGGGGTGGGACCCAGGTCCCTCTCACCCTCCCCCATTACCCTCCCCCTGCCTACCCTGCCCCCACACCAGGTCTGACACCTGCAGCTGGGAGCCATGGTTCAGGGAGGGAAAGTGGGGAATTTTTTGGGGGGGGGCACTTGTGATTATTTTTCTTATTTGGGGGTAGGTATGGGGGTGCAGGTGGCCCTGCAGTGCCCAGGTGGCCATCCCCCTCTCCTCCCCGAGGCAATGTCGCCCTCACTCTCTCAGGCCCAGCCCAGCAGAGGGAAAGCTGTCCCCTTCTCCTGACGATTCAGGGACCCGACCTACCCTTTTCTTATGAAAGAGAAACAGCCTGGCAGGGGGTGAGAAAGTGAAACCAGCAACCCATCCCTACAGACCTTCCACAGAACAGAGGGAGTCGCGGGAGAGTGTAGGGTGTGTGTGTACCTGTGCGGCGGGTGTGTGCTGGGTGTTTTTTGTCAGTGTGCTATGGTTGTGTGTATGCGGCAGGTGTGGTGTGGTTGCCTAGGGAGTAGGGCTGCGGCTGCCGGCTGTGCGTGTGCTTGCAGTGCGCGCCTGAGTTCCGAGCTACGTTGTGGGTGCCTGTGCACACTGCCGCTCGGATTCTGCGGGCTGGTCTGCACTTCCCCACTCCCGTCCCGTCCTACCGCCGCCTTCCGCCGGAACGGAGCGAGGGCGACCTCGGCGGAGCGCCCTAGTTTCCGGGCTCGGGTCTGGGATACTCTGCAGCACTCGGCCGAGCTGCCTTCGTTCCGAGCGCGGGGAATTCGTAGCAGCCGGGTTGGCCTCGGGGCCTCCCGCGGGCTCTCGGCGATCCCCGGCATCTGGCTCTTAGTCCCGCCGTCCGTCTGCCCGGCTCAGGGCGCGGGCTCCTCGCCCAGGCCGTTCGCGTCTGGCGCTGGGACAACCAGGCGCTGGGACAGCCGGCCGGAGCCCCGCGCTCGGGCCGCCACCCCCGCGCCCCCCACCGCGCCGGGTCCCGCTCCCTTGCAAGCGCCCAGGTCCAGCCTTGGGGGGCGGGGGGCGACGCGCAGGACGGCGCCTCCAACGCACCTTCTAGACCGTCCTAGCTTTTGTTAATCCTTTTCTTTTGGGGAGGTTGGGGATTGTGGTATGTCCAAGAGTGGTCATAGTTTTGTTTTTATTATGTTTGGTGACTTCATATATACGTGCCGGTCATTTAAACGTTCGGGTCAATCCCAAATACGAGACTTTTCCTGGGGCGGAGGCTGGCATTGGAAAGAAAAACAAAGACGACGCGGGGAGAGTCTGGCTAGAGACGGAGCGGAATGACTCGTGGGTCCCGCCTGCGGAGCACTGTCCGGATTTCAAAGGGCAGACGCTGAGATCTCATCCTTCCCCTCCCCTGAGAGCTTCTCCAAAGTTATCTGGAAAATGATAGTGGGGGGAAGGTCAATCATAGAGAGAAAGTTCTTCGGGGAGCGTGCGGGTGAGAAGCACAAACCCAAGTGTGTGGCCGGTGGGCGGTGACCTCAGCCGGCAGTCCGCAGTCCCACTTGCGCCAGCGCTCGTTAGTTGATCAATCCGAAAGAAGAAAAGAGACACAATCATTCAAAATTTCCAGACAAGGGGCACCTGGCTGGCTTAGTCCACAGAGCCTGCGACGGTCTATCTCAGAGGTTGTGAGTTCGAACCCCGCCGTGGGTGTAGAGATTATTTTAAAAATAAAATCAATAAAAATTAAAAATAATTAAAATAATTTTCAAATAATCACCTTTAAAAAAATGTGAGACAAGTAAAATCGGAGTGTGTGGCGAGACACGCCGGCCTCTACCAACGGTGCCTTTCCCCGGACTTGCCAAAGGTGGGGGGCTTTACCACAGCGCACACAGCAGAGCAGAGGGACGAAATCCTCACGCACCCCCCCACACACACCCCGCCAAACCAAATTGTTCACAAAGTTTCCACGAACCAGGTTACTACAAAAGCCCCGCCAAATCGCACCTAAATTCGGCTGAGAGTAGACGAGACCCAACGAAGATTTCGTTTTTGAGACAGTGGGTGGGGTGCGGCATGGAGGGCGCGGATAATCCCGCACTGGCCGCCCAGGGCCGAGGACTGGGGTCCAGTGGAATCTCTATTCCCCTGAGCAGGGTCCATATAGGTGCCGCGTGGAGTCTGCAGCGGGTTAGACCCCAGTGCCAGGCTAGCGTCGCAGAAGCCCGCCGGTCCGGACTGCAGGGACTGTGCCAACAGCCCCGAGCACCCACCATGTGTTTCGGCTGTCCAATATGAACTGCCCGGGAGAGGCACTGGTTAGGATGGAGTTTCCCGCTTCAGGGGAGAGTCCCGCAAGTAAGGCATACATCCCACCGCCAAGGGTATTTACTCTGCGAACCCGGTGGGATTGGGCTTTCCGGGAGACCCACAAAGAGCCTACAAACCATCACAAATGGCCCAGATCCCGTTACCTCGTCGCCGACCCTTGGCTGCCTCTAAGGACCCCAGTGGCACAGTGTCCCTCATCCTGGACCCTGCTGTCCTTTCCCGTAGCCTCACTCCCGCGCCCCCCTTTTGCTAACAGAGAGGATCTGCGTTAGAAAGAACTGGGAGGGCCACTTCTGACTATTGTGACAAGCCAGGCTGAGAGGTATTGGTAGTGGCAGGAGAGTCCGTTTTGTTTTGCCTGCCTGCCTCCCTCCTCCCCCTTCTTCTTGACTTTATTGTGTTTGGGGGTTTCTGTTTTTGCAGTTCATTCTTAAGCAGACAACAAAGGCTTGGATGTGTTCAATGCAGCTCCCTCCTGTCATCCTTTCTGGATACAATGCGTCTCAGAGACGGCAATGACCAGCCCAGGCTATCACTGCCCCCCATTTTGTGAGCTGGGATGGCAACCCAGGCCTCAGACTTCCCGTGCCGGCCCTCCCCTCCCCTCCCCTCTTCTCAAACACACCCTTCTCAAATACAGCCTTCCCAGCCTCAATGAGGCCCCTTCTGCCTTTCCTGTCTCACCCCAGATCCTCAGCCGGGGGCTGGTGGGCTGTGATACAGCTTGGACAGGACCTGTCCTTGAAGAGTCTGCGTCTGAGGAGACAAAAACATTTCTCAGCCAAGTGCCCCAGACCCACACCCTCTGGCCTGTGGAAGAAAGGAGCCCTGAAGAGGGAGGTGGGGATGGAAGGACATAGTTCCTCATTTGTAAACTGAGGATCATAATGGTAGTACCTGGTGGGTTCTTTGTGAAGATGCCCAGTACTTGAATGCTGTGTTTTGTAAGTTCCAAAGGGCTGTAGGGTGTTTCCTACCCCTGCACAGGAATGAGGATCCTGCCTGCGTTCAGTGAAGCCCCTGGGAGTTTAGGAGAGGCTCTCATTATGGGTCTCCTGGCTTTGGAGGATGCCCAAAGTCAATTCCTACAGAGGCCTGCCAGAAAACCCACCCTTGCCCTTTTTTTTTTTTTTTTTTTTTTTTTTTTTGGCTAGGTCCAGCACAGAAGGGACTCTGGGTACATGACAGAGGGACAAAGTGTCCTTCCTCTCATTCTTTCGGTTCCACCTCAAAAGTTACATCCTTTGTGGGGTGCCTGGGGGTCTCAGTCGATTAAGCAGCTGCCTTTGGCTGGGGTCAGGATCCCTGGGTCCTGGGATGGCCCGCATCAGGCTCCCCACTCAGCGGGGAGTCTGCTTCTCCCTTTCCCTCTGCCCCTCCCCCCACTTGAATGCAGGGGTATGCTCGCAAGCGCACACAAGCGCACACACTCTCTTTGGTTTCTCCTTCAAATGAATAAGTAAAATCTTTAAAAAAATAAAAAGTACCTCCTTTGTGTAACCTTCTCTGACAGCCAACTCCACCCAAGAAAGCATTCTCTTCCTTCGTTGTGCCCTGAGAGGCCACCCTTGAACTGTTGTGTGGCTGCCTCCTTCCAGAAGAAAGTGATGGTGGTAGATAGAAAGGTTTGGAAGGATATATCCTTGTACGTTCATAGCCCCAGCTCTAAGCTGACATGGTCGTGGCAGGGCTGGAGTTGGGTAAGAAAGGGGGAAAGTGGACCTACATGAAAGTAGCATTTTTCAACTGAGCAACCCCCCCCAACAGTACCCTGTTGGATGAGAGGGACTAGGGGGACTGGGTTCTCCAGACACCCAAAGAAGGAGTCTTCCCTTCTCCTGAAGTGCCAAGGCTTCAGGGGTAAGAGCTCAGAGTCAAGTGCTTTCTTGCAAAAACTCATCTCCATTCCAGAGGACAGTCCAGTTTGAAGCCAACTCACTCGTCTTCCCCTTGGGACACTGACTGGGGGGCTCAACCACCCTGGCACCCCCACTCCTTTGATCTTTCTCTCTCTGATTTTGACCACCTTCCAATGGCTTCTCTTCTAAGCCCCCCCCCTCTTTGTCTGATCTTGGTCTTCTCCTACCCTCCAATTCTAAGACTGCTGCCTTCCCTCTGAGCCCTAATAATGGGAGCAAATGTATGTATACAAATGAGACTACGCCCCCACCGAGCTGCTTACTCAAGGGAGGAAAGGCCTGTCGGTGGGTATGCTGGGGAATCTGTGGGGACTGGTAGGTTTGGGGGTGGGACTGTCTCTCCTACTCCCATGAATCAGCTTAGAGGTGTGTGGACGGCTATCACTCGGAGGGTAGATACATATGCCTAAATGCTTATTTGCTTGGATTTCCTGCATTTTTGAGTGTGTACATGGGCGATTTGGCTTGTTACAGTCGTGGGTCCATTTAAGAGACAAGTATGGTGTTTTTTCAGGGATAGTGCTATTTATCTTTGGATATATATATATATATATATATATATATATATATATATATATCCAAAACAGATGTGCTTTGCAATCTGAGCCTACACTCCGTGCTTGCAGACCCGTGAATGAACCTCTCAGTTCCTGGAGGGATGCTACCAGGACGCTAGCGACAGATCCAGCATCCTGGATGATACTCCAGATCCCTGGAGGGATGTGAACATCCGTGTAGAGGCCCGTGTTTGTATGTATGTCTCCATTGTGTCTGAATGGAGCCTGTGTGTAGTTGTGTACCTGTGGCTGCAGGTAACTTGCATACATGGACACCTGCCCATTAAGGTCTCGGGTACTAAAGTTTAGAGGCAGGTCCTGCACAGACTGGAAAACGCGGCCACCAAGACAGGCCCGCCGCGTTTCTTGCGCCCTCAGAAGAGTCATCAAACCGGACTCGCCTCCTGCTCGGCGGATTTTGCCCCGGTTCCTGCAAGACTTCAGCCTCACACGGCGCCAGGAAAGGCGGGGTGCCGCGCGAGCAAAGCCGGGACGGCGGGTCTCTCCAGCGGCCTTGGGGGGGCCGGCGGGAGCCTCGGAGCCGCAAGCGCGCGGGGGCCCCTGCCGGAAGCGGAAGCCGGGACGGGGGTGGGGTGCGGCGAGGCGCAGTCGCGGCGGTCGCGGCGTGTCAGGCCCAGGGCGCCCCGCGGGGGCGTGTGCGCCGCGCGCGTGCGGGGCAGGCTGGCGGCGGGGCGGTACCTCCCCCGACCCGGCGTCTGTTTACCAACAAACTGCGCCGCTCGGCAGCGACGCATTCCGACGAGCTGAATAAGCTGCCCGCGCTGGCGGTCTGGTCTCGAGTCCCTTGCGGGTGGCGGCAGCGGGATCAGCGGCGGTGCAGATCCCCGAGAGCTGGAGAGCGCGGCTGCCGGTGCCGGGAGTCCCCGCGGCCGCCGGGCCTCCGCCACGACCCTACTCCCTTCGCCCTGGGCCGTCCCAGCCCCGCCAGCTCCCTCGCGTTTCTGCCATTGAAACCGAGGTTCCCAGACTGCCCCAATCGCCGTGACACCCCGGCAGACCTCGCCGAGAAGACGCCGAGGTAGCTGGGCCCGGAGCGTGCGCACCGCCCCTGTGATCTCTCGGTTCTGAATTTCCCTACCGCGGGCTGCCCTGGGGGCGGGCTCGGGCTCCAGCCTCCGTGAGGTCACCGCGTGCGGCGGCCAATCCGCGGCGTCTAAGTGGGCGGTGCCCCCGTCGGGTCCCGGGAACCGAACCCAAGAGCAAGACGAGGGGGGCCCCATGGATTTAGGGGGGAGGGGAAAAGCCATGGGGGGCACCCCTTCGGAACCCCTTTCCCAGGCGCGCGCTCTCCGCTGGAAGAGGCGCAGAGAGACACTTTCCGGGGAATCCTAAGTGTGCGGGAGGCCGGCTGGGGGCTCATCCGGTCCCAACGCCCGAGGCTCAGAAAAAAGAGAGTTGGCAGAGGGAGCGGACTACGTGCCGGGCCATGGCCTAGGCCCTTCGGCCCCGGCCCTGGCCGCAATGACCTCTTTGCCCTGCCCCCTCCCTGGCCGGGACGCCTCCAAACCCATCTTCCCGGACATCGCCCCTGTCCCATCGGTAGTGGCTACCTACCCGCTTGGCCTGTCCCCCGCAACCGCAGTCGCCTCCGATTTGCCCTACTCTGGGCCTTATGGCCACCTCCTTTCCTACTCCTACACTGCGCAGGCGACCCCGGCAGACACCTACCTGTCCTGCCAGCTACCGGCGGTGCCCTCTGAGCAGGAGCCGAAGGCAGGTAAGTCTGGCCGCCGCGGCTCTTCCCACCTCTGGGGTCTTGATCCCGTGCGTCCCTAAACTTCGCCCTCGCCTGGTTGGGCGCAACTAGCGGGATTCAGACCTTACTCAGATTCCACGGGATCTGAGGGGTGGGGGGAGGGCGAAGGGATGGGGCGGGAGACGGGGGGAGGGGCGGGGGCGAGCTGATCTAGGTCTCCTTTTCCAGACCGACCTGGTTTCGATTTGCAGTCGTGTGAAGCCGGGCGGCTGGGCTCCCTATCCCACCCCCTGGAGCAGCGGGGTTGTGTGTACCTACATGTAACGGAAAACTGAAACAATCCAGATGTGGGTGTGGGTGCCTAGCCCCTGCCCCAGGATTCTTTCCGTCGTGCACTCCTTCCTTACCCCAGTCATCTCTCCGCGTTTGTCTTGTCTCAGAAAGCAGCCCTCGAGCCAGAGCCAGACAAATGGAAGTCAGGCCGCAGCTGGAGGGCAATGGAACTGGGGACTGATTCGGGCCCCTCCCCTCCCCCCTTGGCGGGTGCCTGAATGTGCCCGACAGAGACTGGAAGCTGGCCTGTTGGAATGGGGGCCGGGACCCCACCATTCATTGTTTTAAGAATGTAACTACAGGTGTGTCAGCCAGTCTCTAGCTGTAGACCCTGGTCCCCTCAGCCTTCTTGCTGAAGGAGCGGTCCCTCTGGGACATCTCCACCCCTTGTCTTTGTGGGGGACGGGTTAGGCTCCAGCTCCTGTTGTCTGGAGCAATATGGAACCCCTTAGAAAGTGCTTACTGGGAGGCCTCAAAAAGGCCAAGGAGCTAGCCTGTCTTCCTGGTCCTGGGCCTGGTATGGCCGGAATGCTTGTAAGCCTATACGTAGCCACCTGTACTAGCTCCGAATTAGAGCTCAGGTCCCCTGCCCTCCCTGCTCCCACCTAATTGCCCCCACGATTGTCTATAGCACAGTCTCCTCCAAGGATGCATACCCACTGGCTGGCTTTGCCCGAGTCGGCCTGGACCAAAACATGTCTCTCCATTACTCCAACACAGGAGCTCAGAAAACATCAGAGCCAGAAGCGACCCTAAGGATTTGAGAGCTCAGCCTCCTTGATGGCCAAGCTTAGGCCCAAAGAAACTGAGGCCCAAAGAAAGCCAATTTGCACTTGGCCCTTACAAATTGACTTTCAATGCATGAGGCCAGAAAAGAGGATTTTAGGGAATTTCCTCAGAGCCCCCAAAGTTAATTGCCTTCTGTTCCAACTGGGCTGCCTCTCCCAGGCTGCTGGGTCTGTCCTTGTTAGAGGAGGAACAGTTGGGAGAGGAGGTTTGTGTGTTTGTTTGGTTTGGGTTTTTTTTTTTTTTTTAAAATACAAATTATCTAGTTTCTACAAACGAATCCCTCAGAGTCTTCCCTTTAGTACATGACACATTTGTGTGTTTGTGTGTGTAGTGGGGCTGGGAATAAGATAGCCTTGTCCTTCAAAGAATTGTTTATAGGGTTAGTATTTTCCTTCCTGTCCTCTGCATGCCTAGCCTTCCCTCTGTCGCCTCTAAGGATGAGAGAGTGGAGAGTTCCTTTACAGAATTTCCCCGGATCCAACGAAAACCATACACGTGCTTAGTCTAGATGGTTGCATTTTTTTCTCCGAAAGCTGGTGGACTTTCCCGTTCTAGTGTGAATGATTAGGGTGTGAGTGAGGGCTTGAGTCCTCCTTTTGCCCCCACTCCATGCCCACCCCTGCTTCGCGGAGAGGTTTGGCTCCAAGAGAGCCCTGCCACCACCCCCGGGGAGCGCGCTGGTGGGGCGCCGGCGCCTCGAGGGAGGCCTTTGGGCTCCAAGATTGCGACCAGGGCAGATCCAGTCGCGACTTGCCGCCGCTCGTGTGGAGAAGGGCAGCTGTCGGGGAAGGAAGTTGAAGGGACGCCCGCCCGGAGAGCGAGGGAGCCGAGGGCTGGAGGAGTTCAGTAGCCGGGCTGCCTCCCAGGCGCTGCGTCCCCGCCCGAGCTGCGCGCTCCCCGCAGCCAGAGAGGCGTAGGGGGATCGGTCGCTGGGCAGCCAGCCTGGGGCTGCGAGCGGTAGGGTCGAAGCAGGGGAGGCCGGACAGGCGCAGGCGGGAGCGGAAGCCCAACGGTTTTTCTGGGAATTGGCCGAGGCGGGGGTCGAGGAGGGTGGATCTAAGAAGCCTGCAGCGCCCAGGGCCACGCGGTAGGGATGCGGGGGAGGTGAAGGCAACCGGTCACCGCGGCCGATCCGGGGCGAGGAACCACACGCCTGAGGAGCACGACTGGAAGGAGGGGCGCGGTGAGAGTGCGGGTCGCGGGCGGACACCAGCTGCGTCTGGGCACCGGAGTCACGAGCTCTCTCGGCTGGGGTGGCCCAGCAGACCTGCGTTGAAAGCTGCAGACGTGGCTCTAAGCCCGGGGGCATTTCGGCCACTTTGTCCTCCCAGTCCTATCGCCCTAATGGAATGGTCCCGGATTGTCCCCACAGATTGGCGCAGGTTGGGGCCGCTCGAGCGGGAAGAGGAGAACCCCTCGACCCGCAACCCCTGTATTCTAGGGCCACTGTCACTCCGCAGAGGTTCCTGGAGTGACTGGGCCTGGGGGGAGGAGGTGACCAGACCTCGCGGGGCAACCCGGCAGTGCGGCAGCGCGATACTGGAGCTGCCGCAAGAGCCGGCGCCGACCGGCGCTGCGCGCTCTCCGAACCCCGGTCCCCATCCTCGAAAGCCGTGAACCCCTCTGTGAGTGTGGCAGGGCGCAGGAGGGGTCGCCCTCAGTCCCACCGGGCTTCTAGGGTCCCAGAAAACTGTCTGTCCCAGCCCGCCGGCCATGGGGGAGGAGAGAGCGGATCACGCCTGCAGGTTGCACCCCGGGAGAGGGCCTGTGCCTTGCAACAGGGGATGGTAAACCCCGGGAGACCTTTCCATACTCCGATGCTGGGGATGGGGGCGTGTGCTCATCCTGGCTTTCAAGCCCGCTTGGTCGGGCCCTCTGACCCACCTCTCCTCTGGCAGCAGGGAGGCTGCCACGCAAACACTTCTCGGGCCTCTGAGCATTGCCCTGGCGTCCCCTCCGCCTGGAATGACCTGCCCGCGTCAGCGACAGGCCTCAGCCCAGCCCCCGACCGAGCTTTTCGGCCCCGCCCAGCCCCAAGCTGGCGCCAACGCACCCTCTTGAACTCTGACCTCCCGCCCCTGGCGCCACCTGTACCCTCGCTCCGACCCTTGGCGCTCTCTTCCTGGGGTCACAGAACCAGTAAGAGTGGGAGCTCCCTGAGGGCAAGGACCGTTTCTTGTTCCACCTGGCGCACAGGGAGCGTGGGTCGGAAGGGGGCGTGGAGCGGAAGGAAGAGGAGGGCGGAGCCCGGCACCTGCGCTCCAGACCCGTCCGAGGCCTACATGCAAACGAGATGCAAATGAGCTCCTGGAGCTGCGCGTCCGACCCTCTCTCACCTTCCCGCACTCACCGTCTTGTGCTTGCCTCCCAGACTCGGAGAAGCCGCCGCTGTCCCCGGAGCCCTCGGAGCAACGCCCGCAGGCCCCGACCAAGAAGCTCCGCAAGCCGAGGACCATCTACTCGAGTCTGCAGCTGCAGCACCTGAACCAGCGTTTCCAGCACACGCAGTACCTGGCGCTGCCCGAGAGGGCCCAGCTGGCCGCGCAGCTCGGCCTCACCCAGACCCAGGTGAGGCCGTCCCGTCCTTCCTGCAGCTAGCCTTCCCCAGATGTGTTTTCTGGGAACCCACCGCCCTCCCCAGAGGGCATGCCTCAGGAGTCCCCGAGCCCTGCGGTTGCGGGTCTCCGGCATGTGTTAAGAGGGGGCCCTCAGTTTCGTGTTGGGGGGGGGGGTTGTGTTAAAAGGTGTGTTTGGGGAGGAGGGGCGGATGCAGGTAGAGGAGGGCGCCCAGACGGGAGAACTGGATACTAGCTCAGGGGCGGGACCTCGGGCAACTTCGGGGACTCTGGAGGACTGCATCATGTCCCCAGCCTCTGCCCTGCTCCCAGGACTGCGGGCGCGGGTGAGTCCCTATCCCTGGCTCACTGCCTCCCACACACACACTCCTCTTCATCTTCCCTCTTTCCCTTCTTCTCTCCAAAGGTAAAGATCTGGTTTCAGAACAAACGCTCCAAATACAAAAAGCTCCTGAAGCAGAACTCTGGAGGACAGGAAGGGGACTTCCCTGGGAGACCCTCCTCCTTGTCTCCCTGCTCCCCACCCCTTCCATCCCTCTGGGATCTTCCCAAGGCCGGGGCCCTGCCCACCGGTGGCTATGGCAACAACTTTGGAGCCTGGTATCAGCATCACTCCCCAGATGTCCTGGCTCCATCTCAGATGATGTGAGTCCCGGGAAGGGTGGGTCAGCCCCCATCCCCACCCGGTCCTCCACAAAGCCCAGGACCCAGCCCACCTGCGCCCCTTCTGGTCTCAGAGGAAACCTGCTCCAGATGGGTTTTCTCAAGTGGACAAGGAGTTAGAGGAGAACAAGCATGGGGCGGAGTCCGGTCTCCCTTGCCCTGTAACCCAAACAGCCTAATCAGGACTTTGGTCTTAACCCAACCACAACGATGAACTGGACACATGCCCTCCTGCTGATCAGAGGCTCTGGAGGGAAAGTTGCCTGCTGAAGCTCAGACTTCTCCCAGGACCCCTAGTCTTCCCACCCCTTCCCTGGACTGCAGTCTGCTACAGCCTGGAGGCGAAACCTAGAAACACTTGAGTATTTTTTCCTCTCTGTGTGCCTTGGGTCTCACCTAACCCTGTTATGAGCAAAAGCGGAAATGAAGTGGGTGTCCCGTCTTCACGATGAGCACCATCGGGTGCCCCACCCCCATCGATTTTTCCCGATGGCTGGCCCATTAGCCCCATGACTGATAACACTGCCTCACCAAGGTAGTACCACCAAGGTTGTACCTCACCAGGGTGAGGTAGAAGAGATGCCGAAAATGTGGAATTTGTGGACCTCTGGGTAATTCATCCTCTTCTAAAAAAGACTTCTTCTTCCCATGTCTGTTCAGTTGCAGTGGATAACACATCCAATTATCCTTATTTATTATGAGCCTAGCCCCCCCTTTCCCACCCTTAATACCTAACAACCCCACAAGCACACCTTCTTGGAAACCCACAGGGTTTCCACACTTTGGAGAGCATGGGGGGGGCCAACAGACTCTCTGGATGAGTATAAGTAGAGACACCCCCAAATAGGGAGGGTGGGCTGGCAGGTCAGCTCCTCACAGCTCTCTGTCCAAAGGAACCTCTTCTGTTTATGACCCATCTAGTGTCCTCCACACCGGGAGCTTTCGGAGATTAAATCTGTGCAAAAGGCTGGGCCCTGGCTGTGAGTCTGTTTCCCAGCTTCTAGGGGTGGGTGTTGGTTTTTCATCTCTCCGGCACTGAGCTAGAGGACTGGATGCAAGTTTTACCTCTGCCACGAACTAGCTCCACTGCTGTAGCTCTGGAATGTTCTAACGACCATTTTCATACACTCCCGTGTGAAACTGGAAGATGTCAGTACTGCAAATGACCCAAGTCTGAATGGTCCTCACCTGCAAATTCTGGCCTGGTCCAGATCTGGAGGGAGCCAGGGCCAGGAGTCCCCCGTGCCCCATCTTCCCGTCCCTGCTCACCTGGCAAGGGGACATGCCCACTGAGCCAGTCCCATCCTCCCAGTGTGCTCCTTGGGCTAGAGTGGCCCCAGCCCACCTAGGGGAAGGGGGAGGAGGAGAAAATCCCAGAAGGACCTGGACTTCTCCTCCATCCAACAAACATGTGTGAAGCCGCTGCTCTGTGATAGATCCTGGAGATCCCGGGTGACTGAGGCATATGGGGGAGCCAGAGGGATGACCAGCCCCTTGTGCAGTAAGGGCCACGTTAGAGGAAGTAGTGCAGTACAGTCAGGGGCTTCAACTCAGCCTGGACCCAGCCGTGCATTCATGGCCTCCACACCCCATCACACACAGCACCCAGTGGCAGAGAGGCCCAGGAACAGGGCTGCGAACAATTCAGGGAATCCAGCCCAGCTTTGGCCCAAGGGATTGGGGGAGGGGCCTCCAATTCCAGGCAAAAAGTTCCCGAGTCATCTTCCCTTTTACTGCCTAAACCTGTTCCCAAGCACTGAGAACTGGAGGGGCTGCCTTAGTTGGAAAATCCCACCCAGGCACTTTGAGCCAAACCCCCTGGCCCAAGAGAGGCCCAGGTTGGGGGTCTCTGTAGAGTAGAAGAGGTACAAAGTCAGTGGAACCCCCTGCCCAGGAAGCCTGCTGTCAGCCCCTCCTAGGTCCCTTCTGGGTCAGTGGCCACCCCTGCTTGCCGCAACACACCTGGAGGGTTATCCTGCGGTTGGCAAAAGACATGGAGTAGGCCAAAGCCAAGATCAGAGCTCTGAGGAATGGGGGTGCCAAGAGCGGGGGTGCCAAGAGCGGAAACACCCCCTCTTCCTCTGGGTCTTCCCCTGCCCCTAGCCAGAAGCCCCACAGGCTCTCAGGGCCCAGCCCCAGGTCCCTCCCCTGGGTCTTCTTGGAGGCCACAGGCCCTCAGGGAAGCTGTTCCTCCCACTGCAGGTTACACTCCTCTTTCCACAGACCCAAGATAAGATCTACCGCCCCATCTCGGAAAGCCTCCAAAGGCGAGATTAATTGGACAGCCCAACACGGAGTCGCATCGTTAAAACAACAGCCCAGGTTGTAAAGTTAAGTAGCAGAAGGAGTGTAATTACTCTCCCAGCCAGAGGCCAGCTGCCCCCCTTCCCTACCCCATCCACCTGACCTTTCCAGGGGAAACGAGAGTCCTTTCCACTTGGGAGCTGGTCCAACTCCCTGGGCTCCTGGGTGAGGATGGACTTGAAACCCCAGGTGGGGGAAATGCGCCCCATTCACCAACCTCAGGCCATCTGAGCTGTAGAAGGGGAACCTAGGGTTCCCTGTGAAGATTCCTCTCTGGGAAAATCAGGTCCAGAAAGGAGCCAGGACAAACTCCAGTGGTTAAGAATGGCAGTTTGGGGGGCGCCTGGGTGGCTCAGTGGGTTAAAGCCTCTGCCTTCAGCTCAGGTCATGATCTCCGGGTCCTGGGATCGAGCCCCGCATCGGGCTCTCTGCTTGGCAGGGAGCCTGCTTCCTCCTCTCTCTCTGCCTGCCTCTCTGCCTAGTTGTGATTTCTCTATGTCAAAGAAATTAAAAAAAAAAAAAAAAAAAAAAAAGAATGGCAGTTTGGGCCTCCAAAGTGTCCAGCTCTGCTGTGTGACTTTCAGCAAGTTACTTAACCTCTCTCTGAGCCTGGTGTTCCTCCCCCCTGAGATGGGAAGGCTAATAGGACCAGCTCCGCAGTGTAGCTGTGATGATGAAGTGAGATAGTCCTTGTAACACGCTTGACACGGTGCCTGGAACAGGGTATGCGCTTCACAAATGGCATTATGGCTGCTGGGTGATTATCGGGGAGGAGGGGTCACGGCCAGGGTGAGTTCTTACTGCCACCACCATCCATTCACCTCTCACCTCTCTGCCTCCCCAGGGTAGGGAGGAAGAATGGGGCTGGAGCCTGGAGACCCACGCGCATTCCTTGTCGCCACTGTTTCAAAGCAGGGCACAGGCGAGGTCCTAAATGCGGAAGGGCATCTAAAATCAGCTAAGACTGAAGAATGGGAACCCAAAGGCTGGGGCCCCCTCTTTCACCTACAAGGGTCTCAGCCACAAGAGAAGCCGACTTGGGGCTTCCCTCTCCTCTCCCCATATGCTATTTTAAGACAGGCCCCCCATTCTCTCCCCCGACAAAATGAGATTCAATTAATTTAATTAAAGCAATTTTGGGAGCAGCTCCTGAAGGTTTCCAATGTGAGATAATTACAAGTAATTTGCTGCCGTGAAGAGGAAGAGAGTGCACAGGGTCTGGGGGCAAAGGAGGCAGCCCCTCTCCACCAAACGGTCGCAGATCTAGAGGGACTCCACATTGCAATCTTAACCGCCCTCCCATTGGCCAAATTACTTGCAGGTGGGAAGTGGGAGAAGATGGTGGTGGGAGGGGGCTGGGAAGACACGGAGTGACAGACCCCCCTCCCCCATCCCCAAATCTGCTGTGCGGGGTGGGGGTGGGGAGCGGGTGGTTCCCCGACAAATTGTCTGCATAGCCCTTGTAGCTGATTACTCAGCTCCAAGCCTCCTCTGAGTCTGGGTGCCCGAACTTGCCTCTGGGATTGGATCCAGAGTCAATGGAATGTTATCCGGGGTAGCTGAGGCCTGTGTAGACGGGGTCTCAGAGATGTAGGACTTCCGCAGAAAGTGTAAGGGATGTGGGTAGAGAGGGGAAAGGCCAGAGGAGGCTACACTGGCTTCTTCAAATTCTCGGTTCCAAGGTGGTGATGACGCACCCATTCTCCTCCCCTGATCGAGTTCTGCTGGAGCCTCTGCTCCCCTGATTCCTTCCATTGTTGTGGTGGCAGGGGTTGGGGGTGGGGGGCAAATCTCTCAGCTCTCAGTCCTCAGGACCACAAAAGCCTCTTCCTTCAGAAAAGCATCCCCGCTGGTGCTTCCCACCTCCAGTCACCTGGATAAATCTTTCTGTGCCGAGACTCCTGTGGTCTCTGAGGGGACGGGATGGGGGACTAGAGGTAGCCAGGTAGCCGGGAGGAGTGGGAAGCTGAGAAAGATGGGTGAGTGTGGCTTCAGGCTTCTGGGAAGCTCCCTCTGAACCCTGCCCACAGACAGCTGGTTTTCAAGGGACTAGGGTCCCCTTTTACTCGGGAGTTCTGGTTCCAGGCGGTGAATAACGTTTTTTGCAGTAATGGTGGAAAAGAAAAAGTCTCTGACACCCAAATTATTTCTCTTTCATGTCCTCCCTTCTCTGCCATCTCTTCCCTTGTTTCTCCCATCCTGAGGAGGGGCGAAGAGGAAGGCCTCCAGCTCTGATTTCTCTCTCCTCTAGCCCTTGCCACACCCCTTCTCCCTGGAGCCATTGAGCACTCTGGTGACTACTGTCTCTCCCCTTCCAAGATGAAAAAGCCTAGAGAGGGAAAAGGGGCTGCCTCTCCCCCTTTCCTGGCCAGCTCAGATGGGTTCAGAAGGGGGGATCAAAGACCTTTCCGGTCCCATCCTCAAGACACCAGAGCCTTGGACAAGGCACAGAGCTGGACAGACGTGGCACAAGGACTCCACAAGTGCACCCACATTTCTACCAAAGAAGGTGTGCACACAGGCAGGCAGCCACACGGCGGTACACACGTGGTTGGCAGAGCCGCACACAGACACGTGAGTCTGTGAGCCACGAGTCTGGAGACACGAGGCCCCACCACGATTGTAGACGGACACATACACTCACAGGTTATACACTCATAGAGAGAAGGACAACACACAGGGCTGAGCTGGGAGGAGGCACGGGGACTTAAACACAGGCAGAAGTAGAGAGAAATAGAAACATACCCAGAAGCACATAGACTAGCTTCCCTGTGTGTGTGTGTGTGTGTGTGTGGAGTGCAGACGGTTCTCTCTCCTTCTCTCTCTCTTTCTCTCTCTCTCTTCCCCCACCCACCTCTCACTCTGGTCCTTTGTCCTAGCTCTCTGTCTCCTATTTTCTGGGAGGATTTCCCTGGTGAGCAGCTGGGGAGGGAGACTGAATGGCCACAGAAACCCAGTAATTTTATTATGACTTTATTTTCTTTGTTCCCTGAAGCCTTGCCTCCTTCTCTCCCTGAGCTCCAGCAAGAGAGCCTGTGCTAGCCCTCCCTGCCACATTCCATAGCTCCCAGATGAGGCCATTGATTCCAGCCAAGGCCCAGGAACCCAAACACTGTCCTCTCTGAGATCCCCACGGATTCCCCCACCCCTATTCCCAGCCCTGAGGGCAACTCCAGCAGCCGGGAGGGAGGAAGGGGACCTGTGCTGCTCTGCCACTACTTGCTGTGACCTTGGGCAAGTTACAAACCCTCTCTGAGGCTCAGATCAATTCTCCTGCCAAATCCTCTGTGTGTATGTGTGTGTGTGCGTGCGCACACGCGCATGTGCGTGTATGTGTGTGTGTGCGTGTATGTGTGTGTGTGTAGTGGTAGAAATGTCTCCACCACCACTTTCTACTCCGGTCTGGAGCTGTGTAAGGCAGAGCCTGTCTCCCATCAGACTGGAGGCTCCTGAGTACAGGGCTTTGCCTCCCTCGTCAGAATAGGTGCATTCAGCCGCTCTTTCCAACCCCATAGCTTGATGACTCTAACGTACTCAGCCCCACTGGCATCCTGGGGGACATGTCTGGCCAGCCCAGGAAGGGAGAGGAGTTGGCCCCAGCTTCCTCCAAACATCAAGGATTCTGATTCAACGCCTCATAGTGCCAGACCTTCTGCTTCTCTGGCCCAAAAATGGAGAGATGACTTCATTTCCAGGGGAGGGTGCCACTCTTTATGGAATATATGTGGAACATATTCCTCTCAGCTTCATCTGAACTATCCCTTTTGGAGTCCAGTTGAACTTGGGGTCAGATGGAAGAAAGAGCCTTTGGCCAGCATGAGGAATTCCCCTCTGGTCTGTGGTCCCCACTCTCTCATCCCCCTGCTTCAAGCCGATGAAGAACATCCAGCCCGAGTCATGAGGCTGGGAGCAGGGCATCGAATTATCCAACAGAGATCATGGGGGCTCCCTGGGGGGTATCATTCTTCCCCCCTCTGCTCAGGATTCCCCTCAGCCTAGAAGCCCACTCCCATGATCCCTTGCTCTGTCCTGTTTTGCCTGACCCTTCGGGACTCATACTCTGCCCTCAGACTGGGTTGCCAGACAACAGGGCACTGGCCTCTGCTCTCAGACTGGGGGCTCTCCCACTCAGTGGTTCCTTGCTCTGCTTGACCACCCCTCTCTCAACCCTGGTGCATGCATTGTTTTTGGGGTAGAGGGCTGCCTGCGGATAAGGGCACATGACTCTTGCCCAGGTCCCTCCTCTCCCACTGCCCAGGCTACCAGCTGCTGCTGCTGCTGCACCACCAGCCACCAGGCCCCTCCTCTAGGGCTGGACCCAGCAGTTGCTTTCTCTGTCTCTGCAAGCCGGGGCCTGTTGGCGACTCCTCCTCCCAGCCCCGGAGCCACCGGGAATTCTTTGCTCCAACAGATCCTGGGGGAAGCCAGACCACAGGAGCCTCCTGACATGCCCCTGCCGGGCTCCTGTCACATTCCCCAAGCCCAGGGGGATCAGCTGGGTCCATCAAGGCAGGCTTCGCCCATCCCTTGTGACCTCCTCAAGTCTTCCTACCTCCCTTTCCAAAGCCTGAATCTGCCCTGGGACTCATCCTTGACTTTGGGTCCTTCCCACTCCCAGCCCCTTGGCAGCCCCATCTGCGCAGAAAGACTTAGTCCTCTTGGCTCCTTGAAAGTAAAATTTGCCTCCTCTGGGGAGACTTCATGGAGTCTCTGGAATGCAGACCCGTAGCTCCAAGGCTTTGGGCCAGTCACTTTACCTTCCTGGGTCTTCCTTTCCTCACTGATGCAGTGGGGATAACCATCAAACTATCTCAGAAGGTCATGGAGACAGAGAGAGTGTCTCCTTGGTATGTTGTGAAATATACCAAGCGTGCCAGGGGATATGGAAACTTACGTCTCCACCTTGGCCATACCAATTTGATGGCAAAAGTGTCCCTCTTTCCCCACTCACCTAAGTTCTCCTCTGACTCACCAGCTTACCACGCAATGGTGAAGAGGACACTTCTGGCTCCAGGAACACAAAATAATAAAGAACCAAGGCCTGAGTTCAAATCCCACTCTGTGACCTTGGGCCAGTTTCCTAGCCTCTCTGTGCCTCACCTTCTTCAACCCGAGAATTAAGATAACGATAGCATGGTCTTCATAGAGTCGTGGTGCCGACTACATAAGTGAAAACACAAAAGGTATTATGATATAATGAAGTAAGGATTCAGCAAGGATTAATTATCACCGCTATCTCTGACCAGAAAAACCTTCTCTGTCCAGAAGAGAGCTTGCCCCAGCACTCCCATGCCTCTGTTGATCTCTACCTGTGAGCAGAACCCCAGTCCAGTTGTTGTCCCCAGAAACCCAGAAACCCCAGAAATGCGAGCGGTGGGCTGCATTTCAAAGCTGCTTTGAGAACAGGGAAGGAAGTTCCACAGGAGGCTGGCAGGGTGATGATGTCTGATTGTGCTTCTAGGAACCCCAGAATCCCAGTCCCCAGCCCTCTAGGAAACCCAAGTGAGGAGGCGAGACCATCCAGCAGCTGCCTGGCTCAGAGCTAAGGCGGAGGCATGTGAGGCCCCTGACTTCGGCTTTCAGGAAAGCTTATCCCTCCTATAACCCCAGAATTCCTTCTCCCAAGCTAAGAAGCGCAGGTAAAACCATTCCTTTTTACTGCTATTTGATTGTATACCTAGAAAACTCAAGACACTCTAGGAGGGGAAAAAAACCAGAATTAAGAACATTTTGGTATGACGGCCAGATAAAAGATGTACAGAAGACATCAGTAGCTGTTTTCTAGCAATAAATAAGGGGAGATATTCCTGTTGGAATGCAAATACAAAATAACACAGTACTCTAAGTATATAGTTGGGGAGAGCAGCTCTTTAGCTGATTAGTAACCGAAAAGTATTAACCCCTGCTCTCTTAGCTTCTGTCGGCACCAAGGCCCAGCACATGGCCCTTGGTGGCCATCCTTCCATCACATCTGAAGCATGGCAGACTTAGACCAGAATCAAGAAAGCGATTTCCCAGTAGGAGGAGAAATTTCTAGTATGAGAGCTCTGCCCCACTCAGAGGAGGAAGGATCAGCTTTGGGCCTACTGAGGGTGCCTAGAACTCCCCAGGCCAACTGAGGAGGGCTGGTTTCATTGAAAACTAATAGAAAGTTTGTTGAGCTACGTGCTAAGCCCTTCATATGTATTTTTTCATTTCCTCAGCAGTCCTGCAAGATAGGTATGATTAGCTCCATTTTATAGAGGAGGGAAAGGGAGGCTCAGAGAGGGCGAGTGACTTCCCTGAGGTTACACAGCTAGTAAGTGTCCAAAACCAGGACGTGAGCTCAGGAGTGTGCATACATGTGCCTGTTTGGACATGTGTGTCCTAGCCTACAGAATGACAATCCTGGTGTCTCTAAGGACACAGGGCAAGTCTGAGAACAAGGGGAAAGGTCCAGCCTGGCCCCCTACACTCCTCTCCATTTCAGTCTTAGAGTCCATGGGGTGGTAAGAGGCCCACAGACCAGAGATTCAGAAGGCTGGACTTTGTTTCACATTCATCGGGGGACTTTAGGGGAAGCTACAGAACCTCTCTGAGGCTTAGTGATCTCACCTGTGAAATGGAATAAAAAGTGCATTAACTTTTCCACACAGTTGAGAAGATCAAATGAAACAATGCCCGTGGAAGCTCCTGGCATAGGGTCGGGACGCAGAACGTACTCAGCATCTTCTCTGCCCACATCTTGGGAGGGTCCAAGTCTGTGCTTGGAAGCAATTTTCTCTTTGCTTTCCTTCCTTAAACCCACCAGCCTCCTCCTCCCTGTGGCCTCTTCCTCCCTACCCTCCCTTAGCCAAGGGTATGTCTCTCCCCCCACCTCCCTATGGGAGATTCCTGAGCTCAGGGCAGGCCTGCCTGGCCCCAGGAGTGGGTGTGGGACAGTGCCACACGCATTGCATGACGTGGCCAGGACTCTCAGTGCACAGGGAAGGGCACACTGCTGCCTTTTGCCAGGTTCAAGATGAACTGCCTGGGGTCGGGGACACCCCCTCCTCCACACCACCTAATCTTCTAGGGTGTGGAGTCTCCATGCCCTGCTTACTCAGCAGACATCTCCAATCCTGCTCCAAATTTGCCCTAGGAGACAACCAAGAAGTTTGAGCCTCTGGGCTCCACTCCCCATCCCCCACCCCAAGGGTCCTTTCCCCAGGTCAGCCTCCTCCTAGGGTGCTTATCCTGGCTGCCTTGTTCCCCTAAGCCCCTCCTCTCTTGGACCACCAACCTTGGGCAAAGCAGCCACCAGAGCCTTCCCAAGTGCTTCCAGGGCCTCTGAGCTTTTCAGGACTCCAAGGGGCCCAACAGGCCAGTTTTATACTCCCCCCACCCCCCACCCCCCACCCCCAGCAGGAGCCTCCAGAATTCACCAGCCAGTGGACTGAACCCATTGCAACCTCTGGGAGGTGGTTGCTCAGATCATTAGGTCTGACCCACTGTTCATCCAGAGAACATTCTTGCTTCTGCAGTCTGCAGGCCAGGGTTTCAGAGCCCCCTTAGTGGTGCCTGCCCAGCTGTGGCCGGCTTACAGGCAGGGGAGCCCCCAATGGCCCACGGTAGCACCGTTCCGCATTTGCTATGTGACCTTGGGCAAGTCACTTGGTCTCTCTGGGGCTGCTTCCCAACGATTAGATGAGATGATGCACAGGGAGGGTATGATCACTGTCAGCCTCCGTGCTGGCTCAGAGCGGCGACTGGGGTTTGGGCTTTCCTCCTCTTGAACTCCCAAGAGCTGAAAGACAGCAGCAGTTATCATTCCCCCTCAGACTCCCCCTCATCTGCTGGGAGCAGGAGACCAAGAGGGTTTGTGAGAGGCCTGAGAGCTCTGTCCACTTCCTTACTCATTCAGACACCCTGTGTGCTCACTGGGCAGCCTGTGCTGGGCATCAGTGGGGGTGGCACGTCCCATCCCCATCGCGTTGCCATTCCATCCCTGTCCAGGGGAACATGCCCCAGTCTCTGCCCTCACCCCCTGGGGCCCCTGCTTCAGACCCTCTCCCAGCTCTGCCCCCAGAGACCTTGGTATAAAGATGTCCACTTGTTCTCCAGCCCAGGGTGGACAAAATATTCATAGGGTCCATGCCCCTTGCTGTGAGCTGGGGACAAAGCAGTCAAGATGGGGAGATGCACAGATGATGTCACAGAACTGGGAACTGGGACCTGGGAAGTCACCCTGTTGGTCGTGACTAGCACCAGTGAGCGACAAAGGAGAAAGGGGGGGATGCTGGGGACCTAGGCTGGGTGTCAAGAGAAGGTTGGCAGGAGGAGCTGACTCCAGAGCTTCTGTGGGAGGGGGCTGGGCCTCTTCAAAGAGCTGGAGGCTGGCCTTCTGGACTCCCTGGCCCCCCCCTTCTCCACCAGCCCCCACCTGCCCCCTCTGCCCCAAGGCCCCCCCACACCCCCAGGGTCCACCAGTCAGCACTGCCTCCCCTTCCCCAGGGCTGCCGGGAAACTCATCTCCAAGCACTTTCTGGCTGCTACGTCTCCCAGTCTCAGGCTGCTGGGTGGCTGGTAAACAGCTTATTAAGGTGATTAACGCTGCAATTAAAGCTAGAAAAACAGAGGCCAGGGTGCTGGCAGCAGGCACCCCCTTCTCCTCCCCCTCCATTCTCCTCACCTCTCTGTTCTCCCCTCTGTGTCCCCTCCCCTCCCCTCCTCTTCCATCCCCTCTGGGCTCCCGTTGAGGTTGATGCAGCTCAGGCAGCCTGCCTTAGCCAACCGCAGCCCTCATCTAGGGGCTGGGAGGTTGCACACCAGGGGTCCTGTCTCAGCTGCTCAGAATCCCCTTCCGCACCGAGGTCTGGGGGCGCCCTTACACTGGGGAGCAAATGGTGGTGATGATGTGTTGCCAAGGCGAATGGTGTACGCAGGCTGAATGTGGGGGGGGGGATCGAGGATCCCCTGTCCAGGACCCCATGCAGGGAGGGGCCTCGGTGGCAGCCACAGGAGTACAGAAAGTCTGGGACTGTCTCCTTTCCGAAGGTGGGCAAGGAACTTCCTTTCCGAAAGTTCACAGTGTCAGGGCCGCTGCCAGTTCATCTGGGGGCTGGGAACCACCAGACCCTGCCCTTCTTTGAGCCCAGTGTCTCTAGAAGGACTTAGGGACCTTCTGGATCCCAGCCGCCCCTTCCTTCAGCAGCCCTCTGGCCAGCCGGCCAGCCAGGAGCTCTCCCATGAGCCTCCTTCCTCTCCATCCTGAGTCTTGCAAGGGGAGTTATTCCGTAGCTGGTGCTCCAGGGAGTAGATTTCCCAGCTCTGCCTGCCATGCTGTCGTCCTTCTTTCAGGCATAAGTCAAATGTTGCCTTTTCCACGGAGCCTTCGCAGGACTCCTTCCCACCCACGCCCCTGCCCTTTCCCGGACAGCCCCGGCCGTCCTCCCGGACTGGGTCCGGTCTGCCCATTTGGGGGCCTCTCCATAGCCAGCCCCGCTTCTGGTCCGGAGCACCTGGTACAGGTGTGTGCCTCCCTTCCCCAGACTCTGGACACCTGCTGTACCAGCTCCAGGAACCCCCTGGCGTGGAGCAGACACTCAGTAAATACCGGCCGATTTACTGCTTTTGGGAGCGCACTGACTGCTCTTCGAGATGGCTGGATTAAGGACAGCCCTGCGGCTTGGGTCTGAATTGCGGGTACAGAAGGGCGGAAGGGGGCAGGAATCCAGGTGGGGAGTCAGCCCCTTCTCCCCGCCCTGTCACCTTCGTCACCACCCTCACCATCCACCATCGTCAACCGCAACTGTCATTAACCGAGCCGGACTCCCCGAGTGCTGGGTACCTTGTTAGGCATTTTACTCACATTATCCTATTTAATCCTCTCAACAACCCTATTAGGCAGGTAGCATTATCCCCACATTACAGATGGGAAAACTGAGGCTTAGAAGGTTAAAGTGACTTGTCCAAGATCACACAGCCCCTGAAGTGGTGGAGGCCAGATTCAGTTCAGGTTGGCTGATTCCAGCACCACATTCCTGACCACACCATTAAGCTTCTCATCCGACCAGCCCCTCCCCACTCCACTTCTCCTCCAGGGATGAGCCTGGGGAGGAGGGCTGGGGCTGGCGGGCTGGGGTGGGTGGAGCAGCCCAGTGGCCGCGGCAGGCTCCCATGCTCTGCCCTGGGGTGCCTTAGTGAACTGAGCCGCAGAAAAGCCCATTAAGAGCACCCAATCTCCGGACAGACCTGGGTGCAAATCCCAGCATTGCCACATGTTAGTTATGGGGCTTGGACAGAGACCGAACCTCCCTGAGCCTCAGTCTCCCCATCTGAAGAATGGATACGATGTCACCCACCTCCCCACCTGATGTGAGGGTCCCATGCCAAATGCCTGGCACAGAGTAGTTACTGAGGTTTGGAGAACAGCGACCCCCAGGGCAGACTGGGGTTCCCTAGCACACCCTTCCTGGCCTGCTTTCCCAAAATTTGTCAAGAAGCGCCTGGCAAAAGATGGGCTCAAGTGGCCCCACCCTGGCACCCTGCCAGGTTCCCCCAAGTCCTTTCTGTGTGCCCCCTGCCCAGGGCCAGGGAGGAGGGCGAGCTGAGTGGCCTGGAGGTGAGGAGAGGAGGAAGGGGAGGTTGGGGTGGGGCTGACCCCCGCGGGAGGTCACCGGGGCAGTTAATCCAGCCTGACAGAGCAGGGATGAGCAGGGAGGAATTAGGGAGCTTACAACATCCTTTCATCCCGCAGCAGCCCGCCCGCCAGCCTGCCTGCCCAGCCTCCTCCTTCCTTCCTCTCTCTTTCTGCCCTTTTTTTCCCTCTCCCTCCCTTTGCTGGCAGCCCAGCCCTAATAAAATGCAGTGTCTCCAGCAAGTCTGCCCGGCTGCCGCCTCGCCGCTCCTGCCTGCACGCAGCCCTCAAACCAAACTGCTCAGCGCAGCCCCGCCTGGCAGCTGCCACTTAACCCTTGCCAGCCCGGCTGGCGTCCGTGGGCGGAAGGCCCTCCTCCCTTCCGCCTCCCTCAGGCCTGGGGGGAAGGAAGGCCAGCCTCCTGAGAGGGAGAGGGGTGCAGGTTGGGGGGTGCTGGGCGGGGGCTCCCCACCATTCTGGAGCCCAGCCCTGAAGAACCCACCCAGGCCAGGTGCCTGGGACTGTTGGTCTACCCTGGTCCTTGGACCCTTCCTTCAGACTTCGCATTCACCTTGGGCTTGGTGCCTCCCAACAGCACCCCCCCTCCCCAGGCCAACAGGGTGGAGCTTGTTGTCCCCATTGGACAGATGAGGAAACTGAGGGCCTCACAGGGAGGTTTCAGGCCGAGCTGGGTCACCCCGCTGCTGGGTGGTGTTGCTGATTCTCAACCCAAGACTTTTGCCAGGACAGGGAGCTGCCTCCGTCTCGCTGTGTGCGTGGGCACGTCCCCGTGTATAGCCCCGAGGCCACGGGAGGGATACATGTGTGTGCACCTGTGTGTTGGGCACCTCTGTCTCTGGGAGTGTTATGGCTCCGTACGTTTGTGTGACGCTAAGGGGGTCTCAGGGGTGTGTGTGTCTGACTGTCTGTCTCAAGTGGGAGTCCATGTAGGTGTGAGAGGAGAGACGATGTCACCGCGTGTCTCAGAACACGTGTCTCAGGGGGAAAGGTAGCTCACAGGTGTGTGTGTGCCTTCACGGGGTCTCCCAGCTGCACCAGCACGTGTCCCTCACACCCCCTCCCCTCATTCTAGCTTGTCCAGCTCCCGGTCTCCAGTCTCGGAGGTGAGCCACCAGAAGGGGCGGGTGGGAGCCATGCTGTCCCCCCAAGGTCTGGCGGACAGTAGCAAGAAGGCCTGGAGTCAGGGCCCGAGCCTGAGAAGGGAAACACAGAGACCACTTCATGTGTTTGCTTCTCTCAGTCCGCTTGGATCTCTGGCATGGGCTGGGGGCACGGTGGTGCTCCCCCTGCCTGAGGCCTCATCCTCACCCCAAGCTGGAAGGGACAGACCAGAGAGTGAGGGACCGGGGAGTGCCTGGGCGTGGAGGCAGGGGGTTTACACGCGTGTGCAAGCATGTCTGCGTGTGAGCCCAAGATCAAAGAGCAGCCCTGAGGTGACCTGGCGGCGGCGGCCGTGGCGGAAGGCAGCTGGCTGGCAGGGAACGCCAAGCCGCCAAGCAGAGTGGAGTCAGGGAGGCCACAGCTGGGAGCCTCCCACCCACCCAGACCTGCCCCAGTCAGGAGCAGCCATAGGGTCAGGAGCACCTGCAACCAGTGGCCAGGCCCAGCCCAGCCCTGAGCCCAGATCTCAGCAGTGGATCCTCGGGGTCAGCGGAGTTCCCCAGGAGCCCCTGAAAGCTCAGAGGCCTCTCTGTGTCCAACACCTTCCCCAACTCCCAGGCCCTCCCCAAGAGCTGTCTGCCTCCAGCCTCCAGTTCAAAGAGCTCAGCGGTTATTTTCTTCTTTTTTATTAACGTTATATATAAAGATGGATCCAGTAAGAAAGCAGAAATGAGAAGGCTGGGAGAGAGTGGGAGTTGGCTTCATTCCTGCCCGGCTCTGGTGAGAGACTCTGAGATCTACCTCGTCTCTCCTTGCTCCCGCACCTCCCACCAAACCCAGATCCGGCCGGAGCCCACATCCCTGTTTCTCTCTGCTCACAACGCACAGGCAGGTATGTCCAGGAGGAAAGGGCCACATAAATAGGAAACCACAGTAGGGAGGAGGCTGTTTCTCTCTGTTGCTCTTAAAAAAAAAAAAAACAAAAAAAAAAAAAACAAAACCTATTATATAGCTAGTCTACCACTTCCCCTTTTCTTCGATGTTTGACTACATCAGGGTGGAGGAAGGTTAGCTCTGGGGGGACGTCCGGGCCAAGGAGGGGCGGCGCTACCAACCCTCCAGACGGCCACCCCCTCACCCCTAAAGGCACAGAGCTCTCGCCCTCCCCTCTCTCCCCATGCACCTCACCGGCCATTCTCCATCTGCGGGAGCAATCTGTTTCCAAAGTCACCGGAAAGGGGATGGTTTGGGGTTTGTCTTGCCTGGCATGCTTCCTTGGAGATTTGGGGTTTGGCGCCCGAACTGCCAACTTACTGGAGGAGAGAGAGGAAGGGGTGGGTGGGGATGGGGCAGAGCCGAGGTGCCCATGCAGGGGAGACTGGTCCTATATGGTAACAATGCCCTTTGTTTTCCTAGTTTTCAACAGCTTTTAAAACCAAAGTTGTGCAAAGTCCTGTACACAGAAGAAATGGGTCCTTAAGAAAGACCCCTCTCTCTTAAGACCGCCCCTCTCCGACCAGAGGGGGAGAGAGGACAGAGATGGCTCCTTGAGTTCTTCCCTCTAAAGCCACAGATATTAAACGATTCCCTCACTTGGGGGGAATTTCTTTGGTTTAACCCTCAAATCTGAAATGAAGGCTAGAAGTGCAGGCTGGGAGCTTCCTGACATCCCCACCCTGAGTCCTGGTCACGATGTCCAATGTCTTTTTGGCAGAGGGGATGCTCGGGAAGTGGGGAGCCGCAGGTGGCTTAGGAGGGACCAGGCCTAGCAGGTCCTGGGATCCTTGGTGCCTGGTGCCCCGGCCCAGAGCCTGAGCTACAAACGCTCCGTGGTCTCCCTGGTCCCCAAGGTCTCCAGTCTGCGGAACGAGCACTAAGTTTTAGAAGCTGGAAGGCGATGGGCCATTGAAAGCCAATCCAGGCTCCTGGAGCAGAAGGGGAACGGCTGTCCCAGCTGGAATGGAGCGCCCCAATATCTGGAGGGGGACCCCAGTGCCTAGGCAAGGGGAGGGAGGTTCAGGGGACATCCGTGGTCCATGCAAATTTCATCTGGAAGCTCTCGGGTCCCTGGAGGAAGGGGCAAGGAAAGGGGGCAAGGGGTGCCTTTTCCCCAGTGCTCCTCGATGATTCCTGAGTGTCGGCTAGGACAGAGATGCCTTCTGCCTGGTCCCGGGTCCTTCATGGGAGGTTCAGGCCAGGTGGGTGCTCAGTACACGGCCCCAGGGTTGGGCGGGGGCCCGGGGGAGGCGTGATGCAGGGCGGCCGGCTGAGGCGGCTGCTGCTGTAAGTGGGGTCCACTCAGGTTTTGTGCATGGTACCAGGAGTTGGTGGGGTCGTCCAGATAGCTTGGGGAGGCACTGTATGGGAGCGGCGGGGGCAGCTGGCTTCGGGCAGGGGCCGGAGTGGAGTGGGAGGAGGTGTCCCAGAGGGCGGGGGACGGCGGTGAGTTGCAGGCCATGGAATCACTGTTGTTGGGGCTGTGCTCCAGGGGCACCTCCCCGTTCTTGTAGAGCTTCTTGAATTTGGAGCGGCGGTTCTGGAACCAAATCTTCACCTGCGTGGGAGGACATGCAGAAAAAGGGGGAGCAAGTTAGCCTCTCAGGATGCTCAGTGAAAACCCCAAGGGGACCCAGCCTAGAGATAGCAAGTCCAAGTTCAGCCCACCCCATGTTACACACAAGGTCCAGGCAAAATCCAAGTGTCCCAACCCAGGGCCAGCATCTTTCTTCTATCTGGGCTAGAACGCGGTGAGGAACATTCCACTCCCTGGGTCCAAAGTCCGCTCTAGTGTGTGACCTTGGGCAAGCTACTTAACCTCTCCCATCTGCAAAATGGGGATGCTGACAGCCCCTACTTCATAGGGTCATCACGAGGCTCAAATAAATTCGGATGGATAAAGAACTTAGGATCGCCTGTGTAGTAAGCACTCAACAAAAGGCAGCCAGTGAGGGGGGGAACGGGCAGTTCGTGGCATTTCGTTCGCGTAAGAAACCCATGAGCAGAGGTGCACAGACCTACAGTGACAAACACACACCCACGTAAGCATCTCCATGTGCGGGAATGCACCCACTCACAGCATCACACTCACACACCAGCTTATAAAGACACACACAGGCACAGAGGCACCCAGGTAAGTGCCCTGTGAACCTGAGCACCCATGGGCACCCGGGGACTGGCTCATGGTGGGTGACCTGGGGACTCAGGAGCAGGTGAGCCATGATTCCCCACACTTCCCTTGGGGTGTCTCCCCCTCCCCCTGCTGTTCCCCACCCCATGACTGATGCAAACAATGAATCAGCTCCTCACGGGGTGACCCAGATTCCCAGCGGACAGGGCCCCACGCAGCAACCCAGGCCCGCCTGTCAACACCTGTAGGGATCCAGGCATCCAGCAGCCACTCCCCCCCTGAGCAGGGACAGCCTGCTGGGGGCCCTAGGAACAGGCTGGGGGAGGGGTGGAGCTCACCTTTGACTTCCCATCTCCCTTTGGTGGGGTATCTCCCTCCCTGGCTTGGGGCAGAGGAAGGGGTGAAGCATTTGGGTGCCGAGCATGAATGCAGTGTTTGGGTAGAAGCGAACACTTTGGTACACATGCTCGCCAGTGTGCACAGCTGTGGACACAGTCATGTACACGTGTCCCTCCATCTATAAACACAATGACCCTTGAAAGGTCACACTCCTGTTGCGACCCTTCCCACATGTACACTGGCCCATTGGCATGTGTGCAAATGTACACGCATACACACGTGTATGTACGCTGCTACCCACACACGCCTGGCCTGCTGGCTGGTGGGAGGGGGGCGGCCCAGACGGGAGGTGAACTCCTGTTAAGTGAGGTACGAGCCCTGCGGAGAAGCGTGGGAGCCAGGGCGTCTGGAGTAAGGGGAGGATACCTCTCCTTGTGGCAGACAGACACAGTTGCACAGGTTCACAAATAATGCACGCCTGTACACGTTTTAATGCAGAAACTTCCGACAGCAGTTGTGGCTCGGCATGGGGGAGGGGTGGCCTTCGCTCTACGAGCGAGGGTTTCAAGGGCCTGCCGGCGATCTCAAAGGCCAGCCAGTTTGGCGGCGCCTGGGGAGCCCCCGGGTCCCGCGCGGCCCCACCAAGCCCCAGCGGCCGTCGCCGGCCCCTCACTGACCTGTGTCTGCGTGAGGCCCAGCTGTGCGGCCAGCTCGGCTCGCTCGGGCAGCGCCAGATACTGGGCCTTCTGGAAGCGGCGCTGCAGGGCGGCCAGCTGGTAGCTGGAGTAGATCGTGCGCGGCTTTCGGACCTTCTTGGGCTTCCCGTTCACCATGCGCACCTCGGCTTCCGGCTCCTCCTTCACGGATACTGCGGGCGACGCACCGGGCGGGGGGCGGCTCAGCCTGGGCCTGCGCCCCCTGCGCCCTTCGCGCCCCCGCGGGCAGTCCCAGGCTCCCGCCCAGCTACTCGCTCCGGGCTGCCCGCCTGCGCGCTCCGCCGCCAGCGCCCCGGCAGGGTGCTTCGGCGACCCAGCTGGACAGAGGTTTGGGGGGCGGAGACCCGGACCCGGCGGCCGCCCACGACGCGCGCCCCCAGCCCGCAGCTCCGCGACCGGGCCCCAGAGCGCCCGGGCCCCAGAGCGCCGTCCCCGGCGCCGGCCACCCGGGCGAGGACAGCCGAGGCTTCGCTCCGACGCCTTCCCGGCTCGCCTCCCAGCCTCGCGGCTCCTCGCCACCCTCCTGCCGGCCGCCCCCTTCCCGCCCCACCGTGCCCTCCGTCACCTCTCTCGCTCTTTCCCTCCTCTCTCCCTTCCTTCCTTTTTCTTTTTTTAAACTTTTTTTTTTTTTAATCTTGGAATCATTTTAGATTCTCAGAAAAGTTGCAAGCATAATACAAACACCTTCTTCCTTTCTCTTTCCTTCTCTTTCTTTCTTGGCCTTTCTTGGGTTCCTTTCTTTCACTTTGTCTCTCCACATTTCTCTTTTGCTCCTTCTCCACCCCTTCTCTTTTTTTTTCACTTTTCCACTTCTCAGTCTCTGCTTGTGTGTGTGTGTGTGGGGGGGGGTGGGTCTGCCTTTCTCCAAGTTACCCTTACCATTCACCCCCTATCCCTGACCCATTTCCAGAGGGTCCCTGGAGTTTCCAGTCCAAGCTGCATACCCCTGAGCCTTGCCACCCGTTGGAAGAGTTGATGTGCCAGCGAAAGCGACTGGATTCAGAGGTCCCCTGACACCCCTCTTCTCCTCCCTCCTCTAGCTGGCCCCATTCTCACCGAGACCCCCGCGCACAGTCTTGCGACTGAAATGTTGTCTGACCCCTCTGGGGTCATTTAGCCCACCCTGCCTAACTTTAAACAGCACTTTTTTTTTAACCCCCTCAACGCGTTCCTAGATGTGGGGGTTCAATTCCCCGTCTTTCTTTCCCTAGGGGAACCCTCCAGGCTCTCACCTGGATCCTGGGCAGGCAGCGGCTGCTCCCGGTACGCCCCGTATTGCCGGTAGGAAGCTCCATAGGTATATTCCGACTTGGGCGAGTAAGCGCCCGTGCCCGCAAGCCCGTTGAGATTGAACTGGTGGTGGTAGGTGTAGGGGTTCACGGTCTGGCCGTAGGGCTGGCCCGAGTAGTAGTCGTGCTGGGGAGCGCTGTAGTAGCCCAAATCGGTGACAGAAGACTCGGGCAGGGTGGGCGAGTCCTTGGAGCCCGCATGGCAGCTCAGCGAGCTGGAGATGTCGGTGAGGATGCTGCTGAGCTTGCGATCGAAGGAGCCACTCATCCTGGCAGGCGCCGCGGGTCCGGGGGCCGGCCTGGGCCGCCTAGCCGGAGCGGGCAGGAGCGCGGAGGAGGCGCAGGAGACGAGGCGGGGGTGTGCGTCCAGGGGGCTGAGGGGAGGGCCCGCAGGGTCTCGGGGGAGGGGAGGCCGAGGGGCGCCTAGACCATCGCCGGCCTTCCGGCGGTCGCTGCGCGCCTCTCGTCGCGTCCCAAGCCACAGTCAAATGCTGCCAGCTCCGCCCGGCCAGCCGGTTATAGACTCAATAGTGGAGTCGCGGAGGGAGGCTCCTGCGCTCTGATTGGCTGCAAGTCTTGCCTTCGAGGCAAAACATGCTCTTGCGCTCTTTCCTTCTCTCTCTCTCTCTCTTCTCTCTCCCCCATTCTTTGTTGTTACCCAAAACACACACACACACACACACACACACACACACACACACACACACCCCTGTTACTCCTCCTGTGGCTCCCACCCCCAGTTCAGATAACCCCTCCAGTGTCTCTGCAGGAAGGCGTGGGGCGGGGGGGGGGGGCGCGGGTGTCTCTGCCCGGCGCCCCCGGGATTTGTCAGTCTGTCTGTCTCCCTGGCTGCGGCTGGGAGGTGGGCTCAGGTGCAACGGGGAAGCAGGGGAATTTGCCCATTGGGCGTTTGTAGAGGGAGGTGGTCCAAGGTGGTGTGTGTGCGCGACACTATGCAAATGACGGGTGGACAGAGGTGCCCAGAATGAGAAGGACCCAGGGCTCATGAAAATACTTTTAATTTCTTTTACAATCAGAAGAAAAGGGAAAGACACTTTAGGTTGAAGAAAATGTTTGACTATAGGATATTGATATATTTACAGCGATGCGGTCATAAAATGTAACCTTGAATGTCTTTCCAGAGAAAGGGGCCCATCAGGACAAAGTGCCACAGGACTGTGAATGTCATAATGGGGCCGTGAGGGTCCTGTTGGAGAGGTGGGGGGGGGGCGGCTGGAGTGGGGGAGCAAGTGGGTGTGGATTTAGGGGTTTATCCAGAGGGTGGAGGGGCGTAACCTGTCGGGTGATGCAGTTTCAGAGACTGCCTGAGCTTGCTGGAGGGAGCAGGGGACCTGAGTCCCCATGAGGCTGGCTCTCTGTGTGTCTTGGTAAGTCTGGGGGGCCGATTCTGGGCACTAGGGACAAAACTAAGGGAATGCGAGCATTTTTAGAGATCAGGTATATGGGACGGGTGGACTTGGGGCGTGTGGTGTAAGGGTTTCACGTGGTCCACAGTATACAGACATGCACAAAAGTGTAGGAGTGTGTGTGTGTGTGCGTGTGTGTGCGCGTGCACGGGGGAGTGGGCAGGGGGGAGAGTATAAGCGGTGTGAGTGGAGGGCCGGGGGCGGGGTTTCTGCGTGTGAATGCGTAGTTGTATGCAGATACGTACAAAACTCTTAGCGCCTTCCCAGTCTCCAGTAGCTCCAACCCATGATGCGCCAATGAGTCCTATCCCTCGGAGAGGGCCCTGAAGAGGCTCCCCTTCCTGCCGGCGGGCGGCTCTTAAGTCCTATCTGGCCTGCAAAGTCATCCAAGTTGTTCCCAAGCCTACAACATTTCTTCATTCCACCCCCTATTCTTCTCTCCGCCTTCCTTTGGGCAGAGGGGAAGGTCCTCCAAATCTCAGTTCCTGGCCGCGTACGACCTTCACACAGAGCAGCCCGGTCAATTCTTCCCTGGCCCCTTGAGGGGCACGGCCGCGCTAAGGCCACCAAGGACACGCAGTGCCAGCGCGCCACCTTGTGGTTATTTCTGGACTCGGCAGTCTCCCGTCGTCTCGCCAGGCCCGGGGGGACGGGTTTCCCTCGCAGAATCCCCCGCCGGGCGGATAAGTGTGCAGGGGGCTCTGTGCCCCTGTCCAAACTTAGACTCCGTGGGCAGGCTGCCAGGGGCTCCCAGAGCTTTGGGAGCTGCAGCTGGCGGAGGCAGAGGGCCCCAGTCCTCGGGTCGAGGAGCTGGAGGGCCCCGCCAGGTCTGAGCGGCACCGGGGAGGCCGCAGCGTGGGAAAGGTGGGGGCGGGGGCCGGGCGAGGGGAGCGCTATCTGTCTATCTCCGCGTCCCCCTAGCGCCTATCGCCCGCCGCTCTGAGCCCGTGGCGGGGCGAGTTGCCACCCGCTCGGGATGCCCTCTGTTCTGTTGCCAAGAGGGCGCCTAGAAAGCCCGAGGCGTTGGGGGCAGCGAGGGCACTGGCCCGGCCGGCTCCCCTCCCAAGATGGGAGCGGGGGAAGAGGTCAGGGCCTGCTTTGGAGCACCCAGCTCCCCCCAGAAAAGAGACAGCCTATGGCACCCCCCCTTCTCATGCCTTCATTCATTCATTCACCACCGAGGCAAGGAGGGCCGGGTGATTGGCAGATGGCAGAGAATTAGTCTGCCTTCTTTATGAGGTCCTTGAAGAAGCTTCGCTCCTTTTTCTCCTCCCCCCACCTCAACCTTCAGCTCCCAAGCTCAGTGAATGAGCACTGGACTGGGAGTCGGGAATCCTGGAATCCTGCAAGTGTGGTGGTGGTGGTGGTGGATTACATTAGGCCAGGTTCTGTGCTGCATTCGGCTCCAAGAGTCGGAAAGAAATAGGCAAGACCGCACAGTGAAGACTTCGGTGAGCAATTCAACAAGGTTGGGTACGGTGAGATTAGCATCTGGTTCTCTGTTGCATTTTACGCTCCGAGACTCTAGGGACTGTATCTTGCTGTTCACTATCACCTCCCAGATACCTAGAGCAGGTCCTGACACAAACAACCTCAGTCCTCAATAGATGTTTGTTTGTTGAATGAATAACTGAGATTCTCTAGTCCTGGAGAGGGACTGAATCATCTTGGCTGAGTGTGCTTGCAGAATGAGAGAAAGGGGAGGCGTGGAGCCGGCCCTGGCATCAGGCTACCTCCCTCCAGAGTAGAAGTAGCAGCAGAGTCCCAGATAGGGCCATGTGTGGCCCCATGAGGGGCCCTGTCAAGTCACTGGGACTGGGGCCACCTGCCTTCACCCAGGACCCTGCAGGCTTGGAGTTGGTGAGGCAGTGGGAGGATGTAGTGGGATCAGTGCCGCTCAGTGCACCTGCTCTGGGCCAGCATCATGAGCAGGTGTCAGCCGGGCCAGAGTCCCACCCCTGGTGCTGGGATGCTGCGGGGCGATCTGTTGGGAGCCTCTGCGAGGCTAGCGGGACAGAGGAGCTGTGGTCCATCCATTCAAGCCACCCTCTCCCTGGACATGAGAAAAGGTAGACTGTTGAAGCAAGCTGCTTCCTGGAACCCAGGTGTCGTGCTCTCTGGGCATGGCCACAGCAACTGGGCTCAGGAGTTGCTGGATCCCAGGGGAGGAACTCAGGAGGAAGGCTGGAGGCAAAGGGGAAGCGGGCCAGCCCTTGCTCTCTCCTTTGCCTGGGGAGCGGACGCCATCTAGTGGTCGGTATTAGGAGGCCAGAGTCCAGCTCCACCAGGGAGACCCTGGAAGGGAGTTTCTTGCAAAAGCCCCACCATCATACTCAGAAAGAATATTGTCTTCGCTGATTTTAGGAGCCCTATCAGCACTAAATATTCACTGTTCCTTTTTGGTTTTTAAAGATTTTATTTATTTATTCACGAGAGACAGAGAGGCGGAGGGAGAAGTGAGCTCCCTGTGGGACCTGATCCCAGGAACCTGGGATCCTAAACTGAGCCAAAGGCAGACGCTTAATGACGGGCCACCCAGGCGCCCCTAAATATTCATTTTTCATCATCACCTTGTCTTACTTTGCAGCTGCCATCTTGCTCCCCTCACCCATCCTTGTCCAGCCAGTGGGTCTTTCTCTTAGGTTTGTCATTTGTAAATCAGAAAGTCAATTATTACAGGGCGCTTAGGTGGCTCAGTTGGTTGAGGGTCTGACTCTTGATTTCAGCTCAGGTCATGATCCTGGGGTCGTGAGATCGAACCCCATGTCCAGCTCCTCACTCAGAGGGGAGTCTGCTTCCTCTCTCTTCCTGTCCTTCTGTCCTTCCCCCAACCCTGCACGCTCTTTCTTTCTCCAATAAATAAATAAATAAATCTTTTTGAAAAGTGGACTATTAGATGATCTCTAAGTTCCTTTCAAACTCTGATTCTAAATTCTTGGACTCTTGTCTTTCAAGGGGGAACTCGCCTTCACCGTTTCACCAACCCCCTTGGACATATACCCCAGACCTCCAGCCCTTCGCCGTCTGGATGTCTCCTGGAGTCCTTCATCCACCCAATAAATCCCTCCTGACCTTCTACTGTTCTTGGTGCTGGGGACAGAGCAATGAACCAAACAGAGACAATACCCTCTCCACGAAGTCCAAGGTCAGCAGGGGGAGTGGACACAAAAGCAGCCAGTTTTGCTATCATGTGACATGTACTGGGACAGGTGTGTCACGCACTGCTGTGACATGGTGACACGGAGGCAGGAAGATATCTGGAGTGAGGACTGAAGGTTGTGTGAGATTCAGTCAGAAAAAGCAAGGATAAGGGGAAGAAGGGAGTTCTGGAAAAAGTCTTTGCAAAGACTCATGGGACTGCCTGGGGCACAGTGTAGGGGGAGGACTGGCTAAATGGAAGGCGGGGATAGACCCGGAGACGCAGAGCACGGAGATCTTAGAACCCCAGAGCAAAAGAATGGACTTTATCTAGTGGCGACAGGGAGCCACTGGAAGATTTTAATCAGGGGAGAGACATGATTGGGTGTTGGTTCTAGAAGGGTCCCTCTGGCTGCTGTGTTGGGATAAATCAGAGGGGACAAGAATAGAAGGTGGGGGGACAGCCCAAAGGCTACTGAAGGAGTCTAAGCAAGAGAGCTATTAGGTCCAGAGTAAAGAGGAGGCAGTGAGGATGGAGAGAAGCAGGTGGGTTTGAGAGACAGCAAGGAGGAGGAGCAGTAGTGCTTGGAAATGGACTGGAGGTGAGTGACCAGGAGAGGGGACAGTGGGGACTAGCCCCCAGGCTCTGACTTGAGTAACTAAGTGGAAAGTTGTGACCATTCTCAGCGAGAGAGGGAGAGAGAACACAAAGAAGAGGGACTGCTTGACGAGCAGCCCTTTTTGTTTTGTTTTGCTCTTTTAAACCTTTTTGCAGAAAAGTGTACAAATCAGAAATAATGAATTTGTGCGACCCAAACACAGCTGTGTAACTGACAGCCAGGGTGGGAAGCGATGGTACCAGCCCTCAGAAGCCCCCTCAGGCTTCCTTCCGGTTATGACACCCCAAGGCTAAAGTCTCCGCTCCTAGTACTAAAGGTCTTGCAAGATTTTGAACTTCGAAATAAATGGAAGTATACAGCGTATACTCTTTTATGTCTGACTTCTTTTGTTCAAGATTATGTTTGCGTGAGTTTGATATTATTGGATATATTGTAGATCATTCATTTTCACTGTTGTATGCAGGTTTCTATCATGTGACTATACCATCATTTACTTATCTGTGCTGCTGCTGGTGGGCATTTGGGTAGTTTCTTGCTTGGGGCCATCATGAGCAGTGCTACGAGCATTCTTGTCCATGTCTTTCGGCGCACGCTGCTGTTGGGTACCTAACGGTGGACTTGTGGGGCCACAGTATGGATGTTTGGCTTTTAAAGATACTCTTGGGGCAGGGAGGGCGCCTGGGTGGCTCAGTCAGTTAAGCATCGGCCTTCAGCTCAGGTCATGATCCCAGAGTCCTGGGATCGAGCCCTGCATTTCCTGCTCCTCTCTTGTCTCTATCTCAAACAAATAAGTAACATCTTTTTTTAAAAAATTTTTAAAAGAGGACACTGCTGGGGCCCCTGGGTGGCTCAGTCGGTTGGGTGTCCAGCTCTTGATTTGAGCTCAGGTCATGATCTCCGGGTTCAGAGTCAAGCCCCACATCAAGCTCTGTACTCAGTGTGGAGTCTGCTTGAGATTTTTTTCTATCCCTCTCCTTCTGTCTCTCCCCTGGCCCTCCCTCTCTCTTTCTCTCTCTCCCAAAGAAATAAAGTCTTAAAAAGGAAGAAGAAGAAGAAGTTTCTGCCAAATCATTGTCCCAAGTGGTTAGGCTGTCAGTTCCGCTCTGATCATGTTGAGTGTGACCGGCTTTGCGGGAACTGTCCAGCAGGCAGTTGGCTCCATGGGTCTGAAAAATCAGAGTCCGGGATGGGAGATGCAAGCTGGGGGTTTGGGGGCATCTTGTGGTAAGTGAAGCCACAGGCGTGGATGAGATGGTTCTGGAAGGGAGGGAGAGAAGAGAGCCAAAGAGGGTTCTAGGGCGACACCTGGGAGAGAGTGGCCGGATTGGTGTTAGGCAGTGCAGAGGGAAGTGTCTGGGTGGCCCCGGGTGTGTCTGCGGGTGCTGCTGCTGCTGCTGAGCGTTTCGAGGAGGAGGGAGTGGTCAGCAAGGTCAAATCCTGCTGGGGACGTGCGGTTCAGGCAGGATGAGGACAGAGATGTGCCCTTTGGGTGACATTTCAAGGGGGGCAGTCAGTAATACCAGGAAGAGTGAGTTCGGTGGAGGGGAAGTGGGAAGGTTGTTTACAGCCGGTTGAGGGGTAAGCAGGAGGGGAGGAGATGGAGAGAAGAGTGCAGGCAATGCTTGCCGAGGAAAGGCAGGAGGGAGTGGAAAGCGCGGTCGCTGGAGGGTATTTGGCATATTAAGAAGGGTGTGCGTGCGTGTGCGTGTGCGTGTGTGTGTGTGTGTGTGTTTTAAATGGAAGCAAGCTTGTTTAGATGTCAATTACAGCAGCCAGCAGAGAGGGGTTCATCAAAAGATCCATCCTTGAGTAGGTGGGAGGGGAAGGAACTGGAGCCCCACCCGAGGGGGCAGACTCAGAGCAATTTCTCCCTGCCCTTGAGTCAAGAGGGAAGATGCAATGACAAGGACTGACTTTCATGCCGCACTGACCGTGACAGGCACTGGTCAAACCTTCTACACCCGAGTTCCTACCCCACCACTCTATGACGTGGCCACTCTCCTTTCCACCTTTTGACAGGGGGAAACTGAGGCACAGGGAGGCTAAGTAATGGGCGCACTCAAGATTTGGACCCAGGCAGTGTGACCTTTTTTTTTTTTTTTTTTTTTTTTAAAGGAAGTAGGCTCCTTGCTGAGCAGAGAGCCTGACGCAGGGCTCGATCTCAGGACCCTGAGATCATGACCTGAGCCAAAGGCAGAGGATTTAACCCACTGAGCCACCCAGGCGCCCCGGCAGTCTGACTTTTAACCCCTGTAGGATGGAGGTACATTTGCACGTTTGGAGTCAGAAGTAAATGAAAAAGACTTTAACTATTTTAAGGACTTTTAAATATTTTATTTATTTATTTATTTTGACAGAGAGAGACGGCGGGAGGAGAGAGCACAAGCAGGCAGAGCAGCAGGCAGAGGGAAAGGGAGAAGCAGGCTCCTGTTGAGCAGGGAGCCCTACGTGGGGCTCCAGCCCAGGACACTGGGATCATGACCCAAGCCAAAGGCTTAACCTTTGCTTAACCGACTGAGCCACCCAGGCGCCCCCATAACAAACATTTTTAGTCATGTTTCAGTTTCCTCGAAATATACAGAAGCACAGTGAGATTACTGATCTTATACACGTGGAAGGAGATTCTCCTTAGACACCTGCCTACAAGATGACTATCAGGGTTGCTGTCCACGGCACAGATATCAGAATGTTGACCTGTGAAGTCATTCTTAAAGGGTGAGAGAAGAGGAATGTCCTTCTCTAATTTGGAAGCATATGAAAGACCACAATGAAGAAAGGAGGGGTGCCTGGGTGGCTCAGTTGGTTAAGCGTTTGATTTTGGCTCAGGTCATGATCTCAGGGTCTTGGGATCGGGTCTGGGGCTGGCTTCACGCTCAGCAGGGCGTCTGCTTCTCCCTCTCTCTTTGCCCCTCTCCCCATCTCTTCTCTCTCTCTCTCTCTCTATCTCTCAAATAAATACATAAAATCTTTTGGAAAATGAAACGGTTACCTGGTGGCTCAGTTGGTTAAGCGACTGCCTTCAGCTCAGGTCATGATCCCAGAGTACCGGGATTGAGTCCAGCATCAGGCTTCCAGCTCCATGGGGGGTATGCTTCTCCCCCTGACCTTCTCCCCTCTCATGCTCTCTCTCGCTCTGGCTCTCTCTCAAATAAATAAATAAATAAAATTTATAAGAAAATGAAATGAATCAGAGCAAAATGGAAATCTATATGCTATTTTTCCAAAACTGTTTGATGATCCTTGGACAGGCCATGAAGAAGCTACAGAAGGATGAACAGACCGCCTTGGAATTGTTCCATATCATGTATAGGCTGTGCTAAAACTCATACAGTAAAAAACAAAAAACAAAAAACAACTCATATTTAGGAAATAAGAGTGTTTCAGAACTCAAAACAAGATAAAACAAAACAAGACTTCCTTAATTTTTTAAATAGAAACTGTAACTTATTTGAAATCGACCTTAGTCTGGGTTCTCCAGAGAAGAGAACCAATATGATATCCATCCATCTATCCATCTATCCATCTATCTATCTATCTATCTATCTATCTATCATCTCACTGTTTAAGGAATTGGCTCATGTAGTTATGGAAGATGGAATTTCAAGATCTCTAGTTAGCAAGCTGCAGACCCTTGAGAGCTGACTGTGAGGTTTCAGCCTGAGTTCCAAGGCCTGAGACCTGGGACCATGGATGGTGTAAGTTCCAGCGAGAACAGCAGGCAAAGACCAGTGTCTCAACATGAAGATAGCCAGAAGAGAGAGTGTCTTCTCTCTTACTCAGCCTTTTATCCCATGCAGGACTTCAACAGATTAGATGAGAGGACCTCCCTCCGCCCTCCACCCCACCAACCACGGTGATGGGGAGAGTAATCTTTACTCAGTCTACTGATTCAAATGCTAATCTCATTCATAAACACCCACAGGGACACAACAGAATAGTGTTTCACCAAACACCTGGGTGCCCTTGGCCCAATTCAGCCCACAGAAAATTAACCGTCACAGAATTCAACTTGGATTTCACGCTACAGACCACCTCTATGGGTTTTATTAAAGATTTACCTATTATTTGAGAGGGGTAGGGACAGAAGGAAAGAACCTCAAGCAGACTCCCCACTGATTGTGAGCTCCACAAGGGGGCTCAAGAGCCACTCAGAATCCTGGGATCATGACCTGAGCCCAAATCAAGACAGACGCTTTAACTGACTGACCTACCCAAGTGCTCCCAGATCACCTCTGTGTTTTAAAACCATTTTTCCTAAGAAAGGAGTCAACAAGGGTACCTGGGTGGCTCAGTTGTTAAGCATCTGTCTTCAACTCAGGTCATGACCCAAGGGTCCTGGGATCGAGCCCTGTACCAGGCTCCCTGCTCAGCAGGAAACCTGCTTCTCCCTCTCCCACTCCCCCTGCTTGTGCTCCTGCTCTCACTGTTTCTCTCTGTCAAATAAATAAATAAAATCTTTTTAAAAAATGATGGACATTTTAGACGTGGCTAGTCTATATGATTAACTCATAGACACAAAGGGCCGGTTGATAAACAGCGGATCTATAAAAAACAGGATTGTCGATGCAAAGTAGCTGGGCATTTTTGAGGAGCTGTAATATATTCCCACAAGTCTAAAATCCCGCTGTTGCAAGTAAGTAGAATCCTAAGTGTTCCATGCCCATATGATTTTTTTTGTTATTTTTTTTAAGATTTTATTTATTTATTTATTTGACAGATAGAGATCACAAGTAGGCAGAGAGGCAGGCAGAGAGAGAGAGAGGAGGAAGCAGGCTCCCCGCTGAGCAGAGAGTCTGATGTGGGGCTCGATCCCAGGACCCTGGGATCATGACCTGAGCCGAAGGCAGAGGCTTTAACCCACTGAGCCACCCAGGCGCCCCCATGCCCATCTGTTTTTGTTGAGGACAGATTTAGTTGGAAGTTATCACACTGGAGGGACACAAGGAAGCAGTATGTTGTGGGCTTGTTAAGCGCAGAGCTGTGGGTCCAAGTGACTTTGACATTTGACTCTGTGAAGTTTCAGCACTATATATAAAAGGAAAGGAGGCTGTCCTGAAAAAGGTGCAGGAAGTTCAAAGAAGTATTATTGGAACAGAAAACCAAGAGTCACATTATCCTACCATGTCGTGGGTCAGACAGAAACATGCCATTGTTGTATTATTATTATTGTTATTATTATTACTAAATATGAACAGTATCTGCTCCATTTGTCCTATCACATGTATGTGCTCCTTTTTAAAGTCTTAAACTTCTGTATCTTGAGAATAGGCCATCAGGGATGCCTGGCTGGCTCAGTTGGAAGTCTCTTGATCTCAGGGTTGTAAGTTCGAGCCCCACATTGGGTGTAGAGATGACCGAAATAAATGAATAAACCTAATTTTTTAAAAAAAGAATACACAATCATATAGCTTGCAGAATTTAAATGTCCAGCAAAGCGTTCTTAAAGAGTTCAAATAAATTTTCCTACATTAGATAAAGGGATGTCCTAAAAATATTGTTATATTTTTCTCACACATATTATTTAATTGGTCCTATTATCATTCAGTGCTAATTGCCTCTTTTAACTAGTCGTATTATTTCATTTAAATAACAGCATCGGGGTGCCTGAGTGGCTTGGTGGATTAAAGCCTCTGCCTTTGGTTCGGGTCATGATCTCGGGGTCCTGGGATCGAGCCCCGCATCGGGCTCTCTGCTCAGTGGGGAGCCTGCCTCCTCCTTTCTCTCTGCCTGCCTCTCTGCCTACTTGTGATCTCTCTCTCTGTCAAATAAATAAATTAAAATAAACAATAAATAAATAACAGCATTTATGGACCAGGAAAGAAAATAATAAGAAAAAAACATAATTTCAAATAACTCCATACTTTTATGTTAAAGTCATAAAACATACTTAGATCAAATATTATCAAGTTTTCTTTTTTTTTTTCTGGTATGGCTGCATCCTTCTAGAAAGATTGGCCCTCTGAAAAGTTAGTCACTGTGGTTGAGGGCCTTCACTGCCTTCTGGAAGCCCGGAGCGTCACAGAGCTCAAATGAGGTCTACTGTCTCTCGCTCCATCTGCTTTCTATGGGGATCCCCCCGCCCAGGCTTCTTCACCTAAAAATCCTAGCCAGGAAAGCGCTTCTCCAGACACAGTCTTGGGATTGGGTCTCAGTGGGTGCCTTGAGTTCACACGCCTATCCCTGAACCCCTTACTGTGTCCAAAGGAGCCTGGGTTATCAGCTCTCCCCAGAGTGGGAGGGAGCCTGTAGGAAGCCAGCTCTCTCAAACACAGCTAGGAGATAGAGAAGTGGCAAAGGGAAACCCAGGACTCTTCCCAGAAGAGGGGAGAGATGCTGTGCAGGCAAAAGCATCCTTAGCTATCCATTACCCTGCTGGTGGCCAGCCAAAGTGCTTTCTCCTAAATCGCTTTGGGCCAGCTCCCCGAAGCCAAACAAACATGCATCCTTTTTATCACTTACCATATTATATTGAGATGATCTGTCACTGTGTCTCTCTTACTGATTGGACAGTGAGTTTCTCAAGGACAGGGGCCACCCCCGATTCCCGCTCTGTCCCCTGCACCTTGCACCCAACCAGTCACGTCATGGTTGCCCTGCGATCCCGTTCTTGGCTCTGTTCTCAGCCCTAGGCTCACTTGGCCTGGCATGATCTCTTCCGCTCCTATGGCTTTCGATGACAGTTCCAGCACAGTCCCCCTGGATGCAGAGCTGGGTCTCCTGCTGCCTTCCGGATGGTCTAAGTTGGATATCTCACAGACAGCTCAAACTCTTTTGGAAACGGAACCTCCCACCTTTATTCCTAAACACTAAGCGTTCTCCTCCTTCACTGCTCTCTTTCTCAGAGACCATCGGTCACTCAATTTACTTTGCTCTCACCTGCCACCATCAGTCTACCCCCACGTGTTTGTTTGTTTAAAGATTGTTTGTTGTTTTTGTTTAAAGATTTTGTTAATTTATTTGTCAGAGAGAGAGAGAGCACCAGCGGGGGGAGCAGCAGGCAGAGGGAGAGGCAGGCTCCTCGCTGAGCAAGGAGACCGATGTGGGACTCGATCCCCGGACCCTAGGATCGTGATCTGAGCCAAATGCAACCTAACTGACTGAGCCATCCAGGACTCCCTCCCTTACATGTTTTTGATCCTGCCTCCCAGATATCTCTCAATGTCCCGTCTCTCTTCATCCCACTGCCCAACCTCAGGACGCCTCCCCTGATGGTACAGTAGGCCTTCTGCTCCAGACCTCCCTCAGCCTGTCCCTCGGTGCTCAGCACCTGTTACCTTCACCTCCCAGCCACACCAGCAGCACCTTCAGGCTCTGGGCCAGCAGCTCTGCTGGTTCTCCGCGGCTCTAGTCCTGCCAAGGGGTCTGCCCTCCTCCAGGTGGCTCGCTCCTTCTTGTCCTGGGAGATCAGTCCAAGGAGAAGCCCTCTATGTGACCTCAGCCCTCAGCCAAGAGCCCTGCGCCTTGCTTTTCCGTGCTTTCCATCCCCTTATTCATTCAGTCCTCCTTTCAGTGGTGCATTTGACTGTGTGGCCATTGTGGGACTTGACAGCAACTCGACAGCCTGTGGTAAAGCCTCTGCTTAGACAGGTGGTCTCTTTGCTGTCCGGTTTCTCCCTGTAGAATGTGAGTGTCCAGGGAGCAGCCGCCATGTCCCTTATCTCTGTGACTCCAGCCAGAGTTTATCCCAGGATTGGCACATAGTAGGTGCTTGGCAATTGCTCCATGAGTGAATCAGCAGGGCGGCTCCCACAGAGGTTGGCAGACTTGGAAAGGGCCAGGTAGAAAGTATTTCAGCTTCTGTAGGCAGTGTGTTCTCCATTACAACAAGAAAGCCACAGAGGATATGCAAATATAACACTGTATTTACAAAATCAGGTGGGCCACCCCGCCTCAGGCTGGCCTTTCAGTCTGGGTGAGGGGAGGGGAGCCCTCTGATTCTTTCTCTGCCTTGAGGACAAGAGGGAAAAGAGGAAAACATGAAGGTCAGCCCATAAGTAGGATTTTCTAAGGAACAAAGGTTAGGGAGGAATTTCTTTCCTTGGAAGTTTTATTATTATTATTTTTTAAAGATTTCATTTATTTATTTGAGAGACAGAGAGAGTGGGGGGTGGTGCAGAGGGAGAGGGAGAAGTAAGCTCCTTGCTGAGCCGGGAGCCTGATGTGGGGCTCCATTCCAGGACCCCAAGATCATGACCTGAGCCGACTGAGCCACCCAGGCAGCCTGGAGGTTTTAAAAATAAGAGAAAACTGCCTGATTATAGCTGAAAAACAAGGTGGTGAGGTCTGGGGAGGTGCGAGGAAAGTATGAACAATCCAGGCTTGTGCAGTTGAGCGAGGGCACTGGGCCCTGACCACGGGCTGCAGTTAGCACAGTCGCCACCAGGTGGCAGGCCTGTCCATTTCTAAATGCTGAGGATTCTGGCTGCTGGGAACTCAAATTGGTTGATAGATTTATTTATCCATCATTTATTCATTCATGATTTGTATTCCCCAAGCACTTTGGACTCCTCCTATGTGCCAGCAGGCATTGTGATAAGTGTGGGGAGGAAGCAAGTAGCCAAGATTAAGACTGTTCTAGGCACCTGCTTAATGCCTCCCTACCCAGCGGCAGGTCAAATGCCCAGATGAGGGTCCGTAGTGGGGGTTAGATGTCTGTGGGGCAGGCCTGCTGCCTGGATCTGTTCCCACTGAAGCCTCGTGGAATTATGCCCCTTGCCCTCCGTTCTCATTCCGCAAGAGCCAACGGGCAGCAGGCCCTGAGTGAGGTTTGGATTGCCTCTCTCCTCAATCTCAGGTCGCCCACAACGGGTCTCAGGTGCAGCCACACACTGGTCCCCGGGGCTGAGGTTTTCTCATCTCTGTTCCTCTTCCAACCAGGCCCAACCTCAAACCACCAGTTCCTCCCCTCCCCTGTCTCTCCCTTCCCTTTGCTCCGTTCTGGCAGCTTTTCTCCTAAGCGTCCATGCAGAGAGCAGGAAGTGAGCACTGGAGCAGGCCCATGGCCTGGGTGTCTTGAGGTCACTGTACCCCTGCTGCCAGAGGGAGGCCCCACAGTCCACAGAAGGGCAAGGTGGGCAGGGGTGAGCTTGGAGGCTAAGAACACACCTGAGAGTAACTGCCCTAAATTGAACCAGAGGCCCCCATGCACCTGCTTCCTTGAGGACCTCAGGAGCCCCAGGCTGCTCCTTATGCACTGGGACTCCAGACCCAGCAGGGATGGGGTAGCACCTACCAGGATCACTTTTTGGACAGGGTCCCCGATGGCTTCCTCGGCCAGCGGCCAGGGAGCCCGGTCCTCTGGAAGAGTGCCAGCCACTGTTATGCCTTATTTCCTTCTCCCCTCTTGTCCTGCCCCAGCTTCCCTGGCAACTGGGAACCCCCTCCTTCAGCCCAGTCCCCGTGCCTTCTGACTCACTGTGCAGCTCAGCTGAAAAGCATCTGGCCATGCCCATGGCTCTGGCATCCAGCCCGTTGGCCCTGCCTGAGAGACGCCCCTTCCTCAGACTTCCACCAAGTGCCTCCATGAAGATTATGTCCGTTGAAAACTTCCCCACCTCATCCCCAAGAAGAAAATCCCCTCTGATAAGGGGGGGGGGTGTTCTACCACCCCCCCCACACCGTATCCTGTGCCAGGTGGAGTGGGAGTCCCAATCTTATCAGCTCATCACATTCTGAACATTCCTCGTGGCGTGGGGGAGGAGGGGTGGCCAGAAGAGGAGAATGCTGCTGGACGGCTTGACTCCAATACCCCAGGTCTTGGGGTACACCAGTTTCTCCCCCCACCCAGGGCTCAGGTGCCTCCCAGCCCCTTGTGTCTTGGTCTCTGTGTCTATCTCCTCATCCTCTTCTGATCTGTTCTGTTCTTCCTTTCCCTCCATTTTCTCTTCCCTCTCTCAGCTCTGTCATCTCAGGAATTTGTAGTAGAAAGTGGGGGGACCAAGCTAGGGCTCTCTGCAGGGCCTTTGTCCCTGTTCTAAGCAATCAAGGACTCGGGGTTAGGTCTGCCCCTAGCTCGGCCCCACTTCCCTGTGGATCTTGAGTCTGGGACTTGCCCTCTCTGGTCATGGGCTCATTCTACCACATGAGTGCTACCATTCTGGGGTCTGAGTCTTGATCTCTAAGGTCTTGTCAGAGTGATGGTCCAGGTCTGCCCTGGAGTGAGTTCCACAAAGCCTCTTTCCAAACTGCACAGGACCAGAAGGGAGTACCAACTTCTCCATTGCCTCCCACCTCCAGCCCAGGCCCCCTCCCTCTCTTGCTGCCTGCCCACCTTCTTTACACAGCATCTGTCAATGTGGGTCCAGTACTTGGACAAAGTTTTTTTATTCCTAAAACATATGCACATTCTCCTGACTTCTGGCCACCTCCCAACTTCTGACCAGAGTGGTGGTTGAAGGGGGGCTGGAATCCAGCAAACCTGAGTTCTAATGCTGGGTCTGCCAGTAACTTACTGCGTGATCTGAGGCTAGTCACCACCGTACTCTGAGCTTTAGTTACCTGAGAAATGATGCGAGTGGACTGGTCGTCTCATGTTCCAGAGCCAAAGGGGAACACCCGGGGACCTAGACTGAAGGTTAGATGGAGGACCTGAAGGGGAGTCATCATGGAGGTGCTTCCCTTTGGAGACAACTCCTTTTTGTTTTTTGAGTGCTGAGCAGGCTACTCCCAAGGGCTCCCCTCTCATGAAGTGTTCCCTACCCCATGCCCTTAGACCATTCTCTTATCAGAAAAATGTCCAAAAGTGTATTACTATGTAGAGTATCTCTAAACACACACAGCCAGCATCAAGCTTAATGGCGAAATATTGGAAGCTTTTCTACTGAGATCAGAAACCAGACAAGGATCTCCCTATCCTCACTTCTGTCCAGCATGATACATAGAAGACCCAGACAGGGCAATATGTCAAGAGAAAGGAGTTATGAGAATTGTAAAGGAAAAAAATAAAACTACCAATATTTAGATAACATAATGTCACACACAGAAAATCCAAAAAATATACAAACTATTGGAATAAATACGTGAATTTAGCAAGGTCATTGGATACAAGTTCAGTATAAGAAATCAGATGTCTTTCAAGGTAGTATCAGTGCACAATTAGAGAAAGGAATTCAAAAGAAAATCATTCACACATCATAAAGATATCAAATTCTTTTTTTTTAGATTTTATTTATTTATTTGTCAGACAGATATCTCAAATAGGCAGAGAGGTAGGCAGAGAGAGAGGGGGAAGCAGGCTCCCTGCTGAGCAGAGAGCCTGATGTGGGGCTCCATCCGAGAACCCTGAGATCATGACCTGAGCCGAAGGCAGAGGCTTAACCCACTGAGCCATCCAGGTGCCCCAAGATATCAAATTCTTATTGAGAAAAAAACCTAACCAGAAGAGTAAAATATCACTCAATATACAGAAAATCATAAAACATCATTGAAAAATACTGTAAAATATCTACATTAACAGAGGGGTATACAGTGTTCATGGATTGGAAGACTCATATTGTAAAAGTATTAATTCTTCACAAGTCAATCTATAGATTCAATGCAATCCCAATAAAAATCCTAGCAGAAATGTGTGTGAGTTTGTATCAACAATTTGATTCTAAAATTTATATGGAAATACAAAAGACCAAGAATAGCTAAGAGACTTTTTTTCTTTCTTTTCTTTTCTTTTTTTTCAGAGAAGGGAGGGGAAGGGTCAGAGGGAGAGGGAGAATCTTCAGCAGGCTCCACACCAGTCTGGAGCCCGACAAAGGGCTTGATCTCACAACCCTGAGATTACGACCCGAGCTGAAATCAAGAGTCGGATGCTTGGGGCGCCTGGGTGGCTCAGTGGGTTAAGCCTCTGCCTTCGGCTCAGGTCATGATCTCAGGGTCCTAGGATCGAGCCCCACATCGGACTCTCTGCTCAGCTGGGAGCCTGCTCCTCCCCTCCCCTCTGTCTGCCTCTCTGCCTACTTGTGATCTCTCTCTCTGTCAAATAAATACATAAAATCATATATATATATGTATATATGTGTGTATATATATATACATATATATATATGTTGGATACACATATATATGTATATATATATATATATGTTGGATGCACAACATATATGTTTGGATGCCACAAAAGTGGCCACTTGATTTTTGACACAGATATTGCTGCTTCACTATATGGAGAAAAGCATGGTCTTTTCAATAAATGGTGCTGGGTTGACTAGATATTCATATGGAAAAAAGCTATAAAAGATATCTTGATCCCGGGGCACCTGGGTGGCTCAATGGGTTAAGCCTCTGCCTTTGTCTCAGGTTATGATCTCAGGGTCCTGGAATCGAGCCCTGCACTGGGCTCTATGCTCAGCTGGGAGCCTGCTCCTCCCCTCCCCTCTGCCTGCCTCTCTGCCTACTTGTGATCTCTCTCTCTGTCAAATAAATACATAAAATCATATATATATATATATATATATATATATATATATATATATATATATATGTTGGATGCTTAACCAACTGAGCCTTCCAGGTGCCCCAAGACTCTCTTGAAGAAGAGAAAAGTTGGAGGACTTCTAGCACCAGATATTAAGATAATGTGGTATTAGTGCAAGAATAGACCAGTAGAACAAAAATAGAGAGCCCTGAAACAGATCCACACAAAAATGGCCACTTGATTTTTGACACAGATATTGCTGCTTCACTATATGGAGAAAAGCATGGTCTTCTCAATAAATGGTGCTGGGTTGACTAGATATTCATATGGAAAAACGCTATAAAAGATATCTTGATCCCGGGGCACCTGGGTGGCTCAGTGTGTTAAGCCTCTGCCTTTGACTCAGGTTATGATCTCAGGGTCCTGGGATCGAGCCCTGCATTGGGCTCTCTGCTCAGTGGAGAGCCTGCTTCTCCCTCTCTCTGCTTCTCTGCCTACTTGTGATCTCTATCTCTGTCAAATAAATAAATAAAATCTTTAAAAAACGACACTTAAATACAGAAAAGTAAAACAACTAGAAGAAAACATTAAAATGTCTTCAGAAGTTTGGGGTAGGCCAAATTTTCTTAAATAGGACACAAAATTCACTTACCATAATGGAAAAAAAAAACTTGATAAATTATTCTCCATTAAGATGAAGGACTTCTGTTTATCAAAAGTCACCATTAAGAAAGTGGCAAGGAAAACTATAGAGTTGGAGAAGATATTTGCAACACATAAAGATTGTATCCAGAATATATAAAGAACTCTTACAGATCAATAAAAGTAATATGAAGAACCCAATGGAAAATGGGCGAGTGACTTGAACAGGCACTTCACAAGTAAGACTTTTCAAATGGCCTGTGAACCTAAGGGAAGGTGTGACATCATGTCAGTAGGAAAATGTAAAAAATCACAATGAGCTAAAATGAAAAGACCAATAGAATATGGTAGGGATATGAAGCATATAGCACTTTCATACCCAACTGAGGGAGTATAAGTTGGCAGAACTGCTTTGGAAAATCTTATGACAACATCAATTAAAGCTGAACATATTCGGCCCCTATGGTCTAGCATTTCCACTTCTGGGCATGTGTCCAACATGAAAAGCATACATTATGTTCCAAACGATACACACAAGGATGCCAGGAGCCCTGAACTAAAACACACCCAGATGTCCGTCGGCAGTAGACTAGATCAACAATGGGTGGTCTATTCATATGACGGCATATGATACAATACGAAGGAACAAACTTCAACTGGAAGAAGCAACACAGATGAATCTTGGGCAGCATGGGTAGGAGGAGACAGAGACGGACACAGCAGAGGACAGAGAACCAACAAGATCACAAGACAACAGGCAACCAGGGTGAGATGGAGCATGGCTTTGGGAGGAGGGGCAGCTGGGTGCTTGAACACCAGCAGTGTCCGATAGTCAGTTGTGGGTGGAAACGTAGGCCACCTCCCTCCTTTGTCACCCCCACCCCTCAGGAACGACACCCTCCCTCTCCGCTGGTGAGCAGTATTTAGGGAGGAATTAAAGAGGGAGGGCCTGACCAAGGGCAGAGCCAAGAGCCCACGGGAGAGGGGCAGAGAGGACATGCAGAATCTGGCAATCGGTGGAAATCGGAGGGAGAGGGGAGCCCCCAGGCCCCTCAGGGTGAGAGCTGAAGCTTGAAATCCCAGCATGGATTTTCACATGAGAGGGGCAGACTGGAAGTCTGGAAGCCTAAAGAGCTTAAGAACCCGGGCGATTGACCCTGGGGTTTCATGTGAAGCGAGCAGGGGAGAGAAGTACGGCGTAGGGCCCTCTGCTCCACGAATTTCCCCCTAGCCGCTTCCTGCATGGGTGCAGGGCTGCAGAAGGCCAGCCCCTCTCAGGCGGACAGGACATGGACATGTGGAGGATGTCAGTAGCCAAAGGCCAAGACGGCTGGAGGAGGCCACTGAGATTCACCTCAGTGACACTGGGAAGCTTGAAGGAGAGACCGCCCCTCAGAACCCACCCTTTGGGTGGAAGGACTCTGAGCTCCCAGTCCTCTGCAGCCTTTGTTTATGCTGCTCCCCCCGCCAAGGTCTGGTCTGTGAGGAGGCACCTTGGATGAGATCTCGCCTGCAGGGAACCGTCGCCAGCATGACCCCAGCCGATCAGCAGGAAAACCAGCGGAGGCAATGTCTCACTACCTCTGTCGCACAAATGAGGCTCCATCCCAGGCCCAAAGTGCCCAGCTGGGAAGCCGTGGGGGTGGGGGTGTCCTTGGGAGGTGGGAGGGCTGTCGGGAAGAGGCGGCACCCTGGGTGAGTTGGCGGGAAGACAGGGAGCAGGCTCTGCTCCTGTGGTCAGGGAGGCTCTAATTCAGTGTGGGGGTGAGGGGGACAGCAGGGCTGGATGGAGCCCCCAAAAGGGATAGGACCCTCCTCATCAAGGCCCATCTCCAAACGCCACCTTCTCCAGCAAGCCCTCCTAGATGCCTTCATCAGAGAGGCTTTCCTTAGTCTCGTCCCCATTCCCCAACCTCCCAAAAGGTAGAGCACACCAGCCCCCTCCCCCCGAGTGGGACACCTGCTCCGTCTGTCTCCCCACATAACTCGTGGACATCTGTGCAGCCGGGCCGGGGCTCCTCCAGGCTGGCACAGAGTGGGGGCTCACTAGCACTTTCTGAGTCAGCCGGGGAGGTGTCGGCTCCACCTGGAGGACTTCTTAAGGGAGGGGGCCCTGGAGCCTGGGAGATGCCAGAGAACCTTCCAGGTGTTGGGGGGAAAGGGAAGAGAGAAGAGGGAACCTGAGTGCTGGGAAGGAGTGCTCACAGCTGCTGTGACAGCCGCATTTCCCACCAAACACCCCAAGTCTAGGGCAGACCTGCTCTTGCTGCCCTGGCCGGGAACCCCCAAAGTTGTACAAGGACTGGCCTATTCCCCTGACCAGTCCCAGCCAGGGAAGCCCAGGTCTGGGCAAGGAAAGGCCATGGTGAGCCAGAAGGCTTGTCCTTTATCGGTGAGCCGGACCCCGTGGGACCTGAGTGTCCCTCCCAGCACCGACCATGAGCAGGTGGGGGCTCCCCCCCGGGGCAGGTGGCAGCTCCTCCCATTGTCTTCGGGGGTGGGGTGTTTGCGGGAAAGGGGAGCAGGTGTTTACTTGGTCAGGAGAGACTTGGCCGAAGTTCAGACTTAGCTACTTAAAGCAGGCCGTGAGGGGGAGAGATGCTGTTTGTTCCAGAGCTGTTGCCCCAAACCTCCCAGGCACGGGCGGGGACAGGCAGACACAGAGAAGGCCGGGGGTCTAGGCTCTCCACACTTTGGAAGAATCCGCAACCACTTTTCCTGGCCCAGCCCCGCTCCTCCCCGCAAGCCTTTTGGGTGGGCTGCACTTGGGTTCCTGTCCTAGCCTGTCTGTGCAGAGATGAGAGGACTGGGGAGACAGACACAGAGGGAGCCGGGACAAGAAGGCGGAAGTAGGGTGATGGAGGTGAAGAGGGAGTAGGGAGAAGGGTCCAGAAGGGCCCTAGGAGTGGGGCAGGGCAGCCCTCAATCCTGGCCCAGAGGTGGAGAGCGGCACAGGGCCGGCCCCTGTCCACTGCCTACGACCTGGGTCTTCACTTTCCTGGGGCTCGCCCCACGCTTGCAGGTGGCTCTGGGCTTGTGTCCAGGGGCTGTCGTGGGTGATGTGACCGTACTCTGGGAGGTGGCTGCCCATCAGCCCAGGGCAGCACCACCCCCTCTTCTGTCCAGCTCCTTGATTATCTTTTCCCGTCCGTTCTGCCTCGAGGGACAGCCTCCAGCCCAGGATGGAAGGCAGGCAGCAGCTTATCTGCCCTAGCCTGGCCCTGGGGGAGCCCCGGCTCCTGGGGGCCTGGATAATGTGAACCAGGGAGACCAGAGAGATGGCTCCCACCCCCATCCTGGGAGCCTGGGAGCCTGGGAGGCCCCCTTCCTGCCCCCAAGTTTCCCAGTGGCTCCTCTTGAGAGCAGGCCTGAGGCTTCTGGGCGGCAGCCAGATTCCTGCTGGGAGGGTGGGCTGTGGGAGGGATCTCTGGGCAGCCGCTACTGTTCTATGTGTCCCATCCCCCACGTGGGGTGAGCCAGGCTCCTGCCTCCTCCAGCTTCCCGCCCACCCCGTGTCCAGAGTCTGCTGGCCCGTGTGAGACAAGAGTAATGGATGCAGCCAGGGCCTGACCCGAGAGCCTTGGCTCTGGGCCCAGCACTAGGAACACTGTCCGTAAATATTTGGGGAGTGAATGCTGCCCGCCCCCCTCCGCACACAGCCGACTCTTGACTGCAACCCCACTAGGCTCGAGGGAGCAGGAGGCCGCTGCCTTGTGCATCCCCCAGTCTCTGAGCTGGGATCAGCATCAAGAATCAGTTGGGCCCTCAACCAGTCCAGCCACAGACAGGATCCCCATCGTCTTCGCTACCCACAGTGGTACCCCTTCAGCCATCCCCCTGCCTCTGGGCTGGACAGAGTCTGCTCCAGCTGGGAGACCCCAAGCCTTCTCTCTTGAGTGCAGAATCCTTTGCTGATGGGCATTCTTTCTGAAATCTAGCTGCTGCCCTTCTGGGAGCCCTTGGCTTGGTATTGGGATGGAAATGAACCCCGTCTGGACTTTGGGAAATAAACTATGGTCCTTATGCTGCTCTATTGTGCCCCTTTCTGGAGAGCTGTCTGCCTGCTCTCACCCTGGCTGGAAGGGCTGATCTCTGGGCAGATGCCCTGGAACTCCTTGAGAGTCCCCTTCCCTGCCCCACCAGGAGCCTGGAGGGGAACACGCAGGGGGACCTCTCCACTTTCCTGCAGAGTCAGATTGAGAAAATGAGGATGTCTTTTGGAGGACATCTCTGGACAACTCCCTCACTAGGCAGCTGGGAGTTTACCTGCCGCAGGGGGATGGCGGCAGTGGTCTCAGGGTGCTCCCTGCCCACACTCCCAGGGATCCAGGAGAGGCTGTAGATGCAGGGCTGCCCGGGACTGGACCATGGGACAGGAACGCTGGGGTCGCGGCTGGGAGGAAGGCAGCTATGTGGGCTTTTGCAGTGTCGCTCCCTTGTCTAGAGCTCGCTATCAAACCTCATTTCGCGAGACTGCCTTGGCCCGCTGTCTCATTGTGTAATATCAGGCAAGTTATTGCAGTGCTCTAGAGCTCAGTTTCCTCATCTGTAAAATGGGGGTAATAATAGTACTTGCTTCATGGGATTGTTTTAAGGAGCAGGTGAGGGGAACTTAGCATGGGATAGAGTATACACTAAGTATGCAATACATGTTAACCATTACGACTGAAGATTTCAAGTCTTAAAAGCCAGGTACCCCACGTTCTCTCAGCCCTGAGCTCCGGGTGTGCTTCTCATGGCCTGGGGCAGGGGGGTTATACAGGAAATAAGGTACTCTGGGACCGGACCGTCTCTTGCTCCAACCAGGCTCTCATCAGGTCAACCTGCCCTACCCTCTATTGGCCCCCAATGCCCCAGCTCCTCTAGGTCTCCAGATCTAGGTCTCTCCCAACCCCTTCCAGCCTTGCCAAGGCTGGTGCCCAGCCCACTTCCAGGAAAAGGGACATAAACATAGCCAGGATGAATGAGAGCCCCCAGCATCCTCTCCGGAAGTGCCAGGGTGGTGGGGAGCTTCTGTCTGGGTCAGGGAGGGTCTGGGAATTCCTAGGGTTTGGGTGAGGGAACCCAGGGAGGAGGGAAGCACCCTTTTCAGGAGCCAAAGGGGGTGAGGCAGGGTGGCTCCACAACTACCCCCCACACACAACCAAGGTCATGTCCAGACCCCTGCCACCTGCCTGCACATTCAGCAGGTGTGAAGTGGTATCTCACTGTGGTTTTGATTTGCATTTCCCTGATGACTAATAATGTTAAACATCTTCCTAAGTGCTTATTGGCCATTTGTGTATCTTCTTTAGAGAAAAGTCTATTTGGATGCTTTTAAACCCTCTCTCCGGCACCAAGTCCCTAAGCTGTCCTTTCTCCTTCCGTTCTCCCTACTGCCGCCCGTTCTTCCTCAAAGCCCAGCTCTAGCCAGACCCTCTCCCACTGCGTGAACCTTCAATGGCTCCCCATTCCTTGTGGCCAGACTTCCCAAACTGTGTTCTGTGAAACGTGTTTTGGAAAAAGCAAAGAGAAGTTCCTCTGAAAACAGTTCCATGGTAAACTATGGTCATCCTCTTCGGAAATGCTGCAAACGCAAAGACACTCCAAGTTTGCCAACACATGCTGGCTCAAAGCTTTCCCCAAGCAAAAACTCCCCTCCCAGACCCAGAATTTTCTAAGTAAACATGAAGATAGCTTCGCACCCTGCCTTATATTTTCTTTTTTACAGCTTTATTGAGATACAATTCACATGCCATACAACTTGCTCAAAGCGTACAGTTCAGTGGTTTTTAGAATATTCAGTCACGTAACCCTCACCGTAATTACTTTTGGAATGTCTTCTTTACCCCAAAAAGAAACCTCATACACGCCCTTTAGCCTCATCCCCAGCCTGCTCCCTCATCCCTCCCCCTGAACCCTAGGCAGCTACTAATGTTCTCTGTGTCTCCCTATTTGCCGATTCTGGGCATTTCATATAAATGGAATCATACTATATATAGCCTTTCGTGCCTGGTTTCTTTTGTTCAGCAAGATGTCTCCAAGGTTCGACCATACTGGAATTTGTATCATTTCATTCCTCTTCGTGGCCACATAACAGTCTGGTGTGTGGACATGACACATTTTGCTTGTCCATTCATCAGCTGATGGACATTTGGGTGAGTTTTACTTTGGGGCTATTATGAACAGCGCTGCTATGAACACCCGTGTACAAGCTTTTGCAGAAACGTGTGTGTTCGTTTCTCCTGGGTGTACGCCAGGGAGTGGAATTGCTGGACCAAAAGGTCACTCTATATTTAACTCTTTGAGAAAATGCCAGACTGCGTTTTGAGGCAATTGCATCATTTAACATCCCCACCGACGGTGCACGACGGCTCCGGATTCTCGGCGTCTTTACTGAAACTTACCTAACTCTTTAGCTGTACCCATTCTCGTGAGCATGACGTGGTGTCTCCTTGTGGCTCTGACTTGCATTTCCCTAACGACTAGCATCTTCTTCCAGGCTTGTTGTCTCTCTCTATGCCTTGTTTGGAGAAATATCTATTCAAACCCTTTGCCCCTGTTTCAGCTGAATTCCTCCTCTCTTTACTATTGACTCGTCAGGGTCCCCTGTATATTCTAATACTGATCTCTTAACAGATACGTGATCTAGAACTATTTTATTCCATCCTAGGGATTATCTTTTTGCTTTCATGAAGGTGTCCTTTGAAGGATTTTGAGGTTTTGTTATTTTTATTTTTTTAAGATTTTACTTATTTATTTGACAGATAGAGATCATGAGTAGGCAGAGAGGCAGGCAGAGGGGTGGGGGGGAAGCAGGCTCCCTGCTGAGCAGAGAGCCACATGTGGGGCTCGATCCCAGGACCCTGAGATCATGACCTGAGCTGAAGGCAGAGGATTAACCCACTGAGCCACCCAGGCGCCCCAGCTTTGAGGTTTTAAAGTGTGAGGCACAGTGCCTTAGTCCCTTCTGGCTGCTGTGACAAAATACCATGGACTGGGAAGATTCTAAACAACGGACATTTGCGGCTCACAGTTTTGGAGGCGGAAGGGGAAGCTCAGGGCGTGAGCAGGGTGGGGTGAGGCCCCCATTGCAGGGGCAGATTTCTCCTTATATCCTCACATGAGGCTAGGGCTCTGTGGATCCTCTTTTACAAGGGCACTAATTGGGCACCTGGGTGGCTCAGTGGCTTAACCGGCTGCCTCCCGCTGGGGTCAGGATCCCAGGGTGCTGGGATCGAGTCCCTCATCAGGCTCTCTGTTCAGTGGGGGAGTTTGCTTCTCCCTCTGCCCCTGCCCCCACACTCATGCTCACTTGCTCTCCCTCTCTTACAAAAATAAACAAACAAAATCTTAGAAAATAAAATAAGGTACTAATCCCAATCTTGAAGCTCTAGGCTCTCAACATCATCACCTCCCAAAGACCCCACCTCCTAATATCACCACGTGAGGGATTAGCTTTTTAACATATGAATGTCAAGGCCCGAGTTGAAAACATTCACACCTGGCACCAGGTTTCCCTATATTTTCTTTTGTTGCTTGTGGTTTCAGGGTCCTCACATCTGAATCCGTTCCCAAATCCAAGATGACAAAGACTTACCCCGGGGTTTTCTTTGGAGAAAACCTAGTTTCATAGGTTTAGCTCTTGCGTTTAGATCTTTGATCTGTTTTGAGTTCATTTTTGTCTGTGATCTGAAGTAGGGCTCCAGCTTCATTCTTTCGCATGTGGACATCTAGTCCTCTCCACCATTCCCCCTTGTATATGTATATTTTTAGAGATTTTATTTATTTATTTGAGAGAGAGTGAGAGCTGGAGAGAGAAGGGGAGAGAGTACACACAAAGGGAGAGGGAGAGAGAGAGAGAAGCAGACGCCCCGCTGAGCCAGGAGCCGGATGCTGCTTGATCCCAGGACCAAGGCAGGCGCTTAACCGACTGAGCCACCCAAGCTCCCCCCCGCACCCTCCACCCCACCTCTTGTATGTTTATCAAACATCCAGTAGCAGCTCATGGAACTCTGGGGGAGCACCAGTTAGGAAACGCCAATCTACAAGGTCAGATCCAAGTTTCCTAGCCTGACCAAAGCCCCTCACCATCCGCTCTCCACTTACCTCTTTCCACCTTGTCTGGACTGGCCTCTTGCTACTCCTTAGACGCCTACTGGGTTTTCCTGCCTCTGTATCTAAGGCCACACTGTTCCCACGCTCCCCCCTCCACCGCCCCACCATAAGCCCTGCGCATACACACACCACCATCTTTGCCTGCTGAAATTCATGCATCTCTAAGGAATAACAATAGCTAATATTTGCTGGGCACTTGCTATGTACCATTTTCCTTTATTCGCATTATCTCATTTAATTTTTACAATAACCCCATGAAGTACATATACTCCTATTACCTCCCTCTTACAGATAAGGAAGTTGAAGTTCAACAGGAGTAAGGGACTTGCCCGAGGTTACTCAGTCAGCTTGTGATGGAGGGAGAATTTGAACCCAGGCCACCTTGTTCTTAACAAATTACCGCCCCCGCCCCCCGACAGCCTTTGCTTATTACTGCCACTCTGCCCACCACGTCATTAGTTCCCAAATATACTTACTGAGCTGCACCATGTATTTCGCTAAAATAACAAATTAGTGAGCGAGTCGAAGAATTAATAGAACTGCATTGTCAGAGCTGGAAGGGACCCAAGCTGTGATGGGCATTCCAGGATAACAACTTGATCTGATGGATAGGGAGGTTCTGAGACTCGTCCAGGGTCACGAGGCGGGGGTGGGGGGGGGGCAGGAACTGGGTCAGGACCGAGTCTCTTCACCTCCAGTCTGACGGTTTTGACGCCACACTTGCTGACCTTCCTTTCAACACACATCTCTCCGAGTGCCTTATCTGCACCCCGCCCCAGTCTGAGCTCCCGCCGAGGCAGACAACACAGGACCCTGAGGATCCTGCTCTGTCTCTCCTCCTGGGACTGGGTGGCAGTGGGGGTAGGGGGGGGCGTGATGGTGGCTAAGGTCTGGTAGGGCTCCCTTCCAGGGCTTCAAGACCCTCCTGGCCATCCCTGGCCTCTGGCCCAGCTTTCTCTGTTCTCTTGCAGAGAGCACCGGGAATGGGAGGCAGCAGTTGGCCAGGGGCACAGGGCGTGCCGGGAGGAAGGACCCCGGGTCCGGGTCATTTCCTGGCACCCTTGTTTGCCGCGTGCCCCTGGCTTCTGGTGACTGTTTCCGCCCCGCCCACCGCCTCCCTGGATGCGTGGGCAGCTGGCCCAAGGCTGGAATTCTCCCACCATTCTCAGTTTGGACTGCCTCTCAGCTGAGCCTCCCCTCAGAGCCCAGCAGATCAGGATTAGAATCTTGCTCGCCTCAACCAGTGCTGTGATCTTACGCGTGTCACTTTGCCAGTCTGGGCCTTTGTTTTCTTCTGGAAAAGGGGATAATAGGACTTGTCATGAACAATAAAGGTCATATAGGGCTTGGCCCAGTGAGACTCCCAAATGGCTATTCCTTTTCTCAGCCCAGTTCTCTCCATTTTCCTCCTCTAAGAAGTCTTCCAGGATGCTCACTCTCCACTGTCTCTCCATCCCTGTCCCACCCTGGGAGCCCCGGGGAAGGCCAACCAGGCTCTTCAGGGGTGGGGGTATTGTGCTGGGGTTCCCCAGGTGCTGAGACCTCCACGAGCTCTCAGGGGTTCACTTCCTGGACATAGAAATGTCCATGTCCCACAGGAATGGAGCCAAGAGGAACCCATAAGAAGCACTATGAGTTGTTTGATGGACCAGAGAAGATTCGATTTGATGCATATCATTGACCTCCACTCCAAGCAGAACACTGTAGCAGGAGCTATGGGCAAGGTGGAGAGAGGGTCTGAGCTTGCTTTTCCTGGGAATCAGGGCTGTTGGGAGACAGAGAACCACTGTCACTCCCTTTACCATCTTAATAAAAAATAGCATTTATTGGGGCACCTGGGTGGCTCAGTGGGTTGGGCCTCTGCCTTCAGCTCAGGTCATGATCTCCGGGTCCTGGGATCGAGCCCCGCATCGGGCTCTCTGCTCTGCGGGGATCCTGCTTCCCCCTCTCTCTCTCTGCCTGCCTCTCTGCCTACTTGTGATCTCTGTCAAATAAGTAAATAAATAAATCTTAAAAAATAGTATTTATTGACTTACTCACTATGTTCAGGTGCTGCGCAATTCCCAATTACTCTCCACAACGACTGCACGGTTAACACGCGGCTGTTCACTCCAGCGTGTGGTGGAGAGACTGAGTCACAGAGAGCTTAAGCAATTTTGCCCAAGGTAATAAGTGACACAATGGCCCAACGTGACAAGCACTCTATCTGAGCGAAAAACAGGGTTATCCTGGAGCAGAAAACATCTGTGGAGGTCCCGGGAGCCGGGAAGACGGCAGACCTCAGTTGGCTTTGACAGAAGGGGAGCTGTCAGTGGGCAGAAAGGCACTGCGGTCGGTGACACCCTGGACAAAGCTCTTGAGAAAGGGGTGAGCAGAATTTGGGGGATGAAGATCTTCCTCCACCCCACCCCCCACGGGCTGGGGCCATGGGGAAAGGATGGGAGTGTGGAGGGCGAGGACCAAAGGTAAGCACGGGTCTTGGAGGACCTCAAGTCCCAGGCTGAGCTGAGCAGCTGGGTGTTGGAGGCTTAATTCTGCAAGTTGTCAAGGTTTTGGGTTTTTTGTTTGTTTGTTCTTGGTTTGTTTTTTTCTTTAAGATTGTATTTATTTATTTGAGAGAGCGAGAACAGGAGCATGGGTGGGCGCGGGGGAGGGGCAGCAGAGGGAAAAGCAGACTCCCTGCTGAGCAGGGAGCCCAACTTGGTGCTTGATCCCAGGACCCTGAGATCACGACCTGAGCCAAAAGCAGATGCTTAACTGACTGAGCCACCCAGGTGCCCCCAAGATTGGTTTTGAATAGGGTCAGTGTAGGAGAGCCTCTGAGCCAGGTAACGATTATCTTAGGGAAGCGAGGGGAAAGGCCTAGTGTCTGGCCCCATGCCCCATGCTCTCCAGATAGGCTCGCACTCGGTCTCCCAGCTGTCCCCAGAGTTGGGCATGATCATCACCCTTTGCAAAGAAACTGAGGCTCAGAGGAGACCAAAAGTGAGTGAGAGGCCAATGCTCATTGGGGCAGCGGGTCCCCCTGCCTGGCACCCTGGTAGTGAGTGTGGGGGTATAGTGTTCTGAAGCCTAAAGCAGTCTATGGGAGTAGAGAGTAGGGAAGGCATGGAATGAACGAAGTGTAGGCCCCTGGGGTTGTAAATGGGGCCACCAAGAGAGTGAGAACAACAAGACAGAGCAAAGGACAGAGCTGGAGGGCCTGGAGTCCCGGGTGCAGGTGGCAAGGGTCTGAGGGAGACGGTGCCCCAGGAACCATCTCCAGGGACCTTGCTGTGACCCCAGCCTGACCACTAGGAGCCAGATTGCCGTGGCCCCAGTCACGTCCAGGCTGAGGCTAGTGCTTCTGGGGAAAGGCCCCTAAGAACTTCCCTCTGCTGGTAGGTTTGGAGTGTACTACTCTGGGGTCCATCCTGGGCTCTGGCTTTCTTGTCTCTCTCCACCCCTGTCCTGGAGTCCCTGGCAGATGGCTGGGGTGACCTGTGCCTTCACCTAGGAGGCCTTACGCGTCCCCAGACTCACGAGCCATCCCTGCCACTGACCTCTCCCCCAGTCCTCTGCACTGTCTCCTGCCCCCACCTCACCCAAGCATCTCTCAGGTCCATGTCCATCTCTGCAATAGGGCAGGTCCTCACCCTTCCTCAGGTCCCTCCCTGCATCAGCCCCAGATGGATCTTTGGAATCCACAAAGGATTCACTGCCACAGCTCACTGCCAGGTGGGAACCCATCCGCTCCCTTCCATTCCAAGGCCAGCACGCTGAAGCCTTTCCTGAGCACGTCCCTTCCAGCCTCTGTCCTTGCGATCGCTGCCCCGCTGCCAGGCCCATGGCACCTACCCAGGTCTATGCCCTGTGTGCGCCTGCTCGTCCTCCCCCAGGCCATAGCCCTGGGTTCCATCCATCTGGCTCAGCGATGGAGCCTCCCAGCTACCATCAGAACGTTGCCCAGAGCAGTTCTGCCACTGAAGGAGTGAGTGGTCTTGACGTACGTGGCTCAGAGGCTCTCCTACCCTGACTGTATTCAAAACCAACCAAACCCAATGACTCTTTTCTTCAGAGGATCCCAGGTCAAGGCAGGGAAGGGAACCTTCCGAGGGAAAAAGCCAGGACTCTGGGTGTTGTTTTGCAGGAAGGTGAAATCCCTTCCTCATTACCCTATCATGCCAACGCTTACCCAGGGAGGGCAGTGCCAGGGGTCTGTCTGGAACCCCTGCCCGCCCCTCCCACATCCATGAAGTTATTCTTTGTCCCAGCTCTGGCCTTTCCCCCTCCTCCCCCTACCTTCATGCTGCCTGAATCATTTCTCCCCTGGGGCCCTGGATTCTGTGGGCGATGCTGTAATATCCTGCCGGTCTCTGCCAGGGAGCCCACGTGCTGTCCTGCCAGGTAGAGCTCCCCATCTTTTCATAGGAACCTTCAGGAGACAAGGCCTTAGGCTACAGGGAGGTTGCCTACTGGTGAGAATTTCTGTGATCCTGGCAGGAAAGGAGAGGTCCCTTAATAAAGAGGGGAATTTCTGCTACCTCCCAGATCAAACTCCAGAGGGTGCCCTGCCCCGCACATCAGAGTGGGGAGCCTGAGAGCAGGGCCTCTGCTCCCCCAACCCTGCACCCTTCCCTGCCCACCCCCCTACTGCCCTGTAGTCTGCTCCTTAGCTCATGGAAACCTGCAAGCAGATTGCAAATCAGGGGTAGCTTGCTTCCCTGTCCTGCTGCAGCCTTCCATGGCAGGGGTGAGGTCCACAGTGAGGCCCCAGGGGGGTGGGGTGCTGGGAGGAGGAGCAAGGGCAGGGAGGAGGCTCCAACCTGTTCCTCAGGGCCCAGCTGGGTCCGGAGTGGGTGGGGAGGAGGAAGTGAGTCAGTGGGCACAGCGATTCATGCCTCAGAATTCTGACTTTCCTTTTCAACCCACTGAGCCAAGACATTTGTCCCAACAGGATCGCAGGCTTGGGGAGTGGACAGGGACAAGAGGATATTTATGAGACAGAACTGGCCTTCCACTCACCTCTCCTGGGTTCTCTGTTTCAAGGCCATAAAGAACACGTGGCTGGTTGAATTCGGCTGTGCTTGTAGCGATTGAAGAGCTCCTGTATCCAAGGGACCGTCACGGCTTCTAGAAATGCAGCTGCCGTAAATGGTGACACAACGACCACGTCGTGAGTGACTTCTGGGCCCCAGTTCTATTTTCCCACAGATTTGTGAGTCCATAATCACAGGACAAGCCCAGACTAGAAGTCTTTGTAAGGGCTGGAAGATTTGAGAGTGACTGCGGCTCACCCCCTTTACCGCCCTACCATTGCCCCCCAAGCACCAGCCCTAAAATACCATGTGGCAAAGGTTTAGACTGTTTACATTTGCGAGCTCTCCGAATGTGGGGTCCGGATGAAAGCTCGGCCTCCCCCGAAGATGCTCTGCTTTATCTTTGACACGCCTGGGGGCTCCCAGCTCTGGGCCAGTACGCAGGGGCGTGTCAGTGAATGTTTGAGGCTGGCAGATTCCAAGGCAGGAACGGGGCATCTGCCTGAATGTGTCTAGGTCGCAGGAGAAAGGAAATCTGATAAACCCATTCATGCTTCATTGCTCCTCCTTCCCTCCTCAGTGATTTGCATTTTCAACTCCCATCAGAGATAGAGACCCGAGTCTTCATTCAATAGCAAAGATTTGGTCCACTTAATTCCACAAATCTTAGGAGCCTTGGGATACGCGGGCTGCCGGCTGGGGAATAAGGAGATATTTCCTCTAGCCCTTTCATGGTGCAGATGGGGAAATCGAGGCTTGGAGGAAGATAGTAACTTGCCCCAGGTGAGAGGGCTGATGAGAGCCTGTGCTCAACTCACAAGGCACCTTAATTCTGCTCTGTCTCTCTCTCCTCCAGCCGCCCCTGTGCACAATCTATCTGCGTTCAGAGTTTCCTGTGAGGAGGGAGCGAGCAAGCGGAGTGGTCGGGGGCTCTGAGACAGCGATAGGGGGGTGGGGTCCCCCAGAGGAGGGCTAACGCAAACCTAGCAAGCGTTGAATAAACCAAGTCGCCTTGATAGAATCTTGACGTTGGGGCGCCTGGGTGGCTCAGTTGGTTAAGCGACTGTGTTCGGCTGAGGTCATGATCCTGGAGTCCCGGAATTGAGTCCCGCATCGGGCTCCCAGCTCCATGGGAAGTCTGCTTCTCCCTCTGACCTTCTCCCCTCTCGTGCTCTTTCTCTCTTTCTCAAATAAATAAATAAAATATTTTTTAAAAAAGCATCTCGACGTTGTCATCGTTGTGACTCAGAAAACTTCACCCCCCATCTAGACCCCAATAACTCTTCTTCTTTCTTCTCTCCTAAGGCTCTGTCCTACTAGCCCTTCCCTTCTCCCTTGTCCAGATACTCCTCCTCCAAGAAGCCTCCCTTCCTCCACAGCAGAACCCATAGTTGACCTGTTTTCACCATCCCTGGCAGAAGCAGACAGACCCCACCCAAGGTTTTGCTTGATGTCGAGACTGATGACGTCACACACAGGCCAAGAGGGTATTAAAGAGTTTATTATTTACATAATCGAGGTCTCTGGGAGAGAGCAGGGCTGGCCCGTTGAGCAAGGTCTGAAATGGCTTGAGAGAGCAAGGAGAGGAGAAAGCCTTATTGCGGCTAGGGACTGAGATCAAGGTGAGCATTTGTGCGGGAAAGGGGTTTGAATACCCCGTGGCCACCAAAGAAGGGAACATGCCCCCCGCCATGGGCTTTGTTATCAGTTTGTCCAGGTGTAGGGCACAGGGGGAGGGGTGGGGCTTATAAGCGTCAGCAGTTAAACAGCAAAAAAAGGACTCTGATTCCGTCTCACGTGTGTTATTCATGTGCTCTTGTTTCTCTCTGTCTACCTTTCTAGGTGGGCCCTTTTCCACGGAGAAGAGTTGCCACGACAGACTCAACTGAGGGTTGAGATCAGGCTGTGCACGGTATGTCACTGGAACCAGGGGACTTCAGACAATCGTCATGAACTTGAGGCTTCTCTTTCTGCCTTTTTCCAGCTCAGAGACCCTTCCAGTGTCCACATCTCCCTCCATTCCCGCTCCGTCTCCCCCAGATCTCTCTGACACTCCCCCACATTCCTTCGATCAGCCCTCCCCCGCTCACAGGCAGTCCTGCTCCCATTCCCACATTCCCTCAGGATACTCCCCTGGAATGGAAAAACCATCCCTCATCCCTTTCCTGCTCCCAGCCCTGGGATCGGACATACTGGTCATTCCTGTTTGGGATGGCCAAAGAGATAACACCTGGCATAGAGCCATCTGTCATCACAGGATTCTCAAAGCTGTTTCAGGTGGGACTCCTTGCCCACACAGAGCGTCTGCCCTGGCCCCTGCTCTCCCAGCCCCAAACATCTTCTCTCCTCCAGGAATAAAGCAGCTGTGACCCAGCAGCCAGCCCAAAGGAGAACAAGGTAACTGGTCAACCTCCACCCAGGTCAGCTTTCTGTTCCTTATGCCCAGATGTCTCCTAACCCCTGCAGGCCATGGGCCACAAGGCAGACCATGGGGAGAGGCTGGGTGACTCTGGGAGTCACAGCTTGGGAACCTTAGAGAACACTGTTGTTGTAGTTGCTTTTGCTCCAGTGCATCTGGTTGTGTGACCAACATCTATCTGGGACTTGTCTCTTACAGATGCAGCCGTCGTGAGTAGCTTCCAGTCCTAGTTCTGCCCCCTCCCTTACCCTCACCCCTGTGAGCCATCTGAACTTGGACATCAGAAACCTTAGGTTTCCTCCTAAGTTAAATGAGGATGATAATCCTGACCTCACAGGGAGCATAGGAGGATGATATAGGAGTCTGCACGTGAAATGATTAATAAACTATAATGTTCAAGTTCCTGTCCAGGCTCTTAACATAATTTTGTACTCCGAGTCCTTCTTCCCTTCCTTAGGGAGGTGCCAAATGGTACAAGCTTCAGGTTCCCCCAAACCTACACCTGCCCTGAGTATCATACCAATTATAATGACTAGCACAAGGGGTCAAGAAGAACTCCAAGGTCAGATAATACAGAACTAAAATCCAAGCTGTGTGGTCTTCACCAAGTTGCTTAACCTCTCTGAACCTCAGGTTTCTCATCGTAAAGCAGATAACCCTCAAAAATTGTTGTGAAGATTGAATCTAATAATCTCTGTAAGGCACTTAGCATAGTTCCTGCTGAATGAGCACTTTTTTTTTTTTCTGAGCACTTTCTACACAGTAGTTTTCTTTTTATTATTATAAACTCTCAGAGACAGGGACTCTAAATCAAACTGCAAGAGAGTGAGGGCTGAAGGCTGAACTTCTGGGCCAAACAAAGTTCCTTCAGCCTGGAGAAAAGAATGTGCAGCGGAAGTGAGTCTCTCTGCTGCGGTGTGAGAAATCTGAGTTCCATTCAAGAAAGTACATCGTTTCCTCTTGAAGTTCCCTTCCAGTTAGTTTCTTCTGAGGATGACCAGAGCTTTGGGCCCCGCCCAACTACCTCCGCCTTGGGCCACCCACTACACACCTATGGAGGCTGGCGTTCTGCCCAGTCTCCAAACACTCAGGCTGAGCCTGGGTGGGAGGAGGAGACCTTTGGGAATCTGCTGGTCTGGGCCCTGAAGGCAGGAGTGGATGAGACATGGTTAGAGTCTAGGCCCCGCTCCCGGGCCACACAGTGCATTCTAAGGAGAAGGGACTCATTTCCACCCCGAATGGTTTATAAGGGATACCAGAAGGCGGAGCCCTTTGTGGGGAAGCGCTGTCTTATGAGCAATGCTTGGTTAGTACGACTGCTGAATATCCGTCTGGCTTTGCGTATCCAGCCCGGATCAGGGTGGGCGGGGGCGGGCGGACAAGAGAAACACATCTCGATAAGGACAGCGAAGGGCCTGGGTGCGAGGAAGAATGTCCAGAGACCGCTAACAGCCTCTCAGGAACTCACAGCGCTGCGGAGGCGAAGCCGGCATTCTACCCAGAGGCGCGCGAATGTCGCTTCCCAGATGCGCCAACGCCGGGGCTCTCCAGCGGGCCCGCAGAGGTGGCCGCGCCAGGAAAGGCCTTTCCAGCAGCGGTAGCAGCCGGAGCAAAGCAGCCGGACAAATCCCACCCCCCGGCCCCGCCCGTCCAATCCATCTTGCTCGGGAGGTGACGCTCCCTGGGAGAAGCAAGGGGCGGAGAGGGGAAATCCAAGCCTTTGGGGGCTCCCGACAGGTGTTTGGGGGAGAGGGCGGAGCCTGGTTAGGGAGGATGAGGAGGGAGGGGCGGTGCTGCCCCTTTAAGAGGCGGTAGCGGAGCCGGGACCTTTTCTCTTTCCCCGGAAGGAAAGCGGAGCCCGGGCTGGGCGCGCAAGGTGGGGAGGTGCGGGCTTGGGCGTGGGGAGGCGGGGCGCGCGCGGAGGCGACCGCTCCCTCCCGTCTCTCTTGCGGTCGACCGGTCTGCGTTCCCAGATCCGCCGCCCAGCCGGGATCGAAGGCTACAGTGCGGCCAAGGGGGCGCGGCCGGGACGAGCTGGGGGCAGGGTGCCGGGGGCGGGGAGGCCGGTGACCCGCCGGCTGGGCAGGCGGGAGAGTGGACCCGCGAACCTCTAAGAGGAGTCTGAGAGCGCAGACCCTGAGCGGACGTGAAACTGACCGGGGCTGGGGGCCAGAAACTTCTCAGCGCTGCGGGGCTCAGCGACGCAGCCCGCCCGAGTGCTCTCCGGTGGCGCGGGGAGCAGGTGAACAGGTCCTCACTCCCAGCTGCACGCCCTCACGCGCTTTCGCCCCGGCCCCCGCCCCGCAGCCATGGGCCCCGGCCCCTGCCGCGCCGCCTGCGTCCCGCGCCCGATGCTCTGTGCGCTCGCCTTGATGGTGGCCGCCGGCGGCCGCGTCGCCTCCGCCTTCAACCTGGACACCCGATTCCTGGTGGTGAAGGAGGCCAAGAACCCCGGCAGCCTCTTCGGCTACTCGGTCGCCCTCCACCGGCAGACGGAACGGCAGCAGCGCTACCTGTAAGTTGAGGTTGGCGAGGGGGATGGGGAGGGGCGTTGGAAGGGGGGAGAGAGTGTGTGTGCAGGGGTGCAGCCTGGCTTCCAGGCCCGGGAGGCGCGGGCTCTAGTGAACGGGTAATAAGCGGGGTGGGGGGAAACCTGGGCAGGCCTTCCCTTCCCAGGTCTGGCGGGAAGCGGAGGGATTGGGTGTGGGATGGGGTCCGTAATCCCTGGCAAGTGCTGACCCAGCCAGAACCTGTCTAAACTCAGCCTCTCAGCCCTATAAAGCTGTCTTGAAAGTAGAAGTGGGATCCCCGTTTCCTGAGCCTCCTCCCAGGCCGTCGACCGCGTACCTAATGTAGGAATACTTCTCTCCAGGGTTGGGACCGGGGAAAACTGCAAGGTAAACACCCAGTGGATCCCTCTTCCCCCTTAACTGGGGAGAACCTGTGGCCCCGAATGTTTAAGCGCCAGGGCCTTGCCAGCCACACCCTCTGCAGATACAGACTGGAGGGCTTTGCAGGCCCTGGGAGCTTGGTGCTTGGCGGGTGCAGGGTGAGGTGATGGGTGAGTCTGGCCCTTTGGAACTGTCCAGGAGCTCCCTCTGACCCCTTGAAGATGGGGAAGTAGAGGGAGCTGTCCCAACTCCTCCTTGCACTCCTGCCCCCCCACCCCACCCCCAGCAGGGACGCCCTCCCACCAGACGTCTTCCCTGCATTCCACAGATTCATGTTGAATCTTCAACCCTAAGTGTGTTTGTTTTGGTTTGAAGAGGGAAATGGTGTTTTTCTCTTCTGTTCGCCTTCCCGGACAGCTGTAAGGAGAAGGAGGGGGAACAGCTACCCATAGAGGATAGGAGCGAAGGAGATTGCATCCAGCTGTTCGTGTTTCCTATTTACCCCCACCCCCTGCCACTGCCACCGACACACTCCAGCCTAGAGGGGCAAGTCTAGGTTTTAGAAGTTTCTCTGCCCTGGGCTCAGGTGCTGAGGTTGGCAGCTAGGGAAAGAAGGCAGCTGGGAGAGGGGAGGCTATGGCAGAAGGGAAGGAGTTGGGACAGGTGAGGCAGGTCCCACCTACCTCTTTGGGCCGGGGAACCTATCAGACATCTACCCCTACCTGGTGTCTAGCTCCACGAGCAAGAGGACAGGGTCTCCTACAAGGTGTATTGAAAGCTTTCCCAGTTCTGGCTGGGGCCTGCAGAAACTTGAGGAAGCTTGGAATGTCCAAAGTCCAAACTCTGCCTCAGTCTTGGCCTCTGCCCTGCTGGCCCAGCCCTGGCCCAGTCTACCTACCTACCTGGCCTCCATCTCGCTTTTGCAGAGGCTAAGGCCACCGCACCCTTCCCAGCACAGCACCAACAACTGTGGGCTGCCCTTGACCGGCCTTTCATCTTTTGGAGACCCTGAAAGTGGCTATCAGCCTGAGTTTCTGTATTGGCACTCTTTCTGCCCCAGCCCAGAAAAATATTTTTAGAATTCCCTTTTTTTTTAAAAGATTTTATTTATTTATTTGAGAGAGAGAACAAGTGTGCATGAGCAGGGGGAGGGGCAGAGGGGAGAAGCAGGCTCCCCACTGAACAGGGAGCCGGATGCAGGACTGGATGCAAGGGCCTTGAGATGGTGACCCGAGCTGAAGGCAGCCGCTTAACTGACTGAGCCACTCAGGCATCCCAGATTTTTTTAGACTTCAATACTGAATCTGCATGATATAAGGCAACACAGTGGAAGAAGAAGGTGGGGAAAGCGTGAGTGAATAATGAAAATCTGGAGTAGATAATGGCCTCTGTAAACCCCACCTCCAAGCCCACTACCCGCTATGTGACCTTGAGCAAGATATTTCCCTTCTCTGGGCCAGTTTTCTCCAAAGAGAGGTTGGACCTGGATCTATGTCCTCTTTGCTGCCTCTGTTGGCCTATTAATAGGCAAGCAGACACTGGGGAGGGAAAAGAGGTGCCCAAGTCCCCCTGCCAGTTTCCAGTCTTAGATCTGTCACTAATACCTGAACCTTAATGTCCCCACCTGTTGAGGGTGAGGGGAGGGCAACGTGCCTTCTTCATGAGGTGCCAGTGGGGCTGTAGTGAGACAGTGTGTGGACATCACTTTGCACATGCCTGCGTCTCCGGGGAGCAGCTCAGGGCTCTCATGCCAAAGCCAGGCCCTTGTACCCGTGACTCTCACTCTAGATGGCTGAGCAGAGGGACTCTACTGTTCTTCCTGGGCAGCTAGAGATCACATTAGGCCTGCTGAAAGCCCAGAAGGTTCTAAAACTAATGAACTGTGGAGAGGCAGGTAATTCTAGATCAAGTTCTGGGCCATTCTCTTGGGTAGCGTGTCTCTCCCTGTGGTTCTCTATCTTGGCTCATCTCCTCCTCTCACTGAATTCTGCCCCTTGGCCCTTTGGGAGGGCCAGCTGGGCCAGCTGGGCTAAGCTGCAGCCAGCTGTGTAGCCAGATGTGAACAGCTGTCTGAGTGCACAGCTTCGGGGAACAAACCAGTCAGGTATTATATTCTGTTAGCCTACGAGCCCTTTTGGAAAAGAGGGGAGGTCTCCTGGTCCTAAACAAACTCTTAGCCTCGGTTCATAGGTCTGCGGGAGGTTTGGGGGGGGGAGGTTCCTGCAAATACACGGAAAATCCTGCATCTGTGCGTCCTTCAGGGGGCAGGGGGAAGGGAAGAGCACGGTTCTCATCCTGTTTTCAAAGAAGACCTTATTCCAGAAATGGTTAAAACCTCAGGTCCTTATCTCGTTCCCATCGTCTTTATCTCTGGACCCGAGTTAGGGAACTCCCACATTGGAGTTCACCCCAACCCAGGCCCCAGCTTCCCTGTCGCCGGAAGCGCTGGTAAGGAGGAGGGCCAAGGACCAAGGTGCTTCGGGCTTCTGGGTAGGATGTATGACGAGCCCTGGGGAAGCAGAGGGACCATTCCTCTGGGAGCTGATCTCTGCCCCCTGGCCCCTAGCACCTACTCCGTGGTTCCCAGGAAGGATCCCCTGGTCCCTGATCCGGATCCTGGTCCGGCCTGACCTTGTGGGCTACAAAGATACCTCTGGAGCTCTCTCTCCCCTTTGTGCTTGCATGAACTTGAGGGTGTCTATGGAGCCTGGGGCCAGGGTGGCTGTGCTTCTGGCTGATGAGGTCATATCTGAGGTAGGCAGGAACCGGGCTTACCTGCCATGCTCTCCTAAAACATGTTTCCCTGGGCAGGGCAGGCACCTGGCAGCCTCCAAGGCTCTTGCTGGAGGAGATGGGCAGAACAGTTGTGGCTGCAGGCAGGCCTGCACTGTGGAGCGCCCTGTCCCTTGGGCTCTCTCCAGTGACCCGCCCAGGACGAGGAGCTTTAAATGGGGCAGGAGGCAGGGGAAGCCTGACTTTGTAGAGAAAGAAATGAAAGGGAGTTGCCCCGAGCTAAGCTATGGAGGAAGAAGATGTCTGTTGCAGCAGGAGGGATGGAGGATAGATAACAGGGAGAACCCTACCACCCACCCACCACAGGGGATCAAAAAGGGAAAAGATACTAAGGAGCCAGCAAGAGGGAGAAGAAATGAGAAAAACAGCCTTGTTTGGGGCCAAGGCCTCTCTCTCCCGTCCTCTCTCATTCTCTCGCTTCCTCCAGCCTGTTGCTCTGGTTCTAGGGCTGAGTCACCAGGAGGGAGAGGGGGCTGGGTGGGCAGCGTCAAGGCGACGTAGGGGAGGACGGAGAGGGCTGTTGTTCGGCTGCCACAGGAGCAGCCTCTAGGGAGATGGCTAATTCGGGCGGCACTTTGGGCACAGAGCTGGGACCCAGCATCCGAGGGCTGCCTGCACCTGCACCCCTGGTCTCAGCGCTGAAGCAGCGCCCAGCACCACCCACCCGCCTCCTGGCCCAAGGGGGCAGGGAACCCTGAGGAGTGTGGCGCGGGGGCCTGCAGTCTCTCTGCTGGCCCCTGTTACCCTTCAGGTTAACCGGAAGCTTCGGAGGTGCCTCCCTGAATCATACAGGCGGTTTCTCTGAGCATCACCCCACCCCAGTGCCCCCCAAGGAACCTTCTTCTCTTCGGGGTGAGCCAGCCTGGTGCCTTGAATGCTCCTGGGCCCCATTCCCCAGCCTCCTCCGATTCTGCTGTTTTCGGCTTGGCCGTTGCATTAGCTTTAAACCCTCCCCCACCCCCACCCCCACCCTAGGAAGAATGATGGAACGGGGGTGAGGAAGTGCGTTTATGGAACTTGGAGTTCAAGGGCTCCCCAGAGGCCAGGAGGGGCTGTCTGGCTGGAGCCAAAGACGAGGCTGAGGAGCTGTCAGAAAGCCCTTGAGAGGTCATTTCATCCATCCCCTCAGTCCCGGAGGGGCCCAGCCCGGCTCCAGGAGAGGGAAAGTCAGATCTCCTTTCTTCTGTGCTCTAAGAGCTGGGCAGAGCATCCTGCTGGCCTCCCTTCTGACAGCTGCCTGGAGTTGGACTCATTGGTGATCTGGGAGGGGTCAGCTTTTGGACCCACTGATCTGGAGCAGCCCCGAGAGCAGGCAGCAGAGGGGCGCGTTTGCATTCTATTTTCTGTTTCATTTCCGCGCCAGGAAGACCTCTCCCACACCTGGCTGTGGCTGGAGGGATCTGGACCTGACCCTCTGCACAGGCCTTCCCCCATCCAACTCCCGGTCCCCTGGCTGGGGACCCATTGGATCCTGGGCTGGGAGCCAGAGGGCCTTAAAGGGCCTCTGAGCAGGCCAAGTAAGAGCTAAAAATACCCCAAGGGGGTTAGAGGGGGGCTCCCCATGGAATCTCTGGGGAAGGAGGGGCCTGGGATTTGGGGCTGGAATTTAGGGCACCCACCCTGCCCCACCGCCCATCAGTGGGCACAAGGCTGGGGCAGGGTGAGGGCTGAGTGAGTATGGATGGCAAACGGATTGATTTCAATCCCAAATGCTACTCATGGCTGGCTTTCCCTGCTCGGTACCCCAGGAGGCTAAGAGGAGGGGTCCCTCAGCCCACTACCTCTGAGATGAACAGAGCTGGGAAATCATGGTTACCCTGCTCCCTGGCCACCCCATGTCCCCACAGCTTGGTCCCCCCTGCCACCCAGCCTGCAGTTGGGGGATGCAACACTTCCACTGCGTGTCCCACCCCGGAATGTAGCCTGGGCTCCCCAGCGACGCCTCGCCCCCTGAGGCCTGGACCTATCCCTTCAAGTTCATCGTAGCCAGTGCCCTCCCCCCACCCAGTGATTCTGCCATCATGGAAGGACTCCTAGGTCCCATCCTCGGCTCCCTCTAAACCGCCCGTCTGCTCTTTGCCCTCTGTTCCAGACTCCCTAACCAGGTGAGGCAAAAACTCCTGCGTGCTTGAAGGAACACCTGGGGGGGGGGGACGGAAGTCTAGTCCCTGATGCCCCCAGAAGTCAGACTAAGTGCTCACATTGGCCATGACATCATAGTCCGAAAGCCCTTCTGAAGCATGGACCCATTTGTTCCCCTCAACAGCCCTGGAAGTTGGTGGGACAACCGCGGTCCCCATTTCACAGATGAAGGACTCATAGCTCAGAAAGGGAAAAGAGGGGCGCCTGGGTGGCTCAGTGGATTAAAGCCTCTGCCTTCGGCTCAGGTCATGATTCCAGGGTCCTGGGATCGAGCCCCGCATCGGGCTCTCTGCTCAGCAGGGAGCCTGCTTCCTCCTCTCTCTCTGCCTGCCTCTCTGCCTAGTTGTGATTTCTCTCTGTCAAATAAAATATAAAAAAAAAAAAAAAAGAAAAGAAACGGCCCTCCCGAGGCAGAACCAGGCCCTTCGGTTTTTGTTGTTTTTTTTTTTTTTTAAGGTTTTACTTATTTATTTGACAGACGGAGATCACAAGTTAGGCAGAGAGGCAGGCAGAGAGAGAGGAAGGGAAGCAGGCTCCCCGCTGAGCAGAGAGCCCGACGCAGGGCTCGATCCCAGGACCCCGGGATCATGACCTGAGCCGAAGGCAGAGGCTTTAGCCCACTGAGCCACCCAGGTGCCCCAAGGCCCTTCCGTTCTTTCCCCACAGGCTGAGATGTTTCCTCTCCTGCGGGCTTTTGCCTCCCTCTCTCACCTGGCAGTCCCTAGGGGGCGGGGGGACCCGGGTGGTCAGGCAGTGGACTCACCAGGCACCCTCTCCAGGCCAGACAGAGGGTGACTAACCGGGCCCAGGCTACCGCCCTGGCGCCCTGCCAGCCCTCCTGCCCGCCCCTCCTAGGGGTGCTCTGCTTGGAGAAGCTGCACCCCTGCCCCCAGGGACAGTTCCCAGCTGAGGCTGGAGTGGAGAAGTGAGGCGCAGGCAGAAGTCCCACCCCCTTCCCAGCACCCTCAGGCAGTGCATTCCTGACAGCCAGTGGGCGGAGGCACCCTAGGTCCCAGCATGCCCGGGCCCAGCCCTGCCCACTCCCCCTGCTGCCCTCACTCTTGGGTCCCAGGCAGGAGCTGGGGGCGGGGATGTTGCTGTGCTCCTCCAGACTCTGGCGGGTAGCCCGGAGCCCGGTTCTGAGCTGGGAGCCTCGGGATGATAGTGGTGCCGGGGCCAGACGGAGGGGTACCTAGGAGGTGTCTGCCACCCAGAAGGCTGTGTCTGTCGGGATCCGGGAGGCCATCCAGGCAGAATGTCCACAGGCTACAGACAGGTGATGCCCAGGGAGCAAAGGGGGTAGAGCTATCTTGACCTGAGGTGCTCAGTATTTGTTAAATAGGCTGGTTCTGGGGTTCCGCCTCCAGGTTCAATTCTGATGGTCTGCGGTAGGCTGAGGAGTTTGCCAGTTTTTAACAAACTGGCCAGGGATTTCTTTTTCTTTCTTTCTTTCTTTCTTTTTTAAAGATTTTATTATTTATTTGACCGAGAGAGAGAGAGAGAGAGAGACAGCAAGAGAGGGAACACAAGCAGGGGGAGTGGGAGAGGGAGAAGCAGGTATCCCGCGGAGCAGGGGGCCTGATGTGGGGCTTGATCTCAGGACCTTGGGATCATGACCTGAGCTGAAGGCAGACACTTAACCAGCTGAGCCACCCAGGAGCCCCTGGCCAGGGATTTCTGATGCTGGTGGGCCAAAGACTATCTTCTGAGATACTGCTCCCAGGCTGATCTGCCTTCCTGTCCTCTAGCCACCTGTCTGCAATGGGATGTGTGACCAGGGCCCTAGGCACCCTTCTAGGAACTTGCGGTTGGTGTCCCCAAAGATGGGTTCTGGGCATGCTGGGGGCAATCCCCACTCTCAGGCCCACCTGCCAAGAACTCAGCCCTGCGGCCCCATTGTCCACAAAGTGTCAGGTGCCCATCCCCTCATAGCTTGTATGCCTATCTCTAGGGGGTGGTAGTGCCGTGCGGTGGGGGGCAGGGATAGACATCACCCAGGTCGCTTAGGGGCCTTGCTGACCCCAGCTCACCTGGCTCTGCTTTCAGGGACACTCCCTGCCTCCAGTCTCACCTTTCAGTGCTAGCCCCTGGGCCTGGGTCCTCATATAATTTAGAGAGGAAGGACCGACGCCTCCTGTGTTATCTCTCACAGCCCCCACCCCCCACCAGAAGTTGAACCCTGTGCCAGGATTCCCCCAGTCATTCTCTATTCCGGTCTACCTTCACCTCAGAGGCCAAAGCACCCCTTCCAAAACCCAGATCTGATCATGTCACTGCCTTGCTTGAAACCCCGTTCCCACCCCGCCTTCCCTACGACCCCACCCCGCCTTCCCTACGACCCCACCCCCACCATGTTCCTGGCTCCCACCACACTTAGGGCTATGCGGATCCTGAGTCACACTGCTTGTTCATGCTTCCTGGCCCTCGTGCAGGTCATACCTTTGGCTACTGTGCCCTTCCTCCCTTTGTCCTGGTGAGCCCTGACCATCCTCAGACTCAGTCCCATTCCCCTGTCTGTGAGCCTCCCGCACTACTCCCCATGCCTCTGCCTCTGGGCTGGTTTGTGCTCTACTTTCCTCTCTGGGGGCACTGACTGCAGATGTCGGTTTTCTTGCCTCTCCTGCACTGGCCACTCCCGGAGGACCAGGGCCAGGATCCACTTGTCTCCTGACCCCAGAGCCCGGCACACAGCCTGGCACTGGTACACAGCAGGTGCTCAGCAAACATGTTGAACAGAAAGTTGTTCAAAGCACGCTTTGGGGAGTCTGAGCCCAGGCTCGCCAACCTCATTGGATCCCCCCCACCCAGGATCCTGGCTGGTGCTCCCCGGGACCTCGCCCTGCCTGATGGCTACACCAACCGGACCGGCGCCGTGTACCTGTGCCCGCTCACTGCCGACAAGGACGACTGTGAGCGGATGGACATCTCAGAGAAAAGTGAGGGGAGGGCGCTGGGGGTCAGCACTGGGGCAGGCGTCGGGTAGATGGGGTAGCACGGAGGGTGACCTGGAGGAGCTCTCCGGCTTAACCGGGCAGTTTCCACTCCCTTCTTCTCCCGCTGGGAGGAGGGAGCGCTAGAGGAAAGTGGGACCACGTGTTATCTGTGGAGCTGAGTTTAATGGTGAGCTGGAGAAGGGCGTAGGGAGGGTGGCCTGCAGGAGTGGAGGGCCCGGAAGACCAACCCTTACCCTCCAGAGGCTCTGAGCACCGGGAGGACGGGCGCCTCGGCTCATGATCCCTCCCATGCCCACAGGTGACCCTGACCATCACATTATTGAGGACATGTGGCTCGGGGTGACAGTGGCCAGCCAGGGCCCTGCAGGCAGAGTCTTGGTAAGTGGGCCAGTCCTCTCCTTCATCTCCCAGGAGCTGGTGGGGGAAGCAGAGGGCAGGAGAGGGGTCTTCGGTGAGTGAGCTGGGACCTTGCAGATGTCCATTTCTGTGGCTGGATGTCTCCACGGTCCTGAGTGTCTCCTTGATCTGCACTTCTGGCGTGCTTCCAGGGCCTGGCGGGGCCTGGCGGGGCCTGGGTCCTGTCTGAATCACCCGCTTCCTACCCCCCACCCCCACCGCCACCCCCTCCCGGGGTGCTCACCCTGCGTGGGAACGAGCTGAGGGAACTGTGAGGAGGAAAGGGCAGAGAGAGCCCGGGGCAGTGCAGCCTGGGCCCGCTCCTTCCTGACAGGCTGGCGGGCGGAAGAGGCACAGCCCTGCTGACCCCAGCTCACCCCCCGGGGGTTTGGGGGCCACTCCCTGCTGTCACTTGTCACTTCCTGGCTGCCTTCTTCAGTGTCGGCCCCTGGGGTCTCAATTTCTGAATCCCAGATAGGCAATTTTTTTTTTCATTTTTAAAAATTGATGTGAAATCTACAGACAGTGAAACATACAGATTTTAAGTTTTAAGGAGGTCTGACCAAGGAGACACCTGTGAAACTGACACCCATTAAAGAGATATTGACATCACTCCAGAGAGTGTGTCCCCATCCAACCGATGGCCACCCCCATAGTCATCTCTGTTACAGTTTGTCACCTTTGAACACCACTGTAAGCCCCAGATTCGCCTCAGTTCACAGAGATGCTATTTTAGAACTGTGTTATGGAAGGCCTCTGTTGAGGGTGATTCTAGATCCCGGGCCCTTGCAAGCATACCCGCTCCACAGATGTTCAGTGAGCACCTACTGTGTGCCCACAGCAGCTTGACAGTGACTCCGGCCTGCTGCTGGGGGAGCTCACGGCTGGAAGCAGACAGAAAGCAAGCAGACCCAGTTCCGGGTTTCCCCTGGTCCCTGGCTGATTTACAAACACCCTTTTCTTTCTTTCTTTCTTTTTTAAGATTTTATTTATTTATATGACAGATAGAGAGTACAAGTAGGCAGAGCAGCAGGCAGAGGGAGAGGGAGAAGCAGACTCCCCGCTGAGCAGGGATCCCGATGTGGGGCTCAATCCCAGGACCCTGGGATCATGACTTGAGCCGAAGGCAGCCGCCCCACCGACTGAGCAACCCAGGCGCCCCCATAAACACCCTTTTCTGATTGATTTGACCCACAACTGTTTGTCAAGCCCCTCCAGTGTATGGGGAGAAGCTACGAGAGAGGCAGGAGCAGCCTAGCGCTTAGGAGCTCAGACTTGGGAGACTGACAGCCTTGGTTTGAGGATTCTCTGCATCTCTCTGGATGTGAGATCTTAGAGACTGAGCTCTCTGTGCCCCTTATCTAAAATGGGGGGGTGGTGGAAATTGTCCCTACTCCACAGGGGTGTGTTGGGAGACCTACTGGAGTTCATATGTGAGGAGCTTAGACTTCTGTCTGCCATACAGAAAGCACTCGGTAGGTGTTCGCTGCTATTATTAACTGGTGTCATTGCTATGATTATTTTAACAGTGGCCCATCCATTAAGAGGGCACAGCAGAGAGGTTAAGTTCCTTCATCTGCTCTGTTTAGACCCGAGAGCCCGGACCCCACATCCCCTCATCTTTTCCCCTTTTCCTTTTGCCAAGATTTGTAAGCCACTCTCAAATCCAAGATCTCCTGGCCTTCCCCCAAAAATGTTCCCACCCTTCAGAGCAGATTTCCGAATCCTGGAAAGCAGACGCAGGTCCAGGGGTCACTGTGGGATAGCAGAAAAGCTGGGAGACCTCTTTCAGCTCCTCCCCGGCCAAGCCAGCGGTGCCCAGGGCCGAGGAGACAGCCGGCCTCCGGTCCCTGCTGCGGGCTCAGGCTGTGTGTGTCCCCAGGTCTGTGCCCACCGCTACACCCAGGTGCTGTGGTCAGGGTCGGAGGACCAGCGGCGCATGGTGGGCAAGTGCTACGTGCGGGGCAACGACCTCGAGCTGGACCCCGCTGACGACTGGCAGACGTACCACAATGAGATGTGCAACAGCAACACAGACTACCTGGCCACAGGCATGTGCCAGCTGGGAACCAGCGGAGGCTTCACCCACAACACCGTGTACTTCGGCGCTCCGGGGGCCTACAACTGGCAAGGTAGGCGCCTCAGGGGGGACGGGGTAGGGGGGGCGCTGGGAGGAGCGGAGACCACCCACTCCCAGGGGGCAGAGGAGACCTGTTTGCCCCTCTCACGCTTCGAGCGTTTATTATGTTAATTAGCCTTAAACTACCCCCCGCGAGGCAAAGCGTCCTTACACGCATTTTCCAGAGAACTGAGCCTCAGAGAAGGGAAGTCTGTTGCCTAGGGCCAACGGTAAGTTAGGAAACCTAAACTGGAATGCGGGTCCGTCTGACTCTGCTTCAAGCATTGAAAGCCTCATTAAAAAAAGAAAACATGCTCCTGGTGGAGCTACTAACTGGGGCAGTAGGATTTGGTGACACAAAGAGCGAAGGTGCCCCTCCTCTCCCACCTACCTCCCTCGTCCTGTTTCCCCGTGCAGACTACCCAGTGTCTCGCGGAGCCTCTGGCTTATTTTAGAATATATAGATATCTTTATTTATTTTTTTAAGATTTTATTTATTTATTTGACAGATCACAAGTAGGCAGAGAGGCAGGTGGGGGGAGGTGAGCAGGCTCCCCGCTGAGCAGAGAGCCCAATGCGGGACCCAATCCCAGGACTCTGAGACCGTGACCTGAGCCGAAGGCAGAGGCTTAACCCACTGAGCCACCCAGGCGCCCCTAGAATATATAGGTATCTTTAAAACACACACACACACACACACACACACACATGATCACACTCAACATACTGTTCTATTTTCTCTTTTCCACTTCTCGATGAGCTGGGGGCATTTTTTTTTCTCATCCGTATGTAGAGGGCAATATTTGTGGGGCCCGGGGAATATTTTCTTTGGATCAAGAGCCGTGCTTGTAAATGCTATGGCCACACTCAGACACTCAGGTGTCTGAGGCTCACAGCCCCTCCATCTCTGCCTCTCTCCACCACACAGGTTGTGGTCCCAGTGAGCCTTCTCTCCTTTCTGCATCCTTGTTAATTGCAGAATCAACAGGCAGAGGGAGCCCTGAATCTCCTCCTTTTGACCAACAGATAGCCCAGGGCGTAGTCGTAGGGGCAGACACCAGAGGCTGCGGGTTCTGCTCAGTCCTCTGGTCCTGCCTCCTGCACCAACCCCTAGTCCTTTAGAACCTCAGCAGGGCAGCAGGTGCCCTCCAGCAGCAGCCCCAGAGAGCAACGAACAGGTGGATAGCTGAGTTTGGGGCAGGACCAGGAGATAATGGTGTGGAGTTTAGCCTCAGTGTCTAGAGCGAGAGCAATGTCATTTTGTGTCCAGGAGCCTAGATGACCAGATTCCAGCCCTGGCTCAACACCTGCTCCCTATCCCTGAGCCTTGCTTTTCTTATCTTGAAAATGGGCATCGTCGTTCTACTTTACAGAATTATTAAAGCAGACGTGATTTGCCAATGGCAGAGTGCTCACAGATAAAAGAGGTTATTATGTCCTTATTGGGTGCGGGTGTCAGAGGGACTTGGACATGGTGGTTGAAGGGAGTGGTGATTTAAACCCCTTCCTCCCGCTCCTGAAAGGAAATATCTACATGATTCAGCGGAAGGACTGGGATTTATCCGAATATAGCTATAAGGACCCAGAGGACCAAGGAAACCTCTATATTGGTGAGTTGAGCTGTGGTGGGTCGTGGGGTGGTGGAGGAAGGAGGGGGCTCAGTTGCTGGCATGCTGGCCTCTCACCTTCAGTGCCTGGTGGAAGAGTGAGGCTGTGGTGCAGGTGTGACTAGCAACATTGAGCTCAACTAGCACACACTTATTGAGCACCACCTGTATGCCAGGCCTGTTCTGAGTGCCCAAAATGCACAGTCCCTACCTTCATGGAAGTCACAGTCTGGTGTGCAGGCAAGACTGGAGGCTGGGCATCCAGGGTCCGCTTTCTTGTCCAACTTGGAATAAAGGAATAGAAGATATTTGGAAGTCTGGGGGGCAGAGTGGAAGGGGACCAAGTTTACTGGGCTTTGACTGACTACCTCCCCACCCATCCTAGGGTACACAGTGCAGGTGGGCAGCGCCATCCTGCACCCCAAGGACATCACCATCGTGACAGGTGCCCCCCGGTACCGACACATGGGCGCTGTCTTCTTGCTGAGTCAGGAGGCGGGCGGAGACCTGCGGAGGAGGCAGGTGCTGGAGGGCACGCAGGTGGGCGCCTACTTTGGCAGTGCTATTGCCCTGGCGGACCTGAACAATGACGGGTGAGGATCCAGGGACAGCCTCTGGGGCCCCACAGTCCCGGGGAATGGCCAGGGGGGCAGGCCTGCCCAAGCCCGGGCAGAGCAATGGAAGGTCACAATTGTCTGATTGTCCGACTGTCCGTTTGTTTGCCTGCTCCTTACTGGGAAATGCATGTTGACTGCACTTAGCCTTAATGAGATTCTGGGTATTTCCATGTCAATTGCAGGACACCCGCATCTCCTTTTGTCCTTGTATGGTTCTTGGGGATGTGGATTGTCTGGGTGTGATCTGCGCTCCCTGTCTTTTCTGTGACGTATGTCTTCTATCAGATGGGTCCTGTTGGCATTGCCACGTCCTTCCCAGGAGCCATGGCCAGAGATGCCATTTGTATAGCCTTGCACCCTGACGCAGTTGTGCCCACTAAACAAGAGTTATGTGGTCCCATCTCTCCCTCCTTCTCTCCCATGCAGGTGGCAGGACCTCCTGGTGGGCGCCCCGTACTACTTTGAGCGGAAAGAAGAGATCGGGGGTGCCCTGTATGTCTTCATGAACCAGGCAGGCACCTCCTTCCCTGCCCGCCCCTCCCTCCTTCTCCACGGCCCCAGTCGCTCCGCCTTTGGTTTCTCCGTGGCCAGCATTGGTGACATCAACCAGGATGGATTCCAGGGTATGAGCCAGCGCTCCTGCCCCAGCATACCCACGGACTGGGTGCCTGCTGCATACCAGGCTTGACGGGACCCAAAGAGAGGACGGGATGGGGCCCAGGCCCAGGGAGTTCATGGCAGTAATAGAGAGAGGCCGTGCAGGGGGAGCAACCTGTGGTAAGCTTGGTGGGCCTCCTGGAGGAGTGGCTGTACCACTGGGCTGAGTGTGCACAATGGAGAGGAACCAAAGGGGCCCCACATGAGCGTGGGATACTTGCTCAGTCTACCCAAATTTAGTGGATGTGGGGTGTTGATGTCAGAGATGAGTGAGGCTGGAGAGGCAGTGTGGAGAAGGGGGTAGATGCTTTGAAAGCCAGTCAGAGGAAGTGGGGCTTTACAGTCGGGTAATGGCAGAGGGGTAGGTGTCCAGAGAAGGTTTGGAGGCAGGGATGTGATATGATATCTTGGTACCTTGAAAGATGGTTCTGGAGGGTGATATGGGATGGATGGGGGAGAGCAAGGCTGGGATTGTTAAGGTCAAAAATGTATTCTTTTTTTTTTTTAAGATTTTATTTATTTATTTGACAGAGATCACAAATAGGCAGAGAGACAGGCGGTGGTGGAGGGGGGCGGGGGGAAGCAGGCTCCCCACTGAGCAGAGAGCCTGATGCAGGGCTTGATCCCAGGACCCTGAGATCATGACCTGAGCTGAAGGCAGAGGCTTAACCCACTGAGCCACCCAGGCGCCCCAAGAATGTATTCTATCAAGTGTGGGATGCTAAGGGCTGGGACAAAGTGGGTGCCCCAGATATGGAGGATATCCAGTGCTCTGCAGGACTTGGGGATCAATCAGACGTGGGGTATCAAGGAAAGAGTTTAAGGAAGAGCCTCGTTGCAATGACAGCCCCTGGCTTATCTGGAAACCACTTTTTCTGATGACTTCAATTTCCCAGAACATCCCCAAGAACCAAAAGGAAGGCAGAGGAGTCGCTGAAGAGCGAAAATCGGTGCTAGAAAGTTCAGTTAGCAAAGCCCAAGCATTTACTGATAGAAGAGCCGTCTGGTTTCTACTTAGGACCTACTTACTTTTCTTTTACATACTTTTCTAACAAGCTTGGCTTTCCGGTTACCTAGGCCTTATCAGATCAAAAGCGGCCAACTAGAAAGGGTTTAGTAAAGCTTAAGAAGATAATAAAACATGTGGGGTTTATTTGTGGAAACGGTGGTTAGAATTTTAAAAGTCTAAAGTCTAAGGAATTTTAACAAGGAAAGTGATAGTGTGCTTAAAATTCCAGCCCCCGGTGTTAGACAGACACGGACTCAACCGTCCCTTTTCTACTCATTAGCTGTGTGACTTTGGGTTTTCTGAGTCTGCTTCCTCCTCTCTAAGATGAGACAGCAGTACGGAACCCCAGCAGTCTCATCAGGATTAAAGGAGATCAGTGCTTGATAACGACCTGGCAAAGTCACCAACGGGGAACACTTGCTTTTGTGACCATGCTGGTAAATGCCATTGGAGGAACCAGGTGTCTGAAGGGGAGTCTGGTGGAGGAAAGGGAAGGGACCGTAGTAAGGGAAAACAAACACTGGGCCAGTGCTCAGGAGTGTAGACCTGCCTGTCATATTAACGTGCTGTGTGACTCTAGGTAAGTCCCTTGTCTCTCCTAGACCTGCTTTCCCACAACATAAAACGAGGTAACTGGGCTCACAGAGGTCCCGGTTTTAATCCTGAGTGGTAGAGCTCTGTTCCCGGATGTTCTGAGCGCTGCCTGGCAGTGTGAGGTCCGTTTCCTGCTGGACCCTGTGGCCTGGAGTACCAGGTCGGGGAGACATGGGGCCCGCAGGACTCAGGGTGAGCTGTCCTGCCTCTCTTCCCCAGACATTGCCGTGGGAGCTCCATTCGAGGGCTTGGGCAAAGTGTACATCTACCACAGCAGCTCCAGCGGGCTCCTGGGACGGCCACAGCAGGTATAGGTGGACAGGAACAAAGGGGGCTTTCCCTCCTTCCCCTCACCTACCCTCGCCCTATTCCCCCTGGGCGCCGCTCCACAGAGCTCACCCTGAGCCTGTGCCTGCTGCCTCCCCCTACCCCCAGGTAATCCAGGGGGAGGAGCTGGGACTGCCCGGCTTGGCCACCTTTGGCTACTCACTGAGTGGACGGATGGATGTGGATGGGAACTCCTACCCGGACCTGCTGGTGGGGAGCCTGTCCGACCGCATCGTGCTGCTGCGGTAAGCCAGGCTAGTGGTGGATAGGGGTCTTTCTCCCCTCCAGCCCTGTCTGCACGGAACCCCAGCTCTGTCCACCTTCAGCACCGGGTCCACGCAAGCCCGAGCCCTGGGCCTGGCCTGGCAGGGGCCAGGCAGGAAGCACTGATGTCTGTTTTCTGTGTAGGGCACGGCCTGTCATCAACATCCTCCATAAGACCTTGGTGGCCCGGCCATCCGTGCTGGACCCTGCGCTCTGCACAGCCACCTCCTGGTGAGACTCTCAGGCCCTTCTCTGTGCACGCACTCCTCCTTATGTGCGGGCAGGCCAGGAAGGGAAACCCCTCCCCTGGCAACTCCTGCTATCCCACACTTAGCAGGTTGATTTCTGGGATAAGCGTTGCCCCTTCTACCCAACCTCATTAAAAAGCCAACTTCGTTGCAGGAGGTAACAGGCAAATACTGGAGGGGCGGGAGAGCGTGGTGGTTAGGAGTGGGAGCTCTGGACGGCCTTGTTCAAATCCCAGCTCTGCCCACTGCAGTGGTAGAGATGGGCTCTGGGGAGGGAGGTCCCAGAGGAGGAGGGAAGAAGGAGACACTTTGGTGGATGGGAGAGAGCCACCTTGAACAAATGATCTGTCCGAGTCTCAGATTCATTACCTATAAAAAAAGTAATAATAATAAAGAATTTATGGGATTGTTGTGATAATTAAATGAGATAAGGTACAAAAAGCCCTTCACATGGCATTTCCTTCACCTGAAGTGCTCAAAATATGTTAGTTGCTAACAGGGTCACAGTAATGATGGTGATGACCCCGAGGCCTTTGTGTGAATGAGGCCTGGATCAGAAGGCAAAGGGTCCCAGAGCAGAAAGCAGGCATGAGTGGAAGAGGATCTGGACAGCGTGTCCTGTACAAGACTGGGCAGGGCACCAATCAACTGATGACCTCAGGCAACTCATTCTTGCTCTCAGGACCTCAATTTCCTTATTGGTGACCTCTAACCCTGTTTTCTTTGAAAATTCTTTTTTTTTTTTTTAAGATTTTATTTATTTATTTGACAGAGAGAGATCACAAGTAGGCAGAAAGGCAGGCAGAGAGAGAGGAGGAAGCAGGCTCCCTGTGGAGCAGAGAGCCCGATGCGGGGCTCGATCCCGGGACCCCGAGATCATGACCTGAGCCGAAGGCAGCGGGTTAATCCACTGAGCCACCCAGGCGCCCCTTCTTTGAAAATTCTTAAAGATTTGGGGCACCTGGGTGGCTCAGTGGGTTGGTTAAAGCCTCTGCCTTCAGCTCGGGTCATGATCCCAGGGTCCTGGGATTGAGCCCCGCACGGGCTCTCTGCTCAGCGGGGAGCCTGCTTCTGTCTGCCTCTGCCTACTTGTGATCTCTGTCAAATAAATAAATAAAATCTTTAAAAAAAATTTTTTTAAAGATTTTATTTACTTCAGAGGGAGGGGGAGCCGCAAAGGGAAAGGGAGAGAGAGTCTCAGGCAGACTCCTCGCTGAGTGCAGACCCCCCCACCCCCAATGAGGGGCTCGATCTCATGACTCTGAGCTCATGACCGGAGCCAAAACCAAGAGTCAGTTCCTTAATGAACTGTGCCACCCAGGTGCCCCTCTAACCCTGTTTTCTATGGCTTTCAGGGGAGGGGGGAGGGAAGAATCAAGGACACCCCAAAGCAGCTCTGTGGACCCCCCATGTTTGCCCCTGCCTTTCCTCCTAAGGACCCCTGTTTCCCCTGGCCCAGCACAGGGATGAAGGCCAGGCAGGGCCTGGATAACTGGGTCCCACCGTAGCCTCCCCCTCTGTCTCCTGCCTCCCAACAGCGTGCAGGTGGAATTGTGCTTTGCTTACAACCAGAGTGCCGGGAACCCCAACTATAGGAGAAACATCAGTGAGTGTGGGGGTGTGGTAGGGGGAGGGGCATGGTTGCCCAGGCACGGATAACACCCTGTCCTCCCCCAGCCCTGGCCTACACGCTGGAGGCCGACCGGGACCGCCGACCGCCTCGGCTTCGCTTTGCCCGCAGCCAGTCTGCCGTCTTCCATGGCTTCTTCTCCATGCCCCACACGCGCTGCCAGAAGCTGGAACTACTCCTCATGGTGAGGGAGGGGCGGGGGCGGGACACCAGCTCCAAGATCTGGAGGAGGGAGGTAGACGCCCCCCAGGTCAGGGGCAAGGGACTGGAGTCTCCCCAGAAACAGAGGTTGGGGAGGTAGACCTGGGAGGCCATAAGCCTGCAGCGGGTACAGTGCACAGAATGTGGTAGAAAGAGATAGGGCCTTGGAATGGGGATGGGTGCCAAAGGGCTCATCACCTCTTACAAAAGTGAGGGGTGTGGGACTCTTGGTTTAGTTGGTGTCTGGAGGGCAAAAGGGGCCCGTGAGTGCGGGACCAGCTCGGCCCCTCTCTAGGATATCTAGGTTGAAAGAGCTCATCGTGGGGACCCTGGGGATGAAGGGAGGCTCAACCAATCCCATCCCCAATACACCCCCCACCCCCAACTCTGGAGAGAAGGAGTCCCATCACCTTGCTTGCAGATCGAAGTTGTAGGAAGGGGGTCACTTTGGTTATCGGACCAGAGGGGGTTCAGCCGTACTGGGGTTTTTCAGGGTGGGTGGAGGCTCTGCTCCTTGAGGGTTCAGGGTGGTGTGAAGAGTCAACTTGGGGAGAGGGGAGGGGAGCGCAGTGCTGGGCTCAGCTCCCCCTCCTTCCCCAGGACAACGTCCGCGACAAACTCCGTCCCATCATCATCTCTATGAACTACTCTTTACCTTTGAGGATTCCTGAGCACCCCCGGCTGGGGCTGTGGTCCCTAGACCCCTACCCGGTGCTGAATCAAGCACAGGTTCTGGAGAACCACACTGAGGTGAGTGGGGCCAGGGCCGGAAGAGTGGGGACTGGGAGGCCCGTGAAGCCAGAGGTCGCTGTGCCCGATAGGTCCTCACGCCTCCGGCCACCCCCAGGTCCAGTTCCAGAAAGAGTGTGGCCAAGACAACAAATGCGACAGCAACTTGCAGATGCAAGCGGCCTTCGTGTCGGAGCTGGGGCAGCCACTGAGCAGGTGAGCTCTGGGCCACGCTGATTGGCCAAGGGTGGGGCGGGGCTTCATTGGTGAGGGGCGGGGCCCTGCGGGTCTGGGAGGTCCTAGGGACTTTGGAAGATTCGAGGGGAGGGGCCACAGGGAGAGGCACAGGGAGAGCAGGGATGTTAATTGGCCAGGTGGATGCTTCTGGCCTTCGCTGGCCAGGAAAGGGGCTTTCTTCTCCAAGGGAGGCTGCAGTGGGGGGGCTTGGCTATCCCGAGACCGAGTTTTCTTTACTCAGAAGACCTGAGGGGCGGGGCCTAACTGATCAGGGGTGGGCCTGGGGCGGGGCTCTGGGCTCAATCCCGGGGGTCCTCCCCACCCCCCCCCCAGGCTGCAGTACAGCAGAGATGGCCGGAAACTGCTCCTGAGCATCAATGTGACCAACACCCCCAGCAGGGAGCGCGCTGGGGAAGACGCCCACGAGGCACTGCTCACCCTGGCAGTGCCTCCCGCCCTGCTGCTGTCTTCAGTGCGCCCGGTGAGTGCCCCCTCCCAGGGCTCGGAGCCCAAGCAGGGCCCCGTGAGCATTTACATCCTTATATGCATGTCATTTACATGTGTTCCCATTAGTCCCGTGTTCACCCTGCTTCCTCTTGGCGGGGCTTCCTTGGGTGCTTGTGGGGGCTGTCATGCTATAGGAACCTCTAGGCATCAGACCCAGTGCCACAGGGAAGGGGCTGGAGATGCCCGACTCAGACCACCCACGCTTGATTCGTCTACTTTCCTCAGGCTGGGACGTGCCAGGCCAACGAGACCATTGTCTGTGAGCTGGGGAACCCCTTCAAACGGAACCAGAGGGTGAGTGCGGGCCACACCTTCCCAGGCCTTTGGGTCCCGGGCTGCTACACTGACGAGCTCCTTAACTCTGCCTCTGCCTGCCTGCTTCCCAGGCTTCCTTGAAGGAAAGAGCCAGGGTAGGAGACAGGGCAATACAGGAGGACATGGGGGGAGGCCCAGAGACTAAGAAAAATGGGGCCACTGGCGATGCACAAAACTAGAGCAGTTGGAGGTGAAGAACTTGATTTTGCTGTGCACCTACTATGTGCCAGGCCCTGAGTCCAAGACTTCACACTTTTTTTATGCTGCAGTTCTCACAAACTTTTGAGGAGGTAGATGCTGTTTTACAGAAAGATAATATAGGCTTAGTAAGTTACAGTAACTCTGGTGCCTGGTAGCTCAGTCGGTTAAGCACCTGACTCTTGATTTTGGCTCAGGTCATGATCTCGGGGTCATGAGATCAAGCTCCCCTTGGGGGCTCTGTACTTGACATGGAGTTTGCTGGAGATTCTCTGACTCTCCCTCCCCCTCTGTCCCTCCCCCTGCCCATGCTCTCCCTCTCTCTAAATAAATCTTTCTTTAAAAAAGAAAGTTACAGTAACTTACTCAAGGTGATGTTGTTGAAAGTAGCAGAAATGTCATGGACAGAGAAGAAGGGGAAAGGGAAGCCAGATGAGGCTAACGGGGCAAAAGTGTGGACAGAGGTGGCCAGGAAGAGACTCCTTGCCCAGAACAGGGATGGGGGGAGGCCAGAGAACCAACTCCCTTGAATAGAGTTCAGCCCCTCTCTCCCCCATGGCATCACCCCTGCCCGGCCCCACACGCCCCTCTCTGCCTCCCTTGTCCTCATGGCAGATGGAGCTGCTCATCGCTTTCGAGGTCACCGGAGTGACCCTGCACACAAGGGACCTCCAGGCGCAGCTGCAGCTCTCCACGTGAGTGACCTCAAGAAGCCAGTCTATGGCAGGGGTGAGACACCCTGGGATCTCCTGCAGCCCAGGCCTTCGCTGACAGCTCTCGCCTATCCCCTGCATTCCCTCCTCAGGTCAAGTCACCAGGACAACCTGTGGCCCATGACCCTGACGCTGCTGGTGGACTACACGCTCCGGGCCTCACTCAGCATGTGGGTACCATCCTTCCCCCAGCCTTGCTGCGATGGTGTGGGGGCTGCCCTGTCCTCAACGTGGCTCCCAAGCTCCGCGGACACACCCGTCTAGGCCTAGTATCCTCAGGCCTCTGCTACCCCTGGGCTTCCCCTAACAGCAGTCACTATTATTACCCTTGCTATTATTACTTCCCTTGGAAGGCAGGTAGCAGCAGAGGAATCAGCCAGTCCGGGGCCAAGGTTTCGGCGTGGCCCTACCATTTCGAGGGCGCTTGTTGTGCTAGGAATTTTACATACAGCAGCTCACCGACTTCCCACAGCAGCCCCATGTTATAGCGACTTCAGTGAACTCCATTTTACAGATGGGGAAGCCGAGGCTCTGGGAGGATACATAACTTGCTTGAGCGATAACCGGTACACAGCGAGTGAATGCAAAGCTGGGATTTATCTCAGGTCTGCCTGATGTCAGAGGGGCTGGAGTTCGCCTACCTTGGTGCCCACCCCCTCTGCCAAGGCCCCTCCCACCCCCTCAGACTCCAGCATCTTTCTTACCCCTAGAGTGAATCACCGACTACAAAGCTTCTTCGGAGGGACGGTGATGGGTGAGTCTGGCATGAAAACTGTGGAGGACGTGGGAAGCCCCCTCAAGTATGAGTTCCAGGTAAGGGGGCCACAGGGACCCCGGGCGGGGACTTCTAAGGCAGGGAGGGCCTGGGGTCTGAGGGTGTGGGGGTTGGGGATGGGTGAGATAGAGGTGGTTTGCCAGGAGGCGGTGCCATGACACCCCTTGTGCCCACAGGTGGGCCCAATGGGGGAAGGGCTGGCAGCCCTGGGGACCCTGGTCCTAGGGCTTGAGTGGCCCTATGAAGTCATCAATGGCAAGTGGCTGCTGTACCCCACAGAGATCACCATCCACGGCAATGGGTCCTGGCCCTGCCGGCCACCTGGAGACCTCGTCAACCCTCTGAATCTCACTCTCTCTGTAAGGACACCACTGGGGGTCTTGCATTTACATCTCATTTGCATCATATCTCATTTGCATGCTGCAGGGCAGAAAGCCCAGTGTCTTGCCCTCCCTCTCCTCATATACCATTAGGAACCTCCCTCTCCCCCTGCCCTTTCTGCCTCTCCCCTGACTCTGCTCCCACTCCTTCCTCCCAGCCAACATCCTCCTCCCTCCTCAGGTCCCTGGTGACAGGCCACCATCCCCACAGCGCAGGCGGAGACAGCTGGACCCAGGGGGAGGCCCGGCCCCCCCGCCAGTCACTCTGGCTGCTGCCAAGAAAGCCAAGTCTGAGACCAAGCTGGTGAGTGGCCAGGACAAGGTTGGGAGGGATCGTCTGCATCATCACAGGGCATGTGGGCACCAGGGGGCACCAAAGCAAGGGAGAGAGACTGGGCACACAAGTCACCAGGAGACCCTGGTCTGATGGGGCAATGTGACCCCTGTGCCATCAGGAGTCCCTAGTCAGAGGGAGGAAGACTCATCTCCTCCCTCAACGGGCATCCCACTGCTCTTGGCCTTGAGGAACAGCCAATCCGGGGGGGCCAAAGGAAGAGACGCTGGTTTAATTCCCGAGAGCCCCATCTTTTTGGGGGTGCTATAGTGCCCCAGAGTCTTGGACATTAGAGCTGGGGAATGGGAGAGGCAGGATGGAGGGGAGGCGGGTGGGCATATGTGGGTGGTGCAGGGCGCCCTCTGTTGGAAGGGAGAGAGGAACAGGCCTGGGAGGCAAGTTGAGGCCTACCTGGGCGGAGAGGTAGGAGGCAGTGTCCCAGGTGGGGGAAGCGGAGGGGTGAGGTGAGGCCGCTTGGGGTCAGCCATGGGTGGGACTAAACCAGAGGAAGAGCCAAAGGGAAAGGGTGAAGCAGGAAGAATGTGGAGCCCCAGACTGTCTCATGTCCCGTTTCTCGGCACACCTCAGAAGTGCGGCGGTGACCAGGCCCACTGCGTGTGGCTGGAGTGCCCCATTCCTGACAGCCCTGTCATCACCAACGTCACGGTGCAGGCCCGAGTGTGGAACAGCACCTTCATTGAGGTCAGTGCCTGGGTCTGGACGTCTCTACTGCGCCCCCTCCAGGGTGGGGAGAGTAACAGGGAGAGAGGGAGGCCAGGGTCACAGCCAGGCCTCGTGCGCCCCTGTGTGTGCGTGTGGCAGTGACAGCCTGACAGCGTCGGACTTCACCCAGGAGGCACCGTACACCTGCCCCTGTAGGCCTGTCAGTGTTAGTGTGTGCGTCTGTGTGTGCGCGTGATGTCATGTTCATCTCCAGCCAGAATGACCTTCTCCCAGGAGTCTGTTCCCTCCTGTGTCTGTTCCTTTCCCACCCCCACATCGCTGCGGTGCCGCTCCCTCTCCCGGGAAGGCCAGCTCCCCTTCTCTTACCTCTGCACTTGAGCTCCTCTTCAGCCTTCAAGCTCTCCCCAGCCGCTTCACCACCAGTGAGGTCTTTGCTGAAGTTTCCAGCCGCAAACGACCTCTCTAGAACTTTCTCCGAAGCCGCGCGTGCTGCTGATCACGCTCTGCTCTGGGTTGCCCTTACTCCCATGCCAGCCCCCTAGACCAGATTTTTTCTGCAAACGACAAGATTATCAATCTTTTCAGCTTTTGTGGGGGCGTGCAGTTTCCGCTGCAAGTCCTCAGTCCCGCCACTGAGCACCAGCCACCGTAAACAATGTAGAAAGGAACGGGCGTGGCTGTGCGCCAAAAACATTTTATTTACAAAAGCATGTGCCAGGCCAGATTTAGCCCAGGGACCTGACCCTAGACCATGACCTTCCTTGTCCCTGCTGTCCCCCGCATCCGGCGTCGGACCCGATGCATGAATGATGTGGATTTTTGTGTGCAGATGTCTGGCTCTCGGAGCCCTTGGGGTGCTGCTTAAAGATGCCAAGTGGTGGGAGGGTGCCCTGGGGAGGATGCTCAGGGTCAAGAGGGAGGCTCCGAGGGGCATCAGATGCTTCTTTGGACCCCCCCCCCCAAATCCAGGATTACAGAGACTTTGACAGAGTCAGTGTATCGGGCTGGGCTACCCTGTTCCTCCGAACCAGCATCTCCACCATCAACATGGAGAATAAGACCGTGTGGGTGAGTGAGCACGTTAAGGAGCCAGAGTGCCTGGCCCGGGCATGGGGGCGTGGGGTAGGTTTTCAGAACACCCGCACACACGTTAGCTATGCGGTTCTCCATCTTGGCAGCACGTGAGACTCCTCTGGAGGGCTCCCGCTGTCTGGACTATACCCCTAAGCCATGAAATCTGAGTCCCGGGAGGCGGGACCCCAGGTGGGATATGGTTATGAGTCCCCCAGTGACTCTGCTGGGGCTTACTCGATCTGCACAACTTGTCTGTGAGGGTGTTCTCTCTCCGTGGAGACTTGAAAACAAAGTTCTCAAACTTGATTCTGAGTTACATTGGAGAAGGGGAAAAAAGGAAAAAATTGTCCATTTTTTCGTGTAAAAGCTATAGTGGAGATATGGAGGACATAATATAGGAGATGAAGAAGAGGGTTGCTTAAATGTATTGTGGTATATCTCCTAAAATAAATTGAGGCAGTGGAGGAAAGCTGGAAAGACCAATGGAACAGAAGAGACATTTACGTCACTATCCAGATGGCATTTTTAACCAATGGAGAAAGTTGGATTATGAAGCGGTGTTGGGGGAGCACATTTGGAAAGTAAAGACAGACCCCTTCCCTCACATGATAACCAAAAACTACACTGGAGTTAGATTAAATATTTACATAGAGGAAATAAAACTTAATATACCAGGAAAAAACTCAGAAAATAATTTAATAATAATCTTTAATTACGGGGAGAAGGAGTTATTTTACTAAATCCAGAAGTTGCAAGGGAAACATTTGACCAATCGGATGGTATGACATTTTAAATCTGTATACAGTGAAAGAGATAAAGAGAAGCTAGAAAGACAAACGATAGGTTGCTTTTAAAAGAGTTTCCAGGGGCGCCTGGGTGGCTCAGTGGGTTAAAGCCTCTGCCTTCGGCTCAGGTCATGATCCCAGGGTCCTGGGATCGAGCCCCGCATCGGACTCTGCTCAGCAGGGAGCCTGCTTCCCTTCCTCTCTCTCTCTGCCTGCCTCTCTGCCTACCTGTGATCTCTGTCTGTCAAATAAATAAATAAAATCTTAAAAAAAAAAAAGAATTAAAAAAAATAAAAGAGTTTCCAGCATGATGAAGGATTGATATATATTCTTAGTGTGTCAAGGTAAAGGGCAACATAAACATAAACAGGCAGGGTCCACAGGGTGAACTAGAAATGGTCACTTCAGTAGTGAGGCCATAAAAATAACAGCAACAAGATTTTTTTTTTCCATCAGATTGAAAAAGATTAAAAAACTCTAAGGCTGTCTGGTGCTGATGAGGTAGAAGGAAATGCTATTGGTTAGAGTATAAATGGATGGATTGTTTTTGGAAATGAATTTGTCAATATCTATTAGAGTTTAAAACGCACACTTCCTTTGATCCGGCCCGCGATAATATATCTTAAGGAGCTAATGGGACAAATATGCGAATATAAATGTACGAGGATATTTGAAAGCGTGGTTTATAATGGCATAAAATTGGAAACACTCTACATGTCTTTTGGGTAGGAGATCGGTTCAATAAATCGTGGTACATTTTGAATGGCTATCTAGTCATCAGAGATTAGGTCGATCTTTCTTAACTGACATCAGGAGATGATGATTATAGCTGAAAGAGGAGGCAGGTCGGGTCGCAGGAGGGTATGTGCAGCACAGAGACCCTGCTTATGTGGAAGAAAGGAAGTGTGTTTAACCTATGCATTAGAAACGATGGAAAGAGATTCACCAAAATGTTGAAGAGTTATTTCTGAGGAGTAAAATTACTGGGAACCTTTAGTTTCCTTGATATCATCTGTATTTAAACAAAAATAATAATCAAGGGCGCCTGGGGGGCTCAGTTGGTTGAGCGACTGCTTTCGGCTCAGGTCAAGATCCCGGACTTCCGGGATTGAGTCCCACATGGGGCTCCCAGCTCCTTGGGGAGTCTGCTTCTCCCTCTGACCTTCTCCTCTCTCATGCTCTCTCTCACTCATTCTCTCTCAAATAAATAAATAAAATCTTTTAAAAAATCAAAATAATTTTATTTTTTTTAATTTTTTTTAAAGATTTTATTTATTTATTAGACAGAGATCACAAGTAGGCAGAGAAGCAGGCAGAAGAGAGAGGAGGAAGCAGGCTCCCCGCCGAGCAGAGAGCCCAATACGGGGCTCGATCCCAGGACCCTGGGATCATGACCTGAGCTGAAGGCAGAAGCTTTAACCCACTGAGCCACCCAGGTGTCCCCAAAATAATTTTAGAGAAATAATAATGTATAGTCAGAAAAAATTTTCTCCCAATATATATAAAATACATTATATGTAATATAATTTTATGTTATAGTATATTCTATAACACTTATATGCCACATGTGTTATGTTATATTATTATATACAATATTGCATAATATGTTATAAAATATATTATATTATATATAATATAATGTAACACAATTGTATATATATTATAGTGTTTGATTACATATAGTGTATGTAATATAATTTTATAATAATATAACTATATGTGTGTGTGTGTGTGTGTGTGTGTGTGTGTGTGTGTGTGTATCTATCTCCACTGTAGGGGAAGAAAAGTAATGTTACTATATGCTCTTCATTCTTTGTTTTTTGTAAATATTTATGGACTGCTGGTTATGTACTGGGTATTGTTCAGAGCAGTTTACTGATAGTAAACACATTTAATCCTCACCAGCAACCTATGAAGTAGGTGTCATTCTCATAACCCCCATTTTACAGATGAACAACAGAGAGGTTCAGTGATTTGCCCAAGGTCACACAGCTAGTGAGTAGCACAGCTGGCACTTGAACCCAGGTAGTCTGGCTCCAGAATGCTCTTGACCACTTTGCCATACCATGAGGCAGGTATTATGATCTCCTCTATCAGAGAGCATGAAATGGAGATTCAGAGAGGTGAACTTCCTTGTCCAAGGCCACACAGTTCAAGGATGGAGCTGGTACTTAAGCCCGGATGTGTGGGTTACAAACCCAGACTCCAGGCTGCGTCCCAGGTCTGAAGCTGGTCCTCTGGGGCTGGGTCTGCACGGAGGGAAAACCAGAGGATGGAGGTATCTGGGGCTCTCAGTGGGCAGGCAGGGGCTTTTTCTGGTCCCTGAGTGCCCCCTGCTGGTAGTAGGTCAAACAGCAGGGTCCTGGGTCCCGCGCGGACAGGATGAATGAGCTTGGGGTCTAAGGGAGCCGTCACAGGGCTGAGCCCCTTGTCACCCCCGCCAGTTCTCCGTGGACATTGACTCTGACCTGGTGGAGGAGCTGCCAGCGGAGATCGAGCTGTGGCTGGTGCTTGTGGCCGTGGGTGCCGGGCTGCTGCTCCTGGGGTTGATCATTCTTCTGCTGTGGAAGGTTAGGACCCCAGACCACCAATGGGATTCCCACTCTGGGACCTCCTGCCAGCAGACCCTCACCGGCTCTCCCCTCATCCCATTCCTCATTTCCACCCACCCCCACCCTTCTCCCATGTTGTCCCCCCTTCTCCCCACTTCCCATCTCACCCCTTGCCCCCCACCCCCCATCCTCAGCTCACCCACCAGGACATTCCTGCCAGGTTAATGGGGGGATCTGCAAGCTGGAAAGGGGAAGCCAGGAGCTCTGGCTTCTGGCCACACCACCAAACAGGGGCTGGGATCCAGGCATCCAGGTTCCCCGGCCCTAAGCCCCAGCCCATGAGTGCTGCTGGCCAGGACCCCCCCAGCGCCCCCTGATGGCCCATCCCCACCTCCTCCCCTCCGCAGTGCGGCTTCTTCAAGCGAGCCCGCACTCGCGCCCTGTATGAAGCTAAGAGGCAGAAGGCGGAGATGAAGAGCCAGCCGTCAGAGACAGAGAGGCTGACGGACGACTACTGAGGGGGGCAGCTCCCTGCCCCCAGCCCACCCGGGTAACGCGGCCTCCGGGCCCTCTTCCCTGAGCCCCGCAGCTGGCCAGGGCCTCTGATTCTGTCCTATCTGCTCTTCTTCCTCATGGACCCTCCCTGTACCTCACTCGGCCCCCAGCACCGCCCCATGGAGCAGGCCACCGTCTCCCTCCACGTCCTGGAAGGGCTCAAGAGCTCTTCTCACTGCCTCCCCTGAAGATTTGGGGCCCCAAGAGGGAGCCATAAAATGCTCCCCATGCCCCCTTTGTTTTCTGGGGATCAGAAAAGGACCAAGGTCAAGGCTAGACCCCATCTATAGGCCCCACAGCAAATATCCAGAGTGATTCTGCACCTCCATTTCCACCTCCAGAGAAGGAGGGCACTAGGAGAGTCCTTCCCCTGGACCTAGTACCTTTCCTCCTTCAAGCCCTTCCAGGGTGACACGCTGGCCCCCCACCCCCACAGCGTGATCAGGGCAGACCAGCACACTCCCTAGCATGAGCAGCCTCAGTGACCGCCACTGTCTTCAGCTGCCTCCCCCCTCCTCTCTGCCTTCCTCAGCTCCACCTTCCTCTGGGGCCGAGGGTGGGCAAGCTTGCCCTCCCTGTCACAGTGCAGGGAGATGGCATGTGTTTGGGTCAGGTCCTGGCCTTGAGGGCTTCTGGTGGCGGGGGGAGGGGCTAGGCACATCTTCCTGCAACCTCGAAGGCTGGATGCTGATGCCCTTCCTTTTCTCTGCCCCCCCCCGCCCCCCAGTGTGACTTCTTTAAACGGACCCGCTATTACCGGATCATGCCCAAGTACCACGCGGTGCGGATCCGGGAGGAGGAGCGCTACCCACCTCCAGGGAGCACCGTGCCTACCAAGAAGCACTGGGTGACCAGCTGGCAGACTCGGGACCGATACTACTGATGTCCTCCCCGATCCCACCCCTGCTCCCCCAGCGCCCCTTCTATTTATCATAAGTTATGCCCCTGACAGTCCACGGGGGCCACTGCCTTTGGCCAGCGTCGGCAGGTTTGGGCACACACACCCCTCTAGCACAGGCACGTGCCGTCTGGCCGCAGGCTGCTCCCCGTAGGAGGGCTGGGGCTGGGAGGCCCTGGACACATGGGGGGCCCACCGCCTGCGGACTATGCTGGACACCACGGATGGTACACGGACATACGTGTCCCTGCCTCTGCCTGTGCCAAAACCAAGCCAAAGGGCCTCCGCCAGAGCCAGGAGGAAGAGGCCCCCACTGTGGTGACCACCTCCACCCCCATTCACACTGGACCTATCTTGAGCCATAGTCACTGGACTGACTGCTACTGAGACTACTGCTGCTGACAGGGAACCATGCACCGGGCTCCCCCAGCCGCGGCTCCCGGAGCCCCTGCCCCAGAGAGCAGGGGCCCGCCTCAGGTTGCCCACGGTGGCATTTCCAGGCCCTGGCATGCTCAGACCCAAGAGCAGAGTGGACTAGAAGGAAGGTCCCCAGGACAGCTTTCCTTCACAGATCGTTGCAATGCCTCTCTCCTTGGAGGAGATGCCTTCTGGGGAGGAATGCTGTCTGAAGGAACAGAGACAGACAAGCCACGGGACAGTCCTGGGAGCACGGAGGGATGCTCAGTGGAGGAGGGGGCCCGTCCTCCGCTAAGGAGCTGTCGGAAGGAGAGAGGAGACCCCACTTCTCACTGACCACTAGCATCCAGGCCTCTGAAGGCCCGGAGAGACCCCACCCACCCATTCCCCCCACCCCCCGCCAAGATCATGGAGGGAGTGACACTTGAATGTAGGATGGGGAGGAAGCCCTGTCCCTGCCCCATCGGCTGAACCTTGCTCTGCCCTCACCGATGACGGGTAGGGAGCCTAGAAGTGGGGTTCTTGGCTGTCCTTGGCTTTCAGAGCCAACTTAGCTCTGCCTCCTCCCCCCATGGGCTAAGTCCTGAGGCCCATTCTAGAAGTTGAGGCTGGTTCCAGGAAACCTCTCCTGACCCCTGCCTTTTGGCAGTCCCCCTTTTCCAGTCCCTACCCACTTCCATGGTACTGTAGCCGGGGAGCTCTCTCCCCCTCCTGTGCCTTCTTTGTATATAGGCTTCTCACGGCAACCAATAAACAGCTCCTGGTTTGTACGCTCTGCATTGTCCTCCCTTCACCACGCCCCCCACCCTCCTGTCCTAACCCCCTGTCCAGTCTGGTGATGTCAAACAGCTGACCCCTAGGTGGAAAAAGGCAGGGGCAGGGATCTGAGAGGCTGGCGGGGTGATGATAGATGCGGGACGCACCAGTCCCTGCTCTCAGGGACGTCCTGATCTAAAGGATGGTCATGGCCATCTAGCTGAGATCCAGAACATAAAGTCTGGGAAAACACCTGAGTAGACTGGATAGAATCCAAAATGGCTTCTTGGTGGACAGTGTGCTGGCCCTGGGGAGGGAGGAAGGAGAAGGGAGATGGAGGTGGTGGCGGTGGCGTGCCGGGTCCGGAAGAAGCAGAAAGCTACTTGGCTGTAGAAGTAGGTGGTCCTGGATAATGGAGGGAGGTTGGGTGCCATGGTAGAGAGCCAAGAGCCCTCATCCAGTGACTGGATTCAGAAGAGAGCCTGCTTTTCTGCCTCAAGCCCACCCCTAGACACCATGATGAGTAGATCAGAGGGTGAACCAGTGACTCAAGACTGGAAAGACTGGAAGGTCATGGTATCCTCCAGTGTCTGGGCAGGAGTACCTGGCATTCTAGTCTTGTGGTCATTCCTCCAAGGGTGCTTCAGTCCCAAGCCCCCATAGCCCACAGCATTGGGTCAAGCCCTCTGCTTCCCAAGGTCACTCTTCCCCACAGGCCGGGGAGAACAGAGCAGGGCTACATTCCCTGTGACTTCTTTGTCCTAAATTGTGGCATAGGTCCTTATGTCAGTTGTCCTCAAAGCTATGACCTATGGAAGACTTCACTGAAGGCTGAAAATTACTACTCAGAGAAGCCTAGCAGCAGATCCTCAGTTCAGCTGCTCTGAGAGCCCACAGACCCAGGCTATCCTCCCAGGAGTCTCTCCCGATGTCTGCCTCGGTGTCCCCCAACTTGCCTCCCTGCCCTCTGCTGCCCCCACCAGAGCCCACACCTCCCACCCCTCACTTTCTGTGCTGGGCCTGCCCTTTCCCAGTGAAAAGTGAATTAATAGCAGAAGGTCCAGTTCCTCCGGGAAAGCCCCAGCCCCTACCCAGAGGGCTCAGAACTAGAAATCAGAACCCCCAGGTCCTTTTCCAAAACCTGGGTTATTCACTCGGTCAGGAGTAATACTACATGTGGGGTTGGCAAAGCCCAGCTCAGGCTGAGCAGAGCTCAGGCCCACTCAGCCCTGTCCTTTGGGGACACTTCCTGCTTAAGAAAAAGGTAGGATCTAGGGATCTACACATCCCTCTGGCCAGCTCCACAGGCTCAGCCCCAAGGCGCGTGCGTGCGTGCCTGCGTCACTGTTTAAGCTTGGATGAGAACACAGTCCTCTCTCTTTCTCTCTCTCTCTCTTTCTCTCTCTCTCTCTCACACACACACACACACACCCTGAAGTATAAGTAGTCATTTTCACAACTGGTGCTATACTTTTATAAAAGAAACATAATGGCAGGGGAACCTGGGTGGCTCAGTCAGCTAAGTGTCCGCCTCTGGCTCAGGTCATGATCCCAGCATCCTGGTTTCAAACTCCTTGTCGGGCTCTCTGCTAAGCAGGGAGTTTGTTTCTCTTTCTCCCTCTGCTGTTCTCCCTGCTTGTATTCTCTTGTGCTCTCTGTCAAATAAATAAACTTCTAAAAATTTTTGCAAGATTTTATTTAAAAAAAAAAAAAAAGGTAGAGAAGCAGCAATGCCCACTTTATAGAAAAAGGTCCTCGATAATGTCAAGCTTCTGGAGCTCCTTGGAGCTGTAGCACCTCTAAACCGTTCCCAAAGAGGATCTTGGCTTTTGTGTCACTAAAAGGACCCATAAGGTGATTCTCCCCCTCTGGACACAGGTCTGGGTTGCACTTCCTGGCTCCCCTCCTGGTTGGATGAGATCATGTGACCAATTCTGGCCAATCAGTTGTGAGCAGGAGGGACATGGCTCAATTCTGGGCTGAGACCGTTAAATGTTGGGTGAGAGTCCCCACAGTTCTGCTTTCCTGATTCAGCTGTTGTAGAAGTCTGCCTTGAGATAAAATGTCTATCAGTCTGAGTCCCCGAGAATCTCCCTCCCACCACCAACCTGCCTTGTACATGTAATAGGAAATTTGGGCATGGTGGGATGGGGAAGAGCTTAACCTCAGCATCATCTAACTTAGCTTGACCAAGCCATGCCACTCCCATTATCACCCTGAGACAATCTCTGCGGAAGGAATTTTGCTCCAAGCACGGAGGCCACAATATAGAAGTCCAGCGGAGAGGATCGCGGGCAATATCCTCTCCTACACCTAGTGTCAGAGTTCACAGCCATTTCCTCATTACTTACATTTTTAAAAAGACTTATTTATTTATTTACTTATTTGAGAGAGAGCAGGGAGAGGGGCAGAGGGATAAGGAGAGACTCCTCAAGCAGATTCCCTACTAAGCCCGGCACGGGGTTCAGTCTCATGATCTTGAGATCATGACCCGAGTCCAAAACCAAGAGTCTGATACTTAACTGACTGAGCCACCCAGGCTCCCCTCCTTACTTAAATTTTGACAATAGTAATAGCTATTAATGATTAATTATTTATTACATTTATGTGCGAGGCACAGGGCTGGGTTTTTTTGTGTGTGTGTGTTTTTTTTTTTTAATCTAAGTACCTATATGCAACCTGAACACGGCACCCTGCAACATCATGAGTGATTTAATTGCTAGATGGAAGGATATTTGGTGGTCCTCCCTGATGACTCTGTGGCATGTCTGCCTGGTGGTGCCCACTCATTTTTCCTTTTTTTATGTGCCTTGTGCTGTGCCTGGTGCTGGTGATAGAGCAGTGAATTATACAGACACAGCCCTGCCCTCCTGGAACTCAAAGTCTAGTGGAGGAAATGGATGAGTCAGCAGATGATTTCCACTCAGTCTGATAGGAGCCAAATGGTGATAAGGTTGGGCAGGTCTAAAGAGCCCTTAGAGGGGTGCCTGGGTGGCTCAGTGGGTTAAAGCCTCTGCCTTCAGCTCAGGTCATGATCCCAGGGTCCTGGGATCGAGCCCCGCATCGGGCTCTCTGCTTGGCAGGAAGCCTGCTTCCTCCTCTCTCTCTCTCTGCCTGCCTCTCTGCCTACTTGTGATCTCTGTCTGTCAAATAAATAAATAAATAAAATCTTTTAAATAAATAAATAAATAAATAAAGAGCCCTTAGAGGTAGCCCAGAACCCAGCCTGGTAGGGTCGGAGACTTGAAGAATGCATAGGTGGCAAGAAGAATGAATGATCCCAATAGAAGAGACAACATTTGAAAGGGCTTGGAGACTGGAGGCTGGTTCAAGGCAGTAGATAAGTAAGTATGACTGGGAGTTGAGCAGGGTAATATGGAGGGAGGAAGCTGGAGAGTTAAGCCAAAGCAGATCGTGCAAGAGCTGGAAAGGCACCAGTAAGAAGCAAAGAGCCACTGAAAGTCTGTGAGCAAGGGAAGTAACAAGTTCAGATTTGCTTTTGAGAATGATCCCTGAGCCTGTTTCCTCGTCTATATGATGGGGATAATAATAGCACCGGAGAGCCGTCGGGAGAATTAAAGGGGATAACCATGCAGACAGTATCTGGCACATAGGTTATTATTCATTCAGGCTTCCCAGTGGAAGGGAAGCCTCGCGCATAGCTCCGTGTTGACTGTAATCACATTGTTACACAGTAACTACTTATTTACTTATGCAGCTACCTCCCAAACTAAGGAAGGAAATGATCCAGGGAGAAGACTACCTCCTTGTCCTTTCTGTGTTTCCTGTCCCCAAGACAACGCCCAGCACATATTGAGCAGTAGGTCAGTGGTGCCCAGGACTGAACAGTGAACGAGCGAAAACATCAAAGGGACAAGACGGGAGGGGGCCGGAAGGGGTTTGGAAGGGGTGTCAGGGCGTACCGCGTTTCACCACAAGAGCGCGCGCTCTGTTCCGCGGAGAGCTGAGGGCTGCTGGGGAAGGGCGGGCATCCAGGCGCCCAGATCACCTGCCAGGACCTTTCTCTAAGGCAGCCCAATGCGAAGATCGTCGCTTTCTCAGGTCAAATGAGTAACGAATAATCGAAGTGTTTTGAAAACTGCACTCGCAGCGCCGATGTTAAGGGCTGCCTCCATCACCGTCAGTCCTTAGGGTTTTGACTCCGGCCGTCTTTTCCCCGGCCGCTTGGATCTTTATGGAAGGCGGGGGGCGGCCACGTCAGTATGAGAGATTAGCATGGGCTTGCATCCTGATCCCGAAGTTTGCAAACTTTCCCAGTCCGAGTCACTGTCATCCGGACTGGGAACCCACCAGATCGCCCCCCTCCAGGAGCGCAAGTGGGGTCAGGACAAGTGAAACAGGTCCCTTTGAGAGGGAAGCTATTCGGACAATTTCAGGGGAGGCGAGTGAAGGAGATGTGGGAGGGCGCGGGGGAGGAAAAAGTAAAAGGGAGGAGGAATGACGAAACTCTGGGGAGGTAGGGGTTAAGCCGGACTTGGCCCAGAGGAGGAAAGGGCGGAGCCAATGCTCGGGAGGCGGGCTCTCGCCGCGGCCTTGCGAAAACAACAGGCCGCCCGGGGCAAGGACTGGGTTAAGGGGGGCGGGTCCAGGGGGAAGCCACGTGCCGAGGCGAGAGGCGATTGGCTCTGCCGGCGTTGTTTGTGAGCGGCCATTGGCGACGTCAGAGCGCCGCGACGAGCCGATTGGCCGGGGCTTGGAGGACTGCCCGCCCAGGGGCGGGGAGGAGGCTGCAGGTCCCAGTTGCTGGGCCGGGCTGGGCCGGGCTGGGCCGAGCTGGGCCGAGCTGAGCGGCCGCGCTGCCCGCGGGGGGACCCGAGGCCGAGCCCAAGCTGCGGCCGCCGCTGCCGCCGCCGCCGCCACCATGCGCTGGATCCGCGCTCTGCTGAAGAATGCGTCGCTGGCAGGGGCTCCCAAGTACATCGAACACTTCAGCAAGTTCTCCCCGTCCCCGCTGTCCATAAAGCAGTTTCTGGACTTTGGTACGGAGTGGGTGGGGTGGGGGCGGCTGGCCGTGGGGGCTCGCGGAGCTCGGGGAGCGGTGAGGGAGGGGGCCCTGGCCTTGAAAGATTAACGCGGAGGAGAAGAGAGGCCCTACGTGACAGGGAAGGGTTGCTGGGGTACAGGCAGGAAAGAGTTAAGGCGGTGGGGGAGGAGGGGCAGAGACTGGCCCTGAAAGGGTTAAGGTATCCTGGGGAAAAGCTCCGTACTGGGCTGTCAGTGGGAAGTGGGGGCACTGAGAAGGAGGGGTCTAAGTGTCTCTCTGGGCTTTGTGAAAGGTCTTGCCCAGTAAGGCACAGCAAGGAGGTGATGTTAGGGCAGAAAGGGAGTGGGGTATATCCAGACAGAAAGGGTTAATGGTGGTTGTCCTAGTGACTCAGAGTGTTGGAGATGGAGAAGAAACGGGGCAGGGAGTAACAAACAAGGCGGGATTAGGAGGTGCAGACAGCTGGAAGGAGACCTGGGCTGGGGTGGGCACTCTGGGGTCAGGTGGGGACCCAGCTCTTTAAGAAAAATGTCAACAGGAGGGAGGTGGCTGATGAGCACACCCCGACCCACTGAAGAAACCCCAGCTGGCCCAGTAGGCAAGGACACTTGAAGAGCAAATCTGCCTGGGCCTGGCTTCCTGTCCCCAACCCAGTGGAGGCCTGGAGCACCATGAAGTGGAGTCAGAAGGCTTGCAGCCTTGGCAGCCCCTAGGTTCCTGGGCCAGCTCACCCATCAGCAACCCGAGGGTTGCCTCTGGAGCAGAAGCAAGGCTGTGCCACTGTGGCCACTGAAACAGGCATTGTGTGGGCCCTGTCCCCTGTCTGTCTACACGGCATTTCCCTGGTGCCAGCTGGGGATTAGGACGGGGTGCCCAGGTCTCTCCAGAGCTGAAGAGACAGTGCCTGGCTCAAGTTACAGCTGCGTCACTGAGGGGAGAGGGTGGGGAGGAGGCAACCAGGACACAGGGCCCCTGTTCTCCAGGACTTGTCTGCCTGTCCCCCTGCCCTGTTTGAGCTCCCCCCATGTAGAAAAGCCCCCTGGACCCATTGTCAGCCACCAGTAGCTGTCCAGTCCAAACTGGACCCCAATTATAGAAATGGGCTGGGTGGGGCTCACAGAGAGTTTGGTCCACTTGCAGTGCAATTGGGGAAACAGATCTTCAGAAGGGTAGTCACATGCCCTAGGTGGCAGGCTTGGAAGCAGAACTTAGACTAGCATCTCCCTCTTCTGACTCTAGGCCATGGCCTTGGTCTACCACTCCCATCTTCATCTTGAAGCCAGACCAAGGACCAAGACATTTGGGCTCCCATCCTCGGGCCCTTTGTGCCTCCCACGTGGGCATTAATGCAGGGACAACTCTACAGTAGTCATCGAGACCAGCCTGGGTGAAGACAGACTGGGCCAGAAAGAATGCTGGGGCCCCGCAGATGCCATGGGCCAGGTACAGTGCCCCTCAGCCAGGCCCAGACCTGGGAAGGCGTGGTTTTCCCAGGTTCCTCTGCCCACTGGATCCACCCCACTCTACCCCTTCCACCTCCCAAAGCGAGTGTCTGCTAGGAGAGGCAGAAAGGGAAGAAGCGAGGTAACTGAGGCCAGAGCTGGCTCCAGATGGGCCTGGGAGTGGCACTGTCCCCTGTGGTTGAAGGCATGCAGGCTTGGGGGAGGTGGGGACACAAGCTTGGAGAGGGTTGGGCAGGGTGGCGTGGTTGTGGGCGCGCTGCAGGAGATCAAGAGAGCTACTCTGCTCTGTGCCGTTGGTGACTTCTCTGAACCCTCAGGAAATGAAGGATTTAATCGACCTGACCCCTGAGATCACCTGTGGCTCCAGTGGTTTGCAGCTCTGTGGGCTCACCTCTCTCTCTCTATCTCCCTCAGGGTCCAGCAATGCCTGTGAGAAAACCTCATTCACCTTCCTCAGGCAGGAGCTGCCTGTGCGCCTGGCCAACATCATGAAAGAGATCAACCTGCTTCCTGACCGAGTGCTGAGCACACCTTCAGTGCAGCTGGTCCAGAGCTGGTGAGACCCCCGGCCAGGTCCCTATACCTCCCACTCTGCTGCCAGGGCTCCCAGAGTCTCTGTGCTCTCAGCAGCCTTGAGTGGGGTAGGGACAGAGGGGAAGCACAGGGGCTCCAAGAGGCTGGAGAGTTGCCCCAAGGTCAAGTGGAATACTAGGCCAGAGCAGGGAGTGAGATAAAGCTCCTAGCCTCCATGTTTACCAGCCCTATGCTTACCACTCTTCCTTTCTCCAGAAACCCAGGGCCCACCCGGGGAATTGTTTTCACAGCCAAAACCCAAACCATGCCAGTATCGGCGTTCACCACCAGCTCTGGTTCTGAACACCCAGCACCTACTGGGTCTTATTTACCTGGGGACAGGCCACATTATAGGGAAACAGAAACAGGAAGAAACGAATTTTCAAATGATATAATCCAAGCTACAAGTCAGACTGTTTTGGATGTTGAGAAACACTCAAGACACAGGGATGACATCCAGCCCCGAGAACTTTGGAGGGGCAAAGACCAAAAGTTGCTCCGGTAGCAGAAGGAAATCCTCAGTAAAGTTTCCTCTAGAAGTCTGTCCCAGGTTAAGTAATTGGATGACAGACTCCTAGCCTCCATGTGACCAACGGCTGGTCACATGAGGAACAAACAAGAGTTTGTTGTGTGACTGGCACGCCAATGGCGAATCCTGATTGGTCTTTGGTGGCATCTGTGCCAAAACGCTTTGCCAGTTCTCCTGGCTGTGGTGCAGCGTGGCTGGGGTCGCCTGTTGGATTTGGGAGCAGGGATCCGCACCTGCTGCGAGCGCAGCGCGGTGTCGGAGGCAGGAAAGCAGCAGCAGGTGCCCTCCGGGAGCTACGGAGATCGTAGATGGTGGTGGGAGCAGGGAGCTGGCAAAAAGTTACTTTTACTGAAGAAAGAAAATGTTATTTAAAAAGTCACATGGGTTGGGGCTTTTTTCCTCCTCATGGTGGAAGTACAACATGTCCACGTGGACATTTGGAAGACACGGGAAAATAGAAGAGAGTGCCAGCCACTACCCTCCACGCCATAACCAAACACTGGTCGGGTTTCAGAAGGTCCTAGTGGTGTGCTTCTAGCATCGTTTCTATGCATGGATGGACGCAGAGGCAGGACTTACTCTGGTTTAAGGAGATTCGGGAAGGACAGTGGCGGTGCACAAGGCCAGGCTCCTAGCAGGCGCACACAGGGTGTCAGGTGAAGCAGAGAGTTGTGGGGAAGTTGAAGTGGACACATAGAGGAGGTGACATGTCACCAGGCCTTCCAGGGGCCCGGAGTGAGCCTAGACCTAGAAAGACGGGAGGGGCATTCCAGGCCTCGGAGCTGCCTGTGCCCGGGCATGGAGGCAGGCAGGGGCCCAGCGAGGGCCTCTGGGACCTGACTCTGTGCCAGCAGCACTGTTTGGTGCAAGCTGTGAAGGGGAACAGGGACAGAGGGCAGGGGCTGGCACTCCTATAGCCCAACCAGGTCACCCCTCGCTGGGCCCTGGCCCTCGGAGGTGTGGGACATCTGAGCCAAGCAGCATTTCCCAGTGCGGGGTGGTGGGGAAGTCATGGGGTGGAGACAGAAGGTGCCATCTGTTTGCCTGCTCATCCTCCAGCTCTGCCCGGTTGACTGGCCTGGCTGCCTCTCCGGCGAGCCCCTGACGCCAGGACAGGCCCTTTTAGGCCCCTCCCTGGACACTGTGTTCCTAGGAGAGCTGGGGGATGTGTGTCGGGATGTGGGGGAGCAGGGAGCCACTGAACTGCCCGTGACTCCCCCAGGAGAGGCCATTTCTGAAAACCAGTTACGCAGTGTGGGCTGGGCCTGGCCTTTCTTCCCTTGAAGCTTCTAAGTCATGCCCAGCAACAGCAGGACAGAGCGAAGTTAGACAAGAGAGAGCTCTTCCCGGTGGTTGATTCAGCTGAGAACAGGCCACGGGATTGCTAGAATGTCCTGACGCACCGACCAGAGCCTGCTGAGGTTGTTTCCGGGGAATGAGCATCATTGGCTGCAGCGAGAAAGCCTGAGGTCCAAGAGGAGGAGGGACTTTCTGCTGGAGAGAGGTGGACGAGGTGGCCGCCTGTGAGAGAGGGCAGACCCCCTCTAGGAGAACCCGCTGCCGGCTCGAATGCAGAAGTGGTGGCGGTGGGCAGGGTCGCACTAGAGGAGGGGGACAGCGCACCAAGGAGCCTGGCAAGAGAGCCTCTACCCTCAGAGGCTGACGGGTAAGGAGCGAACGCTCCTTTTGGAAAATAGAAAAGTCCGGTATAAATGCTGTTCGTAGTGGTGGTGATATGAAGTGGGGAGGCTGATGGAGTTGTTGCTCAGCTGCAGAGAGGTTCTAGGCAAGAGTCACTGAGAATGAGTTGAGCATTCCTGGTTTTAAATAAATCTGGCGAATTGTTTCAACCAGACAGACTTGGTGCGGAGGGAGCCCGTTTTGGAGGTGCCTGGAAGGCAGTAGGAAGCCGTGGCCATTGGCCTCGTGGTCAGCATGCTCGCCTCAGAGGTGTGGCTTCGCTGCTTGCTGGACCCTTAATCCTTGACAGACCTCCCCCCACCCCTCCTCCCTGAGCCTTGGCTTCCTCACCTGTAAAATGGGGATCTGCTCTGTTTCTAAGGGCAGATGCCACGGTTCGATGCAAAAGTGTGCGGAACTCTGTCAACACAGGCCATGTCCCCGAGCTTCGCCACAGATGTGTGTGGCCAAGATTCTCTGAGACAGTTTGGGCCTCACAGCGATGGTGGTGACGAAAGCAAACAGAACTGGAGGGCCTGCCATGTGTCAGGAACTGTTCTAGGCATGTCCACACGTTCCCTCAATTAGCCTTCCCGACAGCCTTCTGTGGGAGGCCTTGTCGTTTCTCCCATTTCATAGCTGAGCATACTGAGGTTCAGAGAGGTTAGGACATGTGTGGGAGATCACTCAGGCAGCCGGGGGGAGAGCTGAGACTCCCGCCTAAGGCTGTGTGACCTGGCGGCTGCGCTTGTGAGCAGAGAGGTCGAGTGCTGGGTTCTGGGGCGGTGACCTGGATCAGAGATCGCCAAGCTCCCCGAGCGAGGCCTCGGGAGGGTAGGGTTCACTGGAATGTGCTTGCTGGCTTGGGATGTGAGAGCACGGAGAGGGCGAGAAGGCCGTCTCAGGAGGGCAGTAGGAGCATGCTTCTAGAAAGTGGGGGGTTAAGTGAGAGTCGCAGGGTAGAATCAGATGACAGGGAGTTCCCTGTCACAGAGGTCTTGCCGGGGCTGTAGAGAGGAAAGGGGCTGGAGGTAGTGCGGCCAGCAGCCTCTCGTGATCTCCCCCGCCCATGGGCAAACCCAGCCTGCGGGAGACCCGCACCCCCACCCTGTGGGAACCACAGCCCTTGAGAAGAACCAGTGCCATGGCGGTGGCCCCAGGGGCCGCCACCGCGCCAGGCATGGAGTCGGGGCTGGAGTCCCACTCTCACTGAACCCCTTGGCCTCTCCTTCCATAACCGGAGTCGAGACTGAGGATTTCAGAGTGGTACTGCCGTGAACCCCATTTTTGAGCCAGGGACCGGAGCAGCTCAGTAGCCTCTGTGGGGCACAGCCGGCCAGGGGACCCAAGTGTGCCTGGCTCAGGGCCTGCACTCAGCTCCCCCGCAGAAAGCAGCTTCCAGACGCAGGACAGGTCTGCCACCGCCCCCTCCTCACATGGCCACTGCCTTGTTCACACTCCTTATCTGCCGCGGCTGTGGGCGCTAGTGCATGGTGTGCACACACAAACGCACACACACTTACACATGCTACCGGTCACACGCCCCCTCCACCTCCCCACACAGTCTACCCCCTGCCTCCCAAATCCAGGGCTCTGGGCAGGCTAGAAAGCCCTAGGAGCAGGAGGCCTGGGCGGCCTGATTTGGGGCTGAGGTGGGCAGGCCCAGGCCTTTCCTGGGGCAGCTACATTGGGTCCCCACTGCCTGCTGGGCCTGCGCTGTCCAGCCGAGGGGGCAGGTCAGCACCACATCTGTCATTACACCAGGCTTCAGGCCTCCTAGGCCCAAGCCCAGTTCTTTCCCTTCAGGTCGGCGCGGTGGGCAGCCCAGCAGCCCGTGTTCCTCCTCAGTGTCTCCCCCTTTAGGACCAGATCTTGCCTGAGAGTGACATCTGGGGTGCCAGGCCTCAGCGGGCTCCAGGCCAGGGCCAGCGTCCTCTGGGAAGATCCTTCCCATCTTGTCGTCTTCCGGCCGAGAGCCCATGTGGAACTACTCCCCGGAAGGAACGGCGCTGAGAGGGAGGCAGACAGGGGTCCTCACTCTGCGTCATAGCCCAGGAGACAGAGGCCCGAGGCTGGCAGCCCTCCCCCCGCCTGCCGGCGGGCACTGCCCATTGTCCATCCACCCTGCTGCCCTTTGCTCTACTTCCTGGCCGTGTGACCAGGCCCCGCTTCTGTTCTCTAGGGCGCGTTAAGCAGCCTCAGAGGGGTAGTGCCAGCAGCTAGCCCGCTGTCCCCACCCCTGCAACTCCTGGCCCAGCGGGCAGGGCCTCCTAGCTCCCACCCCTCTGTCCCTGCCTGCCCCCGCAGCCCTTCCCCACCCCCCCTCTTAGGAAGGGGTTCTGAGCCCCACTCTCCAGCTGGTTTTCTCCCCTCCCTCTCTCTACCTACCCCAGCCTTACATACTTGCAGGTTTTCTCCCCAGATCCCCTCACCATCCCAGACTCAGGAGCCTGAAGCTTGATCCTGGGCTTGGGGGCAGGGGCAGGGCAGGGATTTGGAGGCACATTGCCTGGGAGAGAGAAGTCCGGCTCTGCACGGAGACCACCTCCTCTAGAATGGGAGCAGCAGGAGCACCCACTGCACAGGGCATCATGGAGGCCAGACTAGGGCAGCTGGCAGGCACGGAGCTGAGCGCTGTCCGAGGCCGATGGCAACCGTCACATCGGCAGCCGCGCTGTTGGGACCCGTGTGGATGGTGAACGGTTGACCATGACTGTGGGCCGGGAGTCAGACAGACGTGGGTTTGAATCCTAGCACCGCCCCTCACTGTGGGCCGTATCACCTGCTTTCTCTGAGCCAGTTTCCAGCTACAAAAAGGGGAATACCCCACGCTCCGTAAGGCTGCTGGGGGAGGGGAGACCCTGGGTAGACTCTGGGCACAGGCGGGCACTAGCAGGCACCTACCCTCCAGGAAGCTTGAGGCCCTGCCTTTGGAGCGCCTCTCTGATTGTCTGCTGTGGCTGCAGGGATGGGGGGAGGCTGGTCTCTCCTGCTGAGTGGGGAGGGCAGGCAGGGAGCACTGAGGCTGGGATGGCCCCGTTCCTGCCATCCACAGTATGAAGGCTGTCCAGAGCAGGACTTGGAGCCTACAGCCAGTATGACCAGGAGGAGGGTCTTGGATTCCCTGTGGGGGCTCAAAGGACATGCTCAGCAGTGGCCGGTGTGTAAACCACCATTCATAATGGGCGCACACATCCAGAGAGTGCTCACTGCGTGGCAGGCATGGGGCTGAATATCACCTTTGGCCCTCACTGCATGGCAGTGATGGAAGGAGCTACAAAACCTTCCACTTTCTTGAGGTGGAAACTCAGGCCCAGAGAGGCTTCATGACTTACTCAGGCCACACAGCCCCGAAGGACAAGCCAGGACTGGGACTCAGCAGAGGCAGCACCCCAGCCAGAGCCCCCCACCTTCTCCTCTAGTGTCCAAAGTGAGAGCAGCGGGGGAGAAGTGAAGGGGGACAGGTACTCTGGGCAGAGGGGCCCTCAGGGATGCCGAGGTGAGCATTCTGAGCAGCAGCGCGGGGCAGTGACAAGAGTGTGGGGGACTGAGTCTTCACCACACTGTCTCCCAGCCTGATGATTACTTCGGGACTCAGTTGAGGAGCCTGTGAAATGGGGCTAATTCCTACCTTTCTGACCTGCCAAGGTCAAAGCACTGTGTATACAGGAAGGCATGTACCATCGAAGGCCCTTTTCTAGAGAGACCCTTAGGCCACAGAGCCCTCTGTCCCAGGGCTCTTGGCAGCCCCTGTCTCCTGCTGGCTGCAAATGTTTCTGCCAGAGTGTGGCCATCCCCAGAACAACCTGTGGGCTGGGCATGGTAGCAGGGGAACAGTGGGGGTCCTGGCTTACAGGGGCAGGGGGACAGTAGCTCTAGGTTGGCACTGTCTGCTGCCACAGGCGAGCCTTACACAGGCCAGTCCCCTGCTTCCCAGCACTCCCCTGGTTCCCCAGCTCTTCTAGGTCCTGGGGAAATCGGCCTCCCAACCAGGCCTGCAGATGGGGGGTTGGGGGGGTGGCGTGCACTCCTGCTGGGCCTTTGGAGTGGAGTGAACTGTCTTGGCTCTCCGTGGGCTCTGCACCACCACCCCCGCCACAGTCAGAGCTGGGCATGCCTTTCCCCACTTCTGTGTCCTTCCCACCCACCGTTTGAAATCCACTTCCCTAGGCAGACTGCACGGCCCCTGAGTAGGGGCCCAGAACGGTAGGCGCTAATCTTCACTGAGCCCCCGCTTTGTGAAGTGCCCTGGGCCAGCCACTCTGCCAGGCGTGCCCCAAGGATGCAGCGGGAACCCTGGGGGACAAATGCGAGGATCAGTTTCCGTGAAGGGGCTCCAGGAGGTTTAGCGACTTGCCCCAGCCTTCTCTCTTGGCCAATAATCCGTGAGACCCCGGGGACGGGATGATCCCTGGTGCTCTCCGAAGACTGCTATTCTTAGATTGCACAGCAAAGGTGCTAGGAGGGGGACCGGCAAATGAGAGATGTTCTTGCATAACTTACTGTGTTGTCAGGGAGACGCACATGCAGATGAAATGAACTGAGAAAAAGTGTGGTGTAGCCTATCGGGCAGGGCGGCTCTGTGTGGGTAGGGGTGAGGCAGGTGCGGGGGCAGCTCTGTGTGCCACTGCCCATGGTGGGGGGTGGGATAGGCACGGGGGCAGCTGAGTCTGTTGGGAAGGGAGCCGGGCTTGGCCTGGAGCTGAATGGTGCCCCCTCCAATGCACACAGGTATGTCCAAAGCCTCCTGGACATCATGGTGTTCCTAGATAAGGACCCGGAGGACCATCGTACGCTGAGCCAGTGAGTGAAGGCCCCAGTGGGGGGTCAGGAGGGCAGGGGCAGGCGAGGGGCCCTGGGTCACAGCCCCGAGGCACAAATGGGATGGGAGAAATGGGCAGGATGGGAGAAATGATCCCTGTCCTCCAGGATATCTAGTCTGAGGGTGAATTAGCCCCTGGCCTCCATGGCCCTGGGTCTGATTAGGGAGATCCAACCTCCTGCCCCTGAGGGGCTCCCCTGGCCGTCGGGCAGGTGGTGGGACACTCAGGGCAGGCTCGGGAAGCAGCGGGGAGGACACTGTGTCTGTCAGGTTGGGAGGGGTCCTATGAACGAAGACCCATGGAGAGGAGGTCAGAAGTGGGGGAGAGTCTGGGGCCACCCCCAGGTTGGGACTAAGCCGCCATGCCCTGCAGGTTCACGGATGCCCTGGTCACCATCCGGAACCGCCACAATGACGTGGTGCCCACCATGGCACAGGGCGTGCTGGAGTACAAGGACACGTACGGCGATGACCCGGTCTCCAACCAGAATATCCAGTACTTTCTGGACCGCTTCTACCTCAGCCGCATCTCCATCCGCATGCTCATCAACCAGCACAGTGAGCGGGGCCAGGGTGCTCGGGACCGAGCGTGCCTCCCTGGCTTCATGGTGGCTGGAGTGGGGGTGGTGGGTAGGAGGGGAGCCCCACCAACAGCTCCCTGCCTTCTCGCCCGCAGCCCTGATTTTTGACGGCAGCACCAACCCAGCCCACCCCAAACACATTGGCAGCATCGACCCAAACTGCAATGTCTCCGAGGTGGTCAAGGGTAAGATGTCTCCACCATGCTGGCCCACAGAGGAGCCCCAGAGACCCCCTCTGGCTGCCTCGCCAGAGGATGTGCCATTCCCCCGTGGGTGGGGGCCTCGTCTGCTTGGGTTTAATGTTGGGGATGCCTCGTGCCAGGGCAAGGTAGGAGGACTGCCTGCTGGGTGGACCATCCCATTCCCTGAACGGCCACTGCCTTCTCTCAGATGCCTACGATATGGCCAAGCTCCTGTGTGACAAGTATTACATGGCCTCGCCTGACTTGGAGATCCAGGAGATCAACAGTGAGTGAGGGAGGCTCTGTGTGTGTGTGTGTCTGTCTGTCTGTCTGTCTAAGGACTCTGGAGAGAAAGATGAGATGGGGAGTCAGGCATAGAATGGGGGGAGGGGAAAAAAGGAAGAGAACTGGTTGGGACAGAAGCAGAGCTATTATTGACTTATTATTAGCAGTATTATTACTAATATATTTGCTAAGTAAACATTATTATTATTATTATTATTTTATTTATTTGACAGACAGAGATCACAAGCAGGCAGAGAGGCAGGCAGAGAGAGAGGAGGAAGCAGGCTCCCTGCTGAGCAGAGAGCCCTATGCGGGGCTCCATCCCAGGACTGTGGGATCATGACCCAAGCTGAAGGCAGTGGCTCTAACCCACTGAGCCACCCAGGCGCCCCCAAGTAAACATTATTAAGCAGTAAACATGCCGCAGAAGGTCGCGCTTCTCACGGAGGTCATGTTCTTGATGCTGGGGAGGCTGGGGAAGGGGGCCATTAGCCAGGGAGCAGATAAGCCACAAGCTAATTTCAGATGATGACAAGTGACAGGGAGGAGAAAAGATGAGGTCACGTGACAGCAATGGGGAGGAGCAGTGTATTTACTAAGGTGTCGGTTTGGGTGCCTTTTCAGAATCCAGGTGACAGTGGCGTAATTAAGAGTTTTCCCTCTTTGCAGCCCCTGGGGTGGGACAGTGAAAGCCGGCTCCCCGCCGTTATGTCTCGGTTCCAGCTGGAGAAGGGGAAGAGGATGGAGAAGGCAGGACCCAGGGGCTGGACAGTCACTCCCCTAGGTCTCCTGGCCAGGCCTAGCTGCCAGGGAGGCCGGGAATTCAGTCTCTAGCTGGGCAGCCAGGAGCCCATTAGAACTTTGTGGGAGGGAATATCTGTGGCAAGAGGAGGGGAAGAAGGGATACAAGAGGATGGCTATGGGGGTCTTAACTTTGGGTGGGGTGGATGGTCAGGGACCAGCAGGACTGGGAGTGGGACTGGGAGATGGGCAGGGAGGGGTTGGAGACAGAGGCCAAGGCATGCAGGGCCCGTGAACCACAGACGGAGCTGGGATGTGTGCAGCAGGGAAGCCTATTGAAGGGTTCGAAGCATGGTGATGCCAGGGTCTGATGTTTGTTCTAAAGATATTTAGAGGTTGGAGGGGCTGGGCAAGACCTCAGGAAGACCAGTTAGGAGGTCACTGCAGGAATCCAGGGGACGGAAAGGCAGCAGAGATGGAAAGAAGGGGGTAGATTTGATAAATATTTTGGAGGTAGAGAGGTTAGGACTTGCTGAGGAACCAGGTTCATAGGGGAAAGGAGGGTCAGGGATCTAGAAGTTTCTCTACCCTTCCCCTCCCCAACCTGTTCCTCAGCCACGCCTTGGTCTGTGTGCCACAAACCTGAGGGCTTTGGTCCCTGGAAGTCACACTGCCCACATCTTTAAGGCCCAGTTCAAATCCAGGTCCTCTGAAAAGCCTTCCTGGACTTTCCAGAAAACATGATAAGACACCCAGCCCCCTGGGGTATACCTCTGTCACGCACTGTCACTGTCTGAATGACTTGGAGGCATGGGGCACCCACGTGGCTCAGTTGGTTGGGCATCTGCCTTTGGCTTGAGTCATGATCCTGGAGTCCTGGGATGGAGCTCCGCATTGGGCTCCCTGTTCAGTTTGGGCAGTGGTGGGGGGTGGGTGGTCTGCTACTCCCTTTCCCCCTGCTTTTGCTGTCTCTCTTTCTCTCTGTTAAATAAATAAAATCTCTTCAAATAAATGAATAAATAACTTGGGGGCAGAGATAGAAGGACAGAGACAGGCCACATTCCTTCAGTATCCCTAGGGTCAAGCGCAGGGCCCGGCACGTAGCTCTGGGTACAACACCCAAGGTTAAAGTCACTCATGCCTTTGTCTAGACTTGAATTTCCAAGAGCATAGGGCTGAATTTTATTCATCTTTATGCCCCGCTGCCCAGCATGGGGCCCGAGACCCCTTCATTCGCTAATTCTTGCCCAGTCATTGAGCTCCTGCCGCCGACAGAGCTCTGTGCCAGGCACCAGGAGAAGACCCTCAGCCCCTCACACCAAGAAGCTCTCGAGGCTAGAGCGATTCTCGAGAGGCAGAGTGCTGGAGTCAGAACTGTGTGCGGCAGCCCTCCCCTCTCCCCACTGATTTAAAAAGCTCTTCAGGGCCTCTGGGGTCCAGGTGAATGCTAGTAGACTGGATGTAGGCTGGATAGATACTTTTTGAATGGATGAAGGGGCTAGATGAACAGTGGATGAGTGGAAGGCTGAATCTGGACTCTGAATTCACGGGTAGATGGGATGGATGGATGTTGGGACAGATGCGTAGTTGAGGGATAGTCGGATGGTTGAATGGACGCTGGAAGGGTAGCTAGAGGAATTAGTGGATGTTGCACGGATACAGTGGTTGGATGGATGGATGAACGGGTGGATGGACAGACGCCGTGTGATGGATGGATACCGTATGGATAGACAGGTGAGTGAACAAATGCTAGATGAATGGCCCGGCAGGTGGTTAGAGGATAAATGGGTGATTGGTTGAGTGCTGGGTGCTAGGTGCTGCGTCAATGAATGCTGAATGGTGACCTCTTGACAATTTCCTGATCCTTGGTCTTGACTTTCCCCAGCAGCGTTCAACTCTGAACAGCCAATTCACATGGTCTATGTCCCCTCTCACCTCTACCACATGCTTTTTGAACTCTTCAAGGTAAGGGGGCGGGGATGGTCCTCTGCAGCCTTGGGGGATGGTTAGGGCTAGGCCACTCTCACTCATCTCTTCTGCCTCTCCCTCCACAGAATGCCATGCGTGCCACTGTGGAAAGCCACGAGTCCAGCCTTGTCCTCCCACCTATCAAGGTCATGGTGGCCTTGGGTGAGGAAGATCTGTCCATCAAAGTATGTGGCCCTTGATTTGGGGGCCGGAGAGCAGTGGGATGGGGACTTCCGCCCCTGCCAGGAGATGGGCTCAGAGGAGACCTTGTGAATGGGGACGACCAAGAGGTCAGGGGTGTCAGGGCAGGGGCGTGAGCACTGAAGCCATGTCCGTCTCCCCCAGATGAGTGACCGAGGTGGGGGAGTCCCCCTGCGGAAGATCGAGCGACTCTTTAGCTACATGTATTCCACGGCGCCCACCCCCCAGCCCGGCACCGGAGGGACCCCACTGGTGAGATGGTTTCCCTCCAGTGCCCCCTGCCTCCGAAGACCTCCTGTCTTTTCTCCTCTTCTCATCAACTGTCACTCTCCCCATCTCTCACCTTCTCACCTCCCACGGTCTTTGTTCTTGCGTCGCTGTATGAGCTTCGGTCACCTCTCCCAGTCTGGGCCCCCCTGCTCCTCCCACTGCCCCCAGACTGCAGCCACCACCTCCCCCCTCCCCGAGCTGCGGGTGTGTCTCTCTCTCTCCTCAGTTCTCCCGCTGGCACCCCACAGAGTTCACTCATCAGCAGCTCTGTCATTCCCAGTAGAGCGGTGGGGCTGGGTTTGGGAACTTGAGACCCAGGAGCCCCGAGACCTGTCCACACCCGCTGGCTCCCAGGGCTGAGCTCCTCTGCCACCCCTGCTGACTACCACCCGTGGCTGGGACTGCTCAGCCTTTCTGGCTCCATCAGACTGACTGCCCCCAGCTCTGAGGGATTCTGGGAATCCCCTGGCCCGACCTCAACTCAACACATTGGTCCCTTTGCTCCGGGAGGCCCAGACCCGCCTCCTGGTCACTCTCCCTTCCCGCCCCCTTGTAGGCTGGCTTCGGGTACGGGCTCCCCATCTCCCGCCTCTATGCCAAGTACTTCCAGGGAGACCTGCAGCTCTTCTCCATGGAGGGCTTTGGGACCGACGCGGTCATCTATCTCAAGGTGAGGTTCCTAGTGCGGGGACCAGCTTGCGAGCTGTGCTGGCAGGTCAGCCTGCTGCTAGGTTACTTCTCCACCCCTCCACTCCTTCCAGACTGAGAATCAGAGCAAAGCTACAGTTCCCAGCCTGCAGACATCCCCACCTTGGCAGGCAGTTTAAGGAAGTCCTTGGTCCATGACTAGGACCCCTGTTTTGGGGACCTTTGACTTCTTATATGCAGAAGGAAGGGGGGCTGCCATAGAGAACTTGTCATTCAGCTCAGGACCAGACTGAGACCCAGAGTTGGTGACCTTGTTCAAGGTCACAGTCTACCTTACCTCTGCCTCCCTGACCCTTTGAGTGAGTAGTCTTCTGGAACGGGCAGGAGCAAGGCACAGAAGGGACAGGTCCTTTCCTGGGTCTTTCTGGGCCAGGGTTCGTTGTCTCAGCCAGTGTCTGGCACCTCGCTGGGCTGACTCAGACACGGGGCAGGTCATGGTCCGACACCCCCCACAACCCACCCCAGGAAAAGGGTGATTGACTGAGACATGGGTGAGGTACTGGGAAGAGGGATGGGCTGACCCCGGTGCACTCCAGGCCCTGTCCACGGACTCAGTGGAACGCCTGCCCGTCTACAACAAGTCAGCCTGGCGCCACTACCAGACCATCCAGGAGGCCGGCGACTGGTGTGTGCCCAGCACAGAGCCGAAGAACACGTCCACATACCGGGTCAGCTAAGGGCTGCCCTGCTCCCCTGCACCTGAGAGGACAGACTGTTGTCTCTGGGATTGGCCACCACGGTGACCCTCCCCCTCCCCCCCCAGGTGGGGGGAGGGCTCTCCCTAATGACCAGCTTCTGTCTCTGTAGAAGTCACCGCGGTGACCAGTCTGTGGTCTAAGTGCCAATCTCCATCTCCGCGGAGACCCCTCGGTGGTCTCCCTGGTGTTTGGTCTCTGTGGGCGGTGCCTAAGGATGGGGGGATGTCTCCATCATGATGTGGGGGGGGGGTGTCCCAGAGTCATGTTTCCCTGGCAGTCCTCCTCCTGAGACGAGAGCTGCCACTTTTCTCCCAGGGGTCTTGGGTCCCCCTCACTGCCGTCCACAGCCCTGGCCTTCCAAGTGGACACCCTGCTTGCCTTATCCCCCGCCCCAGCCCATGCAGGGACTCCAGCCCTGGCCCAGGATCAGCGCTAGCCAGGGGCCAGTGTCCCTGGGTAGAGAAAGGGGTTGCCCCCTCGGGCTCCTGTTTGGGGACGTGGTCCTGCAGCCTCTCCCTCCACCCTAGGCTTGAAGGTGAAAGTTAGGAGGGGACAGTTCTCACCCAGAGCACACACTCAAGGTGGAGGACCTGGGGAGGACCCAGAGATCAGCTGTTTAGCCAAGATGCTCAGAGCCCCTCAGGCGCCTCATGAGCCCTTCCCCGGCATGTCCTCACATGTACATGGCCCCTTGCCCACCCCACACCCACACGGTCCCGCCTGAGCTCCAGACCCCCGCTCCCAGCGTGCCTGGACATGCACGTGCTTGGGGTGGCTTTCTCCCTAGAATGCTCTATGTACATAGTTTTGTAGCCCCGAAAAGCCCCCACCCTTCCCCTTAGCACACGGGGGTTAAAGTGGTGTGCTCCTCCCAGTGGCTGTGATGATGACCATGACATCCGCAGTAAAGAGGAGATTGAATGAGACCGTGGCCCGGCTGCTTTCCTGGGGCTGGAGGGGGCAGGGAGAGATCCACAGGCACAGAGGCACGCAGACCAGACCGCAGACCCTGTGACTGCCATATGACGCACTCGGGATACCCAGCCCAGGGCATGACTCAGTGCGTCCCACGAGCACACCGCCGGGCAGAGCCATCCCTTCAAGACACCTGACACGGCAGCCCCCGCGGGCAATGTGTCACCCCTCCACGCTCAGGGCCCGGCGCTGCCTCCCGCCCCAGCCCAGCCTCCCAGCGGGGGCAGACAAAGGTCACTGGCACATCGGAAGTGTTTATTGAAATAAATGGAGGACCACCCTCCCTTCACATGCAGGTGGGTGCCCATACAGCTCCTGATCATTTCAAAGGCCTGGGTGCCTTCGCCCTCCCCACCAGCCCCTCCAGCAGACCCTGATGGTGCCGGTGCCCCCATAGCTCAGTTTCCTGTGTGGCTCCTCTCCCTGTATGGATGGCAGAGAGGAGTGAAGGGCTGAGTCCCAGGGACCAGACCGTGGCCAGAGCAGGGATGGCCCTGGAGCCATGGCCCCGGAGCAGGAACGAGGGGAGTTGGCATGCACTGGGTCCTGTCCGCCACTCCGGGCAGGTGAAGGGGGAGGTGGACTTCTAACCAGAGGGCCCCCAGCCCCGCTGGTCACTGGCCAGTCCTGCAGGAGCTGCTGGCCAGTGCTGTCCCTGATCGCTTCCTCCTCCCAGGATGGATGTCATCCCTGGGCTGCTGGGATAGATCCCAGCCCCGCCCAGGGGCCTGGCCTGACCCTTTGTCATGGCCCAGAGAACCAGAACCTGCACGGTCTGCCAGTTTTGGAACCCACTGAGACTCTGACAGGGACCAGAGCAGATGGGGGAAGGCTGATGAACCCTTCCAGTAGATTCCAGGGCAACTCCTAGAGTTTGCCTCTCTACCCGGCTGGGGTGAGGGCTCACCTGTTCAGCGTGACCTAGGCGTTGGTCGGGGTGTCCTCTGTCACACACCCCCCCAGCTCCCAAGTTGGCTCTGTCCCCAGAGAGGGCTTAGCCATTCTTTGAGGGAGCAATAGAAGTGGGCCCTGTGTCAGAGAGTAGGCCAAAGACCAGGCCTTGAGTGGGCCCCAGGAGGGGCAGACTGATGGATGTCATTGCACCACTGGGGCCCATGGGACCGGGAAGGGGAAAGAGAAGGACGTTTTCATCGTCCCTTCCTGCTCCCAAAGTCCTGGCCAAGGCCTCGTGGGCTTACCCATGCTGCTCTCTGTGCTCTCCCGCCGTGTGGAGGCTAGGAGTCTACCCTGAGTGCGGGCCGCCACAGCGCCTGCCGGCCTCCCCTGGGAGCAGAGGAGAGCTCTCCCAGCACGCAGCCACCTTGGAGGGCTGGAGAGGAGTGACTCTGTCCACTCGCTCCTGCTGAGAGGTTTCCTGCCTCTCTGAGCCCTGGGACCTAGGCCTCATCTTAGAGCCTCTAGAAGGCAGACAGGCCAGCTGGCAGGCAGGTATCCTAGCTCACGGCCGGCCAGCGTGGCCATGGCCCGAGGGTAGATGGTCAGACTGACCCAGGTGCCTCAGGGTTCCCTGACTTGTGTCAGCCCTGGCCTCTCTGTCCTCTGCCCATAACCTGCCAGCTCCCCTAGGAACTCTGTGCCAAACCAAGTCCTTAAAACTGGATTTATTACTGGGCCCTCTCTTGGGGTCTCCCTTTCTGGGGGATCTGGGTCCAGACAGTGACAGGGTGAGAGAGGGCATGTACCCCCTGAGAGTGTGGGGCCCGGCCAGCCCAAGCTTGGCGCCCAGGCCCCGCCTCCCCGCTGAGGCCTGTGCCCACCGAGCCCGGCGGCCACCAGCGCCTGGGTGCCAGTGCTTGCCCCCCGCCCTCCCCTAGCTCTTCTTGGCCTCCTGCTCCCGGCGCCGGAGCTTCTCGCGCTGCCGTGCGGCCTTCTCCCGGGCCTTGCGCTCCTTCTCAGCGGCGGCTGCCAGCTCCTTTACCTTCCGCTTCACTAGCGTCCGGTCATGCGAGTTGCTGAGCCCCAGGCTCTGGGGAGGAATTCAAGGGTGAGGGAAAGGCCCCAGGCCCCCTGGTTTGCAGTGCCCCAGGTGGGTGTACTCTGCCTGGAGCTCGGTGGGTCCTCCCAGAAGTGGGGCCTCTGCCTCCCAGACGGGCCCGTGGATCAGAACCAGGGCAGGAATTCCGAAGGGGAGCGTTTGGGAAAGAGGCTGATGGAGGGTACCAGACCTTTTGCCCCCTGCCCCCATCCCTGGCAATTCCTCTGCTCCCATTCCTCCACTTGGGAGTTCAGCCTTGGCACCATCCTGCCCAGCCCCCGGAGGCCCACAGATGGGGAATGACTTGCCCCGTGTCACACTGCTAGTCAGTGGCCGAAGCCCCTCCCTACTGCAGAGACTCCCTGGGGGCCTCTCCTCACCACCTCTTGCCTAAGCAATGTAGCAAAGGGTGGGGAACAGGCTAGAAACCTCTCAGCGCAGAGATCCGAGCCCACCCCAACTCCCCGACCTCCCCTGACTACCAGCAGCCTCCAAGACTGAGAATCAGGCAAGGTGATCAGGCAGAGGCCTGGTTTCTTAGGACAGCAAGGGACTCAGAGTCAACAGTCAGGTGATCTGACTCTTGACGGTCCTAGAGGTCAATGTTAACCAGGAGCCTCGAGCTAGGGCTTCAAAGTCAAACTGAAGGATGGGGCTCGAGTTCTATGTCCGGCAGGGGACCTGTGCTAGAGTGCAAAGATCAGGCCAAGGACCTTGCCCAGGTCAGAGGTCAGGGCAGTGGCCTTAGAGGCAATGAAAGATCAAGGTTTGGGGGGATAACCCCAATCCTCGAAGGTTGCCTGGGGCTCCAGCTGGGTCACCGCTCTCCTCCCCTGACACACCTTCAGTTTGCTTCCATCCAGCTGCAGGAGCTGGGGCCCGTCCACCTGCCGCGCAGCGAACTCGGCGACGTACTGCTCCAGGTTGAGGCTGTGCAGCCACTGGCCCACCTGCTGGCTGGTCCAGTGGTGGACTGTGGGGAGAGGTTCGTCCAGGAACTGGGGTAGAGACCAAGGATGGTGAGGGGGAAGACCCGGCCCGTGGCCTGTGCCCCAACACTCAGAGCCCAGGGCTTGCTTACCTCATCCGAAGACTGGGACAGTGTGTGGTAGGGGTAGGAGCACTTGGTCTCCTGCCGGGGACCACTGGGGATCTTGGGGCTGCTGCTAGGGGGCGTGGAGTCATCACTCAGGGTGGATTCCTAGAGAGGAAGGGTATGAGCTGCTGAGGGGACAGCTCACCCTCAAGCCCAAGAGAGTCCCCCAACCCACTGCTTGCATTTGGATGGAGCTAAGTTGGGGGCTGGGCACCAGGAGTTGCTCGGTGCCTCCTAGTCTATGAAGCACTCATGGGAAGCATCAGGATGTAAGAGTTCTAGGAGGTCGTGGGGCCAGAAATTAGGCAGAATAATTAGCAGGAATGGCGGAAGTCTCTGGAAGTCTCTGACCAGGTGTCGCTTCCTGCAGGCAGCTGACCAGGATTCCCTCAGGCTAGGTCGGGGGTCCTCCCTTTGTGCCTCCCCATCATAGCCCCTAGCACCCTGGCTCCTAAGTGCCTGGGTAGAGATCAGAAGCTCTATGAGGCCCTGGGCTGTCTGTTTACCCTGCTATCCCAAGGCCCAGCACCAAGGAAGGAAGAGACGGAGGGAGTCTGTGCAGATAGGAAATCAGGAAGTCCCTAGTTAGATGGAACTCTTTCTCCCCTGAATTCCCAGCTTTCTGATCTCCTCAGCCCCAGTAGCACATAAGGAACAACCACAGAACAGGCATGGAGCCTGCATCGAACCCACATGGCAAGTCCCTTCTCTCTGGGCCTTCAGTCGTTCACCCAGACAACTGGGATAAGCGCGCCTGCGTTTTGTGAAAGGAAAGCCAAAGTAGCCCTTGGAGCCTTGTCTAGCGTAGAGAGGAAGCAGACACTCATGGCTGCTTCTGTCCCCGACTTCTCCCCGCTTCCTGAGCACTAGCTAGTTGGGTCCCCTTCATCCTGATTTCCTCCAAGCCTCACCCCACCACACAGGTTGCCTGGTGACTGGGAAGACTGGGACGACTGGGACGGGATGTGGGGAGCCAGGCAAAAGAGCGCAACGGGGGCGGCCTCAGGCTGGGTGGCTAACGAGGGAAGCCTGGTGCTCAGTGGGTTGGATGTGGTGAATGACTCAGGGGAGGAACTACTCAGAATGTGAATGAGTGAAGAAGCCAATGAATGAACTCAGAGAATGGATGAACTAGTGAATCACAGAATGGCTCCATGGATAGACAAACTGGATAGACAAACAGACAGACCCCAGGAATGCCTGGATCCCAGCCCCACCCCCTCACATCACCTGAGTCTGGGGCCCATATGGGGGGCAGGGAAGCCATGGACTCACCTGAGAAGCTGACTTCTTAGGGCTGAAGCCTTCATGTTTAGGGGAGCAGGCGGGCGAGGTGGTGCTGCCAGAGGATGCAGAGCCCTTGCCGCTGTCTGTGAACCAGGAAAAGGGCAGGAACGGGGAGCCCCCTGACCTGCTGGACCCCTCCACTGATTCCCTGCGGAGAGAGCACCCAGCATGGGTGTGGGCCCGTGGGGTGGGCAGTCCCCACCCCTCGCCCCAGAACTACGAGCAGAAGCTTACCTGCTGCCCATGGACAAGCGGTTGCTGCCCTTGTCCTTCCGGCTCTTGCTAGTGGATGCTCGGCGTAAGGTGACCCTGTGAGGGAGGGTGGGGGGGGGGGGAGTGGGGCAGTGTGGCCCGCTGTGCTACCCTGCACCCCAAGGCTCCAAGCCTTTGCTTCTGGCCCCTTCTCCACTCACCCCAGGTCCAGGAACTTTCGGCGAGTCTTCTTATCCAGACCGATGGTGGGGCTGGCAGGCTCAGGTGGGCTGGCATCCCGGCTGTCATCTTTTGGGGAAGAGAGGGAAGAAAATAGCCTGTGGGGTGGCTTGTCTGCCTCCTTCAGCTGCCTCTTTCGACTTAGAAGCAGGTAAGTTGGCTCGCGTGCTCTTCACTAGCTGTGTGACTTTGGAGGAATCACTCTACCTCTCTGAGCTTCCTTCATCCCGAATATGAGGCTAACACCCGACCCACGGGAAACAAACCTGCCTGTTTCATGGAATAGCTATGAAAGCCATAAGCAAACCATGAAAAAGTAGGGACCACTACTATTCACTGTTCATTTATCCTGACTGACTTCTAACCCGCCTTTCAATCTTGGCTCACATGTCACTTCCTCAGAGAAGCCTTACAGGCGGCTCCCCACAAGGTCATTTCACCCCGCTATGTGCTGCCCCCCCCCTGCCGCAACCGTGCACTTATTACAACTTGTAACTATATATTTAATTAAGGGATGGTTTGATCCCTTCTCTCTTAAACTATAAGGAATTATTAGATTGTTTCTCCCCCAAACTGCAAGCCTCTTGAGGGCAAAGAGTGCCTCTGTTTCCCTGTGTGTCCCAGTGCCCAACAGTGACATAGTAGGCGCTGGGTAAGTGATGGAGGAAACCGCAGTATGTTGTCCCCCCACCCCCACCCCCACCCCCACCCCCATCCCCACCCCCACCCCCACCCCCACCCCCACCCCCACCCCCATCCCTTCCTCGTCCCTCACCGCCCTGCCCAACTTGGTCCAACCCTCCTCTTGGCGGGATGGGAGGGAAGGACCAGCGGGGCCACTGCAGTCCCAGCGCTCGCCAGCAGGGGGCACCGCACCGGCTGCCACTCACCTTCGCTGTGGGGCTCTGCTCGCGGGTGGCGGCGCACGAAGCTGGGCGAGCTGTCGGAGGAGGGCGCGGAGCGGGGCGGCGAGCAGGAGGCGGCGGCCAGGCCTTCGTGCGAGGCGGCGTTGTGCAGGGGCCGGTAGCGTGTGAGCGGCGAGGGCGGGGGCTCGTCTTCGTCCAGGCTGCGCCGCAACCCCGGAGGCTCCAGGCAGAAAGATCCCCCGGCTGGGGACCCTGGGCCCGAGTGCAGAGGCGAGCGCAGCCGGTGCAGGGGGCTCCCGCATCCGTCCGTCACCTGGGGGAAGGGGCGGCCGCTCACTGCCAACCTTCTTCCCCGCTTCCCCAGGGGCTGGGAGTTGGTTTCACCCTGCAAACTGCGAGGGAGCCTCTGGAGCGAGGAGCCCGGACTGGGGTCCTGGGAAGGGAGGCTTGTCCTCGTGCCCACAGGCCATGGGGGTGGCTGGACAGTGAGGAGTGGGAGCGGGTGGGGGAGGGGGCTTCAGTCACGTAGGCTAGGGTCGAATCCCATTTCCCTCACTCCCTAACTGTGTGAGTTTGTTACTGAACCTCTCAGAGCCTCAGTTTCCCCACATGTAAGATGGGAATGATAAGACAAGTTTCAGGCAAGCCAATGAATGTGGGTAATCCCTGTTCGCCTTACTATGTCAGAGTCTGGGACTGTGGTTTCCCTGGAAAAGGGTTTGGAGGGATTTTCCGGGGGGCAGTGATTGGGTGGGTTGCCCCCACCTTGCCTCCTGGCCCATCGGAGCCTTCACCATCCTCTGCAGAGCTGGCGCTGTCCCGAAGCCTGGAGCGGGAGGGCCGGTGTCTCCGGCCCTTGGCCAGTAGTTGGGCTCGGGCCTTGTGTAAACTGCTGTCCAGTCTGACGGTCTCTGGCACAGCCAAGTCCAGGTCTGTGAACCAGGTGAAGGGGACAGAGACCAGACACGTGAGGACAGCAAGCCCAGAGGCCCCTCTCAGGCCTCCAGCACTCACACCCCCAGACATTCCACAAAGGTTTGAGCGCCCAGCACAGGGAGTACCAATGAGAGGCAGAGTGGGGTCCCTCACAGTCTCAGAGAAAGCCAGACACGTCAGCACAGAAATATAGCAGTGTGGTGGGACCTCTCACAGGCACAGAGGAGAACAGGACGGTCCTGTTTGGATGGGTCAGGGGAGGGAGCACCAAAGCCAGGCTAAGGTTGGGTGGGAGTTTGCAAGAGAGGAGGCTGGTAAGCGGGTTCGCAATGCTGGGCAGTAGGGAAGGGCAGGGGTAGGGGTGGGGGGCGCCCCTTCCAGGGCCCCTGGAGGGTAGGTTTGTAGAGAGGAGGGCTGGGGATGAGACCAGACCAATGACGGTAATAACAGCAACCACTTAAGAAGAGCCTACTGTGTGCCAGAATGTTCATACACCACCTCATCTACTCAGGGAGCTAGGGACTACGGTTACATACAATTTACAGCTGAACCAACTAAGGCTCAGAGAGGTTCAGTCTCTTGCCTGCAGCCACCAGCTAGCAGTGGTCTGGGCTCTGAGCCTGACTGGCCGCACTGGGACCCTGGCCTGCTGTGCCAGACCCAGATCTGCACTCAGACCCAGCCCTGCTGAACGGGAACACAGTAGTGGCATCAAGGAAAACCCAGTCCCCACGTGGCCGGCCTGCCTCTCCCATCCTGGGGTCAGTGGTGCGGGGCTGGGTCCCGGATGAAGACAAGGAAGAGCAGGCAAAGCCAATGGACCGTGCGTAAACCCGACTGCTCCTAGTTTCTCTTCCTACTTGCTCCCCCTGGGGAATGAAGCCTTCTCTGTGCAGTGTCCCCAAGCTTGGGGTCTCCAGGCAGAGGAGGTTCTTTCCAAATCCCAGCACAGGTTAAGACCTTTCTTCCCCACTCCCCTGCCCCACGATTTCGGGGTTCCGCCATCCCATCACTCATGCTGGCCCTGCTTTGCCTGCTCCTCTTTCTCTTGTCTGCAGATACCCCCTAAGCCACCCCAGTTGCTGGCCTGGTTTCACTATCACCTACTGGTTCAGCCCTGAGCCCCCCTGAATTCCAAGCTTGGGTACCCACCAGGGAACTTGCCGGGTCAGACACACCTGAGTCCTCAAATAATCCATTGGAATGAACCCACCACCTTGCTTCAGACTGGCTTCCCCATTGCCCCTCGGCTCCATGAAAGGCCCCGAGCTACGCTTTGCCCTCAGCCCCAGCTCCAGCCAGGAGTTCCCAGGTCGGCTGCCTCCTGGCCCCCTCCCCTTGGATGTGGCACAGGCAGCTTCGGAGTCTGTGTCCGACTGTGACTGGCAGCTCCATCTCCCCAATGGCTCAGGCCAAGTGCTGGAGTCGCCCTTGACTCTCTTTCCCTCCCACTCTCCAAACTCATCCAGCCACAATTCCTGTTAGCGCTACTTTCAAAATACATCTAGACATACTGAAATATTTATGGCGAAATGGTATGATGTTTTGGATGAGGTTCAAATTAATCCAGGGCAATGGCAGCGGGTAGAGGTGGAAGGCCGGCCACGACCCGATGAGCCTTGAGTGACAGTCCCAGAACGCACGAAGGAATGCATTTGGCTCGCCTCCGTACTTCTCACTTCCCGCAATAAAACTTCTGTTTCCCTGTGTCTGTGTGTGCTCACATGCACGTGTGTGCATACACACGGAGAGGAAGAGGAGAGAGAGCAGGGAAAGAAGGGGGAAGAGGAGAGGAAGGGAAGGGAGAGGAGGGAGGTAGGAGGAGAAACCAGGGGAAGAGAGAGGAGAGGGGGACACCCAGCCTCCCTGGTCTAGATCACTGTCACCTCCTGCCTCAGTTATTACAGAAGCCTCCCAGCTGGTCTTCCCTTTTGCTCCCTTTCCCACTTACAGTCTATTTTCAACACCACAGCAACCAGAGTGATCCTGATAAAACATGCCAGCCCTTGTCACTCCTGTGCTCAGAACCCTCCGGGGACTTCCATCTTGCAGAGTAAGTGCCAAGTTCTCCCAGGGGCCTTCTGGATTCAGTCTGTGCTGCTCTTACCGCTCTGAGCTTCTAGTTCTCTCCCTCTTGCTCCCTCTCCTCTGGCCATCCTAGCCTCCTGGGTCTTCCTCACACAAGCCTCACTGTACCTCAGGGCCTTTGCACTGCCTCTTCCCTTTTCCTGCAAGGCTCTTGCCACAGATTTCTACAGAGTTCTGTCCTTTGCCTCCTTCAGGCCTTTGCTTAAATGCTTTCTCTCACTGACAGCTTTACTGACCACTCATTGTACAGTTCTCCCCAGATCCCCAACCTGGTTTTCCCTGCATCATGTGTCATTCTCTGGCATGTTGTCTATTTTACTGACTGAGTTCATTGTCTCTCTGCTTGTTAGAATGTCAGCTCTGTGAGGGTAGACATTCCTCTATTTTGTTCACTGCTCTCACCCAGAATTGGTGTCTGGCACATAGTAGGTGCTTAGAAAATGGGATTTTAATGAAAAAAAAAAAAAAAAAAACCCACATAGTTCCATTGATTTGCCTTTCACAGCCCTGGAACCTGGTCTCTCCTCTCCCTGGGGACCGAACTGCCTTACTCAGGTCTTCACTGGTCCCTCCCCCAAGCCTGGCCTCAGCCTCCAGCCATCCTGCTCTCCCTGCCTCGGGCCTCCCTCCCCACTTCCCACAGGCTAGAGGAAACTTTCTAGAGCACTCTTCTGACTGGTCCTATAACTGCTTGCTTTTGAAACCCAGGGTGAGGGGCTCCCAAAGCCAATAACATAAAGTCCACGCCCCTCAGCCCTCCAGTCAGGCCCCAGTGGGCCCGTGCTCCCCGCATTTCCTCCTCTGTACAGCAGGCTCTCACATAGACCACGGTTAAGAGCCGGCTGGCCAGGGCTGAATCCAGTTCTGCCATTTGCTGCCTGGGTGACTCTGGGCAAGTTCCTTTCATTTAGGGATTGGCTTTCCCATCAGTAAAATGGGGTCATAAGGGGAGTATCTCCGTTCCAGGGTTGTGTGAATGTCAAATAAGATGACCCAGGTAAAGTGCTTCGCCAGAATGCCTGCTGCTGTGCGCCCAGCGGGACCGAGCTGGGAGGGGTGCTAACCTGCTGACCCCGCCAGGCTCCCTGTCTCCACCTTCCTTTCCTGCCTCTGACCTTGCGCTCCTGCAGCGCACTAGGTGCCACGACCTCCCACCCCTTCCCTGTCTGTCCCCTCAAAGCCCTCCTTTCCCCAGCCCTGAGGGACAGCTGCACCTCTGCAGGTCTGGCAAGAGGATCTGGTCAGAAGTAACCGTCCCGTTCGCCCATCTGCACACTGCAGAGGGGCGAGCTGGGGACCCAGAGAGTCTGGGGTCGGGCCTGGGGGAGAGCAGGGCCTCAGTCAGTGTTGAGGAAGCCAAGTTACACTTCGGGGCCAGTGCACAGCCCCACAGGGATGGCCTCAAGGCACAGGGAAGCGCTGATGCCCACACGGTCACACGGTCACATCCGTCACATCCCTATCCAGTGCTCCTCTGCGGGGCACTCCTCCCCAGGACATGCTCCTCATCCGGGAACTCAGGCCCCGTGAGGGCAGTGACTGTCTCTCTGGGGCCTCTCACGCACAGAGCCTGGCAAACGGTGGGGGTCCCTGGGGTATTTGTGGAGGGGAAGAAACAGATAGGCAGGGGCTGAGGGCTCTATTTTAGATGAGGCAGACTGGCTGAGGTCTGGGAGATGGGAAAGAACCAAGGCTATAGGAAGAGCAAGGAGCTTTCTAAGGAGAAGGGATGGTGTGGGCCAGTGGAGCCTGCAAGGAGAGGGGACTGGCCTGGCCGTAGGGGAGGGTGGACCCCCACAGGGCCTGCTGCAAGTGTCCAGGGGCGGCAGTGGGGGCTTGGCGAGAGGAGAGGTCCTGTCAAAGGACTGCTGTTTGTGACCCCAGCCCTGACACCACTCCTCCAGCTCCTTCCCGGCCCCTGGTTTGCTTCTGGCATTTCCAGGCCCTGGGGCTGAGCTAAGGGAGGGAGCCTTCTGTCCCCTGTTCCCCAGCGACACCTGGCATCTCCAAGCACTATCTGCAAGCAGCAAGGACTGAGGACAGAACAGAAAAATAAAGGCTAATACTTGACTGAGCTCTCGCTGTGCTAGGCACCGGTTCTGAGAGCTTCACAATTACTAGCTCATTTAAACTCCCCACAACCCTAGGAGGAAGAGACTCCAGGAAACCCCAGGGCAGCCTTAATCTGCCCCAGGGAAGGGAGGAGCCAGGGTTCCAGGCAGGCGGACTCCAGAGGCTCAGTGTGTAAGGACCAAGCCTGCTACACCTCTTCTGAGGCAGAGATGGGAGCAGCTCGTGAGTCCAACCCCTCATTTTACAAGTGGGGAAACTGAGGCTCGGAGAGGAAAGGTTTGGCCAGAGGTGCAGAGGGAGTTAAGGAAGCATCCAGGCCTCCTGGCTCCCAGACTAGTGTTCTTGCTGCTCTGGGCAGTGGGGCAGGGAGCTGCCCACCATCCTCTCCACGGTGCCCAGACACCCAGGGCCGGGGAGAAGGGCCCTTCTCCTGACTCTGGGCCACATCTGGACTGTAGGCAGCTCATCTTGGAGGGTCTAGGGAGCAAAGGGACCCCTAGGGGGCTGAAGCATTTCTGAGGCAAGGTGGGGGCCTGCCTTACCTCTGGTCCCCTGCTCTACCTTCCTGCCTGGCCTTCCTCCAACTCAGGGTGGGTCTGTCTCTCTCTGTCTTTTTCTTCCCAGCCCTGGGCAGTGGGGAGTCATGAATATTTAATTGCCTTGCCTGTCAGGAAGCAGGCCAGGCAGCCAGCTACCTCAGCAGGTCTGGGAGAAGGAAAACAGGAAGAGTTGGGGCTGGGGGTGGGAATGGAGGCCCAGAAGCCTAGGAGAGGGGGAGCTCGCTTCTGTTGGGCCAGGCCTGGTGCAGATGGTGAGACTCAAGAGTCTGAGGCCCAGAGCCGGCTGGAGGCTGGAGGAGTCCGGGGCCCCAGGGAGGCCAGGGAAAACAGCGTTCCTGGGAGCTGGGAGGCATGTGGCCGCACAGGGGAGAAGGTGGTAAGCTGGGGAGGGGGAGGAGGAGAGGGGAGGGCAGGGAGAGATGAGAAGCCAGGGAGCCCCTTGGGGCTATGCACACCAACATGAGTCCCAAGGGCTACACACGTGATACAGGCATCGGGCAAGGGCTTCTCTCTCAACCTCTCCCTCCATGTTCCTCGTGGTCCTCCAAGTTCCTTATTCCCTGACTCCTCCACCAAATCCAGCTGGGAACCAGCCTTTCCGCCCCAGTGCATGCTGGGCACTCTGCCCAGCCCAGGGTTGGGGGGGGGGGGGCGCTTTGCCCACCCCACACCCAACAGAAAGATGGCAGGGGGTACACAATGGAGCAGGCAGGTGTGTGCGAGCACACCACCCCTCCATGTATCCAGAGTGGGCCAGCCTGGGGGCACTGAAACTCTGCGTTCTGTGCATTTGATTTCCACACATACCTGTAGGCTAAGGGCCATTACCATTCAATATGGCCATAATGGCAGTCACTTGGGCTGGGATACAGGTGTACCGCCACCCAGTCTGGACTTCTAGTCCAGCCACTAACCCGCCACGTGATCTTTAAAGCAAGCCACTTGGGTACTCTGTGCTCTCGGCTCCTTGTCTGTACAATGGGCACGCCTCTTGGCCTTCTTGTGGGGCATAAGCGACATTGTGAGTTGGGGGCTTGGCCTAGCACCTGGCATGAGGCAGCACTTCATAAATGTAGACCCTGAATCGTCACGGCCGTCCTTAGCACAGGGTGTCATGGCAGAGACTCAGGCGGCCAGGCCACAATACACACACACAAAGGCACAAAGACGCACACTGACGTCCCAGAGGGAATCCCCCCCAACCCACCCCCGTGCCGGTGGCCTTGGCTAGAGTTAGAGCAAAGAGAACTTACCAAAAACCTCATCCGCAGGTTCTCGTAGCTTTGAAGAAGCCATGACTCGAGAGAGCTGAGAAAAGAGAGAAAGAGCGATGATGGATGAGAGGTTCAGGTTGGTGGAGGGAGACAAGGGGGCTGCCCCCGGCTGCCTATTCCTGGACTTCTGGCTCCTCACCTTCATCCTAGAACTCCTGCTCCAGCCCCTTGGAGAAGAAGTCATCGGAACCACAGCCCGGAGGATGGGAGTTGGGGCAGAAAGCAGACAAGGCAGAGTAGGGGCAGAAGCAAATTCAGAGTGTAGACACAGGCTGAGTCCTGTGGTTTTGGTCCAGGCTGATTTACTGTGTGCATTCACATGGCTCACTGAACCTCCCCTCCCCCCCCCAATGTCTTGGGTCTTTCCATCATCAGCATTCCTTCAAAACGTTTGATCATCATAAACTGTCCAACAGCAAACCTGGGAGGGATCTTGGGAGATGATTAAATGCAATCATCTCGTTTTCCAAATAAAGACACAGAGGGAAGAATGACTGGCTTAAGGTCACATAACAAGGCAATGGCAAACTCAGGAGCAGAATCCAGGTCCTTCCAGCCATCTACCTACCCACCTACTCAGCCATCCATTTGTCCATCCATCCATCCCTCCATCCATCCATCCACCCTCCCATCTCTGCATCCATCAGCTCATACTAGCCCCCCATCCATCATGCCGTCCGTCACCCAGTCCTGCCTGCCCCCCACCCCCCATCACTGGTGTGCCACCACCTGCCTTTGAACACGAGCTGTTTGGGAACCTGGCACCATCAGCAGGGCCCCTGTTCTTGACAGACTCGCAGTTCTCCCCGTTCCAGACAGACTCACAGATGCAGAAGGGTATGAGGAGTACTCACAGCACCACAGTGGACAAATCTTTGTGCTGCAAGTATGTTCTGGCAGGAAGTGAGACGGCTTGGGACTTGGTTTGGTTTTGCTTTTTGGTGGGAAGCAAGAAGGGAGGCAGGTGGGGAAGCGGGATGGACGCAGCTGAAACAATCTGGGCAGGCTTCCCAGCAGAGGCAGGATGGCGGTAGCCCTAAATCAAGGCCTGGGTGTGAGAGGGGAAGGGGAATACCAAGCAAGGGGGGACAAGGGGACGGGGGTTGGGGGTGGGGGAAGCTCAGCGGCAGGGGCAGGTTGCAGGGCTGGGACATGATTTCCAGTTGACACTCAGGTGTCACTCAGGTTTCACTCAGGTGCCTGTCAGCAGGGCAGGGCGCTGGGCTAGACATGGAATTGACAGGCATGGAAAGGCTAGGCCTCATGCTTGCTGGGGTCTTTTCCAACATTCCTCTCCTGATATTACATACACATCATCTCACGGTGAGCCATGTGGGCTTGAGATTCTTAGTATGCCCACTTTACAGATGGGAAAACTGAGGTGCAAGAGAGAAGAAGTGGAATTCAAACTCCACCTCTCCTGCCCTCCAGCCTTATCCTGGGGGGTGGTCTGCAATTTTGGAGGGGTACACATGAGGAGAGGACCCTGCAAGGAGAAGGGAGAAAGGGAGAGGAAGGGGAGCTGGCCATCCTGTCTAGGACTGGGGAAAGCTTCTAAACTATCTCCATCCCAAGCTCCGTGGATGATGCTTGGGGCTGAAAGCAGGAAATGAGGTGTGAGAAAGGGCCAGGGGACATGGGCCCTCCAAGAACTCTCTTGCCATTCTTGAACTCTGGGTGCTAGTAGCAAAGAAATTCTGGAACCTCCCTCCTTGCCTAAAGGGCCATCTTGGAAAGAGGTTGCCCCCTAAGAATGAGCAAAATTCCCTCGTTCAATCACAAAGCCTCGGCTGACCAGGACCCAGCTGCCCCCTCCTCCAGAAAGCTGTCCTAGACAGTCCACCCTCTTCCCATTTGTCCACACAATTTCTAAATTCACCCTTTCCCAGCCACTGGAAAATAGGGGTTTTTCATACTTCACGGATTCCCTAATATGGGTCAGATCTCCTCTGCATCAGATGAGAGCTTCCTGAGGAGAAGGAAGGGTATTCCCATCAGATTAGGGACCCTCTCAAGATAAGAACAGCCTCTGCCATCAGAAGGAGGCTCTCTGAGGGCAGTAGAGGTGTCTCCTCTCTTACAGTAGCTGAGAATGGAGATCCCATATGTTCTTCATTCAAAGTCCCAGTCCAGGGGGAAGACCCCCTTGTGGACAGAGTCGGGTATCCTCTGGGAGTAATCTGGGCCTTCCAGTCCACACCTGTGTCTAATCCATCCTGATTCAGCACAAATGGCTTTCTTTCCCTCTGTCAGGTCCCTGGGGTGTGTTTGGGAGATCCATCCTACACTGTTCCATGGGGAACCCTGGGAAGCAGGCCATCCAAGAGGTTACCAGGCCCCTCTCAACAAAATGGAGCCTTGGAGAAGCCCCCCTCCACCTTCACCCTCCTACACACACACACACACACACACACACACACACACACACACACACGGGTACACATTTAAACAGGAACTGCCACGAGGTGGAAATGAACCTGTCCCTCAGGACACAGTCCGGGCACCAGGGCTACTGGGCCACTCTTTCCTCCAAAAGCTTCCAACTCCCAGAGGAGTGGCACCTGTGACCTTTGACTCTTCTCTGGGAGCACAGGAGGCTTCCTGAGAGCCAGGGAAGGAGAAAGAGAAAAGGATGCACAAGCCCCAGAGGGGAGTGGGAAGTAGGAACAGAGACAGACAGGTTGGTGGAGACTGTCCACCGAGCTGCAGAGAGAGCCAAGAAAGGGCAGGAAAGAGATGTGCTGGGCGGAGGAAGCAGTGCTGGAGGCCGGGGTCCCTTGACCCGGTTCGGACTGAGGCCCCAGGGAGGGCTTCGAGGAGAGAGCCAAGGGGCGGTTGTAGGGAGAGGCGCGGGCCCCAGCGGGGCAGGGAAGAGGAAGGGGGCCCTGGAAGAGGAGAAAGGGACCGAGACAGAAGTGCAACTGGGAAAGACCGGGAAGGAAAGGCCGGGAGGGGAGGCTGGGGGTAGGGGGGGCAGTAGGAGCAGGAGAAAGCGGCGCCCCCTCCCTTAGGCCTGGGATGCGGCGACGGGCGTGTGGGACAGCGCTCTCCGCACCGCGGAGGCCGGGGCACCTACCGCCCTCCCAGTTGGGGCCGGGCGGCTAGTTTCTCTCCCGTCCAGCCGTCCAACTCCGCGCCGGGCAAGAAGGAGTTAAGCCCTCTCCCCCTCCCCCCACACCAGTTTTTTAAAATTAATTTCTCCCGGAGGGAGAGGATTAGGGACACAAATTCTATCTCCGCCCCCTCCCCCGACTGCCCAGCACCCCAGCTCCGCGCAGCCCCCCAGGGATGGGGAAGGCCCTATCCGACCCCACTCAGGGTCCCGCCGCGAGCCCCGGTGACCCCGGCTCTGCTTCCCCATCCATGTCGGGGTCCTCACCTCCAGCATCAATCATCTTCAGCGTCCTGCGCCGCGGGAGCCCCTCAGGCCCATGGTGCTCGGGGCGCGGGCCAGGCGGGGAGGGGCGAGGGGCCGTCACCCCGGCCGCGGGGGGCTGCGGGCGGGCTCGAGCCGCTCCATCCCGGGAGAGGGGCGGGCGTGGGAGCGGGCGCCGAGGGTCCGGGAGCCGGAGGGGATGGGGGGAGTGAGAGAGGAGGAGAGGGTTTGCGGGGAGCGGGAGGCGCGGGCGGGGCTGGACCAGAGCCCTGACGGGAGGATGCTCCGTGCGCGCGCGCGTGTACGCGTGTGTGCGCGCGTGTGTGTGCGCGTGTTTGTGTGTGTGCGTGTGAGCGAGGGAGAGGAGGGAGAGGGAGAGAGGGAGGGAACCACCTCCCAGACCCGCCACCCGCTGGACGCAGGCCCCCCGCTGGGCAGGCCCACACGCGTCGCGTCGTGTCCGCTGGGGTCCGCTGGGGTCTCCCGGGAAGGGGCGGTGCGGGGGGCGCGTGGCGGGGAGGCCGGCGCCGGGAGACAAAGAGCGGGAGGCAGGGAGGGAGGGAGAGGGGGCGGAGGCGGCAGCAGGGGAGGGAGAAGGCGGCCCCGCGCGGCCGCGGGGCGAGGGGATTCCTAGTTGCCGCTACTACTCCGGCCGCGGAAGTCCGGGGGGGCGGGGGTGGGAGCAGCCCCGCCTCCGGACCCACCGGGCTTCCGCCTCGTCTGCGAGGTCTGTGCGGGCTCCCGATTCATCCAATCTTTGGACGTCCATCGAGCAATCGTGTGCGCCAAGGCCTGAGGCCATCGCGGGGAACAGGACCATCTGGACCCAGGAGTCGGGGCTCCTCGGGAGGGGGGGCACAGACCAGTGGGGAGGCCGTCACAGGCCCGGATGCCCTGAGCCCCGGTTCACAGAGGACACTTCGGCCACGCCGAGACAGCGCACCGGAGGACGCCGGCGCGGCCTGGGGGTGGGCGAGGGTGGAAGTGGAGGTGATCCGGGAGCCTCCCAGGTGAAAGTGCTGTTGGCTACCAGGCAGGCCAGGACTGGGCAGAAGTGTTAGTGGGGCTGGGCGGTGGAGGGCAAGGTAGGAAGAGGAGTGAGGCTGCGAAGGTGCGGGGGTGGAGGGAATGCTTGCCATTTATCCTGGGAGCCATAGGGGAAAGTAACAGAGGAGTGAGGGGGCTCAGATTTATTTGCCTTTTAGGGAGAACTCTTTGGCTCCTCTGTGGAGAGTGGATTGGAGAGGGCAGCCCAAGGCAGGAAGACCCTTGGTGAGGCTGATGAGAGATGAGGGCAGTAGGCGTGAAGATTGCAGATCAAGCTGAGCACTCTTCAGGATACAGAGTGGAAGAAATTGATCAGATTTGGGGACCACCCGCCACCGAGAGAGGAGGCCTTGGCTTGAGGCTGGAGTCCTGGAGGGAGGGTGGGCAGGGATGAGATCACACTTGGAGTGGTGAGCTGGAGGTGGTGGCAGGCCAACCCCTGGGAGACAGGGTAATAATCAACAAGCTGCCATACAGCGATGGAATCGCCCTAAGCACTTTTCCCTGATTGTCGATGTCACTCTCACAATAAACTTAGTTGTTCCTATCACCCCCGTTCGAAGAGGGGGGAAACAGAAACTTTGAAGAATGAAAGCGATCTGTCCAAGAGCAAATGGTGAGGTTGGATAGAGGCATCCAGAGCTCAGCGGGGCGGTACAGCCTGTAGGGACAGTTCCCTAAGGGCCCGCTGGACTCTCTGTAGTCACAGATCTCCGAGGGGCTGTGGGAGGTGGTGTGTTGAACCAGGATGGTCTTGGGGCTGTGGGTGAAGATGGAATTATTAAGCTTTGAGGGCTGAAGGTAGCCTAGGATACCTGTGGGAGTTTGGGGGTCTCTGCGTGTTCTCAGAATCTGCTGGCAGCCGTGGAGTGCTGTGGAGAACTGGAGAGGCAGTGGGGACTCTGGGTGACATCCTACAGGGTTAAGTCTGGGGTCTTGAAAGAGAACATGGTTTTCAGGCGTCTGGTGAGATCTGAGTGTGTGGGGGAGTGTTCTGTAGGCCTATAGGAAATAGGGAGATCATGGGTGTGTAACAGCAGTGCTGGGAGCCAGGGGCGGGTTCTGTGGGAGGATGTCTTCTGGGCCATAGGATCTGAGAGGAACCCCTGTTCCCAGTGATCCTTAAGCTTCAGGGAGTTCAGGAAATGTTCCTCATTTGATTCCCCCTGCCCCATGGCAAGTGTTGGGGTTGTGGCAAAGCTGCTCAAACTCCTGAGAATGGAGCAGATGACAGGGCAGGGCTGAGGCCACAAGCCTCCCATGGGCCTTCCCATGGCCACCTGACATAGCCCCAAACCTGGACATAGCTCATGGTCATGTCACATCCTAGGCCTGAGAAACTCAAAGCAAACCGTGCCCCACCCCCACCATACAACATACTGGGGCTTAGAAACGGGGACCACGTGGCCGACCCTTTGGAACATACAATGTGCGGGCCCCTCATGTGATACACAGGACAGATGGGCGGGTAGGGGGGCGATGCGGGCAGCAGGACCTCAACCTAGAAAGAGCTCCAGTCAGACCAGCAGGAGCCATCACCACCCCACGTCCATCTTCCCACCCAGGTTGGTCAAGCCACTTCACATTTGGAATTTCTTGGTTGGAGCCATGATCTGGATCTTTCTTCCCAGAAGCGTCCCAAAGATGAGCCACCCAGAGAAGATGCCTTGAGAGGCATGCTCACCATCCCCAGGTTTCCAGACGCCCCCAAAGGGGGTGGCAGGCTGGATGGCCACTCTCTGGCCCTACGGGGTAGAACTAGGATTTTTGAGAGGAAGGAGTGGGAAGTCTGAATTTGGTTTGACATGAGACTTGGGTGACAAAACTGTCCTCAAGGGAGTGGCTGCCTCAGGTTACTGACTGCCAGGGGAGTTCTGGTAGTGATCAGTCACCTCAGGTGCTGTCAGGGACCCATCGGAGTGACCTTGAAGAGCCTTGATGTTGGGACTTCATTCCTTCAGGCAAAAGGGAATGTGAGAATCCCCTTGGGGCCAGGCCACTGAGCGCAAGTGCCTTATGCTTCTGTTTTCTCACACATACACACTCCAGCACCCAGAGCAAGGCAAGGCTGGTGTCGGAGACTGCCTGAGCCTTGGCCCTACCTCCCACTTGCTCTCTCTGCTCTCCAGGACTTCACCAAATCTTGTCCTTAGGACCCTGGCATCTATCTGGACTGCCAGACCCATTCTATTAGAGCCGGTGAGTTGTGCTGGCATAGAGCGGGGGCCTGGGGCTATTTACATTCTCTAGGACAGAAGGATTCTCTAGGACCCTGGGCACAAAACTGCTCTAACGTGTCACCTCCCACCCACCCCCAGGTGACCTTGGATCCTTCAGGTACCTTAGGCAGGGTGCCTTGTGAGAGTAGAGGCTGCATATCCCCATGAGGTTAGACTTCTCAGGGAAGGGATCTCCGGTTCACCTTACCGTCTCATATCTAACCCAGCCTCCGAATTTTGTCAGAGGCCTCCTACAAAGAGGCAATGCACTGGGGCTAAGGGACGCTCTAGAAACCCCAGCCCTAACCAAGAGGAATAGATAAAAAGCATGGGTGCTGATGGGGGAAATGGTGGCAAAGAGGGAGTTTGCTGGAAGCGGGAAATACAGGATCCCCACGAGAAGGATCTTCACAGTGAAGAAGGCACCAGTAGCAGGGGACCTGGGGCACCGACAGACGACCCTATCCCTCCCCCTGCCGCCCTCCCCCGCGAATCAAGAAACCAGGCAGCGAGGCTCTGGGGGCTGCTTTTATGGGGACGACCTGACAGAGGGCATGGTCCGTACAAAACCGGGAACAATACATACATATATATATTATATACAGAGATGCAGTCCTGCGGGGGGGCGGGGGCAGGGGCGGTGCCGGCCTGAGAGACCGGAAGCGCCCCCCCGCGGCCCCGCCCACCTGGCCCCGCCCCCTCCCTCTGCAGCGGCAGGGGAGGTGAGGCGCCGGGGCCCGGTTCTGAGACAGCCAGCTCTTTCAGGGCGTAGGGGCACGTCTGGGGGCGGGGGGCGGTGGGGAAGGGGCCGAGAAATACTGATAGATGGCTTGGTCTATTTACAGGGGACGAGAAGCCCAAACGGATGTGATGGGGGGCTGTCTGTTTTTAAAAAATGAACAAAAATCCAGTCTGGGGCAAGGGCAGGAGGAAGAGGCAATATGAGAGATGGATCCTGAATGGGGGAGGGGACCTGGGGGGGGGGGGGTCTCACCTCCCTTGGTCCAAGCCCCAATTTGGGGTTAAAGTGGGGAAACAGAGCGGATTTCACTTAGAAAGCAGGCTGCCAGTGGGGCAGCCCTGGTCTCCAAAAAGATTAGTAGTAAAATTTTATCCTCCAGTCAAAACCTTGGAAAATTGTGGGTGTGGGCGTGGTGAGGCTGAATTTGCGATGTTAGTACAAGGCTTCCAGGTGTGGCCCTGGGCAGGGCAGGGCCTGGCTCTCCAGTGGGAAATGTTCCCCTTGCCTAAGACCAGGGGCTCTGTAGCCAGGCCCCCTAAGCTGACCTCTCCTCCCTAGCCTTCCCAGGCTTGGCCAGGAAACCTGGAGCCCAGGGAGGCCACAGAACAGTTCCAGGAGGAGGAGGAGGTTATGGCTATTTGGCACCTGGGGGTGGGGAGGCACAAGGAAAAATTGAGGGCTGCTGCCCCAACAAAGGGGGAGCTGGGAACCAGGTGTCCTGGACTCTTCCCTTTTCCTGAAGGGTGCATGAGAAATCAGTGCAGGGCCAGGCCCAGCCTCCAGGCTCAGGGGTGGGCTCTATCCCTCCTGGGTGGGGGGACCGGGAGTGGGGGAGGTGTGGAGGCAGCCCCTCCCAGTGGGAGGGTCAGAATGCAACAGAGACAGCACAATGATGGGGAACAGGGAAAGGGCCAAGAAGGTAGAATCTCAAGTCAAGAGGCCCAGGGGCCACCTAGGAGACCCGTGGGCAGGGAGCAGCCTCCAGGTGGTGAGATGCTGGGAGAGGCCCCAGCCCCATTCCAGTCCAGAGACAAAGGCTGGAGGTTGTAAAGTCTGGCAGTATGGTCTGCAGGTCCTTGTGTCCATCCACCACCCAGGCCCACCCTCACATCCCTTGGCTTCTGTGCCTCAGCCCCATAGGGCAAGAAGGAGGCCATCCTTCCAACCACCTCTGTCTGCCCAGGCCCTCTGGTCCCTGAAGCTGGGGGAGGTGGGGTGGAGGGTGGGGAAGTCGGGGCACCTGTCCCCAGGCTGGTAGGGGGCGGGGTGAAGTATTGAGGACAGGGGAGGGAGGACAACAGGAAGGGATTAATTATTGTCCGGTCAAGGAATGATTCCGGTTAAGTAGAATTGGAATTCCTCAGTGTTTGCAGGTTTCCTTCCAGTTCTGAGATCTGGCAAACAAAAGGGAGAGGGGGTCAAGCCCGGATACCAGTCAGGGGCCCTGCCCCTTCTGACCCCCCTAATGGGGACATAACCCTGAGCCAACAGCATGACTCCCTCTCTCCCCCTAGGATGCACAAAGAGGGGACTAAAGGGGGACTTCTCTGCTGCACCCTCCATAGGCCTCTGCCCCCGGGGCACCCTGAGCCTACCTTATCCAGGAGCTTGTCCATCTCCTCCTTCCTAGCCAGCTCTGACTCTTCCAGAACCCGGCGCTGTGCGGTCTCCTTTTTCAGGAACTCGATCTCCCTAGAGATTAGGAGGGGACAGACCGTGGGTAACAGTGTACAGTCTGACTTCCATCCAAGGAGTCTCAGGATCCTCAGCCCTGTCCTCAGCCCCACCTGGGCAGCTCTGTCCCTCTTCCCAAAGCCTCTGGGGCCTGACTTTGCTGGCTTCCCTACTGTCATTCTGGGCCCAGGTACCCCCACCACGGAGCCCTCTTAACTTCTGTGCTCCTCGCCTCCTTAACTCAGCTCGGGGTGGGGAGGGGCTGCCACTAATGGCCTCTCAGTCCTCCCCGGGCCAGGACCCCCCCACTCCCAGCCCCCTGACCACGTACTTCTGCTGGTAGTCCTTGATGAGGCGCTTGGCCTTGCTGTACTTGCGCTCCAGGGCCTGGTACTGGGCCTGGGTCTCCCGCAGGTGCTCGTCCACAGCTTGGCACAGGCTCTGGGCCTCGCCCCAGTAGCCCTCCAGCTTTTCCATGCGCTCCTTGTTCTCCTCCACGCTCTGCTCCAGCTGGGCCTTTTCCACCCGCCACCGCCCCTTCTCCTGCTCTAGGCTCTGCAGCTGAGGGAGGAAGGAGGGGCTATGGACTGGTGGCGGCCACAGGGAGCTGAGGAGCGCCCCCATCTGATGGGGAGCCCATTCCCCTCCAACAGCTAACTCTTCTTGGCTGAGCCTGAGAACTAAAAGCTGGAGAGGAAAGAAGTGGGGGCTCAGCTGCAGAGCCCCCAGCTAGGACCCCCACACTGTAGCACGCTCCTAGCGGGCAAGAGGCCCAGATTAGTCACTGACTCTGTGACCTGGGGCAAGGCAACTTCTGTCTTAAGCCTCAGTCTTCCCATCTGTGAAATGGGACCTATCCCTGCCTTGCCAAGCTCACAAGGCTCCAGGAAGACGGTACACGTGAAAGAGCAGGCCAGGGGAGGGTCACCATTGCTCTCTGTCCCCTCCGCAGCTCTGGCTCTGCTGACCAGTCCCTGTCTCTGTGGCTTCCTCCACAATCCTGGCTCCTCTCCCACCTCGTCTCCCAGCTCCTCAAGGCACCATGCCCCAAACCCAACCCCACCTGCACAAACCTAGTCTTCCTTTCCATGATCTCACTGCCACACTGGTGCTTAGCCTGTCCCTCCAACCTCATGGACTGCAAATGCCACTTGCTCTCTGTGCCCCAGGCACATGGGCCTTCCCGCAGACCCTCAGAACTGCCCCGTTCCCTCCGGCCACAGGGCCTTTGCCCATGCCATTCCCTCTACCTGGAATGTCCCCACCATCCTCCCTTCCCACCCCATGCTCATTAGTTCCCACCAGCTCAGCCCTCCGCTCTCTGTTCAGTGCATCACTTCCCCAGAGAAGTCTCCTGTGATGCCCTCCAGTAGCATCCCCTTCTGCACATAGCCCCCTGGCTGGATCAGCCCCCCTCCCCTGCTCTAGGAGCTCAGCGGCTCTGCACTCTCCTGCAGAGCCCCCTGTCCGCTGATAAGGGTCCGGACAGCCGCAGGCGCACTAGGCGACACAAGAGCAGGGATCAAACTGGCTTCTGCACCCTGCAGGGATGGAAGTGGTACGTGGCACTTGGCAGGTGCTATAGGCATCTACAAGTCAAAAAGGAGGAACAGGCCTTTGACACCCCCTCCCCACCCGCTTCCTGCTCTGCAACCACTCAGGAGCGTGTCCTATCATCTCAACTTCAGAAACCAGCTCCAACCCGCCTTTCCTCTCCATACCCCCTGCCTGCCCTCCAGGCAGCCCCAGCCACCATCCCCCCCAGGCCACCGCCAGGGCCTCTGAGTGGAAGACCAAGGCCCGAGTCCTTCGTGGGGGTCCCGACCCTGCCAGCCACAGCCCCCACCTGGTCCCCACAGGAATGGCTGCCACAGCCAGCGGGCCTCCTCCAGGCTCTGCCTCTCCCCCCGCAGGGGCAGGGGCGCCCTTCCTCAGCCTCAGTCACTAAACCCTGTGCCCCCCCGCAAGTCTCAGCTGTGACCTTGCCTGTCTCCATGTGGTGGGTGGGCCGTCGCCACGCTGCCCCCACAAGCTGTCTGTCCCTGCTACACCGGAAGCCCTGTGGCAGGTGGGACGCCTTGTGTCCAGGTCCAGCAGGGGCCCAGTGCAGGATGAAACAGAAAGTGTGCAGATGAGCATGCCGGCGCGCGCGCTGCCCCGACGCGCTTCCAGTGTCAGTGCGTGGCACGTACGCATGTTTCTGTGTGTCAGGAGCGTCCCCATCTGGGAGGGTCAGCACCGGCCCCTCCAAGAGAATGCACAAGGCCTGTGACACTCTTCCAGAGAGACGGCGATGCCCATGTGTCTCACACATGGAAGAAGGAGTCTACGTCTCTACGTGTCCGGGCTGCTGCTCCCAGGTATTGTGTCATGCAAGGCCTGGGTCCGCTGTCTCCATGTGACATGGAGCGGGTGTCTCTAGACATCTTGGCGAGCAGGCCTGGGGTCCAGGCTGGCATGGGTCAGTGTATCTGGGTAGTTTACACTGATTGCTGGGCCTGCTTGTAGAGGACGGGTGTGGGACAGCCAGAGTGGGAGGACATCTACGGTGACCTGGTGTCCCTTGGTCTAGCAGCTGATAGCTTGACTTCTTATTCAGCACCTTTTACAAACCAGGTGCTATGCCAAGAATTTCATATGCATTATCTCATTGAGTTCTCACAATGGAACGCACTGTTACCATCCCATTCTACGGGGCAGGAGACCGAGGCCCAGAGCAGCAAGTGGATGGTGGCACACGGGGGTCCAGAGCTCAAGCTTTTAACACTAGGCTCCCCTGCCTCAGAGGAGCTTGTTCTGTGTCTCTGTGGGTGACCGACAGTGCCAGTGTCTGCAGGGGTGAGGCCGGGGGGGGACCCTATCCCCCCCCCAGCCCTCACTCCCCCTCATCCTTACCTTCCTTTTCAGCTGCTGGATCTCTGCCTCAGTCACGGCGTGCTTGATCTGGAGCTGTGGGGGCAGAGAGGCAGGCGCTCGGCTCTGGCTGGGTCATTGCCCACCTCTGCCCTCCGCCACCCCAGGGACCCCCTCTTCCCACCTCCTTGAACTTGTGCACCAGCTTCTCGGGCTCCATGTCCACAGGGGACAAGGCATCCTCGTTTTCCGCCAGCTCAAACACCTCGATGGCCATCTCGCCACCCGGGAACGTGGGACTCAGCTCCTCATCTTCGTCGGTGGCATATTCTCCTGTCTGCGAAGGGAGCGCGGAGGCTGTGCGCCCTGCCCACCTCAGCCTCCCCGAGCCCTGACGAGCAGGGCTTAGACTGGCCACAGTCTGTCCGCATCAGACTGAGAGCTACTCAGGGCTGTGGGTCACGCCTCCCCCATCAGGCTGGGGCCACACCGATAGCGTGGTCTGTCTTACCCCAACAGCCCAGGGAATCCCCTGAAGGCACAGGTAGTTCCCCCATGAGACTGGGACCTGTGAAGAAAGAGCCTGTGCTTTTCCTCCTCAAGCTGTGGGTCCTCTGAGGTCTGGAGCTGCCTCCTTCAGATTAGGTCCCCCGAGGGTAGAGGCTATGCCTTCCCCTCAGAGCAGGATCTCTGAGAGAACCGTGTTTTTTTGTAGGAGCAGGAAGGCTCTCTGAAGACAGAGTATGACTCGCCGGTCAGACTAAGGGCTCTTTGAAGGAAGGGTCTGCATCTCCTCCCTCAGTCTGGGGACTCCTCCAGGATAGGGCAAGGTGTCCTGGCCTCCTTCAGGAGGCTTGGGAAAGCGGCAGAGGCAGGATAGGCGTAATGCTCCGTCCAGCCACCAGGGGGCGGTGATAATGCCAGCCAGGACAGGAGTCCCTACCTCCTCGTCGTCCTCCCCATACTGGGCGTATCTCTGCTCCATCATCTCCCGCTGCCATCGCTCCTGTTCCAGGGTCTGTTGAATTAGCTGGGCCACCTCGCTCTGCTCGCCTGGACGCTCCCGGCCAATCATAAACCTGCAGGGGCACGAGCGTCATCCCCTGCCTCTGTCTTCGGCTGGTGACACCATCCTTCTTGCTGGTGTTCTCCTCTCCACACCCAGACCCTCCCAAGGGAGGGGAAATGAGAGGGCTGAGTCCAGAGGCCCAAGAGTATTAATAATGAATGGGGGAGCTGGGGGCCCTTCTTGGGTTTCCTTCCCTGGACAGCCAGAAGGCCCACTAACCCTCACTGCCAGGTTTGGGGGAGGGGTGGTGTCAGTCAAACCCCCTGCTGGGCGCAGGGGAGAGGCGCTCAGGGACTGCCAGGGCCGGGGGTGCTCTCCCTCCACCACAGGGTAGAAAACAAGGCAGAGAGATGGGGCAGCTGACCCATCCCAGAAGCCTGCTTCCCCATTCCCCTGCCCTGGGGCTGTGGCGGGGTGTCCTGTGGGAGATCCAAGCCCCCAGGCTTCAGGAAGGGGCGGGATGATGGTGAGTGGAGATTAGGATGGAGAGGAAATAGTGGAACTTCCAGGCACTAGCCCCTCCTCTCCGTGGCCACCCACATCCTGTTTCTCTCCACCACCCTTTCCTGGGGGCAATGCCCCTTTTGGAGAGGGCAGGGAGTGGTCCCTGAACGTTATGCCAGAGAGCGGACCCAAGGAGCCTCAAACCCAGTTCCCACGGTTGACAGGCCCCAGGGAAGCGAGTCCTCCCAGGATTACACAGCTGGTGAGGAGGGAAGGATGAAGTGCCTGGTGGGGGGACCCCAATTTGGTTGGCATTCTCCCAGCACATCTCGGTTCTCCAGTGAGTGGGTCAACAGGCAGGCAGGGGAAGGAGGCTAATCTGGAGGCGCAGCAGACCACAGGCCTTGGAGCCCAAGTGCCGGTGGCCAGCAGCACTCGGGCTTGGGAAAGGATGGCGGGCGTGGGCCGGGGCTGTGGGCACGGCCATTCCTTCAGGCAGGAAGGCTGTGGAAGCTCCTCTACGAGGTGGACCACCTAGAACCCTGTCTGGGTGTGGGCAGGCGGGCAGGGAGGCATGATGAGGGCCAGGCCTCCAGTCTGCTCCCACTCCCCACCCAGCTGGGCTCTCCCAGCCCTTACCGCACACGACCCTTGGTATTCCGGAGCACGGAGGCTGCGAAGCTCTGGGTCACTCCAACCAGACTCGTGCCATCCACCTCCACCAGGAGATCATTCACTTGGATCCTGGGAGAGGCCACACTGGTTAGGGGGGGCCGCCACAGGAACAGGAGCAGAGGGAGCAGTGGTCTCCCTCCGTCAGAAAGCTGAGGCTCAGTCCCCACTGGGTCCTGGTACTTTGTCTATTGGTGCAAAGTGCATGGGGCCAGAGGGTCAGGGATCAGCCAGACCCCCCACCGGGCAGTGAGGCCTGGGCAAGCAAATCCAACAAAGGCGGGCTGGACTAAGCACACTTCCTGTGATAATCACACCCTTGTCCCCTCCTCCATCACACCGACAGAGCAGTGTGACACCCACAGAATTCATGGCCACCACGCACGTCCAAAGCACAGGAGACACACAGTTCTCTTACGGGTCTGCAGGTTTCCTCCCAGATGCCTGAGAGCCCCGCGGCACACTCTTGTGCTCGCCGCACCCGAGACAGCCCCCACCACGTGCTTGGTGCAGCAGCAGAAGCCCTGGTTCTCCACCCCAGAAGGAAAGGGGTGGGGGCAGCAGGACCCCTGGCTCTCTCCTTCCTCCACTGCCACCCCTGGGAGCTCCAGGCCTTCTCTCAGGGCTCCTCTGCAGAAGCGGAGGGAACGGCCTATTGTGAGCCGCTCTCCCCCTCGCACCCCACATGCAGGCCCTCTCTCCCATGTGCACACACTCCCCACGCGGCCAACAGGTGACCACAGGAACGGCTCTGGGAGTCCAAACTGGGGGGCGGGGGGGTAAGTTAAAGAGCACTGGCTGTCACCATCCTTTTGCCCACCTCTCATGCCACCTGGGCCACAGCAGGCAGAAGGTCTAGCCACATGACCCCAAAGTCACCCAGCCCCATAGGGACACCCACTCGTCTCTGTCATACGGAGGGGGTCTGGGTTTGAAGGTGCTCCCACAAGGCACCTCTGATACCAACTGCCAACTTATACCAACCCTGGGGATGCCCCAAAGCCCTTCCCCCTTCCCCCGTGTGACACATACACCGTGGAGTGGCCCACAGAGGGGTCGCTGGCTACCCGGGACTCCAGGAGGCCCTCCCGGAACCTTCTGACCCCTCCAGCCTCAGAAGCCAAACACAGACCTGCATGCTCATACATGCGCACACGCAAGGAGCAGCCTCCCCCGTGGGCAGGCCACACACCTGGAACCCCCCTTCCCGCTCGACGCTCTGGCCATGCCTGCCTGCTTTCAGTCCCCTTCCTGGAAACTTTCACACATTCTACTCCTTCAACCTAACTGCGTCCTGCTCATCCTCAGGCCTTAGGGCCAATGTTACTTCCTCTAGGAAGTCTTCCCTGCTATCCAGAGAGAGCAAGTCTGGCTTTTTATGCCTTCACGGCCCCCCACCCCGAAACTTTCCCCACATTTTCTGTGTGTCCACTTGGATGTGTGTCTGCCTCACCACAGCACATGCTTCCTGAGGGCCAGGGAAGTCGTCACTGACTCCCCGGGGCCTGCCTCCAGCCCCACCACAGAGCCAGCAACTCAGTATTTGCTGAATGAAAATAAAATTTAAAAAGAAAAAAGCTCAGATGTATCCACCAGGAAGCCACACCGGGGCCATGCTCTCCCTCCCACAGCCCACACAAGCCCCAAACCAGGGCATAGGATGCCTCTGCACAGCCCCCTCCCCACCCTCCAAAGAATGTAAGCGCCCCGAGGGCAGGGGTCCCACTGGGTTTGTTGGCCACCGCAACCCCTGGACCTGCACTTGACTCTGGAAGGCTCCACCCACACCTGGGCCCCTCCCGGCTCAATAGGCGGCCTGCAGCAGACAAGAGGTGGTGGAGGGGGTACCTGCCATCCCGGTGGGCCGCACCGCCCTCGGTCACCGTCTTCACGAAGATGCCCAGCTTCTCCAGGCCCATGTCTGCCCCGGCCCCCATGCCGATGATGCTAATGCCCAGGCCCTCGGAGTCTGTGGAGCAGAAAGTCGGGACAGGCGGGTGTTGGGGGGTGAGGGTGAGGTGAGGCGAGGCATCCCAGCCAGGGCTTGCAGGGGACAGAGTGAGAGGCCCCCCAATCCCCCGCCTCACCCCAGGGCACGGCCTGACCTCAAGCAGCAGTCCCCACACTTAGGGTAGGTCCACAACTGGGGAGGGGGCACCGTCCCGTCCACCCTATCAAGCCAACTGGGAAGCTCCTGGTTCGCCCCCTGCCCTTTGCCCCTTGCAAGAACACATGAGCAGCAGGGTGTGTGATGGGTGCCACCGGGGCGGGGGCGGGGGCAGGTGGCAGGGTGCCAGAGACAACTGTATACACAGATGAGGGGCAGAGAGGGGTGGAATGGCATGGGGGTAGCCACAATGGGGTTCTTCTCTACGCAGACTCATCCATGGAGTCTCCATGACCCAAGACCTCCTGCTCTTCTCTCCAGAGCTGTCCCCTCCTGTCTCATGGGCTCTGACATCCAAACTCTTATTTTCCCCCACCAATAGGCTCTTCCTGCCTGCCACTCCCTCCTGGGGCCTCCAAGTCACCTGGACTCCTCCCTCCCCCTCACTGTCTCAGCCAGAGCCCAAAAATCACCAGCTCCTGCAGATTCTACCTCCCAAGGATCTCTCAAGCACACCCACTCCCCACACGGCCAGCAACTCGTCCACACCACCGTGGGTTCTCTCCATCCACTTGGGACCATTCTCCCCATAGCACAATCTGACGTGGTCTTTCTCAAATCCCTTGCCCACGCCTTGCCAGTTTCCCGTCCATGTGAGAGGACAGACAGGGTCCTCCATGTGGTCTGGGAGGCCCTGTGTGCCCTTCTTGCCCTGGTGATCAACACCTCGCCAAGCCCCTCCTCTCTTTCCTGCACACGCTCCTGAATTCCCATCTTCAGAGCTCAGTGCAAGTATGACTTGCTTGGGGACCCCAGTGACACGAGTCCATGTGCTATCGTAGTGCCCCTCCCGTCCCTGCCCTGCACCTACTGCAGCGTATAAGGACACACTGAGCAGTGACCGCTGGCGGCGCTGACAGGGGCCCAGGGCAGGCCTGGCCCCAGAGAGGAGACCCCTGCGCCTACAGCCTCTCACCCTTCTCCAGCTCCACAGGGAACAGCTCCAGCCTCTCTACCCGCTTCTCCAGCTCATACTCAGCCGAGGCGGCCATGGGGTCCACGTCCTCGTTGCGCCGGTCGTAGTCCTCGTTGGAGTAGGTGCTGAACACCTGCAGAGGGGCCACTCATCAGAGGCAGGGGCAGAGCTGGGGCCCAGGGGCCGCCACGGCAGGTGCCCAGCACCCCTCGGCATTCCTGTCCTGCTGCAGGCCTCCCCCTGCCCTGACATGACCCCAGCTCTGACGGTAGGCCCTTCTGGTGCTCCAGCCCGCGGGGCAATGGAGAAAGGGACACATTGGCCACATCCACACCATTATTCTCTCCCACAGCCGCAACTGGTGTGAGCGTGGCTGCTGTAGAAAGAAAGGAAGGGCAATCCTCAAGAAACCAGCCGACTCAGGAGGCCAGATCCCCAGGTCGAAGGCAGACCAAGAGATGGGGGCAGAAGGAAACATGGGGACCCAGAGAGCCAGACAGAGGCAGACACAGCCGGTAGGAGAGTGGAAAGAACAGGCTGAGCAGGAGTAGGGGGCAGAGGAGGAGGGGAGTAAGAATGGAGAAGATCCTGGAGGACACCAGATGGGGAGAGGAGGGGAGGGGGTGTGAGATGCGGGGACAGCGGAGGGAGGAGGAGAGAGAGAGACAGGAAAATGGAGGGGCACCCAGGACCCACCTGACCTGAACCTCTAAAGTTGAGGCTGGGGTGGGGGAGGGAAGCAGGAACGGTCACCTCCACTCCCCGCCCCAAGAAAGGGGCAGCACTCCCCTTGAGGTGCAGGACATGGATGGGGCAGAACGCCAGACCCACATGACCTTGCCTACACGGCCAGACCTCAGTTTCCCTTCAGAGAAGCAGCCCCAAGGTGTGCCCCCTATCCCCAATGCACTACAAGGCCTAGGCCAGAGGCCCAGGACCCTGGTGAAAGCAAGGAGCTGGGGGAGCTGGCAGCCTCTCTGACTTTGTCCCCAGTGAACCCAGCCTGCCTGGGTGCCCCAAGGCCAGCCCTACCTTGTTGTCCCCTGTGCCCCTCTGCTGTCTCCTTCCTGGGTCTCTCAGCGAGATGAGGAATTCCAAGCCTCCTCCAGAACAGAGAGACTAGGCCAGGGGCTCTGGGGGAGTGCCTAATTCTGGGTCCAGGCGGGGTACCCCTGGTGGGAGGTTAATGAGTGCCATTTGGGGTACCATGACATGTTCATGCTTCCCTGCCTACAGCGACAGGTTGGCACCAACTGGAGCCAAGCGGGGCGAGGAAGGGTGGGGGGCAGCTCTATCAGACGGCCAGGACTGAGGCCTGAGCAGCTGGAGTGGAACACTGTGTCCCCAAGGCCCCTGCCGGGGCTCCCTGTCCTCCAGGAGCAGGTCCACGGGCACCCTCACAGGCAGCAGACTTGTGTCCCAGCCTTTGTCTGGGTTCACCCGGTGTCATCCCCCAGTCCCCCTCACCCGGGCCTCACTCCCCGGTGGGCTTTCATAAGATGAGAAGTGCAGCTGGGAGGGGCCTGTGTGGTCACTTCACTCACTGCCCTCGATTTCTCGACAGCAGAGAAATCCGAGCTCAGGCCCTTAGAGCTCCTCATCTGCTGGGCAGGGGTCGGACTGCCCTCCTGACATCCGGGGCATCTGGACTCTGTGCCCCCTGGCAGGAGGGGCCACCCAGTCTGCACACAGTAGAAGATGCCAGGTCTGCTGCCAAGGTCACCTGGCTCAGCCAGTGGTGGGGCAGGGTGAGACTGCACCCAGCTGAGCCCTGGTAGCTGGGTCACCTGTGACTCCGTCCCCCTTGCACTCAGGTCCTGGGCCTGGCAAACCAGCTTTGGCCCGCTTTTGCATCTGGTGGTCTGGGTCAACCAAACCCCTCCTCAATGTGTGTGCACGAGCCCGAGGACACACTGTGACCTCCAAAATGCCCTCCCAGCCTGCCCTGTGCTTTGCCCGCCCCTCTCTTCTCAGCTGATCAAACCCTGCCCCCTGCAGGACTCGGGCTCAGAGGCCCCAGACCGCCCCTCACGTTGCCCACCATGATGTGCCCGGCCTATCAGTGGCTTGGGCCCAGTCCCCTGCCCCAAGTGACAACATGGAATTGGGCTCTCTGTCCTCTGCAGAAGACGCCATAAAGGCAACAACTGGGTCATCCGCAGGGCACCAGACCCGGGAAACAGCATCAAAGCAGGGTGGGGGCCGGAAGGGGGAAAAAACAGGGACCCACTGTCCAGGGTGGGGAGAAGGAAAACCCCAGCAAAGTTAAAGTCAGACACACCAAGGAGGCACCACAGACCACTGGCTCCCACACTCCTGTGAGCAGCAGTCACCAGGGAGTTGGGGAGCACTGCTCCGAATCATGTGCTATTTTTACCCAAAAATCAGGGTAAGGTGTCAAATATAGACAGTCAGAGGCCCAGGACTGAAAGACCAAACTCCATCTCTGATCAGGCTGCTCAGAGAACTGGTCACGGTGGTACTGGTTGGGATTGGGGGTGGGGGTTCCTAATTCCCTCAGTGGTCCCCACATCCTCCTCAGGTCCCAAGAAACACCCTCATCCTCAATTCCATCCAGGGTTCCTTAGCTGTCAGGACAGGGAGGGCAGAGAAAGGACTTGTAAGGTCGCAGCCCCAGAAGGGGGAGTGCTGGCCTAGCTGGAGTAGCACCTTTTCAGGCCTCTGCTGGGGCTGGGGCGGGGGCGGGGAGTCCGGCAGCGGCTGATGGTCTAGGAGGGTTGGGAGGAATCGTGGGCAGCCTCGGTGTCCAGAAACAGTTATGGAAACTTTGAGCAAACAGACAAGGGCTTGGCTGGGGAGGGATAAAGCAGGGTCCAGGCTAGGAGAGTCCAGGGCCTGGACAACCCCATGCAGCCAAGCTGGTCCTGGGCAGCCTGGGGCACTGAGAAAGGGCTATCTAGGCTAGATGTGCCAGCCAAGACTGGAGGGTGGCAGGAAGCAGGGGTGACCTAGGGCTCTTAATTCTTCCTGGGGATGTCCCCACGCCCCCACCCCCCGCATCGGCACTGTTGTGAAGATCTTAGGGCACTGGCATAAGCCACAGACCAATTGCTAAGACTGCTGGAGGGGATGAGGACACTGAGACCCCCAAAGGGGGCAGCTCTCATCCATCTTTCAGGGCACCCAGAGAATGTGGCAAGAGCACTTGGAGTTCGCCAAGGCCATGGGAGGTCTGCCCTACCTGGCAGCCAAGAGCAAAGGTATGTGGGCAGCTGCCAGGCATCCTGGGGGCTTTCCGAGCCCCACCCTTCTCTCCGGTGCCCTGCCCCTGCCCCTGCCGGAGGCCCAGCCCCCTCATGAGCCAGGCCAGGGGCCTGCTGCCTGCTGAACCCAACACCTCCACCTCCCCAGCTGGCCCAGCACAGACCCCAGGGAACAGGGCCCCAGTGCCAGGCCTTTCCCCCACCCCCAGTCACATGGCCCCAGCTCAGCTCACCCTCAAAGATCTGCTTCCCTCTTTCACTTCTGCAAACTTGGGGTGGGGGCTACAGACAGGACGGAGGAGGGCAGCGGTCCCCTACACCTTCGTTTTAGGAAGTTCTTGGCTCCTCCCTCCTCTATAGGGGAAACGCAGGGGATGTTTCTAAGCTCACCCACCCCTCCCCTCCAGTGGAGTAAGGACCAGTGTGGGGAGGGTCTCCTGAGGACACACGGACACACACACACACACACACACACACCTTCCCACCACCCAAGCCCTAGCCTCCGTAGGAAGAGCGCTTGGGAGAGGAAGAGGAAGCAGGTGTCCCGGGATGTGGGTGCCGCAGAACCAGGGCGAGGCATCAGACAGAGGAACCTGAGAGGACAGGTCAGGGCAGGCCGCCCTCATCTCGGGCCTGAAAATCGTCCCCTTCTGACAAACAGCTGGAACTCCCCCACGCCCCCTCGGGGTGGTAACTTCTGGGAAGGGGGCTGGGTGGCAGGGGCTGACTCAGCCTGCCAAACCCCAGCTGGTGAGGCGGGGGCGACGACGTGCACGTGGCAGGGGCGGCGCGGGGGCGGGGAGGGGGGCTCACTTACTTGGATGGGCGCCGTGCTGAAATGGATCTTCCGGCTTGGGGCCGGGTCCTCTTCTTCCGAGAGCCCCGGGATCTCCACGCACCCCGACTCGGGTTCGTAGGGGGGCTCCCCATCCTCCTCGTCTTCTTCGTCGTCCTCCTCCAGGGCACTGCCCCCAGAGTCCTCCCCCAGCCCACTGTAGGCGCTCACGTCCACCAAGTCCGCCTCCGAAAAGTCCTCCTTCTTGGACTCATCCGCCTCCTCGGGGGCTACGTCCGGGGCCCGGCCGTTGCCTACCCCTCTCTCAGGCGCCGCCACGGTCACCGTGGCCTCCTCGCGGGCCGCCTGGGCCTTCTGCTCCTCGCGCGCGGGGCTGGCAGTGGTTGCCAAGGCGCTGCCATTCTCCAGGGCCGCGTGGACCGTCACCTCCGCCTGAATCACCTCCCCGGGCGCCGCCTCGGCCTCCGACTCCCCGCTCTCCTCCACCTCCACGGGCTTAATCTTGCGCACCTCCCGGGGCTTGGGGGGCGGCCGGGCAGGGGCCACTCGGTGCTGCGGAGGCTGCTGCCCTGCGGGGCCGCGTTCCTTCTCGGCCGGCGCATCCCCCGACGGTGCGGGCGGCGGCGGCGGCGGCGGCGGCGTCTGGAACACCCGGGACCGCTTACTGACCAGCTTCGAGTTGACCTGGGGAGCCCCGGCGGCCCCGGCCCTGGGGAGCCCGGGCCCACGGTGGAGGCCGGTCCTCGAGTCGGCCTTCTCAAAGACGGCGCTGAGCTGGCTGACCGTCGGCGACACGGCGTCGGCGTCCAGCTTGTCCAGCGCCTCGGTGCTGCCGTTGAAGCGCACCACGACGTCCAGCTTCCGGTCCTGCAGGCCGGCGCGCTCCTGCCTCAGCAGCCGCCGCGCCGCGGCCTCCTTGTCGCTGCCCGTGGCCGCTGGGACGCTCCGTTCGAACAGCTTCCGCGTCTCCTGCAGCCGGGACGGCGGGTGCGGCGGCGGCGCGGGCTGCGCCGAGGGCGCGGGCTTGGAGTCGAAGCGGCTCACGCGCTCCGACACGCTGGTGCCCAGCTTGAGCAGGGCGCTGTGGTCCACGTTCTCGTTCAGGCTGCTGGCCCGCGGCAGCGACAGGCGCACGCCGCGCTCGGGCGCCCGCAGGGCCTCCGTGGGGCCCGCGCCGCCGCCCGCCTCGCCCGGCGGCCCCGCCGTCGTGCCCATCTGCAGGAACATACTTTTGATGCGGTGGACGTTGGAGCCATATTTCTTGTGGTGGGCCGCCTTGGGCGCCTCGTCGGGCCCGGGCGCTTCGGGCGGCTTCAGCGCCTGGATGCCCGCCTCGTAGGCGCTGCGGTGCGGGGAGGCGCTCCGGAGGGGACCCCCGGGCCCCCGTGGCTCCGTCTTCATCATGGTGGGGGGAGACGGGGGCGCATCCCCTCGCTTCCTGCTCCCCCCCTCCAACAGGCGGCTGGCCAAGTCGGGACCACCGCCCCCTCCCCCCCCCCGAAAAGAAACCCCGGAAGGCCTTTTTTAGGCTCCCCCCAAACCAAGCTGCCAAAAACAGTTAACCCCGCTTAAAAAAAAAAAAAGAAAAGAAAAATCTCCGAGCGCCCTGTGTGGGTCGCCTCCCCCAATCCAGCTGCCACAGGCAGCCAGCCCCTCTTTCAGAGCCGGAGCGGCCTGCTACAGTCGCCCCCACCCAAATTAGAGAAGCGGCGGCCGGGGCCGGTGGGACCGCGCGCCCTGCCCGCGAAGCAGCGGCGGAGGCGCCGGCTCACATCGTCCGAGGCGGTGTCAGCGGGGCTGGCAGCCCGGGCGTCCCCCACCCCGGCCGGGGGCCTCGGCTCTCGGGGGGCCCGGCACCCCGACGCCCATGGCTGCTCGGCCGGCCCGGGCCGCTCTGCCGTCGCGCCACCCTCCCTCCCTCCCTCCCCCCCGCGCCCCGAGCCTCGGTCTTTCTCTGGCTCTGCCGGAGCGGCGGCTGCCCGACACCGAGCGGCTGCCCTTCTCGCCGCCGCCGCTGGGGGACTGGCACCTCTGGGTCCTAAAGGGATCGGATTTCCGGGGCCGGAGTCTGTGAGCCCTCCCCTTCCCCTCCTCCCGAATGGATCCTCTCCGCTGCCCATCCCTCTCCCACTGCCTGACGCTGACCCCCCGGTCCTGTCCTGTCCTCTTCAGCCCTTCCATCCCAACCTCTGACTGCGGCTCATCACAGCCCACAAAAGCACAGCCCCACCAAATATTGGGGGAGGCAAGCCAGCCCCAGTGGTCTCAGTGTGGGCCCCTCTCCTACCCAAATGGAAGGGAGATTAGTGGGGCGGGGCAAAGGATGGTTGCCTTCAAGGCCCTCGGAGTTCCCCAGCGTGGTTCGAGACTGGCAGCATCTAAATCGCTGGGCACTTGAAATTTTTTCAAATCCAGATTTCTGGGCCCTCCTCCAAACTTTGAGAAGCAGAAGCTAAGAGGCCGGCCCAGGAATCTGCATTTTAACAATTTCTCCTGGAGAACCTTTTGCAATCTTCTAAGGTGTGAAAGTTTAGCCCAGGTTTGCTGGCCTTGTGGTTGAGGAGGAAGAAGAACAGAGAAAGGAAATGGTCTTCATCCCCCAGGTGGCAGCCCAAAGCTGGCCTTTGCCCTTTGGCAGTTTGAAAGGGGGTGTCCTGTCACCAGTCTGCTTTGCGCCCAGGCTGCAAGGGAGGGGGGGGGGGAATCCCTGTCCTCAAGCCCCTGCCCGCGCACCCTTGCCTCTTAAACAGGAAGATGGCATTTGGGAGGAGGAATTCTGGAGGCCTGGGGCCAAAGTTTCACCAGTGAGAGCTCTGGCTTGGGTCTCTGATCTAAAGGCTCCCAGCCACTGTGTGCAAGTGTGTGTTAGGGGGGCAGGAGGAAAGATGGTAGTGACTACCCATTCCCTGTTCTGGCAACCCAGAAAGCTGTTGTGATGCTCTCGCCAACCCCCATATGATACACAGAAAGGAGTCTGGGGCAGCCCCCGACCTGTCCCCAGCTGCCAGGGCTGGGAGTTAAGGTCCACCCCCTAGACCGTGACAGGTCCAGATGCACTACTTCATGCCACAGATCCCAGGAAATGACGAACAGTGTGGACCCTAGGACCCAGAGAACAACTCAGGCACAAAGCCTCCCCCCACTCCCAGCTGCTTCCTGCATCTCAGGCCTTCCTGCGGTCTCTGCCTCCTCCCCCGCCCTCTTCTCTTCCATCCTCTTCCTCTTCTTCCCAATCTCCCACTCTCTCCCTAGCCTGCCTAGAAGGGCTGTTGTAGGGAATCCTCCCACCCCTCCACTGTAGGGGTGTCTGTGGGTTTTGCGGGATATAAGCCGGTTAGCACGTGCAAAAGAGCTTGGGGGATGGGGTGTGGGAAGCTGCCTGGGAATCCTGAATATTGGGATGGGGAGGGGCCTGGAACCACAGGATTGGATCCTGAGGCTAAGGGAGAGGGAAGATTTGGGCTCTGAGCAGAGACCGGAAATGAACCCAGACTTCAGGCTTTCCTGAACAGTGCCCCCTGCCTCTTTGCCTAGCTGCCCAGAACGTTTCACCCTCCCCGATTTTATACTTTGGGATGGGACAGGCTGAAGAAGCCAGCCTCAACCTTCCCCTCCCTCCTAACCCTTTATAGAAGACCTTTCAGGAACAAGCTTTGGGACTTGGGTTTCCAAGTTCAAAGTCTGAGGCTTGAAACCTGCCTCCCCCACAGGCCCCCCAACCCCACTGTGGACGCTGGGGGAGACAGAAACCTCACTTAGTTGAGGGATGGGAGTTTGGGCTTTGTCCCCAGAAGTTCTTGTGTGGACTGGAGGAGGGTGCAGGCCCCTGGGTGTTCTGCCCAGAATCTCCCACACCCTTTAGTGAGTCATCTTAACTGGTCCCAGCCCAAGGGGTCTGGGCCCACGCTTCTGGCCAGGTGGGAAAGCCAGCTCCTAAGGGGGGGGTGGGTGTGAAAGGGCAGGGAGCCAAGAAGCAGCAGACAGGCCCAGTGACCCTGGGACCCCAAACACCTCCAGCAGCAGCTTTGGGGTGAACTGGAATTGCTGGGATGCTTGGATCTCCCTTGTCCTGAGACTTCCAAGGGAGAAACCCTTTTAAGTGCTTTGGGATGCCGGAGGGTGGAGTCGGCCTGAGCTTGGATGGCTGAGGCTAATGAGCAGGATTATTATTTCATGGGCTCCTGGTTAGCTCAGTGACACCCCCAGCCAGAATTCCCAAAGAAGCTTTTATGGAGCAATAAGTGCTTTACTGGGGTCAGGCACCAAGCTGGCTGGCCTGCAAGAGACTAGGGTGGGGAATGGAGTATTATCTCCTCCATGCCCTCCCTGTCTGCCTGGAGCAGAAATCCCACCTGCCAGGAGGGTGAGGAGAGCAGGCTGGGGGGGAATCATCATCCAACTGGAAAGGTTAAGACCTAATTTTCATTCCTCCAGCTGTGATCCGCACCTCTCCTGTTCAGCAACTCACGCTGACTTAACCATCCTTTCTATTGTCCTTCATGGAGAAGGCCTTGATGGCCAAGTAGCCTGTTGGTCTTTAAATGGTGGTCCTTGGGGTGCCTGGGGGGCTCAATCAGTTAAACGTCTGCCTTCAGCTCTGGTCAGGATCCCAGGGTCCTGGGATCGACTCTAGCATCCATCAGGCTCGTTGCTCAGCGGGGAGCCTTCTCCCTCTGCCCGCTCTGCCTGCCTCTTCCCTTGTTTGCTCCCGCTCTCTCTTTCTGACAAATAAATAAAATCTTAAGAAAAAAAAAGTTTGAAAAAAAATGGTGGTCCTTCCTAGCCTGGAAGAGAGGGTGAGATTCCCAAAGCTGACCCAGGAGCTAGGCTGCCGGAGTTCAAATCCTGGTTCTACCACTTGCTAGCTGTGTGACCTTGGAAAAGTCATTTGGTGTCTCTACCCCCAAAAGGATAAACTGAGGAAAGTGGCTGGAACACAGAAGATAGGGGTGTGGGGAAGGAGATGCCTTTCCCAGTCCTTGCTAAAAATGGTGGAGGTTTCCACAGGGAGAGATAATGTGCCCTTGACTCTTCTCCTGATAGAGCCCCTCCCTGTTTTCCCTTCTACCCCCGGATCTGATGAGGGCCCTCTGACACTGTTTCTCAAGGCTTGCCAGTTTTAAACACCAGGTGTAACGGGTGATGAAGGCAGGGAGATCTGTGATAAGTCCTAAGCTCTCAGTGCCCTGGGCTCGGCCTGGGCTGGGTGCCAGGCTGGCTTCTCTTCCCAGCCCTGGGGCCTTGAGACTTGGCCTCTGAACATTGTGTTTCTGTGGCCACAATCATCTGAGCGGAGGCTGGGCTGGCCTGGACCCTTCCCTTCGACCATTTTGTGGGGAGCCAGTGGTCCCTGCCCCAATCTCTCCCCTTCATCTGTCCTCCTCTGCCTGGGACTTGGGCAGATAAGAACATGCTGGAAAGGCATATGTGTTGTTACATGACTGCAAGAGGAAAACTTAAGTCCAGGATATTGGTGCTGGAGGGGCCTTCCATGGCCCTTAGTTGACCCGTTCCCAAGAGGAATGAGGAGGGCTGAGACATGCAGAGGGAAGTGACTTATCCAGTTTTAGAGGAAAGACCAGGCAGGCTGTGGTTCACAAGGTCTGAACTGAATCATAGCTTCACCCGGTTGCCAGGTGACCTGGGGTTGGTCATTTCCCCTCCCCAAGCCTAATTTCCTCAAAAAGCTCAATTTGAATGTTTGAGTGTGTGTCCTGAGCTCAGAGACCCCAGGTCTCGCTTGCTCTACGTGGGGCAGAGCAGAAGAGGGGCCCCAGAGCCAGACTGTTTTTGTTCCCAAGCTGCCACTCCCCAGTGAAGGGACTGCAACAAATTTCTTCATCTGTAAAACAGAGACAACAGAGTTGATGATTAAATGAGCTCTGTGAGGGCCTTATGCATTCAGAACAGCTCTTGGCACAAAGCAGGAGCTCGGTGAGTCTGCTGTTACTGATAGCAAGTGTATGGGAACACGCATGGAGGTGTGTGCCCATGTGTGAGCAGGTGTGGCCCAAATAGGCATCAGTGTTTGCCTCTCTGTGTGGGTCTTCACAAGACTTCCGGTTTCTTGGTTCCTTCTAAGGTCAAGTCTATGGAAATCAAAGACAGATGCGTCTCCTGCCTGCAGCCCTTCCAAAACTTCTGGGGTCATTCCTGGAGAGAAGGTGACCTCTCTTCTCTACTTGCCAAAGACTTTTCACTCCTGCCTCTTGGTGCCTCAACTCCCCCACTGCCTGTACAGGGACAGGGGTCCCTTGGGACCCACCCACAGAGCCAAAGGAGGAGGAGTCAGGGTGTGTGTGTGTGTGTGTGTGTGTGTGTGTGTGTGTGTGTGTTTGTGTGTGTTGGGATGTGGGGAAGGGGTGGGACACAGGAAAGATTTCTCCAACTCATCAGTTGCCTTTAAAGAAAGCCTATATTTAGCCAGGCTTACAGGGCCTGTAAATATGTATTTTGCAACCCAGACAGCCATAGCTGTGGGAGCTCCGGAGATATGCAGGGAGGTCAAAGAAAAAATTACCCGGAAAGATTGGGCAATATAGTTTGTCATCAGCAGATTCGAAGGACTCTTTCTACTGCCGGCTCCAACTGCTAATAATATACATTCCTGTGTTTTGATGGTGGTTTCTATTTTTCATCTGCTCTCTGGATCTTGAACAGTGGGTGCCTGTGGAGGAGACTGGCTCTGAGTTACTTTCCTCCATGAGCCTTTGTCTCACCTGCTCTGGGGCCACGAGAAGAGCACCTTGCCCAGACCAGCTCCTTTCCAGACTGGCACCGCCAGGCTCAGCCTGGCATGGTACCTGAACAGCAGCAACCTCCAGAGGCCACAGCCCTCCCATCTCCTATACTCAACCCCTTGCACTTGAGGTGACCTTGAGGGGACAAATCCTGCCATTTCTGAGCAGTGCTCTTTGAGACAACTCTTCTTTCTTTAAAAAAAAAAAGCATGCATATATATACGATATATATCTGTTATATTCATTTTAGTTTGAAAAGTTTCTTCAAAAGTAAGAAAAGTTCAGAGAATCACATAACAAAGAGAATTTAAAAATACCGGGGCGCCTGGGTGGCTCAGTGGGTTAAGGGTTGCCTTCGGCCCAGGTCCTGATCCTGAAGTCCTGGGTTCAAGTCCTGAGTCAGGCTCCCTCCTCTTTGGGGAGTCTGCTCATCCTACTTCCCTGCCCCTACTCATGCTTTCTCTCACACTCTCTCAAATAAGTAAGTAAAATCTTTTAAAAAAGAAGAGAATTTATAAATGCTAGAATTGTGTCATTTTTGCTTCAGGTTCTTTCATAGGAAAGGACATGAAAGTTGGTTCTTTCTCTTTGTCTTGGTCCCATTGTCCACTATACCTACTATCACAAATTTGGGATGCACCTTTTATAGTCCATAATTTATTTTTATTATTTAAAGATTGTAGTTATTATTTATGAGAGAGAGAGAGAGCACTTGCATGTGAGCAGGGGGAGAGGCAGAGGGACAAGCAGACTCCCCCCGTGAGCGGGGAGCCCCACAAAGTGAGGGCTTCCATCCCAGGCCCCTGAGATCATGACCAGAGCTGAAGTCAGACACTTAACCAACTCAGCCACCCAGGTGCCCCCATTATTATTTTTTTTAACTGTAAAATAACACAAAATTTGCTCTTTTAACCATTTTCGGTGTCCAGTAGCACGAAGTACATTCTCATTGCTGTGCAACCATCACCACCATCCATCTCCAGAACTTTCTCATCTTCCCAACTGAAACTCCATGCCTGTTAAACACCGACTCTCCACGTCTTCCTTCCCCCAGCCCCTGGCAACCGCCATCCTACTTCCTGCATCTATGAATGTGACAACTCTTGGTACCTCATGCAAGGAGAATCACATAGAGTTTGTTCCTCTGTGCCTGGCTTATTTCACTTAGCATAATAACCTCAAGGTTGATCCACGCTCTAGCATCAGAATTCCCTTCCTTCATAAGTCTAGCCCATAATTTGATGTTTTCCCTACACACTGAAATATTGCAAAACTAGCAGACAGTAATACTTTCGTATTATTAATATGTACAAAACAACCACCTTACTTGCCTCGATTTTTCCATTCGGTGTGTTTTTCCCAATCGAGCCATACTGATGATACCTGTGACTTTGATTCCTTCACTTTAAGTTGTGTTTGGTATTTCATCGTGGAGCTAAGCCACCGTTCATTTATCGGTTCCTCCATTGAAGGGCACTGGGCGTGTTGCTGTGTTCTGCCGTCATAAACGGGACTGTGGTGAGCACCCTTGTACCGGCGTGAAGCCACCTGGAGAGCAGACACCTCAGAGCAGGGAGACAGGCTTGTGGGCAGGCACACTTTCGACTCGGCTAGCTCTGTCTGACCACTCTCTCCGGCGACAGCCCCCCTTTATGCTCCTGCCACCAGCATTGTACGGGGCATCCCGTCTGGCCACATCCTTGCCCACATCTGCTCTTGTGAGACTAGCTGTTGAACTTACTTACTTTCTTTCTCTCCCTTCCTTCCTTCCTTCCTTCCTTCCTTCCTTCCTTCCTTCCTTCCTCTCTTTCTTTCTTCCTTTCGATCTTTTAAAGATTTTATTTATTTATTTGACAGAGCCAGCAAGAGAGGGAACACAAGCAGGAGTGGGAGAGGGAGAAGCACTCTTCCCACTGAGCAGGGAGACGTATGTGGGGCTCGATCCCAGGACGCTGGGATCATGACCTGAGCTGAAAGCAGGCGCTTAACAACTGAGCCACCCAGGCTCCCCCCATTTTTTTTTCTGGTGCACTTTTTTTTTTTTTTAAGATTTTATTTATTTGTTTATTTGAGAGAGAGGGAGCAAGCGAAAGCATGAGCAGGGTGGTGGGAGAGGGAGAAGCAGACTCCCCGCTCAGCAGGGAGCCGGATGCGGTACTTGATTCCGGGACCTTGAGATCATGCCCCGAGCTGAAGGCAGATGCTTAACGACTGAGCTGAGCCACCCAGGCGCCACTCTGGTGCATCTTTTGATATGAGTTATAGAAACCCCAACTAGATGTGGTTTAAGCAAAAAAGGAATTTTATCATCTCACATAACAAGAAGTCTTAGGGTTGGTTAAATTCAGAATCTCAGCTCTGACCATCAAGAACAAGGTTCCTCCCATCTTTCCACAAAATCCTCCTCACTGAGTTGGCTTGCATCTTAGACCGGTCCCCTCAGTTGTCCACAATGGTGGCCCCCCTCAGTTGTCTTGTGCAGACAAATGTCCAGAGGTAGAAGAAAGGGGACATTTTCTTCCCCGCGTATCTTTCCCAGGGGCCCCACAGCAGATCTCCCTTCCAGTCTCCGGTCTCCATATGTGTCCATACCTAAACTAACCACTGACCAGAGGAACTGAATTATTGTACTATATTTAGACCAATCACCATTCACCTGATGCAGCTGGCCCAGCATCCCCAAAAGCCTAGACTCTGGATTCCTGAATCAGACCAAGGTTCCATTATCAGGGAAGAAGGAAAGGAATGTTATTTGGGGAGACACGCAAAAGGTCTGGGCTTTCCTTATTGATTTGTAGGAGTTCTTTATATATCTTGGATACTAACCTTTTAGTTGTTTATTTATTTTTAATTCTAATATTATTTTTTTTAGTACAGTTGCACACGCTACATTGTTTTCAGGTCATTTTATCTGTTTCACACCCTGCTGACATGGTCACCCAAGCTGTTGCTTGTCTTGTAACTTTGTTTATAATTTCATACCAGAAAGTTTTTTCTTTTCTTTTTTTATGTAATATAGTAAAATCAATCAATGTGTTGTGAGTCGTGTCTCGTCTGAGAACTCTTTTCCTATCCTGAGATCGCCTACATTTTTTTCTAAGTATTTGGAAGTTTTGTTTCTTTCACTTTTAGGTCTTTAATCCATCTGGAATTAATATTTATGGATGGTGTGAGGGTTCTTTATTCGAAAAGCCGACTGTCACAACACTTTTTATTAGTCTGTTCCCTCTCACTGAGTCGCAATGCGACTGACATCATAAATCACATTTCCCACATAAGCTTGGATCTGGTTCTGGGCACTCTATTCTATTGATCTCTTTGTCTAGCCCGGCACCAATACACATTGTTTTAATTACTATCGCTTCCAAATAGGTCTTGGTATCTGTTAGGGGCTTATTCTTTCTCAAATTGTCTAGCCTTTTCTTGGTCCTTGGCTCTTCTGTATGAATTTTAGAACCGGCTTGCCTAACTCTCTGAAAAATCCTACTGGGATATTCATTGAACTCGCATTGAAACAGAAGATTAATATGGAGAGAATTGTCTTCCTGACATTAAGAATCGCATCCCTAAATTGAATACATCTCTCCACTTACTCCTTTTAGAGCCTACGGTTTTTATAGTTTTACAACCTATCGTTTTGCTTCATAAGTATCTGTGAGGTTTTTTGGGGGTTCTGTACAATTTTAATTTTAGTGTAAATGATTTATTTATTTTTTTTAAAAGATTTTACCCATTTATTTGACAGACAGAGATCACAGTAGGCAGAGATGCAGGCAGAGAGAGAAGGAGAAGCAACTCCCCGCTGAGCAGAGAGCCCGATGTGGGGCTTGATCCCAGGACTCTGGGATCATGACCTGAGCTGAAGGCAGAGGCTTTAACCCACTGAGCCACCCAGGCGCCCCATGAATGATTTATTTTTTAAGAGATATTACAGTTTCTAATAACTTAGTGTATAGAAACACTGTTGGAGTTCATATTTTATTTGTATTTGGATATTAACTTTCATCCAACAACCTTGCTGATCTCTCTTACGAACCCTAATAAGATGCCTGTAGAACCTCTTGGATTTTCTATATAAATAATTATACCATCCTCAAAAAATGTCAAAGATTTTGTTTCTTTTATTTTCCTAATCCTTCCATCACTGAGCGGTGGTGGCTTCTAAATTTGACTTCTCCCAGCTCTCAGGCTGTGCCGGTGGCCTGGCCCTGGGCAGCTACGGTCTTGCGCCTTCAGTTGATAAACAAAAGACCCCTTACTCTCTCCAGGGCTTTACAATTTACAAAGCACTTTCGCTTTCACTATCTCATTGATCCTTATTACCCCACTTTACAGAGCGGGAGTGTCTCTCCTCCTTGTCCAGAGATCTAGCTGGGCAGAACACTGTCCTTTTGACAGTCCCTCCCTTTCTCTGTTTCTCCCCCAAGCTAAAAAGTTTGGCCAGGGACGGTCTCTGGTATTCTCAGACTCAGGATTGATGGCTCTGGGCGGTCACAAGTCTCAAGGAACCTCTTTGACGGCTGAAGGCCAAAGATTAAAAAAAAGGGAGGAGGAATCTGGGTACATTTAGGTCCTCAGACTCGTGCCCCCAAAGGTCGCCAAGAGTGGGGAAATAGGGACATGTCCTTGGAAGTCGGAGGGTTGATACAAATGATGGGGATGGTGGGAAAGAGGGCAGTGTCCAGCCCCCGGCAGCTAGGCGGATCTCCTCCCCGTTGGACCCGGAAGGGGAGGACGAAGTAAGGCTCGGGGCCGTGGGCCTCCTCCTGCGTCGCCCCCTCTAGCTGCAGTGCTCAGCAAACACTTCTGACGCGCAACCCCAACCCGGGGCGGAGCGCTCCCGCCCCTCTACCCGACCCCCGCCCTGTCCCCGCTCTGCCCCAGTATTGCGCAGGCGCAGGTCCAAGCTGCAGCCGCGAACGCGCCCTCTCGTGGCTGACTGACAGATCGCATCCTTTGTTGAGGCGCTGGGGGGCGGCGAAGAGGAGGGGGAGGAAGATGGGGGTGGAGTCTGGGAGGCAGATGCGACAATCAGATCACAATGATGAGAATCCCTTTCCTTTGTCCCTCATGACAACATATACTCCCCCGTTGTAGATGCAGATGAAGAAAATATGGTCCTCAGAAATCAGGAGTTTCATAAAGACAGAAGTGGAAGGAGAGACTTGGGGAGATGAGGCATTCATTCAATCAATCATTCATTCATTCAGAAGATATTCACTGAGATGGGGAGAGCCAGAGACAAAGGACCAGAGGAATTAAATCGGGACACTGACGGCAGAGGTCCGGCAGAGAGCTGGGGAGACAGGTGTGGAGAGGCAGAGAACTGACCCCATCTGTCCCCCCAGACCGATGCTCAGACAGGTGAGGGCCACCTCAGGAGCTCAAGAAGGGACAGTCCAAGGACCAGGAGGGGACTCTTGTCACAACAGACTGAAGCAATCAAATATGCTTAGAGCCATAAATTCATAATTAGGCTACTGTTTTTGAAAAGCTAACGGGCTGAGGTTTGAGGGATGCTGGAGAAACAATTAATTATTTCAAAATTGGCAAATATAGGAACAGAATCGAGTATTTATCCTATCTTTTTCCATAGGAGCTACAACACTCAGTAACCAACTAGTAAGCGAGGGACAGTTTCTGTGTCGAGAATTATTCTCACTAATAAAGGAAGCAGTGATTGGATGTGAGTATCACTATTTGCAGGGTGGGGGGCCGGGGACTGACGGATGAGGCACAGAGCATCACGGTTCCTGTGCTTCTGGATGGAAGAAGCAATCCCACCATCTGTGAAGTGGTCTTGCCAAAGAAAATAGAACCTACACCTGATCAGGACTTTCAATCCAACTACAATTTACAGGAAATAACAATGTACAGGAAATACAATTTACAGGAAGTACAGAGGTCAGAGAGACGTGTTAGAGAACACCCTAGAGATGCAATCAGCAAAACCCAGACTGGAAAACTGCACAGCAAATGGCCTGGTTCTCTCAAGGAAAAAGAGAGAGAGAGAGAGAGAGAGAGAGGTTTGGATGGGGAACCTATGGACTTAAAGAGATTTAAAGGAGACGTGTCAATCAGTTTCGGTGTGTGTGCTCTATTTGGATCATGATTCAAACAAATACAGTGTAAAAAAAAGACATTCATGAGAAATTGGAAATCTGAACACTATAGGTCTGATATCAAGGAATTATTATTAACTTCAAGGTATACTAATATACTAGGTATAACAATTGTGATTGTTTAAAGAAGAGTCGTTCTATTAAAATAATAAAAATAAAAGAGTCGTCTTTCAAAAATACATGCTAAAATATTTGCAGAGGAAATGAAACAGGAGAGAAAGTTGAGAGGGCACAGGTGACAGGAGATTGGCCGTAAGTCGCTGACTGTTGAAGCTGGAGGGTGGATATATGGAGGTTTCATTCTTTTATTCTGTAGACCTTTGTTTAAAGTTTGCAAACTAAGGGGCACCCAGGTGGCTCAGTCAGTTAAGTGTCTGACTCTCGATCTCAGCTCAAGTCTTGATCTCAGGGTCGAGAGTCCAAGGCCCCACTGGGCTCCACACTCGGTGTGGAGCCTACTTAAAATAAAATAAAATAAAATTTGCAAACTAAGAAGTTTAAGGACGCTGTGACCCCTCTCTCTCTCTATGCTCAGGCCCCGGGAAACAGAGACGCTGAGAATTCTAGCAGTAGCTTGCAATCCAGACAGCTCTGAGGTGGGGAGGTCCTCTGGTCGGCCACAGGGGACTTCTGGCTGGTTCCTGGCACAGTCCTTGGTTGGGAGAAGGGGAGAAGGATCCGTAAGGAAACTGGCCTCTGGGGGCCTGGTGGCACTGGGTTCAGACACAGCTACTTCAAGACAGCTGGAGGTGTGAGTGGGGGGCTCCAGAAAAGAGCAGGGGAGGGGCCGCTGAGGGGCTGAGGACTGGGCAGCTGGCCAGACTCTTTCAGAGCCCTCTGATTTTCTGTCTGCCTCCAGAACCTTTCTGCCTCATGCCCTCTGTCTCCATGTCTGAGAAGGCAAAGAGGCGCCACGGTGACGCTGGGACAAACCCTGCCCTGTCTGAGAGCCTGAGTGGATGCTGACTCTGGAATCCCGTGGCTCTCCAGGGATGGATGGGACGGTCAGGCAGGGAGAGGGGGAAATAGATCAGGACTAAGTAACCTGCACCCTAGTCATTCCAGTTGGCAGGCCAACTCCGTGGCCCTCAGGTCCGATCAGAACTGGTCCCAGGTGTCCCTGTGTGGGGTGATGGGTATGGCGGGGGGAGAAGGTGATGCCCAGGAGGGATACTTCCACACACACCAGGAATTTTGGACCCAGGAGGCACCCGTGGGTCCCCACCTCCTTCTCAGGACATCTAGGGAGAGTCCCCTCTGCTGGCTCCGAGTGAGAAGCCCCCAGAGAGAAGGGCGTCCCAACCCCTTCACACCTGGACCCAGATCTTTGACCGAGGCAAGACGGAGGGGGACAGGGTGCCCCGGCAGTCGGGGCACGGGCCTCAGCTGTTCGGTCGTATGGCCCTGGGGGGTGGGGGGGTCACGAAGAGCTGGTGCCTCATTCTTCTTGTCTGAAAATGGGGATGCAAGCCCTTCTGGGAACTGCTGCGGGGATGGAAGGAGTTACCGTCCATCTGTCTATCCGTGTATGTTAAGCCTGGTGCAGCGCGGCAGGTGGGGGTTAGCCGGCAGTGCCCATCCGCGTGCACACTCCCGTGGGGCAGGTGTCTGTTCCCACCCCCACCCCCTGTCCACCCCACCCTCTCCAACAGGGGCTGCTCTCTAAGCACGCGCTGAGTTCATGAGGTTGTGGCTTCATCACAAGCACACCGAGGGGTGAGCACTATCCTGCCAGGTTGTAGTCATGGGAACAGAGCCTAGAGAGGGCAAATGAGTTTTCCAAGGCCATGTCTCCAGTGAGGGGTCAAGGTGAGGTTCATATCCAGCTGGCAGGTCTCCAAGCCTGTGCCGACTCCTCCACTCCCCCTGCTCTACCGGGCTAGTCCTGTCCAGGACTCTCTCTCTCTCTCTTCCTAGACTCGGGGTATGCGCTGGGGGTGTCTGCTATGGGGATCAGGGCTGGGTGAATGGGCACCTTGCTGTTCGGCGTGCTATCCCCCCACATCTGCTGGTTGCCAGGCCCTGTGCCAGGTCCGGGCAGACGGAGATAAAAAGATTCTAGTCTCCCCCACCCCCTGCAGTGCTGTACCCAGGGGCCAAGCGGGCACCCAGCTGGGTCTAGCAGAGGAAGGCAGTGCAGAGAGCCTGCAGGGAGGAGAGGAGGCCTGTGTCGAGTCTTGCCAGGTGCGTGGCCGTTGGCTGGTCTGACGAGGGCAGGAAAGGAACTCCAAGCAGAGGGAACAGCTTGTACAAAGGACTTAGTGGTGGGGATGGTGGAGGGGAGAGCAGCAGATTGACGCGGCAGAAGCCTGGGGTAGAGTGTGTGTGTGTGTGTGTGTGTGTGTGTGTGGTTGGCAGGGGTGAGAGGTGGGGATTCTGGACAGGATGACCAGGCCCAGGCAGGGTCTAAAACCCATCAACAGCTGGGGCCTCAGGGCAAGGGGAGCCCTTAGTGTTTGCAGGGAGGACTGAGGTTTTCGGATTTTCTGATGGGTGATTTAGAGAATGTTCTCGGGCCACCACCGGGGAGGGGATCCCTGGAGGGACAGTGTCCTGTGAAGAGAGTGTTCAACCCGGATTCAGTGCCTGCTTAGGTGGGGATGGGAGGGACCCACTGGCAGAAGCTGGGGCCAGCTGCTCTGGGACACCTCCCCCGCCGGCCCTCCCTCCCACCCACTCTCCCTCCCTCCCTCTCTCCTCCCCACTGCTCCTGTCTCTGTCACTCACAGGGGCCGGGCAGGCTGGGGCAGTCATGGCAGCCGCTCTAATCTGGATTCTTCTTGCGGGCAAGTTGGGGCGTTCTTCTGGGCGAGGTTCAGGACAAAGGGACGGGATGTCCAGGTGGAAAGAGGTGGAAAGACAGAGGTAGCTCAGGGGAGGGGTCTGGGGCCAGGGACCAGAAGGACCTTGGGGTGCTCATGCTGTCTCCAGCAGGAGGTCCAGGGAAATGAGGCTGGAAGCAGGGCTCTGGGATGTGGGGGTCACAGAGAGCTCTGAAGTGTTGGGCGTCCTAGGCCGAGGTGGGCCTGACCGCACAGGCCCAGAGTGTCGTTGGCCCTTTAATGGGCTGGCAGGTCGGCCTTCTTTCTAGGCCCAGGCTAAATTTGGCCTTGGGAGGGTGTGGGGGCCCGCTGGGGCAGGTCCTTTCCCTGGAGCTTAGGATCCCATTTGCTCAGCATTTCTTGGCTTCTACTGTGGGCCCCTTCCCCCCTGTGTGTTAGGGGAGTCGGGAGGGAGTACCAGAATGGGCACCCACCTCCTTCAAAAGTTCCTCCCCTCTCCCCCTCCCCTCCAGCCTTCCAGATGCTCTGTGTTCTTTTTAAAAAATTTTTATTTCTTTCTTTATTTTTTGAGGGCGAGAGCGGGGAGAGCAACAAAGTTTGCGCTTGTGGGGCAGTGGGGAGGGGCAGAGGGAGAAGAAGACAGAGAACCCTCAGCGGGCTCGATCTCAAGACCCTGAGACCACGACCTGAACTGAAATCAAGGGTCCAGTGCTTAACTGACTGAGCCTCCCAGGCGCCCCCGACACCCACATTCTTAGAGTTCTTTCACAAGTGCCCGTAACCCGCATCCACCCTCCCCACCCCTCTCAGCCAGACAGCAGCCCCTGCCCAGTGTGACCCCTCAAAGGGAGCCTAAAATGCGGACTGGGGGAGGGAATTCCCATGAATCCAAATCCAGGAAATGTCTGGGACTTGTCACTGGTCCCGGTGTGTGTGGCATAGCTATGGCCCCACCAACGTCCTTTCCTGGGAGCCCCCGGTCTCTTAGGGGCACCGGGAGCTTCTCCCCTGCCCAGGACTAAGGCTGATGTGTGTCTTTGGGGGATGTGGGGTCCCCACAGTTCTCCTGGCAAGGCTGGGGGATGCTGAGGCCCCGCAGACCACCCTGCAGCCTCTTGTGGGCCGCGTCTTCGTGCACACCCTGGACCAGGAAGCCGTCCTGCGTCATCCCGAACACATCGGTGAGAGGGACTTGGAGGGCATCGGTGGGCTGGCGGCGCCCGGCCAGGGGCCGGTGAAGGCTCCTGTCACTTCTCCCATCCCCTCTCCTCCCTTCCACCAGATGTTCCCCCCACCACCCCTGTCACCTACCACGCCCACCTCCAAGGACACCCAGACCTGCCCCGGTGGCTCCGCTACACCCAACGCAGCCCCCGCCAGCCTGGCTTCCTCTACGGCACCCCCACCCCCGAAGATCGTGGGCGCCAGGTCATCGAGGTACCGGCAAGGACCCCAATGGCTGTGTCCCCTGTGGACATCTGTACATGTTCATTTACATAATTTAGATGTCCTGGTTTGAGGGTGTCTCAGTCCCCCCCATGTTTCCTCCCTCAGCCCTCTTCTGCATCCCCCACCCCCCTGCCCCAGGTCACAGCCTACAATCAGGACAGCTTTGACACCACCCGGCAGAGGCTGGTGCTGTTGATTGGGGATCCTGAAGGTACTGTCAGCCCCGCTGAACCCCTGCCCCACCTCCACCCCGCCAATGCCAGTCTTGGGGGGGTTCCCTTGGAAGGAGGGATGGGGGTGCAAAGGGGACACTTGGGACAGTGGGAGCAGGGGCTCCCGGAAGGGCTCCAGAGCTGTCTTCTCAGCCCTTCTGCCCATGGTCTGTGGGGCCTTGGGGGTTGCTGAGGCTGTGGGAAAGGCATTGGAGGCCTGCGAAGGATGGGAAGTTAGGAAGAGAGGGGTCTGGGGGGGGGCATGAGGAGGAGCTTGAGTGGGGGAGGGCTGGGGAGGGTCCATGCGGGACTGGGGTGTAGCTTCAAGTGCCAACCTGGCCTTTGCAGGCCCCCTGCTGCCATACCAAGCTGAGTTCCTCGTGTGCAGCCATGATGTGGAGGAGGTGCTGCCCTCAATGCCTGCCAGTCGCTTCCTCATAGCCTTGGGAGGGCTCTGGGAGCCGGGGGAGCTCCAGCTACTCAACATTACCTCCGCCTTGGACCGTGGGGGCCGCGTCCCCCTTCCCATTGAGGGTCGCAAGGAGGGGTACGTGTGCAACCCTGGAGGGCTACCTGGAGGAGGTAGCGGCAGCTGGCCTTCCGGAGGGGTGGGCGTGGAGCACCGTCGTGTACCTTCATACACCCGCGTGTATCTCCCAGTTTCTCATCACCGTCCGCTTCCCTCCAGCCACACCCCTTCATCTTCTTGCCCTTCCTGGGCCCAAACCCTAGTTACCCTGAACTCTAGGCTCCCTGATAGCCCACGAGAACACAAAAGACCCAGCTATCAAAAGACATTCCTGGGACTATAAGGCCCCCCAGAAGAATAGGGTGCTCTGTGTGCTCTCGCCATAACCCAGGTCTCAAGGTGGTCCTGCAACCCCAAATCTCCAGTGTCCAGCGTCCCCCCAAATGCTAACTGTGGCTTCTGTCTGGGCCCAGGGTTTACATCAAGGTGGGCTCTACCTCACCGTTCTCTACTTGCCTGAAGATGGTGGCATCTCCTGACAGCCTCGCTCGCTGTGCCCAGGGTCAGCCTCCGCTTCTGTCCTGCTATGACACCTTGGCGCCTCACTTCCGCGTTGACTGGTGCAATGTGTCCCTGGTGAGGAGGGACCCTGGGAGGTGGGAACGGGGCATGACCCCCATCACGGTCTCCTCCCTAGTCCTGTTTCCACCCCATCTCTCTGTTCCTGTTTCTTTGTGATTGCGCGCGCGCGCGCGCACACACACACACACACACACACACACACACACACACGCCCTCTCTGAAGTTCCACCTCATCCCACAAGAGGGCGACAGAGTCCATAATCCAGAAAAAACGATCCTGGAGTCCAGAAGTCTCCCATGCGCCCAACCCAACAGCTAGAACAGTCACTCCAATAGGGCAGTTCCAAAAACCCTTTCCCCACTAGGGGACTCTTTGGGACATCTCTGTCTGCTTCCTTCTAAAATGTCACCTAGTAAATCTGCCTGCAATAAGGAAGAGATAGCTCTATCCCAAGTTCTAAACCAAAGATATTCGCTACTGCTCTTGGGGATACTGAGCACAATTATCTGGGGTCCGTAGAGACCCTGACTCCTCAGGCTGGGAATCCCTGGAGTACTCTGTTCCTGTGAATTAACCCACAGTGAGGCAAGGACTGATCCTCAACAACGTCCCTGAGTACTTGCTGTGTGCTAGGCTCTAGCCAATCAACATGGTTTACCCTCGCCCCCACCCCAGAGACAGGGGCCACCGTCAGCATTCTGCCTTTCCAGGTGAGGGAAAGGAGGCACTCAGAGGGAAGTCACCCAGCACAGCCCTTGTCAGAATCAGGATTCAAACCCAGGCAGTCGGGCCCCGGAGATGTGCCTTAACCATTGTACAGACCTGCCTCTCCTCGCCCTTCTCTCCGGGTTCCTAGTCAAAGGCTTTTCCTGCGAGCTCACCCAAGCAGGGGGAGACGGGCAGGAGGAAACCCTGTGGTTGTGCCCCATCCCCTGGGGGTCTCTGTGTCCAGCCGACGGCTCCTCAGTGAGCCCTGGGCTCTCTGAGCAGGTGGATAAGTCAGTGCCAGAGCCAGCCGATGAGGTACCCACCCCGGGTGATGGGATCCTGGAGCAGGACCCGTTCTTCTGCCCACCGACTGAGGCCACGGCCCGAGACTTCCTCACCGACGCCCTGGTCACCCTTCTGGTGCCTCTGCTGGTGGCTTTGCTGCTCACTGCGTTGCTGGCTTACGTCCTGTGCTGCCGGCGGGAGGGACAGTGAGTGCGGGGGACAGAGGGCAGGGAGGGCACTGTGGCTCACCCCCACGGGGTTCCTTGTGGCCGCTGTGCTGCCTGGGGACACAGACCCCTCAGGGAGTGCGGTCCTCAGCCAGGAAGTGGGTGGGGACCTCTTGCCTGGCCTGGCACCAGGAGGGGGGGTGTTGTGGGTAATAGCTAATCCCCCTCCCTTGGCTTTCCACAGGCTGAAGAGAGACCTGGCCACCTCGGAGTGAGTAGGGGAAAGCTGGGGGGTTGGGTGGGAGCACCCCTAGACTGCCAAGCTAGACCCTACCCCCAAACCTCCATGAGCAGCACACATTACTCTGGGCTGATGGGGGCCACACCTGGCCTCTGAGCTCCAGGTCTCGGCTGGCTGGTCGCTGGGCCTGACTTCTCCTGGCCCGGCCTTCTCATTTTCTGGGTCTCCGGGGAGGACTGTAACCTGGGATGGGACACAGGAGGGGACCCCTGCCAAGTGTGTAGACCTATGGCCACCCTGGGGGAAAGGGTTCGAGAAACCACTAAAGAGGCTGTGTGCCCACACGGACACACACACGGACACACATGCGCACACACACACACTTCCCCAAGTCACACAGTAGGTGTGGTTCCAGGCTGGTTTCTGCCACACCATCAGCGTGAGGCTCTTGGACCCCGAGTTCCTCCACCTGCCAGACGACAGGGTCATGGAACTAGCTAATGTCTGTGGTGCTCCCAATTCCTCCAGCCCTGACCCCAAATCCAACCCACTCTTCCTTTGCTCAGGTTCGCACCCCCCGACGGCCTTACTCCCCTCCTGTGTCCCCAGCCCCCTTCCACTCTCACTCCCTTGAGCCCCAAAGATTCCAGGAGGCAGGTGTGAAATAAGTTAGGCTCCTTTTATTTCCACTGCACTGAGCCTGTGGCGGGCCTGGCACCCCTGCCTTCTTGCCTCGCCTGCCTCATTAATTGCGGCGGCCTCTGGCCACCCTGCGGCCCTCCTTGCGTAGCCGCTTGTGCCCTTTTTGGGAGCCCATTAGCAACTGGCGCTGCCCAGGCCGGCGCTGCCCAGACCGGCGCTGTCTCTGGCCCCTGAGCTTGAACTTGGAGGCAAACTTCTTGCCCATGCGGAAGGAGCCCGAGGCCCCCTTGCCGGTCACCTGCTTGAGAATGCCCTTGTCCACCAGCCCCTTGAGCACTCGCTTGAAGCGCCAGGCGTTCCGGGTCATGTTGTAGCCCATGGTGGCGACCGCCTTCTTCAGGGTGGCTAGACTCACGCGGTTGCGCGTGCCCTTGTCCGCCACCACCCCCAGGATCACCTTGGATATGCTGAGCTTCCGTCGGGTTTGGGGGCTGGCGCGGCGCCCAGTCTCATTCTTGCCGGGGGCCCCAGAGGCGCTGGCCTGCCGGCCTCCCCCCTGCGGTGGGTTGAAGGCTGCCAAGGGTGCAGATAGGGGTGGCGCCGAAGTGTCTTTCTGCATCTCTCCCTGGGGCGGGTGAAGGGAACTAGGTGCGAGGACCTCCAGGGTGGCAGCTGGCCGTCTCCACTGGGTTGCTCTCCCGTGGGTGAGGCGAGTCTCTGGTCCTGGTTCCCTCAGAGGCTCCCGCGGAGGGCTCCAGCCCCAGCCTCCCCCTGGGTGGCCAGAAGTAGGACCAAGGATGATCACCCACGGCTGGCCTCCGCAGACTTGTGCCTCAGGTGCAGGGGGTGGCAAGGGTCACCTCTGTGGTGACCTCAGGGGGACATTGTGAGGTCACCAGAATCCTGTGAGGGTCACAGTGGTCCCATTGTTCTTTCCTGGGAGGCGCCCAGATAGTGTGGGCATCTGACAAGCCAGGTACCCTGGGAAGGAGGGTGGAGGCCAGGTGGGTGGACGGCTGGAGTCACGTGGTGTGTCCAGCACGTGCGTGTGTGTTTAGAAATGCATGCATCAGAACCAGCAGATTCAGGATGCTCAGAGACCCCAGGTTTTTTTTTAAGTTTTTTTTTTTTTTTTTTTTTTAAATTGAGAGAGAGAGACTGAGAGTTAAGTGGTGGCGGGGAGGGAGGGAGAGAGAAGGACAAGCTGACTCTGCCCTGAGCAGGTAGCCTGACATGGGGCTCTGTCTCAGGACCCCAAAATCATGACCTGAGCTGAAATCGAGGGTTGGACCCCTAACTGCCTGAGTCACCCAGGTGCCCCCTGAGACTTCAGTTTTAAACCCACCATTTTGACGCCACCATGTCAACCCATTGGGTTGAGGAATACGAACATTTTTCGTATCAGAATTAAACCCACATTTCTGAATCGTTACGGGAAAATATTTTCCAGAGTGAGCAGACTGGCATGCCTTGCTCTACCCAGGTCAGTTTGATTCCTTGGTCAATTTGATCACAAAGCCATGGAAAAACTCTACTTTGCTTTTTTTTTTTCCCCCTATTTTCATTTTTTTATTTAAAAAATTTTTTTTAATATTTTATTTATTTGAAAGAGAGAAATCACAACTAGGCAGAGAGGCAGGCAGAGAGAGAGGAGGAAGCAGGCTCCCCGCGGAGCAGAGAGCCCGATGTGGGGCTTGATCCCAGGACCCTGGGGTCATGACCTGAGCCGAGGCAGAGGCTTTAACCCACTGAGCCACCCAGGCGCCCCTCCCTACTTTCATTTTTATTTGATAGAATTTTTTCCCCATTTGGAATGAGTGATTTTCCATGTCCGTTTTTCAAGGAACATTTTATTCCTCAATTTTTGTGACCCATGCCAAATTTGATCAATTATACCTTCTGCTATTGTGGAAATTCTCTTCTGACCGGTGATTTCGAGCACGTTCTGCTGGCTGGGTTCTGGAGCTCGGAAGCGCTCGGGAAAATCTATTTCCTCCATCAATGTTGAATCCATCAGCGTACTCACCGTGTGCCCTATCAGCCCTTGCTGGTTTGGATTTTGAGTTGATTTATTTCTACAAATTCCTTTTTTTTTTGCTTGTTCAATGTCCACCATTTTTCAAATTATCCACAAATTGTGATTTTGTGGCCTGTATCAGAGTTTGCTGGCCAGAAAGTCCCCCCGCCTGACCCTCTTCTGTGGTCTGTGTGTCAGAGACGGGCTCCAGGACTGTGTGTGTTGGAGGTGGGGAGTGTGTGTGTGTGTGTGTGTGTGTAGGAATGCCTGCCTATTTGTTCGTCTGCCCAAGTGCTGATGTGGAAGGGCTGTGGGGGAAGGCAGCAGTGGGGTTGGCTTCGGCTCCTGCTCTGGAAAAACATCCCCAGAGCATTTTCCACCTGTGTGTGTCGCCAGAGTAATGAGACCCAGATGCAGGGCTGAGGGCGGGGAGGAGGCCCCCTAACTAAGGCCCTTCCCTGGCCAGGGCATTACCTGCCTGGCTGTCTCTGGCCCTAAGCAGCCCCATGCTTCTAGCTTCCTTTCTCCCTCAGCCTCCCCTTGCCTGGGAATGGAAAATTGCGTTTTGGACTACTCTGCCTGCCAAATTCCAGACTCAAGAGCTCATCTTGATCCTCCCCTGGCCTTAAAGGGGGACTCCACCTCCTCCCGCCAACCAGACAGGACTTGGTCCTGCCCCCCTCCCTCCCCGCCCCGAGGAGCAGAGCCGGGCCCATTCAGCCTGAAGTTAGAAAGTCTGACCTGGTCTCTAATCTCCCAGGCTCGAGCTGGTGTTGGTGTCCACTAACTGAGACTTGGACAGGGGTGGGGATCATTGCACCTCCCTTATTTGATCAGTAAGCCAGAGGCGAGTAGGGTAGCTTCCCTCTGCCTGGGATCCCCACTCCTTTAAGGAAACTTAATTCTTTTTTTTTTTTTAAGACATTATTTGAGAGAGAGAGAGAGAGAGAGAGAACACAAGCAGCAGGGGGCAGAGGGAGAAGCAGGCTCCCCGCAGAGCAAGGAGCTCCATGTGGGGGTCGATCCCAGGATCGATCAATCATGACTTGAGCCAAAGTCAGACACTTAACTGACTGAGCCACCCAGGCTCCCCCTTTTTTTTTAGACTTTATTTTGAGAGTTGGTGGGTGGAGGGGCAGAGGGAGAGCAGCAGACTCCTGGCTGAGTGTGGAGCCCCACTTGGGATTCGGTCTCAGGATCCTCAGAACATGAACTTGATTGAAATCAAGAGTCGGATGCTCAACTGACTGAGCCACACCATCCCAAGGAAACTAGTTCTTACTGTTTGTAATGAAGAGCTGTTTGTCTCACCTGGGAAAGTATGTCCCGGTTAGACCCACAAATGTGGGTGGGTTCGTATAAAGGGGATTGGAAGAACATCCCTTTACTGGAGGCCAAGTACATCGGTGCGCTTCCTATAATAAAACAACACTGATGATAATGATGGCCGCATCATGTTCCCTGTAAACTTAGCTGCTTCTGTGATGCTGACCAGGAGACATCGAAGTGTGTTTCCTGTATTAACTCATTCAATCTGTACCCGAACTTCATTACAATGGAGGAAACAGTGGCACGGAGAAGTTAAGTGACTTGGATAAGTTCACATAGGCAGTGAGTAGCAGAACTCACACTCAGACCCAAAGCAAGTCCTTGTGCTTGGTTTCACCGGGCTATCGTCCTTCTCAGAATGAACGGAAGCTTGCTCCGGACAGCAGAAAGCAAGCTGTGAGGATCTCAAATGAGAATGCAGCTGAGCTTTCTGAGAAGAAAGAAGAGGGTCTTCTAGAAAGACTAGAGCTCAGAAAGGACTTCCTGACTGCCCTGGGGATTTCAGGCCCAGAGAGGGCGGAGCCCAGGGCTGGCCTCAGGGAGCTGTGGTCTGGGAGAAAGCCAGAGAGCAGACACTCAGTGTCCAGAGCTGGTCCTGGGGCCGGGTGGGAGAGATCCAGGTACAAAGGCCAGGGAAGCTAGAAGGGAAGAGCCGGAAGATGAGATCGTGGAGGTCTGGCCGGAAATAGCAGGAGCCGAAGTGGGAGGTGGGAAGAGATGGAGGGGGGACGTTGGCCAACTCCGAGGGGGATGAGACAGGGAAGACTGGATGGTCAATGGCGGGAGAGAGTATTAGTGGAGGAAACTGAGTGCTAGAAGGGACCTAGAGGGTCAGGGGAAGGTATGTCCAGCAAATGCTGATCTCCTCAAATATGGATCCACTGTGAGTATCATGTCGAGCATCTCGGGAGCTCTTAGCGTGCACCAGGTGCTTTTCTAAACATTTCTCTCACTTAATTCCCACCACAGTGCTAGGAAGTAGGTTCTAGTATTATGCCCATTTTACGGTTGAGGACACTGAGGCACAGCGTGGTTCAGCACCTTGCCAGGGACACACAGTTTTGAATCCAGGCTGTCTGCTCCCACAGCCTATGCCTCGGTCACTGGACGCCGAGCCGGCACCAAAGACCCTCCTGTTTGTCCTCCCCCAACACATGCCAGCAGGTGGAGGACTGCAGCGTGTCTCAGATGCAGGGGCACCGGGAGCCTGTAGGGTAGGGGTGGGGGGTGGTTGACACCCTGAGCTGATGACTCTGCCGGCCCTGTGCCCCCAGCATCCAGATGGTCCACCACTGCACCATCCGTGGGAACACAGAGGAGTTGCGGCAGATGGCATCCAGCCGGGAGGTGCCCCGACCACTGTCCACACTGCCCATGTTCAACGTGCACACCGGCGAGCGGCTGCCTCCGCAAGTGGACAGCGCCCAGGTGCCCCTCATCCTGGACCAGCACTGAGGGCGCAGCCAGGTGGGCCCAGTGGGGCCACACCAGCCTCGTTTCTGGGGACAAGGCGGCTTCTGACTCGAGGCTGGGTCAGATAGTGGTGGGCGGGGAAGTCAAGGGACTGGGCACACAGCCTTGTCTGCTCCTCTGAAGGAGCTGGGGGGGGGTGCTGCTCAGCAGGGCCGGGGCTGTGCCCCCCAGGGCCCAACACTCGGGGTTGGAGGGCTGGGCTGGGGGTGCAGGAGCCCCATCACAGTCCCTCAGCCCTCCCTCTGCTGTTCCCGTTCCAGACCCAGCCTCCTCCTCCTCCTCTCTCCCCACCATGCATGGAGCTGTGGACCCACAGCCACATCCTTCCTGGGGATTCCGGCTCCTGGCCTGAGGGCCCCCAGGCTTGGAACAAGCAGAGAGATGGCGGTGGGGGAGGTGAGAGTGTCTGGGGTCAGGACCCCCCAAATAAATAGTTGCTGCTCTCCTCACGTGTGGCTACCAGCTCCTCCTTCTCAGCAGCCTCCCTTGCTTCCTCAGTTTCCCTTTCTGCTCTGGGAGCTCTCAGAGTCAGCCAGGGGCTGCCAGCCTGCCCTTCAGACTCTTGGCATTTTGCTGTTTTCTCAGCTTCTCTGGAAGAAAAACAGAAGGATCTGATCTGTGGCCCCGGTCTTAGTCTTTGGACAGAACCTGACCGCGGGCATTACTGGGTCATCAGCCCCACTTTGCAGAGGAGGAAACCAAGGCCGAGGGAGAGAAGGCAACTTACCCGAGGTCACCGAGCAAGCAAGGGGCAGAGTTTGAATTAGAACTTGGTATGGTCACCTCCACGCTGCCTTCTGGAGGGCTGAAGGGTTCTGGAAGCAAGAGGTCCAGGTTCTTATCTGTCTGGACCCCCTAGAGGAAGAGCCCCTTTGTAACTCATGCTGCGAGGAAGCCTATCCTGTATATGGAGAGAGCGGTTGGGATACGGGACCCTGAATGCCTGAGCTCAATGACCCAGTGGGCTTCTCCAGGGGCCAGGCAGAAGTCAGGGGATATGGTGTGACCTGGCGCCCTCGTTGAGTGGAGTGTCACCAGCCTGGCCCTGGAGAGCTCAGCCGGCTAGGACGAGGCCCAAGCTGCTTTCTCCCAGATGACTCCAACCACGCCAGACCAACTGGGCCCCCACCCACTGCCGCCCTGAGCCACACCTGGTCTCATGTCTGACCACTGCCTTGGGAGGCCAAGCCAGAGATCAGGCCCAAGAGGGGACCCAGATGAAGGAGGGGTGGCAGAGGAGCAGGGACTTAGGGCCTAGGTCTCAGGCCCCTGGATCTGCGTGGCAACTCCAAGAAAATCCATACATCCTCCATGGTGACCTTGAAATCCGTTTTCGAGTTTGACCCACCAGGCCTGGGATCCACCCACTACCCTGGGACGTGGGTGGATCCCTCTCCCTTCCCCCAGGGGCAGGGCAGTGGGGGGTGCCGCACATGGCCCCAGGCTTGGGGCTGATGAGGAGGGCCAACCCCCTGGTGGTGCCTCCAGGGCCAAGTTCAGAAACTTAACCTGAAGATGGTTAAGTTTCTGAATACTGCGTCCAGGTGTTCCAAAATGTACTGGCAAGGGGGTGGCGAGTGCCCCCTGGGACCCCTTCCCTTTATCTCATTCCCCCGAATCCCCACCTTCCAGTGCGTCCGGAATCCATCCACTTCTCGCGCCTCCACTCTGATTCTGGTGCAGCCCCCGGATCTGGCCCCTGGGCCCCTGCAACAGCCTCCCCATGGAGCCCTGTCCCTTCTGCCCCTCCAGCCTCAGCTCCAGCAGGAGCCAGGACCACCTTTTCAGAAGAAAGATCAGGGCATCGCGCTCCCCAGCACTTTTTACCCAACGCCTTCTGGTTACACTGAGAGTAAGATCCACGCTCTTGACTGGGCATGCTGGCTCAGCCCAGGCCTCTGAGCTCATTTCTACCCTCACACGGCACTGCAGACATTCTGCCTCATAGCCTGCACCCACTTCTGGGCCTTTGCCCCTGCCCTTCCTTCTGCCGGGATCCCCCACCCCCTCCCCCGCCATCCACACAACTCCCCCCTCACTGCCGTTGTTTTGGTCTTTGTCCAAGAGGCAGCCCCTCAGAGAGCCCCCTCCAGCCCCCCTGCTTCCAGGGCCCCCGCACCCCCTTCGTGCCCTGTTCCGGGCTGGCTTCCCACCCTAGATAGAAGCTCCAAAAGGGCAGGGTTCTGGGGGCCCCTCTGCGGAGGGGGACAGCGCCTGTGCACAGTGGGTGCTCGGGAAAGATGCCCTGAAGGGGTGCCCAGGTCTGGGTGTGCTCAGAGCTCTTAAGGAAGCTGCTCCTCTTCTCTGGGCCATGGGGGTGGGCAAGGCCAATGCCAGCGCTTCTACTATTACATTCACGTTGCCCTGCCCGCTGGGCATCCCATACCCCCTAGTTAGTTAGTTAGTTAGTTGTCCCATAAGCATCTGCGGAGGCGGGAAGAGGCTCAGTGCTGGCACAGGGGAGGTGCTCGGTAGACGTTTTGGACTGAGTGCCTGTTGGGGCGGCCACCCTCCACCCATACGGGACCTCTAATGGGACTGTGTCTCTGTCTCTTCATTTCCTCCTTTGCCTCGAGGCCCCTCATCTGGCCGAAACCTGGAGACCTGGAGGTGCACGGAGCTGGCCTGTGCTGGAGTCTCTGAGCCACCAGCCTGCTCTCCGGGGTGCCCCTCCTCCATCCCTGCCCCCTCCTGGTCTCTGCGCTCCTGCTCCTGCCCCGGGCAGCCAGGGCTGGGAATCTTCCCAGCCCCTCGCTTCCCTCTGCTGCCCAGCTTTGACTTGAGATCTTGGCTCCGAGGAGCACACGGGAGCCTGGCTGCCAGCCTGGGAGGAAGTGGCCCAGACAAGTAGCTGGAAGGATGGCGTGACTGCAGAGGACGCCGAGCCGTGCCTGGGTACACACGCGTGTGCACCCGGGGGGTCCCTGGCAGCGCATGAGAAAGGCACGGCCGTACTCAGCAACTCTGTCCTCCCCGAGGGCCGAGGTCCCCCCGCAGTCACGCCCAACTCTCCACAGTCGGAAGACCAGCCACCGTGGCCCCCCAGCCCCCACCACCCTGAGATGCAGCCTCAGGTCCTGCTTTTCACCCTCAGCTCCTCGGGTCCCACAGCCACCACCGCCCCGGGACCCAGTGCGTGGGGCCTCCGCCTTCACCCTCAACAGGGCCCCACCATGGCCTGACTCTAGACATTCCCTCAGACTGGGAGGAGGATGTCTGCCCGAGGGGAACACAGGGCCCTACCTACAGCTGGCCTCAGTCCTCACAGGGCCTGTGTCTTCCCAATTCCACACACACACACACACACACAGCATTTACAGCGTGGGTTTGTTGGGGTTTGGGCTCAGAGCGAGCAGAACTCGAATCGTGGCTCTGACAGTTCGTTTGCTCATAAGACATTAATCATAATTGCCTAGGGCTGTTGGAAGTATTTGTGAGCCCCAGACAAATGCCCGGCATCTGGCCGCTCCCAAAAAGGAGACATTATTACACATGAAACCTCCCGTGAGCACAGCCAAACCAGAGAGGCCCGTGGGGTCCCCTCGCCCCCCGAGGTCCAGGTTAAATAAGCTCCGTTGACATTCTGTGCCCTGTGAAGGGTTCATGCTCTGCCTCTAGGTCTGGGGTGGAGGCTGAAATGCCCATCCTTCCTGGTGTTGCTTGGCTGGCCAGTGAAATGATATTTTGGGGTATACTGGGTTAAATAAAACATGCTATTAAAGTTAACTTCGCTTGTTTCTTTTGATTGCCTTAATATGGCTGAAACGTAAAATTACATCTGTGGCGAGCATACTGTTTTTCCTGGGCAGTGCTGGGTTCACGGCTCTTCCTTTATCTCCACTCCAGATCGACCCAAACCCAGAACCTGGCCCCTTTCCTCACTTTGTCCAGAACACCTGTTTGTACCAGACCTCTGTGCAGACGTGAGTTTCCCAAAGCCTGAAGGAGTTGTGGGGGGGCCAGGGGACTGTCCCACAGCAGCGAAGTCATCTAGAACGTGAATATGTGGCCTCCTTGTTCTAAAATGTGCTTTGGTCCCGATCCCACTCCATCCTCCTCGTCCTCCCATGGCCTTAGGCAGAGAAAACCCCACTCCCCCGCATCGGCATGCACGAAACTCACCTCCCTCCGGGCCTTCCTGCGCGTGCACATGCTGAGCAAAAGCTTCGAAGTCTCCGTGTGCAGAACGGTCTGATTACCCCGCTAGACCAGGGCCATCCTTCTTCCCAGGACTTGCTCCCTGGGCTGTGGACATCTCTCAGCTCTACTTGGTACCCTCTGGAGCGCATACCAGGAAGGGGATGGAGACACGTGCTCACAGCTCTGCGGACCCTGACACTTTAGGTCTGTGGTCTCTCCCCACATTCAGCCTCTCCTGGTTTTTCCCCAACTCTTCCCTGATCAGCCACCCCTGTTCCCTGCAGGCCTTCCTACGCCCTCTGTAGCCCCTATGCAGACACAGGTCCCTACTGCCAGACCCTTTCCATATCCTTCACTGCCAGGTGTGTGGGGGAAGCGGTCCTCACACGCACAGACCCCCCCCCCCCACCAATCAAGCCCAGCACACCCGCACGTGTGTGGGGCCCTTGGGCACAGCTCTGTTTGTTTATGGGTGCACAGGCCACAGAGAGTGGGACACGTGCTCCTCCACACAGGGATGTGTGGGCAGCACCCCCCCTCACCAACTCATGCAGCCTCCCACACTCACAGCCCCGAGCAACCTTCCCCCGGGGGTCCCGATTTTGAAAACAGCCCCACCCACATTTCTTCTCCTTCTCACCACACCACCCCATGTGCCCCCCCTTGCCTGAGGCTCCCACACTCCAGCTAGGCGGGCTCCCCCCCGCCCCAACCACCTCTCCCCTCCTCAACCTCACCCATGTCCATCCAGGAAAGTCTTGGAGGCATCAGGGCAGCTGAGGGGTAAAGAGCTGACCCCAGAGAGGAGGGGAAATCTGCCACGTTTCAGTCGGGAAAAAAATCCTGCCAGGAGATGGGCTCATACCACAGAAGGGACCCAGGATGCTGAGAGAGCAGCAAAAAATAAAAAATCCAAATGAAACCTCCTTCTTTTCTAGAATGTTCCATCTGAAGTTGACCAAGAAATCAAACTTAGGAATGTGGCTCCTCACAGAAAAGACAAAGGGGAGTCCGTGGAGCGGCGGCGGGAGCAGCCGGCCCTGTGCCATGACGCAGGGGGCAGCCGGGGTCTGGGGGAGTGGGTCCCGACAGCTCTATTTAGGGCAGCTGTGATGTCATCGGAGAGGAGGGCTTGAGTCCCGAGTGTGGCACAAAGGCCCCTTTGTCCCCCTCCCCTCCTGTCCTGCACACACACACTGAAACCACATTCTGGCCTCACAACCACAGGCTCCGAGCTGCCCGGCACAGACCTGCCACACGGCGTTACCTCGTGTGCCCTCAGACGCATGCCCTCGCGTCCCCGTGTGTAGATTGTGCTCACCTAGTGTGGGGCACATTCCCTTGTTTGTCTGGAGATGCCCGATGCGGTGGCCACTAGCCGCTTACAGCTTTAAAATTAATCACCGTTAAATTCAATGTAAAGCTGAGTTCTTCAGGGGCACCACCCAAGAGTCAAGTGCCCCCGAGTCACGTGTGGCTAGTGGCCATGCTATTGAGACCCCCCTAGAGAGTGTGCTTCGAGGGTGCAGAAAGCAGCTGGCCTTGGGCCTTCCGTGGCTGCCTGCTCCCCCACGGGGGCTGGTTTTCCTTGCTTTTTCTCTCGCTCCTGTCCGCAAGGGCCTAGAAAGCTCCCCCTTGCCACCTCACCCCCCTCCTCACTTTAATCTCCCCAAGCTCTGGCCTTAGTCCCACCCGCTGGGCCTGAAGAGCACAAGGAGGGGGAGAGATGGGGCAAACGAGGGGACACGTGGCCGGGAGTGGGGGGGCGTTGAGCCAGCAGAGAGAAGCCCTGTCAGTTCAGGCAGAGGAAGAGGCGTAAAGAAAGGTCTGGGTGTGGAAAGTGTGGTACATATGTGGGAGCTGTGGTCACCCTTTCTGGCTGCTGTGATAGGTGTGGCAAGGGAGGGATAGGGAGATGGGACGGGTGGGTAGCAGACAGGTAGAGCCTTGGTTTCCCCCGGATTGGGGGAGGAGGATGCTTGAGGCCTTGGTAGCCGAGGGTACCAAGGGTGTGGGGGGGGGCTCAAGGCATCACCCATCCATCACCACGCAGGTCGGGTAAGCTGCCTATGAAGAAAACCTCATTTACGTGTCCTAATTTCTTAACCGCTCAAGACTAATTCCCTTTCTACACTGTCCAGACTGTGGTAGAAGTGCTAACAATGAATTATTAAAAGGCACAATTAGTCGTCATGACCACCTAATGGCAGCAACGTGTTAGCATGGCTGCCCGTGGCCTCTTAGACTCTGTCTCTCTGAGACCGGAGGGAGGCACGGGGCCCCTTTCCTTCCCTGGAGGGTTTAGGCCTTCAGACCCTGAGTGGGCGGGTCGGGGGCACAGCTTCAGCTTCTCCCTGTCTCCAGGTCTCTGGGTACCTGGTCTGCTCCAGAATTCTGGAGACCTCTGTGTCCCAGTGACTGCTCAGGGCTGTTCCCCGTCCCTGGGATTGGGGATCTGACCAGTCACCTTCCCTCCAGGGGCCACAGGTTCTTAGGCAGGCAGGGGGAAGGGGCAAGCAGAGGGGGAGGGAGAAGGGAAGGGAGGGAGAAGGAGGCAGAGAAAGCAAGAATTTTTTTTAAAGGATCAGGTATGGGCAGGAGGCAGAGGCTGGGCAAAAGGACCTGCCAGGCCAAGAGGGACCTGGTAGCTCCCAGTGGGGTCAGGGCCTGTCGCCAGCAGGACAGCACCCTGTCTGTGCCTGGACCACAGCTCTCTGAGGATCCTAGGGAGGCTCCCTCTCTCCTTCCCTGGGTCCAGAGAGTCAGAGCCCTTCCTCTCCTCTGGGCCCTCAGGGACCCTCCTCTTGACCTGTCCTGCTTGTTCCTCCCTTGGGGGAGCTCAAAGTGAGTGAGGAGGGAGGAGAAGCCAGACAACTGTCCATGTTTCCCCTGGGCAGAGGCCTTGAGGAAGGGTTCCCAGGAAGTCCTCACCGGTGCCCCCCTCTGCACCCTCCACAATGCTTCCCACAGTGCCCCCCAACCCTCTGCACCCCCAGCCCTGCAGGGTGCCCCCACCCATGGAGAGTGGAGTCGATGGTGTTGATGGAGAGTGGCCTGAGGTTTGGGCAGCCCAGGAGCTGCGCACTTGCGTCTTACTAAGGGTTGCTAGGGTGCGTGTGGCACCCTAAGGAAGAAGGGCATTTGGGAGACAGTCCGGGAGGACTACAGAGCGAGGGGGAAAGCGTTCAGGCGTAAGAAAATCAAGAGGAAGCGGGGAAGCCACTGCGGAGGGTGCTAGATGAAGAGGAGGGAAGGCGCAAAAACAGGAGAACTCTGCACCCCCCCACCCCCACCCCTGCCAAAGTGCGCCCCCCCACCCCCCGCCCCAGGCTCCCCACCCCAACCCTAGACTCCAAGGCAGGAAATCAGGAGGCCACTGCAGTATGTTTGGGTCATTTCCACATGCTTTATTCCAGCAATCAAAATAATTAAAAACATCTCAAATTATTATACACATACAAAATAGGTACAGAGTCTTGCTTCCTCCCACCCCTTGGGGGAAAAACTGCTTTGTGCTTTGGGAAGTTGTGCTCTGAAACCCAGAGAGAGGACACAGGACAGAGAGGCCGAGAAGATGGGGAGCCGCTGAGGAGTGGGTTTCAGAGAGAGAGAGGTGGAGAGAGAGGCGGCCAGGGGGGCGGAGAGGGGGGGGAAGGGAGCACCGAGCTGAGTGGCGACACTCTCTCCCCCCAAGTTAAGTAGCACCTTTAGAAAATTCACGAGTCCCCATCCGCAAGGAAAAAAAAAAAAAAAAAACAACCAAAGAATAAAAAAAGACTTTGAACAAAAAAGGAACATTTGCTGGCCTGGGGGTGGGGGGCCTTGACTTCCCTAGCACCAGTGAATCCTTTCCCCGCCCCACCCCGTCACAGAGATGTAGCACCTTGGATATAAAATGGGGAGCCCCTTCCGCCCCGCCCCCACTCCCGCCCCCACGCAGTTGTCCCGGTGACACACGGAGACAAGAAGAGGTAGTCCTTCAGCAACACAATTACACGAGGAACAGAGCAGTCTCCCACACAGCCCTGTCGCACGGGGGATTGACACGTGTCCCTGAACGAATCCGATGTTTCCTTCCGCTTTGTCGTGGCCCCTCCTGACTTTCCTTCAAACCCGGCAGGCAGCGAGGGGCCCGGGAGTCCCCCAGCACGCCCCCTCGAACACGAACACGAAGAGTGGATTGTCGCAGGAGCCGCGGGGAGGCCAGATGGTGAGGCTTCTTCGGCAGTCTGAGAACCTCAGGTCCCCCCAGGGTTTTGGGGGTGCTGGGTGAGGGGAGTGGGCTGGGAGTGTGGGGGTCACTTGGGTGTTTTAGCATTGCCTTTGGCTGCTGGGCAGACAATGCGTTGTTTCCTGTGTCTTTCGGGGAGACTTAGACTTGGGGAGCAGTGAAGGGGAGGCCCCAAGGAGGGATGGAGAAAGGAGCAGAAAGGGCAGTGTTGGGGTATGATAAGCCCAACGGGCAGAAAAGGACTTACCCCCATATGGGTCTTCAAGCAAGTGGACCAAGCTTCCTTTTTTTAAAAAGTTATTTATTTATTCTTTTTTTTTTTTTGGTTAAGGTTGAATGCGCTTTTGGTTTTTGGTCATGTTCAGTTGGTCAAAGATAAAAACTAAGTTTGAGAGATGAATGCAAAGGAAAAAAATATTTTCCAAAGTCCATGTGAAATTGTCTCCCGTTTTTTGGCTTTTTGGGGGGTTCAGTTTGGGTTGTTTGTCTGTTTCCAGGGTCAGGGGTGAGTGGGTTGGGTGGGAGGGAGCCAGGCTGGGTGGGAGGGAGTTTACAGGAAGCAGACAGGGCCAATATCCATGCCGAATTCCTGGTCTGGGGCGCCAACGTCCAATGGTGCCACATCGATGATGGGCAAGCGGGAGGTCTTGGTGGTTTTGTATTCGATCACTGTCTTGCCCCAGGCTCCGGTGTGACTCTGGGGTGAAGGGGAGACAACGGGAGAGGGGCGTCACCGGGTGGGAGCGGTGGAGTGAGGGCGAGTACGGCCTGCCAGGAGAGCCGGAGCCCAGACAGGGGCCCGGCCCGGGACTCACCGTGCAACCGTCGTAGGTGACGCTGTAGGTGAAGCGGCTGTTGCCCTCGGCCCGGATCTCGATCTCGTTGGAGCCCTGGAGGAGCAGGGCCTTCTTGAGGTTGCCGGTCTGCTGGTCCATGTAGGCCACGCTGTTCTTGCAGTGGTAGGTGATGTTCTGGGAGGCCTCGGTGGACATCAGGCGCAGGAACGTCAGCTGGATGGCCACATCGGCAGGATCGGAGCCCTGGCCACCATACTCGAACTGGGGGGTAGGGGGGAAGGGGGGAGAAGCAAGTGAGTGACCATGCTGGAGCCTCTAGTCCCGGCCTCCCTCCCTGGAGTCCTCTGAGAGCATCCCGGAGCACCCTTCAGAAGTAGCAACCCTTGCTCAACCGTGGGCACCCCATGTCTGAGCCAGGATCAAGGACCCGGGACTCCTGCCTCCCAGCCCAGCAGTGTTCGTGCCCCTTATCAGGAGCCTAGTCCACCCAGGACCTCACCTCCTGACCCTTCCGAGCCCTGGGCCAGCCCCATCTTGGGAGAGCGGCTCCAGGACCAGTGGACGCACCTGGAATCCGTCGGTCATGCTCTCGCCGTACCAGACGTGCCTCTTTTCCTTGGGGTTCTTGCTGATGTACCAGTTCTTCTGGGCCACCTGGGGCTGAGTGGGATACACGCAGGTCTCACCTGTCTCCATGTTGCAGAAGACCTTGATGGCATCGAGGTTGCATCCTTGGTTGGGATCAATCCAGTATTCTCCTGCGGTGGGACGGAGCAAGACCGAGTCAGGGGAGGTACGGACGGTGGGGCTCCCGTGGGCATCCGGGCCCCTTGGGGCTCCGCGCGGTCACGGCGGGAGGAGGCGGCCCTCACCGCTCTTCCAGTCGGAGTGGCACATCTTGAGGTCACGGCAGGTGCGGGCTGGGTTCTTGCGGCTTCCTTCAGGGCTCCGGATGTTCTCGATCTGCTGGCTCAGGCTCTTGAGGGTGGTGTCCACCTCGAGGTCACGGTCACGGACCACATTGGCGTCATCGGCCCGGTAGTAGCGGCCGCCATCGTGAGCCTTCTCTTGAGGTGGCTGGGGCAGGAAGCTGAAGTCGAAACCGCCGCTAGGAGGACCGGGGGGACCAGGGGGTCCAGGAGGGCCGGGGGGACCCTGCATAGAGAGGGAGGAGAGCCGGGATTACCAGGGTCCAAGCGCCCTTGGGGCTGAGGGCCACGGGGGCTGAGGAGGTGGGGGAGGGCTACGTACAACAGGACCAGCATCACCAGTGCGACCGCGAGGACCAGGGGGGCCGATGGGGCCTGGGAGACCGTTGAGTCCATCTTTGCCAGGAGAGCCGGCAGAGCCAGGGGGACCCTGCGAAAGGGAAGATGGTTGGAGGAATTCTGCTCAAAAGCACAGTACCACCAGCCCAGCTCTGCAGAGAAGCCCACTGCCCTCCTGGCCCGGCTCGGCCTCCACAGCCTCCTTCGCGTTCATTCTTGCAGTCAGTCAAGATCGCCTGGGATTTTTCTTCCCTCCTCCCAGCCTCTGCCCCCAGACCCTTCTACAGAGCCTGTGTCCCCGACAGGGGGCCCCGAAGTGAGCCTGGGCTTGGGCCCCAGCAAGGGAAGGTAGATAGAGGCACGACTTACTCGGGGACCAGCAGGACCAGAAGCTCCAGAAGGACCTTGTTCACCAGGAGAGCCCTGAAGGACAGAGGCAGAACAGTAAGACCCCGTGTGGATCAAATGTGGCCAGCAACCTGCCCCCGCCCCGTTATTCTGGACATCTAGTCCCAGGGTGTCCACAGGCTAAGACCCCCTCTACCCCCTCTTTGTGTCCCTCACCCTCCCAGAAGCCCCTTGGCAATGACCATAAATCTTTATACCCCGGTCCCTGCTAGGGAGGAATGAGAATGATTATCCAGAGGGGAAACCGAGGCAACACCCCCTCATTGTATAACAGGGCTCAATGGCAGCTGGGGGCTGTGGGTGCTAAGTATACTCACGGGAGGACCAGGAGGACCCTGGAGACCAGAGAAGCCACGGTGACCCTTTATGCCTCTGTCACCCTGTTCGCCTGTCTCACCCTTGTCACCACGGGGACCTTGGGGTCCCTAGAAGAGAAGAGGGAACAGGCTATCAGATGGAAGGTTCATTAGCACTGAGCGGGATGTAGGCCACATCTGGACCAGGTACCCAGACACGAGGGCCAGAGCCGGGCACTTACAGTGGGACCACGAGCTCCAACAGGGCCGATGGGACCAGCAGGACCAGCAGGACCCTGGGGAGAGCAGAGAGTACATCAGATCCTACTACAGCTTGAGCTGCGGGATGAAACCACCCCGCGACCACGTCCGTCCTTCTTCACATCCTTTCCTACCATGTCCGTCCCTCCTGAGCCCCAGATGAACCTTCAGGGGAATTCAGCTTGGTGTGACCTGGGGCAAGCTCCTGGGGCCAAATCCCCTTCCCCAGGGGAGGCGAGGGTCTATCTGGGAGAGGGGCGCCTCGAGGCTGAGCCAAGGCTCGGGTTTTCGGGACAGCCAGGGGCCCCGACATTTTGTAAGACCCCTGTCCTCCTCCAGCCTCGGGGAAGTCAGATGGGCATCTGCAGGCCCGCGGGCCGGCCCAGAGAGTCCCTGGCCCAAGACGACAGGCCAGAGTCCAGCTACTTACAGTCTCACCGCGGTCACCGCTCTTGCCAGCAGGGCCAACGGGGCCGGGGGCACCAGGAGCACCGGGAGCACCGGGGGGTCCAGCAGGGCCGGTCTCACCACGGTCACCCTGAGAGCGGCAGAGGAGGGGACAGGGAGTCAGTCCCAGCTAACAGGCTGGGGCAGGGGAGCGGCAGGTGGGGTCGTGGCCTTAGGGCGCAGACATCTTACCTTGGGGCCAGGAGAACCATCTCGTCCAGGGGAGCCTTCAGCACCAGGAGATCCCTGCCAAGAGAGAGGGATGCGTGAGCATCAGCCAGGGGAAGGGAGGCTCAGGCCAAGGCCAAAGTGGCCTCGTGGAGGGCACTGGCACGGGGCCGGCAATGGCTCACCTCACGTCCAGACTCGCCAGGGGGTCCAGCCAATCCAGGGGGGCCCATAGGACCAGGGGGGCCACGCTCACCACTGGCTCCAGAAGGACCTTGTTTGCCAGGTTCACCCTGCGGGAGAAGGGAGTCAGGCCAGAGACAGGGTAGAGGAAGGGCCCTCGGCCTCCAGGGCTGTAGCCCTAGGGATGGTTCTTCTCGGGGTGCCCCGAGGGGAGGGGGCACTCACAGAGGGGCCGGGGAGACCGGGGAAGCCTCTCTCTCCTCGCTGACCGGGCAGGCCGACCACACCACGCTGTCCAGCGATGCCTTGAGGTCCAGGAGTGCCAGGAGCACCCTGGGTGCAGGGAGACGAAGGTGAGGTGCCTTGCCAGGGCTGGGGAGTATGCCCCCGCTCGGGACCCCTCGGGAGGGCGCACTTACAGCTGGTCCGTCGGCACCAGGGGATCCTTTCTCGCCAGCGGGGCCGGGGGGACCGGGAGGCCCGACTTCACCAGGACGTCCAGCGGGGCCAGTCTCACCACGGGGACCTTTGCCGCCTTCTTTGCCAGCGGGGCCGGGAGGGCCAGGGGGTCCAGCATTTCCCTGGGCAGGGAGAAGAGGGGCTGTCAGGTTCCAGTGGATTCTGAAGCCCCGCAGAGGCCTCAGAGGGGTCCAGCACCCTCCCCTCCCCTGTGCCCCTCACCACTGCCCCTCCCCCCAGGAGTGTTGGAGTCTCCACCACAGTACTTACAGAGGGGCCGGGGGGACCGACTCGGCCAGCAGCACCAGGGAAACCGGTAGCACCCTGGCAGAGGAGGACAGAGAGTCAGAGGGAGAACACCCCCACCCCTGCCCCAGGCTGGCCTGGCCGCCCCTACCCCCCCGCACACAGGTCGGCAGGAGCCCCAGCAGAGAAGCAAAGTGAGAGATACTCACAGGGGGACCAGCACTGCCACGAGCACCTTTGGGTCCAGGAGCACCAACGTTACCCTGGAGGACAGCACAGAGCCATTAAGACCAGGCCGGTTCCAGCCCCAGGTCCACATGCGGCTCAGGGCCGGGAGGGTGAGATACTCACAATGGGGCCGGGGGGGCCAGTGGGGCCGGCGGGGCCTGGGGGACCGGCGTCGCCTTTAGCACCAGCATCACCGGGTTCGCCTTTAGCACCGGGTTGGCCATCAGCACCCTGGGGAAGGAGGGAGGGCAGTGAGTGGAGGAGCGGGGTACGGCAGCGGCAGCGCTGGCCCATCAGGGGCCCCCAAGGGGCTGGAGAAGGGGAGCCACTCCAGGAAGAATGGGACGAGAATCCCTCCCCGCCCTCCTTCCATGAGTCTGGCCCACGCCTCTGTCCTTATGCAGTCTCCCAAGGTCCCGTGTCCCAGTGGGGGACGGAAAATGGTGGGGGTCTTGGTACTCACAGGGGGGCCAGCGAAGCCAGCAGGGCCAGGGGGACCAGGCTCACCGCGGTCTCCCTAGAAGAAAAGGAGGCAGATTGGAGGGGGGTCCTGGGCTGGGGTGGGACAGAGCTGGAGGGGAAGACGGCCCCGAAAAGCATTCCCCAGGGCCCAGAGCAGGTGAGAGGGAAGGAGGAGGAGGAGGCAGGAAGTACAAAGCCTGGGGCAGAGTGTGGGTCTTCTGTACTTACGGGGGCGCCACGAGCTCCAGTGGGACCAGCAGGGCCGCTAGGACCTGCTTCACCCTGAGAGGGAGGGACAAGAGACTCAGGTCAGGGAAGTAAGAACCCCAACAGACGACCCCAGGAGAGCCTCCCGTCTTCTGGTCCTCCCATGTTCATGTCACCAGCTCAGAATGGCAGGACCTGCCTCTCCCTGGGAGCGGTGCCCAGGCTTGCTGGGGAAACCTGTGTGTTAGGGGGGACAGTGGGGCCACCTCACCTTGTCACCAGGGGCACCAGCGGGGCCAGGAGGACCAATGGGGCCAGTCAGACCACGGACACCATCTTTGCCGGGAGCACCGTCAGCACCTTTGGGACCAGCATCGCCCTAAAGACAGAGGAAAGCCCGAGACTTGCAGTGGAGGCAGACAGGGAGGTGACCTGGAGTGTCCTCCTGGTGTCTGGGATCCCTCCCCAGCTCTGTCCTACCCCAGCCTGTGCTTGGGACTCAAGATCTTTCAGAGCAAAAGGTGCCTGCTTGGGGGCTGTGGTGAAACTTAGGGCAAGAGGCCCATGCCTTGTGTAGAGGGATGAATAACGCCATCCATCCGTCAGGTCACCCTTCCTCCCGTTACCATGGTGATTCGTGGGGTGGGAAGAGCCTGGATAGGCTGGTAGAGGGTTTATCAGCACCAAGGCCAGAGGGGAAGAAGAGAGGATTAAGGAGATGAGGGAAAGAGCCCAGGGAGGGTAGAGCGAGAGGTTGGAGTGTCCCAAGCAGAGGGAGACAGAGATGGGAGCCCCGCACGGCTCAGGGGAGGGGCTTAACTTACTCTGTCACCCTTAGGACCAGGAAGACCAGCTGCGCCTCGTTCACCAGGCATTCCCTGAAGGCCAGGAGCGCCCTGGCTACCTGGGGCTCCAGGGGCACCGGCATCACCCTAGGGGACAAACAAGAGGACTGGTATGAGGCGTGGGGTCCCAGGAGTGGGTCACAGCCCTGTGCCCCCTCTTAATACCTCCTGGTCTCGGTGCCCAGGATAAAGATAAGCACCAGCTAAGACGAAAGGCTCCCAGTCCAGAACTTCGGGTTGCACACGGACCCCACTCCGTCCTGTCCCCCTGCCACCCCTCCCTCATACCTAGGGGGCTTTGGCCACAACCAGGCACCTGCCCTTGACTCAGGAGGGGCTGGACCTGATCCCTCTGCTGCCCTCACCTTAGCACCATCATTGCCAGGGGCACCATTGGCTCCCCGGGGACCTGCGGGGCCGGGGGGTCCTTGCACGCCGCGTTCACCAGGGAAACCTCTCTCGCCCTGGAAGAGAAGGATGGGGCGCATGATGGCTGCTCCGGAGACAGGGCCAAGGGCAGGGCATTTAGGCAGGAACAGCCAGGAGCTCTACTTACTCTTGCTCCAGAGGGGCCGGGGGCACCAAGGTCGCCAGGAACACCCTGAGGGGGAGGGAGGACAGAGAGTGAGCCAACCCCACCTCAGTCCTCCCCACTGGAGAGCGTTCTTGATGTCCTGGGGGCCGGCCCTTGGGGTCTGTCATTCAGACCAATGCCTTCTTTGCACTGAACTGGGCTTAGCCCTCTCATCCTCCTGGGGTGGTGTCAGAGACAGCTCCCTCCCCAAACTCTGGGCTGAGGGAAAAGTCAGAGTGAGCCCCACAGCTCCAAAAAAAAAAAAAAAAAAAAAAAAAAAATCAGCAGCCATGTAGTCCCGTCGAGATCTTATCAGGCAGGTGTTCCGCACCCTGCTTCCAGGAAGTCCTGCAGGGTGTCTAACCTGGATCCCTCTAGCTGCTGGTTATCTGTGCAGGGAGGCAGGCTGGCCTCTTCCTCTAAACGCCCTGTGTTCCCAACCTCTCTGGCCACCCGCTACCTCTTACCTGTTCGCCGGGTTTGCCAGCTTCACCAGGAGGACCAGCGGGGCCAGGGAGACCCTGCAGATGGGAAATGGGGGAGGCAGGAGGCGGGTGGGATTAGAATCTGAAAAAAGAACAAGGGGGATCCCAGACCTTCACCCCCGCCCCCGCCAGGCAGGCCTCACCTGGAATCCGGGGGAGCCGGCCGGACCTTGTTCACCTCTCTCGCCAGCAGGGCCCTGTCACAGAAAGAATGCTGTGGTCCTTCGAAGGGCCCAGTGAAAAGGGGGGCAGGGTGTCTCCACAGCAACCCCTCCCCAGGCTGCCTGCCCGGGACACTTACAGCAGGGCCAGGGGCTCCCTGAGCTCCGGCTTCTCCATCTTTGCCAGCAGGACCCTGTGGGGAGAGAACAAAGGACTCGGGGTTGGGGAGGAGGCAGGGGGACAAGGACAGAGCAGACCAGCTGTCCTGGTGAGAGGCTGTGGCTTTCTGACCCCTTCTGCAGGGAGGGGATGTGTCACAAGCAGGGGCAGTGACCGGACGGGGACGACGGGGAGCTACTTACAACAGCACCAGGGGGACCAGGCACGCCTCGCTCTCCAGCCTTGCCGGGCTCTCCCTACAGGGAAACAGAGTCAGAGTCAGTGGGGCTTAGGTGGGAATCCAGGCCTCTTGGGTCCTTTTGGTTTACCCTGAGGGACATTTTTTAAGGGTTTTTTTTTTTTCTCCCAGCTCTAGTCCTAGGGAAATGCTTTGCTGGATGTTATTACTGGTCCCTTCGTGTCTCCCTGAGCCCTCTCTCCCCAGACTACCTGTCCCTGCAGGCTGCTGTCCCCACCCTGTCCCCTCCTTCTTGCCACCATATGCCTATGGTGACCTGAGCTGCAAAGAGCTTTCATCTCCTCTGGTACCTCCTTTTCAACCTCAAAGAGCCCATCCAGATGTAGGGGTGACTAGCATTAAAAAGGACCATTCTTCCCCTGTGCGTGTGTTGGGGGGGCTGCTCCAACAATTTTTTTTTTCCAAGGAGAGAGCAATGGGAGTAGAGCTATCCATTTTTTGGATAGGGAGACTGAGCCCCAGAGAGGGGCAGTGAGTGGCCTGAGGCCAACAGCAAGTCAGTGGCAAAGCTGGGACTGGCGCCCAGGACTCCAGGACTTCCAGGAGTGCCTGTCCCTGTCTCTGGAACGTTCCTCAATGAATACTTACAGCAGCACCTTTAGGCCCAGGGAAGCCCATCACACCAGCCTGACCACGGGCACCAGGAGGGCCTGGGGGTCCGGGGCGACCATCTTGACCAGCAGGACCCTAAGGACAGACGGCACAGAACCGGAAGTGAAGACGGAGGGTGGGTGGTTGGAAGGGTGGGAGGGGCCCTGGCAAGAGTGATACTTACAGGGGGGCCAGTTTTGCCGTCGGGACCAGGGCTGCCAGGACTTCCAGTCAGACCCTAGGGAGCAGCAAACAGGTGTGAGCCAGGTGGGGAGAAGGGGGACAGAGGAGGGGAGGGGGCACCTCAGGAGAGAGACCCGTGGTCCTGCTCCAAGGCGCCTCATTTCAGACCTCACAGGGGCCCAGCAGGGTCCTGGGACAAGTCCGGCACAAGGGTCAGGGCTTACCTTGGCACCAGGCAGACCAGCTTCACCAGGGCGACCAGCTTCACCAGGAGAACCTTTGGGACCAGCGGGGCCGGGGGAACCACGTTCACCAGCAGGACCCTGGTTGGGGGAGTCATGGGGACAATCAGGGTCTTGGGTCTGGGCTTCTTTACCATGGCCCAGCGTCTTACTCCTCCCGGTGGGGCAGGGTGGGGTTGCTCTGAGGGGCACTGGGGCAGGGGCAAGGTCAAGGTGAAGTCCAGCATGGAGAGCCTGCAGCCGCATGGAGCAGTAATGACCGGGGCTGGAGGTGGGAGGCAACTACACGGGGGAGAGGAAGGTAATGCCCGCGGCGCAACAGGGAGCACCCCAGCCGTGAAGGGACGTTACCTTGGGACCAGCAACACCATCTGCACCGGGGAAACCGCGGCTACCAGGTCCACCCTGCAGGAGGAGAAGAGGCCGGTGAGCTCCGACATGGGGGGCGCCAGGCTGGCGCTGGGGGCAAAGAGGGGGGCACTCACACGCTCGCCAGGGGGTCCAGGCAGGCCAGTGGGTCCGGGTTCACCTCTGGCTCCTCGCTTTCCTTCTTCCCCAGCGGGGCCAGGGGGTCCTTGAATACCAGTGGGTCCCTGGAGAGGGCAGAGACCAGGGGGCGACCAGCAGTGAGGGGCGGATCGGGTGCCATCTCGCTCCTGGGTTCCCATCCCCTCCCGGGGTCTCCCTCCAGGGCTTCCCAGGGCAGACAGGCCGTCGGGCGGGGGCACTTACGGGCTCTCCCTTGGCGCCAGTGTCTCCTTTGTTGCCGGGAGCACCAGGTTCACCCTGCACGCGGGAGGAGAAGGGGATGAGCCAAGAGTCTGGGGTCCACAACTGGCCTGGAACCTTCTGCTCAAACAGGGAGGGCCACACCGGAGCCAGCGCATGGGGTGGGACTCAGTGGCAGAGGGATACTTACGCTGTTACCCTTGGGACCAGGAGGACCGCTGGGGCCCTGGGGTCCAGAGGGGCCTCGGGCGCCGGGGAAGCCGGGAGCACCAGCAATGCCAGGAGCGCCCTGTGGGAGGCAGAAGAGGTTGAGCTCAGGAGCGCAGGGCAGGGGGTCTGCGGGAGGGGGGCCACGGGGGTGGCTCTGAGACCCCTGCGGCACTTACGTTAGCACCTTTAGCACCAGGCTGTCCGTCAGCACCAGGGTTTCCCTGTGGCACAGAGAGAGAAGCAGGTGAGGGACAGGCCAAGACGGGGAACTGGGGGGAGGCCCAGGGCGCTCAGGAGGCGACACTCACAGCAGGACCAGCAGCACCAGCAGGCCCAGGGGGGCCGGGCTCACCACGCACACCCTGGGGACCCTCAGAGCCTCGGGCTCCTTGGGGACCAGCTTCACCCTGGATGGGACAAAAAGGACATGTTAGGAGCCAACCTGGAAGCCCAGCTCTCCTTTGGATGTCTCCCTGTGTGTGTGTGTGTGTGTGTGTGTGTGTGTGTGTAGGGCAGGGACAGGAAGACCAAGAATCAGGACTCCCATATCAGAGAAGGGGATCCCAGGATAAAGGGAATAGGCTTCTCTGGTCCCTTTGGTTTGGAGAGCGGGGAGACACCCCCTACCTTGGCCTGTGGAGCCCTGCTCAGAAGAAGGCAGGGGGCTCACCTTAGCACCAACAGCACCAGGGAAGCCAGGAGGACCAGCGGGGCCGGTGGGACCCTGTGAATGAAATGGAAATGTCAGCACGAAGGAAGGCGGTAGCTGCAAGTCACAGCCGGGGACAGCAGAGGTCCTGGGATTCTGAGCCCCATGCCGCGCCCCCCCCCCCCCAAGAGCTGACACCAAGAGCCCTCCCCACTCTCAGGCACCGAGGTCCAGAGGTCACACTCACGGGGGGTCCAGCAGCCCCAGTAGCACCATCGTTTCCACGAGCACCCTGTCAGAGAGAGGGGAGCCCCAGTTACCGGCGCTGAGCACAGGCCAGTCCCTATAACTGGTCAGGAACCCCTGCCAGGGCCCAGGTTTCTCCCAGGGGGACAGGAGTACTTACAGCAGGACCGGGGGCTCCGGGGCGACCTCTCTCACCAGGCAGACCGCGGGGGCCCTGACAACAAGAGCCAGAAAAGCCATGTGAGATGGGTGACGCACCCCTCCCCTGCCAAGCCTCATCTTGGCCCCTATATCCTGTACCCTCTCTTCCTTCTAGAACTGGACACACTCACCATCTGACCAGGAGCTCCGTTTTCACCAGGACTACCGGGCTCGCCCTAGAGAACAGAGAATAAAGTTAGGAATTCGTTCACACGTGTGTGAGCTGGCGGGGGATGGGGGGGAAGTGGGAGGCCCACAACATTTGGGCATCTTCTTACCTTGGGACCAGCAGGACCAGCATCTCCCTTGGCACCATCCAAACCACTGAAACCCTAAGATAGGAAGAAGGGCCAAGGTGAGTACTGATGGAAGGGAACCTTGGTCCCCACTCTGACCTAAGAAGGTGTCTTAGGGGGTCCCCCCAGGCTCTGTCTCTGCACTAGACAAAACCCCAAATGGGCCAAGAGCTCACCCAATCTCTTCATTGAGATTTCTTTCCCAGTGGAGGGGAGTTCTTTTGGAATCCTACTCCCTATCCCTTAGGATTTCTGTAGCTGCCACCCAGTGGCTCAAAGGGGACTTACTCTGTGTCCCTTCATTCCAGGAAGGCCAGCTGTTCCAGGCAATCCCCGAGCACCCTGGAGAGAAGAGAAAAGGAGGAGAAAGGTAGGGCCATTAGAAGATGCCATTGAGGACCCAGCTCCCAAGGGAAACCCACTTGTAGAGAAGCCCACGGCCAGCCACGCATTCCAGCTCACCTGAGGTCCAGGAGGGCCACGCTCACCAGGACGACCAGGCTTTCCAGCTTCACCCTGAAAGGGAGAGAAGAGGCCATCATGCCCATGCACCCGTGGGCCAGGAAAGTGTGGGAGGTCTGAGTTTTCTTGGTATTGTTGAAGGTCAGGTTGAGGAGCCTAGAATCTTATCTTTGAATTTGGAGCTCAGCTTACATCTACTGTAAAATCCTTGTTTGGTGTATTTTGCGTCCCTGCAAAGGTATTTCTGTTTATTTCTATATATGGAGGGCAAATCTAAGATAATTAAGCCTAAGGAAGTCGTTCACCCCGAGGGATGTGGATGGGGAATACTTTAAGGTGGTTGGAGGGTCGGGAAGGCCAGTCCTCCACTGGGAAGATGGGGGAACATCCCACAAGGGCTGAAGGTCATTTTTTAAGGGCAGTCCCATGCATCAGGGAGAACTTGGCTTCCATTCTTTGAGCATCACCCCCAAAGGAGGTGGGACACTGGGTGTGGAGATTACAGGGACCTAACCCATGGAGGTGCTGGGGACTAGATGGGATCTTCTCGCCTGGAATACTTACATCATCTCCGTTCTTGCCAGGGGGACCAGGGGGACCGCGGGGACCCATGGGACCCTAGAGGAAACAGGAAGAAGGGTGATTAGAATAGCCAGGAGAAGGGGGAAAATTAAAAAAAAATGGGAAGACAAGGATTGGAAGGAGGAAGTAGGGAAGAGCCCAGAGGACAGCAGTGGAGGGGTCCTTCAATGGGAGAATCCACGTATTTGTAGACGGAGTGTGGGTTTGTATAGGGTGAGCTGGGGGGGAGGACACTTACTGAGGCTCCAGGCTCGCCGGGCTCACCAGGGGGGCCTTGGAAACCTTGGGGACCCTGGAGAAGAAGGAAAGAGGGATTCAGTTAGAAGGACAGGTCCCCACCAGTCTTTCCCCAGATCACTAAGTGATCTCTCCAAGCACCTTTGCTACCCTCATCCCAATCCTCCCTTCTGAAGACTGAAGCCCAGGATGGCACATGATGACATCCTGGATACTCACAGGTGCGCCAGGGGGACCAGGGAGACCACGAGGACCAGAAGGACCCTACAGAAGGAAAAACAAAAAGAGAGAGAGAGAGGTTGAGTCATATCTCCGTAGGGAAGAGCAATGTGGGTGGGGTCTTGCCATCTCCCAGTGGTTCCTGTTGGGACCACCCAGCTGTCTTGCATCCTCTCTGGACTTCAGGTTCCAATGGTCGTCTTGACTTCCTGAGTTATCTATGCCACCCCCATAAGCCACCACTGGCCCATGCCCTCTGGATCCCCATGGACTCCTCTTCTGTCATCTCTGCCCCCCCCCCCCCCCCGTGGCTCACCATGGGGCCAGGCACGGAGATTCCTCCAGTTGATTTCTCATCGTAGCCATAAGACATCTGGGGAGCAAAGTTCTAGAAAAAAAAAAAAAACCAAGAGAGAGTGTATGAGAAATCAGTGAGTTGGAAGGCGGAAGACGTCACTGAGAATAGGATATTGACATGTGCCTCCTGATGTGATCCACTAAGAAGGACAACAACATCCCTTGTGAGACAGTCCTGCCAAAAATGCAGGGCCCAGGGGCGCCTGGGTGGCTCAGTCATTAAGTATCTGCCTTCAGCTCAGGTCATGATCCCAGGGTCTCGGGTTGGAGCTCTGAATCGGACTCCGAATCGGGCTCCCTGCTCAGTGGGAAGCCTGCTTCTCCCTCTCCCACTCCCCCTGCTTGTGTTCCCTCTCTCACTGTGTCTCTCTCTGTTAAATAAATAAATAAAAATCTTTTTTTTTCTTTAAAAAAATGCAGAGTCCCACATTAATTATGAGGCTACATCTGGCCAACCCAAATTGAGGGACAGTCATAAAAACAGTTGGCCTCTACCAAGCAACTGGCTTCTTAAAAAAATTTCAGGGTCGTGCAAGACAAAGAAAGTCTGAGGAATGTTCCAGAGTAAAGGAAACTGAAGACATGTGACAGTTAAGTGCAATTCATGATCCTGGATCGGGGGGAAACTGCAATAAAGGGCATTATTGGGATATTGTTGACATTTGGGCAGGGGCTGTAGGTTAGATAATAGTTCTGTACCAATGTTAGAATTTTGGAATGTAATCATTGTGCAATGACCGCGTAAGAGAAAGTCCTTGTTCTCAGGAAAGACACACTAAAGTATGTAGGAGCAAAAGGACATGACATCCGCCAACTCAGGCACAAATGGTTCAGAAGGAAAAATAGCGACAGTTATATGTATACACAGAGACTGATAAAGGAAATGTGACAAACTGTGAAGTGTATGTGAGATTTCTTGGCATTAGTCTCGAAACTTTTCTCTAAGTTTGAAATCATTTCAAAATATAAAGTGTGCCATCTGCCAAAAAACCCACAAAAAAAAAAAAAAAAAAAGAAAGAAAAGAAAAAGAACAGGAGAGGAGTGGAGCACACAGGGCCTGATCGGACTGTCTTGAGTCTTCACTTACTCCTCCGAGGCCAGGGGGTCCGGGGGGTCCGGGAGGTCCGGGGGGTCCGGGAAGTCCAGGCTGTCCGGGGATGCCATCTCGGCCAGGGGGGCCGGCAGGTCCCTGCAGCAGGAGGGGAGGGGGGAGAGGGCGGGCGGCGGTGAGCGCAGGCCTGGAGCCACGCCCATTTGCAGCCCCTATCGCAGAGTGAAGGCCACGCTTACTTACCCTTGGACCTCGGGGGCCAGTGTCTCCCTTGGGTCCCTATGGGGGTGGGGGTGGGGAGAGAAGAAACAAAAGAAGCAGGGTTAGAGACGCGAGGCACTTGAGGACCCTCGGGAGGGTGGCAAAAGTCGAAGGCAGAGGATTACCTCGACTCCTGCGGTTTCTTGGTCGGTAGGTGACGCTAGGGGAGAAGAGACGCGGGTGAGCGGCGGGGTCTGCACCTGGTGCTCCGGGCGGCCCCGCCCTCCCCCACCCCCAGGCCCCTGAGCCGTACCCTCGCCCTCCCCCACCCCCAGGCCCCTGAGCCGTACCCTCGCCGTCGGGGCAGACGGGGCAGCACTCGCCCGGGGGGACTTGGGCACCGGGACAGTTCTTGGTTTCGTCGCAGATCACGTCATCGCACAACACGTTGCCGTTGTCGCAGACACAGATCCGGCAGGCCTCGGGTTTCCAAACGTCTCGGTCATAGTACCTGAGGCCGTTCTGTACGCAGGTGACTGGTGGGACTGGGGCAAGAGGGGAAAGGAGGGGCTGTCAGCGGCGCTCGAGCCCCCCACCTCGGGGCTCCAGGGTCCCCAGCCCTACCCGTAGCCTATCCCGTCTATCGTAAGGACACTTTTAGATTTTCCATTTCCCGCCTCCTCCTCCCCGTCCCCCCTCCTTTCCCCAAATCCTTAAAAGCTCATCTGCTCCTCATCAGGGCCAGTGACAGGGCCGAGGCGCCTGGCCAAGGCGGCTATAACTCTTTCCAGTTCTCAGGAATTTAAACAAAGCTTTAGGCCGGAGTTGCTTCCAACTCCAACCCCAGCCCGTCGGCGCTGAAGCCAAGTGAAATAAAAAAGCCATTGGGAGGGGGTGGGGAGGTGGGAAAGTGGGAAAGAGAGAGATCAGGAGGGGCCCCATCCAGCGGGGGCGTGGTATGGGTGGAGACGGGGGAGGTGGGGTCGGGGGCACCGGTAGGAGGAGAGAGGAGAGGTCCCGCCCCCATTCCGCCCCATCCCAGGGCAGGTGGGATAGCCTGGGCGGGGCTAGAGGGATGGGGCGGGGCCTATTGGCCTGAGGTCCCGCCCAGGGACTTATATGGTACTCCCAAAGTAGGATATAACCTAACCTCCAGCACCCAGACATCTCAAAAGCCCTCTCTCGGGACAACCCCTCTTTCCTAAAGCTAACCAAGGTCTCTGGGTCATGCCTTAGCCAAAGAACCAAGAAGTCCGCAAACAGTTAATAAAGTTAGCTAACCACGCCCACCGCGCGAGCGTCTACTCAGACGGCCACTAGGTGGCGGGCAACACCAAGCAATTTCCTAGGACTGGCCACTTCTTTTAGACTGAGGCTACCCAGTCCCCAGCTTTATTTTCCAGGACTAGAGGTGGGGTCCACAACAGGCAATAACGCCCGTCCACTCAACGCAATTCCTGCGCGGGGAAGCGCTGGACGGGGAGGCGCGGGGCTCAGTGTGGATCAGCAGAGGGCGCAAGGACCCCGCCCTGCCGGGTCCGCGCCAAAGTTTCTCATCCTCCAACCCGCCCACTCTCCGCGCCCCCTCCCCCCTCAGCCCAGCACCCCCGCGGCCCCAGGAACACTGTCTAGCCTGCAGAGAGGGCAAACAATCTTTCCTTATGAATCATCCCACAGCCTTCCCGATCGCTTTCACATCTTGGGTTCCAAACTCCCAGCACGGCGCCCCCGTCCCATCTTCGACGTACTTTTCCCTTACCCGGCGCCCAGACCCCACATTTCCCCCGTGGTACTCCACAGTGCGCGCTCAGGACTCCCTCCTGTGTCAACTCCCGCGGCGCTCCATCCTCCCCTCTCACCGCCCGCGGGCGTTCATCTACACCGCCCACCCAGAGGGCACTGCCTTCTCTCCCACAGCGCGCAGGAAGAACCCTCACCATCTTCCTGCCGTCCCTGAGCCTTCGGAGCATCCCGAGTCTCAGTTTAAGTCGCAGACCACCGCCGGGACCGAGCGCAGGGCAATATACCAAGTACCCTTGGACTCCCCCAAAGTTTGGGACTTACTGTCTTCTTCTTGGCCCTCCTCTTGGCCGTGCGTCAGGAGGGCGGTGGCCGCTAAGAGGAGCAGGAGCCGGAGGTCCACAAAGCTGAACATGTCTAGACCCTAGACATGTAGACTCTTTGCGGCTGGGGTGGGGGTTAGCGTCCGCTCATGCGTGGCCTCACACTCCGCGTGCCTCCTGCTCCGACCCCGAGGAGAAACTCCCGTCTGCTCCGACGACTGGCCCGGGCCCCTTTTATACCATCCTGATGGAGAGCAGGGAGGAACTCTGCCCCTGGGAGAGGGGGAGCCGGCGGCCCGTCCCCCAGCCAATCAGAGCTGCCTGGCCCGGCCCCCAATTTGGGAGTTGGAAGGGAGAGGGGGAGGAGGAGGGAAGGGAAGGGAGTCCACCGCACATCTCCCCCCTTCGCAACTCTGCCTCCCCAGCCCCCAAGCCCAGCCTGGGCCAGAGATGCTGCTGCTGAGGTGCTGCTAGGTCCCCAGTATAGGGTGGGCTAGAGATGGGTGGTGGTGCCCCTTGGGCTTGCTTCCTGGGACTCCCCCATCGGGAGGAACTGGACCTGAGGAGCTGGAAGGGGAAGCTTCCAGTGGTCTGGAGAGGGTAGTCTTGGCCATGTCTCATTCACCCTACCGACATCCTTGGCCAGAACTAAGGGATGGGTATGAAGGGCCCGGGTTCTCCTCTAAAACAGGAGAACCAGAGAATTTAAAAGATGTTCCTGTTTAGGGGTGTCTTCTGGTGTGGCGGGGAGCTTAGACATGTTTCGAGAAGAGGTTAGAGTTTCCTTTGCAGACATTAGGAATGAGATGCTTGGGTGGGGGTTGTTGGCAAGAGGGGATTGATTTTGAGGACATCAATTCTGCCTTGCTTGAGTCTCCAAGATGGACTCACATGCTCTCTCCGGAACCCAAGGTGGGACTGAGAGAGATAGGGTAGGGAGGCTGAGACACTGCGTGAGAAATGTAACTGTGTGATCTCTCCAGAAGGAAGCTTGGGGGGTACGTGATAGGGCAGCAGAGTGGTGATGGGAAGCTGCTGGGACTCTCCCCACCCACCCAGGCCAGTGAGGTTGCACAGGAGCACTGTAGTCACCGGTGACCTAGAAAAGGGTCTTGTGTGAAGGCAGGCCTCGGGCGGTGGCCAGGACCTGCCTGAGACTCTCGTATCCCACAGAGTCTCCTTCGGAGAGCTGCAGGGAGCAGCTGGTTGTACCTGGACTCAAGGTTGGGGCCTATGGGGGAATTTGGGTGTCAGGGGGAGGTTTGCCTTTGGGGGTTTGGGATGGAATTGCAGGGAAGGTTGAGTGACCTGATTTTAGAAGATGTTCCCTACTGCCCCACCTCTTTCTTGAAAATCCAGGGCATTGCTCTCTGCCCCTGGGAACCCCTGAAGGTGGGTGGAGACCCCAAGAACAACAGGCTATATTTGGGGGGATGCCCCCAGAAGCCAGTGTCCTCCCTTCTCCTGGTCCCAATCTCCCAACAGCCCTCTACTTTTGGCCCTACGGAAATCTGTGGGCCCAAGAGAAGGCGGTTGGGGTCCCCTTGCCATGTCCATCAACTCCAGTCCCTCCCGCCTGGGTTCCCCCACCCCCATCACTCCAGAGCTGCAAACGTGGAAGCGGGGAGCCCCGCCTCCCCCAAACCATCCAAAATTCCATTGCCTCCCCCCGCCCCTCTCCACGCCCTCCCCCAGCTGGTTTTGTGCAACGAAGGCAAAGGAAAAAAAAGACCAAGGGAACAGAAGGGGAGGGAGCCACGTAGGCCGTAGGCCGTGGGCAGCCAGGATGAGCGGTGCGGGTGGGGCGGCGGAGGGAGAGAGCAGGGGCTATAATTAAAGGGAAAATATAGAGTTTCCAGAGAGCAGACAGCAATGGAGGGATGGGCCTTCATCAATTATCCCCACCATGTGGCAGCAACTTGTGGCCCAAGTTCTGCCCCCGCCTAGTGCCAGCGACTACAGGCAGGACAGTGCTGGGTTGCTGAGATGGCAGTTCCTGCCCCCACCACTCCACGTCCTGGGAGTCAGGGACAAGGGGGATGAGGGGGACAAGGGGGACAAGGATCCTGTCCCTCTTGCAGTGGCTGTCTGGGGCGGAGTGTCACAGGCTAAGGATGAGGGTTGCTGTGACCTGCCCACCTCTCCCCCTGAGTTCTGGAAGCCAGGACAGGACTCCAGCCTCCAGTCCCCTCCCCCGGTGCTCCTGGTCCAGGTATCCCAGGCCAGTCTTAAAGAAGAGATTGAGCCTCTCAGATGACAAGAAGGAGGTTCTAAAGGATGTTCTGGGACCCCTGGGGTTGGGGGAGGCTTGTGTGTGGTGTGTGACAGCCACGGGCCCATCATCCAGTTTCAGCAGAGTCTGTCCCAGGAGTTGCGGGCGGAGGCTTTCCAAGCATTCTTTACACGTGGCATAGAGCTGAGGCTCGGGCCTCCTCTGCCACTTTCGACTTGAAACGCTTGGCGGGCGCCCAGCCCGAAGATGTGTCTTTAATTTCTGCAGCATGACAGTGAGAGGAAGAATGTGCTTGGGGTCTCCTCCCAGCCTGGCTGGGCCTCCTTGGGCTTGAGACTTGGTGGGGGGGAAGGGGAGGGAGGAGGGAGGGAGGTGGGAGAGGGGAGGAGATGCCACCTCATCTTGAGGAAACTCTGAAGCTCTGGCTTCTTGTGGAATGTTAGACTTCGTGGGGCATTTGGAGTTTCGGGGGAACAAAAGCCAAGATCTCCCCCCAACACACACCCCCAAGCAATGGTAAAGTCATCAGCACTTAGGGAAAAAAAAATTCCTCAAGAAGAAAAACAGAAAGAGGAAAATGCTGAGCTCTGAGTTCTCTCCCTCTCCAAATTTCTCCAAGTGCTCTTCCTCCATGAGAGACGGGGCAGGCCTGTGACCCCCCAGCGCCCCCCTCCCTTGGGAGCCTCCCAAGCCCCCAGTCTGGACTCTGTGGTTCGGGACTAGGGAGAAGTAGGGCACCCAGTGGGGGTGAGAGGAGATCAGCCCTTTCCAGCTGCTCTGAAGTTCTCCTGCCCTACCTCCTCAGTCTTGGCCTTCCAGAATGCTCCTCTCCCCCGACCCTGCCCCCAACCCTGGGAGAGGGTTGAAGAGAGAGAAGGGGAGGGGTCTGAGAATGTGGCTGCGGTTCACAGCTTGGACCCACAGATGGGTCCCCATCACCGAGCTCTGCTCTGGTTCTGTTGAGGGTCCCTGCGGGCAGACCCCAAGTGTGTGGGGTCCTTTCTCCCTCCCTTTGCTCAGCATCGCACAGGCCAGGCCCTTGGGTCCTCAGCTAAGTTCCTTAAATTCCAGGCACAGCTCTCATCTTTCTCAGCCTCAACCTCAACCCAAGTCCCTCAGCCTTCAGAGGTGTTCCTTTGTCTCTTCCTCTTTTCCAGGTTTAGAGGAAAGAAGAGGAATGAAGTTTGTCCACGTGTGCCTGTGAGACATCCAGTTAGAAAGGTCGGGGCAACCCTTGGGTGTCTGGGTCTGGAGCTCAGAGGAAAGACAAACATGGGCCGCCAGGATGGTGTAGAAGGAGTTGTCTCTGGACCCAGCATGGAGGGAGGACTGATGAAGGGCTGGAATGGAGCCTGAGGATCCTTGGAGGCTGAAGGGGTGGGAAGTGGAGGAGGAGCCCCTCTGCAGAGGAGACAGGACAAGAGTGGGAATAGAAGGGCCAGAAGGAGAGGGAGGTGGGCGTCGTGTATGTAAGGGAAGATTGTTCTAGAAAGAGGGAGAATTAGATGCTGCAGAGAGAATTAGTATGGTAAGGGCAAAATGCTCCCTGGGTTTGGTAGAACGGTGGTGACTGATTAGTGCCCCATAGGTTTTGGTGGAGTGACGGGTGGGGAAGCCACTGAAGGGAGATGAGGAGCAGGTGGGAGCCCAGGAAATGGGGTCAGGGCTCACAGAGCTTGGAGGAGGGAGTTTAGCGCTGAGGGGAGGAGAGTGAGTAGATGCCTCATCTTCCCTCCTATCAGTCTTTCTTTCCCTGCTCTCCCCCACTCCCACTGCTGTCTGTCTGTCTGTCTGTTTGTCCCCTACCTCCCTCCTCTCTTTCTCCCATGGGACTCTGGTTCTTTCTCCACCCTGCCCTCCCTTGAGCTCTTTCTCTGGGTCCCTTGTGCTTTGGGCTCTCCCTCCTCTCAGATACCCACATCCGGGCCCAGCCAGCACCTCATTCTTTTCTAGAGTGTGCCCTCAGTGCAGGCTTTTAAAGAGAAGGCTTGATTTCTAGTGCTGGCGGGGTCTGCCCCGTTCTTGGGCCAGGGTCCAGTCCAAGAAGGGGAATGTGGAGGCAGAGGAGCGAGGGAAGGGGCTGGGCTGACCTGGGGGAGAGGGGCCGGAATGTGATCCATTAGTGACATTAGGACTCCCCAGGCCCATTCCAGCCGCCTCACCGTGTCCCCAACGAGTCCCAACTGAGAATAAGGTGCTGGGTGGGCTCTGGCTTCTGCTCCATGAGGAGTTAACGCCCATCTTTCCTGCTGGAGCGTGAGCGTCCAGGCCAGGGACCTGGCCAGGACTCGATCGCATCTCTAGCTCTCACCTGGTCTGGGGGTGCAGCAGGTTTTATTGAATTGCTATTTACCTCTTTCTGATATGGTTCTGTTCTGTACTTGCTTTAGCCCCGTTGTCTTTCCCCACTTCCATCCTCTTTCTTACTCTTTTATCCCCGCACCCTACCCCCATTTCTCCTGTTCATGCATTTTCCTTCCTTTACTGAGATCTTTTCCTCCCCTTTATTTCTCTCCTCTGCGCCGCTGGTCCCATTGTCCTGACCCCTCCACCCACACTCTCCTCTGCCCTCCTTCTCTTTCTCTCATATTCTCTTCCGGTATTTCTGGCTCTTTCGTCTCTTCCTGGGGCTGTCTTCTGAGACTTCGATGCTGCAATGATGTTGCCAGGCGCAAGCTTCCACCCAGGGCAAGCTGCCAGCCTAGGGGGCGGGGCCGAGGGGGCCGGAGGCTCCCATCACCGCCAGAGGTCTGGTCCAAGTGCCTAGGAGGTGGGTGCAAAGGCTTCTTTGAAGTTTTGGATTTGAAAAGAAAGAGAGCAAGGGTTAGGGGGAGGCTGTGTGAGATAGAGGCTCCTGTGCAGAGCCCAGATGCTTCCTTCACCCCTGTCCCCCAGCCCCCACCCGACAAAGAAGCCTTGGCCACAGGTGTCTGGTGCCTTCCTGTTCTACCTCCGCCACCAGTTTTTCCTGGTAAACCTGGGATTTTGGAGTTTCTGGGGGTGGGGTTCAGTAGGGGATGGGGGTCCCAGTCTTCTCACTGGTATAAGTCCTGGGCAGAGCACACCTTTAGACAGAATGTGGCTTGGACTGAGAGAGGATCCAGATGGTCATTCAGCCAGCACTTTGTACTGGCACCTGGGCAGTAAGTGCCTGCCCTCATGAAGCTTCTGTCTGGTAGGGACAGACATGAATGACATTGCATAAATAAACACGTCATTGCAACTGTAAAGGTCATGAAGGAAAAGAACACGGAGCTCTCGGTGGGATGTCTCCCAGGGAGTCTGGACCTGAGGGCCCAGTAAGGCTTCCTTGAAGAGGTTGGCAGATGAGCTAGGGACTGCTTAGGTAAGGGGTAGGTGGCAGGGTGGGGGTTAACCCTGAATGTCATGGTATACATGCGCAGAGGGGAGCATGGCAAGTTCTAGATGCCTACGGAATCCAGAGACAGCCGGAGTGGCTGGAGCACAGGAACCAAAGGCCGGAAAACAACGAAAGCACAGCAGACGGTTCAGTCCGGTCCTTAAAGCTCTGGGCCCCAGTAGAGGGTCTGAAGCAGGGAGGGACAAAGTCAGGTCTGTGTTTATAGAAGATGGTCACTGTCACTCGGGAGGGCTCTGGTAGAAGTTAGCCGCTGCAGGGCTGAGAGATGTTGGGAGCCTGGACCAGGCTGAAGGGGATGGACATAAAGAAGAGAATGGAATCAGGAGTGTTTTGGGAGGTGGAGTTTAGAGGTGCTGGGTTGGGTGGATGTGGGAATGTGGCGGTGCGGGGCAGGGATGACTCCTGGTCTTCTGGGAGACTGGCTGCTATGGTACCCTGGAAGGGGGAAGATTGGGTAAGGCCCTGCGTAGGGAAGAACATCCTGAGTTTTGTGTCTGTTGCGAACACTCTAGTCAATTCTATTCGGCGGATGGTTATTGAGGACTTCCTGGGGCCAGCCCTGTGCTGAGGAGTGCTCTGGGGACAACAGTTCCAGTCCTCAGGAAATGGGGAGTCCATATGGGGAATGAAGGAAAGACAGAAATATCTCTCACTCAGGGTGGCACTGGCTGTGTGACTTTGTGTTTCTCCATCTCTCTGATCCTCATTTCCCCAGTCTGTGGAATGGGGTAGTAGTGAGACCACCTTGCTGGCCTGTGTCATGCTTGGTAAATGGAAGCCTCCAGGGAGAGGCAAAGGTGATGAGAGAATGCCAACAGGAGATAAGTCAGGTTTTCGGAAGGGCTGCTTTCGAGCTGAGCCTTGGAGGTGAGTGACAGGTTTGTTGTTGTTCTTTTTTTAATATTTTCTTTATTTGACAGAGGGAAATCACAACTAGGCAGAGAGACAGGCAGAGAGAGAGAGGAGGAAGCAGGCTCCCTGTGGCGCAGAGACCCCGATGCGGGGCTCGATCCCATGACCCTGGGATCATGACCTGAGCCGAAGGCAGAGGCTTTAACCCACTGAGCCACCCAGGCACCCTAGTGACAGGTTTTGAAGGCAGGGTTGGCATGGGAGGGAGGGCACCTACCAAACCTGAGAAACCTCCCCCTGACCCCAACAGAGACAGAGATGGTGGAGAGAAGACCTTGGGCAGAGGAAACATGGAAGATAAGGCTGGGAAGTTAGGCTGGGGCCAACTTCTAGAAGCCTGGAATTCTGGCAGAAGAATTTAAAATCTATTTGGTGGCCACAGAGTCAGTGACCAGTTTTGAGCAGGGTATGGTTGAAAGCCTTTTGCCAAGGACTTGCTTAGAAAACCTCTACCTTGGTGGCAGCAGAGCCCAACTTAGAAGGCTGGAGTCCTTGTGGGAGAGGGGGAGATGCAAGGAAAGTGGATGGGCTCTGTGGGTCTCAAACCATCAAGGAAACTTGGCTTGGGAGCCGGCAAAGAGGTAGACCAGATGACCCCTCCAAAGTTGGTGTTCCCTGGCTGCTAGACTCTGGGACTTCACACTCTTTCAAAGTGGAAATATGATACAACAGATGTTCAGGTAGAATGAAACTTTGAGCTCACTCTGCCCTGCTCCCCCCCCCCTTCTCCCCACACAGATGAGAAAACTAAGGCTCAGAGTAGGGAATTGACCTGCTTGCGGTCGCACAGCTGAGATGGAGGGGTCCGAGGTAAGATCCCTGCTATACTTCGAGATCCTGAGTGGAGGCAGCTACTGGAGAGCTGGAGGGGCCAGGAAAGGAACTGGGGATGGAGGGGGAGGGGTCGACCTGTACAGGGATCCCACAGGATACCAGTCCAGGCCTGGGGAGGACAGGGCAGGAGACTTGTTCCCCAACTCCCAGCTGAGCCATGTGGCCAGAGGGGGGAAGGGAGCCTGCTGGGCAGGGTGGAACTGCCACATGGAAGAGGCTTGATGGGAACCATCTGGCCTGGCTGGAGTGTGGGCTGCAGGGAGGGGAGGAGCAGGAGCCGGGAGACAGGCCATGGTGGGCGGGTGGATGGCGGGTTGGGGCTGGGAGTGGCTGGCCCGGAGGCCCCTACCTTCCAGACTGCTGCAGCCCAGATGCCTTCACAGCCACAGCCTGGCCCATCCAACCCGCTGACCTCATTCCCAGCTCCCCTCCCTTGCAGGCCCCCCTCTGCCTGCCACGTAGACTAAAGGCTTTACAGCCTCTTCTGCTGGTGGGGGGGGGGTGGGGGTAAGGAGGGACTGGACACAGGCACCCTGAGCCCAGAGCTTTGCCAGACCAGGCAGACCTAGGAGGGAACAATTGTATGCCTTGTACCTCCAAACTGCTCTGGGCCTCAGTTTCCCCTCCCCAGGGAAGAGGCCCAGCAAATGGAGGGGCCTGGGGTCCCAGGAGAAACATGGCAGTGAGGGAAGTTGGAGTGGGTAAGAACAAAGCGGGGGTGGGGGGGCTCCGAGGAGATCATCAAAGCGGTCCCCCTGCGTCCTTAGGGAAGGAAGGTGTGGTTTTCAGTCCCAGGAAGGGGTAGGGGCAGAACATTTTCCTCCTCTCAAACCATTCTCCAGGAAGGGAGTTCCCTGAAGGTAGGGGAAGGGGGGTGTCTCTGGTAACAACCAGCCTTCACTGTGCCTGCGGCAGTGGGAACACAGCGTGGGGCTAGGATGGAAGTGGGGAGGCCCATGGTCGCTCTTCCCTAAGACACCTCTCAGTGACCTTCCCTGAACCTCTCCAGGGCTCTGCTTCTTGACCTTCTGCCTTCCCCTTGTCTCCCTGCCCCCCCACCCCACCCCCCAGGGCCTGGGTCTTCTCTGGCTGCCCCAGCTGAGCAGAGGGCTGTGCTGCCCCCTCTCAAGGCGTTCCCGGCCCGTGAGTCATCGGGAATGTCTGCTCTGGTTGCAGCTTCCCTTCCTTGGCTATGGACCCTCTTTGCCCTCCTCCCCCAAACTCAGAACAGAGGGTGCGCCTCCCCAGGCAGGGGGCTCTGAACGCAGAGCAGGGAGGCCATAGGCAAGAGCCAGGGAGGGCCTGCTTAGAGAACTCCCCCCCACCATTTCCCTTCACCTCTCACAAACAGAATGTCCTGTCCTTTCTCCCATTGCCCAGGTGGGGAAACTGAGGAGGGACAGGTCGGGGAAGGCCAGAACTCTGGGGGGCAGGGGGGTGCTCAGGCTCCTCCCCACTCCCTTTTAGGGCTCAGCTTTGCCAAACTGGGAATGGGCCCAAACCTCTTTCTGAAGGGCCCTCCCCACGTTCGAGGCCGGGTCCGTAGGAAAGCTGGAGAGGCCGCAGCTTCTGCCACAGGCTCCAAGGATGACACGTCCCGGCTGGCTGGGGTGGGGAGTCCACGTCTGCAGGAAAGGGGGAGGCCCGATGCTGGACCCTTCCCTCCCTCAGGGGCCCTGCACCCTTCCAGGCTGTTTCCTGTCCCTCCTCCACTCCCGTCTTCTGGGGCAACGCTGTCCTGCCTCCCCCCACTCCAGCTGGGGGCTGGAGGGGAGACCAAGGGCTAGGACAGGAGTTAGGAAGAGTTCCCAATCCTTTTCCCCCAAAACGTGTCTCCCTGACCCCCTTCCTTCTTATCTCCCCCCGCCCACTCCCCAGCCCTGGATTAGTTGTCCAGAGAGCAAAGGTCTTGCCCCCGACATGACCAGGAACTGGGCATTTCATTCTGGAGCCTGCTTCCCCATCTGCCGAACAGCAGTCTAGTCAGAGAAAGTCCCTGCCGGTGGTGTGGGTCTGTGATCTATCTCCTCCTGGTCAGACAGACAGAAGCTCAGGCACACACACACACACACACACACACACACACACACACACTGCCTCACACACACACACACATTCGCTCACACTCCGGGAAGCATTCTTTCACACATCCATCTACGTGTACCCCGGACCCGCAGCCTACTTCAGTCTGGCAGACACCCCCCACGTCTATTTTCCTCTCTCTGATGGCCTCCCATTTCTTCTCTCATTCCTGTCTCACCCCCACTCCCCACCAGCACCCCTGTCCATTTTCCCAGTCCTGCTTCTCCTCCTCCCAAGGTCACCAGCCGGGCAAGGGCAGAGCGGGAGCAGTGGGAAGGGAGATCTGACCCTGCCAAAGCCCATTCCCGCCACCCCCTCAGGTCACTGGCCTCCTTGTGAGGTTCTGGGTGGGACGGTGTCTGAGAGGGGGAAGCATCAGAAGAGCTCACTCTCGCCCAGCCAGCTGGGGACCTGCAGAAGCATGTCCCCTGCCTCTCTTTCCTGAAACTCACTAACATTCACTTTCGAAAACATCGGTCCCACCAACATCCTGGACCTCCTGTAAATGTGATTATTTTAGCCGCTTGTGCTGGCTGCTGTGCCTCCGGCTGCACCCTTCGAGGAACTTCTGCCTAAGGGAAACTGGTCAGAGCTCAGAAAGGACGGTTCCAGGGGATGAGCTATCTGTTGGCCAGGAAAGTCGTGCGAACTGGGCAGCAGAGCGCACCCCTCCGACCCAGTCCAACTCGGGGATAACCACAAACATCTGTACCAGGCTGGGCCGTAAGCACTTTACACATTTGAACTGAGTCCTCCTCACAAAGCTTTCCGGGGAGGGGGGGGGGGTGCTATTCCCGTCTCCAATTTCAGAGGAGGAAACAGAAGCACAGAGAGGGTAAGTCAGTTGCCAGGAGTCACAAAGCTGGGAAGTGGCTGAGCTGGGATTCACATCCAGGCAGCCGGGCTCCAGAGCCCCACAAACTCCACCACCACTGGACAGGTCCAGGAGACCCAAGGTGGATGCCAAGGGATGCCCTCCTGCCTTGCCTGAAAAAGCGGCTGTTTGCACCAACACGCACGTTCCCTTTGTGCGCATGCATGGGAAGCATCACAGTGTCAGGTGGTTGGAAACTAGCCTCGCCCCTCACCCCCACCGCCCCGCGCAGCTGAAAAGCTCTTGAGATGTTCTGTTTGCTGGCGGCACCTCACACACCATCTCATCTGATCCTTCTGACAGCTCTGGGAGGTCGGTCTTAACACCTCTCTCGTCCAGATGAAGAACCCGAGATCCAGAAGGATGGAGGCATTGCCCCGCGACACACTTCCTAGAGCTGGGAGAGAACCCACGTGCCCCGACCGCCAGATCAGGCTTCTTTCCATTGCCTCATGTCTCCCGTGTTTGCAAATCCATGCAATCACCGGACACGCAGAGCCACGTCCCACAGACCACATACAACATGGGAACAAGGATGGCCCTCGGTCGTGCTTGTGGTGCTTGGCTCCTCCTCGCCGACAATCCCCCGAGGAAGGTCTATGCCCATTCTGTAGGTGAGGAGAAACCCCTGGCTGGGGACGCCCCCAGCCAGGACCTGGTGAGGCTGTGACCAGATCCCAAGTCTGCCTGGCCCGGCCACGAAGCCAGCGCTCTTACCCCCTGCTCCCCACCCACCGCCGTTCCATGATGCCGATCCCTTGCCCACATCATGTCCACCCTGAACATACACGCAGGGAACAGGTGCAGGAAAATCACAGCCATGATGCACCCACGTGCCACAGGCTGAGTTATCTGGTGTTTTCTGCATGCAGGTCACTGTCCTAAGGGCCGATACACGTTAGCTCACTGAATGGCCACACCAATCCTATGATACAGTGTTTGGTTTGGTTTGTTTTTTTTTTTTAAGATTTTATTTATTTAATTTGGCAGAGAGAAAGACAGTGCAAGAGGGAATACAAGCAGGGGGAATGGAAGAGAGAGAGAAGCAGGCCGAGCAGGGAGCCTGATGTGGGGCTGGATCCCAGGACCCTGGGATCATGACCTGAGTTGAAGGCAGACATATAAGAACTGAGCCACCCAGGCGCCCCTACAGGTTTTGTTAATATCCTTATCCTCACCTCATTTTACGAATGAAGAGACAGGCTCAGAGAGATTAAGTAACCTGCTCAAGGTCACACAGCTAGGAAGTTGTGAAGCTGAGATTTGAACCCAGGCTCTCGCTACCATGCCTTAGACCTTTCTCTAAGATGGGCCAGGTACAACTCGTTCAGCCGGTCAGGAACCACTGCGGACTGCCCAGTTGTGCCCAGCGCTGTGCCAGGCCCTCGGCACACCAAGGTGAACTGGTCCCCCCCGCCTCCTCCGCCTGCCCCTGCCCGGCACCACAGAGTGGACGGGGGCTGTGCCGGCTCTCACTCTCCTTCCTTCCCAGGGAGCCTCCTCCCAGCCAGCTAGGACATGTGGATTTTGGCTCTAGTTTGCATTTGACACCTAGTGAGGGAAAACACTGGGGCAGTGCCAAAGCCTGAAGCAGAGAGGCAGGGAGATGCGAATGGGGTAGGCCAGCTGGGGCCAGCGCTGGGTCAGCTAGGGGCCAGGGCTGGAGTGGGGCGGGCAGGGGCAGGGGTGGGCGGGACAGGGGCTCTCTGCTTCTGCCTCTGTTTTGGTCTTATGCTCACATCTCTTCTGTCTGTATCTCTCCATCTCAGATCCTCTCTTGGCGTCTCTGGAAGATTCTCTCCCTGTCTGCCTCTCTGTGTGTATCTATCCCTTCTCCCTCACTTGCCCTTCCGTGTCCCCTCACTGCTTATCTGCTGCTCCTCAGTCCTCGTGAGGACAATGGATCAGAGGCTTGCCTACCCACCCTAGAGTGGATATCCATATCTGAGCAGGGCCCACCTCCAGGGGACCCATCCGCTCAGTACCAGGACCTTTCCTACTGGTTTCTTTCTACAAAGGGCACAGTCCTCTCCTCTTCAAGCCTAAATACCAATATCTGAAAGTCAGCCTAGCCATCACGAGTTGGCATGTCTGGAAGGTGTCCTGCCTCCCCCTTCAGACTGTGTCCCTCCCATCAGACAGGGGCTCCCAAAGGTAGGAACTATGTCTCCTCATTTAGACTGAAGGCTCCCTGAGGGCAGGCTCTGTGTTTCCTCACCACATTGGGGTTCCCTGAGATCATAACACGGGTTTCCTCCATCAGACTGGGGGCAGGGCCTTTGTCTCCTCCTTCTGGCTTCTCCTGGGCTTAACTTGGGCTCTCTGCTTTGGAGAATATTTAGCTGGAATGGAGGGACCGAAGCACAAACCAGCCTCTCGATCTCCCTTCAAAGTCTATTCAAACTTTAATGTTTCAATAGTCCCGTCTACTCAGGTGAGCCCAACTTCTGTTCCCTCCTTCCCAGATGGGTCCTTACTTTCCTGGTGGAGCTGGAGATAAGGAAGGACAGGAACATACGCAACATTTCACATAGAAATCTGAGGGCAACAATCCTACCCAATCACCAACATTCTGACATCCCAACCCCACTTAATATCCATGCTTGGCTTCCTCCTAGGAGTCTTCCTGCATCAGCAAAGCCCATCCTTCTTCTCATTTCTGGAAATATTTAGAACTCATCTGTCTGATGGGACCCTAATGTAATTTTTAAAAATAACCGTTTTTTATCTGGGAACAATTTCCAATTCACAGCAGAGTTGCAAAGGAAACATAGAGATTTTTCCATACACCTCTCATCCAGTTCCTCCCTGGGGTTCATAGCCTACAGCACCATAGTCCATTTGCCACAGCTAAGAAGCCAACGTTGGTACATCACTAATAACTGAACTCCAGACTTTATTGGGATTTCACTAGTTTTTCTACTAATGTCCTTTTTCTGTCCCAGGATCCCATCCAGGATGTCACACCATATTTGGTTTTATGTCTCCTTGGTCTCGTCTGGCTTATGATCGTTTCTCTGTATTTCCTTCTTTTTTCCCCACCTTGATAGCTTTGAGGAGTCCTGATTAGGTATTCTAAGAACTCCCTAGTGTTATTTTTTAGCAGCAAAAGGCCTTTCTGCAAACAAAACCTTGTGCAGAGCCCTAGCATGTGAGCAGGTGAGAGAGGAGCTGTTCTGGTCACAGCAGTGAAGGGAAAGGGCTTGGATGAACCTGAAGACGAATCGCCATGCAGCCCCCGAGAACTCTAAGAAACCCTTAAAGGTGTCACGGAACCCCATTTGAAAACTGTTCATGGAAGCCAAGCTCTGCTTGGTCCACACTTTTGTTCTGTAAAGCCCTGGACAGGTCATTATAGACTCAGGCTCACATACTTTCAGTGACAGGGACATCACTACCTTTCAAAGAAGCTCTGACGGCTGGAGAGGACTTTGAAGTCTGCCTTGCCCCGCGTCTGCCATAGACACCTCCCGGGGTGTGCTGCCCAGACACCTGCTGCAGGACTAAGACACCCATTCTCCCCCCGCAATGGATAGCAACATGGGAAGCTGCTGGCTCCCCAGTCCTCTCCAGGAATCACCGTCAGCCAAAGCGATCTACTTCGCCAGAGGTCATGCTCCCTCTGCAGAGGCAGTCGACCCATGACTGGTTGATGTGAGGAGACAAAAGCTCCAACCCCTTGTCTCAAGGAGGCCCACTTGAAAGGCCGCCTCAGCTCCAAAGCTCTTGGTGGGATCAGCCGATGCTTCTGTATGGAATGTGTTGCAGTTGACGACCTCCCTCTGTTAAGTCCTGGTTCATTCACTCCCCAACAGATTCCTGCACATAAAACTCCATTTCAGAGTCCATTTCCCAGATACCTGTCCTAAAACGGGTCTTAAGTACCGGGAGTGGTCCAAGAGAGCAGGTTTTATCTTTTTAAGATTTTATTTTTTTTAGGTAATCTCTACCACCCAACGTGGGGCTCGAACTCACACCCCCGAGATCAAGAGACACGTGCCCTACTGACCGAGCCGGCCAAGTGCCCCAGGAAGCAGATTCTGCAATAGGATTTAGGACCCGGATCAACTGTGGGTCAGTTTCATGCTAAGTGAAAGCCAGAGCAGGTAGACAGGGTTCAAGAGGCATGCTGGAAAGGATATGTCCTGTAAAACCAGAAAGTCACCAGGGAGCTGCTGGAGGACCACAGTGGACACTACAAGTAACCCCACTGCAACTTCTGGGCCAGATGGGATAGCTTTAGTAAAGCTAAGGACCTCACCTTGGGTGCATGGTGTGTGGCCACTGGTCCAGCAAACGCATTCTTCTCCCTTCCGGTCAGGAGCAGCAGAAACAATTTGCATTCACTTGGAAGGGATCGTGGTACACATTTGAGGTCTCGTCCCAGGGTGTATTACCCTCCTACTCTCTGTGACAACATAGTCTGAAGGGACCTGAATCATCAGGACATTATACAGAATATCAGATTGATCTAATTTGACAATCTACAACTGACATCATGTTAAGTGGACCAGAAGAGTGAGAAGCGGTGGGAGCTTTCATAAGACATGTGCATTCCAGGAGATGGGAAGAAAAAAAAAAAGTTACCAAAGTTTAGAAGCTCTTAAAATTGGTGAAGCCTTTTAGGGGTTTAGAGGTCTGGGGCATGTGTGGACATCCTTCCATAGACAGGGAGAAATAATTGCTTCTTGTACTTCTCACCGTGAATAAGAAAGCGCATCTTTAGGGCTTTGCTAGTGCTGGAGAAAACATATTCTGCATTTGGGAATATGGCTCTGACCCATTTACAGGTGGCATGAAAGGCTGCCAAATTTGAGTGAGACCCAGAGGAGGAAAGAGCTCTGTTACAGTTCTGGGCGTGGCCAATGGCACCATTGGACCCGCAGACCCTATGGTGTTAGAGGTATTTGTGACATCAAAAAAGACTTTGACACCCCAATATGAGAATCACAGTGTAGACCCCTAGGGTTTTGGGGAAAGACGATCTGCATGGGAAGGTTATATGCTGTTTGAAAAACAGCTTCTGTATGCCACAGGGCTCTGGTCCAGGCAGAGTCCCCAAGTAGGGACATCAGGGGATGATATGACTGGAGCTGCCCATACAAGCTGGGTTCTGACAGACCCTTCTTGTTTCCGTGAGTCTCCTTCAAATGGTGCTACCCAGGTTTCTGGTCATTACATTGCCCTAGATCTCTCTTGGATGTCCGCTGATGTGTCGATCACTGTTCCTCCCACGAACCATGTCACTCAGCCAAGAACACTCACTTCCAGCTGGAGGTGGCCAGAGACCAGTGTTACAGGACACCCCTTACCCTCATCTCATGACTCAGACCGTAGGCTTGCTGGCTATAGAAATTTTCCTAAAGTGTGGTCCATGGACCTTTGCTGGGGATGGGGGGGCTCCCTTGAGGTCTACAAGTGGTCCGCAGGTGGTGGAGATCTCCGGGAAAAAAAAGGCTGGAATGATTTTACTCATAGCATTCAAGTGCAAAACTGATTAAGATTTTCACAACAATCCCATTATGTCCTTAATAACTGTCACATTTTTCAACATCGTGCCACGAGCTGCAAGGTTTGCCTTTGGTTGATCCTTCTTGGCGGTTTGTCGCAGGCGATATATTTTCATGTCATTTATGGGTTTTGGTTATTAGTTTTGTAATGTGTAATATCCTCAACTCAAGGAAGTCAGCGGCTCAAAAGTGGCTCATTAAAGCTCGAGAAGAGTGATGAAAATAGTAATCCAAATACTACAAGCGAGCACAGTGTTATAAAAGTAAATAGCAAGCAAGAATCTAGTTTGAAAAAAAATGTAAATCTCTAAGAACCGGGGCACATGTGATGATTTCACACAAGCAAATGAGAAAGGAAAGTGTAAATACTGAGCTTGGTATTGAAAACCCCACACTGGGGGCGCCTGGGTGGCTCAGTGGGTTAAGGCCTCTGCCTTCGGCTCAGGTCATGATCCCGGGGTCCTGGGATCGAGCCCCACATCGGGCTCTCTGCTCTGCAGAGAGCCCGCTTCCTGCTCTCTCTCTCTCTCTGCCTGCCTCTCTGCCTAGTGTGATTTCTCTCTGTCAAATTAAAAAAAAAAAAAAAAGATTAAAAAAAAGAAAACCCCACACTGAACTTCGCCGGACCAGCTAACCAGCCCATCTTAATCCCCAGTGCGCTATGTGTTATGAAACTTTGTCAAATAGTGGCATAAAGCCATCAAGATTTTAACATCATTTTTAAACAAAACACAGTGACCTTTCTGGTAAACCATTAATGCTTTCTTCTTTTTTTTTTTCCCCCTTCCAGAACAAGAGTAAAATAAGCTTTCCAGGACAAAACTGATGGATTTTTTTCCCCCACTAAAGGCAAGAAGAAAAACAAAATGACGCAGGCAACATTGAAAATCGCACTCCTCGTAGTCAAACATGGATACAAATAATGTTATCTGAGAAGCTTGTGGAAGAACTGTTTATTCGTGACACATTTTTCTCTGAAAGAAAGCAGAACCAGCTTTTGGCAAATATCTTTTATTGAATGACAGTGTTGGACATCACCTAGTAGCAGATGCATACATTGAGAGAAAATAATTCAGTTTTAATAAACCCAGCCATCTTACCCTCCTCGTTAAAAATTGAACATTCTTGGGGCGCCTGGGTGGCTCAGTGGGTTAAAGCCTCTGCCTTCGGCTCAGGTCATGATCTCAGGGTCCTGGGATCGAGCCCCGCATAGGGCTCTCTGCTCCGCGGGGAGCCTGCTTCCTCCTCTCTCTCTTTCTCTGCCTACTTGTGATCTCTATCTGTCAAATGAATAAATAAAATCTTTAAAAAAATCGAACATTCTTGCTCTTCTAAGGTTAGGTTCGGACTATCACCGCTGAACACACGGCCATCTGAGCAAGCTGTTAAGGATCTCAGAACTCGTCTCAAGTGGCATGATCAGTGATTTGAAGAAATAGTTTCACCTCATCTCTTTTTCCAAACCTTCCTATGGGCCCATGTGTGTGACATGGGTTGAAATCAATGTCATGCAGGGGCGCCTGGCAGGCTCAGTAGGAAGAGCGTGCGGATCCTGATCTTGGAGGTCACAAGTTCGAGCCACACGTTGGGTGTAGAGATTGTAAAGATTACTTAAGTAAATAAACTTAGGGGGAAAAAACCCCATTTAAAATCAATAAGCAGAGTCCAACCACACTTAGCATGTGTGTGGTTCGTGTATCTGAGAAAAGCATTTGATAACTTTTAGTTTTATCACTAAAAATGCCTGCTTCAGGAAAAAAAGGTTCTTCGCTTACATGAATTATTTCATGAATCATGATATGGATTGAAAAGATGGTTTGAGGGCGCCTGGGTGGCTCAGTTGGTTAAGCGTCTGCCTTCAGCTCAGGACCTGATCCCAGGGTCTTGGGATCAAGTCCCATGTGGGGCTCCTTGCTCAGTGGGAACTCTGCTTCTCCCACTACCCTTCTCCCCTGCTCATGATCTCTCTCTCTCTCAGGTTGTCTCTCTCTCTCTCTCTCTCAAATAAGTAAATAAAATCTTAAAAAAAAAAAAACTAGAAGAAAGAAAAGAAAAGATGGTTTGGCAATCACTGTTGAGGGTCCCCTTTAAGGAAGAAAGAGGCTGTGCCTGAAAGCCAGTTTTTGTCTATTTCCCGATTTCCCCCCACACTTTAGCAATGTCAGCAATTGTCCCCCGATATCCCTTGTCCCCTTCTCTCTCAATTTTTACCAGGATGCGTGACCGCTCAGAATTAAAACTACATTTCCCATTCTCCCTTTCAGCTGGATGTGGTCATGTGACAGTATCCTGGCCAATGGGATGTGAGCTGAAGTATGACTTGCAGGTCTTCATAGGGAGTGGGCATGCCTTTCCACTCCACTTTCGTTCAATTCCTGCTTGGAATCTCATGTCATGGTGATCCACTTTGGAGCATGCCAGTGAGGGCAAGACCTAAGGGTAGCAGAACAGTAAGATAGAAGAAGCCTGTATCCCTGGACAAACTCATTGGGGGAAGGACCATCTTCTACACCTAGACCACCTATCTCGGGAATACCATCCAGAAGAGAAATTGATTTCTTTCTTGTTTAAGCCACTGTTATTTTGGATCTCCATAATTAACAGCCAATAGTGGCACTTTAGACCCGTTCTAGGATCTTAACATGGCACTCTGCTCAATGTCTGTATTGCCCAGACATAACCAGACTATTACAATGTTTACTGTAGGGGATCAACTTAGCCAAATTTCTTAAAACCAAACTGCATTGTGACTGCTCCGTTATGTCTCAACACTGAGTGATTTCTGTTTCTGCACAGAATGGAATCAAGGCCATATTATTAAGATTAATATAAAACCACATCCAAATATTACATCAGAACTTAAAGAATTCTTTCTAGAGTCAAATTCAACCAAGGAGAGGATTACAACTCGTCTGCCACTCTCTCTCTCTAAGTGAAATAGTCATCTTTTAGAAGGTTTGTGCCTATTGACCTAGTGTCCGGAAGAGCGGAAAAGAGTCTGCAGGGAGAAACAGCGCCGTGATTTCTGGATTCTTCTTTGGTCCGAATCCACAACCATCTGACAGCCACCAACATTTGCTGCCATTTCTAATGACCTGTAATTGTGGTTTAGGATTTTCTAATTTAGTACAAATAAGGAGTAAGAAAAGAATCTGACAGGATGTGGAAACCCTTATGGCCTCTTGTCTCAGGGCATAGACACCGGGCGGAGATTTTCAGAAGGTATCATCCCTCTCAGGATACAAAACAGTTACCTTTCACATTACTTGTACAAAGCTGCATTTTTTTACTATTTTAGAAACACCATGTTCTTTTAAAGTTTGCTTAAATGTGGTGGTTGGTGTGTGAGCTCAAGGCCTATTAGGGGATTGCTGATGTAAGAGTGTGAGAAACATTCTTCCAAGTTGCCTAAGATTGCCGGCACATTCCAGGGTAGATAAAGAAATCCCTAAAGCAAAGGCAGGGAGGCTCCTAAGACCTGGCATCCCGGCTTATCCAGCGCAGACCCATGGGCCAGCTGGATTGACCATCCTCCCCTCTCCCGCTGGGTCACGAGCTCCCACTCACACAATGTCCCATCTGCTCCACTCCAAGTCCAAGGTGGGAGGTACCAGTGTTCCCATTTTACAGAGGAGAACCCAGAAGCCCTGCGGAGCTTCCCCGCAAAGCCACCCAGCTTGTGAGGGAGGAGTGAGGACAAGAACCTATGACTTGTTATGCTCCCCAAAAGGCTCTTCCTTGCAAAACCACCTAACTAAAGCCTAAACGTGGCTACGGTTTACTTGGGACTTACTGAGTACCAGGCCCCTTTGCTTATGTCGCTCCAACCTTTACAACAGCTCTATGAGATAGATAGATCCCTAGCTCCACTTTACAGACAAAGAAACTGAGGTTCAGAGAGGTTAGGTAACTTGCGCTGGGTTGCATTGCTAGGGAGTGGCAACACTGGTCTCAAATTGAGGTCTGACAGCCAAGGGCGGGCTTTTAAAACCCCACCCCCAGACCTACATCTCTTGGGTTCCGGGTTCTTCTCCCTCTAAAATCTGGATCCTTGGGCTCGGATCCGCGCAGCGCTCTCCTTGGCCCTGGCCGGCCACCTCTACATCTACGAATCCTCCTCTAAACCTCGAATCCTCCAATGCTCGCTCTCAGCAGCCTCCTACTCCTCTCCCTGCTCCCGCCCTTCTCCAAAAGGCCTGGGTGACCTTCTGGGCGCGTGCCTGCTCTTTCCTCCCAGCTCTGCGCAACCCCCCCACCACCCCACCTCCCCCCCACCTCCCCCCCACCCCCGCCGTGGCACCCTTCGCCAGGGCAGGGCCCTAGTCCTCGCTTCCCCTGGGGCCCAGCCTCCCTGGCTCCCGCGCCTACAGCTCCGGGATCCCTACGTGCGGGCCCCTGGGCTTTGCCCCCTCCTCCGCCCCATCTCCCGCCTGAGTCCTATCCTCTCCCCACCCCCACCCGGATTCCCTCTGCCTGCGTCCTGCCCAGCTGGATTCCCCACCCCACTCCCACCTGGATCCAGCCGCCTGGGTCTCCAGAGCCTCCTCCCCCTCCCCACCCACCCCCCCCACCCCACCCCCCCCCACCCCCCACCCCCCCCGCAATATCCGGCCCACCTAGATTCCCCTCAACTCCCCGCCGTCCCTTCCTGGGCCCTGAGGCCCTGCGAATGAGCTCACCCGGATCCCGGCACCCCTGGGGGCCTGGTCCCTTCCGGGTGAGCTCCCCCTGGCCCCACCGGGCCCAGCTTTCCTTGGTTTGAATCTTGTGCCTAGAGGGCTCCCTTGGCTCATTACACACACACACACACACACACACACACACACACACACACACACACACACACGCTTCCCTCACCCAGCTTTCCTTGGTTTGAATCTTGTGCCTAGAGGGCTCCCTTGGCTCATTACACACACACACACACACACACACACACACACACACACACACACACACACACGCTTCCCTCACCCACCCTGCTCTGGCCAGTCACTGTGTCCAGTCACTTCTGTAGACTCGTTTTCTTCCATGTCTCTAGAATCTGGGGGCCGTACTGCCTGTCCCCGCTGTGTCCGGCTTGCATTTCGGAAACGCCCCCTCCCCCCCCCCCACCACCAGGACGGCTCTCAGGCAGCGTGCCCAGGGCCCCTCTGCGCACAGGGTCCCGAGCCCTCGCATGAGGTCGGGAGCCCTGGTGACCTTGCCCACCCTCCGGGGCTTCAGGAGCGATTTGAGGCCTTCCTGCCTCCTGCCTCCTGCCCCTCCTCTGCCTGGAGCATTCTCCTCTCCACCTACTGGCCTCCTTTCTCATCCTTCAGAGACTCACCCTGGCTACCAGCTCTGCAGGAAGCCGTCCCTGAACCGCCAGCCAGCCGGTGTCAGGCTTCCGCAGGACCCACACTTCCCCTAGAGAGCCCAGGCTCTGCCTGGCGGTTTGCCCTCCCCCATCCCACCCTCCTGCTCGGAGTAGCTCTGGGAGGATCGGGGCTGTCTGTCATGTCCATCCTGGCTCCGCTAGCAGCCCAGGGCCTGGGATGCAGTAGATGTTCAGTGAATTTGGTAGGAGCTGAACCGTAGAGCTCTAGAGAGCTTGGGCTCAGACTCCAGTCCCAACCCTAGCCCCTCCTTTAACAGCGGTGTGACTCAGTTTCCTCATCCCTAAAATGGGGATAATAATAGATCTTTCTCACGGGGTTGCTGTAGAAGTTAAAGCACTCAGAACAGGAGCTGGCATAAGGAAGCCTATGTCATACATTAGGTAATACGTAATTACTATGAATCTCCTTTGTGTTGTCGGTTTACTGTCCCTTGTACGTGTCTCTTCCACCAATAGATAAACCTGGCAGTCTTCCTCCTTGTGGGGTCCAACCTAATCTTTTCTCAATTCTTGACTCCTCAGGGCCCTGCCCAATGCATGGCACGGGGCATCCTGCCCCCGGAATCGAGTAGTCTGTGAAGTTCGCCTACCCTGCGCCAGTCAGCATCCTGACTCCTGACACTGGTCCCACTTGACTCCCTTCTCCTAAAAGTTCATGTGCCCCTGAAAGCCAGACTCCCATCCCCAGTCACTCAAGGGCAGTTGCAAAATCCAACGGGAGAGTTTCTGTCTTCGATCACACCTAGCATCCCAGGGTAGAGCTGCCAGCCCCTCAGCCGCAGCTCAGAAATTCCAAGTTCCGAGAGCTCTAGAAAGAGCTGTGGACCTGGAGAGAGGAGCCCTGTCTCCTCATCCTGGCTCTGCCACTGAACGGCTGTGTGACTTTGGGCAGGTTGCTTTAGCTCTCTGAGACTTACTCTCCAAGCCTGTAAAGTGGGAATCATCGGCCCCCGCTGCCCTCATAGGGTTGTCCCGACGTTCAATTGCACAAACCAGAAACAAGGTGCGTTGTAAATGGAGGCTGAGTGAAGAAAGGCAAAGCAAAGTCACCATGAGGTTGGAAGTGGGGAGCGGGACCAATTCTGCAAATGGCTCTAGGCAGGGCTGTGCCAAGGGTGTGGCCACTGGGCTGCGGGCTGGGCAGCTCTTATGAGGTGGGGTTGATTGGGGATAAAGTCTTAAGCCTCGGAGCTTTGCCCAGAGTCACTCAAGGACTTCTGTTTGGCAATTGTCTCCTGCCACCTGCTCACCACTTCTCCCAAACTACCTTCAAGGGCGCCTGAAGGCCCCACACTCCCACTGAATCCCGATGCCCAGAGGCCCTGTCATGTCTGGCTGGCAGCTCCAGCTCACTCTCCCTTCCTCCCCCTGAACTCCAGCCCAGCTGAATGAGGAATTCCTAATATTAGTCATGATTCGTTTAGTGGTAAGTGCCAAGAGCCTAACTCAAAGTGGCTTAAGCAGAAAATTAAGGATGTTTGGCTTACTGAACCCAGAAGTCCAAGTACAGCTGGGTCTATGGGCTAAATGATATCAAGAGGACTCGGTTTCTCTATATCTTCTTCTTTTTCCTTTCCTCTAAAATGGCTTTCTGTGCCCCGAGACAGTCCGGCTCCATGGGGTGGTCTCAAACAGCCCCAGGTTTATTTTCCAAAAGTTAAGCAACCCCAGGAGAAAAACAGCCTCTTTCACAATAGTTTCAGGAAAAAAAAAATCCTAGTGTTGACCTATATTGGGCTGACTTGAGCCCTTCCCAAACCAATGACGGTGGCCAGGCGAATGAAATATGCTAGATGACCTGGGCACGTGCCCATACCAGCAACACATGGACCAAGTGTGGGGGAGGGGCAGCTCCCCCCAAATAAAATCTGGACGCTATTTCTGGAGGAAAGAGGAATGAATGCAAGGGAAGGCAGAAGCCATGGATGTCGAAAATATCCTACCCCTTGGCTGCTAGCATATATACACACACATACTTTTTCCATACACATAATTTTTATAAGCTTTTTTGTCACCATGTTTTTTTCTTCTTGTTTGGAAATAATTTCAAATTTACAGAGAAGTTCCAAGAATAGCACAGACTTTTTTTTCCCCCTAAAGCGTCTGAGAACAAATTTTCAACATGATGTCCCATCGCCCCGGAATAGGATAAATCCTGGGAACAGTGACGTTCTCCTAAATAACCACGAGGCAACCACAGAAATTAGAGATGCATTATTGTAATTTATTCACATTTCACCATTTGTCCCAATATTGTTGTCTGTGGCCAAAAGATCCAATCCAGCGTCACAATTTAGATTCAAGTTGTGCATTTGCAGGCAGGAGAGTCACAGAAGTGATGCTGTGGTCTCACGGCTCCTTATCGGGTGATGCATGATTTCCCTTTCTCCCATTACTGATGATGCTCACTTTGATGGCTTAAGATGTTGTCTGCCAGGTTTATCTATTGTAAGGTTATCCCTTTTCCTAGTTTAATGTTTTCTCATGGGGAGGTACTTTGTAAAGTACTATGCAAACTCCCATTCGTCATCCAACTTGGATATTAATTTTAGTAGCCATTGCTCTCTCTTGGCTGAAATATTGTTATTATGATAGTTGCCAAATAGTGACTATCTAGTTCCACCATCCCTTCTGTTATTCTACTCAATGGAAATCTTCATCTTTTCTTCATTGATTTATATCAGTGTTAATATTATTTCTTTTGATGTCCAAATTGTCCAGATTCTGTCCAGATTCAGAACCTCTTCAAGCTGACATCTGTGTCTTTTGGATTTGTCCCAGTTATGGACTGCATTATGTTCCCCCAAAGTTCTTGTTGAAGCCCTAACCCTCCATGTGACTGTATTTGGAGATGGGGCCTGTAAGGAGATCATTAGGTTAAATGGGGTCAAAAGGGTGGGCCCCTAACCCAATAGGACTGGCGTCCTTATAGGAGGTGAAAGAAACACCAAGATGACCAGAGGAAAGGACATGTGAGGACACAACCAGAAGGCTGTCATCTGAAAACTGGGAGAAAGGCCTTGGGAGAAATCAAACCTACCAGCACCTTGATGTTGAACTTCTAGCTTCCAGAACAGTGAGAAAATAGATTTTTCTGGTTCTAGCCCCCTAACCTGCAGTATTTTGTTCTGGCAAACTAATATAGTCCCTATTATTCTTTGAACAATTCCTTCCTTTGTGGTACAAGATGTCCCAGGCTCATTTTGTATTTTCCCTGCCCTGAACCTGGAGCCAGCCATTTCTTCAAAGACTTCTGGTTCCTTTTAGTGGAAAGGGGTACTTAGAAGCCAAGATGTAGGTGCTAAGCACTCATTGCTTTTGGAATGTCACTGTTCCCAACCCCTCTCAAAGGACAGAACTAGGGAATACATACACCTAGACATATTCCCATCTACATGTATTTATTTGTTTATTTTTATACATTGAAATCTATAGATTGGGGTGCCTGGGTGGCTCAGTGGGTTAAGCGTCTGGCTTCAGTTCAGGTCATGATCCCAGAGTCCTGGGATCGAGTCCCACATCGGGTTCCCGGCTCCGTGGGAAGCCTGCTTCTCCCTCTCCCACTGCCCTTGCTTGTGTTCCCGCTCTCTCTGTCAAATAAATAAATAAAATATTTTAAAAAAAAGAAAGAAAAAAAAAAGAAATCTATAGATTGATTCAGATACCAATTCTAATCCAAAACCACAGGGTTCATTCTAGCTTTCTCCTTTTGCTTACATGTAATGTCCTCCAACAACAAGAAACCTGGCTTCCATTGTCTTTAGTATATTTACTTCTTGGATCTAGTCCCCTGTTTGTAACCAACCCCCATTTCTGCTGCCACTTTGTCCTCATGTGGATCCTATCCACTCTCTGCACTGGGCTCTGTTATCCCATTCCAGATACCTCTCTGCGGAAATGCCTTTCCCATGCCATTCAGGCTGACTCCTCACACTTGGTTACCCCCCTCTGTGGATGCCCTCCTTACTTTTCTTTGTCTGACACACCCACATAGCCATCCCATATACATGGAATACTTCTTAAACATACCATGACTGTGGCTTCCCAATGCCAGGTCATCCCCACACAGGGATGCCCTCCTCACCCAGGCTCTAATAAACTGGATGGAGCCATTCCAATGCATGGACCCCTATCACCTTTTTCAGATTGACTGCCCATGCCAGCCACCCACTCCCTGAGGTGGATGCCCTCATCTCCCTCCTTTGGCTCTGATACCTTCCTCTGGACCTCTGCAGCTTGCACCAACACAAACACTGGCACTTACCTTGCTCTGTCCTACTTAATGATTTTAGGGCTAAACTGTTCAGGTAGAGAAGGGAAAGCAAAGGAAAGGAAAATAAGGGAAAGAGGGAAGGGGAAAGAGACAGGAAGAGGAATTTTAAAAACTGAGGTATAGCATACTGACTTTAAAGTGCAGAAATCTGGGCACATGGTGGCTTAGTTGGTTAAGTGTCTGTTTTTCGCTCAGGTCATGATCCTGGGGTCCTGGGATGGAGCACCATGTCAGACTCTCTGCTCAGTGGGAGTCTACTTCTCTCTCTCCCCCTGCTTGTACTCTCTCTCTCACTCAAATAAATAAATAAAATCTTTTTTTTTCTAAGTGCACAAATCTTGGGGCACCAGGGTGGCTCAGTGGGTTAAGCATCCAACTCTTGATTTCGGCTCAGGTCATGATCTCAGGATCGTGAGATTGAGCCCTGCATCGGGCTCCATACTGAGAGTGAAGCCTGCCTGAGATCCTCTCTCTCTCCCTCTCCCTCACACTTTGACCCTTCCCCCGCCTCTCACTCGCACTCCAACACTCCCTCAAATAAATAAATAAAGTGCACAAATCTTAAGAGCATACTTCATGAGCTTTTACAAAGTGGAATTTTGCCAACACCTTAGAAGTCTCCCTCATACACCAACTGATTATTGCCCTACCCAAGATAACTAACTTCTAGCACTATGGAATAATTTTGCTTATTTTTAAGCGTTATGTAAATGAGATGCATAGTTTGTTCTTTTGTTTGTGACTAACTTCATTGACTCAATGTTATGTTTGTGAGATTTGTCCATGTTTTTGCACAATGTATTAGATGGTTCTTTGGCATTGCTGTATATTATTCCATTGAATGAATATTCCACTATTTTTACCCATTCCATTACTAATGGTTACTTGGATTCTTTCTAGTTTTTTGACCATTTGGAGTAATGTGGCTAAACTCAACCCTGCAATGCCCTTTTGGTGCATACATGTGTACATTTCTATTGGATACGTATTTGAGGATGGAATTATTGAATTATAATGAATGCATATGCTCAGTTTCCATAGTTATTGCCAGGATTTTTGTAAAGTGTAGGACAAATTTACCTTGTCCCAGTAATGTGAGAGTTCCATTGGCCCCATCTTTACCAACACTTAGTATTATCAGTCTTTTAAATTTTAGTCATTCTGGTGAATGTGTAGTGGTATTTCCTTGTGGTATTAATTCGCATTTCTTTGATAACTCTGTTGAATGCCTTTATGGGTATATATTAGCTATCTGTATACCTTCTTTTATGAAAAGTATGTTGTCCTTTCCCATTTAAAAAAATGAAATTGTCTATTTTTTCTCTTATTTTATAGGATAATTTTAATGTATTCTGGATACAAGATCTTTGACAGATACATATATTGAAAATATCTTTCACTCTGTGGCTTGCCTTTTCACTCAATCATGTCTTTTAATAAATACAAGTCTTTGATTTTACAAAAATACAATCTTTTCTTTATGGTTAGCTATGCGTGTTATTTAAGAATTCTTTGCCTAATTCTAAAATAATGGGTTTATTTTCTCTGTTATTCTCCACTGTTTTCTTCTAGAAGCTTTCTTTTTCTTTTACGGTGCACATTTTTTAGATGTAGTTTTAAGTTTTACCAAGCATATATATGCACATGGTTTAAGAGGCAAAGAGCTTACAGGACATGTAAAGAAAAATAGCAGTCCCAGATCCCTTCATACTTATTTCTTGCTTCCCCAAGTCATGATTTTCCATTCAATCAACTGATATTTTTTTTTGAGAGAGAAATTATCTCTAAATCACAAGTCTTTGTTGCCAATTCTTGATTTTTCAGTTTTGGCCGTTCTCTTTTGACTTCCAGTATGGAAGATAAGGATTTAATTCTTTTTAATTCCTTGCCTCTACCACACTTGATCACACTTCCAGTCCCACCCAACCTGTGGTTACATGATAGTGTGGGTTAGACCAGTTTTCAGTGCTTACTCTATTACAACTATATAATTGTTATTCACGTCTGCACTGTATGCTGTAGTGTAATCACTTCTGCACTTTCTTCTAGAGTCAGTAGTTGTCTTTTTCTTGCTGCTGCTGGTGTTCATTTAGTTTTCTAATTAACAACCACTATTTCAACCCCACTTGTCCAAATCCCTTGCTAAAACGTTTGGACACATCACGTATTCTGTCAGTTTCCTTTTCTTGAAGCAATCTCTCCTTCAGACTATGGATCCATCCCAATCCCATGTCTCTATAACCCTCATGAACCCCCATTAACCTTCCACCATCCTCCTTAGGGTTTCCTTTGCTTCTCTCCTGCATCTGATCCCCTCATTTCCTGAAGGCTATATCTTCCTGTTTCTTGTCTTATTCTCTTGTTTTTTAGGAGTACATCCTCCAACAGGTTCTAGAGAAGGTGTGCAATGGAGATATAATTTCTGAAACTTCGAATATCTGAAAATGTCTTTAATCTACCCTCACACTCAACTGGTAATTTTATTGGGTATATAGTTCCAGGTGACAAATGGTTTTTCTTCAAATACCAAAGATATATTTCTATTGTCCTTTACATTTGTATTAATGATATACCTAGGATGAACTTTCTTTATAGTTTGAGGTAAAAATCAAAGATTTTTTTCTTCCCTCAAATGGATAGTAAATTTATCCAGTGCCATTTATTGAAAATGTCATTCTTTCCCCACATTATATCATTGAACCTTATAAGTGTGGGTCTGTTTCTGGACACTCCATTGTACTTTTATCAATCTATTTGTCTATAAGTTTTAATTGTTTTAATTTTTGTAGCTTTGAAATAAGTTTTCCTAGCAGCTAGTTTATGTCCTCCAACTTCATAGCTCTTTTTTTTTTTGAGATTTTATTTATTTATTTGAAAGAAGGAGAGAGAAAGAGCCAGCACAAGTTGGGGGGAGGGGCAGAGAGGGAGGGATAAGCAGACTCCCCACTGAGCCGGGGGCCCAATGTGGGGTTTGATCCCAGGAACGTGACCTGAGCCAAAGACTGACACGTAACTGGTTGAGCCACCGAGCTGCTCCAACTTCGCACTTCTTTAAGATCATCTTTGTTATCTTTTGCTTTTTGAATTTCTATGTAAATTTTAGGATCAGCTTATTAATTTCCTCCAAAAAACCCTTCAGAAATATTTCATTGCGTTTTTAAAAAACTAATAGCTTTGAAATTTAATTCACATGTCATACAAATCATTCACTCAAATAAGTGGATAAATTCAGTGGGTTTCATTACATTCACAGAGTTGTGCAAACATTTGCACAATAAGTTTTAGAACATTTTCATCATCCTTCGAGAAAAACTCAATGCCCTTTAGCAATCACGCCTTCCCACTCCAACCCTAGGCAATCATTAATTCCATTTTCTGTCTTTATCAATTTGCCTATTCTGGACTTTTCACATAAATGGGATCATAAAATATGTGGTCTTTTATGACTTGTTTCTCTCAGTGTAATGTTTACAAAGTTTATCCATGTTGTAGCATGTGTCAATATTTCACTCTTTTTTATGGCTGAATAATATTTCATTGTACAAATGTAGCACATTTTATTTATCTTTTCATTAGTTGATGGTCATTTGGGCTGTTTCCATATTTGAGCATTTAATAATAATGCCAGTGAACAGTCATGGGCAAGTTTTTGTGTGGACACAGTTTGGTGTTTTTTTTTTAAAGATTTTACTTACTGATTTGTCAGAGAGAGAGCACAAGCAGGAAGAGTAGCAGGCAGAGCAGGCAGAAGGAAAAGCAGACTCCCGCTGAACAAGGAGCCCAATGCAGGACTTGATCCCAGCACCCTGGGATCATGACCTAAACTGAAGGCAGATGCTTAAACGTCTGAACCACCCAGGTGTCCTTGTGTGGACATGTTTTCACTTCTCTTGACATGTACCTAAGACTGGAATTGCTAGATCACATAGCAATGTTATATTTGTCCTTTGTAGAAACTGACCAATGGTTTCTACCCAACTGTTTTCCAAGGACGTTTCACCATTTTTAATTGTAACCAGCAGTGTATTAGGTTTTATTAAGGTTGAATTGAATCTGTTGGCCAATTGAGGGAAGAACTGACCACTTTACAATATTGACACTATTAATGAACATAGTATATCCCTATGTCTTTTTTTACAAAGTGTCTTTTTGGGGTGACTGAGGGGCTCAGTTAAGCATCCAACTCTTGATCTCAGCTCAGGTCTCGATCTCAGGGTTGTGAGTTCAAGCCCCATGTTGAGCTCCACATGGGGTGTAGCGCCTACTTAAAATAATAAATACATAAATTAATAAATAGTCTCTTTTCATCTCAGCAATACTCTGTAGAATTATAAACATATTTTGTCAGATTTTGTTCCTAAGTATTTAGGACTTTTTAATTTAAAAAATGCTATTGTCAGTGAAATCTTTTTTCATTTTCTAATTGCCTATTGTCAACTTATAAAAATACAGTTGGTTTTGTGTGTTGATCTTGTTTCTAGTAACCTTGCTAAATTTATTCTTTCTTCTAGCATACCTAGATTTTTTAAGATTTTCAACATACATAATCAGGCCATCAACAAATGACTACAGTTTTTTTTTCCCCCTTCTCAAATCTTACATCTTATTTCTTTTTCTTGTCTAATTGCAATGGCTAGGATTTCCCACAGAATTAAATAGAAGTGATGGTGGCGGACATCCTCCTTTGTTCCAGTGTCAAATGATAGCTTCTAATACTTTACCATTATATGTGATATTTGTTATAGCTTTTTTTGTTTGATATTATCAGATTAACAATATTCCCTTTTATTCCTAGTTTGCTATGAAATTTTTTTCATGAATAAATGTTGAATTTTTATTGAATTTTTTCACATCTATTAAAATATGACTTTACTTCTTTATACTTTTAATGTAGTAAATTATATAACAGGTTTTCAAAGGTAGAGGCAACCTCACATTCCTAGAATGAACTCAGATTTGTCATGATGCATTATCATATTCATATGAACACTGGATTTGATTGTTATTATTTTGTTTAGAATTTATATCCATGTTTTAACAGATATTATTCTGTAGTTATACTTTTAGTAATGTCCTAAGTGGATTTTAATATCAAGATTATGTCACCCTCATCCAAAAAGTTAGGAAGTTCTCTCTCTATTTCTCTCTGTCTCTGTCCTCTGTAAGAGTTTGTGTAAAACTGGTGTAATTTCTTTCTTTGATGTTTGGAAAAATTGACCAGTGAAGCCTTACTGGACCTACAATTTTCATTGTAGGAAAATATTCAATTACTGGCAAATATTTCTAATAGATGTAGGACTATTCTTTATGTTGTCTTCTGTAAGACTGGTAAGTCACACTTTTCAATGAATTTGTACATTTCGTCAAAATTTTCAAGTTTATTGGCATAGAGTCACTAAAATATCCTCCATAATATTTTAATTGTCTGTAAGATTTATAGTGATGATCTCTTACTCTTGATGGTGATAATTGGTGCCCTTTCTTTCTTTCCTGGTCATTCTTGGTATTTATTATTTCTCCCATCTATTTTATTAGGCTTGTTTTGCTAGGGGGTTTATTTTGTTATTTTAAATGACTTCTCAGACTTTCTTCCTTTCTATGTATGTCCATAAATTTCGCTCTAAGAACTGTTTTAGCTACATCCCAAGTTTAATATATTTCATCATTATTTATTTAAAATATTTTCTGACAGTAAGCATAATTTTTCTTTAAGTAATAGATTATTTAGAAATGTATTACTTAATATTGAAACATTTGGAGTTTTTCAAATCATCCTTTTGTTACTGATTTCTAGCCCAATTCCGTGGTTGTCTGAGATCATACTCTGTATAATTTCCATTCTTTGACATTTTCCAAGACTTTCTGTGTGACATAGTATAAGGTCAATTTTGGTAATTGTTCTATGCACATGAACCTGAAGTTATTGGCTACACTGATAAATATATATATTGCTCATATTAGTTTAAGTTCTCTCTTTGCTCACTTTATTTTTCCTTCAACTTTCCTATAATTGCTAAGGGAAGATGTTTTCCTCTATTTCTAGTTTGCTGTCACGAATGGGTTGGATTTTGTTTAATGTTTTTTCTATATCTATTGATGATTATGTGATTTTTGTTCTTTAGCTCATTGATACTAGGGATTACATTAATTGATTTTCAAATATTCAACCAGCCTTACAAACTTGGGATAAATCCCATTTGGTTGTGTTATATAATTCTTTTTATATATTGTTGGATTTGATTTGCTAATATTTTGTTGAGAATTTTTGCATCTGTGTACACGAGAGATGTTGGTTTATAAATTTCTTTTCTTGTATTGGATTTGTCTGGTTTTGCTATTATGATAATGCTAGCTTCATGGAATGAGATAGAAAGTAATACGTCTGCTTCTGTGTTCTGGAAGAGTTGTAGAGAATGGGTGTAATTTCTTCCTTAAATTCTTGGTAGAATTCACCAGAGAGTCCATCTGGGCCTGGTGCTTTTTGTTTGGGAAGGTTATGAATTATCAGTTCAATTTCTTTAATAGATATATGCCCATTAAAATTGTCCATTTTTCCTTTTGTGAGTTTTGGCAGATTGTGTCTTTCAAGAAATTGTTTCATCTAAGTTGTCAGATTTGTGGGCATAGAGTTTTTCATCATATTCCTTTATTATCCCTTTACTGTACACAAGATATTTCACAACGGTTTCTTTCCTCTTCTCCTTCCTGGAAGCATGAGGGGGTTTTTTCTCTGATTAAACCCTTTTGGAGTTCTTGGAAGTAAAATTCACAGAAGTGTAGGGTTCCTCTGTACCTGGGTCGCTCTGAAATTTTTAGCTTTCAGGCTTTCCACACTGAGCCTCCTGAAATTCATCCTATTTTCCTACCTTGGCACTGGTTCCTGCAGAAATTTCTTTTTTTTTCTTTTTTTTTTAATTTATTTTTTTTAGTGTAACAGTATTTATTGTTTTTGCACAACACCCAGTGCTCCATGCAATATGTGCCCTCCCTATTACCCACCACCTGGTTCCCCCAACCTCTCACCCCCCGCCCCTTCAAAACCCTCAGGTTCTTTTTCAGAGTCCATAGTCTCTCATGGTTCACCTCCCCTTCCAAATTCCCTCAACTCCCTTCTCCTCTCCATCTCCCAATGTCCTCCATGTCATTTGTTATGCTCCACAAATAAGTGAAACCATATGATACTTGACTCTCTCTGCTTGACTTATTTCACTCAGCATAATCTCTTCCAGTCTCATCCATGTTGCTACAAAAGTTGGGTATGCATCCTTTATGATGGAGGCATAATACTCCATCGTGTATATGGACCACATCTTCCTTATCCATTCATCCGCTGAAGGACATCTTGGTTCTTTCCAGTTTGGCGACCGTGGCCATTGCTGCTATAAACACTGGGGTACAGATGGCCCTTCTTTTCACTACATCTGTATCTTTGGGATAAATACCCAGTAGTGCAATTGCAGGGTCATAGGGAAGCTCTATTTTTAATTTCTTGAGGAATCTCCACACTGTTCTCCAAAGTGGCTGCACCAACTTGCATTCCCACCAACAGTGTAAGAGGGTTCCCCTTTCCCCACATCCTCTCCAACACATGTTGTTTCCTGTCTTGCTAATTTCCTGCAGAAATTTCTGCTCAGGTAGTTTGTGAGTCTCAGTATCTGTCTATCTGTCTCTCCAGGGAGTTTGCCCTGTTATGGATCTGAAAAGAACTGTTGTTTTTTTCAGTTTGTTCAGCTTTTTAGTTGTTTTTAGGATGGGATTATGACTTCCAACCTTCTCACACGCCAGGTGGGAATCCTTTTTATCTTTTAAAGAGATTTTCACTTGTTTGCCTGTTATTTTGCAGTGTTTCAAATATGTCATTTCATTCTTTTCTCATTTCCACCCTTTCTGTGGAAATATTAGATGTCAGTCTTATGTCTTAAAGAGAGCATATAGTTGAGGCTTCATTTTTACAGATCCAATCTGATAATCTGTCTTGGAGTATTTAGATCATTTACGGTGATGTAATCATCAGTATGGTTCGGTCTAAATCTACCATCTTGCTATTTGTTTTCTTTTTTAAAATTTTTATTTTATTTAAATTCAACTAATATATAGTGTATTAGTAGTTTCAGAGGTAGATTTCAGTGATTCATCAGTTGCACATAACACCCAGTGCTCATTATATCATGTGTCCCCCTTAATGCCCATCACCCAGTTATCCCTTCCCCCACCTACCTCCCCTCCAACAACCCTCAATTTGTTTCCTAAAGTTAAGAGTCTCTTTTTGTTTATCTCCCTCTCTGATTTCATCTTATTTTATTTTTCCCTCCCTTCTCCTATTATCCTCTGTTTTGTTTCTTAAATTCTACATGTGAGTGAAGTCATATGATAATTGTCTTTCTCTGATTGATTTATTTCATTTAGTATAATACCTCTAGCTTCATCCATTGTTATTTGTTTTCTCCACATCTCATGTTTTCTTTCTTTTCTCTTCTTTTCTCGCCCTTTTTTTCTTTTTCTTTTTTCTTGCCTTTTCTTGTTTTTTAAAAAAAACTGCTTTTTAAAAAATATTCCTTTTATCTTTACTAATGCCTTAATATCCATATTGCCTTTAAATATGTTTAGTGGTTGTTTTAGGGCAGGGATCAGCCCATGGCCTCTTTTTTATGGCCCATGAAATAAGAATGCTTTTAATAACAAACTTTATTTTATAGAACAGTTTTAGAGGTATAGAAAATTGTGAAGAAAGTGCGGCTTTTCCATATGTCCTGTGCTCAGTCTTCTTTATTATTAGCATCTTATGTTATAGTATGGTCCATATGTCACAGTTAATGAACCAATAATGATACATTATTATTAACTAAGGTCCACACTTTATTGAGATTTTCTTAGTTTTAAAAAATTGTGATTAAGGGGCGCCTGGGTGGCTCAGTGGGTTAAGCCGCTGCCTTCGGCTCAGGTCATGATCTCAGGGTCCTGGGATCGAGTCCCGCATCGGGCTCTCTGCTCAGCAGCGAGCCTGCTTCCCTCTCTCTCTCTCTCTGCCTGCCTCTCTGTCTACTTGTGATTTCTCTCTGTCAAATAAATAAATAAAATCTTTTTAAAAAAAAATTGTGATTAAAATAAGGGGGCCTGGGTGGCTCAGTTGGTTAAGCGTCTGACTCTTGATTTTGGCTCAGGTCATGATCTCTGGGTTGTGGGATCGAGCTCTGATTGGGGCTCAAGTTCAGGGAGGAGTGGACTTGGGATTCTCTCTCTCCTTCTCCCTCTGCCCCCACCCTTGCTTGCACGTGCGCACACCACACACACACACACACACACACACACACACACACACAGTCTCTAAAATAAACAAATAAATCCTAAAAAATTGTGATAAAACACACATCACAAAAAATTTAACATCTTCGCCATTTTTAACTGTTCGGTAGTGTTAATATACTCACATCATTGTGCAACCAATCTCCAGAAGTCTTTTCATCTTGCAAAACTGAAACTTTATACCCATTAAACAACATCTCCCTATTTTTCCCTCTTCCATCTCCTGGCAATCGCTGTTTTGCTTTCTATTCTTATGAATTTGACTGCTCTAGATGCCTTATGTAAGTGGAGTCATGTGTGTTTTCATGACCAGCTCACCTCACATAGCCTAATGTCCTCCAGGTCCATCCATGTTGTAGCCGTGTCCGAATTTCCTTCCTTTTAAAGCTTGATTAATATCCATTGTACGTATATTCTACATGTTGTTTTCCCACTCATCCACCTATGATTACTTGGGAGGTTTCCTCAGTTTTTACCTAAAGTCCTGTTGTTGGCTCAGGATCCAGTCCAAGATGCCACACTGCATTTAATCATGTTTTCTCAGGCTCCTCTGGGTGGGGAGTTTCTCAGACCCTCCTTTTTCTTTTATCTTTTCTTTCTTTCTCCCTTTTCTTTTTCATTAGTTCATTTTTTTATGACTTGGACAATATTGAAGAATACTGGTCAGATATTTTGTACAATGTCCCTTTACTTGGATTTGCCTGATGTTTTTCTCATGCTTTGAGTAGGGTTATGGTTTGTTTTTTTTTTTTTTAGATTTTATTTATTTATTTGACAGAGAGAGAGATCACAAGCAGGCAGAGAGGCAGGCAGAGAGAGAGGAGGAAGCAGGTTCCCCACTGAGCAGAGAGCCTGATGTGGGGCTTGATCCCAGGACCCTGGGCCCATGACCTGAGCCGAAGGCAGAGGCTTTAACCTACTGAGCCACCCAGGTGCCCCGGGTTATGGTTTTTTTAAGGAAGATCCCACAGGTGAAGTGTCATTTTAATCACATCACGAGTAGATACTATTAACATGACTTATTGTTTATATGAAGCTTGATCATCTGGCTGATTCTCTAACATTGACCTTTCATCCTTTTCCATATTGGACTGTTTGGAGGGAAGTCACCATGCCCACCCACATGTAAGGAGTGGGGAGTTATGAGAGCAGAGAACAGTTCTGAGTTACGAGAACTTTTAGAACAGACTATCTCATAAATTAGCTTCTTCTGCCTGGGAGGCTTGTCAAGAACAGTTTTAACATTTTTCAAAGGTTGAAAAATTCAAAAGAAGAATAATATTTTATGATACATGAAAATGGTTTGAAATTCAAATTTCAGAGTCCACAAATAAAGTTTTATTGGAACACAGCTATGTTCACTCATTTACATATTGTCTATGGCTGCCTTTTTTTTTTTTTTTTAGATTTTTATTTATTTATTTGACAGACAGTGATCACAAGTAGGCAGAGAGGCAAGCAGAGAGAGAGAGAGGAGGAATCAGACTCCCCGCCAAGCAGAGAGCCCGATGCAGGGCTCAATCCCAGGACCCTGGAATCATGACCTAAGCCAAAGGCAGAGGCTTTAACCCACAGAGCCACCCAGGCGCCCCTATGGCTGCTTTTGTATGACAACAGTGGAGTTGCAGCAGAGGCTGTGACCTTTGACATCTAAGATATTCACTACTTGGCCCTTTACAGGAAAATTTTGCCAACACTTGATCTAAGGTTTAAAATATGGATCTTTAACTTATAACAGTTTTCCTTCAAATACCATTGTATCACGTCGTGTAAAAATTAGAAACTTAAAATAGTATAGTCCCATTTTCCCCTCTAATAGTTTGTGTCATTATACATTTCATTTCTACATGTTATAAGACCCACAGTACATTTTATTCTTTTTTATTTAAATAGTTAATTGTCTATTAAACAAATTTTTAAATGTGAAAAATATATTTTATATTATAAAATATATAAAAATATATTTTATATTATAAAATATATAAAAATATATTTTATATTTAACCACATATTTTCCGTTTCAGATTCTATTTATTCCTTTGTGCAGATCCAAATTTCCATCTGGCGTCATGTTCCTTGTGCCTGAAAAACTTTAACATTTATTGGAGTGCAGGCTGACTAATGATAAATTCCTTCACTTTTGTGTGTGCCACAAAGTTTTTGTTTCACCTTCCTTTTTAAGATATTTTCTCTAAGCTTAGAGATTTAGGTTGGATAATATCTTTTTTTTTAAGTGTGTGTATGTGTTTTTAAAGATTTTTATTTATTTATTTGACAGAGAGATCACAAGTAGGCAGAGAGGCAGGCAGAGAGAGGAGGAAGCAGGCTCCCCACTGAGCAGAGAGCCCGATGCGGGGCTAGATCCCAGGACCCTAAGATCATGACCAAAGCAGAAGGCAGAGGCTTTAACCCACCCAGGGAGCCACCCAGGCACCCCTGGATAGTATCTTTTTTACTCACAACTTAAAAAATTATGCTTTATTGTCTTCTGGCTTGTGTAGCCTCTGACAATAAGGCTGTGATAATTTTATCTCTCTGTATGTAATGTACTTTTTCTGCTCTAGTTTCTTTTAAGATTTTCTCACGATCACAGACTTTCAGCAACTTGATTATAACGGACCTCACTGTCATTTTGTGATGAGTGCTGAGATCCTTGGATTTCTGGGTTTCTAGTTTTTGTCAGATTTGGAAAATTTGGAGTCACTATTTTTCCACTTTCCCCTCTCTTTCAGGATTTCCACTACAAGGATGTTAGAGCACTTGATAGCCTCTCATAGGTCGCTGGTTCTCTTATGTTTTTGATGTGCTTCTTTTTTTTTCTCTCTGTGCTTCCTTTCAGAAACATTCCACTGGAGGGGCACCTGGGTGGCTCAGTGGGTTAAAGCCTCTGCATTCGGCTCAGGTCATGATCCCAGGGTCCTGGCTCTCTGCTCAGCAGGAAGCCTGCTTCCCTCTCTCTCTACCTGCCTCTCTGCCTACTTGTGATCTCTGTCTGTCAAATACATAAATAAAATCTTAAAAAAAAAAAAGAAAAGAAACATTCTGCTAATGTGTCATCATACGGCTTTGAGTCTACTGATCTCTTCTTCTGCAATGTCTGATATGCTGTTAATCCCATCTATTCAAACTATATTCAAAACACATTTAGGTCATGTATGTTTCATCTCTTCAATTTGTCAGTCTTTGGGTCATTTCCTTAAAGTAATAATGTGCCTTTTAAGATTTATCTCTGTTTTTAATCTTTAGCAAGTTAACTACAATGTGCCTGAGTAGGGTTTCTTTGTAATCACCCTATTTAGTTTGAGTCTTATGTCAAGTATAAAGTATTTTTGGCTAGTTATTTTGGCCAGTAATATTATTTCTACCCCATTATTTCTCTCTTCTCCTTTTTGGAATCCAGAAACATATGTTAGAACTTCTATTGTGTTGTATGTTACACTAATACTATTTTCTGTGTCCTCCCATCTTTTTTTTTCTGTGTGTGCTTCAGTCTAAGTATTTCCTACTGAACTCTCTTCCAGCTCACTAATTCTCTCTTCTGCTCCATCTATACATCAAGAGCTGTGTAATAAATTCTTAATTTTAGTTATTGTATTTTTTCCACTCTAGGATTCCATTTGATTTTTTATTGTTCATTAATACCAATTCTTTTATGAAAGCCTACAGCTTGTTATCTCTTTTATGACACAGTATTACCTTATTTTCAAACCGTGTCTTGTGAAAATAACCAAATTTGAGCATCAGAAGACCTTACAGTCTACCTAATCATGATCTCTGTAGTTCTGAGAAGCAAATATTTAAAGTAATTTAAAAGAATAAGGCTTAGGTCTGTGTGTGTATGTGTGTGTGTGTGTGTGCACACGCATGCACGTGTGTGTGTGTTTGTAAAGATGACAGCGGATAACTGAGGACTTGTTGATGGATGAAAGAAAATGGGGGCATGTATATAAAAGGCGAATCAGATCTGAGCAATGATGAAAAGGTTTTACTACTGACCTTTATAGCTACGTAGTTTTCTACATTTGATCTGAGCTCAGAATTGAAAAACAACAACAACAACAAGCAATGTCCAATAACTCTAATATCTGGGTCTCCTATGGGCTGTATTTTCTATGATCTGTTTTTCTCTTAGGTTTCAGGCATTAGTCCAGTTTCTTCAAATACATGATAATTAATTTTATTTAATTTGAAGCAATCTCAATCTTATAGAATGGTCCCTAATATAGTACAAAAAACTATTTCACTGACTCATCTGGGAGTAAGTTGCCACCATCTCCCAAACACTTCAATGTATGATTCCTATGAAGAAGGACATCCTCCTGGATAACCACAATACCATCATCAAAGTCAGGGAATTAACACTGGAACATTATTACCATCTAATCCACACCTCCCATTCATGTTTCACCAGTGACCCCAATAATGTCCTTCTAGCAAAAGGAACCAGGACAGAATCACATGTTACACGTGGTTCTCAGATATCTCTAGTCTCCTCCAATATGGAATGGTGTTTCAGTCTCTTCTTAACTTTGAGGGCACTCTTGTAGATTACAGGCCCGTTGTTTTGTTAGACAATCTCTTACCTTGGACTCGTCTGGTGTTTCCTCATGATTAAATTCAGATGGAGCATTTCATGTAAGAATGTCACAGAAATGATACTATGTCTCTCTCCCATTGCATCCTGTTGGATAGGGCATGATTGTCCCATCACTGTGATGTTCACTTTGACTACTTGATCAAGTTGGTGTCTGCCAGCCTTCTCCACTGTAAAGTTACCCTTTTCCCTGTATAATTGATACATATTTTGTAGGAAAGTACTTTGAGAGTGTGTAAATATTACATTCCTCAACAGACTTTCCACGTATTCATTTACTTATATCAGTATGGAATCGTGGATTCCTATTTTATTCAGTAAGTAAGAATCTATTAATATCATTAATTATTTTGATGCTCAGAAGAACCCGATCCAGCCAATAGAAGTCCTTTCCAGCTGGCTTCTGTACTCTTTTGACATGTCTCCATCATTCTTTGAGTACTTATTTTTAGAAGAGCTTTATTGAGTGTAATTCACATACCATACAATTCACCCATTTACAGTGTACAATTCAGTGGCTTTTAGTACATTCACAGATGGGTGCCGCCATCACCACAGTCAATTTTAGAAGAGTTTCAACGTCTCAAAAGGAAACCTTATAATCTTTAGCTATCTTCCTCGTATCCTCCTGTCCCCACTTTGGCCCTGGGCAACCACTAATCTACTTTCTGTCTCTATGCATCTCCCTGTTCTGGACTCTCATATGAATGGAATCGAATAATATGGTGTGTTTTCCACTTAGCATCATGTATTCAAGGCTCATCCAAGGTGTACCGTGTATAATTATTTCATTCCTCTTTGTGGCTGAATAATACTCCATCCATTGCATGGAGAACATGTTTCGTTTGTTTTCATCAGTCAATGGGCATTTGAGAGCGGTTTCCACCTTTTGTCTATTACGACCAATGTTGCTGTAAACATTCCTGCACAAGTCTTTGTGCAGACACGTGTTTTTATTTGTCCTGGGTATGCTCAGAAATGGAATTGCTGGGTCATATGGTAACTCTGTTTAATCATTTCTGAGTACTTCTTTATTTTCTGGCACAAGATGATTCAGGCTTGTCTTGTACTCTCTCTGCCCCAGCGCTATAATCAGCCATTTCCTGAAAGGAGTCCTGGTTTCTTCTGGTGGACAGTGGTATTCAGAAATCAAGACTAGAGCATAGCATAACGTAGAGAGCTGTCGAATCACTGTGTTGTTGTACACCTGAAACTAATGTTAACTTGGTGTGTCAACTGTATTTCAACCAAAAAAAGGGAAAGAAATCAAGACTTGGGGGCTAGCTATGCTCATTATTATTAAGATGTCACTGCTCCCAAGCCCTCTCAGTGGGTAAAGCCAGGAAATATATGCACATATATATGTAAATGTACATGCATTGACACAAACACACAACATAAACACGTCATACACACTTACATCAACATTTATTTCTATACCTATTTACTTTGAAAATCACGAGTTCTCACCAATACCTCCAATTCCAAACCAACACTGTAGGGTTCATTATCGTTTTCTCCTTTCCCATATTTCTAACATCCTTTGCCAGCATTGGGAAACCTGGCTCACTCCCTCAACATATTTCCTTATTGGATTTGTCCCACTATGGGTAACCAATGGCCCATTGCCCCTGCTCCCTATGGGGACCCCTCCTGTGCCCTCCTGGGCTCCAACACTTTATCCCAGACCACCACCACTCTGTTCCCCACGTGGATGTGCTCTTCACCTCAACAGGCTCTGAATCTCACACCTTTTGGATGCCCTGCCCTCTCCTTTACAGGGATGCCCTTCTCATCCCCTGTGGACACCCCTTCTCAGCGCTTGGCCACTACCTTTGTCAAATGCCCCTTCGGGGTCCAACCAATCTCCCTCGCGGAGCTGGCCTCCATGCAGATATCTTCCTTATCTTATTTGGGCTTTGATATCTCACTCCAGGCTGCCTTCCTCCTTGGATGCCTTCTTCCTGCTTAAGTGCTGACATTGGGGTGAGGCTATCTGCTTGCACGATTGAGCTTTGACTCTCTTTTCTCTTTCTCTCTCTCTCTCTCTCTCCCCTGCCCCACTGCCAGTCCTGCTCTGGCTGTCCCCTCAAGCAAAGAAGCCCTCCTTACCTCACTTGAGCCCCCAAACCATTGCAGGACCACTGCGTTTCCCACCCCCGACCCCCAGGGTCATCTACCTTGACCTATCCAAAGGCTTCCGGACTGGACTGAATTGCTCTTGAAGGGAAGGGAACCGAAGGGAAGAGGAAAAGAAAGAGGAGGGCAAGGAGGAGGAGGAGGAGGAAGACAGCCGCCTGGCAATTTTTTATGGAAAGGCAGACTCTGTGTGTGACAGGTTGTCGAGGCTCTGGTTGATGCCATCTTCCACGGAAAACTTCATTCCTTCTGAAGACAGAGTCCTTTCCAGGGTCCCAGAATTAAGCCAGATTGGGGCAGGTTGAGGAATGAGCTCACTGACTGCTGAGACAGCCCTTAAAGAAGTGTGCTGGGAAGGGAGGACAGAGCCAGGAAGGCGAGATGGGGCTTCAGGGGCTCAGGGAGGTGAGAGACCCTAGCCTGTGTCTGTGGGCAGATGGGAAGGAAACCCGTCCAGTGGGAGATGCAGGCAGCACCCGGAGAACCGGGGAGGAGGGGCAGGAGTGCGGGGGCCCGGGAAGGCGGGCTTTGGCCAGGAGAGGGGACCACCTCATAGGGTGAGGAAAGGAAAGACTCAGGCCTGCCAGGTGCCCAGGACTTTGGCTGGGACCCTGCCTGCATCTCTGACCATCTCTGTGCGGCTGCTGTTTCCTGGAGTGGCTGAGGTAAGCTCACTGCAGAGAAGTGAAGGGGGGGGGGGGGGGGGTTGGTGGGGAAGGAGGGCAAGGGAACAGGATACGCTGGGGGGAGAGTTACACAGTGAGGGAGGGGAGCTTGGGGGCAGGAGGGAGCTCAATGAGGGGAAGAGACTGGGGGAGGTTATTAATTGGAAGGGGGCTGGGAGGTTCCATCTCTTTGTCTCGACAGGGAGCACCTGAGAGCAGCAACCATCCCTTCTCTTCTGATAATGATCCCAAGGCAGAGCCTCAGAGACGTGGCCTCTTTTCTCATTCTTTTCCAGAAAGCCGGGGTGGGGGATGGGGGGAGCAGCAAGAGTGTGAGCCCCAGACTTTCTGTCTCGTGGTGGGTGTGAGGAAGTGAGGGCTCCCCCCAACCTCTCCCCTCCCCTCCTCAGTTAGGCCTTTGGCCCCAGGGATCCTGGAGCAGGCCTATGTCCTGGGTGCGAGAATAGGAGTGGGGGTAGGGAATGGACTGGGGGCTTTTTGTCTGCCTCCCTCCATTCCTCATGGGTCAGGCAGGGGGACCAGGCTGGATTTGTTTCCCATTTTGCTCTTGGCTCTTCTGGTGGAAAAATCGAAGCGCTCCCCTTAGTACAGCTGAGGCGGAGAGGAGAAGGGGAGAGCGTGGCTGGGAGGCTGGCCTGGCAGGGAAGTTGAGGGGCAGGCGGGGCCTGGCTGGGAGAGACTGCCCCCCCTCTTCTCAGCCCCCTCATTCTACGTGGCTCTCCAGGCCCAGGCTTCAGTCTTTGGAGGCTGAGGTGGAGGGGGCGGCGCCTGGGAGGAGGCCAGCCCTGGCCTGGGTTCAGACTCAGGCCCATAGCACCCTCTCCCCAGGCTTATGGCCAAAACAGCCTCCAAAGGGTGCCTTCAAGTCCCCTTGGGGTCCTAGAAGGAACCACTGGGAAGCTGCAGCAAGAGGGAGCCTGGTCAGGGTGGTCCAGGGCTTTGTCCTAAGAAGGAGGCAAGCTGTGTGCTCAGAGGGTCCCCCAGGCAGCTCCTGGGCATTTCTGGACACCTGGAAGTCTTTCTGTCCATGATCCACGTCACCTTCACCACGACCCCAATCTGCATTAGCCGTCCCCATTTCACAGGGGAGGAAACGGAGGCTCTAAGAAGTCAAAGTTTGCAGAGCCTCAAACTGGCAGAATCAGGATTTGTGTCTGGCTCATTGGATGCTGTTCTTTCCCCAGCACTGGAAATCCTGGAAAGCCTTCCTGCCCGGGGCCCAGAGCCCCCTGAACAGTTCTTGGTGGGCTGCCCCGTCGGGGAGCGAACCTGCGGGAAGCCACGAGGTGCTTTTGGCTGTGTCCCTACCTCCGCACACAGCCCAGTCTCTCCCACTGACCCCAGCACCTTGTCTGGCAGAGAGGAGCCCGGGGAGATCTCCCACCCTCTTCCTGTCAATCTAACACCACCCCCACACCCCACTCCATTTTTCCAGCCACCCCAGTCCCTTACCCAGGCCCCCTCCAGCCTGATGGAAAGAGGAGCCCAGAGAGGAGCCCAACCACTTTCCCTCTGGAATCTGCTGCCTCGGCTTTCGGATGGAGAAACCATCTGGAGTGTATTATGGGCGGTAGAAAAAGCCGAGAGCAGGAAAATGTGAGTTGGCCCCCAAGGCTCCCGTCTACAGGAAGAAGGGGCTCAGTGCTCTTCAGAGGACGGGCCAGCAGCTTCCCCCATTTCCCCAGTCCCTGGAGGGGGCCGCATAAGAGATGCCCGGGAGAAGATGCCCTGAGGAAGACAGTGCCCAGGCCTCTAGACACGAACCTGCTTGTCTTACCTACCCTCCCATTTCACAGAAAAACACAGGCCCAGAGAGGGATAGTAACTTCCCCAGGATCACACAGCAAATCATGAGGACCAAGATGGGAGAGAGAGCCCTTCCACATACATTTACGTGTCAACGGACTGGACATCCCCGGGGGAGGGGGGGGCGGGATTTGGAACAAGGGGGCAGGCTAGAGGCTGGAGGCTTTTTCTCTCCTTCGCTTGAAATGAGTGAATTGAAGGTGCAAAGGCCAATGAAAACAGGAAGGAATATCCTTCACTCTTTCTGGGTCTCCATTCCTTGCCTGCCACCCCGACTCCTGCCCCACTTGCTGCCCTCCCCTGTGCCTGGTTGGTCCCGGGGGTGAGGGCCATCTAGGCTCTTCCTCAGGGGCCCCAGGAGCCCCTCCCCTGCGCGGGGCCCCAGCTCCAGACGTGGCAGGGCCGGCAGGAGTGAGGTTTCTCTGCTCCCTCCCAAGTGCTGTGCTGGCGGCTCCCGAAATAAAAATCAAATGTGGGCTTGGCAGAGGGAGCCGGGTGGGAGAGCAGCCGGCGAGCGGCGGCAGCGCTGAGCTTCATTTTTTCCATTGTAACTTCACCTCCTAACCTCTGGCATTTTAATTATTCTCCTACCCGCTTGATTCTGCGGGGGCCAGAGGGTGAGCTCACGCTTTCCTCTAACCGGCAAGGGGGCGGCCGCTGCCTGGACCCTCCAGCCCCCAGCCTGCTCCCCGGAAGCTGAGGGGCAGGGCGCAGGCCAGAGGCACAGGCCTAGATGCTCCCTTCTGCTTCTGCCGGCCCCAGAGGGAGGCCTGGAGAGGGCCAGTCTCCCAGACCTCCAGCCTGGCGCCTAAGGTTCCCTCTGTGAATCACTGGGTCTTCACACCCACTGCTCCTCTGAATGCTGGCCACCATCTTCAGCCAATGCGTGACCGGCCCACTGGCCATTCTTTGGACACTGCAGACACGCTCTGTGCAAGCCAAGTGGGGCTTAAGACCTGGGCCCTAGCTCCTGGTCTGCACTCATGCCAAACCCACGAAGAGGGCAAGACCAAGTCAGTCCTGGTCATTTGCTTCATCTCCCCAGAGTGCCCATTTTTTCCCCCAGTACTTAGTGATTTAAAGCATTATTTTCATATTAAAACACTCAAGGACATAGTAGGGGGTAGGGAGTAAAACGGCTTATGAATTTTTCTTTTCCAAGTTCTCAGAAAAGATCTCCACTTGGCACTGTCCATAGATGCCAGGGACCAGCATTGTCCCCCCTGGGACTGGCCACGAAGGAGGAGGAGACCATGGGCGAATCTGTGTGTAGCCAGTTTGTTCGGACCCCAGGCTGGTACTGAAACAGCTGCTGGGTCAGGGTGGACAGCCTTGGCCCATCCTGGGAGGCAGAGGCCAGAGCCGGAGCCGGCTGCTGAGTCTTGTGTCTCCCGAGGAGGTCTGTTTCCATAGGACAAGCAGCACGGGCCCAGGGCAGCCTCAACTCGGATGCCGGGGCCAGCACCCAACCAAGGCCTCCTGCTCATCCCCAGGCTCTGCTCACCCCCTGCTTCACTCCCCTGCCCCGGGAGGAAGCCCCCTTGCCTTCCTCCTTCTTGCCCCCTCAGTCTCCTCTGAATGAATGTTCCACCAACAGGCAATTCCTGGGCACCTACCAGGACGGTGCCAGGCCTTGTCGTGGGCAGTTTCAGCCTCTGCCCCAGGAGAGCTTTGGGAAGCAAGGAGTGAAGTGTGCTGTAGCTCAATGCGGTGTGGGGGGGGTGGGGGGAAGAGGTAAGCACCAGGCTGCAGCAGCGCCTGGGAGAGAACTCCTGACCCAAGCTCCAGGGGCAGAGCATCAGGAAAGTCGTCCCAGACTGGAGGCCTGAGGGGGAGTATGGCTGGCCTCCAGGGAGCAGTCCCTACAACGGCCCAGCAGGGGAGAGAACCAGGTACAGAAGGGTACAGAAGCTGCAGGTATAGAAGCTGCAGGGAGAGGATGGGGAGGGGAGCAGGAGAGGGGAGCAGGGGAGGAGAGAGCTGCAGGAGCACTTAGGGTGGTTGGTGGTGGGGGGGCAGGTGACATGATCCAGGAAGATTCAGGAGGACTAGCTGGCTGGGAAGCGATCAGAATGGAAGAGGGGCGGCCCCTAGGAGGCTGTCACCAGAGGTCCAGGTGGGAGATGATAGTGGCCAGGCCCAGGCCAGTGGCGACAGGGTGGAAAGAGGCAGAAGTCACAGGACGCGGTGACAGATGGGCAGAGGGATAAGGGCTGGCTCCTGGCTTTCTGGTTGGAACATCTGGCCGGGCAGTTTTCTGCCGAACGCAGTGACTTTGATAAGCCTGCGCAGGCATCCAACCGGATGCTGCCCCTGCCCCCCCGGGGTGGCTGGAGGTGCGAAGCGCTGCTGGAGGGGTGCAGAGAGGAGGCCAGGCCCAAATCTATGGGAAGACAGAGGAGACAGAGCCTGCTAGAGAAGGAGCAGCCAGAAAGGGAGGCAGGAAAGCAGAAAGCTAGAGAAGAGGTACCCAGAGAGGGAGGCGGGAAAGCAGGAGAGGAGGGGGCTGCCAAAGTCCCCAAAGGAGGAGGTCTTCTTCTTTTTTTTTTAAGATTTTATTTATTTATTTGACAGACAGAGATCACAAGTAGGCAGTGTGGTGGGGCAGGGGGGAACAGGCTCCCACTGAGCAGAGAGCTCAGTGCAAGGCTCAATCCCAGGACCCTGAGATCATGACCTGAGCCGAAGGCAGAGGCTTCACGCACCGAGCCACCAAGGTGCCCCAAGGAGGAGGTCTTCTTAAAAGACAACGATGTCGAGGGCCACAGAGGTGAAGCAGGCTGAGGCCGGAGAAGCGACACGTGGTCTAGGGACCAAGAAGCCTTTGCCTTTTTCTGACCCTTGGTCATGCCTTCTCCTTAACTCTCTGTTCCCAGATCCCCTACCCTCTCCATCCCCCCACGTCCCCAACCCTTCAGTGCCCCTCACTCCTCCCCAGGTGCCCTCTCCCACTTCACTCCTTCTCTCTGACCCAAGGCTCCACCTCTTTCTAAGAGGAACTCCATGCTCCCCTCCCCAACTTGGGTCCTGGCTGCCATCTCAGGCTCCTGAAATCACCCACCACCACCACCACCACCAACAACAACAGTATCCACCATCCCACATGCCTCTCACCAGAGAATCACCCAGATCCCGAAGCTGGGCTGGAGAGAAGCACACAGTCCACCTCTGGCCTCCCAGGGGGCTCATGGTCTCCTAGATTAAATCCTGGTGGGCTGCCAGGCTCCAGAACAGCTCCATGCCAGCCTGGCCCCCAGGCTTTCTCCTAAAGGAGAAAGAAGCAATGCCCCCATCATTGAGAGGAAAGGTGCAGAGACCCAGAGACCCAGAGAGCCCAGAGGCTATGGGGGTTTGGATCCGGCAGAGGAACCCTAACAGACTTCACCAAAAAGGTGACCGACTCTGCCCGTGGCCTGAAAGGACTAGCAGGATTTGGTCCAAGTGTCCATGGCAGCAAAAGGAACCGCAGGAGGAGGGGAGGGTGAGAAAGAAAGGGTGTGTCCATGGGAAGGGGCCTACGTCTGCACAGCAGCCCCGTAGCTCAGGGTGGCTGCTGGTCCCAAAGAGGAAGCAGAAGACCACAAGGTGAAAGGGCCAGAGCATGGGCGTGTGGGGTGCCAAGGGAGACCCCAGACCGTGTCCACAGGTGCCTCTTGACCTGGGGCTCTCTGACCTGGTGCTGTTTCTCTATTCATCCATCCATCCATCCATCCATCCATCCATCCATCCATCCATCTGGGAAATATTTATTGAGCTCCTACTATGTGCTAGGCAAGTGCTGGAGGGGCCAGATTAAAGTTCCTGCTGTCCCAGAGTTTAAGTTCTAGGAAGAGACACAGACTCTGAAGCTGTCAACAAACCCAGACTAAAAATGAAGATCATGATAGGGGTTGTGAAGAGAATAATGACTGGCCACTGAACGAGCCTGTGACCCAGGGCTCCTTGTGGGCAGAGGCTGTGTCTCCTCCATCAGACTAGGAGCCCCGCCCCTCTGAGGAAGGACAGGGAAGGGAGCATCCGGGAGCGGGCGCTGAGCTGGTAGAGAGCTCCCAGGAATGGCTCCTTCCTCAGCCAGGCCCAGGAGCCTCCAGCAGGGTCCTCTCCAGCTCACGCTTACATGCTGGCTGACCTGGCTGACAGCTGCCCCCCACCCCCACAGTCACCACTGCTGTCTTCAGCAGCAGCGGCTCTGGCTCTCTGGGTGCTTGGTGGCTCGAGGTGGGCTGAGATCTGTAAGTGGGAGCCCTGGCTAGCAGGTGCAGGTGGTTCAAGGGAGGGCTCGTCAGACGGACCCAGCATCCGAGGGGGGTGGCAGTCTCGGAGAGGAACCCCCCCTTCCCAGACAGGCCCAAGGGGGAGGGCTGCTCTCCCCCCTCCCCTCTAACCCCCACCCCATTAAACCCTTAAATTAACCTCAGCCCCACCCGAGCTGGAGAGAGTGCCCCAAAATAAATCTTAAATTACATGCTGCCTGGGGGCAACCACAACTCTCCTTCTTCCCTCTGCAGCAAGTAGTTCCACCCCGCCCAATGCTGGGGGGCCTCCCCCCAAGATGACTATTTATACAGCTCCCCTCTTTGCTGTCTGGCCCTGCTGTCCTTGGGTGGGTGAGGCCCAAGCAGGCCACACAGCATTCCCAGGAGGCTCAAGTCGGGGGGGGGGGAGGCTGTGAGGCTCCCCAGGGTCTGACTGGCATGGGGATCTCATTTATAGTCGGGATATTTTGGGGGTGCTGCTAACAATTACACCCTGGCAAGGGCACAGATCTAGATCTTGGGCACACTGGGCATCTGGTCACCCAGGAATGGGGACCAAACTGCTCTCTTCCCGAATGCAGGTTTCTCAGGAATGAGAGAGAGAGAGAGAGAGAGAGAGGTGCCTTCACCCCCTAGTTGCCAAGCGAGCAGTTCGGAAGATGGGCAGCCCTCCTGCCCCCCAACCTGGCAAGGGCAAGACTGCTTTCGTTTCAAGGTCCCCAGGCACAGGGAGATTCCAGGGGGTGGGGTGAGGGGAGGTGCAGAGGCTGAGCAAAGAAAGTGGAAAGCTGGATGTGGTTATTTTGAGACCACAGGCCCAGGCCAAAGACCTTGTGGAAAAGCCACCTTCCATTCTGGGATCCCAGCTCCGGAGTGGAGCTGCTCCCCTCGAGTATAGAGAAGGGAGGAAAAAGTCCAGAGAGAAGGAACTTGAGAAGACAGTGGGAGATAGACGTGCGCACACAGAGGAACAGAAGGAAAGAAAGACACAGACCCAGAAACACCGAGGTGCGTTGACAACACGAAGCCCAAGAGGACAGGGCTGGCCCCAGCCTGGCAGCACCTGGCCTCTTCTGCGTGGCACTTGTGGGCCCAGACGCCTGCCTGTCCCCTGTCCCCTGGGCCCCTCTGCCTTTCTCTCCAGGAAGGTGGGTAAAGGGCCTCCAGGCCGCCCCAGGAGGGAGACTATCCCACCGCTGCTCCCCTGCCCTACCCCTGCCCTGGACTCCCTCCCCTCCACCCCCACTGCCTGCCCCTTGGGGGCTTCTCCTGCTTCTCCAATGCCCTGCAGAGGGGGGCAGAAGTGAGTTCAGGAGGTGGACAGATAAATAAGGGCCCCCTCCCACCGTGGACTGAGCCCCAGAGGAGGGGAGAGGATGGGTGCTGACGGAAGTGGGGAGGCCAGGAGAACCCGCCCCCAAGGAGCTGGCTCCAGACTTGAGTACTGGGAGGAGAGAGTGAGATGGCCCCGGGGATGGGGAGGTAGGTCACGTCTGGAGGACCAGGTACACATCCAAGTTCATAGTTCATGCGTGTGATTTGGGGGACGGGGCTCACCCACGGACTGAGGAGAGAGCAAACAGGACGGCGCAAGAGGAGCAGGCCAGGGGCCACCGCTGAGGGGGTATTTGCACTCACAAATAAAGCGGGTGCCAAGAACTGTGCCAAGATCCCAGGCGAGGGGGTGGGGGGGCAAGGGTGGGTAGCAGGGGGAAGGGAATAGAAGATTCCACCAGTACTGCCTGGGAGGGGTGAGGGGGGCACCGGTTACAAGAGCCCCCCTTCCCCCCACGCGGAGGTGGTAGCATGTCATCTCCCTATTAACCTGATTATCCGGCTGCGTACCAGGTCCCCATCACCCCTAGCTGCCCAGAAAACCCTGTTTATGGGGCCTGGGGCGTCGGACCTGCTGCTCAGCGGGCGGAGGCCACCCAAACCACAGCAGAGCCTAGAGCGGCGAGGCAGTGCCCAGCGCGGCGGGCACCGGCACAGACACTTAGTGCCCTGTTTACGTTGGCATGGGCAGCTGGCACAGGTGGGGCTCTCCAGGGAGCGGCCAGAGACACAGCCAGCGGACCCACCTGGAGGCCAGAAAGGAGGCCAGGACTGCGGAGCTGGTGGAGGGGCGCAGGGAGAGGCTTCCAGCACAGCTGCAAACCCGGTTCTCGCACTGCAGCCCACCGGGCGCTGCCCCCCCCCCCCCCAAAGCTCAGGGGCCTCTCTGCTTCCCTGCAAGAGATGATCTCACAGGCCAGGCGGGGCCCAGGCAGAGGGGAGGCTGGAAGGCTGGAAGAGGTGGAGGAAGCCCCAGGGCTTTGGAGTCCCACTCTGGTGTGCCTGGACACCTCTTGACTCCCCAGCTCCTAGGGACTGACCCACCACACCCAAAGGCCCATGGGGCATCACTTAAGCACACACCGTCCAGCCCCCCCACCCCGCCAATCCCCACACAGACACTGAGACCGGGCCCCGCAGCCCACCGCAGCCGGCATGCACCGTCTTCTAATACTCAGTCCACAAATCAGCTTGCAGTTGTCAGATGTGCTGGTCACCCGTACCCCGCACCCCCTACCCCCTACCGCACACAGAACTGCACTCCAGCAGCGAGGTCACGCTCGCACCCACACAAACACACCTTCCTCCTAGCACCACACCCCCAAAGGAGCCAAGAGGAGTCTAACATTTCAGTCCTGAGGATCCCCCCCATCTGTATCCTCCCTCCCAACTCCTCTACCCACCCCCTCCCCACTCACTGCGCAACCCCCCAACCTTCTGACTCTGTCTCTTGATCTCTGGGCGACCTCCTAGCTAGCGGGCCCGGCCCTGGAGCCTCGCACTCTCCTCTCCCCATCTGCGCACAAGTTGCACATCTGGGCAGCTCCCAGCAGCTCCACCAGCCGGGTCTGGGGGCTCTGGAGGAAGGGGAGCAACAGCTGGCAGTTGCTGGAGGGGCCTCACTTCCCCCTGCTTGTCATCCCCCCACACCACCCTGCATGGACCGCCCACCCCTTCCCACTCTGGGCTGAGTCATCCCCACATCTGGAGTCTCAGCACATCTGGAAGGGCCGAAGCCTGTGCAGCCAGCTCCACGTGGATACCCCTCCCCCCAACTGCATTTCACTCCCACCCCTCACAGGAGCTGGGGTCTGGCCCCCTCCACCACCAACCCCACCCCCGCCGGCCCAGGGCCAGGGCCGGATCCCCTCGCAGACAGGAAAGCAGCCCATTGCGCGTCTCTGCAATGGGGACATCCACTGACCACCAGCGGTCTCACAGGTGGCAGTCACCTTGGCTCGTTGATGCCTGCGGCAGCGGGCGGACAGGACGGCGCTGGCCTTGGGGGAGGCCAGGTCCCAGGCAGGGGTGGGAGTTGGGGGGGAGGCAGCCAGGCCAGGCAGTGAGGAGGCAGTGGTTTGGCCCAGCAGGCAAAGGCAGTTTATCCTGGCCCAGGGCCCTGAAGCCAAACATCCTTCACTAACCTCGCAGACACATCAAAGCCGGCCAGGAAGGGGCCCTTCTGTAGAGGAAACCTGCAGTCCTAGCGGCCTGACAGCCTGGCTCCGGGCGGAGGACCACCCTGTCCCACTCAGCAGCCCAGGCTCCGCTGGGGCACCGTTTGCCGGGAGCTTCGATCCCCCACACCCCCACCGGGGCTGCAGACGGGCTGGGGACTGGACCCTGGGGAGGGTGACATCAGGGGCACCAGGGCTTAGCGTCGGCCCCTTGAACCTGGCTCCCGCCCAGACTTGCCCCTTCCCATCGCGCAGGCAGGAGAGGCCGAGAGGCTCACTGGGTGCCACAGCCTGGAGGAGGCCCGCTGTCTGGACCCTGTCTTTAACTCCCCCCGGCTCCCCGTTTTAGGGAAAGGACCTGTCCTCGTGGATGAGGGAGGATGGAGAGGAAAGGGGGCTTCGGCGTAAGGAAAACAGCAGCCCAAGAGGAGCGGGAGGACGAGAACTGGGCTGCGAGCCACGGGGCCTCTCTCCAGGGATGGCAGGGGCCGGAGGCGGAAGAGGGGCTGGGAGGTGCTAACAAGGGAGGGAGGAGGTGCTAACAGGGCCACTGGGGTGAGGGGGATCCTGGAGGCCGCCCCCTGACTGCTGGCCTGGTGATAAGGGGGGCCAGGACGGGGTGGGGGATTGGGGCACCACATCAGCCGAGGAGGCGTGCGTACACGCGTGCACATATGTGTACACACAGGCAGACATGCTACATGCGCCCACACATGGGTGCGTGCGCACAGCTGCGGCCAAGTCCGTCCTGGGCCAGGGGCCAGATGATGTGGCTGCTGAGAGGAGCTCCGGGTTGGGGAAGAATGTGATCTCTGCCCACCTCACTGCTCCCGCCCCTTTGCTGGCCCTCATTCCTTGCCTGACCCCCACCAGGTCCTTCAGAAGTGATCCGCTTCAGGGGCGTCTCAAGCTGTGCCTTCTCTGCACTGTAGTCTAAGCCCCCAGACCCATTAGGGACCCTCGCATCCATGGGCGCAGCCCCCGGAGGGGCTCCTCTTTCCAGGACTCCCAGCTTCTTTGGGACTGGGAAGTTCTTCTGAAGTCTGACTCCAGGCCGCCGTAACATCCGCAAAGGCACCCCGAAGCGGGATGCAGGAGGGTCCTCTTTCAAGGGGCCAACTAGAACAGAGCTAGAAAGCGGAGGATCCTTGGGGATTCCCAATTCGTTTTTTTCTATTTGGCTGCAGGGTTCTATCTCAAACAGTCAACAAATTCTGGTGGTGGGAGTGGGGCCAAGGTGGGCCAGGGAAGCCTGCCCTGGAGAGAAGGAGCCCCAAAGAGAGGGAGGGGACCAGGGCTGGCCGGTGGGGAGTGGGGGTGTGGGGGCTTGGTGTCTCAAGACCTTTAACTTGGTCTGGCCTCAGAGACCAGCCTGTCAGCCACAGGTCATTAGATCAACCTCCCCCCCACCTTCACCCCACCTGTTAGAGGTGTTTCTCTCTCTCTCCACCGGTGGTTGTGCCTGGGGAAACCTACACTTTGGAAGGATAATGGCTCCCAAATGCTGTTTTTTGTCTCTGCTAAGCCTCTGGGAAGGTGACTGTTAGCGGTGCCCCTCCAGCGGCTTGCTGGTTAGGATAATAAGCTCCCTGCAGCGTTCCTTGTCAGGTGGCCCTCCTTCCTTCACCCTGCTGACCCGCAGGTTGGTGGCTCAGACTGGGGATCAACTCTAGAAGTCACCTCCCCACCCTGTGCCCATCACCCCGAGAATGAGTGAGAGACCCGTGGGCTTCGGTTTCCGAAGCAATGCTGGGAAGGAGTCTCAGATCCTGGTCCCATGGCCAAGAATTCCCGTTGGCAGCCCAGCATGCATCCAGCCTCCTCCTGGAAGGTGGACAGGGAACCAAGCATCCCTAGCAGCTCGCCCTGTAGGAGTTGCTCCTTCCCTAGGGAATCATCTTACTCACTTAGAGGGTATGTGTCCTCTTGAGGGGGGGCGGGAAGCAGAAGACATGGATTCTCCCCGAACACAGCCGGTGGAGATGAGAAGCCCGAGAGCCTGGGACAACCCTCCCCCCACAAATCAGAGCACCCTCCCAAAAGGATTTTGGGAATTCATTCCCTATCCTCTCAGAGAAATCTGGCCCCTGACCCTGGGAGGCCCCCAACTAGTTTCAATTCAGTGATAGCGGAGCCAGTGTTTACTTGGAACAAAGCATCATGGGGAAATGAGAGATGAATCAGAACTGGGCCAGCCCCCACAGCCTGGTGGGAACATTAGAACGTGTATACATATCTTCTAGGGAGAATGGCCCAGGGCCAGCAGAGAGGCCCAGAGAGAGGGCCTGAGTGTGAAGATGGAGTCCTGGAAGGCTTTCTGGAGGAGCTGGTATTTGACCTGAGCCTTGAAGAATGTGTAAGAAATTCTCAGGTTTTAGGGAGGGGTCTGGGGACCCAGGTGGGGAGAACTGCCCACGCAGAGGGAAGAAAGGAAAGAGGGGGGGTCGCAGGGGTCCACTGGGTGGCTGGAGAACACGGAGGGACGACACAGAGAGCACCCATTGCAAAGGCTGGTGGCAGGGGCTGGGGAAGTCACCGCGCATAAAGGCGGTGACAGGGGAGACACCTGTGGCAAGCCCAGGCATAGTCCCCCTGGGCTCTCAGCCTGAGGGAGAGGTGGGCCCCCACCAGGAGGCCAACCCAGGTAGTGCTCAGCTGTCCCTGGAGGAGCAGAAGTGGGGAGCAGAGAGAAACCCTCAAATCTCTGGTCCCAGCACTACCGCCACAACCAGTCCTGCGTGGCTCTCTAGAAAGGGCAGTCAGCAACACCAGGTCACTCTCTGAGGGAGGTCCCAGGCCCCGCCCTCTCTCACCTGGCTCTTGGGTGGGGCCTGGACTCACGTGATGCCCGGCGCAGGGGACTGGACGCAGCGGCACCTCACTGGGCCTCCACATGAAATGGGGAGAAGGAGCTTTGGGCTCCGTTCCTCTGCCAAGAGTTAAACATTTTTTGCTCGTGATGACTAAGCTAACATTTATTTACCATCACTGTATGCCAACACTGAGCAGTTTGTGTCATCCTCACGATGACCCCCTGTGACAAAGGGGGTAGTGTTCCCCCCTCAACTCCCCTCCACAGAGAGTCTAAGGTGCAAAGAGAGGGTGAGTTTCTTGACTAAGGTCACACAGCACGACACAGTCACGGACACACTTACCCAAACAATAGCGTTCCTCCCTACAGGCAGAGCTGGGCTGGAGCAGAACAGCGGTCTGCAGACTTTGAAAAGAAAGATCCAGCCCCTCGGCCATGAGTCATTATGGGGATCAGTATCCACCACAGTACAGGGGAGGGGCCGAGAGGCACAGAACTCACCCTGGCTCTTCCCCCTCGCTCAGGACTGGGCAAGACCTCCCACCCCAGCCCCCGTGAGGCGTTCCCCCCTCCACATCAGCAACCCCACAGTTCCTCCGAGGTGGCCTGCGGGCGTGGGGTCTTGAGGCCTGCGTGGTTCGGGTCCTGACTCAGCCCCAGGCTCCGGAGTAAATTGGCCTTCTCACCCCTCCAGGCCCCAGTTGGCGTCTCTGAGAAGGGACCAAGTGGGCCAGCTGACCTCCGGGACCCTTGCAGCTGGGCCCTTGTGGCATGCAGACAATCGGCTTGTTCTTCAGTGACTGGGCTGGGGAGGCAGCTAGCGAGAATGAAGACATTCTGACTTCTTTGCCGCTCTTGGGAAAGCCCTGATGGAATTTGGCATGGAATCCAGAGGGACCCATTGACTGCCTGAGGCCTCCGGGCCTCCCCTCCCACACGCCTAAGCACACACGTGCACGCAAACACACACTTCCCGCCCGCGGCCAGATGAGGTGTCGAACAGAAGATGATGTCCCTGTGCAGGACCTTCCTGCTCCTAGCCAAAAACGGCCTCTGCCTCCTCCCTCTGGGGCTCCGTGGTGTCCCCCCACCCCGACCTCACCCATCAAGAATGCTGGGGGCCCTGGGGGCCATGATGGGTGTTGACAGTGATGTTTGGTGTTCTTGGACTGACTGAGCTGGGACCACCCCCCTCCGGGTCCCCACCCTGTCCCCAGCTGCAGGAAGGTGCAGAGAAAGGCAAGTTGGTGTCATGAAAAAAAGTGAGGACCAAGAGGCAGGTGCCAGAGGCCCTCTGGACTCTGTCCCACAGGTCTCCCTTTCCCACTGGGGAGGGGGTGTGTGGGACAGGGGTTCTCAAATGTCTGTGCCTATGATATTTTAAGAACCTGGGTAGACTTGCTGGGTTTAACAAATAAAAATACAGGACACCTAGTCACATTTAAATTCCAGATAAGCAACACATAAATTTTAGTGTAAGTATGTTCCAGATAGTGCATGGGAATACTTAGTATATTCATACTAAAAAATTTTTCAGTTTATCTGAAACTCTCATCTAACTGGGCATCCTGTGTTTTGTCTGGCAGCTCCAACCTCCTGCCCTCTGCCTGCCGCTCTTTGCACTGGTCCCTTCACCTCCTCAGTCCTCCCAGTCTTCCACATCCACTCCCTCAAACTCCTCCATCCCCTTCTCGGATCCATCATTGCACTCCCCATGATACCCCTGAGCTCATCCATCTTCCTCTCCCCTAAAGGCCATGCCTCTGTGGGACTCCAGGTCTGGGCAGAGTGGCAGGGAATCCCAGCCAGGGGTGTTGGTGCTACAGGGCAGGGGCAGGAGGGAAGGAGGGTCAGGACGGAAGCCCAGGTTAGCAGCAGCCTCACTAAGGAGACAGCAGTGTGGTTGTTGCTTAGGAGAAGGTTCCAGGACTCCATGGATTAGGCCCCCTCCTTGGTAGAAGGGCTAGCTGGGGCCAGGGCCAACTGCATGGGTAGGAGGGAAGAGATGCCCCTGGCCATGACCTTCTCCAAACTCCAGAGTCACCAGGAACTGGAAATAGAGGCCATTTTGTGGGGCCAGACACTGATTTCACTTGGATCAGGAGACTGGAAGATTCTGTCCTTAGGGGCAAAAAAAAAAAAAAAAAAAAAGGCCAACAAATAATGAGAAACAGAGACAGGGAAAGAGGGACAGAGAGAGAGACTAGGGAGCCGGTGAGAAATACAGTCAGGGAGACACGGGACCAAATCAGAGACAAAGGAAATAGAAACACACACAGAGAGAAACAGACTCCAAGGGAGACAGTGATTCACAGAGATGGGAAAACAAGCCAACACGCAGAGATGGAGAGGAACCGGCGCGGAGACAGCGATAGGGGAGAACAAACAGGAGGACGGACCCGGGAGGAATGGGGAGAGACAAGGAGAGGTTACACAAGACGGACGGAGATGAGAACAGAGGTAAAAAGAAAGCGGTGAGAGAAAAAGGAAAAATAAAAGACATTTAGAGGAGGAAGCCTGACCATCCCTACTAAGTTGGGGGTCTTTTTCAGTGGCAAAGTCAGATTTGAGACGCGGCAGGGGATGCCTAACAAGCTCTCCCGGCTGGCCGGGAGCCCTTCCTGTCTCCCCCCGCCTGGGAAGAGCACCCCCACCCACCATCTCCACTGTGCCCCCTCCCCAGGGGTCCGGGCCGCATCTCTCCTGCTCCGGCATGGGGTCCACACATCTCCTCCGCGTTTGGGAATCTGGCTCTCACCCCGCGCCTATGACCCCCGAGGCGGCCTTCCACTCCGCCCACTAGCCAGCTCCCCTTGGGCGGGAGCTCAGGGAAAGCCTAACTCGGGTCCCAGCGCAGCGCAGCGCTGCTCCGTGGGAATCCGGCGTTGGGCGATGCTGCCACCTGTCGGCGGGACCCGGGAAGCACAGCGCGCCTGGAGGGCTGGGGCGCGGCCGCTGAGGGTGGGAATCCCGCCCTCCTAGCCGGGACCGCCTCGGCGGGGTCTTTCCAGGAATCCGGATGGGCCTGCTGGGCCGCGGCTCTGCTCGCCTAGCTTCCGCTTTTCCCCCAGCTGCCGAGCCAGGGGGCAAGTCTCCGAACCCTGGGCCTCAATTTCCCCTAGAGTCAAATAAAGGAAGTGTAGGAACACATCCTCCCAGGATTGCAGGGGACCCTGGGGGGACACAAATGTACTAATGTTATGCTCCTGGTATCAACCAAGCCGCCCTTCCCTCTCTTCTTGGCCAAAAAAAAAAAAAAAAGGTGATACCTCTCCCCCATACAATGCCTTCAGTCCACTCCCGGGCCTCCCTCTCCCTCAACCTCTGTCCCCCGCAAGCCCAGATGGGAAGGGGTTTGAAGTGGGCGGCCCGGTCTGCCCGCATCCTTTCCACTCCCCGCCCGGCCCAGCACTACCTCCCTCAAGCCCGGGGCCACTTAGGAGTGGAGGAGCGGGGGCGGGCAAGGAGTAGCTCGAGAACTGACCCCATTTTTTTTTTTTTTTAAACCGGTTAACTTCTTCTACCTCCCAACTCGCAATATCCAACCCCGATCTTTTCCCCTCTCTTCCCCTCCTCCTCCCCCTTCCTGCCCCAAGTCCGGCCCTTCGCGGATGCATAAGCTCCGCCCCCATCCCCAGGCGGGGCCCCATAGGTGGACAGACATGGGAGAGGTCGCCGCCCCGCCTCGCCCCTCCTCCCCCTACACACGGAAGCTCCTCGGCCCCCGTGCCAGGATGTCCGACACCTGGGTCCCCGGCCTTGTACCCACTTTGCTGTTCGGCCTGCTGGCCGGCCCCCAACAGGTGAGCGCTTGGGAGGTGAAAGTATAGAACTTTCAGGGCCCTACCCTTGTGGGTCAGGGGCCTACTTCTGGAGCCCGGTCACCACCTTCCATTGTCAGGATTTCCTCCTGACTGAACGCAATTAGCGACTTCCTTTCTCTTTTTGCCGGGGAGGTGGATGTGGGGACAGCGGGGGAGTCCCTGAGAAGGTCTGGGCTCCTGTCGCCTGCAGGGGGACCGTGTAGAGGGACCCCACCCCTGCCCACCACCATCTGACACTTGTGCCTGGCTGTGAGTGGGGACTTTGACCCTCCTATTAGCCAGGGCTTGTCCTTCCCGCTTCTTCCCGCCGCGTCAGAAAGCGGGGATTAGGGGGGCATGAGGCCTGGACGCCTGGACAGCCTGTCACCCTAACCCTGTTCCTCTAGTGCTGGGTGACCTTGGGGGAAGCTCTCGCCCTCTCTGGGACTGTCTGTTTGTGCCTTAGGGGAGAGAAGGCTCCTTCCACCCCTCTTGGGAGTGGAAGTAGGATTCCAGCCTGGGCAGGATTTGATCTGGCTGCTGGACCCGAGACGGGCTTGACCTTTGAAATCAGTGATTCTGAGCGGGTCGCAGGGTTTATGCACCCCCTCATTCCTCCCGTTCCTCTGTTAAACTCTGAAAATGTTGGGGGAGATCCGTCCAGTCTTGGGGTGGGAGGTCATCCTGGCAACTGACATGGGCCTAGAACTGGAATTTTTCACTTCTGTTAAAGAATGCCAGCGACATCCCAGGCTCCCTCCCTGGAACAGGGCACAGTCACACAACCGTGTTGCCTCGCAGGGCTCTGCCCCCAAGCCCTGGCGCTCCTCCTCAGCCGCCAGGCAAGCCGTGGGTGCCAGCCCTGGGCTGAGCATCCTCTCGATTCCTCCCAGCAACTTCAGGAGGCAGGGGCTGACAGGCTCCCCATTGCAGGTGTCTGTAAGCTGAGGCGCCCAGGACCATGCTGATGCTCAGTGGAACTCAAAACTGAGCCACCTCAGACAAGAGCACCCAGACAAGAGTTTAAAGTGGGGGAAGAGAATTTGGGAGATCTACCCTCCCAAACACCAACTCAGGATTAATTTATTAAACCTGTTCATTTTCTGTCCTTCTTAGTTGGGGCCTGGAGAGTGGGGAGAGACAGGGTCTGGAACCTGGAGAGGGAAGAGGGTGCCCCCAAGTGCCTGGACCCCTTGGTCTGTCCCCACCTCTGCAGGTGGCTCTGTGTGCCCTGAAGCTCCAGACCTCTCTGGGCCAGGCTTTGGGGGTTGATTCCTGCTCTAGTCCCCCGGGGCCAAGGCTTATGGGAGGGAGGCTTCCAGGAGGAGCTGAGCCTGGAATGGGGAATCAGCCCACCTGTTACTGGCTGTCATTGGTTTTCTTGGCTTTACTGTTATTAGTATTTGAAAGGTGATTGAGTTATTTCAAGTAAAGTTATGAAGACTTGATAGTCTTGTTGCCAAGGTCGCTTCTGTTTCTTAACTGTGGTTGTTTGTCCCCCGAGGCTGGGGTGGAGTGACAGATAACCTCCCATTCCCTTCTGTGTTCCCACCCCTGCATCCCCCCCCCCCCCCCCCCCCCCGCAGTCTGGGAGCAGCCGGGAGGAAATGAAACCAGGTAATCGGTGAGTGCCCATTCATTCATTCTGCGGATGTCGTGGCGGATAGGTTTTTCACCAGTGATGACAGACCAAAGTGCCTGCCTTCCCAGAGTTTACATTCTTCGACACACGATGCACAAGACAAGGGGAGACTTAACAGTATGCTAGCTGTGGGTAGGAACGCTGCAGAAGAACGTGGTGAGGGGCGCTGGCAGGGAGGAGATGGCAGTTTTCAATGAGATGGTGGGGGGCACGAGCCAGCTTTGCAGATACCTAGGGTAAGAGTGTTTCAGGCAAGGATTCTGCACATCATTGCTACTCCTATGGTTAAATTCTGGACCCGTACCCTAGATACCCCCACAGAACTGGTGTAGAAGAGGAAGGGAGGGAGCCGGGCCAGGAGAGGAGGGTCTGGGTGGCTTCAAAGAGCAGGGAACCCCACCCCACCCCACCCGCCAGGCAGAGGGCAGAGATGGGAAAGATCAATAGGGGGTTGGCAGACCATGAAGGAGGAGGAAGGCAGGAGGAAGAGGGCCTGCCCTTGCACGCAGGTGTGAAACAGCCAGGAGTGTTCAGGGAAATCCCAGTGGGTGTGTGTAAGAGGGCAAAGAGGAGAGGCTGGTTGCTGGGGGTCCAGACACAGGGGAGCCACTGAAGGGAGGCCTCCAGCAAGGTTTTGGGTGATGAGATTGGCTGGGTAGGAACTTGCCTGCGGTATGGGGAGTGATTGGATGAGCAGGAGAATTGCTGGCCCTGATTGTAGATGAGGCATGGAAAGGAGATGGACTGGAGGGGAGGTAAGAGGCGTGAGCTTACAGACTTGGAGGTGAGCGGGTGTGGTGCCGAGGGGAAGAGCTGGGGGTGCCTGGTATCCGGTGGAGCTCTGGTCACAGATCTGGGTGAGGTGCAGAGCAGGCTCGGGGGTGGGGTGCTGATCTACTGGGAACCTGCTGCAGGCTCTCAGGTACCGGGCAGCAGGTGGGGAGAGGTGCCGCTCCCCGGTTTATGACCCCCCCCAACCTCTGCCTCTTTTCTTCCACAGGCTGCTGCCAAATGTGGACTCTTCTTGTAAGTTTGGGGTTTGGGCTATAACTTCCAGTCCGGGGTGGAGACACGCCGAATCCTTCTCTGCTTGCCTTCATGCGGGGGGGAGGGGCAGAAAGTCACCTCATTCGTCATGTTCACCCACTGCCTTTTTTGCGAAAGAGGGTTTCCCCGCTCCCCCCACTCCCCGCCCTCTTCCTCCAGCCAAGGGGGGCGGAGTCGCACTTGTGGGCGTGTCCGAAGTCTAATCCCCGCTCCTCTTTCAGCCCCTCTGGGTCTCAGGCTGTCTCTCCTCGGAGGGGAACCACCCCACCCCCGGGGAGTGGGGCAGGCAAACGGCCTGTGCCCATCTTAAAACGTAAATAAATGCCAGAAGACCTGAGCGCAAGGAGGAGGGGCTTAGGTGGGCTGGTCCCTGAGCGGAAGAATGTTTCCATCAGCCGGGGAGGGGCGTCTGGGTGGCTCAACGGGTTAAGCCTCTGCCTTTCGCTCAGGTCGTGATCTCAGGGTCATGGGATAGAGCCCTGAATCAGCAGGGAGCCTGCTTCCCCCACCCACTCTGCCTGCCTCTCTACCTACTTTGGATCTTACTCTCTCTGTCAAATAAATAAAATCTTAAAAAAAAAGTCAGCCTGGATGTTCCAGGAACACGCTCTCCTTCCCACTTCTTAGTCCATGGGCACCAACAGGGCTCTCCACAGCACTCCGCGCCCCCCCCCCGCCCCCCCCCCTCCCGCCTGCTGAAGTCTATAGGACCTTGCTTACACCCATTTCATAGACTCAGGAGACTGAGACCCAGAAGACTTGGCACAAGTAGTGAGCCTAGAATCCAGGTCCTGAGTCCCAGCCCCAGGGCCCCCCAGGTCCTCTACTCCCCACCCTGCTGGGGCGTGGCTTGTGCCTAGAGGACATGGGTGAGTTTGGGGGAGTCTGGGATCTTCCTGCCACATTGGTACCAACAGCCTCTCTTTGCCCCCCCACCCCCACCCCCCAGCACTTGCCCCAAAGGATTCAAGTGCTGTGGTGACAGCTGCTGCCAGGAATACGAGCTCTTCTCCAGTCCCCTGAGGTGAGCCCGGGGCCGGCTTCTCTGGCACACCCATGGGGGGGGGGGGCACCGGGACTTCCTGCCCAAGGGGTGGTCTAGGTTGGGGCGGGAGGGGTGGTGGGGACAGCCCAGGGACTCAGGGAGATATCGGTGGTTCCTCACCCCAGGATCTTCGTCATCACCTTCCTCATCATCTTTCCCCTTTTGTGCATCTGCGGCCTGGCTAAGCGGTTCTGTCGCAACTGTGGAGAACCGGAGCAGGAGCCCCCAGTGGATCACCAGGGGCCCCCGGAACCGCCTTCCATTGCGCCCACAGAGAGGGTCAGGACGTCTACCTTTGACCCCCCGCCCCCCTACAGCGAGGTGGGTGTCTCTGTCCCACTCCTTGCTCCGTTCCTCAGCGGGCCTGACCTCCCTATTGTCCAGATTTTTAGAGCAATGGGATAGTGAGGCCGTCCTTACACCACCGGGCCCCTGGACCTTGAGGGGGCTTTGCAGCCACCGTTGGGTCGCCCTTCTCCCTGGGAGGGATGCACAGCCAACACTTGGGTGGTGATGGCTGGTGCCAGGCCCTGAGAAGACTCTGTCCCCTCTTTCGCCTGCAGATTATTCTGAAACCTGTCCTGCCCCCCATGGAGCCACCCCCTCCCTACAGCTTCAGTCCCGAAGAATATGCCAGGGTGCCCAGGGGCATCGACAACCCAGCCTTCTGAGCCCCCCAGCCGCCTGCCTGCAGCTGCAGCGTCCACGCCTCCTTGGTTAAGCCAGAGACTCGTGGGACCCCTGTGATGTCCCCACCTGTCCTGCCACGTCTCTGGCTGTTCCTCATTTTAACTTATTGCTTTTCCTATCCCGGTTCCACCTCCGCTGTCTCTCTCATCAGGAGCGCTGGTCTGGAGGGTCAGCATCTGCCCCCACCCCCCAATCCCATGTCAGAGGCTGGCGGGAGGAGCATGTCAGGTACCTGACAGTGGGATGCGCTATGCTGAGGTGTGGAGAGAGCCCTGTTTCTGGGGGATACACACATCTTCGACTGGACAGCCAGCTCCAAGATCTTCTAGAGGGCACTCCTGTTCCTGGGAGACTTGACAGCATCGGTTCTAGAGAAGACCCCATTGTCCCCCCCCCCAACCTGTGTACTCACTAAATTTTAGCTGATTGTCACTGAGAGTCCGCCTCTGGCTGTGTGGGGAGGTAACTGGGGAGTGAGCCCACGTGCCGCTGAGGGGCTGGGGTGTGGGCAGGCCACTGAACCCCACATCCCACCATTGACTTGTCAGTGATGAGCCTGGGCAGACAGTCCATCTGTGAACCACCCTCTGGGAGAGGATCTTGGCAGATGCTTTGACCCAGACCCAGGGCTTGGTGTGAAAGAGCCTGGACCCGGAGCTGGGGGTGACGCAGGAGTGACTGGTCTTTTCTTCCCCATCCCGTCCTCCCACTGCTCTGCCCAGGGGATGTGGCGCTCAGCTCCTGCCTTTCTCACCATGGGGTAGGGAGGGGGCAGAGGAGAGGAATGTGGGGGCAGCTGGCCATCTGTGGGGGACTCTGGAGACCTTGACCTGCCCCACCCTGGAAGCTCCTGGAGGGAGGAGAGGAAAGGGCAAACTCTCCCTCTTCCAGCCCCCTGTGTGGTTCGGGGCACTCCCACCGGAGCTCATCTGTGGGGTTAACCCCTAAGAGGAAAGAAGCATTTGTCATTGTATCACGGGAGAGAGTCTTCGAGGGGCATGAGTCCCCATGGGGCCTGCAGCAGAGCGTGGAGCTGGGGGACTAACATGGGGGACGCAGAGTGAGAGAGACCCCCTCCATGCTGGTGTCCCAGGGCTCAGGCAGGGATACCACCTCTGCCGTGAAGCTATCTTTGCCCTGCTCCCCTGCAGCCCACGAATGCTGCTGACCTTCCTATCCAGACATTGGCCAAAGCTCCTGGGAGGATCGGAGGGAGATCTGGCAGTGGTTTGCAGGCGGGGATGCGGTCTCCAGTGGTCTGAATTATACCCAGACTTAGGATGTCATGACCCAGGCAGACGGCAGGGCCGGGGAGAGGGAAAGGCACAGCCAGCCCCAGAGATGTTAGGGACAGGGGCTGCCTGGCTGGGGCTGGAGACAGAGCTCCTGAGAGGCAGCAGTAGCTAGGGACAGTATCGTGTCAGAGTTAGCAGCTAGGAGAATGAGTGCGGTCACCAGAAGTTTCCCTTAAGTTTCTGGGACTGATCCGGGGTGGGGGAGAAGGAAGATGTCTTTGCTGCTTCATGCAAGTGTGTCTAGCCCCAGGTGGGGAAGTCCCAGGGCTGATGCTGCCCTCGCTGGGTAAACACCCACCTTGGACAGGGGAAATGATAAGCAATGGGCTTTGTAGACCTTAAGGAGGAGGACCTCTTCAGCCCGGACACCGCCGCCTTTCATCAAAGACGGCCAAGACCCTTCAGTCCTCCCCAGCAGACCCAGAGTGGCCGGAGGGCAAGTCTGGTCATCGTGAAACCCAGCCTTGCTGGGACCTGGTGGCACGCAACTGCCAGTTCTAGGTGTCTCTGCTTATGGCTGGGGGGAGGGGAAAGAGTGTAACCCTGAATCGTGACATAGCAGCAGCATCCTTTCCCACCATGAATCTTTACAAAGCTCCTACTATGTGTCGGGTGCTATGCCTGGCACTGTGTATCCGTTAAAATTGAAAATGCATGTGGCCCAGCAGTTCCAGTTCTGGGAAGGAGCCTCCCGAGAAGCTCAGAGAAACCCGGGAAGATGTCCAGTGCAGCGTTGTAGCTGGGGGCATAAATCCAGTTACGAGGCCATCGATGGGAACCAATTATACACGCCAGGTCTATCCATGGTGTGAGTGCAATGCAGCCTTTAAAAAGGACAAAGGAGGGGTGCCTGGGTGGCTCAGTGGGTTAAAGCCTCTGCCTTCGGCTTAGGTCATGGTCCTGGGGTCCTGGGATCGAGCCTGCTTCCCACCCCCCTCTCTCTGCCTGCCTCTCTGCCTACTTGTGATCTCTGTCTGTCAAATGAAAAATAATAAATAATAAAAAATAAAAATAAAAAGGACGAAGGAGATCGGCAGCACCAGCTTGTCACAGTGCTCATCATTTATTGTCACAGGCAAAAGGCAAGTTGCAGAATAATGGTCTGTGATCTCAATTTGTAAATATATATACTCGATCATGCATATATATATATATATATATATATATATATATATATATATATATGCTTCTTTCCTTTACCAATGTTTGGAAAGATCTAGAAAGATACAAACAGAACCACACCCACTGCCCCTCTTGTAACAGTGGTTGGCACCGTGGGATTTTTTTTACCTTGTGTACTTTGTCGTATTTTTTACAACAAGCAAGCATTGCTTCCTCGGATTCAAAAAAAAAAAGACTTCTTTAATGGAGATATAGGCGGCTTTAGAAGTTTATGAAGACTCGCCTTGTGGACTTTGGTCGACAGCAGCTCATATATAATGAGGCCGGCTATGGGGGAGAGGCTGGAAGAGCTCCGACATTTGGCACACATACGACATAGGCAGTCAGGGACGAGATGAGCAGTGGGGGGGGGGGGGACATGCCACCCGCTGTTCCGTGCCCCTCCCCCACCGCATCCCCGACACCTGCCAGGCGTTTGAGGACATGTGATCCCCACATGTTAGTTGAGGCGGCTCTGGGACTGACAGGCAGGCCATCCATGTCCGGAGTCTGGCTGGTTGGTCGGGTGGATGACATTTCCCAGTGGCTGAGAACTCATCCTTTGCACTTAGTTTAACAGATCGAAGATAGCGAAAGAATGATGAAAGATGGAATCACAGAATGAATGAATGAATGAATGAACGAACGAAAGAAAATAATTAACTGGGAGGATGAATGACAGAACGAGGGTGCAGATCTGCCACCGAACGTTTGTAAGGACACCTGTGACATGGCCAAAACCAGGAAGGCACTCCTTGTGGCTGTGTGTGCAGGAGACTTTCCCTAGAGGATGGGGGCGCAGGGGAAAGCTGTGCAGCAGGGGGCAAGCAGGGGATGGGGGGGAAGGGATGACACCAACAAGAATCTCCCCCCACCCTGGGGCTGAGATTTAGAACTCCGGGTTCCGATCTGGAAGTTTCCACCACTGGCATCCCTGGGTCTCAGTTTCTCGGTACAGTGGAGAGGTTCATCCCTCCCAGCTCTGGTAGGATGTAGCTCTCGGAGTCCCACGTGGGGAGGGCTAAGGAGGACAAAGAATTCACGGATGGCCCTTGACTGCAACAGCCTCACCTCCACCCCCCACATCAGCCCCGCACTCCAGCGTGTCATCCCTCAAACCTCCAGCTCCAAAGGTCACCTCCTAGTTTTCCAGCTCAGACCCTGCCTTAGCCCCAGGGCAGCTGTTCTCTGAGTCCCTGAGCCCACCGAGCCTTAGCCCCCCATGCAGGGCCATCTGCCCCGTATGGCGACCCGTTTCCCTCGCCTCTTCCCCAGCCTGGAGTCCTTGGTCCAGCCTGATCATCACCGCCCTGCCTCTCCCTCCCCGCCCTCCATCCATGATACTCTCCTGGCAAAACCCCAGACTCTGGTTGGGTCTGGGTTTTGCTTAAGAACCAGCACACCTGGACTGTTGGGCTCACTTTAGAATCCAAACTGTAGATCCCGAGTGGGCCCTCAACTCCTCCAACACCCCCCTAGAAGCTTCCCATCCTCATTCTTGACATGGCTGATGCCTGCCTTCTACTCTCTGCATCTTCCACACTCCCGGCCTCAATTCCAGCTGGTGATGGTGCCACAGACTTCAGAGACAGAAATGGATACAGTCGCAGGAGAGCCACCTGACACCGCCCACCCCCCAACCTCGGTGATGGTCCCCTGCTGGGCTCTACCCTTCGTGTCCTCTGTGTCCTCTACTCTTCGTGTCCGAGTGATGCTTCATCAGCCATTTCTCCCTCCCGAGTGGACCTTTGTCGTTATCCTCTGGGTGTAAGTACGCCTCATCGCCCGTCTTATTGAAGCCCTGCCATGGTACCCTCATTCCCGTACCCGCTGTTTTGTGCCCCTCCCCCACCGCATTCCCATCCCATCGCGCTCCAGCCAGCCCTTTGTCACCATCATTGACCTGCAGTGACTCTTGTCCACGCTACCACTGACCTACATTTTGCCGAAGTCAAAAGTCAGTTCTCTAACCTCAGCTACTCAGTCCGTCGGTGACATTTGACACACTTGGTCGCTTCCTCCTTCTTGAAAAACTTTCTTTTCCAGATTTCCCAGATGCTACCCTCCCTGGGTTTCCTCCTACTCGCCCACAGCTTCCTGTCAAGCTCCTTCACTTTCCCCCCCTCCTCCGCCATCTCTGAATGATAGTTGGCCTGAGGGACCCGAGCTGACTTTGGCTCTGTCCTTACCTTCACTCCCACCCATAGTGGCTGTCATTGGGTTCTGTGCCTTCAGGAACCATCTACTGCCCGGTGGATCTCAAATCTTTATCTGTGGCTGAAACTTCTCCCTTGAACCGCAGACATCTGTCTTTAACTCCCCTTCAGCTACCTCACATCTCCACGGGAACACTGGAGAAACATGCCACGGCCACCGCTAGGTTCTACCTTCCTTCCACCCGGCCCCAAATCTGAGTCCTTCCCAAGTTATCCCACCCTAAATAGTTGGCAGTCGGCCAGCTGCGGAGGCCTGAAACCAGGAATTGTGACTTCCCTCTGTCTCTTACCCTCTCATTCTGCCTCCATGTTAGACCCACACGACTTTTCTCCATTTCACTGTCCTAGCCCTGGACCAAAACATGGTCAGGTCTAGCCTAGGCCATCCCAGGGACATTCTAACTGGCTTGCTGCTCTCGTGTCCATTTTGCCCCTTCTGTTTATCCTACACACTGAAGTCAGGGAGAGCTTTCTAAAGCCCACGTAGGACACATCATTCCGCTGCTTGGAAGCCTCTGCTCATTGCCCTTTGTAGTCAGAATAAAACCCACCCCCCTGACTTTGACCTGCAGGACACACCAGGTGTGGGCCCTCCCATCCCCTCCAAAATCACCTCTTTCTTCTCCCCTCCCTCCTCACTGCATCCCAGCCACAGCAGCCCTCTCTCTGAGCCTTGACTGTCCCAGATCAGCCTGGTTCAGGGTATCTGACCAACCTTTCTGCTTGGATCTGTCCCCCTCCCCTCAAGTTCTCTCACGGTCTTCACATGGCGGCCACCTTTTCATCACCCTCGTTCCAGTTCAGCTGTTACCTTCTCCGAGAAGGCTTCCCTGACCACCCCACTCTGTGACACTCAACAGCGCTGCACTCTCTTCCTTACCGTGCTTCCCAGGACTGGAAGGGCTCTCATTTATCTGTGTGCTTACGTGTTGACAGTCTGTTTCCCCGCTCTGCACCCAGCCTCCTCAGGGACCATGTTTTGCCATGTCCCTGGTCCCATCCGAAGTCTAGAGTAATGCCTGTGTGGCAGACGTCCCTCTTTGTTGACTGACCCACCCTGTCACCACCATGCTCACAGCCACCTTGAAAGCAAAGCTCTAAAGTCCCGGCAAGAGAGACACTAGGTTAAGGAACTGCTCGGGTGCCGTTTATGTCAACATAAAACCTGTTTTCCTTCGCATAATCCTCATGGAGCTTCAGGATCCTATCATCCTACTGAAATTTGAGAGAAATGTTGACAGTCCAGCCTCTTCTTATTATGGGTGAAATGAACAAAGTCCGGAAAAGACATGTGACTCATCCCAGGTCGCATAGCTGGGCAGGACCAAAAGTTGGATTTAAAACTCAGTCTCCAGGCGCCCAGGTGTCCCACTCTTGATTTTGACTCGGGTCGTGATCTCACGGTCATGAGAGGGAGCCCCGTGTCGGGCTCCGCGCTCAGAGGGCAGTCAGTCTGCTTGAGGTTCTCTCTCTCTCTCTCTCTGTACCCCTCCCTCTCCATGGGCATGCACACATCCCCCCCCCCCAAAAAATAAGTAAATCTTGAAAAAAAAAAAAACTCAGTCTCCTCAAGGTGATAGAGATGGAGAATGAATTAGTGGCTGCCCGTGGGCAGGGGCGACATGGGGTTGGGAGCCGGTGTAGCTATCAAGGAGTGACAGGAAGGAGGTCTTTGCCTTGGCAGAACAGCTCTGTACCTTGTGTGCAGTGGTGATTACAACAGATCTACATGGGTGATAAAATGACAAACACACACATTGTCCCGGTATCCGTTTCCTGATTTTGAGACTGGGGGTAAGATGTACCCACTGGGAGGAACAGGGCAAAGGGAACCTGGGACCTCTTCCTACTATCTTTGTCACTTCCTATGAGCCAGCAATGATTTCAAAATAAAAAGATTACTAAAAAAAAAAAAAAAAAAAAGTCAGTTTCCTGCCTCCATGTTCAAACGGTTTTTTAAACATTGTTAAACATCATTAGGTCAAATTTAAGCTCAGGGTATGTGTTTAGGGTCTCAGGCAAAGCCTCAATTATTGCATTTGTTCATGTGTAGTTCATTTAAAAAAGTCTTTTTTTTTTTTAAGATTTTTAATCTATTTATTTCACAGACAGAGATCACAAGTCAGACAGAGATCACAAGTAGGCAGAGAGGCAGGCAGAGGCAGGGGGTGGGGGAAGCAGGTTCCCCACCGAGCAGAGAGCCCGATGTGGGGCTCGATCCCAGGACCCTGGGATCACGACCCAAGCCGAAGGCAGAGGCTTTAACCCACTGAGCCACCCCGGCTCACCTCTGTGCAGTTCATTTAAACTAGTCATTTGGGCGTGGGGGGATATAATTCTCAGTCCCTCCACTGCACTGGTAATGCAAAGTTGAATCCATCTTCTCCCTCCTTCACACCTGACCGTGACTTTCTTGTCACCAAATGTGTTTCCTGCTCACACAGACACAAGAGAAAGAAGACCTCAAGTTCAGGGATGTTTCCTGGGCATCTGGGTGGACCTCCGTGGGGCATGAGATGCATATTTATATATAATATATACACATAGTTACCATGTGCTATAGTTTGTGGACTTCTGAACTAAAACATATTATCAATAAATCTATTCTTCCATGTTTTATCCCCCTCCCAGCTTGCCTGTGGTGTTCGGTTGCTTTTGTTGTAGTTTTGTTTGTTTTTCCGATTTCGTTTCCATTTTTTTCTTATTGGGGTAAAAGATACAGAACATGAAATTTACCATAACCATTTTTATATATTTTTTTAAATTTTTTATTTTTTATTAACATAATGAATTATTAGCCCCAGGCGTACAGGTCTGGGAATCGTCAGGCTTACACACTTCACAGCACTCACCATAGCACATATCCTCCCCAATGTCCATAACCCAACCACCCTCTCACTCCCCCCCCATAACCATTTTTAAGTGTGTGGTTCAGTGGTATCAACTCCATTTGCGATGTTGTGCAGCCATGACCACATCTGTGTGGGGACTCCATCCAAATGCATAGCTCCTTTCATCTGTGAAACCGTACCCATCAGAGAGTAACTCTCCATTTTCTGGCTCTTTCCCCCACCCCGTCCCTGGCAATCACCATCCTGCTTTCTGTCTCTATGACTTTGACCCCTCATATATGACTAAGTGCCTCAAAAATGGGATCATCCAGAATTTGTCTTTTGGGTCTGGTTTATTTCACTCGGTATAACATTGTCAAGGTTCATCCATGCTGTCGCAAGTGTCAGAATTTCCTTCCTTTTTAAGGTCGGACAATATTCCATTGTATGCATATACGGCATTTTGCGTATCCATTCATGTGTCATGGAACTTGAGTTGGGTGGTTATTGTGAATGGTGCTGGCTTGAATTTGCTGTACACGTAGCTCTTCAAGAATTTGCTTTCAATTCTTTTGGGTATATACGTATCCACAAGTGGGGTTCCTGGACCATATGGTAATTCTATATTTAGATTGGTTTTTTTTTTTAAGATTTGTTTATTTATTAGAGAGAGAGAGAGAGAAAGCATGAGTGAGAGGGGTAGAGTGAGAGGGAATCTCAAGCAGAGCCCACACTGAGAGCAGACCCGGATGCGGTGCTCGATCCCAAGACCCTGAGATTACGAGCTGAGCCAAACCAAGAGTCATACGCTCCACAGACTGTGCCCCCAGATCCCCCTATGTTTAGTCTTTTGAAGAAGCGCTAAACTATTTTCCACCATGGCTGCACCACTTTACCCTCCCACCAACAGAGCACAAAGGTTTTAATTTTTCCGCTCATTTTCTGGATTTTGCTTTTTGTTTTTGTTTATGTTTGTTTGTTTGTTTTTGAAAGGCAGACAGCCACATGTGGCATGTCATCTAGCTGTGTCTGGAGCCTTGGAAGCTTGACTCTATGACATTCTCCTACAAATGGATCCCGAGAGCTTGTTTGGACCTCCTAGCAGGGGAACGAAGCTACTGATATGCCCTTGACCAGAAGAATGGTCCTCCCGTATGGGGGAAGGGCGTCCTCTTCCATGGAGAGCATGGAGAGTGGTGAGGGTGAGGAAGTGACACCTGCCTAGCCAGTCAGATCAGCCTCATCAACCTGGCGATTAATGGTGTGACAGATGTCCCAGCCAAATTGCCCTCATATCCTGTTTTCTGGAGGGTTTTTTTGGACAGTAACCATCCTAATGGGTGTGAGGTTGTATCTCACTGGATTTCCATTTCTTTCATGATTAGTGATGTTAAGCATCTTTTCGTGTGCTTTTTTGGCCATTTGCAAATCTTCTTTGGAGAAAGGTCTATTTAAGTCCTCTGTCCATTTTATAGATGTATGTATGTATGTATGTGTGTATTTAGAGAGTGCAGATAAGCAGGGGTTGGCGGGGAAGGGGATAGAGAGAATCTTCAGCAGGTTCCACACCCAGCACAGAGCCCTCCATGGAGTTTAAACTCACAACCCTGAAATCATGACCTGAGCAGAAATCAAGAGTGGGATGCTTAACTGATGGAGCCACCTAAGTGCCCCAGCCCTCTGTCCATTTTAAAATCAGGCTGTTTGCTTTTTTTTTTTTTTTTTTGAGTTTTAGGATTTCTGTATATATTCTGGGTACTGATTCCTTATTAGATAGATGATTTGCAAATATTTTTTTCAAATTCAGTGGGCTGCCCTGTTACTCTTGATATTGTCTCTTTTTTCCTAGCACCATTTTTTGAAGAGACTGTCTTTTTCCCGCTGCATAGTCTTGCCTCCTTTGTCGAAGATTAACTGACCATATAATCATTGGTTTATTTCTGGGCTTTCATCTTGTTCCATTGATCTGTGTGTCTATATATATTTTTTTCTATGTGTCTGTTTTTGTGCCGGTACCATGCTGTTTGGATTACTACAGCTTTCTTGTGTATCTTGAAATCTGGGATTATGATGCCTCCAGTTTTGCTCTTCTTTTTCCAGATTGCTTGGGCTATCTGGGGTCTTTTGTGGTTCCATTCAAATTTTAGGATTATTTGTTCTAGTTGTGTAAATTCTGTGGGTTTTTAATATATAACTTTTATTATGTTGAGGTCATTTCCTTCTAATCCTAGTTTTTTGGGGATTTTTTGTCATGAAAAACTGTTTAATTCTGTCCAATTCTTTTTCTGCAACAACAGAGATGATCATGTATGTTTTTTCCCTTCATTCTGTTAATGGGATGTATTACAACAGTAAGTCTTCATATGCTGAAGCATCCTTGCATTCCAGGAATAAGTCCCACTTGGTCACGGTGTAAAATCTTTTGAATATGCTGCTCAAGTAAGCTTGCTGGTATTTCATTGAGAATTTTTGCATCAATGTCCATAAGGGATGTTGGTCTGTAATTTTCTTATAGTGTCTTCGTCTGGGGTTTTAGTATCAGGGTAATGCTGACTTCATAGAATGACTTAGGAAGTATTCCCTCCTCATCATTGTTTTTGAACAGTTTTGAGAAGAATTGGTATTAGTTCTTTAAGTATTGGGTAGACTTCACCAGTGAAGCCATCGGGTCCAGAGTCTGTTGTTGTTTTGCCTGAAGATTTTTTTTTTTTAAGATTTTACTTATTTATTTGACAGAGACACACAGAGAGAGGGAACACAAGCAGGAGGAGTGAGAGAGAGAGAAGCAGGCTTCCCGCTGAGCAAGGAGCCCAATATGGGGCTCCATCCCAGGACCCTGAGATAATGACCTGACCCGAAGGCAGATGCTTATGACTAAGCCACCCAGGCATCGCTTGCCTGAATATTTTTGATTACTGATTCAAACTCCGTACTAGTCATAGATCTATTCAAACTGTCTACTCCTGCATGATTTTATCTTGGTAGGTTTTGCATTACTAGGAGGGGCTCTCCTCTTTGTGACTGTGAGATTAGAGGTAGCAATCAGCAGTCAGAGCACAGATCCCTGTTATTTGGAGGACAGGGTCCTTTTTGCCCACCAGGGTTCCCACAGACTGTGTGCAAGCTGCCCCAGGAACACAAGGCACAGCTGCCTGCCACCTGGATGGGGGTGGGGGATGGGCAGCTGCTACTGTGCTAAGAGCTGAAATTGACTGAAATTAACTGCAATTTACTGCCCAAGCCTTCCTCTGGAACTTGCCAGCCTTTAATGGACTGCAGACTTCTAAAATAGTTACATCAGACAGTCAGTTGCCAGTGCAATTGTAGTCTAGGTGAGGAGGTAGATCCCTGTTGCTTCCTGCTCGGTGATCTTCCCAGGATCCTCTCGGCAGGGTTATATTTTAATTGTACCCGCTTGAGAAATCAGCTATGGGAGCTGAAATTCAACCAATAACTTACCAAAACTTGCATTAGTCTCCTGTCAACATTTTCTCAGAACAAAAGTGGTTAAGAACTTTGAGACTCAAGAAAATAATTTTTTTTGCTCTTTTGACAAAGCAGTAACAGAACTTTCATTAACAATTAAACTCCAGACTTCTTATACTGCATATTTCCCCATATGCCCTGTCCCCTGGGTTTTCTATATCTGTCTCCACCCACGCCTGCATCCCCATTCACATCATCACCAGGGGACTAGGGAGCAGCCATTTTTCACAAAGTGTTTCTGCTTCTCTGGCTACAGAGCTGACGTATTGGGCGGGGGGGGGGGGGGGGGGGGCACTGATCCAGTCTGGGCCCATGAGAATTTTGGATTTGCAACTCATTGCTGTCTGTCTAATTTCTGGATTGCTCAGGCAGTACAGCTGTTGTTAAATGGAGGACCTGGAGCCGCCGGGCCCATGTTGACCGCTACATGAAGAAAACTGGTGAGTGGGAAAAAAAAAAGAAGTCAACATTCAAAAGAAAGTGGAGACGGGAGACAGAGAGAAAAAGTCTTGATGACCATTAAATGCCTGGTTCCATTTGTCCCTGAGGTCCAGCTGCCATCCACTCTTCTTTGGCAACCAACAGCTAAGAGCCCCCACTTTGCTCAAGCTAGTGTGAGTTGGTTTATTGTCATTTGCAACCCAGAGAGCCCAGAGTAACCTAATAGCCCCACTCCCTCGCTTAACAGATGAAGAAAGAGATTATGAGAAAGGCCCTGACTTCCCAAAGGCTGCGAGGTAAGTGAGTACCTGGGCTATAATGAAGTCTTGAGTTTCCAGACTGTAGGTCCCATGTGTTTCCGCCCAGCTACTGCTACTGCCGTTGCCATGTGACATTTCCAAAGCCTGTAGGAGACTGTAGATTTCCAAAGCCCTCAGTTGGAAGGAAATGCCTCTGTACCACCTCCTATCCGCAAAACAAAGGGAAAAGGATAAAAATAGGAGACCACCAAAACAGAACTAGGAACCTAAGACCTGGAGGGTCGACACAGGAAACTGAGAATGGGAAGAACAAAGTCAGCCTTGTTAGAGGTAGAAACTATTTGTGGCTGAGCTCTCACATAAGGAAGACGGGATCAAAGGAGATCTTTATCTCTTTGCAAAATTCTCATGCAGGTTCAGTTCAAATTGAGCCAATAAAAATCCTCCCAACCCAGGCTAAGGGAGATGCGAGACCCACTCAAGGGTCAGCTGCCCATGGGTCCCCAAGCCTTCCAGGCTTCTGAGGTCACCCTTATATAAGATATCTTGAGGGGGGAGGTCTAGGTGCCTGCCTCCGCATAGTGGTCCACCTTGCCAGCCTGGTGAGGTCTTGTAGGTGGCACTTTCTTCCTGTTTCCCTTACCCCACCCACCTCCCAAGCCCCACTGACCAAGTCATGTGTATGGGACGTTCCCTGAAGATTTGGGGTAACAAGGGTGATGGGCCTGGCAGGTCGTGTGATATATATGCAGGAACAATGTGGTCACTGCCACATGGATGACCTAAGAGCCTGGACTGGAAATCTGTGGTAAGATGTATAGACAAGCAAGAATTTGTCTCCTGAACCACCTGTTAGTTCCATCCCAGGGAACTTTCTGGAAGCAGCGTTTACAGCCCCATGAGGCAATTGTGTGAGGGTTTCAGGAAGAACTGGCTGGAAGGACAAGGTGCTTGGTGAGCTCCACTTAAAGCTACCACGGACATGGCAGATTTTTACCCAGGACAAGCAGAATACCTCCAGTAACGGGGGGGTGGGGGGGGAGGAGGCTGAGAAACCACAGGGCCCAGCCCACTGGCCTCTGGTGCCCCCCGAGCCTGCCACCATCACACAGCACTCTGATTGGGTTCCTGAGGCAGAGCCCAAGTTCTGGGCAACCCCAAACCCCAACCTCCGCAGAACCTGCCCAGAGGGTGAATTTCTTTTTTGTTGTTGTTGGGTTTGGGGGGGGGGGTTGTTTGTTTTCTTTCTTTTTTTTTTTAAGATTTTATTTATTTATTTGTCAGAAAGAAAGCACAAGCAAGAGGAGCAGCAGGCAGAGGGGAAGCAGGCTGCCCACCAAGCAAGGAGCCAAACGTGGGACTCGATCCCAGGACCCTGGGATTATGACCCGAGAGGAAGGCAGACACTTAATGACTGAGCCACCCTGGCCTCCCCAGAGGGTTACATTTCAAACACATACATGATGTGTATTAGTCATCCCCGACCTTGAGACTCCAGCCTTCCCAGCTCGGGTCTGCCTCACATGGGGTTTCCCTGGGCCCCAGCTGCAGCTGGGTCTCTCTTCTTCTCCCCGTGTTCCCAAAAGAGCCCCAGACTCTTCCAGAGTGGGCTGAGTCTGTAGCATTTTAACTCTTTTTATCTAAGACTTTCCATTCTCTGAGGCTTTGCTTTCCATGCACAAAAATGTTAGCCAAGGTGCTTTTCCTGATCCAGGGAGCAATTGTCTCTGTAAAAGTGATTCTGCTGAATTCCTGACCGACAGATACCATTCACAAACCCTAGCCAAAGTTTTCATAGAGCAAAACAAATGCCCCCCATCTCCAAAACATTAACCCGATCCACGAGTGTGGTTTACTGCACTCCCCATACCCAAAAGTGGGACATACATTCTTTTTTTTGAAAATTTCTTTAAATTAAATTCATTAGCATATGGTGTATTATTAGTTTCAGAGGTAGAGGTAGAGGTGATTCATCAGTCTTGTATAACACCCAGTGCTCATCACATCACGTGCCCTCCTTACTGCCCATCACCTCGTTACCCATCCCCCCCCCCGCCTCCCCTCCAGCAACACTTGGTTTGCTTTCTATGATTAAGAGTCTCTTATAGTTTGTCTCCCTCTCTGATTTCATCTCGTTTTGTTTTTCCCTCTGTTCGTCCATGTTCCTCTATTTTGTTTCTTAAATTCCACAAATGAGTGAAATCATATAATTGCCTTTCTCTGATTGACTTATTTCAGCAAGCATAATACCCTCTAGTTCCAACCACATCGTTGCAAATGGCAAGATGTCATTTTTGATGGCTGAGTAGTATTCCATTGTATAGAGACATAGCACATCTTCTCTATCCATTTATCTGCGTTCGATCTGCACCAGCAGAACTCGCCTAGAAAATCCAGATCTACTGTCATTATTTATTTTTCTATGGATCGCACCATGCTCACACCAGAAATGGGAATGGATCAATTGCACGACTCTCATTTAACATGGGAAACATGGGGACTCCCCAGGGCAGCTTCTCAGGCTCAGACACAGGAGAAAGCCTTGGGGAGTCTCTGGAATCCTAGGCACAAGCTGTGAGAACGGGATGGGTTCAAAGTCAAGAGTGCTTGGCAGTCCCTTGGAACTGCTCAGTGGCAGTGATCTGTTTCATCCAGTTTCCCCAGAGCACCTGGACATCATCTGTCAGGTTGACTGCCTTCCCCCTGGGCTTCCTCTCCTTTGTAGCTCCTCTTTGATGCCATTTCCACCAGGCCCTCTGTACTGGACCTGCAAGCTCACGGAGGACTCCAGCTCTCTGTGGGGTGGGAGGAACCTTTCCAGTCCTGGCCACAAGGGGTAGGCTGCTCCCCACTGGCCCTAGTCTCCTGCGGTGATCAGTGTTGATAGCTCCGTGAGCAGAGGGCAAAATGCCTGATGGATGATGAGGACCTTCTGCTTCTTCCTCCTTCCAGACCCACCAAAATCAAGCCAGTATGCCGCTCCTCTTCACTGAGATTTCACTTTCTACCTCCTCGATGGGAGAAAGTCTTAAAGTTGAATTCCTATAGCCAGGATAGACTGTTTTCCATAGGGTGACAGGAAGGCAGGTTTGAACAATGAGGTCCACAGACCCCCAAAAGTTTCCTGGAGAGAATTCAGGGAGTCTGTGAACTTAAATGGGAAAGCTATTATGCTTTGATTTTCAGAAACCTCTACCTGCAATTTGGTGTGAAGGTAGGCAACAAGCCACAGCAGGAGTTGTGAACATATCCCACAGAAGCCACAGATATTGTTACACCTTACAGGCCTTGTCAGTGCCTTGAAATATCATTTACACTCAGAACTACTTTAAGATTAAGGTAGTTATTAGACTCACTGCCAGATCTCTTAATATTTAGTATTTTTATAAAGAAGCACATGCATTATTTTAATCATAATTTTCCTGACTATTTTGGTTATTGAACCTTAATACAGTTTGTTTCTTTGTTCCTATGTCTTTTATGTTATACATTAAAAGCACATTTGTTTATTTTTCTGAGAAGGGGTCCAGAGACTTCCACAGATTGCCAAAAAGGCCCAGGGCAAAAATAAAATAAAATAAAAATTAAAAAATAAAAATAAAATCTCTGAAAGACTCTGTGAAGAGGTTCCAGGCAGAAGATATTTTGGGTGTTGGCAGGGGGGGAGTGGAATTCTATTTTTTGAAGAGAAAGTGAAAGCCATTTGTTTGGGAAGGGCATTTGTTTCTGCGAGGTAATGATGAAGGCTTGGAGGTACAGACGGTAGCATCCCCATGGGGCTGCCACGAGCCTCTCTCTCTGGTGCCCGCCAGCCACCTGGTCTCATCCATCCCGTGTCCCTCGGTGGACTCGGCCAGGGCCACCACCTTCCCCTCCCGTGTCTTTTATATCCTGTCCCTTGATTCACCTGTGTCCACACGTGCATCGCACGTTCCCTCTGTCACGTTTTGATCCAGTGCCTGCCAAGGTTGGTGACACATCACGCATGCGTCGGCCACATGTGCTCATACAGATTTCATATGTGAGTCACTTGTCCACTGGGCAGCATGTCCCTGGTAAGGCCTGGTGTGTGTCTGACATGTACCAACAGGGTAGCTCATTCATTCATTCTTGAGTTCCTACTCAACGTGGCAGCCACTATGTTAGGCTCAGTGGATGCAGCAGGGAACAAAAAAACCCGAAAAGCCTTGCCTTCCTGAAGGCAAGAAATAAATGGCAGGGCAGTCGCTGAAGATTCGATTGCAAATTACTGTTCTTCAATAGAACCCCAACAACAGCAGAGGAAGCTTATGAATGAATAAGTAGGCATCAGACATAAATAAATGTACTTTTACCTATGCTCCTAGCTGATGAGCCACGGGAAGGCATAGAGCAAGGGCAGGGGGCTCGGTGTTGTGGGGCGGAGCGGGTACAACTGTAAATCCGAAGGTCCCGGCAGGCCCCCTGAAGACTCCTTAGAGCCAAGACTTGAAGGAGGCTTTGATGAAGGACACACGTTCTGGGCAGAGCGAAAACAGGTGCGAAAGCCCAGGGGTAGCAGCGTGTCTGGAATGTAGGAGGAACATCCAGGACGCCCATGTGACCAGAGGGGGGGAAACCATCGGAAAACAATAGGACTGAACCAGTTTCTCCCAGTCTCCAGGAATTCCAAGTTGGCTTGTTACCCTCTGCCCTTGACGCCGTGTGCCACGCCCAACTGTGACACAGAGGCCCAGCCCTGAGCGACCGTTGTGCGAACCACAGCTCATTGTGAAGCTGGGTCATTGGACACAGTCCGATGAGTGTGACCTCAACGGACAAAAACAAAGATCAGAAAACCTTTCTGTGGTGGTGAGTATGGCTGCTGGACCAGAAAATGAAAATCCTGTTCCTAAAGGGAGAGAGAGAGGGAGGTGGGGGAAAGATCGCAGCTCTGTCCCATGGTCAACATGCTGGCCTCACTGGGTCTGTTCCCACTTCTGTAAAACGAGCTCAAAATGCCCTGGATTGTGAGGCTAGAAAGCAAAAATGAGCCTCCAGGTCCCAGCCTGGCTGTGGCTTGGGCCAGCAGTCACCCCCTCCACTCCTGAACCCTCAAGGCCCCTTGTTTCTCCTTTGGCCTCACCTTCCACGAAATTCAAAACTAACTTGAGGACCCAAGGGTCAGCTTGGATGCAAGGTGGAGATCTGTCTGTCTGGCTTGTGTTCTATTTTTAATCCGAGTTCTCCCACTTAGCATAATGCTTCAAGTCCTCCTGGGGGAAAAAAGCTGGAGCCTAAATCCTAACCAAATAAAAATGTGAATTAGAGCTGGCACAGTTAGTCTCCTAAGCATTGGAGAGAACAGGGAAACACATTTCTAAAGCCCCACTTGTCACCTTCTGGGGGCTGAACGCCACCCTCTGGGACTCCTTGTCCTCTGCTGCCATCGTCTGGACAGAGGAGGGACTGCAGAGACTCAGGGAGACAGAACGACGGGGCCAGATGGGGAGGGGACAACATGAACTGAGCCCCTTTCCTACTGATCGAGAGACCCAGGGCCCACTCCGGAAGGGCCAGCCATTCACCTCACATGAAGAGACAGGGAGCCTGTCTTGAAAAGCTCGTTTCTAGGCCCATTTCAGGGCTCCAAGGGGACCCAATGTCAGTGGAGGGGATCCCAACAATGATAGATGTACCCTCTTTTCCTTCTACAAAAGAGGAAACTCAGACCAAGGCAAGTAATGTGTTTTTCTCGGGGCACCTGGGTGGCTCAGGTGTTAAGCATCTGCCTTTGTCTCAGGTCATGGTCCCGGGGTCCCGGGATCAAGCCCTGCATGGGGCTCCCTGCTCACAGGGAAACCTGCTTCTCTCTCTTCCACTCCCCGTGCTTGTGTCTCCTCTCTCACTGTCTCTCTCTCTGTCAAATAAGTAGATAAAATCTTTTTTTTTTTTAAGTGTTTTTCTCAAGGCTGAACTACACCTTAGGGACAGAGTCAGCATTCGAACCTGGAACCCTGAGCCAAATCTTGGGTTGCTTCAGAGCCTGGCCACTCAGAGGACAGTCTGTGACCAGCGGGCTCTGCACCCCATGGGAGATTGCTAGAATAATGCAGGATCTCGGGCCCCACTGGAAGCTTACTGCATCAGACTCAGCTCTTTAACAGATCCCCCTGGACCACCCACAATGTGTGTCAGAGTGTGTGATGCGCTGATGTTGAACACATAGGCGTCCGACTTCCCTAGGAAATCCCCAGGGTCGACACGTCCGTTTGCTGTAAAGAAACTCAGATGATCTAGGACAATGGAAAGTAGAAAGCGATACGCATGGCGGTGTATAAATATCCTTCTCAATATTTTCTGTGTGCATGTACACATTTTTATAAAAACCAGATTGTACTCCCCATGCTCTCCTGTATGCTTTGCTTTTTACTTCGGGTTCTTAAGTATGATTTCTGTTTTGAAGTTGTTCAACGAAGATTTGCTAAAATGAAAAAATTGCCTAAAACAAGAGTCAGGGGTGTATGCATTCTCTATTGCTGCATTTCAAAATTACTCCCAGACCGAGCACTTTCAACCAACAAATCTTTACTATCTAACAGTGTTTCTGAGAGTCCGAATCTGGGAGCGGCTTGGTGGGTAATTCTGGCTCAGAGTCTCGCGAGACATCACCAACCTGTTGCAGGTACGGCCACCCGAGGGCTATGCCACCTGCTCCAAGCCAGCCCTGTCGCTTACCTGCCTCACACCACTGCCATTTGTCCTGTCAGGGTTCCCCACCTCCGCCCCTACGCTGCTCTCCACCATCCGTTCAGTTACCAGCCACGGTGAACTTGGAAAATGGCAAATCCAACCTTGTTGCCTCCTGCTTAAAAGCCGCCCAGGGTTTATCATGGCTCTTAGAATAAAGTATAAAAAATAAAAGGAGGGGCGCGTGGCTGGCTCAGTCGGTTAAGCATTGGACTCTTGAGTTCAGCTCGGGTCCTGATCTCCTGGGTCATGAGATGGAGCCCCACATCAGGCTCCCCACTCAGCATGGGTCTGCTTGAGGATTCTATCCCTCTGCCATTCCCTCTCTCGTGCTCGCTCTCCCCCCCCCCCACCTTTTATTTATTTAAATAAATAAATAAAATCTTTAAAAATAACTTAATAAAATAAAAGTCTACACAGCCTGGCAGGTCCAGCCCTTCCTGGAGGCCCTCTCTCCCCTCCTGGCCTCATCCCCTCGCCGTCTGTGGTCCAGCTACATCGACCTCCTCCCAGCCCCTCCTGCGTGCCAAGCTCTGTCCCACCTGGACTCACTCTAACTGACACTCCTTCCACACACGCTCAGCACACACACATTTACATGGGTGCGTGTGCACACATAAGACAACCTCACAAACCGTGCTCCTGCTCGGTTCTGTCTCCCAGTGCCCAGCCAGTGCTAAGTCCTCCATAAATGCTTGTTGAACACACCATCTTTCATCCCTCCTATCGACGGCCAGCGTTCTCCCCTGGATTGTGGTTTGCCTTTAATTGTATTGCTTCTTAGCCGTCAGAAGTCTTACATTTGATGTAGTCAAATCCATTGGTCTTTCTTTTGGGATTTCTCTGTTGCTTTGCACACAGAACATTCCAGAGTTTTGAAGAAGACCAGGTGCCCGAGCAAGGGCCCGAGTTTGAGGAATTCAGCTTAGAAGGAACCAAAAGCTGACAGCCTGGATGGAAACCGGGTAAAAGGCAGTTCCGTAGGCGAGGGGGACCAGGTTCAGAGGCAGCAAGGACAGGGCTAAGCATGTCCTGGCCACCGGATTCTTGGCCAACGTGTCTCCATGGTGCTCACCAAGTCCCTAACGGGTTGGGAAGGTTATTAACACCCTAGCATGTCAAGAGAAAACAGGGCAGAGCCTCCCATCTGCTAGGCACTGACTTATAAGGTAAGAATTAAAGGACCAAATAGTACTTTATTAGATAGAGGCGCTCAGTGTGTGTGTGTGTGTGTGTGTGTGTGTGTGTGTTCACGTGCCTAAATGTGTCTGAGAGAGGTTTCAGCCAGAGAACAGGATCTCTGAAGAGCCTGAGTTGGAACATCTTCAGATGGTCTTCATTAGGTCCCTGAAGAGACCGCAATCACGTATTGTCTCATCCAAAACCCACCGATGGGGCAAGAAGAGGGTGTTCCTGATCAAGATGTGTGTGTCCTTGAGGGCCGCAGCCTAGCCTGGGTTTCCACGAAGGACAGGACCGGCAGGCTCTGGCCCTCCCATGCTTCCCCGCCCCTGAGCCGGGAGAATTATGGGCAACACCGTCATGGGCTACAGTAGCTGTGTCCGCAGGCGCCCTTGGCTGTTTCCAGTTTTCAGAAAAACGCCTGTGAACTACTGCCGTCCGGGAACAAGGTGCGGCCGGTAAGCTAGTGGGGTGGGAATGTCAATAAGGGTGCAGCTCAGGCCTGCCCCGCCCTCAGCCCAAGGTGACATGGGGAGGGGGAGATCTAGAACGGTCCGTGGGTTACAAGTCAGAAAATAATGGTGATACAGTGACTCCCAGTAGTTGGCAGGAGCCAGGCCCAGTGTTCTGCTTACTGCAACAGGAGGTTGTAGGTGTAACTCTTATCCCCACCTTACAGATAAGAACCAGCGCTAGAAGAGGTTCTCTAATTCAGTCAAGGTCACCCAGCGGCCTGTAGAAGATCAGGACCCATTGTTGCCTGGCTCTAGGGCCGGTGAGGGCAGTCCAGGTGCCCCGTGGTCTCCCAATCCCACAGGTGTCCATGGGCTGGGAATGGGCACACAGAAGGCAGGCCTAGGACCTTGGTGTCTGGCAGCTGGGGTAGGAGCCTGATGCTGGGGGGACAGACTTCGATTCCAGAAAGCAAGAGCTTCTTGGGGAGGTGGGGATGAGGCTATTCAGACATTTATTATAAGACAAGTTCCTCCCCTGCCCCGTCGCGGAGCTGGAATAGGACTATTTTAGGAACAACGAGAGCTGTGTGGGTTCCAAACAGTTGGCGGGGAGCCGGCTAAGTCAGGTACGGACAGAGCTGGGAGTACTGGAAACTGTGCCCATTAGACCAAAATGTCACCCGTGAGGAAGGCTGATGGGGTTTGCGCTACGCGACAGCTGGCAGCAGGAGGACACAGGACAAGGTGCCGATCTGGGCTGTGAGAGGCTCAGGCATGCTGATGAAGAACAGAGAGGAGCTGCCTCCCCTTGCCGGGAGATCCCGGCTGCCTGCCTGGAGAAGGAGGCCCTACACTGTGAGCTGGAGGCAAGGCAGGGAAACGGTGGGGGGAAACAGCCAGGCAGAGACCCCAGATTCCCTCCCTGGTGGTCCACCCGTCCCCACACTAGGAAGCCGGTCAACATGGTTCCTCTACTGACAACCTCAAAAGCAGGACTCCGGGACGTGTCTGCGCGTCTGTGTGTCTGTGTGTGTCTATAAACTTCCCCACTTCTGAGCTGGAAACCAGGACTTATTTGGCAAAGAATGTCATCCTGGGGAAGGAGACTGACCGCCCAGAAACAGGAACGTGTAGGTGGTTTCATTTCTCAGAGCTCATGATATGGTTTATTTATCCAAGGCTCTGGGATTTTTCAAAGGTAAATAATGGAATTGTTGAAAGTGTGAAAATCCATACTTGTGCAAACTTTGAGGGACTCTGTACATGTAAGCCCAGGGTCTGTGTTGGCTAAAGCTTGTGTGTGTGTGTATAAATACTGAGGGGAAGTATGAGAAAACCGAGGCTTATATCATTTTTTGAAAAGATTTTTTTTTTTTTTTTTGCAGAAAAGAGTCATGTGCTCTGAATTTTCACTGGAAGGGATTAGAAATATGACTTGTGTTAGATTTGTTTTGTTTTAATGAATAGACTTTATTTTTTTTTTTTCGAGTGGTTTTAGGTTTACAGAAACATGTAATGGAAGATATGGGCTTCCCACATACTCCCCCCCCCCACACCCACTGTCCCCCTTTGCTGATATCTTGCATTAGTGTGGTAAGTCTATTACAGTTGAGCCCATATGGACGCATTATTTTTTTTTTTAAAGATTTTATCCATTCATTTGACAGAGAGAGAGGAAGCACTAGCAGGGGGAGCCACAGAAGGAGAGGGAGAAACAGGGTTTCCGCAAAGCAGAGAGCTTGATGCGGGGTTTGATCCCAGGACCCCTGGGATCACCCCTGGGATCATGACCTGAGCTGAAGGCAGATGCTTAACCAACTGAGCCACCCAGGCCCCCATAATGCATTGTTATTAACTAAAGTCCGTATCCATGTGTAATCACTCAGCGATCACGCTTCCAGTAGCTCCCTCAACGAGGCAGGTGTATCTCAGCCCCAGCCCGGGGCCTCTGGCTCTATCTCTAGCATCTCTCTGCCAAGATGTTTGCCCCTTTGGGCTGGACTGGGGCAGCCCCTCCTCAGCAGCTTCATCTGATCCCCAGGAAACACTCAGCCTTCCTTCCCCCCAGTAAACCCCAAAAGCTGCCCCCTCTTCCAAGCCCCACCCTTTAGGTCTTCCATCCAGGAGTCAGATGCCCCAGACTCTAAGTTCCAGTGGACGCGTACGAAGCATTCCAAGGGGATGGCTTCCAAGCTTAAGGTAAGGGGCAGGCACCCCCAACCTACCACCTTCGTGGGGGTATTGATAGAGGGGCTCATGGCACACCGAAACTTTCTCTAAAATGCTTTCTCATCCAGCTTCCCACCCCTTCCTATATACCTAGGAATCATGTCGCCACATTGGTATCTTGGTCAAACAGTCAATTCTGAATTGAAGCATCTATTTGTTTCACCCAGAATTCCCTTCCCATATCCTTTTAATGGCATCAGGACCTCGTGCCTAAATGGCATTAAACTCATACCACCTTTTTTACTGTGGTTGTTCTCAAAGACCTCTCAGCCCAACAATGCTAGCCCCTGCTTTCAGTCCTCCCTCACCCAGATGCCCACCCTCCCTCAGAGAACCTCTGGAATCAGGGTCCAGAGAAAGATTCATAATGTCTACCATTTTGGCAGTAATATCTACCATTTAGCAAAACATTATGCCGGTCATTTTGTATGTATCATTTCAAATAGTCCCATAGCAATGCTGTGACATGGGTACTAATATTATTCTCATTTTACAGGAAAGGAAACAGGAAACCCAGAGAGGTTAAGTAACTTACCCAAGATCACACAGCCGGGTCAGGATAGGATAGTCCACTGGAATTTCATTTTGGCATCCATCCCTCCTCCCCCGTCAGCCCTCATGGTCCTGGGGGACACAACCGCCCTGCAGGGGAGGACCACGAGACCAGCAAAGGACACTCCCCAGAACACAATCCTCAGTCCAGGAGACAGATGTGTCTGAGGCCATACAATCAGAACACTGCTTGGGATGCTACTACTTCAGCTGGACTTGAACTTGCAGTATAGGTCTGGTGGCAGCTGGCAGCCACCCGGAGGGGAGAGCCCTCCTGAGAATGTGGTCAACACAGGGGAGAGAAGCACAGTGACCTGAAGAGGGGTACTGGTCCCCACCAAGCTCCTGGGCCCCTGCGGTCACCTCCACCCACACTGGTCAGACTCCCCTTCCCCTACTAAACTCAAAGGAGCAAAGTTGTCTCCTATCAAGAGCAAAAGCAGAATCCTGAGCCCGGCATTTGCTGGGAGGGGCCTGAGACGGAGGGCTAGCTCTAGTCACATTCCAGTGTCTGTTGGGATTTGAAGGGTCCCAATAATTAGACTCCATAACCCTCCCTCCCCCAGTTGTGAACCAGATGATCGACTGGAATCAGATGGTGACCAAGACGCCAGCTTTATGACTATGGCAGCAGGGGGACAGCGTGGTGTAAGTCAGCAATGGCAACCGGTTTTCTCACACTGCACCCCAGTCGTGGGCTTGCTGCCTATGGTCCTCCCCAGCCAGGGGCTGAGCCCAACAAGGCGTAGTGTAGAGCCCCGAGGAACCAAGCAGAGCACACCTCTCCCCTGGGCGCTGGCTCCCAAGGAGCAGGGAAGGGACTGAAAAGGCTTCCTGCCCTCCCACCCCCATCCATCCACCCCCATCCATCCACCCCCAGCAATCGGAGAAGTCACAGCTCCTCCCTTGGGAGCAGCCAGGGAAGGAGGGTGGAGAGAGAGGCCCGGAAGTCAATCGAACAAGCTCCTTCCACCTGGAAGCCCAAGAGAGATCTGAGGACCCCTGTCACCTCCCTGGAACAACTGAGAACCCAACGGAGGCTTAAGTCTCACCTCCGAAGTGGCATTCTCTTAGCTCCGAGTCCTCGACCTTGGCACTACTGATATTTGGGATCAGATCATTCGGGGGCGGGGAAGGGGGGGCTGTCCTGTGTATTGGAGGACATTTGTTTGCAGTATCCCTAGCATCTCACCATCTGCACTTCCAATCATGACTGTCCTAAATGTCCCCAGCTGTCCCCTGGGGATGGACCTGCCCCAGGCTGAGAAGCCCCCTTTTACCTGATCACAAGGAGGAGGAAGAACCACCATCCTAGATGCTCCAGCTTCAAGAGCTAGGGGAATGCGCTGAGATTGGAAAGGTAGGGACAGGGGCAAAAGGAGAGTGTGGCTGTCTATCCCGGAGATGTTTCTGGTGCCGGGAGTTGGGGGCGAAGCAGGAACCCAGTTCTTCGCTGGTAGAGCAAAGAGGAATAAATGTGGGGTGTACCTGCTGAATCAGGCAGGACGCTGACCCAACAGGGCAGCTGGGGGATTTCAACGAGGGATGGGAAGCATCCAGAGATACAGACAAGGGACAGCAAAGCACCTTCCGGATAGCGTTCCCTGGCAGCTGTTACCTTCCTGGTGCCTGAAGGAGCGAGGGCAGAAACTGGCCTTTGGACATGAGCATTGGCCTTTCACTGTGGGTGAGGGAATTCAGCCACTGCTCCCCCAGCCCGTCAGATCAAATAAACATCCTGACCTCGGGGCGTCTGGGTGGCTCAGTGGATTAAGCCGCTGCCTTCGGCTCAGGTCATGATCTCAGGGTCCTGGGATCGAGCCCCGCATCGGGCTCTCTGCTCTGCAGGGAGCCTGCTTCCTCCTTTCTCTCTGCCTGCCTCTCTGCCTACTTGTGGTCTCTCTCTCTGTCAAATAAATAAACAAAATCTTTAAAAAAAAAAAAAAAATCCTGACCTCACCCTCTGTCTATCCTCTCATCTCCTGATGGCGCCTCCCCAAGGCCAAACCCAACTGGAAGCTGGAAGAGAAGAGAACATGGCAGCTACGAGCCACAGAGTTCCACTTCCCCGAGCACAGAGCAAGGCGTTCGGAAAGCGGGTCTGGGGGCAAGTGGGGACTGCCCAGTGAGCACACCAGGGAGAACATTGCAAGGTTGGAAGTTATGGGTTAGAGCCACACAGAGCCACATGGACAGATCTCAGAAACATGGTACTGGGTGAGACAAAAAAGATAAATAACCTGTTTGTGTTTAAAATCCATGCACCTAGGGGCGCCTGGGTGGCTCAGTGGGTTAAAGCCTCTGCCTGTAGCTCAGGTCATGATCCCTGGGTCCTGGGATCGAGTCCTGCATCGGGCTCTCTGCTCAGCAGGAAGCCTGCTTCCTCCTCTCTCTCTCTCTGCCTGCCTCTCTGCCTACTTGTGATCTCTGTCTGTCAAATAAATAAATATTTAAAAATAAGATAAAATAAAATAAAATACATGTACCTAAAAAAAAATACAAAATCCAAAGCAGCAATACTCTTTTCACAAGGACAGCTACAAAGAAAAGATTCACTTGCTGAAGTATTTGCCTATGGCAGGAGAGGGGTTACAGAATGGCAAAAGGGACTGTGGATAGAAGAGAATCACAAACAAAAGAGGGTCTTTGCATGGACTAGCAATCACAGAACGACATGAATTAGATCTATGATACACTCAAATTTCTGCACAGGAAGCTGAAATGGGATGGGGGTTGGGAGGGGACATAAAAGCAAAGGAGGGAGGAAGGGGGACAGGAGGGAAGCAAGCTGATCTAGGAAGGGGCAGGTGGGTGTGAGTAGGAGCTGTCCAAGAGCGCCCACCCCTGCTCCAGAGGGACCCCAGCACAGATGGGGAAACTTCTTCACAGTTTCTATGAAAACGGAAGACACGTCAAGAGATTGTACAAGGTTCTCATTTCCCAAAATGATTCCAGAATTTTAAGGCCACTAAGCTTGACACCTTTGATTTTGGAACAAATTCAAGTCCAAAGACCCAAATTGAGCCCCGACGTTGCTTCCAGCCAGGCGTGAATCATCCAACAGATGGTGGGTGAGCCGGGCGAGCCCTGGAGGCTAGAGAAGCTCCCAAGACGAGCCTTGCCAAGCTAGGCAGCGGTCCTCTTCTGACAGGGGTGGCAGGACCAGGGGCCGTGTGGGTCCCCCTCTTTCTGGCTGCAGGGATTTGTGACTCTGCACGTTCAAGCAGTGGGTGGTGGGAGGAAGGGTGGCATCTGTCAGACAAGGAAGGCGGGGCTGGAGTCTAGCTCTTCCCCTTCCGTCTCTCAGGACCTCCCCCAGCACCTCCTCTTGTCTGCTTCTCACCTTCAACCTTCCCAAGGAGAAAGGGTTTCGTTGGCTCGACCAGTCACCATCCAATATGGAGACTCCTGACTGAGTAACTTCCATTGGTTCCGCCATCGTTAGCTCAACCAGGGCAAACTGGTTCTCTTGAAGCACAAAGCTTGGTGGCACTGGGGCTTTGTACCTGCCCAAGCGACAGGTGGCAGACAGAGTGGGTCTTAATTTTGAAAGCATCACCGCATTAGTCCATGAGCCCCTTGCCCCATGGCTGGGCCCCACCAAGATGGCTGAAACACCACCCTCTCCTGTCTCTGGCGCCAGTCTCAGAGGGGAAGGCTCAAAGGGTCCTCCTGGTCCCCACTTGGGGGCAGAGTTTAGTGGCAGGCCCATCTATTTTTATCCCCTCTAGATGAACCAGACTGTTCCATCTAATGTTTCATATCTGTAAAGGCTTGGGCTTTATTGATTCCCACCCAAACACTGTCCTCTACGCCCCCAGGGCAAGAATAAGGTAATGACAATTTTGCCCAACAATGTCCAGGAGGACTTGGCGACCAGTGCGGTCCGGACTGGTCTCTCTGGGGGGATACAAGCTGGGAAACTAAAGGCAGGGCCTCCCCAGAGCCTCCCCTTCCCAACCCTGCCAACTGCATCACCTTCTTCAGGGCAAAGAACGGGACCTCCAGAGCCACAGAAGCAGTAACAGTGCAGACGGCCCCTTGAAATACCGTGTTGCCTGTGGCTTTCAAAGGAATGAGATGGAGGACGTTAAGAAAGGAGGCTCCTGGTCATATTCTGCGGGTGCTAGAGGTTACCACAGAGACATCAGCGGCCCTGGTGAGCCCCCACCCCCACCCCCAATCATGCAGGCTCGGGCATTCACGAGCACTGTGGGTTTTACGGAGTATTTCAGAGCAAAACTGAGCAGGGAGAGTGGGGGATACATCACTCCTTCCAGAGCAAACTCTTCAGATATTTTATGGCCCATGACTCTTCCCAGTCCCTGGTCAGGGGGTGCCCACGGCTCTCTTCTTCATGTAGCCCCTGGAGGTTCTCAGCCTCCCCCCCCCACTTCCTGTTTCCTTGATCCTTTTTTGTTTGTTTGTCTCTCTAATCTTCATGAAAGCTGGGTCTGCACGCTGACCCATCTGGGGCCGGGCAGCGGGGGCCTGCCAGAGGGGACGGGCCTGGGGTCAGGGTCCGGCCATGCAGGGTGAAGCCGGAGATGACCCGGGCGCTCCCAGCCCACCTTGCCCTTAGCCTGTTCTGAGGCTTCTGTCCCAAAAAGAGAGGAGAGAAACCGGGGACAGAGAGAGAGCATCACTCAGCCCTCTGATGTCTCCGTGGGATCCCTGCCCTCCTCACCACCCCATCCCTCCCATTTACCTCTCTCTTTTCCTGCCCGTCCTGACTCTTCCCATGGACCCCCACTTCCAGGGCTCTCCTTTCTTTCGTGGAATAGTTTGGCTTCTGTCTGAGCTTCTAACCATACTCCTGCCCACTTCCCTTTCCATCACATTACTCAGGAAACCTCACTTATGACCCTCAACCTTTAGACCCAGCCCTTAGGTCTTCAGAAGGAAGGCCTCTGATTGGCCACTATTTGTCACATGTCCACCTCTTGGAACAATCATTGGGTCCAGGAGGATCGACTAGTAGGTGAGGCCCAGCCTGAGACACTTGGCCCCCCTCCTACGCAGGAGTGGGAGGGGCTAGTGATTGACAGCAGCCCACCAGGAGGACGGGGAATCAGGGGCATTTGCTCCAAAACAAAGGGATGCTGTTAGCAGGAGAAGGCTGGTGAGCACAAAAATCAGTAGCTACCCAGTCCTCAGGGTTCCCTTTGAAGTAGAAGTAGGATATGGGAGAGGGGAGGGAAAGCCTCCCTTCTTACTTTCTCCCCATCACCCTTACATGGGATCAAAAGAATCTATCCTGTTGAAGCACTGCAGAAAAAAATATATCATTTTTGCTTTTAGTTTTAAAACCCATCTGCTTTGCTAAAAATTTTTTTTAAGAATTTTAAACTATGTGAAAGTTCATTTGTTTTGAAATTCTACAGGTTAATTCTTAATTTGACATGTCTTGAAAGATATGCTCTCCAGGGCACCTGGGGGGCTCAGTCAGTTAAGCGTCCAACTCTTGGTTTCAGCTCAGGTCATGATCTCAGGGTGGTGAGATCGATCCCCGTGTTGGGCTCTGTGCTTAGCCGGGAGTCTGCTTGAGATTCTCTCTTTCCCTCTGCCTTCCCCCACTCCAATAATAAATAAATAAATCTTTTTTTTTTTTAAGATTTCATCTATTTATTTGACAGAGAGATACAGACAGAGCACAAGTAGTCAGAGCAGCAGGCAGAGAGAGTGGGAGAAGCAGAGTCCCCAAGCAGAGAGACTGAGGCAAGACTCGATCCCAGGACCCAGAGATCATGACCTGAGCCAAAGGCAGACACCCAACAGACTGAGCCACCCAGGTGCCCCTAAATAAATCTTAAAAAAAAAAAAATGCTTTCGCTGGTTTATCCCCTTTTACGTCTTCCACGTAAAACTTCTGAATGACTTACTTCCAACTGTCACTGGCTTCAAGAGTTAACTTGGAGGCTCTCCAGGAAACAGACGAAGCATGACAGCCTGACCACAGAATTATCGGCCACCGGAAGAATTTAGGTCCTTGCCACCCTGACAAACACGTCTCGCCCCAGTACCCCTCCCGCAAGGAAACTTCTTGCTTCATCTGGTGACCTTGCTTCTGCGGTTTCATCTCAGCAGCAAGTGCTTGTCTGAGCAAGCCTGTTTTTTCATGGATGGCTGAAGCCTGTTTGTGAAGAGGTGAATTTCACGAGAGTTAGGATCCAAGACATGAATTAATTAAAATCACATTGTATTTCTTGTTGATTGCTGAAGCAGATGTTAAGAAAGTCTTATCTTCAATAGTACATTTAGAATCTCCTGTCCTAGAAAATTAGTTTAAAACAATAGCTCAGAAAAGAAATATAAAAAGCTCTCGTGCCATTTATTATTAATGTGATTTATGTTAAGTCTCTTGGCGGCATGCTAAAAACATGCAAATAAATTAGTTCAAGAAGTGGTGAAAATTCAATATTAATGAAGTATTCAAACAAGCACCAACTATACCACAGTATAAATTTGTAAATATTTTCATAAGTAATTCCACTCCATCATGCACAGGTAACACTGAGCCCCCCCACCAAAAAAGGAAAAAAAAAATCCTCATGAATTTATACGGAAGCCTTTTTTTTTTCACTAATGAATTTTCTATTTCATAAATTTAATCTTCGCTTCCGGTTTCTAAAAAGGCAATAAGCGGTTAGTGTTGGCACGCGGCTCCATAGATCATGGGTCGGCTCTGCATGGCGGATGACAGAAAGCTCATGTTACGTGGCTTAAAAAAGAGGAGAATTTGCTTGCGTGTTTGACTGCAAAGGACAAAGGAAATGTGACGTCAGGCAAGGTTCCATCCAGCAGCTTGAAGGATGATGTCACCAAGAACCTTGGAATCTTTCTGCCTCACCCCCCTGGGGGTTGTGATAGTGAGAGCCCTATACCTCGTCCCACTGTGGGACCAAGGCACTCAGTCACCCAGCTGTTGGGTGGCTTTGACCCTTGATGGCTCACGACCCTTGTTTCATACTAGTAAGCCCTCAAATACCTCCCAGCCAAATACCATCCTCTGCCTCACCTGAGGATGCATGGCCTCCCAACGAATGGTCAGGGCTGGGGTACAATGCCAAAGCCTCTTGCCTGAATTTGAGACAGCTGAAGGGCTACCTCAGGGAGCCCCAGAGCTCCCTGCGGGACCAGCTGAACCCTTTGCTACAACCTTATGTCAGTTCCCCTTCCTCCTCTGCTCAGTCCTCCCTGGTTTGCCCTCTTACTGCTTGCGGAGATCCCTGTCTTCTGAGACTACACCCCACTGGGTTTCTGGCTTGCAAATCTCCATCCCAGAACCTGTCTCCAGCGACCCAGACCTGGGATAGCTGAGACTTGGGAAGATTTACAAAGGAGATGCAAACACCCGTTTGGAGTTGGAAGGCGGAGCACAGCAGAGTTAAAACTCTTCACGGGGGCTGCACTGGGATGGGATTGGAATGGATGGGAAGGCGCTGGTGGAGGCATTTCCCAGGCATTTCAGAGGTGGGAGGGAAGTAGCAATCACATGGCTGGACGCTATCAATGCTTAAAGAAAGGCAATGAAAGTTTGAGGACTGAATCATCCATTTAGGGAAAAGTGTGAAAGTTTCCTTGGCAGCAAGTAAAGAGAGACTCTTATCTTCTGCAGATGGAAGGCAGAAAAAGCTAAGCTGGTCTGGGAATTCACCGGAAGAGGAAAGGAGCCGCCACAGGCAAGATGGCCACAATGGCGACCCTTCTCACCCACCCCCTTCGGGAACGGACACCTTCCTCAAGGATGCCTGGGCTAAGGAGCCAGGGCTGATTGTGTCCCCCCCTCTCTGGGGCCCCTGCTATAACTCTGTCCCCACTCAGCCCTATACCAAGTACACCATCATGATCAACCCTACAGCTGCCCAGCGTCTACCCAGTGCCCCTCTGCCGTGATGGGAACATGCCCAACGTACCCAGCCACCCCTGGACCCTCACGGCCCAAGTTTGGAGAAGCTAATGAAACTGTGAGCCCCTCTGCTGACAGGCAGAAGGGCCCCTCTGTGGCCCCAACAACAATGTGAAACCAACCCCGGGGGAGGAAAAAAAAAAAAAAGAAGAAGAAGAATGGAGCTCCAAAGTCAAATTCTCAACCAAGACAAGTCTGCTTTGCCAAGGTCATGCCCCCGTAGAGGAGGACTGGGACTCAGAGACTTGGTGCGGAAACATCTGGGTCCATGCTCTCAAAAATCTTGGGTCTCCTGGTCCTGTTGATCAGAAGTGCTTCGTCCTCCCTGTTTAGGGCTAAAGCTCCCCGCTCTTGCTTGAAGATGGTGCAGGGGTCTCTCTGTAACACAGCTCTCCTGTCCCTCTCCTGGCCACCAGACTAAGAACACGGGTCAAGCCACCACAAAACCCAGCCTGGGCAGTGCTGGGCCTCCTGCTAAGAGAGGAACAGGCCTGCACTGTCCCCTGCAAGAGTTACCAGACCGTGCCACCATGTCCTGGCAGGAGCCCAGAGACTAGACCTGAGCCTGGGTCCTGAGGATGAGGGCCACAGGAGCAGAACAGAAGAGGTTGATTAGAGAAGATTTAATAATATGGGAGCGCTCTGCTGTGATATAAGATTTCACCCCCTGGCGAGGACCCCAAGAGAAGGTGCCAGGATGGCTTTTGAGAGCCTGGAAACAGCAATGGCTCAAATCAAGTAAAAGAAAAGCCAGAACTGCTGGGGCAGGGGGTAGAAGCAAGGACCACATGGCTTCGAGAAGAGGGCCTGAGAGGCTGGATAATCCTGCAGTTGGGGGGTGGAGTGGGGGGCCCGAAAATGGCCCCGCTGACTGTTCTCAGGAGAGCCCCTAGGACATGCTTAGCTTCTTTGAGAAATTCCTTGTTGGCTACATCCTCTATTGGCCAGGGCTGCGGGTGGGATTTGCTGCTATAGAATGGGTTCCCCGAGAGCGGCAGGGATACGAGGAAACTATAATAACAGAGACCAAGTGGTAGCCCTTGACGCTGGGAAAATGGGCACAATTCTCCCAGGAGCCGCCAGGCCAGAGAGGCAGCCAGAAGTCTGGGATCTCAGAGAGCCACGGAACTGGGGAAGAGGACATGGTGTTTCCAGAGGCAAGCTAGATGGGCAGAGAGAAAGAGCGTTGCTTAACTTAATTAAAAACAATCAGCCGCCCCAATAAAAAGTCATGGTCCTTTGTCCAGTTCCCAGGCTAAGGTAAGACCTAGAACCTGCTGAATAAAGAAGGGCCCCGCATCACCAGGCACGTGGTAGGGTGAGTATCTCCAGACCTTCCAGAGGAAGAAGTTGGGTGATTGCTTAAGAAATCGCACACTGGGGAAAGGGGACCACATAGACATTTGGGGAACTCTTGGACACAGAGTCCAAGTGGACATTTACCCAGGGAACTGAGGCATCATCATGGCCCTTGGCAGAAGGAGGACATGGAGATCAGGGAGTCGTCCTAGCCCATGACCAGCTTTCCAGTAGGGCCACCAGGTCCATAGACCCACCTAGTAGGCATTTTGCTGGCCTCGAAATATATAATTGAAATCGACACAGCTGAGAGTTGACAGAATCCTCGCACTGGGTCCTTGCTCTATGGGGTAAGGGCTGTGACAGGGAGGCAGGAGAAGGGAAAGCCCATCGCAGCCAACCAATAATCCTGTCTCATCAGGGTAATGGCAGAGTTGAGTGTCACCCTTCAAGACCTAAAGGATGGTCTCATTGGTTCTCCCATTTAGTTCCCCAGTCTGACCCTCTGACATCCACCACTGTTAGCTCCATAACTCCTCCTTCTACCACATCCAAAGCCACCTTGGGCTGGAGGCCATGGGCTTATAATCAGATGACAGGATAAGAAAAAGGCAATGTTCGGTTCATGGATGGGTTGGCTTGGCATGTGGGGGAAAGCCACCAAAGGACAAGAGCTGCCCTGGAGCTCTGCTCAGGAGTGCCCTGGAGTTGCAGAGAGGAGAAATCCTCCGCATGCTCTGACCTTCAGGTGGTACAGCTGGTCATCTGCTTTGTGCACAAAGAGAAGTGGCTGGGAGTAGAGATGCACGTGAATTCAGGGGGGAATGGCATATGGTTTGGCTGGTCGGTCAGGGACCTAGAAGGAGAAGCATTCAAAGATTGGGAAAAAAGAGGTCTTGGGAAAGGCATGTGGATGGGCCCGTGGGAGGGGGCACAAGGTGTGAAAATTTTTTATCACTCATTAATGTGATCACCGAGAACCTCACGGGGGCTGGGGTGAAGCCAATGCCTCTCAGGCCAGAGAGAAGGGCAAGAGGGCAGTGGGAGGCAGAAACAGCAGATGCCCACTACAGGGACAGATTTGTGTGGGGAGCAAGTGGCCAAGAAAAATGTCCCTAGATTATTACTTTTAGGACGGAGCTGAGAGATCGTGGTGTCCAATCTCTCACCACAGAGGTAATTCACCAGCCCTATTTGGACACTTTGAAGCAGGATGTTCATTACCTCTCCCTGTTTCTCTTTAGGACATCTACTGTCATTCAGCAGTGTTTCCTCACGTGGTCGGCCAGGGTTTCTCCTTCCTACCCTCCACAGGAGGGCACCTACCCTCCCCCTCGCTTTAGGCCCCATGCCAAGCTAGGATATATATACAAGAAAGTCTTTTGGTAAGACAGGGGGAAGTGACGGATACTTCCTTAGCAGAATCACTCGGTGAAGTGCCCTGCGAGAAACGATCCATTTGGGGATGATTTCACTGCTCAGAGTTTGCTCAGAGGGAACTGAAACCTCTCCCTCACACACAAACCACCTCCACTTCCATTAAGAGAAAAACCAGAAAGAACCCTCTGATGGACAGCCTGGAATGGGGAAGCAAATGGATAAAATAAAATGGCCCATGACTGGTTGGGGCAGGGGCGGGGAGGGGAGGAAAAAAATAAGCAGAAACCAGAGAGGGAGCCTTCAGATGTCCACTGGATGGGCTTCCCCCAAAATAGATAAACTTTCCTGAATCCTTCTTGAGGCTCAGACTGTAGGGCTGATTGTCTCATGAGATGGTTTTTTCTTTCTCCTCCTTCCAAACTGAAGGGTTATCCTTACCTTTAGCTTAACCTGGTACTAATTATGTCTGAGTATAACCCAGCTTCTCCCGGTAGGGCCAGTTTCAGAAGGAGGGCAGCATGGTTGTTGCCTGGGAGTGGGGGGACCCCTTGGCCCCCCACTCCGAAAAGCAGTGCCAGCTAACTCATATGTCCATAAGAGACACCGCATCTTAGAGGCAGGATCTAAAAGTTCCCCACTCCTGCCAGAGTGGGCAACGCCCTTGGTGTAAATTTTAAAATACTGTCCATCAGCCCCCAACCATTTCTGTGGTGTATTTCTTCCAAGATGCAAATTTCAAGGTGCAGCCACGGCTCTGATGTGTCTCCCTGAAGGCAGCAGCCGCCCTCAGCTGAAATTATGAAATCAAATCACACGAGGGGAAGGCTGCTTACCCAGGAGGTGAGATTTTATTGTCTAATATTTAAACAGTTTAATATGCATTCCGATGCATTGTCTGAATGGTTCGGAAAAGACCGTGTAGCACATAGACGTGTCAGTCCCTTGTTTTTAACGTTAAGGAATTCATATACAGATTTTATTGACAGAGCATGTTTCTCCCCATCTACAATTAATGGGTTTAGAGAATGTTGGTTTGAAGGGGCACCCACGTCTCTCGGGTCCCCCAGCCCCTGGCTTTAACAGCCTGTGGGTGTGAATTATCACTAATGCCCAAACCACAAAAGCTCTTTGCTCTGGCCTGCAGCACCCCAAATGCCCGGCCACCCCCTCCTCAGCGTCTCTGAATGAGGGACAGCTCTGCACCCAAGGACAAGCCTCCCTGTCTGAACCTCCTCTCCAGCCAGCCACTGCCCACATGTCTCCTGGAAGCCGGGCCTTGCACTGCCTCTGCTTCCGGAGCTCTGCAGGGGTGAGGCTTTGCCCCCTGTCGGCTGGTGTTTGCTGGGGTTCCCAGAGCCTTCAGGCTAGGAAGCGCCGGGGCCTGGGGAGACTGGGAGGTGGAGGAAGAGAGGAAGAAGGGCCTCTCCGCAGCTCCACACCACATCCTGTTCCCTGGGGTCCCAGAGGGACAGAGGTGTGTGCATCCTTCAGCTTCCCACCCATGCCTGTCACCATTAAGGTTCTTAACCAGTTCCTCGGGCTGCCCCAGGGGACATGGGCCTCTCCATTCCCTCCCTTCTCCTCTCTTACTTCCTCATTCCTGGATTTCCTTTCACATAATGTGTGTGTGTGTGTGTGTGTGTGTGTGCATTTGCACACACAGACACAGACACACAGACACACACAGGAATGTAACCCCCACGAGAGCACGTATTTTTTGCCCATTTTATTCACCACTGTATCTTTATTGCTCTGAATAATACTTAGTGCATAACAGGTGCTCAATGAACCTTGTAGAAAGAACAACAACAACAAAAAAAATGGATCCAAGAGGCCCTTCTCCCTCCTCCTGCAGCACAAAAGCCTACACCCGTGTGTATCATTTCAGACCAAAGAGCGCACGGGGCCGCCGGCTCTCCAAGCCCGCAGCCTGCCTACGCTCGCCTAGGACACCCAGCCAGGGGGATGCGCTTGCCACAGGTTATCGGCGTGCCCTGGTCTTGGCATGCCCAGCCTGCCAAAGGAGCTACAGGTCACTGGCGTTCCAGCTCCCGGCCCACTCAGGTGGGGGAGGCCCAGCCTTCCCAGCGCTCCTGGGATCTGTGGGGGAGTGTCGCCGCATTCGTTTCTGCCATCTTGTGCCCCTACCGCTACTCTGCTTTCGCCAGCCTCCCCTGCTGCCCACACGGACCCAGCCCGTCCCCAGCCCGTCCCCAGCCTCCCTCAGCCAAGCCTCCTCATCCCCAGCAGCGGCCCAGACCTTTCCAGGAGTCCGACACATAGGGGACTAGGTTCCACCTCGTCAACAGTTCACTGCAGGGGGAAGGGGAGAGAAGGCCGGCAGGATACTCACTTTCTGCTGCTCCTCCATGACATAGGGTCCATTCTTCAGGGCCTCTAAGCTCTCCGGCCCCCTGCTCATGGCTGGCGGCAGGGAAACTGCCATCTGACCTCAGCCTCCACCCCTACCTCATTTCCTCCCCTTGCCCATCAGCCTGCAACTCCTCGAGCCTTCATTCTGTTCCAAGAACGCACCCACCTTGCTCCCGCTGCGGGAACTCTGCTTGTCCTGGGTCACCCAGCTGGCTGTTTCTGACCTTTATTTCCTTTCGGAATGTTGCTCCAGGAGGCCTCCTCTGAGCACACTGTCTACGGGAGCCACCCAGGCCCTCCCTGCCACCTCTGCCTGCTTCATGGTCCTCACAGCACCTGTCACTCACTGAATCAGTCTTCACCTTGGCCTGTGTGTCATCTATCTCTCCTCGGAACACTGGAAGCCGCCTGAGAGCAAGGATTTCGTGCCATTCACTCCCGTATCCCAACACTTAGAGCGGTGCCTGGCATATAGTAGGTGCTCAAGTAAAATCCGCTGGATGCTGAATGGCGAAGAGCCTCCCTGTTTGGAATTCTGGTCCAATAACCCCCAGGCCCAGAGACAGGAGAGGTTTTCCCTCCTCCCAGTTTCAGGCCCATCCCAGGAGCTCTGGTATTTCATGATGGCACCCAGCTCTTCCCGGCTTGCCACACAGTGGAACCGATGACCCTCCTCAGGGAAAACACCGCACAGGGGTATGGTCTAGCCTTAGCCCCCACCAAACCAGGCAGAAACTCCCCAACGTCAGGACGTTTCCTAGTGATCCCTGAGGGCTGAAGACCACCGTACGAGGCATCGGCGGTCTGGTCCAAGTTAAGTCCTGCCAGACCCAGGCCAGTTTCTTTTTAGCCAAAGCCAGTCAGGGTCAGGCCTGTGGGAGCTTCCTCAGAGCCCCGACTCACGCCTACCCCATCTGTGAGTGTGTGAACAACAGACACACACATCACAAGTCACAGACCACTGAAATCCATTCTGAGAAGCTTCTGAGTCTGTAAACTAAGGTCTCCGCACCATTGCACCCCACTGACATTTGGAAGCAGACCACTTACTTCATGTTCGAGGGCGGGGGTGGTTCTGGTCAGGGACCCCAGGGTCCTCCCCAGGAAGGACAGGTGGGAACCTGCTGACCACCCACGGAACTCATGTCTCCCTGTGTTCACCCTCGGCGCGAAGGGACATTCGATGCCCACCACAACCTTGCAGAAGGCAGTTTTGTCAGGTCTGGCCGACAAGGTCTCAGGAGGCCTCGAGGCCCTCCACGCCGCACCACCCACCCCCCCCACCCCCCCACCTCGCCGCCCAGCGTCCCCACACCCCTTCCTGGCAGCGAAGTGCTCCTCAGCTGCATTATCCACCCTCCTCCACGGGCGCAAACACCCAGGAGCCTTGATTACCTGGCTACGGTTTTAGCTGTTTCAGCCACTCTGTGAGGAGATTTTAAAATGTTAACAGCACAGAAGATGGCTCCTTGAAGTGTTTCCGCAATCAGAAATCAAAGGGGAGGAGGAAACCTCTGAAAATCAGAAGAGGCCAAGAGAGGACCACGTGCCCAGCAAATGCAGGGGTGCGCACTGATGGGAGGGGGTGAGGGCACAAGAAGGTGGTTGGGGGGGGGTGACACATGTGGCCATTCGGATTTAGAGAAGGGGGAGGGCCCAGGAGGAGGAGAACTGAAGGGGGACTGTAAGCTGCACAGAAAGACGAGGTAGTGTTCACCTGGCGACAGCTGGCCAGCCGCGCCGAGGCCGGCCGGGCCGGTGTCTCTTCCCTCCGGCGCTATTCACCCAGAGAAGGCTCTGTCCTCAGTGCCTGACTCATGAGAAAATCCTATCGCGGTAACCAGGGGAAAGGATCCAAAAAGCTTGGAATGTAGAGCGTTAAGAAGAGGAAAACATTGAGTTTGCTTGTTTTCAAACGTTCAAATACACATACGAATTATGAGGAAGTGAGTAAACCTTGGCTGGGAATTCCTGGCAGGAGGGTCGTGTAGACATGGCTCTCTGGATACCATTTTCAGCCTGTCCCCTCCTCCTGCCCTAATAGAACACTCCTGAAATGGCCACCAGAAGAAGGTGGCCAATTCCAAGACTCTCATCACCCCCTGGAAACTAGTCATCCCCACCCAGGAAATCAGAACTTTCTATCAGACTGCACCCCGTGGGGCCACGGGGAAGGCATCACAAGAGGAGCCAGCCTGCTACCCCCTCGGACAGGGGACATGTGTCTAGGACAGGGTAGGGGATGCTGGCCACACTGGGGGTTCTCTCACCCAAGAGATGGTGGGGTGAGGGTGCCCCCCCTGAGCTTTCCTCCCACCTGTGCCTGCCCGCAGCTTCCCAACCACCCCAAGTGTGCTCTGCGTGCCTGGGGGGGGGGGGGCTCTCTGAAGTAGAAAAGAATGCCACCATGCTGCCAGGAATTCCCCCAAACTTTCGATGAACTTATTTGCAATGGTGATGTCTTCTTGAGAATTTAAAAATAATAAAACTCCATTTTTTTTTCCCCTTTTCTACAAGTTCATCCGTGGAGATATCACTCATGCAGCCGGCCCTGACTCCTCAGCTCCAGCTTTCCGCCATGCTTCCTGGGCTGCATCGTGTCTGACGCGATCATTCTCTCTGTGTTTCTCTCTGTCCGTTTCCCTGGATTCCTTCCGTCTGAACCTGACCACGCTCTGAGAAAGAGTCAGGCAGGAACTCTTACCAACTCCCCAGTGAACGTGGCTTATTTCCTTCTTGAGTAGTTGCTGGATCGGCAAAAAAACAAAAACAAAACAAAACAAAAATCCCTTTCTTCTCTTCCCCTCATTGGAGAAATAGGTCAGAGGAATTGGACAACCGGAGATCAAAATGCCCGGCTTATCATTGACAAAGGGGACTGCGGAGAATAGCTTCATAGCTTCGGCTCCTCAGATGGGCTCCCTAGTGGTGGACGCTTGAACTGGACAGGCTTGGCAGGCAGCCCCTGATACACTGCCCCCTGCAGGCCCAAGCTGAGTATTGCAGGCACAGAGCTGCCCACGAAATACTCTGAGAAGGAACTGAGCCCCCGTTACCAATGAGAGAAGATATTCCTCTGAGGAGTGGGGAGGACACTGACCCCCACCCCACCCCTAGTCTAACCCCCACCCCTAGTCTTACCCCCACACGGAAAATGAAACAGGGAATAAGGATTCTACCCTGACAGCCATTCTGGGCAGACTCCCCTCTGAGGATGAGGCAAATGGAAGCTCATAGGATCTGGGAAGGTTCTGCAGCTCGAAGTATAATCATCCCCCGAAGGTTCTGAGAGATCTCTCTGGGAAAAAAAAATTTACTGTTACGCAAGTTTAAATACACACACACACACACACACACATATCTGAATATCAGATTTGAATTCTCAATAGGATTCCAAGAGGGCTCTGGAAAAGATCTAGAATCTATAAAAGATCATAATAACGGGGCAGAAATCTGAGAGCAGGAAGTAGAGCAGGGAGACAGAAACCACAATGACTGGGTTAAGACCCATGATGGAGGCTGTAAATTGCAGAGGAGACACTGGAGACAATGCAATTAACATGGTCAAGGGGAAAATGATGAAGAGATGAAAAGGAAAGAGGCAGGCAGTCTGGCACAGGGGATACAACCTAGGAATAATAGGAATCTGGGGAGAAAAGAGTGGGTACAGCAAAAGCAGTAATCAAAGACCTAGCAGGAAAAAACTTTCCTGGTATACAGAAAGAACTCGGTTGGAAGCTGAGCATATGTTCAGAGTCCCAAGCAAAGTTGACGAAAAGAAGGCCACATTTAGACACACTATGGCAGCATTCTAAAAAAAAAAAAAAAAAAAAAAGTTAAAATTTCTGGAACATACACACAAGCTTTGGAATGAAATTGAAGAGGGAGAAAGGTTTTACTTTTCTTTCAATATCCTTTGTTCTGAGGTGTGTGTGTGTGTGTGTGTGTGTGTATAAAACACCACATGCATATATTTCTTTGATAATTTTAAAAATAAGCTCAAATTGGAGGGAGGGGTGATAAATGAGGATCTTATAGACAAATGGGGGGAAGAAGAAAACAAAAGCCTACATTAAAATGATCTCAAACTTCTCACATCATCCAGAGAATGGATTTTTTTTTTTTTAACCTCAACTCATTGTTAGAAATACATTTAATTTTGGGCATCTGGATGGCTCAGTTAGTTAAGTGTTTGACTTGATTTTGGCCCAGGTCCTGAGCTCAGGGTCCTGGGATCAAGTCCCTCTTCAGGCTCCATGCTTCATGGGAGTCTGCTTCGAATTCTCTCTCCCCCTCTTCCGCTGCCCTTCCCCCAACTCATATACATACATACTCTCTCTCTCTCTCTAAAATAGATAAATGAATCTTGGGACGCCTATGTGGCTCAGTCATTAAGCATCTGCCTTCTGCTTGGGTCATGATCTCAGGGTCCTGGGATTGAGCCCTGCATTGGGCTCCCTGCTCGACTGGAAACCTGCTTCTCCCTCTCCCACTCCCCCTGCTGTGTTCCCTCTCTCACTGTGTCTCTCTCTGTCCAATAAATAAATAATAAAATCTTTAAAAAAATAAAATAGACAAATGAATATTAAAAAAAGAAACACATCGTACTTTGTAACCGATAGATAGATAGATGATATAAAAATTTTAAATCTACCTCTTAGATCTTCAGACATTCATGATGCAAAAATTACCAAAAAAGCACTTCAATATTTTCTACTTTTGCCTATATCGTTCTATGCTTTTTAAAATGCAGTCACAATCTAGTAAATTGATTTGAGTTATGACCTGGGTTTGAAATACACTGATCTAGAGACACCTAAAGGAAAAGCCATGTTGTCATTCATGAACGAAGGGAACAAAAAGACCTTCTTAGGGGTGGAAGTTGTTTAAAAAATAATCCCTCCTGAGTACTGTCCTTGACTAAATCACATACTCCTTTTGCAAATGTATGCTAGGACACTACAAAAAAAAATCGGTTGCAAAAACTCATGAATGAGAAAAAAAATCCACCTTGAGACATTTGCTTAGAGGGCTAGGGAAAGGAGAGCTCTCATATATTCTCAGAAGGATTCATATATTGCAATCTTCTGGCAATAGCTTTTAAACATTGAAATGTACATAGTCATTTCACCCTTGCAAATGTATACACAAAAGCAAAGACAGCGGTGTGGAAGGATACATGACCTAAGATGCTTCTTGCAGCAGTACGTGTAATGGCCAAATAACCAGCCATGACCAACACATCCAATAACCAGTTAATGGTTTAATAAAGGATGATACATCCATACTAAAGTAGTACACATCATGTAGCTATTTCTAATAAACCAGCTATGCATGTATTGACCTGGAAGAGTGTCCATGATAAAATAAACCTAGAACGGTATCTGTGAGAAAATGATTTTAAACAGCAAGTAGTTGAATAATTTCCATATGATCCCATTTCTGTGTACCGCAGAGGGGGACCTACTCAGGGTTTACATCTGCATACATTTATAAGAGCAGAGAGACAAATGTGGAGGGAGCAAAGCTCACTGTCAGAGCTGGCTGATTCTATATTATTCGACCATAGAAAAAGAGTGAAATCTTGCATTTACAATGGCATGGATGGAGCTAGAGAGTATCATGCTAAGTGAAATAAGTCAGAGAAAAACAAATTGCATGTGATTTCACTTATATGTGGAATTTAAGAAACAAATGAGCAACGGGAGAAAAAAGAAAGAGAGACAAACCAAGAAACAGACTCATAACTCAAGAGAACAAACTGATAGTCACCAGAAGGAGGTGGGTTGGGGGTGGGGAAATAGGGATGAAGATGAAGACGGGCACTCTTCCAGATGAGCACTGGGCAATGTATGGCAGTGCTGAATCACTCTATCATATAGCTGAGACTAATATTTCACTGTATGTGAACTAATTGGAATTAAAAAAAAAAACAAAAACCTGGTTAATTCTAAAGGGTGGGGCCAGGGGGCAGAGAAAGGAAGATCATTGGCTTTGGCTTTCCTGAAACACTTTTGAATTGATTTCTTGTGATAAATATGCTTTACTTTTGAAACTGTTCTTCTCATTTTTACAATGATCTTCTTCGTAAATAAGGGGCATTAAACTTATAATCACTCCTCGGATAAGGTCCCAGAGCCAAAGACCTCTCCTTATCAAGAATACCAAAAGTAGGTCCTGCTTATTCCTGAGGAACAGGTTTCAGTTCCCCCCTAGCCTGCGTAATTATTCAAGCAAACCAATAATATCCTCCCATGAAAACCAGGAGCTATCACACCTTTTGATACTGTAAAGCTTGCCTCACACAGCCCATTTGTACATTCTGTTCCTGAATGCACCCTCTATGGCCCCGCACAGTGTACTTGCTCCCCACTTCCCTGCGCAATGAGCCTAAGGGACGAGGAAACTGCCCAGTATTAGGTAACATGCATTGGGCCATGCCCATAAACCCAGGGCAGGAATCCTTCCTTCACCAATGGAGTGAATAGAAGGTAATTAAAACACAAGACTAGGGGCACCTGGGTGGTTCAGTCATTAAACATCTGCCTTCAGCTTGGGTTACGATCCCAGGATCCCAGGATCAAGCCCCACATTAGGCTCCCTGCTCAGCAGGAAGCCTGCTTCTCCCTGTCCCACTCCCCTGCTTGGTTCCCTCTCTTGCTGGCCCTCTCTCTGTCAAATAACTAAATAAAATCTTTAAAAACAAAAACAGGGGCGCCTGGGTGGCTCAGTGAGTTAAAGCCTCTGCCTTCGGCTCAGGTCATGATCCTGGGGTCCTGGGACAGAGTCCCACATCAGGCTCTCTGCTCAGCGAGGAGCCTGCTTCCCCCTCTCTCTCTGCCTGCCTCTCTGCCTACTTGTGATCTCTCTCTGTCAAATAAATAAATAAAATCTTTTTAAACACACACACACACAAGACTATATTAAAAAAAAAAAAAAAAAACCATGGGAAACCTGGGTGGCTCAGATCATGATCCCAGAGTGTTGGGATCGAGCCCCACATCAGGCTGTCTGCTCAGCGGGGAACCTGCTTCCCTTCCTCTCTCTCTGCCTGCCTCTCTGCCTACTTGTGATCTCTGTCTGTCAAATAAATGAATAAATAAATCTTAAAAAAAAAAACCCAGAAAGCATTTAGCAAGTTGACCACAATAGTACAAAGTATGGTCCTGCTAGGAGAGAAAAGGAAAACACAAGATCTTCTCCATTCAACAGGAGGCAGGAAAGGAGAAAAAATATGAAGAAAATGGATGGTGAGCTGCAAATATAGCATAATAGCAGAAGCAAGTCCAAATAAATCATTAATAGCAATAAAAGTGAACGGCTTAAACACACTTAGAAAGATATGGATGATCAGACTGGATACAAAATAAAATCTCTATTGTATGTTATGAGTTTTTTCTTCAATTCTGGAATAATCTCAGCTATCATATCTTCTGTATGATTTCCCTGCCATTTTCTTCATCCTTTTCTTTTGCAAGTCTTATTAGAGGCTCCCAATCCATTCTCCTGCTCTTTGAACTGCTTCTTTTATTTTTATTTTTTTTAAAGATTTTATTTATTTATTTGACAGACAAAGATCACAAATAGGCAGAGAAGCAGACAGAGAGAGAGGAGGAAGCAGGGTCCCTGCTGAGCAGAGAGCCCGATGCAGGGCTCGATCCCAGGACCTGAGTTGAAGGCAGAGGCCTTAACCCACTGAGCCACCCAGGTGCCCCTGCTTCTTTTATTTTTTAATTCCTGTTTCTCCTTGCATTCTGTGTACATCCTTCAGAACTATCTTCCAATTCATCAATTTTATCTTCAACTATGTCCAGCCTAAAATTTATCCCATCTTTTGAGATGTTTTTATTTAATGACTACTTTTTATTTCTCAGATTATAATTGTTCATATTTCATTTCTACATGTTCATTGTTTCATAATTTCATGCATTGTTTCGTAATTTCTTGTTTGCCGAATGATGTCCTCATTTATCTCTTCATGCATCCTTATTTTCCAGTCTTTACGAGACTAATAAAAAAAAATAAATTTCATCTGCGTGCTTATTTTAGTTGTTGAGTTGGTTGGTTTATTTAGCATCTGATTTCTCCATGTGCTTTGGAATTTTGGCTTATAGGCATGTTATGGCTGATGATTTCTGCTTTTACTTTATGCTCTGTTTTTCTCTCCCTCCTTTCTTGTCTGGTGGGTTTAGTTTTGTGGTTGCATCCATTAGACAAGTCCAAGACTGGTCTTGTGATGGCAGCTGTGAACTTGTGCTCTTCACTGATTTGGGGGTCTTGCGGACTCAGTCGTGGGCTTAGGGGACAGCTTGAACCAGTTCTTGGCTGTGAGGCTGTCTTTGCTCTGCTCTTACCTCAGGCCCACCATTTTGGCCATAGCTCCCAAGAGCTAGTCAGTTGCCATTCTTTTTGGCCTCTTTTCACACATCAGGAGGCTTCACTCCAGTCCCTGGCTTCAGCTAGAGAGTCTGGCTCTGTTCTTTATTCCATGTGCAACGTTTTAGCTTCCACTATCCCACTGGCCCTTGGCCCTTGGCTTTGGACCTACTCACCACTGTGGTTTTCTCTTTCTTGTCCACTGAGATGTTTATCCTGGGGTGTGTGTGTGTGTGTGTGTGTGTGTGTGTGTGTGTGTGTGTGTTTTAAACCTGTTTATACTTATTCTCTCTTGCTACGTGTTTGGAACATAGAGAGTATGTCAAAGCAGAAACTTTCCAACCTTCCTCTTGTTAATGTTTTTGTTTAAGTCACTTGGAGACGGAGCTTCTACTTCTCCCAGTGGAAACATGCTGGAAGATAGAGTTTGGGGGTTTAGGAAATGAGTATTGAAATCACAACCCTGAGAGTTCAAGTAATGGGCATTTTGTCCAGGCTTAGTGGGCTGGGCAGGGTTGTGGATCAAACTAGGAAAAGCCCATCTGGACACCTCATTACTGACCAGCCTCCTCTAGTGACTCCACGGAGCAGTGAAATGATTTGCAGGAGCAGAATGTTCCAAGCAAAGTGCTCTCCTGTTTGGGGGGGGAAGTCTAGCTGACACCCATTTGTGAATTGCATGTGCTCACCACAGCCTTTTTAGACAACTCAGAAGACCAAAGCAAAAGCGAAGACTTCATATGGGCTCCCAATTGGTTAAAAAGAAAAATCAAAGAGATATGACCCTTTCATTTTTGGAACAATTCATACTGTTGACATATGATATAAACAAAATAATGGAAAACAAAAAAATAAGAGAAACACAGTGGAGTGTTTAAATTCTTCTCCAGAAAACAAAAGAAGATTCACAAATTACAATACTGACCTCCCCCCAAAAAACCCACAAAATTCGGAATAGACCCATAACCAAGAGAAAAAGAAAAGAGATGTTATCAAAAAATTAGCTCCCTAAAGACTTACATGATTTGCCAACTGGGGTGCTTTTGCTGACAAGGCTTTTCTAATGTTTAAGGAATAGCTGTGTCTATTGTTGTATAAATTATTTCAAACACAGGGGTGCCTGGGTGGCTCAGTGGGTTAAAGCCTCTGCCTTCAGCTCAGGTCATGATCCCAGGTCCTGGGATGGAGCCCCACATCAAGCTCTCTGCTCAGCAGGGAGCCTGCTTCTGCCTACTTGTGATCTCTGTCTGTCAAATAAATAAATAAAATCTTTAAAAAAATTATTTCAAACACAGAATAAAGAAAGAGTGGTCCTGGGCACCTGGGTGGCTCATTGGGTTAAATCCTCTGCCTTCAGCTCAGATCATGATCTCAGGGTCCTGGGATCAAGGCCTGCATCGGGCTCTCTGCTCAGTGGGGAGCCTGCTTCCACCTCTCTGTCTACTTGTGACCTCTCTCTCTCCTTCTCAAATAAATAAATAAAATCTTTTAAAAAAATAAAAAAAGAAAGAATGTGTTGTAAACTGATATAACTCTCAAATCTAAAAAGAAGAAGAAAGAAAAGAGCAAAGGAAACTATAGACCAGGGTTTGCAAATACAAGTGACTGTAAGCCAGAAAGTACTACAAATGGGTGGCATCACTCAGGTGTGAAATGACAGGGAAAGTGGGAGCCACAGGAACTCGAGAGTGTGCACTCCTACATCAGGAACTCAAAACCAAACACTTCAAAGCCCTCCACTGCCCAAATAAACAAGTCCCATGAGTCACCAGTCTGCACATAGGTCAATCTCTGTTGTAAACATAGATGCAAAAGTCCCAACGAAAATACTAGCAACCTATACTCCAATTTTTTTTAAACAGTCTACCAAAACCAAGTTACATTTACCCCAAGAGATGCAACAATATTTTAATATGTGGACATTATTTTTTAAACAACCCATCATCTCAACAGGTACCCTTAGAAAAATTCATATGATCATTTCAATAGACGTTGTAACTTACTCCCTGACAAGCAGAAGCCCCGGGATCCAGAGCTGGGTTGGGCCCCGGCAGGCAGAGGATGTACCTTTGGGATGAGGCCAGCACCAGGCCCAGCAGACAGCCCAGTGAAGTGTCAATCCCAGGAACCAGACAGAGAAGAGGAAACCAGATTAAAGCAAGAAGACAGAGCCCGGGGACATTCTTGGAGGCACAGCCTTGAGGCTTTATTGCCCGGCTGGCCTGCCCTCTGGTTCTGAGCCAAGTCTGGACTCTAGCTGCTGAAAATACATTTGAAAACATTCAGCATCCATGGCTCATAAATAGCTCGTAAAACTAAGACTCTAAGGAGAAAGCCTTCACACAAGAAAGAATATAGCGTAAGAGCTGCCCACTTAAAACTTTAAAAATGCTTTCCTGTTCTGATGGTCTAAGGAGCCATTCAAAATCCTCTACCATAAAAGGAAAAAACAAGCACAATGGAAGTTATAGGAGGAAGCTGAAGAAAAGAAGAGACAGTGGGGTGCGAGGAACCTTGCACTGTCTACGGTCCAACCGAAATCAATCGATGCACGTTACGCCTCAGTAACAAGTGTGTTACAAAAAATAGTAAAATCTCAATGGGCACAGAGACCCATTGAGATCCATCCACAAAACAAATTGAGATCCATCCACAAAACAAATTCCAGGTGGATTAAGACTTAAATGTAGGGGCACCTGAGTAGCGCAGTTAAGCACTGACTGATGATTTCAGCTGAGGTCATGATCTCATGGGTCAAGAGATCGAGGCCCACGTGGGGCTCCTCGCTCAGCATGGAGTCAGCTTGAGATTTTCTCTCTCCCTCTACCCCACCCCCGCTCGTGCTCTCTCAAAATAAATAAATAAAATCTTAAAAAAAAAAAGCACCAACAACAAGGAAGTCACTTCTCACCCATCGGAGTAGCAAAAACTAAAAACAGTGGTAATATCTGCTGCTGGAAGGGATGCAGGAAAGCAATACTCTCATTCACTGCTGTTGAAGATGTGACTTATCCAGCATTTTGGGAAAACAATTTGGCGATGCTCTTAAAATATAAAATTCCCTTTTCCCTGGTAGGCCCATGCCTGGAAAACCTACCATAGGAAAAAAAGCATCAGTGCATAGGGATTTGCATAGAACCAGGTTTACTACAACCTGTGGTAGTGGCAAAAGCTGGAAACCAAGTGAATGGCCAAGTGGAATATTATGCAGCCATTAAAAAGAGAACGGGGTAGACCTGTCTCATCTGACTTGGAGGACTTTCTACTATGCATTTATGGTTTGGGGGGGAAAGCAAGATGCAGAAAGTGAATGTAACATGGTTCAACTTTTTAAAATATAATGATCCTAAATAAAAAAATGTGTGTGTGTGCACGTGTTAATACATGTGTGAATTATTAGGAGAAAGATGGAAAGAAGTTAGGAGGGGAAGAAAGAACCAAGCAAGTAAATGAAATCGGGAACTGAGCAGAAAGAGGGAAAAATACTTAAAAATATTTAAAAAGCCAACTGTGTAATATGACTCCATCTGTACAAAATTATATACACTTAAAGAGATGGGGGAAAGGATGCACCAAAATACTAATGATGACTATCTCAAGGGATGGGATTAGAGGTGATGTTTAGTTTATTCCTTATATTTTTCTATGTTTTAAATGTTATACAATGAGTATATACTAGTTAAATAATCAGTGGAAAATAAAGCTATTTTCATTGGGTGTGTGGGGGGAGGAGTATTGACAGGTAGAAGTCCCTAGGGGACCTGATTTAATGAGCACACAAGATCAATATTTAATTAACATATCAATTGCTAGCATGTCAACTGATGTTTTCCAAAATCCTGGAGCTATAGGCTCTCTTAAGTAGCCAAACTGTCATCTAAAACATTGTTTATAACTCTCCCATTTAACTAATGCTTAAGAATGGAATAATTACAAATACCAAAGAGGCCGGAGATGATTAACAGAGGTTTTATTTAAGTGCCATGAAAGAACTGGATCCCCTGTACTCAATACAGCTTAGAATTCCCTCACCCGGTTTATGGCCTGGCAACTTCCAAAACCCTTTATCATTGCTTTCAGAAAAGTAAATAAATAAACAAATAATCACTTCTTTTTCCAGACCGCTCTGTCAGGGATCCTAAAGTCTTTATTTTAAATTTTCAATCTTGGTTTTGCTCTTTTTATTGCTTCCTTCTCGTGATGCCTGGCTTCATCAGGAAGGCATGCACCTTGCTTTGGTGGGCACTGCTTTCCCCCTTCTCTTCCCTCTCTCTGTGGACTGCCAGGTTCAGTGGACGGCTGCCGGCATTCACACCTTGTCTATGCGGTGCTGGAACATACCAGACCCTCAGAAACCTTTAGGGTCAGCTGCTAAAAACAGCAAATTGGGCTTCACCTCTTTCGTTTGCCACATTTACTGAGCACTGCTGGGTGTCCAATGGCAGGTCAAGGATTCAAAAGTGAATAAGGCGTGATCCCAGAAAAATCACAACCAGCTTGTAGTAAGCGGCTCAGCTGCCCGGTGCTGGGGAAGCACTTGGTGGGAGGGATGCCACTGATGGGGAGGACAGAGGCGGGGAACAGCTGCTAGCACTTGGCAAAGAAAACAGATATGCAAAGGTCTAACGGTTCTTCAAGTGTAGTCCCAGACTAGCCGCATCGGCATCACCTGGGAACTTGTCGAAAATTCTAATTCTCGGGGCGCCACTCCCGACCTACCAACCTACCAAAGCAGAAACTCTGGTGGGGAGCAGCAATCTGTTTTATCAAGATTTCTTGGTGCTTCCAATGCACTCTAGAATTTGGGAATCACGGCTCTGGGAGAGGCCTTAAGATCCTTAGGATGAAAAGAGGCGAGAGGAAAGGAGGCTCTGTGCGCAGCCTCGGATGCAAGGCAAGGGGGTTAGACTTTGCCCTGGTGGTGCGGCCTCCAGGGTTTTTAAGCAGGGGCCTGTCGCATTTACACAATTTCTCCCATCTCGGCGTTTCTGGGAGCTCTACCATTCTCTGCGCGCCCTGGGCGGAGAGCTAATCAGCACCGAGCTCAGTTGCCCCACCCCCCCGCGACACCAGGCGGCGAGCGAGAGGTTGGGCGGCCGACCTCTCCACCAGCGGGTACATATGGGCTTAGCGGTCCAGGACCAGGTGAGCGCACGCGGGAGCCCGCGGCAGACGAAGACAGAGAAAGGACCGCCTGGGAGGCGGACCCCGCGCTGCTGGGGCGGGCGGTGCTCGGGCGGGCCTAGGCTCCGCCCCCGGCTTGCCGGCGCAGCCTTTCGGACCCGTGGGCCCCGCCCCCCGCCCCGCCCCGCCCCGGCGCGCGCCCGGCCCGCCTCCTTGGGAGGGGGGAGTCGGCTCGGTCCGCGCCCAGCCGCGCTCCCGCGGCCGGGTTGCAGGGCTGGGCGCGCGCCCCGCGTCCCGGGCAGGAAGATGGTGGCGAGCGCGCGGGTGCAGAAGCTGGTGCGGCGCTACAAGCTGGCAATCGCCACGGCGCTGGCCATCCTGCTGCTGCAGGGCCTGGTGGTGTGGAGCTTCAGCGGCCTGGAGGAGGACGAGCCGGGCGAGGTGCTCCGACCGCCGGGCGGGCAGGCGGGCAGGCCGGGCGCGGGGGCGCGCGGGGTCCTGGCGGGGCTGCAGGCGGCCCCGGCCGGGGAAGTGGGGCACGGGCCGCGTGCGTGCCGGCGCGGGCGGCCGCCGGGAGCAGGGCGTCGGGCCCCTGGCGCCCCTTTCCCAGGAGGGCCCCACGGACTGTGCGCGGGGGCGGTGCGTGACCCGGAGGCCCGGGCCGCGGGCGGGCAGGGGGCCCGGGCGGGAGGAACGGGTCTTGGTCGGGTGGTCTCCGGCCCGGGGAGCTATGAAGGTCAGGCGCGGGGCGCAGGACCGGGAGGCGGGGCCGGGCCCGAGCCTGCTCGGAGGTGGGGAGCCCCAGGCCAAACTTTCTGAAGTTGGGAGGGGGCGGGGGTGTGCGCGTCGTGGGCGGAGGAGCGGGGCCAAGGGACCCCGGGCATCCGCGCCCAGAAGTGTCTGACGGACAGCCGTCAGTGGAGAAGTGGAGCCCGGGGCTGGAACTCAGTACGGCAACCGAGGGAACAGGGAGTGACCCTGAGGGAGAGGACTGGAGTGTTCCCCAGGCGTGGCTTTCTTAACCTGGGGTCTGAAGAAAGCCGCGGGTCTTCAAGAGGAGATGGCTGGGCAAAGTGAGCTGGTGAGTGGCTTCAGGACATTAGGGAATGGGGGGGGGGGGGTGTATAGCTCTTAGGGAATGGGGCAGCATCAGCTGGTTTAGCAGAGCCTCAGGCCCCAGAGCAGGGACAAACCCGTCCAGCTCAGTACCCAGATCCCTGCCCTGAGAGTGACACTCACTTCTGGCTGGTTTTAGCTGGGGCCCTGACGCGTCGCTTCCCACATTAGTTGGGAAGGGTCCATTGGGTTCTGGGGCCATCTTGGAAGGTCCAGGAGATAAGCCACACCCTGGCCCTAAGCTGTGGGCCAGTGAGCAGGGCTTCTCTGCCCATACCCCTACCCACTCAGTTCTGGTGCTTCTAGGGCTCAGAGTCGGGTGGCTCTTCTTGCCGTGTCCTCTTGGGTCTCTGCACCTGGCAGTGTGAAGGCCAAGGGAGCTCCATGTCCACTTACCCCTTCTACACCTGGGCAGTCTGGAAGGCCTGTCGTGGAGACTGGGAGAAGGACTGCCCTTGTCTCTTTGGGGGGAACCAAGAGGCTGGGATGTTGAGGGAGCCGTAACAGAGTCATGGGAGTCTGTAACTCCAAGAGGAGCTGAGTGGGGTGGGGAGGAGGCTGGCTCTGTGACATCCAAAGGGAGTGGGCTTGTTCTGTGTGGACCAGTGAGGAGGAGGAGGAGATGGAAGAAGAGTGTTTCAGGGTCCATGTGAGAAGACGGGGCAGCTGTGACATTCTCCGAGGTAGTTGGGGAGCTCTCTGACCCTGGAGTGTGCAAGCAGAGGCCGGTGACCATTCTGGGGAGGGCCATAGCCTAGCCACTGAGGCCTCACAGAAACCAGTGGCCCCCAGCTTCATGGCTCAGTGAGTCTCTGAAGGGGCCGAGAGACTGTCCAGGCCTCAAATCCCTGCTTGGCCTGCCCACAGCCCGGGGTGGGGAACTCTGGCAGTAGAGTAGGGGTCCCACCTCCGCACCTCCCTGTCCAGGTTCCTGGCAGAAGCTGATAGGGCTGGACTGGACTGGGACAGAAGAGATCCTTGACCTAAAGGTTGTGCAGTGCAGGCAGGCATTGGCACATGAACCCCTTCAGCAGCCCCCTCGCCAGAGCCAGGGGTTGCCAAGCAGCGCAGTGGGCTTCCAAGTCCGACCGGCCCGCCTCCCCATCCCGGGTCCGCTTCTGGCTCTGCTGCCAAGTGAGACCACAGGGATGTTACCTAGCCTCCTTCCAAGTCCTCAGCAGTGACCCCCGCCTCAAGAGGGGGTACTCACGGCACTTCTCTCACTGGGCCGTCGTGACAGTTAAGTAAAAATGATGCCCGTGAAGAATTAGCAGGAGTTCCTGGCCCATGCTGCACCACCAGGAAATAATATGATCTCAGCCCTGCACGCTGGACATAGGGATCCATTCATCAGGTCGGTTGGTCAGTCAACAAACGATGGTTAACTCGTGCTCGGTAGCAGGCTCTGCTAAGACTGGGGATACGGAAATAAACAAAGTAGACAAGGCCGGGGCGCCGGAGGGCAGATGGTACGCGGGGGGGCGGGGGGGTGGCTGACAGTGGGAAGGCAACTCAGTGTTGAGGGGGCTGGTGGAGCTGGTGGTTGGGGAAGGCTTTGGCAGGAAGCATGGTGGGCGCAGGGGAAGAGGTGGACAGAGTCGGGGCACCCCGCGGAGAGTAGGCGTGACTGGGTGTCTTAGAGGAATGGGAAGGAGGGTGGGGCATGCTCCTCCGTGGAAGAAGGTTTGAAAGTTAGTCCGGGGTGCATCCTGGAGACCCTAGGGAGGGACCCAGGTGCTGTTGTAAGTGAAGTGGGGTGAGGCAGTGGGGTCACGTGTGTTTCAGATGCGCACGCTGTCCATCTATGGAGGGGCTGCAGTGGAGACCAGGTCTGACCGTTAATGTCCAAAGAACCACTTTATGGTTTTAAAAGCTTTCACAAACGTGGTCTCACCATTTACTTTAAACACAGTCTGAGATGTCCGAAGGTGGTGGGGTGTGGGGGAAGCCATTCTGTGTTCTCTGGAAGTGGCAGAGGACTTGAACACCTTCTCCGTGGGGAAGGGGGACCTCAAAGGCCAGAACGCATCTAGGCCAGAGGTCAGAGAGCGGGTCCCCACCCTCAGGAAGCAAAGGGGACCCTGACCTCAGGGCTACTAGGGAAAGTTCCTTCGGGGGGACAAATATGGGGCCTTGCCAATGCCCCTGTGAACATGGGTGGGCAGTGGTGGCGGCTGGCTCTCCACTAGGGACCACCCCCCATACCTCACTGCTGCCTCCAGGTCCCCCAGCTCCTCTGGATTGACCTTCTCAGGGTCAGCCACAGCTGCACTGCAGGGCCCCAGCCTGCCCACCTCCTCCGCATCCCATCCCCACCGCAGCCAGCCTGGCTGTGTGCCCCACGCCCTGCCCTCTTGACCGACTTCCTGACTCGCTGGTACCGGCTTCCAGTGCGAGCGCCCACAGCGGCTCTGCCATCTCTATCCAGCGGATCTTGAGAATGAATGTCTTTCTCTGCCCGTGGTGTCGCCAGGTCGGACGTCACCAGCTTGACCTACGCTCTGCTCAAGGGACTACGCAGTCACTTCTCCTGGGGGCTGTGCGGTCCAGAGCGCCCTCCCCAGTGTGGGTGCAGAGTGAGGTCTACTCCCGCCTCCCACCCTGCCTTCCGTGTTGTGTTGTCTTCTCAGATGGAGAGAGACGCCCCCAGCTCTCATTGGGGACCTCTCAAAGAGATCAGAGGCTGGCTGGGTGCCGTGCACAGAGAGTGTGGGTGCTTGGGTGGAGGAGCCGGGCTCTGGCCCTAAGGTAGCTGTCAGCCTGGCAGGCGGGGTGCCTGCTGTGCTCTGAGGAGGAGGGGGAAGGGGGCAGGGAAAACTCAACCTGATAGAGTCCACAGTGTCTAAGGGCCTTGGCGCCTCTTCTCACTTCACTTTTGACTATTTCCTAATCCTTTTCCAGTGATAGTAGTAGTAATAATAATAATAATGAGGATATTAGCATCTCTCAAATGCTGAGCCTGTACCAAGAACCTTACACTCACTCAATCATTCATTCATTCATTTATTCATTCAACAACTATTGATTGCCATTTCTCCTATTGCCAGGCATTCTGCCGGGCTCTTGGAATGCACTCATGAATAACACAACGAAAGCCAGGTCCTCATGGACATGCCATTCTTGTGAGCGGTGAGACACCTGTAATAACACAGAAGAAATAAGGACATTCTAGCATGAGAGAAGGAAGGAGGTGCTGTGGGAAAAGTGAAGCGAAGGTCAGGGTGAGCCTTGCTAAGAAGGTGGCATCTGAGCAGAGGATTGAAGGGGACAAGGCATAGTAGTGGGGACATCTGGGGGGGGCATTCCAGGCACCGGGGACAGTGCGTGGCAGGTGGTGTGGAGGGACACCTAGAAGGCCACCGCGGCTGGAGGAGAGTGAGCACGAGGTTAGCAGGAGATGAGGTCAGAAGGGGAGGGGTGGCCGGAGGGGCGGCTAGACACGGTTCACGCAACCTCTCTATGCTCTTGAAGGGGCTTGGGGTTTTTCTCTCGGAGGGGAGCCCATGGGTGGTTTGGAGCAGAGGGGTGCTGAGGTGGGGCTTGTTTTAACGGGAACACACTGGCTGCTGTGATGGGAATAGACCAGGGAACCAGAGGAGGAGCAGGGGAACCAGGGACGCTGGGCAGGGGTGGCCGTGGTGGAGGCCAGGAGAGGTGTACTGTGAAGGTGGCCCCAGCAGGGCTTACTGGTGGGGGACTGATGGGCTGTGAGGGAGACTAGAGTCAAAGATGACTCCTCGAGGGTTTCGGCCTGAATGACTGGAAGGAAAGGGTGACCCTTAACAAGACAGGGAGACTGTCATAGGGGCAAGTCAGGGAGGAACAGGAGGAGCTCGCTTTGGGACTTGTGGGTTCCAAAGATCTGTCAGGCTCCCAGGGGAGATACCGAGGGCGCAGGTGGGTAGTTAAACACCTGAAGGTTCAAGGGAGCATTCCGGGCCAGAGACACCTGAGAGCAGCTGGAGTTCAGAGGCTGCTCGAGGTCGCCAGGAAGCGAGGGTGAGGTAGGGCCCCAGGGTGGTCTTGGGAGATGGGGGAGGATGGGCCAAGGAGACTGAGAAGGAGCGCCCAGGGAGACAGCAGAAGCCCCAGGAGCGCAGCCGCAGTCTAGTAAGGAGGGTGCTATGGACCACAGGTCATGTCCAGAGGCCAGGCCAGGAAAGGCCCGTGACCCGTGGTGGGTGGCCAGGGAGGCCCGTGGAGGGGCCTCGAGACGGCGAGGGTGCACTGGACAGCTGGCGGAGACAGTGTGCGCTCTCTCTCTCACTGACGCTCACACCTCTCTCCCACGTCATAGCTGAGGGACCTGCTCGGACAAGGTAGGCATTCAGGGGCGCAGTCGCACCGCTCTTTCCATGCCTCGGCCACCAGACACGAGCTGCACGTCCTCTGTGTGTCAGCTATACCGCCGGACTCCGGGACATGGAGCTGGTGTGACAGTCCCTCCCTTGGGAGCCCAGCCTGCTGGGGGAACGTCCCCCTCTGGGGGCAAATGGAACGGTTCGCAGGAGGGGACTCGGAGCCGACTCTCGAAGGATGGGTGGGATTTGGTCCAGCAGGGAGGGGGACGGGGAGAGCTGGAGAAGATGGTGGGTACCTGTGCCTTTTGGGGATGACTAGGCCATCTAGGGGAGCACCTGTTTGAGAAGAGGCCAGAGAGCCAGGAAGCAGAGTGTGGCAGCTGTGATTTCCCTTCTAGAGCAAACATGCCGTGAGGAGCAGTCAGGTGCCAGCCTCCAGCTGCGGGTGCCCTGAGGCCCCGCCTCAGCCTCCCGGCCGGTGACAACATGTGGCAGTGGCTTGTGCCATCTGTGCCATCCCCAGCAGCTGCCCCTGGTTCTCTCCGAGCTGCACTGTTGTCCAAAGCTCTTCCTTCTGTCCCCTCTAACACCGGGGACAGGCCTGCTTGGGTGTTAACTCAGCGAAAGTCACGCGCTCTGACACCATCTTGGCCTCTGCCTCCCAGAGAATCCCCCCAACCTTGGGATCGCAGGCTTCCCCTCGGGGCTCCCCACCAGGCCAGGCCCCTTTACTCCTGCGGCTCCACACTCCCACATGGACATTCTGTAGCTGGCAGAACGCTTTCCTTCTGTCTCTTCCTGGCCAGGCCCAGGAGGGACTTATGTGTCCTCTGCAGAGTCTCCACGCCCTTCTGCAACATTCATGTTCGTATCTGCTGAAAAAGAGAGCGGTGTCTGATTCCAGAGCCCAGGGGGGACGCGGGGCCCTGGCATGTGAGCACGCGGTGTCCTGAAGGCCTGGTGGTACTTCCTCAGCCGCCTGCTCAGGGAGGCCTCCCGGCGAAGTGTTCCTTGTGCAGAGCCCTCCTGCAAACGGCCCTCCTTGGAGGGCGGAGGGTGAGGCAGCACCTTCTAGGCCTGAGGCCAGCAGGGAGCTAAAGAGCAAGAGGACAGCGACTATCCCCGTGACCCGCGTCTGCCCATCTTTTACAGAAAGGAAGGCAGAGGAAGCCACGGCCGCTGGACCCCGGCGAGGGCTCCAAGGACACAGACAGTTCAGCCGGGCGCCGGGGCAGTGCGGGCAGAAGGCATGGGCGCTGGCGGGGTCGTGCCGAGAGCCCCGGTGTGCCCGTGGCCAAGGTGGTACGGGCAGTCACCAGCCGGCACAGAGCCAGCCGCCGTGTCCCGCCGGCCCCACCCCCGGAGGCCCCAGGCCGCCAGAACCTGAGCGGAGCCGCAGCCGGGGAGGCGCTGGTTGGGGCGGCCGGCTTCCCACCGCATGGAGACACAGGGAGCGTGGAGGGCGCCCCCCAGCCAACGGACAACGGCTTCACCCCCAAATGCGAGATTGTGGGCAAGGACGCGCTCTCTGCGCTGGCCCGGGCCAGCTCCAAGCAGTGCCAGCAGGAGATTGCCAACGTGGTGTGCCTGCACCAGGCCGGGAACCTCATGCCCAAGGCTGTGCCTCGCCACTGCCAGCTGGCTGGTGAGAGGAAGAGACAGGGCTGGGTGGAGGGGTGGCCACCCCAGGGCTGGGGGACCATGGCAGGACCCTTCCTTGCCCGGGGGAGGAAAGCTCAGAGCCTCCCCCCCCACCTCCCCAGCCAGACTGGTGATAACGTGCACTGAGTGGCCAAGACAGCTAGTACCCAGGAGCGTCAGGCTCCAAGTCCAAGGTCCTTCCTTTGGAAGGCAGGCAGTCCTCTTCCCGCCTCACCCCCACCCTGTGGCCTGGGGAGAGGCCTCACTGCTGCTCCTGCTCCTGCTCTCTGCTCAGGGAAGATGAGCCCCGGCATCCAGTGGGACGAGGTCCGGGCCCAGCAGCCCGCAGATGGCCCCCCGGTCCGAATCGCCTACATGCTGGTGGTTCACGGCCGTGCCATCCGCCAGCTGAAGCGCCTTCTCAAGGCTGTCTACCACGCGCAGCATTTCTTCTATATCCACGTAGACAAGGTACGACTGGAGGGACAGCACAGGGACCTGAGCAAGTTGTGCCAAGACCCAGCAGGTCACAGGTAGCCAGGCTCGCTGGTCTGCCCGAGTGGCCCCCCAGACAGGGGAGCAGGCCGAGAACGTGGGGCGCGGCCGGTTGGGAGCTGGAGCCCTGCCTTGTGGTCTCTCCATTCTGTGTCACTCATCCGAGGGTGGTGGGGCGGGAGGTTGTAATGCTGGGGGCCCCCCCTGTGGCTGCTGAGTACCCCCGCGTCCCCCACAGCGCTCCAACTACCTGCACCGCGAGGTCGTGGAGCTGGCCCGGCAGTATGACAATGTGCGGGTGACACCCTGGCGCATGGTCACCATCTGGGGCGGGGCCAGCCTGCTGCGAATGTACCTGCGGAGCATGCGGGACCTGCTGGAGGTGCCCGGCTGGGCCTGGGACTTCTTCATCAATCTCAGTGCCACCGACTACCCGACCAGGTACGGGCACTGCTCCAAGTCCTCCAGAGAAAAGGGGGAGGGGTGTCCTTGGGGTGGGAGAGGCCTGAGCAACTCCCCCCCTCCTCCAGGTCTCATTCTGGTCCCGAACCACATCCTCGGTTGAGGGGAGGGCCTGGTGGAAGGTCATGTCAGGATTGAGAGTGACAAGGGACTAGGAAGTAGGCAGAGGCCTGGACCTGGGGTGCACGGTCAAAGGGCAGGGCTGGACAGGGTCTGCGGGTGCCCATGACCCCAGAGCATTAGCCCAGGGCAGGGCATGTGGCCCAGACAGCTCCCTATGAGGCAGGGAATGGCAGAGGGTGCCAGGGTGGGGAGTGGGGCCTAAGCCAGTCCCCTCACACACACTGCCTGTGCCCCATCCCCTCTCCAGGACCAACGAGGAGCTGGTGGCTTTCCTGTCCAAGAACCGGGACAAGAACTTCCTCAAGTCACATGGCCGGGACAACTCCAGGTGAGGGGTCTCATTACAGCCCTTCCCACATGTACAGGGGGGTTGTAGGGCCTCCCAGCCAAGCCCAGACTGAAGCATGCTGGTCCCTGGGTGCACGAGAGAGCCTGCCTCCCGCCCCCCAAGACTGTCATTGTGGCCTGTCTGTCCCCCTACCCCCCACAACCTTCATCGTGGCCCCTCGCCCCCCATGACCCTCATCATGGCATGTCTGCCCCCCGCCCCCCATGACCGTCATTGTGGCCCATATGCCCCCTGGCCCCCATGACCCTCATTGTGGCCCGTGTGCCCCCTGGCCCCCACGACCTTCATCGTGGCCCGTCTGACCCCTCGCCCCCCTACGACCTTCATCGTAACGCATCTGACCCCCGCCACCCTGGCAGGTTCATCAAGAAACAGGGCCTGGACCGGCTCTTCCATGAGTGCGACTCGCACATGTGGCGGCTGGGCGAGCGGCAGATCCCGGCAGGCATCGTGGTAGACGGCGGCTCGGACTGGTTCGTGCTGACGCGCAGCTTCGTGGAGTACGTAGTGTACACGGACGACCCGCTGGTGGCCCAGCTGCGCCAGTTCTACACGTACACGCTGCTCCCCGCCGAGGTGGGTGCCCCGGGTCCCCCCCCCAACCATGAGGGCGGGGAGGCTGTGGCCTGCAGCTCACCTCCCACCCCCCCCCACCGCCCCACCCCCCCCACACACAGTCCTTCTTCCACACGGTGCTGGAGAACAGCCCGGCCTGCGAGAGCCTGGTCGACAACAACCTGCGGGTCACCAACTGGAACCGCAGGCTGGGCTGCAAGTGCCAGTACAAGCACATCGTGGACTGGTGCGGCTGCTCGCCCAACGACTTCAAGCCGCAGGACTTCCTCCGGCTGCAGGTGCTTCTCTGGGACCCCCCCCCCCCCCCCGCCGCCCAGCCGCCTCCTGCCCGGCCTTTCTCTGTGGGCTTCCTGCCGGCAGAAAGGATTCAAGCTGAGCCCCCATCAGAGAATCTTGGAGTGCGGGGGCTTCCCCTGCAGCAGCTCTCAGGGCTCTGCTGGCAGTGGGAAGGGTCCCGGGGGTCTGATGTCTAGGCCGGGAGGGGAGGGCCCCCCCTAGCCTAGTCACACCACCTGGGACCTCCAGACCTCTTCACCCTCATTGCCTCTCCCGCTCCAGCAAGTCTCCAGACCCACCTTTTTCGCCCGGAAGTTCGAGTCAACCGTGAACCAGGAGGTCCTGGAGATCCTGGATTTCCACCTCTATGGCAGCTACCCACCGGGTACACCAGCTCTCAAGGCCTACTGGGAGAACACCTACGACGTGGCCGATGGCCCCAGTGGGCTCGGTGACGTCATGCTCACTGCCTACACCGCCTTCGCCCGCCTCAGCCTGCGCCACGCTGCCACCGCGACACCCCCGCTGGCCTCCCCGCTCTGCAGGTGAGAACTCCTTCTGACCTGTCGCAGGCCCTGCGCGTGTGGCACCCTGTGGGGAAGCCAGTCAGAAAGAGACCGCCCCAACCCCAGGGAGTCCCCCATCCAAAGCAGGGGAGAATGCAAATAAAGCAAAGAGAGCAAGAGCCAGGCACGTAGGTGCTATGGGTGTGAGATTCGGGGCAAAGGACACACTTGGGGATGGGACTACCCAGAGCCCCCTCCTTGGGACTCCAGGCCACGTCAGGTGTGCTGATGGCATCTCCCTTTCTCCCTGCTGGAACCTTCTTAGGTTTGAGCCCCGGGGCTTGCCGTCCAGCGTGCACCTGTATTTCTATGACGACCATTTCCAGGGCTACCTGGTGACGCAGGCGGTGCAGCCCTCAGCCCAGGGGCCGGCAGAGACGCTTGAGATGTGGCTGATGCCCCAGGGGTCGCTGAAGCTGTTGGGGCGCAGTGACCAGGCCAGCCGGCTCCAGAGTCTGGAGGTGGGACAGGTCCTCCCCTTGCTTTTTCCTGACCCCCAGTTAAGACTCCGGGTAGTGGGAAGAGGGGGACAGACACCACGGGAGGGATAAGGACTGGGTTAGGCCTTTCAGGACTGGGTTCATAGGCTCTCCCTTCCCAGCGACGGAGCCAGGGTCTCCCCGACAGGGACACGCCGAGTGGCACCTCCCTCGTGGGGTGCACAGACGACATACAGGGAGCAGGGAGACGACTGTATTGCTCTAGAGGGCAAGCCCAGTCTTCTACGCTGCAGTGATTTCCTTCTAGAGGGACTTTGATACTCCATTAGGCTATGGAATGTCCTCTGGCTCTTGGAGGCTGTGGCTTCATGTGGGGATGGTCTCTGGGCAGGGCCTTAAACCTCAGCTCGGCCTTGCGGCCCCCACCACAACAGAGCAAGCCGGAACAGGAGCCTAGGACAAATCCGAGAGCTGAGAAAGATCTTAGAGCAAATCCCAGTCCCAGCCTTTCCTTCTGCAAACTGGGGAGGCTGGAGCCTGAAAAGACGCAGTGACTGACCCAAGGTCACACAGTTAGAGGCAGTATCAGAGTAGAGAGGACTTGTCCCCCCGGCGCCTGCCCAGCTGCCTTCCTCCCTACAGGTCGGCACCGAGTGGGACCCCAAAGAGCGTCTTTTCCGGAACTTTGGGGGGTTGCTGGGGCCGCTGGACGAGCCTGTGGCCGTGCAGCGCTGGGCCCGGGGCCCCAACCTCACAACCACCGTGGTGTGGATCGACCCCACCTACGTGGTGGCCACGTCGTATGACGTCACGGTAGACGCGGACACCGAGGTCACGCAGTACAAGCCCCCGCTGAGCCGGCCCCTGCGGCCAGGGGCCTGGACTGTTCGGCTTCTTCAATTCTGGGAGCCCCTGGGTGAGACCCGCTTCCTTGTGCTGCCCTTGACCTTCAACCGCAAACTACCTCTCAGGAAAGGTAAGGATCTAGGCTCAGAAGCCAGACAAGATACAGGATTCGCCAGGCTGGCAACCGGTCCCAGGAGGCTGACTGTCAGGGCTGACCCTCAAGTAGGGGAAACGGGCAGGGCTGGGGCCTGGATGATCTGTTCCTTAGTATCCCTGTACCATGGTAGGGCTGGGCATGCTTTGTGGTCAGGTGGACTTGGCTTTGGAACGTAGCTCTGACATTTTAGTTGGACCTTTATCCTTGGCAGGTTACTTAGCCTTCAGAGCCAAGCCCTGGTCTTACTTGTGTAAAGTAGGAGGGATAGAACCACTGGAGGCCTTCAAGATGTGTGGAACACAAGTCCACTCAAACCAGCTCACGTAAAATGGGGAAATTATGGGAAGAATGCAGGGCTGTCCCCCAGAACCCAGGAAATGTCTCCGTGGGGCCACCTGTCCCGTCTGTGTCAGCCCCAGGCACTGGCTTCTAAGTACATGATACTGGGCTCTCCATGTGGCAGAGACTGACCAGGGCCTCCTGGTCCCCAGATTCCTGATTCTTGGGGCAGCAGAGCTGAAGGGCCACCCAAACCACCGTGTGGCTAGGTGGGCGGGATCCTGTGGCCCAGCCCACACTTAGGTGAGGCTAAGGGAAGCAGGCTTGGAACACAGGCATAGGCTTCAGGTTCCCTCAAGAGGGGCCTAGGACAACTAACTACCCCCTGGGAGATACCAGGGATGAGTATGTGGGTAAACATAGCTTATATACAGTAGGTGCTCAATAGATAGGTGTTGTTTCCTTCCCCTAGCTCCATCTTAATCACAGAGAAGATCAGGAATAACCCAGAGATAGATGGGTTACAGGTGCGGCGGGAGTGGGGGGGACTGTGGCAGATCCAGAGCAGACAAGCCACACCCCTGCTCTCCTGGGACTCCGAGTCTGATGCAGGAGATGGGGACAGGTGGAGGGCAGCTGTCCAGCAGGCCGGTGCTGAGCCCTGATGAGCTGGAATTTTTATAGAGAAGGGTGTTCTAAGCTGAGGAGACAAACCCATGGGCATCTGGTGCATGAGGGGAACAGAGGGTCAAGAGGGTAGGAGGTAAGGGGTGGTGGGAAGGAAAGCTGGCAAAGAAAGCAGGGCCCCACAGCTGAGGGCCCGAGGCTCTGGGAACCCCCGGGGATGGCTGAGAAGGGGCACAGGGACACAGACCAGACCATCATGGGAAAGTTACCTCCTCTCCCAAAGTGCCTTGATCCCACTGTTATGAATCCTCAAGATGGGAATTCAGAGATTACGGCCTTGATTTCATAAAAGCGGATAGCGTCACACGCCCAGAAAGTTCTGTGGGTCAGCACAAGGTGACAGGTCACTCAGCGCCATGTGACTCCCTAGTAGAGCTGTGGGGGTGCCCAGACCTGCATGGGGAGGTGGCAGGGGCGGGGGCTGGCCTTCACTGAATTGGCTGGGCGGGGCCGCTCACTGTCTGTCCCGCACCCGCAGATGACGCCAGCTGGCTGCATGCTGGGCCGCCCCACAACGAGTACATGGAGCAGAGTTTCCAGGGCCTCAGCGGTATCCTGAACCTGCCCCAGCCAGAACCCGCAGAGGAGGCCGCCCGGCGGCACGCAGAGCTCACAGGCCCGGCCCTGGAGGCCTGGACAGATGGGGAGCTGAGCGGCTTCTGGTCTGTGGCCGGACTGTGTGCCATGGGCCCCTCTGCCTGCTCCGGCCTAGAGCTTTGCAGACTGACCAGCTGGAGCTCTGTGTCCCCTGACCCCAAATCAGAGCTAGGGCCCGTCAAAGCGGACGGGCGACTCAGGTAGCAGGGCCCTGGCCTCCGGATGACCCGGGGATTGCACCTTACAGACAGCGGAGGGATGTCCCCTCCCCACAGGCAAGAACCAGAGGCCCAGGCAGGCTAGCCCTGTGAGCCATCAAGGATGGGAGCAGACGGCAGGGAAGAGGGGCATGCTCCTTACTGCTCACGGTTCTGCTGGGGACCCCAGTGGAGGGCAGGAGTGTGGAGAGAAGGGCTCCAGCTTCCACATCCCGCTCTTCCTCACTTTCCCTTCCAGGTTTCTTATTGTTTGGGTTTTTTTGTTTGTTTGTTTGTTTCTAATGGGTGGTAGGGGGAGGAACTGGAAATGAAAGCTGTGCAATAGAGCTCAGAGCGGCCCCAGGAAGTGGGCCATGGCTCTGGGGAGCAGGGGCCTGACGAGCCCATCTGCTGTTGCGCTGGAGGAGGCCGGGCCTGCCTCACTCTCCGGGACCTCATTTCCCCAGCCTGGGCTTGTGGTGCTCATGGCTGAGGCTCTACAGGGGTACAAGTGCCACGCCAGGCTCTGAGGCCCGGAGACCAGGTGATTTGGGGGAGCGCTGCAGAGCTGGACTCTAGTGGGACAGCCTCTCTTCTTGTAGCCAGGGGACCATAGAAGAAGGGGTGGGGCTGGCTCTCAGGCTTTCCAGCACGTCCGGCCCCTCGATGGGCAAGGCAGGGCATCAGGGCCTGCTGAGACCGATGCAGAGTTTCCCAGGTACCCAGAACTGCAAGCCGGACCTGGGCTCCCGTGCTGGAGGGGTGAGCCCTCGGGAGCAGTGTGGGAAGAAGACTCTGTCAGGGCTCTCAGAAGAACCTAGAGAAGCATTGTGCCTGAAAGCTCCGTGTGCAGTCTGAAATATGCAACAGAAGAAATATATCTCTATCTCTCTAAGTCGAGCCTCCGTGTCCTTCCTCCCAGCTGTCGGGAAGCTGGCACTGTCTGGCCTTCCCCCAAATGTCTTCGCTGCTCTGAAAGCTGTGAGAGGTGGAAGTTTTATTTCCCTCGAGTGGGAACGGTTTAGAATCCAAGAACCAGAAGGGAGGCAGGAACCCATCTAGAGCAGCTCCCTCTTTTTCTGAGGGCCAGACAGGCCCTTGCTCATTGCCGGCCAGGAGGCCAGCACGAAAGCCAGTTCAGTTCTCAAGGGTTCTGGCCCAGCACTTCCTTGGGATGCTGGCTTCTTTACCTTTGGCCTCCCCAAGGCCCATTCCACAAGCTCTCCTCACTCTCCTGCCTGGCTCTGATGTATGGAGCACCCCCCAGAATGGAGGCAGCCCCAGCCGCAGCCTGGTAGTTCACGTTGGAGCTGTAGGGGCAAGAGTCACAGTGGCGTGGGTCCCCGGCCACCACCCTAGGCCCTGGGAGGGCCATGCTAGAAGGGTTTATCCCACCTCCCTCCTCTGCCAACCCCTTTCTCCCTCAAGCTCTCCTGCTGTTAGCAAGAGCTCCGTATCAGACCTTCACGCCTGACTTAATGTGGGAGCGAGGGTTTCTCAGACCTTTAAAAGCCCTCCACCGGTGGTCCTGCATAGATAGGCCTGCTCAGCTCTGCGGGGTAACAAAGGGCTCATTCCTGCCTCGACTGCCACATGTCAAGTTTTCTTAGTGGCCAGGAGAGGGCGCCCTTGACTGCCAGGAAGGGCGGTGGGGTGGTCTGTTCAGCCGGTGGGCGGGCACTCTGCATAGCAACTCATTGAATCCTTACACTGCGAGGCAGGCGCTTTTAGGATGGACAGGCGGCACACCAGGAAACTGGAATGATGAGCCCGAAGTCACAGCACTCCAGTGGTGGCAGCAAGCTCCTGGCGGAGGCAGGAGGCCTGCCTTGCACTCTGGCCACCCCCTGCCCTCCCGAGAGCAGGTCACCAGCAAGGAGCTGACAGCAGGAACTCCTGCTAACTCGGGTTAGGGGGTAGGATGACATTGTTCTGGCTGCTATTTTTGTCAACCTCTGAAACTCCCCCTGGGTCTCTAGAATTTTTTTTCTTAACACAAATTCTTAGGTCGATAAAAAGAAAAATTGCTAAGCGGGTCCCGGTAATGGTCAGAGCATTTACACTCTGTGGGCTCCATCCAGCTGGCAGGGTTCACCTGGGCTGTTGTTAGATTAGCACAACAGTTTCCAGAGTCTTCATTTCTGAACTCAGCAGGGCCTGCGCTCTCTGTTTCAGGCCCTGCCACGCTCACCCCATCACACCAGGCCCCGGTTACTTATTACTAGCAACCGTCCACTGCCATAAACGCTCAGAGTTTGCACGTTGAGCCCAGTGGCTGGGCATCCTGCCTGAGGGTTCTGAGTTCGTTGGTGAGGCGGGAACCCAGTGGAGGCATGGATTCAGAGCTCCCTCAGGAGATCCTAATTTGTGGACCAACTCCACCCACACTGCTCCGGCAGGCCTGGGCTGACCTCCTGAGTTGGAAGCATTGCGGGACCCAGACCAGGCTCCAGGCTCCAGGCTCCAGAACCCCTGGCCGATTCAGAAAGCAGGTTTGGCTGCAGAGGCCCTCCCTTCCCATCCTCTCCTCTGTGTGAGCCACGGAGGCCAGAGCGCAGCTTCTCTGCCCCCCGTTTTCCCCACCCCTGTCTTTCTGGAGGGTTAGCTCAGCCTGGAGGTTTGGGCTCTGAGGCTTTGAAATCCTCCTCCCAGGCTGGGCCCCTGGGGTCAAGATCAGGATTCAGGACTGGCAGGATGAGGGGTGGAGGTGGGTTGGCTGGGGCAGGCTAGACCCCATAGGCTAAGCACTAATTCCTTTGGAGGGAGGGGGAGTGCTTGGGGAGGGAGGCTTTTGTATTTTGTGGCCCTTGTGCCCAGTTTCCAGGGCAACCTTGGACCGCTCTGTTCCCTTGGAGGGGGAGCCAAGAGCAGAAGACAGCCAATCGGCATCCTGAGCCCCATTACCTGGGCCAATGGGAAGTGGCAAGGCAGAGTCCCCAGGAGGTGATCTCCTGGGGGAAGTGAGAAGTGCACAGGTCTGGGCAAGTTGGAGCCCCCATGGCTGGCCAGCAGGTATGCCAGAAGCTGAGCCCCCTCCCACCAACTTTTTCTGAAAGTCCGGGAGGGAGCTTTGTGGAGGCCAGGCCCGCAGGGGAATGCCCTCTGTGGGACACAGGGTCATGGCACGGCATTGACAGGTTGAGCAGGGGCGGAAGCCAACAAGCTAGCTCTGAGCCAGGGCCAGGGTTCCTGAGTTGGGGTGAGGGGCCCCTCTGGCTGTCTTCAAGGTGGCTCAAGGCTGATGCCTTGTCTTGCCACCCCTCTGCTGCTGCCATTCTGCGTGCAGAGATCCCCACAGACAATAGCCTCCTAGCTATTGTTGTGAGTGCCTCCTGTTGTCCTGAGTCCCGGGGTTGGGTCAGATGGACCCTTGACCCCTTGCCATGGGCTGGAAGCCCAGCCTCTTTATCTACAGGGTCACCTAGAGCAAGCCACTGGGGAAGAATGCTGTGTTTGGCTAGGCCCTTGCCAGCCAAGTTCTGGGATGCCACAGTCTGGAAGAATGGAGAAGGGGCTGAGTTCAGGTCCTGGGGTCCTCTGGGGTCCTCGCCGGTCCCCGCAGACCCCCCACTTGTAAGGGTGCCTAGCCCTTCCACAAGTTCTTCCCCTCCCTAAGTTTGTCCCTCTCTGAACTCCTTACACATGCCACTTCCCTGGGCTGAAGAGACAGGATAAAACTACATTGCTCTTGGGGCGCCTGGGTGGCTCAGTGGGTTAAGCCTCTGCCTTCGGCTCAGGTCATGATCTCAGGGTCATGGGAACCAGTCCCACATCGGGCTCTCTGCTCAGCAGGGAGCCTCCTTCCCCCTCTCTCTCTGCCTGCCTCTCTGCCTCTTGTGACACCTCTCTCTCTGTTAAATAAAATCTTTAAAAAAAAAAAAAGTTACATTGCTCTCCTAAGTCTCCTGCGGGTGGGGGGGGGGGCTTGGTGCCCCCACAGAAAGGGAGCTGGCTGTGCCTCAGTTTCCCCTACATGTCAAACTGATGCTAGACGGTCATGTCAATCCTACCTAATTTCTGGAGCAGGATTCCAACGTGGGGAGGTGAGGTGGGCCCATGCATGCTAGGTGCAGGCTGGGCCCTTGACTGTGCCTCTAGGGGGAGGGTAGTTTCATCCCTGGTGTTCGTCATGGCCATCCTTTGGCTGCTGCTGGACCAGTGTGAGCTGGAGTGCGGCCAGGGTCTCCACTCCTGCCACTTGTTCTGGATCCCCAGTCAATACACAGGAACCCCTGCCCCACAACCCTTCCCTTGCCGCTGCCCCCCACCCCAATACCAACAAAAGGGCGCCTGCTCTCTGGCCAGGGAGGAGCAAGTGTTCAGTATGGAAGGGGCCTTTGGGATCTACTCTATGGACCCTGTACCTTTCAGCCTGGGTTCCCCTGGGGCCGGGACAGCAGTGTGGAAAGGGTTAATAAAGTCCTTGCCTTCTCCCGTCTGGTGATTGTTATTGTTAATGGGGAGCCTGTGCTGGGAGCTGCTGGTGAGAACGAAGTTCTTATCCCAGCTCTCCCACCCTAGCTCCCCTCCCTAGGTCCCCAGAGAAAGCCCAAGAGCACTGACATCCGAGGGGAAGAGGCCAGCCTTTCCCCAGGGATGCAGCACCATGTGGGAGCCTCGGTACAGAAAGCAAAATGAATTGTCTGATCTGCAACCTCCACATACTCTCATCCTAATCCCCCTCCACACACACACACACACACACACATGCACACACACACACACACACATACATGTACTTCTGGGCAAACAGAGAGAACGGAGAGGTGGGCACAGGAGGTTTTCTCTCTTCCCCAAAGGCCCTCAAAGCGGCTGCCAGACAGTGAGAGGGACCTGGTGACTGGAGAGGAGTGGTGGCTCTACACGGAGCACATCTCAGAATTGCTGAGGAGTGAGCTCTGTGCCTTCATCTCGCTAGAGAGAACTAAAGGGGATGGGGAGAGTGACATGGGGACAAAAGTGGCTGGGCTCTGTTCTTTCACTTTCTGACCCTGACCCTGCATCGAGGGCTGCACTGAGTCATCCTTCATGCTCCCCAGGACTGCCCCCTTCCCTGCTTCTACACAGTGGGACGCCCCAGTGAGGTCTTGGCAGTGGAAAGATGCCGAGATTCCCAGGGGACCCAAGTGAGGGAGGACCCTTGGGGCTAGCACCAGGGAGTCAGTGGAATGGTGTGGACTGGGGGCCTGAAGCCAGGCCAGGGGCCCAGGGTAGCTAGGGTGGATGGAGTGATGCCTAGAGACTTCTGGGAGCGGACAGTGTGTGATACCCTAATCTTGGGCTCACCATGGGGAAGAAGGTCCAGATGGAAGCTGAAGGGTGGTGTGTGCCTGCCTGGTTCCCTCGGCTTTTCTTGGTTACAGGGCTATCCCCAGTGGGAAAAGGGATTCTGTGTGGGGCTGCCTCTGTGGCAGCTGGCTCACCTGACTGGCTATGAGTACTGGGAAGAAGGACCAGCAGAAGCCGGTTCACCAGCGGACTGCACAGTGCGTGGGGATCTGGGCCTGCAGAGAGGTGAACGTTCAGCATTCCCTGCCTTGGGTACTTTGGAGAAGTGAGCTTTTTTCATATTATACTTACACGTAATGCCCAGTTAGAGCCCCTCAGACCAGGAGAAGGAAAGGGCCACTGATGGAGAGCCCCAGGATTTGAAAGGAAGCCCCACTTCACCTCTTTGGGTGGAAGGAAGGACAGAGGACCCCAACCCAAGGGGTGCCTGCTCTGGAATCCAGAACATCACTGGGGGAAAGGAGACACAGGAGTCTGAGGCCCCAAGAAGTGTATGTATGGGCAGGTGGAGAGAGGCTGGGGTGTCAGAGGATGGCTGAAGCCCTTCCTTCCTACCCCTCAGTTGCCATCAAGCTAGGAGGAGGCCCTAAGGTCACTGCCAGCACCACCACCCAACTGTGACTCTGCTCGCCCAACCTCTGAAGCAGCCCCCTGCTCTGCTGGGGGGGCACCACCACTGTGTTGGAGGGAAGACCTGCATCCCTCCCCTTCCTGCTTCTCCGGGGGCCTGGAGGGACAGTGCTGAGCCCACAGAGATGCCCCCAGTCATCTTCCCAGCTGGGCCTTGGTATTGAGACCCCACAAGAAGGGAGCCAAAGTGAAACTCAAGAAACTCTGGGTCACCTCTGCCCAGGATCTGCATGTGGAGAAGCTGGGGTTATGCCCTGAGAGAACAAAGTGACAAGTTCAAGGCAGATCTCCCAAACTGTGGGGGTTCTGCACCCCCAATCCCCGAAGCTCCTGCCTGCCAGGCAGAGTCCTTGGAAGGAAGCCACTAGACTCCACAAACTGCCTCCCTCCAAAGGCCAGGACAACCCTCTGCCCCAGCTGAGACTTTCTTCCTGGCCCATTCACCGGAAGCCAAGCCTCAAGGGTCTTGGGCTGGATCAACAATGGAGGCCTGCCCCAGCCCACTCTAAGCCCCAACTGGGTATTCCTAAAGCCAGATCCTTTGCTGCCGTTTATGGTTTGAGATAAATCAAGAACCAGAAAAGGATGTGAGGTGAGTGTCTCTCTCTCTCCTGGTGCACGGAAAGAAGCCCGTTTGTCACCCATTCTGCCCCCTCATTGAAAGGACCTGGGTCCACCTGGCCTCTCGCCTCTCTAGGCTGGACCCACGGAGTCAGGGAGGGATTTGCCATTCGGGGGGCTATAGCCCCAGCTCCCTCCAAATACAGCTCTAGGAGAGGACATGACCTTGTTGCTTCCTCTGTAGCCCCTCCCACCCACTCCTCCCAGTGCCCTGCCTGGCATGGGATCCTGGTGGGGGGGGGGGGGGACCATCCTCAAACACAAGCTCTTGTCTTCCTTCCCCTCTGAGAGCTGGTGTTAAAGCAATCCCCTCCTCAAACACATGCCCCTCTTCTCATTTCCTCACTCTCAGAGGTCTCTTTTCTCAGTGTGCACCACAGAACATGGGTAAGGACCAGCAAGCAGGTCCGCATCTCCAGCCAGGTCTGTCCCCACACAGCACAGACTCAGGACCCAGCAAACTTTACTTCAGGCCCCAGGTCAGGTCTCCCAAAAGGCTTCCCCACCAGTCACTTCGGAGTCTTCTGCAATCACCACCAAGCAGACTTCGTCAGGAGTCCCTGTTGTTCCAACCCTCGACTGCCCCACTCCGGCAGCTCCACGCTCCAGCCAGTGGCCTCAACCAGGAGTTCAAAGCATAGCTACCAGTTTGAAGGTACCCTCAGGCTTGGCAGGAACCACATGAACAAAAGTCTTATAGAGCACAGCACCCTTGGGCAGCCTGGTGACCAGATCCACGGCCTCGGCGTTGCTGGGACTGGGCACGTAGACCTCCTTTGTATAGCGGACTACCCCCTCCTCCAGGGCATACAGGTACTTCTTCTTCCCCAGCCCCACCTGCAACACAAAGACCAGGTCAGCTGGGCCGACAGCCGGGTGGTCCATCCCAGGACTTTAGGACAAACCTCTCATAAGGCTTCAGGTCTGGGCCCAACAGGCAGACCAGAGAGCTCTATCTCAGGTTCCCTGTCCTGCTGCCTGGTGCTTCCTGGACATCTACGTCTTTGGTGACTCTGTGACAGAAGAGGGAAAAGAAAACTCCCAACAGCCAGTCCTCGTGGGGTACTTGGTCCCTGAAGGCTGGTCTCTGGACCCACGTTTGTGCAGCTGGCCAGATGCCACACCAAACAGATCCCCAAACCAGGTCCAGGAAAATGCACCTGATCACTGCCTGTCCCCCAACCCCCAACCGGGAGCTTGCCTCATCTAAAATTAAAAAACACTGTAGTTGTCATAGTAAACAAAACAGCGATCACAGTAACGGCTGCCAAAATGCAGCCCCTGGCTCTGGAGTCAGGATGCGGGGTTCAAATCCCAGCACCACTACCTACGAACTACTGTGCGGCCAGGGCAAGCTGCATTACTTCACTGTTCTCGATTTTCTCATCTGCAAAATGGGGTAGTGAGTACTTTTATGGGGTCCCCTCAAGGATTAAGTGAGTTAATCATAAAGCGCTTAGAATGCTGCTCAAAACACGTTAGCCTTTATTACTGCTGTCATTATTTTAGCCAGTCCCAAGAGTTAACACACACATCGTGTCTCCAGTTCTAAAAGACAAAAGCTACATAAATACAATCAATTCACGTGTAAATGAGCATTTCTGACATAATTATTGGCTACTATCAGTCTTTCTATGCCTATCAAAATTACCCAAAAAAGGGGCGGTAGGGGGGTACTTAATCCATTACAAAGGAAACTAAACTAACATTTAAGATAATGGGAAGAGTATAGAACAGGGGTGCCTGGGTGGCTCGGTCAGTTAAGCATCCCACTCTTATTTTTGGCTCAAGTCATGGTCTCAGGGTTGTGAGATCAGGCCTCCAAGACTGGCTCCGAGCTAAGGTGGGAGCTCAGTGGGGAGTCTGCTGCTCTTCCTCTCCCTCTGCCCCCAACCCCACCTGCCTGCACACGCACTGGCACGCTCTAATAAATCAATCTTAAAAAAAAAGAAAGAAAGTACAGTACAGATCTGTGTTAACAAAGAAGCTTCCTAAAAAAAAAAAAAAAAAGAAGCAGCTTTCTACCTCAGAAAGTAATCCCAACTTGCCGAAAACTAAAATCCCTGCCTGATATGGACCTAATTTCTGGCACACATGCTGAATTCTGTTTTATTAAATTCAAGCTATCTTTCAACCATCTCATAAGGAATACACTGAAATTGATTTCCCAAGATTCAAAAAGTGTCTCAAATCACTAGGCATCTCCTCCTCTAACAGCTGGGGGTCAGAAAGGAGACCCAAGAGATCCAGGCTGATGCCCCACAAGGCAAAGCACAGTGACTGGGAGTCAGGCAGCCCCAGCATGAATCCCAGTTCTGTCCTGTGGGCCCCTCTACTCCGTTGGCATCTTACCTGGAAAATGGATACTTAGTGATACTTAGTGAATCACTGGGATAGGGTAAGGATGAAATGAGACAATACAGGCCCAGGAAGCAAAACGATGCCTGGTATTTGCTAAGTACCCAATAAACACAGCTGTCTGGTTATCACTACCACGCTACAGAGAGATGTGGTCCTGGGAAAGAAGAAAGGGGAAAGGGCCACAGAGCAACTCACATGGGCGCCTGGGTGCCAACGGTAGTGGCGCTGAGTCGCAATGATGTTGCCGGCATGAACGTAGTGACCTAGAAGAGAAGTCCGCAGCACACTGACTGTGGGCCCCGGTGATGGGCAGCACAGCAAACTGCTAAGAAAGCATACTGGCCCTTGCTTTTCTGGCCCAAATGCTACACACCAACCTCTAAGCATGGCCCTGCACAAAGCCAATTGCTACATTCTCGGACACAAGCAGCCCCCACACCCTGCCAGTTTCTTCTCTTCTCTCGTCACATGGCCCAGGTTCACACCTATCTGATCTTCTGCAGGACCCTCTCCCCGCCTCAGGTCTTCTCTGCATCTGTAATCTGGAGCCAAGAGCTCTGGCGAGCTACTCGGAGAGTACAAGATTGGGAGGGTACATGGTTTCCCTGTTCTGCAAAGGAATGCCAGGGACAACAAGGGACAGTGCAGCTGGGAAATGGAAACCAAGGCACACCCTCACCCTCCATTTTCTTGAGGCCAAAGCGTTTGCCTGGTGACTTTCCACCCAGGTTTTTGGAGCTGCCACCTGTCTTCTTGGATGCGTATCTGACGGCAAGAGATGCGGCCGGAGTGGGGCTCAGCAGGGCTGTAACTGCAGACAGAACAGAAATGCTGTTCAGAGAGGCTCCCAATCACTCATTCTCTGCCTTGATGGGCCATCTGCTAAGCTGAGAGGTGGCAGGGGGTAGCGGCAGGGGAGGTGAGGAAGATACGTAAGCAGAAATGCCACTCGACTGTGTTGGTTTTCAGGGAGTGTCTGGAAATCCTTGGCCTTCTCCCACGGCAGGAGACAAATCATTCCTTGTATTGTCCAGGGTGTATGCGCTGCATGAGAAGTGTGTGTGTGGCCGGGGGAGGCGGTGGGTAGTGAAATATTCACGGAAAAAAATAAACACCATGTGCCCTGGGTCCTGACACATTCAGTCCTGTTGAGGAGAAACAAACACCACAGAAATACAAGCCAGCAAGACGACGCCACAGGGCTGCCCGCTACAGCCTCACTCACCACATGTCCTCAAGGGTCCAGACACTGTGGAGGGGCTGGACCACAGAGCCCAGCAACAGGACACCCAGAGAGAGAGGGTCCTGCTTTGGCGTCACCCACCACTTTCGCAACCATCCACCCATCCCCTGCACACCAAATACTTGTAAACAAAAAGGGCAGCTTCTCTGAGGGTGGCTCCCACAGGCTCTTAGCTATTTCAGAAGGCTGGACTCTTTCATCAGCAAGCCCACCCAGTGCGGGTCCTGACCAAGAAGACTGACACCCTGCCCTTGACAACTGACCACTCCATACTCATTCCAAAATGCTCAATGGCATTTCTTTTTAAAAGGAAAGTGAATTAGGGGTGGCTGGGTGGCTGAGTGGGTTAAGTTTCTGCCTTCAGCTCAGGTCATGATCTCAGGGTTCTGGGATCGAGTCCCGCATCAGGCTCTCTGCTCAGCGGGGAGCCTGCTTCCCCCTCTTTCTCTGCCTGCCTCTCTGCCTGCTTGTGACCTCTCTGTCAAATAAATAAATAAATAAATATCTTAAAAAAAAAAAAAAAAAAAAGGAAAGTGAATTAAAATTCATACCAACCAAGATGGAAGTCCCTTGCTATATGACAAGCATAGGGCTGGCAGTCCTTGCTTTCAGCTCTCCAGACTCAGCCATGGTTAATCAGGATTATGCCAAAATCTTTAGAGAAGCCTTGTGAGTCTCTGGAGCCTACATGTTCAGAGCTCCTAAAACCAGGTTTCTGAAGTTTTAATGACAGAGAGTAGCTGGCACAAAGGACCGGAAATAAATACTTAGAAAGACATCCTAAATGCCCAGCACCAGGATCTACCTACCTTTAAATCTATTCATTCATTCATCCTCGAACTTATTAAACTGAGGAATGGGGCTTTTTTTTTTTTAAGATTTTATTTATTTATTTGACAGAGAGAGAGATCACAAGTAGGCAGAGAGGCAGGCAGAGAGAGAGGCAGAGAGAGAGGAGGAAGCAGGCTCCCCGCGGAGCAGAGAGCCCGATGCGGGGCTCGATCCCAGGACCCCGAGATCATGTCCCAGGACCCCGAGATCATGACCCGAGCCGAAGGCAGCGGCTTAATCCACTGAGCCACCCAGGCGCCCCAGGAATGGGGCTTTTATCTACATCATCTCTTTCACAAATCTTTGCTCTTCAGCCTACTCCCCACCCTCCATCTCAGAGGAAATGATGCTACCACCTGTGCAGATGCTCAGGCAGAAATCAAGGAGTGATTGCAGATTGCTTCCCTTTGCTCATCTCACATATCCAGCTCAGGAGCAAACTCTGGGTTCTACCTCCAAAACAGATCCCAAAACCACCCATTTCCCCCAAGTTCACTGACACTAGCATCTTGGCTAAATCATGTCTCATGAGGGCTACTACAGCTTCCCATCCGTTTTCCTCATTTCCACCCCTACCCCCTTTTAAATTCACATAAGAGCAACGGTTTGCTTCTCAACATGTAAAACTGGCTTATGTCACTCTCTTGCCCCTCATTCTGTTACAGGATTAGGCCTCCTGTCATCCTTTAGGTCTTGTCTTAGATGTTACCTCGTCAAAGGGCTCCCCTGACCACCAACCCCTCAAAAGACACAACACACACACGCTTTTGCTTTCTTTAAAAGCACTCGCCACGATTTACAACCAGTTTATGTGCGTAGTTATTGGCTTATCCACTAGGTAGAACTGGTCCAGGAACTAGAGACTCTCTTCATCTCTGCTGAGATCCCCAACACCTAACCTCACTGTTCTGGCAAAGAGACTTAAATCTGTTGAACCAGCGGGTTAACTTTCTGAGCACTAGTGTGCCAGTATTTATGGATGAAGGGAATCCACGGAGTGGAAGCGGCGTGCCCACGTCACCAAACTCTAGGGAAGCAGCACTTGCGCACGGGGCAAAGAAAGGACACAGGCTCCTCGCGCAACCACCCAGGGCCGGCCCCCCCCCCATGTGTCACGTGGCCAGTGACAGCTGTCCCTCAAAGCTCGTGGGCAACCCCCAACCGGCGCTCTCCCGGATCCGCGCCCAGGGGCCTCCACAGGGAACGCCTCTCTGCAGGGTCTCCGTTCCGCCTGCACCCCTCGCCCCGCAACAATCACGGCGTTCCGTTACCAGCCGCCCGCGTCCTTAGCGCCAGCGCCGCCGACGCCATGTTTGCCGGACACTCCCTTCCGGCCTCAGAAATCTGCTTCCGGTACCGGGGGATCTGCTTCCGGGGCTTGCGATGCGTTGAAAGAGTGGCGCGAAGAGTCGCAGGTGAGAGTTGGCGGGGTAGGCTGCGAGCGGCGGGCGGCGGGCGGCGGGCGGCGGGCGGCGGGCGGCGGGTTGGGCCGGGCTTCTGAACACCGCCCCGCAGGACCTCGGTGATCAGGGCGTCCGGGGCTCCGCCGCGCGGTGTGGACGCGCCGGGCTCGTCCGGTAGGCAACCTCGTTTTGCTGGACTCCGGCGAGGTGCAGGGACGTCCCTCCAGACTGGCAGCGTCCTTTACCGAGTGCTTACTGTGGGCTCCGTGCTGTGCTAAGCGCTGTAGATGCACGATTTCAGTTATTTCAAACAATCGTATGAAATAGGTGTTGTTATCATCCCTGTTTTACTAAATTGGAAAGCGAGGTTCAGGGAGGTTACATGGCGCGTCCGGGGTCACACCTACAGTGTTTGGGAGCGTTTTTTCGAAGAGCGATTCTTGTACACGACCCAGCAGTTGGACTTCCAGGTATACATGCAAGAGAATTGAAAACCTGTCCCCACAAAAACCTGGACATGAATGTTCATGGCAGTGCTGAACGGAGAAACAAATGGCAGCCTATCTATGCGGTGGAATGTTATTCAGTCGTAAAAAACCATGGAGTACTGACACACGCAACAACATAAGCGGTGAGAAACATGCTAAGTGACAGGAGGCGGTCACAAAGGACCACACGCTGTATGATTCTGTTCGTACTAAATATCCAGAACAGGTAAATCTACAAAAAACAGAAGCAGATCTGTGGTTATCAGGAACTGGGGGAGGGAGAAGTGAACAATAACTGCTTAATGGCTGTGGGATTTCTTCTTGGGGTGCTGAGAATATTCCGAAATTAGTGATGCACAGTTTTGTGAATAGACTAAAAACTACTGAACTGTTTTACACTTGAAAGAGAAGTTTCTGGCAGGTGAGTTACCTCTCAATCTTTAAAGAAAGGAAGACTTAACATGTGCATTTCAAATGCAGAGATCAACAAGGGAGTGGTGTTGAGTCTTGTTACTACTGCGTTAACATTCCAGTAGTAATCTCCACTTTGTTTCTAGGTCACCTTGACCTGGAAGGGATTTGAGGAGTTCTGTTAGACTGCAGACAACTGAGTTCCAGAGTGCATGTGTTGGGACTATAGCCTGTTTTTCTTTTCTATATAGTATGTAGTTTTCATAAAGTTTGGCCACAGAACACGTCTAATGGACTGAGTTCAGTGCCATAGTCTGTGTCTCATCTCTTTTCCTTTTAGGGAATTAATTTGACAGCACGCATTGATGGCTCTAAAGAGGTCATCACTCTCACTGGATTCCAGTGAGAGTGACTCTGAAGAGTTGCCAACATTTGCTTTCCTGAAGAAGGAACCATCTTCAACAAAGAGGAGGCAGTCTCAGAGGGAGGAGAAGATTGTTGTGGTTCACACCTCGGATTCTGAGGCCTCCTGTCCTCCATCACCAAGGTTGAAAGATGTACCACCTACCTCAGACACAGCTGAATCCGTCACACAAACAGAACCAGTGAGGGTGCTAAGCAGTGAAAGTGAGGATGAGGTAGAATTAATTCCCCTGGCCAAGAGGCTCACATGTAAGTTTTTGACCCGCAAGCCACTGAGCCCTGAGGACTCTAGCTCCCCAGTTAAAACTGTATGGGATCATCAAAATAGTGAAGGAGCATCCTGTGACTGGAAAAAAGAACTCTTTCCAAAGGTCCCTGATGTTCCCCTCCGTGACACCTCAGAGAGATATGCATCAAATTACAAGGACCCTGTGGGAGACAGTCTATGCCACCAGCTTCCAGCCTTCAAAGCTACCTGCCCTGTCCAGAACAGCAGCTGGACAAATGCTGAGGTCCCCCCACTTCAGAAGAGAACCAAGCCTAGCCAGGAGGTCCAGAGGAGCAGCTCGCAGGGACGTCAGCCACGGAGACGAAGAAGCCGGAAGGAACGTGCTCTGGGACAACAGGAGAGGACAAAGAAGGCAGCCGTGGCTAACAGGCTGAAAGCTCAGAGGCCTGAGGAATGCCTAAAGCATGTGGTTGTGATGCTGGATCCAGGTCCTCTTAGCATCTGTCTTCATCCTGTGCTGGGTGTCCCCTCTTTCTGGGCCAGCCCCTGACCGCCCCTCTCCCATCATCTGTTGCAGTGCTTTTGCAGACGGAAGGGGGAGGCCAGCTCCTTGGGGCGCTGCAGTCCATGGAGTGCAGGTGTGTGATCGAGGCCCAGGCCGTGCCCTGCAGCATCACCTGGAGGAGAAGGGCTGCGCCAGCCGAGGTAGTAGGTTTCAGGCTGATGTCTCTCCTCCCCCTTCGAGCTCCGTGCTATATGTGCTTTCATTCTCAAGAATATTAGGGTCCCAGCAGGAAACAGCTGGCACACTCAACTTAGGATAATCTGAGGAAGATGTAAGAAAGGAACAGTGTCGTAGGCCTGGGCAGGTTACAGGGCAACTACAAGGGACGACATGGCTTCTCACGGTAAGGACACCACTAGCTCAGGGTTTCTCCACCTCAGATACAGGTGGCATTTCAGATCAGATAATTCTCTGTTGTGAGGGCTGTCCTGTGTGGGGGAGAATGTCAAGCAGCCTCCCTGGCCTCAGCCCACTCGATGCCGGTGGCACCCTCCTAGTCCTGACACTACGGAATGTCTAGAAGTTGCCAAACGCCCTTGTGGGGAAAAATCAGCCCTGGCGGAGGATTACTGACATGTTTGTTACCGTGCTTAGGCCAGGCGGGATGAGGGGAGGAAGTGGTTACCAGAATCCAGAAGGAGAAAGAAATGTAGAGAGGACCCCCTTGAGAGAAGCTTGACCTCTTATAGAGGAACATAGCAAACCCTAAGTGACCCATTTCAAGGGAGCTAGGGAAATGACCTCACTCCCCTCTCCCTCTTTCCCTCCCTCCCTCCAGTCTCCTGTTGGGTTTCCCACCCACGGTTCCCACTTGGCCATTTGCACCGGAGGACCTGGTGATGTGGTCTCCTGCAGAGAGCGGAGCTGGAAGGGGGAGAGTGGATCCGAGGGGCAGAAAGAAGATACTCTGCATAGGATTCCTGGTTCTAACTGGGCATGGCGGGTTTGTGCTTGAATCTCAGGCCCCACAGCTTTATGGCTATGACCCTGGGCAGATTATTTCATCTCTTCGTGCCTCACGTGTATGAGGACACTGTTGCATCCCTCTGGGTGCACCATGGAACTGAGGTAGCCAAGCCCCGAGCACATAGTAGGCACACAGCAAAGGTTCTTTCCTTGGCCGAGGCTCCTGAGGTTTCTGCAGCTCCTTTGGCTTCCATTCCTCTTATCTGCGAGTCCAAAATACTCCACCCCTCATTTGTAAGGTCTCTAGATGAAACATTAAGATTTTTTGCCTCTCTCGGGACACCTGGCTGGCTCAGTAGAGCGTGAGACTCATGATCTCGTGGTCATGAATTCAGGACCCCCCCGCTGGGCATAGAGACTGCTTAAAACAAAAATTTTCCCCCTTATTTGCATTTCATAATTTTTTCAGTAACTTAGGGCAATTGGACGCTTTTTAATTTGGGGTATTAGCAAATCTTTATATTCGTATTGCTGAGTTACCTTTCAAGGCACTCCCGCATTCTCCCTCTCTTGTCCATGGCGGTTATCCCACACGGAGGGACTTCTCACCTCGCATCACGGGCGGGGAGGCAGGTGGGAGAAGTTGAAAGCTGTGTGAAGGGTCCTAACTGATCGGTGGCTGAGCGGGAACTAGAGGCCCCGCTCCTCCCGCTACACTTGGTTGTATTATAGGTCTTAGCATTTGCTTATAGGGACCCAGTGAGAAGACCGTCCCCCACGAGCCCTGCTCCCCGTCGCTCGTACCGCTGCGGGCATGTGTTGCAGGAGGCTGCCCTGTGGCGGTGGTGAAGAGGACAGGCCCTCCCACGTGGCAGCTCCCCTTGTGGCTCTTATTTTTGTCACACACAACCTGTGGTCTGTATGGGCCACTCAGCTCCTAGTCAGCCTCTGCCCTCAAAGGCCAAGTACTTTTTTGCACAAAACCCTCTGGAAGTTTCCTTTCCCCCTGTTCCCCTATCCAGAGTGCACAGGAACATTGGCAGTTCTCAGCCCACTTCAGCTCCCTTTCTTCACCGCCTCTGAGACGTGGCACACCAAGGTTGAGGACTGGGGAGGGACAGGATCACGGGTTATTGTTTCTTGCCACCAGGCTTCATTCCAGAAGAAAAAGAATAATACAAAAACGGGCTTGGCCGATGCGGGTGCGTTCATTCACCCGGAAGGCCTGGGTCTCTCTCACAGGTGCTGAGCACCTGCTGACCCGCCTCCCTGTGCTGGGTTCCGGGTCCTTTGGCAGGATGGACAGGAAGACTGGGTGGAGGAACCGATGGTCCTGGTGCTGCTCCCGGCAGAAGCATTTGTGTCCATGGTCTGGAACTTCAAGCAGGTGGGCAGAGCAGGGTGAGCACCCAGGCATGGGACAGAGGGCTGCCTCTAGGGACTGGATGTTATCTAACGCAGCATCTGCCTTTCATGCAGGGAAGTGTGGGCGGCCCTGAGCAGGGGAAGGAAACACTGCGGAGCTTTGTGACCAACACCACGGCGAGGGCAGCTGGGAAAGCTCTGTCCCTGGTTATTGTGGATCAGGAGAAATGCTTCAGGTTTGAAGTGGTCCTGGAGACTTAGCATGAAAAGGGATAGCTCCACCAGGGGGACCTTACTCATCCCACATCTGGGTCCCCCCCAACAAGCCCTTCTGCCGAGCTCAGCCGGGAGCTACTGCTAATTTCCTCCCCTGTTGTAGTGCTCCGAACCCCTCAAGAAGAAGGAAGCAGGGAGTGGCAGATAGGGAACAGGCCAAGGAGAAGCAACAGAGACGACCAGAGGCCAGCGCAGGGCATGTGGTGTCCAGAGTAGATGTGGAAGAGGTAAGAACTTCGGGGCTCCTACTCCCATTGAACCCGATTTGCTCTAGATCAGGAGCAAAGTGCCCGCTGAACACGCCTTTCTGCCTTGGCACTGAGTAGGGGAGAAGGGGTGAAACGGAGCCAAGGGGCTTGGGTGCAGGTTCGGCAGGCGTGAGGGAGGAGCCTCAGACAGGCTTCCCTCTGCCCCTCCAACCCATCCTGCTCTTGGTGGGGTAGGCGCTGGTGGATCTGCAGCTGCACACACGAGCCCAGGCCCGACTGGTGCAGACCTGGAAAGAGCTGGCCGACTTCGCGTGCGCGTTTACCAAGGCTGTGGCTGAGGCGCCCTTCAAGTGAGTGCCCCGAAAGGTTTGGGCCCCCTGCTAGGCCCCACTGTGTCCTCTTCACCTGAGCTCTGCCACCAGCCCGTTGTCTGTGAGGCTGGCGCTGGACGGAGCCAACCTTGTGCTGGGGAGGCTGGCGAGGAGCCTTCAAGCCCAGTCCCTTTAAAACATGCTGCGCCAGCTGCTCTGTAAGTCACCTGTGACTGGGTCACCTGTGAGCCAAGTTACCGGGATCTGGCCCTGGTCAGGTCACGATGTAAGTTCTCATAAAACAAACTTTCAGCCTACTGAGCTCTGGGAGTGTTCATGGTCAGAATTAGTAGGGGATCTCAGTCTAGTCCAAGTCTCTCATTTTCTACCCAAGGGACCAGAGGCCTGAAGACTGCCTTGTCTGAGCTCCTAGCAGGTTAAAAGTGGAACCAGACTCCCAGGTGGCCTGACACCCAGTCCCTAGTGGCTACCCCTGTGCACACTGCCTCTTGGCCATGCAACCCAAGGTCAACATGGGAAACAAGCTGGTACCTTCCTGGCACCTTCTCTCTCAATGAGAAGGACGAGATGTCATTTTTAAGGGAACCAGCAACTAGCATGGCTTGGGAACAAAGTGAGCGCCCAAAGAGGTGCTCGTGAGGGTCGGTGGAGGGAGGGTGTTTAAGTTGCCAGCAAAGGGAACAGGTAGAGTGACGAGTGACTCACAGCTCTTCAACTGCCGTTCACAGGAATCTTCGAGACCAAACTAGTTTCTCCTTCTGCCTGGAGAGTGACTGGGCTGGAGGGGCAAAGGTGGACCGCGGGGGCAGGGGACTCATGCTGGCGTGGAGGAGACAGATTCAGCAGCTGAACCGAGTCAGCCTGGAAATGGCCAGTGCCATCGTGGACGCCTATCCCTCCCCCCAGCTCCTGGTCCAGGTAGGCTGCTCCAGTGGTCACCCCCAGCACCCTGTGACTTTAGCGGACTCCCAGGCAGTTTCCATGGAGGGCACCGGTAGTCAGCAGTGCAGGCCTGCCGAAGTCTGAACAGTGACTCAAGGACAGAGGACGGGTTCTCATCCCACCCCACCCCCAAGCTCACTGCCCCCTTATTGATGGACGGCGGTGACTCTGGGTGGTACAGTATTGAGAGGTCATTTGCCACTTTCAGGCTTATAGGCGGTGTCTCTCGGAGCAAGAATGTCAGAATTTGCTGGCGGACATACAGGTACGCCGAGGGGAAGGCGTGACTGCCACCTCCCGCCGGATTGGACCAGAGCTATCCAGGCGCATCTACCTTCAGATGACTGCTCGGCAGCCAGATCTCTCTTTAGATGGTGCAGACTGAGGCCAGCCCTGGGGAAGCTGGAGATTTCCACCTCACCCAGCTCGGAAGAGGACCACGGGAAGAGGCTGGAAGCACAAGCCTGAGTGGGGCTCACAACAGACTCCTTCCCGAGTGTCAGTATCTGCAGAGTCTCCCTGCCACCTTAGCACAGGCGGCTGAGATCTTGCATTCACCTTCACAAGCACGGACTGTCCCTCTCCCAGCGAAACTCCGCTGCCGTGCACAAGTCACCCTACCCCAGCAGCCCTCAAAACACAAAGGAACAAAGACAGACCACTCAGACACATATTTAATGACTGTAGAAATCCACAAGAACCTCAGCTTCAAATCTCGAGATCATGAGGGAACTTCCCTCAGAGGGCTGGCTGGAGGGGGCCGGGTGTGCCCTGCCACGCTCTCACCCAGCCCCCCTGCTTGGGGGTCTGATCCCTGGACTGACTCCCCATCCTCTTCATCTTCTCACATACTATGGATTTTGTTTCAATAAAGCATTTGTAGCAATGGCTCTGGAGCTTGGAGGAAGACTAAGGAATGTGTAGTGATTTCTGAGTAAGGTGTGGGTCCCTGCAGCAGAGATGTCTGGGGACGGGGGCGGGGGGTGTAAGTCACTCTTCAGTCTGAGGAGTCAGGAGTGGGTGTTCCATCCAGATGAGCCACAAAGGCCAAAAACTGGGCCCCACCCTCTGTCTCTGCATCATGACCAGTTCTTGCCATCCTGAGGGGGAGATGAGCAGCCTACATTTGGGAGTTTCAGTGAATGAGCACCATGACAACTACACCTTATCCCTCCCCTGGCTTCTGTGCAAGGAGGCCATAGAGCAAGAAGAGGCTGCATCTGGCAGGCAGGAGAACAGACAGCCCTCCTCTCTGCACTAGCTGCTGGTAAACGTGCCGCTTTCCAACTCCATGGTGCTACTTGTTTCCCTTCGTTGTGGAGGTGGTTTTAGGTTGAGACCCAAACAACGCTAAACTTCCAGCCCTACGAAACTTGAGTCTGCAGGCTGCCTCTCACTTTGTCACACTGATTACTGACAGCTGTCACAGACAGAATGGCTTCGCAATGGTCCACCTCCTTGTTTACTGGCAACGAGGGAGTTAATGCTCTAACAGAGCCAAGGAGCCTGGACCGTTTTGTGAAAGCCACAGGAGCTGGGGCAGGACGCCGTACGAGCTGCCCCAGACCCTCCTGGCTGGGAGAATCCTATTTGTGGGACACAAAGCTGCCTACCGTCCCTAGAGTCTGCACTCCAGCCGAGAGACAGTTCCGGGGTGAGTTCTCTTCTCTCCAGACGTTAAGGAAGCAAAGTTAATGGAAAGAGAGGATACTGGAGTGGGAGTCTAGTTCTGCCTCCAACTAGCTGGGAGACCGAAGGCAAGTCATGAAGGCCTCAGTTTCCCTGTCTGCACATGTTACTAATGGAATGGATGGTCCTGAAGTCCCTTTCACAGCCTGAGATTTTGTATGGTCATTAAAATGTCTGAGGTCCTTAAGAAAATAGGTATACCCTCCCCCACCCCCCAATTTAGGCTAGATTTGCTGAGTACGGTGTTCCCTTCGTCCCCGATATCGCACTGCCTCCTGATCTGCCCTGGCTATGCAGGGAGGAATGAAAGAAAGGGTTTGTGACATACAAAAGTATAAATGTAGTGACAGCTGACCTGATCATTTAGTAGAAACGAGCCTTGCCTTTACACAGCTTTGGGCAACAACTAGAAAAGGCCGTTTTTCCCTCTGCCCACCTTAAGCCTATTCCTTTAGGCGTGCAGGTAAACTGTCCCCACCTCCCACTTCTCCTCATTCCACCACGGAACCCTGACTAAGGAACAAAGAAGTCCTACAGAGAGGAGATCTCAAGTACCAATCGGCAGCCATTGGATGATGGCAGGTAGGTCTGACGCTAAAAAGAGGTTTGTGTCCAGCAGAACCCAATTCCATAGGAATCCAAGCTCCAAGGCTGGGAGGCAGCAGGTGTTGAGGACAAGCTCACTGCTGAGACTCGGTCTGCAGCACCCACTGCAGGATGTCATGGCCGCGCAGCCCCCGGAGCGCGTTGTCGTAGATGGTGTTCACGCTGGTGCAGAGGGGCTGCCGCCGAAGCTCGGTCACCCGACAGGCCACCAGCCCGCCGGCCGCACACAGCAGCAGCAGCAGCAGCAGCTTCAGCACGGCCCAGGACCTGCCATGTCTCCGGGGAGGTGGCTTGCGGGGCCGAGAGCCAGACTTGGACTCTGTAGGGACAGAGGCACCACAGATAGAAAGTTCCATCAGTCTGAGGAGAAGCACACTCTACCCAGCGACGCTCGTCTCCCTGAGCGGACCCGCTCCCCTCTCTTCTGCAATGAAGACCCCAGGCCCCGAAGAGAAACGTTCAGGGACATCTGAGTTGTCGTACACTCTGCTGACATGGAGACTGAGGTAGACGTCCTCCCCTGGTGGCTCTCCAGGGAGCTTGCTCGGAACGAGAACTCATTCCGGGTGCCTCATGCAGCGCACGGTCCCTGGGGTGACCCTCAGGGTCAGGGGACGGGCTTTTCAGGGGGCACTGAGCACGGGTAACATGCTGCCCATCTGGGGAAATAGGCTGGAGATCTGTTATTGTTGTTTGTGTCCTTATTATAGAAGAAGAGGCACATAAAAAGAAAGCCCGGGCACCAGGGTGGCGCACGTTGGTTAAGTAGCCGACTCTTGGTTTCTGCTCAGGTCATGATCTTGCGGTCACAAGATCGAGCCTTGCATCGGGCTGTGCCCTCAGCGCAGAGTCTGCCTGACTCTCTCTCTCCCTCTGCCACTCCTGCTTGTGCGCACGCTTGCTCAGTAAGTCTCTCAAATAAGTAAATCTTAAAAACAACCCGGGAAGGTGAGCTAGCACCGTCAACGGTGACTGCTGCTGGGTGTGGGGGATTACAGGTGATTGCCATTTTCTGAAACATACATGGAACTTTTTTAGTTCTCTGGAATGAACATATATATATCACATTTCTAATTTCTTTTTAAAAAATTGGTTTTGAGATTGTTTTACACCAAACTTTAAAAATCTTGGCGGACTGCCCACATGCCAAGAACTGCATGATCCTGTCACATAGATTTTCTCACTTAAGGCTGCCCGGTAAGAAGGTCCGATCCTCATTTTACACAAGGAAACAAAAAAGTGTAGGCAACTTGCTCAAGGCTGGCAAGGGCGAGCAGCAGCGTCCTGGGCCTCGGTCCACCCGACAGGGCTCCTTCCGCCCTCAGCTGCCTCTCCGTTGGGGGCCACGCTGACCCAGAGGGTATGCGGCCCCCCACTGCACACAGAGCCATATCACCTCACGAACTCAACTGGACACATTCAGGCAAAACACTAGCGCGTTTTTTATACTACACGGCTCCCTGAACACAGCCCAAGGATCCCGCTGGTGTTCAAGCAGAAAGAGAGCGAGTGCTCTGCTCCGACCTACAGGGAGAAGCAGAGGCAGTGCCAGCCTCCCCGGGACGGTACCGGCACTCAAGATGCCACGCGCACGTCCCAGAATCACAGATGACATGAGGGGCTTTGAAGGGCACTGTCCTCGCCTTGTCGCGATTCTAGCATCTAACCCTGACAGGAAGGGCAGCTCCCTGTTCGGGGAAGGCCCTCAGCCACCTCTGACCGAACACCCTGGGGCAACACGGCAGCAGAGCACCTGCTCCCCAGGACGGCCCCCCACACCCGGCCACCAAACCCTCCAAGCTTCCCCTAGCCTCAGAGTCTGCTCGATCTCACCATGGGGGCTGCCTCACACACTCACTCCTCTGCCCCCACTGCACCCCAGCAGGAGCCCTGCGACTGCAAACACGTACTTGGGGCCTGATTCGTCTCCTTCTTGGGCTTCTTCTCCTGCTCCCGCTTGGCTGCTTTGAGGGCGTCGTACTCCTTCCTCCGGCGCTCCTTCTCTTCCGCCTTCTCCCGCTTCCGTAGCTCCCGCTCCTGAGCCTCCTTAGCCCGCTGCTTGGCCTCCCGCTTCTTCTCGGCCTCTACCAGAAAATGCATCCCGAAATGACTTCTCGCCCACAAACCTGCAAGAGTGCTTTCCCGAGGAACTAAAAGCTGGGGTTCAGCCTCCCTTCCCTTAGGCCGCAGGTCACATAAGCTGTATTAAGGGGAAAAGGCAGTCTCTCTGCTCTCGGGGAAGCCGCTCTCAGGGTTTACTAAATGGATTAAAGGGGTCCGAGCCCCATGCAGCAGAGAGATTAGGGTGACGTAACAAGGGGCATGGGAGACGAGCTGGGGGGCTTCAGAAAGCACACGAGTGACAGCCTTCTACAACTCAGCTGTCGGGAGAAGAGACACCAGGGGTGTGGGTTCTATGGGACTCTTATCCTCCCAAGCCTCAGAAAGGAACGTGGCATGGGAAGGGCAAGGAAGAAGAGAAAGTGAGTGTTCAAGTTCACCGTGAGAGAAGATGGAAGTGTTTTGCTGAGAGAGCAAGACTAACAATTTGTCAGAGAGTAAACTCTAGACCTCACCTCAGGAGTCCGTGGCGCCTTCTGATTTACTTCACGGTTCAAGTGCATCACATCCAGTACCCAACTCAGAAATCACGGGCTTCTAAAAATGCACTTCCCAGTAAGCTATTTGGAAGCACGAAGCACATTTTTCCAAAGCCAGAATGCCACAAATTAGGGAGTTAAAAGTCCCTTAACAGCTTAAAAGCCTATCTGACCCATAATGTGGCTGAAGAGCAGTACGCTAAGTACTGGAGCTTTCCACTGGTTTTCCACGTACAAACAAGCTCCAAGTTCCAGCTGGGCACTGAGAACGCCAAGGGCACTTACACCCAGCCCGGAGAGAGCACATGGCGGCAGGAAGTCAAGCAGCCGTGGCCCAAGGAAATATGGCGTCATGGGACCATGCATGTAAAAGGGCCTGGTGTCACTCAGACACCATCTCAGGGTTTGCTAGAACCAGGACTACACCCGTCCCTCCCCAATCCTGGGAGTCCTCCAGCAACGAGCGCCCACTGAGCACTAAGCCTTATTCGAGGTGCTCGGGATACAGTGGGGAGGACAAGTCAGGTTCCAGCGCCTAAAGCTTCCTAGGGACGGAGACAAGTGAACAAACCGTACGTGACGTGTGCCAGAGAGAGAGTAACAGAGATTGTGAGGGAGAGACAGGCGGATGGAGGCCCAAGTCTGGGTGCTTCTGAGGGGGTTACAGCAAAGCTAAGGGAACCTGTGAGCAGGCCTGAGAAAGCACACAAACCCAGCTGTGTAAGGAGCTGAGGGGAGAGCAACCCGGCCCAGCTCCTGAAGCGAGCGCAGCCTCGGTGTGCTCGAGCAACAGCAGGGGCTCGTGCAGCTGGAGCTACCAGCATTCTGTCCCTGGGGTGTGGGTCGGAGCGGCAGAAGCAAGCAGGCTGGGGCCATGGCGAGCCTTGTCGGCCCCGGGATAATGTCTGAATGTCATCCTAAGTTCCAGCAGAAGCCATCAGAATGCTGTAAGCAAAGAGCAGCATGATTGACTTCTGTTTTAGAAAGATCGCTGTGGCTCCTGGGCAGAGGGGGCACGAGTGTGCCAACAGGCCATGGAGCTGGGAGGTGCCAGGACCGGCTACAGCAGGGGGGCTGAGTCCTGGGGCGGCCTGGCGGTGAGGGAGCGTCACACCAGGACTTGCTAACAGACTGGATATTGGAGTAACTGAACAAAAGAATCCTGGCCGTCTTTCCAGTTTCAGGCTTGAGCAGGTGCAGGAATGGGGACTGCCTACTAGAGGGGAGCTCTGGGGAGGGCTTGAAGGAGACTGTCTTGACATTGTTTAACCTCTGATGCCTCTTCACCCTCCTAGCAGGCTGGAGGGCTCTGGAGCTCAGTGGGTGAGCCAAGCCTGGAGACAGACCCGCCGGACAGAGAGGACGCCGTCCACTGCCACACGGTCCCCTGCTGCTCTGCCGCCGCTTCCAGGGACCCCAGTTCCCACCACGGGGGAGTCAGCAGCTGCAGAAGGACGGGCAGATAGCTGAAGAGGGGATGGCACGTACCTCGTTCTACTTCCAGCCGCCGCTGCCTCTCTCGCTCCTGATCAGCCTGGACGGCCTTCATGTGCTGCAGCACCTGCAGGAGGGAGAGAGGAAGTGCTGGGAGCCGGGGAAGCCACGGAGCACACGTCCACTCCAGAGGCTCCAAGGGGCCCCCTGCTCTTTTCAGGCTGGCACAGCCCCGGGCAACGCAGAGCTAAGGAAGGCAATCCCGTCCCTGTCTCCTGACTCACACCGCCGGCCTTAGTAGCAGACGTGTCATTCGAGCCCAGGCCACCAAAGCTGTGAGCGGATGCCAGCTGGAGTGCATCAAGGGTCCCGCTCTGTAGTCACTGCCACACGTGGTCTCCTGTTGGCCTCCAGCAGCTCTGCTGCCGAGCCTTCCCACCCTGGCTCCGTTATGCAAGCTCCGCGCCTCCCTATCGGGAGAGGCGTCTTCTCTCTCCCGGTCTCAACACTAGGATCCTGAGGATGGAGAGTGCTGTCCCGTCTGCCAGCTAGACACTCAATACTATGTTTGATGAACAACTACCTGGCTCCCCATTTCAAGAGGCAAAAAACCAAGGCCGGCAGGGGGGCGGCGGGAAGGGATGATCTGTCCGTGTCACATGGCTTCAAAGTAGCACAGCTAAGAGTACAGGTCTTCTGAGCTCCTGGGCCAGAGCCTGTCCCACTCATGTCAGCACACAGAGCCAGGAAGCCTCTAGAAGGAAGGGAAGCACCACGCAGCCCACCTAGCAGACAAAGCCCTAGTGCCCAGTCGTCGTCCACTCAGTCACGGGTGGCCTCTGACTCCAACGGCCCCCAAAATTCTCATTACAGCCACGGGTAGGAGAGGAGGTAAAAGACTTTATTTTTTAGGTGTGTTTGTATCTTTAGAAGCTAGTATCCCTTGGATGTAGAGGACAGAGTGCAAGCTTAGAGACCAGTGCAATCCTGACTCTACCACTTCCTAACCGTGTGACCTTAGCAAGTGACTTCCCCTCTTGGGCTTCCTGCAAGAGCCTGCTTTGAAGCCACGAGGAACCCTGTCCCAGGCCTTGAACCTGCTGCAACCTCTCGGAAGGGAGTCAAGCTCACTAAACAATGGCCACTCAACAAGGAGTGCAGATCTGTCTAAGGTCAAGCCTGATGGCAGGAGGCAACCCAAGTTCAAAGTCACCATCTCACTCTGAACTCCAAATACTAAATAAACACCAACCATTCTGGTGGTTTTAAGGGGTATATGGGTGGCTAAATAAAGACCAGAGAGGTTTGAGAGACATCCCTTTTCACCCGGGCTCCCGTACATCACGAGTTCTGTGACAACACACCAAGCTCAGAAATGGGAGCAACACCTCTACTGTGGACCGTGAGCCCCGAAAGGCAGACACCATCTGTCTGTGCCAGTCCACGACATACAGTAAGCACTTGATAAATACCATCCAGCTAACAAATTATTTTTAAAAGGTGCGGTACTCTGCTCCAAGCTTATCACTTATTGCAGCTGTTCTGTGCACCCACACAAGGTCAGAGCTGGGGAAGTCTAAGCTAACTCCTGGGGACAAGTGACCTCATTCTGGCTGGCCCAAGCCACTCTGCTATGACGCCTAACAGTGTGCCAAACACCAGAGTCTGTGCTGGGCCATGGTGCCAGGTAGCACGGCTTCAGAGACCACACCCACGAGGCAGTAGCAGGCTCACTCTGGAAGCTGTATGCTAACACTAAACATCTTGGTGCTCAATAAAAACGATCTTTGAGGGGCGCCTGGGTGGCTCACAGGCGTCTGCCTTCAGCTCAGGTCATGATCCCAGGGTCCTGGGATGGAGCCCTGCATCAGGATCCCTGCTCAGCAAGCCTGCTTCTCCCTCTCCCATTCCCCCTGCTTACGCTCCCTCTCTCTCTATGTCTCTGTCAAATACATACATAAATAAATAAACGATCTTTGAGAAATATTGGCACTTTCATACAGTTTAACCTATTATTAGTTGAATGAACATGCAGATAAATGAAATGGGTGTGCACAGGGAGTGTTTCGTGTGTCAGGGGAGCGGAAGGGAGCTATGCCTCCCAGGGCGATGAGATCAGGAGGGGAGGCATAAAGCACGCGGGACACAGGAGTGGTCGGTCACAGCGCCTGCCGTCCTTCAGAACAGATAGCACTCCTAAGCACCGGGGCCGCACTGATCACTTGTACTGTTCTCCGCCGAGGGCTACCGGGCCACAATGACCTTGCACCTGGTCTCCTGTGACAACGGGTGGGACATAAGATGAGACTTTCTAAGAAGCCCTGAACTAACGGTAAGAAAAGAAAGGCCGTTATTCCTGGGATTCACCTAGAGACCCACCGTGCCCCCATTCCACTTCCCTTAATTCTAGCATTTAAAGTTGAAGCGTTTCGAGTCCTTTCTGTTCCTCATGCCTCCTAGACATGGCCAAATAAGCCATTTGGCGCTCAGCTGTTCCAAAGCTGGAGGGAAAAAGTGGCCGTGGCTGGCGTTAAGAGAGATGCAGTGCAAGGCGTGGGGCGCCTGGGGGACTCAATTGGTTAAGCATCTGACTCTTGATTTCGGCTCAGGTAGCAATCTCAGGGTTATGAGACCGAGCTCCGTATCGGACTCTGCACTAAGAGTGGAGCCTGCTTGGGATTCTCTCCCTCGGCCTCTTCCCCTTCCCTCTCACACTCAGTCTCTTTCTAAAAATAAAAATTCTTAAAAAAAAAAAAAAGTGCGAGGCATCTTCAGGCCTGTTGGTGACACCTGCCTTCCTGCCTTCCATGCTGCCTTTAGTTCCTCCCACATCAGACAACTTGACTGAAATCAAATGTCAGATCTGCCCAGGATGTGTCTGCTTACAGGTATAAGCTTACGAATATTAACACTTTTATTATCAAAATTCCTACAATACCTGTGACCCAGATAATCTTCTTGTCCAATTAAAGAACTGTCAATGGTGTGATGTTGGATTAGGCAAGGTCCTGGGTTCTTTCTTTAAGACTTTATTTATCAGACAGAGAGAGCACACGCTCGAGCACACAAGCAGGGGGTATGGCATAGGCAGAGGGAGAAGCAGGCTCCCTGCTGAGCAGAGAGCCCGATGTGGGACTCGATCCCAGGACCCTGAGATCATGACCTGAGCCAAAGGCAGAGGCTTAACCGACTGAGCCACCGAGATGCCCTGAAGTGCCGGTTTCTTAAGAATGGAAGTTCTGCAACAGAGAAGCCAGTACTTTTCTACTTGTAAAGGAACACAAACAGCCTGATGGGCCACTAGCAGCCCTATTTCACTGAGACCTCAGTACTGGAAACCTCGAACAGCTACAGGTCCCCCAGGAGGGGAAGAAACAAGAGGAGGCAGCCGCGAGTCCCAGGGGACCGAGCGGGGGAGGCCCCAGGGAGCTCCCTGCTTACCTTGTTGGCACACTGCTTGCACTGCTTCTCATCCAGGCAATCCCCTGCCACTTTGGCCAGGGCAGGATCCAGGGGGTTATCCTTCAGGTCTAGCCACTTCAGGCTCTGAAGAGACAGGACAGAGAGGCTGTCTAAACCCAGGTTCACACAGAGCCCCTCAAGCTGAAGGAGCTGGAAGCAAGCCTCTGACTTCCAAGGCGGCAGCACCAAGGTGGGGTCCCCGCGGGCCACGCACACGGCTGTGCCCCGCCCGTCCCCGGGCCATCTGCCTCACCTGGCACCAAACACTGGTTCACGAACTGTTACCTTGAGCTGAGCGAAGCTGACAGGCAGGGTCACCAGCCTGTTATTGAGGAGATCCAGGTGCTGGAGGTTGACCAGACGGCCGAAGTCGGCCGGCAGCTGCTGCAGTTTATTCTTGCTCAGGTCCAGCTTCACCAGGTGTGTGAGGCCACAGAAATCCGCCTAGGACCCAGACACAGAACACCTCGGCCCTGGGCCCACTCCTCCACGGGAGATGCCAGAGCCCTGGAGGCGGAGGCAGCTGCGTGGAAAGCCTGACCCCACCTGCCCCCAGCTCTTCTGCCTGCAAGGAGATGCAGCCGACACTCAGCACTTCTGCAGGGGAAGCAGTGAGCTGCTTCCGTCCAAGGACTTGGCACAAAGTCGGCACAAAATAAGTGTGTGTTCCCTCATGCTCCGTGCACCCTCCAACCCAACCTCCACATTGCTCCTGGAGGGACTAGGGGCCTCTCCGGCCCCCCCACGGCACCCTGTGCTCTCCTTCCATGGGGAAAGTCAAAGCGCAGAGGGACCATCCAGTTCCCTAAAACGATAGAGCGCCCTCAAGCACTCGCGGTTATTCTCTGTTCTTTGCAGCACCTAACACAGCACCTATCTGCGGTACTGCTCCCACCTTGGCGCAGAGGCACTGCTCACGCTCTCTGGGGATCTGTAACTGCCAGTGGATCGGCACTGCCAAGGAAGGCACAAACAGCTGAACTCGCTCGGACTGAAAAGCGCACGGCAGGGAGGGGTGTGGGGGGACTGTGGACAACACGCACGGCGGCAGCAGGCCGCAGGGACTGGCCACCATCCTTTCACTAGACACGAAATGCTGCCTAGAAGCAGTGGGATCTTGGATGCTTTCTCAGTGAGAAACGGTTCTTGCTGAGCTGCGGGAAGATGCTAGAGATAATGAGCGAGGCCCAAGGGGAATACTGACGGGGGAACAGACTAATGACCCAAGGAAGAAACTGCCAACTTCTGAGACCCGATCCCGGAGCGGAGCCCAGTGGAGCCGAGCAGGGAGTGACACGGCCAGAGTGACTGCTGGCAAAGACAACAACGGCAACAAACTCGGTCCTGACACTGACGGCACGCTGCTCTGGAGCACAGGCCGGCCGTCACCCAGGAGCAGCTAAAGGGCTGCACCACTCTGGGGCCTACGCAGATAAAGGACCGTGTACTGAAGACATCGCAAAGCATATGATGGAGAAGGAGAACTGGGAGTTGTGCAAGAAAAATCGAAAGGATCCAACCACGGGCTGGATGTGTCAAACAAAAAAGTATCTCAAGTAATTCAAGAGCTGGGAGAATAATAATACAGTAGTTCCCAAAAGCCACATCTTTTTTCCTGTTCCTCATCAAAAGAAACACACGGAAGCTGTTCATCAGCAGCTTTCTCCCTGGAAATCAGAGGAACTTACAGAGTGGTCTCTCCTCTCCTCTCCACAATAGGGAGGGTAAACTATTTTTCAAAGGAATAATATAAGTGAGGAAAAAAGTGATTCAGCCAGCATTCTGTTGACTTTAGTTATTCACGGCCTAACCTTCCCACTATTCTAAAGAATGAAGCCTCCACCGTGCTTTCCTTCCTGCAGAGACAAACCACCCCACCCCACCCCACCCCCAGCACGCTCCCATTCATTTACAGTTTGGCTGCAGGCCTGTCCTGAAATTACGACTCTTAAGATATAACTCCCTCAAACAAGAAGCATCACGGCTCTACAAGGAAGCGTGCCCGCCTGCCAGTCTTACCGGGAGACTAGTCAGTTTATTGCAGGACAGGTCCAGCACAGTGGCCTTCGGGAGGGCAGCCTAGGAAAAGGAATGAGAACACAATGTCAAACCAACACATGGAATGGTTCAGTGACTTCTCCAGAGAAAACTCCTTCTCCAGAAAAAGCCTTCTCCAGAGAAAACTCCCACAATTAGGAAGGCCTTTAAAAATTAGCACTCAAGGGGCGCCTGGGTGGCTCAGTGGGTTAAATCCTCTGCCTTCAGCTCAGGTCATGATCCCAGGGTCCTGGGATCGAGCCCCACATTGGGCTCTCTGCTCCGCAGGGAGCCTGCTTCCTCCTCTCTCTCTGCCTGCCTCTCTGCCTAGTTGTGATTTCTCTCTGTCAAATAAATAAAATATTTAAAAAAAAATTAGCACTCAAATATTACGGAATAGTAATAATAATATAACAGCTGAATGTGTCCACATTTACTACCTACCAAGGATCTTACACTCCAATCTTAACCCTCACAAGCCTGTAAAATGGGAACTATTACCACCATTTTATTAATGAGGAAATCTATGGGCTTAAAGGTTAACCAGCTTGCCAAGGGCAGGGACGTGGCTCTTAAGCAATGCAACTGGAATATGGACTGGAAACCTGTTCTAACCTCCACACTACAGAGCCAAGTGCCAAAGGCAAACGTAATTCATTAAAGGCAGGAAAGCGTAGGTCACCCAAAGTGACCCTAATGTGCTGGTGCTGGAAGGAACCCTGATGGGAAAAGCAGGGATTGTGATCTAACTCCACTTTGTCAACAAACTAGTTTGATCTTCCTGGGACCTCAGGCCTCAGTTTCCTGGCTGGGAGTGTGAGAGTAGAGGGGTGGTGGGGTGGGCAGCAGCAGTTGGATTCCAGCCAGTTGAAGTGTTGGGAAGAGCCCTTGCCAACCAAGCAGTGACACTACACATTCTTCAAGGAAGGATGCTTCAGGGCCGGGACAGCCAGCTGGGATTGCCCTCTTCCTAGAAATGCAAAGTTCCGGGCCACACCCAGGTCTACCCAGAGGCCTACTTCTCTAGAGGAGTCATTCATTCATTTATTCATTCATTCTCCGAACACCCAGCAACCGCTCCGTGGGCGCCTACTTTGAGTCAAACACGGAGCTGAGCGCTGTGAAAGCTCCCGAGATGGGAGGGGAGATTCACTCCTGACCCGTAAACAGCCCAGGACCGAAGGGGCAGCGCCTTCTCATCTTCTGGAACTGCGCCAAAGTGACACGTGTACCTCCCAGGAAGAAAACTGGGGCAGAGATGGACTCCCCGGGAACTAAGTCCCACTCCTCCCACCTAGTTTTAAGATCTGGAAAGTAAGGCGTTGGAAAGGAGGCGGCCCGCACAGAGGCCAGCGCCGTCTCGGGAGACACCTGGGCCTGGCGGGGCTGTACTGACCAGCTCCTTGACGGGGACCTCGTTCAGGTCGCTGAGACTCAGGTCCAGCTCGTTGCCGTCCAGTTTGTCGCGGAGGTTCCCGCCCTTGCTACCGGCCTTGGTCATGGTGACGCCGGCCGAGCGGTCCCGGCTCCGGGGGCTCCAACGGGCAGGAGACGGGCTGAGAAGCTGCTCGTCGGTTCAGTGGACTCGCACCCAACCGGCAAGGCCCGCGTCCTCCGCCACCGCAGGTGCGAAACGCCGTAGTCAGCCCGACCGCCTGCTGCACTCTGAGCCCCGCGCCCCACTCCCACCCGCGCCGCGGCGACGACGACCACTTCCGTGTCCACGTCACCTTCCGCGGCCACTGAGACGGGCGGGGCCAGAGCAGCCCGGGCGTGTGCGGGAACGCCATCTGGCGCCTAGGAGGGCGCATTGCAGTGGCCGCAGTGAACTCCACTGCAATGAAGGGTGGAGTTCAAAGCTAGGAGTTCCGTTGCCCCGCCAAGGTTTTTTTCCCCACTGGCCGAGACGCGGTTTTTTCCTGCAATGGCCCAGGGTGCGCTACGGACGCTGGCAACGCCAAGAGGCGAAAGGGCACGGGAGTGGGCGCCAGAAGACCTGGGTTGCATCCAAAATTGACTTTATCAGATCACCCCGATTCCCTTGGATTAGAAGCCAAAACTGCAAGTCTTTCAAAATTGCTCCTTGTCCTCTTTACGTAATTCCCAAATGATCATCATCAGGAAATTTCAGCCTCTTCATCTCTCTGAACTCCTCTTCCCTGCCCCAGCCTCTTGCCAGGCCGCCATCACCTCGTGCCTGGATTACTCTTGAGTCTCTCTCTCTGCGACCCACCTCTACCCAACTGCCCAGATGATCGTTCTAAAAATATAACCAAGTCTTTCCTCTGCTTAAAACCCTTCAGACCTCTGGCTACCTCTAGAATATGGACTACTCTCCTTTCTAGACTGGTTCCTGCCTGCTTCTGCAGTCTCCTCACAATCCCCAGCCCCTCCCTGCCTAGGATGCTGTGTAGACGTCCATTAGGTGGCCTCTGATGTAAGAAGCAAAGGCAAAAGAAAAATTATTAAATTTCCTTACTACTTACAGCCCACTGCTAAGTCCTTAAAACAGACAGAGTGACATTCCTCTCCGAACTCAGCTGCCTCCATATTAATACCTTATTAAGGGCAAAACAAGCCTGACCACCCCACCCCCCCAGTCCTCCACCCTGGCCCCAGGATCCTGTAAGACTACTTCAACATATAAAAATTCCTTTGGAAACTTCCGTTATCTCTACCCCTCTAAGATACACATTGGCAATCATCCCCCAAGCATATGGCCCACCGATATACATCTGAAGGGTCTCATGACTAAGGTTTTATTAGACAGTAATAAATGACATTTTTCCAACAATAGCTAGCCCCCTCAAGGTCCTGGAAACCTGCTTCCAAAATTCTTTTGAGACTTAGGCTATCCTTACCCCCCTCCCAACTTGAAAGTAAATGATGGGCCACTCCTCATGACCCCAGGGGAGCTCTTTCTGCCCACGGGTCCTGTCTTTACGCTTTAATAAAATCATCTTTTTGCACCAAAGATGTCTCAAGAATTCTTTCTTGGCCGCTGGCTTCAAACCCTAAGTTCTTTCTTGCATTTGCCTCCACACCTTTCTCTTCTCCTGGAATGGCCTTGCTTCCCAATGCACCTCTGCTTAGCTAATTTCTAGTGCTTCAGGAAACCTCCCCTGACCACCATGAACTCCAGAGCTAGTTAGGGGTCCCTCCTTGGGACTCTGATAATGTCTTATGTGCTACCTTACTGTCAGAGGTGATAGGGCGTGGTGTCTAAGGCAGGACCTATGGTTTACCAGAAAGCTTAGGCGATTACCATGCTTGTTTATGGATAGGTGAGAAATGTGCATAATAATGGTGCCTAGCTGGTAGAGTCTGGGTAGGACTGAATGAGCAAAACACCATGAGCTTACTGTAGTGACTGGCATTTAGTAAGTACCTGATAAATATTAGCCGTAATTCATAACTTGCCTTGTGTTATATTTATCTTTATGTGTCTGTCCTCCACTCTGCCCCAATCTGTGAGGGAGAGATTTTGTCTTTGTATCCCCAGTGTCTGAGTGTGTGAGACATGGTGGTTCTCGTTCAAAGGCCTGCTGAATGAAAGAAAGAATGAATGAATGAATGAATGAATGAACAAGTGAAGCACTTTACCCACTTTGTACCTCAGTTTGCTCATCTTTGAAATGGGTACATCAAAGCTTATCTCAGAGGGCAACTGTGAAGACCAACCGAAGTCGGTGGCGGGACCTATTCATTTCACAAATCCTTGTGCACACCCCTCCCACCCACAACAAGGCACAAGGCACAGTGCTGGGTTTCTGGGAACCAGACAAGGCAATTGAATAATTATACATTAGCACTTGGCAATCTCTAAAGCCCTTGAGCACCCATTATCTCATTGTGATAAAGTACAAAAAGAGACTATACAGTGCCTTTTATGGTTCTCTCTCTCTCTTTTTTTAGAGAGCATGCACTCATGTGAGTGGGTTGTGGGAGAGAATCTGGCCGGGGCAGGGGGTGGGGGGTGGGAGGGAGGTGGGCTCTATCTCACGACCCTGAGATTATGACTGACCTGAGCCAAAACCAAGAGTCCGACGCTTAACCCCTTAACTGACTGAACCTGCCAGGAGCCCCTGTTGCCTTTTTTTTTATTAAGAAAGAAACTCAGGGAGAAGTAACTTGTCCTTAGTCACATAGGGGCAGACCCAAACCTTTTGATTCCAAGTCCTGTTTCTTTTCACTACACCCTGTCATCTCTGCCCCCAAGGAGCCTACAGTCAACACAAGTAATTATTATATAAAGTAGAAAGGATAATGGCCCTAACACATACAGACAAAACCCATGCAATGTACAGGGCTGTGTGGGTTTGTGTTTGAGAGCGCTAACATCGGACTTACATATTTAAGAGCAGCCTATCCAGGGCTATGATTTACATATGTTATTCATTTTTTTATTTTTTAAAGATTTTATTTATTTATTTATTTGACAGAGAGAGAGACACAGCGGGAGAGGGAATACAAGCTGGGGGAGTGAGAGAGGGAGAAGCAGGCTTCCCGCCGATCAGGGAGCCCCACACAGGGCTCGATCCCAGGATCCTGGGATCACCATCACAGCCAAAGGCAGACGCTTAATGACTGAGCCACCCAGGGGCCCCTATATGTGTTATTTATTTATTTATTTTTAACTCACAACAACCTTATAAGGCAGACATTATTTCGGTTTTTCAAAAAAAAGTAATCAAGGCTCAGAGAGGTCAACTATTTAGCTATTCAAAGACAGTCACAGTAAATAGGTGAATGTATTTCACAGAACGTGAGTCATACCCCCCTGTGGTGGAGAAAAAAAGCTTGAAGGAAGGAAGATAGCAGGAAGGCACCTCGGAGGAGATGGCATTCAAGTCGAGCTTGGAAGAATGGGTCAGATGCAGACAGGCAGAGTCGCAGCCCAAGGAAGTGGGGCGGAAGAGTGAGCAATTGACAGCGGCTGTTCATCTGCGAAAGGCTTTTTGTTGCTGTTGTTTTAAATCCCTAAGGCAGCTTGATGAGAAGTGGAGCCTGTCATCTGTGGACAGCTTTTTCCTTGGAAACAATAGACTGGCCCTGGGCCGCAGTCCCCAGACCAAGTGCCACCTTGTGCCTGGATGTCCAGGTGGTTTGGGGAGATGCCAAAGGGAACACAAGCACCATGGCCCTTGAGAAAATAATGATCAGGAAAAGGGCAGAATATAGTAGCTTCCTGAAAGAAGCCTGGGCATCAGGCCAGCACTGTGACTGTTAGCTCTCCTGTCATTCTGGCAAGTCACTCTACCTCTCCAAGCCCCTGTTTCTCTTTCTGTAGAATGGGGATAAGAAAATGGAGAAGAGTGTCAATGACCCACACAGAGACATGTAAGAGCCAAATAGCATTATGCAAGAAGTCAGTTTTTCTAAGGGCAGTTGGGTCTGTTCCAGCAGTGGTGGGTTGAAAAAAAGAGACTCAGTTAGCCCTTGAGGATTGGAGCCCCCAAAGTAACTTTGAAGGCAAATGATCTCTCTCTCTATGGTTTATGTATCTACATGGACTTGCTTTAAATACTTCCACAAATAGAGAATCATGCCATATTCACCGCAAATCTGTCCGTCCCGAAGTAAATTTTTAAATCGAAAGCGATCACAATTTAGAAATCCCAACGAGATTTTTGTTTTTAGAACTGGGTAAAAATGATCTGAAAATGTATATAACAGGGGAAAAAAATCAAAATCATATGGAAGGATAAATGTACAAGAATTGCCAAGAACACTTACTTTGTGAGATAAAAAAATAGCCACGAGGGTCAGGCCCAACCAGATATTAGACTCGTCCTAACAGTAGAGAATTGTCACAGGCAGGTATCAGTGGTACAGCATAAAGAATCTAGAAGCAAATAAAAATGTATACGAGTCTTTAAAATATAGATAAGATGGCAGTTAATGTGAAATCCAACAGGGGCGGCTGGGTGGCTCGGTCAGTTAAGCATCTGGCTCTCGGTTTCTTTTTTTTTTAAGATTTTATTTATTTATTTGACAGACAGAGATCACAAGTAGGCAGAGAGGCAGGCAGAGAAAGAGGGAGAAGCAGGCTCCCCGCTGAGCATAGAGCCGGATGTGGGGCTCGATCCCAGGACCCTGAGATCATGACCTGAGCTGAAGGCAGAGGCCTTAACCCACTGAGCCACTCAGGTGCCCCATGACTCTCAGTTTCAACTCGGGTCATAATCTTGGGGTCATGAGATTGAGCCCCTAGTCGGGCTCCCTGCTTAGCTGGGGTCAGGGAGTGGGGTCTGCTGGAGATTTTCTCTCCCTCTTCCTCCCCCACCCCTAGTGCTCTTTCTCACCCTCTCTCCCTCCCTCTCTTAAATAAATAAATAAATAAATCTTTTTAAAAAATAAAAATAAAGTCAAATCCATCAAAAGGGGAGTGGTTGAATAAACCAGAGTGTATTATGCAGTGGAACATTATGCTGAAGAACATCCCACAGCATTAAAGAGAATGAGTAGAACTATATGTATTGACCTGGAAAAAAATGTTGCATATGATCAAGTAAAAAATGCAATCATTGAGTAAGGTAGATGACATACGGCACAATCTCATTAATTTTTTTTTTTTTACTTTGACATTATTTCAGACTTACAGAAAAGTTGCAAGGATAGAAGAAAGAATTCTTGGATGCCATTTACCCAGATTTCACAACTGTTAACATTTAACTACAGAAATACATACGTATTTCTAAGCTATTTAGGAGTATGCTGTAACCACTGTACCTCTTTATTTGTAAATACCTCAGCATGTAGCTCACTACTATGAGGAAACCTCTTACATAATTATAGGACAATTATAAAAGTCAACAAATTAACACAGACCAACACTATTATACAATCCATGACTTCATTCAGATTTCATCAATTCTCCAACATGATCTCATTTTTTGGAAAAAAAAAAAATAGAGAGAGGGAGGGGATGGAGAAACACATACATATGCCTACGTATTTGTATGCGCCTAGGAACATTTGGAAGGATATTCACCCTTTTAACACCGTGTATCTTGAATATTTGTCACAAGGTGCACATATTACTTTTATAATACGTTACAATGCAGAAAATTAATATAAATAAACAAGGAATGAATGAACACAGTTACCATATGTTGAAGAGAAACTTGAGATCAAATTCTCATTCGGCCAACTTTGGACCCATGACCAGGTCTCTCCATCTACCAGACTGGATGTTCTCAATCATAAATCTCCATTTATTGAGGAAGATATATATATATATATATATATATATATATATATATATATATATCTATATATCCAAGAGCCTAGATATATAGATAGATAGATAGATTGATTGATTGATAGATAGATATCTTCCTAGGTATAAAACTACTGGCTACTCCCAGAATATACCTGTTCTGTGCCTTCACATACACTTTCACCATATTCCCTTGATATATGTTTCTCCGTAACATCTCAGTTTCTCCACAGTTTCTCCTCCCAGTCCTGTCTACAGCGGGCTGCCTAATGGTTTCCCAAGATGTTCACGTCTGCATCCCCAGAACCCGTGAATACACATACTTTACACGGCCAGGGACACTTTTCAAATGTGATTGAATTAAGGATCTTAAGATGGAGAGATTATCCAGAATCATCCAAGTGGGCCCTCAGTGTAATGACAAGTGTCCTTCCAAGAGAGGCAGAGGAGACTGGACGTAGAGGAGGAGGAGGCTGAGGGAGATTAGACATGATGTGCCTGCAGGCAAGGCAGACCTGAAGCCACGAGAAGCTGGAAGAGACAAGAAACAATTTTCCCCTGGAAACTCTAGAAAGAACCAGCCCTGCCAACACTTTGATTTTAGTCCCATAAGACTGACTTCAGACTTCTGGCCTTCAGAATCCCAAGAGAACAAAGTTCTGTTGTTTGTACGCCACCAAATGTGTGTAATTTATTCCAGCAGGCATAGGAAATTAACACGCCTTTCATTTTTTCAAGGAACCAGCTCAGATCTCTAGGGGACCTTCAGGGACGTGCCCAGGGTAGGTGCCGGTCCCCTCTTCCCCATTCCCACAGCACTGGCCACATGGCATGTCATCGTCAGTCTCAGGATAAATGTTCTCTGCTAGACACTGAGTTCCCTCAGGACAGAGGTCCTACCTCATTCATATCTCAGGCCAGAGGGCGCAGCACTGAGCCTGGTTCCAAAACCACTGGTTCCACTCAGTGGGGGCGCCTGGGTGGCTCAGTGGATTAAAGCCTCTGCCTTCAGCTCAGGTCATGATCCCAGGGTCCTGGGATAGAGCCCCGCATTGGGCTGTCGGCTCAGCGGGGAACCTACTTCCCCCTCTCTCTCTGTCTATTTGTGATCTCTCTCTCTCTGTCAAATAAATAAAATCTTAAAAAAAAAAAAAAAAGGTACTCAGTGAATGTCTGCAGAACCAATGAGCGAGTAAAGGAAGATAAATTTTCTTGGGTCTGATAATACTCGGTCTTTACCCAAGACTTCATGGTTGACCTGAGGTCCTGACTTGGACCCAAGGAAAGGTAAAAATCACATCATCCAAAAAAGATTTTTGCCCTCCACGTCTTACAAAAGCAAGGCTTTCACAACCTATGGCAGATGCTAGGACTGCAGCTTGTTTAGCTTTTCAGTTTTGAGTTGCCGGAAAATTGTGATTGTTTTAAGATCCTGTCTGCCTGTGTCTGCCATCAGTTACCGGTTGTGATCAAAATAATGTTCAGAACCAGTTCCCAATTTTCACTTTCAGTTTGAATATCAGAAACAGCCATTTTTAAGACGACTTTTTTTTTTTTTTTAAATCAGGCCTCTTTTGTTTTTTTTTTTTTTTGCTTCATGTACTGGCTGCCACATTGGACAGGCAGAGTATGAGTGTTATGTTATCTCCGGGCACTGTCATCCTTTCTTTCAAAATGAAAATCCAGGAGACCTGGCTGTCCCTGTCGGTAGAGCGTCGGACTCTTGATCTCAGGGTCATGAGTTCAAGTCCCACATTGGGTGTGGAGCTTACTTAAGCACACACACACACACACACACACACCCCAGAACAATATCAGAACACTTCCTCATCCTCCTCTCCCTTTTCCTTTGTCTGGTCTGCTAGCAGTCTCTACTTTCCTCCTCTCCTCTGGGAGCTCTGCATTTCCACCTCAGCTCAGATCATGATCTCTGGTGAGATCCAGCCCCGCATGGAACTCCATTTGCTCTCACCTTTTCCCTCTACCCCTCCCCACCTATGCTCATGCTCTCTCCCTTTCTCTCTCTATCAAAAAACAAAACAAAACAAAACAAAACACTTTTTTTGTTGAGATAATAAATGCATGGGGCAACCGGCTAGCTCAGTTGGTAGAGCACACGACTCTTGATCTCAAGGTTGTAGGTTCAAGCCCCACATTGGGTGTAGAGATTACTTAAAAATAAATAAAATCTAAAAAAAATTTAAAAACACAAACAGGTACACTGTCTTAGGAAAATAAAACAAGAAAAAGGCTTTTAACAAAAAAAGCATTGGTTTTCTGCTCTACTCCTGCTCCCAGTCCCATGCTCCAAATAGAACTCTTTTTTACTGTAACAAAATAGATATAAATAAAACTTACCATTCTGTTTTTACCATTTTAGCCATTTTTTAAAAGTTTATTTTTTAATTTAATTTATTATTTTTTAAAGATTTATTTATTTATTTGACAGAGAGAGATCACAAGTAGGCAGAAAGGCAGGCGGGGGAGGCGGGGGGAGGAAGCAGGCTCCCTGCTGAGCCGAGAGCCAGAAGTTGGACTCCATCCAAGGACTCTGAGATCATGACCTGAGCTGAAGGCAGAGGTTTAAACCACTGAGCCACAGAGGCGCCCCAAAAGTTCATTTATTTTTTAAATTTTATTTATATTTATATGTATCTATGTTTATATATAAATATAAAATATTTAAAATATTATTTATATTTAAAATTTCATTTATTTATTTGAGAGAGAGGGAGCATGTGTGCAAGGGAGAGAGGGAGGAGCAGAGGGGGAGGGAGAGAGACAAGCAGACTATGTGCTGAGCATGGAGCTCTAGGAGAGGCTCCATTCCAGGACCCCGAGGTCATGGCCTGAGCCAAAGCCAACATCAGACACTTAACCCACTAAGTCACCCAGGTGCTCCCCATCTTAACCATTTTTAAGTGCATGGGCATTAAGGGGCATTAAGTTCAGGGACATTAAGTTCCCTTGAACTGTTGTGCAATATCACCACCACCCATCTCCAGAACCTTTTCGTCTTCCCGGATGAAAACTCTATACCCATTAAACACTAAGTGCCAACTCCCCCTCCCCCGCCCCTGACAACCACCACTCTCCTTCCCATGGAATGTGACCATCTCAGGTACCTCTGGAAGTGTTTGCACTTTTGTGTCTAGCTCATCTTACTTAACATCATGTCCTCAAGGTTCGCTTCTCTTATAACACATGTGAGAGTTTCCCTCCTTCATCAGGCTGAGTAAATTCCATTGTATGGACATACTTACTACCTTTGGGTCTCCACTCAATCATCCACCAGGGGACATCTGGGTTGTTTCCATCTCTCGACTATCATGAATAATGCTGCTACGAACATACATGTACGGATGTCTGCTCAAGTGCCTACTTGTAATGCTTCCTACTAGAGGTGGAGTTGCTAGATCACGGAGGGATTATTTTTCACTTCTGAGGCACGGCCATGCTGTTGTTCACAGGGGCGGCGCCATTTTACATCCTTGCCACAAGGCACAAGGCTTTCAGTTTCTCCACCTGCTCGCCAACACTTACTGTTTTCTGTTTTATTTTATGGTTACTTTTTGTTATTTTTTTAAAGATTTTATTTATTTATTTTGAAAGAGAGGAGAGAGTGCACACAAGCAGGAGGAGTGGCAGAGGGAGAGGGAGAAGTGGGCTCCCTGCTGAGCAGGGAGTGCCATGTGGGACTCAATCCCAGGACCCCAAGATCATGCCCTGAGTCGAAGGCAGATGCTTAACCGACAGAGCCACTCAGGCACTCCTATTTTATTGTTATTTTTTTTTTAACAGCCATTCTCAAGGGTGTGAGGTGGTATCTCATTGTGGTTTTGATTTGGATTTCCCTAATGACCACTGATACTGAGTGCCTTTTCATTTTTATTTTTGTGCTGGGTATTGTTCCATGTGCTTATTGGCCATCGTATGTCTTCTTTGGAGACACGTCTATTGAGGTCCAAGCCATTTCGAACGATTTTAACCATCCATGCCATTTGCCTCTAAATATTATATGTATTCAGCCATTTCTTGATTTTGTTTTATAGGGGAGAAATTGCACTGTCGGGTCTCCTCCCCAAGTTCTCCTAAGACAGTTTTACTGTTATTTTCGTACATAGACTGTTTGCCTACACAACTTTAAATAACATACTCCTTTATTTCATGTTCCATCATCGGTAGGCAGGATCCCTTGAGGACTCAAGTTAAAGCAGGGATATCTGCCTGGCCCCTCCATCTCCTACCCCTCCCTTCTCAACTTCTGTCACGTGTGACTTCTGGGGTGTGTAGCATTAACCTCTGTTCCCTAACTGTGATGATCTCTTCTGAACTTTACTCATAGGTTGATACTAAGACTTTTTTAAAAGATCAATAAATCTGGGGAAACTGGGTGGTACAATGGGTTAAGTGACCAACTTTGGTTTCAGCCCAGGTCATGAACTTGGGGTCGTGAGATCGAGCCCCATGTCGGGCTCCACGACACGAGTCTGCTTAGGATTCTCTCTCCCTCTCCCTGCCCCTCCTGCTTGGGCGCTCTCTATCTCTCTCTCTCTCAAATAAATAAATAAATCTTTTTTTAAAAGGGCAATAAATGGCATTTACATTTTGAGCTCATTTCTGAAGCACAGAAGGGAAGGATATTGGCAAAGGGAAAAGGCTAAGGGCTTTCTCGGGGTAACCAGTGGCCTGAGCAGAATCACAGGCACCATAAACTCTGCAAGTCAGGCGCTGGGCTGGGGCAGAAAGCCCCTTGAGCAGCTGTGCAGAACTGAGTTGGTTGAAGGTAGAGGGAGGAAAGTTGCAGGGTCTTGTTGGTGACATGCCCGGCTCACCACCCCTGCAAAGTGACCTAAGAGTTCTGGTCAACAGACTCAGGGACCCTCACATCAGGCACTGTCATGTTGTTTCCTCCCAGTCCTTCTCCCCGTTCATAGAACCAGTGCCTACCAGGTTTGTTTTTTTTTAAATATTTTATTTATTTATTTGACAGAGAAAGAGGTCACAAGTAGGCAGAGAGGCAGGCAGAGAGAGAGGGAGAAACAGGCTCCCCACTGAGCAGAGAGCCCGATGCGGGGCTCAATCCCAGGACCTGAGCCGAAGGCAGAGGCTTAAACCGCTGAGCCAACCAGGCGCCCCGCCTACCAGGTTTTTCAAGGCTTTGCAGAGACGGAAAATAATTCCTCCTCCTAAAAAAGGTTTGCAACACTGAACACTGGGGAAAGTCTCAGAGTGTAGACATAGGAGGAAGGAGAGGATGGAGGGAGAAGCTAACAATCACTGAAAAAGTGTCGAGTACTAGTTCTGTGCCCCAATCCTTACCCCACCCCTCTGCATGAGGCTGGTATGATTACCCCCATTTTATTTTATTTATTTATTTTTAAAGATTTCGTTTATTTATTGGAAAGAGAGAGAGAGCATGAGTGCAGGAGCAGGGGCAGAAGGAGAGGGAGAAGCAGGCTCCCTGATGTGCTGCGTGCCTGTCTCACGGCTCCATCCCAAGACCCCGGGATCACGACCCGAGCTGAAGGCAGACGCCCAACTGACTGAGCCACCCAGGCGCCCCTATTCCCATTTTAAAGATGATGACTGAGGGCGCCTGGATGGCTCAGTGGGTTAAGCTGCTGCCTTCGGCTCAGGTCATGATCTCAGGGTCCTGGGATCGAGTCCCGCATCGGGCTCTCTGCTCAGCAGTGAGCCTGCTTCCCTCTCTCTCTCTCTGCCTGCTTCTCTGTCTACTTGTGATCTCTCTCTGTCAAACAAATAAATAAAATCTTTTAAAAAAATAAAAAAAATAAAGATGATGACTGAAACTGGAGAGGCCCTGGGACTTCCCCAAAGTTACCAAATAAGTGTGGCCTGAGCTTTGGCCTGTGCTCACTGTGCTTACCTTGACCTTGGGAAAGTAGCTGAACCTACCTGGGTCTCAGATTTTTTATTTATTTTTTCTTTTTTAAGATTTTAAGTCACCTCTACACCCAACATGGGGCTTGAACTCACAGCCCTGAGATCAAGAATGGCGTGCTCTATCACAGGACGGAGCCAGCCAGGCGCCCCTCAGTCTCCTCATCCATAAAAACAGCAACACATTCAAAGGCATGCCTGTTCCTGGCAGGGTCATGGTGAAGGCCAGAGTAGACACCTTTGAAGAGTCTGGCTTGTGGAAGATATCTGGACACTGGCAGCTGATATTCCCTGGCTATCGTGTATGGGAAGTCAGGGAAGCCTGGAGATGCAGGATGCATGGAGAGCTGAGGTTGGAGCAAGTTCAAGGAGGAACTCATCCTTCTCCTCCCCTCCCCATCTCCCCCTCCCTCCCCAATTAGCAAGGAAAGAAGAAGTGTTTCACTTGACAGGTCCTCGGCCACCCAGCAAGGTACTGCAGTACTGATCCCCTCCAGACCTGGGGTGTGTCCCAGGGCATTCCATTCGTGGGGCAGCTGTCACAGTCAGCAAGTTCCTCTCCTTAGGAAGGTGTGCCCCTGCAAGCCCCCCAAACCCCCATCTTCCGCCCTCCCCCATCTCCACAGAGCTTGAAGTGTGCAGACCTCCCGCAGGAGGTCTTTCAGGGAGATCCGAGGTCACTCTCAGGGTGATGACAAGGACCAGCACAGTCCTCTTCTCAGGACCTCAGTGGGGCCCAAGTCCCAAGATTAGGGCAAAGGTCTCCTACGGTCAGGCCCCGCCCCTAACCTCGCTTTCTGCTTGGCCCAGATTTCATCACTGCCTCTGGGGCAGGAAGGAGGAGGTCACCCCACCTCAATCTTCCCGGCCCCATTGCTGTCCTCCTCCTCCTCTGGATGAAGGGTCAAGACAGCGTGAACCTGACGTGTATACCCCTCTCTGGTGCCCAGTGCCACCTTGCCCCTCCAGGACCAGAGCTGGAACAGGCGCGGCGGGCTGAGCTCGAAGGACAGCCGCTCTCAGTTCACGCCTGGGCCCGGGCGGGCAGGGCGCGGAGTTGTGCCCTAGGCCTGAAAGAGCCAGGAGGATCCGGGATGAGAAGCACAGGTTCCAGTCCCTGATGCCACCCTACATGGTGCACTGCGGGGGGTTAAGTCTGCCCCAGGAGAGACGCGGGTACCAACTGGCGTCCCATTAGCTAGCTGACTTCGGGCCCCGGAAGGGGCTCGCCCAATGCACTGTTGTCCTGGCGGCCTCCCCATCCACTGCAAACCCTCCGCTCCAGCTGACACGCCTCGGGGCGGGTGGGAGGGTGCTTCGCGTTTCCCTTGGCCTCTGGCTCCCAGCCCCGGGAGAGGGGAGACAGCCCAGGACACGTGAGCTAAACGGGGCTCCGGGATGGACGCGCCCGGGCCTCCTCACCTCGCCCGCACTCACAGCCCGCGGGCTCCCCTTCTGCGAAATCAACAAGCTCTTACGCCCCCAAACCTAGGCCTCTAGTGGTCGGGAGGGGAGCCGGCCGCAGCCGGAGGCCTTTGTGTCGGGAGGGAAACCCGTGGCACGTCTTCGAGGTGGGAGGGGAGGGCCTCGGGTCCCAGGGGAAGGTGGCCCCGCGCCTAGCCGCTTCCTCCACGCCTCGCCCCGCCCCGCCCCGCTGGACTCAGTCCTCCGCACCCCATAGGCAGAGGCGACCCTCCCCGCCTCCCCGCCCGCTCCGCGCTCGCCCCGCCTCGGCTGACTTTAAAAGTTTCCTGGGGCGGGGAAGCGCGTAGAGAGCCATGGCCATCTACGTCGGGATGCTGCGCCTCGCGAGGCTGTGCTCCAGGAGCCCGGGGGTGCTGGGGACCCGCTCCATCCTCGCCCGCGGTGGGCAGGAAGCGAGACTGCAGGCCGTCCGCCCCCTCAGGTACGCGCGCCTCCCCCCCCCCCCCCGGCGGGAGGGAGTTTAGGGGGTCCTGCAGAGCTTCCCTGGGGGTCAATCCTACTCTGGTACTCTGTTTTGGAGGCCCGAGGCTGCAGCACCTCTGGATGGCACGCGCTGGGGAGCAGGTACCCCGCACCCAGCGCCTAGGCAACAGGAAATGCTGGCCTGGCTCGTGCGGACTGGGGCTGCAGCTGGTGGCTGGCAATGACCCTGCACGGACTCCGGGTTCTGATCCAGGACTCTTGGTTCCTTCCATGCATGATGAGCACACCGAGGGCCAGGAGCCTGGGCCTTCGGAGGTCTAGCCTGAGGGAAAAGGGGCAAGGGCAAGCCTCCGTCTTCAGAACACTGCCTCTGAGCTGGACTGCCCTTCAGGGATAAGGGGATCTTTGGCCTGTCTTGGCAGTCCCCTAAGCTCAGCGGTCTCCCCTCTCCTCTTTAGGTGCTGAGAACTTTGCTTTTGACCTTGCTACCTGCTGGACCTGTTCTCTTCTGTCCTCAGAGCAAAAGGAGGGATGGGGTCTGGCAGGTGCCCATGGCCCCGGGCTTCACTACCCCCCAGCAGTGTAATATGTAGTGCTCTCTTCTTGTAAGACTGCAAGTGTGAACGTGTGTTGGTTGCTTAAGCAGATCTGGGCTCCTACTGATGGTATCACTGGTGGTTATCTTCAGCAACCCAAGGGGGGAGGCCTGAACAACACTGAGTGGGCCCTGGCACCCAGATGGGCCAGGATTAAGTGGGGGGAGGGTGAGGAGGACAAAGGGGCTTCTTCTCTGAGAGAACTGTTTAACAAAAATAGGATGGGGGGTGCGGATTGGAGGGAGATGCAAATTCCTCTTTTGGCTCAAACTCTAAGATCACAGTGTTTTGAACTTGCTGGTTCCTGGTAACTAGAAAGCACACAGTGCTTTAAGATGGCTATGCCTAGTTTTCTGGGAAAACCCTGTGGCTCAAGGCTGGTCAATAGATGCATTTGTGATGAAGACAGCTGGGTTTTGGGATGCTGAGTGACTCAGTCAGTTAAGCATCTGCCTTTGGCTCAGGTTATGATCCCAGGGCTCCTTGCTCAGCAGGGAGCCTGCTTCTCCCTCCTGTGTGTGCTCTCTCTCTCTCTCTCTCTGACAAAAAAATAAAATCTTAAAAAAAAAGACAGTTGGGTCTTCTCACCATGCCTTCCTAGGCAAATTCCACCATTACTACCCTGAGCCTCCAAGCCCCACCTCTGGACTGCTCACTGAGAGCCTTCTTACAACATGAGGACCCCAAGGAAAGTTCCTCTTAAAAGCATACATGTTTCATGATGCTAAATCAGGCCCCTTCTGGTCACATAGCAATGCTCTTGACCTTTGACATTTTTGTGCATAAACACCAGAATTCTTACCTGGTACAGGCCAATAATCTCAGGGTACAGGCACCAAACCTCAAAGAAATTCTGCCTCTGCAACAGGAGGAGATCCGTTTTCCAGAGAGAGAAGGTTTCCTGAGCATTTGGCCTCATTTCTTCCCATGCCTTCCATGTGTTTGAACCTTTTTCTACTGACTATGGTGATTTGGCCTGATATCACTCCCTCTTTCCCCCTCAGAAAACCTCCAGGGTCTCAAACATTCAACCCTGAGCACATAGGTCATGTCAAACACCTGGTGGGTGCTATGGAGATAGGAGCCAAGGAACCCAGCCTTCCAGAGATACGCAGCCTTAGTGGCGGGAAAAGATAAGTCCGGTGACCACTACTTAGTGTTCCAAGTGTAATGGTATGGACAGCTCCTAGACTTCTGCTCTCTGCTTTTTCTGATCTAGTCACACATGAAGCCTGCTTTTCTGCTACCCAACCCTCCCCCCATCCCAGGCCTATTGCTTATCTACTTCTCACATTCCCAGGTTTGCCTGTTAGGAAAGAGCAAGAACTTTGAAGCCAGACTGCCTGGGGTTACAGCCCTGGCTTCTTCACCTACCCACTGTGTGACCTTGAGTGCATTGCCTAACTAACCTCTGAGCCTGGTGATTTTGTCATCAATGCCACCTACTTGCTGGATTGATGAAGTTTTGCTTTGCTCAGCCTTTCCTTTGGGGCAGGTCTGGTCCCGGAGACCTTCAAATGGCATCTGGCTAGGAATTCCAACAGATTTAAAAGTAGGAGAGGGGCACCTCTGGGTGGTTCAGTCAGTTAAACGTCAAACTCCTGATTTCGGCTCAGGTCATGATGCCAGACCAGGATCCAGGGATCGAGTTCCACATTGGGCTCCTTGCTCAGTGAGGAGCCTGCTTCTCCCTCTGCCTGCTGCTCCCCCTGCTTATGTTCGCTTTCTCTCTCTCTCTCTCTGGCAAATAAGTAAATAAATAAATCCTAAAAAAAAAAAAAAAAAGTAGGAGAGAATCACCCTTTCAGTGGCTTCTTTCTTCCTTGTACTTGGTTCTTCCTTTTATCTAGCTGCCCAGATGGTAGCCTGTGCCCAGCCATAAGTCCAAACCTTGGACCTGCCAGACAATCCCCTCTCCATCAAAACTGGGGTTGTTCCGAGTCTTTCCCCTGGAAGGAAAGAAGAAGCTGTCTTATTGTTCTCCAGATCTCCTGAACCACCAGTTCCTTCCTCTTGTCTACACATCCCCTTCCCCAAGGAAATGCGTGGGCTAGTCTGGGGCTTCAGGGAGCCTTGGAGATAAGATTCCTTGATGAACTTGAGATGAACAGGCTTCTTCCAGACCTCTGAAGCTGGCCTGGGACTGCCTCACATTTGCATCTGGGGTGATGGATGTACTTGGAGTCGAGAAAGACAGAAAGAACATTGGCTTAAGCCTTTCAGAATTAGGAATGATGATCAGAGCTGGGGTTCCAGTGACTCCATGCTAATGGTAGGTCAGAAGGGTAAGTGAACTTCACGGACTACCCTCTAGGGGAATGGCTGTACAGGTGGGACCAGTATTAGAAACTATTAAATGCTGTCCCTATGTGAGGGGATTGTATTAAGCCAGGAAGCATTTTGGTTGGAAACCATAACTGTTACCAAAAAATGGACTCTTCCCATAATTCCCCAAAGATGACTACAAATGAGCTGGTAATGATTTACACATGACACCAGGGGATTCTCCAGTTTAAATGTAACAATAAAAAATAAACTATAAACTTAGACTTTGTAACCAATGAATGGTACATATAAGTATATGTACCATTAAGTATATGTACATATATGTATATGTACATAAGTGTACATAAGTATATGCACATATAAGTATACCCTTTCCTACCTCTCATGCAATAGATGGCAATGTACTCTGGAGGTTACAGATGGGTATAAAGATCAATGACCTTGTTTTCACTGAGTTCTTCACCTAAAATGGATCTACAGGGGAAGACCATAGACCCCCAAAACAAGGCAGAAAGGGTGCTGTTCCTTGGAGGATGGCAGTTAAAGTAAGGAAGAATCTGATTGGTGGGAATGGGACTGGGAGAGACTTGCTGCTGAGGCTCGAGTTTGAAGCTGAGTCCTCCAATGATAGGGCTGTAGTCTCAAGTATGAAGCCCATATCCTTGCATGAAATTTTGTCTGTGCTTGAACTCTTCTGAATCTGGATATCAAGTCCCTCCAACCTCCCCCACATTCTTTAATTTTTTTAAAAATATTTTATTTAGGGTCACCTGGGCGGCTCAGTCATTAAGCATCTGCCTTCAGCTCAGGTCATGATTCTAGGCTCCTAGGATTGAGTCCTGCTTTGGGCTCCCTGTTCGGTGGGGAGCCTGCTTCTTCCTCTACCACTCCCCCTGCTTGTGTTATCTCTCGCTGTGTCTCTCTCTCTGCCAAATAAATAAATAAAATCTTTAAAATATATTTCTTTTACTTATTTGAGAAGAGAGAGAGTGAGCACGTGCAAGGGGAGGGTCAGAGGGAGAGGATGGAGAGGACTCTCTGCTGAGCAGGGAACCCCACAGGATCCTGGGATCAGGACCTGAGCCAAAGGCAGCCACTTAACCAACTGAGCCACCCAGGCGCCCCCACATTCTTTAATTTATTCAATCTATAGGCAGAAACGTTGAAGCTAGGCAGATCTGGGTTCAAATGAACCATTTTAGCTGGTTGCTTTGGGACAAAGTTGAACTTGACCTTTCCCATATGTAAATAATGTCACATTAAGAAACTCTTTAACTCACAGTCTAGTGCTAAAGAGATTGTCAAACCACTGTAGTGGTGAGCTGTTATACAGGAAATGCTTGCTAAGAATGGGTTTGTGCATTTCTATAACGACCTCAAGGCCCACATAGGAACTTGGGAGAGTAGGAGGGAGACAGTTCTGGCAAGGTAACTGCCTAAACCAAGCTGGGCTGCTTCGGGTATGTAACAAGTCTATCATAATGTTGAGCAAATTAAAGTACAGGATGTAATTTCATTCTTTGAATAGGACTTGCTGGGAGCATGTCCTAATAAATGACAGATTCCAATAATTCTGCCAGTTGTTCTCCCTTCAAAAATAAACAAGCTCTGTCTCCAGCTTACCGATCCTGTTTTATGAACCCTTTTGGTGCTGTTGGTCTGTGTTTCTCCCTGTAGGAATCAGATGACAGGAGAGCAAGGTCCACACCTACACTTTCTAATTCCGAATGGCTTTAGGCAAGTCACTCAATCTCTCTGTCCCTTGGCTAGTGGGTAAAATAGCCACTTAGACAAGAAACACTCTACGTTTCTGTAGACATTCTGTGATTCCTAAGGAGGCTGAGCTTTGAGCCCGATCCCCTAATTCAGGAGCACTGCGGCTGAAGTATGAAGCCTTCCCACCCGCGTGAAGTCTCGCTTGTGTAGAACCCTGATGAACTCCTCGAAACCTCCTGACACTCTTTGATTCTCTCTAGTCCTCCAGGGGAACAGAAAACATTGAGGGTTTTGTCTCTAGAAAGCTAAGGTCAGAAGCTAACCTCCTCTATATCTTCGTGATCCCATCAAGGAGCAAGTGTTCTGAGTGAGCCCAAATCCCTTCCCTGGGGGTTCCGTACAAGTGACCCAAAGGAAGACCGGCAGCGTCGATGCCTTACAACCCCCAAGAACTTGGGGCTTTCAGAAACAGCTTCCTGAGTTTGCTAGACTCGAATAATAATTTCCTGCGTACTTCCTCCACATATGCACAAACACACGTGCACCAGTGATTTTATTCAAGATGCTTCATTATAGGATGACTTGCTCACCTCTTTACTGTAGCTCATATCACTCTAGAGTTCTTTGTAGTCCTTTGTAGGCTATCAGCTCCTTCAGGAAGGTTATGTTGGGTGGTGAAAAGATCATGGGACTGGAGCACCTGGGTGGCTCAGTGGGTTAAAACCTCTGCCTTCGGCTCAGGTCATGATCCCAGCGTCCTGGGATGGAGCCCCGCATCGGGCTCTCTGCTCCGCAGGGAGCCTGCTTCCCCCTCTCTCTCTGCCTGCCTCTCTGCCTACTTGTGATCTCTCTCTGTCAAAAAAATAAATAAAATCTTCAAAAAAAAAAAAGATCATGGGACTTTATGACATAATCACAATGCATGAATCTTAAGAGTACAGTTTGGTGCATTTTAACACAACTGTATACTCAACACCCCAAGAGCTAGAACCCAGCCTTCACTCTAAAGCAGTGTTCCTCATTGGGGAAGGTGTGTGCTATGGTGAGTGCTATGAAGTATGTAACCCTGGCAATTCACAGACCTGTACCCCTGGGGCTAATAATACATTATATGTTAATTAAAAATAAAATTTAAAAAAAGCAGTATTCTTCAATAGAGACATAGCGTGAGCTACACATGCAATTGTACGTTTTCTAGTAGCCATATTAAGAAGGTAATAAGGAATGGGTGACATTAGTTTTAATGATACATTTTCTTTGACTTAGTATAGTCAAAATATCATTTTAGCGTATGACCAATCTTTTAAAAATTACCAACTGAAGTGTTTTACATTCTTTTTTTTTTTTTAAATAAAGTCTTCCAAACCAGGTGTGTATTTAACACTCACAGAAAACCTTCGTGCAGACTAGCAACATTTCAAGTGCTCCACAACCACACGTGACTAGCGGTTATTCTATAGACAGCACAGGTCTAGAAATTTCATTCCCATGGAATGAAAATTCCATGGAAAATTCATACCCATTTCCAGTCAATGCCCTTCCCTAACCAGAGGCTACCACTGTGGTTTTGACTTCTAATCTCCATAGGTTAATTTTGCTGATTCTTGAATCTTAGAGTATATGCTTTTGTGTCTGGCTTCTTTTGCTCAAAAACCAAGGGGTGTTTGGGGGTGGACGGACCCATTAACCTTGACAAAAATTCATGAGAGTGTGTGTATTATGCATTGAACTGTCTAGCTTTCCTTGATAACTCTGGAGAAAAGGACATGATCTCACCTGCCTAACATTTTACTTCTTGGGTGTGATGACAGAAAGGCATGTTGAGAAGTGGGGCCCCAGATGCGTCAAGGATTAACAGCCCCCAATATTATAGAATCTAAGGACTTTTTTAAGTTAACCTTTTTATTTCGACATGGTTTTGAAATTTCAAGGTACGGTGTAGACAGAGTCATATTGTATGCTATGTTTTGCAATTGGTTTTTTTTTTTAAATATATATTCTTTGATACAGATGCACAGTTGGCTTACCCATTCGTTCATTGGAAGATATTTGGATAGTTTCCAATGTCTTCATATAAGGCTGCTATAAGCATTTGTGTACAGATTTTTGTGTGAACATACGCCTTCATTTCCCTGGGAACAGAATTCTTTATTTGGGATCATTGCCCCCAGTGTGTAATTGCCGGCTCATATGGTAGTTGCCTATTTCGCTTTTAAAAGAAACTGCCTGTTTTCCAGGATGACTGAACCATTTTATGATCCCACCAACAATGTATGAGTCATCAGCATTCTCACCAGCATTTGGTATTGTCTTTATTTTTTATTTTCGCCATTCTGATAGGTATGTAGTGATACTGTGGTTTTCATATGAATCACCCTAATGTTGAATGATGTTGACTATCTTCCCATGGGCTTATTTGCCATCTTTGATGAAATGTATCTTCATGTCTTTTACCCATTTTGTAGTTGGATTATTTGGGGTTTTTTAACTGTTGAGTTTACAGAGTTCTTTATGTATTCTAAGGACTAGTCCTCTGTCAGATATGTGGTTTGCAAATATTTTCTCCCATTCTGTGCCTTGTCTTTTTACCCTCTTAAGAGGATTGTACAGAGCAAAAAGTTTTCATTTTTACAAGGCTTGGTTATCAATTTTACGGATCACGTTTGTGGTGTCAAGTCTAAAAAATTTTGCCTAGCCCTAGATCCTGAAGATTTTTCTCCCGTGTTTTTTTCCTCAATACTTTGTAGCTTTGTGTTTTACATGCAAGACTGATCTATTTTGAGGGTTGTTTCTTTTTCCTAAAAGAGACATGAATCAAAATTCCTTTTTAAAACATCAATCATTCTGGGTAAGAAAATGACCATTCGGTAGTGTTCTAGTTTGGATTTCTGTCACTCAGCACCTTCATTTTCTTGGACAATAGCTGTATGTTGTTGCTTGTATAAATGTGTCCCCCGTCTCTGCAGGTACCTGAAAATTATAACTTTATTTCAGGACAGACAACTGTTACTGGTTCAAAGTTGTCCTCTCCTGCCCAAGCATGAGCCATCTCTATTCCCATGTCAAGTGCCACTCCCAGGTCAACCAGCAACCCAGTGTCTTTGTGTAACTTAGGGAGAGGAGAGGACACAGCCCCATGGGATGTGTATCAGTGAGTGGTCCAGGGGCTGGAAGAATGGTGTGTTGGATAGTGAGGATATGAATCTTGGTGTGCAAGGAGGATGAAAGAGGAGAACCAGCCTCTCCTCCACGTGAACTTGGCGTTGCGCTGGCCCATGTACCTACAGCTCTGTCTCATACAAGACGGAATGTGTTGACTGAGGACAGAGGCTTGCCTGTGAGTACAGCACATGAACTTCAGAGACAGACTGGGTTTTCTCATCATGTAAATGTTGGTCTTGCCCTGGCCTTTCACATAATGGGACCAGTGCATCTCCTTCTGTCCATGCCCAGAAGATGTTCCATCTTTTGAATGTTTTAGGTGCCTTTCTTGGGAGTTCACCGACCCTCTTGTATTTTCCTTCATAAATATTTCATATGGAAGAAAAAAATTAACCATAATCACATGGCAAAAAAACGAACACTGAAGGACCTATCACCCCAAATGAACATAGAGCCATACTTGTTACAGAAAATTGTGCATAAAAGAAATAAAACATGGATCAAGTTCAAGTCCCTTTTATAGCCGTCCTGTAACCTGCCTCTTCACCGAGAGTCAACGGCATAGATTGAATGCATGTTGTATCTGAGTGCATTTTTTTGTTTTTCGTATGTCTCCGTTCCATAAACAGTATATTCTATCATGTGGAAGGCGTCTCAAATCACACCAAGCCAGTAATAAGTGCTTCTGGTTTTCCAATTTTTGTTTTCATAAAGAATACTTGGGCTTTCATAATCTCAGCACACGTTGTACCAGAATGCCCTTCCTTGTTTCCTCTCAACAGTATGTTTTAAAGATCTGTTTACACGGACACTGTAGATCTGGATTATTCCTGTTCCATTATATAACTGTGTCTCCAGCAGCACAATTTAACCCAGCACAATTAGTGGGTTAAAGGGTTAAAGTTCCAGCTTTCCTGGAAATTGCCCTGGAGAGGATGTGCTGCTGTGACCCCCAGTAGCAACCTAGAGTACCGTATCCCAAAGTCCTCACAAATGCTTACTGTCACTGCATGAACACAGGAACTTTTTGTTCCTCTGGTAGGGGCCAAATGTATCTCACTGTGGGCTAAATGGACATTTCCCTGATTAGCCGTGAGACTGGGCTCTTCTGAAATGTCTTCTGTGAATTTTCTGTTGTCCATATTCTTTTTTTTTTCTTTAAAGATTTTATTTATTTATTTATTTGACAGACAGAGATCACAAGTAGGCAGAGAGGCAGGCAGAGAGAGGGAGAAGCAGGCTCCTTGCTGAGCAGAGAGCCCGATGCGGGGCTTGATCCCAGGACCTGAGATCATGACCTGAGCTGAAGGCAGAGGCTTTAACCCACTGAGCCACCCAGGTGCCCCTCTGTCCATATTCTTTGCCCGTTTGTTACATTAGATTACTTGTCCTTACTGATTCATGAGTTTGTTTGCTTTAAATACAAGCTGAATACTAATCCCTGGTCTCTTACATATAAGATGACATTTTAAACCCGAGCAGCTGCTTGTCTTTTAGCTTTGGGGATGGTTTATGTTTTTCTTAGGGCCCCGGGACCAGCCTGGAATCAAACGCTTGTAGAGGGGGGAAGGGCAGAGGCCAGTCCATGACTTGGAACAAAAATAGGCTATTGCTTTCAATTTCATTTCTAAAGCCTTCTTGCTGGTAGCTGACATGGCACCTTGCCCAGGGGAGCAGTGGTCTGCCTTGGCATGGGGGGTGTTCCCACAGTTCCCAGGAGCCCTCGTATCTAGTTACCCTCCCTGCTTCGTGGCTTCTGAAAGGATTAAGAGCTTTGCCCAGGGTAACCTGGGTCATTCCAGCCCCCAGCAAGGGCAGGGTCCACCTGCAAGCCTCTTGTTCTGGTGCCAAGCACCTCCTTCCAGCAGGTAATATGTAAGAGGGGGTGGAGGAGTTTCTTCCCCAGGAGACCCTGCGGACATGTTTGCCTAGGTGGCCTGATTGAGCCTGCCTCCCTGGATTGAATTCTACCCCCAGCGGGACTGTGTGATCCTTGGCACCCATGGTGGCCTCTGGCCTGGAATTTAGTTGCCAACCCTAGAATGTCCGGAACGTCACAGGAGCTCCCTAAACCAGCCAGCTCCTGTATTCTGTCTAGATCCCCCTGCAAAGCCAGGCTAGACCGGGCAGGACCAACACTGGGGCACAAGGCTTTCCAGCCTGGTGACATCAGGAAACTTGCTAGGCAGTTATGGGGCCCACAGGTGGTTGGCACCAGGATGAGGGAGCTAGAACATGAGAACGGGACAGTGAGATCAGAGGCTGTGAAGGTGAATCAGTTTCCACAAGCAAATCTCAGAAAAGGACCAGCGTGTGGTGGAGGTCTGGGGGGTGGGGGTTCAGTGGGGCTATTTCTCCATGCACTTGTGGCACTCAGAGGGGCCCCCGGTTTGTGGCTCCAGACCCCATAGGGCCTCCGAGGGAGGTTGTGGAAGGGCTGCAGTTTAAAGAGAAACACACACAGAAAGGGGTCCAGGGGTGACCCCCACCAGATGTGGAACCATAAGGAAATAAACCTCTTGCTTCTTCATTCATAAAAAATGAAGAGGGGTGCCCAGGTGGCTCAGTTGGTTGGGTGCTGGGATCAAGCCCCGAATGGGGCTTCTTACTCAGTGGGGAGCCTGTTTCTCCCTCTCTCTCTGCCTGCCTCTTCCCCTGCTTGTGCCCTCGCTTTCTCTCTCTCTCTCTCTCTCTCTGCCAAATAAATAAATAAAATCTTAAAAACTAAACACATCAATAAAATTTAAAAAGAGCAATCCTTGTATAGATGATCCAAGACCGAAGATCATAGAACACAGAGGTGGAAGCTCTCCTTCAGCAGTGAGTTTCACTTTGTATATTCTGGAAGCCCTGGAAGTCACGGGTTTGAATCCCAGCTTGGCCACTTACTGGCATTTCTTTGAGCTTCATTTCCAAATAAAGGTGGATGTATATCTTGGTCAGGGAGTGGCTATGAAGATCATAAGAGATCCTAAGAATGGAGTCTTTAGGAGAGAACTGGCATGAGAACGCATCAGTAAATGTCAATTCTCATTATTCTGAAATGTGCTGTTTCACCTAAAATGTATTAGACATTTTCCATCTCGTTAAATATGGAGAGTGTCTTCATTTTTTTTTAATGGCATACGGTTCTTTTGTATTTATTAGATATTTTGTATTTATTAGATAAATAAATACAGATGCTCCGTATTTATTTATCTAATCCCTTACTTAAAAAATAAAGTGTTTTTTTCTCAATTCTTTGCTAAGCAGCAATTATTGTCCTTATTCATACCTTTAGGCATTCATGTGTTTTATTTGCTGTTTGTTTTTTAGGATAACATGACTGGCCGAAGGATTTGAATATTCAAATGTTGATAGATATTACTAAATCAGAAGGGATCCAGATTTGAGTGTTCTGAAGCTAATGTAATTTGAGCTGCCATCTTTATAAAAAAAAAAGACAAAATTACAAAACTCAAATTTAATGCAAGTTGGATATTAATGTGAGAAAACAATTTGCCACACATGACTTGCTGGGACTTTGAAGATTCAGGTCCTTTTCAACTGAGATTTCTTTCTGCAGTTTGGCAGAAATGCTGACCTATCAATGCTTCTTGGTTTGCCATTAACCTCCCTTTTTATTATTTATTTTTTAAAGATTTTATTTATTTATTTGACAGAAAGAGATCACAAGTAGGCAAAGAGGCAAGCAGAGAGAGGAAGGGAAGCAGGCACCCCGCTGAGCAGAGAGCACGATGTGGGACTCCATCCCAGGACCCCAGGATCATGACCTGAGCTGAAGGCAGAGGCTTTAACCCACTGAGCCACCCAGGCGCCCCTAACCTCCCTTTTTAATTCCCAGAAAGTCCCAGCTCGAGGTGGTAGGGGAGGGGTCCTGGAACATAAGGAGTATTACAGCTTCTGTCCTCACTGCCCTTTAAAAATCTTTTGCTGGAAAAAAAAAAAAAATCTTTTGCTGGGGCACCTGGGTGGCGCAGTCGTTAAGCATCTGCCTTCGGCTCAGGTTGTGATCCGAGGGTCTGGCTTCCAGCCCCGCATCAGGCTCCCTGCTCACTCCCTCTCCCACTCCCCCTGCTGTGTTTTCTCTCTTGCTGTCTCTCTCTGTCAAATAAATAAATAAATAAAATCTTTTAAAAAATAAAATAAAAATCTCGTGCCAGTTTTACACCCTGGCCCATTTCTTCACATCCTTGCCAACATTCTGTATTATCAATCGTTCTTGTTTTTGTGTCGGGATTAACAGTCATGTTATTGATCCTCTCTAGTTAGGGAGCTTTTGTTGGGCAATACTGAGGACAGCGCTATAATCCGTGGGCTCTGTGCGGAGTACCACCCGCTTGTTATCCCGGGATAAGCTCACAGAGTGGCTGCTGGGAGCCAAGGACACCACAGACTGGCCCCTGCGGCGGGGACGGCCTCTCATTTAGCTGAAACTGCTCTGCAGGAGGGCCTCGCTGTCCTCTTTGACAAGAATACCTGTCATGGAATTTTGAAATGAGACTCAGACTCCTCTGGAAAGACAGCAGTCTCTGGTTTGGCCAGGATTGGTGATTTGTTCTATTTTGCCCTGTAATGACTTCTCATTTATTCCAGAATCAGACAGAATTCTGAATTACTTTCAATATATACGTGATTTTGGAATAACAGCTTTTGGGGCCCGGTGGTATAATAATCCAGATGAATGACCAAAAAGATTGAATTTAGAATACCAGCTGCTGAAGTGGCAAAGAGTAGGTCTCTCCCTCCCTCCCCGCCCTTTCTCTCCCTGCAAATACACACACGCAGTATACACACCATACACCAGACATATACACACACCAAACACACATACCACACACCACACACACATACACACATACACCACACGCACAAGCACCGCACACATACACCACACGCCAGACACACACACCAAACACACCATACACCACACACACATGCACACACAAGCACCACATGTGAGATACACACCACACACACACCACACACCACACACCATACCACACAGACACCACATACCACACATACCACACCACTCACACCACACACACACACCCACACCCCCAAGCACCAAGCACCATACACACACCACACACTAGACACACACGTACCACACATCCCATAGTTTTTTGCCACCCCTTGAAAATAAGTTGCAGACATTACAATATCAATATTTTCTACTTGTGTTGATCTCTTGGGAAACAAACGCCTCATGGTTGTTCTGCTCTGATTTGTGAGGCGGACATCTTGCCCGATGCTTACCTGCCACACGTCGTCCTTCTTCCTTGAGTGTGTAGCAGGTCTGTGTTTCACGTGTCATTGCCATTCGGTCTGTTTTTGTGGAAAGTTCTCTGTGATCGAATGATGAGGCCCTGTTAATTAACTTGTAACTTGTACTGCAGCATCTTGAACATTTGCTTAACCTCGCCCTCAATTTTCTCCACTTGTAAGACAAGGACAAAAGTGCTGGGGAGGATTTCCCTGAGGAAACCGGCAGGAGGGCCTTGCAAGGTGGGGTGTTGCTGTGCTCTTTCTGCCTTTAGGTCACATATCCTGTGGGACATTTACCCGGCGCTGCCCTTCCCCACTGACAGTGCCCATCTTTTTCATAAATCAGAATCACCATGCTCCCGACTTGTCTTAAAAATCTCTACGGAGGGGCGCCTGGGTGTCTCAGTGGGTTAAACCCTCTGCCTTTGACTCAGGTCATGATCTCAGGATCCTGGGATCAAGCCCCACATGGGGCTCTCTGCTCAGCAGGGAGCCTGCTTCCCCCTCTTTCTCTCTGCCTGCTTCTCTGCTTACTTGTGATCTCTCTTGCTGTCAAATAAATAAATAAAATCTTTTAAAAAAATCTCTACAGACATTCCTTTTTTTTTTTTTTTTTTTTAAGATTTATTCATTCAGGGGCACCTGGGTGGCTCAGTGGGTTAAAGCCTCTGCCTTCGGCTCAGGTCATGATCCCAGCATCCTGGGATCGAGCCCCGCATCGGGCTCTCTGCTCAGTGGAGAGCCTGCTTCCCTTCCTCTCTCTCTCTGCCTGCCTCTCTGCCTGCTTGTGATCTCTGTCTGTCAAATAAATAAATAAAATTTAAAAAAAAAAAAAAAAAGATTTATTCATTCAGGGGCACCTGGGTGGTTCCGTGGGTTAAAGCCTCTGCCTTCGGCTCAGGTCATGATCCCGGGGTCCTGGGATCGAGCCCCGCATTGGGCTCTCTGCTTGGTGGGGAGCCTGTTTCCCTGTCTCTCTGCCTGCCTCTCTGCCTACTTGTGATCTCTGTCTGTCAAATAAATAAATAAAATCTTTAATAAAAAAAAGATTTATTCATTCATTTGAGAAAGAGACACACAGAGAGAGCACGGACAGGGAGGAGAGGCAGAGGGAGAGTGAGAAGCAGACTCCCTGCTGAGCTGGCAGCCCTACGTGGGACCCAATCCACCACCTGGAGGTCATGACCTGAGCTGGAGGCACAGGTTAACCATCTGAGCTTCCAGGCGCCTCCCCACAGACATTTCTAGAAATGACATTGAAAGCAGATGGTTATCCAGTGGTTCTGATTTTCCTCTGGGGCCATATTCCAGTTGGGGGCAACCTTCTGGACCACAGCCTTGCGTCCAGTAAGCCATATTCTAAACAACAAGCAATATGTCATGCGCTGCTCTGTGCTCCTGAACCGGGGCGGGGTGCACATCCATGTATGAGATGGGTTGGTTGGGCCAATAGTCACAGTGTCCCGTGAATGGTACAGAGGGCACACACACTGCTTTCCCATCTGCCAGCGTTCTCAGGAAGGAAAACTCTGCTGCATTCAGAAAGGAGATTCTTTCTTTCTTTGAGTAATTTGTAGAACAGAGATCACCAACAGATGTGTCTGCTAGGCTTGCCCAGCATGAGTTATCAAGGGATGGATGGATTTTGCACAGAAGTGACACAGGCTGTTTTTATTTTTTGTGGCAAAGTGGCAAATAGAGGACACAATCTGTCACTGAATACAGTTTACGAATTATGAGTGAAGCAACACTAGCTTAAGCCGTAGGAGAGTTTTCTTTTAAACTCTGTACCGAAGTACATTGTGGGTTTAGCAAAGGGCACATAGGTTAAGTGCTTCCTTGGTGACTTTTTGATAAAATATACATGCCCATATAACCAGTACCCAGATGGCCACTCTCCGATCTCCATCAGCGTAGATTACTTTTGACTGTTTTGTACGTAGAAATGGAATCCTACAGTATATACCTTTTTCTATCTGGTTCCTTTAACTTTTTTTTTTTTTTGATGACTTTCTTTCATATTGTTGGGTATAGTCATGGTTCATTTGCTGTTGCTATTGTATAACCCCGTTCTCCTGTGGATGGGTTGGGTGGTTTCCATATTGGAGATAACACAAAAATCCTTATACCTGTCTTTTGGTGAGCGCATGTCTGAATTCTGTTGGGTATATGATTTGGAGTGGGATTATTCACATTGTTTTTTTAAAGTATCCAGTTCAGTAGTTTTTAGTGCAGTCACGGGTATGTGCAAGAATCACCACATTCAGTTTTAGAACATTTTCCTCACCTCAAAGAGAAGGTCCATACCGTTAGCTATCGCCTCTGTATTCTTCCTTCCCCTCAGCCCTAAGCAATCATGTAATCTACTTTTTGTCTCTATAGATTTGCCTATCTGAACATTTCATATGCATGGAATTTTACCATATGTGTCTTTCTGTGTCTGGCTTCTTTTGCTTGTAATATTTTCAGGGTTTATCCATGTCGTAGTGGGTATTACTACTTCATTTCCTTTTCATGGCCAAATAATATTCCACTGAATGGATCATCCCCATTTTGTTTATCCATCCATCTGTTGCTGGAACCACTGGGCTGTTTTCATCTTTGGCTGTTTTGTGAATAGAATTGCTATGAACATTTATGCACAAGTCTGCATTTGAGTACCTGTTTTCAATTTTGGGGGTGTCAACACCTAGGGACAGAATTACTGGGTCATAAACTCTACATTTAACTTTTTGGAGAAACACCAAACTGGTTTCCACATTGGCTGTGCCATTTTACATTCCCCCTGGTAATACCCAAGGGTTCCAGTTTCTGCACATGCTCACCAGCACTTGTTATTTTGTTTTTGGTTTTTTGTTTTTGTTTTTGTTTGGTTTATTCTAACCTTCCAAGTGTGTGTAATGTTGTAGCTCACCATTCCTTTTGTTTGTATTTCATGTGCTTGTGGACCATATATCTTCTTTGGAAAAATGTCTATTCAGTGTTTCACTCATTTGTAAATGGGCCGTTATGTGCATTATTTATAATTCACTCATTTGGTGATTCCACTGAGAACCTCTTACATTCCAGTCACTGTGATGCACTGGGGATAGAACCGTGAACACTTTAGTTACTAACAATAAAACATCAAGAGAATTCTTCTTTTTTTTTTTTTTTAAGATTTCATTTATTTATCTGAGAGAGAGAGAGTGAGAAATCTTGAGAGGGAAGAAGGTCAGAGGGAGACGCAGACGCCCCATGGAGCAGGGAGCCCGATGCAGGACTCGATCCCAGGACTCCAGGATTACAACCTGAACCGAAGGCAGTTGCCTAACCAACTGAGCCACCCAGGCATCCCACATCAAGAGAATTCTTAAAAAACAAACAAACAAACAAACAAAAAAACCCAAACCCTTGTTTCCTGGCAGCAGATGTCAGCCTGAATTCTCAAGTGCCAACTCTCTGAGGGGATCTTTAGGTGGGGTTTCATCTCCAGTTCCTGGCTCCCGCGTGTCTGATTTATATGTTCTACAATACCCAACCCAAGTAGCTGAAAGCTTCACTAAACATTGAGAGTAGTCTCTCCTTAACCATGGGAGATACGTTCCAGGAGCCCGGTGGATGCCTAAAAACCACAGCTAGTACCGAAGCCTGTATGTACAAAGCTTTTTCCTATCCATACATACTGATGATGAAGTTTAATTTATAAATTGGGCACATAAGAGATTAACAATAACCGAATAATTATAACAATATACTATAACAAAAATTAGGTGAATGTGGTCTCTCTCTCTCTCTCAAATATACTCACCCTTCTGTGATGACGTGAGACGATAAAATGCCTACGTGATGAGTTGAAGCGAGTGAATGACATCGACATGTGACGTAACGTGAGACTACTGCTGACCGTCTGACTGTCTGACCGTCTGACCTCATGTCAGAAGGTGGCTCCTCTGCTTAACCGTGGGTAGCTGCAGAAGAGGGGAGGACTCTTGGACTTTAGTTCTTTGAGTTGGGAACCATAGGAACTGCTGGCTCTCTTCCAACTCCGTAAGCTTCCCAGCCAAATTAAAATAATGAGAATAATAATAACAAACAAAAACCACTTGTCCCCTAAGCTAATCTCTATTGTCTTTTTCAGAGTTAGGTGGAATGTTTGCCACTTTGTTTAAGAACAGAAAAGCAGTGGCTTCCTCCTTTTGCATGTCTGGGGCATGTTTGAGGAAGGAGGAAGTAGAATCCACTGTTTGTGCTTGGGGTTTTGAAACAATGGGCGGTTCTCACATCTATGAGCAAAGTGCATTCATCCGAGTTTCTGGGTCTCTTAAGTCCTTTGGATGAGCCACCTGTGTCTGCTTCAGTCCTGCCCTGCTCCAATTCCTGTTTCTTGACGTCAATTAATAAACAGTTGTGGAAAATACAAAATGGAGATTCGACAATCTGGGGGATACGCCCAAAGCCTGGAGAACAGAATCGCCCACGCACTTCTTTCTCCCTGAATTGTGTGCAGCTGACGGGTGGTCCTCGGCTGCAGAACCAGCTACTGCCAGCCCAAGCGGACCACTTGGCCTCTTTGCACTCCACTCTCTTTTACCTGGAGAATGGGAGTTCACGCTTCCCACCTGCACTCCTTAGGATTTGCCTAGAATATGTCAGAGAAACCCACTCTCACTGTGGCTTCAAGGAGATGGGAGTTTGTTTTTTTTTTCTGGGAGACAGCCAGCCCATGGCAGCACGGTATGCCTTGCTGTCGACATCGGCTCTGCGGTGTCCAAGCTCACCAGGTGGCCCAAGATGGCTGCCATTCTCTTCCTGTCACAGATGATATTCCAGCCAGTGAAGGACAAAGAAAAGATGCCCCTTCCCGGGAAGGAAAGTTGCACATGTACCTCTCTGTAGATCTCCCTGGGCAAACCACCTGTGAGGGAAACTTGGGAATGTGGTCTGGGGTCCCCATGGCCATGGCCAGTGAACACCCCAAGGGTGCTTTATTAAGGACAAGGGCCTACTGGGGGCCTTTGTCACAGCACCTATCAGAGCTGCCGAGAAGATAAGGGATGTAACACACATGACAACTGAAATGGGCTTCTTTTTTTTGTTGGTTTTTTTTTGTTTGTTTTTTAAAGATTTTATTTATTTACTTGACAGACAGAGATCACAAGCAGGCAGAGAGGGAGGCAGGGGGGGGGGAAGCAGGCTCCCCACTGAGCAGAGAGCCCAATGTGGGGCTCAATCCCAGGACCTGAGATCACGACCTGAGCTGAAGGCAGAGGCTTAGCCCACTGAGCCACCCAGGTGCCCCTGAAATGGGCTTCTTTTCTGTTTTTTGTTTTGTTTTGTTTAGCGGAAATTAGAGGGGCAGGGAGAGGTTGTACATAAATCAACCTGTTGACTTACTAGCTAGAATTTCCAGGAGGCTACTGTCTGGTCCGAAATCCACAGTGAATGAGTAGAAACCCAGGTTCCGAACTAAAGAGGCTGCCTGGTCACTGTGAGAATAAGAGAAAGCCTGTTGTCAGGCTCTGTTGACAGCAAAGCCATTCAGGTGGCTGAGATCTGCCCTTGGCCGCCTCCTGATCCCGATGCTGGGCTAGGCGAGGCCGCCTGCCAGGACTTCGAGGGCCCCAGTCATAACTGAATATGGAAAATGCGGGTATATTAGGATGTGCCAGTTGTAAGCAAATCAAAGCAAATTTATCTTTTTTGCTCATGTATTAGACTCCACGTATAAGCGAAATCATGCAGTTTGTCTCTCTGCGTAACTTAACATCACGTCCTCCAGCTTCATCCTCGTTACAAATGGAATTTGGCTTTTCTTTTCCCCCAAAACTGGCTTAAATTTAAAGAGGGAGTGTATTGTCTTTTGGTAGTGAAAAGTCCAGAGGAAGGTAGACATCCCATGCGTCTGGGCCTGGGGATTCAAAGCCTCACGATGAAGTCTATGGCTGTGTCTTCCTGTCTCTGTCTCTATGTCTCTCTCCCTGCTTAACCCTGTGTTCAGTTTGTCCCTAAGCCAGGTTCTCTCCACGTGCTTGTTCTTACAACCATCGCTTTGGCAAACCCCAAGAAAAAGAGCATGCCTTTTTCAGTGGGCAAACATGCACGCCCTCAACTACATGTCTGTGAGGTAGGGATTTGGGGTATGCAGTCTCTTTTGAGGTGACCACTGAGCGACCATTGGGAATCTGCTCAACAACTCATTAGGTTATCAGCTTGTGGGTGATGGGTGTGGGCCTTACAGGACCGCAGAGTCCTGCTGTCTGGGCTGTTTTCTGCCCCAACTCACCTGCAGGAACCACGTGGCCTAGGTGACTCACCATGACCCTTTCAACCTGGTCGGGGCAGCTGGATGGCTCAGTCAGTTAAGCGTCCAACTCTTGATCTCAGCTCTGGTCTTGACCTCGGGGTCATGAGTTCAAGCGCCACACTGGGCTCCACCCTAGGCAAGGAGCCTACTTAAAAAAAAAAAGAAAAGAAAGAGGGACGTCTGGGTAGTTCAGTCAGTTAAATGTCTGCCTTCAGCTCAGGTCATGATCCCAGGGTCCTGGGATTGAGCTCAGCATCAGGCTCCTTGCTGAGCAGGAAGCCTGCTTCTCCCTCTGTCTGCTGTTCCCCCTGCCTGTGCTCGCGCTCTCTCTCTGACCACCAAAAAAAAAAAAAAAAAAAAGATTTAAAAAACATTTGAAGGAAGAAGAAATTAACTAGGTCATTTAGATAATATCCCCTTTCGGGGCACCTGGGTGTCTCAGTGGGTTAAAGCCTCTGCCTTGGGCTCAGGTCATGATCTCAGGGTCCTGGAATGCAACCCTGAATCAGGTTCTCTGCTCAGCGGGGAGCCTGCTTCCTCCTTTCTCTCTCTCTCTGCCTTCCTCTCTGCCTACTTGTGATCTCTGTCTGTCAAATAAATAAATAAAATCTTAAAAAAAAAAATAGAAGATAATATCCCCTTTCACCTGAGAATAACCAGCGGATCCAATCCTTAAACTAGTCCTAGGTGGGGAAGCTGAGGCCTAGAGAGGAAAATCCCTGCGTCTTTACTTGGATTCTCCAGAGAACAAGGACTGTAGGTGGTTTATAGTGCTGGGAGGCAGAAGTGAGGGGAAAGAGACCGGAAGAGAAGCAGGCATAGAGCGTGTTACGGAAGTCGCAGCCAAGGCAGCAAGGGCCTTACCCACCAGGACCTCTGATACCTCCCAAATATGTCCAGCTGCAGAAGGGGAGAACTTAAGCCCCCCGAGCAGACAGAATCCCAAGGAACTGTCCCAGTGGCAGAAACCACAGATGCTCCATGAAGGTGACAGGGGACACCGAAGGTGTCTGTGGCAGGTGCCCATCCCGCCAGCAGCATACCTGGGATGAGACCCCAGACACTCCCTGCCACCCCATCTCCAATCTCAGGCTGGTGGTCACCTAATCCCCACCAAGCTGCCGGGGGTGTTCCCACTGTGGAACTCCTCCTCATCTTCCTGGTCCAAAACGGCAGCCAGGCCAAGCAGCCACCCCACCAGCCTGCCTTGTGGCCTGCCTCCTGGAAGAGGGCAGCAGGCTCCTCTCCCATTTAGGGGGAAGCCCCATTTTGCTCCCCTATGCCCTGCATACCTGGTTCTTCCCAGAAATTCTCCCCCACAAGACCCAGGCAGTCAGTCAACAGAAGATACACATGGTCTTTCTGGCACAGCAGCTGGAATGGTCACCGCTGTCCCGCAGGCCCCACGCCGCACCCTCTCTGATGGGAACAGGGTCTGAGGCCTGTTGTGCTCCTCGCTGCCCACCAGCCAAGGCCTCAGCAGGAGCCCGGCCCCTGTCACCCAGAGGGGCCGGTGAGCACAGGGAGGCCTAAGCCCATCATGTGATACTTTTACTTCTGGGGGCCTTTTCTGCTTTTGTTTTTTAAAATAATTAATAGTTCAGGGATGCTTGGGTGGCTCAGTTGGTTAAGCGGCTGCCTTCGGCTCAGGTCATGATCCCAGCGTCCTGGGATCAAGTCCCACATCGGGCTCCTTGCTCAGCAGGGAGCCTGCTTCTCTCTGTCTCTGCCTGCCACTCTGTCTGCCTGTGCTCGTGCTCTCTCTCTCTGACAAATAAATAAATAAAATCTTAAAAAAAAAAAAGTAAAAAAAAAAAATTCGTAGTTCAGTTGTTTTTGTTTTTGAGTACAGTTTGAGAGTTATAGAATAGCCAAGCCTTTCTCTTGGGCCTGGGGTCCTGGGCGGGGGGGTGGTTTCTCTAACAGCCCCTCCCCTGTCCCTGCCTGACATCATAGAGCCCATCTCTCCACAGCTCCAGAGAGACAGATGTCACCGTCCCCCTGCCCATTGGAGGCTTCAGCTACATCCAGGGCTTCACAAGCGATAGTCTTCTCCACAAGACTGTGGGGCAGTGCCTAGAAGCCATAGCACAGAGGTTCCCTGACAGAGAGGCCTTGGTCGTGTCCCAGGAAAACATCAGGATGACCTTTGCCCAGCTCAAGGAGGAGGTGGGTCCTGGTCTGAACCCCAAAGGTGGGCAGGTGCTGGGGGCAGGTGGAACTGCAGGGACAGTGGCAGGCTGTGGGGGTGGGGTGTGTGTGGCTGGGGCTGCCTGAGGACGGGGCAGGGGGTGGGCTGAGGCAGAAGAGGCCACCTGCCCCTGATGTCCCCTGTACCGCTCCCTCCTGGGATACTTGTGAACTCTGCGGAGCTCCAGGCCCACGGAGGCCTGGGAATCTGCCCATCCCCTCATTCTCACTGGGATCTGATGGCAATCCCTGGGCCAAGGGCAGAGGTGGGAGTCACGGGCTCCTTCCTGCTCACCTGCCTCTCACTTCTTGTGCTCTATCTGTTTACACCAGGTGGACAAAGCTGCTTCTGGGCTCCTGAGTCTTGGTCTCCGCAAGGGCGACAGGCTGGGCATGTGGGGACCCAACTCCTATGCATGGGTGCTCATACAGCTGGCCACTGCCCAGGCGGGCATCATTCTGGTGAGCAGGGCCTTGACCAACATAGCTGAGTGTATAGAGGTGCATAATTCAGGGGGATGCCCCCGCTCCTCGGCCCCCAAAACCACCAGAAGGTAGGCTTTCTTCTGAAGCCCACCAAGGAGGCTCCGGAAGTGTAGGGCACTGCCTCTGACTTCATGATGTTTCTGTGCCTCCTACGAATGGAGGGGCAGGGAGAGGGGCAGGGTTGAGGCAAGATACTGACTGACATCCCCTCGCTGTCTCCACCAGGTGTCGGTGAACCCAGCCTATCAGGTTATGGAACTAGAGTATGCCCTCAAGAAGGTAGGACCCTCTCCTTGGGGAGGGGCCTGGCCAGCCCTGCCAGATGGGGTGGGGGGTCAGGGAGGGCCTGCACAGGTGGGGGACCCCCCAGAGTCTATCCTTCCTTAGAGGGTGGGAGGTGGTTAGTTAGACGCGAGGCTGGTGTGTGTGTTGAATGGGGCATGTGTGTTTGTCGGGATGGTGGTGGATGGGTGAGGCGGTGTGTGTGAGAGAGAGAGAGAGAGAGAGAGTAATGGCTAGAACTACTCAGAGCCCCCGCCTGGAGTTCCCCGCTGACCATGCTGCGGGGGGGCACGGCTCCATCCCCACAGGTAGGCTGCAAAGCCCTCGCTTTCCCCAAGCAATTCAAGAGCCAGCAATACTATCAAATCTTGAAGCAGATCTGTCCAGAGTTGGAGAAGGCCGAGCCAGGGGCCTTGAACAGTCAGAGGTGAGAGTATCCCACGTTGGGAAGGGCGCATGGTGTGGCCCCCCCGGCCCCCGCACCCCTGCGGATGAGGTTCGTGTCTGCCCAGGCTCTGATTCTCGCCACCCTCCCTACTCGCAGGCTCCCAGATCTGACCACGGTCATCTCGGTGGATGACCCTCTGCCGGGGACCCTGCTCCTGAAGGAGGTGGTGGCGGCCGGAGGTGAAGAGCGGCATCGGGCCCGGCTCCAGTACAGCCAGCAGTTCCTGTCTTGCCACGACCCCATCAACATCCAGTTCACCTCGGTAGGGCAAAGGCCTCCAGGCCCCGCGCCCCGGCTGGCTTCCCCCTGCCCACCCTGGCAACAATTGCCCGAGATGGAGGAGATGGCCGTGGAGGTTCAGAGGGCAGACACTCTTCTGGGGCCGGCCCTAGCTGTCCTCTCTGCCCTGGAAAAGCGTCGGCCACTGGCGTCCTTGTCACATGCTCCCTCCCCTTGTCTTCTCGTTGTCAGCACAGGGCCAGACGCACTGGGCCACCACAGGCCCGAGCTGATAGATCCGCCTCCCCGTTTAGCTGATGAGGAAACTGAGGCCTGGGGTGGGAATCTGCTGGTGGGCCACAGAGTCCTCTGAGCTGCTCTGTGAGTGGCTTACTCTGCCCATCTCTGCGTCCCGACACCCGGCACAGAGCGGGAGCGTGCTGAACCTTTGTGAATGCGTGGTCAGTGAATGAATGGATCTGGGGCAATAGTCCCCGTCTCCCGACGCCCCGTTCCACGGCTCTCCCACCCGGGGCCCAGAGTGGGGAAGGAGATGGGGAGCAGGAGGCCAGGCATCACCTGCTTGTCTTAACAGGGGACGACAGGCAGACCCAAGGGGGCCACCCTCTCCCACTACAACATTGTCAACAACTCCAACCTGATAGGGAAACGGCTTAAGTTGCACCTGAAGGTGAGGGGCCTCGCCCAGGCCTGAGAGGGGGTGGGGGGCGCTTGTGGGGCGGGAGGTACTTGTGGGGCTCCCCCTGCTGGCTGGATGAACTGGTTCCTGGGCCTTTGGGCTCCAGGATAGAACCTGCTTCCCGCCTCCCTCTCCAGAAACCTGAGGAGATACGGATGGTCTTGCCCAGCCCCTTGTACCACTGTCTGGGGTCTGTGGGGGGCACAATGGTGAGCCTGACGCATGGCACCACCCTCATCCTATCCTCTCCGACCTTTGATGGCAAGAAGGTGCTGGAGACCATCAGCAAAGAGAGGTGGGCATCAGTGGACAGCCCCCCTTCTCAGGGGCTGATGACACCCTCCTATTCCTGACTCCTGGGCCCTGATCCCTTTTTGGAGAGGTCTCCTCGCTTCAGCCCAGAGAGATGGAGACCAGGGGTAGCAGAGGACTCCCAGGGGAGGACCAGTTCCTGCCTCAGAGCTTTTCCTTGTTTTCCCACTTATGCAGCCTCGGCCCTTACTGCAGGTTCAGGGTGGGATGGGTGAGAAGAGGGAGTTCCCTTCCCCTTCCCAGCCTGATTTTGAGACCCCCCCCCCCCACTTTACACAGAGGCTCCTTCCTGTATGGCACCCCCACAATGTTCGTGGACATTCTGAACCAGCCAGACTTCTCCAGTTATGACATCTCGTCCATGCGTGGAGGTGGGATAGGGCCAAGGGTGGCCAGGCCAGGATTGGTCTTTTATTTAGGGGCAATGAGATCACTGTAGAAAAGTGGGTGGGTGGGAGGCAAATACTTAGCATCCCTGGACACCAGCCCAAGGCCAGCTTCCATCTGTAGGAGTAAGTCCAGGGTCAAGGGTGAGAGGGGAGTGTTCTTCTCTAGAAGGAGCTACAGGGGAAGGGAGTCCACTGGGCCTGGAGAAGCGGGGAGCTGTGTCAGTCCTCTCTCTGATTCAGGTGTGATTGGTGGGGCCCCTGCACACCCAGAGCTGATCCGATCCATGATTGACAAGCTGAACATGAAGGAAATGGTGGTGAGTGGAAGGAGGCTGGGCTGCGGCTATGGGCAGGGCGCAGGCTGGGCTGGGGTGAGAACAGACTGGTGGGTATGGGGATGGGTTCAGGCCAGATCTCCACGGAACACCCTCTCAGCTGGTCCTCATTCCAGAAAGCAGATGTGAGAAAGTCTGACCTCCAGTAGCTGGTGAATCATAGAAATAGGTGACAGGGGGCCACCTGGGTGGCTCCATCGGTTAAGAGTCTGCTTCCGCTCAGGTCATGATCCCAGAGTTCTGGGATCGAGTCCTGCATTGGGCTCCCTGCTCAGGGGGAGCCTGCTTCTCCCTCTGCCCCTCCCCCCAGCTCATGCACGCTCGCTCCCCAGCTCATGCACGCTCGCTCGCTGGCTCTCTCGCGCAAAAATAAATAAATAAAATCTTTTTAAAAAATAGGTGACCGGGGAGTAAATATTACACGTACATAAATTTATATTTATGAAAATCTGGGAAAGAAGTGCAGCATGGGAGGGTATGCGGCAAAGCACCAGTGTCCTGCTAGAGTGTCCTGGCAAGTGGGGGGGCCGGGTGGCTGGCGGAATTGGGGTATGGGCTTATAGACTCTTTTGGGAACAAGGGGTGGGGCAAGGATCTGATGTTTGTTTCCAAATGGAAAGGGAAGCAGAGGGAATGAAGATTCTGGAAGTCCGGCCATCCCAATGGCCACCCTGTTTTGGTTCTGAAGCACTTGGGGTCTTGGCAACAGCTCCTCTGAGAGGAGCCGTGATGTGGGGCCAGGTGTGTTGGAGCTCTGTCAGGTGGACCTGGGTTCGTGCTGGAGCACCCGAGTCCCCCTGCCAGGACGTGTCTAGATTTGGACAGCTCTGTGTGCCAGCAGAGGCTGTGGGGAGAAGGTGGGGGTCAGAGGTGGGAAGGTCAGTAGTTTCTCCAGCTGAAGGCAGAGGCCGGTCACCAGGACCGGCTGGGTCAGGACCTGTAGTGAGGCAGAGTTTGGTGTCAGGAGCCCAACAATCCAGACAAGGCTTGCAGAGGATGGTGGGAGTCCCAGGCAGTGTTATTTTCCCCCTTAGAGGGGAGCCCAGCCCTCCCCTCCTCTCTCTACACAAATGGGGGGTCTGCATGCCCCTCTGTGGGGACATCCTCCTCCCTTGCTGGAATCTCCGAGAAGGGAACGGGGAACCTGCCCACTTGTCCCCCACCTGTTCAATGGCGGCCAGCTTTCTTGGACCTCTTAGTGGGGAACTTGCAGCTGCGGAAAGCGTCCGTGTCACGGATATGCTGGCCTTTGAACTTGGCGGGCGAGGCACAAGTGGCATCAGGGCGGGAAGTCTTGACTTCCAGCCACCTAGAGAGACAGAGTCGCTGGACTTGGGGGACAGATATGGGAGTGCAGAGGGAGGGGACGGCAAGCCGGGGGCCAGGATGGACTTATCTATAGAGTGGCCTGGAACAGTCATCTTCAACGTGACAAACTCCTAGGCTCCCGCACCTACTAGGTAGCAGATCTAGGACATATGGCCCAGATGTTTCCGTGCAGGGCCAGGGTATCTCCGCTCTGTCCCCTGAGAGTGGGTTCCGGAGTGGGGGCCATGAGAAGGGGTGTGGTTCTCACCTCCGAAGACCCCGGAGCTGGCAGGTACACTTCCAGGGGTTGTTGGTAAGGGTGAGGGTCTCTAGGCTGTCGAAGGGGAAGTTGGAGGGCAGCTGGTTCAAGCGGTTATTCTCCAGGTGGATGTGTTTCAGGGTGGTCACACCCAGGAAGGCACCGTCGGAGAACTGGGGAGTGAGGCGGACAGGAGTGAGCACCCCAGCCCGAGCCAGGGTCCAGCCTCTCCCAGCACTATGGTCCCAGAGGACAGGGTCCTTCCCTGGACAGAACCAGTGGCTCGGCGAGGAGTTTCAGCATGTCTAGGTTCTCTCCGATGATCTAATCTGTACAACCCCCTATTGACATAGGTGCCGGTGTTTCCAAAATGCAGATGGGGTACCGGGCAGGGAGGGGGGAGCATCAAGTCTCTTGCCCAGGGTCACACTAGCGAGTAAACAGTAGCTGCAGGACCACACCCAGCTCCTCTTCCCCTGGCACCATGCTCCTTACACAAACACTGGGACCGGGGAGGCAGCCAGCGTTTGGCTCCAGCGGCCCAAGTTGGCAACTGGTGAAGCTGGTCTGTGTTTGGTGGGATGGGCAATGAGCCCAGGCTCCCTGCAGCCCCAGGGTCCTGGGACTTCCCCTGACTCTGTCCTCACTGCTCCCTCCCCCACTGCTTGCCAGAGGCTATTTGTGGAGTCTCCTTGGTGGGGCCTTTGGCCAGGCTGGATGGCTCCAGAGGAAACATTCTATTGGGGCCCCCATCTTGGCCCAGGCATCACAGTCCTGCCTGGCCTTCCCTGCCCCAGATCAGTCCCTGCTGTCCTGCTCTGCTCCCCACTAAAAGCCCACTCTGGCACTGGTGGGCCACGGGGAACCCTGACTTTATCTCTGGAGGGGCCGGGGCTGAAGATGGGCAGGCTCCATCCACCCAGACAAAGTTTGGCAGCCATCCAGGTATGGTTCTGCCCTCGTCCCTGTGCCTGTGACTCAGGGAGGGGTGTGCAGTTCCCTGGAACAAGACCGCTCTGGTGACAGTCTTCTACACCTTACCCTGGTCCCCGCCCAGCCTCTTGGCGGAAGCCCCTGTACCAGAGTGATTTTCCAGTCCCAAGGAGGGATTCTGCCCCAACCCAGGCAGCTCCACCTGGGTATCACAAGCACAAAGGACTGAGCAAAGCTGTAGCCAGGAGATGGGTCTGGTGATCAGGGCGGCCAAAGAGTTGTCAGTGGTCTAGGGAACACTGAGGCACAGCCAGTCTTCTCCACAGGGAGACACCTGGAGTCTTGTGCCAAAGGCTGACAGTGCTCTGTGGCTCTCGCCTTTGCCCCTTCACAGAGCCCCTGAGTGCCATTCCTGCACCCTGGGGAAGCCCCTGTTTCCTGGGCCCCCTTCAGTAGAAATGGACCTGGGAATGCAGTGGGGTGTGGATGTGTGTGAGCAGGGGGAGAGGGAGGACATTCACCAGAGCCTCTGGGGGACATGGAGGAGGTCTTCTTCCTGGGGCTGTTTGCTTTCCCCTCATGCCCTGGCCCCCCACCCCACCTCAGCACGCACAGACACCCCCCCCCCCACGAAGAACAGGGTCTCTTTGTGGGCCTGATCTGCCCAGCTCCTCTGGTAAGCTTCTCAATAAACAAACCTTCCTTTATGGGGCGGTAGGATTACTGGAGACAAGAAAAACACAGCAGAGGAGGGATGGAAGGCCCAACAGGAAGAGGGGGCTCCTACCCACAGCAGGGGGGTTCGGGAGCACTGGACATGCCTCCCAGGGGCCACCGCTGGGGCAAGGTCAGTCTATAAGTAGGAGCCCTTGGAGGGCAGGGGCTGAGACTGGGGACAGGGAGAGCGGGGCAGGATTTAGGGTGGGCATGAGGCCCGATGAGGGACAGAGGCGGCTGAGCGGCTCGCCTTGGAGACAGCCAGAGAGACAGAAGCAATGTTAGGGGGGAAGGGATGGTGCCCAGCTGTGGCCCCAGATCCGCGGGGCCCCTTGGCGGAAGAGGAGTGGGAGCGGAGCTCGGCGGCCAGCGGCTCACCTTCTCCAGGTTGGTGTCGTCCAGCCACAGGGTCTCCAGGTACCTGCCGAAAGACTGGAAGGCATTGTCAGGAATGCTTTTCAGGGGGTTGTGGGACAGCTTCAGCTCCTCCACCACCCGTAGCTTGCTGAGAGCCGCCGAGGGGTAGCTGGACAGCTGGTTGCCATCCAGGTAGAACTTGGCGAGGTTCTCTACGTCGTCCAGAGCGCCGGGCTGCAGTGAGCTGAGGGCGTTTCCAGACAGGTAGAGCCAGCGCAGGTCCTTGGCGCCCTGGAAGGCGCCGGCGCGCAACTCCCGAATCTTATTGTTACTGAGCTGCAGGATGAAAAGGTTGACCAGCGGGGAGAGCAGCCCCCGGGGCAGCTCGGTCACCTTGTTGTGGTCCAGGTAGAGGTAGGTGAGCTCGGTCAGGTCGTCGAAGGCGCCCGCACGCAGCACGCGGATGTCGTTGTGGGACAGGTACAGGTAGATGAGCTGCTTGAGGCCCCGGAAGGCGCCGGCCGCCACCTCGCGGATCTGGCAGTGCTGCAGGTGCAGCGACACGAGGTTCGGCATGGCCCGGAACGAGTTGGCCGCCAGCACCGGGAAGTTGTTGCGCTGCAGGTTGAGCAGCTTGGTCTTCTCGGACACCTTGGGGATCTTCTGCAGCCCCACCTTGTCGCAGATGACGTGCTGCAAGTCGCTGTGGCAGTGGCAGTTCTGGGGGCAGGCAGCCAGGGCCGGCAACAGGCCGGCCAGGAGGCCGAGGCTGAGCAAGAGCATCGGTTGGGCCATGGCCAGGGACACCTGGGGCCGGGGCCTGGGTGGCAGCGGCGGCGGGGCACGGGCAGCGGCAAGTCCTCGGCACTCTGGGCTCCGGGCCCTCTTTATACGGTGGCCCTGACCGCAGCCTGCAGACGGAGCCAGCTCCTACGTGGAGCATCCAGGCCACCGGGCTTAACTCCCTCCCGACCGGAGATGCGCCCCCGCCCTCTACGGGGAGGGGCGGGGCCCTGCCCCCAGCTGGCGACCGTGCGGGTGCGGGTCCGTGACCCCCCCCCGAGCGTCGTCCCCAAGTCCCAGCACCCTTTCTCCCTGCGCTCAGATCCTGCCTCCCTCCCAACCCCCCCACCTCCTTTCCCCATCCTTTGGGGGCTGAGGGTGCGGGTGCATCCAGAGCCCGGAGTTTACACTGGAGAGAGGAGGCGTTCCCGAACTGACTTGTTTGCTCCAGTTCGAGCCCCCATGGCACCCCCCCCCCCCCATGCACACTCGGCGCTGCGCCCTGGCCCGGGGGAGGGAGGAAGCGGGACTGGACAGCCGGACGCGAGTCTCGCCGCGGTCGGCAGGCCGGCGGCGCTTTAATGGCACTTTTGTGGGGCGCGCGCTGAGCTTGAGAGCCGCGCTAGCGGCGGGCTCCCCCTTCCGGCTGGACAGCGGGCCAACCCGAAGGAGATGGGGGCCCCTTCCCTGCCGCAGGGGCTGCTCTCTGGCCCCTCTCCCCCAGCCCAGGGCTTGAGTTTCTGTCCCCTGCACTCCTATCCCGGTTTTCCGCGGTTGAAGGCTAACCTGAAATGTGGAAACGGGCAGGGAGTGGGGGGCGTCCCTCAGAACTCGCAGAGACATCTGAAGACCGCAGGCACCGGGTGGGGACAACTGAACGGGTACAGTCGCACCATTTCCCCCTCCCCACCAGTCTCCCCGCCCTTCGTCTCCCTAAAATACCTCCCTCTCCTCATCCCCACCCCCAGTGGTCAGGACCTGCCCCTGAGGGGTCTCTCAGGGTGGCGGCCAGAGTGGCGCCAAGGTGTACTTGGCAGAGGCCACACCTGGGCAGTGGCCCCAGGGCTATGGGTTGGGGGGGTCAGATCCTGGCTACCAGGGTCCAGCCCTGGATGGCTCTGGTCCTGTGGGCAGCCCTGCCCCGGCTGACCAGGTCTCTGTGTGTCCACTTGCCAGCCACCGTGTCCGGATTCCTGTGGAAAGTGGAGGGGAGGCAGGCAGGGTCTGAGCTCTGGGCTGCAGGGTAGGGGTTGTTGTCTTTGTTTGAGAGGGGGGAGGGGCAAGGCCAGCCCTCCCACCCACAGTGTGCCAGCTAACACAGAGGAAACTGGGAGAGGCTGGGAGGTGGAGGATGGTCAAAGGTCTGTTGTCTTTGCTGATCAGGAGCCTAGAATACAGGGTAGCTAGCCCAGCTCCCAAGCTCCTTTTACCCATTGCCTGGGGGGGGGGGGGGGGGGGGGCGGATCATAGTTGGCTCAGAACATTCTCTGGTGGTATTTAGGCTCCTCCAAGGCTGGCTTCTGGTTTTCTGCTGATCAGGACGTTCCAACCACTGGAAGTGTTGGGTGGGGAGGGTGCTACTGGCTTTTAAACACTCGATTTGGCCACATTCTAATTTTGATGGAAGTAAACTTACAGGAAACTCTCCAAAGCTGGGGGATCATCTACCCCAAGCCCAGGCATTGTCCCCCGGTTTCGGGTAGGTGAGTGGGTTGTATCTTCACAGGTCCCAGCTGGGCCCAGGCAGTCTGGCTTTCTCACCAAGTTTATGAGACCTTCAGTTTGGAAGGGAAGGGGCAGGGGATGTTGTGGTGTGAGAGCAGGAAGGGGGTGCGAAAACAGCCTGGGCCTGAGGGAGAGAAGGCTGGGGCATCGGTAACCCAGGGAGCCATGGGCTCAGGCCCATGGCTGCTCCAGGAAGCGGAGAGACAGCGCTGGCTAGAAAAGAATGGTTTCCCTGCTCTCGATTTTAATTCAGACCTGGGGCCCCTGCTTGTCGAGCTCACTCCTGTGCCTCTGTCTCCGGATCCCTGACCTCTGCCCAGATGCCCCATTTCCCACCACTCCTCCCGGGTTCCTTCCCATTCCCCTAGGGTAGCTCGCCCTCCCCTCTGCAGTCTTGGGGCTCCCTCCAAACACCATTTCCCGATCCTCTAGGTGGCTTACGGAACCACGGAGAATAGTCCTGTGACCTTCCTGAACTTACCCGAGGACACTGTGGAGCAGAAGACAGAAAGTGTGGGCAGAATTATGCCTCACACAGAGGTGAGCCCCCAGCCCTTCAGATCCCACCGCCCATCACTCAGCTAAGGCGCATCCCCTGGGGACGTGTATTGCCTTCACTTAGAGACCCCCCACCCCAGCTGCAGGGTCCTCCTCGGGCCTGGCCTAGGGCTCTTTCAGTGGGCTGAGGCCTGAGAGGGAAGAGCTGGGGCATTGGCTGAACTCCGCAGCCTCCCTTCCTGTCTGAGGTGTGTTTTTGCCAAGCCCCACTGTCTGTCTCAGGGCGGCCAGGACAGCCTCAACGAGGAGCCAGAGCACAGCGATTTTTCCTACACAGCTCTTTCTCTCCCACTTGCCTTCCCCTGCCCCGCCCCGCCTTCCGCAGAGCTCCTCCATTTGCTTGGCATAAACACTCCAATTCCCAAGCAGCCTGTCCCTCCGAGGGCCCCTTGCACCTTGAGGGCTGACCCAGAGCACCTCTCCCTCTGAAATGCCCAGCCGTGGCTCCTTGCCTGCCCCAACATGGGTGCTTGAGGCCAGCCGGTGCCTGGTTTCCCCTGGCCCCGCTGGGGTCACTGCCCACACAGCCCTTCTCTGGAGGCTCGCCACAGTCCTGGTGCAGACCTCTCCTGCCCGCTCCTTGGAGTGAGTGCGCAGCGACATCAGCCCCTTCCCAGGGGCCTGACTGCCTCACTGCCACTCGCTGGGATGCCCACCCGCAAGACAGACAGGGGCAGGCAGAGTTCTCCCCATTTCTCAGATACAGACCCCGAGGCACACAGACTAGGCTTTTCTTGCACGTTGGCTGTGGCTCCTTTCTCTACTAGGGCTCTCAGACTCTGCCTCTCTGTCTCCTCCCGTTCACATGGCCCGGCCACACCACCTCTTTGGCTTCTTATTTGCTGCTTAAAGGGAAATAAGAGGAGACTCCCTTCTCTTCTGCACAGTTTGTAATTCTTCAGCTGACCTGGCCCTCCACAGGTCTCTTCTGCTTGCCCAGCACCTCCTCGCCTGGGCCCTTCATCCAGTCCCACCCAGGTGTCTGGCTGGCGGTGGATCCACTCCCATCTTTGTCTCCCTTCCCTGGATTGGGATGCACAGAACCAGGGCTGGGGGGTGGAAAGGCAAAGCCGTCTCCGAGGGCTCCCCCCACACCCCAAGGTGAAGCGGCAGGAGGCCCCAGCCTGAGGCTGCTCGGTCCCAGGCCCAGATCGTGAACATGAAGACGGGGACGCCGGTGAAGCTGAACGTGCCCGGAGAGCTATGGATCCGAGGGTACTGCGTCATGCTGGGCTACTGGGGCGAGCCCCAGAGGACGGAGGAGACGATCAGACAGGACAAGTGGTACCGGACAGGGTGAGGAGGCAGCTCGGGGCTGCAGAGAGGCTGGGCGGGCAGGGAGGGGACACAGTCCGAGGCTGAGCTGGAAACATGAAACTAAAACAGGGAGAACCGTGTCCGCAAAATCTAAGCCAAGACTCACTGATCTGTCCACGGAGCAAGTTCTTCTCATGCGCCTCCCAGGGCTAACGCTGCTTGGGATGCTGGCTGTCCGGGGGGAGGCAAGATGATGAGGGTCTGCTCTTACACTCCATACGTCTAAACACCATAGGACAGTAAAACAGGGTCAGAGGAAAGAAAGCGGCAGTGGTGGAGGGGGCGCTTCTCTGAGACTGGCAGGGAGGGGGATCAGAGAAAGCATTTGTAAGGTGGAATGTTTGTACTGAGATCCGAATGATTAAAAAAAAAAAACCCACCATGAAAAGTGTATATACGGAATGTCATGTTCATGCTATATCCTCCAGACTCTAGAGCGGTGCGAGATACACAGTAGGTGCTCAATAAATGTTTGACGAGTAGGGAGGTGACCCAGTGGGAGGAAGCAGAGGTGAGAGGCCATTCCTGGGCTTTCTCGCAGAGACATCGCCGTGATGGACGAGCAGGGCTTCTGCAAGATCGTGGGCCGCTCCAAGGACATGATCATCCGGGGCGGTGAGAACATCTACCCTGCAGAGCTCGAGGACTTCTTGCACACACACCCACAGGTGCAGGAAGTACAGGTGAGACACCCAGCCCAGGTGAGCCCAGGTGAGCCCAGGTGAGCCCTCAGGAGCAGGAACTGGGGATGGGCGTGGCAATTTCTAATCTCTGTCTCTGGTGGGGGAAGGTGGTGGGAGTGAAGGACTCCCGGATGGGGGAGGAAATCTGTGCCTGCATTCGCCTGAAGAAGGGGGAGAAGACCACAGAGGAGGAGATCAAGGCTTTCTGCAAAGGGAAGGTGGGAGCCTCAACCCGCCCCAAGCTGATGTTGCTTCGTTCTTCAACCCTCTCTCCCTGCCAGCCAGCCAGCCCTCGATCCCACTGTCCCAGTCTTCCCCTGCACCCCATCTCCCTAAACCTATGACCTTGCCCAGCCTCACGCTTTATCTCACTCTGGTCTACAGATCTCCCACTTCAAGATTCCCCGCTATGTCGTCTTTGTCACAAACTTCCCCCTCACCATCTCAGGAAAGGTATGTAAAGGGACCAGAGAGGGGCAGGGGGGCCTGGGGTCCTAGGTTCCCAGAAGGCCTAGATGGTCCCGCTAATGCCTCCTTCAGCAGTGGGCAAAAGAGTCTGCCCAGAGGTTGGCAGTAGAGTGACCAAGTAGCTCATCCTTGTTTGTCCCAGACTTTCCTGGCTTTACCCTAAAAGCTCCTCAGTCTCAGGCAAACCAAGCCAGCTGGTCACTGTTGCTGGCAGAGACCCCAGCCTGGCTCTCACTCTGTGCTTTTTCCTCCAGATCCAGAAATTCAAACTTCAAGAGCAGATGGAACAACATCTAAACCTGTGAATAAGGGATTGGAGGGGGGGGTCCTCCCAGGCCCTCCCTGCCCTTCCCCCACATTCCCGCCTGTCTTTGTGATTTGACATAAAGAGTTTCTGTGTTTTCTTTGGTTGTTGGTCTCTTGCTGGCGTGCTGTCTTGGCAGCTGCTATGGGCTGGAGAAGGGAGGAGACACTTTCAGACCTCCCATTCCTTGTCACGATGGTGCTAAGTGCTCTGGCATGCATTATCCACTTAATTTAATACTCATTCGATCCCTTTGAGATACCGACCTCGTTTTTTTTTTAAGGTATACTCATTGCTTTTTCACATTGTCCAATTGTTCCAGCAAGAAGTATTCCTTTTAAAACAATAAAAGCTGGGGCACCTGGGTGGCTCAGTCAGTTAAGCATCTGCCTTTGGCTTAGGTCATGATCTGGGGTTCTGGGATTGAGCCCCGTGTTGGGCTTCCTGCTCAGCGGTGAGTCTGCTTCTCTGGTTCCCTCAGTTGTGCGCGTGCTCTCTCTCTCTCACTCCCTTTTTTCAAATAAATAAAATCTTAAAAAAAAAATGCTTTCTTTTTTTCTTTTTTCTTTTTTTTAAGGATTTTATTTATTTATTTGACAGAGATCACAAGTAAGCGAGAGGCAGGCAGAGAGAGGCTGAGCAGAGAGCCCGACGGGGCTCCATCCCCGGAGCCTGGGATCATGACCGGAGCTGAAGGCAGAGGCTTTAACCCACTGAGACACTCAGGTGCCCCAATAAATGCTTTATTAAGATAATATTGCATATACCATCCGATTCACTCATTTAAAGTATCTTACTCAATGTAGGTTTTTAGTGTATTCATAGATATGTGGGATCATCCCCTAAATCAATCGTTTTTCATTGAAGTACAGCTGACACACAATGTTACATATGTTTCCCAAAGTCCACTTTAAACATCTTCATCACCTTAAAAAGAAACTCCATAACCTTTAGTTATCATCCCACATCCTGTTATTCCCCTACTCACCCCAAAAACAACCATCTTTTTTAAAAAGATGAGCCTGGGGCTTCCTTGATGCGAGGTCAGATCGAGCATGCTGGAGCCTGACCCAAGAAACAAAACAGCTGGGTTCCAAAAGGAGCATCAGTTTCCAGCTCACAGAGGCCAAAACTTTCCTGCTGCTTTCTGCACTCACCTCCCAGTGTGTCTGCCCCCTCCAGCAGCAGCCTCCTCTTTACTTTTTTTTTTTTTAAAGATTTTATTTATTTATTTGACAGAGAGCAAAGGAGGGAACACAAGCAGGGGGAGTGGGAGAGGGAGAAGCAGGCTTCCCGCTGGGCAGGGAGCCAGATGCAGGGCTGGATCCTGGGATCATGACCTGAGCTGAAGGCAGGCGCTTAATGACTGAGCCACCCAGGCGCCCCTCCTATTTACTTTTCAGAAAATCAGTGGAAGTTCAGGATCCTCCCAGTGCCTGGCACTGTGCTAGGTGTTTTCATATGCATCTTCTCTTGAAATTTTCCCGACAACCCTACCAAGTAGGCACTAGCCCTATATCACAAATAGTGAAGCTAGAAACTCAGAGAGGTTCAGATTCTTACCCAAGGCTGCACAGCTGGAATTCGAACTCAGCTGTCTGGCTCCAAAGCCCATGATCTTTCCACTTCATCAAAGTTCTTCAGGTACTTGCTTCTCCAGCCTTTCACCTGCACCGCCTCTTTCCTACATACACCACCTTCGACTCTCCCAGCCCGTGCCCAGGTGGGGCTGATCCAGGAGAAAAAAGCTTACTCTCCTGGCCAAGCCAGCTGCCCCTGGGAATTTCTGCACCTTCAACATCCAACCCCTCTCCTTCCCCCACTGACTCCACGGCCCTCGCATCAGATCCTCAGCATAACACAGAGCACACTGCCCTGGTATCCAGCAGGTACCGAATTAGCATCTGTCGTCCCTTGTCTCTTACTGGTTTGGCTCCATCCTGTCTTTTTTTTTTTTTAATTTATTTTATTTATTTTAGAGAGGAGGAGGGAGGGGCAGAGGCAGAGGGAGAGAGAGATTTTTTTTTTTTTTAAGATTTTTATTTATTTGACAGACAGAGATCACAAGTAGACAGAGAGGCAGAGAGAGGGAAGCAGGCTCCCTGCTGAGCAGAGAGCCCGATGTGGGGCTCGATCCTAGGACTCCGGGATCATGACCTGAGCCAAAGGCAGAGGCTTTAACTCACTGAGCCACCCAGGTGCCCGCCCCGGCTCCGTCCTGTCTTAAGCATCTGTACTGCGACCCGGTTTTGTGCATCTAGATGTTCCCAGTGCCCAGCCCTGAGCCAGGCACATAAAACATGAAGGAACTGATTGGACGGACTCAGAATTCCTGGGTGGGTCGAGGAACTCGCCCTCAGACAGGGTGAAAAAAAGACGGCGGCTCAGCCCCGTCCCGGCCCTGGAAAAGGACCCACACGCGGCTGCGGAGAGCGCGTCGGTGCCCGGCAGGTGGCGCCGAAGCAGCGAGGCCCCCGGCCCTGCTGGGACGTCTCGGGACGCAGCCCCCGGTCACCCAGCCGCTCTTCCTTCCTCCCGGGAGGCCTAGCGGGCCGGGCTCGGCGCACTATCGTGCGCCCCGGGTGCGTGTCGGCTGGATGTCCCGGCGCAGCGGCCTTTCCCCGCCACAGCGGGCGCCATGGCGCTTCCCGGGGCCCGGGCACGCGGCTACACCGCCGCGGCCAAAATGGCCCAGAGGCGCCACTACGCGGAGTGCGCTAGAGGATCCCCGAGTCGTGGGCCCCCGGTCTCGCGCGCGGCGCTTTACGTGCACGTGAGTGGGGGGGGGGGGCGGCGGGCCGGAGCCCACGTGGCGGCTGGCGGTGTAGGGAAGCCACCTCTATCTGTCCCGGCCCCCAGACGAGGTCTGGGACGGGACACGGTACCCTGGCAAGAAAATGCCCTGGATCAGAGACCTGAAGTCTTTGGTGCTCACCAGTTCCGTGACCTTGACCGAGTGATTTCCCCTCTGAGCCTCAGTTTTCTCCTAATGAAGTGGGCATAATATTCCCTGTCCCACCTGCCGTGGGGAGTTAGGTGGCTTAGATGGTGCAGCCGCTGTTGATGACTTTGGGATGGGGATGTGTGCGACGGAACCCTACAAGGAGCCAGGGCCCCCGGGGTCACCCCTCGCCCGGCTCATCCATTTCTGCCCCCTAGTGGCCGTACTGTGAGAAGCGCTGCAGTTACTGCAATTTCAACAAATACATCCCCCGAGGCGTGGAGGAGGCAGCCGTGCGGAGCTGCCTGGTGACCGAGGCTCAGACGCTGCTGCGACTCAGCGGGGTGCGGAGGTCGGTACTGGGGCTGTAGGCAGGGTCTTGAAAGTTGTTTGAAGGGAGTAGCTAGGACCGGTGCTGGCGTCCCGGAGGACTCCCCCAGCTCTCATCTTCTCCCTCATCTTTCCCCAGGGTGGAATCTGTGTTCTTTGGTGGGGGAACCCCCAGTCTGGCCAGTCCCAGCACCGTGGCCGCTGTCCTGGAGGCGGTGGACCAGGCAGCTCACCTGCCTGCAGATTCCGAAGTCACACTGGAGGCCAACCCCACTTCCGCCCCAGGCTCCAGGCTGGCTGCTTTTGGGGCCGCAGGGGTCAACAGGTTGTCCATCGGGCTTCAGGTAATCCATCTCACCCGCTGCATCCCAGGACGCCCATACCTGCAGTGCTGTCTCTCTGGTCACATTCATTAACTGGGCAAACATTAATTGAGCTCCTCTAGGTGCTAGGGCCCAGGAGGCACAGGAAAGTGTATGGTGACACTTGTCACTGCTTAATTGCTACAGTGCTAGACCACAGGCTCTATGAGGCTGGGATCATGCATGCCTTTTTTGTTTGTTTGTTTGTTTTTTCCCCTTAAATCACAGTATTCCAAGTACCCACCATAGTGCCTGGCACATAGCAGACACTCAAAATTTTTTGTTGCATGATTGGAGACACAGGAGAAGGCAGGCCAGTCATCAGATCATTGCAGCATGGTAAAGCCTGCCGATAAAGGGAGTCTCGACAAAAGACTTTCAGAGTACAGCCCTGAAGGGCATCTCAGTCTGGTGAAATCCTGGACACCTTCCTGGAGGAGATGATCTTTGAATGAGGAGGAAGACTTCCACGAGAGGATATGGGAGGAAAAGACACAGGATATGGAAGTCTTGCACGTTCTGGGGAGCTAGGAGTCATTCTGTCACTGGAGAGGCTGAAGGCAAGGCTGCAGGGTAGGGCCCAGAAGCTTTGAGCATCATATTAGGGAGTTTGGGTTTTTGCCTAGTGGTGATAAGGGACTTGTTGAAGGTTTTTAAGTAGGGGATAAACATTCTTTTCAGGTTGACTCGCATATCCAGTATTGTCTACTCTTCTTTTTATTTGACAGACAGCAGTCACAACTAGGCAGAGAGGCAGACAGAGAGAGAGGAGGAAGCAGGCTCCCTGCGGAGCAGAGAGCCTGATGCGGGGCTCGATCCCAGGACCCTGAGATCATGACCTGAGCTGAAGGCAGAGGCTTTAACCCACTGAGCCACCCAGGTGCCCCTTGTCTACTCTTCTGATACATCTACCACTTACCATAGACTTTGGGGTCAGGGCTTTGTCCTGATGGGATATACTGAAAAGGATACATCATTTCTAAGCTATTCTGGCCCCCAAATGCATATCTTAGATCTAATTGTGAGGAACCATCAGGAAAATCTAAGTGAAAAGACTTTTTTGGGAGCGCCTTACTGGCTCAGTCAGTGGAGTATGTGACTCTTGGTCTCAGGGTCGTGAGTTCAGGCCCCACAGTAGAGATTACTTAAGTAAATAAACTTTTTTCTTAAAAAGACTTTTTTTGTGGTAAGAACAGATAACTTGAGATCAATCTACCCTCTAAACAAATTTTTTAGTGTACTGTATGGTATTAATAACTTTAAGCACAATGTTGTACAGTAAGTCTCTAGAACTTACTAAGAGACGTTTTAAAAACTGGCCTGTGTTCTTCAAAAATGTCATGTCATGAAAGACAAAGGGTGAATATCTAGATGCAAAGAGATAAAAGGAACAATGAGAGCTAACTGCAGTGTGTGACCCAGTTGGATCCTGGTCGGGTGGCAAAGGGAAGTTACTACAGTGGGCATTATTGGGACAGCTTTGAATATGACTCTGTATTAGATAATGGTGTCGTGTCAGTGTTACGTTTCCTGAACTCTATAATCGGACTGTGGTTATGTAAGAGAGTGTCCTTGTTCTTAGGAAATGCGCACTTAAGTATTTAGGGGTACAGGGGTACGGTGTTTAAGTTAATTACATGAAAGCCACCACATTGCAAGTGCTCACTAGCGTGTGGTCAGTGGCTAGCATATTCTACTACAATGTTCTATATCTGCAGTGAGCTGTACAGTAGCCACTGACCACATGTCAGCAAGCACTTGGAATATGATTATTAAAATTTAGCTAACTTAAAATTAAATAGCCACATGTGGTTAGTGTCTGCTGTATTGGACAGTGCAGACAGAGGACATCTCTGTCATTCCAGAAAATTCTTTTGGTCAGTGCTAGCCTATCACTTACTGCCAAATGATTCAATATTGTAATCACATCCGTGTATATTTAGAGACAAAGTAATGTGGCGAAATGTTACTCGGTGAATCTAAATGAAGGTGTTTATGGTATTGGTCTTTCAGTTTTTCTGGAGGTTTAAAGTATTTTTCAAAAAGGAAAAACTTAAAAACACTCTTGGCTTTGGAGTCAGTCCTAAATTCGAGGTCTTTGTGTGACCTTGGACAAGTTACTTGGCATTTCTTTTTTTTTTTTTTTAAGACTTTATTTATTTATTTGAGAGAGAAAGAGAGAGCGAGCACACAAGAGAGCATGAGCGGAGGAGGGGGTGGATCCCAGGACCTTGGGATCAGGACCTGAGCCCGAGGCAGACGCTTAACTGGCCGAGCCACCCAAGCGCCCCTAACACGTCTAAACCTTAGGGGTTTTTTTTATATTCTATAAAGTAGAGCTAATGTCGGAGGATTATCAGGATACATTACATGTTGTTTAAAAACTCTTTGCGCACAGTGAACCGTAACCCCTGGTCATGGCTTGACCATGGCCTTCTGGCTCCCTGTTGCATCCTATGTATCTGTCCTCAGTAAGGTCGGTCACATGTTCCTGTCTGTCTCTGAGCTGGCCTCTGTGCTTATACCCGACCCTCTTTCCTCAGTCCCTGGATGACACCGAGCTCCAGCTGCTGGGGCGGACGCACTCGGCCCGTGATGCTCTGCAGACACTGGCAGAGGCGCGGCGCCTCTTCCCCGGCCGCGTGTCTGTGGACCTGATGTTGGGACTGCCTGCCCAGCAGGTGGGACCGTGGCTTGGGCAGCTGCAGACGCTGCTGGGCTGCTGTGACGACCACATCTCCCTCTACCAGCTGAGCCTGGAGCGGGGCACCGCACTCTTCACCCACGTGCAGCGGGGCACCCTTCCTGCCCCTGACCCCGAGCTCGCTGCTGCAATGTACCAGGAGGGACGGGCCATGCTCCGGGAGGCCGGCTTCCGCCAGTATGAGGTCTCCAACTTCGCCCGGAATGTAAGTGCTGGGGTTGACGGCTGAAGCTGGGGAACAGGCAGGCTAAGCCGGGACTGGAGAACTGTGGCCCTCTGTGGAGGGTGGTTTCTGCTGGCTGCTCTCCAGGCCTGAGCTAGGACCTTCTATCCAGGTGGCCCTTACCTTAGCAGAAAGGGGCCCACCTTCTTCACTCTGAATGGACTATTCCCTCCCTCCCGGCAGGGGGCGCTCAGTACTCACAATTGGACCTACTGGCAGTGTGGTCAGTACCTTGGCATTGGGCCCGGTGAGTCCGTCCCCACCCCACCCCCCCACCCCCCCCCACCCCACCCCACCCCCCGTGAACCTGAACCGTGAACTGGAGAAGGGATGACTCAGGAGCAGAATGTCACGGCTGTGTGGTCTTGGGCCACTTATTAACCTCTCCGAGCCTCTCTTTCCTTCTGTATAAAGTGTAGCAACAAATACAAATTTTGCAGAGCCATTGAATACATATTTTGAGATGCTGGACTTAGCACCTGACAGTGTGGTTCTCAGTTGTTAGCACGTTTTTCAGAATTAGCGGGAGGGCCTGTTAAAACGCTGATCGCTGGGCCCCACGGCCACAGTTTCTGATTGGACGGGCTTGGTTGGAGTAATTTACATGTCTAGCATATTAGGTGATACCTGTCCAGGGACCACATCTTGAGAACCACTGATTCAACTCTGAGCTGGCAAGCACCCAGCATCTTGTGGCTACTGAAGTGGGGTTGCTTGATGTTGCCAGGGGCCCACGGGCGATTTGCGCCCCAGGGGGCAGGGAGCCACACCCGGGAGGCTCGGATCCAGACCCTGGAGCCAGACAACTGGATGAAAGAGGTGATACGGTTTGGACATGGCACCCGAAGGCGCGTCCCCCTGGGCCAGCTGGAGCTGTGAGCATCTGAGGGGGGCCTGCACCCCAGAGCCATCCTGCCTTGCCCTTCCCCTCTCCCTTCCCTTCCTGCATGTCCTTATATGTGTGTTTAAGTACGGGGGAGGCCCATGTCTCCTCTACAAGACACCCTGATGGTTGTTCTCCCAGGTTAGAGGAAGTTTTGGCCATGGGGCTACGTACGGACGTGGGGATCACTCACCAGGTAAGGCGGTGGTGGGGGCTGTGGCATACCACTTCCTTCTCCTAGGTCTTGCAGAATCTCTCTCCCTTCTCTGCACCCCCACAGGCACCGCAGATGCAAACCTAGTGCTCTGGGCCAGGCAGCTGGAGGTTGACCTTGGCCCAGCCAGGGCCTGATGGGCAGAAACCCTGGGCAGGGTGGGGCCATGGTGAGGACCCTGGACTAGGGCTTCAGCCCCTCCCCCCCCCCCACTCTAGATGGCATGAGTCATTGCAGAAATCCCTGTGCAGACACCCAGACAGGGGACCAGAGTAGGCTGGCCAGCTACCCGCCATGGTCTCTGCACCCCTCCCCCTTCTGGTTTCCCAGCACTGGCAGCAGTTTGAGCCCGAGCTGAGCCTCTGGGACATGTTTGGAGCAAGCCAGGAGGTGAAGGCGCTGCTGGTGCAGGGCCTGTTGCTGCTGGATCACAGGTGTGTCGTGGGGGAGGGGGAACCAGGAGGCCCAGGGAGCCCTGACTACAGATCCACAGGCCCAGGAGGGAGAAGGACTGATGGGGGGTGTGGTGGAGCTGGGGGCTTCATACTGCTGGAGGGCGAGGATTGAAATTGGTAAGACGAAGCGGTCACACCCAGGCCTCTTGGTTTTCCAGGGGTCTTCGGTGTTCCTGGGAGGGTCTGGCTGTGCTAGACTGTCTGCTGCTGACCCTCCTGCCTCAACTCCAAGAAGCCTGGGCACAGAGGACCCCCTCTCCTGTGCAAGGAGGACATTCCTGTGTCACAGGACCATGCCAGGTGGGCTTTGGGGGACTGACGCTCTTCACTGGCAGGTGCCATCTCAGTGCCCAAACTTGGCATCCCCAGGGGCATGGCTGCAGCAAGGTGCGTGGGAGGACATTTCTGGTTTGGGAACTGGTATCAGGTCCACCCACCACCACCAGAGAAGGAGTAATGGATTCTGCAAGTGCCTCTCGTTAGTGGGCTCTAAAGCAAATCATGGCTGGCAAGAGATTCTGAGAACTCTAGTTCTCAGGCTTCTAGTCCCTACAACATAGGTCAGGGCATAGAGGTCCCCCTGGTGTGTGCTGGGGGATCCATGCCTACATCCAGTACAGCAGCCTACCAGACTCTGAGGACAGTAGGAAAGATCAGAGCAGGCCTTACCCTTTCTCTTTGGGCAGGCATGTTATGTCTGGGGTGCCAGAACCTCAGGACCCTCCTGCGACCCGCTGCTGCCCTCCCCTCTACACCCCTTCCCTTCAGAGAGTGAAGGTGGGAGGGAGCTAAGCAGGAAAGGGGAGGAAAGAAGAAAGAATTCAGGAACACCCAGAGCCTGGTAATTTTCCCCTGGTCTTTTATCTACAGAAACATTTGCCTGGTTTTATTTAAACAGCCTAACAAACTCAGCGAGCCCGCCTTGACCTTGGTCTTTGTCCAGCCTTCCTCCCTGGAGGGTAGAATCCTGCTTTGGGGGGCCGAGCCTTCGTCCAGGGCTGAGACTCCTTCCCCCACTGTACATTCCGTTTTGAAAGATTCCAAGCCTACAGAAAAGTTAAAAGCACAGTTCAATGTAAAGCGCATAGCCTTCACTGCGGGGTGTCTGTACAATCTGGAAAGAGCAAGCATTCGGAATGTCACCAAGGACATCTCCAACCTGTAAAAAAAGAAAAGAGCCATGTTTCCCGACGTTATGCTAAGCCTGTAGAGTTACTGACTGCTAAGTTCTGGCCACATTTACTTTACCTCTGAACAGCCGGCTCTCTCGCTCTTTCTTTTTCTTTGCTGCACCCTTTGAAAGAAAGGTATAGACATCAAACATTTCAGCTTGTATCTCTTAAGAAAAAGAACATTCTCCTTCATGACCACGGCCCTGCTGTCAACCTGAGAAAGTGTCCATTCATGCAGTGACGTGTGGTCCTTTTTGTTATTTCCCCCAAATGTCTCCAAAACACCATCAAGTTCCTTGGCCAGGGCAGGGGGTGGGGGGAGGGGTGGGGGGAAGGCCACAGGCTCCAGGGACATTTTATGCTTTATATATGGCCATCACATCTGTTTGGTTTCTTTTGAAAAAGCCTCCTTCCTTTTTGTTTATTTTTATGACAGTAGATTTTTCCAAGTCAAGGCCATTTGTCTTTACAGAATGTCCCACATTCTGGGTGTTATCTGTTTGCTAATGATTGGGTTTAGGTTAAACAGTCTGGCAGGAGGTACACACAGATGCTGTGTAGCTCAAGGTACATAATATGGCAGGTCAGCTTACTCTCAATAATGCTGATTTTAATCACGTGACGAAGGGGGTGGATGGCCAACCTGCCCGTCATCCAAGTACATTTTTTCCTTGGAAATGAGTAGATTATCAGTAGGGTGATACCTTGAGACCAAATGAATGCCCTGTTCCCTAACAGTCACTGCGGCAATGATGTCAGCATTCCCTACTGATCCTTGCCGAAATCAGTGATTACACTGGGAGGTGCAGAACGTGCGTTCCTGACTCTAACATCCTGTCCACATTTGTAACTGCCATTCATCCATAAAAAAAGAGCTTTCCCTATTTCTTTTTTTTTTTTTTTTAAGGGCTGAAACTCTTTTTTTTTTTTTTTTTTAAGATTTTATTTATTTATTTGACAGAGATCACAAGTAGGCAGTGAGGCATGCCGAGAAGGAGGGGGAAGAGGGCTCCCTCCTGATGCTCCCTCCTGATGCCCTCGATCCCAGGACCCTGAGATCATGACCTGAGCTGAAGGCAGAGGCTTTAACACACTGAGCCACTCAGGTACCCAAAGGGCTGAAACTCTTAACCTAGAAATTGTATGCAGGGTGTATGTGTATGTGAGAGAGACAGACAGGGGTGAGGGAGAGAGAGAAAGGAAGGGGGCATTTTCTTGTGAAGAGGCTCTGTAACTTTCTAACCTTAGCATATCAAAGAGCCCTGTGACTTCAAACATAATTTAGTACGGGCGCTCATCCAGGCATGCTCAGCTCAGCCTCTGGCTGGGTGACTAAGGATGGGGTTCCCTGCATCCCCTCAGATGTGGGAGCACGTGCATTTCCTGGGCACCTAGCCGGTGTGACTATCAGTCCTTCTCTGACCCTGCAGTAAGGTGGTTAGTGTTACTAGCTCTCCTCTATTCATGAAATATTCAGCAAGCACTAGCGGTGTGCTCTGCTAGGGGCAGGGCATGCCGAGAGGAATAAGACCCGCCCAGCCCTCGAGGAACTCACTGCTGGTGTTGAAAGATGGGTCGAGAGATAAAGCCCAAGGTTATCGGTAAAGATGCGCGGGCAGGCTAAGCCTGCTGGGAGTTTGGTTTTGAAGGGCAGGGAGCTAGAAAGGGTGCCTACTTTTTTTTTTTGTTTTTTTTTGTGTGTTTTTACCTCCCCTTCTGGCCCTGGGGCAGCTGGAAGGGTGAGCTGTGCTCCTCTGGGAGGGAGGGGAGGACCGACACCTTTCTTCACGAGCCTTCCCATAGGCTTGATATCCAAGAAGTGATCACGGGCTGGGGCAAGTGCCCCATCAGATAACCTAGGCACACTCGGGTTTCTCCCAGCTGCCAGGGCTGTCTGGGCCCTCCCTGCTGGGGCACCTCTGGAGGCAGGCGCAGAGGGCTTAGACAGGAGCCAGAGCCCAGTGGGGGCGGCATGGATCACCTTCTGTGACGGGGCCTCCTCCCACCCTCAGCACCCTAATCACAATCTCTGTCAAGTGGAACCCATGGCTGCTAGCTTTTATTATTTTGTTTGTTTGTTTATTTTTTAAGAGAGACATTGCAAGAAAGCGGGGGGGGGGGGGGGGGGGGACACGGAAGGAGGCTTCCTGCTGAGCAGAGAGAGCCAGATGTGTGGGGCTGGATCTGAGGACCCTTGGATCATGACCTGAGCCGAAGGCAGAGGCTTAACCCAGCCAGCCACTCAGGAACCCCGGCCGCTAGCTTTTATGTGTGGGCCAGTTTGGGAAGCGCTGACATTTCCCCCTTCCATCCTGAGGGGATGACTTTAGGAGAATCGAGGGGAACATGGCTCCTTTCTGACATGATGCAGTGGAGTGGGGTCCCCCCGTCCTTGTCTTGGGCCTTCCATGGTTCATCCATCAGGGGCATCTCCTCCGCCCTAGTGAGGCTCTGGTTGTCATCTTCCCATCCGGCAGGCTGGGGAGCACAGGAACAAATGAAAGGGGACAAGAAGCCACTTTGGGGACAAAGTGATGAGAGGAGTTGGGGAAATGGAGTATGTGTGAGTGTGTGATTACAAACCGAGGGACTAAACCTTCCACGGGCTCCAAGAGCGTGTTACCAGTTTAAGCCTTAAACTGAGTTGTCCCCATCCCCCACCGGGCAGTGTGCAGTGGGCAGGACAGCGATTTTATTTTATGGTATTTTATACTATTTTATTTATTTTTTTTAAGTAGGCTCTACACCCAACGTGGGGCTCGACCTCGAGACCACAAGATCGAGAGCCCCATGTTCTACTGACTGAATCAGCCAGGCGCCCCAGGACAGCTATTTTATTCTATATTGATTTATTTATTTTTAAGATTTAAAAAAAAAAATGTATTTGACCCAGAGAGAAAGAGAGAAGGAGAAAGCAAGCAGAAACGGGGGAGCGACAGGCAGAGGCAGAGGGAGAAGCAGGCTCCCCGCTGAGCTGGGAGCCCGATGTGAGGCTAGATGCGGGGCTTGATCCCAGGACCCTGGGACCATGACCTGAGTGGAAGGCAGACGCTTAACTGACCCAGCCACCCGGGCACCCCCGTGGGGCAGCTATTTTAATTTTCATTTTACACATGGGGACATTCAGAGAGACTCTTGACTCAAGTCGTGTGAGGAGAAAGTACACCCGTGGTGTAATGCTTCTGGACATCCAGAACTTTCTGCTACATCGTCATTTCATAACAGGTCGGTTAACCTGTCTCTTAAATTAGGCAAATTTCTGACCACTTTCTGGCCTCTGTCCCTCAGGCTTGAAGCTGCTGTGTCTGCCCGGCACCAGGTAGCTGGACTTGAGGTGTCCGTTTTCCCTCTCGAAGAGGCACCAACAGTGAGGCCGTCCACTTCCTGGGACAGAACTACATGCTGCAAAGAAAAGGACTTGAAATAGTAGGATTGCTGTAAAGTCTGTGTTTTTGGCTCCTGGCCGCCAGGAATTCATACCTGGAAACAGAGTCCCCAAGGGGACAGTATTAGGAGGTGGGACCTTTGGGGGGTGACTAGGTCATGAGGGTGGAGCCTTAGTTGTTCTAAAAGAGGCCCCAGAGACTCCCCCGGCTCACTCCACCACCGAGAAGATGTGGACATCTGCAAACCAGGACATGGACCCTCCACGGACCCGAAATCTGCCTGCACCTTGATCTTGGACTTCCCCCCGCCTCCAGAACTAAGAAGTAAATAGTTATTGTTGAACACACCCAGGTTGTGTTACTTTTGTTACAGCAGCCCAAAGGTGCTAAGACAAGGGGGAATAACTTGGGTGGTAGCTTGTGTTAATTGTTCAAAATGTCCACTAGCCCTCCTTGAGTGCTGCTCCCTGAGGACCCACGGGAGAGGATCTGCCTACCCTGTTGGACCCGGTTAGGGGGGCCGTGACAGTGGCCTCCAACTGTTGTAGGAGCCTGGGGAGGGGTTGGAGTGTGGGTGGCGCTGTCTCCTCCTTCTGCCACAGAGTCCTGCCACATTCGGGTAGAGACCGTCACTCTGGGTCCCAGAGTGAATATGGGTGCCGATCACAACAGATAGAAACAGGAGTGAGAAATCACCATTTTGTTGTTGGAAATTGGTAGGTTTTCAGGGTGTCACTGCATTGTAATTGAGACCGCCGGGGCTGATTCAATCTGTAATCCCACCATTGAAAGATGGATGACTGTCAGGATTCCAGTGGGTGTCTGTAGGAATTCTTACATGCAAATGAACATGTTTACACACACAGTCTTCCAAAAATGGGAGCATCTTGGTCTTGCCATGCAGCCTTCTCACACCTAGTATGTGGTGAGCATCTCTTCGTGTCAGATCTGTGTCCATAGCGTACCACTGCGTGGGCATGCCAAAATTTGGTTTTCCAGTTCCTTTTTGGTGGAACTGAGTGTTTAAATGTTATTTTTATAAGCTCTGTGATGGACGTCTTAGGTAAATATTTGTACGCGCTGGCTTGACCATTTCCTTAGGTTTAGGATGAGCCCTAAGAAGTGGGATTACTGACTCTGAGGATATGCACATCCTTGAGCTCCACAGTGCCAAAATACCCACCAGGAAGCTTGCCTGGATTTCCCCTCTGGCTGGCTCACTAGTGCTCATATCTCTGTAATTTTGTCAGTAGCAAGCATGATGGACTTTTCCAGATGATCCCAAGCCAAAGAGCCCTCAACCCAGTCAGCTAATGGCCTGCCTTCCTAACTTCGGCAACTCTTCCGATCATCTGATCCCTCTCAAGTCAGGGAGCCAAATGGGCACAACCTCTGAGACCACCCAGGTGGAAGGCTGAGCAGGAACTGTTGCCCTGTATTCTAGATTCCACCCGATTTCTCTTATGCAGAGCCCCTCCCTCCCATCTTCCTCTCCCTGCTTCCCCTTCTTTTCTCTAAGGGGATTTTTAAAGCCACTTAGAAAAAAATTATTACACAAACAACGTTATGGAAACATTAGCATTCTAAATGAAAAAGAATAAAAAATCCCCACCCATCAGTGGCCCTAACACATTCAGTGGTTTTTACTGGCCTGTGTTCCCTTGCAAGACAAATGCATGCAAGCTTTTTGCCCAGTTGGGCTCCAGCACGGATCTCATTTTGCATCTGCCCCTTTGGCCTCTCCCTGGGTCAGAAGCTTCGCTCGATGTTGTTCCATGGCCGTCCTGTCTCATTTTAACCGTTGCGTGATGTTCCAGTGGGTGAATCATAATTATTACCCTGATGGAAGTCTACCCGTTTTCCTCCACTATAAATCATCTCTGGCAACGTGCTTTTATTGATTTAGCGTCTTTCTTCATTTCAGTTCTTTCCTCTGGTCAGTTCCCAAGAAGGAGAGAGTTTGGGTCAAAGGGCGGGAAGGCACAAATGATTCTTGGTGTGAACTGTTAGAGTTTTCCAGAAGATGTTTCTTTTTCTATTTTCCAGCTCAAAAAATCATAATGCTCTTTTTCAACCACGGAGAAGAAAGCAAAAATTCTACTCCCCAGAAGTTCCCACTACTAACATTTGGACAACCATCCCTCCAAGCGTCTCTCGATGCATTCGTATACATAGAGATGCAGAAATAAAAATAGTTTCTCACCAAAGGGACCATATTCATGTGCCAATTTTGCAAGCTGTTTTTTTACTCAACAGCATGTCCTGGGTTTTTCTCATTGGTTCTGCCACCAACAGGGCCTATGTGGTGGCGTTATGTAGTGTAGTCATAGCTGTGAGCCAAGAGCCATGCCAAGAATTCTATCTATATTAGCTCGTTTAAGCCCCACACCAATCCAGTGAGATAAGTTCTATTATTATTCGTGCCCATTTTATAGATGCGAGAACAGGCTCGGAGAGGTAACCGACTACCCCAGGTCCCCTAGGTGGGAAGTGGCGGGACTGGCACTGAGTTTGCATTCTCCAGGGGTCCGAAACCCATGTGTATACAAATAACACACGAATACATTCTTATTGTTAAAAGCACTAACCGTACAAGCATGCCCACAGCATAGAAAGTAACGTGTGCAGGTCCCCCTCTATACTCCACAGAGTTTCAGCATGTGTGTCCATGAAGTTTAGGTTCAAGTTTATGTGACAGAGAACCAAAGTAACATAAGCTAAAGCAAATGAATAATGTTTCTTTTTCTTCCAGGTAGAAGAGGTCTGCCCTTGAACCTGACCAACTTACACAGGCCTCCCTTTCTTTGATGACCTTTCTTATTGTGATCAAGCCCCCAGGGAGAGGCCAAATGCCTTTCTGAGGAGCAGTGGGGCACAAGCAAGGTCTGGGCTCCTGGAGGTTGCTTTAGATCACTGAAGAGGCAAATACCCTTCTTCTGGGTCCCCCCACCACCACCACCAATTCATGAACAATACAAGTAAGTGATGCAAACTGTCCAGCAGGCAACCCTAATCTTGAACAAGGTCTGCAGGTTCCGGGGACAATTCAACAATCCTACTCAACGCACCCCCCAGCTTGGATGTACTTGGATGTACCTGGATAACACGCTAAGTGAAGGAAACCAGATGCACAAGGCCACATACTATATGACTTCACATACCTGAAATGTCCAGAATAGTTACATCCATAGAGATAGAAAGTAGATGAGGGGACGCCTGGGTGGCTCAGTGGGTTAAGCCTCTGCCTTCAGCTCAGGTCCTGATCTCAGGGTCCTGAGATTGAGTCCTGCATTGGGCTCTCTGCTCGGCAGGGAGCCTGCTTTCCTTCCTCTCTCTGCCTGTCTCTCTGCCTACTTGTGATCTCTGTCAAATAAATATTTTTTTAAAAAGATTTATTTATTCATTTAAGAGAGAGAGCAAGAGCCTATGAGCAGGGGGAACGGCAAACGGGGGAGGGGGAGGGAGGCGCTGAGCAGACTTCCTGCTGAGCGGGGAGCCTGACACCAGGTTCAATCCCAGGACCCTGAGATCAAGACTTGAGCCAAAATCAAGAGTCAGATGCTTAAATGACTGAGCCACCCAGACGCCCCAAGAAATGATTTAACATATATTAAGTATGTGAATTCAATCTCTAAAGGTCACATGCCTTTTAGGAATTTTTTTTCTATCAGCTCGATCTGGACCACTCTACAAATCCCACAGAGTTTAAGCTAAATGGCAGCTAACCTCCCTGAGGGCTCACCGTGGCCTTGGTAGCCTTCTAAGAACTTCAACTGTACTTCTTATTTTAAATTGAGATAAAATTCACATGACACTTCAAATAACATAGAATTCACCATTAAGGGGCACCTGACCGGCTCAGTCAGTGGAGCCTGTGACTCTTGACCTCAGGGTTGTGAGATCCAGCCCCACATTGGGCATAGAGATGACTCAAAGAAAAGTAAAATCTTTCTTTTTTTAAAAAAAGATTTTATTTATTTACTTGAGAAAGAGAGAGTGTGTGAGCAAGGGAGCGAGCACAAGTGGGGAGGGGCAGAAGGAGAGGGAGAAACAGACTCCCCGCTGAGCAGGGACCCCCCCCCCACCCCGATGCAGGGCTCCATCCCAGGATCCCAGGATCATTTCCTGAGCCAAAGACAGATGCTTAACAGACTGAGGCACCCAGATGCCCCCAAAATCTTTTTATTTTTTTAGATTTATTTATTTATCTGAGAAAGAGGAAGAGCAGTGGTGGAAGGGCAGAGGGAGAGAGAGAATCTCAAGCAGACTCCCCACTGAGCATGGGGCCAGACTTGGCTTTATCTCACAACCCTGATGTCATGACCTGAGCTGAAACAAAGGGTTGGATACTTAACCGACTGAGCTACCTAGGTGCCCCAAGGAAAAAGAAAATCTTAAAAAAAAAATTCACCATTTAAAGTGTACAATTCAGTGGGTTTTACTATATTCATAAAGTTATGCAACCATCACCAGTATCTAGTTCCAGAACATTTCTGTCACCCTGGAAAGAAACCCGTATCCATTAGCAGACACTCTTCAACCCCCCACCCCCCACCCTCCATCCCTGGCAAACACTCATCTACTTTCTTTTTTTTTTTTTTTTTAAGATTTGATTTATTTGTTTGAAAGAGAGAGATCACAAGTAGGCAGAGAGGCAGGCAGAGAGAGGAGGAAGCAAGCTCCCACTGAGCAGAGCCTGATGTGGGGCTCGATCCCAGGACCCTGAGATCATGACCTGAGCTGAAGGCAGAGGTCTTAACTACTGAGCCACCCAGGTGCCCAGAATAAATAAATCTTAAAAAAAAAAAAAGGCATTTCTTAACATACAGTTTCTTCTTCCATTTATTTTCGTACTGTTTCAATTGTATATACTTTATTTTTTTTTTAATATTTTATTTATTTATTTGACAGAGATTTCAAGTAGGCAGAGAGGCAGGCAGAGAGAGAGAGAGGAGGAAGCAGGCTCCCCGCTGAGCAGAGAGCCCAATGCGGGGCTCGATCCCAGGACCCTGGGATCATGACCTGAGCTGAAGGCAGAGGCTTTAACCCACTGAGCCACCCAGGCGCCCCTGTATATACTTTATATACATGTTATGCATACATATAATAGATATAAACATTTATTTGTGTGGTGTTTCAAAATCTGATTTTTGTAGTGTGCTGGCTGGCTCAGTCAGTACAGCATGTGACTCTTGGTCTCAGGGTCGTGAGTTCATACCCCACGCGTGGGCATGGAGATTACTTAAAAGAATAATAATAAAATTTGATTTTCTTGACCGCTGTAGATATTTTAAAGATGTGAGCCTTGGGCTTCCAAGGCTTAGGCTGCCTTTGCTTTTGAAGCCTCCATTGAGTCTTGAGTCCAAGGCTGCTGTGTGACTGGGCCCATCTGCTCAGGCCAGGCCATTCACTCTATTGATTATGAGCTGTGTGATCTGGGACAAGACAGATTTAGCAAATAAAAATACAGACATTCAGTTACATTTGACATTCAGATAAGACAATACATTTTTAGTGTATGTTCCAAGTATTGCATGGGACATACTTATACTAAAAAACATATGTATATATCTGTGGTTTTTTAAGATTTTATTTATTTATTTGAGAGAGAGAGAGAGGGCACGAGTGGGGTGAGGGGCAGAAGGAGAAGCAGACTCCCTGCTGAGCAGGGGGCCTGATGCAGGACTCAGTCCCAGGACCCCAGGATCATGACCTCAACCAAAGGCAGATGCTTAACAGACTGAGCCACCCAGGTGCCCTGTATATGTTTGTCTTATCTGAAATTCTAATTTAATAGGGCATTCTGTAATATTACTCTAGCAACCTTGAACATGAACCTCATTACCTAGGAAAGAGTTTTCGAATGGAATCTTATTTAATTCTTACAACTCCCTGTTTTTACCACAGAACAGACAGGCTCCGAGAGGTTAAGTGACCTAGCTCAAAGTCCCCCAGCCAGAAAATTATTGAGCTGGGATTTGAACTTGGTTGTGTGGAATTTGGATGCTCTGCTAAAATGGAACTCTAGAACACTAAGCCGTGATCCACTTACTGATAACATAGGAGTCATGAACTAACTTGGGAAGGACACAAGTTTTCACTGACTGAGGAGGAATGTAGAAAAAGTGTTAGAGAATCAAATCTGAGGCAGCGTCTATACGGCCCCATCGATACAAATCTTCTATGGCTGCCGTAACACACCGCCACAAACTTGGAGGCCCAAAACAACACAAACTTTGTATCTTACAGTGCCATAGGTCACGAGTCGGAAATGGCTAAAATCCAGGTGTCCACAGAGCTGTTCCCCCTGGGGCTCTAGGAAAAAGTGGCGGCGTCTTGACTTTTCTAGCGACTAAAGCCTGTGGCATTTTTTGGCTCATGGCCACATCGCTCTGACTCTACCTCCTGCCATCATCTCCTTCTCTGACTCTGACCCCCCTGCCTCTCTCTCTTACAAGGACCCAGTGATTGGGCCCGTGGGATAATTCAGGGGAAACTCCCCTTCTCTCCCCCCTCTGCAGATCACATCTGTGAAGCCCTTTTTTGCTGTGTTGAGGTAACCAACTCACAGCTTCTGGCGATGAGGATGTGGAAATCTTTGGGGAGTTATCCCTCTGCCTACCGCACAGTCTACGAGAGAAATTAGTGGAATGGAGTGCTCTGGGCCTTGACTACAATCCCTTTCCTCTGCAGTTTTCAGAGACTGACACACAGTGGACTTTTGGTTTTTGCTTTGCACTGGTCCTGGGAAGTAGAGGAAGGCAGGAGCCCATTCTGTAAGGGAAGCCGAGGAGGGGAGACCCAGGGCCTGAGTCACACAGCCAGAGAGAGAGTTGGGCCCAGAGCCTTTCATCAGCATCTTCTCTCCTGGATCCAGGCCATGTGCCACTAGAACAGTGTTCTCACTGGTGGCCTGAGGCAATTCCTCAGGTAGCCGCCTCCCCTCCCCGAGTCTAGTGGAGCTGCTCCCTCAGCCCTCATCCTCCCCTCAGCAATCAGCCTTCTCCTGACCAGAACAAGGAGGGAGGGCACGAGAGAGGGAAGGAACTGGCAGAGAACCTCCAACCTCAGCACAGAGCCCCAGACCTTGATGTCCACTCACCTCAGGGATGTCCTTGATAGCGGTCCAGACAGATGGTCCCAGCGATTTCCACACCAGAGGCAAGCTCTGGTTCTTAGAAAAGTCTTACAGCAAACCTCCTGGGAATGTCACTGTGGTTTATGGTTTTGCCTTTGAGTGCTGCTTCCCAGGGGACCAGGTTCCCTCCCTGCCCCACAGATACTGGAAGGCAGTTACCAGGAACCTACTGGGGCTTCTCCAGGCTTCTCCCCACCCCCACCCATCGTCGATGGCTTCCAAGTGCCAGACACTATTCCAGGAACCGGGATCCAGCCGCGAGTCTGACTGGCAAGCGGCCCACTCCCCAGGCCCTCACGCTTCGGTGGGAGCTGGCCAACAGAAGGATGGGGTAAGGATTTTGAGGACAGTGAAACAGGATGAGACGACAGAGGGTGACAGCGACTCGGGGGCCCGTGCTGTCCCCACTCCAGAGAGGAGAGAGGTGGTTTAGGAAGGGCGATGTTGAGATGCTAATCTGCGGTTTACTCCAGAGCTCCCTTTGCTCCTCACCCCTACTCTGTGTAGCCTAAAAGTCTCCCCTTGAGTCCTTCTCCAGGGAGAGGAAGGGCAGTTCGAGCCTGGGGGCGGTGTCTGGAGCCTTCACATCATCCCTGAGACTGAAGTTAGTCCCTTCTGGGGAGAGAGTCCAGCTGGGGCCTTCTTCAGGGCACAGACGAATCTAAGATGGCCACCGAGTGCTGGCTGAGCCACGTTCTGGTGAGGAGGACGGGAGTGTGATTTGTCGTTTCAGAGGGCCAGTAGAGTGAGCCAGATGTGGAGAGTGAGCCAGGTGTGTCCGTGGAGGCGAGGTGGAAGCAGTGGCCTGACCTGGGGGAGACAGCCTGAGGTGAGGGCAGGCAGCAAGATGGGAGGGGCTGGAGAACAGGCTGCTCCAGCCTTGGGCCTTGGGAGGTTGGCTGTCCCTGGGAGGGGAAGGTGCATCCTGTGAAGGAAACACAGTTTCTATTTCGGGAGGCTATTTAGCCTCTGCAAAGAGTGGCTGAGACATGCCCGGCACCTGGCTGGGTGGAAATAAACTGAGACATAAGGCAGTAATTGAGGTTGTGGCCTCTGTTGACCCAGCCACCGCTTCTTCCCTGGGCTCCAGAAGGTTGCTGGAGGTGGGAGGCGGTGGGGTGGGGTGGGGTAGGGACACTGCTCCAGCTAAATGATCCTGGTCCCTGACCTGCCCTCCACCCCCAGAGTTTTCTCCTATTGGGGCCTCAGCTCCTGCTGTTGGGACACAAGGAGGGCCTGCTGCCTGACCTATTGCCTTCTTACCTTCAGTAGCCCACCTCCAATGAAATCTCCCCCAGGAAGGCTCCCCTGATACACATTCTGCCGTTCCCAGGTTGTGATTAATCACTACCCCCTGAGCACATATGTTAAAGTTGGAAATCCATTTTGAGATGACCCAGCTCTGTATCGTAGGCAGACTGACCTTAGCTCCCCCCAGAGATACAGGACTGAACTCGAGGGAGTCCCTGGAATTGAAGGCAAAATCATGCACAAAACCAAATGGTGGATAAACAGAATGTGGTAGAACCCCACTGGGGAATATTATACGGCTGTAGAAAGGACTAGAGCACCGACAGGTGCCATGACATGCATGAGGCTGGACACAAGCTGAGTGAAAGCAGGCGGACACAAGAGGCCCGACGGTATGTGATTCCACTTACAGGAAACATCCAGAGTACAGGCAAATCAGTAAAGAAAGGAGATCAGTGGTTGCCTGCAGCCCAGGTGAGATGGGAATGGGGAGTGACTGCTTGGCGGGTACAATGATGAAAAAGTTCCAGAACTAGATAGTCGTGATGGTTGTACAGCCTTGTGAGTGCACTAAACACCTCTGAATTACATTTATTAAAATGGTGAATGTTACATGTATTTTACCATAATAATTTTTAAAAAAATCTAAATGCACATATCAGGGGAGAAACTTCCTAGCTTTGCTTAGATTTTTCCAAAGCTTAAGCAGCTCTGATCTGGTCTGATACCTTCATGAAGCAGATGGTGAGACAGAAGCCCAGAAAATGGATGGGACCTGTCCAAGGTCACTCGGGGGATGGCAGCAGAGCCCAGCCAGGCTGTGTACTCGCCTAACCAAGCACCTCTCCCACCCCCTTCCTTCCATCGTCCTTTAGTCTTTGTAGAACCCTCCCTGAATGGCCTTCAGGCTTCTGTCTTACTCCCAACCTGCCTACTCTACTCACAAGCCATGCAATCTCCTGAAGCTAAAAGGCTTTCCAGAAGTTGGGCTCTTGGCTTGAGTTTCATGAGTGTTTGTCTTTAGCTCTAGAGTGGACTCTGAGCACCCAGAGGGCAAGAGAGAATGTTTCTTATTTTCCTCCATATGTCACAAAGCTCCAGGTTGCTTTCTTCGAGAAAGAACTCCCTGTTCACCTGCAAGGAGCAGAGTTAGCAGACAGCCTCTAATGAATGCTTTTTGCCCCAGAGGTCTACCACTCTGTGGGACATGCAACACAGTCTGAGGCTCTCCCAGCCCAGTCCCTCTTCCTCCCGCTTCATCTTTCCTAGGCCCTACCACACCCCGCTCCTCCAGGCAATAAACACCTTGCAGTCCTAACCCCATCTCAGTACCTGCTTCCTCATGAGCCCAGAAGACACAGTGATTAGCTTGGTATTATAAGTGCTCCATAAATGTTCATGGAGTGGACTGAACTGGGGACTCTCTGAGAGGGGGTTAGGGAGAGTGGAAGGAAGCTGGTGTTTGGGCCCCTGAGAGCAAAAGAGAGGCTGCCCAGGGAGGATATTTCAATCATAAGGAGTGACCATGTAGAAGGGGCATGAAGAGGCTGTGCCCCCTGGGACAGGCAGGGAGCCGGGAGAATAATCACCCCCACAGGCATCTTCCCTAGTTCCTCCCCTGTCTAGGGCAAACTACAGCCAAGCTCGGACATGGCCCAGAAGACAGGGCACAGGAGTCCTGGCCTTGGATTTGGGAGAACCAGGTTTAAATTGTACTTCTTGGTAGTCAGGTGACTTTATATCCTCCTCTTGTGTAGACCTCAGTTTTTTCATCTGTAAAATGGGTACAGAGTGTATCTCCCCCAGGCCCAGCATGATTTTGACAACTGACTGGGAAGATTCTACACCTCACAGAGGGCCCTATAGTGAGTAGTTTAAATGCATACTCAGTTAAACCTTACAGTGGCCGGTGGGAGAGGCCTTACGATCTTCACTTATAAGTGAGGAAAGTGTGGGTCAGGGACATCAAGTGGCTGGTCCAAGAACACAGAGCTAGCAAGTAGGCGGTCTGCCTCTAAAGCCCCTTTATTACTCCACACTGAGTGACTGCTATGTGCTAAACTTGGGTTGGGGTGGGGACAAGTGACAGGCCTGCCGTGATCTTACGGAGCTTACATTCTCACAACGAACTCAATCAACAACCGCCAACCCCCTCAACAAACAGGATAACTCGAGAACACGTTAGGGCTCTAGGAAAAAAATACACCGGGTGCAATTATGAAGTTGAGACCACAGAGGGGCTACTTTAAATTAGGGAGTCAGGTGCGCCTGGGTGGCTCAGTGGGTTAAAGCCTCCGCCTTCGGCTTGCGTCATGATCCCAGAGTCCTGGGATGGAGCCCCTACATGGAGCTCTCTGCTCAGCGGGGAGCCTGCTTCCCTTCCTCTCTCTCTACCTGCCTCTGATTACTTGTGAACACTGTCTGTCAAATAAATAAATAAAATCTTAAAAAAAAAAAAATTAGGGAGTCAAGGGACTTCACCTTCACTCCAAGGACTGAAACCAGCAGTGTGAGAAGGGCCCCAGTCGGGGTAAAAGCCTGAATTATTTGGGAGGTGATGGAGGGCCTGTAGCGAGCGCGGGGGGGTGTAGGACACAGGCGCCCGGAAAGGAGGCAGGGGCCACCGAGTCCCTGAAGCCCAGGAGAAGCCACGCAGGGGGTTGCAGCCTGGCATGAAAGGAACGACCCAGCGGCAGCCGCCTGGAGACGCAGAGGGAAAGCCAGAGCCTGGGCCGCCCCTACCCTGCCGTCCCGCCCTCCACCCCAGTTCTGGGGGCCTCGCCCCGCTCCTGCTGGCCGCTGACGTCACGGCGTTCTCCGGCGCCCCTGTGACGTCACGCCCCTAGCCGGGCGCTGTGCTCCGCATCCGCGCGCGGGAGGAGTGGCCCGCGGCGGGCGCGTGGGCGTGGCCGGATGAAAAAGATGGCTGCCAAGCAGTCTCCGCCCAAGTTGATCGGTGGGTGCGCGCCCCCGCGCGGGACGCTGGTTGCTATGGACGCGTCGGCGGCCGCTGGCGGGAGGGCGCGCGGGAGCGGGGTCGCTGGGGTGCCGCACAGCCTCGTTATCCCAGGTCCCCGTGGCGCAGGGCCGTGCTCAGAGCGCGGGCGACACCATGAAGTCTCTGAAGAAGGAGTCCCGCCTAAGAATACCTGCAAACAGATTCTTGGAGGCTGCAGAAGCCATTAAAGGTTGGCGCTGGCTGCCTTGGGAGCTCAGGAGAACCCGACAGGGGCTGGGGTTCTTGGATGGGATTCAAAACACGGGGCCTGGAGGACAGGGGTGACAGCAGGATGGAGGTAAAGATCACGGGGGAATAGGGTACGGAATAAGGCGTACCCCATACCTCAGGGATGATGTACAAGGCAGCGACCCGCGAAGGGAGGGGGTCCAGTGCCCTGGGCCTTGGGGATGGGGACATAGGAACAGTAACAGAGGCTTCAGGGGCCAACTGCTGGGGAGATGGCTTGGGGCAGGAAGGCAAAGGAGAGCTCTAAGTCTAACCTTATCTTAAGGTGGGACTCAGAAGGCAGGAGCTCTCCACTGGGTGGGGTGCAGAAGAGTCAGAAAGAGTTTCAGAAGGGCCAGGAACTGGAGTCCTTGGGAAAAGAAGTTCAGGAAAGAATGCAAGGAGCATGTGGAGGTGGTGAAACCAACACCTTGGGCAGATTCTTGAGGATGTTCACCGAAGAGACCTGCTGGAAAAACCCAGAAGAAATGCCTAACTCGGCCAGTTCTGTTTCCCACCATGTATAACCGTCCTTTCGGGATGGATGACACCTAGCCCAGTTGTTTAACCTGAAGCTCATTGCAGACATGACTACTTCCTGGCCGCCTCAGCTACCCTCTGGTTGCAGGTGGCAGGGTCCCGGGGTGTCTAACTGCACACCGACCCCCATGGACATGCTCCCGTTTGCAGCCCCCTCCCTGTTTCATTTACTGAGGGTCTGCTGTGTGTGGGCACCGTGCTGGGCAGCAGTGGTGTCAGTATCCACTGAGTGACCCTGGCCCACAAGAAACGCAGAGTCTAGTGACCTGTGGGAGGAGGAACCAGACAAATATGAGTGCTGCAATATTGGGATCCCTAAGTGGTTATGGGGGCTCAGAGTACCTGACCCAGGCCTTAGATGCTAGATTCTGAGGGCAAGTTTTTCTGAAGAAGGTGGCATCTGTGGCTGGCCTCTTTCCTCCCCTCCCCCCACAAAAGGCAGTTTGCTTCTCCAGGTTTAGGGAGCCCGCAGCGGCGTGAGCTAAAGCATGGAACTAGGACACTGGTAGCCAGGGCAGAGGTGGTGGGTGTGGAGGAGAGGGAGGGAGCCAGACAGGGCTGCACAGGGAGGCAGGGGCCAGACCAAGCAAGGGCTTCACTTGCTAAGTCAGAGAGTCTGGACGTGCTCTTGCAGGCGCTGGGGAGACCCAAAGCCAGCCTCAGAGCAGTGGTGAAAAGCTCAGTGGGAGGAGAGGGGCAGGTCTGCCCTGGGACCCCTGGGAGGCCTGCTTAGCCAGTATGGCTGGCTTCAATCCCTCTTTATAGTATAAAAGTCCAATTTAGGCTGAGTTGATATTCTGTTTCATGATATAACTTAAGATTTAGAGAGAGACAACACGAGCGGGTGGGGGAGGGGCATAGGGAGAGAAGCAGACCCCCCACTAAGCAAGGACCCTCTGACGAGATGGGGCTTGATCCCAGAACCCCAAGATCATGACCTGAGCCAAAGGCTGACACGTAACTGGCTGAGCCACCCAGGCACCCCTCATGAACTAATTCTTAATAGTGGACAGAGATAGAAAAAGAGCTGGGACCTTTTCCCAAGGGCAGTCAAGGTCTTTCTTAGCTACTGCCTCCTGCACACCCAGTTTCTGGATCTTATCAGATTTGAACTTTCTGCTGTAAACAAATCAAGGAACGATTTATCACTACATAGTTATTTTTAAGAACGGGAAATGTAATTTGTTAAATAGCCATTTGAGTTGAGAACATGCACCAGGGTGAGGAGGGGGAAAAACCTGTTTAGTTTAGCATGCAAGATACCTTTTTTTCCCCCTGAATGTCTCAGGGGACATCAGTAATATAGTAGGACAATACTTTTATTCCCCCCACCCCCGATATAATACAGTTAATCCACAAATATAATCTTATGCTGTATTGCTGTAATTATAAGCAAAAAGGCAAGCAAATATTGTGGCTATAAATCTGTTTAGGGATGCGAGCCCTTTTGCCTTCCAAGTTTGTCCCTGCTTTTGTTAGGAAACTGGGAAGGTTCCCAGCGGTCCCAGATGCCCCTCCCTGATCAAGTAAAGCTCAGCCCTGGTAGGGACAGCATCTCCCTTGGTTCCCCCAGTGCAATCTGGGGGAAGTTCTCTAAGACCTTGATCAACACGGAAAAAGGATAACATCTAGATAACACAAGAAACAGAAAACTCAAGGCCAGGTTTCTTCTCCAAGGCTCCCTCCGCTTTCCTCTATTCCTACACCACCTGAGCACCTTGCTTCCAGCTGCCTGACCTACCTCTGGCCAAAATGTCCCCCAACTGCCCCGTGCAAGAGGGCTGGTCTTTGACCCCCTCACGGCTGCCAGGATCAAGGGAGAAATGCCACCTATGGGGCTCACCAGAAGCCCCACTCAGCTTGACTTTCCAGACCAAAGAACAGGAAATAGCTGAGCCTCCGTAGGTTTAGTAGTGAGACACACCCTGACCTGCCGAGCCCCCTCCCCCAGGTCTTGAAATGACCCCCACATAATAGTCCTTCCTCCCTGCTCTCCCCCACTTGCATCTCCATACTACCTCGCTCCCCCGCCCAGCCCCCAGTCCACCTGGCTTACCCTCATTGGATGAATCACTCCTGAAATGCTGCTTTTACCAAGGCACTCTCCTGGACCAAACCTCCTTCCTGACAGTGAGAAGACAAATGCTTCAGCCTTACTTTACCAAGCTGACATACCCTGATTTTTCTGTCATCCTTAATGGCACCCCCACCTCCCCCAACAAGCCGTCCGTGTCACCATGCCCCCACATATGCCATGCTCAGCCCTGCCTCCCCCTTTGCTCTGTGACCTCACCTGGAACAGCTCTGTTTGCTGCTCTGCCTGTCCCAAGGTTTCTGGTCCTTTGGGACCTAACTCAGCCTCTGACCCCTGCACCTGCTCTTCTGAACCTTTCTTTACAGCCTAACCTGTAGGATCCACATCCATTTGTTCCTTCTTTGATGTGTAACCAAACACCTGGTCTTTGCCACTAACTCAGGGCCTTATGTGATGCTGGTGTGTGTTAATGTCTGTTGCTGTTTTCAGCTCCTGAAGGGAAGGAGCCCTATCTTCACCTTTTATACCACCTTCTCTGCAGTTCATAGCACAGAGAAATTGCTTGGTAAATATTCTGTAGGGTGAGTTGAAGTTTAAAATGTATATATCATTTTTCCGAAGACTTCCTTAACTAGAACACACTGCTCCCTGACTGTATGTTATACCAGAGCTTTGAACTGCATCCAAGATAACCTCAGAAAAACCTCAGAGCAGAGTTTCACGATTTTGGAAACCTTTAGCAATGTTGAAGGTTTATAAATTTACACATGGTGATTAGACACCCACCAGTGACAAGCACACATCTGGAGATGTGTAATCCCTTGGGAAGCTGTAGACCCAGCCGAGGTGACAGACGGAGGAAGCAAATGTCCTGGAAAACATAAATAATTCCAAAATAGTTATTTATGTGAAGTCTATTTATTTATTTACTTAAGCCCTATGCCCAGTGTGGGGCTCGAACTCATGACCCCCGAGGTGGAGAATCACACGTTCCTCCAACTGAGCCAGCCAGGCGCCCCCAGGTTCCAAAATGTATATTAAAGCCGACCTGCAACTGCTCCCCGTTGTTTCTTGGATGACCACCAACACAGGCGACTGGGGAAAAGGGAGAGAGGAAGTAGAAATTCAAGCCTAAGGGTGCACCTCCCCGTGGGGCAGCAGATGGGACCAGAACATGGGGTTAAGCCCATCCGCCCTGTTTGCGTGTGTGTGCGCGCGCGCGCGCGCATGCCAAGCCCTGCGGTTTCACTGACAGATACTCCTGGGTGTCTGCTGGCCCCGTCACCAAGGAGAGGACTCTGACCGATAGGCCCCATTTAGAGTTACGCTGTTGGGATGATTCTGGCTTGGGTGTTTTGGCCACCATGTGGCCACTTCCTACAAAACATTTGATTTGGGTCATCAAAACCCCCACTTTGATGTTTGAGTGATAATGGCCCCTTGAACATTAGAGCACTCTGAGTAGCAGTGGACAAAACCAAGTTTTGGTTTAAAGTCCCTGAAGGCTGAACTTGGGCTTTCTTTTGCGTATTCTGTGTCAGGCCTTACCTAAGAACATTCTAAACCAGGGGACAGCAGCCAGAAGGCAGGCAGGGAGGGCGTCCTGGCTGGGGAGTGACTTGCTCTGTCCAGAGTTCTCAGTGCTGCGCTCCCGCCAGCCTGTGCAAGAGGCTCAGATCTCTCCACTTTCCTCCAGTCCCATGAGCTGCTTTTATCAAGCCCTTCATTCCCCCCTAGACTCCTAAATACTCCTAAAGACTCCCCCCCATTCCATCTTGCACCCCTTATCCATTCCTTGCCATGTTATGACCCTCGGGGTAAAGACTAAAGTCCTTTACACAGCTCACAAAGCTCTGAGCCATGTGGCACCTACTTCCCTCCCCAGGCACAGCTTCCTACCCCCACCTCGCTGCTCTCCAGCTATTTAAAAAATGTGCTTGGAGTTCCAGATGCCCACTCTCTTCTGTTGCCTCTAGGCCTCTTCGTGCTCTTCCCTTTGGAATGCCTATTCCCCAGTGCCTTTCCCGTGTCTAAGTTCCATCATCTTCGGCTCACAGTGTAAACATCACCTCCTCAGGAAGCCCCCCCGACCTCTCCACACACGGGGCTGGGGTACCCCCCAGGACACCCCCATAGTGACCCTAGTTCAGGGAACCTGTTTGACAGTCTTGTTTGGGCTTGTGCTCTTGGAGGCCCGAGACTCTGCCTTATATCCCCAGAACCTAGCACAATGCCTAGCGAGATGCTTAAACAGTATTTATTAAATGAAAGAATGTGAAATAAATGCTCGGGGTGAAGGTTCTGGTTCACCCAGAGCATCCGCATTTTTAGCCAGTGTCCTAAGAAACCTGACGTCTTCACCTAGGACAATGCGTCAATGCCGCTAATGCGGAGAGCCGAGAAAGCATCTAGTCCCGTTGTCCCAAACTCCTATGCTTCAGAACCACCGAGGGAGTTTTTACAAAATACAGTTCCCTTGGCCCTGGCCCCAGGAAGTAGTCAGGAAGCTCTATTAGTAAAACTCTTCAGAAGACCCTCAGGCAGACATTTGACAAATATTTGGAAAACATTGATTTAGTCGGGCTTTCTCTTTTTACAAAAAGGAAAACAGAGACCAGGAGAGGCTAGGTGATACACCCAAGGTTGTATAGCTTATAAATGGCACAGCCTGGAACGGACTATCTTTCGATCGCAACTCCAGCTCCAAAAGTTCCAGTCACTGTAGCAGGCCAAGGGGGACAGGTAGGGGGACCTTCGAGAGAGAACTCCAGGCCACCTTGGTAGCCTCTGTCTAGTTGTTGAACTCTGCCTTCTACCATGAACTCTAATGTAGATAGATATTAGCTTTTATATATTAGAATATATATTACATATCTCTATTAGAATATACTATATATATATATATATATATATATATATATATATATATATATTTCAGCAGTGGTACCATTCTGCTTCTCTTTAGAAAAGAAGAGGACAAAGGTAGCTGAACAGCCCACACCCCCCATTCAGGAAGAACCTGAGCCTGTTAGCAATGTCCTACAAGGGGATGACATTCTTGCCTTAGCCATTAAGAAGGAAGATCTGAAGAAGGTAAGGATGAAGTCCAGGATCCCTTATTGCAGGAGCATTTCTGGGTCAGTCTGCATGGTCAGGAACGTCAACTGTGCCCACTGTCTCTCCACCACCTCCCCACCCAGAGGGAGTGTCTAATTCCATGGAAAAATCGAACATGGATTCTTTGCACTTTTGCATCTAAAGGAATTTTTTTTTAAGATTTTATTTATTTGTTTGACAGAGAAAGACACACAGAGAGAGGGAACACAGGCAGGGGGACTAGGAGAGGGAGAAGCAGGCTTCCTGCGGAGCAAGGAGCCCGAAGTGAGGCTCGATCCCAGGACTCCGGATCATGGCCTGAGCTGAAGGCAGACGCTTAATGACTGAGCTACCCAGGCACCCCCATCTGAAGGAATTTACTATGCGGTTTATTTTCACATTGCTGAGAGTCCTAGAGAACCATAGGGAAATAGCATGTTCGGGTGTCCTGCTTCCCACAGAGGCAAGTGCCCGTCATCCCCATTTCATAGAAGGGAAAATGAGTCTGAGGAGTACATTGCAGGTGTGGATACAGCTGCTGAACCCCAACCCCATGCTTTACCCGGAAGAGTCGGCCACTTCTCGCCTGCACTGTCTGGAGGGTTTAAATGTTACCCCCGGACATCACTGAGACTTTAGTGTGTGGCATAGACATTTCCTCGACAGAGCATACAGACAGAGCTGGAACAACAGATTTGTCAGCCTTCAGGAATTCCACCAAAAATTAGGACCGAGGAGATGGGTGGCATTTTTCTTCCTCCTGATCTCAAGTGGAATTCTCCTGTTTTGTTTTATTTTGGTTGTTTTTTTTTTTTTAAGCAACACATTCCTCGCTTCATTGAGACACAAGACCGACCTGCTGTTACCCAGAAATTTATTATTCGGAAACTCAAGCCCAAGGATCCGAAGAGGAAGGTCTGCCACTTAGTGGCACATCCTGCCACCCCAGATGCAGCCACGAAGCCCCTGGACTACTCCGGTATGGCCCAGGCTTGACCCTGGCGGCCTTGGCCTCTGAGTTCATGGGCCCAGCCTTGGGAGGAAGCTGGGTCACCAGCAGAAAGTAACTGCCTTGAAACATTGACATGAGCTAGTCCCTCCCTGCCATCCCCCCAGGCCCAGGCGACAGCTTCCGTGGCTGTGACCAGATCCTGCCTCACCACATCCTGGGGAGTCTCCAGGACTTTAAGAGAATTGCCATTGCTCGAGGGAACACCCAGGTTGGTTTGTGCAGCGCTGTGGGGAGGGGAGCAGTCACTGGAGCCATTCCGGAGGTACCCACCTGGCGGAACCAAGCACTACTGGGGGACTGGGGTAGACAGTTCCCTCCTGGGACCTGGAATCTGAAGAGCTCGTGACCCTCCCCCCGAAAGAGTGAAGCCCCCTTAGACTGGCTTCAGCTGAAGTCAGCAATTCACCGTAAGGATACAGAGGTGCCTCAAGGAACCCCAAAGCCAGAGCATGCCGGGCTCCAGTTAGAACCCAGAGAGGCATCGGGGCTCGGGGCTCCTGTTCCTCCGCACACCACCGGCTTCATTAGCCCTTCGCCAAAGCCTGACCTGCTCGCCTCTTTGGTGCACACGGTGTAGGAGGGCAGCTTCTCGTAGCTCCTGTGACTGCGCGTCAGTCTGTCTGTCTGTCTGACCTGAGCTTTGCTGGCTTTCTGCTCCTTTGCTTCCTTGGCTCCAGGCAAAACGCCTCTGCCGGGTCAGGTGCTAAGAGGCCTGGGGTCATATAAAAATGGCTCTGTTGCCCTGCCGGTGAAGGTGTCAGTTAGCATCAGTTGTGAGGGGACAGAGAGACTGAGAGTTGCTATGTCAGGGTCCAGAAGAGGAGGGACTCTGAGCAGATGGGGTGGACGGCGGGGGGTGAGGCCTGGAGAAGTCTCTGCTCAGCGCCCCCACCCCCACCCCCACAACACCTACTTCTTACCCTCCGCACGCTCTCCCTGTACTTTTCAGCTGGCTGAGCTGATCCCCACCCCGCCGGCTCTGGTGACCCTCATGTCGGCGAAAGAAGAGCCAAAGGAGAAAGCCCCCAGAGAAAAGAAGGCACATCCCTGGGCCCCACCTCTTCAGCACAACTTTCTCAGAAACTGGCAGCGCCACATCGCCTTGCGGAAGAAGCAGCAGGAAGCCCTCAGCGGTGAGCACAGTGGACGGGGTTCCCGCCGGGCCTCGGCCACCACTCAGGCTCCCCTGCTGCGTTTTCCTGTGGCTCCACTTGGCCGAAGCCTGGATGCAGGCCGGTCATGTAGTGCCCTCCACCCCCAAGTGCTTCTTGCTCTTTAGTGGGTCCCGAAATCAGCCCAGCGGTGGGGCTGACCAGGCGCAGGGCTAGGCTCCTGGTCTGACCTGAGGGAGGGGCTGCATTCTTGGCTCTCACCTTTCTAGAACACCTGAAGAAGCCAGTGAGTGAGCTGCTGATGCACACTGGGGAGACCTACAGACGGATCCAGGAGGAACGGGAGCTCATTGACCGAATACTTCCAACACAGCATGATGGGAAGGTAAGGACAGAGCTCCCAGGTGCTCTGTAAGGAAGGGGGTTCTCGATCCAAGGATGGCTGCCTCAGGTTGCATAGTTAGGAACAAGAAAATTGGGGCACCTGGGTGGCTCAGTCATTAAGCATCTGACTTCAGCTCAGCTCATGATCTCAGGGTCCTGGGATTGAGCCCTGCATCGGGCTCCCTGCATGGCAGGAAGCCTGCTTCTCCCTCTCCCACTCCCCCTGCTTATGTTCCCTCTCTCGCGGTGTCTCTCTCTGCCAAATAAATAAATAAAATCTTTAAAAAAAAAAAAAGGATAAGAAAATATGCTCACTGCAAGGCATTTTGAAGCCCTTAAGGCCTTTACTGTTACCAGGCTTTCAGGGGCCTGACTAGCTAGGTTACTCACCCTGTGGTGGTCCGAGGTAGTCAGTTTGAGGGGAAAGATATCATGGTATTGGGATATTAGAATAGTCTTACTGTTCTCCTAAAAGCCGAGGCTCCAGCTTTCAGGGGACCCAGGGCACCGTCATGTGCCGTGGTTTTTCAGTACAGTGCCTCTATGGGCCTGTGCCGTCCGTCTGGGGCTACAGAAGCATACAGTGGGTGCTTCTATCCTGCTCTCAGCAGCAGGGAATCCCCCCTAGGGAGAGCATCGAGGTCTGTGGCACTCTCGTCCCGCTGGGCCCCCCGCCTCCCCCGGCCTCTCTCCAAAGTGCCCAGGTGCTATGACTCGCCTGCCCTTCCTCGCCAGACCTGTGAGGAGACCAGTGGGTTCTGGAGTCGCTTGGAATACTTGGGAGATGAGTTGACGGGTCTGGTGATGACAAAGACAAAAGCTCAGCGTGGCCTCCTGGAACCGATCACTCACGTCAGGAAGCCGCAGTGCATCCAGGCAGAGATGGGTGAGGAGCGGGCTGGAGACGCGACGGCAGCTTATGGCTGGCCTAGGAGGGGGAACAGCATGGCTCCGGATGAGAATGGCCTGGGATGGAGGCCCATAACCCCTGAAGGACCAGCCCCCCTGCAGTAAGACAGTGCTGGAAGGGGGAGGGGGGCAAGTGGGAGCAGGAGCTGTGGGGCTGCTCTGTCCACGTGGCCACCATGGCTCATGGTCATCAAGCCCCTGGAACGTGGCTAGCGTGGACTCAGGTGTGCTGTAAGTGTGAACCGCACACTGGGTTTCAAAGGTTAGTACTAAAAAATATGCCTTATTAATCATTTTATATGGATTACATGTAGAAATGATACTATTCTTGATCTGTTGGGTTAAACTCTATTAATGAAGTGAATTTCACCTGTTTCTTTTCGCCTTTTCCAATGTGGCATCTCGGAAATTTTCCATGACATCAGTGGCTTGCTTTTGTGGTTTGCATGCTAGTTCTCTGTTGGGTTTGGCCCCAGCTGTGTTGGGGTTTCTTAAGCTCTCTGGTCCTCAGTTTCCCCACCTGTAAAGTACTGTGGGAGTGTTCAGTGGGACAGGATGTGCACTAGGGGGTTTTGGCTGGCTGTTAAACACTCAGTCAGATGTAGCTGCTGTTGTGATTATAATCCAAAGGTTTGCAGGGTTCCGAGGTGGTCACGCAGGAGTCCTGCACAGGGCTGCTGAGGCGGTAGGGATGGGGCGGGAGGACCGGAGTCGAGCTGCACAGGGAAGCCATACTTTCCCCTTCCCCAGAAGCTGGGGAAGTGCTGGGGTGGGTGCTCGCGGCGCCCCTGAGAGTGGGTAAGGAAGAGGCCCCCGCAGCCCACTGTGCTGAGGGCCTCCGGCCCCGCCGCTCTAGGATTGCCGGCCTGGAAGGAGGCTGGGTACCGCTACACCTGGGATCGGAGTCTGTTTCTGATCTACCGACGCACAGAGCTGCGGAAGCTCATGGCAGAGCTGGATTTCAGCCAGCAGGTACGCCTCTGGGCAGTCCCAAGCCCCTCGTGATGTGCCTGTCTTCGGTCAGCTAATCTTCCCTCTTTCGGTCTCTCTGAGGACATTGATGGCCTGGAGGTGGTGGGCCAAGGGCAGCCGTTCACGACTGTGAAGGTGGAAGACTTCACGGCATTTGAGAGGAACCAGGAAAGCTCCTCTGAAGACATGGTGCCCTTGTGAGTCGGCCCCGGGGCCCCAGGGAGAGGGGTCAGGGAGAGTGGCTTCCCCCGGCACCCGCAGTATAAAGGGCAGACTCCCCACTCCGAAATCCAGGTGCCTCCATCCCCGCCTCTCTCTGGGCCACTCCCAACACCTGCACCAGCTTTTTCTGTGACCATCTGCTCCCTCCCAGCAACCAGCCCCCAAGGGGGATTTCCCTGCCCTTCCTTTGCTGGTAAATGCTGTGCGCGAAGAGTCTCTGTGTGTCCCAGCAGCACCGGCCTGTAGGAATAGAGCGGGACGAGGCTGAGAGCTGAGAGTACTCGATCAGAGGGCAGAGCCCGGCACCTGTCCAGGCCATTTCCCTGGGCGCCATGGGGCAAGACTGGGGTAGCCTCGGGGGAAGTAAGTCCTTGGTCTTTCTTACAGAGACTTGGCCAGTTACCCTGATGTGGTCCCCATGCCTATTCTTGGCCCTTCTCTGCTGTTTTGTGGGAAGCCAGCTTGCTGGATCAGAGGCAGTAACCCCCAGGACAAGGTAAAACGGACTCTACCCTCGTCCACCTGCTGGAAGGGCCTCCCTCGGGTGCAGTCCCAGGGTGATTGTGGCAGTCACAAGCAGCCTGGTCAGTCACCTCTTTGCATTTATCTGGTCATACATTTAGCATGTCTGAGAATGGTAACAGCGTGCTAACTTGCACCAGAATAAAATCACAAGGCTGAAAAGAGACTGTCACAAGCCACCCAGTTTGTACCCAGCCCCCAAGCACGTAAATAAGTGAAACTTCTCAAACAGGTATGGCTTTGGGGCACCTGGGTGGCTCAGATGGTTAAGTGTCTGCCTTCAGCTCAGGTCATGATATCCAGGTCCTGGGATCGAGCCCCACAACAGGCTCCCAGCTCAGTGGGGAGTCTGCTTCTCCCTCTGCCTCTCCCTCTGTCCATCTTGTGCTCGCTCTCTCTCTCTCAAATGAATAAATAAAAACTTTTTTTAAAAAACCAAACAGGTATGGCTTCAAGAAGGTTCTAAAATATTCTTCAGGGGCACCTGAGTGGCTCATTTGGTTAAGTATCCAACTCTTGTTTTCAGCTCAGGTCATGATCTCAGGGTTGTGAGATTGAGCCCCATATCGGCTTCCATGCTGGGTGTGAAACCTACTTAAGATTCTGTCTCTCCTGGGTGCCTGGGTGGCTCAGTCAATTAAGCGTCTGCCTTGGGCTCAGGTCATGATCCCGGGGTTCTGGGATTGAGTCCCCCATTGGGCTCACTGCTCAGCGGGGAGTCTGCTTCTCCTTCTTCCTCTGTTCTTCCCCCCTGCTCATGCCCTCTGTCTCTCTCTCTCTCAAATAAATAAAGTCTTTTTTTTTTTTAAGATTTTATTTATTTGAGAGAGAGAGAGAGAGAGACAGCGAGAAGAGGGAACACAGGCAGGAGGAGTGGGAGAAGAAGAAGCAGGCTTCCCACTGAGCGGGGAGCCTGACATGGGCTCTATCCCAGAACCCTGGGATCATGGCCTGAGCTCAAGGCAGATGCTTTTTTTTAAGATTTTATTTTATTTATTTGCCAGAGAGAGAGATCACAAGTAGGCAGAGAGGCAGGCAGAGAGAGAGGAGGAAGCAGGCTCCCTGCGGAGCAGAGAGCCCGATGCGGGGCTTGATCCCAGGACCCTGAGATCATGACCTGAGCCGAAGGCAGCGGCTTAATCCACTGAGCCACCCAGGCGCCCTCAAGGCAGATGCTTAACCAACTGAGCCACCCAGGTGCCCCTAAATAAAGTCTTAAAAAAAACAGAAAACAGAAAACTAAAAAGGGATTCTCTCTCTCCTTCTTCCTCTGCCCTCCCCCCACCACCTCAGCCCACCCCCCACCAGCCCACCCCCCCACCTCTGCTTACAGGCATGCCCAGCTCTCTCTTGCTTTCTCTCCTAAAAAAAAAAAAAAAAAAGACTTCAGATCTAAGGAGCAGAACTGCTCATCAGATACACAGTCTGTTTTCTCTTCCCTTCTTGCTGTGGATGGCAGCCCCAGAGGCAACCGCTATTGGAGGACAATGCTAGCACTCAGAGCACCCAGGCCCTGGAGGACTGGGACACGGGACTTTCAGTGCCAAACCCAGAAAAGTCGCTTTCAAACCAGGCTGAATTGGTCACCGGAGGCCAGAGCCTTCCTGAGAGTCATTTCTCTTACCTCCTCCTTCCCTAGAAGCATGTTGGAATTGCCGTCCGCTTGACCTTTGAAACTCTAGAAGGAGAGAAGACATTTTCCGAGCTGACCGTGGTCAATAATGGCACAGTGGCCATTTGGTATGACTGGCGGCGGCGGTCCCAGCCTGACTCTTTCCAAGGCCTGAAGAGAAACAGGACGCAGCGGTTTTACTTTAACAATCGAGAAGGTACCTGGCTGCCTCGCTCCCTGCCTCCTGTCCTCCATCTAAGAAGCCACGGTTGGGCTAATGCTCCTGCAAGGTTGAGCCGCTGTCCCCTGCCTATTCCCTCCCATTTCTTCTGTGAATTATGTCCTCTCCCAGCTGTTCATGTCTGTAGGGGGGATGGTCGAACTCTTGAGAACACAGAGCAGTGAGTCACCAGGGAGCAAAAATTTTCTAGGGGTTCAGTTACCTGATTGCTCGGGCCTGAGGCTAGGGCCATCTCCCCCACCATCCCTGTTTGCCTGGGACCTCCCAGTTTTCACACAGAAAGTCCAAAGTCCCACATCCCAGGAGAACCCTCATTTCTGGGCAAACCAGGATGGTCTGTCACCCTGCCTGGGGCTCAGTTAACTGTATATACATAGGCATAGGGTTCAGTTAAGTGTATATGCATAGGCTTAGGGCTCAGTTAACTGTATATGCATAGGCTCAGGGCTCAGTTAACTATATACGCATAGGCTTAGGGCTCAATTAACTGTATACATGCAGGCTTGGGGCCCAGCTAGCTCCTCTGTGGTGAAAACCTCTGTCTCCCTCCCTCTCAGGTGTGATTCTGCCTGGAGAAACGAAAACCTTTACCTTCTTCTTCAAGTCTTTGTATTCTGGGATCTACAGGGAATATTGGGAGTTTGGAACCCACCCCACACTACTAGGAGGGGCTACCCTGCAGGTCAATCTCTATGCAGTCTCCCTGACCCAGGACATTTTTAGGGAAGAAAGGAAGTTACTAAAGGTAAGAGACCCAGGACCTTGGCCCCATGGACACCAAAGAGGTTCCCCTGGACTTTTTGGTGCTGCCTTTGAATCCCCTTTCTCCCAGTCCCAGAGGTGAATGTTTCACAGACAGGGAGCTGGTTTTGCTCAACACACACTCGCCAGGGCTTTGTGATGTAAAAGGCAGGTGGGCACGGAGAGGAGGAACAGCTTTCTGCCCCACCCTGCCTGGAGGCCCCAGAACTGCTAGAAATACATTTGTTCACATTGTCTGACGCTGTCTATCCCCTGGGGTCAGATTTAACTGGCAAACCGTTAAAACTAGAGAGAACCTCCTAACTCTTGGGGCTGACCCCCAGAGAGAGCGTGGGGTGGGCACTGGGCCCCACATCCTCTCCAGAGCTGGCCATCTGGGACAGTGCTTCCAGGCGCTCTGTAGAAAGCAGCCTGGTTCCTACAGTGGCCACTGGATACGAGCCGACTCCGGTAGCTGGGGCTCAGCCCACCGGGAGCACAGGTGAGATGGACAGGTGCCACGTCTGCTTTATTTGCTGACAGTAGGCCCCACCTCTCACAGGAGCTGCCCCTCTACTGTTCCTGTGGCACCCAGTAGGGTGGTCAAGCCACGTTCCCAACAGGGCCCAAACCATGTGGCCCCGCCCCTTGCCCTTCTTCCTAACCTGGGGAAAATGCTGACTCGGTGACCTCTGGCCCCATGAGGGAGCGACATCTCCTGGACTGCTTCCCCCCTACATCCTGTCAGATATCTGGAGATATCCAGGGATTTTGAGTCTGGGAACAGGAGCGTGTGTGTGTGAGAGAGACAGACAGACAGACAGATGGTGGCAGGAGCTCAACCCCTAGGAAGGCACAAAGTCCTAAGGGCTCTGGCTCCCCGCAAGGAGGCAACATGGGTTTCGAAAGGCTGAGCTGCCATCTTGTCTCCCCTTCCTGCCCCCAGCACAAGCTGGCTGCCCATGAAGCAGTCACCATCGTGGAGAGCGTGCTGCAGGAGCTGCTGAGTGGGATCCTGACCCCGGAGCGCGCACAGTCCCCTGTGGATGCCTATCTCACGGAGGAGGACTTGTTCCACCATAGGAATCCTCGGGTACAGGCCCAGTACTGGCCCCTGTGCCCTCACACCCCCCCTCCCCACCCCGGACCTGTTCTGAGCGTCTGCCATGAATAACTCACTTTCTCCTCACAGCAGCTTGCGCGGGGGGGATGGGGGGGTGGTGGGGGTGGTGGTGGGGGAATCTATTTAGATCCTCGCTTTACAATGAGGAAACTGAGGCCCAGGGCGGTATTAAGTCATTTGTCCAAGATTACTTAGCAGGTTAGTGGATGCTTGGCCAGAATAGAGCTTCCCAGACTCCTTCATTCAAACCCCATCTTGCTTGGAAATGCAAATACGAGAAAAGCTCTAAGTCGGAGATACTCAGTTGAAAAGGGAAGTGAGGAGCTTCTCTGGCCACAGAGGCTCCTGCAGGCTTCTTCCCTGTAGTCTCCATCCGTACTCTAGGCGGGGAGGAAGGGGGAGGCTCCCCAGGACTCTGGGGACCCCTCCCCCCACCTCCCCATCACGTGGCTTCACTTCCTTCACTGCAGCTGCATTACCAGCACCAAGTGGTGCGAAGCCTGCACAGCCTGTGGCGCCAGTACTGGGTCGTGGCCCCCAAGGCCGAGGAGACCCAGCCCGGTGAGGAGGAGCACCTCAGCCCCAGGGCCCAGCCGGCCGTGCCCCCGCCAGCCGCCTTGGAGAAGCTCCCCCTGAACAGGGAGCCTGCGGCACACTTGAAGGGCCCAGTCTCCGAATCCCAGCCGTCTCGGCAGGAGAATGAGGCCCGGAGGGACTCCCGGGATGCTTTCGGCTCCCAGAAGCCTGGAGCCAGGGCCCGGGCTGCTCAACGGAAGAGCATTATGGAGGAGATACTGGTCGGGGAGAGCCCGGGCCTGAGGAACACAAAGAGCCCCTGCCAGCCGGATGGCTTTCCCCCGCCTGAGTGGAACCTCTGCCTGGAGGATTTCAGAAAGGTGCTTGCCTGACTCTGCAGGGATGGATGGGGTTGCGGTCCCGGGCTGGGTGCCAGGGCACGGAGGGAGGACCCCAGCAGGCCCCCAGGCCCCCACGGGCAAAGAGACCCTTCTGAGGGCCCAGGGGAGGCAGTCTCTTGGGTCATCTCTTTTGGTCTCGGGTGCCTAGGCCACCGTGGTGCAGTGAGGGGGTGGTCCCCCTCTGACCCAAACACACCTTGGAGAAGAAGTTTCATGTACATAGTCCCAGGGGAGTCCCCTCTCCACGGCTGCACCTGCTCCTGGCCATCTGTCCTCACAGCACCAGCCCTGTCACTAGAGGACGCAGGGACCCTGGTGTCTCGTGTAGGACAGTTGCCCATGGTACCTATGACCCTGCCAGGCAGTGATGGCACTCCCAGAGGAGACCCAGAAGGAAGACGGCCTCATCAGGCTCAACAAAGCAGTCCTGGAGCTGTGCCAGGAACAGAGGCCTCTGCAGTCTGACTTCCTGCACCAGGTGTGGTAAGTGTCCCCCCCGACCCAGCCGGCCCTGCCTCCCCACTGTGGCCTCTAGCCCCATCTAGCCTGTGGTTCTGGGCACGCCCCTCGAGCCCAGGTGCAGAAAGGTGCTGCAGATGCTCCCCCGCTCTGCCACCTGCCACAGCAGCCCCCCAGCCGCCTGCCCCCTCCGGAGCAGTTACAGAGAGCAAGTGCCTAGTCTCTCCCCCATGCTCTCGCCCAGTTCCCTCTCAGTGAGCAGAGGAATGGGCCAAGGAGGAACCAGAGGGCAGCGAGGAGAGGGGCACAGCAAGGGCACAGAAAGCCTCGCTTCTCCTCTGGAACTTGCTTGGCTATGGATGGGTGCCTTCGGCGGGGACCCTCCGGAAATCTCACGCAAGTTCCCCCGCTCCCGTCGGGCTGGGCCCAAGCATAGCCAGGGTCTCAAGCTAGAGCCTAGACTGACCTAACTGTCTCCTGGGCCACTCTTCCCTGGCTGCCGCCTGAAGGAAGCCGGATCCCTACCTGAGCGCTGGCACAGGTGCTGGCGAGGCTGCCAGCCCCTCCACGGCAGCCCCCAGCCCCCCGTCTCAGAAGGGAAGGACCCACGCCTCTGCACGTTCAAGGGCACATGGGTGATGGCTTGGTCCAGCATGCCTTGCTCTCTAGTTTGCAGCTGTGGCGGGATGTGATCGATGGCCTGGTGAGCCATTCCCTGTGGCTGAGGGCTCTGCTGGGCCTGCCTGAGAAGGAGACCATCTATTTGGACATCCCAGAAGAGCAAGGTCAGACTGCAGCCATGCACTGCGTAGCCTCGCCCCCTTGCACGCCCATCTCGTGGGATCTCCGTCAGGTTAATCCTTGGAGTTGGCCCCATTAAACCCTCCTGTCCACTGCCAGGATTTGGGACCCAGAAGTGACCTGAGTGACCAGCTTTGTCCAGTCCCCTGGTTTTACAGGTGGAGTTCCAGAGAGGTCGAATGACTTGCCCGTGCCATAGATGGAGCGGTGGGGGAGCTGGGACTGGAACCAGGCCTCCCACCCCCGCCGCGCAGCTCACGCACCTGGACTGGGGGCTCTGCTCCTCCCTGGGGGCACAAGGGCTGAGGATCCTTGACTTTTCCAACCCTGCCTGTGGGGTCTGTGAGGCCAGGTCACACTGTCTTCCAATCACCCTCCTTTAGATCGAAAGTCTCCTGGCCCAGAAGGGAAAATGACTACCACGAAATTTGGGAAGGAGGACCGTAAAGGCGCAGCCCAGGAGAAGAAGCAGCTGGGAATCAAAGAGGACAGAAAAGCAGCCAAGTTGCCAGGGAAAGAGGCAGGCCAGGACACAGGGTGGGCCCCCGGTGTGGCTGGAGCGGTCAGAGGAGCTGCGGCAGGCAGGCACTCAGTCTAGCATGATGCCCTGGGCCTCCCCTGGGGACTCCTGAAGGCCGTGTGTGTCTCTGTCTCTCCAAGCAGGACCGTGCAAACAGCAGGAAGCACAAGGCGAAGGATGACAAGAAACTGATGAAATCGTCAAGTCGGGACAGGCTTTCCTTGGAAGACGCTACCCCTGACAGCACGACCCCCTCCCAGGAACCTATAGATCCCCTGGTCCTGGAGAAATACACCAAGAGGCTGCACACGGAGGTGAGGGCCAGAGCCCTGCGCCCAGACCTCCCCTCGCTCACACCCACTCTGCGGACCTCCCTCCCCTCCCTCATCCATCCCACTTATTCCACGAACGGTCAGCCCTAGTGTGTCCTGCTGGAAGGACAGAGCAGAGCTGCCCTCGTGAAGGGCATCCCAGTGTGCAAGACAGGCCTCGTGCATAAGCGACACGCCCCGTGTGTTAGGTGGCAAGCATTCTGGAAGAGCGAGAGATAACCCAGGCCCGGGCTGAGGCGGTAGGGAAGCTCCCTGGGTGCGGGTGGGGGAGCTTCACTGAAAAGGTGACATCGAGCAGACTCCAAGGGAGCTGTGGGGTGGCCCTATGGCCATCAAAGAAGAGCACCCTGGGCAGGGGGGGGCAGCTAACCCAGGGGAGGGAGTGGGCCGGGAGGACAGAGGGCAGAGCCACCAAGAGGGAGCAAGTCACAGGCCAGGTGGGGCTCTGTAGGTCACCGTGTGGACTTGGGGTTTTTCTGAGTGAGATGAAGAGTCCACAGAGGTTTGACTGGAGGAGTGACACAGTCTGACTTGGAAGACCAGAGGGATGGACCAGAAGCCCCTCCCTATCTGCGGCTCCCACTTCCTGTCTGTGTGAGGTGCCTCTTGGCAGAGGAGGCCCTGCAGGGAGCAGCACACAGACTGACTTTCCAGCAAGTGTAAGGGTTGTGACATGCTGGAGAGCCTTCATGCTGGTTTTTTTTTTCAATATTTTATTTATTTATTTGATAGAAATCAAAAGTACGCAGAGCGGCAGGCAAAGAGAGAGAGGGGCAAGCAGGCTCCCCACTGAGCAGAGAGCCTGATGCGGGGCTCGATCCCAGAACCCTGGGATCAGGACCTGAGCCGAAGGCAGAGACTTTAACCCGCTGAGCCACCCAGGCGCCCCAATACTAGTTTATTCTTAAGCCACAAATCCTTAGAAGTTCACTCGAGTATGTGTTCCATTCTTTGTTACTGTTTCGGAGGAGAGGTCCACAAAGCCACACTCGATTGTCACCGTGTCTGATGGCGGCGCTTTGCCTGCCTCCGGTGTGGACAACTAGATAGTTGGGACTGTGTCACATACACAGGGGTAACGCTCTGGATCACATCTGAGCAGAAGTCCCATTTGCTGCTGGTGACATCACGGCGACGTCTGAAGGTTGATGGGGTTTAGATAGGAGTCTGAGGGCTCTCTGCAATGAAGAATCCGCCTGCCCAGGCTCATGTGCTCTAGCCCCACGGGAGGGCACCGTCCTGGAGACATTTCAGTCTGAGGGTCTGTGATCTTACCAGAAGGAAAGCTGGCCTCTGGGTGGCCGAGGTGGAGCTGGCCCCCACCAGGGGGGTAAATGGGTACCGCTCCCTGGAATTACCCCTTTCAACACTCCAGGCTCTTGTGTCCCCATATGTCTCAAGGGCCTGGTGCAGATTACTTCCCCAGATGGTTTGAAAAATAAAAATTATCTGCCAAAACAAAAGTTCTGTAGAAACTCTGCGGTGTGGTTTTACCCCTTTTGCGGCTCGATGTCCTGGTATAGACCCCTCTGCCCACATCATGTGCTGGGTGCTGGCTTGTGGGGTGCCTTCCACAAAGCGAACCTCTGCCTGTGATTTCACCCCGTTCTTCCAGGTCTACGGGCTGCTGGACACCCTAGTGACTGACCTGATGGTCCTGGCTGACGAGCTCAGACCCGTAAAGGATGTCGAGGAGACTTTGCGTCTTTGCACCTGACTCATGTGGCCCAGGGACCTTCTGGGAAACTGGTTCACAAACAAATCAATAAAGAACCTTCACGTTCCCACCACTTTCTTTAGGCCTTCACGTCTTGGACGTTAGATCTCGATGAGGGCAGCTCATGGCCTGGGTCCCCTGTGTCCCACCTGCCTCAGATTCCCCTCCTCCTAGTTCCCGGAGCCATCCAACAAGAGGAAGGAGAGACACACCTGGAAGGTGATGTGTGGGATAATGAGCAGAAGAGTAGGCTGGCACCAGGATAAGGAATGAATCAGGTGACAGGACAGACAGCATCAGCCCTCGAAATCCTTGCCTCTGACCTCACTTGGCTCACACTTTTGGGGTCACGCTTCCTGGAACCAGGTCTTCCCCAAGTGTTATCACCCAGCATGACCAAGTGTGAGACCAGGAGAACTGGACCCCATGGGGCCTGGCTCCCTGAGATCCTCCCACTTCCACTGGGTCAAGGGCCAGGTCCCTGTCCCTGGGGACCATGCTCACCACACTGTAGGACCCTAGAGGCCAGATCCCCATGTCCTCAGCAGCCTGTCTCATCCCCTCCTCATGGCAGGCCAGTTGGCCCCCCTGGAACCACTTTTTGCCTGAAAAACAGCCTCTGACATGCTTACCCCCTTGTTCAGAGAAATGGGAAGAGGACAAGAGGTGGTTCCTGGAAAGGAAAGGCGGCTTTCAGCTCAGACTCAGTTCCCAAGTGGCTTTCAGCTGAGTGGGCTCCAGGCTCCCAGAGTTGGGAGAGCAACTTGGCTAATGCGGGGCAGAGATGTGGGCGGGAGGTGGAGAGGTGGCGGCAGCCTCCCACCAGCCTGGTTTTGCATTTGGCTGGATTTTGCGTTTGGCGCCTCTGATAAAAACCTCACAGGCTTCAGCATCCTCTAGTTGAAAGTGGGAGGAGCTTTGGAGAGAGCAGGTCACTCCATTTCTCAGAGGCAGAGAGGGGCTATGCCTGGAGCCTGGATGCCTCCTTCAGGGTGGCTGAGGGGGCCAGGGGGAGCGCACAAAAAACAAATGCACCAAAAGGTCAGCCCTCCCCCCAGTGGTCTTCCTGGTCCAGGGGAGATGGGTAGGAGTGGGGCGGGTGTCGGAGCCCCACACCCCCCCACCCAATTTCCTGTTGAGGCAGGGGAAGGGTTAACTTGCTGCAGGGTGGGAGTGGGCCACCAGCCCCTACTCTGGATCTGTGCCTCCCAGGGACAGCCAGCTGGCAGTCCTCCCACCCCCGAAGGTGCCGCCTGCCCAGCCAGCAGGAAGGGGTTAACAAGCCCAGCGCTTCCTCCTGTGTCCTGTTACTGCTGAGGCAGACCTGCCCGGCCAGCTGAGCAACTTTCCTCCGAGTGCTGCCTGCCGGCCGGGCGGCTAAAACACCACCAGGCAAGAGGCAGAGCCGCAGCCCGTTCTGGGGACCCTGCCACCACCCTTCCAAGGGGTCTGCGCCTCCTGGGAGAGAGAGGGCATCTCCAGGACCCCGGTCCACGGTGGATGGCTCTGGGGACGCTCCCGAGGCTGTGCTATCTCCCTGCTGAGCGGGTCGGAAGGTCATTGCAGAGGCTGCTCACGGTCCCGGGGCTGGGGCCAAGGGAGCCTGCACCAGAGGTAAGACGGCCCCTCCCTGGCAGCCGCGGTGCCTCTCATGGAAGGCTTGGGGCTTAGTCTCCCTCCCAGGTCCCAGGGAGAGGGGTGAGGAGGACAGGGCCACAGAGGATCCTGGAGGCTTCCTGCCTGCTGCCCCTCCCTCCCTCCCTGCAGCCCCCTGGAAGCAGGACTCAAGGGCTGGCTCCCTACCCTGGGGCCAGCATCTTTGGCAGCATTCCCTGGTGTACTCCCATTCCCCTCTGCCCGCCCCTCCTCCTCAGCCCCAGGGAAGCCCCCACCCCATTCCAGGGTTCTAGGACACAGCCACTTAAGCTTAGAGCTCTAGCTCACACACCTGTCCGTCCACTGGCATGAGTTACTCACTTCCATCCCCTCGTGCCCCCCCCACCCATGGCTCCCTTTGACCTGATGCGGGGCAGGGGCTGGAGCTGCCCTAGTGGAGGATGGAGGATGGGAGGCACTCCGGGCTGGTGGGGCACACTCACACTTTGGCCAAACTCTTGCACGTGACTCAACATATCTAAGCTCTTTCCTTCTCCCTGAACCACCCCCCTCCGGGGATGCCCTTTATTTCCTTAGCCCTGACATTTTCCCCAGTCCTAGAAAAAAAAAAACCCTCTCTGTAAAGTTCTCCTTGGCACCCTCTATAAAGCAGAGAGCAGAGACTTGTACCTGGTGACCTGTCCCCACACCCCCACCTCCCCACTCTGCCCGCTACCCTCCTGCCTCGGGGGAGGGGAGGCCACCCACCCCATGTCTGAATGAGCCTCTCAGGCTCTGCCTTCTCAGTGTCCTTCCCTCCACCTGACAGGGTCTGGCTCAAGGTCACTGCAGTAATTCCATATCCGCTTGCCCAGGCCTGCCGCTGCCGCCACTGGCTGCTGGTTTTCTGTTTCACTCCCTTTTATTTCTGGGCATATTGTGTTCGATAAAACCCTGGGCTTGTAACACCGCTGGCAAGGCTCCCAGATGCTCCTCCCGTGTTCCTTCCCTCCCTCCCCCCTCCTTTCCATGCTCCCTGGGCCTCACCCTGCCCCCCTCTTCCTCCCCACCTTGTCCCTTTTAACTTTAGGGGAGGGAAGCCCAGGCACCTTCCTGGGGCTTCTGATCCCTCCCTTCCCCCAGCTCCAGCAAAGGTGTTTCGAGAAGGCTCCACCATCCCCCGCTTCTAGAAGGAGAGTCCAGGCTGGGCTGCAGGGTCCATGCTGAGGGCCCCTCCCAGTACCTCAGGCTGGGCTGAAGGGCTGGGGAAGCCAGGCTCTGATAGGGCCGCTGGTGGAGTCAGGATGTCAGACTGGTTTTGCTGGTTTCTGTGGCCAGCCCTGGGAGGGGTGTGCACTCAGGGCGGGCTGTGGGGCACAATTATTTCTCATCTTGCCTCTTGCCACCCTCCAGCCCACCGGGTTGGGGAGGGAAAGATGGGTCTGAGTCACTAGTGAGGGGGAGGGCAGGACTTAAACAAGCGTTGGCTGTGGCATCCCCACAGAAGGCCTGCCAGGCTGGACGGACAGACAGCAGACAGAAGGTAGGCAGGCTTCTAGCCGGCATTCCATCCGCCTGGTGTCCCACGGGATCTCCTCCTCCGGGCCCAAGCTCTCCCAGGCACTTGGGCCCTGAAGAAGCCGGCCAAGGCCTGCTGGCTGGTTTGAACTGAGCCCAGGGCTAGCCAGGCTGGGTGGAGGGGAAGTCCGGATTGGGGTTGGGGCGGGGGGGGGGGGGGGGGGGGGGGGAGGGGGGCAGGACAGGCAGCCTCTGACTCCCAGGGTAGACCCGAGAGGTGCAGTCTCCATGGGTGGTGATATTGGTGGGGGGTCATAGCTGGTGTAGACACTCTGTGGGTCCAGCCTGTGTGCGGATGTGTGTGTGTGTGTGTGTGTGTGTGTGTGTGTGTGTGTGTGTGTGTGTGTGTTTGTATACCCATACGAGAGAAACAGCTGTGGCATGAGGATTCTGGTTTGGGTTTCTGGTAGGGCCCTGGGAAAGCTTTTTTCTGTCTTGAGCCTGAGTTTGGTTTCCCCGGATGGCCTGGTCCTGAAATTGGGGGGTGGGAAGGTAGCAGGCTGACCCTGCTTACCACTCGGCTGGGGAATCAGGGGTCTGCCACGCACCTAGGACTCAGGTTTGGGGTGCTCAGACCAAGCCTTGCCTTCAGGGAGCTCACATTCTGGCTGAGATGGAATTGAGACAATAAAGTAATCAGATGAATTAATTACAAAACCAGTAACCCTGTCAATTAAGTATCATATTTGTCTCTAGAGACCTAGGTGTTGGTCCCAGCTCTGCCCAGCTTATACACCGCTGAAGGCAGGCCATGTCCCCTCCCTGACCTCAGTGCTCTCCTGTGTACTACAGGGGTGGCAGTGACTAGGTCTCTTTGAGAGGCCAGGGCCCACTTCCTGCCCCAGACTCCTCTCTGGGCTTCTGGCCCAGCTCAAGTATTTCTCTGGGAGCTACCCTTCCTCACCCTGCCGCTTCCCCTTCCCTTCAGACCTCCAGCTGTCACCTCCACTGGGAAGTCCCCCCCTGATTTTCCTAGCTTGGGTACTCCTGGGCATGCCCATGCTCCACTGAGTTGTCTGTGCCCCCGCAGCTTGATGTGTGGGGGCCAGGACTTGTGCTCTGGGCCTGGCTCAGTGTCAGGCTCAGAGAAGGCCCCAGGAACTAGGTGTTGAAAGAATTAAGGTGCACAGACTTATGCTGTGAGAAATGAGGAGAGTGGAGGCGACGGAGCTGGAAAGGATAGGTCCTAAGCTAGCTCCTGGCAGACATGGGAGCCAGAGCCCAGCAGGAGCAGGGTGGGCAGGCATTCCTAGGGGTGACTTTCATGTCTCTTGCAAAGGGCAAGGGCTGGGTGAGGGAGAAACGTGTGTTGCCCGGGGTAGCTCTGTGAACCTCACTTCCCCGTCTGTGAATGGAGGTAATAATCTCATCTTTGTAGTGTGACTGTGACCAGCAATGAGCACACGAAACTAGAAGTGCCTGCTGAATAATATGTAAAATAAGAAATATAAAAATAAATGCCTGCCAGAGGGGGACTCCTGGCCGCAGGGACCCCTGGCCAGTCCTTCGGTCCGTGGCTGGGTGGCTGTCGCGGGGAGCCATCACCCCTGAGTTCTGTCTCTCTCTTGCTCAGACCCATGTGGAACCCAAGGATGCAGCCGCCCTGCTGAGAGCACAGCGGCCCATCTCTGGAGACCGTGACCTCGAGACGGTGGCCCTTGGCCCTCCACCTCCGGCTGGGGCGGGGGCCGCCCATCTCCAAGTCCCCAGCCATGACGACCTCTGCACTGCGGCGCCAGGTCAAGAACATCGTGCACAACTACTCGGAGGCAGAGATCAAGGTGCGCGAGGCCACCAGCAATGACCCGTGGGGCCCGCCCAGCTCGCTCATGTCCGAGATCGCCGACCTGACCTTCAACACAGTGGCCTTCGCAGAGGTCATGGGCATGCTGTGGCGGCGGCTCAACGACAGCGGCAAGAACTGGAGGCACGTGTACAAGGCGCTGACGCTGCTGGACTACCTGCTCAAGACGGGCTCTGAGCGGGTGGCCCACCAGTGCCGCGAGAACCTCTACACCATCCAGACGCTCAAGGACTTCCAGCACATCGACCGCGATGGCAAGGACCAGGGCGTCAACGTGCGTGAGAAGGTCAAGCAGGTGATGGCCTTGCTCAAGGACGAGGAGCGCCTCCGGCAGGAGCGAACCCACGCCCTCAAGACCAAGGAGCGCATGGCGCTGGAGGGCACGGGTATCGGCAGCGGGCAGCTGGGTCTCGGGCGCTCTCGCGGTTCCCCATCCTCCTACAATTGTGAGTGAGCCCCAGGGCTGGGGCTGGGGGGGTGGTGGCCCAGGTTCCAAGGACTGTCACCAGCATTCAGGGAGATGGGGAATGGAGCCAGGGAAGGCAGGCGCCTGGCACAGCAGTATCCTAACTGCTGGTCCGGGAGCTGCCGAGGGGGAGTGGTGGCCGCAGCCCAGGCTCTGTGGTCTGGTACATGCCGTCTTCTGCCCCTTTTCCAGATTGAGTGATCTAGAGGGCCGCCTCTCTCAATCTCTGCTTCCTCATCTGAATTAGGGAAAATCTTATCTTCTCCAGTTGTTGGATGTGAGAATCAAGTGAGACCAAGCCCAGGAATGCCGTTGGCCTTGTGCCCAGACACATGGCACCGGGCGCTCCATCAGGGGCATTCCTTGTGACCCCCTGCTCAAGGGCACTGTCCTTGAAAACAGGGGTGGCTGCCGAGCCATTCTGGACTCTTGACGGCATGGCCTTGACTGACCGGAAACTTGAAGCCTCCCCCCTCACTGGACCCCAGGCAGGATGGGACCCCCCTACTGGAAGAGTGCAGGAGCTGCAGGAGGGGACCTGGCTTTGAGCCTTACTTCAGGACCCCAGCCAGGCCACCCTGAGCTATTGGCACATCTGTAAAGTAGGGACGGGAGTCTCTGATGGGATAGATTGGCAAACCTTACACAAAGCGCCAGGCACGCCGCCTGACCCCCTGAAGTCCTCAATGGCCAGTTGTTAGTTTCTCTCTCTGAGCCTTAGCTTCCTGGTTGGTGGGGGGGGAGGGCACAGGCACCTCTGTGGTCACAGAAGCCACCCGTGTGGTTGTTGCAGCCTCCTCCTCATCCCCCCGCTACACCTCGGACTTGGAGCAGGCCCGGCCCCAGACGTCAGGAGAAGAGGAGCTGCAGCTGCAGCTGGCCTTGGCCATGAGCCGGGAGGAGGCTGAGAAGGTGAGGCTCCTGGGGTAGCCTGGGAGGCCCCACAGCTGGGTTGACGTTGGCATGGAGGGTGGGTGAGGGGGGAGGAAGGAAGGGTATCCCAAAGGCCCGCACCCTTGACTCCTAGGCTCCTCCACTCTGGGTCCCAAGACCCCGGCCCGACTCCCAAGAACAGCACGGGGCCTGTCCTTGTCCCCGTGACTGTTCTGGCAGGGACTTCCTCCCTGCCTCCCGTCGTCCCGTCTGACGGGGCCTAGTATGGGCCATGAGTGCCTAGTTGGTTGAGGGTACTTGTGTGTCTCCCGGGCCTGCTGTGGCCTCATGGAAGGGAAGCAGTGAGTGGGCAGAGATAAAGTGACCCCACAACCCCTGGCACAGGCCGTCCTTTTGAGGGGACAGGGACATCCTCTCTGCCATCACCTCTGTGAATCCAGGTAGACTGGGCCGGCAGCTGGACCTCCCATGGCAGGGCTTTTGGGGGGCACTCAGAGAACCCAGAAGAAAAGGATCAGTCTTCTGGATTTTGAAACTGGTTGCAGATCCAGGCAGGGAGAAGGCCACACACACCTTGCTGCCTGGGAATGGGCCTCTCACCCCCACCCCGGGTGGGCACTTCTCTCTCCATCCCTCTTCTCCCTGCCGGGCTATGTTGCCCTCCCACCCGGGAGTGGGAGCACTGGGCCCTGTTCACCCCTCTCTTCCTCCCTCACAGCCGGTCCCCCCAGCATCCCACAGGGATGAGGATCTGCAGCTGCAGCTGGCTCTGCGTCTGAGCCGGCAGGAGCATGAGAAGGTAGCGGGCCAAGCCTCCTGTGCTGGTGCAGGGGCTGGTGTAGGAGCAGGTGCAGGTGTTGGTGTAGGAGCAGGTGCAAGTGCAGGGGTTGGTGTAGGAGCAAGTGCAGGGGCTGGTGTAGGAGCAGGTGCAAGTGCAGGGGCTGGTGGAGGAGCAGGTGCAAGTGCAGGGGCTGGTGGAGGAGCAGGTGCAAGTGCAGGGGCTGGTGTAGGAGCAGGTGCAGGTGTTGGTGTAGGAGCAGGTGCAAGTGCAGGGGCTGGTGTAGGAGCAAGTGCAAGTGCAGGGGCTGGTGGAGGAGCAGGTGCAGGTGCAGGGGCTGGTGTAGAACCAGGTGCTCGTGCAGGGGCTGGTGTAGAACCAGGTGCTGGTGCAGGGGCTGGTGCAGGTGCTACACAGGCACTAACCAGGCTTCTCCTGCTTCACCGAGTGGTCCTGCTATGCCTAACCTCTCTCTCACTGCACTCTTCTCAACTCCAGCTCCAGTCCCCTCAAGTCCAGCCTGGGCTGCTCATGCCGTCCTCACTCCTCTTGCCTTCTGCAGGAGGTGAGGTCCTGGCGGGGAGATGACTCCCCTGTGGCCAATGGTGCTGGGGCTGGGGTCCGCCGTTGGCAAGACAAAGAGCCGGAGAGAGAAGAGAGAAAGGAGGAGGAGAAGCTGAAAACCAGCCAGGTAGGGAGAGGCTGCCGTGCCTGGGCTGAGCCTGCGACATGAACTGAGTTGGTATCTGTAGAGTTTAGAACCACACTTCATATATGGTAAGCGCTGTTTAGGCATTTATTGAATGAAAACGGGAGTGGAGGGGTGTAGTAGTCCCCAGTCCCAGACCTCACGGGCTGATGACTGAGCAGACAGCAAAGTGGGATACAAAGAATTCTGATCTGAGGCCCCTGGATTCTGGGTTTGCTGCCACTCTGTCTTGGGGCACATCACTGTTATAGCCTCAGTTTCCCCCTTTTTGTTGGACAGCCCCACCTCTGGTGTTCCAGGATTATGTGATGCTGTGGATGCAGCTGGGGCGGGGGCAGGGGCACAGGCACGTGGTACTGACAGTATCTTGGGCTTATACACATACTGTCCAAGAACAGGGGAGTGGGTAGCTGCTGGGAACAAAGCCACCCTCCAAAGCAGTGGATGCTAACCCTAGGGTGTGTCTGTCCCCTTTCTGCCCATGTTCACAGTGGCTAGTTTCTGACCTAGGAAGGCAGACTGGTCATAAAACCTGTCTTTAGCACCGATGGGCTGGGGATCAGGACAACTGAAGAAGGGGTCAGGCAGGCCTGGGCTTATCCCAGCTCTGCCTCTCCCCAGCTGTGTGACTTCATGCAAAGCATCTCCACTCTCTGGGCCTCAGCTGGCACATCTGTAAAATGGGCACACCACTACTCACACAACCTACTGCACAGGCTTGTCATGAAAATCAGGCACTAAATGGATGAGGAAACATTTCATAAACTGCAAAGCACTGTACAGAGATGAGGGATCATTAGTAGATGTTTGTGAAATGAATAAAGGAAAGAATGAGCTGGACCGAGGGAGACAGGCAAGGGACCGCCCTTCCTCTGGTCTCACCCACTTCTGAGCCACGGCTGCCTCTCCCACTCCACAGTCCTCCATCCTGGACTTGGCAGACATCTTCGCACCCACCCCGGCCCCGCCCTCAACCCACTGCTCCGCTGACCCATGGGACATCCCAGGTGGGCATGCAGGGCTGCAAGATGTTCCCAGGCTGGCCCCAGAAAGCCCCGTCCTCTCCAGCCATTTGCTGGCACCTCCTCCCCATAGCTGAGGACCATTGGCAAGTCACTCACCCCTCTGAACCTCAGCTTCCTCTGGGACGTGGGGTTGTAGTGAGGGATGGGAGAGCACGTCTGAAGAGCCCACCTCATGGAAAACTCAGAGATGTTCTCTCATGTCACCCTGCCTTCCGGCCCCAGCCCATCCCTGACTGGGAAGGTGGCCTGAACTGTCCGTCCCTGGGAGTCCAGGCTCCTGGCATAACTTGGTCAACAGGGACTCCAGCTTGCTGGGTCAGTCCTGAGTCAGCATCTCATTTGTGAGATGGGACCCTTAGCCTCCCAACTTGGTCTGGGTAACTGGGAAGGGCCCTGGACTGGATATAAAGGTGGGCCTGAGGTCATGTCTGTGCTGTTCCTATTTTAGGTCTCAGGCCGAACACAGAGCCCAGTGGCTCCTCCTGGGGGCCTTCTGCGGATCCCTGGTCTCCTGGTCCCTCAGGAAGCACCCTGTCCAGAAGCCAGCCCTGGGACTTGCCCCCTCTGCTCTCCTCCTCTGAGCCCTGGGGCCGGACCCCAGTGTTGCCCGCCAGACCCCCTTCCACAGACCTCTGGGCACAGAACTCCCAACACAAACTCCCCAACACTGGGGCTGACCCTTGGGGGACCTCAGTGGAGATCTCCAGTGCACCTGGTAAGCAGAGGGCCAGAGGGTGTGGGTGAGGGGCTGGAGGACTTCTGGGTCCCCTCCCTCCAGTGCCAAAGGGCAGCACATCCTGTCCGTGTTAAGAGGGCTGCTTACCTGAAAGGGGTCAGACCAGTGCCTGCCCTTTTTGCCAACCCACCTCCTCTCCCTCTTCCTCCTTGGCCAGCTCTAGGTGGTACTTCACCGTTTGACCCATTTGCCAAACCTCCAGTATCCACAGAGACCAAGGAGGGGCCAGAGTGTGCCCAGGCCCTGCCCTCTGGGAAGCCCAGCAGTCCCGTGGGTAAGCAGGAGGCAGGGGATGATACAGCTCTGGGGAATGAGGGGGCCACCCACAAGTGACCACTGCCCTCTCCTTCCACAGAGTGACCATTCCCTCTCCCTACCAATGAGTTCTATCATCTCTGTTCCAGAGCTGGACCTGTTTGGAGATCCCATCCCCAGTTCCAAGCAAAATGGCACCAAGGAGCCAGATGCCTTTGACCTGGGTGTGCTGGGGGAGACGCTAACCCAGCCCAGCCAGGAGGCCCGAGCATGCCGGACTCCAGAGTCTTTCCTGGGCCCTTCAGCCTCCTCTTTGGTCAACCTTGATTCATTAGTCAAGGCGCCCCAGGCTGCAAAGACCCGAAACCCCTTCCTGACAGGTAGGACACCCCTTGTCCCTGCTGGGTCTCAACACTGGGGCCCCCCTGCTCTCTCCATCACTCTTTTCAGAGGCCGGCCCCTGCCCTAAAAATCTTACTCTTCTTCCCTATTTCTGAGATTCCAGATCTTGCCTTCCCCCCACCCCACCCACACCCGCATTTAGGGCTGTGTCCCCTCATGAGCCCCAAGCTGCCCACCCACTCTCATTCCGCAGGTCTCAGCGCTCCATCCCCCACCAACCCCTTCGGTGCGGGCGAGCAGGGGAGGCCGACCCTGAACCAGATGCGCTCCGGGTCGCCGGCGCTGGGCTTGGCGGCCAGCGGGCCGGTCGGGGCGCCCTTGGGCTCCATGACCTACAGCGCCTCCCTGCCCCTCCCGCTCAGCAGCGTGCCGGCCGGCGTGACCCTCCCCGCCTCAGTGAGCGTCTTCCCGCAGGCGAGCGCCTTCACGCCGCCAACCGCGAGCCTGCCGCAGCCACTGCTGCCTACGTCGGGTTCCGCCGGGCCGCTGCAGGAGCCCCCGCAGGCCGGCACCAACCCCTTCCTCTGAGCGCAGCCCCGCCCCGCCCCCGCCTCCGCGGCGCAGGCGCGCGAGCTCCCCACCCTCTGCGGGGCGGGGCGGGATGGGGCGGGGCTCTCGCCCCAGGACCCGCCCCAGGAAGCCCGGAATGGCTGAGACTCCGCCCTGCGGCCAGCGCAGGCGCTCGTCCCGGCCTCCGCAGCCCCTCCGCCGCTCCGGGGGCCCGAGACTGAAGACTTCCCGGGACTGAGAGCACGCCCGCATCGTGAAGACTGGAGCCCCTTCCTCAAATCCCACCCGGTGGACTTTTTGCGAGGCGTGGCCGCTGGGTCAGGACCACAGCGCGAATCTCCGGCTGCAGTAGAAACGAGTGCTCCTCGGTGTGGGGTGCAAAAATGCTCCCACTTTCCGTACAACCCCCACAGCCTGGCACCTTCGCTTCCAGAGGCTCCCCAGGCTCTCACTCATGCTCTCGTTTCATTCATTTACCACAGATCAGCACTGGGGATGATCTCATGGCAGGGAACAATAGGCAGGTGTTCCCATTCCTTACGCACTCATTCTGTGCTAAGCACTTTAGACAGATTATTTAATTTAATCCTTACAGCAGGCGTCTGAGGTAGGTGATGCTATTCCCACTCAAGACTGGCTACATCATTTGTGGGGCCCGGTGCAAAAATGAAGAGGCGGGACCCTAGTTCCAAACTAAGAATTTCAAAACGGGAGCCGCGGAGCATTAAACCAAGTGCATAGCCCTTGGTCTTGCTCTCATTTTATACAGGAGGAAACAGGCTCAAAGAGGTTAAGCGGCATGCTCAAAGTCACAAAGCTAGCAAGGACTTGGGGCTGGGATTCAGACTTGTCTGGCTCCAGGGCCCTGAGCTCCCAGGCTGGGCCCCAGGTTTCATTTGCAAATATTGACCTGTTGTGAACAAAGCCGGGCTCACCTGGGAGAGATCCAAGAATTGCACAGCGGCCTCCAGGAGCTCAGAACTCAGTGGGGAGACAACCCCGGTACTGGAGCCCTGGTGATCCTTTGTTTTACTGAGTCACCTTAAATCTGGCTCTACCCTCTGCCACCGTCCTTCACTAGGGCAAGAAATTCAATCTCAGCCCTGCCAGAGCGCGTGACCCCTCCTAGGGGCTTATGTAAGGTCTGAGAAACCAAGAGAAGAAGGGGCAGGGCCTGGTACCTCGTCCGGAGGCCACCATGGTCACCCTCATTCCCTTTCTCCTCAATGCTTTCCCACTACTGAACCACCTGACACTGATTTGTCCTCAGCGCTCAGGGTCTGGCCCTGCTACCAGCCCCCACCTTTTTGGGTCACTGAGGTAAAACAGCCTTCCATAGACCAGAAACACCGGAAGTGGAGGGCGGAGGGCTATAATGCTGCTCACTTTCTTAAGTGGAAGGGGGACTGGGGAAAGGCGCTACTTTTTGTTTGTTTTTTTTTTGCTTTGGAGGGATGGAGGCTGTGACTGTTACAGGCAGGACAGACAAGAGCACCTGCTTAGAGGAGTCAAACAGGCAGAGTTCAAAACTCTGCTCCAAGATTTGCACTTAACAATAATCACTTAGTAATAAGTGGTTATGCTCCCTGACCTTGAGTAAATTACTTAAACTCTCTATGACGCTGTGCCTCCATTTCCTTACTTGTCAAACGGGAACAAGAGTTCTTTCCTTATGAGGTTGCTGTGTGGCTCCTCCCAGACCAGTGTCCATTGGCCCAGGGCCCACCTTCTTCAGAGACTACCCATGAGCAATGAGCCCGTCATACCCCTCATTCCTGGTCTCGCCAGACAGTGCCCCCATCCGGCTTCTGCCACACACACCCGGGAGGTCTCTATCCTTGTTGGTCCCTGACTTAACCCGTTGCCCCTCCCCTATCTCCTCTTCTACCCTGGCTCTCCCTTGTGGACTTTCCTGAGGACTCCCAAGGGGTGCTGCCTGACCCCCACAAAGAAAAGATTTGTAGCCTTGCTCCCTGTAGCTATAGCTACTTCTGGACCATTTGCTTCCTGTAAGAGTCTTCCTTCCTGGAGGCTGGAGGCACTGGGCAGTCCCACCTGCCCTCCACCCAGGGCTGGGCTCCACCTCATTCTCACCATGCTTCAGTCTTGGCTCACCATCTTACCCAGATCTTGCTTAACCCTGCGTGACTCCATTGTTTAAGAGGATGACCTTGACCTCTCAGCTACCCTTACCCATGGTCACTCTTTTGGCCTTGGCATCACCCTAAATTCTTTCACAGGCTTCCTCTTCTCTGATCTTAATCTCATTCCTTCCAGGGAGCACCCACCAGACCCTCTTCCTGCTAAACTTTCTCCCTCCCACCCACAACCTTCTCAGAGATCTCTGCTCTCCTTCTTGTCAGTTGCCTTCTCTCAACCAAATCCTTCCCCTTGACATTTGCTGTACTTAGCCTCATCCATCTTGAAAGTCTTTCCATCTTTCCCGTCATATCAAGGGGACATATCTATGTCCCCTTCCTTTCCCCTCCTCCTGACCCACTCCAGTCGGCTTCTGCGGCCAGCCCCACCTCACTAGAACAGTCTGTCAGGCCCACCCAGTAGCCCGTGTTGCTGAAGCCAGTAGGCCTTTTTCTGTCCCATCCCAGCCGTCTATCCCAGAATCCAACCATGAGGACCCTTCCTCCTTGCAACTCTGTCCTGTTGCCTTTGGGACACCACCCTCTCCTGGTGTTCCCTGGACCCTCTGGTGGTTCTGTGTTCCATGGGTGCACCCCTGAGTTCCCTGAGCCCAGACCTGTGCCTGCTTCTCTCCTTGTGCTGCTCCCTGGATGGGCCCTTCCATGCCTGCCCTGTCTGCACACTGAACCCTCCGATTCCTCCCACCAACCTCTCCTCACTACGTTCGTTCTCTCCACATGTGCATCTCAAGGGCACCTCCAACCAACCTCCCCAAAACTGACCTTACGAACCCCCACCTGAGCCTCTCTGTGCCCCCTTCTCAGCAAATGACCTCACCCCTCAGGGTCAGCCCTGCTCTGCAAACCAGTCTTGGCACCTCCTTCTCCCTCACTGCCAATCCTGAGGATGTCTCCTCCTCTACAGGCTTCAAGACTCTTCTCACAACCTCTGCCTCCACGTGCAGACCTCCACCCCCTCTGCTGGGTCCTGCCAGGGCCTCCTAATCAATCTTGTTTCCTCTTGTGCCCCTTTTCAGTCCATTCTTCACCAGGAAGCCAGAGGGACCTTTCCAATGTACAGGGTCACTCCTCTGATCAGGGCCCTTCATTATCTTTCTTCTCTCATCAACAACCAAAATGCCTAACTCACAGTTCTTGAATCCCTCCAGGACCTGGTGCTTGGCCTCCTCCGAACACATCATCTCTCCCATCTCTCTCTGCTTTGCTCTCTGCCCTGCAGCCATGCCTGCTTTCCCCATTTCCTCAGCCCTGACTCACTGCTATGCCACAGGGCCTTTGCACATCCATTCTTCCTGCTTCCACAGCACTCCCCCCAGCACAGCCCTCTCCAGACCCCAGCCTCTTGTTCTTCCACAGCGGCTACGCAAGTGTGATTTCCTCAGGGAAGCCTCTCCTGCCTCGCCTCTCCCACCGATCAGGCTCCTTGTTAAACTTAGTCATGGCACTTCTCACAGTGGGTGGTTGTGCATTCATGTGTGTGGCTGTCATTCACTTCTGTCGCCTTCAACAGACTGAGCAACACAGGGGCAGGAGCCTGGTCCCTCTCCACCCACCACTGTACCTAAGCAGAGTGCCTGGCAGGCAGTAGGCACTCAATAAATATTGGCTGAATGTAGCAAATGAGACAAGTGTGTTAAGTACATGATAGGACACGACGTTGGCTCATCCTTATTATTCAGGGAAGCCTTCTTGGAGTGGGCGGGATTTGCACAGGACCTTGGGATGGAGCCGCAGAGCCCAAGCTCACTGGCCAGATGGGTTTGGATAAGCCATGCCTTCTGCTCACGCATTTCTCATTTGTAAATGGCGAGGGTTGGACAAAACGACCTGAGGCTCTGGCATCCCACGGCTCTGACAACCTCACAACCCTCCATGGTAGCAGCTGGTTTAGGTCTAGCGGAGTCTGACCAGTTTTGTGCACAGACCCCCATCCTCCTGAGCGCGGGCTGCCCGGGCCGCCATCCCACGCTCGGCCACCGGGCGGCGCGCGGAGACCAGCCACGCGGCGGCCGGAGTCTCGGCGAAGACCCGCCCGGGGCTTGGTGGGTGCCGTGGCCCGCCCCTCGCAGCTTGCTGGCCTTCCTCTCAGTCCGAAAGGTCCTGGCCCCGGCTGCTAGCAGCTATGCTGGGCCCACGGGCCTGGCTGGGCCGCGGCTTCCTGCTGCCCCGCGCCGGGTGGGGCCTCGCCTTGAGCCGCAGTTACCAGCGGGTGAGTGGGCTGCTGAGGCGGGTCCTGCGCCTGAGGGGCCCCAGGATGGGTCCTCACTGCGCTGGTGCCTGCCCAGCCACCCCTCCTGCCTCCTCCCCACACCAGTCTGCTCCAGTGACCCGGCCCAGGCAATAAGGCCCTCCTTCTCCCCTTTCCGGGTCCCTTCCTGCTGCAGGGCTAGCTCTCTGGGGACTCTAATGACACCACCTCCAGGAAGCCTTCCTTGAACCCCAGTGCTGGGCCAAGGATCCTCAGCCACGTCACCCTGGGCTGATCTGTCACAGTCCTTATGGCTGCAGGGCCTGTCATTTAGGTCTGCCCTGTGGCGCCAGGCTCCCAGGCTGATTGATCCCCCAGAGGTCTGAGCCAGTTTCTGACTCCCTGGACCACCTGGGGGTCTGGCCTCATAGAATTGTCCAGAGGGTGGATGATGAGTAAGAAGGCCCCCAGTGTTGATTTTTCTCCTGTTGCCCCTCACCCTGTCCAGTCCCAGATCCACTTCTTGCCCTGTCTAGCCACCAGCCCCAGGCAGCCTTCTGCCCAGATCACCAACCCAGGCCTGCCAGAGAAATACCCAGAGCGGCTATCATGGAGAGGGGCCCTGTTGGCAGTTGGGGGGGTTGGGGGGCCCTGTTGGCAGTGGGGGGGGGGTTGGGGGGGTGGGGGAGGAGAATGGAGACTGAAGGACCATTCTACCCATTGTGACTCACCCTGACCTCACAGTCATCATCCTTCCCACCGCCAGGTCCGAGAGGTTGGGGGAGACTAACCTGGCAGAGAGCCCCCAATGAGTCACCTTTCTTCACCCCCCCAAAAACACAAGGGGGAGCACAAAGGCCACGGTCTCCCCCGTGGTTCAGAAAGGTGGGTTGGGCGGGGAGCCGGAGGTTCCGGGAGAGGGGACAGAGGACAGGGTGGGGTGGTATGGGCCTCTGGGGTAGGCCCTGGGGTGGGGGTGTCGGTAGAAACCCCTCACTTGACCCACCTGCCCATGTCAGGGGTAGCTCCTCCCGGGACAAGGACCGAAGTGTGACGGTCAGCAGTACAGTGCCCATGCCTGTTGGAGGGAAGGGAAGCCGGACCAGCTGCTCCCCATCCACACTCCAGAAGGTTCCCAACCGCCTGATCAATGAGAAGTCACCGTACCTCCTGCAACATGCTTACAACCCTGTGGACTGGTGAGAACCACTCCTGATGCCCTTTCCCCTGGGGGGGTGCAGCTGGGCTCTCAGCCCCTGCCCCCCCCACACCCTCCCATCCTGGGGCTAGTGAGTGATGCCCAACCCTGCCGGGCCTAGGTACCCCTGGGGACAGGAAGCCTTCGACAAAGCCAGGAAAGAAAACAAGCCAATCTTCCTTTCAGGTAAGGTAGCCACCTTCCCTGGGATGGCAGGAAAGGAGCAGTAGTGGATAGCAGAAGGGTCCTCTGGGCCTGGGGCCTCTTAGGAAACCTCCAACCAGTCACTGGTACCCCCTCCCTGCCCACCATGGCCCCATTCCAGTGGGGTACTCCACTTGCCACTGGTGCCACATGATGGAGGAGGAATCCTTCCAGAATGAGGAGATTGGCCGCCTGCTCAGTGAGGACTTTGTCAGTGTCAAGGTGGACCGGGAGGAGCGGCCGGATGTGGACAAAGTGTATATGACCTTCGTGCAAGTAAGCTCTCTTCCCCTTTACTGGGCCGGGGGCTTTCCGTGCACAGAGGGCCGCTCCCTTCACCCTCGCCCTCTCTCTGCCAGGCCACCAGCAGTGGCGGGGGCTGGCCCATGAATGTGTGGTTGACTCCCAACCTCCAGCCCTTTGTGGGGGGCACCTATTTCCCCCCCGAGGACGGCTTGACCCGCGTTGGCTTCCGCACGGTGTTGCTGAGGATACGGGAGCAGGTGGGTGTGCTCCCGGGGAACTGGGGGGTGGGGTGGGGACTGTGGGCGGGTGTGTGTGCTGACCTCCAGGCCCACCCCTGCCTTCCACAGTGGAAACAGAACAAGAACACTCTGCTGGAGAACAGCCAGCGTGTCACCACAGCCCTGCTGGCCCGCTCGGAGATCACCATGGGTGACCGGCAGGTGCCCCCCTCCGCTGCCACCATGAACAGCCGCTGCTTCCAGCAGCTAGATGAGGGCTATGATGAGGAGTACGGTGGCTTTGCAGAGGCCCCCAAGTTCCCCACGCCGGGTCCGTGCCTCTCCATGCCTGCCCCACCCCCATCCCAGCCCTCTGATGCCCATCCGGCCCATCTCTTCTGACCCCTGGCTGCGTCATTAACCACCTACTTTCCTGACGGACCAGTGAGCTCCTCACCGCCCCCGCCCCCCCACCTGCCAGGAGCTCTCTAGTGAAACCTAACTTCTGGTCTGAGCGGCAACCTCATGATACTGACCCGGGTAACGAAGTTCCGTCCTCCATGTTGACCATTGACCTTCAAACCTCCACGGTGTCCTGGGGAGACAGCTTGTTGAGTGAATCCCTAAGCCCAGCCTGGCCAAAGGCTTCCCGATCAGCCAGATCATTCCTCTGCCCCCCGGTGTCCCCCATGCTCTCACCCAAGCACTCTTGGTACCCACAGTGATCCTGAACTTCCTGTTCTCGTACTGGCTCAGCCATCGACTAACCCAGGATGGCTCTCGGGCCCAACAAATGGCCTTGCACACCCTGAAAATGATGGCTAATGGGGGCATCCGAGACCATGTGGGACAGGTGAGAGGGACTGGGCATTCCCTCAAGGGGGCAGCTAGAGGCAGAGGGGCGGGGGGCAGAGGCTGGGGTCAGCCTCCACCGCACGTCTTGCCTGGCACAGGGTTTCCACCGCTACTCCACGGACCGCCAGTGGCACATCCCCCACTTTGAGAAGATGCTGTATGACCAGGCACAGCTCGCGGTGGCCTATACGCAGGCCTTCCAGGTGACCCCTGAACCCAGCCCAGGGCAGAGACTTAGGCTGTCCACCTACCTCTGGCTGCCTCTCCAGGGCTTTCTTGGGGACTTGTGGCCCCCTGCTTAACCTCAACCCTAACTCCCTCCCATATGCCCAATCTCCCTCCCCACCCTCCTGGGAGAACGCTGACTGCCCTGTCTGTACCCAGGCCACCCCAGAGACCTCTGTTTACAGTCTCCTTCCTCCCGCCTCAGATCTCCGGTGACGAGTTCTACTCCGATATCGCCAAAGGCATCCTGCAGTACGTGGCTCGGAGCCTGAGTCATCGGGTGAGTGTCCACTGAGGCAGGTGGGCCTGGCTGCGGGAGGGCTTGGGGCCTCCACCGTCCTCAACACTGGGGCCGGCCAACTCTCCTCTCCCCCAGTCTGGAGGTTTCTACAGCGCAGAGGACGCAGACTCACCCCCAGAGCGGGGCATGCGGCCCAAAGAGGGTGCTTTCTATGTGTGGACAGTCAAAGAGGTCCAGCAGCTCCTTCCTGAGCCTGTGCTAGGGGCCACCGAGCCTCTGACCTCGGGCCAGCTGCTCATGAAGCACTACGGGCTCACGGAGGCCGGCAATATCAGCCCGAGTCAGGTGAGGATGCTTGGGGATAGGGGAGGGGTCCCGAGGTCCGGCAGGGGAGGGGGCTCCCTCTCACAGGAGCTGTTTTCCTCAGGACCCCAAGGGGGAGCTGCAGGGCCAGAATGTGCTGACTGTCCGGTATTCGCTGGAACTGACCGCTGCCCGCTTTGGCCTGGACGTGGATGCCGTCCGGACCTTGCTCAACACGGGGCTGGAGAAGCTCTTCCAGGCCCGGAAACATCGGCCAAAGCCACATCTGGACAGCAAGATGCTGGCAGCCTGGAACGGTGGGGTGGCCGGACCTGACGCCTTATCCCTGCTTACAGATTTACGCTTTGAGAAGCCCCTTGTAAATGTCAGGAACCTGCTAGATACCAATTCTCCCTTTAACCGGTTTATCACCCCCAATTTACAGATGAGCCAACTGAGGCTTGAAGAGCTTAAGTGACCCACCCCAGGTCATGCACAAGGGGCAAGAGCTCTTACCCATTCACCCCATTGTTCCAGAAAGGTGTTAGGTCTTTGGGGGTGGGGGTTGGGGCAGACATACCTGGAAGGGCCCGGCTAGCTTCTCACGACCAGCAGTGTCTCCGCCCTCCAGGACTGATGGTGTCTGGCTACGCTGTGACCGGGGCTGTCCTGGGCCTGGAGAGGCTGATCACCTATGCCATCAATGGTGCCAAGTTCCTGAAGAGGCATATGTTTGACGTGGCCAGCGGCCGCCTGATGCGGACTTGCTATGCGGGCTCCGGGGGAACCGTGGAGCACAGGTCAGAGGCGAGGCAGCCTGGGAAGGCTTGTCTCCCTGGGCATCCCAGGCCTATCTCTGCCCGTCTCCCTACCCCTTGGTAGGCTCCAATCCCAGCTCTGCCGTCCGCTCGCTGTGAGTTCTTAATTTCCTTGGACCCAGTTACTCACCCGGGAAATGGGCTAAAGACACCCACTGCGGAGGTAGATTATGAGGGTCCTGGCAAACGGCCTCCTCTGGGAAAGATGCTCTCTCCCAGGGCCTGACTCTAGCCCCTTCCCTAACGCCTGTCCCCCCAGCAACCCTCCCTGCTGGGGTTTCCTAGAGGACTACGCCTTCGTAGTGCGGGGCCTACTGGACCTGTACGAGGCCTCGCAGGAGAGCTCCTGGCTTGAGTGGGCTTTGCGGCTGCAGGACACGCAAGACAGGCTTTTCTGGGACTCCCGAGGCGGCGGCTACTTCTGCAGTGAGGCCGAGCTGGGGGCCGGTCTACCTCTGCGTCTGAAGGACGGTCAGTGGTGGGGGTGGAGCTGGCGTGAACCCCATTAGGGCTTGGTTTTCCCTGGGGGAGGAGGCGTAAGTGAAATGCAATGATCAAGAGCCGGCGTGGGTTCACATCGCCACCACCACTTACTAACCAGCTGACATGCAGTTGGTCTCATTATACTCCAGACCCTCAAGTTTCTTAATATGTGAGACAGAGCTCACGTCGGTACTATCTTACAGGGCAGACATAGAGATGGATTTAGCCATCGGTAGAAACACTGGGTAGCAGTAACTGGCGGGCCTGGATTCACATAGCACACAAGGCTCACCCTCACGAAATACAGCATAGCAGGGGAAATGCGGTAACAGATGATAGTAAGGACTAACGCAAGAGTGCGGGGATGGATGCGTAGTTACAACGTGAGTGACATCGGGAAGTAGGCGCCCGGGCCCCTTCTGCTTTAGTACGACTCCCCATCACCGGGTGTGTCTGGTCTGTTCATGGTCTCTCTCCCCAAGCTCCAATGTAATCATCTCAGGAGCAAGAATTTTCCTTTTCTTTCTGCAGCCCCGAAGTCTAGTGTCGGCTTGGCACATGGCAGGTGCTTCGTAAATGGTAGCCAAAGGAGTGAAAGGAACTGGGGAGAGAATGACAGTGGGGCCCAACTCAGCTAGGGGGAGGTCCGATCAAACCTGGGTCAGGCATCAATGAGCCAAGGGTTAGGAGAAGCCTGGAGGATGGGGGTTGGGGGATGGGGCCAAGGCCAGCAGAGTGGAGGCATCCATGTGGGCAAAGATGGATCCCTGCAGGGTCTTTTAGGCGTGGCAAAGAGTGGAAATCTCTGAAGGGTTTTAAGTAGGTTGTGATCTGGTCCAGTTAGGTCTAGGAATATCATTCTGACTGATGGTGCACAAGGGACCTTCAGAAGGGAGCAGGAGGACCTGGGTGACCAGTTAGGAGGCCGTTAGTGGCATTCAGTCCCGGCCAGGGCTGGCCATGGACAAGCTGGAAGTATGAGATGGGGAGAAGCAGTGGAATATTTGTCCCTTCTGGCCGCAGACCCAGTGGACTCTGGGTGAATTAGAAGCGGGGGGTGGGGAGGGGCGAGGACAATGGCTCTCTGGCTCGAGCAGCTGGATTGAGGAGTCCACAGTGACATGGGGGAGCTGGGGGACCAAAAGTTCACCCTGGAGCAAATGGCTGAGAGAGTGAAAGCTCAGCAAGTGTTGCTGGTGGCTTTCCCATCTCCCACCACCATGGCCACAGTCCCAGAGGCAGGGTCCCGGGACCCAGCGACCCTCCCTCACTGCCCCCACCCTGCTGTCCCCCCTTGCAGACCAGGACGGTGCGGAGCCCAGTGCCAACTCCGTGTCGGCCCACAACCTGCTTCGGTTACACGGCTTTACGGGGCACAAAGACTGGATGGACAAGTGTGTGTGCCTGTTGACCGCCTTCTCTGAGCGCATGCGCCGTGTCCCCGTGGCATTGCCCGAGATGGTCCGCGCCCTCTCGGCCCATCAGCAGACCCTCAAGCAGGTATGTGTGTGTGTGGGGGTGGTGAGGACACTTGTGCTGGGGACCCTGGGTGGGAGGGGGCTCTGGAGCTGCAGTGGGGGATGGGGACGTAGGGTGGGGCTCCTGGAACTGTACCCCAGAGCTCAGGTCTGGGAGTGTGTGTGCAGGTGTCTCCATGGGGACATCCATAGGACCCGCTCTACACAGCGGAGGTACCTGAGTGCACACGTATCTGGGGAGCCAGGGCTCTGGCATGGCCCGTTACTGGGGCTCTTGGCGCGGGGAGGGGGTGCAGGGGCTAGGTATAGGTCCCTGTGGCTGGCGAAGTGTTTCTCTGTAGGTCTGTGTGTCTGTGTAGTTGGCTCTGCCAGAGTGTGTGCAGGTGTGTGCTTATCTGTGTGCAGGTCCCTATTTGCCTTATTGCTGCGTGTGCACATCTAGATGCTTGTGGCCCTGGGGGCATGTGACTGTGTGTGTGCAGGCCTGCTGAGCGTGCGCCGGTGAGTGCTCACCGGTCTGCATTTGCCTGTCTGCACGCGCATGCCCCGTGTTCAGGTTTGCCTGCTTATATTTGTGTGTGTGTGGCTGCATATCTCTGTGCATGTGGGTGCGTGTTGCGCGCTGGGGTCTGTGCCCCCGGCTGCATCTCCCTGTGCTCATATCTCTGCCGCTATGTAGGACCCTGTCACTTTGTGTGTTCCCGGGTATGTGTGTGCACCTCCAGGCAGCCTCGTGGCATTTGGTCTGGGTTCCTTCCTGGAGCTACAGTGCAGCGTGGTGGGAGGATGGGGGAACTCCTGGGGTCTGGGCCAGCTCCCTGCACCTGACCCTGGAGTTACCCTTCTGTTCTGACCAGATCGTGATCTGCGGAGACCCCCAGGCCAAGGACACCAAGGCTCTGTTGCACTGTGTCCACTCCGTCTACATCCCTAACAAGGTTAGAGTCTGTGAGCCCAGCCCTGGCCTCCAACTCCCCTGCCCGGGCCCCCACCCCTCTGCACCTCTCCACCATCCCCTTCTATGGAGGCCTGGGAGCCGAAAGCCACGTGACCCCACCCGTGTCCCAGAGCCCCCCCCAGGGGACCATCTCCTCTGCTGCTCCTACAGGTGCTGATCCTGGCCAACGGGGACCCCTCCAGCTTCCTATCCCGCCAGCTGCCCTTCCTCAGTACCCTGAGGCGGCTGGAAGACCGGGCTACGGCCTACGTGTGTGAGGACCAAGCCTGCTCAATGCCCATCACGGAGCCCTGCGAGTTACGGAAACTGTTACACCAGTGACTGTCTCAGCCACCTCAGGCGGGGGTGGGAGGCCGAGCTGCCCCACTGGCAGGAGACTCTGGCCTGGTAGGGCCCTGCGCACGCTGCGGCCGTCCCTGGGCACCCTGTCACCTGGGGCCCTTGGCCACCCTCACCGCTCCCCCCATGGGCACCCACTCTGGAATAAACCGAACAGCGTCCCGCGGGAACCTCAGGGTCTCCGCCTTGCTTGTGAGAGGGGGCCACCGGCTGACCCCTCCGCCTTCCTCAATGATGCTTCCCCAGTCTGTGGTCATTGCAGCTTAAATGAAACTCAGGGCAGGGGGGCCCGTAATGACCACTGGGTGGGGGATTCGGGTATGGACTGGAGGGGCTAGGCCAATCCTGGTCCTCTACGGAGTTCGGAAAGGGGCCTGCCCTGCCTTTCCCACTGATTCTTGTTTTAAGCTGGGGAAAGGGTAGGGGGATGCTTTAAATGAGCGTCCATTTTTCAGGGAGTGGTGACATTGGCGTATGTTCTGGTGCGTCACAGGAGCTGCTGTTCTCGGGGCCAGGGATGTTTACCTCGGGGTGTCCATTCAGCTCCCAGCCTTATCCCAGGATGGAGCCAAGCAAAGCCTCCCTGCAGGAGGTCAGACTGTCCGGGCCCCTCCTTTCACACAAACCAGTCCAAGGAGGGTTCTCTGTCATTTGGAACATCTACTGGGTTGGTAGTGCTTCTCCAAATCTGAGTCCTTCCTGCCGGAGGGAACGCCGGTGCTTTCCTCTGACCGCCTCCTGTGCCTTCAGATGCTCACAAGTCCTCCCCTTGGCGTCGTGTTCGCAGACCCCAGAAACCCCACCTAGCTTCCACCTGGGGGAAGTCAGCGGGAAGCGTGCTTCAGAGAGGGTGGGTGTAGCGGGATGGGGGTGACCGGCAGGGAATGGGGAAAGAGTTGTCTCCCTCCCCACACCCTTCAGGGGTCTGCTGAGCCTGGGCACCCTCGCTGCCCTAGAGCCAAGCAGTATAGACAGCCAGAAGAAGCTGCTAGAGATAAGACTCGAATGGGGAATGGGGCTGCTGCTTGTGGGGATGTCAGCAGTGGGGAGGAGTGGGAGACCAAATTGTCACTGCAGGGTCTGCACACGGTCACACACAGCCACACACAGTCAGTGGGACTAGGCTCAGCTTTGACTGGGCAGCTGGGCCCTCGGTGCAAGCCACCGGCCCATCTGGAGGGGATTAGAGCTCTGGCCAATGAGGTCAGGTGGCCCTTTTCTGGCTGGAGCCTGCTCAGCCTCGGGCAGGAAGTCTGAGGCTCCGGCAAGTGGAGCTGGGTCTGGGGGGTGGTGAGATGGGAGGGGGGAGCTGGAAGCACAGGTGGCCTTTTTGGCAGCACCAGCCCTGGCTCTGGAAAGTCTAGGCAGTTTGCAAAACCCTCTGTCTCCATCTCACTGGCCCTCACGAGTAAGGTGACAAGGCAAGCGCCTCTGGCCTCCTCTGGATAGACCCTCAAGGCCCAGAGAGGGTCAGAGGCTGGTCTGAGACCACAGCACACCTGGGTCTTCCCGAGGTCTTCAGGAAATGGTAAATGCTGCTGAGCCTCCCTCTTCCCCCAGGAGGCACAGGCACGGCTGTGAAAGGGGCTGCATTTGGTGTGTCCTACCCCTCTCGAGCCAGTCTTCCCTCTGCTCTGTGTCCTCTTTCCCTTCCCCTGGTACCAGGCATGCGCTCGACAAAGGGATTCTGTAACAAGTTCAAAGGAAGGCGTCAGGGCCTTAACAGGTCAGGCTTCTGGGAGAGCTAGCATTTTCTGACAAGGGCAAGGCTGAACAGCAGTTTTGCTCAGACACAGGCTGGTAGGTCTGCTGCCTGTCTTCCCTTGGTGGGTCCCTCTTGTGTAGGCTCTCTGTTCTACACAGCGCTGTCCCGGAGGAGCTGGGGGCCACCGCCAGGGGAGACGGGACCTCCTGGTTGGAGAAGTCACTTCACTAATTTCATCTATCTGAGCCTCAGTCTTATCTAAAAAATGGGACAACCACCACCCCACTCCCAAGGCTGCGAGGTGACGCCGGGATAATGTATCCTCGTCGAGCAGAGCGCCTCACAGATGGGAAGAGTGTTTCAGTTCCCGAGGGAGCCAGCCAGGCTGTGCGGGAGGTGTAAGGGGGAGAGGGCTGGAGGGGGCTGGAGGGGGGCTGGCAGAGCAGGCCCTATGCGAAGGCTGTCCCTCAAACCCAGACATCATCATAGAGAACACAGAGGCCTGACTACTCTGTGAGGAAACCGGGGCCCAAGGAACTTCCTGTCCCTCATCATCCCCCCTGACTGAGGTTACTCACTTGTCTAACAAAGATTTATTAAGTACCGAGTCCGTGCCAAGCTGGACCGGACTAGGCTCTGGAGAGCAAATGGACCCTTGGTCTGAGGGAGCAGAGAGCCCAGAGGGACAGACCATCATTTCATGACCACACACATGAGCAAGTGCCATGAGCTTCCAGATTCTTGTCCGGCTCAGGACTGTGTCCTCAGCACATTGGCACTTACTAGGCACCACAGTACTTGCTGAAAAAGGCTGCTTTGAGGAGGTGATGGCAGAGATGAGATTTGGAGGAATTAAAGATGGTTTCATCCCTCCTTTTGCTTCTCTGTAGGTCCTGCCTCCCTCCTCCCCTTGCTCCCCTCAGGGGAAGAGACCATCTCTGACTGGATGTCGGAGACCCCTGAGTCCCCCAGGGGTCAGGATGCCTTAGGTGGCAGGTCATCCCAAGTCCTAAATGTGTGTCGGTGGGCCCCACACCCTGGCTCCTCTCTGGGTATGTTCTAGAACAAAGGTCAGCCCAGAGACAGTGGCGGCCTGGGTGATGGATGGAGGTGTGGGGCCTGCCGACCACCAGGAAACCTGACTACCCGGCTGGGCGTGTGTCTCTCAGCTCCTCGTCCTCTCGGTCCCCTCTGCAAAGATGGGATGATTCAAGTCACTACCTCCAGGTGTCTGCCCTGGGGCTTCTTGACCCTGTCGGGGAAGGGCAGACCGACCAGGCAGACTGCGGACCTGCGGGAGGGACCAAGGTGTCAGACGCCTGGAGTGAACCAGAAATAGGCCCCTCTCCCAGAAGACCGCTGAGAGTTCGAGCCTGGCAGGGCACACGCGGAATGAGAGCAGAGACTCCCGCCAGGAGGGAAAGGCACTTAAGGGATCTGCTCATTAGCATGAAATGCAAATGAGCTCGGCCTCATTTGCACAACTCAGCGCCCCGATTCGGCGAAAGGGCAACCCGGGAGGCTGCAGCGGCGTGGCCCTACCCACTGCACTCCCTGCAACCCGCCCTCGAGGGAGCTGAGACACCCACCCCAGGCGGCCGGTGGTGCTCGGGGGCTGCGCGGGGGGGGGAGCCCCGACTTGGGAGTCGGTGGGGGAGGGGTGGACGGCGGGGGAGGGAGGTCACCCGGTCCCTGCCTCTGCCTCTCCGCAGTGGCGTCAGCGCCCCGAAGTCTCGGGGCAGAGAACTGACTGACCTGCTTGGTTTCGCCACCGTGTCTACCTTCCCAGAGGTGGGAAGTGCTCCCCGACGTTTAATGTTAGATGCCCTCCGCGCCCCACCTCACTCCAGCGCCCAGCACTCCCGCGGCGCTTTGCTCCCGGGCACCTGCAGCCTTGTGGGCGGCGGGGAGAGAGGGCTGGAGCTGACTGAGCCCGGGGACGCGGGGAGGTGGGGCGGGGTGAGGCCGGGAGAGCCGCAGACCCTCCAGGACCCGCGCCGGGTAGAGGGGAGGTGTGCGCACGGCCTCCCAGCCATGCTGGAAATCCAAAGGTAAAATTGAGGCACGGAGTTGTGTGTGTGGGGGGGGGGGGGCTCGTGAGACTCTGCAGGTTGAGACTCAGAAATCCCAGCTCCATACTTCCACCCCCTCCCACACACCCGAGGCCCCTGCAGGTCCCTTCGCGGGAGCCTCTCTCTGCTCCTCAGCTGCTCTGGGTGGCCTGGGCCCTGAGACCCGCATGACCTGTCTGAGGCCACGTGTTCAAGCGCGAAGCCCCAGCGACAGAGCCAGAGCCTTCAAAGGATCTCTAGCGGCAGACGGGATGAAGCTCAGGAGTGCTGACGTGAGGTCAGGTTCAGCGGGTCAGGGTTAGAAGGTCAGGGTCAAAATCGCATTGGTGGACCTGGGAGAGGGGTCTACAAGGCCAAGAGGTTGCTGGAAACCACGCCCAGACCTTGCTGGTCCCTGAGTTCCCTTGGCTCCTCCCATTTCCGCAAGACCGCCCCCCCAAACCGAAGCCCTACCCCTGGGACGTCCTGCTCCGCTCCTCCCCTTCTTCGGTCCTGCTCCCAGGTTCGACTCCAGGGTGGGCGATTTAATCAGGTGGAGTGTCAGGATTTCGCTCTGGGGTCCTGGTCACACCCCACAGCCCGGCCGCCAGTCTCTCTTCTTCTTCAGGCCCGCCCAGGGCTGAGCCCCACCCTCCGGCTTTGGTCCAATTCAGGGGTCGTGGACAAAGGATACCCCGGGGTGCGCAACGCTATCCCAGGACCCGGCGCGGATTACTCTGATTCCCCGGGGCTCCCTCCAGGGGAGTCCCAGAGACCCCAGCGGCCAATAGGAAAGTGGGTTCGGTCTGGGTAGCCGTCTAATTGGCTCTGGCCTTCGGGAGCGGACCGAGGGGCAAGGGGAGGGGAGAGAGGCGGTCCTGGGCTTCGGGGTGGGAACCGGATTCCAGCTGTGGTTCTCTCCCCCGGCGCCCCCGCCCTCACTGCCACGGCGGCCCGCCAATGGGCGCGCGGCTCGGGTCCGGCGGCGCGCAGCGATTGGCTGCGAGGCTGGCTGGGGAGAGGCGGGGCCGAGGCTTGAAGTTGGAGTGAGGGATCCAGCTGTGGTGTGAGCCGGGCTCCTCGCCGCCGCTTTCGCTTGCTCGCTCCGCGTCTCGGCCGGAGGAGGAGGCAGTGGCGCCGGCGACAGCTACGGCAGCGGCAGCCACCGCGGCGGCTGCGGCGGCGGCATCTCCGCCTCCACCCCCGCCCGGGACGGCCCCCTACCGTCTCCCCGCCCCTCCCGGACCGGGAGCCCGCCGCGGGGCGGAGGAAGGAGCCGCCCCCCACCCCCTCCAAACCCACCCCAAAGAGATCCCTCCTCCCCTCCCCCCGCCGCCGCTGGCGCGGAGCCGGGACGATGCTGACCCCTTAGATCTTGCTCCAGCTGCGCCGCGGGAAGAGGGGGCGCCCCCCCCGTATTCCCCGCTCTCCGACCCCCTTCTCTCTCCCCCTCTCCCGGCCGCTTCGCCGAAGGTAGCGCCGAATCGGGCGACCGGAGCCTGGGCGCGAAGCGAAGAAGCCGGAACAAAGTGAGGGGGAGCCGGCCGGCTGGCCCAGGGGGCCCCAGGAGCCCTGGGGAAGCGGGACTCGCGCCGGGCGGGGCTTCCCTGCGACCCGGCGCCCCGCGGGCAGCATGCCCCTGCGGGCAGGGGGAGCTGGGCTGAACTGGCCCTCCCGGGGGCTCAGCCTGCGCCCTAGAGCCCCCCAGATGCGCCCCCGCCGGGGCCCCCCGGTGGCGTGAGGACACCTCCTCCGAGGGGCGCCGCTCGCCCCTCTCAAGACCGCCTGGGGCCCCGGCTGGCCAGAGGATGGACGAGGAGGAGGATGGAGCGGGCACCGAGGAGTCAGGACAGCCCCGGAGCTTCATGCGGCTCAACGACCTGTCGGGGGCCGGGGGCCGGCCGGGGCCGGGGTCGGCGGAAAAGGACCCGGGCAGCGCGGACTCCGAGGCGGAGGGGCTGCCGTACCCGGCGCTGGCCCCCGTGGTTTTCTTCTACTTGAGCCAGGACAGCCGCCCGCGGAGCTGGTGTCTCCGCACGGTCTGTAATCCATATCCTCCAGGGCACGACGGCCGGGCTAGGGGGTCCGCAGGGGGGCGGGCCGCGCCGCCGGAGGGGACCGAAAGCCAGGTGAGTCGGAGAAGTGAGCTGGAAGGTGGGCAGAAGGGTGGGGGGGCTGCTAAGGGAAGGAGGGGGCTTCAGAGTGGGAGCGGAGACGAGAGCAGTTTTGGCTGATACCCCAGACGAGCCCCACCTCGGTACACACACCTCAGTCCTCCTTGGGGGGCTGGGATCCAGGCCAGGAAAAGAGAGGAGACGTGCCCCGCTGGTTTGTAGCTGGACGCTCTCCAGATGTGGGCAGGGGAAGGTCGTCATCCTCCAGATGTGGGAAGCTTCGGGAGCCTGGGAGCTCTACTCCGCCCGCCGCCCGTTAGCAAGCTGGGTTGGGTTTCCGAGTTTGGGGGGTGGGGTGGGGAGGAAGCTGCGGGGACGGGGGAGGGGGGACTGCGATCTTCTGGGTTTCCCTCCCGCCCCCGCTCCAAAGTTTGAGGTGGATTCTAGGGTCTGCTCCCCGCCCCCAACCTGGTCCTCGAGGCCGGGGTTTCTACTGACCCAGAGGGAAATGTTGGGGGGGGCGGGGACCAGGTCCTAACTCCCCCACCCCCACCCGCGGGTTGGAGGCACAACAAGGAGATTCCGGCGGCAGCTGATGTCAGGGGCGCAGAATGAGAACAAGATGTGGTGGTGAAGGGGAAGCTGTCTGCCCCCAGGGCTGGACTTGAGACCCTTTCAGCTGGAGCCCACTGCCCGGAGTTCCTCCCTTCTCCCCAATTCTTCATTCAGCGCGCGGTGCTTTGTGTTGGGGTTAGGGAGTTTTGTGCTAGATTTCTTTTTCCTTGTGGAGGGAAAGACTGTGTCGAGAGCTTTGACCAGGGGGGGATGGGATTAAGCCGGTCCAAGTTACCCGGTCACAAATAGAGTGCTCCCGCCTGATGGCGGGGCAGGTATGTGAGACTGCAGCCTTGGAGAAAGTATTGGGGGAACAGTGAGGCTGGAAGCTGGTTGGCTAAGGAAGACTCGGGTCCAGCACCCCCGGGGTCTACTCCTTGGCTGGGTTTGTGGCATGCAAGCCCCACATTCTGGGGAGGTAGATTTGGCACTGCCCCCTATCCTCCGCCTGATCTGGAGTGATAGGGGAGACCCCAGCCCCCTGAGCCCCCTGGCCTCTACCCCAGTCCCTAGCACAAAGCTCCAGCTTGACTGATGCAGGTTTCCCAGGCTCCGGGGTGGGTCCCATCACTGCCGGAAGGAAAGGAGGGGGGGTGCGCTGCCATCCCCGGTCTTGACAGCTTCTCCTGACTCCTTCCTCCCAGCTCAGAGGCTCTTTTGGACCCGGGTGGGAGAACTCAGGTTTCCCTTGTAAAGCCTAAGAGCCCAACCGGGACTCTGCTTTGGGGGAGGTGGGGGGAGCTCGGTGCCGCCCTCACTCTCTGCAGCTCTGCTGCCTCTAGTGCGCAAAGCAGGGATGTGAGCTTGTATCCCCCCCCAACCCCCACCCTCTACACCCCGCAGGTTTTTGGGAAGCTCCCCTTGTTACACCCTGTCTCCATCCCTTACCCCTTCTTCCTTTCTCTCTGAGCTGCAGAGAGAGAGGTAGGGGGTCTCAGAGGGGTCTGATTCTTTCCCCACGTCTGCACCCCTACCCCCCAGGCCCCTTTCTCCATGTAGAGATGTACATGGGGAGCAAATGTCTCTGAGAAGACGGGTTCTGGTTATCTCTCCTCTCTACCCCTAACCACGTACCCTCTCCATGAATGGTAAAAGGCCCATCCCCCTCTCCTCTTCCTCAGGAGTCCAGGGAATGTAGAGAGATCTCTCCCTTCCCTCACCCTCTAAAACAACCAGATCTCTTGGCCAGCATCTTCCCACCTGCCCTAGCTCTAGGGGCTAGTGGATGGTCTGGGGACAGATTCCTTCCTTGAGGGGCTCTGAGAGGGAGCAAGTGGAGAAGGTTGGCATGAGGAAAGAGAGGTGGGACCCCAGTGCTCTTCTTGGGGGTGGAGGAGCAGGCTCATGTCTGGGGTAGTGGGAGTCTGGGATGTGGGCCGGCGGCATCACTAGGCCTAGACAAGTCATTAAGCCTGGGTTGGCTGAGGATGGGTTGAGAACAATTTTTTTGGCCAAGGGGGTGCCTGTGCTGGGTCCCACAAATCCGATCACACCTGAGTGTCAAGGCGAACCTGTGTTGTCATCACCGGAGGGGCTCTGAGCTGACTCTTGGACTTCAGTCTTTCCCTTTCTCTCTTTTTGGTACCAGTGAAGCTTCCCTTGGCTCCACGAGGTTCTCTGCACCTCTGAGTCTGAGGGACGTAGGGACACCTCCCTCACTAACTGAAGCTAGTCAGACTTTTGTTGCCATTTTTCTCAGCCCCTCCTCCTGTAGCCGCTAACACACCAGGTTTCCTAGAGAGGAGATCTAGACCCAGGTAGGAAGTAGTGTGCATGGGTGTGAGTGTGTGAGTGTGTGTGTGTGTGTGTGTGTGTATGGGGAAAGGGAGGGCAGCAAAAGGAAGAGAGGCTCAGAAGTGCCTGTGCTGGTACTGGGAAGACCAGGGGCACTCTCATCAGTAGCGCCCCCCTCCTCCCTGGTTATAGGGGAGCGAGTCGGACTTTCCAGTATGTGTTTCTTGAAGTGTGAGGGAGTGCATCGCCCCTCCCGGAAAGGAGATCCTGAGCATTCCCTCTCTGGCTGTTGTGTCACATCTGGAAGTTTGTGTAGGAGTTTCTCCAAGCTCAGAGCCCAGCACAGCTTTTTCTCATTTGGAAATCACAGGCTGGCATTTGGGATGCCGAGAGGGGGAGTGAGAGGGGGGCCAGAGGGGGAGAAGGGAGCCTGCCAGGAGTAGGGGGAGGAGAAGGGGGAGGCCCGAAAGGCAGGAGCCCTAATGGCTTCCAGAAGTGAGGGTGAGTGTATGACTGCGTCACTGTGTGTGCGTCTGCAGGGGAGGGGGCACCAGGAATTTCTGGAGTTTTCCTTGCCACCGTCCCAGTGCCCCAAGTTTGCCTGTTTCTCGTACCTAGGGAGAAATCTCCGTTTGGGTCCTCAGAGGAAATGGGAGGGGGTGTTCTTCCTGTGCTCTCACCAATTCCCTCCTCTCATTTTAAAACCCAAGACTCTCCAGAGGGTTCTGAGGAAGAGGGCTAGGGAATTGAACGGGACTGGGGGAGCAGAGCACTCCTGCCCCGGGCCCACCTTCCTGCTGGGTTACACACCCACTTGACTCCACGGAACTGTTGGGGGACTCCCCATCACCCACAGTGCCAGCTGGAGCCATTCCTGGGATTACCCCTACCACTCAACCCCCCCTCACCCCTCCTCGCTCCCGCTACTGCCCTCACCCCACCCTGCCTGCCTCAGCCAGGGTGGCGACAGACACAGCTGCTCACATGTGTGTGTGTGTGTGAACGCTCACACACACACACACACACACACACACACAGAGTCACAGACGTTTGAATCAGATTTCTGGCCTATTTCCCCTTCCAAAGATTCCAATAGGCCGGCTCTCTTGTGTCTCTGGGTCTCACGTCTCTGTCTCTGGGTGGGGCTGGCTGCCTTTCTTTGGGCTTTAGTTTTCAGTTCAGCTGGAAACCTCTCTCCCCACACGCCCATAGGCTGGAGCGGAGGAGACCACGGGGAAACAGGCTGTGGGAGTGGGGGCTTGGGTGGGGGAATCCCCCTTTCTGCCTCCCCAGTGCTGGCCACACTGCTGAGCCCCTATAGTCCACACCACCCCCCAGGAATGCAGAATCCCCCCCCCCATAGATGGCAGCTGCTCTGTGGCTCTGTGGGGAGGGTGAGACAAGGATCCCACCTTCCCAACTCATACGAGGAGGCCAGGATTCCTGGGTCCAGGCCCATTTCCTCCTCAGTGCTCCTCTGTCTCAGATTTCCAGGCTCCAGTTTGGGGAGCGGGGCAGCCAGAGGGCCTGCTTCTCTTCTTAGTCATGCCCAAGCCCCCGTGCCCCTGAAGGTGCCCCAGTCCGCCTCCCTCCTGTCCTCACCTCCCTCTCCCTTATAGCTGCCAGGCTAGGCAAGGGCTCTAGATAAAGCCCCACAGAGAGGACTGAGTTGTACAGATAACATGCTCTAATTCTCCTGGAGGGAGAAGAGGAGGAGGGATGGAAGTGGGTTTCCTCACCCTGCCATTTCCTTTTTCTCTGCTTTTGATGGTGGGCTGTGGGGAGAAGAAAGAGCCTCCCCTCTCCTACCCACCTCCCCCTTTGGGATCCACTCCAGCCCGGACAGTTGCCATAGCAACAGTAGACATGTGACTGCACAGGTCTCTCATAGTCACTATGGCAACCAGTGTCTCCCGTTCCCTTGGTTGCCATGGGGATTTGTCACATGGTTTCCCCCCAACCTGATAACCTGTGGGTCTCCTACTTTCCCTTCCCTGCGTGAGGACAAGACAGCAGTCTGGTGAAGGGGAGTTCATGTGTGAGGGGGTCCCTTTAATTGCCATAGCAACAAATCCACACCACCTGGTGACACATCCTCCTGTTGTTATGGCAACAAGGGAACATCACACGGTGACATAAGGCCATGTTCCCAAGGAAACAAGGCTTACCCTGAGAAGGGTGAAAGACCCCCAACCTCATTAATTATTTCTCAGTTCAGATTGTCCCCCAGGTCCCTGTGCCTTAGTATCTTCCCTGTCCATTAACGGTTACCTATAGGGATGGGGAAAGGTAGAGAGCAAAGAGCATGAATCTGAGATGTGCTAAATTCCCAAGGGGACCCCTGACAAGGGGTTTCCATGGTCCAGAGCTGGAGGTGAGGTTATTTGGAGGCAGAATCTAGCTATAAGAGGCCCCAGGGTGAGCATGTAGAAGGTGGGGACAGAAGGAGTCCCAGCCCCTCTGCCGTGTCCCTTCTGCCTCCTCCCCCATTGTTATCAGTGTATCCCTGTTGAGGCAAACAAGGCAGGAAAACATGACTAGGGAGACCCAGGGGCTTCTAAGCAGGGAGACTGAACGATTGATCAATTCATTCATTCTTTCGTTTGTTCGTTCGTTTCCTCCACGTATCATCTGCCACATGCCAGGAGCTACTGTCCCCTTCGTAGGGGATACGAGCGTGTATCCGAGTGTCCCTGCTTCAGCAAGGGGGCTGAGACAGTGCACAGACAGCATGGGGCGTGGCGGCATCCCTGCCATTCAAGGGGTCCAAACAGGTGTTCCAGGAGCCCCTCTTCCCAAGAGAACTGCCCACAGCCCCCCTTGTAGAGATAGCTGCTCACGTGGGTCCCTTCCCTGCAGAGAAGAGGGGGCTAGCTTGGCGAATGCAGACCAATTCTTGAGGGTAATTGTGTCCTTCCCTTTCCAGAGAATCACCCCAAGACAGCTCCCTCCCCATCCTCCTTTTTCCAGGGTGACCCCTGGCTGACCCCCCTTCTGGGGAGACGTCCATTCCATTTGGCTCAGGTTCCACTCGAGAAAACAGCTCCAAGGAAACAGAGCACTCTCTTGATTTCCCCCTTCCATCTACTTACCCCCAAAACCTAGAACTATTTTTTTTTTTTAAACTCTTATTCTGGTGAGGAGGAGGTGGAGGCTTGGGAAACTGCAGTGTCTTGCCTGTTTGGGTGCCTGTTGGTGGGAAGAGATGTGAGGGCAAAGGGCCTAGGTGGCAGAGAGGCCTGGGAGGGGATTGAGTGTGTCCTGAGCTGCCGCGGAGCAGGGTGGCCTGAGGTTCAGGACAGAGATGGGGGGGTGGCTGGGACCAGCTGGGAGGAAATTCCTGGGGTCCCTGGACAGAGCTTTTGCACTCCAGAAATGAGGTTATGACAGGAAGATTCCCCTGCCCTAGGCCCTCTGTGCCCCAGTGTGTCTTGGTGGGTAGTGCGGTGGGCTGCCACAACACCCCCCGCCCCGAGGCCCCTCCTTTGCCCCGTCTCCACTCTCCGCTCCCTTCTATCTTCTTTGTTCTCCCCACCCCGTATTTTCTTTGAGAAAAAGAGGATGCTGGATCACTTCTCTGTGGGTCCCACGTCCAGACCCTTCTAAGGTCTAGAACCCACTTCTGACGTTCTCCCGTTGATGGGCTGGAAGTTAGGCCCTTACTAAAATCCACCCGGTGGAAAGACTTGCAGTCTGTGTGTGCAGAGTGCTGTCTGCTCTGCGTGGGGTGGGGACTCCCGTCCAGCCCGGGGCCTGGTGTGCGGTGGGTCCTCATTGTGTCAACACAGGAGTGTGTTTGGAGGCCACCTGAGGGCTCCGGGAGGCTAGGGGCAGGGTGGGCACTTGGAAAGGGGGTGACAGGCTCCAGTGCTGTGGTGGAGAACAGCTACGGCCGCGGACCCTCTTGCCATGGACCCTCTTGCGCTCCCCTGCCCGTCTGACCGGTGCCCGCACGCTCCCGCCAGCCCCTCCCCTGTGTGCCGGAGCCACTGTGGCAGCTGCCGTCCCAGATCGGAAGCTCGGACGCCTCTGTCCCATTGCGGCTTCTCCCGTGACCTTCAGCGTAGGACTTGGGCTCTCCTGGGCCTCTGTGCACTTGGGTTCCGGGAAAGAACGTGATCCACCCCGGATAGTTCTCGGGGCTGTTGTGAGCATCAGATGTGGCGTGGCGCGAAAGTGCTTGGTAAACTGTAAGGCAGGCATAATCCGACTTTAGGTTTGTGTCACACATTCACTGCATTCTCTCATTTGCTTCTCACATCTTCCCCGGGAGGTAGGACAGAAGAGGATTCAGATTCAGCAGCACACTCTTGGTGTCTGGCATTTCCACAGGCACGATCGATTTTATCCCCCAAATGGCTTGTGCAAATAGTCAGGGTATTTGTGGCTTTTCCTACTTTACAGCCGAGGAAGCTGGGTGTGGAGAGGTGATGGCCAAGGTGGGCCTGGGGCCTGGGCTTGGGCCCACACGTGGGCCACGTCGCAGATGGCAGAGGGCGGCGCGGGGGAGTGGGGGGTTTGGGGGGAGGATGAGAAGCAGGAGGTGCCGGGCTGGGCTGGGGTGGGCTGGGGTGGAGCAGGAGCGCAGGAGCGGCTCTAGCCCCTGTCAGCTGTTTCCTTGACCTACCCCCCCGGATACGTGGTTTGAGCGTATCAGCATGTTGGTCATCCTTCTCAACTGTGTGACCCTGGGCATGTTCCGGCCATGTGAGGACATCGCCTGTGACTCCCAGCGCTGCCGGATCCTGCAGGTGAGTTGGGGGGCATTGGGGGAGGGGGCATTTCCTGAGCTGAGTAACTGCTGAAATGTCTCTGGGAGGGGCCCTGACCCCGCTGGTGGGGGAGGGAGTGGGGGGGTTGTCCTCCCCCCCACACCCCCCAATTTCAAAAGCCTCTCGTCCCCACACCAGGCCTTTGACGACTTCATCTTTGCCTTCTTCGCCGTGGAGATGGTGGTGAAGATGGTGGCCTTGGGTATCTTCGGGAAAAAGTGTTACCTGGGAGACACTTGGAACCGGCTTGACTTCTTCATCGTCATTGCAGGGTGAGGACCCGGGCTGGAGGTGGGAGAGCAACGGGCAGATCAGTCCCTGCCCCAGGGCCAGGGTCCTAGGCCCCAGCACTGCCCCCCACCCCCTGCCCGGCCCACTTCCAGCCGCGCTTTCTCCTGGCTGTCCCCTCAGGGTCCGAGGCGGTCTTGCCTGTAAAGCACGAGCCCTTGCTTCCGCGTCCTCCTCTGTTTATTCTTCCATGGGGATCTGTCCTTGGCTTGGGGGTGGCCTTGCCCCCAGACAGAGAGCTGGCTCGTCGGGGTCCCTTGGTGGAGGAGAGGGAGGAGTCGGAGGTTTGCTGCCGCACCGCAGCAAGATTCCTCACTGACCTCTTTTGACCCCCATGGCGGCCTCAGACTCAAAGGGCCTCCCTTTGGGCCCCTCCCTGCAGGATGCTGGAGTATTCGCTGGACCTGCAGAATGTCAGCTTCTCAGCTGTCAGGACAGTCCGCGTGCTGCGACCGCTCAGGGCCATTAACCGGGTGCCCAGTGAGTGACCCCTTGGCCCTCAGCCCCTGGATGGAGAGCCCCAAGAGGAAATCTGGAAACCCCAGATCCCACCCCTACCTCCTGACCCCTCACCAGCCTCATCAGGGCCTGGCACTCCGAGGCAGATCTCATGACAAGGGCTCAGTGGGGGGCTGGGGCCACCGGAGCCAACGGAGTCCCCACACCGGCCTGTGTCCCTGTGAGAGTTACCTAAAAAGACCGTCCCCCTTATTTTAGCCTGATTTGGGGGTCAGAATCTCAGAGTTGTCTCAAATGACTCCTTCCCTTCAGCTAGAGGACAGCTCCCTCCAGGGGAACAGGGGTGAGCGGGAAGGGGGAGGAGAGGCGGGTAGGCCAGGAGGGGTGGGTACAGCGTGTAATGGCGTTTTCTAGCTAGAACAGCCTTTCACGCACCCGGGCTCCCACGAGTGAGACCACACTAGCCACACTGAGCATGACTTCTCTCCAGACAAGGCCACTCCATGTCTCACCCTCCGCCTGTGTCCCATTCCTCCTTCCCACCCCCTTCCAACCCACTGCCGCAACTGACTGCGGGACCATTATCTAAATTAAACCGCATTGGTTTTCTGAGCCAGCCAAGCTTTGGCAGCTCTCGCTCCCCCTACATCCTGGCCCCCCCACCCCTTGCTCAGGCCCCCTTTGCAAGTCCCCAACCTACACAGGCTGCAAATGGTCTCTACCTTGGTCCCAGGAGTCGGGGGGGGTGGGGGATTGGAGCATGTTTCTGGGGCTCTGTGCCCAATGTGGGGCAGCCCCCTGTGCTGTGTGTGTGTGTGTGTGCGTGCGTGTGTGTGTGTGTGTGTGTGTGTGTATGAGATGCGGCTGCCTTTGGGTGGGCAGAGCTGCTCCGTGTCCTCCGGGCTTCGGGACGTTAGTGTTAACAGGAGCCCCAGACAAGGGGCACGCCTGCTCTCGCCGCCTCTCCCACCCCAGGTGATGGCTGGCAGATTTATAGGCCTCTGTCTAACCACCGGTGTAATTCCCTTAATGCAAACCCTGAGGAATTGATCTCAGCTGGAGCCCAGAGGAGCTGAAGGAGGATGAGGCTGGAGGAGGGGGTGAGGGACTGAGTGAGGAGGCCGGGCTTGAAAGGCCAGGCAGGATGGCCGCAGGCACTGGGAGGGTTAATCAGCTGCTGCCTAGAAGCTTCTTCTTCTGGAGGGGCACTTGGGGGGTCAAAACCAGCCATTAGAGATCTGTGTGCATAACAAGGGTTTGGTGGCCTAGGGGTGGTTCAGAGCAGGTGGGGTATGGAGTGGTATGGAATCCTGGACCTGGAGTGAGGAGCCAGGGTAGTATCTCCAACAAGGCTGGAGGGGGAGGGGCTCTGGTGGCCTGCTAACTGATGGCCGCTGGAGAAGATGGCCTTGTGTCTCCTCACCTCCGATGTGGGGCTCTGTATCAACAGAGAATGGACCCAGCAGGGGGCTCAGAACCATAGCGAAGCTCAGTGGGTCTAGACCCTTGCTGAGGGTCTGGCCCTCAAAGTGAGGTTGCTTCCTTGCCGACATTCCTCCTGGAGTTCTCTGGCTCAGTTTCCCCAAAGACTGCAGTGATAACTGATGACTTAGGAAGGTCAGGTGACTGTGTCAGGTGAGATGCAAGTGTGTGTGTGTGTGTGTGTGTGTGTGTGTGTGTGTGTACACTGGGAGGTGAGATCTGGAAGCAGAACGCCAGGCAGCTCTGTGGTACTGGATCAGTCCTATCAGCTTTCTGAGCCTCCTAGCTCCTCCTCTGTGAACTGAGAAGGTGTGGGGAGTTAGCAGGGATGTGGTGCAGGAGAGAGGAGCTTTGGAACCCTCGAGCACTCTGGCTCATCCTTGGTGGTCTTATGCGCTGATTCATATGGACGGGGCAAGAGGAACGGTGGGCGGGGGCTTGGGGCTGCCAGGCCTGCCTGTGGAGTTAGAGGTGTCCGTTGGTCTCCCCTCCATCTTGTACTGGGTGTCTCTGCCCGGGAAACCCCGATGGGCCCCCTCTGGGTGTGCTGCCAGACCCGTGGCAGCTGGCCTAGTCCGGCCAGCCTGGCACCCCCAGCGTGGCTTCTGCCCCCACAGGCATGCGCATCCTTGTCACGCTGCTGCTGGACACGCTGCCCATGTTGGGCAATGTCCTTCTGCTCTGCTTCTTCGTCTTCTTCATCTTCGGCATCGTTGGCGTCCAGCTGTGGGCAGGGCTGCTTCGTAACCGATGCTTCCTGCCGGAGAATTTCAGCCTGTGAGTGACGCCCGGGATGGGGAGGGGGGTGGAGACCTATGGCTGCAGGGCTGGGACCCACCCCAGTCCCCACTGCCGTTGACATCGCTGTCTGCACATCGGTGACCCATCTGGTTCTCAAACTTGGCTACACATTGAAGTCATCTGGGGAATTAGAAAAAAAAATTCCTGAGGCGCGGGTCCCCTACAGGCTCCGATTTCATTGGCCTGGGATTCAGCACGGCCATGGCGATCCTTACAAGCTCCTCTGTGAGCCTGGTGGGCAGCCACGTTAGAATACTGTTGCCCTAGGGCATAACCTTCCCCCCATCCCGACTTTGGAATTTCACCCTCAGTCTGCACACTCCCGGTGCCCTCCCACCCACACCCAGAAATCCCTGCCCCTGGCTGCTACACGCTCAGCTCTCGTCCCCGCCCTGCTCACTCTGCAGGTCTCACTACACCCACGCAGCTCATCCTTCCTGGGGTGTCTCCCTGGAGACCCCTGCTCTCAGCTCCTCCCTGTCCCCCCTGCAGCCCCCTGAGTGTGGACCTGGAACGCTATTACCAGACGGAGAACGAGGACGAGAACCCCTTCATCTGCTCTCAGCCGCGGGAGAATGGCATGCGCTCGTGCAGGAGTGTGCCCACGCTGCGTGGGGAGGGTGGTGGCGGCCCCCCCTGTGGCCTGGACTATGAGGCCTACAACAGCTCCAGCAATACCACCTGTGTGAACTGGAACCAGTACTACACTAACTGCTCCGCCGGGGAGCACAACCCCTTCAAGGGCGCCATCAACTTCGACAACATCGGCTACGCCTGGATTGCCATCTTCCAGGTGGGACTGCCTGGGCACCAAGACGTTCCCTGGAACGCAGGCACCAGGACTTAGTCCTGCCTTGGAGCGGGTGGTCCTCAGGGCTGGGAGGGGGCTGGGGCCTCTGAGGAGATCACTGGAGGATTTAGCCCTCCCCCCTCAAGTCAGCCTCTCCCCCTGTGCCCTCCCCAGGTCATCACGCTGGAGGGCTGGGTCGACATCATGTACTTTGTCATGGATGCTCATTCGTTCTACAATTTCATCTACTTCATCCTCCTCATCATCGTGAGTGATTCCTTGGGCCCCTGTGGGAAGAGGGGTCCTGGGGAAACAGGTGGGGGAGTCCAGAGAGGGAAAGGCTAGCTTGGTCTCAGGACTGGGAGGGCACCTGTCATGAGGAGTCAGGAGTAACTCCAAGGTCAAGGCTTGGTTCTATCACTTAGTACCTTGGGCAAGTCTTTCCCCGTGAGCCCCCAGCCCCACCCTAGGCCTCTGCTTCCTTATCAGTAAAATGGGTGATTCTCAACCTGGAGTGTATTGGGAAATAGCAAAGGGTGGTCTTGTTTTCACGAGGTATAGGGGAGCACTACTGGCATTTGGCTGGGGGGCTGGGGAGAGACGGTAAGTGTCTTGACACGACTATGCGCCACTCCCACTCTCAACACTTTTTATGTGCTGGTGCCTTTAGTCCTCACCACGATCCCATTATCATCTCCATTTTGCAGAGGGGAAACCCACGTTTCCTCGTTTGCCTGACCCCATCATGGGCTCCACGTGTGCGGTGGATGGATCTGGACGGGCAGGGGAGGTGGGCAAGCTGGGGGTGGAAGTTGGAGGGGGGCCCATCTTCTAAAGGAGAACTCTGAGCTTCAGAGGGCCAAGAATTCAACCCCAGGCTCCAGGCTCCAAGCCCAGCCCTTCTCCAGGTCGCCAAGAGGACAGAGTGACAGGTCACCAAGTGACAGAGCCAGAGTGAGGGACAGATACTGAGAAAGAGAGATTAAGACAGAAATTAAGATCTACTCAAGACCTGGGGCAAACTCTGAAGAGAGGTGGAGACCTACTAAGACAGCTCTGGGAGAAAGGCAGAGGGTGTGGGTCCTGGGAAAGAACCAGTCATTCAGGCCATGCCCTCCTGCCCCTGCATGTGGACGAGGGGCCAGGTTTGGTTCCTGCTCCCATCCCCCACCATCACCTGGGGGGCATCGAGACCAGCATCTCTAGGGAGCGTGGTCTTTTCAGTATGCTTCTCTCCATGAGCCTGGGGGAGGGGAAGGATGCAGACAGGGTGGTAAGGGGCCTAGTTTCCACACACACCCCCCGTGAAAAATCTTCCAAACAGCTCTCTGGAATCATATTAGTGAAGCTAATTATCATAATTACTAGGACACAATCTAGAAAAAAAATCTGCTCTGTCACCATAAATATTCATTTCCTTCACTCTGGATTATTGTCCCAGCAATGGCTGTCCCGGAGTCCTGGAGAAACTGAGGCATGGGGACAGGGACAAGGGAGTGTAGGCAAGTCAGGGGTGGCAGCTTGGCTAGTCTGCAGGGATCAGGGCTCAGCCCATTACCTGGCTGGGGGAGGGGAAAGGCACAGGAAAAGAAGATAGAGGCAAGGCTAACGGTCAGGAGGGTAGTGGGGCCCTATGCAGCTAGATGTGGGATTCGAGGCAGGAGTCTTGGGAACAGTGTTTCTGCCGAGACCTCAAAGACGCAATCCAATGTGAGAACCCCATGTCCCCAAGATTGCATTCATCTCTACAGCCTTCTCTGTTTCTAATGGGAACTGGGGAAGGGTGTTCAGAATCTCCACGGCTGGCCGTGTTTAGGGGCAGGGAATTTGGGAGAAATCTTTGCAGGATACCATTATGATCAATAACTGTGCCTTGGAATTCTATAGAGCTTGGTTCAAGTCTCCACTTCGCTGTGCGCTCTCTGATTTTGGGCAAATGCCTTGACCTCTCTGAGCCTGTTTCCTCACCCGTCAGACGGAGATTATAAAAGTGCCACCTCTTGAAACTGTCACGAGAATAAAGAGCATGAGATCATGCTGGGATAGTAACAGAGCCCAGCGCCTGGCGGGTAGGAGTGCTTGGGATGCAGCGACCGGCCTGGCAGTGCCCTTTTCTTCAGGACATCTCCTCTTCCTGTCCCCACCCCAACAGGTGGGCTCCTTCTTCATGATCAACCTGTGCCTGGTGGTGATCGCCACGCAGTTCTCAGAGACCAAGCAGCGGGAAAGCCAGCTGATGCGGGAGCAGCGCGTGCGGTTCCTGTCCAATGCCAGCACCCTGGCCAGCTTCTCTGAGCCAGGCAGCTGCTATGAGGAGCTGCTCAAGTACTTGGTATACATCCTCCGGAAAGCGGCGCGCAGGCTGGCCCAGGTCTCCCGGGCGGCGGGCGTGCGGGCTGGGCTGCTGAGCGGCCCAGTGCCCCGCAGCGGCCAGGGGCCCCAGCCCGGCGGGAGCTGCTCTCGCTCTCACCGCCGTCCATCCGTCCACCTGGTGCACCATCACCACCATCACCATCACCACTACCACCTGGGCAATGGGACGCTGCGGGCCCCGCGGGCCAGCCCTGAGATTCAGGACCGGGATGCCAGTGGGTCCCGCCGGCTCATGCTTCCTCCGCCCTCAACGCCCGCCCTCTCCGGGGGCCCTCCTGGGGGCGCAGAGTCTGTGCACAGCTTCTACCATGCCGACTGCCACCTGGAGCCAATCCGCTGCCAGGCACCCCCTCCCAGGTCACCATCTGAGGCGTCAGGCAGGACTGTGGGCAGCGGGAAGGTGTACCCCACGGTGCACACCAGCCCTCCCCCGGAGACGCTGAAGGAGAGAGCGCTGGTGGAGGTGGCCCCCACCTCTGGACCGCCCACGCTCACCAGCCTCAACATCCCAGCCGGGCCCTACAGCTCCATGCATAAGCTCCTGGAGACACAGAGCACAGGTAAGGACTCCAGGGTAGGGGTGGGGGCATGCTGGGGCCCTGGTCTAGGGGCCGGATGGTGTCCCAGAGAGGCCTGGGGACCTGGCTTTGGGAGGTCCAGCCCCGATTCCCATTCTGCCACTCGAGGCCTTGGGACCTTCAATCAGTCCCGTCGCTTCTTTGAGGCCTGAGTTTCTCATCCCTTCAAATGGGAATCTGAATCTTGCATTGTCATGAAAAGAAGAATGATCGTGGGATGAACACTGGCTAGGCGCCCTCCTCTACACTGTTTGCAAGAAGACCCAACACTTGTTGGCCAACTGGTCTGTGCCTGCCACATGCTTTGCAGACGGAAGCCCACTGGAGCCTCTCAACAGTTTAGATGATAAACTTTCTCATCATCCCCATTGTACCGATGAGAAAAAGGAGGCCTGGAGAGGTGGCTCGACTCGCCTGCCCAAGGTTATGCCATTGGTGAGGGATGAACTCAGAGCCGTGTGCCTCCGAGGCCCCAAGGGGAGATGGTGTGTGACGGTGGTCTGCCTCGCGCCCCATGCTGAGGGGACTCTTGTAAACACCAGTCTGGTTGGCTCCCCACGGGGAGACCAGGGGCCTAGAGCAGCAAGTCCTCCAGGGACTGCTAGCCGGGTGAGAGGGACACCCGGTGTCACAGGGGAAGTGAGACACTCACCGCCTCTGGGCGTTTCCCCACCCCGTCAGACAGGGGTGGTGAACCCTCCCCCGAAAACAGACTCTCTGTTGCTGAAGCCCAGGGTTTCGGGAAGGATGTGGCACGTGGGAGCAGTGGGGTACGTGTGGGATGTCATGCGGGAACATGGGCCGGGACAGGAAGGAGCTGTCCCAGAACGCCACGGGCAGGCCTCCTGAGCCAGCTTTCCTGCCGCCCTGCGGGGAGATGGAAGCCAGTCCCACACACGCGTGTTTCAGTCCCCTCCTGTGTAGAAGGCAGGGCTGGGGCCATGGTTATTGCCGGCGATCCCTCCCGCCTGTAATGAGAAGGGGACATGTTGTTGGATGTTTCTTGGGGGCGGGGCCCTGGGTGAGCCATCTGCGCCTCGCCGGACCTACTCTCCTGGGGCATTTGCTGAGCTTCCCTCCAGTGCTTCGGTTCCATGATCCAAGCTGGATTTCAGTGGACGCTGATGTCTTGGGACAGGTCACTGCGTGCATGAGTGTGCCGTCTGGTGTGTGTGTATTTGTGGATGTATGCACAAAGGGGTCCGCTGTGTGTAGGGGTGCTTGCGCACGGGCGTGTTTAGCGTTCATGTATGTATGTGCACACATGTATCTGGTGTGTGAAGTTTGTGTGTGCACATGCCAGGGTGCTGCTCTGGTCCGTGCGCGTGCCCGGGTATGGGCATGCCTAGCCCAGGTGCCTTATATAACATGCATGTGTGTGTGCATGCGTGTTTTCAGCTGTGCAGGTATGCGTGGTTCACAAATGGTACATGTATGGGCATAGTGCATGTGTGCGTGCAAGTGTGTGTGTGTGTCTGGGGGTGGAGTTATAGGAGCGCACATCTGTGTGTGTGTGTGTGTGTGTGTGTCTTAGGGATTCCTTGGGAAATGCAGCTCTGCATGGTGTGGGTGCAGGGCTGGCTTTCCTGGGAAGGAGAGCTGGTCTGGGCTCCTTGCTAAAGGCTCCGCAGACAGGGGAGCTGCCCAGGACCTCGGGAAACATCAATTCCACCTGCCAAACCCCAGGACCCCCAGCAGGGACTGTCAGTGGAATGCTGTTGGCAATCACTGTCCCTGGCTTGCTCAGTGCCTAGCAGCTCCCCTGTCATTTCAAGAACCCCACACTACCCAACTCATTTTATAGATACTGGGAGGGAAGGGCCACCCCCAAGTAAGAAGCTCTGGAGCCTCTAACCTCTGCCTTCCCATCCTAGGCACCTGCCAAAGCTCTTGCAAGATCTCCAGCCCTTGCTTGAAGGCAGACAGTGGAGCCTGTGGGCCAGACAGCTGCCCCTACTGTGCCCGGGCGGGGGCGGGGCCGATGGAGCTGGCTGGCCATGAGATGCCCGACTCAGACAGCGAGGTGGTGTATGAGCTCACGCAGGATGCCCAGCACAGCGATGTCCGGGACCCTCACAGCCGGCACCGACAGAGCCTGGGGCTGGACGTGGAGCCCAACTCTGTGCTGGCCTTCTGGAGGCTGATCTGTGACACTTTCCGGAAGATCGTGGACAGCAAGTATTTTGGTCGGGGAATCATGATCGCTATCCTGGTCAACACACTGAGCATGGGCATCGAGTACCATGAACAGGTAGGGGCGTGTGCAAGGGCATGGTCCCTGGGGCGGGGGACCCTCTGCCTTCCTCCCCTCCCACCCCCATTTCCCGGTTTCTTCTGCATGCTGCTAGCCTGATGGCGGGGAGGAGGACAGGAAGGAGATGCACCAATGCGTGGGGAATTTGGAGGGTGACAAACAGTGAATGTCACGCAGTCTGTGCGTATGGAGGTTGCCCGAGGCAGGGGCAGGATCTGAGCCGCGTGTGTTCTATCTGGGAAGTCTTCTCAGAGGAAGTGTTCTTTGAAGGATGAGTGAGTGGCGAGCATCACATGTGGGTAGGGCCTCTCCGTAGGGACAAATCATTGGAAGAGATTCAGGTCTTTGGAGAAGATACGGGGTGGGGGGGCAGAAAGTGTTGGGGATCCCCCGGCCCAGCACTGGGCCCCCCCAGCCTTCACCTGACTTGGTCATTGCGGGAGTAACTCACTGGAGGTGGGTAGGGGCGAGGAGGAGAGGGTTGGTGGCTGCATCTCGGATGGAATGGAGGCCTGTCCTGTAGGGAGGGAGGCCATCTGGTCCCGGCCTCCCGTTCCGGGAGCCTTGCCGTGATTGAGGTGGTTGGTGGATGAGAAGTCCCGGCGTGGTGAAGAGACTTGAAACCATCGCGTTTGAGGAATCATTCTAAGAACCGGATGTTTAGTCAGGAGAAGAGGAGGCTCAGCGGGGCCAGGCGAGCTGTCTTCAAATATTTGAAGGGCTGTCATGTGGAAGAGGGAGCAGGCTTGTTTTGTGAGGCCGATGGCTGCAAGCCGTGGGATCTGGGCCGAGTAGAAGGAGGCTGTTCTCACTTCCAGAGCTGTGAAAGAATACGAAGGGTGGCCTGGGGGCCCCACTGCCCCCAGCCCTCCCCACGCTGATTGCACGAGCCCCATGGGGCCTCCCAACAGAGTTCCTTCCAGAAGGCAGCCCCTTGCCCCAGTTTGGTCTTCTAGGTCACCCCTTGGCTGAATCTTGGAAAAGCTGGCAGGGGGAGGGGCTGCCACCACAGGCTTCTGTGCTCTTTCCTGGGTGTACCAGCCTCCCTGAGGCTCAGGAAGGGGACTGGGCTGCTAGAACTTGACCTTCTCTGGTAGAGAGCTGAGATGAGACACTTCCCCTGCCCCTGCTGTGGCGGTGACGGTGACGTGGAGGAGCTGGGGGTGGGGGTGGCCACAGAGGCTTAGGTGGTCCTCATGGGGGAGGGCAGGGGAGGGTGTGGGGCAAGGCTGGGGAGCACAGGTCCAAGCCAGGGCTGGAGCTGATGTGAGATGTTCATTTTTTAGGGCGATCGGAATCCCCTCCCCCACCCTCTGTGCCTTTCATGTCGTGGGCACCCAGCTGCCCTGTCCAGCCAGATGCAAACCCCCAGGCCCAGCCCCTCCCCCCTCGCCCTCACAGCATGTTGGCACCCCTTCCTCTCGCCTCAACATTCCCCCCACCAGGTGGCTCTGCCCTATTCCCTCTTCTTGGAGGTGAGGTGCAGGGAGGGGGAGGACACCAGCTAGGGTGCCGGCAGGTGGGGAGTACGGCGCTGCGGTGTGTTGTGTCTGGGCGCCTGGGGCGTGGGTGTGTGTGCACACGCCTGCCCAGCCAGCCTCCTGGGGAGAGGTGCTCCACTCTGCCAGGCTGGTGGGGGCAGCCTGCTCCGCCGCTGGGACCCAGCCAGTGGCAGGCCTAACCTCCCATTACCCTGAACCTCAGCCTCCTCTTCCTCCGCCCAGTTCCAGCCGAGGTCAGATGCCCCTCCCCTGGGAGGGGGGTGCTACACCTTGCAACCTGTCCTGGTGGAGGCTGCTGGTGGAAGCTTTGGCTGCACTGGGAAGACGCTGAGTCACAGAGACTGAGGGCCACCCAAGCGGCAACAAGAAGCCTTTCAGTTAGATGTCAAGAGGGACACCCCCTTGGGGAGGAAGTAGAAGCGATCGGTCAGTGGTGCCTGCGGCTTCCCCTTGCCCAAGCTCCTGAGGAAGGCAGGGGACACCCCCCACCAAGCCCTCAGCAGCAGGGAGTCCCCACTCCGTGACAAGTGAGCCAGTTCGCCCCAGTCCCTGGTTGCTGCAGGCCCCGCAGGGCTGAGTGGGAGTCCCCAGCAGCCTGGGGACAGATGACTGACTGCTGCCTGGCAGGCTCAGGGGCCAGGGGTGCTCAGAAGTCCCAGAAGCAGCCGTGGCCCTGTGCTTGCAGGCACTGCGGCGTGAACGTCCCGCCATCTGCGCCTCGGGATCTGAACAGGCTGAGGGGGGCCGGCTGGGGGGTGGGGAGACACGGGTGCCGAGAGACAGAGACACAGAAGGGGAGATGGAAATGCGAAGGGAGATGGAAACCAGGAGACCGGGTCCCAGAGGGCAATGTGAAGACCTTGAAAGAGGCAGCCATAAAGAAGGGGGGACCGAGCTGCAGGGACAGGAGGGACAGAGAGAGGGAGGGGGAGACGGACACTCGGGGAGGAGATGGAGACAGATGGAGGCAGAGACACAGGGGTGACGGAGACAGAGAGAAACAGAGAGGGAGCTGAAGACTGAGAATGAGACCCAGATGCAGACGAGGACATGCTGGGCAGGGCTGGAGACATGGGCTCAGGCTGGGATAGAGCCTGTCAGACAGGGGAGGGGGAGCCAGGGTAGGACGAGAGTTGGTTGGGGGGAAGACCAGAGGGAGAGTGGCAGCACATGCTGACAGGCAAGGTGGTGTCCCTGCAGCACCCAGAATGAGGAGGAGATGCTGTCCATTAATCCTGGGATTGGTCGGGAGAGGTCCATCATCCTAGTATTGTGTCCTTCCCCAGCAAGGAGCCCAGGTCTCTCTCCTGCCCATTGCTGCTGCCCTCCCCAGGCCTGTCCTCTCCCACTGTCACCTACCTTACCCCTCAGTTTCCCTGCCGAGGATGGTGACACCCCTCCTGCCCCTCTCCACTAGCAGAGGAAGCTCCCGTCTTGTTATACCCCACCCTACCCCAGGGAGGTCCATGCTGTCCCTGCCCTCCTGCTTCCCCCACCTCTTAACCCATTGGCTTGTGAGAACTGGCAGGACTGTTTGTCCCAGAAGGACTAGTGAGGAGGACAAGGACAGGACACCAAGGAGGGAGCAAACTTGAGGATGGAGGTGTGATCCGATGGAGGGCCAGCATGTGCATGCCCCCGTCTGTGAGGAAGCAGAACACGGAGCAAGGAACTTTCTGTGATTTAATCATCCCTCTCTCTCACCTTCCTTCGTTCCATCCATCCATCCATCCATCCATCCATCCCACACACATTTCCTGCGCATCGGAGTTGGGGGAACACGTCCTGATTTGTGGTGTTTAGTGCACTTGCCAATTACCATGGTGTAAATGTTGTCATCAAGACAGAAACCTGATGTCACTGAATGTGGGGTGGGGAGGAGAAGTGTGCCTATACCAGGCCTAGGACATTGCGTCCTTCCTTTCAGAGAGGTCACCAACAAGTGAACAGTCACATTTACTTGATGCCACAGACACTCAAAGAGGGATGTGGGTGTAGTCCGGGATCTGGCCTGGGGGAGGGGGATTCCGGGAGATCCCCACACAGGATGTGTTCTGGGAGTTGAGTCTGTGAGGCGTGGCCAGTGAAGGGTGGGGTGGAGGGCACAATGTGGGGAAGGGCCAGAGATACCACCCACCGAACACCGAAACAGAGATTTGTAAGGCTTTCCAAATGAGTGGAGGCGCTTGGATGGGGGCTGGGATGGACAAGAAACACGAGACCAATTTGGAAAAAAAATTCAGGGCCAGGTCCTAAGAGGCACAGGAAGGAATGTGGATTCTTTTCCCTGAGGGTGATAGGTTCCCAAAAGAGGTTCTAAGCAGGTCAGTGATACAAGCAGGTTTGTGTTCTATTGTGTTCTATTGAAAGTCGTCTGGAGCCAAGGAGGGGAGACAGTAGGCAGGGAGTCCAAGGAGAAGGCTACTGCAGTGGTCCAGACAGCGCCTACATCTCTGTCTCTGGAAGTAGAGGGAAGAGGGCCAGGAGAGCTGGCAGGTGGCTGGATCTGCAGGACTCCACACCAGTTGGAGATGGGAAAGGAAGCAGCCATGACGAGACCAGGTTCCTGCTCGGGGTGGAAGCCCTGGGCCTTGAGAAGATTGGGGATGCACGATGTTTGAGACGAGGCATCAGTGGGGTATCCCGGGCCATAACTAGCAGGTTGCTGGAGCTCAGAAGAGAGGATGTCTCTGCCTGGGTCTGCTCTGGGGCCAGGTTGCTCCAGGAGGAACATTGTGGATATGGGGAGAGGGTCCTGGGGACACAGGGGCTTCCTAATCACCCCCTTCCTGGCTCTGGGGTGCTGAGAGCAGAGGCTAACTTCATCTCCTAGAAGAGGGACAACAGAGAGAGGTGGAGGAAGGGCGCATGGCCCAGCGGTCTCCTGGGCTGAGAGAGAGGGAGGGTCCCAAGTGGACTGCCACCCAGGCCAGCAGAGGACTGGGCAGGTGACGATTCTGCTCATAGCGCAGACTCTGGACCCATCCTGTCATTCTAGATACATGTCCAGGGAGGGTTTCTATTTTTAAGTGAGTGAGGTCAGCTGTTCAAGGCAGGGGAAGTTGGAGGTGGAGTGGGGTGGGGGTTGGGGGAGAATCCAGATGTGGCCAGTCTTACCTTTGAGGGCCCTCACAGACTGCTTTGGGACCCTGCTGAAAACTGGGGACTGTCTCCCCAGAAAACACACAGAGGCATGGACATCTCACATGTGGCCCTTGAGGACAAGGGTTTATGGACACCTCCCACCCCAAGCTTAAACCTTGGGCCTTCCAGGAGTTCTTGGCCTCCAGACAGAGGAGCCCTGGCTCAGGCACCAAGGCTGCGGCCAAGCTGGACGTTGGGGGAAGATCCTTCTAGAGCCGTCCTGACCCCAGATTTCCAAAGTCTCTCCAGATGTAGGGGACGAAATGCGAGCTGCTTCGGAGCTGGCTGGCTAAGGGGGCGCTCCATTCCCTCAGGCACCCCCTGGCTCTAGGCTCCCCCAGTCCAGCAAACACCGCCTCCTGAGCACAGCACGCTAGAATAGAATAACAGAATGGCAGGGGGCGGGGGACGGAGCCAGACGCACCGGAGAAATTTTGGTTCTAGCTGAAAAGTTCTGCTTCATGGACGATTATGCCAAATGTCTTAAAGGAGGCTTCTGGGGATAGAGAAGAGAGGCTCACACCCAGGTGGGGGCTTGAAAGGGCTTTGCAAAGGAGGTAGCTTTTTTCGGGGGGGGGGTCCCTTGAAAGATAGGTGGGACTGGCACCTAGGGCACGGGGCAGAGACGTCTCGGTGGAAGGATGAAGGGGAATTCAGGCAGCCTGGCCTGGGAGGGCCCAAGGGGCCATGGGACACTCTGAAGGACAGTCCTTGCCTCCCCCACCCCCACTGGAGGTGTATGAGCAGGAGAGATGGGAGTCCAGCTGTGCCGAAGGAAGCCTGAGATTCCAGTGGGTGCGGGCTGGGGTGAGGGAGGGGCCCAGGGGCTATTTCTGTCCTTCAGATCAGAGGCTTGAGGGCCCCAAGTATGGTGCTGTGGAAAGGACCGGGAGTGGGGGCAGTAATTCCATTGGCGGGGTCTGTGGGCCCAGCACCTGCCAGTGGAGGGATGAGGGCCCACACGAATCCTAGATAAGGCCCAGGTTCCAAGACAGCATTCTGGAGGGTGACGGAGCTGGCCGTTGGGGAAGGGTCAGGTTTGGAAGAGGGGGTAAGAGGGTTTGTTTGGACGCGGGCCATCCGGAGAATGCTATCAGGCAGGCTGGCTCTCTGGGTGAGGAGCCAAGGGCTCGGTGGGACATTGTTTTGTGTCATCTGCACCCCAGTGACAGCTGAGGGGTGGGGGTCAGGGAGCTTCAGGGCAAGGGGAGACAGTGGGTCTGACTGAACTCAGGGGGGAAGGCAGCAGGAGAGGAACCCTAGATGGGCAGGAGGTGGTGCCCCCACAGGGTTGGGGAAATCAGGGGCACTGGTAGGTGGGGGGCTTGGGGCAAGTCTGGAGAGAGCTGGGGTGCTGGGCCCTGGGGCTGGGCAGGGGGGCCTGAGCCTGCACTCCCAGTGGGAGGTGGTCTTTGCTCTGAGGCCAGGAAAGGAGATTAGAGGAGTGAGGGAAACAGGGACAAGTGATGGGCAGGCCCGGGGGCCGGGGGCCCAGGGGAGTGGGGTGATTGTGGAGGGAGATGGAGGTGCAGGCGGAGGAGGGGAGGAGAGAGGAGGCTGCAGGTCGCAGAAGTGTTTGCGGGGAGGGCCGGGGAGCCCCCTGCAGTAGGGCCCGGAGAGAGGGGATAGGGTCAGTGTTGGGGGGCGGCAGAGAGAGGAGGAGGGTCTGGAGTAGCTCCAGCTGGGGAGAGGCCAAGCCGCAGCAGCAGAGGGTGGTGAGGGAAGGTGGCTAGCTGCCGTGAGACCCCCAGCTGGCCTTGCCCCATCCAGCTGGCACAGGCTCGTGACCGAGCAATGCTCAGCCATTCCTCAGCTGCCGCAGGAGTGGAGGTGGGGGGGGGGGGGTTGACGCCCCCCCTGAGGTCTGGGGCATGAGGGCAGCCTCACCGCAGCTCGCGGTGACGCACCATGGGCTCTGCCCAGACGTGGTTCTGACAGGGGAGGGGTGGGGGTCCCAGCTCCAGGGGATGAGGTCACGGGGGCTTCGGGCTGGCCGTCTCCAGACTGAGTGAGCACTGGGGGTGCCCTGGGCCTACTCTGCTTGTGTATTTACTTGGGGCGGCTTTGAGGAGCTGGCAGGAGATTGTGGGGGGGTGCTGAAGCCACCCCTAGTTAGGGGGCACTGGGGCCCCGGGGACATGAGGGCCTGGAAGGAGATCAGCCCAGAGAGACAGAGTTCCTCGCTGGAGAGCTCCTGGGATGTCCGGAGAGCAAGCCGTGATCTGTAGGGGGGTGCCTGTGGACTTTCCTGGAAAGCACCCACCACCCAGGGGTTTCCTGACTTCCCCTGGAGGAGGAGGAGGAAGGAGGAAGAGGTCCCAGTGACCCCTGCCCCCTCACTGAGGCCCTGCCTGGACCTCCCCTTCCGGGTGTGGGGCTGCAGCAGGCAGGACTGTCAAAAGCCGAGGGAAAGTGAGCCAGGGAGTCAGCACTGGGGAGCAGAGATTTCCAGGTCAGCAGAGCTGTGGGAGCTGAGGAGAGGAGGATACAGGGGGTGCTTGGGCAGGGCTGGGGTGACCCGTACAGGCTTCTGCTCAGCGGTCACCCGGCTTGTGTGCCCCACTCGCCTTCCCTGAGTACCGGAGCCAGCTCCCAGGCCTCCTGCCTGGACCGCTGCAGTAGCCCCCTAATTGGTCTCCATCTCTCCGTGTCTCTGAGCCGTCAGCATGCTGCTACCACTGCAGCCAGATTAATCTTCTTAATACAGCGCTCTGCACTTCCCTTCCCTCTCCCTAGAAGCCCCAGTGGCAGTGTGGTGGGCAGAGACAAGTCCAGCCCTGGCGGTGGAGCAGAGTCAAGGCCATCCTGCTTGGGCCCTGCTAGCCTTGCAGCTGTGTCCCCCATGGACCCCTCCCACCCTCTGACCTGGGAGAACCACTGGATCCTTGTCTCGGTGCATTTCTTGCTCCACACCTCTGCTCATGCTCCCCTCCGCCGGGGACGCCCTCCGCAGGGTTCTACTCCTCACTGATGCTGACCCCAGCTGGGTTTGAGCTCCTGGGATGCTCTCGGTGTTTGCCCCAGCATGGTGCTCGGTGCAGCCTTGCAGGTGTCCCATCCTGCCACGTGTGAGGCCCGCTTCTGCTGTCAGTGCCCATGGGGCTGGCTGAGCGTGGCTCGGGGCTGGGTATTTTCACAGTCTTTAACTCCTGTGTCCTGTAGAGCAGCCCGGCCATGAGGTGAGGCTGCCCTGCTGAGCAGAAGAGGCCGCTGGGGATCAGAGAGGTTAAGGGACTTGCCCAAGGTCACACAGGTAGAAAGGCTCAGAGTTGGCAGGCCACCCACACTCTGGTTTAACCCCACACTGTGATGTGACAGTGGGCCCATTAGGGGTTGGTTGTTGGAGGTGTGATGGATTTCAGGGGAGTCCTGGTGCTGGGAAATCTGGAGCAGTTTATAGGGGGCTACGTTTGTTCCAAGGTGACAGGCTGAGGGGAGAGGGAGTGTTGGGAGATGGGAGGTTTACAGTTAGCTTGTAATTGTAAATTACAATTACAGAGAAGAGCTTGGGTTCTCCTGGGGCGGGGGGGTAGGGGGAAACTCAGACTGCCTGGCCTCATCTTCCTAAAGCCCCCACGGGGCCTTGATGTCCATGAACAGAAGGGAGGATACAGTCCAGACCTGAGAAGGGACTTGCTGGCAGCAGGGGAGAGTTCGGGAGGGGGCGGCTGATGGGCCTGTGTGCAGTTGCACAGGTTCTGGGGGGGAGGGGGGTGTATTGTGGGAAGATGCAGGGGAACGTGCCAGCATCCCTTGCTCTGTACCTTCCTAAGCCAGCTCCATCAGGTCACCATACCTCTCGGAGCCTCAGTTTACCCGGCTGTCTTCAAGGCCAGGAGGAAATGAAATCCTGAGAGGGAGGGATCAGCCAGTGCAGAGCCCTGGGAGTGGACTAGCAGAAGTTTGCTCCCTCCCCTCCCCTTTGCTGCTGCAGTGGTTGTGATCATGGCTCTGGTCCCTGGGGCAACCGTGTTGCTAAGATTGTGTCTCTGTGTCCTGGTCCTGCATCTGCAGAACATTCCCAGCCTCCAATTTAGTAACTTGGGCAGACCTGTCTCGGGGAGGAGAGCCTTTTCCCATGGATTATGAGGGGATACCGGAGCCCTGGGAGGAAATGGGCATGGCCCTAAGGTGTGCGCAGGGAGCGTGCGCAGGAGATGGAGGGCAGGCTGAGGGACAGCGCCTGGTTCTCCTTTCCCCCTGCTGTTCCAGTCCCAAAGCTGCCTGGAGGGTTGCGGTGGGGACTCCAACCTTTGTGGCCGCCCCTTTAACTGGGACCGAAGACGCAGGCCTTGGGGGAGTCCTGTGCTAATCTTTCTGATGAGGTTCCTGCTCGGTGTGCAGGTGTCCTTGGGCCAAGAGTCATCAGGCACAGACAATTGTGACCCCCTTGGATGATATCAGGAAAGGCCAGAAATACCCCCTCTACATGCCCAGTGCTGGCGTCGCACCTGTGTGGTCTGTGCTTATCACCTTTATCTAATGCAAGGATGGACAGTTGGGCAGGTGGCACAGTGATGGGGAGGCAGGCTCGATGACCATGGCCCCCTGGCAGATGGCACTTGACAGCCTAGAGCAGAAATCCGCTTCATCAGGAGGGGTCTGAGCCCTGAGCTCCCGCTGTCCTGACTGTGACCCTTCCCCATCACCCGCGCTGTGCTGTGCTGGGGGGAACCAAGGTCCTATTTCTCTGCGCCCCACGCACTAGGTCAAGGGACAGTGCCCTCTCCAGGCCCCGCTTGCAGTCTGGGGAACAAGGATTGGCTCGAGATCTGCCAGACCCATGGGCTCCTTGCCACACTTGGCCCCCGCTGCTGGCTCTCAGCCCTGCCTGCTGACCCTGGTTCTGCCCTCCAGGGCTGCCTCTGGAAAGAATCCAAGCACAGGCTGAGAACGTCTCTACTTCGGAGTAGCTACTGACCCCCAAACACTCCTCACCTGCCATTCAGAAAGCCCTTCCTACCAGGTATCCCCTACCCAGGCTGGTCCCCTAAAGTCAGGCCATTAGGATACATTTGGTGGCTCCCTGGCCTGGCTCCATGCTTGGGTGACCTCCCTGGGCAGCCCACCAGGTGAGACAGCTGGGTCAGCAGGGAGAGGTGGCCGATGGACCTGTTCATTTATTTATTTATTTATTTATTTATTTATTTAATTTATTTTTTTTTTAAAGATTTTATTTCTTTATCTGACAGATAGAGATCACAAGCAGGCAGAGAGAGAGAGAGGAGGAAACAGGCTTCCTGCTGAGCAGAGAGCCCGACGCGGGGCTCGATCCCAGGACCCTGGGATCAATCACAACTAGGCAGAGAGGCAGGCAGAGAGAGAGGAGGAAGCAGTCTCCCTTCAGAGCAGAAAGCCCGATGTGGGGCTCAATCCCAGGACCCTGGGATCATGACCTGAGCCGAAGGCAGAGGCTTTAACCCACTGAGACACCCAGGCCCCTTTATTCGAACTTCTTAAGCTGATTTGAAACTTGGGCTTTTGGGGGATCCAGACAACCCATAAGGTAGACAGTGGGCTCCACTGAGCCAACCAGGTCTCTCGCATCTCCAGCCCTCAGCCCAGCCCTGCCCCTCTCTTTGTCCCCAAACATGGCTCCTTCCTTGTGCTCCACCGTGTGGTGCCTTCTGCGCCCCTCTCCCTGGAGACACCCCACGTACCCTTCAGAGTCCCTTTCAAGCGCTGCCTCCTGACCACGGCTTTCCCAGCGTGTTCCTCCCTCACCGTCTCTCCCCTAGGCTCTTGGATTCACAGTCTGGATAATTTATTTTGGCATCTAAGAATCTCAGGCCACTTGTAGTTATTCGGCTATTTTGCGCACAACCTGTTTCCAGCGAGACTCTGGGCTCCGGGAGGCAGGAAGCACAGTGGGCGTGTTTCTGCAGTTCCTTTAATATCTGAGGCACTGCTAGGCATACAGTAGGCACTTCATATTAACAGAAGGAGGGGGGCGAGGTAACTAGTGAGCTGGAATAGCAGACATGTGTCGTTTCTGTTGAGCGCTCTAGGATGCATCTCTGGTCCCAAGATCAGACCGTGGGTAGAAGCATAGAAGGGATGACCACCAGTGTTTTACATTTGGCCGGAGAGGTGGAAAATCTTGCTGGGGGTCACACAGTGAGTGGACAGGGTACAGGCTGGGAATTAACCAGACGTCCAGGTCTCAGGTAGCAGCTCCCGGTGCCTCCTTGTCTATGACAACCCTCCTGTGAGTCTCCCTTCTGCCCATCAGCATGTTTGCACACACATGCGTGCGTCTTTGTGCATGTGCCTGCATGTTCACGTGCTTGTGAGCACACGTGTATTTGTGTGTGGACCATGTGGGGCTGTGCAGTGTATGCATGTGTCTGGAAGGAAGCAGCGTAGCCAACAGTTGTCCAGGAGAAGGCTGCCAAGTCCACAGAGTAATCGTAGAGCACACGTGACTTTGCGTGTGGCTGTGTGTTTGTGTAGGCGTGTGGGGCCTTGGCAATCACCCTCTGACATTGGCCAGCGTCACTGTGCTGCTGGTCCTGGCCTGCCAGGCTGGCATGGCAGCATGGGACAAGACAGGTCTCGGGGGTCCTAGCGGGAGGTGGGCACGACTTACAGCTCAGCCCTATGGTTCCGGGATCTGAGACCCAGACCTGGGATTTTGTGTGGCAGCCACCCGTGAATGCATTTCATCATGGACCCTTTGGGGGAGGGTCCTCCCCTGGAGCCTGAGTGTCCCCCACTACCTTGGCCCCTCTGCTCACCCACACAGCCCCAGCTTGCTACTCCTACGTCTCCTCTCCCAGTCGCCCGGTGCTAGGGAGAACAGGGATGAGGGGCTCGGGGATGAGCGCTGGCTGCTTCATTCCCCACCCTGCCCTGCAGCCCGAGGAGTTGACCAACGCTCTGGAAATCAGCAACATCGTCTTCACCAGCCTCTTTGCCCTGGAGATGCTGCTGAAGCTGCTGGTGTACGGTCCCTTTGGCTACATCAAGAACCCCTACAACATCTTCGATGGTGTCATTGTTGTCATCAGGTAGGACCGCCCCTCCACTGTCGCTCACCTAGAGGAATGCCCGTGGGGCAACCTGTTCCTCTGCATGGCTTCTGGGAGTCTGGAGTCAGCCCCCGCCCCCGCACTAACCCACAGGCCCTGCCGCTCCCCCGGTGGAGGGTGATCCCCTCCAGCCTCTCTCGGCCCTACCTTGCTCAGGCTGAACTTGGCCTCATGTCTCCTTTGACCAGACCCCTGTCTGGTCTCCACTCTCCTCTCTCCACTTCTTGCCCTTGACCCCATGCAGGCCCGGTGTGAGTGAGGACTGGGGAGTTGGCTTTGCAGAGGAGTTGAAGGAGGTGTAAGGCCAGACCAGCCGTCCCTGCTTGCAAAGTGCTTAGAAACCATCTCAGACTCCTGCCACTTGCTTTAGGGTTTCTAAGACCCTGGGAAAGTGCTCTGTCCCCCTTGGTCCAAGGGTCAGGAGAGCTGCCTTATTGCTTTCTGGAATCGGCTTTTGATTTCATTAGGAGAGAACAAAGCAACATTCCGTAACCAGACGCCGCAGCCTTGGCTGGAATTTGGGAAAGGGCTCTCAGCAGCCCGGGTGTGTGATCTCGGGCCTGAGGGTGGAGAGGGCTGGAACCGTCCCCTCTGTCCCTCTCAGGGGCTCCTGTCTGGAGGCCCGGGGGCCCACCTGTGCCCCCCTGTGCTCATGCCGTGTGGGCCTGTCTTGGCCCTCCAATGCTGCCAGGCCCTCTCTGAGGGAGGGGCAGGGGGAAGGGAGAGCATGCAGGGGCTCAGGCTCCCTGCCCTCCTTGCAGTGTGTGGGAGATCGTGGGCCAGCAGGGGGGTGGCCTGTCGGTGCTGCGGACCTTCCGCCTGATGCGGGTGCTGAAGCTGGTGCGCTTCCTGCCGGCGCTGCAGCGGCAGCTCGTGGTGCTCATGAAGACCATGGACAACGTGGCCACCTTCTGCATGCTGCTCATGCTCTTCATCTTCATCTTCAGGTGAGGACAGGTGCGGTGCCCGTGCTGGCGGCGGGGAGGGCCTGAGGGGCGGGGGGGAGGGGGCGCTGCTGCCCTGACCCCTGTCTTGTGGCTCCTGTGTCTTCAGCATCCTGGGCATGCATCTCTTCGGCTGCAAGTTTGCATCTGAGAGGGACGGGGACACGCTGCCGGACCGGAAGAATTTCGACTCCCTGCTCTGGGCCATCGTCACTGTCTTTCAGGTGCCAGGGTAACCAGGCAGGGCTGGACAGGGTTTGGGGGCAGGGCGGTGCTCCCAGGCAAGGGCACTGAGCCCCAGCCCCTGCCTGCAGATCCTGACCCAGGAGGACTGGAACAAGGTGCTCTACAACGGCATGGCCTCCACGTCGTCCTGGGCTGCCCTTTATTTCATTGCCCTCATGACCTTCGGCAACTACGTGCTCTTCAATCTGCTCGTCGCCATTCTGGTGGAGGGCTTCCAGGCGGAGGTAACCCCCTGCCCGAGGCAGTCAGCTGTGGGAGCCTGGGAGGTCTCTCAGAAAAGGCCCATCGGGCTGGGCGTTGGGGTGGGGGTGGGGAGCTAGGGCGGAAGGTTCAAGGTCTCGGGCAGCCCCTTGGCCCCAGGGAGACAGGGTGGTTGTGGGGGACCCCCTGGGCCCAGGTCAGCGGCTGACTTCGGCTGGGCTTCAGTATCAAAGTTGACTAGACCCTTCCCTGGGGAGCTGGAGAAGTTGGGCGGGAGGGTGCGGCTGGATACCAAGCATGGATGCTCTCAGGGACATCCGGAGGGGATCTGTCTGAGCCGAGGGGTGGGGGGAAGTGTGCGTGCAAGTCATCTGAGCTCCAGCTGAGCTGATGAAGATGCCACCAGGGCCCGGGCGGGGCTAAGCTGCCCAGGGTGAGAAATGAGCCCAATTAGCTGCAGGCATGGCAGAGATGAGCGTCCTATTTCCAGCCCAGGCTCCGTCACCTTCGTCACAGGCGGCGTCATCAATTAATATTGATTTGCATTGATCCTGCCCTTGCTGTGCCCGGGCTCAGCTTCTGCCCAAAGGGCGGCGTGCCATTCCTGTCCCTCGGCTCTGCCCCTTTCCCCTGAGCTCCGGGCCAGCCCAGCCCAGCCTCCGGGCATCTCTCCCAGGCAGGTTGACCCAACCTAGAAATGCTCCAGGTTGGGCGTAGAAAAGCTCTTGGTCCAGTTCTCTCCGGGTGACCCGGATGGAAACTCCCGCTGCGGCCTGGTCTATAAATACTCGGCACACGGTGGAAAAACAAAAATCTATTTTCCGACTCTTTCCCAGCCTGGCGAGGGCGGGCCGCTCCCCGTAGGCCGGCTGGGCTGGGGGGGCGCGGGCGCATCTGGTCCATGCCGGCCCTCTCCTGCTGCCAGCCACGCGGGTTCTGTAGTGATCCGGGATGGCATTTCCTCCCGTAGGGTGGCGGTGAGGACAGCTGGGGGGAGGCGCAGCCTGCTTGTGGAGATGTCTGGGCCTCTTTGTGGGGAGGCCCAAGGCATGCACTTGGGGGTTCCCTGGGGCCTGGAAAGTTAAGGGGTGCCACCGTGCTCCCCTAAGAACCAGGATCTCTGTGGACGCCCCCCGCTCTCAGCCACAGCCCTCAGCCTGTGGCAAGAGGAGCCGAGAGGGGACAGGGGTCCTGCAGCCCCTTCCAACCCATCAATCCTTATGGCTGAGATGTCCTCAGGAAAATTCCTAAGGAACTCCATAGAGGGACATGGAAAACACCCTGAGCCTACTTCTCTGCTGGCCTGGAGGTGCCCTGAGCAGAGAGCCCCCTCCCCACCGCCACCCCTTTCAGCAAACACCTTGTTAAATGGAGTGCTGAGGAGCCAGGGGCCAGCCTGGTTGCTAGGCAGCAGTGAAAGTGCTGCTGGGGATGCAGGCAGGTCATTCTGGCCCTGCTGGGAGCCTGTGGCTGTCCCAGCCTGAGGGGAGCAGGGTTGGGCCTGGGGCCACAGCCTCCTCAACCAGCCAAGCAGAGATGTCTGTAGGGGAGGGTCCCACTCAGGGCTTGGTGCTTCAGGTCTGGAGTGGGATGGAGAAAGGAGGTCCGGATCCACCCTCCTCTGGGGGATGAGGGTCGGGGGAAGCAGTTCCATGGCCCTGGGGTATCCACAGGAGGGGCTGGCCCACCTGCCCACTGTCCTGCATGCAGCAGGCCAGCACCTGGATGGGGAAGAGGAGGCCCAGTCACTCAATGCCAGTGACCTGGATGCCTCCAGAAACACCTGGCCTCTCGTGTATGAGTTTCAGGGGGTTGAACGTGTCACGTTGAGGCAGCCCCGCAATCTGGCAGGAGAGGCTGCTTTTTTGCTATTGTGATGGTCGGCTTTTTTACAAATGAGGCAACCCACCTCGGTGGAGGAAGTGGCCGCCCCCGTTTTGTGGGGCATCGCTAGCAGGAGGGCTCAAGAATTGCCCCCAGTTGGCCTTGCCACCTGGCTAATAGGTAAGAGGGTGGAGCCCCAGGGGGCTGGGCTGGCTCCGCTGATTTCCCGACTTGCAGGGGGCAGTGCCCTGAATGCCTGTATATTCATCATCCACACACTTAATTAAATGAACAGGCGGCAGGCCCTGTGTGAGGCCATTAATTGATATTAAACAACATCATAGCTGTCATCCCAGTGTTCTTGTCACATCCCATCCCAGTGGGAGCAGCTGGACCCGGTCTGATTTGGAGGGACGCAGGCTGGGCCTGTGGGAGTGGAGAAGCCCGTTCCAGCTCCCAGCCTCTGCCTCCGTCCCCTCCTCCCTCCCACCCTGTCTGCCCATCTTCCAAGCCCCCTGCCAGTGGGGGGCCAGTAAAAGGCGAGCTGGAGATTCAGGTGCAAGGCCCAGATGTACCTCTTACTCTCTGCGTGCCTTGGGGCAGTTGTCTTAGCTTCTCCAAACCTCAGGTGTTTCCCCTAAAGGGACATTGATGGTACTCCCTTCCCACCTTTCGAGAGGCGAGCTGGTGGCATTAATAAGGCAGTTTTGGGAGGGCTGATACGCCCTCAGTGAGCAGTAGCTGTCATTATTAGGATTATCGGGCGGGGTGGGGGGCGGGCGCTCAGTCTCCTTCCCTGCCCTTTTCCTCATCCTCCTGGCCTCTGCCCTCACCCTTCAGATTCATTCTGGCCCGAGGGCCTGTGGTTGAATTCTGGAAGGCCCTTCTGTCCCCTTTCTCCTCCTCCCCTACCCCTGGTGTCTCGTCCCCCTCCCACCCCCGCCTGGTTTGCACCACCCTTTTCTTCATCCTCTTTCGACACTGCTGATGTCTGAAAGCCTGAGCGCCTGTGACCAGCGCCCGTCCCCTGCCTCCCCGTCTCCCTGTAGGAAATCAGCAAACGGGAAGATGCGAGTGGACAGTTAAGCTGTATTCAGCTGCCTGTCGACTCCCAGGGGGTAGGTACGCGATCACGAGTCGGCATGCCCCTCTTCCCCGTGCCCTGTGCCCCCTCCACTCTGCCTCCGCGTCTCTGTGGTCGTGTTCACGCTCAGCTGCTGTGCAACTGTGGTAGCTGTGGTGGTCATTGGTGTCGTGAGGTTTGCTTCGATTTTAAGTCCCTTCCCCCTGCACCCCTCCCTGAGAGGACATTGAGAGGAGGAGTCTCTTTGCCTCTGCCCCCATCAACCTGCAAAGGGCACCGTTCCCGTCCCCTGCTGGACCGGTGGAGGGGCGGGAGAAGGAAGGGACTTAGAATCGTCTGTGTGCACGTGTGGGGGACACCGCGTGTGTGTGCCTACGCTGAGGTCCCTGAGGAGTCCACGTCCTTGGGCCTCTGTGGACTCGGGATCCGTGGCCACAGACCGTGTTCCCCCATCTCTCTCCCCTCCCTCTTGACCTGAGCCCCTATTGGAGACCCCCACAAGCTGCCTCAGCTTAGGACAAGTCTTTGGAGGATGTGAGGGTGGAGGTGCTTCTTGCCTGAAGGTTCCAGAATTTTAAACCCGCTTCCTAGTCTCTGGTCCCCTGACTGCCTAGAAGGCCCGGCAGGTGTTCCCGGACACGTTCTGGCGCCCATGCCGAGCCTTTGCTCCGCCGTTTCCTGCATGGGCGCGGGAACTGCGGGCTGGAGCCAGGATCCCTGCGGGACCCCACAGTGCTGTGTATCCCGAGCAGCCCCCCGGAGATCCCGCTCGATAATTAAAGGCCTCGTTAGGGATGTAAACCGAGTTAATGAAAATGATCCCCTGAGATGCCAATTACACAATATTTATGTCCTTATCAAAAGTAGCAATCAAGTATTTCTTAATAACTTCTTAAGGAGAAGTGCGTAATTATGAGGGAACCTACTGACCTGCTAAGAAGGAAAAACTGCCCCAGAGACAGGGATGGAGGTACAAATGGGGCCAAGGGGAAGGGGTGGGGTCTTGGGGAAGACAAGGGGACGAAGCAGAGGCCCTGCAGTGACCTCCTTGGGCTGAGTTGCTCTGTCTGGGGTCCTTCAATCGCCTTCTGGGGTCCTCAGGTCGGAGGCCCAGGGTAGGGCAGCCATGGAAGGAAAGCAGAGGCTCAAGTTGGAATTTAGGCTCTAGTGACCATTTCACTTAGGTCCCCAGCTCCCTCTGGCCTCTGCCACCCACCTGCCGGCTCACTCTCCCTTCTCCCCTCAGCCCTTCCTGGAGCCAGTCCCAGCCAGGCTGGTTATGTCGCGGGCTCTGGGGTGAGCCGTGGCCTTCTCTGAGGTGTGGCTGGTGGGAGGCAGGGGGGTCGGGGGCCCTGGGGAGCTCTGGGCCCCATACCTGCGTGGTCTGGCCTGTGCCAGTGCATGTCTCGTGCCGTGGTTGCTGGTTCCCGTAGCCTATATGTGGTGTGTGCGTGTGGAGACAGGGAGACCTGAGTCCCTCCCACTAAGTCCTGCCCGGCCGGGGCCCTAACGGCCCACTGCTCCCCCACCCTAGGGAGATGCCACCAAGTCCGAGTCAGAGCCTGACTTCTTCTCACCCAGCCTGGATGGCAATGGAGACAGGAAGAAGCGCTTGGCCTGTGAGTATTTATCCTGGGGGAGCGGTCCCCGGCCCTGGGCCGGCCTCGGGTGGTCTCAGGTCTCACTCTCTCTCCCCCAGCAGTGGTGTCCCTAGGGGAGCCCCCAGAGCTGCGGAGGAACCTGCTGCCCCCTCTTATCATCCACACGGCTGCCACGCCCATGTCACTCCCCAAGAGTTCGAGCACCGGCCTGGCGGAGGTGCCAGGCCCCGCCTCCCGCCGCACCAGCAGCAGCGGGTCTGCTGAGCCCGGGGCAGCCCACGAGGTGAAGTCACCGGTAAGGGGTGCCTGTGAATGCCGGGAAGTGGGAGATGCGCAGACATCAGGAGGGAACAGAGGAGGGAAGCAGATGGGCCCGAGGGCATGGCCTCTGAGCCCCAGGCTGGACAACCCCCAGGGAGGTCAGTAGGGCTGGCCCCCGGGGGCAGAAGAGCCATGTTCTAATCCTACCCTTCTGTCCCTTAACTCAGTGACTGTATGAGACTCAGCCTCTGAGTCCCGTTTTGGAAAGGGAGAGTGGTCCTTATCTTCTTAATACCCCATCGTAAGAATAGCAAACCCCACTGACTCTGGACCAGGCCCTGTTCTTTTTTTTTTTTTTTTTTTTTTTTTTCAGATTTAATTTATTTATTTGACAGACAAAGACAGCGAGAGAGGAAATACAAGCAGGGGGAATGCGAGAGGGAAAAACAGGCTTCCTACTAAGCAGGGAGCCCGATCCCAAGACCCTGGGGTCATGACCTAAGCCAAAGGCAGATGCTTAACGACTGAGCCAGTCAGGCGCCCTGGACCAGGCACTGTTCTAAGACGCCACTCATAAACATTCTAAATGCATTGAATCCTCATTACAAGCCTATGAGGGAGGCATCTTCATTATCCCCATTTTAGAAACGCAATCTGAGTCTCAGATGGCCAAACTGATTGGTGGGATGCCCTGGGTCCTGTGAGCAGGTGACAGCCAGCCCTTTCATCCAGGAGAGGATGTCAGGGCCCATGCTCCTGCTGCCTTTTTATACTGCCAGTCAGCTAAATGAGGACTAGGCCTCAGTGTCATATCTCATGTACAGATGAGAAATGGAGGCACAGAGAGGTTTAGTAACTTGCCAAAGGTCACACAGCTGGTTGGAGTAAGTAATATGAACCCAGGGCTCCTCCTTACACTTTGATACCTGGTGTGATGCCAGGGAGGTTCACAGGAGACAGCGTGCATGGGAGGGGGTGCAGGGCTCGGAGGTCTTGGTGGTGACTACCCTCTTCTTGACTCCCCCCCCACCAGCCGAGTGCCCGCAGCTCTCCACACAGCCCCTGGAGCGCAGCCAGCAGCTGGACCAGCAGGCGCTCCAGTCGGAATAGCTTGGGCCGCGCCCCCAGCCTGAAACGGAGGAGCCCGAGTGGGGAGCGGAGGTCCCTGTTGTCGGGAGAGGGCCGAGAGAGCCAGGACGAAGAGGAGAGCTCTGAAGAGGAGAGGACCAGCCCGGCGGGCAGTGACCGGCGCCATGGGGGGTCCCTGGAGCGGGAGGCCAAGAACTCCTTTGACCTGCCTGACACACTGCGGGTGCCCGCGCTGCATCGCACAGCCAGCGGCCGCAGCTCAGCCTCCGAGCACCAGGACTGCAATGGCAAGTCGGCCTCGGGGCGCCTGGCCCGGGCCCTGCGGCCCGACGACCCCCCACTGGACGGGGACGATGGCGATGACGAGGGCAACCTGGTGAGGCCCCCGTGGGCACAGTGACTTCTCACCCCTGACCTTGAGCGAGGGGAGCTGGACAAGCCTGTCCCTGTTCTGTGGCATTCAGGGAGTTGTCGCCATACCCCCTCACGCCCCAGGGATCTCAAAGGGGCCAGCCCTGAAGCTGAGTGCCCAAGCAACCCCTTCCCTCCCAACGCCCGCCCTGCCGAGCCCCAGATCCTCATCATCTGCGGGGCTGGTGGATATGGATGGTTTCGGGCAGATGCGTATGAATCTTTCATGGCCCTCCCCCTGTGACTCAGAAATACCCATCACTCATCTCTCCAAACCCATGCCCTCCCCATTCCCCTCTCCTATCTTGACCTCATCACCAGCCTTGACTTCACACCCGCCCTTACCCATTCACCCCCTCCTCGGGCCCCTCACCACCACCTCTAACCCCAGGGATGGGACACAGGGACCTAGGACCTCAGGGTTAGCCCGTGAGGAGAAGGGGCCAGCATCTCCTGGTCCCAGGTGTGTCTTTGAACAGAAAGCTGTGATGGGGACAATGTTTGATAATTGACACAGCTTCCAAGCCCCAGGCAGGTGGGGCCGGGCTTGAGACAGAGAGGATAAGAGCAGAGAGCCTGGGAGAGGGGGTGCAGGGGAAGGGGGGGAGATTACCAAAGTGAGTGCTGCTCAGGGGACCAGAGGGGGCTGAGAGGGAGATGGGGTCTTAGGAAAAAAGGAAGAAAAGTATGGCAGAGGCTGGACAGCCAGCGAGTGCCGTGGAACTGCTGACGAGCAGGGCAAGCTTGGGGAGCTTGGGGGCCCGGCCATGCACACAAGTCCCGTGATCCTTCTACAGAGCAGAGGGGAGCGGATAAGAGTCTGGATCCGAGCCCGGCTGCCTGCCTGCTGCCGTGAGCGAGACTCCTGGTCGGCATACATCTTCCCTCCTCAGTCAAGGTGAGCAGGGGGTCCCTGACCTCTCCTCCTGGGGGGTGAGCCCGTGACCCCGTCTCGGGGATGCCAGAAGTATTCTCAGACCTAGGGGCAAGTGAGAGAGGGGCCCCGGGCTGGGAGGGCCCAGGAGGGGGAAGGGCTGCGGGGCAAGGCCTCTTAGCGCCATCTTGCTCACCTCCTGCCTAGCATTCGCCTGTCTTCCAGCAGGTTCCGCCTCCTATGTCACCGAATCATCACCCACAAGATGTTCGACCATGTGGTCCTTGTCATCATCTTCCTCAACTGCATCACCATTGCCATGGAGCGTCCCAAGATCGACCCCCACAGTGCTGTGAGTCACCAAAGACTAAAGCTGGGGGCTGTGGAGTGCCTGCTTGGTGCCGGCCCCCTCCTGGGTTAGCGCTCAGAGAGCCAGCGGGGCGGGGGCCGGGAGGCCCAGAGAGACGTGGAGGGAGGGAGCCAGGAGTCTCCTGTAGGCCTCCCTGGCACCTGGCACCCTGGGCTGTCTCCCGTGTCCACCGTGTCCATCTTCTGCCTCTGCCTCTGTTTCCCTTCTGTTCCACAGCAGCCCAGCTTGGGGAGGGCGGGGTGCGCCCTTCTCTTTACCTGGGTGAAAAGTGAGCCCCATTGCCTCCGGGCAATTTTCAGACAGCATGTGCTCAGGATCCAGAGACCTGGGGGCCCAGGTGTGGGTCAGTGAGTGTTGGAGTGATACAAACAGCAAGAGAGGCCCCACTGGGGCTGAGTGGTCTTGTTTCCCCTGCTCCCTTGCAGAGGGTCTGGGTTTCACCTTTGACCTCTGTGCTGATGGGGGGAGACGTCCTGCCTGGCCTACCCCACAGGCCAGGGAGAGTTGGGGAGAGGGAGACGCGCCTTGCTCCTCTTGATCCTGCCAGGTCACAAACAAGTAGGTTTTCAGGCGCAGCTGGTTCTGGGCGCTGTGTCTCCCCAGCTGGGCATCATAGGCCCCTACCCCAGACAGTGTTTGCCCCTTACGGCATCTTGCCCCACTTGCCCAGAGTGTCACCCCTCCTCACTGCACCCCCACACGGCCCCTCAGATTTCTGGGTTCCTGGGCTTCTAGTCTCCAGAGGGTGGGCTCCAACTGGGTCAGGGTGGGGATGGAGGAACCTTTTTGAATGGAGGACCAGCCTGGAAATAGGTGGGAGAAGGGACCCCTACCGCTGGAGCTTTTGTGGGTTGGAGCAAGGGTGGCTGGTCACACAGCCCCTGTGTCTGCCACCTGCCCCAGGCTTTGCTGCAGAGCCCTCTGCCTCTGTCACCACATCTCACCCCCCATCTCCCCCTCGGCCCCTCTATCTCTCGCTCTGCCACGTACCCGCATCTCTCTTTCCCTTCCCCCATTTCTCTCTTTGACACTCACACTCTGCCTGCTGCCTCTCCAGTCCTCTCCACCCCTCTCCTGGCCACGGAGGGATGGACTCCGCCTGCAGACTTCAGGGGACCGGGTCACCTTCTTTCCTGCCCTGCCCCCACCCATGCCTCCATAAATACGGTGCCAACGGAGGCCCAGGCTGTAGGCAAGCTCCTTGCTGGCCCTGTGGCTCCATTTCTGGGCCACACAGCAGGAAAGCAAGTGCGGGGAGAAGGGAGGAGAAGAGGGGGGCGGTCGGAGATCCAGGTAAACCCTGCTCCAGTTCGGAGGATTTCCGAGATACAGGACTCAGATGACAGCACTGGTTGGGGGAACGATTCTTCCTCCAGGCCATTTGGGGGGCAGGAGGCAGCGCTGTTCAGACTCTCCACAGAGCTGCAAGTGAGTCAGGGGGCCTGGCATTGGCTGTGCGTGTGAGAGAGAGACAGAGAGGTCTGGGGAGAGGAGGTCGCCTGCCTTGTTGGGGAAGGTGGGGGTCATTTTCCTGAGTCAAATGTTGGAGGCGGTTCCTGGGTTCTGTCTGCAGGGCAGCCCTGGCTTACGAAGGGGGGGTCCTAGTGGGTGACACGTGCCTGCTGTCTCTTGCAGGAACGCATCTTCCTGACCCTTTCCAATTACATCTTTACCGCAGTCTTTCTGGCAGAGATGACCGTGAAGGTAATAGGGGGTCGGTGTTACTTTGGGGCTCTCTGGTTCCTGGGGTGAAGAGGGTTGGAGAGATTGATCCCAATAGGAGGACCGGGCTGGGGACTTCAGGGAGGCGGCGGCGACAGTGATGCCGCGGGCGTCCCCAGGTGGTAGCGCTGGGCTGGTGCTTCGGGGAGCAGGCGTACCTGCGTAGCAGCTGGAACGTTCTCGACGGGCTGCTGGTGCTCATCTCCATCATCGACATCCTGGTGTCCATGGTCTCCGACAGCGGCACCAAGATCCTGGGCATGTTGAGGGTCCTACGGCTGCTGCGAACCCTGCGCCCACTCAGGTGCGTCCCCGGCCAAGCCCCCTCCTTAGGGACAGCTCCAACAAGCCCGCAGTGGAGCAAGATCCCCGGGAGCCCCTGCTTCCTGACTGCGACCCCCACAGGGAACCTTGGCATCGCTTGGCTTGAACCGTGGCCCCAGGGGTTTCCCTCCTTGAGCATGCCCCCGCCGTCACCATCCTCACAGGACAGTCTGCTCAAGGCTGCCATGCCCCGGCCTTGGGCAGACCCCGATATAAGAGGCCGCAGGCAGGGCCCTCCTAGCCTTTAGCTGAAGCTCTCCTTTGGGTGTCACTGTTGGGAGTGGGGGATGACCGTCCTCCCTGGGGAGGTGATAGACTCCTCTCCCTGCCCTCACATACCTCTCAGGGACCACCCGCCAGCTAACTCTGCTAGCGGGGAATCCGCTGTCCCACAATCACCCTCCACCACACCACCCCCCACTCCCATGTCAGAACTTTCCACGGATGAGGACAATACCAACTGACTAGGCCAACCGCCTCCTACCACCACCCCCTCCTTGCCTGCGCCCTCTATGCCCCCATAGGTCAGCCTCCCTGTCCCACAACACACTGCATCCCTGGGTCCCACCTCTCTCAAGCTGATTTCCCACCCCAGCCCACCATTCCATACTTTGACATCTGGGAGTGGAAGGGGGGTAGTCGGGGAGGTAGGGGTGAGATTTGGAGAGATTGGGGCAGGAGTACCCTGCACGGGGAGCCCTGAAAGCCAGAGTCCAGGATGGGGACCAGTCAGCCCAGATGGGTGGTAAGGGCAGCAGGGCAAGGGACCAGGGAGCTTCGGAGCTGAGAGAAGCCCTCTTTTTCCCCTCTGTCCCTCCCCAGGGTCATCAGCCGGGCCCAGGGTCTGAAGTTGGTAGTGGAAACACTGATGTCCTCCCTGAAACCCATCGGCAACATCGTGGTCATCTGTTGTGCCTTCTTCATCATTTTTGGCATCCTGGGGGTGCAGGTTTGTGGGGGCCTGGGGGTGGGGGGGGCAGTGAAAGCCCGACTTGTGGCTTTCTTCTTGGGTTGGATGCTGAGGCTCCAGCTGCTGCTGCTGTCTTGACTCCAGAAAGGAATAAGCAGGGACACTTCCCTTGAGGCCCTAGGCCTCAGTGCCCCTTACCTCCTGAGCGTTTTGCAGAAAACTCAGAGCTTAGAAGAGGTCCCCAAAGGGGTCGAGGGCCTCAGAGAGGCTGCTGACCGGTGGCAGCTGCAGACGGTTCTTCCTGCCCCCCTCCTACCCCGTGCCCTGGAGGACAGAAGTGGCCCCGGCCCGGGGATCCCTTCCCCTCCCTCCCTGCTCGAGCTGAGCAGGCTGCAGGCCAGAGCTGGGGATCCAGGGCCCAGACAGCTGGGCCAGGTTAGCGGCAAGCTGGCGGGCAGTAGGGTGCAGACCCCAGACAAGGCAGGAAGTGGGGGCTGCTGGGGAAACTGGGCCTCTGGCCCAGGGAGGAAACTGGTTTGGGAGGGAGAAAAGATCAGGAGCTGCCTGCAGGACTCAGCAAGCACCCCCCCGGGAGCCGGGGAGCCCCTCCACCCCAGCCTTCCAGAACCCCCTGGCTGCAGCTGTTTTGGCTTCAGGGCAGACAGCCCGCTGTCTGGGCGGCAGGGTAGCTCCTGGGTGGCTACTGCCCCTCCCGTTCCTGTCCGTTGGCTTCCCGGAGTGTCCTCTTTGCCCAGGGCAGAGGGCTGTTCCTGGTTTGCTAGAATTCTCCAGCCCCAGGGACCAGGCTGGGGTACATTTGCCAAACCTGTGTGGAGCCTCTTGGCATAGCCAGTGCCCCTTCCCCTTCCTCACGTCCAAATGGCTTGAGTGAGCAGAGGTAGCCATTGGGAGCCCAGCCCTGGGCTTTTCCAGTAGACTTAGGTCCATCCTCAGCTGTTTGCCGAAGAGTCCCTGTCCTCCCAGCCCCCTACTCCCTTCCCCACCCACAGTCATAGCCTGGTGTGTTAGAAAAGGAGGGGGAGCTTTCCAGTCAGAAGTACCTGAATTCAAGGCCCCTTTCTGCCACCTACTGGTTATTCACCCTTAGTTAAGTGTGAATTTACTTCCCCGAGCCTCCGTTTTTCTCATCTGTAAAGTGGAGTCGATAATCCCTAGCCTGCCACACCATTAAACCACGTCATTTGGCCCCGCCCCCAGAGCGGGGGTGGGGGGGTGGGGTGAGCCCAAGAGTTTGCATTTCTAGCATGTTCCCAGATGATGCCAATGCTGCTGGTCCAGGGACCCCCACCCGGAGAGCCGCAGGCTTCACCCTTCGCAGAAAACCAGTGACAGTTCCCCTTCCTCCCTCTGTCCTTCTCCAGCACCTCCCCCACTGACCTTCTCTCCTCTAGAGTCTCGGCTCCCAGGAGCCCAGAGGAAAGGGTGCTTGCAGGAGGGTTCCTGTCGGTGTTCCCCTGACTCGCCCGCCCACCGGGTCCTCAGTCAGGGTGTGCGGGAGCTCTCGGGCCCCAGGGCTTGTGTGGGAGGGGTGGGGCTGGGGAGCTCAGGGCTTCGTGTGGCCACAGCTCACTCAGCTCTATCTCCTGGTATGTGTGTGTGGTGTGTGTGTGTCTGTGGTGTGTGTGTGTATGTGTGTGTCTATGGTGTGTGTGTGTCTGTGGTGTGTATGGTGTGTGTGTGTGTCTGTGGTGTGTGTGGTGTGTGTGTCTGTGGTGTGTGTGTGTGTCTGTGGTGTGTATGGTGTGTGTGTGTCTGTGGTGTGTGTGGTGTGTGTGTGGTGTGTGTGTGTCTGTGGTGTGTGTGGTGTGTGTGTCTGTGGTGTGTATGGTGTGTGTGTGTGTCTGTGGTGTGTGTGGTGTGTGTGTGTTGTGTGTGTGTGTCTGTGGTGTGTGTGTGTCTAGCTCTTCAAAGGGAAGTTCTTCGTATGCCAAGGTGAGGACACCAGGAACATCACCAACAAATCCGACTGTGCTGAGGCCAGTTACCGGTGGGTCCGGCACAAGTACAACTTTGACAACCTCGGCCAGGTGAGCTCCATGCTCCGAGGTGGGGGTGGGGGTGGCGGTCGCAGGCGTCCGGAGACAACCCGAGTCCGCGCGTCACGATGCGCGGGACAGCTGACTTGCCAGGGCCCCCGCCTCGTTGGCGGATGTGTGGGTCATCCTGGCATTTCCATGGAGGCTCGTGGGAAGGGCGCGACGAGACGATGTATGCGTCTGCTTAGCCTGGGGCAGGACACATGTATACGGCCGAGGCACTCCCTCCTCGTCCACGTTAGCAAAAACAGAGCCATGTAGAAAACGAAATTGCTCATTCACGTTTGCTGGTTTGCTTCCCAGACCCGGCCTCGTTTTGCTTCCTGGATTTCCAGGGCTCTGGTGTCCCTTCCTCCACCTGGCCAAGGTCAGAGGCCTTGATCATCTCCCGGGGCTCCTCTGGTTTCACACCAGCCACAAAGCTCTGGGACAGAGAGCTCTCGAGGGGCCCACAGTGTGACTCAAGCCTGACCTCTGAAAGGCGAGGGTTCCCTGAGCTGCTGCCAGGAGATGCTCTGGGGACAGGTGGTAGGTGGCTTGGCCACACAGCCTAGGTTTCAGATGGTTTCTCCTCCTCCCCTCCCCCAAGGCCCTGATGTCCCTGTTTGTGCTGGCCTCGAAGGACGGCTGGGTGGACATCATGTACGACGGGCTGGATGCCGTGGGTGTGGACCAGCAGGTAGGGCCACGGTAGGCAGGATCCACCTTTGGGTTCAGGCCACTCTAGACATGATGGGGTGCAGGCCCTGGACAGAAAGAGGGAGGCTGATTGACAGAATGCCATCAAGGAGGCATCACCCTTTACAGCAGAGGCTTTTTGACTGGTAGCCTGCAGGCCAAATCCTGGCATGTTTTGTTGGATTGCTACATGTTTACACTTTTTGAATAGCGGCAAACATCTAAACATTAGTGGATTTCACGTGCAAATCCAAAACTGGGCCCGCTCAGGGTTAGTCTAAGGATCTGGGAACATGGGGCTTGCATTCCTTCAGGGCAGGAGTTACAGGAACAAGGAAGCAGCTGCCCCTTTTGATAGAATACCTTTACCGCTCCTTTGCCACAGTCCCCACCCCTCCCTCCTGCTTAACACCAAAGCCACATCACTCTGCTAACCAAGTCTGCAGAGCACGTCTTAATGAGCCCAGGCTGTGGGGAAGCACCCGAGGCAGCCGGGTCTGACGCCTCCTCGGGCTGATGCCTCCACCTGTCCTTCCTGATCCCCACCAGCCCGTCATGAACCACAACCCTTGGATGCTGCTGTACTTCATCTCGTTCCTGCTCATTGTGGCCTTCTTTGTCCTGAACATGTTTGTGGGCGTGGTGGTGGAGAACTTCCACAAGTGCCGGCAGCACCAGGAGGAGGAGGAGGCTCGGCGGCGGGAGGAGAAGCGTCTCCGGAGACTGGAGAAAAAGAGAAGGAGTAAGGAGAAGCAGATGGCTGGTCGGTAGTCTTTCCACATCTCTCTGAGTCGTGCTTGACCTTGGCCTTGTGACCGCCGGGGACCAGGGGCTGGGGAGGGGGGGAGGCCGGGAGAAGGCACTCCCACCCCCCTCCTCACCTCCTTTCCCCTCAAGAGCATGTCAGCCTTTAGAGCACGCATGAAGCAGACCAGTCTGGCCCCATGGGGGAGGGGGAGCGCCCCCCACCCTGCGGGGCTCCCCGGGTCTCAGCATCACACTTTTCGGAGGATGCCGCGCAGAAGGTGATGCACGACCCCTCCCAGCTCGCCTCGCAGAGGAGCCTCATGGGATTGAGAATCCTGCTGCTTTGGGGCCTGCCGGTGTCCAGACACCCAGGGACTGGCTTAGGTGCCAGACTCGCCTGCCCCAGGTTTGGGGAGCAAGCACCTTGAACCCGTGCCTGCCTAGGGTCTGTAGTTGCTGAGCAAGACCTCAGCAGAACTTACAAATGGACGATGCATGAGAGAACCCCAGACCCACTCTCTCTCCCTATCTCCAGCAAAAGCCCCTAGCTTCCTGGCAGTCCTTTTTTTTTTCCCCCCAAGCCAGGGGTTGGGGGGCATGGAAATCTCTCAGGGCAGGTGTGAGGTTTTAGGAACTCTGAGCTCATGACTCTCTGGCCTTAGAACCCTCAGCCCCCTCACCTGGGATCTCCAGCATCTCTCAGTGTTGGTTGGAGGAGGCCCTTGCCCATCCCTGCACACGCTTTTACACCGGGGGTGGGCCGACACTAAGGGAAAAGACACAGATTCCAGGAAGGATGCGAGAGAAGGAACAGGCGCGGGACCCCTTTGTTTCTCAGGGGTGTGTGCCCCTGTCTCCCTGTCTTCAGGGTCCCTGTCTCGTACTCAGTCATCTCTGTGACTCTGTCTCAGTCACAACCCACGTCTCACTGAGTATCTTTCTGTGTGGGTTTCTCTAAGACTTTCTGTGTCTGTCTCTGTTTGGTCTGTGGGGTTCCTTCCCTCCACCCTGTCATAAACCTTCTTCCTCACGCCAATAAGATGTGTGCAGTGCTCTGAGTTTTCCCTTTGGTTTGTTGAAATGTGAGTACCGACAAAGGGGTTGGGGCTGCTGTGGCCCTCCCTCCGCTCTGCCCCTGGCCCTATTTTCTGCTACCGGTGGGGGGCACCTAGAGCACCTGGAGCGTGGGGAGGGAGTGGGAAGGGGGTAGGGCTGGGAGGTGGAGGGACCAGGCCAGAGCTCCCTTTGGGTGGGAGGACCCATGGCAATGGCGAGGAGATACTGGCCTCTGGGCAGGGGTGGGTGGTGCAGTTCTCCACGTCCCACATCCTCAACGCCTGTGCCCCATGCCCCCTGCTCGACTCTGGGATAGGGACCCCACCTGGGCTCTCCCCGTGGATGTCTGAAGCTGAGCAGGGGCACCACCCCCAGCAGCCACGCTCCCACCCCTGCTCCGCCCCGCCCCTCCTTGCCGTCTGCCTTCTCAGCAGCGAGGCCTCTCCAGATGGAACGTTTTTGGCAGGAGGCGCTTCTGGCCCTGCCTGACCAGCTGGCTCCCCTTCTGGGGTCTGGAGCTCTCTCAGGTGCTGCCCCGGCTGAGGCGCGGGTAGGAGTGGACATTTGTTCTGATGACAGGCGGCCTGCCCCTCCCCACACCTCTGTTTCCCCTGCCCCTGTGACCCTGAGGAGCCGGCCCAGTGGCTCGCCTCCCTCAAATGCGCTGGGGCCAGAGTTTGGGGCCCAGCAAACGCTTAGGACCAGCCACCCATGCTAGTGCTCGGGGCACCCCGTTCATAGGCCGAGTGAGGGCTGGAGGCAAGGGGGAGCGTGCTGATTAGAGGGGGCCCCGGCCAGGCCGCCTGGTCCAGCCAGTGACCGATGTCGTGTTTCGTTCTTTTAGATCTAATGCTGGACGATGTAATTGCTTCCGGCAGCAACTCCAGCGCGGCGCCAGGTACTGCGTCTGGGGTTGTGGGTTCCAGGGCGAGGCCCGGGGGCGGTCAGGCCCTACCTGCCCCCAGGCCCGCCTCACGCGTGCCGCGAGGTCCTCTTTGCTCCCCCGTCCTTGGCTCATTGATTCCGTCCTCTTGGGGTGAGGGACGGAGGGTCCCTGGGGCACCGGGCTCTGCGTCAGTCATCCTCTAGGCCTGTGCTACGCCGGACTGGGAGGTGAGGGTCTTGCACACTCCTTCCTCCCACACCCCCAGGAGGGGACCCTCCTTCTCCCCGCAGGGCTTCCAAGGGCCCAGCTGCCCTACCCCCTGCTGCCCGTTCCCACTCCTGCTCCTTCCCCCCAGTCACACCGTTTGATTATTAGAGCTGCAAATCTCTCCCGTCTCCTTTTGTCTGAAGGGGAGACTTTGATCCAAGCAAGCGGGAGGAGAGGAGCAGAGAGGGAAAAGGATTTGTTTTAAAAATGTAACAGTGAATAATTGAACAGACTCGTTAATAGTCAAGTAATCGCGGTGACCACGTCATCGCTACAAACAGCAGGATTGGGAATCGTGGCCTGAGTTAGCCGCCAGCGTCTCCCTCTCACCTCCCAAAAAAGCCAGAGATCTGGTCAGGAGTAAGTTGGGTCCTTGTCTTTGAGAGCCGTGTCCCTGGGAAGGCTCTGGTCCTGCTTGTCCTTCCCCGGTCCTTAGGCTGCTGCTGCCCCGATGCTGCCCCGACACGGCCCCCAGGCACCAGGCAGGAGGTCAGAGGCTCAGAGAGCCTGTGACAGGGCTGTGGGGCCTCGTTCCACCCTCCGATGTCTTCGCCCAGTGGTTCCCAATCTGTTCATCCCCAAGGACACCGTTTTTCACCTCCTCCAGCAGAACCCGCGTTCTGAGAGCCTGCTTTTGAAGTTAGGCGCATCTCCGTAATGACTTTTTTCACTGCTTTTGCTAATCAAAGGCACATCTAATTGCTACCCAGAGCTCCACGCTGCAGAAGGTTTCGCCCGGAACGATAGCAAAGAAGGACCCTTCTGTCATCAGATCCGTCTGTTGGGTCTTAACGTAGGCCTAGATCTGATTTCTTTTAAGCTCTTAGAAATATTGAAAAGAACCTAAGGACCCCCGTACAACTGCCTTCTTGGGCTGCGGAGGACTTGGGACTTCAGGCTGGGGACCACTGGGCTGCGCCTTTCCCCACTATTCTGCGTTCCCCCAGAAGCCAGACTCTGGCAGATGCTGCCCTCTAGATGTTGGGCTGCCTGATCTATGGGGGCTCAGGGAACCCCTGAGCCTCAATTTGGGAGGCCATCCCTGAGGATTGATGTCTCCCGTCCCCTTGGTGCCAGGTTCTGGTGTTTGGCATTGAGCAACTGTGTACACGTCTGGGGGTCCGGGAGGCTCTGGCAGGTTCGTGTCTGGATTGCCTGGGTCCCACGTCTCTGTGTCAGGCTGTACTGCCAATTCCTGATGTGTTGGGGGGAGGGGAGGGCAGGAGGAAGTAGCTTCAGCTCTTCCCTTATGGGGTCACCTGGTCTGCAGAGTGAACACCCACGAGTACACATTTCCCCCAGTACCGCCCTGGCATAGGGCTGGCCCGCAGAGGCTTCTCCACCGGGAATGAACACACTCAGGCTCTCTTGGCCCCAAGGTCTCCTCCCAAGACACCCAATCAACGCCCCGCATCTGTTACCCTCACACTGCACCCCATGCTGGGTGCATTCCACCACGCTCCCATTGGCACTTATAGGCCCGTCGCCTGATGACAACGGTGTGCTTTATTACCTTTCCAGCTGGTGATGAAGACTCAGAGACGCCTCTCAGGGTCTCGGACCAGCCCAGAGCCCTCTTTCCCAAACCTGCTATTGTGTGGTCTCTAGTAGAGCTTTCCAAACTGCTGGGCACATAAGCATCACCTGAAGAACAGATTAAAACACAGAGACCTTGGCCCCGCCCTAGAAATTCCCACGGTGGTGCTCTAGGGGAGGACAGATCATCTGCATTTCCAACCCGTTGCCAGGGGATGGCGATGACGATGCGTGGTCTACCCAGCTGTGTGATGGGTACAAAGTCACACACCCTAATCTGGGGCAGCTAAAAAGAACCACCCCAACCCCGTGCACCACACCTCCCAGCCAGCTCCACTCCCACTCTCTGCCGCTCCCAGAGGAGGGGGCCAGCCAGACCCTGGGGAAAGGCAGAAGGAAAGACTCACCGATTATCAGGAGAATGGGCCTTATAGGACACCTGGGTCCAGCCCAGCCTCTGGGCTAAGGGAGGGACCAGGGTCACCAGCCAATCGGGGGCATTCCTGTTGGCCACCTGTGGCACCTATTTCCACTCACTGGGACCCCGTGATCAGGCCTGGCTACGGCAGCTGAAGGTGTGGCCTCTGCCATCAGGGCCTGCGTCCCTGGGAGTGACCCCTGCCTTCTGCCTCCTGCCTGTCACTCTTCTTTGCAAGCTCTCTGCCCTGGCTGTGCCTTGGGCTCTACTAACCCCCCACACCTGCTGCCCTCACTCACAGCCGTGCTGCCCCCATCCTCTCCTGGCTTCTGCCCCTGGCTGGGGGCTGGGCAGTCCTGGGGATGCCCTTCCCCCGCTACTGACCAGCTCTGCCAGTTCTCCAAGGCAGCTTATACGGGGTGGTGGGCAGGGAGATGGGCTACAGCCGGAGCCCTCAGAGCGGCAGACCTGCACACAGTGCTGCTCTGGGAGGTCTCTATTTCTCTGAGCTCAGGTGCTTGCTTGTAGAACCCAGGCCTGGGGAGCCACGGCAGGTGGCATCATCCAAACTTTAACAGTGAGAGCCTTTGGGCGAATTCTCCAAAGGGCCCCTCTGGGGCAAGGCCACAAGGGCTTGTGTCTAAAACCACCAGGCACCTGGCGGGAGATGCGGGCTGGGAGTTCGGGTCCTGGCTCTGTCATGGCCTCTCAGTGTATGGACAGCTCCCCTGTGCGGGGCCTTGTTCCCTCCCTCTGTAAAACCCAGGGGTTGGTCAAGGGCATGCTGATCAGACTGGCCCTGGGACTCTCTGGACCTGTGCTCTGAAGGGGGATTTCGGGCAGCCTCGGCACCTGCTGGTCTGGGGTGGGGGCCGGGCCTGGAGGGGCAGACCTCAAGGGCCCGGCACCTGTCACTGAGCAAGAGGTCCTGCCTCAGCTCTGTCTGGCCTGGGGCTGTCTATGCTGTCAGACTAGGGGAACAGGGGGCGGGGAGACTCTCCCCACCTCTTCCTCTGCATTATCTCAGCTAATAACGGGGCTAATAAGGAGCCACTTTTTCTAACCTAATTGTATTCCAACATTTTAGTTAATTCTCCATTCATATTTTAGCATAATGGGATCGGGTGCTCCCGGCACTTACGGAGATTAATGCTGAGACAGTGTTCCAGCTGCTAAGGCAACGCAGGGCGGCTAGCGCCCTCTGGTTCTCGTGGGTACTGAAGGAAGGAAGGAAGAGGCCCGGCTCACATGGTCCACCTCCACAATCGCAGTGTGGATGACCCGTGGCCTCATGTTGTCCCCCATCCCGCGCCTCTAGACCTGCCCCCGCCCTGGGGAGCAGAGGGCCATCTGAGCTAACGAAGCCAGAGCTGGCTGGCCCATCTCTGAAAACAAAATTGATTGCCTCACACACTGTATGGGGCACCAGAACATTCGGGACTTTCTGCCTCTTGGTTATCCACACCTCAAGGCCGATGCTGGAGAGTGGCATCCGGTGAGATGGCACATGGAGCTCTCGGGCGCTCTTCTTCCTTCGGCCTTTGGTGGGGGGTCCCCCCCCAGGCCACTCCTTGCCTCAGTTTACCTCTCTGTTCCATCGTCCTCTGCATGGGGAAGGACACTTATATCTGAGCTGGCCTGGACCCCGAGCTTCCTGCTGCCCCTGAGCCAGCCAGCTCTGCCTGGCACGGGCCTCAGAGGCGGCAGCTCTTGCTGGCTGGCTTCCGCCCTAGAGTTTCAGAGGGGGAAGGGCTGTCTGGGACCTGAGGCTGCCCCAAGCCTCCCCATGGGGAGCCTCTTCTTTCTTTGACCCATCTGTCAACCGCCTCCACTTGACATCCCTCCCCAACTTGGCCTGGCCTTTGCTCAGCACCTGGAGGAGGGGCCCCCTGCCATCTCCTGCCCCCAGATTCATTCTGCCTGCTTAGCCGGCCAACCTTCTGGCACCATGATCTTATAACTAAGTGGTTCACTAATTACAAGGGAAATACGCCTCTGACAGATCTCAGACAGTGCTTCCAGCCCAGCCTGTAGTGTGACGCCGCCCTGACCCCCAGGAGCAGGCGGGGCATGGCCTCATTAGAAACTGGGTGAGTCCTTCAGGTGGAGCCCCCCACCCCAGATGAATCTGGGAAGCGCAGAGCCCTGTGGCCGCCCCTCTGCACCCCGCCCCCCCACCATGAGGGACCCCCCCCCCAGGCCCTCCGGGTGGGTCCATGCGGCCAGCCAAGAAGATGTCCGATTTTCAGTCTCCGGTGTTATCCCCAAATCCCGGCTCTGAGTAATCCACTCTGCTCCCCCCGAGGGGCTGAGCGTGGTGAAGGAGCAAGGGCCTTCGCCTCTCTGTTGATGGAGCTGCCTCTGAGCCTGCTAAGACCGGCTGTTTTCCATCTTATTGATCTGGCCTTACTGCGGGACACCAAGTCAGGGGCTTTCTGAGGGGCTGATGGATTTTGGAGGCTGCCTTGGGGACGGGGCTCACCTGGTGTCTAATGTGGGCAGGGAACTCTGCATGCCCTGAGCCCTTCTGCACCCCACTATAGCCCGTAGACCAGATGCTTGGAGGGCAGACGCCGAGGGAGCCCCCCCGGTCCCGCCCCCCCGAGAAAGGCAGTGTGCGGAGGGTGAGGATGCGGAGGACACTGGAATGCTGCAGCTGTGGCGTTAGAGGCTGGCGGCCGTGAGGGACTCGGGTGGCGGGGGCGCCGTGGGCAGGGGCCCGACGGCTGCTCTGCCCCCCCCCGCCCCCCAGAGGCCCAGTGCAAACCCTACTACTCGGACTACTCCCGCTTCCGGCTCCTCGTCCACCACTTGTGCACCAGCCATTACCTGGACCTCTTCATCACGGGTGTCATTGGGCTGAACGTGGTCACCATGGCCATGGAGCACTACCAGCAGCCCCAGGTAGGAGCGAGTGACTGGGCCTCCGGGCCCTGCGTCCAGTCGTGGGACTGCAGGGGGAGGCCAAGCCCTCCGCTGGGGTGCCTCGAGCAAGTCCTGGGCCCCCGACAGGAGTTCCTTTTGTACACCTTACCTCGACCCTTAGAAGCGGGTATCATCTTGGCTTTATGGATAAGGACACCGAGGCTCAGAGAGCTTCCACGACTGGACCAAGGTCCTACAGCTAGGAAGTGGAAGAGCTGACTTCTTCCCCCAACAAATATTTATTGAGTGCCCGCCAGGGGTTTCTTTTCCCTTTGAGGGTAAAGAAGGCAGACCAGTGAAGACCAGTGTCTACCCTTTCAGTGTTTCAATTCTAGTGAATGTCCAGCTCCCAACTCACCAACGATCTTGCCACTCCTGAGATCGGCCACCGTCAGTGGTCCTCCAGCCCTCAGGCTCCCCATCTATAAAATGGGGATGTTGAATTAGTAATGCACAAGGCCCTTTTCCAGGCTCTAGCCTTCTGTGCCTTCCAGCACATTCTCATGTGGTCTCCTCCCCGTCCCTCAAGGAGAGAGACCCTTTAACACAAAGCCTGGATCATACGTGAGGACCCTCTTCTATCCTGGTGTGGCGGCCAGTGGTTGACCATCATGGCAGGGACAGAAAAGGAAGGTCCCCTTAGACTCACCCGTCTCCCAGATCTGGGGGTGTGATGAAGGGGGAGGGGGGCACCCCCTGGGCCTTAGGAAACCCTGCATAGATGCCCCCCCATCCCTGCCAGATCCTGGACGAAGCCTTGAAGATCTGCAACTATATCTTCACCGTCATCTTTGTCTTGGAGTCAGTTTTTAAACTCGTGGCCTTTGGCTTCCGTCGGTTCTTCCAAGACAGGTAACAGAGAGGGGTGGGCTGAGCAGGGATTTGGGGGAACGTGTCTCCCAGGGAAATACCTGGAAAGCTTTCCGGACCCCTGAGGTTCAGCCTCCACTCCAGGACCCACTGAGGGCTGATGGCAAGGGGGAGTTGGGGGGCATCCAGAACCTGGAGGACACAGGCAGCTGGAAATCAGTGTGGTCCAGACTAGGGCTTAAGAGCACAGAGCCTGGAGCCAGACTGCGTAGACCAGATTAAGATCCTGGTTCCACCACTTAGAAGCTGATGACCTTGGGTAAGTTACTTAACTTCTCTGTGTGTTGGTTTCCTTATCTATAAAAGGAGAAATAATACTGTGAAGGTTGTGAGTTCCTGTTTGTAAAGTCCCTAAAGCAGTGCTCAGCATCCAGGAAACAGCATATAAGTGCCACATTAAAGAAAAAAAATGGGGTGAATACAAATGAAAAGTAGAGGCCTTGGAAGACCTGGGCCTTGGTGACTGGAGTCAAGCCATGCCTTCTTTGCAGGGAGGAGAGGGGGGACTGGCTGACCTCCACCCTCCATTCTGTAGTCACTTGCACTGCCACGACTGCCCCCTCCTCCACCCTGCCCCTCCCCCACTCAGGGAGCTGTGTGCTGGGCTTTTCAGGTGGAACCAGCTGGACCTAGCCATCGTGCTGCTGTCCATCATGGGCATCACGCTGGAGGAGATCGAGGTCAATGCCTCACTGCCCATCAATCCCACCATCATCCGCATCATGAGGGTGCTACGCATTGCCCGAGGTTGGTGCCTGGCTGCTTGCCTACCCCACCCTACCCCTGCACAGGGGGACATGGCGGGGTGGGGGGGGCGGCTCTGTGGCTGGCCAGGGACTTCATGTATGTGTGTTCCCATGGGTCTCTCTCCCTGCCCCAGGCTCTGCCAAAGGGGAGGGTTGGGGGTGGTGGCGGGCGGAGGGCAGGGGTGGAGCTGGGCGAGTGGGGGGGGGTGCTCACCGCGCTGTCCTGTTCCGTAGTGCTGAAGCTGTTGAAGATGGCTGTAGGCATGCGGGCGCTGCTGGACACAGTCATGCAGGCCCTGCCCCAGGTAGCTGGAGGCGGGGGTGGGTGGGAGGGGTCCTCTCGGGGAGAAGGGGGTGCTTTCCAAAGGGACAAGCCGTGGGGGAGCTCCGGGAAGCTGTCTGGGAGACCCAGTGGCACCTTTCCCATTTCTTTTCCTCTCTTCCAGGTGGGGAACCTGGGACTTCTCTTCATGTTGTTGTTTTTCATCTTTGCAGCTTTGGGTGTGGAGCTCTTTGGAGACCTGGGTGAGTCGGGGTGGGGAGGGCAGAGGAGCCAGGGCTAGAGGCCCAGGGGCTCCCGTACTAACTCCAGCCTCTCTCTCCTGCCCTCCTCCTCTAGAGTGTGACGAGACGCACCCCTGCGAGGGCCTGGGCCGGCATGCCACCTTCCGGAACTTTGGCATGGCCTTCCTGACCCTCTTCCGAGTCTCTACAGGGGACAACTGGAACGGCATCATGAAGGTGAGCGCCCCCGGCCGTGGGAGCCCTCCCAGGGCTGGGCCTGGCTCCAGGGAGGCAGGTCCACTCCTTGAGCCCAGATTCCTTGGCAAGATGAGTGGCTGTGAATAAACGCGTGGGATTCCTCCATGCAGGAACTCTCCAGAACTCCCTCTCCCCAGGACAGTGTGTAATGCTTTTGCCGCTCACAGGACACCCTCCGGGACTGTGACCAGGAGTCCACCTGCTATAATACGGTCATCTCCCCCATCTACTTCGTGTCCTTCGTGCTGACGGCCCAGTTCGTGCTGGTCAACGTGGTGATCGCCGTGCTGATGAAGCACTTGGAGGAAAGCAACAAGGAGGCCAAAGAGGAGGCCGAGCTGGAGGCCGAGCTGGAGCTGGAGATGAAGACACTTAGCCCGCAGCCCCACTCGCCGCTGGGCAGCCCCTTCCTCTGGCCGGGGGTCGAGGGCCCCGACAGCCCCGACAGCCCCAAGCCTGGGGCCCCGCATACCACGGCCCACGCTGGAGAGGCCTCGCGCTTCTCCTTGGAGCACCCCACGGTGAGCAGATGGCCACCCCTGCCGAGAGGGGCATGGGACTGGGGGGCCAGTGCCTCAGTGGGTGGTGTACAGGGAGCGGGCAGTGTGGCAGACCCCAGGGCCCCGCCTGGATCCTTCCGCCCCTTCTGCCCGGATGCTGAGGGGTGAGCGGTCCCCCGCCCATCCCCAGAGATGGCTGCCCGCCCTCGCAGCCCAGGGCCACCCCAGTGAGCCACGGGCATGTGTGCGGGTTCGTCCACGCCTTGCACCTCCAGCCCAGTTGGCCTCCCCTTCTCGTCTCTCAGGTTCAAGGCTAAGTTTTCTGTTTCCTTCCTGTTTCTTTCTTACCCTTGCCCGATTACCAAACCTCTTTCCTTCCCACCCTCCGACCTGCCTGGTTCCATCTCTCAATCCTTTCCTTCCCTGCGTTTTCCCTCTCCCTCTCTCCCTGTGAGCTCTTCTCATCTCCTGCTCCTGTTCTCCTCCCTCCCACACCTCTCTCTCCTCTGTCCTGTCCCCTCCTTCTTCTCCTGTCTCTTTGCTGCTGGTGTGCATGTGTGTGCGTGTGTACACGCGTGTGCTTATGTGTGTGCGTATGACCTCCTCGTCTTTCTCCCTCTGTGTCTCTTTGTCAATCCCCTGCCACCGTGACACTTCCCCTCTTTGCCCCTCTAAACCCCGCTCCCCTGATTCTCTGGCTCCCCTCCTGGGCTGGTCCTCCCAGGACAGACAGCTGTTTGACACCATATCCCTGCTGATCCAGGGCTCCCTGGAAGGGGAGCTGAAGCTGATGGACGAGCTGGCAGGCCCCGGGGGCCAGCCCTCTGCCTTCCCTCCCGCCCGCAGCCCGGGCGGCTCCGACCCACAGGTTACTGTGCCCCCGTGCTGTGCCGGGCTGTGCCATGTGGTGCCGTGCTTCTGGGGGGGGGGGGGGTGTTTCCTGCCCGCTGGGTAGCTGGAGCAGGAACAGCCTCAGGGCCTCAAGTTGAGCTTCGGGCTTGGCAGGAGGCAGCTGGGGGTTCCTATAAGCTGAGATCAGCCCTTGGAACACATACTTGGAAGGTAGGGACACTGAGATTGGATTTCTAGTGCAGAAGGATGAATGGAGGGGGGGTTGATAGAGGGCTTTTGCCAGAAAGAGCCTGGACAAGAACAGGATGGGGGAGAAGACAAGTTGGCAGTGGGACCTTAGTGGATGGAAGAAGTGTGGTGCCAAATCCAGGGGAGAAGGGCTTTTGGGGATAGTGCAGGTGGGCAGGGGTTCCCTGGAAGGATACGTCTTAGGCCATAGTCAGCTTCTTCCCTCTGTCCAGCACTCATCCCCGAAGCCTCTGTTTGGTGGCTTTTTTAGCCGTGAAGCCCATCAGACATGATGTGGGCTCTCAGTAGTCAGTGCTTTCCGACCTGGTCTTGAGAGGGAATGGAAGGTTCCAGCTGAGAGCAGATTCTGGGAACCTCGCTGTGGCGGAGTGTCCCCTGTAAGCCCAGTCCCTTTCCACAGCTCTGCATGTTTTTCTCCCCCAGTCCCATCTAAATGCGGCTCTTCAGCTTTCTGGGGTTCTCCTATCCACCTCTCCCCTCCTTGTGACCTGTCTGGCTACACTTGACCCCCTCGGTTTGGCAGGGCCCCCTGCCTAGGCGTGGTGCTGCAGGGAAGCACCCAGGAGGCCTGGAGTGGAGGCAAGGAAACAGGTGTTAGTGGGAGAGAGGAAAGTCCCTGTTGGGTGGAGGAAAGGGAAGGCAGCTTCCCAGTACCTGGGATACCTGTAGCCTGATCCAAAGGAACAGTGACCCTCACATAGGAAGGTACCCTGCCTCGAGGGTTCCTGACCTCTTGAATCACCTCTTGGCATTCAGTCTCAGAGGGCTGTAGGGACTTCAGCCTGGCAATGACCTGGAATGATCCATGAGAGAGCACATTCCTTCCCAAAGCCTCCCATCCTGAAGGAGGCTGGTGGGGGTGGGGGGCAGGTGCAGGGAGAGAAGAGGACATGATGAGGCAATCACGCAGATGGCCCTCCCCTCCCCCGGGGTGCTGTAGGCACTGAAATCCCCCCCGCAGATCCCTGGTGAGCCAGCCAGTTTGCTAGGCTGCCCCCCCCCCCCCGCCCAGGGGACTCAATTCAGAATGGCGGCAGGAGGAGAGCGTCTCCCAGAACCCAAGCTAAACCCAAGCTAAAGAGGGCGGGCAAGCTGCCGGCAGGCGGAGGAGGGCCCAGGAGGGGAGAAGCCAGAATCTGGGGGCAGGCCAAGTCCTGCCAGGCTTTTGGAAGCAGAGAGAATAGGCAGAAAACAGTCATCAGATTGGCGGCTTTGTCCCCAGCGCCCCCCACGCTGCTCTGTCTGTGCGGAGAGGCGCTTTGCTGGCCTTTCTTCATTTTTTTTTTTTTTTCTGGTCTCATCTTTCTGAGAGTCGAAAGCCCTCCCTGCTCCCGGCTCCCTCCCTGGGTGGTTCTAGTGTGGGAGGGGGCCGTTCAGGTGCCTGGGGTATCTTTAGAATAAGTTTCTGCTCCTCCTGCTTTGTCCGTGGTGGCGTTCTGTTCTGTTCTGTTCGCTCTGGCTCTTCTGCGCCTGCCGCAGCCTCTCTGATCAGAGGAGGGGCTTGGAGGGGGTGGGGGCGGTGCCGGCAGTTGACTTGGGAGAGGGGTGGGGAGAGAGAAGAGAGGCCTCCCCCCCAACCCCGCCGTGCTTCGTGGAAAGGGGGAAAGGGGGGGCTGCGTGTGTGTGCACGCGTGTGTGTGCGCGTGCATGTGTGCGGACACGCGCTGTCCTGGTTTCTTATGCCTGATCATCTCTCTCCCTGTCTAGATCCCTCTAGCTGAGATGGAGGCTCTGTCTCTGACGTCAGAGATTGTGTCTGAACCGTCCTGCTCTCTAGCTCTGACGGATGACTCTTTGCCTGATGATACTCACACACTCTTACTTAGTGTCCTGGAGAGCAATGTACTTACACCTGGCCCCTTACTGCTCCCCCAGCCTCCCCAGGGGCTGGGCTGGCTGCAGGGCTCCAGATCCCCCCCCCACGCCCCACCCAGAGGCACCCACCAGCAGCCACTCAGTGCCCCAGGCTTCTCTAGGTCTTTCCAGTGGCCCACTGCGGACAAAGAAATTAGACAAGATTGAATTGGGGCCTCAAGGGCCAAGGGGCGCGGCTGTGATAGAGTTAATCCAGACATCCAGGAGTAACACAGCCCAAAACAGAGGTGGCATCAGGCAGCTGACAAGGGGCCTGCCTGGATGCGGAGTCAGTCTCTGTTTTTGGAGCCTGTGCAAGCCAGCCCTTCCCCTCCCCACACCCCTCCTTCCCACCTCCTCGCCACATGAGCCATTCCCCCCTCCTCCACCACGTAGCGGGTGAAAGCTCTCTCTTTGCTGCTACCACTGTGCCCTTCTGCCTGGGGGGGGGGGGGGCTGTCCCTGTCTCCTCCGTCACTGTCCCTGTGTGTCCCCATGTCCTGGTGCTGGGGGTGGGGGTGGGGTCTTTGTGTTTGGGACAGCTTCTCTACCCTTGCCCAGTACCAGTCTGAGAGCAGCCCTCTCCGCCTTGCCTTCCCCCTCCTCTGCAGACTTAAGAGACAGGGGCCCCTTCCTCACAGCAAGGCTCAGCTGGGATTAAGGCCTTGACCACAGGCTGGGGGCCTCTAGGGGTCTTGGGGTGGCTGGCAGAAGTGGAACTTGGGGAGCACAGGCTCTACTCTTCCAACAGCCCCTACAGGGGCCGCTTAATAGGCTGGGCCTGTGCAGGGACACAGACCCTCCAGCCTCTCTGAGAACTAGGATGGAGGGTACAGGAATTCCCAAGGAGGAGGGGGGTCACAGGGAGGTGGAGAGCTCTTGTGGGAGCAAACCTTGTCTCCCTCCAGCTGAGGTCAAAGGCTGATTGCTGCTTTTCTTTGAAACAAATTAAAAAAACTCGCTCCCACCCCCAATCTGTCCCGTAAGGGAGGCCCTGAGTCCATGGCATTCGAAGCATTCAGACCTTGCCCCCCACCTCCCATTTGCCACCTGCCAGAGTCACTGAGAATCAAAAGGCAGGGGGGAGTCAGTGGTCACCTGTCACTGAGCCCAGAGTAGCCCAGCTCATGCCCAGTGCTGGGTCCTGGGGCTGTCTTAAGGCGCTAGGTAGTGAGAGAGCCTCTGCTCTGTAGGCAGGCCCTGCTCACTGGCTGGGTCCTCCCCATTCCCCACCCCACCCCCCCAGCCCCAGCACAGGGATAGGGGGTTGCTTTTAGCTTTTCCTCCTCCCTGATTCAGAGCCTCTTAATGGGGCCCCGGGAACCATCTCTTGAATGACCTGCTGGGCTGGGCCTGGGGGCTGCTCTCCCTTTTTTGGACACCTTCTCATTCTGTCACCATCCCCACCAGGAGGCTCCGGGAGGTGACGCAGTATTGGATAGCTTTACTGGGGCAGGGACTCCTCCCACCTGCTTCCTTGCTGTGCTGGAGGGCTCATCCATGTGTCTGCCCCCTTTTCCCCCATCGACTAACTCATCCCATTACCGCTCTGTCGGGGGAGGGGAATGGGACCAGAGCCTGGGGGCGGGGGTGGGGTGGGGGGTGGGGCTTCTGGTTTCCGTTGTCCAGCTCTGCCTCAGTTAGCCAAACCGGATGCCCCCCCTTTTCCCACCTCCCTCCACTGTTCCTTTTGCAGATGGAGCCCCACCCTGAGGGGATGCCCCTCACCCTGGGACCAGACCTGCTGACCGTGCGGAAGTCTGGGGTCAGCCGGACGCACTCTCTGCCCAATGACAGCTACATGTGCCGGGATGGAAGAACGGCTGAGGGGTCCCTAGGTCACAGAAGCTGGGGGCTCCCCAAAGCTCAGTCAGGTAGCAGGGCTCAGGCAGGCCTGCTCGGCTCACACAGAGAGACCCCATCCTTGCCTCAGCCCAGTCCTGACCTGGGGGGGGGGTCACCAAGGCAGCAAGAGAGGTCTCTCCGACCTCCAAGGGACCTCCAGCCCACGGAGAGTGACTTTCAATCCAAGACGAGAGGTCTGTGGGGAGGGTAGAGGCCCCACGGTTGGGGGGGAGGTGGGTGGAGGAGAGGGACGAGGGCCAGACCACTGACCTTCCAGCTCTTCTGTCTCCTCCTCCCCACTCCGCCCACAGGCTCGGTCTTGTCCGTCCACTCCCAGCCAGCAGATGCCAGCTACGTGCTGCAGCTTCCCAAAGACACGCCCCACCTGCTCCAGCCCCACAGCGCTCCCACCTGGGGCACCGTCCCCAAACTGCCCCCACCAGGCCGCTCCCCTTTGGCTCAGAGGCCCCTCAGGCGTCAGGTGAGCAGGTGTGGAGAGGTGACTGGGGCCCGGCGCTGGCCATCTCTGCTGGGAACCCTAGGCTCTTGGTGATGATGCCCATGGCTGCCCGTTCTTCCAGCAAGCATGTGTACTGGGCACTGACCACGTGGCAGAGTCAGTTCTAGGTACTGGAGACACAGTACCGGGCAAAGGAGAAGTGGTCTGGGCCCTTTTTGGTGTTTATATCCCCCTCCCCTTCTTTCACTGAGGAGGCCTGGAGACCAGGCCACAGTTGCTCAGGGACACAGGGCGACTTGGCCGGAGAACCCATGTCTCTGACCTCCCTTTCCCCGGCCCAGAGGTGCCTCCCAATTTTTCTCTGTACTTCTAGTCTTAGCTAAGGGACACAAGGCATGTTTTAGGGGCCTCTGCCTTTGGTCAAGGCCCTTTCCGGGGCACAGAGGTGAGGCTCAGGCAGCCAGGGGAGGCTTGTCTGCCCCCACGGTGACCAGGCCACAGCCCATGTCCTGTTGTGCCCTCATATGTGATGGGGGCCATGTGAGAATCAGCTCAGCACCGCACACTCAAGGACGCAGGCCTGCTCCTCGTCCATTTTACAAAGATTCCCAGAGCCGCTTCTGTGTGCCAGGCACAGGGGACGCAGCCCCTGCCCTCTGGAGCTCACAGGCTAACCAGAGACACAAATGCCGTCACACCTTTGAGGCCATGGGGCCCAGCTGCTGGGATATGCGTGCGCAGGGAGTGGCCGGGAGCAAAGGGGAGGGAGGGTTTCATTTTAACCTGTGGATAGAGGGTGCAGGCACAGTGTCACAGAGAACCTGAGCCCATAAAATCAAGGGGCGCTTGTCATTAGAAGGGTGTCATTCGAGAAGGCCCAAAGAAATAGCTTATGCAAAGGGCTGGGAGCAGAGCTGGCCCAGTGCTTTTTTGTGCCCCAGGGGCTGGGCGCTTCAGGGAGCCATTCCTGCCGGGGTGGGGGGAAGGACGGGGTGTGGCGGGGAGTCAGGCTGCCCACAGCCCCCCTCTCCCAACAAGACCAAATACTGACATTCCTGCTTGGGGTGGGCCTGCAGGGGGAGGACGGGGTGAGGATGGGGGTGGGTGGGGGAACGCAGACAGAGGACAGGTCCTGGGGGAGCAGAAGCCCGTGGGCTGAGCTCTCCCCCCACCTCCCACAGGCAGCAATAAGGACTGACTCCCTGGACGTACAGGGCCTGGGCAGCCGGGACGACCTGCTGTCCGAGGGGAGTGGGCCCTCCCTGCCTCTGGTCCGGGCCTCCTCCTTCTGGGGCCACTTGGGCTCCCGGGTACAGCAGCCCCCCCGCCGACAGAGCAAGATCTCGAAGCACATGCCCCCGCCGGCCCCCTGCCCAGGCTCAGAACCCACCTGGAGCAAAGGCCCCCCGGAGACCAGAAGCAGCTTAGAGCTGGACACGGAGCTGAGCTGGATTTCAGGAGACCTCCTGACGGTGGGCAGCCCGGAGGAGCCCCCATCCCCACGGGACCTGAAGAAGTGTTACAGCGTGGAGGCCCAGAGCTGCCGGCGCAGGCCTGCGTCCTGGCTGGATGAGCAGAGGAGGCACTCCATCGCGGTCAGCTGCCTGGACAGCGGCGGCTCCCAACCCAGCCTGGGCCCTGACCCCTCTAGCCTCGGGGGCCAGCCTCTGGGGGGGCCTGGAAGCCGGCCCAAGAAAAAACTCAGCCCACCTAGTATCTCCATAGACCCCCCAGAGAATCAAGGCCCTCGGCCCCCACCCAGCCCTGGCGTCTGCCTCCGGCGGAGGGCTCCGTCCAGCGACTCCAAGGATCCCTCGGCCTCCGGCCCCCCTGACAGCATGGCTGCCTCGCCCCCCCCAAAGAAAGACTTGCTGAGTCTCTCCGGTTTAGCCTCTGACCCAACAGACCTGGCGCCCTGAGTCCCGGCCCACTCCCCCACTCCCCTTTCTCCACTGGGTGCCAAATCCTAGCTCCTCCCGGGCTGTGTTCCCGAAAAATGTTCCTTGGGGACTCCAAGGGGGCGCTCCTCCCCGCCTCAGTGGGGCTGGGAACCGACAAGCAGAATTTCCAGAGCGTTCGTTCGGAGCAGCAGCCCTGGCCACCCTGGGGCCAGGCAGAAAGAGAGAGGCCCAGTGCAGCTGCGGTTCCCAACACCAGGAGCTACTGGGAGAAAGCAATACGTTTGTGCAGAATCTCTATGTATATTCTATTTTATTAAATTAATTGAATCTAGTATATGCGGGATGTACGACATTTTGTGACTGAAGAGACTTGTTTCCTTCTACTTGTATGTGTCTCAGAATATTTTTGAGGCGAAGGCGTCTGTCTCTTGGCTATTTTAACCAAAAATAAGCAGGCTAGTTATATTCCCTCTTCTTGCAAAGTACGACCTGGGACCGAGAGTGCATTTCAGCCCTGCCGGTGGCCCATCTTCAGCAGAGAGCGAGAACCACTTTGGAAACTGTAATGTAACTTATTTTCTCCTTTAACCTCGCCATCGTTTTCTGTAGGAAAAAAAAAAAAAAGAGAAAACTAAGATTTTACAAATGAAATGGAACCTTTTTATATATATATACATACATACCTATCTATATCTATATCTATAATAAAGTAATTTTCCAAAATAAAAAGTTAATCCCGGTCCGAAGTAAAAGCGCAAGGGACAGAGTCAGGCATTTCCAGGGGGCCCTGGAGAAAGGCCCGCCGAGCTGAGGAGGGGGCAGCTCGCAGGGAGGGGGTGGGCGCTGCCTCTGTGTGCATCAGTGTGTGCTTGTGCGCGTCTGTCTGTCTGTCTGGGGGAGAGACAACCTGACCCTCTCTCGGGGGGCTGCCACCTTGCAGCCTCACCACCACCACCACCACCCTGCCTTGGCGGGGGAAGGGCGGAGGGAAGCCCCCCACCCCCAGCCCCTGCGCTGGCCAGAAGGCTAGGCAAGCAGGGGCTACTGCTTCTGCCGAAGCTTTCTCACTTCCTCCACGCCAGGCAGCCTTGTGAATGTGAGTAATTCCAGATTAACTCTTATTTCTGCTGACAGCTATCAGCCGCACACTGAAAGCTGGAAATTGGCATAATGAAGCTGTTTTGGTTAATGGGGCCGACGGAGACTGGGGGAGGCGGCCTCAGCTGCGGCGGACGGGATCTGCGGGTTGGTGGGGGAGGGGCCAGCGCTTCTGAGTTTTCCATCCCCGGCCCTCGGCCCCCGTGACCTGCGACGGCTGGGCTTTGGCCTCCCGTCTTGGGGATCCTGCTGACCTGCACTGTGGACACTGCTCCGTCAAGCTGGCCACGGGATTAAGCTGCACAAACAGAACGGGCTGCTCCCGTCCGAGACCGAGGGGGCCGTGAGTCCAAAGGCGACCTCCCGGTGGAGTCGGTCTGGCCGGGCGGCCAGGCTGCGGACTGCGGAGCTGGCCCCCTGGGGAGTGATGAATGAGCTCCATCAAGGTGTTTACATGGTCTGCTGCTGCCTGCCCAGTGGGAGCCCGGGGAGGAGTGAGGGGGGTGAAGGCGGAAGGGGGGTGAGAAGGAGGAGGGGGAGAGGAGGAGGGGCTATTGGTATGGCCCAGAACCTCCTTTCTGGTGCTACCTTGGCAATACTCTCTTTTCTGAAACCCTGGTGCCCAGAGGCAGTGCCCCAGGCACCAACCACAGGTTCAGCCAGCCTCTCCCCTGCCAGCCATCCCAAACATCCACCCCAACCCCACTCCCTTGAACATCCCTACCCCCTCATTCCCAGCACCTTCAAACGGGGGGGGGGGGGGGGGGGGGGACTCTTGAAACCTCAAAGGCGGCTCCAGTGGGCTGGTGACCACCCCCCCAACCCCCCAGCCCTTCTCTGAACTTGGGATGAGCCTGGGATGCCCCTGGGGTGGGGTGGGGGGGGGAGGGGTTCTGTGTGCGGTGCCAGGCTGCCGGGCAGAAGGACCTGGAGGCTTGGTCCCATCCTGTTTTCTAAGCTGGTGAAAGTTTTTCTAATTGCTCTTCTGGACAGAAATATACTTCTCCTTGAAGCAAACACCTGGCTTTATCCGCTTGGAGTGTGTAACAGCGTGGAACTCTTTCCTCTGGCCTCCTTGGGTAGAGAGATGGGGGTGCTTGTAGGAGCCGCTTTGTGTTTAAAAAAAAGCAAAACTGTACAAAATTCCTAGAGTTTTGTCCACCTGGGTCTGCAGATTAAGCTTTTGTATTTTTGTAGAATTCATAGCTGTCTATTCTCTAATGAGGGTATGAGAGGTGGGGAGGGGGCTCTGGTGTCTTTTTTCTTCTAATTGAAGGATTTCTTCTAGTTGGAAGATTCTAGGTCAAGGCGAAGGCAGAGAGTAGAACTATAACCCCCTCTCCTCTAACCCAGGCTCCCCCCCTACACCTGTCCCCCAAGAAACCCCCAGAGTCAAAGTAGATATTTAGGGGACAGAATCGTGGCCTCTCCCCCAACAATGTAAAATCTTTATCAATGATGGAAACTGTTGTGTCTCATTAAAAGTGGAAATAGCGGCACCCGGGTGGCTCAGTTGGTTAAGCGTCCCACTCTTGGTTTCCGCTCAGGTCCTGGGATCAAGCACCAGGTCGGCTCTGTGCTCAGCGGGGAATCCGCTTGAGAGTCTCTCTCCCTCTGCCCCTCCTCTCCACTCGCACAAAGTCTCTCTCTCTCCCACCACTGAATCTTAAAAAATAAAAAATACAAAGAAATAAAAATAATTAGAATCTTAAAAAATAAAGTGGAAATCTTAACACTGCTGATTTTTATTAACAGTAGCCCAAAGGAGGCTGCGATGGGGAGGGGCTGGTGGCTGCAAAGCAGGTCTTGGTTTAAGGCCTGGGGTGGGGTTGGGGGGGCAGAGTTGTAAGTAGCCAGGAGCTTCAGGGGAGTGGGGGCTCTTGGGAGGTAAGAACCTACCCTAGCACTTCTGTTCTCTGCTCTCAGCCTTCTCCTTGGGGGTTCAGAGGAAATTGTGTCAACAGTGGCCAGCCCCCACCTCCGGCTTGTCTGCTTCTGCTTCCTCCATCCCAAGACTCCTGGAAAAGGTCTGCCTGGGGGTGGGGGGTGGGGACTAGGAAGAGAACAGAGCTGAGCTGGTGCTAAAACGAAAATGAGGGGGCGCCTTGGTGGCTCAGTGGGTTAAGCCTCTGCCTTCGGCTCAGGTCATGGTCTCAGGGTCCTGGGATCTCAGCGTCCTGGGATCTCAGCATCCTGGGATCAAGCCCCCGCATCAGATCTCTGCTCAGCAGGGAGCCTGCTTCCCCTCTCTCTCTCTGCCTGCCTCTCTGCCAACTTGTGATCTCTGTCAAATAAATAAATAAAATCTTTAAAATAAATAGATAAAAATAAAAACGAGGCGGAGGCTCCCCTGCAATGTCTCACTTACTCCTCACAACACCCCGAAGAGGAGGAGGATACTGTGGCTTGCATTTTTCCCCCAGGTTCAGAGAGGTTTAGAGACCTGCCCAAGATCACATAGGCAGGAAATGGCAGAGTTGGGATTTCATCCTAGGTCTGGCCAACCTCTAGCCCACTGGTTTCAGACAACTCGGCCTCTTATTGTGGAGGGAATGGGGCAAGGAATCCTGGTTACAAAACGGCTGGCTTCGTGTTCATAGAAATGGGCTCCCCAATCGGCATACCAAGAAGCTTAAAGAAACCTACAGTCCTTCACCTTGTGTGAAGAGAGACGTTTAACCACAAGAGAAGGCGTTCCTCAGCTCCAGGTGCGTGTTCTAGAGCTGGCCAAGCCCGTCTCTGCAAATCACCCAGTTTCCCAGGTATCACCTTTCTCTGGCCCAATGCTGCCCTTGAACCACAGAGCACCGTTCCCCACCCCCACCCCCTTCCTGTACTCTCCCCGTGCCCCACCCAGGCCTCTCCCACTTTCCAAATAGCTTTTCCTTCCATTGTCACCGCTAGTCCCCACCCAGGCATAACCTGGTGCCACACCGCCTCCTCTCCTCCCCTTTCCTGGGCCAGCTGAGCCTGCGGACCTGGAGGCTGGGCGCTGTAGTGCAGTGAGAACTTCAGACACCAGGTGGCAGCACAGAGCAGCTTCACCTGCCCGCCCCACCCCCCACCCCCACATGCCCCTTCTGCAGAGGGATCTAGCCAGGGAGAGGACACCACACTGACGGACACCTTCCACAGATGGATACTCTGCGTAGCCCTCCAAAAGAGGAAACACGCTCACAGGCCTAGTCCCTGCGCCCAGGGAATCCCAGCCATGGGAGTGCTGCGTCCACGGTTCCCCAGTGATCCCGACTAAGGCCAGGGGACCCAGGACTAATCAGGACAGTGGCTGCCAGGAGCCAGTTTAGTTGTGGGCTGGCTCCCTACTCTGAGGACACAGCAAGGCAGGTCAAGGAGGTAGCAGCTCCAGATTTCCCTCCCTCCAGCCGGGAGGGAAATCTGAAGAACTTCAGAACTCTGCCTGAGCCCCAGCCCAGGTGTGGGAGATGCTGACTGTGGCCCACGGAGCTAATTAAATCTTGCTTTGAAAACTCCTGCATCAGGCACAGCAGCCAAATCAGATCAAGTGTGGGGTGCGGAGGCCACGAGGGGGCCCTGTGAGGCCCGCACCAGGCTGGAATCTGGACAAAACAGCTTCCACCCACCGCTTGGGAAGAGAGAAGGGCAAGGCTAGAGTTGAGGAGCTGGATCTGCTTTGGGGGTGCTCCAGGCGTTCCAGGAGCCACAGGGGGCTCCAAAGGCTCAGGCAGAGAGTGAAGGGAAAACCAGAATAGCCTTTGCTATTCCACACCCCTCCCTGCCCTAGTCTCCACCTGACTCTCCCCATTTGCAGCATTTCCTGTCCCTGGGTCTCCCTGTCCCCATCTTACTCTGCTTTCTTCTCTCTGTTGTCATTCCCACTTGAGCAGTACCTTGCAATTATCTTATCTTTCCATCTCCCTGCCAGGAAATCTCCGCTGGGTTCCCCTGGGATGCTCACAGGTGGGGGAGGTGCAGCACACACTCGGTCCACCCCTCCTGGAGCTGCAGTCAGTTGGAGGGAAGGATGGGGTTGGGACCACAAAGCTCGCAGGGGGTCGGGGGGGAGCGGTGTGCAGCCCCTGTCTGCGGCAGCCCGGCGGCTCTCGGAAGCCTCTGGCTGGAAACATCTTGGTTCTGGACAGGTGAAAGTGGAGTGGACAGTGCCCACTGCTGGGACTGTAGGTGAGACCACAGTAGCCTCACTAGTAATAACCTCTTCTAAGAACTTGAGATATTTTTTTAGTCAGTCAGCAAACATTTCCTGAGGCTCGACTTTGCCAGGCACTGTCCCGGGTGCTTAGGACACAGCAATAAACAGGTGTGCTTCGTCCCTATTCTGAAGGTGTGCACGGTCTCCTGGGGGAGGTGAGCAAGGCAACCAGTGAGTACAACGTGGGGGAGGGAGATAGTGCAGGGGAAGGGTCCCTAGCCCAGGATAGGGGCAAGGGAGTTTCACGGAAGATTTTGGGGGTGCTGTGGGGCTTGAGCAAAATCTTCAAGGATGGGTAGAGTTTGCCAGGTGCAGAAAGGGAGGTGAGGTGTAGGGAGGGGGCTGTGCTGAGCAACCTCAAAGGCGGGGGGGGGGGGGGGGGGGCCACGAATGCAACAGCTCAGGATGCCAGAAATGTGTCCCGCCCAAAGCAGCCGCCTGGAAACAGCCCAGCACTCGGAAGACTCCCACCTTTGCCAGGATAAGATGTCTCAGGGCCTCCATTTTCTTGCTCTGCTGGAGCCAAAACAATCATGTCCTAGGAGTTTGGTGGTTTTTATTCAAGGGTTGTAGGAAACGGATCACATTCCAAGGGGGCCAGAAACGGCAAAACCCCAGTGATTACCTCAAGAGAGATGGGAGAGGTGGAGGATTGCTAAATCCCCTCCCATGGTCCCAGAGGCTCCCACCCAATGCCATGAGCCCGGAAAGGGCTCTCCAATGGCAGGATGGGACGGTGCCAAAGGGCCAGTGCTTCAGTCCCAAAGGTCCTGGACCTGAGCTAGAGGAAGGGCTGGAGGAGGAGCCCCAGTTGCTCACCACAGAAGCCGGGGTCAGCAGGGCTGGAAAAGCCCTTAGATGGCCTTTTGTCCAAGTTGTTCAAGAAACCTCATCCCAGAGACCTCAAGGGCCTTGTTGAGGTCACAGGGTATACAAAAGTTACTGCCCGAGGCGGGGAGGGGGTTGGGGGTGACTCAGTCAATCCCTGCCCTCGGGGACCTCTCAGACTGGCAAGGAAGACAGACTCTTCACAACTAAATATAACTCAAGGCACTCTGTGACAAGATGTGAGAGTTCTGGAAAGTCTTGGGCTCAGAGATGGGGGCAGGGGTGGAGGGTGACTGGGTCAGTAGAGGGGAGGGGAAAGACAAAAGGCAGAGAGGGCTTGCCCCATGGAAGGGTTGTGGATGCCCCCCCTCCCATTCCTCTGCCTGGGAAGGGGGAGACTTGTCCACACTGCTCCGTCCAGCGCAGCTCAGATCTCTGTTCTGATAACTCGTGACATAGACTTCCTTCTGGTCACTTCCTGCCAGAGGGACAGGCGGTGGCTGGCTATGTCTGTGTTATCTTACTGGCCCACCCATGCCTGCTGCTAAGCGGTCGAGGAAGAAAACACCTCTTGAGAATAAGTACCAGGGAAGGGATCACCGGGGTGAACCTGGCAGACCCAAAAGACAGAACCAAGACCACAGGGTTGGGGAGGTGGAGGGCAGGAGAGAGATGGGGCAGGGGTGGAGGGTGGGCGGAGTAGGGTCAGGGCGGTGGGGGGGGGGATTCCTCCTCAGCCCCAAGAAGGGGCGGTGAATTGGCTTCTGTGATCCTGTTAGGGGAGTGAGAGATAAAAGGAGGGAGGGAACACAACCTGGCCAAGCTGGCCCAAGCAGGGGAAGACCACTGACCCCAAATCCATTTTACAGATGGAGCATATGACGACTCAGCCTTAGCAGCGTGCTAATATGGGGCTCTTTCTGGGGCCTCGCCTGCCCATCCCTTACCCCATGGGACCAGAGCAGAGGAAATTTACCCTTGGGGGGTGCCTCCGAAGTGTGCCAGCCAACACGGTTGATGCTGGTTACTCCTCAGAGTAGTAAGCCTAGGACCTAGGATTATTACTGTCGTTCAGAAGCAGAAGTAGAGGCACAGAGCAGCACGGTGGCCACAGGCAGAAAGAAGATCAGGGAGCCACAGAACCTCGGGAAGTCCGCAATTTAAGGCACCCCGCACACACCAGCTCCTTCTGTGCTGGTTTCTGCCAGTTCCCAGGTAACTGGAGGGCAGAGAGGTAGACTTCCTGATCTGCTGGGCATGTAAGCGTTCCCATTTCACGGATGAGAAGACTGAGGTCCAGAGATGACCTTGACCTCATCGGGGATATATTCACGGAGGACGTCTTGCTAAGTCACTTTCAACGTCTCTATGACTTACCGGCCCAGCGGAGTTATGCCCCTTGGACACAGACCCTGCTCCAACCTCATCGGCCTCAGTATCTGGAGGGGCATCTCTCTGGCGCAGCCCACTGGCCACTCGACGGAGTTGTCACTGTATCAATGGCTCGCCACCCCCCTGACCCAGAGTCCCTCCCGGCGAGCCGCAGTCCGGGGAGGCTCTGTCGCAATTCGCCAAGACTTAAGATTCCACCCAAAGAGCCAGAAGCTGGGCCCGGCGCGGCGGGCGGGGCGGAGGGGGGGGCGGAGCGCGGGGGGCGGTGTTGTGGGGGATTGGGGGCGGAGGCGGCTCCGGGCGCTGTGGCTCCCGCCTGGGCGGGCAAGCTGCCACACTCGCCTTCCTGGCCGCCGCGCCTCGGCCCCATGGACGCCCTGTGCGGCTCTAAGTTCTGGGTAAGGAGGTGTCCCGGGACTGAGCGCGCGCGCCGGCGAGTCCCCTGCGAGGGCCCTGGGGAGGGGGCGACGCCACGCGACGCCGGGAGGAGGTCTGGCCATAGTCGCCCTGAGCCGGGGTCCTGGGGACCTCCGGGACCTGTCCTGCCCTCCCCGACACAGAAAGTGCCTGGAAAAGCCGGGCACGAATCAGAAGATGCCCCCACATGGACTAGGGCTCTGTTGTCCACCTTTACACCTGTCCCCTTCCTCTCCCCAGCAGCCAGAGTGCCTGCCGGTTCAACCAGTTCAACCAGGCCGGTAGTTTGGGAAGCTGGCTCTGCTCTTCTGGAAAGCAATCCTGCCACCTTCTTTTCTCTGGTGTTGAGAGCTGCTAGGAATCAGGGAGTCCCCCTCCAGCCCTCCTTTTTTTTTTTTTTTTTTTTTTTTTTTTAGGATGTTATTTATTTGAGAGAGAAAGAGAGGGAGAGAAAGTAAAAGAGTGGGGGGGGGGGGGCAGAGGGAGGAGCAGACTTCCCGCTGAGCTGGGAATCCCATGCAGGACTGGACCCCAGGACCCTGGGACCATGACCTGAGCAGGAAAGCTGATGCCTAACCTGCTGAGCCACCTGGGTCTCCAATGCTCTCCTTTTATAGACGGGGAAAGGGAGGCCCAGAGAGAGGAAGAGACTTGCTCAAAGTCACCCAGTTAGAAGAAAACTGAGCTCAGAAAACAGATGGTCTCAGATTCAAGGGGCTTGTCCATGGTCAAGCAAAGGACGCCCAGCCTAGGCTGACCTCAAATCCAGGGCCTCTGATTTTTTTTTTTTTTTTTTTTAAGATTTTGTTTATCAGAGAGAGAACACAAGAGAGTGGGCGGGTGGGGGAGGGGCAGAGGGAGAGGAAGAAGCAGGTTCCCAGCTGAGCAGGGAGCCCAATGTGGGGCTCAATCCCAGGACACCAGGGATCACAACCTGAGCTGAAGGCAGACACTTAACCAACTGAGCCACCCAGGTGCCCTGTGGGCCTCTGATTTTCCAATCTCTAAATCTTTTTTCCATTTCAAGTATCTGTACCTATATGCCCCATGTTTGTGTGCCCAGTGGGTATGATCCATGGGTGTGCTCTGGGTGGGTGCACGTGCCTGTGTGTGTACACAGTGTGTGTAGCCCCTAGGAACCCCGTTCTCGGGCTGTTTGAAACTGGGGACGTGTAAAATGGAGTCCCTCTAAAATAGTATTTTTGAGGATCTCTTTCTCCCTTTGGGTCACTAGTCAAAGATGGTAGCACCACCTCACCCACCCGCACGGACATGCCCATCCGTCCTCTAGCTTGGACTCATCACTGATTGCCAAGTCCAGAGGTTGTGCCTGTGGCTCGGGAGTCTGCTTTGTTTCATAACTCACTGGAGCCTGGCTGGCATGGCCACAGCAAGGTCGGGATGTCTCAGTTAGAGACAGGCAGAGTACATGCAGGTCAAAGGGGCCAATAGGCCCAAGCCTCAAGTGCAAAGCCACCCTGTGCCTGGGTGGACAGTACATCCCCAGAGCCTAGGACCGCCCAGGGGCAGGCTTTGAGGAAGTGGGGGTGAGGAAGTCCTAACTCCCTTCTTGTTGCACGCTTAGAGGTCCTTTGGCTCTACCTTTCTGTGATATCGCAGAATCTAAGAGATTCCCCAGAACTTGGGGCTTGAAGCAGCCAGCCCAGCCCCTTACTGCAGAGCTTGGGAAGCTGAGAGCCAGGGAGGGAATGGACTTGTCAAGGTCACACAACAGGAAGCGGCCGAGTGCTGGACTGGGAAGCGGGACCCCTGAGATATGGTTCCAACGTGGCCACTGTCTGACTGGATGTCCTTGGGCTTCTAGGCCCCTTGTCCCAAGATTCCTCACGGCTCATATGAACTTCTTCTGAGGACCTCAGGGTCCATGGGAGTCAGTTTATCTATTTTAGGTCTAAGGGATGAACCCCTTGTGGTCTCTGCTTGGATACCTCAAAGGACAAGGAAATCACTCCTCTTCCTCCTCCCCATCTAAACAGCTTCCATCTTCCACATGACCTTCTGGCTCCTGAAAGTCGTGCCAGGCTGCACCCAACCCAATGTGCTTGGAGTCAGAAGGTGGGGTAGGGAGAAGGCAGGAAGGCCCCCAGCCCCTCTGCGGGAAGTTTGCAGCATTGAGACGAGGGAGGGCCTGAGGCCCGGAGTTCTAGATGCCATCATTCATGGTGGGCCAGTTTGCATCTCATTTCGATTGTATATTATTTGGGTAGACTTGTCCCTGAATCTTTTCTCTCAAGAGCCTGGGGGTGACCCACCCTGTGGGAAGCCGGGCAGTCCCTGAGGTGGAGGTGGAGGGACCCGGCATGGTTCAGGCCCGAGGGGCTGTTTGTTTGCTGAGTTTACCCGCACAGCCTCAGTTACTCCACCTGTGAAATGGGGGACTAACCCATCTCCTAAGCGCCTCCCAAGAATGCTGTGGATGTCACAGAAGTAGGGAAGGTGAGACAATTTGGTGAACGACCAAACTTTCTGTGGGTGACTGACAGGTCCTGATATTCCTGGAAATGAGGGAAGCAAAGGGAAAGGAGGTTCGAAGTGGGAGTTCGGTCTGGGAAGGCCTGGACAAGAGGGGCTGACAGGGCTGAGGAGTGAGGGGTCCTGTTTCAGCTCTTTGCTGGGGATCTTGTGGCAAAATCCATCAGCCTCAGCCCCTCAGCTAAGTCAGAGGGCAGGAGGCCCCCCGCGGGTCCGTGAGCCCCTGGACTTGTGCCCAGAGACCCAGGTGCTCACACACCGAATTCACTAGGTGAACGATCTCTCTCTTTCACTCTCGCGTCTGCCACGTTGGGGTAGAGCATCAGATCTCTGAGCGTGCCTTGGGAGTTTTTGTGGAAATAAATTCCATATGAATGAACTACAACCACAGAGCCCAGAGCTAATGAGGCCAAAGCAAAGATGCCTCTAGAATAAAGAGGGGGTAGTGTCCCTTTCTTTGCTGGCCCATTGAGAATTACCTTCTGTGATGAGCAATGGATACAGAGGGGCACTTAAGTGATAAAGAGAGTACAAGTGCCTTGGGAGGTCTTGACCTGTGTGCAGAATTAGCCTTGATCTGATGTCCCTGGAAGCTCTGGGGAGGCTGATGTGGGCTCAGGAATCTGAAGGTCCTGACCATAAGAACAGCCCAAAGGTGGCACTGATGGTCTGAAAAGTAGTGAGCTCCCCAGCACTGAAAGTATACAAGCACATGGTGAGTGACCACTTTGGTAGGGATGCTGGAGAGAGGATTCAAGCCAAGGAAGGAGTTGGGGTCCCACCCTGAATTTCTGTGACCAACTAGGACGAGGGACGATGTGGCTGGTGAGGATTCATGGGTTCCTTCTCTGAGATTTCCTGACGTCTCTTTCTCTGGCTGTCTCTCTGCTTCGGACATGGAGTTTGCATAGCAGCAGCTCTCGGCAAAGACCTGTGAGTCTGCCACTGGTCAGGCACCGGCACCTTCACTGCTCCCTTGGCTGTCTGCCCACCCGAGGAAGAGGCAAAGCGTTCATCCTATGGAGGCTCAGCTCCCTGTGTCTCCTGCCAGCTGCTGGTCCGGCTACTCCCATTCTCCCGCTCACTAGCTCTGTGACTTTTGGCAAGTCGCTCGCCCTCTCTGGACTCCATCTGAGCTCCATCCAGGGCCCCTTCAGGTCCAGTTTCCCAATGCTGATTCTGGGAGGCTGACCCTTGGGCTCAGGGCCGTGGCCAGGATTAGAGCCCTTCAAACATTAGGGTATTAGAATCTCCAGCTTCTTCTTGGGTCTTTGCCTAGCAGAGTAGGTGATTAGCAGAGCACAGGAGAAATGGACTCTGGTTTCAATGTACTTTGACTCTCAAATGAAGGTAGTGACTTGCAAAGCTGGGAGGCAGGCAGGTGGGTGGGGGGTGGGCACCCCCCCCCCGCCCCCAGCCTACTGAGCACCAGCATTTCCCCTTAAGAACCCAGTCGTCAGAGTGCCTGGGTGGCTCAGTGGGTTAAAGCCTCAGTGGGTTAAAGCCTCAGGTCATGATCCCAGGGTCCTGGAATGGAGCCCTGCATGGGGCTCTCCACTCAGCAGGGAGCCTGTTTCCTCCTCTCTCTCTGCCTGCCTCTCTGCCTACTTGGGAACTCTGTCTGTCAAATAAATAAATAAATAAAATCTAAAAAAAAAAAAAAAAAGAACCCAGTCCTCCCTGCCAGGTGAGGGCCTCTAGACTCCCCTTCCTCCATCCCAGCTGCAGGGCAGCATTTTGAGCCCCTGAGCTCCTGGCTTCTGTGGGAGGATCTGTGGTCCCTTGTGACCCTAGGTTGGCCTCTTCCCAGCCCTGCTATTCCCCGACAGCCCCTGGACCTGGGTCTTGAGGGCCAGAGATTTAGGGAAAGAACTGAGTCAGAGGTAACATTTGGGAGGGCACTTTGCCCCTCTGTCTGATGCCTGTCAGTCTGAGAAATGGCCTTAGGGCCCAGGGCTAGCCTCCCCAGGGAGAGAAGGGCTGCCAGCCAACCCACGCAGGAGACAGCATCAGAGTGCCTGGGTCTTATCTCCCTGCTGGGGCTGTCCTGGGACAGCAGGTGGAGCAGGATCCCTCAGGGGGTGGTGGTGACACTTATGTGTGCCCCTGCTGGAGGGCTGGGTCTCTCCCTGCCCTGTCCGGAGCTCTTCATGTTCCCAGAGCCAGGATGTGGTACTGGGGGTGCTAGGAAGGGCCCAACCCTTGGATTGGATCCCTCTCCTCACTGGGCGTTCAGGTTTCCAGCCCACTGGTTCCCAGAACCGCAGCCCCTCCCCCTCAGCTTGGTGAGAAGAACCGCAGCAAGGAGGTGACTTGGGGGGTGACTTGGGGGTGACTTGGGGCTGCACGAGCAGAAAGGAGATTTTTAACGTTCCAGCGGATCTGGATGCCTGTGGGATGTCATGTCAGAGCCCTAGAGGGTGTAGATGAACCACCATAGAGTTGGGACAAGGACTCTAGAGCTGGGCTGCCCGAGTCCAAGCACTGGGGCCAGCCCGTGGGAACCGGCGCGGTCACTCCCCCGCCAGCCGTGGGCCACAGCTGTTGTGAACATAATCCCCGGGCACAGGGGCGCTCAAATAACCAAAGTCGCCGGTGACAGCCACGACCCCCCCCTTCAGCAGCGGCAGGGCCTGGGCCCCCCCATCCCCCCGTGGCGGGCTTCACCCCCACCCCGAGGTCCTTGCAAAGCCTCCTTTGCAGCCGCAGTAGGACAGTGATTGAGAACCGGGATCAGAACAGGCCCTTGCCCCTTCCGCACCTCCATTTCCACGGAGATAAATGAACTTGTCAGTTGATCCCTTCTCCTCCACTTCTCCCTCCTGCACGGGATTAAGGAAGTAATTACTCTTCCCACCACGGAGACTGTCAGCAAGACTGGGGCCCCGAGGTGGGGGTGTGGGGGATGGGGCGGGAGGGTGGTGTGCTGGAAAGTCCCTGACAGCGCTGTGACCCAGCTGAGGCCATCCTCCCTCCCACCTGTCCCCTGCTTGGGTCTTTAGGGATTTCAGCCACTGTGCCCATGGAGAGGCCTTCCCCTGTGCGGTCCATTCCGGGTGTCAGACCTTATCAGCCCCATCCAGCTGTTGCATCGCATTATTAAGGAAGCTATTGTCACCGTGGAAACTGTGTGGTGACAGTGAGGGAGGGGCGGTGGGGCTGTGCTCCCAGCCCAGCCCAGCCCAGCCCAGCCCAGCCCAGCCAGTGCTCATCTTCCCAAAGGGAATGGCCAAGTGGTAGTGGTTCGAGAGGGGGTCATCCATGGAGTCCAGGAATGGCCCCCCCGACCCTGTCCTTTGCACTTGACTTTGTTTGGGTGCCAAGAGCTGTGGCCTTGGTGCCAGGGAGAGAGAGGACAGTCCTCCTGGGCACTCAGCAGCAGCATCTGACTTCAGAGGACGCCCTTCATTCTTTTGTCCGCTCGCTCATTCTCGTGTTCACCAAAGGCGTACAAGTGCCTTCTATGTGCCAAGCACTGTTCCGGGCTGTGGGGACACCCTGGTCCTCGTGGAGTCCGTGTTCCAGGGGGAGAAGACAGAGAAGCAATAGACACGATAGATCACTCTCTTCTAGAGTATGCTGGACGGAGATCAGGGCTACGGGGGAAGTGGGATGGGCTAAGAGGGATGAGGTGTGGGGACAGTGTAGGGATGGGGGTGAGTTCCAGCCCTCCTTGGGAAGGTCAGGGTGGACCTCCATGAGAAGGAGTGCTCACCAGTGTTGAGAGCATGAGGCATTGGACTGCCACCTTGAGGGCAGAGTGACAGAGGGCAGTGGGGGACAGGAAGTCAGAGACATGGGGAAGCAGACAAGAGGGTCCTGAGGGCCACGTAGGACTCTGGCTTTCACTCTGAGGGAAATGGAGAGCCTTCGGCAGGGTTGCACTGTGAGAGTGACTTGGTAGCATGGTCTGACTTGGATTTCTGGAAAATTCTGCCGGGGCAGGTGGCGGGGGTGGGAGCAGGATGACCAGAGAGGGGCTAAGACAATAATCGAGACGAGAGAGAGTGGGGTGGAGACAAGTGGTTGGATTCTGGACCTATTAGGGGGAGCCAAATGAAGCTGCCGTTTTGTAACTAGGAACAATTGAATAGAGCATTTCCATCTAGTTCAGCCTAGTGATTGAAGGCGGAGTGGACAGGATTTGTTCAAGGGTGTGGGGTGTGAGGGGAAGAGAAGAATCAAGGAGGACCCCAAGGGTTTCGACCTGGGAGAGGGAAGGAGTGGCCATCCATCAGGGCTGGCAGGCTGCCAAGGAGGGGACGGGCAGGAGTTCAATTCTGGACCCTTTGATGTCCTGGAAAGGGCTCTGGGTTGAATGGTCTAGGGACATGGGCATGAAAGATGCCTGCTGACCCTGGAGAGGGCTCTGCCAAGGTGGGAAAAAGGGGCAGGAGCTCAGGCTGGATCTCCTGGGGGGTCAGAGCAGCCCTCTGGGGCTTCACGCCCCCGAGATCTCTCCATCATTATCATCGCCACGGTGCCGCTTGTCTGTGAAGCCCAAACAAGGTCCCAACAGCCTCTTCCTCCAGCACCTGTGAGGAACAGGGCAATCAGCTGTTCCTTCTTCCCCCTCTGTGGGGAGCCGGCTGAGACGCGGTTGTCACTCCCAGCACTCACGCTGAGGCTGAGCTCCGGAGAGATGAAGGAGCCCGTCCTCGCTTCCATGGCTCAGGAGAAGCAACTCATACCTGGTCCTCTGCATCCGAGTTGGCGGCCTCTCCCCTCCTGCCTTGGGAGGCCAGGTCACCCACTTGCACATTCCTATTTTTTTTTTAAGATTTTATTTATTTCTTTGACAGACAGAGATCACAAGTAGGCAGAGAGGCAGGCATAGACAAGAGAGGGGGAAGCAGGCGCCCCGCTGAGCAGAGAGCCTGACGTGGGGCTCGATCCCAGGACCGTGAGATCATGACCCGAGCCAAAGGCAGAGGCTTAACCCACTGAGCCACCCAGGCGCCCCACCACTTGCACATTCCTATGGTGATTCCCTGTCGTGGCTTTGAACTTGAGCTCCATCCTGGCTACATACACACTCCCTGGTTAGTCGCCACCCAGCCCAGATCCTGGCTGCTCCTGGATACCCAGCCTTGTGCTGGGGGCCGGAGAGACCGGGGCCAGCAAGGAGAAGAATAGAAGATGGGATGTGTTCACAGTGCAGATGACTGAGGTCAGGGGAAACCCAGGCTGGGAGTCATGAAACCTGGATGTCTGTCCCAGCTCTCAATTGCCAGGTCCTTGGACCTGTCGCAAGAACAGGTGAAGCCTGCTTTCTCTTTTGTGAGCTGGCCCCAGTATTGTTCCTCCTCTCTCTTCTGGAAGTTGTTCTGAAACAACGATCAGATAAGGGCCGTGTAAGGGCTGTAATAAAAAGCTGCTGGGACATAAGGGGCCTTTGTCTCTCTCAGGTAATACTCACTCACCTGGGTGCTAAGCCCATGCAAAAGACAGCAAGGGAACACCTTGTCAGAGGCAGGCATGCCCCTGAAAGCCTTCCTGGAGGAGGGGAAGCTCAGGCTGGACCCAGCCAGGTGGGAACCGCGCTCCAGGCCCGGAAACCCATCGGCCTGAGCGAGGGGCAGGCTGTCTGGATGATGACTGATCGGAGGGGTTTAAAGGACTTGCTAAGTTTAAAACAGGGTGGGGCTGCCCATGGGCCACAAAATGGATAAATCCATCGTATGAACGGACCACCAGGCAGAGATGAGGAGGGAGAGCCCCAACTCACGCTCCTCCCCAAGACTGACACTCACAGTGAAGCTAGACGTGAAAGGTCCATACTGTATCATTTCCTGTACAGGACGACCCCAAGTGGGCAAAAGCAGTCCATGTTGTTAGAAGCCAGGACAGCATTCCCCTGGCGACAGCCGCGGCCGGAAGGGAGGCCAAGGAGGGGGCTGCTCGGTGCCAGCGATGTCTTGTTCCTTGATTTGGGTGCTGGTTGCCCAGGTGTGTTCCGTGTATGAAACTCCATCGAAGTACATACTTAAAATGCGTGCACTTTTCTGTAATTTTGTAATGAGTGTTCTGTAAGTTGAATAAGTATTTTTTTTTTAAGATTTTATTTACTTATTTGTTGGAGAGAGAGCGCTGCAGGCAGAGGGAGAAGCAGGCTCCCCGCGGAGCAGAGAGCCCGATGCAGGACCCGATCCCAGGACTCTGGGATCATGACCTGAGCCGAAGGCAGATGCCTAACCGACCGAGCCACCCAGGCGTCCCTGAACAAGTGCTCTAAAGATGTATTTATTTGAGAGCGAGCGAGCATGTGCGCACACAAGCAGGGGAGGGGGCAGAGGGAGAGAAGCAGGGAGAGAAGCAGACTTCCTGCTGAGCACAGAGCCTGAATGCAGGGCAGGATCTCCAGACCCTGAGATCATGACCTGGGCCAAAATCAAGAGTCGGACCCTTAAACGACTGAGCCACTGAGGCACCCCAATAAGTGTTTTAAGAGGAGAAAAGGGATGGATTAGATGTGTTTGACTCCCCATCCCCTGGAGTACCTGACCAGGCCTAACGGGGGGCCCAGCCCTGGACCAGCTCCCCTGCTGCTCAGGAAGAGTGTGCGGGTCCTTAGCTCACGGGGCCTGAGGGCCTATGGAATACAGGGCTCTAGAGTACAAGATGTCTGTGGGATGAACTTGTCGGCCGGGGCTTGAATGTCATACCCCCAGGCAGTGTGTCCCTGGACCTCACGTTCTCCAAAAGCAGGAACCAGTCCGCACAGGCATGCCCAGCCCTGCGTCTGACTCATAGTATACTCTCGACAAAGCCTCGACGAGTGGAAAACTGATGGTCCAGAAACATGGGTCCCTCCCTGCGGGCTGACTTCAGAAGAAGGGGGTTCCCGTTAGACTTCTAAGCCTGGCCCCCCACCCCTTCCCTGTAGTTATTGGGATTTTGACAGGTGGGAGAGAGAGAAAAGGGGGTTGAACCAAGGTGTGGTTGTGGGCCCCTTGGAGCAGATGGAGAGTCAAGTGAGCTGGCAGCAGGAGAAAGGGGGGTCAGGAAGAAAAGCCCGTGGGGTGCTCAGACTTGGTTCCGTGAGCAGTGGGAAGCAGTGCAGGTTCGTGGGCATGAAGCAAGGGGCACAAAGCAGCCTTTCAGGAAAAGTCCTCTCTCGGCTATAAGCAAGGGCATCAGAGCTCAGAGGGCTGACCCAGGTGGAACCCAAGAGTAGAAGGGGAGCTGAGAAAGGGAAGGCAGGGTGTGCAGAACACCCTGTGAACAGTTTCTTAAGGTGGGAGAACTGAAGCCCCTAGTTAGTTCAGTAGTTCACGTGGACAGATGAGTCAAGGCCAGCTGGGAGCCTCGAGAGCCATAGTAACAGGGTCGGACTTTGTCTTCTAGGCTTTAGGGCACCACTGAAAGGGGAAAATACAAGAATATCCTTTTGTTCATTCATTTATTCAACAAATATTTCGTTTAACTTATTTAACCATAATTTGTTCTGAGCACCTGCTACGTGCTGGGCTTTGTTCTAAGTACTAAGACACATCAATAAATGAAGGAAAGATTACATGCTAGCAGGAAGAGATGAGAGAAAACATAATAGGCCGGTGACTCATGTCACATGTTAGAGGTGCCGGGTGCTATAGAGAAAAGAAAGAGCAGAGAAGGTAAGGAGAGTCACTGGCATGTGGAAGGGACTGGATGGGATGGCTGATGGGAGGAAGAGGGGAAAGGGGGAGGAACAACCCTGGCACACTCTCACGCCAAGAGCAGATCAGCCAGGAAAAAGGGAAAGATTCCTTGCGTGGACAAGGATCTGGGCTCCTAGGACACAGAAGGGAAGGGATTAGAACTTCATGGAAAGTGCTCAGGAAGAAGTGAGGGCTGGGGCTAGCGTGCCGGCTGGATCGGAGAGACCAAGGGGGAGATGGTCTCATCCCAAGGTTACTCTCAAAGAAACTGAGGCCCAGAGAGGCAAGGTAAAGCATGTTGCCCAGCTTGAAAGACATAGAGCTTGTTGTAGCAAACATTGACAGAGTCCAAAAAAAGTGTCAGCTCTTGGGGCGCCTGGGTGGCTCAGTGGGTTAAAGCCTCTGTCTTCAGCTCAGGTCATGATCCCAGGGTCCTGGGATCGAGTCCCGCGTCGGGCTCTCCGCTCAGCGGGGAGCCTACTTCCTCCTCTCTCTCTCTCTCTCTGCCTGCCTCTCTGCCTACTTGTGATCTCTGTCTGTCAAATAAATAAAACCTTAAAAAAAAAAACAACAACTGCTAAATTAAAAAAAAAAGTGTCAGCTCTGAATATTTGTTTAACAAAAACCTGTGGTGTTTCTATGCTGGAAGGATGACACTCCAACGGAAAGCACAAGACAGATGCAGCTTCATTATCAAACAATTAGTAAATCCAACAAAAATGGTAAGAATAAATTGCTTTAAATTATGGAAGTAGATGCCAGGACAAAGTTGGCAAGTTGGATGTATTTGCTGCTGGAAAATGAACTTGGGGTGGGGAGTGATGAGGCAGGCTACTGTTCTCTGTTTTATGGTTTGACTTGTTAAGTTATGTGAAGATATAGTGTGGACAAAAATAAACATGGTGATTATTTAAATTGCCAGTGAGGAAGTAGGGAGTTTTATACTTTCCCATGTTAACTGTTGTCCCGTGTAGATGAGATTGTGGGTGGGTTTTTTTGTTACTTATATTTTCTGAGCTTTCTGGAAAGTACAGCTAATGCTTTGCAAGAGGGGAATGAAAGATCAGTTTGTTTGTGGCCTTGGAAGAAACAATCTCACTAAAATGCGTGTTTTTTTAATTGTTCTTTTTTTTTTTTTTAAGATTTTATTTATTTATTTGACAGAGAGAGAGATCACAAGTAGGCAGAGAGAGAGAAGGAAGCAGGCTCCCCGCGGAGCAGAGAGTCCGATGCGGGGCTCGATCCCAGGACCCTGGGATCGTGACCCGAGCCGAAGGCAGAGGCCTCAACCCACTTTTTTTTAAGATGTTATTTATTTATTTGACAGAGAGAGAAATCACAAGTAGGCAGAGAGGCAGCAGAGAGAGAGGGGGAAGCAGGCTTCCCGTTGAGCAGAGAGCCTGAATCGGGGCTCGATTCCAGAACCCCAGGATCATGATCTGAGCCGAAGGCAGAGGCTTAACCCACTGAGCCACCCAGGCGCCCCTAAAATGCGTGTTTGATGCATTCCCCCATCTTCTGAAAGGTTCAGTAGGTGTAGTTATATTCAGAGATGGGAGGGGGTCTTATGGGGACTTAGGGGCTCCCCAGCACAAGAGACTTTCGTGCTCAATCCAGGACAGTGCCAAAGGTGGGGTGGTTGGTTGGTCACCTGGGGTTTTTTGATTTGCAAAGCTCTCCCTTTAACCTTTGCTCCTTTGAGCTCACGCCTAGCCTAGCCTAGCCGGTGAGGTAGGTGGGGTGATGGATGACCTTCCTGAATTTAAAGGAGAAGCAAATAAAGCTCAGAGAAGCTCCCTATCCCTTCCTGGGAAAGGCTTAGGGAAGTGGGCCCTTCAACCATATTCACCAATTGATTACGTGGATAAAATAAAACACCGACTTAAAAGAAAAAAAAGAGTGGAAATCTAGAATGACAGAAAGCAGAGCAGTGGTCGCCTGGGAGGGACAGACTGCAGAGGGCTACAAGGTACCTCGTGGGATGATGGAAATATTCTGTATCTGACCTGTGGCAGCGACTTTGCAGCGCGTACAACGCCAAAGCCCTCGGATCGTGCCCTTTGCACGGGTGCAGTTTATTGTACTTAAATTATACCTCAACCAGAAAGGGAGGAAAATGGGGACACAGGGACATCCGGGGCCTCGTGGGCAAGTGTGCACGCCGCCAGCTCCTGCTCGTTTGCACACTGACCATCTATCACCGTCCCCCGCCTTCTGACCCCCAGAGCTCGGGGAGTGCCTCCCAGACCCCATCCCCTTCCTTGAGGGAGGGGCCCCATTCTGCACCTGGAGCTGCTGCAGCGCTGGCCTGTTCTCTCTGTCCCCAGGACTCCAATCTGTCCGTGCACACTGACAGCCCGGACCTCACTCCCTGCTTCCAGAACTCTCTGCTGGCCTGGGCGCCCTGCTTCTACTTGTGGGCCGCCCTGCCCGGCTACCTGCTCTATCGGGAACACCACTGTGGAGGCTACATCGTCCTCTCCCGCCTCTCCAGGCTCAAGACGGTCAGGGGCCCAGGGATCTCTGGGAGGCGGGGCTGGCACCTGGAAGTTTCTCTATTTCAAGGTTCTCCTCTCCGCCCTGCCAAACAACCATGGGTGGCTGGACAGGGTTTCCTAGAGACACCTGCCCAGCCAGCTGCTCAGGGCCATGGCAGCCTGCCAGCTGGGTCTGCAGTCAAATGAGATAGTCTGTGTTTGCAGAAGTTCAGGAAAGTTCTCTGACAACGTTCTCTGCACACTTGGGGAAGCTTCTGGCCAGTGCCCAGCCTAGCTTCGGGGGCCGGACCCAGGGCAGGTCTGGCCGTTTCAGAATAAAAGGCCGTTCTCTGGGGGGAACTGTCCTCCTTTTGAAGATGGAGTCCCCAATGTGTGCCCTGTTTGTAGGTCTTGGGTATCCTGCTGTGGTGTGTCTCCTGGGCTGACCTCTTCTACTCCTTCCATGGCTTGGTTCACGGCGGGGCCCCTGCCCCAATCTTCTTTGTCACCCCCTTGGTGGTGGGGATCACCATGGTCAGTGTGGGGCCCAGGAAGGGGATGCAGGGGGGTCTCCAGTGGGTTGTGGGGCTGTGCTGGGGAAACGGTGGGCTCTCAGGAGAGGGCTAGACACCGTAGCAGTGGGAAGAGGATGGGGTGACCACAAAAACATCTGGCCATGTGGGGTGGGGAGGACGGAGGCAGGTCTGGATGTGCTCTGGCCCAGCCTTCCTCGCCCTCCCTACACAGCTGCTGGCCACCCTGCTAATCCAGTATGACCGGCTGCGGGGGGTACAGTCCTCGGGGGTCCTCATCATCTTCTGGTTTCTGTGTGTGGTCTGTGCCATCATCCCCTTCCGCTCCAGGATCTTGTTGGCCATGGCAAAGGTAAGGGGAAGGAGGGGAGCCTGCCAGGGGCAACCCTGTCTGGGGGATGGCCTCAGGGCTCAAGGTCACTGCTGGGTCCTGGGCTGCCCCTCCCCTGCTCCCAGGACCTCCCCTTCTGTTCATGTTGTCCCCTACTTGCTGCATCTCTGCCAGGAAGCAGGCTGGGGGCCTGAGGGTGAGGCCCATCCATGTAGCACGGGGGAATGGGGCCGGACACAGCCCTTGTGGGATGTTCACGGGCGTGCAAGGCGCCGTTCTCAGCCACGACCGCCACCACCGAGTGCGGTGTGGGATACGGTGTCCGCCAGTGTCTGGGTAAGGAGCACATGGGGGCAGACATGCATGAGTAGTTTCGTCCTACCTGGAAGTCCTGTTATCCTGCTCTCGCCTTTCTTCCGTTCTGCCTCCGTGGTCTGGGCTTCATCTTGACCTTCACTGCGGTGATGGGGTGAGCTTTTTCTCCATGTCAAGGGGAGGCAGTCAAATGTGGCAGTCAAAGGGCAGGCTCGGGCTGCTCCGCTTACTGTCTGTGTGACCCTGGGCAAGTTGCTCAGCCTTTTGGAGGCTCATTTCCTCGACTGCAAACAGGATATTGTAAGATTTTTATACCTCGTAGGGATGGTTGGACAAGGTGATGGAGATGAGGTGCTTGGCAAGCCCTCACTGAACAGTGGTCCCCCCATGACCTTTCCCCATCTCTCAGAACTCTCTGGGTGGGAGACCCAGGGGCCTCCTGGGAGCTGCCTCCTACCCCCGAGGCACCTGATGCCCTAGAGGACCCCTCGGGGCAGGACTGGAGACCCAGAGCTCCCCGTGCCTCTGAGGTCCCCCTGCACTCTCCCCCTAGGGCAAGATCTCGGACCCCTTCCGCTTCACCACCTTCTACATCTACTTCGCCCTGGTGCTCTTTGCTCTCATCCTGTCCTGCTTCAGGGAGAAGCCACCATTTTTCTCCCCGAGGAATGTCAACCCTGTGAGTTTTCCATGGAGGCTGGGTGGTAGTGGGGGTTCCATGGCCCACGTCTCAGCCCAGCCCATTACCAGCAGCCCCTGTGCCTTCTAGTTCTTCCCATCCCCATGTCATCTGCACCCCTGAGGCTGGGGGCAGGAAGGAACCAGGGTTCCTGCTCCCTCTGCTCTGGTTTGAGAGGATTCTTCCCATCCTACCTTCTCATCTTCTAGAATCCCTGCCCAGAACTCAGTGCTGGCTTCCTCTCCCGCCTGTGTTTCTGGTGGTTCACAAAGTGAGTTGGCTGTTCTTCCAGCCTGGGCCAGAGGGAGGAGGAGACAGGAGGTGGGGAGGAAGGGAAGTGGGCCAGAAGTTGAGGCTCTTTCCTCTACCCCAAACCCTGACTCCAGAGGGCCCTGCGGGCAGCTGAGGGTGGGGAAACCTGTCTGTCTGGCCTGGGGGCTGAGTGCGGAGACCGGGCTGGCCCAGCTCTGATCCCAGGCCGTAGGCCAGCCCTGCATCTGTCACATCACAGGAACAGGCCCAGGGGCCTGGGAAGGACCTGTAATCAGTTCCCAGCTCTTGGGTCCAGGATAAGCTTGCAGCCTGTCATTTCCTTGGCCGCCCCTCCGAGCAGCTTGAGCAGGATAATTGTGTCTGTGACCTGGGTGACAGCTCATTAGCCACACCGCACTGAGGAGACACCTGGGTCTGGGACTCCATCCACCTGGCCTTGTCCTCTCCCGGGGCCTCAGTCAGCGTGAAGTTCATTACCAGACTCCCAGGGTCAACGGAGCATCTAGGGAGGAGGGGAGGAAGGGGCCGAGGTCAGAACCTGACATGGGAGGCAGTGACCTCCAGCCTGCTCCCTGGGGGAATAAAGGACACACCACCCTTGGCTGTAGCACCTTAGGGATACCCTCCTCTGAAGGCCCAGGGGCTCTGGAGACCCTGGTACCCAGCTTGAGGCTGCTCAGCTCTGCCCCTGTGTGGGGTTGCTGCCCGCCCCAGGATGGCCATCCTTGGCTACCGGCGACCGCTGGAGGAGAAGGACCTCTGGTCCCTGAAGGAGGAGGACTGTTCGCAGAACGTGGTGCACGGGCTGCTGGAGGCCTGGAAGAAGCTTCAGAAGACCGCTGCGCGGTGAGGCCCTCCCTGGGGTCCCCACATCCCCCCACCCCACTCCACTACGCATGCCCCAAGTCTCTTACAGGGGACTGAGGTGATCACAGGGGTCGGGGTGGGGAGAAGAGCAGGTGCAGGGGGATCCTGAGCTGGGACACTCAGCTCTCCCCAGCTCTACTGACTCCAGAGGGCCCAATGTAGGTGAGCCCAACCTCCAATAGCCCTGCAGGGGATGCTCTGCTGTCTCCAGGTTACAGATGGGGAGGGCAGGAATGAAGATAGGACAGTGCCCCCCCCCATGCCCCCTAGTGGCTGGTGGCAGAGCTGCCCTCACACCCAGGTGTCCGGGCATACCCTGCCGGGCCTGAAAGCTGGTTTCCAGGGACTTCCCTTGGGAGGGGGAAGGGGCCAGGGGAAGAAGGTTGAGGCCAGCCTCTCCTCTCAATCCTGCCTCCCCCTGTTTGGAGGCAGGGGCTAGAGGAGAGGACCCTCTGGCTGAAGGGAGCTCCCACTGGCAGCTTTGCTCGCCAGCCCCAGCTGTGCTTGGCTCCTGGGGCACATGTGCCCGTTTCTACCCACGGCTCCTTCCTCCCAAAACCAGACAGCAGACTGCAGCATCATCCGGGAAGAGAGTGTCCGGTGAGGATGAGATGCTGCTGGGGGGCCGGCACAGGCCCCAGCAGCCCTCCTTCCTGTGGGCCCTGCTGGTCACCTTCCGTTCCAGCTTCCTCATCAGCATATGCCTCAAGGTGGCCCAGGACCTGCTCTCCTTCGTCAATCCACAGCTGCTCAGGTCTGACCAACACATGCTCTGGTGGCCGCCCTCCCCTGGGTAGTGGGGGCTGGCTGGATGTCCCTGAGGACTGAGCCCAGAGGGACCACACGAAGTGACGGGAGTCCTAGAGCAGGACCAAAGGGTCTATCCCCACTCCCTGGGTGACCTTTGGCAAGTGCAGTTTCCCGATTCACATAAAAAAAAAAACAAAAAAAAAAACCTGTCTTTAAATCCCCCCAACGATCCTACGGACAGGTGGCCCTCTTCCCATTTTGCAAGAGAGGAAGCAGGAAAACTCAAAGCAAAACGAACACATGAGGAAGCAGAAAATCAGGCGAACCGGCCCCAGGGCACACAGCTGGTCAGGATGGACTGGAGTCTGGGGCTCTGAACTCCAGCTGCGGTGCTGTTTCCCATTGATAGGCTCAGTCGTCTGTTGCGTGGGTGGCTTGGACTGGGAGGAGATCTCAAATGAGGGGGTAAGAAGGAGAGCCGCCTAGCAGCTGAGCCCCCAACACCTTTTCCCTCCATTCCTGCATGTCTGCGTTCTCACTCAAAAAATCTTTATTGAGCCCCCAGTGTAGCTGAACGGTGCCAGCCACGAGGGATACAGAGATAAATAAGACAGGATCTCAAAGTCTTGCAGGAGAAACCAACGTGTAAACCCATTAGAGTGGAGTGCAGGCCGAGGTGTAGTCAGGTGTCTGGAAGTTCCCGGGAGGGGTGGGGAAGCCAGCCTGGGGAAGCCAGCCTGGGGAAGAGCAGGAGTAGGGGCGTCCCTGCCAGCCGGAGAGGTCATCAAGCTTGGAAGGACAGGCAGGTGTTAGTTGACTAGGTGAGGAAGGAGGGGAGAGGGCAAGCCCCTATGCCCAATCACCAAGGTCTCCACCGGCATGACTCAAGAGCTCCAGGTATTTCTGAATTCTGGAGGAAAGGGTGACCAGAGGCAGGGGGTAGAGAGGGAGAGCCAAAGAAATCCTTGGAAGAGTTGATGCCCAGGAGGGGCATCTGGTGTGCGTTTCAGAAGAATCTCCCTGCCAGTCGTGGGGGATGGATGGATGGAAGGGGGCTGATCAGGTCAGAGGAGGACTGGTCGGTTCAGGCCTGGAATGACCTAGGACTCAGGTGCAGCTGGGGAGTGGGAGTGTCTTGGGGTGAGGGAGGGGTCAGACGCCACCTGGGCTGTGGATAAGTGGAGGGCGATGAATCTCTTTCACTGGGATGATGAATGTCCTGGAAGGAAGGGGCACCAGGCAGTGTGGTGAGTTGAATCCGGATTACGTTGGGGCCGAGGTGCGGGGGGCGTTGGGGGGGGGTTGCAAGGGGACAGTCCCAGCTGGCTGGAGACCATGTTTTCAGGGCCATTGGGTAGAAGCCTAGGGCCCTGTGGCTGGGCTCTCCCAGAGGGCTCATGTAGGGGGCCCCAGACAGAGTCCTAGGGAATTGTGACAGTTAAGGGTTGAGCAAAAAACTGGCTTGGAAGGGCCAGAGCTCGGGAAAGAGCAGATCGTGGCGCAGAGCGCAGAGAATGCTTCTGGGACAAGGTATGGCCTTCAGGACAGCACATTGACCAGAAAAACAGAGCCCGAGGCAGGCAACCTGGATTTGTCAGTGTGCACCAAGAATGGAGGCTGAGACAGAGGGGAAGCACCTAGAGCAGGGGGTCTGCCTTGGAGAGCAGGGACCATGGAGATCTAGAAACTTCCTGTAAAGAACACGTATTCATTTTCTGTGGCTGCCAGAACAAATTGCCAGAAACTACGGGGTTTAAAACAACAGGAATTTATTCCTTCACAGTTCTGAACACCACAAGTCTGAAATCAAGTTGTTGACAGGTTGGCTCCTTCTGAAGGTTCTGAATGAGAATCTGTACCAGGCATCCTAGTTCCTGGTGGTTGCTGGCAATCCTTGGCATTCCTAGGCCTATAGACAGATCACTCCAATCTCTGCCTCCAGCATTCTCCCATGTGCGTGTGCGTGTGTGCTCACTCCCATCTGTGTCTCTGTGTGCAAATCCCTTTCTTCTCTCATAAAGATACTAGTCCCTGGATAAGAGCTCACCCTACTCCAGGATAACTGCATTTTTTTAATTAATTTTTTAAAAGATTTTATTTATTTATTTGACAGAGAGAGAGAGATCACAAGTAGGCAGAGAGAGAGGGGGAAGCAGGCTCCCTGCTGAGCAGAGAGCCCAAGGCAGGACTCAATCCCAGGACCCTGAGACTATGACCTGAACCAAAGGCAGAGGCTGAACCACCCAGGTGCCCCCTCAGGATAACCACATTTTAACTTGATTACATCTGCAAAGAGCCTGTCTTCAAATAAGGTCACATTCACAGGTGCTAGAAGTTAGCAGTTTTTGCAATCAACGCACAGCAGGAGGAGAGGCATGTGGCTACGGGAGTAGCTCCAGGGGTGGAGAGAAGGTTCCTCCCAACACGGGAGAGACTTGGTCATACCAATAGGTGAAGGTACAGAGTCACCAGCAGAGATGGTTATATCAGCAATCAGGAGAAAGGAAAACAATGGTGGAACATGGTCCTGGGCAGGTGGTCAGGGCTCAGCGGGACAGGGCTCAGAAAGCCAGAGGGACACCTGCTGTCCTGAGGCAGAGGAGAAAGAGAGCCAGTGCTCCGAGGGAAGGCTGCTGTTGGCAGGGAGTTCTCATTGGGTGGTTAAGAGACAAGACATAAATGGGTAGCTACTGAGCAGGGTGGGGATTGGGGGCAGGGAGAAGGTAAGAGATCAGATGTGAAGGGAGCTGGGGGACAAGAGGTGGCTTGGAGCCCTGGGGAAGGTCACTAGGCAGCACTGGGGGGGCACTGATGTTGGAGAGGGTGGATTTTGGATTTGGAAGGGAGAGCCTGTAGGGTCACGTGGTAGGCTCTCGGGCCCTCAGCAGCCAAGGAGAAGATGCAGGAAAGTCTAATCTGTGGACATAGGGCATTTCTTCCTGCCTGTGGTCCAAGAGGCAAGAAAGGCAGGTGGGTAGGCTGGCAGTGAGCGTGGTGGAAGAGGCGGGCGGCTGAGCTGTGGCAGGTAGGGAAAGTGGGGAGGACAGAAGGGAGAAAAGTTGGAGGGTCATGGTCTTGAGGCAGCCCAGGGCTGAGTCTGGCTGTAGGGATGGTTTGGATGGGGGTGTGGGGGGCCCAGCAGCACCCCCCCCTCCCTGGGAGGTTTCAGAGGCAGCCCTGAGTGGAGGCCGAGGGCGGAAGGGAAGGGTGGCCATAGACCGAGCAGCCTGGGGAGCCTCCCACACTCATGCCTCACTCCCATCCCTACAGCATCCTGATCAGTTTTATCTCCAACCCCACGGCCCCCACCTGGTGGGGCTTCCTGGTGGCCGGGCTGATGTTTGCGTGCTCCATGATGCAGACCCTGATTTTACAGCAGTTTTATCACTTCGTCTTTGTGAAGGCGCTGAAACTTCGTTTGGTGATCATTGGTGTCATCTATAGGAAGGTCAGCTGGGACAGGGCAGCGGGGGGGCGGGGCTCCAGGGGCCAGCTTGGGAGCATTGGAGAGGCCTGGGGCCCAGTCCATCACCCTGCTGTCTACCTGCAGGCTCTGGTTATCAGCAATTCAGCCAAACGGGAGTCCCCAGTGGGAGAAATTGTCAACCTCATGTCTACAGACGCCCAGCGCTTCATGGACCTCGCTCCCTTCCTCAACCTGGTGGTGTCCGTACCCCTGCAGATCATCCTGGCAATGTACTTCCTCTGGCAGGTGACTCTTGAGCTCCCGCCTCCGCCCCCTTCCTCTGACCTTGACCCTGCTGAGAAAGGACAAGAGAGGGCAAGTCTGGGTCAGTGGAGGGCTGCATAATGGACACAAGGACTTCCCTAGCTATTTGGGTCAGGGACAGGATGGTGAGGATGCTGGTGTCTGCAACTGAGCCTTTCCAGCCTCTGCGGTTAGCCTTCTCACAGATCCCAGGGGAGGGAACAGGGACTTGGAGGCGGGGTGCGTGAGAGTCTGGCCGTCGTTGTCGGTCAGTCTGTACTTGCCTTCCTGTGTGTCCGGACACCCTTCTATGTTTGCCTCTTTGTCCCCGTCTGCTGTCATTATCTGATGGCTGGCAGCTTCTGCCCATGTTCTCAGCATTTGGGCTCTCTCTGTATATCTGCTTTTCGCTACCCATTTGGCTGACTGCCATCTCTTGCTTCCTGCCCAGCCCCATGTCTCTGATCAATAGGGTTTTGTCTGTGGGATTCCGTGCGTATACTTTAGTTATCTGTCTTATCCACCCGCCCGTGCCTCCTCAGAACCTGGGTCCCTCCATCCTGGCTGGGGTCGCTCTCATGATCTTGCTGATCCCACTCAATGGAGCCGTGGCCATGAAGATGCGTGCTTTTCAGGTAAGGGCTCTGGTGGGTCCACGGCTCCTGCCCGGAGCCCCTGGTCGCTGCCTGGGGGGAGACCCTCACTAGCCTGGGGCCCCTCGGTCTTGGTCACCTTGTTTACTGAGTGGGGGATGACCTTAAGCCACTTCCACAAGCCTCAGCTCCCTCTGTCCTCACAGCACCCTGAGAAGGTCTTAGCAACATTCTCAGTTTGTAGCTGAGCGGTCAAAGTCCAGAGAGAAGACTCAGAATCAGGGCCGTGGAGACTCAAACCTGGGTCTTTGGGTCTAATGAGAGCCTTCTGTCTCCCACGCTGTGGCCATTGTGAAGAGCCAGTCATCCAGTCCTTTATTTGCAAATATTTATCAGAGTCTCCAGTGCATGTAGAATAAATGACAAATGCCCTCTGACCACCCACCAGGCCCCAGCTTGCTGCCAGCCCTCGCCCTCGCCCCCTGGGGAATGGCCCAGTGGCAGCCACTCTGGCCTTCTGTCTTTTCTCCAAAGCACCAAGCTCTGTGTATCTCTGGGCCACCCCACCCACTGTTTCCTGGGATACACCTCATCCCTTCCTTCCCTGCTCACTCCACCCCTTTCTTCCCCAGCATGAACTCTGGCTTCCCAGTCCCCATCCCATTACTCTCTCACAGAATCTTGTTGTTTCCCTTCAGAATGTGCCTACTGGGGCACCTGGGTGGCTCATGGCTAAGAGTCTGATTCTTGATTTCAGCTCAGGTCAGAATCTCAGGGTCATGGATGGAGCCCCCCCCCCCATAGGGCCCCTTGCTCACTCAGCAGGAAGTCTGCTGGAAATTCTCCTTCTCCCTCTCCCTCTGTCTCCACCACCCACCCCTGCCGTGTGCACACAGTCTCTCAAATAAATAAATCTTAAAAAAAAAAAAAAAAGGAATACACACACTGATTTATTAAGCATTTACTCAGATAACTGCTATCTATCTGCCTCCCCCATCAGACTGTCAGCTTCATGCTGGCTGGGGCCATGTTTGATCTTCTGGGTGTCCCAATAACGGCCTGGCACATAGTAGGCGTTCCCTAAGTCGGGTTGAATGAATCATCAGTTCGGTGTGCTGTGCCCTGGGTGAGGGTTGGGGGAAACAGAATGAAGGAAGTAATCTGTGCCCTCAGCAGGCTCCCAGTCTAATGGTGGAGTCACGCATGCACAAAGACCTCCACGGGAATGATAGGAAAGAACAACATGGCTTAGAAACCCAGGAAAGGTGGCAGTGGGGGGAAGGTCAGGGATGGAGGTACCGAGGCTGGAGCTGGGCTCTGTGCATAGAGGAGAAGGGGAGGCTGGGCACCCAGGGGCTGAGGGACAGCCCTGGCCCTGCGGGAGGAGGGAGGAGTCATGGGAGCCGTCCAAATGGCCGCTGTGCATTGTGAGTGCAGGAGGTCTGGGAAGGGGAGCAGGGCACCCCACTGCCACTCTTTCCCCAGGCAGAGCAAATGAAGTTCAAGGACTCACGCATCAAGCTGATGAGTGAGATCCTGGCTGGCATCAAGGTGCTAAAGCTGTATGCCTGGGAGCCGAGTTTCTTGGAGAAGGTAGAAGGCATCCGGGAGGACGAGCTCCGGCTGCTGCGCAAGTCCGCCTACCTCCAAGCCATCTCCACCTTCACCTGGGTCTGCACCCCTGTCCTGGTGAGGCTCTCCCCCCGGGGCGGGTCTCCCACCTGCTACCTGGCCAGCCCAGCCCTCTGGGCCCAACAGACTCCATTCTGATACCCACCTTCCACCCCCTTCCCAGGTGACCCTGACCACACTTGGGGTGTATGTGTCTGTATCCCCAAACAACGTGCTAGACGCTGAGAAGGCCTTTGTGTCTGTGTCCCTGTTCAATATTTTAAAGATTCCCCTCAACATGTTGCCTCAGTTAATCAGCAGCCTGATCCAGGTGAGCCGGTGCAGGGCCGGGCATTCTGCTGGAGTTTGGGCAGGTTGTTAGGGTCAGGAGATAATCAAGGAGTACTCCTGGAACTGAGGGGGTGGGTATTTGGCATGAGGCCATCAGAATCAAGGGTCATTGGGAGTCAGAGGGGGACAGGTGAGGTCCCCAGAAACCTGAAGCTCTGAAGACAACATCCTCTTACCAACATGGACCCTGACTTTGGCAGTGGGAACCAGAGAAGTCTCAGTCATGGGAGGGGCCCCTCACCCCATCTGGGCCCTTAGGACGCCCTGCCTCTCCCAGGAAGTCGGGGAGGGGTGGGGGAGGCTACAGGAAGTGGGGGGCGGGGGAGGAGCCAGCTTCCAAGGCTGACTCACTCTCCTGCAGACCAGTGTGTCTCTGAAACGGATCCAGCATTTCCTGAGCCAAGATGAACTTGACCCCCAGTGTGTGGAAAGAAAGACCATCACCCCAGGTCCAGACACCCTTTCCCTGGGCTGCCCTTGCCCCAGCCCCTGCTCCAGAAACTCTTTCGTTCTAAGCTTCTGACTTGTTTCTTGTGACTGCCATTTCCTCTTCCCCTTTTCCCACCAGCTCCACTTTCTCCCTCTTCTGGGCTCTTCCTCAGTCTACCTCATCCCTCCCCCGGGCCTCCCCCACTTTTCTTCCTTTCCTAGGGCTCCCTTCCCCAGCCCCTGGACTTTCTGCCCTTCCCCTTGAGTCCCTCCCCCCAGGGATCCACCCCACCTTGCCCTGCACCCCCTGACCCTCGCCCTGTACATCTTGGTCCTCCCAGGATATGCTATCACCATACACAATGGCACCTTCACCTGGGCCCAGGACCTGCCCCCCACACTGCACAGGTACCAGCGTCTCCTGTCCCTTCCCAGCTACCTGAAGTGAGCCGAAGTTCAGATCAGTAGCAGAACCCAGTAACCCCCCGCCACATCCCTCCAGCCCCCATCTGTGGGCTGGAAAGCAAGGAGACCCTCCGCTTGTCAGGGTAGTGTCTGAAAGGGAGGAGGGCTTGGGTCTCCAGGTGGAATATCAGGAGACCAAAATCCTGATCCCTACCTCTAACTGGGCTCCTGGCCTCCTTGCCCTCAGCCTAAACATCCAGGTGCCAAAAGGGGCACTGGTGGCCGTGGTGGGGCCCGTGGGCTGTGGGAAGTCTTCCCTGCTGTCTGCCCTGCTGGGAGAGATGGAGAAACTGGAAGGCACGGTGTGTGTGAAGGTGAGAGGGGGCAGAACTCCTGGCAAGGGCTGCTAGGCCAGGCCTCGTGTGGACTCCGAGATAACTTCTCCTCTGGCCAGGGCTCCGTGGCCTACGTGCCCCAGCAGGCATGGATCCAGAATTGCACGCTTCAGGAAAACGTACTATTTGGCCGAGCCCTGGACCCCAAGAGGTACCATCGGACTCTGGAAGCCTGTGCCTTGCTAGCTGACCTGGAGATGCTGCCTGGCGGGGACCAGACAGAGATCGGAGAAAAGGTACAGGGCTGTCTCCCATCCTCTAGGGGGTCAGCCCATACAGCTGCCCAGCTCAGCCCAGCTCAGGTCTATATGTGCGCCCCTTCCTTTCTCCCCTTCCCCCCACCCTTACCCCCTCCCTCCCTTCCTGCCTTCCCACATCCGTGTGAATCACTCAGCTTCCATCCAGTGATGGAAAGTCTTTGAAGGTGTGAGCCAAGGAATGGTGAGTGGATCAGCATTCTGGTGTAATTTGGTGTAACTGGAGATTAGGAAGAGGTGGGTACAGGGCAAAGCAGATCCTTCAAGACCTTGGTTAAAGTTTTGGCCTTTGGGGGCGCCTGGATGGGTTAAAGCCTCTGCCTTTTGGCTCAGGTCATGATCCCAGGGTCCTGGGATCAAGCCCCGAATCTGGCTCTCTGCTCAGCAGGGAGCCTGTTTCCTCCTCTCTCTCTGCCTGCTTCTCTGCCTACCTGTGATCTCTGTCTGTTAAATAAATAAATAAAATCTTAAAAAAAAAAAAAAGTTTTGGCCTTTGCCCTAAAAACCGTGGGGCGTCAGTGAAAGTTTTTGTTTTTAAATTAACTTATTTTTAACTGTTGCCAAAAGCACATGCCATAAAATTTACCACCTTGACCATTTGTAATTGTACCGGTCATTAGTGTTAAGAATATTCACAGTGTCGTGTGGCCAATCTCCAGAACTCTTTTCATCCTGCAAAACTGAAACCCTATACCCAATGGAACAACTCCCCATTCCCCCCTTCGCTCCCCCTAGCAACTGCCACTCTCTTTTCTGTCTCTAGGAAGTTGACCTACTCCAGGTACATCATATAAATGGAGTCAGACAGTATCTGGGTTATTTTGAGACTGGCTCATTTCACTTAGTATCGTATCTTCAAGGTTCATCCATGTTCTCGCATGTGTCAGAATTTCCTTTTTAAAGTTGAATAATATTTTATTATGTGTGTAGATCCCATTTTGTTTATCCACTCACCTGTCAGGGGACACTTGGGTTGTTTCCAACATGTTAGCTATTGTGAATAAGACTGCTGTGCTGAGGGCGCCTGGGTGGCTCAGTGGGTTAAAGCCTCTGCCTTCGGCTCAGGTCATGATCCCAGGGTCCTGGGATCGAGCCCCACATCGGGCTCTCCGCTCTGCGGGGAGCCTGCTTTCTCCCTCTCTCTCTCTGCCTGCCTCTCTGCCTACTTGTGATCTCTGTCTCTCAAATAAATAAATAAAATCTTAAAAAAAAAAAAAAAGACTGCTGTGCTGAGGGTTGCCCGGGGAGGGAGCTGGGAGAAGGTGGTGGGGTTATGGACATTAGGGAAGGTATGTGCCATAGTGAGTGCTGTGAAGTGTGTAAGCCTGACAATTCACAGGCCTGTACTCCCGGGGCTAATAATACATTTTATGTTAATAAAAAATAAATTTAAAAAAAGATTAAAAAAAAGACTGCGGTGAACATGGGTGGGCAAATATCTCTAAAACACTCTACTTTCATATCTTTTGAGCATATATTCAGAAACAGAATTTCTCAATCCCATGGTAATTCTATTTTTTTTAATTTTTTTTATTTTTTGAGGAAATGCCATGCTATGAAATGCTATGCTCTTTTCCATAATGGCTGCACCATTTTTAAAAATATATTTTTAAAAGATATTATTTGTTTATTTGACAGAGAGAGAGAGAGATCACAAGTAGGCAGAGAGGCAGGCAGAGGGAGAGGGGGAAGCAGACTCCCTGCCAAGCAGAGAGCCCGATGCGGGGCTCGATCCCAGGACCCTGAGATCATGACCTGATCCAAAGGCAGAGGCTTAACCCACTGAGCCACCCAGGCACCCCATGGCTGCACCATTTTAAGTTCCCACTGACAGTGCACAAGGCTCCCACCGTCTACACATCCTCGCCAACATGGTTCTTTTCTTGGGGAGGGGGCTTTGGGTTTTGATAGCAACCATTCTGGTGGGTGTCAGGTGATATTTCATTGAGGGTTTGGTTTGCATTTCCCTGATGAGAAATGATGCTGAGCATCTTTTCTTAGGTTTATTGGCAATTTATGTATTTTCTTTGGAGAAATGTCTAGCCAAGTCTTTGCTCATTTTTTAATCTGTTTGGTTTTTTGTTGTTGATTTATAGGCGTTCCTTATATATCCCAGATATTAACCCCTTATCAAATATGCAAGTTGCAAATATTTGCTCCTCTTCTGAAGGTTGCCTTTTCACTCTGTTGATAGTGTCCTTTGATGCACAAAAGTTTTCAAATTTGGGGCACCTGGCTGGCTCAGTCAGAAGAGCATGTGACTCTTGATCTCGGGGTTTTGAGTTCAAACCCCATATTGGGTGTAGAGATCACTTAAAAATAAAATCTTTATTTTTTAAAGGTTTGGTTTTTTTTAATTGATTTGACAGAGACATCAAGAGTGGGAACACAAGCATGGGGAGTGGGAGAGGGAGAAGTAGGCTTCCCGTAGAACAGGGAGCCCAACATGGGGCTCGATCCCAGGATCCTGGGATTATGATCGGAGCCGAAGGCAGACACTTAACGACTGAGCCACCCAAGCACCCCAAAAATAAAATCTTAAAAAAAAACACTTTCAATTTTGATGTAATCCAGTATATCTTTTTATTTTTTACTTTTGTTGCCTGTGCATTTAATGTCATATCTGAAAAATCATTGCCAAATCTGATGAAAAGTTTCCCCCTGTGTTTTCTTCTAAGAATTTTATAGTTTTAGCTCTTTGGATTATTTGGGGTTTTTTTTAATACTAATGACTTTGGTGGGTGCCTGAGTGGCTCAGTGGTTTAAAGTCACTGCCTTTGGCTCAGGTCATGATCCCAGGGTCCTGGGATTGACCCCCCATCAGGCTCTCTGCTCAGCAGGGAGCCTGCTTCCCCTTCTCTCTCTCTTTGCCTGCCTCTCTGCCTACCTGTGATCTCTGTCTGTCAAACAAATAAATAAAAAATCTTAAAAAAATTTTGTAAAAAAAAATACTAATGACTTTGGTGCATATTCCCTCAAGATCAGCATTCTCAGCGCACCTGGGTGGCTCAGTGGGTTAAAGCCTCTGCCTTCGGCTCAGGTCATGATCCCAGGGTCCTGGGATCGAGCCCCGCATCGGGCTCTCTGCTCTGCAGTGAGCCTGCTTCCTCCTCTCTCTCTGCCTGCCTCTCTGCCTAGTTGTGATTTTTCTCTGTCAAATAAATAAAATATTTTTTTAAAAAAGACCAACATTCTCTAGTGTGACTATAGTCAGATTATTAAAATCAGGAAATTTAACATCGATACAATATTATTTACTTCACTGTTTGCATTTACACGTCATTGTTTGTTCCAGTAAATGTCTTTTTTTTTTTTGTTATTTTCTTTCCTGGGTGAGGATCCAATCCGGGATCATGAGTTGCAGTTACTTGTCACGGTTCTTTATTCTCTGTCAATCTGGATAATTCCTCAGTCTTTGTCTTTCAAGACCTTGACACTTTGGAAAAGTACAGGCCAGCTATTTTGTAGAGTATCTCTCAATTTGAACAGAGTTTAGTGCTCAGCACATAGTAGGCACTGAAGACTGGTTGGTTGGATGAAGACACACTCACGTGCCTCAGTCACTACAGACGCACACCCACCCCTGCTTCTCCCCAATGGCTCCTCTCCCATCCCACACTCGCTACCCCCACCCACCCCATGCTAGGCTCGGTTGCTCAGGGTACCTGAAAAAGCTGGGCCCTCTTCCAGAGGGAATGAGGAAAGCTGGAGGTAGGAAAGCAGGCTCTATCTCTGGGGTCTGCTATCTGGGCCCAGCCCTGCTGCGAGGTGCCTCAGTTTCCCCATGATGGGTTTAAGGAGAGATCTTACCTCTCCTTTAGCTCTTGAACCATCTCAGGGTCAAATTTTGGGATTGGAGCTGGCTTTCCGTTCTTGCTTCTGCCCTGAATAGTTCAGGACCTTGGACAAAGCCATACCATCTTGGGCTCTGATTCCTTCACCTAGAAAGTGGGGCTGATGGTACCTCCCTGAAAGGACTGACGTGAGAATCAAATGGGATCCGTGTTATGAAAGTCATCTGCAAACTGGTTGGGCGATTGGAGATTAAAAGGCCTATTACGGATCCCCTGGGGATTTCCAGCCTTTCAGAATATAAAGGCAGCAGGCAGGAAAACCAGCTGGGCAGTGTAGTGGGGCAAAGGGAGCAGGTTGTCCTCACCTGCCCCGGGAGGACTTTTGAGAACCACCACCTCTTCCTCTGTGGCCTCAGACCTTCCCGGAGACAAGACCAGGCATATCAAATGCGAATGTTGAGGTCTGCCTTGTTGAATGACAGTGACAAGGCCCTTGTCCCCTTCCACCTGTCTGATTCCCTTCTAGCCGATACACACCTCCCACTTCTCTCCTCCATCCAGGGCATTAACCTGTCTGGGGGCCAGCGACAGCGGGTCAGTCTGGCCCGAGCTGTTTACAGTGAAGCTGATCTTTTTTTGCTGGATGACCCACTGTCAGCCGTGGACTCTCATGTGGCCAAGCATATCTTTGACCAAGTCATCGGGCCAGAAGGTGTGCTGGCAGGCAAGGTGAGGCCTCCAGGAGGTTGTGGGGGGAGGTCCCTAAGGTGAGATCTAGGACCCTAGGAGAGATCTGGTGGGAGGCCCAGGGGTTTGGAGGAGACCTGGGAGAACAGGAGGCCTGAGAAGCAGGAATGTTTGTTGGGTGGCAGGGGACTCACGCTGGAGGCACTGAGCCCATGGCAGTGACCATGGGGTAAGCCACTGATGTGCTTGTCCTTGCTCCCTGGCATATGAGCACCTCACACCCTCTCCATGGCCCTGTACTTGTGCCAGGGGTGTGTGCTGAGGATGGTGGAAATGGTAGCCTGCTGTCCTCTCCCCAGACACGGGTGCTGGTAACACACAGCATCAGCTTCCTGCCCCAGATGGACATCATCATAGTGCTGGCTGATGGGCAGGTGTCTGAGGTGGGCTCCTACCCAGACCTGCTGGAACGCAATGGCTCCTTTGCCAACTTTCTCTGCAACTACGCGCCTGAAGAAGACAAGGAGAGCCTGAAGGAGGACAGCAGGACCGGTATCCGCCATCCCTGACCCTCCGCATTCCCATGCCCTCCCACCATCTCCCCTATCTTGGGGGTCTCTGAGTGTCTCTGGATGGGCCCAGTGTCCTACAAGGGAGGTCCGAGGAACTTGGGCCATCTGTGTGAGAGTCCAGCATCACCAAGTGCCTCCCCCTCCTCCCCCCTAAAAGTGTGACCTTATGGGGCAGCTCAGACCTCGGGGCCCCACACTTCCTGTGTGTCCAAAGGGCACAAGGGCCCAGGCCCAGTCTGTAGGCAAGACTGTTTCACAGATAAGTCATTCAGGAAATGACAAGTGGTTGGAAGGGTCATTTCTTTATCAACAAAGATTGACTGAGTGATTACTACGTCCTAGCACTACTCTTGGCACTGAGAGATGGCAGCGAACAAATGGAAAATTCTGTGTCCTCATGGAGTGTTTTGAAGTCTCTGGACCCCTAAGAGCCCCCCCCTCCACTTTTTGTCCAGTCCTGACTCCTCAACCTCCCAGACCTCTTCCTGAGTCTTCTTGCTACTGCTGCATGGACGGTTATCATGTGTTGAACATGCGCCAAGGGCTGCGCCCCTTGCTAAGCATTTGACACACATTCTTTCCTTTAATCCTCACAATGACAATGACACCATGAAGCGGGTACTATTATTATCCCCACTTTACATGCCCGCCTAAAGTCATGCGGGGAGAAAGTGGCATTTGAGCTCAGCCAGTGTGCCCCTAGAGCCCAAGCTCCTGACCCTTATATTTGAGACCTTCTCCACAGTCCCCGATGGGAAGTTTTTCTCCTTGTCTAACCTAAGTCTTTCTTGCTGCCTCTTTTTTTCTTTCCCCAGCTCAAAATTGGTCATTTATTTTTGTCCTTGTCCTTGCTGTTCTTTCATGCCTCTTGTGTTCTCTCCCGCGTGTCCACTGGGGCGTCTTCTCTGGCCTGGGGACCGGAGAACACCGGCGGCTTGCAGGGCGAGCTAGCCGGGCACTTCTCCTTTCTCCCACCCTGCTGCAGCCTTGGAGAACACAGAGGATGAGGAGCTGCTGCTGATTGAAGACACGCTGAGCAATCACACAGACCTGACAGACAACGAGCCGGTCCTGTATGAGGTCCAGAAGCAGTTTATGAGGTGAGGCCTCCCGAGCTCCCGGCGCTGTCCCTAAGCCCCGCCAGGTACAACACCGGTGGGCAATCTCCCTGCCGCTCACAGCCTGGGCCTCCAGCTACAGCCTGAACCCCCTGGGGCTCTGGCCTGTGGGTGTGTTAGAGACCACCTCCCTGGGCCTGACCAGCTGCCTCCACAGACAGCTGAGTGTCATGTCCTCGGAAGGCGAGGGCCAGGGCCGGCCTGTGCCCCGGAGACGCCTGGGTTCAGCAGAGAAGGCAGTGCAGACAGCAGAGGCGAAGGCGAGGGGGGCGCTGATCCAGGAGGAGAAGGCGGCGATGGGCACTGTGAGTAGGACAGACAAGGGAGGGAGGAGGCTGGAGAGGGTGGGCAGGTCCCCAGCCATCCCGGGGCTCACGAGAGTCCTCTGCCCTTTGACTGCCGTGCCATGCAGGTGAAGCTGAGTGTGTTCTGGGATTATGCCAAGGCCATGGGGCTCTATACCACAGTGGCTATCTGTGTCCTATACCCGTGTCAAACTGCGGCTGCCATCGGGGCCAACGTATGGCTCAGCGCCTGGACCAATGAGGCTGTGGTGGACAGCCGACAGAATAACACCTCCATGAGGCTGGGTGTCTATGCTGCCTTGGGAGTTCTGCAAGGTGAGCGGCAGAGATCGCTGGAAGGTATTTTCCTCACATCTGGGCCGCTGGATCCCCCAAACCATGCCCTTGCCTCTTCCTCAATCATCACGGCCATTGCCCTGGCCTAGTGCCTCCCTAGCAGCCCACCTGCCTCTGGGCATCTTGAGCTCATCAGGCGGCACTACCTCTCTGATCCTGCTGGCCACGGCAGCCATCCTGTATCTCCTTACCTGCCCGCCCCACGCCCTACATGTCCCACACCAGCCCCAGTGAACACTCCTCCTCCTCCTCCACCAGGAATCCTAGTGATGCTGGCAGCCGTCACGCTGACGGTGGGCAGCGTCCACGCGGCACGCTCGCTTCACCAGGCGCTGCTGCACAACAAGATGCGCTCACCACAGTCCTTTTTCGACACGACGCCCTCCGGCCGCATCCTCAACCGCTTCTCCAAAGATATCTACGTCATCGATGAGGTTCTGGCCCCCACTATCCTCATGCTGCTGAATTCCTTCTACAACTCCCTCGCCACCCTCGTGGTCATCGTGGCCAGCACGCCGCTCTTCACTGTGGTCACCCTGCCCCTGGGGGTCTTCTATGTCTTGATGCAGGTCCGCAGCCAGTGGGTGGGCCAGGTGCTGGTGTGGGCTGGGGCTCCGTGTGGGCGGGGCTCCCGTGTGGGCGGGGCTCCCCGTAGACGAGGCACTAATGCCGGCTGGGCTCCCCTGTTAACTAACAGTCAACCTGGGTTGGGACTTAGGGAGGTCAGACTGCGGTTCGTAGCTGGGTTCAGTTAGGGACAGTAGTTACTTCACATCTTTGAAACTCATTCTCCTCACCTGTAAAAGAGAATCATAGAACCTACTTCGTAGGGTTGTTGCTAGGATAAAATAAAATCCTTGTAAATTGTGGCTGACCCTGGAACTCCTTCTTGCTGCTATTTTTTTTTTAAGATTTTATCTATTTATTTATTTGAAAGAAAGATAGAGAGAGCCAGAGAGCACAAGCCAGGGGAATGGCAGAGGGAAAAGGAGAAGCAGGCTTCCTGCTGAGCAGGGAGCCTGATGCAGGGATTGATTCCAGGCCCCTGGGATCATGACCTGATCGGAAAGCAGACGCTTAACCGACTGAGCCACCCTGGCACCCTTTGCTGCCTATTTTTAACTAAAATGCTGTTACCAGTGTGAGACACATTATCCTCCCCCTCCTTTATACATATCTAAACATATATGTGCATTTATGTTTTTAACACAGATAACTTGGTAATGTTCAGATACAGGTCAGAGGCTCAGCGGGGCATCTGCCATTCCCCATGCTTGTGTTGCTGAGCCCCTGTCCTGCCATGAGTTTAATCAGTTGCTAAAGGTAACCCACAAGGTGTCTGGAAGCTCAGGTGATGTGGGCTGTGCTCTGTGCAGGGACAGGGGCTCTCAGATACCCATCCTTTAAGGCCCTGGCCATGTTGGGGCCTACAGGCTAGAGGATGGAAGCTGGATACAGAACTGTGTTTTTGTGGGGCTGAAGTTCAAAAAAACAGGGTAAGGTGGGGAGAGACTCTTTAAGAAAAAGAATACTAAATTATCTTATTTTTGCAAAGTTTGTGATATTCTGACTATGTAGGCACATTGCTGGGGCACTTCAGAGGAGCCAGACATAGTCACTGATTGAGGAGGCCAAGCAAAGTGGGTCCTGTAATCAAGCCCCCTACACGGGGCAAGGGGGTCAGGAGCTGAGAGGGAATCAGGAAGGGCTTCATGGAGGAAGTGGCCTGAAAGACCTAGCAGGAGGGGACCGGGGGAAAGAGTGGAATGAGTTCGTGGAGACACATCAGGTAGAGAAAGGAAGCAGAGTCTTATTGGGGAGTGGGGCTGGCTGAGAGGAAGCCCAGATGGGTTCAGAGGGCATGCAGGACTAAGTTAGGGGGCCTCACGGTGCTGACCTCAAGCTCTTTCTCCATCCTCTGCCAGCGCTTCTATGTGGCGACGTCGCGGCAGCTGAAGAGGCTGGAGTCCATCAGCCGCTCGCCCATTTACTCCCACTTTTCGGAGACGGTGACCGGCTCCAGCGTCATTCGGGCCTATGGCCGCAGCCAGGACTTCCAGGCTATCAATGACGCTAAGGTGGACGCCAACCAGAGGAGCTGCTATGCCCACATTGCCTCCAACAGGTCAGAAGCCTCCTGCCTCACCCCCTACCCCTCCGGGAGTCCCCACCAGGATCCCTGCGGGAGAGACCTTGAAGTTCTGGGTCCCACTTCCGCCTTCCCCCATACAGGAAATGGCCTCCTTCCTCCACCGCCCTACCTCCTGCTCATCTTGTCCCCACAGGTGGCTGGGAGTCCAAGTGGAGTTCGTGGGCAACTGTGTTGTGTTCTTTGCTGCACTCTTTGCTGTCATTGGCAGAAACAGCCTGAGTCCGGGGCTGGTGGGCCTATCCGTGTCCTACGCCCTACAGGTACGCAAGGGTCAGGGCCGCAAGGCAAGGCCACACTGAGGCAGAGGCCACCCGGGTGTCGCAAGCATCTCCTGGGCCTTTGCTCTGCCCAGTATGGGGACCGGCCACAGGTTCTGCTCCCCAGGATTGTGAGCTCAGTGGAGCACAGAGACGACAGTCCCAGCAACAGGGGACTGTAATGCAGGGTGAATAGGTCATTGCAGAAGAAGGACCCAAACATGGTGAGAACCCGGAAGAGAGTTTCTACCTTGGGTTTTGGTGCTGGAGAAATTATCTTGGTCCTTGGCCCCAAAAGACAAACAGAACTTGTCCTGCCTGTGCGCAGGATTGAGAGGGTCCGCTCTACCAGTGGTTCTGGGCCAGGGATGTGTAGGGCCGGAGTATACCCCATTTCTCAGGCCTGTGGAGAAAGAAGACAGGGCTGGAGGGCAGGCTGTCACCCCGATATCAGCCTATATTGTCAGAGGCTTAAATAACTACACATGGCATTTTTGTGACTCAGATCGCATTTTCAAGGCCACAGAGAGCTCAAGCCTTGAATGCTTTGGAACAAAAGACAATCTAGACAAATGAGTCTTCTCAAACTTTCCCATGCTGTTGAGTCAGCTGGAGATCTTGTGAAAATGTGGTTTCTGATATGGCAGGGCTATGATGGGGCACAGAGTTCTGCATGTCTACCAAGACCCCTTGGGACACAGTGTGGTCTGGGGACTGGTTACATCAACATCACCTGGAAGTTTGTTGAAAGTGCAGAATCTCCAGGATATCTGGGTGGTTCTGTCGGTTAAGCATCTGCCTTCAGCTCCGGTCATGATCCCAGGGTCCTGGGATCGAGCCCCACATCAGGGTCCTTGCTTAGCGGAGAGCCTGCTTCTCCTTCTGCCTGCCATTCTCCCTGCTTACACTCTCTCTCTTTCTGTCTCTCTGACAAATAAAATCTGTCTTAAAAGCTGCAGAATCAAAAAAATAAAAATAAAAAAATTAAATGATGCCGAATCTCAAGTCCCACTGCAGACCTACTGAATCAGAAGCCACATTTTAACAAGATTCCCTGGGAAGTCTATCTTAAATATACCAACATTTGAGACACATGGGGGCTAGGGGACCTTGGGTCAAGTCTGCAAGGTCACTGCCTGAGATACAGTTGTGATTAGAGCCCCAGGTGGCCCACCTATGGGGTTGCCCAGGCCTACCTACTTTGTAAAGGCAAGGAGCATCATCAGGGAGTCAGAACTCCTCCCACAGCTGTTGTGGGGGAAGGGAAGATTACCGTATCCATGACCCAGTCCCTTTGGCCAGATAACATTGACTCTGAATTGGATGATCCGAATGATGTCCGACTTGGAGGCTAACATTGTGGCCGTAGAGAGAGTCAAGGAGTATTCCAAGACGGAGACCGAGGTGGGTACTGGGATGAGCCTGGGGCAGGGGGATTCTGGAATAGCTGGGGAGGGGTGCTCGGTGACCCATCATCCCTACATTTCAAGGCCAGCTCTTCAATTGGGGGGCTCTTCATTCATTCATTCATTCATTCATTCATCCACTCATGGCCTATTGAGCATCAGCCAGAGGTCCCAGCAGGTATGGAGGGTCCAGAGTTGAGCAAGACAGGGTCTTTCCTCAAGCAGATTCTGATGTCATGGGCAAAGTAGGACAGGGCTCTGCCCTGGAAGACAGGAGCTCTGGGGTGATGCACCCAAAGAAAGCAGATGGGAGAATCATTCAGCTGGAGGTGGTCAGCTGGAGGGTGAGAATTCCCAGCCAGAGATCAGTCTAGTTGAAGGAGCAGGGGCGGAGTAGCATGCCCTTTGTTGGGGAAAGGGAGTGTCCCCTACTTGGGGGGTGCAGACTTTTGTCCACTTACTTCTTCCCATGGCCACACTCCAGACCTCTTCAAGCTCAGAAGCTGCACCATCTCTGAGATCTTAAGTCAAGCTTTTAGACCACCCTTTCCAGCCCTCCTAGCTCTCTTGCCCCAAACCCTCTGCTGACTCAGAACTTTGTCCTTGTTGGGACTCCCAGTCCTATGACCTACCTTTGTCCCTCTGTCCACTAGCTCATCTAGCCTGGATTCCTTGCTCCATAGGTACCAGCCCGTACCTCCCTTGTCCTCCCCTTTCTCAGGGGTCCTCACCTACAAAACCCCTCCCTGGTTGGGCCCCTCTGTCTGCCTTCTACATGCTAGCACTCAGCAGCTAAGACATTCCTGGAGAAAAATCACTGATTTTACTTCAAGCTTATGACCAGACACCACTGCTGTGTATTCCCATTTTGCTTCCCCAAGAAGCCTGTGTTCCCACTTCCAGAAAGATCTGTTGTGAACCTTCTTTCCTCCAACCCCCCATCTCCTCCCCTTTGCTTAGCCATGGACCTTGCATGACTTGCCAGTGAGAAAACAGTATGAGATATGAACTCCCTCAACCTTCCTGCCCCCAGACTTTACATCATGCTTGTGGCCTGTTCACCTTCTTCCTTCCTCTTTTAGCAGGAAGCGTCCCTCCTCCGATCAAAATCCACGCCTTCAGACTTCGCCTCCCTAATTACACCCTCCTGCTCCTACAGCCTGCTCCTTGTGTTAGATGACTCCCATCCACGGGCAAACATAAGCTCTTGTAGCTTCCATCCTAGACACACAAACCAACCTCCCTTCCCCCTATGCTTCTCTGCTCTCCTTTGTCATGAAGCTTGTTTTAAAACCCACACGCTCTCACCGCTTCCCTATCACCCTTTATCACATCTGCCTCCCACAGTCTTGTTTCTGGCCCTGTCATTCCACTGATGACCTGCCTGGTTCGAAACCCAGGGGACACATTTCTGTTCTCATCTGATTCAGCCTCTCAGCGACATTCAGACACACTGACCCCTGCCTTCTTCTTGGAAGGCTCTCCTTCCTGGCTTCTGTGACCCGGGCTCTCGCTCTGTCAGTCTCCATTGAGCCCCTGGCCTGCCTGTTCCTCCCAGTCTAGCTCCCCTCCCTCCCCTGGCCTTCCCCAGGCATCTCCTGTCACCACCCCCCTCATCCCCCACTGTCTGGGATCTTCAAATTCTCCCTCTTTGCATCTAGCATTCCCATTTCCCCCATCCATACCCATGATCTTGTCTCCACAGCCTGAGAAGTTCTGCCCCGAACCCTCCTGCCCATTCTTTTGACACCTCTCGAGAGAACGGTCTATACTGGCTGTTTTGCTTTTTGACTGTTGGCAGTCTGCCTTCCCCTGTCACAAAGCAGGGCTGCCTTCCCCGAACCGCACAGTCACATAGATCCCCGTACTTAGAAGGACCTTACATTTGGTTTAATGTTCTGCTGTCACTGCTTGGACATTCTTCATAATTACTGAACAAGAATCCCCACCTTTCCATCTTGTACAGGGCCTCCCAAATGGTAGCTCGTCCTGTCTCAAAGCCACCATCATCTTATGCCCAATTTATTATAAGAACCTCCTCACTAGCTTCCCTATTTCCCACCATCCTCTCTCCCTTCTCTTAGCAGCCAGAGGAATCCTTTAAAAACACACCAAACCATATCATTGCTCTGTGCACGGCCCTCTGAGGGCTCCGCATCTTAGAGTAAAAAAACCATAGTCCTTAAAATGGCCTGCAAAGCCCTTTGTGATGGGGCCACCCACTATCTCTCTCCTGCCTCTCACCTTTGTCCCCATGCTCCAGAACACACCTATGCGGGCATTTGCAGTTTCTGTTCCTTCTGCCTGGCATGCTGTTCCCCCCAGGCATTTACTTGGCTTGTTGCCTCACCGCCTTCCGGTCTTTATTTAAGTATTGCCTCCTCCAGGAAGCCTTCACTGACCACCCTGTAATGCTACACCACCAAGCATTTCTCAGCACTTATCACTTTCCTACATTAGGTACATTTGCTTTTTTGTTGATGGTAGGCACACACCCTCCCAATACTAAATGTAAGCCTCACAAGGAGGCAAAGACTTTGTCTCGTTCACCACTGTGATTCCAGTAGCCACTCAGTGGGAAGGTTTTGGAGCTCTGCACAGAATAAAGGCAGAGAGATAAAGGATTCGTTGGACCACATGGTTGGCCCCAGGGGACACCGGGCACTCTCCCCCAGGGACCCTGATGGGGGAGGATGGAGGGGGCCTCATGAGAGAGGCAGACTGAAGAGGGAGAGGGCCAGGCTGGGGAGAAGGGGCCACCCTAATGCAGACCTGTTTTCCCCTCCCGACCAGGCCCCTTGGGTGGTGGACGGCAGCCGTCCTCCCACGGGCTGGCCCCCGAAGGGCGAGGTGGAGTTCTGCAATTACTCCGTGCGCTACCGGCCCGGCCTGGAGCTGGTGCTGAAGAACCTGAGTCTGCGCGTGCGCGGCGGCGAGAAGGTGCGTGTGGGCCGGGGGTGTGCACGGCACGTGGTCGGAACCTATGGGAGAGCAGGTGCGATGCCCCTGCAGACTCCTCCCCACCCCCTGACGGGCCCCCTCACTTCCTCCAGGTGGGGATCGTGGGCCGCACGGGGGCCGGCAAATCATCCATGACCCTGTGCCTATTCCGCATCCTGGAGGCGGCGGAGGGTGAAATCCGCATCGACGGCCTCAACGTGGCAGACATCGGCCTCCATGACCTGCGTTCTCAGCTGACCATCATTCCCCAGGTCCAAGCCTGTTATGGACCGAGGCTGGCCCACACTCCTAGGAGTGGGGGGGACAGGCCCCACCCTGCCTGTAGCTTGGGGTCCAGGCCTGGGATCCCTGACCCCCAGCAGGTGCAGAGCCACAGAGAGGCCCTGTCATGGATCCGAAAGTGTCCAACGCGTTCTGGGCCGGTCCGCCTCTGCCCTCTGACCCCCTGGGCCTCCAGTTGAGACCAGGATCGCAGGACCCTTCAAGCACTCCACCCTCTGAGAGGCGCTGCCCTGGTCTCCCTGTTCTACGGCAGGGAATCACATATCACTCTTTCTGCCTCTTCTGGAAGGCTTTTTTTCCCCCCCTGCTGACTGGGCCCTTTGGAGTCAGATTAGTAGCTCCGCTTTCTGCTTTGGTGGAGGATTTTGTGATTGGCAAAGCCGAGGTTTATCACTTCCCCACAGGCATGTGTCAGCCCATGGCCTCCCGCCTGGAGGGCCAGGGACAAATGGGAGTGCTGCTACCTAATCCCCAGCTTTTTCCCTGGCCCTGGGGCCCATGGCTCCTCATGGGGCCTGAGTTGCCCTCCTCTGAGGCCTTGTCCTGTCCCCAGGACCCCATCCTGTTCTCCGCATCCCTGCGTACGAACCTGGACCCCTTTGGGCACTACTCCGAGGAAGATATATGGCGAGCCTTGGAGCTGTCCCACCTGCACACGTTCGTGAGCTCACAGCCAGCAGGCCTGGAATTCCAGTGCTCCGAGGGAGGGGAGAACCTCAGGTAATGGCTGGGATTAGGTGGGTCAGGAACAGCACCTTGAGGAGCCAGACAATCTGGCCTCAGATGACAGAGAGTCTGGGCCAGTGCCCTCCGGGCCTCCGAACTCCCATCTCAGCCTGGGTGTGCTTAGGGCATGTCGTTTCATACTGAACATACACTGTGTGCCAGGCGTGGTGCACTGTCACGGTGACTCCTCGCGTAAGCCCCAGATGTGGTGATGGCCCTACTTTGCAGATGAGAAAACTGAGGCAGAGCCAAAGTCACCTAGCTGGGCGAAGGCATGCCTGGGATTTGAGCCATCGGGGAGATTCCAAAGTCCGATTCCATCCTGTCCTGTGAGATTGTCAGTGCTGGGCTTGGCCTGGGGTGGGGGATCAGTACTAAGCCTGTGGATCAGGTAAAAGGAAGTCTACTGTGCATTAGGGAGATCACAGGTATTTCCCAAGATGGTGCTGCAGTCTCCCCTGTAGCTTAGGACTGAGCAAAGCACTCCAGCTCATGTGCCTGGCCCAAGTCCTGCTCCAGGCCCTTCTTTGCTTTCTTCTAGCCCCCATGTTATATCCCCAGTCACTCGGCTGTGCAACAGGGAGGCCCAGAAGTCACTTCTTACTAAGTCTAAGTGCTTGAGATTCTGCTACCTGTGTTAGCTGTGTGACTTGGGGCAAGTTGCTTAACCTCTCTGTTCTACTCTGCCTTCACTTTAAAATGGGAGCAATAACAGTCCTCTACCTCTTTGCACCATGCTGCCCACTAAAAATACAACGGGAGCCACACGTATATAATTAAAGTTTAAGTTTTTTCCAGGAGCCACATTAAAAAAAGAAAAACAAGTGAAATCAACTTGAATAGTATATTTTATTTATCCCAATATACCTGAGATAGTATTATTTCTATAAGTAGTTGATACAAAAATTATTAGAGATATTTTGCAAGTTTTTTCATACTAAATTTGAAGTCCCGTGTGTATTTTCACATTTACAGTACTTCCCGATTTAGACTAGCCGTATTTCAAGTGTTCAGTAGCCACATGTGGCCAGTGGCTAGCATTTGGACAGGACAGTCTTTAGGTCATTGTGATGAAATAGAGAGCGCTAGGCCTGGACTGGGCTCCTGCGGTATTTAGCTATTCTTATTCATATTCGTATTATTCTGCTCGGTCCACACCCATGGACTCTCTCCAGACCTCAGAAACAAAAACAAAACCTTTACATTTGCTCAGCACTTTATAGTGTTCAAAGCACTTTGGTATCCGTGATCTTGTTTAATCTTTCCTGCAGTCCTGTGGGCCAGAAAGGAGGCTCCAAAATATAAAATTATTGTCCAAAGCTGCTCAGCTGGCAATGGGAGGGGCAGGGGCTCAGGGGAGCAGGGGATTTTGCCCTAAACCCTTCATTGCTGCATCACAGACTTGGGTGGGACGCCTGCCAAACCACCACCGTCCCTCCCTACCTTAGGCAGTCCTGCGTATGCCCTTCAACTGGATTTCCCTTCCACAGCTGAGTGGGGGTGGCTGGTGGACATGCACGAGCTTCCAGACCCCGCACTCCATAGCCGGTTTTGCTCCATTTTCCTACCCCTGCTTGCTAGCCACACCTCTGGGAGAACATTTCCTCCATTGCCATAGAGGCCAGGGTCTGAGCCGGGTCGGTCCCCTCTTCCCTCCCTGAGCTGGGAGCCACTTTAATAATTTTTTTAAAGATTTTATTTATTTATTTGACAGAGAGAGACACAGTGAAAGAGGGAACACAAGCAGGGGGAGTGGGAGAGGGAGAAGCAGACTCCCTGCTCAGCAGGGAGCCTGATGTGGGGCTCGATCCCAGGACCCCAGGATCATGACCTTAGCCGAAGGTAGATGCTTAATAACTGAGCCACCCAGGCACCCCTTGGAGCCACTTTAATAAGCATAACCTGCATCCTATGCCAGTCCTACCATAAATCAGCCCTGAGTTCTAGCTAGAGGCTCCCTCCGCTGCCAGAACCTTCATTAGCTGCGGGAATGGGCCAGGGAGAGAGCCTGGCCTTCACTTGTGCTGTGGTGACTCACCCCTTTGGGAAAGGCTGAGGTATTTGTCCTTGGGTATGGGGGCACAGCCGCCTCTGTGGTTGGGAACACAGCCTTGCTTTGTTCGCTGGCTCTGGCTTCCAAGGCAAGAGGTGGAAGGTATGCGTCCCTCCTCTCCTCCATCTCCCCAGTGACCAGACCCAGGAGTCCCCATGTCCTCCCCTGCCCCTTCCTGTTCCCACAACAGAGCCCTGGCCTGCATTCCCCCATGGGGCCGGGAGATGACGGTCCAAATTGTGTGACATTAAGCTCAGCAAGATGGCATGATGTGCACATATCCAGGAAGCGCCATTTCAGTGTATTCTGTCTAGAGTGTGAACGACTGATAGAATAAAGCAAAGAAAAATCTTGGAACTAGCTGAGGAGTGAGGACAGGGGAGAAAGGCACAGAGAGAGGAAGCCAAGAGTGCCGGAGACAGACTGGAGTTCACAACGTTGTCGAGCACTGGCTCTACCCCAGACCCCTCATCATCCCTGTGGGGTCCAGACCCCGATGACTCCATGTTCCAGGAGGACTGGGCTGAGGCAGAAATGGGAGGGGTTAGACAGAAAGCAGGTCCCGGGCCACTGGGAAGGAAGAGAGACGGAAGCAGTTCAGGGATCGAGGCCTGGGTGGGGTGGGGGCAGGTGGGGGCGTCGGGCTCAAGATGCCTGCCTTCTCCATTGCCAGCGTGGGCCAGCGCCAGCTTGTGTGCCTGGCCCGAGCCCTGCTCCGCAAGAGCCGAATCCTGGTTTTAGACGAGGCCACGGCAGCCATCGACCTGGAGACGGACGACTTCATCCAGGCCATCATCCGCACCCAGTTTGAGAGCTGCACGGTGCTGACCATCGCCCACCGGCTCAACACCATCATGGACTACACCAGGTGGGACACCAGAACCCAGCCGGAGGGGAGTCTGGTGGAGTCATCTGGTCCACTGGGAAGGCAGATGAAGGTGGTCTGGACACGGGAGAGCTCGTGGGATTGTCTAGGGCCCGGGAGTAGGGAGAGGGGAAAGGCAGGGCTTCCGAAGTTATGGGTAAGGGGCAGGACAGAGTGGAGTCATCGGCACTTGGGGGCCCAGGGACGTTTTCTGAGTCGGGACACTTTCAGTTTCCCAGCGTGCAAGGAAGGGGCACACTGGGGCTCCCTAGGCATTCCAAATTGTGCCCAGGCCACCTCCCTCCAGCCTTCTGTGAACGCCGTGAGGCAGGGCTGGCTCCTTCCTGACCACACTCTCACTCCCTGGGCCCCAGGGTTTAGGGCCCGCTCACTCGTACCTCACTCCCGCAGTCTGAGTTGGGCATACAGATGAGGAAGCCACTGAGAGAAGTGCACGATGCTCGGGTCCCTGCCTTGAGGGGCTGGACCCGACAGCGCTGTGAGAGGCAGACGCTCTGTGCTGAGAGCGCGGGGAGCGGGGTGGGACGGGGGACTGAGTTCCAGCCCCTGCAGCTGCTGGGCCCCTGTGACCTTGGCCAAGGGGCCAAACCAACCTCTCTCTCTCTCTCTTTCTCTCTCTCTGTCTCGGGGTTGTTGTAGGAAGTCAATGAGCCCCTTTCCCCCTTTCTTTAACCCTCCCTGGCACCAGGGCATCTAAGGATTAGGGATGGGGCCTTGCCCTCTGGATCTTACGCCTTCCCAGGGGAGGCAGCCGCTCAGCCAAAAGGAAAACCTGGGAAAGGAAAACCTATTCCCTCATTGTGTCCAGAGCTAAGGTTCGCTGCTGGAGGACAGTATGAGGGGCTGAGGGGTCAGAAGTGTCAGGGAAGTGACCTGGCGCTGGCCTGGCAGACTGGCCACCTCGGAGACATGGGAGCTCCGAGGGATGAAGGGGAGGAAGCTGCAGCCGCTCTTTGTTGAAGCAGTGTGGTGGGGGAGCACAGCCACAGGTGTCCATTCACAACATAAACCCCCACAGCAGGGGGACACGGGGAAACGCCACAGACTGGATGATGGGGCGGACCTTGTCCCTGTCTCGGATGTGTCCCCACACAGCCCTCAGGGGCTTGAGAACCAAGCTGAGAATGCCCGATGCTGCCATCCGTCTGTTCCATCCCTCCCCCACTCTCGTCCGGCACCCCAGAGAGGAAAGGGTAGATAGGAGGTGCTAGGCCCTAGGTCCAGACAAGGGACAGGAGGGGCTGAGAGAGTCTGTCCCCAGGCCTAACTGAAAATGGTGCTCACCAGCAGCCTTGAGGGTAGGTAGCTCAAACCAACCTGGGAGGTTGGGAGTTCATTCTGTTGGGACCGATGGAAATGAATCCGACAATCATGCTATTGAATGTATAACTAGAGCTCGGAGGAAGGAAGTAGGGTTCCATGTGTGTAGATGGGAGGAAGCCAGTCTGCAAGGCGGCCAGAACACTAACTTTCCTAAGAAGAGGAAGTGTCCGCTAGGCCCCAAAGGATGAGTAAGAGTTGGGGAGTGGGTGAAATGGGGTATGGACACAAATGTCAGGCAAAGGATACAACACATGCAAAGGCCCTGGGGTAGGAAGGCACATGAGGCTGGAGCGTGCAGGGTGAAGGGGGCACTAGAACCAAGCAGAGGAGGTGAGAGGGACAGGCCCCACTAGGCCACACTTCGGGAACTGTGGTAAAGCCATCTGTCCTTACCCTAAGAACAGTGAGAAACCACTGAAGGGAGGAGGGGCAGTCTTCAGGCTCTAGCTCAGGCAGTGGCCAGGCAGAGATGTGCTCAGACACACTCCTTCCAGAACAAGTTTCCGGGAGCCCTGTAGGCAAGGAAGCAGAGTATGGCCATCCCCTCCCAGCGAGGGGCATCTCCCTGGGGCTCAAGAGAGCCCTTTCTGCTCCTGCCTCTCCCTGGGAGCCAGACTGCTGATCCCACCCCAGGTGCACCCTGTGCTTCCTTGGCAGGGGATTGGAATCCCAGGGCCAGGCCTCACTGTGTGTGTGTGTGTGTGTGTGTGTGTGTGTGCGCGCGCGCGCATGCGCATGTATAGATCACCCATCAGCAGCAACCAGATTTGCAGCCAAAGTCCCAGATTCCAGGGTCAGGCCTCAGCACAGCCTGGTCCCCTGCCGTGTGCCTTTGTGACTTGGCACAAAGCAGATGGAACTGCGCAGGGCCCAGCACACAGGCCCGTGGCTCCCTGAGCATGGTCCTGCGACCCCGGTGAGGGAAGGGCTCATTAAGGAAGCTTTTCGGAGCCCCGACTAGCAGAGATGAATAGCAACCTCATGTTTGATCCCAGAAACCGCCTCATCTGCCAGGAGAGCAAAGGGAGCGGCTAAAATAACCAGCCTTGCAAACGTGCACGTGTGGCTTCGTGGCTGTGTTGTGTGGGTCGCCTAAAGCAGGAGGCTTGGCCTGTCACTGCAGGGCCTGGGTGGTCCCCAGATAGGGTGGGGTGGACACGACGGCCAAGCCTAGGCTAATGGAGCTCTGACCACTTCTTCTCTTTGGCTAGGGTCCTGGTCCTGGACAAAGGGATGATAGCAGAATTTGACTCTCCGGCCAACCTCATTGCAGCCAGAGGCATCTTCTACGGGATGGCCAGAGATGCTGGACTTGCTTAGAATACATTCCCAGGACCTCCTCCTGACCATTCCTGGTTTTCCAAATATGTCTGCAGGATGGACTTGACAGCAGAGGCTGGGGGCATCCATTGGGAGTTTTGCCCTGTCGGGTGCCTCCCAGAATAATTGTGCTTAAATGCTTTAAATGCAGAAAGCAGGGCCCTGGAGGTGACTGACGTGCCTGAGGTCACAGCTGGCTGAAGGCAGAGCCCAGATGGGTGCCCGGGTCTCCTGATTCCCAAGCTGGTATTATTTCCACACTGTGCTGTTCTCAATCATCTCATGGAATGACCTCTCTGCTCTGTATGATTTTTCATATTTTCTACTCTGAAGTAGTTTTGTTTTTTTTTTTTTTTTGGTTTTTTTTTTTAAGTAAAGCTTTTTCCTCCTGGAACACCAGACTGCCGGGTCAGGCCGTCCTCAGGAATGGAGTCCTGTACTCTGGGGTGCTGGCCTGAATCCATTAAAACCGGGGCACTGATGAAATAAAGCTACGTGGTCAACAATACGTATGCCCTGACATTGCCTTCCTCTGCCTGTTCACAAGGTTTGGGACTTAGGACCTTTGGGGGAGGCAGCGGGGAGAGGCGGTCGAGGTAGACTTTACACACATTCACATGGCTGGAATTATCTGAAAACTTCAGACTCGAGAGCTTTTGGCTAGAAATATCGTCTTCACAGCCAAAATTCACGGGGTAATTGCCAGGAATTCCTGCTCTGCTGTGCAGATACTGTAAAAAGGCAAGAAATAAAGCCCCTGAAATCTGACCCAAGGCCTCCTGGGAAGGCTGCCGTGAACACCTTCACGTTTATGTCATCCCTCAGACCTCCAAGCCTGCTCCTCTTAGGGGCTGAGATGGGTATGGGGCTTCATTTCCTTGCTCCTTTAAAATGTTCCAGACAGGTCCCCATAAGCAGCGAGGCCTCCAAGCCACTCCTCTTCCTCTGTCTGGCCAAAGCTGAATATGGGAGCAAATAGCAGCCTGGGGGCCACATCACACACACACACACACCCCCCCCAATCCCAGGCTGGTAAATACATCTTGAGGGGGTAAATTAAATTTGGTCCGAGCAAGCCAACAGAGGACTCATTTTCTGCAGGTCAGAGTCCATCTGGCATAAAGCCTTCTATTTGGAATGGATCTCTCTTCTTTGTTACCTTACAGAGTTTTCTCTGACTCTCTCACTCCTTTGACCTTTCTGCTGTCTGGCGGACCGGTTGGAGGTGATGGTTTATCTTTCTTCCCTAAATGGTTTGCGGTAGGTGCAGAGATGGCTCCTTTGATCTGGTTCTCCTCTACCTTTCGGGTCGGCCTGTGCTGCGGGACTATTTGTTAAAGGTTAATCACATTTTTTTTGGCAGCCAGTTTCTGCCCAGGATGTTTATGAGTGTACGGAAGAAGACTTCCATCCTTGTGATGAAGCGAGTATGAAAGCACAAATGCCCAAATTATTCCGCCTCTCCTTGGTGCTAAGAAAAGGTCTCTGCTGTGTTCCCAGATTTATTAGGCCAATTTGGCATGACGTCTGCTTTGTGAGGCTCCAGCCGCCCTAAACCAACAGGAACACGGATTCACTCGGGCAGCGGGCTCGGCTGAGGCTCTGAAGGTATAAGGCTGTATTTCCTCTCCTGCCTTGGGAGTTTGCTTCTGAGCTCATGGAGGTCCTGACAGGTGCTGACAGCCCAGAGGAGAGGCTCAGTTGTATAAAGTAAATAGCATAATCAAAACCTGTGGTTAACAGAGGATGACCTCCATCTATCTAGCTCAGCCACTCCAGGGAAATGGAGCTCACTGCTGTGAACTGGGAGGAAGGGCGCTGCACAAAACACCAGTCTCCAGCTGCCACTGACAGGCCATGAGCACCACAGCAGCCAGCCGCGGGAGGGAGGGAGGGAGGCGGCTCAGGTGGAGGGACCACTCCCCTCTATTTTTCCTCCAGAGCGTCGTGCCCCTGGGGCTGTCCAGGAATTTGAACCCCCCTGGGCTGAGAAGTGCCGTGCTGTTTAGGAGGCCGAAATGAAAGAAGATGGGCTCAGTCCATTAATATTTGATTTTAATAATACTTGTTATGTTTGAACAGTCGGCAATGCACAAAGAAAAAAGTTTTCAGTGAATGTTTACACATAGTGTGAACACATGCTTTAAATATGCGGTGGAGGAGGGGTGAATTCACAGTTAACAAAGCTAAAAAAAAAAGTCCTTGTTATAAATTACACAAAGCATATAAAAATATTTCTCTGAATGCATAGATTAAGACTTTAAACTCACCTACCATCAACCGTGCAGTCTCATCCCACCGCCAGACGCAGGAGTCAGCTGACTACAGAACACTTGAGAAAGGAGAAGGGAGGCCAGGGGAGAGCTCAGCCCTCCCCTGAGATGCCAAGCCCCTCCCTCACCTTCTCCTCAGTCTCTAACCTCCGTTTCAGGGGAAATGCCCCTGGAGAGACTCCTCCGTAGGGGCCACCTCCGGCCAGGGACCTCCACTGCCTCTGAGTCTCTAACTGATCTAGATGGCTAGAAGAGTTTTTGCCCCAGTGATTTAGACATAAATTAATACTGGACTTATTTCCTCTGAGACAGAACTAGCCTTCCTGTTATCAGTAAATTGTAACTTTTCCCAACGGGAAGGAAAAAAGGTTAGTAGGTCTAGGTAAACTAGCTTCTGATTGGTTGAAACACAAGGGAGGTTTCTTCTTTAAAGCACTTCAGAGAAGGGATAATAAGTAACCTTTACTCAGTGATGCAAACACTGTACAAGGGTGATTAAGTCACACCAGTAACTAGTAGAATACGGCTAAGTCACCGGACACAGTGACTCCGTGAAGCTGGCCTTGAAAACACCTCGGCCTCAGCTCGGCCCTGAGGCAGCAGCGGGAGGCCATTTGCTTAGCACAACATTCTCTTCCATTGACATCTTCTGCATGTTCTCGCTCAATTAGTCGCAGTGTTCCAATGAAATTAACACAGTTAGGAAGTTCAGTTTCTTTGGAAACTATAGGCACTATGGGGAAAAAGCTTCTTAAGACAGCAGGGATGCTCTTCAGCTGGCTTCGAACCCCTGCCCTCCTGTTTGTCCAAGTGTGCTCGTTCTTGCTCCTAAAGTTAAGCTGTTTGTCTCAACAAGACAGTGGCTCTTTTACCATTAATGACACTGAAGGAGAGGAAAAGAATTCTTGAGTGTGCTCGTTTAAAAAAACATTCGTATGCCATGCTCCAGAGTTTAATCAGGTGCCTTCCAGAACAAAGCCCAGGAAGCTCTCGACTGGCTTTGTAAGTGGACTGGTGGTGGTAGTGGGGGAGCCCTAAGAGCAAACAATTTGTTTACAAAAAGCAACAGGTTTCAGAGTTGTGTAAAAATCCTAATAATTTCAAAATAACCTTTATCTTTGATACAAAAATAAAGATGCTAACTCCTTTAGCTCAGTTTCCCACAGTAACCTTTTAAAATAGCAACAGATTCAGTTTCAAAAATTGCTTTTTCATTTCTAGTGGGAAATGGAAGTGGAGAACACGGGCCGGCCATGTTTGTGCTCTTCTCTGACGGTGCAATTAAACACGGGGAGGACAGGAACCGCTTTAGAGGTTGAAAAGGGATGAGAGGGGGAGAAAAAAAAAGTGGTCGCTGATTTGGAAAGCATCAGAGAGCCCTCTAGCGGCCGCAGAGTTAATGCAGCGAGGGCGGTCCAGGCAATGGCGGTCTAGAAATGGGGAAGCAGTCTTGAGGGCTCACAAAAGAGGGGCGGGGGAGGGGCAGCTCTTTTGGTTAACAGCATACTTACAACTAGGAAACTGAATTCTTAAAGACTTTGAACCTGAGTAGCATTTATAAGTAGGGTATGTGAAACCTCACAGCCACTAGTCACACTAAAATTCTTTTGCCCAGTACCTGTGCTTTCCCCAGTTTCCTCTGTGGCCAGCTCCTCCTTGCAGAGAGGCGAGAGCAGGCGACACCAAGAGAGCATGTCCGCCCTGCAGGCGCCCCTGCGAACAGGCTCCACGCTCTCTCGGCATCTGCATGGACAGCTCGCTGCCACAGGGCACACGAAACTGTGGGCTCGGGGCTGCCGGCTGCTGCCTCTCCAGACCACTTCTCAGCTGTTCACAGCTTCAAGCAATAGGTTTATTGTGCACCAAGAGGCTTGGAAGAGTGGCACCGCTGCTGGGGGGTCAGGGCTTCCTACCTTGGCAGAACGATGTTAGTGTAAGCTACACAGTGGCGCCCAAGGCATTTCCATCCATGGCTGGTCCTTGGCCCAGAGGGGATGCGCACTGTCACAATACTCAGCGGGGAAAGTCCCTGCTGCATTAGTAAGTCAGTTTGGAAGCTCTCCTGTTGTAGCAAGGTCTTTCAGTCAGTGTGGATGCAGCATTTCTGAACAGAAAATTGTTCTCACTTATCATTAGAACCAGTTCCAGCTCCTGGAAGTCTTGGAGTCGAGCAACGTCTTTATCCTAAAACAAAATAGGTTGGGCATGTTAAGAGCAGTCACTTGCCTCTATATGTTTGGTGTGTTGTGTCAATACCAGTATCTCAGTTCATTTTAAGAGTCTCATGCTCGGGGCGCCTGGGTGGCTCAGTGGGTTAAAGCCTCTGCCTTCGGCTCAGGTCATGATCTCAGGGTCCTGGGATCGAGCCCCACATCGGGCTCTCTGCTCCGCGGGGAGCCTGCTTCCTCCTCTCTCTCTGCCTGCCTCTCTGCCTAGTTGTGATTTCTCTCTGTCAAATAAATAAAAAAAAAAAAAAAAAAAAAGAGTCTCATGCTCTACCGACTGAGCTAGCCGGGCTCTCCGCTCATTTTAAAGTCAGGGGAAAAAAGGAGGAGGCGGAGAAGCAGGAGAAGGAGGAGAAGAGGGGGAGGAGGAGGCTTGGGAAGAGGAGGAGTGGGGGGGAGGAGGAGGAAGAAGAGAAAGAAGAGGAGGAAGAAGAGGAGGAGGATCAGGACAAGGAGGAGTGGGAGGAGGAGAAAGAGGGGAAGGAAAAGAGGAAGATCCCAGTGGCAGGCTGTGGGTGACAGTGCAGGAGAGTCCCTGGGGGTATGAGCTGGGTTGGCATGGAGGCGGAAGCCCTTACCAGCAGCTGCTCCAGGATAAGCACCCCCTGAAGCGAAAGGCCATTCAGATCTGTTCTCCCCAGGTGCCCTGAGATGCCATGGATGCTGGGAGGACCACACATGTGTCCATAGGGGTTTGCGTTATCATCTAACCTGGTTCTTAACACAGTCCGTATCTGATAGCGCAGTAGAGTGACCCTCACCTATCACTCCACAACCAACCAAAAATAGGTACATGGGAATCGTAATTCAGAACATTCTCTCTGGTATCCTACAACTTTCAAAAATGTCACGTCCCTGTAGACACAGTAGAGGGAAAGCAAGCTCAATGACAGCGGCCGGAAAACCACCCTTTGCTCCTTGTCTAGTCTCTTCAGTTCTCAACTATGATTCACACAGCCAAGGAGGAAGCTGGGTATTTTCCAAATGCAAAAAGCCATCAACCACTCATGCTTAACAGACGTTCCTTACCTTTCTTACCAGAGTATTGGGTAACTTTCTGATCTTCTCCACCTGATCTGGATTAACACCCAGCTCACAGCAACTCACTCTGAGCAATTCTTGATAGGTGAGCTCCTGTCGGTCCAGTTCAATTTCAATGAAATCATTTTCTCGAAGAGATGGGTTCTGAATCCTCACCTTGAGTACCAGCTCTAAAAAAAAGAGAGAAATGTTCGCGGATGGGGCCCGCACCATCAGCCGATGTAATTTAAGATCTTCCCCAGAAGACGGCTCTCCATAACCATGTCCCGTGCCAAAGGCCTGCACCACCCCATGAGAGAAGCCAGCCCCACTGGCAGGGTTGGCTCAGCCCCACTTCCGGCTCCGCTGCCACTCTCCTGCGCTGCCTGCCCTACACGGAAGACTGCAGTTCACAGAGCAAAAGGGGGGAGGGTTGCGGGGGGAGACAACCATCCAGTGTGCAGAAGGACAATTTACTTTTGCTGCTGGAGCATAGGAGGTGAAGGTGTAGAGATGGCTTTGGGTATCAAACCACACAGGATATGTGTGGGTATCAAACCACACAGGAGCAGGGCAGGGGAAGAGAGCTGAAAGGAAGGCACACGCAGGGTATGGCAGAGGAGTGACTCTAAAAGGACTTAATACCTGTGAATATAAAGGTATCTATGAATGATGACATTCCTTGCAACAAACGCAGTAAGATAGCGGAAAGATAAGCTACTAATAAGAAAGTCTAACTGTGATGTGATTGCAGTATACCTCAGCATAGAAAGAATCTGGGCTTTGGTGTAAATAAGCACTATTATTCAAGGGTCTGGGATCTAAGCCATCTGTCCCTAAATTCTGAGCCTAGCTGCCAAGATGGCCCACGCCAAGCACCAACATGGGTCTGTGGGTTCTGCTTTGCTCTTTACGTATGAATCCCTCATGGCAGCCCTAGGCCACGGCTATCAGCACCTGAATATACTTCCTTCCTCGCTCTGTCCTCCATGCAGACCTAGAAGGCATGACACAGCTGGAGTCCAAGTGCACCCAGCGCGCAGCCTTGTGTCTGAACACCACTCTCCGCCAGAAGGAACCAGGGCTGCCTCTGGGGCTGGGGTGGGGAAAGTTACACTGGAAGCCTGGACCTTCCTGCCACACACAGAAAGGATACACTCCAAGAATGATGGGACAGGTTCATGCGACACGAGAACTGGCTTGAAGGGGCTCCCTCTGGACAGATTTGGTGTCCTCTGAACATCAAGATAATGCTAGTAATGAATTATAACCTAATGTAAAGAAACTACGAGTTCACACTGATATAAAATATGGAGGTGAAAGGAAGGTCCTTCTTTACAGTAGAACAGCGACTAGTATGTAGAGAAAGATGATAGGGGATCATATTACACAATACTGGGCCTGGATTCGTCAAAAATACTGAGGTCCAAAATGACAGAGAAAGGCTGAGGAAGCTTCTAGGTGAAAGGAAAATGGAGCAACAGGATAACTAAATGCAACGGGTGACTCCGGGCAGGGGGCAGGGGCAGAGGTGGAGAGAGAGCACAGAGCCGCAGAGGGCACCATGGAGATAACTGACAACATCTGAATCCAGCCTGGATCAGAGAATGGTAATGTAGCAAGGTTACATTTCCTGAACTCGATTACTGGACGGTGCTTATGTAAGAGACTACCCTTGTTCTTGGAAAATACATACTTTTTCAATACAACTATTTCAAGATAAACAATTTGTGTAAGAGAGCTCCTTAAACTAGTCTTGCAAAATTTCTGTAACTCTGCGATTAGATTCTCAATACCTACATAAATCTCACCCCCTACCGCCCCTTCCACCCCCCTGCCCCCAAGCAAGAAGTGCATCACTAGACCTCTGGACACAGGCTGGCCCGTAGCCGACGGCTGTTTCCCACCGCAGGCTTACCTTGCATATTAAATGGAAATGCCCCCGTGAAGAAGAACGGCTGGAATGCTGGCGTCGGGCCTGCATATGTCCCATTTTGAGGCTCCAGAGACACTGGTGGCTTGGACGGGACAGAAGAGAACAGCGAGCGGCTCTGACTCACTGGTGGCTGACAGACAGGACCCGGTTTTGTGCTTTCTGGTGTTCTGAGTATGGCAGAGGGGGCAGACACGTCCCGGTTCTGAACCAGTGCCAAAGAGGTGTGGTCCCGTGGAAAGGCCCCTGCCAGGGGAGGCTCCCCCGTGGGGAGCAATGGAGGAGAGCCATCTGCAGCGGGCGATGCCGGCGGTGTGGAGGGACCCCCGTTTTGTAGCTGGCCTGGATCCTCTGGCGCAGGGGTGTAGATGAAAGGGAAGGCTGGGTTGGCCAAATAGTTGGGAACAAAGGGCAGTTCTGACTCCTTCTTCAGCTGGGGGAGGCTGTCAGCACCATCATCTTCTTCCACTTACAAAGAAGAAAATGCGTAACATTTACACAGCCCTTTAAAAATCACCAGGGAAGGAGTGTCTTGTGAAAGCTAGTGGTATGTGACATATTTTGTTCAATGTTTACCGCCTCTTCAAATCAGAAGAGAAAAAAAGCGTTTCATCAGGTTTATGATCGTCATTTTTATCACCTTAAATTTTACAGATTAAAAAAATAAAACCTGGTAGCGCCGACTTGTCTGGAAACCACAAGGAATTGCTATCTTGGCACGGTAATATTACCTTTGCTTTTAAAAACAGATTTGTGGTTTGAGTGGCATCAGGATCGCAGCCAACAACACTGTGAGTCTTAAATTAGTTTGACAAAATCAGAGGTTGCCCCCAACACAGACTCACCTCCCATGATCTTCCTGATTTCTCTCCTTGATGTCAATTGCACTGGCATTTCTCCTTTTGTCGTAAGAATCTCTTTGTCAGCTCCTGATTGTAATAAGTAAGAGACCACCTGACCGTGATTGCGCTTACATGCCCAGTGTAAACAGGTCCTGTCCCAAGGAAAGGGAAAAAAGAGTGAGTTAAAAGGCGAGAGGTGATTCAGGATTTCAAATCCCATGTGCTAGTCAAGAAATATATGCAAGCCGAAGAAAGAGTTCAGATAGAACCAGGAAACTAGGCTGGCAACCTCAACTTTTCTTTCCAGAAAGCAGGTGCTTGAAATTTATTTCTAAATTTCATTCTGGGCCCTTGGGAAAATCCAATTTATCCTAGGAGCTTTCATGTCAATGGCTTCCACGAGGCTGGCTGGCCGGCGAACTCTGATGGTATTGCGGAGTGGTCTTCCATCAGTGACGCTCATTAAACTGTCCCAGTCTCTTTACAGTGTTTTTACAGGGCCACATTGCTTTTAAGGGAAAATGGCAACTTGCTTCATATGCACCAAATGACACACGAAGATTAAATATTATCAGGCTAGGGGCGCCTGGGTGGCTCAGTGGATTAAGCCGCTGCCTTCAGCTCAGGTCATGATCTCGGGGTCCTGGGATCGAGCCCCGCATCGGGCTCTCTGCTCCGCAGGGAGCCTGCTTCCTCCTCTCTCTCTGCCTGCCTCTCTGCCTACTTGTGATCTCTCTCTCTGTCAAATGAATAAATAAAATCTTTAAAAAAAAAAATTATCAGGCTAATAATCATCTACAGCTTGCTCTGCTGCTACAGTTATTATTGCTGCCGTAGATATTCCCGGCTGAATCTCAGTTGCTCACTCTTTTCCTTTTCTTTCCTTCACACACACACACACACACACACACACACACACACACACACACCCCGTTTTGAAATTTCCATTTCTGAAAAAGTTGGCTTCTCTAGTTCTCTCCAGAAGGCTCATCTGCTTAAACGTACAGCACTGCACTCAGACTTTACTTCCTACGGCATTTAAAAAATGTACATCAACGACCAAAATTTTGAAGAACAAACTCTTCTGGGGCACCTGGGTGGCTCAGTGGATTAAGCCTCTGCCTTCAGCTCAGGTCATGATCTCAGGGTCCTGGGTCGAGCCCTGCATCAGGCTCTCTGCTCAGTGGGGAGGCCGCTTCCTCCTCTCTCTCTGCCTGCCTCTCTGCCTACTTGTGATCTGTCTGTCAAATAAATAAATAAAATATTTTAAAAAAAGAAAAGAAAAAAGAACAAACTCTTCTAACATATTAGACTCATTTAAATAAAACTAATTATTTACTATTGTACACATAGGAAGGGATTATGCATACTCTGAAGGGCTATTTTAACACTGCATAGAAATATAATTAGCATGCCAGTTATAAACTCCATCTTAACAGAAATGAAAGGATTCAAAGTTACTAAATTCATCCCCAGTTGCCAAAAGCTGAATGATATTAAAGAAGGAAAATATTTTTCCCCTCTGTTCTGAAATGTCCTCACTCACCAATTCTCTAATTGAAGAGGTAAATATCTTCAGAGCTTAGAGCCAAATAAGCCAATATGGTAAAGAACAGAACAATATGTTCAGTAGTGAGGGGCAGGTCACTAACCTGGAAGTTTAACTATCCAAACAGTTCCTTGGGTTCCAGGGAGACATTGATTTGCCCTGGCCTCCTAAACATTTCTTACAGAAAGCGAGCCACTCCACTGATATTTCAGAGTAATATCCTGCACTATTATTTGTTAGAATTAGATTATCTGGGTACCTTTAAGATATACTCTATGAAGAAAAGATTGCCATTTGGGAGAAATAAGGGAAGAGGCTTGATTTCAGCTTCTGAAATATGGGCTCATGAAGACAAGAAAGTGTCTGCTTGTTCATACAGGTACGCCACCACTGAACACATGAACCAAGAACAAGGTGGACATTGCTCCGAGTTGAAGGAGCCAATACATCCTTGATTGTGGGCAAACTGCAGCTGAGTGAGTGTGTGTGTGTGTGTGTGCGTGTGTATCTGTGGCACAGGCTTGAAGAGTGAATAATGATAATAAGCGACCATTCAAAAATGAATGGAGCATGATGAGAAAAATACATTCCTTTTTGGAAATAAACTACTCACTTGCTGGTAGTAAATCACTTGTCCATGACAAGCTTGAGACTGAAGAAGCTAATTTACTGCCAGTGGGTCTAAGATCCTCTGGGAAAACCAACTAACTAAAGCATCACCATGTAAAGTGGGGTTAAGTCAATGTGGCATGATTCCCCACAACCCCATGCCCTGAGTGATCATCATTTACAGCCCAGACTTGCATGGCTCTGGGCAGCCATAACTCAGCCAGGGAGCACTTTCAACTTTTTCAGGAGCCATTATACTTGTTCCTTAAGCCAAGGGGGTATGCACACCCTTGAATTACAACTGCTGTGGGAACCCTCTCTCTGAACTTCAACTCTTTTGGCTTTAAATTTGCAGTCAGACTATCCGGTCAGTCCGGGGGAAGTATTTCAGACCAGAGGCACTGGCCATCATTCATCGGTGCTGAAATTGTGGTTATTGAGCAACTACAAATTGAAAGCAGTTACCATTCTGCTTTTCTATGCTAGAGGCTATGTTTTTTGAGGGTAACCTTTATATCCCATTACTCAGAACACTGCTTAATAAGAAGAAAACAGGGGCACCTGGGTGGCTCAGTGGGTTAAACCTCTGCCTTCGGCTCGGGTCGTGATCCCAGGGTCCTGGGATCGAGCCCCACGTCTGGCTCTCTGCTCAGCGGGGAGCCTGCTTCCTCCTCTCTCTCTCTCTCTGCCTGCCTCTCTGCCTACTTGTGATCTGTCTGTCAAATAAATAAATAAAATCTTTAAAAAAAAATAAGAAGAAAACAGCTAACACAGATATACTGCTTTTTACATGGAGGACACTGTTCTAAAGGCTTTACATCTATTAACTCATTCGATCTCTGAACAACCTCTGAGTTAAGTGCTGTTACCAACATTTCCCTCATTTTCCAGAAGAGGAAACAGAGGTAGTCAGCAAATAAGGGAACCGAACCGTACCCTAGGTGGTGATCAAGCTTTACAGCGATGATAAAACAAAGGAAGGGACTAGGGAGTGCCAGAGGCAGGGGAGGGGGACCGTGCCATTTTAAATCAAGGGCCAAGGAGAGGCTCACCAAGGTGACATCTACGCTGCTACCCGGAGATGAGGGAACAAAAGCATTTTAGACTTAGAGGGAAGAAAAACCACAAAAGCCTTGAATCAAGGCCATGCCTGGTGTTTTGGTAAAAGCCGGGCGGGGGGGGGGGGGCAGGGGAGCAGAATGAGGGAAGCAAGGGTCAAATCCAGAGATGAGGCATAGAGGTAAGGAGGGAGGACGGTGCAGACAGGAGGTGGAAACTCTAGGACTGCAGCCATGAGAGGGTTCTGAGCAGAGGGAAACAATCCGACTTACAACTTAGGTTTTACGTCAGGCTCCCTCTGGCTGCTGTGCTGAGAAAAGACTGCAGGGTATTAAGGGTAGAAGCAAGGAAAGGAGTTGGGGGGCGGCCGCGAGAATCCGGGCAACAGGATGATAGTGGCCGTGTACCAGAGGTGCAGAGGCAGAGCTAGTGAGAAGCGGTCAATTCTGACCGCAGCCGTAGGTAAAGCTGGCACAATCAGCCGACTGGCCGGATGTGGAATATGAGGGAAAGACAGGAGGCAAGAAGGGCACCGAGGGCTCTGGCCCGAGCACCTCAGACACCAAGATGAGTAGGACTCGAGGAGGAGGCCTGGGGTAGTAGGGGGCAGAGGGGAGATCAGGAATGCAACCTTGAACCTCCAACATGAGGTGTCTAAAAGACATCTTCCGGGATGGATGAGGAGCGTCTTCAGATTCAGCTTATATATACTGAGCACCTCCTATGGGGCAGGCATCATGATTAGGAAAGTAGGGCCTGGAGTCAGATGCTGGCTTCTTTTCCAGTAAATTCTATGACCTTGGGGGAAATTACTTAATCTTGCTGGGCCTCAGTTTCCTCATCTGTAAAATGGAGAGAGTAACATCTATGTTCTTGAGTAGTTGTGAATGAGATAATGAGGCAAAGCTCTCAGAGCCTTGTTTATGTCACAAACTCAGTAAATGTTAGCGATTCCTACGATGCTTCCTCCCCTTCAGTGGTCACAACACTCTTCTCAGACAGCTGGAAAATGAAGTGACTCAGGCAAGGTTGTATTAGCTAAAGCAGGAAAGGGAGAAGAACCTGCGGGAAAGACCAGGCTCCTTCTTCTACACAACACTGCCTCCCACTGCCAAAACAGTGAGTCACAGCTTGCCAACCACAGAGCCACAGAAAAGGTACACACAGAACAGCAGGCTTGTTTGCAAACACTTTTAAAGAAAACAAAACACAATGAAAATAGCTACTGTTTCCTGGCCTTCTGGTGGGCTATCCGGGCTGTTCTCCTTAGGAGGTAGGTAACTTTGTGAGGGCGTCAGGAGACAATGGTTGTGGTCCCCCCTATCTTATAAATAGCTGTGTGAACTAGGGCAGGGGATTCTCTGCGGTTGGACTCACCACCCATCTCTAATGTCCCTCTCAATTCCAAACTGTATGATTCCACTTTAAAAAATAAAGCCTTGGGGTGCCTGGGTGGCTCAGTGGGTTAAGCCTCTGCCTCCGGCTGGGGTCATGATCTCAGGGTCCTGGGATGGAGCCCCAGCATCGTGCTCTCCGTTCAGCGGGGAGCCTGCTTTCCCACCTCTCTCTCAGCCTGCTTGTAATCTGTCTGTGTGTGTATATATATATACACACAGACATATACAAAATAAATAAATAAAATCTTAGAAAAAAATAATATAAAAAATAAAGTCTTTCCAAGCTCACTTTAACTCTAAGCTAACAAAACAGGCTGGTTAAGTGATACTTGGATCAATTAAAAATTTAAAATTTAAGTGTGAAGAGGACAGAATGACACCACACTCGGGAACTTAACAGCAAAAATTTGACCAGGACATCCTAAAATGACACTCCTTTTAGACTGGGAAGGACTCAGTCTACAGGCAGCCATCTAGAGTCTTGATTCAAATTCTCTATTTAAGATTGTAATTAAATAAAGCTAAACACTCCCTGGGATAAAGGAGTAGGTCTTTCCTCAACAGGCAGCCGCAGGCAGCAGCAAACCACTGGTGCAGTGAGACAACAGAGACACAGAATAGTGATGCAAGTGATTGGGGTTTTTGTTTTTGTTTTTTTCCGGTCTTGGGAAAAGAAATCGTGCTAGTTTATAAGACTCATGTTTGCTCGGTTGCTTATGCGTTTTGCTCTGTACAGGTGTGTTCTCCAGAAACTCCTAGGGCAAAATAATTCAACACTCGAACCGGGGTGAGCTCCATAGGAGCGTGCGAATGAATCATTGGAATCCTGGCCGCCAGCGTTCCAGCCCAGAGAGCCAGGGGAGCGCGGGTGGGGTGCGGGGCTCGGCGGGGCGGGGGGGGGGGGGGCGGACAGGGCTCGGGTGGGCGCTGCCCCGGGAGGACCACGTGGGCGTGGATTGGGGCAGGCCGCGCTCCCTACCGGACGGCGCAGGTCGGGGGGCCCAGGCCGGCCTCGCGAGCGCCCGGCCTCAGTGGCCCCGGCGCCGGGCCACGCCTTGATGGGCATCCGCGGGCAGCGCCGGGTCTCGGTCGCCCGCCCAGCGCTCCGGGCCCCGGCCGGCTGCTCGGACCTAGGCCTCCCCCGCTCCCCACTTACCAGCCGTTGACCTCATTTTGGGAGTTCACATCCACCCCGCTCTCCACCAGTTTCTGCACCTCCCGAATGTCCCCCAAGGCCGCGGCCTCCCGCAGCCTCTCCTGCTGCTCCTTCTGCTCTAGGAGAGCGCTCATCTTCCCTCTCGGGCCCAGGCCCCCGCCCGCCCCGCCCCGGGCCCGTCAGCGCCGCCGCCGCCGCGGCCCACTCCCCGCCATGGGAAGAGCGCGGAGCTCGCCCGCTCTGCTCGCGCCCGGCCCGGGGGTTCTGCTCCCGCCCGCCGCCGCCCGCCGCTCCCCGGGCTGCTCCCGGCCGGCCACAGGCCCCAGCCTCCGCCCCGGCCGCACCTCCCGCGGGCCGACTGCGGGGGACCCTATTCGGAGTGACAACCCTGACCCAGATAATTTCCGTTCCTACCCTCGGCCCGGGCGCCCGGCTGGCTGTTTATGTAACCGCTGCACAACATTACCCGCCGTGATTCATGGACTATTTTTAGACCTCCCCGCCCCGCAGCTTCAGGGGAGGAGGACAGACACAGGGAAAGGGAAGAGAGCATAGCTGAGAGCCAGAAAAGCCTTATCCTCTGGCGCAGGCTGTTTACCAGGCATCAAAAATAATTGGTGTTTCTTCGCCACCACCCCCCAGGTCTGTTTGGCTCTTTTTCCTTATCTGAGCCAACGCCTGCCCAGCAGGACGTGGAAACGGGCTGAAAACGATCCTACTATTATAGGCCCATAATTGCAGACGTAGATTACGCTCTTCTTTCTTCTCCTGACAGTGCTTGGGACCATCCGGTTCGACTATTTCTTTCAATCGCTGCTGTTTTCCATCTTGTTTTAGACAGAGATTTGTTCTAACTTGGCTTGCAGGGAAAATATTTATATTGTGCCCGGAGTCTCTAAACTGTAATTTATTACCGCTTATAAATCATGATTAATTACTCTCCATGAAGGCCATGTAAGGATAAATGAGAGCGAGGAAGGCTCTCTTTTTTATCCTGGCCCTGATGCGGGGATCTCTGGGGAGAGCTGGGGTGTGTATCCGCGAAGCATTTTGCCTGACTCCTGCCTGATCAATGCAACGAGGCTCAGAGCCTGGGTTGGCACTGGTTTACTACCCAGTGGGAGAAACACAGAACATGGTTTTGCTAAGCCCAGGTGCCTCGGAGAGATCTTCCAAAGCGGCACGGGTCCGAACCGAGCAAATGGGGTCAGGAAGATTAAGGAAATAACCCTGGGGTGGAAAGGAGAAAGGCCTGAACAAAGAGAGGAGATGAAACCGGAAGAGACAAATGTAGGCACGGAGTTTTCATTTCCCTCTCTTGGGGCTGCCCAGGGTCTGCACAGCAAGCATTTTTCTTGCTACTGTTTGAGGAAAAGCCATGTCTGTCTGCTTATTATGACACAGTAATTCACACAGCACTCAGTGCACACCAGGCGTTGCTGATTATAAACTGACTGCTCACTTCAATTGACCCCCTGAGCAAATTGGAGCCCAGCTTGAGCTTACATTTTTTATTTGTCCCCCAATTTAAATTTTAATTCTCAGATCCAGCATGATACTCCATCTGAAGCTGACGTGCACAGCACTGGAATTAGGTTCTTTTAAGAAATATTTATTTATTTGACAGAGAGAGATCACAAGTAGGCATAGAAGCAGGCAGAGAGAGAGAGGAGGAAGCAGGCTTCCCATGCTGGGGGCTCAATCGCAGGACCCTGAGACCATGACCTGAGCCCAAGGCGGAGGCTTAACCCACTGAGCCACCCAAGCGCCCCAAATCGGGTCCTTTAAACATCATTTGAGTGACATGAGCGTAGGTAGTGGCCTCTTTTTTTTTTTTTAAAGCAGTTTTAAAAAATGGGTAGTGACTGTGCCACAGTCTGGGAATCCTTCCTTTAAAGGATTATAGCACGTGCCCTACAACAACTGTTAAATCCGTGGCTATTAATATCTTCTTAACATCAACCTCTGCTCATCTTTGACTTCAATATTCTCCTTGTTCTCCTCACATTAAAAGAGAGAGAGAGAGAGAAGGAAAAAACAACTTAGTCCACAAACAAAAACCTCTGGCCATAACCAAATGCCACCTTATGGCTCTTCCTTCACTTCTCCCTGTTTATACTTTGTCTCTAACTCACTGGGTGGATTAAGCGTGCATTGTTTGCCAGGCGCTATTCTGGTCACCTAAGGTGATGCTGCGAACAAATCAAGAAACCCTGATTTCAAAGAACAGAGTCTGGCAGGGGAGATGAGACCAACCAGGGAATGTGGTAAGTCTTACAATAGAAGCAGGTGGGCACCTGGCTCCCGGTTTGTGAGCATGAAGGTTAAAAGCAGACTGCATGGATTTGCGTCCCAGCCTTTGCCACTCGTATTATCTTAGATGAGTTACTTAACCTTTCTGTGCCTCAAATTCTGCATCTGCGAAACAGAGGGGGTAATAATAGCACCTACTTTGCAGGACTGTTCTACGGACTGGATGAATGTCTAAAGTCTGGACATTGGAAAGGCTCAGGAGATCCTAGGTACGTGGCGGCAAAGTCGAGTCAAGGATGAGCCCCTGATAGGACAGGAAGGCAGCGGTGGTCAGGAAAGGGTAACACCCAGGTGTTTCCGGCTGGGGAAAAAAAGTGGTGCCCTTTACTGGGATTCGAGTCAAAGAAGAAAGAAAAGTTTTCAGGTATGGGGATGATTGACTTCTGAATTTGCCGAGTTGAGCCTTCAGAAGAACTCTCATTACTGCTTCTACCAACATTTATTCATTTCCAGGCACTACCCTGAGTGCTGTCCCTGGATGATCCCATTTGATTCTCACAGCAAACCCATAAGGTAAAACCGTCATTACTATCTGAGGCACAGAGAGGTAAGTAACTTGCCCAACATCATATAGATTAGTCAATGATAGAGAAAGGCTTTGAACTCAGGCAGCTTGACTCCCGAGCCCGTGCTTTCTTTTCTGATTTTCATGGAAGAAGAGATGCCCGCAAAGAGTTGTGTATATGGGTGTGGCATTTAGAAAGGAGTTCTGAGCTGGTGACTGGGATTTGGTAGTCGTCAGTAAAAGGTGCTAGCTGAAGTCATGGGAATAGCAGGGATGGCCCCAACCGAGTGTGTTGAGTGTTGAGAGAAGACAGCCAAATATGGAACCCTCAAAACACCCAATGTTTTAATGATGGACAGAAGAGAAATCCACAAATGAGATTGAAGGGGAGCCGCTGGAATAGTACGAGGAAAAGCAAAGGAATGGGAAAGTTTGGAGAAAAGAGAAGGACACACAGAGTCAAATGCTGCAGAAAGGGCAAGAAAGGATTGAAAAGTGTAGAATGGATATAGTCCCAAGGTGGTGGTGCTGGTGACTTTGGAGAAGGAAGTTGCTGTGGAGCTATAGCGATGGCGGCCAGACTGTCCTGGGGTTAGGAGAGAATACGAACCACTTCCTGTGTATTAATATACTGTGTGGGAATCTGGGAGTACAGGGATGAATAAGAAATGGCATATGACGGAAAAGAACTTTCATTTTATTTATTAAAAAAAATTTTTTTAATTAGAGAGAGAGAACAAACAGTGGGAGGGACAGAGGGAGAGCAAGAAGCAAGCTCCCAGCCAAGCAGGGAGCCCAACATGGGACTCGATCCCGGGACGCTGGGCTCATGGCCTGAGCCAAAGGCAGATGCTCAACCAACTGAGCCACCCAGGCGCCGCTATTTATTTATTTTTAAAGATTTTATTTATTTATTTATTTATTTTAAAAGATTTTATTTATTTATTTGACAGGCAAAGATCACAAGTAGGCAGAGAAGCAGGCAGAGAAAGAGAGGAGGAAGCCGATTTTTTTTTAAGTAGGCTCTACACCCAGATTAGACTTGAGATCAAGATCTGAGCTGAAACCAAGAATTGGATGCTTAACCAACTGAGACACAGAGGTAATTAATCACTTCTTTTAAAGGCCCTATCTCCAAATATAGTCACATTCTGAGATATGGGGATCAGAATTCCAACATAGGAATTTGAAGGGGGAGGGGACACAATTCAGTCCATTAATATTTTCCATTAGTAACATTTAAAGAATGGGGTCTGGAGACCACTGCCTGATAAGATTAAGTTGCTTCCCTTCTCATCATCGGGAAACAACAAATTCATATAACCTGTGTTAACAGTTAATTGGATATTATGATGTTAATAAAGACTACTTTTATTTGAGTCTCTGATGTCCAGCAGAGTGCGAAACAGATGATATTGGTGCTCACTGAATTAATGTAGGAAAGATGAATGAATCCGTTATCTGCACTTGTAAGACACATGGAATTGTGTCCGCTCTTAGAGTCTAGGGAAAGGAGAGTTGTAATGTTAAGACTTACTGAGGGTGTGACTGGATAAGATCCAAAGGCATTTAGTATTTTCATTTACATTTCATTTCAAGTCACTGTTCCCTTTTGTCTGTCTTCCCTTGAGCAGGAGTTCCCTGGGAAAGGGTCTTACACAACTGTCTGAGCATTCCCAGCCACTAATCCAGTTCTGGCCCAGAGCACAGAGCCTGGCATGGAGCACGTGATACCAGTAAAGTTTGTGGAATGAATGAGGGAATTAGATTTAAAAGTTTAAGTGAGTAGGAGCTGTAACTTTGCATTCAGCTTTTACAACGCTTGGTGGTTCAAGACCTATAATTTTTTCCCTTTTTAGTAGTATAGTGGCATTGGTGAACCTTTAAAAAAATGCTTCATTGAGCAAAGAGTAGCCTAGCCATCAGCTGGGAACTCCTCCATCTCGCTGCTCCATCAACAAACTGATATGTCTTTTTCTCTTTCTCCTTTCAGTGGAGAGAGGTCCTTTCTTGTAGCAAAGGCAATAGCTACAACTATGTCCTGAAGCCTGTACTACCATTATCTTCTTCTTCCTCTTCTTTTTAAATTTTTGCTTCTTTAAAACATAAAGCTTGGGGCGCCTGGATGGCTCAGTCGGTTAAGTGTCTGCCTTCGGCTCAGCCCATGATCTCGGGGTCCTGGGATCGCGCCCCAAATCGGGATCCCTGCTCTGTAAGGAGTCTGCTTCCCCCTCTCCCTCTGCTGCTCCCCCGATCGTCTGCTCATACTCTCTTCCTCTCGCTCTCAAATAAATAAAATCTTAAATAATTATAATACTAAAGCTTGGTTACCCTATGTTCTCCTGCAAATGGACCTTGGGAGCTTGTTTGGAGGTTCTAACAGGGGAGCACAGCTACTTGTATAACCTTAACCAAAGGAAGGTCCTTCTCTATCAGGGAAGGTTGTCATCTTGAACCAAATACCTAACTTCAGGGTTGGGGGAGGGGGGTGCCCATGGAGTGGTAAGGGTGGTAGGGGACATCCGCTTAGCCAGCCAGATCAGCTGAATCAACCCTGGCACTCAATGGGGTGACAGATGTCACTGTCAGATCACCCTCACATCCTTCTTTTTTAATTTTGAAGATCTAATCGGCTGTATTAAATGATTCATGAATTGGGCAGCATCCCATCTGGCTGACAGAGACGAAGTCCACTACCACCTTCATAAGAACTTACGAACTTTTGAGGCCCCTGGCTGGCTCAGTGGGAAAAACATGTGACTCTTGATCTTAGGGTTGTGTGTTCAAGCCCCACACTGGGTGTAGAGATTCCTTAAATAAAAATAAAACAAACAAACAAAACAGAACTTACAACTTTATCTCCCACCTCTTACTCTGATGTTAAACATATCCTAACTTCCCATGTTAAAAAAGCATTCCTTGACCCATACCTCCTTTTCCCCCTTATCATTATAACAGCTAATGATTCAAGGAACTTAAAATGTGTTGGGCCTGTTCTACATGTCTTGCGTTGTATCAATCCATTTAACGTTCACAATAATGTCCTGTGTATAGGGGACTATAAAAAAAAACCCCAATATTTAACTAAAAAATTTAAAGATCTAATTGGCTGTATGACAAGGATTCATGAATGGGCAGCATCCTATCCGGAAAGTAGACAGGAGCTCTGAAGAGCTGTACAGAATGGAAGGATTTTATAGGTAGAAGGACCCTGGACAAGGAAGGTAAGAGTGGATCGTTTCAGGCAAAGTTACCTTCCCATAGGGGAGGACAGGGGTCTCATCATGCAGATGACCTCACTAGAGCTGATCAGAAAATTTCAGATTTATTGGTTTAAATTCTAATTACTTTAGAGGCTAAAACTGCAATTAGGTCACATATTAAGTCTTAGTGGGGTTTATCTATCAACAGTGACTCTAATTTGAGGCCTGTTAACTCTTTTTAACAGGACCGTTACCATAAATCCCATTTTTCGGATGGGGAAAAATAAGGCACAGGGTGGCAGAGCCAGGATTACCAAACCAGGTTGATCTGGCTTTAGACTCCATCCCCTTAACTGTGATGGAGAACTTTACACAATTCATGTTGACAGATTTCATTTTATTTCTTTAGTGACCGTCAAACCTCAAGGGCTTACCAGGCACACGGTAAATACTCAGTTGTTGAATAGACGCGTTTAAAAAAAAATTCGACTAATTCGAATAATTAAAAAAAAAAACAAAAACAAAAATCGCCTCACTCTGGCTGACCTTGTAGAAACCGTGTTATCTCTCCCTCTTCCTGCCTGATTTCCCACCCAGTGAATCAGGGGAACTGGGGTGGGAGGACAGCCGGGTAGAGGAGGAGGCGAGCGCAAGTGACTAGGAACAGGGAATTGGGAGGGCAGATCTTCAGCCTCCTCCACTGGAAGATGGTACCGACTGCACCCCGTGGTGCGAAGGGTTCATTTTCCGAGCAGAGTCCAAGGTTCCCACACGGAGGCTCCCAGTGAAAGAGCTCCGGGAAGACCCGCGCCTGGGGAGGCACGCATGCAGCGCTAAGGAACCGCGTGGCCCTTCGTTCCGCTGAGCGCGGAGTAGGGCGGTGCCACCGGCAGGGGCGGAATCCCAGCCAGGTCTCGGCAAGCCCCGCCCCCGGAGCGGCGGAAGCGGACCCGTCCTCACCTCCCAGATCTGGGCGTGTCCCCGCGGGCGCACGCGCGCGCACGGCATGCTGGGAAGGCGCCCGCGCGGCGGCCATTTTGTCTTATCGGCTCCTCTTTAGAGGCGGCTTTTCGGCCTGCGAGAGGGCCAAAGGGCTTGGCGACTCTGTCGCCGGCGTTTTCTTTGGCGGGTGCCAGGGCAGGTGGGAGCAGCCGCCCGAGAAAAGCACCATGATTTCGGCCGCGCAATTGTTGGATGAGTTAATGGGCCGGGACCGAAACCTCGCCCCGGACGAGAAGCGCAGCAACGTGCGGTGGGACCACGAGAGCGTAAGTCCCGCGGGCCTTGGGTCTGTGCCCGGGCGCCGTGGGGGAGGGGAGCGGCGCAGGCTGGGGCCCGTCCGGCTGTCGGCGCGATTTGGGGCGCGGGCCGTGCGGGGTCGCGTGTCTGATCCTGTGGCGGGAGGGAGGAGCCCGCCGGGGTCCGGGGATGAGGAATGATTTGTTTTTGTTGTTGTTTTAGTATCGAGGAAGTCTGAGAGGGCCCTTGGCAGAATTGAAAAGCACCTTAAAAAGGCAGGGAAACGCGGAAAAAGATTTTATTATATCTAGCGGCTTTGGAGTTTTTAAACCTTATTATGAGATAGAGAAGAAGGCAAATTCTTCCGTTATTTGGGTTGAGCGTCGTAGACCGAAATTTCTGGAGAGGGTTAGTGGTAAAAATCGTGGCACTGTATTACTTCAAGAAAGGGTCCATTTCGACGCTTACGTGAGGAAATAAAATTTCAAGAGGTCATAACTTGGTAGGGTTTCCCGTGATGATTTACAGATACCGTTTGATAGCAGCACGTTTTAGTTAAGCTAGCTCTTGTAGATGGTTGTCATGTTTGTTTGTTTGTTTTTCACTACAAGACTCCTTTGATAAGAGTACAGGTACCTTGGTGAGCCCTGAGAAACGTGTAGAATTGTTGAATCATATTGTACACCTGAAACTAATAAGACAATTATATTTGAATGAAACAAAACTCGTTTGGTCCTTTTTACCTTATGAGTAAAGGGTAACTATAACCCCAGTTTCACAGATAAGACTTGAGAGGCTACCCAAGGTCTCTTGGCAAGTTAAGCGGCAAAACTAAACCTAATCTTTGTAGTCCTGTTCACTCACCACAATTCTGTCAGACTGACGGTCTCTGCAGATACCCGTGCATTTCAAGTGTTTTGAACATGCAGTGTTAGGTTTATGTTAGGTCTTAACCTAAAGAAGAGATGTAGATTCTAATTATACGTAGCTTGCAGTTACAGTCAAACAACGTGGTAATTTAAAGGCAGTTGCTAATCAAAATAGGTATAGTTGGACAGTAGGTTTTCTAAAAAAGTTGTTTTTTTTTTTTTTAATGTAGGTTTTGGTCAGAGTAAAATTTCTCTTTTGTAATTCAGGAAAATGAGCGGTACTAGATGAGTCCTTTCATTATCTTAAATAAGTGCCTAAGCTGTATTGGGTTGTTGCTTGATTCCAAAGTAGTATGAAGGGTAATGGTAGAATTTATTGTGTGGGGTCAAATTCACAAGTTTGTTGTTGACTTCAAGAGAGGGGAAGCTTTTTGAAAGCCTTCCCCCCTCTTCTTTCTTTTCTGACATTGGGGTTTTTCCCCTGCTTGTTAAATAGGAAGCTGAGTAACTTGCTTGTTTTGATCCTTTTTTTTTTCCTAGGCATTTGTCACTGTGAAGTCCGTTTTTCTTTTTAAAGATTTTATTTTATTTATTTGACAGTGAGAGAGAGAGATCGTAAGTAGGCAGAGAGGCAGGCAGAGAGAGAGGAGGAAGCAGGCTCCCTGCGGGGCAGAGAGCCCGATGCGGGGCTCGATCCCGGACCCCGAGATCACGACCCGAGCCGAAGGCAGCGGCTTAATCCACTGAGCCACCCAGGCGCCCCAAGTCCGTTTTTCTTTTACTACTTACGGAACTTTCCATCTTGTCTTGCAAAACAAAGAACATTACGATTTAGTTGATGTGCAGATAGGACATTTTGGACATAATGTGTTTGGGGTTAAAAAGAAAATTGCTTTTGGCTGCCTGCTTATCAACTGGAACAGTCTAAAATCTGTGCCTCCTTGGTTTTGAACATATGTTGTGAAGAAACTTTGTTTTCCTGACAGTATTATATTGCCACATTGCTTTCTATACCATGGGTTTATAGTTGGCAGTGGGACTCTGGGAATTGCAGCTTAAGTCTTCTGTCATCTCAGCCCTAATCTTTGGCTTAAGGTGTTTCTCATTGATTTTAAATTCTCGGCACTTGTCACCAAGATTCTTTATGCCTGAATGACAGATTTACTTCATTCCTGATCCGGGGATTTGAAAAAGTCAAATTACTGCTATTTCAGATTCATATCTGCTGGGGTCGGGGAAGAAGGTTGATGTTGACCTGGAACAAAGCACATGGCCTCTTCTAAATAAGACTGAATTACTCCGGGGTAAAATAAAGCTGTGGAAGCTCGTGACATCACTTCCGGGTTATTTGCATATTCTTAGGCTGTTGGTTGGTAGTGGTAAAATCCTGGGAAAAAATGGACAACCCCAACATATACTGTAAAGGTTTCAGGATCATTGAACCTGATATTTCAAATATTTTTACATTCCTGTTCTATCTGGAAATTTTTCTTTGCTACCTTCGCACTGGATGGGAAAAGCTATTTCAGCTGGGTGGGGTCCTTTTGTTTAACAATTGAAATGGAAACTTTACCGTTAGTGGTAAAGGTAGTTCTTGGTTGTCTGTGTTTGACCAACCTGTGGGATTTGTTTTAAATGCAGATTTCTCCTCTTTGCCTGAAGAGCTTCCAGTCTGTAGGCCTGAGGGACGGCCCCGGAAATCTGGGTTTTCTTTAAATGGCCTCTTACACATTCTAAAGCTTGTGTACTGTAGCTTCCTGACCCACCTGATTAGTCTTGGATTTTTAATTGTGAGCTCATAGCCCTTAAAGCTCATTTTTAAGTGAAGTATGCATCAGTGATGTAAATTACTGACCTTTCTTTTGTTTGTAGTGGATTTTATGTCATCACTATCCCCGGTGAATCTTGGAAAGTGCTGCACTGGGGTTTTACAGCATTTCCAACTTTTGTAGATTGTTATCTTGATGTGAGAGAGAGTAGTTTTCAGCTAAAGTCAGATTAGTTTTAATACCATCTCAAGGATTCATTCATACATCCTATTGCCTCGCCTATTAATATTTTACAATTTCTTGAGGTTAGTATTTTGCATTAAGCAGTTTGTTTGCTCTGCTGTTAATTCTAAACAACCACAGTAACTAGGAAAGCACCTGATTTTTAACTTCCTAGCATGAGCACCTTTCAGTTAGTGTCCACATGGGGAGATTTCAGTATTTCCTAGAGAAGGCATGAATAGCCTCTCCTTATCTAAATAGTTTAGATTGTGAGGGATACCCCTCCCCCAATTTATTTAGTTAAGAGAGGGGGAGGGGCCAACAGAGAAAATCTTAAACACTTTCCACTCCCACGCAGAGGCCGGCATTGAACACAGCGCAGAACTCCATCTCAGAACCCTAAGAGCATGGCCTGTGCTAACATCAGCAGCCTGATGCTTAACTAACTAAGCCACGCAGGTGCCCCCTGTTCTTTAAACTTCTTTGTGGGAGATTTTAAAGTTTGGTCTAGAGTTTTCATTATCTTTTATATTATATAACAGGAATTTTATAGTTCAGATTGAGGTTTTTACATGTAGATCTGAACCCAGAAATGAGATTATTTAACTGATTCTAATAATATCCAAAATGGGATTTCTTTCATAATTTATCAAATTCAAGTATGCCACCTGTTCAGTGAAGGTTTAATAATTTATGGAGGGAATTGAACTAAATGTTCTTTTCTAAAATCTTCAGAATGTTAACAGGTATTTTCACTGACACTGAAAGCTTTTTGGAAAAGAAAAGTTAAAGCTCTGGCCACACTTTTACTTGTAAACTTGGGAAACAAAAATTAGTAATTATAGTACTAATCTAGGTATTTTATTGGATAGTTTTAGTTTAGAGTCACCCAAATGTTCTTTCTGACAGAATGTAGGCATTTCTGGTCCTACTCCACAGTACGTGGTAAGTGTTGGGCTTCTCCAAGCAGCATTCTGTGTGTTTGTATGTGTACATAACTGCTGTTTCCTTTTTCTTCCCAAAATATATGCAGAAGTAGAATGAATTCTCTATGTACTCACACCTAATGCAACGTTACCAAAACGTTGCCAGTGTTATTATTTCTATATTCCCTATCCTTTCCTTTATTTTGAAGCAGTTCTATCATTTAAGCTTTAGGTACATTATTATGTATCTTTAAAATATAAGAACTTCAAGAAAGCATAACCACAATATTACCATCACATTGAAAATATTAAGGTATTTATTTAATATTTATTTGATCACTTTAGGAAAGATGTATCATTAGAGTTGATTTCTTCACAAGGGGAGAAAGTATTTTAAATTAGTAATAGTGCTTCATTGTTTTATGAAATATGCTTAATTTTCTCATCTTTTCTCTCTCCTTTTTAAAAAGGGATTTATTTATTTTGGGGAGAGGGAGAGAGTCTTAAAGCAGACCCCATGCTGAGCACAGCACTGGGCTCCATCTCATGACCCTGAGATCACCACCTGAGTGGAAACCAAGAGTCAGCTATGTAACTGGATGTAATCATCCAGGTGCCCCAGTTTTCTCATTTCTTATTTGTAACTTGGGGGAATTTCATGTATTCATTTATTCAACAAAAATGTAGCAATGTAATAGTATGGATATGGCAGTTGGCCAGAGAGAACCATTAGTCTGGTGGCAAATGTAAAGGACTAAACATGCTTTTGTAACATAATTTGGTACATGCCATAGTAGGACATGTGTAGGGTCTAGAAAAGAACACATGAGAGGGACATCTAATAAGCTAGACTGGGGTACTTGGGAAAGGCCTCTTAAAGTGGCCCTTCAATACTGGGACCTGAAGGATTAATAGGAATTGGCCTCAGGGAGTGGGAGAGAAGACAGATGTTAGTTACCAGGGGCTGGAAAAAAATCTTAGGCCTGAAAAATTGTGAATAGTATTATAGCTGGAGCCTGTGTTCATTTTTTGTTTTTTTTTGTGTGTGTGTGTTTTAAGATTTTATTTATTTGACAGAGATCACAAGTAGGCAGAGAGGCAGGCAGAGAGAGAGGGGGAAGCAGGCTCCTCGCTGAGCAGAGAGCCGGATGCGGGGCTCGATCCCAGGACCCTGAGATCGTGACCTGAGCCGAAGACAGGGGCTTAACCCACTGGGCCACCCAGGTGCCCCTCATGTTCATTTTTTTTTTTTTTTAATATTTTATTTATTTGACAGACAGAGATCACAAGTAGGCAGAGAGGCAGGCAGAGAGAGAGGAGGAAGCAGGCTCCCCATGGAGCAGAGAGCCCGATGCGGGACTCGATCCCAGGACCCCGGGATCATGACCTGAGCCGAAGGCAGAGGCTTTAACCCACTGAGCCACCCAGGCACCCTCATGTTCATTTTTTGTTGAGGAAGGGAACATGTTGATAAATGGGCAGGAATCTGGTTTTGAATGGTTTTTATAAGCCTTGTTAAAAGTTGGGACTTGGGACGCCTGGGTGGCTCAGTCCATTAATTGCCTACCTTAGGCTCTCAGGTCATGATTCCAGGTCCTGGGATCCAGTGCCATGACTTGCTCCTTGCTCAGTTGGGAGCCTGCTTTGCCCTCTACCTGCCACTCCCCCTGCTTGTGCTCTCCTGCTCATGCTCTCTGACAAATAGAATCTTTAAAAAAAAATTTAAAAAAAGATTGGGACTAAAATTACATTGGGAAACAATTGAAGGTTTCTAAGCAGATCGAGTATCAGATGGACTGTTGCCAACATGATGAATTTTAAATTCCAATATTTAGATGACCAGAAATAGAAATTGAATAAATTCTTTTTATGATTTGTTTATAAAATGGACTTACTTGTGGAACAAAAAAATGTATCCAAGGTTGTTAGTAACTTAGAATACCAAAGAAACTCATAGTTGTCTATAAAGACATTTACATGTCCATTAATAACTTGAAGGCTTTATTTGTAAATAATAACTAGCTGGCCTGTTGGGGTGAGAAACAACTAGGAATTCAGCTGACTTAGGAAAAGCAGTTCAAAAATAATGCAGATGGCTTTGAAAATATTTGATTAGCTCAAGGAAGAATTCTCTTACTGTTTTTTTTTTTTTTTTAAAGATTTTTATTTATTCATTTGACAGAGATCACAAGTAGGCAGAGAGGCAGGCAGAGAGAGAGGAAGGGAAGCAGGCTCCCTGCGGAGCAGAGAGCCCGATGCGGGGCTCGATCCCAGGACCCTGAGACCATGACCTGAGCCGAAGGCAGTGGCTTAATCCACTGAGCCACCCAGGCGCCCCAGAATTCTCTTACTGTTTGATTCAAGCGGGTGTAGAAAAAAAATCAGGTATTCTTAAGGTACTTTTGTGATCAGAAGTGGTCTAAATGGATGAACAGAGTTGATTTGATTGTGCCTTGAAGAAGTGAATGTTAAATACTAAAAAAAAGGATTGTTTTTATTAAGGTGGATGTCTCAGCATATTTTGAGTTAAAATACTTACACTTGCTTAAGTCTCCCAGCTTGTGTGTTAAGTCTTCTTTGCATTAAATAATGTTCTTTCCTTTAAAGATTGACTCCAGTGCTCGCTTCGGCAGCACATATACTAAAGATTGACTCCATTAATATATTGGAAATTGATTTGTTTTCCCTCTGAGTTTAACACCATTAAAATTATTTTTTTCCCAAAGGAGACATGCTTGCTGTAAAAAATTAAAATTTAACTTAGAAATAAACAGTAAGGGGCACCTGGGTGGCTCAGGGGGTTAAGCCTCTGCCCTCTGCTCGGGTCATGATCTCAGGGTCCTGGGATCGAGCCCCACATCAGGCTCTCTGCTCAGCAGGGAGCCTGCCCTCTCTCTCTGCCTGCCTCTCTTCCTACTTGTGATCGGTCTGTCAAATAAATAGAATCTTAAAAAAAAAATTAAAAACAAAACAAAACAGTAAGTCTGTTCTTGCCTCCCCTCCTCATTGCCAAATTCCTCTGTTCCTAAAAACTTATGCATATACACGTTAAGTGAAAGTTATAGGTAGCTTAATGTAATAATATACATAAATGTATATTTAACAACTTTCATTTCCTATTGTGGCATCTTTCCTTGTTGGTGCATATAAATCGACCTCAGTTGGTAGAGCATGTGACTCTTGATCTTGGGTTGTGAGTTCGAGCTCCACGTTGGGTATAGAGATTACTTAAAAATAAATTTTTTTGGAAGATTTTATTTATTATTTGACAGATCACAAGTAGGCAGAGAGACAGGCAGAGAAGGGGGCGGGAGCAGGCTCCCTGCCAAGCAGAGAGCTGGATGCAGGGCTGGATCCCAGGACCCTGAGACCATGACGTGAACTGAAGGCAGAGGCTTAACCCACTGGGCCATCCAGGCCCTAACAATAAAAAAATTAAAATGGGGGGCGTCTGGGTGGCTCAGTCTGTTAAGCATCTGCCATCGGGTGCGTCATAACCCCAGGGTCCCAGGTTGGAGCCCTGCATCAAGCTCCCTGCTCAGCAGGGAGGCTGCTTCTCTCTCCTCCTTTGCCTGCCCCTCCCCCAACCTGTGTGCTTGTGCTTGCTCTCTCAAGTAAATAAAGTCTAAAAAATAAAAAAACATAAAAGATAATAAATCTACTTTAGTTTTTTAAACATTTTGTTCTCTAGGGGATATATAGAGTATATTTCATTCTTTTTCCATTACCAGCCAGGCTGCAGTGAACATTCTGGTACATAAAGCTGAGTCACTTGTAGGATGGGTTCCTAGAAGGGTAATGGCTAAGGTGAATGCACTTTTTACATTTTGATGATGCTGCCAAATTGTCCCACAGCCCTCTAGTATTGTTTAGAATGCCATTTTCCGGGTACTGTTTCACAGGCCAGATAATTGTTTTAATTTTTGACAAATTGGCTTTGTTTAATATGGTAGTAATTTGCTGCTAAAATTTTGAGTCAGATTTCTAAGATTGATTGTATTTCTGCTTTCTCTTCTCTGGTAGTGGATTCACTAAAGGATGCTATTGAGATGGAACTCTTGTCAGTAGTGTTGCCTTAGATTTATCAAGAGGATAAATCTCAGGAATTCGGGCCCTACCCCACTCCCTAGGTATCTGCCCCTCCCACCTTTGGTTATCAGACTGTTAACTCCATGATGGCTATTTGGTGAAGACTTGCTGAGTAAGACAGTAGTGTTTATTTTTTTTAAAGATTTTATTTATTTCTTTGACAGAGAGATCACAGGTAGGCAGAGGGCAGAGCCACCCAGGCGCCCCTAAAAGACAGTTTAAAAGATCCTTAGTCCCTGGGGAGGGTTAAAGAAGCAGTCTAAGTAGCTAGAGTTTAATGGGTAGAGTAATATTTTGGTGTGCCATTGTGTTACAGTAGTATTTTAAGGAGAGTTGAAGAGTGGAAAGGGGATATAGATCCAGATTGAGAAAGGGGGGTTCTAATCTGGATTCCGTAAATAGCTAGATATCCTTGGGGCAGGTCATTTGTTCTCCCTTATCTCACATGGGGTGATTGGACCAAATTTTAAGAAGCACATGTTTTGCCCATGGGCAGTCATGTCTTACTTGGTGTATATACTACCTAAAACCATTTTTTAAAAAGTAGCTTGAGTAGTGGTGTAAAAATCAGACAAATTTTCCCCTCTCTCCCAGTGTAATAAACATAATTTAAGTGTTAAAATCTCACTGTGAAATACTATCTTTTTTTTTTTTTTTATACACGGAAAACCAGGCAGTTAAAGTCTGTAGTTCACAGTGGGTGTCAGCCAAGATTCAAACTCTGCGCTGTGTTGTCTCTCCAAGCATACCTTGTTTTACACTTGGCCATTTCATACTGGGTTAGGTCTTTTTCACATGTTTTCCTTATGCCTAGAATGTTTTGCAGTCTTTCTACTTCTGAATTTAAGAACCAGTTCAAGCCTCATCACCTGTGATGACCTGGCATTCCTGACTAAAATCACTTCTGTATCTAGTGTTGGATGTGTATTCTTTTTTTTTTTTTTTTTTTCAAGATTTTATTTATTTATTTGACAGACAGAGATCACAAGTAGGCAGAGAGAGAGAGGAGGAAGCAGGCTCCCTGCGGAGCAGAGAGCCCGATGTGGGGCTCGATCCCAGCACCCTGGGATCATGACCCGAGCCGAAGGCAGAGGCCCCAACCCAATGAGCCACCCAGGCGCCCCTGGATGTGTATTCTAACACTCTTGTTTTTTGTTCTTGACTTCTGTTAGACTGTGGTCTTCTTGAGAAGTTGATTTTTCTCAGTCTTGGATTTCCTGCACTGTTCTTAGCACATAGTGTTAAGTGATTGTTGAAGTGCCATTTTCTACCTTTTAAAATTAAAATGTCACTTAAAATTAAATGCCACTTTATTTTTTAAGGTTGTTTTAAAAATTCATTTAATCACTACACCCAGTGTGGGGCTCAAATTCACCACGGCAAGATCAAGAAACAGTTGCATGCTCCGTGGACTGAGCCAACCAGGTGCCCATAAGTGCCACTCTTTCTCTCTCTATATTTATTACTTAAGATATTTTTTATTTACTAGAGAGAGAATGAGCAAGGGGGAGGGGCAGAGGGAGAGGGAGAAGCCGACTCCCCGCTGAGCAGGGAGCCCCATTCAGGACTCCGTCCCAGGACCCTGAGATCATGACCTGAGTCCAAGGCAGATGCTTAACTGACTGAGCCACCCAGGCCTCTCCTAAGGGCCACTTTAAATTAAAATCATATGCGGTACTTACTAGATTTGAGAGTGTGTTCATTTTATTTTTTTTTTGAAATTTAATTTAAAAACTGACAGTACATTTGAAGTTTTGACCAGTTAGAATCTACGTTTGTCTATTTTTTAACGTGGGGCTTGAACTCATGGTCCTGAAATAAGGAGTCCCATGCTCCACCAACTGAGTCAGGCAGGTGCCCCTCAGAATCTGCTGGGTTTTTTTTTTAGAAAGTCTTATTTGTATGAATAAGGCTTAAGTTTTATAGTAAAACTACATAGCTGTGGGAAATCACAAGTATTTTAGTTTTTAAAATTTAAAAATTTTAAATTTAAGAAAACAAATACCAGTTTATGACAAATCTTGTAGCTAGTAGTAATCACAAGTGTTAGAGAAAAACCACACATATGGTAAAGTGCAAACTCAGATCTGGTCAGTTTGATTTCAGTGAAAAATATTATTAAAACCAAGCTTCAATAAGTACTATACTGATAATTTTAAGAATTATATGAATTCCAAAAGAATTATATGATTTCCTTCCTAGAAAAAGTTTGTATTGGCTTATATTTTAGAGTCAGGAGAGGGACCATGGAGGTGTTTGCTCTTTTTGTTATTTTATTTAATTTTTAAAATTTTTTATATTTTATCTTTTTAAGATTTTATCCACAAGCAGGAAGAGTGTATGGGGGGAGAAACAGGCCTCCTGCTGAGCAGAGAGCCCGCTGTAGGGCTTGATCCCAGGACCCTGGACTCATGACCTAAGCCAAAGGCAGATGCCTAACAACTGAGCCTGGCACCCAGGCGTCCCTCTTGTTTTTTTAAAGATTTTATTTTATTTTTCTTTAAGTAACGTCTGCAGCCAATATGGGATTGGAACTCAAAACCCCGAGATCAAGAGTTGCATGACGGAGTTACAGACGGAGCCAGCCAGGCGCCCCTACTTTGTTTTAATGATGAGCCTTTTTTGAGGATCATAGAGATTGACTCAGTTTAAACAAAGAATAGTAGTCTTATGTTTTATTAGTTAAGATGATAAATAGAGGGGCGCCTGGGTGGCTCAGTGGGTTGGGCCTCTACCTTCGGCTCAGGTCCTGATCTCAGGGTCCTGGGATTGAGACCCGCATCGGGCTCTCTGCTCAGCAGGGAGCCTGCTTCCTCCTGTCTCTCTCTGCCTGCCTCTCTGCCTACTTGTGATATCTCTCTCTGTCAAATAAATAAATAAAATCTTAAAAAAAAAAAAGATGATAAATGAAAAATTCTGTTAAAAACAAAAAAGATGCACAGTAGTAAAATTTGTTCTTCTGGTTCTCTTTGCTAAGTGGGGAGAGTGATGATTAAAAGTAGTACTAGGAAATACTGGTGCCTCTGTCCTGCATTTTTTACTGAACTCTGGGAGTTGGAAGGTCATTAATATAACTAATGTGGTTTAACAAAAAAAATTGTTCTTATTTGGTTGAAAGATGAAGGTTAAGAAATGAAAAAATAGTAGTTTGGCACCCTTTTCCAATACAGTTTTAAAGCTGAACAATTTTTAAAAGTTAAGTACCTTTGTTTTTCTTCACTAGGTTTGTAAATATTATCTCTGTGGTTTTTGTCCTGCGGAATTATTCACAAACACTCGTTCTGATCTAGGTAAGTGAATTTTCTTTGTAGCTTTTATCAAATTATGATTTAAAATAAAAACTGGTACTTTATAAATTCCAAAAAGTTTTCTCTTAAATAAGGTTTGTTGATAAAATAATTTCTTTCTTGGCTTAGATTTTTGAACATATTTTAATAAATGCCAGTGTAGTTAAACATGGTGGCTTAAGTGAACATACATGTCTATTTCTACTCCCTCCGAAAACGCTCCACTAAAATGAAAATTTAAAAACAAAAAAGGTGTAAACAGAAGAGGAGATAACAATTAGCGATATCAACTGAAGTTTTGGAAGATGACAAGTGGATGGAAGAGTAGCAGCAAACTCAACAGAGCAGAACAGCCTCTACCCTAAAAGCCTGCAGAATGGGATATTAAAAGGAAATGTTTGATCAGCAGAACCCTGGACAGGTTCAGCATTTGGAGGTACCAGGTATCATAGCAGAGTTGAGTCATGGGCTAAAAATGAAAGATTAGTCTAGTTAGGGTCTCTCACCTGTGACATTTGATATTTTGAGCTGGATATTTTTGTTTTAGGGGGCTATCCTTTGTATTGTAGAACGTTTAGTAGTATTCCTGGCCTCTACCCACTAGATGCCAGTGGCACCCTTCAACTGTGACAGCTAAAACATCTTCACCTAAAAAGACATTGCCATGTGTCCCTGGAGGAACTCTTAAAACTTGTGCATCTGGTAATTTTCTGTCGTCCCTCCCGCCCCCCGCACCCCAGAAGACACGAGGGGGTTCTTTTCTGGAGAAATTGGACCTGTAAGACTGTAGTTCGATCTGAACCACAGAATGCAAAACAAAACAAAAACCAGTGACTTTCTTCTCCTAAGGATGGTACATAATTAGTATCATTCTAGAAACATAAAAGAGAAGTTAATTATTTTAAGCACAGTGCTTGCCCTAGAGCCTTAGAAGCACATTAGGGCTGGACGAATCTAGCTGTTGGGATTCCAGACACAGCACAGGGCAGTAATGAGTAAAAATGAGACTTATTAAGAGAGTTAAGTCTATATTCTTAATAGTGGGGTTTTCCCATTCCCTTCCTCTGCCCTGTTCCTAGAAGGATACAGCCAGATGTTTTTCCCCAGGCAGAAGAGAAGAGGATTCTTTAGAGAAAGTGAACAGTTCCAGAGAAATGATCTAAGGTACTGACCCTTGGGGAATCTCCTAAAAGAATTTTGCTGCCTGATTTTCCTGTGGTGAAGCCCATTAGTTGCCATACCCTGCCTATGCATACCAACTTCCAGTTAGATTTTGGAAGTATTTGCCAGCCAAGGAATACCAGTTAGACACAAAGAAAACCTTCAACACAACAGATTAAGGAAACCAACTGGGATGGGGGGAGTTTAGTGGAATTAGAGATAATGGGAAAAGCAGAAGAAAAGATACTTTGTTGTTGTTGTTTCAAGTAAGCTTTATACCCAATAGGGGAATTCACAACCCTGAGATCAGGAGTTACATGTTTTATTGACTGAGCCAGCCCGGTGCCCTAAAATACTAAAAGTCTTAACTAAATTTAGTATCCTCAGAGAAATAAGAGCGGATATAAGGAATAGGATGCTGTATAAAAAGGGAGCTTTCGAAAAACCAAAAAGAGCTCTTGGAAATTAGGACTGAAGAAATGTGAAATAAAAATCGGTGTAAAGGTTTGAGAATAAAATCAAGGAAATTTGCTGGAATGTTGGGTGATCAAACAGAAAAGATTAAAATTTGAAAAAATTACATCAGTACAACATTAATTAGGAGTTCTAGAGAAGGCAGAAGGGAGGAAAATAAAGATTTTGCAATACTGAGGGGTGGTAGTCCATAGATTGAGTGGGTCCTTCAAATGCTCACAGCACACTGGATGAAAAAAGATCCGTTCAAAGGCACCATTAAAAAACTACCGAAGTTTCAGAATGGTGGGAGTGGAGTCGGGACACACAGGATTATGAATCAGAATGGCCTCAGATTTGTCAGTAACACCACCAGAAGCTTGAAGACTTTGGGAGATAAACCCTCAGGATTCTGAGTGAAAAAATAATTTTCCTAGGTTAGCTTTATAACCAAACTCCAAAGTATGAGAGTGAAAAAAGACATTTTCAGACATGTAAGATCTCAAAAAATTTATCTCCCATGATTCTTTTCTCTGGAAATGCTACCAACACATGGGTATAAAACCAAGGAGAAAAACAAGAGATCCAGTAAACTGCATTCAATACAGACCAGAAAAGGGACCTCTCAGAATGACAACCATTATTAGTGAGCTTAGAAAACCAGTAGCCTAGATTGAAGCAGAAAGAAAGCTCAGGGGCAAAACTGAAGCTGACTATCTGATAGATTTGCAATCTTGAGAGAATTTCTGTAGCTGACTAAAAGTGTTGGAGAAGAGTTCAGAAATACAGAAATCTAAACAAATGAAAAGAATTCCAACAGAAATGTGAAATATATCTTAAGTCATCATAATGGCCCTTTTGTTTGGCTCAGCGGGTAACAATACTTGCATAGTCAAAATGTAAAGTGTTTATTTAACCTAAGAAATTTTGATGTCTAAGATAAATTAAGAAAAAGCAAACTAGTTTAGAAATATGAAAATAAATTCCAGAAGGCATAGGTGACAATTGGTTGCCTTCTGGAGTTAGGAAGGAGTAGGTCCTTGAGCATTCTTGTACTATTTGGCTTCATTTGCAGATACCCCAGATTAGTAAAAGATGAGTGGTTCACCTTCCTCACAGTTTCATTGGGTGGCAGAGGATACAGTTTCTCTTTTTTCAACTTCCTCTTCTTTTTTCTTCTCTTTCCTTACTATATAGTTGCTCTCTGTTATACTGATCTTGAAGATTAAGGAGAACAATTTTCATGTGTTTACTTGGGCACATTACTTTGTGATTCATTAGGCTCAGTTTAGGTGTGTACAGACTATTTTGTGATGAAATGGGTCTTGTTTTCCTTTTTTTTAAGAACTTCCTTTAGTTTTGGCGAGAGAAAAGATGGTTAACATCACCAGTAATTTATACATTCATATTTTTCATCTTTTTTTTCAGGTCCATGTGAAAAAATTCATGATGAAAATCTTCGAAAACAGTAAGTTATCTTTTTTGGTCATTTCCCTGAACTTCTTTGTCATTCTTTGGTTTAGGGGACAAGGATTGAAGAAGTATTGAAATTAATATAAAATGAATGTCTTGCCGAGGTTCTGTTCATTAGTTGGGATGGTAGAAAGTCATAGCTTCAAAAATGATATGATTAGCTACCTTATAAGTGCATATTTTATGCTTAAGTACTACTGTATCCTAAGCTTTTTTCTGTATCATGTTTTATTTTTTTTTCTCCTCATAGTCCTGATTTTATAAATGAGACTTGTCCTGGGGCCAGGATCACAGATCCAGTATTGTGATAGAACTGGTGTTGAAGCACCTAGCTTTGCCTTATTGTAAAGTCCATGCTGTTAACCAGACATAATGCTAAGTACTTGTCTTCTCTTCACCAGGATGAGAGACTAGAAATTGACTTTTTCTTTCTTTCTTTTTTTTTTTTTTTAAGATTTTATTTATTTATTTGATAGAAACACAGCAGGAGAGGGAGCACAAGCAGGGGGAGCAGGAAGGGGAGAAGCAGGCTTTCCACAGAGCAGAGAGCCTGGTGTGGGGCTTGATCCCCGGACCCTGGGATCATGACCTGAGCTAAAGGTAGATGCTTAACCACTGAGCCACCCAGGTGCCCCTAGAAATTGACTTCTTACGTATGGGTTTACTCTTCAGAGTGAATGCAGCAGTTTATAAGATTAGTTAAGACAGAATATGTGACTTATAATGGCTAAAGATTTGGAAAGAAAGTAATGCTTATTAATTTTTATTCTTAACCAGGTATGAGAAGAGTTCTCGTTTTATGAAGGTTGGCTATGAGAGAGATTTTCTGCGATACCTACAGAGCTTACTTGCGGAAGTAGAACGTAGAATTAGACGAGGCCATGCTCGTTTGGCATTATCTCAAAACCAGCAGTCCTCTGGGGTGCGTATGAAATTAATTTGTAGTCTTTGTAAGGTGTCCTTACTCTTGACACCCACAGACCTCCCTAGTATTGAAACTTGTGGTCAAGTTCATTAATTTATAGCCTTTTTTTTTAAATTAAGATTTTATTTATTTGACAGACAGAGATCACAAGTAGGCAGAGAGGCAGGGAGAGAGAGGAGGAAGCAGGCTCCCCACCGAGCAGAGAGCCAGATGCAGGGTTCGATCCCAGGACCCTGGGATCATGACCTGAGCTGAAGGCAGAGGCTTTAACCCACTGAGCCACCCAGGCGTCCCTTTTTCAGTCTTTATTAATAGTATTCATTTTGCTACTCGTTAAGATTTTTCTCATTATCCATAATGGACAAAATATGTAATTGAGTAGCAGAAATTGAAGGTAATTATTCTTGTGACTCAATATTTTAACTATTAAATACAGATCTTATGTATGGTATGTGAGAGCTTGAATATTTTTTACTTACTCATAATACATTTTATTTAATTAATTAATTTAATTTATTTGACAGATCACAAGTAGGCAGAGAGGTTGGAAGAAGGGGAGGGGGAAGCAGGCCCCCCGCTGAGCAGAGAGCCCAATGGGGGGCACGACAGGACCCCAGGGTCATGACCTGAGTGGAAGGCAGAGGCCCCACCCACTCAGCCACCCAGGCGCCCCACTGATAATACATTTTGTTATCTCTTAATAGGCGGCTGGCCCAACAGGCAAAAATGAAGAAAAAATTCAGGTTCTGACAGATAAAATTGATGTACTTCTACAGCAGGTAAGAGTTGTGTACATTAATAACAAGATATTTGGCATGGACACTTAACCAAAGATAAAAGGTGGTAAATTTGTATATGTAAAGGTGCTCACAATCATTAGTCATTTAGGGAAACACAAGTTAAAACCACAATGAGATACTTATGTATGTCTGTCAGAATGGCTACAATTAAAAAGACCACATACCAAGTGTTAATGAAGATGTGGGCAAACTGGAACTAACCTACACTGCTGGTGGAAAATAAAATGGTATAACCACTTTGGAAAATTGTAGGTTTCTTTTTTCTTTTTTTTAATTAAGATTTTATTTATTTATTTGACAGAAATCACAAGTGGGGGGTAGGAGAGGTGGAAGTAGGCTCCCTGTAGGGAGCCTGATGCAGGGCTTGGTCCCAGGCCCCAGAGATCATGACCCAAGCTGAAGGCAGAGGCTTAACCCACTGAGCCACCTAGGTGCCCCAGTACAAAGACAAGTGTCTTTTTTTTTTTTTTTTTTTTAAGATTTTATTTATTTATTTGACCGATCACAAGTAGGTAGAGAGGCAGGCAGAGGGGGAGGGGGAAGCAGGCTCCCTACTGAGCAGAGAGGCCCATGCGAGTGAGGGGCACTGGGCTCGATTCCAAGATCTTGCTATCATGACCTGAGCCAAAGGCAGAGGCTTTAACGCACTGAGCCACCCAGGCGCACCATAGGTTTCTTAAAAAGTTAAAAAAAGATCCACCAAGAGTCACTGCAGTCCTAGATAGTGACCCAAGAGAAACAAAAGCATATGTTTACAGAGTTGTATTACCAGTGTTCATAACGGCTTTGTTCGTAGTTGGCAAAATCCCTAAATTGGAACCAGCTCAAACATCTATCAGTTAAGTGAATGGATAAATGCTGTGATGTATCCGTGCAGTAGAGTACTGCTCAGTAATAAAATGAATCAACAACATGGATCACTGTGGGTGAATCTTAAGATAATTAGGCTGAATGAAAGAAGCCAGACTAAAATAAGTACATAATGCCGTTTATATAGAGTCCTAGAAAATGTAAACTGATCTGTAGGGAGAGCAGATCCATGATCTGGGCAGAGGTACTACGAAGGAAATTTGGGGTAATGGATGTGTTATCTGGATGAGGGTGTTAGTTTCGTGGTTGTCAAAACTTCCTCAGATTTTAAACCTTAAAAATATGCAGTTCATTGCATGTCAGATCTACTTTCTTAATGTTTTAAGAAAATCAAAAGGGTACATTTAACACAAAGAGGCTTCAATAAACAAAACCAAAAGACCCAAAACAACCATGAAATGGTAATGAAGCTTGGGGAAGAACAGAAGAATGGTTTGGTTAAAAAGGAGTCTTGACTGCTTTGCCTCCTTTTTTTTTTTTCTTTTTTTTTTTTAATCTGCCTTAGATTGAAGAATTAGGATCTGAAGGAAAAGTAGAAGAAGCCCAGGGGATGATGAAATTAGTTGAACAGCTAAAAGAAGAGAGGGAATTGCTTAGGTCCACAACCTCGGTGAGTAGCAGCCTCATTTTGATTTATCCAGGCTGTTCACTGTGAATACTAGGACCTATTCCTAGTTGAGAGTTCTAGTGAACAGTTTTCTAATGTCCTAAATCAAGAGTTTGCAAACTATCTTAAAGGATACGCAGTAAATACTTAAGGTTTGTAGGCCACAAGGTCCCTGGCCGATTCCAAGCTCTGCCTTTATATTACGAAAGCAGCTTTTTTTTTTTTTTTTTTTTAAAGATTTTATTTATTTATTTGACAGACAGAGACCACAAGTAGGCAGAGAGGCAGGCAGAGAGAGAGAGAGAGGAGGAAGCAGGCTGCCCGCAGAGCAGAGAGCCCGATGCGGGGCTCGATCCCAGAACCCTGGGATCATGACCTGAGCGGAAGGCAGAGGCTTTAACCCACTGAGCCACCCAGGCGCCCCGCAGCTTTCGATAATGCATAAACAAAAGGATATGGCTGTGTTCCAATAAAACTTTATTTACAAAAACAAGCTTCTAGCTGCTGCATGCCAACCCATGCCTAAGAACATGAGTATTCACTGGGGCCTGGGTTGGTCAGTTCATCTCTCTCTCTCTCTCGCTTTCTCCTTTCTCTCTTCCTTTCTTATTTTTTAAATTTTTTATTACTTGAGAGGGAGAGAGAACATGAATGGAGAGAGGGGCAGAGGGAGAGGGAGAAGCAGATTCTCTGCTGAGCAGGGAGCTCAACATGTGGCTCTCCTAGGACCCTGGGATCATGACCTGAGCCGGAGACAGACACTTAACTGACTGAGCCACCCGGGCGCCCCTAGATTTATTTGTTTTTAGAGAGAGAACATGGGTGTAAGTGGGGAAAGAGGGAGAGAAGCAGATACCCTGGGAGTGGGGAGCCCAGTTTGTGGCTCAATCCCATGACCCTGAGATCATGGAAATGACACGACTGACTGAGCCACCTAGGTACCCCTTAACTTTTTATTATGATAAATTAGCCCATTAGCTTAATTTTAAGCCCTTAGCTCAAAATTGGTATACTCTTCGACTTTTTTATATTAATTAGAGAATGTAATACTCAGGTTTTGGATATTGATGGTAGAATGTAATTGGCCATTGGTTCCCAGATATTGAATAGGATATATACAGATTATGCTCAGTAAGTTCTGTTCCCTAAGCATTTTAGGGTTAAACAAAAAAAAATTTTTTTTATAGATTTTATTTATTTATTTGACAGAGACACTGAGAGAGGGAGCACAAGCGGGGGTTGGGGGGTGAGAGAGGAAGAAGCAGGCTTCCCGCTGAGCAGGGAGCCTGATGCAGGACTCAGTCCCAGGACCCTGGGATCATGGCCTGAGCCGAAGGCAGACGCTTAACTGACTGAGCCACCCAGGTCCCCCAGACAGAATTTTTTTAAAGTAAGTTCTGTTCCCATTTTAGGCTTGAACTTAAAACCGAGATCAAGAGTTACATGCTCTACTGACTCGCTAGCTAGGCATGCCTTGAAAAATATTTTTAATGTGGAGGCCACACTTTTAGTCTGTTGAAACTAAGAAATGAATTGGGACTAGAATAGGTAGCTTTCTGAAAGGTAGTTAACATTTTTCAAGGTGGTGTGTACATTTCATTGATTATAGTTGAGTGATGGGATCTCAGTCCTTCCTTGGGATACGGAAAATTTGTTGCTGTTGCCTTTGTTTCCCTGCTCTAAAAGTTTACCAGTTGCTTCTTAGGGCTTTGGGGAAATTCACAAAATTTGAAAACTATTTTAGATTGTAAGTACTTTGTTGGATTTTGTTTCTGCTTTTTTTCTCAAATACTCTTATAATAACTGATTTATCATTTCAGACAATTGAAAGTTTTGCTGCCCAAGAAAAACAAATGGAAGTTTGTGAAGTGTGTGGAGCCTTTTTGATAGTAGGAGATGCCCAGTCCCGCGTAGATGACCATTTGATGGGAAAGCAGCACATGGGCTATGCCAAAATTAAAGCTACTGTAGAAGAATTAAAAGTAAGCTGCTTGCAAGCATGCACTTTAGCCACGGCTAATACTCTCATTTTAGTATGGCCAGAAATTGATCACATAGACACATAAGCCTCTTGTTGATACTTTGCTTGTTTGTGTTATTTGAAAGTATGATAATCCCTATAAAATTTTGCTGTTCATCAGATTATCATAGGGCTTTATTTTCTTCACTTTTTTTGTGCCAGGAATTTGGGAGAAACACTATCCCTGAGGGCTTAGCCAAGTAACATTATCTTACATACAGACATGGTTTTGGAATTTCTGCATTTTTCTTTCAGGGCATCAAGTTCCGTACATTGATCTACACATGCTTTGCATTTGGTAATCATTGTTTGCTAGTGTCTTTGAGTGTAGTTCTATAAAAATCTAACTTGATTTGTTTTAGGAAAAGTTAAGGAAAAGAACTGAAGAACCTGATCGTGATGAGCGTTTAAAAAAGGAGAAGCAAGAACGGGAAGAAAGAGAAAAAGAACGGGAGAGAGAAAGAGAAGAAAGAGAAAGGAAAAGACGGAGAGAAGAGGAAGAAAGAGAGAAAGAAAGGGCTAGAGACAGAGAAAGAAGAAAGAGAAGTCGTTCACGGAGTCGGCATTCAAGCCGAACCTCAGACCGAAGATGCAGCAGGTCTCGGGACCACAAAAGATCACGAAGTAGAGAAAGAAGGCGAAGCAGGTACGTGGAACAGACGAGGCGATGCCTTGCACGTAGTGAGTGTGCAGTATGCAGTAGCGGTTGCTAGCATACGTGTTCTTTTCTTGGTCCTTGGGAAGCCCTTAAGTATTGTCAGGCACTAGGATGGATTATGAGAGAGGAATCAGTGAGCCAGGCCACCTTCAAGGCAACCTCTGCTATTTTCCACCAGTCTAAGGAGGTTTGATGCACTCTTCTAGGAAGTACGTGTTACCATATGGTCTCTTTAAGCGCATCTCTTCTCACTGATCTAAGAAGGCATTTAAATTATAAGTTATTTTGGTAAAATTACCTACTTTTGCTTTGGATGACATCACACAGAATATAAGAACTAAAGTGCTTTATAACCAATTCTTTAAAAATGCGAAAAATGAAATCCATTTTACGGTTTGTTTGTTTGTTTGTTTATTTATTTATTTGACAGCGATCACAAGTAGGCAGAGCAGCAGGCAGAGGGAGAGGGGGAAGCAGGCTCCCGCTGAACAGAGAGCCCGATGCAGGACTTGATCCAGGACCCTGAGATCATGACCTGAGCCAAAGACAGAGCTTAACCCACTAAGCCACCCAGCCCACGCCCTCAATGCCCCCCCCGTTTTACTGTTTTAAAGTTGGGATTGAAGAGTCTTAAAGAATGTGGTGATGGGGCACATGAATGGCTCAATCGGTTAAGCATCTGAATCTTGATTTCAGCTCAGGTCATGAGCTCAGGGGCACGAGATTGAGCCCTGCAGTGGGTTCTATGCTGGGTGTGGAGCCTGCATAATACCCGCCACCCCCTAACCCTGTTTTTGCTCACCCGTCCTCTCTCAAAAAAAAAAAGGCATGATGGTGATTATCTTAGCATTATTTGAAAAATTGAAGTTAGATTTTTTTTCTTCTTTTAAGATTTTTATTCATTTGACAGACAAACAAGATAGGGAACACAAGCAGGGAGACTGGGAGAGGGAGAAGCAGGCTCCCCACCGAGCAGGGAGCCTTATGGGAGGCTTGATCCCAGGACTCTGAGATCATGACCTGCTGAAGGCAGACGCTTAATGACTGAGCCATCCAGGCACCCCAAAGTTAGATGTTCAATAATTTCCAATTCTTAAGTTTTCTACTGTAGATATGTATTAGTAGTGGCTTCTACTCATTTGCCTTTTAAGGGTAAGTTTTGCTTAACTTGTTAATTATTGAACAGTGTATAATCTGTGTAAGGTTTTTTCTCATTGTAATGTCGGCTGAAGTTGCTTTCCTTTTGTTTCCCACTGTGAAGAAGTAGAGATCGACGAAGAAGCAGAAGCCATGATAGATCAGAAAGAAAGCATAGATCTCGTAGTCGGGATCGAAGAAGATCAAAAAGCCGGGATCGAAAGTCCTATAAGCACAGGAGCAAAAGTCGGGACAGAGAACAAGATAGAAAATCCAGGGAGAAAGGTTAGTTTATGTGAGAATTTAATTCATTAATAGAAGACTATTTTCAGTCTCTTCTCCCCACTCACATTTCTTTGGACATAGACAGAGTTCCATTTTAAGCTCTGTTCTTTTTTTTACTTACCTCCAGCAGCATTCAGTAGGAGATGGGGGCAGTGTTTTCCCCTTGTCTGGTTTGTGAGAAAGACAGTTGACCTGGTGTTTTCTTAGAACATGTTAAAATCACATCCTTCAGTTGTTCATCTAAAGGTTTGTCATCTCGATTCTTCCAAGTATTGCATTACCTTTCAGGGTTATTAGGCTGGAGAATTTATTAGCTTATTTATTGGCAACACTTTTTTTTTTTTTTTTTTTTTTTTTTAAATCTGCTGCGTGTTCCATAGTATGTCTTGCAGAGTCAGTGTGTTGTGTTGCTGCATTGGTCCTCATGTGCAGCCTTCATTTACCTGTGTAATGAAGTTCTAAGTTTGTGGAAGTTGAATACCTTACCTAAGTCTTAACCATGTTTTCTGTTGAAACAACATGCATTTTCCTTTGTACTTTTCCCTTTGATTTCCTGTGGCATTCCAGTGGCTGGAATGCACTATTCACTGCACTATTAATGGACTTAATTTCATTTTGTCTTTGGCATGTTTTCATGTGTATATTCTCATCTTTTAGCTTAGTCTTCATCGAAAGATAATTCTTTTAAATCATCAGGGTCTCCTTTCTGTATTTTCTTTAGATTCTTTGAGCATCTTTCATTTTGTATTGACTGGGCTGTTCTGCTTTGCATGGGTTTTGGGAATGAGAGCAAGGGCCTGTTTCTCATTTTCTTGGCTCTGCTTGTTCCATCCTGTTCTGCCTGTCTGTGTCCATGTTTGATCACCTGACATGTGTGCTGTTGTGTTTGAGTTTATTAAACTGGACTTCTGTGTGATATTCATTTCTTCATTTGTTTTTTGGAACTATTCTATGGTATTTGTTTTTTGTGGGTTTTCTGGGGGCCAGACACAGGTTTTTGTTACACTGAGTTAGAGAACTAGCAGCGCAAACAGCGGACATATTTTTTTAGCCTTATGCTTTCATTTTTCCTCAAACAGGTGTACCTTTTCTTCTAAAAAATATTTACATACATTGTTTTTTTTCCTACAACATGGAGCAAATGTTAAAAAGTAGGAAACAAGGACAGTTTTTTAAATTTACTGTCACAAAGCTTTAAGTTCAGAAATTACTTTGTGATTCAACAGGCAGTTGCTACAAAGTATTATACCTGATTTTACATTAGTTTTAAAGTTTCACCCAGCATTTTTTGTAAGACTTTTTGTGGAATGTATCTTTTGGGGGATGGGTCCAATCTTAAGAGCCAGATAATGGATGTCAGAGATCAAATTAATACTTCTCTTTAAGAATTAAAGCTCTTTCCTGTATTATACTTCATGTCACTTCAAATAGTTGGATTGGTTCTTTTTTTTTAAGATTTTATTTATTTATTTGACAGATCACAGGAGGCAGAGAGGCAGGCAGAAAGGAGGAAGCAGGCTCCCTGCTGAGCACAGAGCCCGATACGGGGCTCGATCCCAGGACCCTCAGACCATGACCTGAGCCGAAGGCAGAGGCTTTAACCCACTGAGCCACCCAGGCACCCAGTTGGATTGGTTCTTGGGATAAAAGCTAGCTAGCCTTCCTAACTGTCTGGCATCAATTGAACAATGGCCTGACTATAAAAACACGTTTGTGTAATTTCTGGGTAGAGCAAAAAGATGCCCTGAATTGCTTAACTATTAAAAAAAAAAAATCCTAGTTGTGATAATGACATCATAGAATTTAATAAAGCTTTTGCTTAAGTAAATAAGCTGCGTTGTGTTTGGATTATGGACAAACAGGATTTTCCTAGTGAAGTATGGATGGAGGAAGGAGAGAAGATTCGTTTTTGGATAAAGCTCTGCATCAGTCCCGTCTTGAAAGATGGAGAATGCATTACAGATTTTTCTTAAGCTTAGGGATCTCTTTTAGAAGTGAAATGGCTTTTGAAAATGCCACGTAGCCATTCAGGCAGTCCTAGGTATGTAGATGACTGAAGGCCTAAACTCTGAGCAGGAATAGCTTTTGATAATGGCGCGAGTAAGGAGTTTACTGCGCCACATGCTACCGTGGAAATAATCCAGCTCCGCAGTGGAAGGACCTGTAGTTCTTAACACCAACCCATTTAGGTTTCTCTCTTTGTCAAGAGAGTTTCCTTTTTTAATCCATAGCCCTGAAATCCTCCACACTTTGTGGATGTCCTTAGGACTATTTAAGATCTACCATATTTACATAGGGCAGAAGATAAGATTATTGGACTGACTACTAGTCCTCTGCGGGGCAACAAGACGACTCTTCTTCATTGAAGCTACCTGTGCACCGGCGAAGCCCATAAGGCACAAAGGGAGGACTTTCCCACAAGGTCAGTTAGAGCGCACTGTACTGGCCCAGTTCTCTTAAGTCGACGGACAGACCTGGCGCAAGCCCGCAGTCAGCTACTTGGACGTTGCTTCGTGTGCATTTTGCAAGTCTTATGGACTGAATATGCTCCTTCACATACAGTCTTCAGTTCTTCCATTTGAATGAGTGCCCCTGCCATATTTTGTTTTCATTACCATCCCTCTTCCACTTACTTGCTGTTGTGTCTTAACTTCGTCCAGAATCTATAGAGGGTTGTGCTTCTCTTAAAATGTCTGTCTTATGAACCACTCTGCTAGACGAGTTATTCTTAACATAGTTTTATGGGGAAAAATAATTTTTCCACAGAGTTTTTAGTTTGTATTAACATTTTCTGTAGAAGTTTTTTGTTAGGCAATACTTGGAACTAAAAAAGCTGGAATACACTTGGTCCCTTTACCACTTTCTGCCCCTAGTCTGAGGTTTACCATTCCAGGGAAAACAGGAGAAAAGGTTGAGATTTACTTTTTCCATTTTTCTGCATAGTTGAGTTGAATTTTAATTTTCTCCTTTTGGAGAAACAGGTCTTGAGATTACATATATATTTTCTTAGCAAAGCACCAAAGTTCAGTACTTGGTTTGAGATCTGAGATCCGAGATCTGCTTTCTTTCACTGGGCTTGTTCCTTGTAGGTACTCAGATACATACCTGCGTGAGTAAGCTTTTGCATTAAAAAAGCTATAGCTGGAGAAACACGCCTGTTAAGTGTTCACCTTTTTTTCACCTTTTGCAGTTACTGTTTTTACTTTTTACCTGCATAATTTACTTCATGTGAACACAGTTACCTTCCTACCTTACCCATTGCTTTCTGATGTTTCTTCCTCAAAATCAGATTTGAGTCTTAGATCCTGCAGGATTTGGAGTTGCCCATACTTAGTAGCTTCTCAGCAGTTGGAGAGAACTGGCTTCTGTTTTACTGTTTGCTTTCTCCTGATTCCCAGTACGGCCCTCCCCCGCCCTCATAAATGACAAATTTTATACCTTTAGTAGATTTCACCAAACTGTGTTACTTGCAGTCTGTGGGAAATAATTGTTTTTTCATCTCTCAGTTGTTTCACTTTTCAAAATGTCATGTATGTATTGTATTTTACTTTAAAATCGACGATCAATGTCTTCTTTTATGGCAGAAAAGAGGGGATCTGATGATAAAAAAAGTAGTGTGAAGTCCAGTAGTCGAGAAAAACAGAGTGAAGACACAAACACTGAATCAAAGGAAAGTGATACTAAGAATGAGGTCAATGGGACCAGTGAAGACATTAAATCTGAAGGTGACACTCAGTCCAATTAAAACTGATCTGATAAGACCTCAGATCAGACAGAGGTAAGTGTATTGTTTCTCACTTTGATTAGGGCTTTTTGTTACTGTTTGACAGTGCAGCGTAAGTATGCACAGATGAAGATGGAGCTAAGCCGAGTAAGAAGACATACAAAAGCATCTTCTGAAGGAAAAGACAGTGTAGTCCTGCAAAACATTTTGAGGTACATTGTTTTGTCTCAGCTATTTTGTAGCAGACTCGTGCCCCCATTAGTGTGCCTCTTTGGAAATTATTGCCCACGTTTGTAATATAGTCTCCATTGAAAAGTTAATTATCCTTTTTTTAGGGATTTTGCTGTCATTTCTTTTTTTTTTCTTTTTTTTAATAAAAAGGTTGAACTGTTTTTTTTTTCTTTTTGGTATTAAGTCCATCTTGTGTTGATACATTGGCAGAGACATATGCTTTAAAAACTTAAATATTTCGGAGGCACATGTTGGACGACTTTGTTTTAATTAAACTGCTAGTATTTCTTTGTCAAGGATGTTTCTAGTTTTTTGCTTTATTGCCTTGCATTCTAATGCAGTTTGTTCTGTAACTCGAGAGCCAGTAGCATTGGATTGATGGAAGTGTAGGGTTTATGAATTATTGCAGCTGACTACCATACCTCACACAGCGTTGGTGTTGTGAGCGGCCCATGAAAAGCCAAATTAAAAATCAAGGATTCAGTCAAACTAAGCAGGTACTCATGCCAGGTACTCCTTTCTCTACCCACATCCATGTTTGAATGCTATTGCCTGTGATCTTTACGCTTAACTGTTGTGTATCTTTTTTGTTCTTTACAAGAAGCACAGAGGGGTTTTTTGTGTATTGCGTGAAAACTTATAAATCAAATGTTAACAGAATGGAATTTTTTTTCAACTGTATGTAGGGATGCAGTGGTGCCCAGAATTAGATATCTTTAAAGAATTTTAAATACAATAAACACTTCATATTATTCGCCTTGTTACATTCAATGCAATTCTCAAGTCTTTAAGAGGTATGTGTTTAATATTTCCTACGGCGTAGGAGCATTTGCAGTCAGCCATAGGTACGTAGGCGTAGTCACTGGCTGATAACATATAAAGCAGCAGTGAGTAGCAAAGACAGACACCTTCAGTCTCTGAAACACAAAGAACTGATGAATCATATAGAGTGAATTTGGGTTTTTTAAGAACGATTAAAAGTCAGGTTTTATAAGAGTTCTTAAAACCTATAAACTATTCATTCTTTGGGCTAGTCTAGTGGCTTGGGATAAAATCAGTACATGAAAGGGAGTACCAATTAGTTGGTTTGTCAATGGCTTTCTTCCTTTAGGACAGCCATATAGTGTTCCGTGTGTGAGCCATCCACATATAGGCAAGCATACACAGGCAAAGGCTCTAAGTTCACACTGATACCTTGAGAATTAAAAAGAATACAAACATTCCATATACATATAGTAATTAGCAGTTAGTGACTGGGCCAACACTTAGTCATAAAAATTTGCCTTTTACATGTTGCCTAATTATCATTTTCCCCCAAATTTTGCATTGTAGGACTACTGTTCGAAGATTTTTGGAAGAAAACTGAAAACAGCATAAAGTGAAGATCGACATTAAAATGAGGTGAAAGAAAACTATAGTGGCATAGAAAAAGTATAAAGCTCAGTTAGTTGTTTTTTTGTTTTGTTTTCTTTTTTGTTTTTTTTTAATTAAAAATTAATTCAGGACTGATGTGACCTTACCAGATTTCAGAAACATGTGTTGATAGTATATATATGCCACTGAAAACTTAGGTCCTGTATCATATTTTTTTCTTTAAGACTTTTTAAGAAATATTACCTAAACATGTGGCTTGCTCAGTGTTTAATTGCAAGTTTTCATTCTTGGACTTTGAAAACAGATTAAACGTTAGTATTTGTGTGAATCAGACTAAGTGGGATTCCATTTTTACAACTGCTATACCTAGCCTTTGGATTTAGAAGTGAAAATAAAGTATCTCTGACTTTCTGTTACAAATTTGATTGTCTCTGTCATTGAAAAGTTTTAGTATTAATCTTTTTCTAATAAAGCTATTGACTCTGAACTAGTCCCTTGTTTTAAATATGAGGTGCACTGTTACTAGAGGTGTTGGTGTACAGTTTTATCTGATTGTTCTGTTTAAGACTAATTTTTATAGAATTTTCGCAGTTTAAATGTTTTAAATAATGGTGCTTCAATTTTGGGTGGTTATGAATAAATTTGGATTCTGCTTTTAATAGCAAAGATGTACAGTGAACTAGAATATATTTTTACATCCCTGAGATTCCTTTACTAGTAGAAAATTCAAAATATCCTTCTGATGAACACTCTCCTCTAGCTATGAAATAATGATGTAGAAGAACATTCAGGAACTTCTAACTAGTTTTTGGTCTTTGTTTTAAATCCTGTATCAAGATTTCTTTTAACCTGGTCTTGTCAGATTATAAATGTGTTCATTTTTGTGTGCGGGGTATGTAATACATATAATAAGGATTTATTTTTAAAACGGATCCTTAAGCAGGTGATATCCCCCCGCCCCCACCCCCCCCACAGCTAATTTGGCAGCATGTTTCTCTGTATGGCTAGCTTTGGCGACTGTGTAAAAAAGTATTATCTCCAGCTACATGTATCATAGCAATTCTTTGTGGTTTATAGTTTTCAAATCTTGCTGTCTGTTTGTAGGTAGCGAAACCAAGTTCATTGGGTTAAATGATTTATGCAAGGTCACATGGCTTCATGTTGCTAAAGAGCTAGCCCGTGGAACCTGGGTCTCTGCCTCTTGGTCCAGTGCCTCACGACTATGCCACTGTACTCATCCTAATGGGCATGGCGAACTGTCACAGAATTTACTACAATACCCTCCACCAAGCTTTGGAAAGTGATGAAACCACCACCTCAGAGGTGCTCTATTGTGTGATCATTCTTGGAGCACAGAGCCCTCCTGGCTTACTAGCTGGTCCTGGAGATTGCAGCAGGAGTGGAATGGGTTATTCTCGCTTTGTCAGGGTTAAGATGAAATGCGAAACGATCAGGCATGGCTTTGTGTAGTTTGACAAGTTTGTGGTTTTAAGAGTAAAGGATTTAAAGTGCTAGTTTACTATATTCTGTTACTCAGTATCAAGAACAGAAAACAATTTGCTAAACTATTAAGGCACTAAATTGTTAAGGAATTAAAATGCCAGATTTGTTCTGCCTCATCTAGAATCAGTAGCTAACTTATTTCACTGAGGTAAAGTAAATGAGTTCATGTAAAGTCATCATCTTCATGATTCTGTGGACACTTAGATGTATTTCATGATTGAAGTTCTGTAGGGTTTGAGCGAGAGGCCTGGCTCTTAGTGTGGCCATGACTAAGGTCTGGTTTTAGTTGGAGATCAAGTTGGATCAACACCCAGAATTCATTCAGGCTCAAGAGGAAATGATTCCTACCTAATTCATAAGAACCCAATATAGAGGCTATGTGCTAATTGAATTTACTATGAGAAGTATACATTTCTACCTTGAGGGCCAAACAGTTGTCAGATGGTCTGTGTATTTTCTCTGTGATAAGCCTTTCAGGGGCACCAGATTCTGTTACTTAGAAGATCACTTAGAGTGGAATGGGATCCGAGCAATCAGGTTTTTTTTTTTTTCAGTTTTTATTTTGGAAAACTTAAGACTTACATATAAGTAGAACAGTATAATTAGCCTCTATTAAAACTCACCACTAGTAAGACTCAATGGGCAGTCTTACTTTATATGTGTATGTGCATGTGTGTATGTATCCCCTGCCTCCTGTCATTTTCAAGCAAGTCTCAGACATACTGTTTAGTCTGTAAATATTTCAGCATGTATTTTTAAAAGTTAAGAAATTAAACAAGCTCATTAACAAAAATAAATGGGATAAACTTCTAATTGGCCAGAGTTCTCAACTGTAGTACTGGTCTGGTAGCTTACTTGCCATTGTATGTTTCAAGGGGACCAAGTAATGCATCTGCTGCTCTGGCATCCTCCCCTCTGCAGTATAGGAAGACTGTAGCATTGCCTCCCATTTTAAGACATTTTTCCTTCAAACAGATCACAGTATATTTACAGTTGACCCTGGAACGAGGGAGGTTAGGAGTGCCACCTCCCCCACCCCATTCAGTCAAATCCACATGTACTTGACTTTCCCAAAACGAATAGCATACTGTCGACCAGACGCCTTACCTATATAACATAGTTGACTAATACGTATTTTGTATGTGTATTACATAATGCATGCTTACAGTAAAGTAAGCTAGAGAAAGTGTTAAAACCGTAAGGAAGAGAGAATACATTTATAGTACTCGGCTGTAGAAAATCCATATATAAATGGACCTATGCAGTTCAAATTCATGTTCAGGGGTCTGCTGTATTTTTCATTTTGGATTAAAATCCATCTCTTGCCTTCAGGTTATAAGCTAGTATTTCAGCTTAGGTATTTATCTCCTCTCCTTTACACATTACGCTTGCAGGCAGTCGGTCTGGTTTCTTCTCTCTCTATATGTGTATATATATATATATATATATAGTTAGTCCACAGAGGACAAACCACCCTGTTTCCAAGGTCTGAGAAAACTTGGACTACATACAGGTTGTTAGCCACCTCTAGAGATGTTACGACGGAACAATTTAGGGTCGGAGTTTTTTGAGCTTGCCTTCATGCCATGCTTTTAAAAATGCATCTTAGATGGGCTGTGTGGATATTTTTAAACATTAAAGTGCATGAAACAAGGAAACCACTTGAGAATTTATTGTGTATATTTTCTGTGGGATGGGACTTCGTTCAGAGCTGATTTTCACGTGTGAGTTCAGACTGATTTTTGGTTGTTTATGAAAGAACCCCAGGTGACTACTTTTAAAGAATTTTATGTTAAAATTGTAATGCTTGTACATGTTCAAAAAACAACAGTAGAAGTGTCAAGTGATCTCTTTTTCCTGTCCCTCTGTTCTTTATCTCCAGAAGCTACTGTTAACAGTTACTCTTCCTGGAGGGAGGTGGGTGGTGGGGGATATAAGCATAATTGTATAGACCTTTTTTTATATATGAAGTACACCATATGTTCTGAATCTTGCTGTTTTCACTCCATATATTTAGAAACATTTGAGATTTAGGAGACCGCCCTTTTAAGTTTTAACATGTAGTTTTTAAAAATACATTTCAAGTAAACCAAAGCAGAGAAGTCAATGTGTTATTCATTGTTGTATCAGATTTTTAAATTTCCTACTTTGAAAATGCAGTTTGAGAGTCATAGTTGATCTGTTTCTTCTCAGCCCTCCCAAGTAGCTCAGTTGTCAACAGCAGCAGATTGAAGAACTTTTAGAACAACAGCTTTGGGAAGTAGTTTGGCTTAAGTGGCTGTGCCCTAACCTCTCTGTGGCTATTCCACTCCTAGATACATACCCTAGCGAAACTCTTACACGTGTGTGTCAGGACGTGGATGTGAAAATGTCATAACAACACTTTGTAATAGGAAGAAAAGGGAAACAAAAACAAACTGGAAAGACCCTGCCTGTCCTTGAGCAGTCCACTGGATAGATTCCGTGGCCCATTCCTACAGTGGAATTGCATGGAAGTCAGACTGAGCTGCAGCTGCACGTGTGAACATGGATGGATCTTGGTGGTCAGAAAAGCAAGTTGCAGAAGAATACATCCGCTGTGGTTCCATTTCTGTGAAGGTCAGAGTCCAGCTGTTAAATCTGTGGTAAATGAAAGAAAAGCAAGGGAATGATAACATGAAATTCAGTGTTACCTCTTGCATCGGAGGGACGGAGGGAGAGGAGACGGTGGCGGTCATGAACAGCCTTCAGAGGAACTGCTGACGATGCTTTGTTGCTAAAGCTGGATGGGCGGTTTCTTTTTTAAACTGTATGTTCATGTGCTTTTGTATGTATGATATTTCTTAATAAAATTTAAATTTAAAAAATGGGAAAAGGTCTTGGTGTAGGTAGTAACTAATAGAAATATAAGCATACCCGTATTTAAAAAATTTACCCTCTTAGAGTGACTGGCAGGTGTAAACGGTATGGTTTCTTTCTTTCTTTTTTTTTAAAGATTTTATTTATTTATTTGACAGAGATCACAAGTAGGCAGAGAGGCAGGCAGAGAGAGAGAGGGAAGCAGGCTCCTTGCTGAGCAGAGAGCCGGATGCGGGACTCGATCCCAGGACCCTGAGATCATGACCTGAGCCGAAGGCAGCGGCTCAACCCACTGAGCCACCCAGGTGCCCTGTGATATTACTTATTTTTATCTTTACATACTTTTCATTTGGGATTTGGGTGTCAGCCAGGGAGCTGCTGCTTTTATTCTGCTCTGTTTCTCGGAGATTCACACCCTTCCAGGAAGGGAACTGCTGGATGAGAAGAGCACTACTCCTGGCGGGTGGTCAGCACATCCTACCTCTGTTCAAATTAGGTTGTCAGATCAGAGGGGCTGTTCCATTTTGGTCTTGCTCTGCTCTTAATGAGGGACACCATGAAGCATTAGATACTCACTCTTTTTAAAAGGGAGGTGATTGGAAGTAGAAATCTGCCTGCAAGTACATAAAATTCACCTCTCTCTGCAATGGACCTCTTATCTCCAAGTGTGGCCCCCAGTGGGAGCTTAGGGCTTCCCCCTGCCTGCTTTCCTTGCAGCCCTGAGTGCTGGTGTGCCAGCTGCTGTTCTGATAACATGGGATAGGTCAGTGAGCAAAATCGGAACGCCGCTGCCTCCTGGTGGAGTCTGTCAGGCCTGTGAGCGGTGAAGGACTTCCGCTCTGAGGGTAGAAGGGGCCCTGCTGCTGTTACCAGTCCCCTCCCTCTAAATGAATGTTAGATTGTGAATGACTGAGAATTCTAGATCATTCCACCTTTTTGTTTTAACCTACATGTGTTCTGGAACCTTTCGGGATTAGCGTCCTAGTACCTGATTCAGTTCAACCACTTAATCTTTTTTTTTTTTTTAATATTTTATTTATCAGAGAGAAGGAGAGAGAGTGAGCACACAGGCAGGCAGAGGTGGAGAGAGAAGCAGGCTCCCTGCCGAGCAAGGAGACCATGCGGGACTCGATCCCAGGACCCTGGGATCATGACCCGAGCTGAAGGCAGCGGCTTAACCCACTGAGCCACCCAGGCATCCCTCAACCACTTAATCTTAAAATGACATTAAGTTAGCATAAAAGTCAGTGGAATTGCACCTTCCTCAGAAATTAGTTTCCACAGTGTCTGCATGAAGTATAAATTACAATGAAAATTACTCTTGAAGCTTCAATTTTTTTTTATTTTTTTTTAATATTTTATTTATTTGACAGAGAGAAATCACAACTAGGCAGAGAGGCAGGCAGAGAGAGAGGAGGAAGCAGGCTCCCTGCGGAGCAGAGAGCCCGATGCGGGGCTCGATCCCAGGACCCTGGGATCATGACCTGAGCGAAAGGCAGAGGCTTTAACCCACTGAGCCACCCAGGCGCCCCCCGAAGCTTCAATTTTTAATCTTAATCTTCAGCCTTAAGACTATTCATGTTACAGGAAATATGTTTTTATAATTACTTCAAAGGTGCATACTATGTTTATTTGAACGGATACAGAATTTGCTCAACAGCCTGGTGATAAATTGCTGCCCTCATTCAATTACTGTAAATGATCATGAGGCAACACTATAGGTTCTATTACTGTCATAGTGTAAGGTTTCCTCCCATCATTTTTTTCAAATTTATTCTACCATATTCACCTAAAAATACCACCTAAAACTCCACTTCCTCACAAAGGGTGCTTTGGGGCCATTAATAGCCCGTCCTCAGCTCTTGCCCCAAGTTTTCCTTATTCAAAACAAAATTGAGAATACCTTAGGGAATTGGCCCTTGTGGCGCTGCAACGGCACTGCGTGGAACTGGCCTGCCAGCGGGCTGTCCTGTCTCTCAAGGACCTGTGATGTGGATGCGGAGCTTACATTTCCAGCACGAGTGCTTCCGTCCAAAGAGGCCCATGGCTACTAAGCAAACTGCAGGTTCAAGTCTCATGTACTCATCCCATTTTTTTTTTAAAGATTTTATTTATTTGAGAGCATGTGCCAGAGGCCAGTGAGGAGGTGGCAGGGAGCAGAGGGAGAAGGACAAGCAGACGCAGGCCTCCACCTTGACCCTGAGATGACCTGAGCCGAAACCAAAAGTCAGACGTTGAGTTGCCTGAGTCACCCACTCACCCTTCACATTTTTTTTTTTTAAGATTTTATTTATTTATTTGACAGAGAGAGATCACAAGTAGGCAGCGAGGCAGGCAGAGAGAGAGGGAAGCAGGCTCGCCGCTGAGCAGAGAGCCCGATGCGGGACTCGATCCCAGGACCCTGAGATCATGACCTGAGCCGAAGGCAGCGGCTTAACCCACTGAGCCACCCAGGCGCCCCTCACCCTTCACATTTTTGAGTGGGATGGTCTGTACATCTGTACCCACACTATTTAAAACCTTGCTCTTTGGACAGTTGGGCTAGGTAAATGTTAGTGTAGTGTTTGCGTGTCCCCCCACCCTTCATCAAAGCTGAGGTGCTGAGCATTTGCAGAGGCAGCGTGGTGGCCCTGTTATGTGCTGGGGGAGACAAGATCCTGCTTAGCCAGAAGGAGCACCGGTATTTCAGAGCTCAGTTCCATGAATTCAAGTCCAGGAGTAATGGCTGTGAAGAGAAGTGACCGTGGACAGAGTTAAGTGGGTAAATGGGGTCCAGCACCCAGAGTGCTTCCAAAGTACCAGAAGATCTTACCTAAGAATTTGGGTGAGTTGACCCAGAAGAGTTTTAGGTAGTGGGATAGGAGGAGTCTAGCTTTGAGCTAGTTGTTGGTAAGAGTGTCAACTTCGTCGTTGTTTCCATCTGATTAGCAGAGCTGAGTGCTGTGGGCTGTGCCTTGGCTATTCGGCAAGTAGTTTGTTAAAAATGGCTCAACAGTAACGCAAGTCATATTAGGTCATGCCATTTTATAGGCAAGTTTCAAAGTGTAAATAGGAAATGATGTGACAATTTCTCCCTGCCCAGAGAAGTTTGAGATGAGGGAACAATTTTGCAAAGTACACACGTGAAGTCGGCAAACCAGTACATGCATTCCGACTTGGTTATTTACAAAACATTGATGCTGGGGGTTTCATTTCTGGAGTTTTCTAATAGGTCAGTTTGGCAGCATTGCTGTTGTAGCAGGCCTTCTCTGTCAGGGATGTTGTGTGTTCAACGAATTCAGAGCTTCCGTTTTTCACCAAGATGAGTTCTACTTCCTGGAAGTCCCGTAGTCTTTGAATGTCTTTGTCCTTAATATGTAAAAGAAATTATAGGGTGGTTGATAGATAGCATGAGAGATTATTAAGATGAAAAATCTTAATGGCCAGCATCTTTGGTTCTCGCCTAAATTCAGGGTATTTCTGTATTGGTTTCTCTGTCGTGGTACGCTAAAGTAGCAGTTGAGACTTTTTTTTTCTTTTTTTGGTCTCTGTTGTAGGTTCCTAAGGAGACTGACTATAGTCCCACACCAATACTAGTGAAGAAAAGGGCTTTTTTAAAAAAAAGTAATAAATTGGGGCGCCTGGGTGGCTCAGTGGGTTAAAGCCTCTGCCTTCGGCTCAGGTCATGATCCCAGGGTCCTGGGATCGAGCCCCACATTAGGCTCTCTGCTTGGCAGGGAGCCTGCTTCCTCCTCTCTCTCTCTCTGCCTGCCTCTCTCCCTACTTGTGATCTCTATCTGTCAAATAAATAAATAAAATCTTAAAAAAAATAATTATAACTCTCATTAAGCACCTGGGTGGCTCAGTGGGTTGGGCCGCTGCCTTCGGCTCAGGTCATGATCTCGGGGTCCTGGGATCGAGTCCCGCATCGGGCTCTCTGCTCAGCGGCAAGCCTGCTTTCCTCTCTCTCTCTGCCTGCCTCTCTGTCTACTTGTGCTCTCTCTCTGTCAAATAAATAAATAAAATCTTTAAAAAAAAAAAAAAAAAAGAAATTATCATGCGGGGCGCCTGGGTGGCTCAGTGGGTTAAAGCCTCTGCCTTCGGCTCGGGTCATGATCTCAGGGTCCTGGGATCGAGCCCCGCATCGGGCTCTCTGCTCCACGGGGAGCCTGCTTCCTCCTCTCTCTCTGCCTGCCTCTCTGCCTAGTTGTGATTTCTCTCTGTCAAATAAATAAATAAAATCTTAAAAAAAAAAAAAAAAAAGAAATTATCATGCACCAATGATTGTATATACATTATTTCAAATCCAGAAAAGGGCATAAGTCCAGAAAATAACGATCATCCTGCCATTCCTTTACAAAGAATATATTAGCCATGACACGAGTGAGAATTGGTAAAGGCGTTTTGAAAGCTTTTAAAATAGTAATATCCGAAGAAATGAGATTTTTCTTCTGAAATTAGAGAACTGTATTTGAATCTGGAATATCTATACAAATGCAAAACAGTTTTGCTTCATGAGATAACAAAGGCTGAGCTGTGGCAAGCAAATGAAGGTGAATGAGTCTTTCCCTTCCCCGGGCAGCATGCCACCTGTGAACCAGCCAGTCTGCGGAGGTGGAAGGGGCCACATGCATTGAACTGAGTCTTCTACCTGGCCCTTAGTTGTATTTCAGACCGTTTTAAAGGGTTCATGAATTTAGGTGTGCAAGTCAGTAAAAGCACCAGATTGAAAATTACCTAGCTACCCTGGCTGTTTCCCAGTGGCTTAAATTTGTTTTCACCTTAGAAATGCAAGGGCTGGGCGTCTTGGTGGCTCAGTGGTTTGGGCCGCTGCCTTCGGCTCGGGTCATGATCTCAGGGTCCTGGGATCGAGTCCCGCATCGGGCTCTCTGCTCGGCAGGGAGCCTGCTTCCCTCTCACTCTCTCTGCCTGCCTCTCTGCCTACTTGTGATCTCTCTCTGTCATAAATAAATAAAAATCTTAAAAAAAAAATGCAAGGGCTAAATGATTAGCTTCATAGAACATTAATTTTGCCCACTTAGAACCCCGTCTGCATTTAGACCCTTTGCAGACCCTACCTTTCTGAGCAGTGTGTTTGGCAGCTTTCTGATCGCCCTCACTTGCTCCGGCTCAATCCCCAGTTCACAGCAACTGACTTTCAGGAGATTCTGGTAACTCAGCTCTCCTCTGTTCAGTTCAACCTCAATGAAGTCATTTTCTCTGGGACTTTTAATTCTGACTTTAAGCACCAGCTCTAGATCACCTGCAAGTTCATTTGTAAAAGAGACAGTACCCGATTTAAAGCCTTTCGATCGGCGTCATCCATTCTCACAGCACAGAACCATGTAATAGACACGCAGCAGTTGTTACGGGTATAGGGACTTCAAATTATCTGAGGCTTTTCTTGGGGTGCTTGTACGCTCTGCGATGTAAATCCCATTATACTCACCCAAAAGCTTGCAGTTTGAAGCCGGACTAGGATCGAAAAAATAAATATTTAAATATATCACCCTCAAGCAGTACCTGGTAGGTGTTGGAACTTATTTGAAAAGCTTCAGGGAACTGTTGAGCCCTGGGGCTCTGTGTCCTCGGGAAACTGTTGTGTAGACGTGCAGATGATTCTGTGATTCCTACTGCATCCCTCCCCAGGACTTCAAGGTGATAGGCCCTGAGAATCAGGATAATTGTACTGTCTTTTGCATGGTGGGGAGGGGGGCAGTGGTGGGGAGTGAGTCTTCACACTGTCCTGAGAAGGAGGGGTATTGACTGAAGGGAGAAGAACCCAAGTGGTGTGTTTGGCTTTGCCACTGGGCCTCGGGGCTGAGTCCTCACCTACACGGGTGTCCTCAGGTTTGGCATCCCCTGGGTCAGCTGGCATCTGTGGACTGGAGCCTTGTTTACATTCACCTGGGAAAGAATTAGAAAGCATTGGGGTGCCTGGGTGGCTCAGTGGGTTAAGCATCTACCTTTGGCTCAGGTCATGATCCCAGGGTCCTAGGATGGATCCCCGCATCAGGCTCCCTGCTCAGTGGGGAGTCTGCTTCTCTCTCCCTCTGCCCCTCCCCACTCATGCTCTCTCAGCGCACTCTCTCTCTTTCTCAAATCATAAAAAGGGAGAAATGGCAGCACCTCAGCGTTGGTCTCTCTTCCAGATCTGCCGGTTGAACAGGGACAATGATGCCCCCTCTCCACTTCCTGCTCCCCAGTTCCGCCTCCTCAAGGGAAAAGCCAAGTCACGAAAAGGGCAGTACTTATGTTCAGACTTGAAGTGTCATTTTCCCTCGTCACGGCCCAAATCATGAAAAGGAGCCAGGACGCTATTTTTAAGCGGTATGTAATCTGGGGAAGAAATATTTATAATCTGCGTGCTTAACTCAAGTTTCAACTTCAATATTTTGGGCACCGAGGGCTTCGTGTCCCCAATTCTCCAGGAGAGTCCTTTATAAGGAATTTTCTCCACCAGAGGGAAGGGAGACGAGAGAAGGTATTAGCGTCCTTTCTGGGGGCCAGGCCCTTCCCAGTCTCACAGGCCCTGTTCCCTGAGACCCTGCTCTACACCAGGCACCTTGCTAAGCCCTGGGGACACGGTTCAAGCCACCACCACTAAAACCCAGAGTGGTCGCTGCCCTAGAGCTGGCAAGCTAGAGGAGCGAGAGATCCTAACCAAAGGACCTCAAGAAAATGTGAAGTTAAATCGTGGGGCTGGCGAGGGCCAGACACATAATGGGGGTCAAATTCTGAAGGCAAGGCTGAGTAGGCTTAACCCGATCCAGGGGGAAAAGAGGAAGATGAGGTTCCCAGGGCTAGAAATAGCAAAAGGAACCTGTGTGTGGATGGAGCAGAGCTTCTGAGGAAGGAAAGGCAACCATCCAACATGGATGGAGCGGAGCTTCTGAGGAAGGAAAGGCAACCATCCAACATGGCTGCTGGGCAGAGAGCATGGAGGGATGGCATGAGGTGGGTCAGGCAGCCGTCAGATGATGGGATTAGGGACATGCGCAGCCTCTGACGGCCAATTCGGTAGCCACCAGTCATGTGAAATGAGATACACTCATTTCATAAAAATACATAAAATATAATTTCAAAGGCAGGAAAAAAGTTTGAATTTAGTTTTTTGATATTGGTTGTACGTTGGAATAATTTTGATATATTGAGCGAAGTAAATATATTAAAATTATTTTCACATGTCTTTTTTAAATGTGGCTGGGACATTTTTATTTTTTATTTATTTATTTTTTAAAATATTTTATTTGTCAGAGAGCACACACAAGCAGGGAAAGCGGAAGGCAGAGGGAGAAGCAGTTTCCCCACTGAACAGTGATTGAGTCCTGGGATTGAGTCCCAGGACTCTGGTATCATGACTTGAGCCGAAGGCAGACGCCCAACAGACTGAGCCACCCAGGCATCCTGAGGAAATTTTTAAATATGTGGTTTTAAAAATCCAGTATTTTTATTGGAAAGGGCTGGCCCAGGTGAAAGGTTTTGGTTTTTATTCTAGAACAACACCAAGCCTTAGACAGATCTTGGCCCCAGGCTGTCACAATCAGATTTGCATTTTGGGGGAAAAAAAAAAAGAAACCTCACTGTTCTCCAAAAAATCCATGGGATGTTGACATTCCCATTTTCAGACAAGAAAATTGAGGCTGAAAGGTGAAGTAACTTGCTTGAGCTTGCCGCATGAGTAAATGGCAGGACTGGGATGGGACGGGAGCCAGCTCCATCAGTGGAGCCCAGAGCAAAAGGAGGGTGTGCACAAGGTCTTCCCCAAGCCGCACCCCTAACCCACGGCAGATGGGTGACCCCCCCAGGAATCATAACCTCCCACCTGCATCCATCTGTACCTGGATGGGGGCAGGGAGAGCTTCCTGCCTCTTCCCTGTCTGTCGCCCTCGGAACATCCCCTGCCTTGCCTCCCTCAACTCCCAACTCTTTCTTGAGTCCCAGCCAGGGGCAGAAGGGGACAGCGGAACTCTGGTGGGGAAGGGGCGGTGGGCTGGGAGTGGGGCCATGCACACACGGGGCTCAAGGCTCTCCCCAGCACATGCTCCATCGTCCTGGCTGACTTCACTTACAAAACAGACTCCAAGATAAATTTACTTAAAATGGGGACGCCTGGGTGGCTCAGTCAGTTAGGCATCTGCCTTTGGCTCAGGTCATTATCCTGGGGTCCTGGGATCGAGCCCCTCACTGGGCTCCCTGCTTAGCAGGGAGTCTGCGTCTCCCTCTCCTTCTGCCCCTCCCTCCTGCTCATGTGTGCTCTCTCTCTCTCAAATAAATAAAAAATATATTTTTAATTTTTTATTAACATACAATGTATTATTAGCCCCAGGGGTACAGGTCTGTGAATCGCCAGGTTTACACACTTCACAGCGCTCACCATAGCACATACCCTCCCCAATGTCCATAACCCCCACAACCCTCTCCCCCCGCCCCCCGCAACCCTCAGTTTGTTTTGTGAGATTAAGAGTCTCTTATGGTTTATCTCCCTCCCGATCCCATCTTGTTTCATTTATTCTTTTCCTACCCCCCAAACCCCCCACGTTGCCTCTCCACTTTCTTATATCAGGGAGATCATGTGATAATTGTCTTTCTCTGACTGACTTCAAATAAATAAAATCTTAAATTATTTAAAAGTCAAGCCAGCGACCACAGAGCATTTAATCCCAAGTGTGGGACCTTTTCTGAATGTGGGGTTCTCCACAGCTGCTGGGATGACAGGCCCAAGAAGCCAGCCTTGCTTCTGGCTTGAGTACTCTCTCCACACTGCCCAGTCCCTCCCTAGCCCCTCCCAAGGCGGCGGGATCTGCAGTCCCCTCTTCGCCCTGCGCCCTGGGCCACGGAGCAAGCCCCTCTCCCTGGAGGCCCCTCAGAGTCTCTGGTACCCAACCTGAAATGATGCCTTCCCCACCCCTCCACCATTCACCCCACACAGACAGCACAGGACCCTCCCCCCCTCTGGCCTGGCACAGATAATAGCATTTTCTTCTTGGATGAACCTTTTGGATTAAGATCCCCTGTGTGTGGACTAGGTCTTGGAGAGGTCAGAAAGCACGCCCTTTGAAGTCAGGCCGATTTGGGTCTGAAGTTCTCTGCCACAGTAGCAGACAAGCTACTTAAGCTCTCTGAGCTTGTTTTCCGATCTGGAAAATGGGATTAATAATCTCTGCCTCGCAAGGTATTAAGAAGCAAAGAAGTGAGCACTGGGGGGCGCCTGGGTGGCTCAGCGGGTTAAAGCCTCTGCCTTCGGCTCAGGTCATGATCCCAGGGTCCTGGGATCGAGCCCCGCATCGGGCTCTCTGCTTGGCTGGGAGCCTGCCTGCTTCCTCCTCTCTCTCTCTCTCTCTCTGCCTGCCTCTCTGCCTACTTGTAATCTCTATCTGTCAAAAAAATAAATCTTTAAAAAAAAAAAAAAGTGAGCACTGGTACTGACTGGCCACTACTGTTAGCCCAGGTGCTGATACTTGCTTCCCCCCAAGGACATTCGGTCTACTCGCTCTGTCCTGACTTCACGGGTGGCAGAGCTGGGAAGGGCCACTGCCCCTACCCACGGGAGCATCCCCCCATACCTTCCTCGGGTACCTACCCAAATCCTTGAGGACCATGTGGAAAACAGGTCTCCCTGACTCACCTGCCGGCTCCTCCTTCCTGTCCTGTTGGGGTTCAGCCATGGGTCAGCTCTGTTGTTCGTCAGATCAGTACTCCCTTTCAAATGGACACAAAGCTCCAACCACGTAGGAAACACCTCTGAAAGCTCCGTGGCATCTGCATGCAGTGAAACAACGATGTGGTCACTGGCCCTGTGAGATGGGGCAGGGGTGCCTATTTTATAGATGAGCAAAGTAAGACTCTTGGGGCTCCCTCCTCCCTTCTCAGGCTGTTTCCAGCAGGTGACCCTGGTGGCTAAGAATGCTTACCCAAGGGAACGCACCCACAGGAGGCTCAGCCACTGGTGTCCAGATAGACGTTTCCTTAGAAAAGGTTAGTAGGAATAGGAAAAGCCAAACACTTAGGTTCTTGGATGGAGCAGGCTCTCTGTCCTCCCCAGTTCTCTTTCCCTTTTCTCCAGGCCCTTTCTCACAGCTGTGAGTGCCAAGAAAACAGGAAGACCCCAGCCCATACCTGGGAGACTCTGCCTTGCCCATGATCCCAGATCCCTTGATTTCAAACATAAAAACGGAGACGGCGGGAGTTGGGGGCGCTGGAACAGGGGGTTAGGTGAAGAGTGCATGGGTCTGGGCAAAGCCCAGGAAAGGGCTGCCGCTGCCTCCAGGGGGTGTCGAGGTTAGGAACCCACAGGTCTGGGGAGGACTCTCACATTTCATTTAACCCTCCAGTGACAGAAGACAGGACAAATGGACAGAGCATCAGAAAAGTGGAGGGGGCCCAGGAGGTCATACTCATAGGTTCTCAAACTTTAGTGCATTGGAACCACTTGGGAAACGCTAAAAGCCATGGGTGCCTGGGTACCACATAGTTGGTTTGGGGTGCTGTCTGGGCCCTGGAATTTTAAAAGGTCCCCACCTGATTCAAATGTGTGGCCCAAGTTAAGAACTACCAATTTTGGCCAAACTGCTTAAGGGCAGATGAGTAAACGGAACTGAGCCAAGGAAGGGAAATGCTCACCAATGGGTTCCTGGGCTGCCGCAGACCTGGGGCCCCCAGGTCGCCAGCCTGCCGCTGCCTCCCTGGTGCTCTTTCTGCCAGGAATGGAGGAAGGTGGTGCTGTCGCAGAGGAGGAAGCCGAAACACTCCGCCTGGCCTCAGATCCTGCGAATGGGGAGGAAAATGCACTTTGGCCCGGGTGTGGTCAGCCATGGAAAGAGCCAACAAGCCCCTCCTTACCTGCATGGGCGGGACCGGAGATGGACAGAGGGCTCTGTCCATTTCCACTCACTCACCTCTCTGCCCATTCACTCACTCATCGCCCATTCACGGATTCATTCATTCACGGAGCCCCTCAACGACACTCATGTTTTCTTCTCATTTTGGGGTCTCTCTCTCTTCTTTTTTCACACCCTTTTCATTTAATTAATTTATTTTAAAAGATTTTAACTTTTTAAGTTGTCTCTGCATCCAATGTGGAGTTCAAATCTGTAACTGCGAGACTGATACTGACTGGGCTGGGCTCACCAGTGGGGCAAGCCCCGCCCCTTTTACTTTTTAACCTTTTATTTATTTTTATTTTATTTTATTTTAATTAATTTTTTTAAAGATTTTATCCATTTGTTTGGCAGACAGAGATCACAAGGAGGCAGAGAGGCAGGCAGAGAGAGAGGAAGGGAAGCAAGCTCCCTGCCGAGCAGAGAGCCCGACGTGGGGCTCCATCCCAGGACCCCGGGATCATGACCCGAGCCGAAGGCAGAGGCTTTAACGCACTGAGAAACCCAGGCGCCCCTTAACCTTTTTTTTTTAAACCAAAGTATTACATGGTCTAGTTTATTTTATTTTTCAAAGATTTTATTTATTTATTTGACAGAGAAAGACACAGAGCCACCCAGGAGCCCCGAGAGAGAGAATCTTAAGTGCTGGTTGTAGAACCCGACTCAGTGATTGGTCTCATGATCCTGAGATCAGGACCTGAATTGAAATCAAGAATCAGAGGCTTAGGGACGCCTGGGTGGCTCATTCGTTAAGCGGCTGCCTTTGGCTCAGGTCATGATCCTAGGACCCTGGGATCGAGCCCCGCATCGGGCTCCCTGCTCAGTGGGAAGCCTGCTTCTCCCTCTCCCACTCCCCCTGTTTGTATTCCCTCTCTTGCTGTCTCTCTCTCTGTCAAATAAGTAAATAAAATCTTTAAAAAGAAAAGAAAGAATCAGATGCTTAACCAACTGATATATCCAAGTGAGTGGAGATTTTATTAAATAATTTCTACACCCAATGTGGGGTTTGAACTCCCAACCGGAGATCAAGCGTTGCACACTCCACTGACTGAGCTGGCTAGGCACCCTCTCATTATTTATTTTGATGTTCAAATGATCCAACTTCATAGAGTATGTGCTTCCTGCTGTTTCCCATAGCCTGTGACTTATCTCCATTCTTTTATGGGCATTTTCTTAATTTTTGGCACATCCAGACGTTCTGGGCTCAACTCGTCACTTTCCCCATCCCAGTCCTGACATCCGCCACTTCTCTGAGGAGCCAGGTTCCTTCTAGTCCCGGGAAGAGGTGTTCTCATTCCTACGGGGAGGCCAAGAAGAATGCTTCAGAGCCCTTCGAGGGATCAGAACTGGAACCGCACATACACGCAGATGCACAGACATCTGTATATCACAAACCACAAGTTCATGACTGAGACTTCCAGCTCTCTACCCCAACCACAGGGCTTTCTCAGCTTTCTTCAGTTCCATATGACAACTCTCTTCAACAGTGGGAGATCTGGCTCCTGACCCCTCACAAATATTTACTCCTCTGCTAATCCTATGGTACGCAGAAAACGGTCCCAGCACCACTCATTTGAAACACAGGTTCATTGTTTGTGTGTGCGTCTTAAGAGTTCTTCCCAATCCTCATTTAGACTTTTTGAGTGTGTAAAATTTGAACATAGTTCAGGGCGCCTGGGTGGCTCAGTGGGTTTAGCATCTGACTCTTGGTTTTGGCTCAGGTCGTGATCTCAGGGTTGTGAGATGGAGCCCCATGTTGCATTCCGCATTTAGTGGGGCATCTGCTTGGGATTCTCCCTCTCTCTGCCCTTACTCCGGCTCTTCCTCCCTCTCTTTAAAATAAAATAAATAAAAGCTTAAAAAAAAAACCCACCATGGACATGGCTCTAAGAGTTAAAATTATGCAGAAATTTATATTCATAGAAGTGTCATCCAACAGTCCCACACTCCTTCCATTTTGCTCTCATCTATTTCCTGTAGGAAACGAATCTCCTTAGTTTCTGAGCTATCCTTTCTCGGTTTCTTTTTGCAGAATTAACCAGATGGATGTCTATTTTATTACTATTTCTTTTTCTTGCAGAAAAGGTAGCGCATATATTCTTTTCTACTTTGCTTTTTTAAATAAATTATTTTATTGGGGTGCCTGGGTGGCTCAGTGGGTTAAAGCCTCTGCCTTCGGCTCAGGTCATGATCTCGGGGTCCTGGGATCAAGCCCCGCATCGGGAGGGAGCCCGATTCCCCCTCTCTCTGCCTGCCTCTCTGCCTACTTGTGATCTCTCTGTCAAATAAATAAATAAAATATTTTTTAAAATTATTTTATTGTGTTTTTAATTTTACTTTGCTTTTCATTCACTAAACAATCCATCTGGAAATTATTTATTTGTTTATTTTTATTCTTTAAGATTTTATTTATTTACTTGAGTGAGAGAGAGAGAGTGAGCGAGAGAGAGAGCACAAGGGGAAGGAGAGGGAGAAGCAGGCTCCCTGCTGAACAGGGAGCCCGATGCGGGGCTCAATCCCAGGACCCTGAGCTGAAGGCAGACGATTAACCAATTGAACCACCCAGGCGCCCCCATCTGTTTATTTTTAAATATTTCATTCTCAAGTAATCTACACCCACCCAACATGGGGCCCGAACTCAACCCCGAGACCAAGGGTCACGTGCTCTTCTGACTGAGCTGGACTGGCGCCCCCAGAAAGCATTTGATATCAGCTCATAGAGATCCCCCTCTGTGGGTGGGTATTCTGTAGTCTGTAATGCAAATTCTCTAGATACAGGTATTTAGCTTACGTCCAATATTTTGTAATTACCACCAACGCCATAATTAGTAATCTGCCTATGTATGTTTTATTGGTGAAGGTATATATTCTGATTAGATTCCCAGAAGCAGGATTGGTGGGTCAAAAAGTAAATGCACACGTACTTTTGTTAGACACGACCACATATTCCCCGACTAATACTTAACCCTTTCGCATTCCCCCAGCCACCTGTACGAGCACTTGCTTCCCCAGGGCCTCCCAAACGGTGCTGTCCAGCTTTGCACCTTCTGCCAATCGGACAGTGAGAGATGAACTCTTGGGACGTAGGTTTTATGATTATTGAGGGGTGGCCAAGAGATCAGGAGACCACTAACACCGGAAGGACGGGGTTACTAAGAGTTCCCAAGCGGAAGGGGAGGGGCAGGATGCGCCAAAGGAGCCACACAGAGGAGCACCAGGGTCGGGGGGCAGAGGTGGTGAGTGGTGAGCGGGAAATGTAGACAAGAGCCTTTACTACATGGGAAGTAAAGGCTAACAGGTTTAGGACTGGCTAGTATTTCACTGGGCTCCGGGGTGGAGGGTGGGGCGGCCTGATTATCTGCTCCCCAGCCCAGGGTTGATTAGGGCAGGTGGAGAGTGTCCCCGAGTGTGGGAGCTTCCTACCCTGCCAAGCCTGCATTCTTCTATTGTCTGGGCATTATCATTTTCTAGGCCTTTCTCACTGTTGGAGAGACTTCACAGCCCTCTTGCATGCTGTGAGTAGAGCACAGATGTGGGCTGCCTTTGGACTCTTTCAAGGCTGTTTGTATAGGGAAGGATCTTGGAAGGCAGGCACAGGGCCTCTCCAGAGCAAAGGGCGGGTTTCTTTACTGCCCAGTATAATAAAGGTAATGACGCCTTTGGCGGCAGAGGTCAGGTAGGGCTACTGTAAAAAATTCTGGTTTCCTGAGGTTGGAGATCCTCCTTTGTAAGCTGTTTCTATTATTATTAATATTTGTGGATATTACTTTGAAAAACAAAAAGAAAGACATTTAATGGCTGAGGAAGGTATGGAGGTAGTCATTGCAGAAGGCAGCCTCATGCGGCTTCTCCCCGCCCCCCACACACCTGTGTGCCATGGAGAAGACAGTGGGGGGCTCCCGGGACCCCCAGAAGACCCAGGTCACCCCCGGACCTGCACAGACCGGAGGCTGCAAGGCAGCGGGAGGCTGGAAGCGCGCCCCCGTTCTGTGCTCACCGATCCAGGACCCAGGCCGCTGGCCCTCGGCTGCTGGCTCCAGGACATGCCTGCTCCCGGCAGATAAGACTGTGGCCCCACTAAGTAGCACTTGGCCCTTAGTAGGCCCTCATAAGCATCTGTCAGATCAACGAGGAAAAATCCATGCAGGATAGTAGGATTGGAGACCCAGCTAAAAATTCATTTGGGCTCTCTAAAAAAGGGCGTGGGCACTGGGAAGGGAGGGCCAAGGGGGCGGTGGGAGGAGGAGTCATCGTTACTTGGGAATGGGCGGGCCATAGACGATTAACTTCTCCCCGAGCCTCAGTTTCTTCATTTATACCATGGGCATCAATCATGGTTCCATCTGTTTTTGCTTGTAGGGACAACTCAAGGATAGAATATGCAAAAATACTTTCCATACCTGTCGTTGTCTATTGTCACCGCTGGCTGGAGTCCTGGTGGCCCTAAGCCAATTCCTGTGAAGGCCTTGGGTACCCACCAGCGGACAGGAGGCCACAGGGGCCTTCGTTTGTCCAGGGACCCGTTTGTTTCCAACAACCCTTAACCTGCAGGCCCCACCTCCCCTCAGCTCTTTGGTTTTGTCTTCTTGGGGGAAAAGGGGCACTGTTGAGGCCGTATAGGTTTTTTTCTTTGGTCTTGGAATCAGCAAGAAGCCTCGTGGAGAAAGAAGCTGACTTCATATGGGACAGACACGCGGGCTATTTAACTACCTTGCAGTGCTTGAACCCCAAGGGTAGGTGGAGACATTGGGGGGCGGGGGGTTGCAGGACATGGGGATTTGATTTTAGGGCGAAGGGAACAAGGGCCAGTCCAAGAGCTTAGTTCATTGGGGTGGCGGGATTTTCGATGAGCACCAGCACAAGACAACTTTTAAGCGGGTCAGAAGAGAACTCCAGACCCTCTGCGGGCTTCTCCCCATGGCGTGGCCCCAGCTGCATTTCTCTTGGCTCATGGGTGTCTTCCTCCCCCCAGGAGGTTCGGATAGGCAGCCTGAAGAGCTGGGGTGAGCATCCCCGCACCTGCCCAGCCTACCTGCTGTTCTGAATTTAGGACTCGCGCTGCCCGACTCCCATCTTCCCCTATGCATCTGTGTGTGTGCTGGTTGCTATAGTATTTGTTCTTTTTCACTGACAAAGTAATATAATGCTCCTGGTTTAAAAAAAAAAAGTCAAAACTTCAAAATCCTGGAAAGTAGAAAATTCAGTCCTCCCGGGCACCTCCCAGAAACCCCGGGGTTTGCATGAAAACATTTCCTCTGCCTTATTCCCTGATGCGTGCCCAGGCCATAGGACAGACCCATGCCTGGGACCCCCTCGGTGCCCAATGTTTGTTGAATGAATGACAGAACTATGAATGAATGAGAAGTTTGGGATGAATTTTCCAATATTCTTTCCATGTGCTTACCTGCATAATATACTTAGAAAAAATATGGGATCATGGTAGAAGTGTGGTTCTGACCTTTAAAAAAAAAAATTGAAACAATTCCTTGTGGGTATTTCTCCCTGTGACTTTATATCAGGCTTTCTCAGTTTTGGCCCTATGGATATTCAGGGTCGAGTAAGTCCTTGTGGAGGGCAGTCCTGTGCTCCCCAGGGAGAGCAGCATCCCTGGTTTCCGCCCACAAGACGGGAGAACCACACCTTCCACTATCTGATAATAATAAAGGCTTCCAGGTGTTATCAGATGTCCCCTGGTGGGCAAAATTGCCGCCACCAGAGAACAGCAGATTTATAGACCTACTTCTTTTCTTGGCTGGATCTCGGAGTCTTCTAGAGTGGGGCTGTGGAATTTTTTGGCTGATTTGTCAGCACTGCTGAGTTGTTTTCAGTCCCTTGCAAGAGGCCCACCTGAACTTGAGTGTTTCTGCAGGAAGCTTTTCAGAAGTGGGATTGCTGAGCTGAAGCCGGGGCACGCTTGCAGGGAACTGTGCCCTTTCCAGAGCTGGAGCTCACTTCACTCTGTGCTCGGCAGCAGTGGGATTCAGCTTTCCAGTCTTTGCCAGTCTGATGCTGCTTGTGAGCCACAGCCCTTCTGATTTGATTCTCTTGTAGAATCGTATGGCTCGTTCCTTCCAGGAAAATGTTAAGAGCAGCGATCACCAGGAGCTCCCTTTTGGCTCTGATGTTGGCCGTGTCCTTAGAAAAACTGTTATGCCACAGATATGTATGTGCATGTTCTTTATATAAACTCATTTTCCAAGTGCTCTGTAATGGGGTCTTAATGTTCTCTTTGAACATAAGGTTGTTTACAAGAGAGCATTAACGTTTCTAAGCAGTTGAAGGATTTTATTTCTACTGTGATTATTTATTCCTCATGTACTCACTTGCAGCGATAAACAATGGGGCATGTCTCTACTATTTCTTCTGGAATCAACTGAGATTTCCTTTGCAGCCCAAGTAATTTTTCTAAATGTTTATAAATATTATATCTCTGGAATGTAAGCGACGCCAGAGCAGTGACCCCCCTCCTCGCCCCCACACTGCCCCCCATAGCCGTATCCCCAGGGCTTTGAATGGTACCTGGTACCTGATCGATGCTCAGTATAAGTTTTTTGAATAAAGTACTGGATGAGGGATGCCTGGCCAGCTCAGTCGGAAGAATGGGCGACCCTTGATCTCGGAGTTGTGAGTTTGAGCCCCACATTGGGTTGTATTACTAAGTTGTACAACTTAGTTGTATTTCTTAGTAATTGGTTGTATTACTAAGTAATTGGTTGGTTGTATTACTAAGAAATAAACTTAAAAAAAAAAAAAGAGTGGATGGGTTTTGCAACATATAACTTCTGAGAAGCATGGTTCTTTTCTTTGTTTTTCAAATACCCGATCTGTCAAGGGCTGAGAGGTGTCTCCATTTGTTAATTCTTCCATGCTTTTTCTACAGTTTTTCTTTGCCTATTTTTAAAAAAGATTTTATTTATTTGACAGAGAGAGAGAGAGATCACAAGTAGACAGAGGGAGAGAAAGAAGCAGGCTCCCCGCCGAGCAGAGCCCGATGCGAGGCTTGATCCCAAGACCCTGAGACCATGACCTGAGCCGAAGGCAGAGGCTTTAACCCACTGAGCCACCCAGGCGCCCCACATATGTTTTTTAGTAACAGCTTTATTAAAATATAATTCACACACCATAATATTTACCCACTTCAAAGTATATAATTCAGGGGGTTTTTTGTTTTGTTTTGTTTTTGTTTTTGTGTTTTTTTATTCCCAAGGTAGTGCAGCGATCACCACAGTCTTATTTCAGAGCATTTCCATCCTACAAAAAGAGACCCAGGACCCATTGGCAGTCGCTCCTCGCTCTCCCAACCCCTAGCAACCACTAAGCTACTTTCTATCTATCTCTAGGTTTGTACCTGTTCTGGACATTTCTTTTCAGTGGAGCCACAAGATATGTGGAGTTTTGCGTCTGGACTCTTGCACTTAGCACAACATTCTCAGAGTTCATCCATATTATAGAATGTACCAGCCCTTCCTTCCTTTTTATTGCTGAGTAATTCTGCATTGGGTGGAGATGACACATTTTATTCATCAGTTGATGGGCGTTTGGGTTGTTGCCACTTTTCGGCTGTTGCAGAAGGCAGTCGTGCTCACCAGTGCACCACGGATGTCTGTGAGGTTTCGGCTATTATGAATTAATGCTGCTGGGAACGTTCCTGCGCAAGCTTCTGGGTGGACGTGTTTATTTTGTGTTATTTTAATTTTTAAAAAAAGGTTTTAGGGCGCCTGGGTGGCTCCGTGGGTTAAAGCCTCTGCCTTCGGCTCAGGTCATGATCCCAGGGTCCTGGCATCGGGCTCTCTGCTCCGCAGGGAGCCTGCTTCCTCTTCTCCCTCTCTGCCTGCTTCTCTGCCTACTTGTGATCTCTGCCTGTCAAATAAATAAATAAAATCTTTAATTAAAAAAATAAATAAAGGTTTTATTTGTTTGTTTGTTTAGTGCCTTTGTGCACGTGCAGATGGGGCGGGGGGGGGGCAGAGGGTCAGGGAGAGAATCTTAGCAGGCCTAACTGACTGAGCCATTGAGGTGACCCCCCACAACATTTTTTTAATTAAAAAAAAAACAAAAAACAGGGCGTCTTGCTGACTCAGTCCGTTGAACACCAACTCTTGATTTGGGCTCAGGTCATGATCTCAGGGCCCTGCGCTGGGCATGGAGCCTGCTTGAGATTCTCTCTCCTTGTCCCTCTCTTCCATCTGTGCATTCACGGGCATGCGCTCTCTCTCAGAAAAAGAAAAAAAAAAAATCTCTCTTAGTGGATTAAGCCTCTGCCTTTGGCTCAGGTCATGATTCCAGGTTCCTGGGATGGAGCCCTGCATCGGGCTCTCTGCTCAGCAGGGAGCCTGCTTCCCGCAAACCCCACCCCCCACAGCCTGCCTCTCTGCCTACTTCTGATCTCTGTCTGTCAAAAAAAAATCTCTCTTGAGTGTATATACAGCAGTGGAAGTGCCCAGTCATTAGATCACTGTATGTTTAACATTTTGAGGACCTTCCAGCCTGTTCTCCCAGTGTCCGCTCCATCTTGCACGGCTACTAACAACATCCTCGCTCATACCTGTGCATACCTGTCTGAGCCATCCTAGTGGGTGTGAAGTGGTTGTCCTCTTTGTGGTTTGGCTTTTCTCTAATGACGAATGACTTTGAGCATCGTTTCGCGTTCTTGGCCATCGTATATCTTCTTGGGAGAAATGGCCATCCAAATCCTTCGCTCATTTTTAAATTGGGTTGTCCTTCCATGGTTGGATCTTGAGAGATTTCTGGATGCGTCATGAACACAAGTCCCTTATCCAGGTATATGATTTGCAAATATTTTCTCCCATCCTGTGGGTTGGCTTTTGCTATCTTGATGGACGTACGTTTTTATGTTATGTTATTTGGTGCACAGTGCATCCTCTGGGGTCTTGTCCACCCCTCAGCATTGTAAAGAGATCTGATTTGTCGCATGTAATTCTTTCTGAGTTGAATTCAACTTCGATCTTCAGGTCGTGACCTTGGTGTTCCTCTGGTTCGCTTGTGCCTGTGTATGGAAGGCTTCGGTCAGTGCTCAGTGAAGGTGGTTTTCCTTCCGCCTGTCTGCCCTCAGAGAATGCCCTTCCCCAGACCGGGCCCCCCTGGAGTAGCCACTAAGTCCAGACCCCACAAGCACCCAACATGTGGCCTGTCTCCGGGCCACTTCCAAGCCGCCCCTCTACTCCCCCGCTCAGCGCCCTGGGCGCGGTCAGAGCCACCAGGCTGCTGTTCTCATCACGTCCACCAGGGGCCGCCCCGCTCCTGCCAGAGTTCCTTCCAAGAACCTGCGCTGTGATTTACCTCGTCCCTCCCAGGCCTCCCATCTCCCAGCAACACCTTCGGGTTTAAAGCCCCAGAGCAGTTTTCCCGGTTACCCCCGGAGCCCATTTTTGCAGCTGCCACGATGAAAAACGTCCTGTGGGAGATGAGCCCGCTGCATCCTGGCTCTCTCATGCCATACCTGTGTGCCAATGGTTTTCTCACCTGTGGCATGGGAATGATTTCCCACCTTGTTCAGAAATAACATGGACAGTCTTAGCATGGTGCCTGGCACACAGTAAGGGCTTAATAAAAGCAAGGTCTTTATATCAAGGCTTCAAAGTCCCTCGAATGTCTCTCCACAGCTCCCCTTAAATAGCCCACGGAAAGATCTGTCCTCCCTTTGTTCTTGTGGGCAGTGACTGTGGTGAGTTTCCATGTGGGGGGACTTTGCAGTCAGATGTGTGGACACTTTTATTTCCCATAACTGACTTTATTTATTTATTTTTAAGATTTTAGTTATTTATTTGAGAGAAAGAGAGCATGCACGAGGAGGGCGAGGGGCAGAGGAAGAGAGAAAATCTCCAGCAGACCCCCCCCCCCATCATCGTGGGTGGTCTGAACCCCAAGCCAGGCTCCATCCCAGGACCCTGATATCACGACCTGAGCCAAAACCAAGAGTGGATGGTTTAACCGCTTGGGCTTTGGCCCCACTGGCCTGTACGAGCTGGCGTCTGTCCGGGCTGGTGTCCACCCCCGTTGGTGCCCACAGCTGCCAGCATTCACCTAGAAGACCCGTGCTGCATTCAGCCTCCTTTGTCATCCTATCCTGCAGACTCCGGCCTCTTCTGGCCCCAGAACCCTCTCTCAGCCACTTCTGTGGGAAACGGGAGGGGGCCGCCTCGGGCCCTCTCTGCCCAGGCAAGCCATGCTACCACGTCTGCTTTACTTGTAAATACATGTCGGGCATTCGAAGAGGGTGACACGGCTACGCCCTCACCCAGGCAGCAGGCCCCTCTCCTGCCTGAGTTCTGTGTGCCCCCACTCTGGCCTGGAGGACAGGATGGAGTGAGGTTGGGGAGAGAACCCTCTTGCAGGGTTGCTATTGTTCCTGAGGCCAGGACCTTGGTTTTGAAGCTCGAGGTTCAAGACCTAGCTGCTTGCGCTTCTCTCTACGTCTCCTGGGAACAGCCCTGCCCTGGAGACATCCTTGCTACCATCTGCAGCGGCCCGGGTGGGTTCATGTACCAGGAAAGAAGTCTGATGCATATTTCCAAATATCAGCCTGCCACACCCCTTCCCCTGTGTTCTGGGGACTCTGAGTACTGTACGGACTGACTCATGGCCTGGAGCCCTCCCGGGGAGTCTTGTGCTCCTGGTAATGCATGGGGTGGAGTCCAGGGGGATGGTGGAAATTTTCTGAGGGTTGGTGCTCAGCCCCTTTGGGGAGGGTGGATGGGACGAGTCAGAGTTCCTACTTGCAACAATAGAAAACAACTCAAGTGAATGATGGCCTGAAAGGAATTCTCTGGAAGGATGATGGGTGGCCCATCGAATCATAGGGCAGGCTGGAGAGCCAGGCTCATCATCTGGGCAGGAACGCAGGAGGCTGGGAGGCAGAAGCACAGGGAAGGACTAATGAGAATGACAGCCACCCCCTGCCCCTTGGTGCCCGGACACCAGAGGAGTGACATCTCAATGGTCTGAGCTTCTCCACGGCCCTCAGTCAGTGACAACGTCCTGGGTGGGATGAGCCCAGGTTGAGTGCCCCACACTCTCTCTGCAGTAATCTGGGAGAGGGAGTCTGGCCTCACTGGGCTTCCGTAGGGGAACGCTGCCTCCCGCCCCTCTAGGGATCGTGCCCCACCCCCCACATGGGCATTTGGATGCTAAGCAACCGAAAACAACAAGAGACATCCACCTCTCTTATTTCCCCAAATGGGAATTTGCCAAGAGGCAGTTTCAAACCTGCCTCGTCTAGGCAGTCTGTACCTGGAGTGCTGTTTGTTTATGCCACGCAGAGAGCTTGCCAAATACAGTTAAATCATGTAAACAAGACTGCGTGCTTCTAGATAATTCTTACACTAGGCTCCTTTCCATGGCTAGCGGAATAACTAACATTTGTGGAACAAAGGCCTGGACACCGAGCTCAGTGCTTTATGTCAATGATCTCATTGGTTCTCGCCCTTAAAGTTGTTGCCATGTTTTCAAGGAGGAAACTGAGGCCAGTTGGTTCAGTAGCGTTTGCAAATTCACACAGGTTTAAATGGGAGAAACAGACACTTGAATCCAGGCAGCCTGTCTCTCGAGATTGGCTAGGAAGGGGCCATGCTCACTGTGGTCCAGTGGAGACAGACATCAAACCAGTAAGCACGGGCTAATGTATATTATTACAACGAGCACCGGAAAGGGAGGAAGAGTAACAGGATAGACAATCTATAAAAAGGGGTGAATGGGGCTCCCAGGAAGGTCTCTGTGAAGTGCTTTTAAGCTTTGACCCCATGATGGGATTTAGCCAAGCAAAGACCAAGGGGAAAGATGCAACAGTAAGTGCCAAGGTCCTGAGGCAGGGGAGAGTTGAATGTGTTTGCAGAAGGAAAAAAGGCCAGTGGAGAACCTCTGGGTGGAACCGCAAGGCAGGGTGTCCCGGCTGTCTTCAGCTCAGAACTCCTGCCGCGCTCACGGACTCACCTCCACCTTCAGTCCCTTTGCAAATCCTCTAAGCTCAGAGCTTCTAGCACACCTGGAATCCGGTCTCTTCCCCCCACCTCCACGGTAGACACCCTGGTCTCTGTGCGACATCCCCGGGCCCCTGGTTCCCCTGCTCTGTGTCACCTTGAACCTGCCTCCTAGCAGCACTAAAGCAATCCAGTCAGATCCCTAGGTCAGATCACACTGGCTTGGCTTCTCAGCTCACTCAGAGGAATAGCCTGTGTCTTCCGAGAGTCTCCAAAGCGCTCCATGGTCTGGCTCCCGCGACCTCGTGCAGCTGTGCCCTTCCTCACGGGGCTGCAGCCACATTGGCCTTTGCTCTCTCAGACACATGGGGTGAGCTCCTGCCTTGGGGACCTTTGCATTGGCTGTTCCCTTGGCCCAGAATGCTCTATCCCACATGATCCCAGGTCTCTCATATCCCGCAGGCTTGCCCCGCTCAGCCGGAGGCACGAGCAGAAGGAAAGGCGAGGCTCCCTGCTCCTGTCTTGTCTGCTGGCATCCTACTGGCCAAAATGCCACATGGCTGAGCCTGCATCCGGGGTGGGGGTGGGGGGTGGGCGCTGGGAGCACAGATGGCCCACGGTGAGGGGGCAAGGAGGGAATGACAGGTGGGGGTGCGGGCCTTGTGCTCTTGACCTGAATTCCGAACCCTACTCCTCCCTCTGGTGCATTGGGACTTCAAGGATGTCTCCTGTTCTCACCCAACAGCTTTCTGTGGTGCATTTGCAGCTGGGGACACAGCAGCACACAAAGTTCCTGTGTTTTGGGAGCTTGTATTTTAGAGGTTGCGACACACAGTAAGTAGAGAAACGAAGTCCGGGAGGTGCTCTGGAGAAGCGGGAAGCAGGGTTGGGCCCTGCTGTAAACAGAGCAGCCAGAGTAACCCTTGCTCATGAGAAGTTTGGGCTGGGACTTCATGAAGTGAGAGGGTGAGCTGCAGGGATGTGTGGGGCAGAAGGTTCCAAGATGGGGAAATAGCAGGGGCAAAGGCACGGAGGCAGCAGGTGCGTGATGCACTTGGCATGCTCGTGGGGCAGCAAGAAGCCCGGCAGCTGGAGCGCAGCGTATGAAGCAGAGAGAAGGAAGGAAGATTATGGAGGTAACTAGGGCCAGCCACATGGGGCTTTGTGGGTGTGGGGGGCCCACGCTTTCCAGGTGTGAAGGGAGCTGGCAGAGAGTGGCCAGCGGGGTGGTGAGGCCATCTAAAGGCCCCTTCCCGAAGGCCACTCTGTCAGGGAAGTGGGGAGCCCTGGGGAAGGTTGCTGCATTTGTCAAGGGGAGTTGGTGGTGGTGATGGGTATCATGGGAGGAGCTGGGAGTCATACCTGGAAGACAGAGCCGACGCCATTGCACAGGAGGAAAGGGAGGCAGGAGTAAAGAGGACCAACATTTTGCTAAACAGATGGGTAAAGGGGGTCACTGTTCCTTGGGTGGGAGCTGGGAGAGGGGCTGAGTCTTGGGTATGAAACTTCCCTGGGAGCAAAAGGTGTTTGGAAATGCAGAGTGATGGGTGTGTATGTGTGTGTGTGCAGGCTCGGCGAACCCCACCTTCCATGGGGGAAGCAAGAGGCCAGCAGAATGTCACTAGCCTCTCCATTCATCCATCCATCCACTCATTCATCAGCAAATATTTATTTATTTATTTTAAAGATTTTCTTTATTTGACAGAGAGCGAGCGGGCACAAGTACAGGAGAGTAGCAGAGGGAGAGGGAGAAGCGGGTCTCCGCTGAGCAGAGGGCCTGATGCGGGGCTCGATCCCCGGACCCTGAGATCATGATCTGAGCTGAAGGCAGACGCTTAACTGACTGAACCCTCTGGGTGTCCCATCAGCAAAAATTTATGGGGTGCCAAGGAGAAACCAGGTGCTTTCCTGGATGCTGGAGAAGCAGGGGCAAAAAGAGACAATCTTCTTGTTCTGGTTTGGTAGCTTGCTTTCTAGCGGGGAGACAGGTGATGAGTAAGCACACATATGTTTAAAATAAGATCATTTCAGAGAAGGATGGGTGTCACAGGGAACTCCCGGAGAATGGCAGAGCATGATCAGGGGAGTCACAATTAGACAGAATGGTCATCCAGGCAGCACTGAGGACCAAACCCAGGTTCTCCAGGGGACCCTGACCCAGTTCGGTTTCTTTTTGTCCTTCAAAGGGTCATGAGCAGGGGCAGAGGAAGGAGTGGACGTGCGATGACCCTTAGGGGTCTTTGGGAAGGGTTTTGCCCTTGAGGAAGCCTCTCTTGGGACACCTTCCCTCTGTGAGAGCGTCCTGGGTATCAGGCTGTGGGAACTAGGAATCTCCGACAGACAGAACAGGTGCGATGAGAGGCAAGGGGACCGAACCCGGGAGAGGTACATGGCTGCATCCCTGCAGAGCAAAACAACTTGGACCATGGTAAAATTCTTCCCTGCATGTACAAAGGGGGCCGCTCCCCTTGTACTGGTTTGAGAGTTTCTGCTATGCAAAGAATTTTCTTTGTGCTTCCTGGAGGTTTATCCTGCAAAGAATGGGGGAGTGGAGCGATGGGGCTTTGAAGGTTCATAAGCTGAAGTTCCCGCCTCAGTTTGGCCATCGCATAGATGGGTGGTCCCAGGTGACATGCCTGTGTCCTTTGGGACAGCACGGAGTTCATGCAGGGGAGTCATGTAGGCCCACCAGGTTTTGAAGACGCCAACTCAGAGCACCGAATGCCAGCTTTAGGGGTAGTTAGGGTCCTTGTTATGAGTGGGGAGGCTGACCCAGGCGCCACAGCAGGGTACAGAAAAGAGCAGGGCCAATGGGGGACGTGTAAGTTGAAATGCACATGGAGAGCATGGCTATGGGGCAGAGGGAACGGGAAGGTCACACGCAATCCTGAGTTTTCTGGTTTGGGCCCTTCGGTGAGTGATTTCCGAATGGCAGCAGGAGAAACAAAGGCTGAGGGAGAAGGATCAAGTCCTGTTGGAGGATGGTGAGCGTGAAGCGTTGAGCTCCTGGCTGGAAATACGGATCTGCAGTCAGGAGCCCCACGGCCTGGAGGCTGTCTCGGGCGGGGACTGCCGGGGCGATGACTCTGCCTCGTTCATTCCTTGGCCTTCTGGGGGCACGCTGAGAACACACTCGTCAACCTCTCTGACCAGGGCTGGAGGGGGGTGGTGAGGGCAGCTGCACGTGGCTGAGTTCTGCCTGATGGAACAAGAGTGAAATCATAATGGCACTTCCAGGCCTGGGCCCTGGCCCCTCAGAGCGCCAGTCCCCCTCGTGCAGGGGCTGGCAGACGTTTTTCCTGCGAAGGGCCGGATAAGTGACTGCTTTAAGCTCCGTGAGCCCTACAACCTGTCCCGCCCCTGACCAGCTCTGCCCCTGGAGTGTGAAAGCAGCCCTAAGCCATATGAGGACCGTTTAGTCGTCCTGCTCCAGAATCAGGCTCACCCCGGCTCTGCTCCTGTCTCTGTGCCTGGATCCTGAGGTTCAGGTCTCCTTTAGAAGCCATGTACTGAGAATGGCCCTGTCTCAGTTTGTCTGAGTCATCCAAAGGCTGTAAGGAACAGAGGGCCCTAATCCCTCCCCCCGCCCCCATTCTGCCTTTTATATGAGAAAAAAAAAAAAAAAGAGCATGTTTAGCAAATAAAATTTGGGGGTTTCTCTCTTACGAAAAGTGTTACTTTTTTATTTTTAAAGATTTTATTTATTTATTTGACAGAGATCACAAGTAGGCAGAGAGGCAGGCAGAGGGTGGGGGGCAGCAGGCTCCCCGCTGAGCAGAGAGCCCTATGCGGGGCTCGATCCCAGGACCCTGAGATCATGACCTGAGCGAAAGGCAGAGGCTTTAACCCACTGAGCCACCCAGGCGCCCCAGAAAGTGTTGCTTTAACAAAAAGAGAAATTGGTAGTAGGAGCTGGGGGTTACCATGATGGAGATCTAAAATGTAGGGTATTGGTTTGGAGTCAGGGTCTGGAAGGGAGGAGACCCAGCCTGGGCGGTGACTTGAGGTAAGCAGGACCACTGTCCTCTGCGCCTGTCATTCCCAGGGAAGAGGCTGTGACACAGATGGTCCCAGGCAGCATCTAGCAAGGTTATTCGGAGACTGAGATGAACCCAGGCCGGAACTGGCCAGTTTGCAAGCACGACTAAACGGAAATAGTACGATTCCAGAAATGTGGGGCCTTGGTTGGGAAAGCGGATCGCTTCTAGGTGCCAAACAGAAGGAAATCATATGAGCGGCGAGAGCCCATTAAGCCTCAGCCCTGTGCAAGGTCAGGGTGAGGGAGCGTCCTCCCTCCCTGGCCCGTCTCAGGATCGCCATTAGTACATTGAGAGAGAAGAGCCTGAGGCCAGGGAGGGGGAAAAAAAAAAGTCTGGAGAACTGTGTCTCAAAATGAATTTTGCATGTGGTGCCTGGCACCTGGTGCTGACAGGAAGCAACGAGACGAGGCCTCTCAGGTTCTGAGGGAACTGTATTGTCCCATAAGCCAGAAAACTGAACCAAAGACAAGCCTTTAACCCTTTGGGCCTTAAAACGAACTTGGGGCCTCCCAACTTTGACCGCTGGGGCCGGAGGCTTCGAATGATGAGCGGCTCCCAAGGAGGGCCAAGCACACCCACTTCGTACCGGCCCTTGGAGCAAAATGGCAAGAAGCTCTGGAAGGTGGAGTGTGGGGTCCCAGGGAGCGGAAACTCCTGCTTGGGGTTCCCCCGCACCCACCAGCGCCGGCGCCCATCCTTCAGTTGTTGTGTTGTGGCTTCTCTGTCTGAGCGCTGCCGTCCCATACTGCGTGTGTTGGGGGCTTGGGAGGTAGGACAGGACGCCGATAACCTGTCCTTTTAGTTCATCGGTTTCCAGATCCCAAGGACCCACATGGGACCCGGAGGGAGAACCACGCCCCTCCTGGAGGTCCCGGACTGCGGTCAGGTCCCGGGAGGCAGCGAGGGCAGGGGACTCGGCTGTGTCTCTGGGGAGCCATGAGCGTGCTCCATGCAGGAGAAGGAGAGGACCGTGGCTCATCAGAGACCAGATGGGGAGCCTGTGGCGGGGACTCGTTAGCCTCCCAGCCAACCTCTGTTGTGAACACGCCCCCCTAGCTTCCTTGTAGTTAGATGTGGCCATCGGCTGTACACTGAATGCTGTGTCCTCCCTGCCAGATTCATATGTTGAGGTCCTAACCCCTGATGTGATAGGATCAGGAGCTAGGGCGTTTGGGGGGTGACTGCACCATGTGGGTGGAGCCCTGGTGAATGGAGTTAGTGCCCTTAGAGAGAGACCCCAGAGGGGCTCCCGGCGCCTCCCGCCGGTGAGATCGCAGCCCTTGACCTTGGCCTTGCCAGGTTCAGACCTGTGAGAAGAAAGGTCTGTTGTTTATAAGCCGCTCAGCCTATGGTATTTTGTTGCAGCAGCTCAAACAGACTAAGGCAGGCGGAGATCTGGCTGATGGAAGGCTGGTGGGAGTGAGGTACGGCTCCTCAAAATCCATAAATCCCTACTCGCCCTCCGTGTGCTCTCTGAGCTGCTGGACACGAATGCCCAAGGCCACTTGGAAGCCACGTGGTAAAGATGGCAGGGGCTGCTCCTGGACGGCTTTGTGGAACACAGTGCCAGTTGGGCTTATGGGGAAAAAGGCAGTTCTATTGTGAGACTTTGCGGCTGGATGTCAGGGCGGCTGGAATCCCTCCACGGAAATCAGGATGAAGCGATGTAAGCCGAGGAGCCTGTCTGGGAAGAAGGGGAGGCAGGAGGCGGGCAGGGAACGAGGCAGGACCCTGGAGAACACTGGTGCTCTGAGGGCGGGGGACGGGGGGAGGGCGGCAAAGGGAGGCATCGGCAAATGAGACTGAGAAGGAGGCAGGAGGAGGAGGGCAGTGTGGGGTCAGGGAAGGGACACTATTAAGACTGTTTTGCAAACGAGTCCTGAGTCTGGCTGCACGATGCGGGGCTGGAGTGGGGAGTCTGGGAGAGAGGCTCAGTGCCAAGAGGGCAGTGTGCTAAGACCCTGGGTGCAGGGGTCTTGACTGCTGGACCCCTCTGCAAACCAGAGAAAGGCTGAAGACCGTCCCCTCAGAGCAATGCTTGCAGCAGGCACACACTATTCTCCCTCCAGCCCCGGTGCTCTCGTGGACGCCTGGAGGGAACAGACATGCAGGTGCAGCGAGCTCAGAGTCACAGAGCTGGTCACAGAGCTCGGGTTTGAAGGCAAGCGCTTGTGGTCCTCCTCCTGCTCTCTTTAAGGACATGATGGGGCCTCTTCTGCTGTCCTGAAGCACTGCCACCGCAAAGACACCAGGAGAGGGGGCCCGGGGAGGTGGTGGGGAGAAGGAGATGTCTGGGCTCCGCCGGTGGAGCAGACACAGGAGAGAAGCCGGGGCTTGGAGATGGGCAGTGCCTTGCTCAGGTCGTGGCAGACACGGCTAGCTCCGGCCTAAATCCAGAGCCCATGAGATGGGGCAGCCCTGGGGAGGGCAGTAGGTGGTCCGTGTGAGCAGCTGGGGCAGAGGCCGCACTGGGACCAGGGTGGCGGGCTACAGGCATGAGAAGACGCCAGCCCTGGTGTGCCCGCTGCTGGCTTTCTCCTCTCCGTAAACAAGGAGTGGTCCAGGGGCCTGGGATCCCCAGACGCTCTGCCTGGCAATTCCATTACTTGGCCTTTGCTCCTGTTGGCTCCATGAGAAAAACAACTGGGGACAACAATGTCCCTAGAGGTTCCAGAAAAATCACTGCAGGTAATCAGAGACATCTCCCCCAAATCCAAGGCCTGCCCTTTGCCCTCTTTCTTTGGCCCCAGGGCTGATGCAACAAAGCCCCACAAAGTGGGTGACATCAACAAATAGAAATGTGTTGCCTCATGGCTCTGGGGGCCAGATTCCTAGGTCAAGGTGCTGGGGGTGTCCAGCTCCCTCTGCACCCTGCTGGGAAGCCTCCTTCCCTCCCCCTTCCTCACTTCTGGACTTGCCGGCCCTCCTTGTGCTCCTGGGCTCGTGGCAGCAAAACTCAGTCTCTGCCTTCGTGTATCTGTCTCTCTTCTGTTCTTACAAGGACACCCGTCATCCTGCATGCGGGGCAACCCTACTCCAGTGGGACCTCACCTTACCTATTACACCAGTAACAACCCTATTTCCCAATGAGGTCACATGCCGGGGACTGGAAGTCAAGATATCATTGTATCTTTCTGGGGACACACAGTTCGGCCCATGAGCTAAATTGGCCTTCCCTAACAAGCCCCCACCCTGAACACCCTCTGGACGTTGGCATCTCCCTTCCCCTCCTCCCTGCCCCCGTGGAGGAACGGGAAGAAGACCCAGAGAGTGGGGCTGAGCAGGAGCCACAGCTGCCTGGGGACTTCCTCTCTGGCCAGAGGCCCAAGTGCATGGTCATCGCCAAGCCTCGAAGTGCACCGTCTGGATGTAGCCAGGAGCCCCCAGTTAGAACAGCAGCCCCAAGCCCGCAGGCCTGGTGCGCACCAGACACCGGTCACGCCATCTCCTCCTACTCATGGAATTCTGTGCAGAGGTATGACCCTCTTGTTTTGCTGAGGTTTGACGAGGTCAGCTGCCTGAGCCGAGAGAGCCGGCTAGGGAGCGGCAGGGAGGGTGTCCAAAGTCAGGATTCCTCGTAGCCAAAGCTCTTTGACTTTATCCCACTCTTGCCCCAACTCCTGAAGGATGTGGCTGAGAAGTTCTTTTTGGTCATTGGGTGTTGGGTGGTGAGTCGTGGATGGGGGACTAGGCGTCTCCGACCTGGGGTAGGAACTGTGACTTCAGGTGGCTGGAACATTCATGGAGAGAAAATGCTTCCACAGGGCAAGTGGCATTGGCGGGAGGTTGGCGGGGGTCAGGGGAGCATGCGGGTGCTCTCAGGGCGGTGACGTAGCCATGGAGCCGGTGGAGTGTGGGTGAGAGGCTCATCGGAAAACCTTTAGCCGTGGTACCCTAGAGTGGCTCTCCATTTGGGGTCAAGGTCAAGGCTCACACGCACTCGACGGGGTCCTACAGGAAGGGCAGAGCATCTAGAATGAGAACCTAACTGCACCGTGTTTATGCCATTAGCATTCTTGGGTTGTTTCCGGCAGCATTAACGTAGCCCAATAATACTGGCGGCCACGAAACTCGAAAGTCACGAGATCTCTTGGCTCCTGTCCCCAGCTCTTCTGACATCTGCTTCCCAGCTTCTAGCAGATGGGGAAATGATCAGAGAACGGTGCTGATCTCACTGGACACAGGCCAAGTACCTTGCCTAGGGTGGCTGGGCTGTGGTGGTCTGATGTACCATCTTGGGGTGGGGGGGTGGTCAGGGCCCTATGAAATGGTCCATCTGCCCTCTGAATGTGACCTGAGTTCTTCGTACCTGGGACCCTGACCTCGGCGAGGACAGGCTGTCTCCCAAGAGACAGTACACCTGTGTTTGGACCCTGTTGAGATATTTTGTCACCAGCAACGCACAAAGGGCACCACCCTCGGTGGGGCTAGCTCAGAGAAGACCAGGGGGGCACAGATGTGAACAGATGTGAACAGATTTCCCAGCTCCCGCTCCCACCCCTGGGGAGCCTGTGGCTGTCGCTCAAGGCTGGGCCTCTCTCCTTGTCGGGGAGGCTGGCGATCAGGCCGTAGGGCTGTGGGAATGGTGATGGAGTTTTCCCCAGAAACGTTGGGGTGTCTTTGACAGGATCTGCTCAAACTGGTCAAAACAGAGCAAGGGGCCCCTGTTGGTAGGACAATGGGGAGAGCCCCAGAGTGGCAGCAGCTGGGGCGTCTCTGAAGAGCATGGCAAGGGTGTTAGGGGCGCCGTTCTGGGGGGATCCCGTGCCTTCAGCAGCCCCACATCCACCACGGCTTCCAGCCCTTGCCGCTGAGACGTGGTGGGGCAGAGACAGGTCCTGATGGGGCCGGCTTGGCAATCACTGTAGCCAGAATGGGGTTCAGCCTGTGGCACGGCCTCACCCCGCAGCCTGGGCAGGGTCTGGGTGAGGGAAATAAAGGCTTTGCTTTCACTAACATTCAGAAATCGCGAGAGACACCTTTATTCTAAAACCAGTGTCAGCAGACAATAGCAGACTCAATTGCTTTTCTGCTCCATCTTTCTTAGTCTGTGAAACAAAGGAACCTAGTTTAGATGGAAAAAAAAAAAGGAAAAGCTTCTAGTGAGTTCCCTGAGCTTCTTTCTGTCTGAAGCGATTGGCAAAAGCTGTAGTTCATGAACAATCTTTGCATCCTGTCCTATCCATGCTTTATGATTTTGTACAATTATCAAAAATATGTTTTACAATCTTGATATTTATAATGCTGCTGCTGATGACAATGACAAATATTTTTATTGCTTCTAAGTTCTATTATAGTTCTTTTCTTTTTTTTTTTTTTAAGATTTTATTTATTTATTTGACAGCGAGAGAGGGAACGCAAGCAGGGGGAGCGGGAGAGGGAGATGCGGCTTCCCGCCGAGCAGGGAGTCCAATGCAGGGCTTGATCCCAGGACCCCGGGATCATGACCTGAGCCGAAGGCAGATGCTCAATGACTGAGCCCCCAGACCCCCCACCCCGGGTATGGTTCTTAAGTGATGTCTGGTTCTTAAATCCTCAAAATATTTAAGTAGGAACCCTTACTTCTCCCATTTTACAGTCAAGGAAACTGATGTGTAAAGATACTAAGATTTATATTTATAAGGAAAAACAGGGGCACCTGGGTGTCTCGGTTAAGCACCCCACTCTTGATCTCAGCTCAGGGTTGATCTCAGGGTTGTGGGTTCAAGGCCCGCATTGGGCTCCACGTGGACCCTACTGAAAGAAAAGGAAGGAAGTAAAGGGGGGAGGGAGGAAAAGCAGACTCTAGAATAAAAATGACAACAAGAAAATTCTCATCTTTTTAAATAGAGTGGTGGGACAACAGTCAGTCTCTTAATGACAGACGCCAGAGAAGAGTCTCCTTTAATTGTCCTTGGGCCCTTTGCCTGCTGAGTCAGATAATCAGGGCTCTCTGGAGTCTATAGCTCATTAATATTCTCCAGCTTTTCTCATTAGCACAAAGTAAGCACACTATTTTAATAACAATACTTCTTTTTTGGGGGATGCCAAGGAAATTGCTTGGTCCATTGTTCCCTTTTAAAGAAGACTAAATGAAAGAAATTTCTATAATTGTCGTTCTGCACTTCTCATCTTTAAAGGGAAGACTTACACTTTCTGATTTTACAACTTGTTACAGGGGGAGATAGGGAGGGTTGCTGATCAAAGGCAATCGCGTGGGCAGGGAATCCACCTCAATACCCAGCTTCAGGCCCCAGCTTCTCCTGGAGAGGCCCTGGTGAGACCGAATAGGGCCCAGGGTGTCGACATTTGGGACCCACAGGCCTGAGGACCGGCTGGCTCAGAAGCCCCCCTGCCCTGGCCTGGGACTCCTTCAGGTCACATGGGACAGTATCCGGGGAGTTTCTCTGGGTGCACTGTGACCGATTGCAGGGTCCCATTTGTGACCCATTAAATAACACGAGGACTCGGGGTGGAAAATCTTTGGAGTTCCGCATCCAGTAGGACTCTGGGAGGTCACAGCAGCCCCACTAGGAACACGGGGTTGGAAGAAGGGTGGTTGTTCGCTGAAGGAGGGAATGGGGAGACTGGAAATGTCGGTGTGTGTCTCAATAAGGAACCCGTATTATCATGGCCACACTCTTTGTGTTGGATTAAGGTCAAGTCCTGTTTGGCACAGAAGCTCCTGGACCTACAGGCAATAATACTGCCCTAATTCAGGGGTGATGGATGTAGGGTCTTGTGGGGCTCTGGAGTTCCAATCAGGAATGACCAAATGTAGAAAACCACCCAGATGTCCATCGACTGATGAAGGGATAAACAAAATGTAGTCTGTACAAACAAGAGAATATTATTCAGCCATCAGAAGGACGGAATACGGAAATGTACCACCATCTGGATGAACCTTGAGAACATGACCCTAAGTGAAAGAAGTCAGGCACGAAAGACCAGCATGGTACAGTTCCCTTTGTAGGAAATATCTAGAATAGGCAAATCCGTGGAGACAGAAAGCAGATTAGGGTTGCCAGAAGCCGGGGGAGGGGGGCAGGGAGTGACTGGGTCTAGCTAATGCTGATAGTCGTGCAACACTGAGAATGTCCTTGACGTCGCTGATGTGTACATTGTCACGTGGCTAACACGGTAACATTTACGTTAGATGTCTTCTGGCTCAATAAGAATAAGCAGATAAGCCTTCTTTAGACAAACATGTGGGGCTTAAAGAATCAAGTCTTGGATGAGGATGGGAGTGGGGTTCCAAATGGACTCCCTGCCTGGGGAAGTTGAGGAACCATGGTGCACCGGCCACAGGGCTTATCACGGGGCAGACGTGGGGTGGGGTTGGTGGACTGCCATTGGGTGGACCCTCATATTTCTAGAAGGCCTCATATTTCCATGAAGATTCAGGATGTTCTCTCGAAGCAAGGTTGTCCATGCAGAAGCAGAGAGGCACGGTCAGGACTGGAAGATTCTTGAACAACCTTGAACCACAGAACCCCCAAGAATGAATGCGCTTTCCTAGTCCTGTAATCATCTGTGCGCAGCATTGTTCTGGTGTAGGCTAGTTTTAAGAGGTTGAAGTCTGTTGTTCACCGGTGTGTGGTGGGCTGAATGAAGGGTCCCCAGGAAATCATGTCCTAATCCTTGGAATGTGTCAATACTACTTTCTACGGCACAGAACGTGATTAAGTTCAGGATTTTGAGATGGGGAGATTATCCTGGATTATCGAGGTAGGCCCTAAATACCAGCCCAAGTATTCCCATAAGAGGGAGGCAGCGGGAGATGTTACTCAAGAGGAGGAGACCATGGGGCCACAGAGGCAGGTTGCTGGAGAGCTAGAAGCCAGGAGAAGACAGAAGACACAAGAATGGATTCCCCCTAGATCCTTGACCAGTAAAAACTGGTTTCAGACTTCTGGCCTCTGAAATGAGAGACAGTAAGTTCTGTTGAGTGAAACTACTGGGGGAGGGGGGCATTTGTTACAGCGACACAGATTTATCATTCAGTCCCAATTAGTAAAATAGGCTGTCTTACTGGGAATGCAAAATTGATGTAATTTTGCTGCAAAAGTTCTGACATTTTGGGGCACCTGGGTGGCTCAGTGGGTTAAGCCTCTGCCTTCGGCTCCGGTCATGATCCCAGGGTCCTGGGATCAAGCCCTGCATCGGGCTCTCTGCTTGGCGGGGAGCCCGCTTCCTCCTCTCTCTCTGCCTCTTTGCCTACTTGTGATCTCTGTATGTCAAATAAATAAAATCTTTTAAAAAAAAAAAAAGTTCTGACATTTTGCATCTCTCAAAACAGCATCAGTTTTTACACTTCTAGGACAGAGAAAGAAACCAGTTCATTGCTTGTGTGTGTGTGTGTGTGTGTGCGCGTGCATTGGAAGTAATGATTTAAGAAAGAGAACATTTAAAAAGCCATCGTTTTAGAAGCTTTATTTTGGTATTCCTTGATTTTTTTTAAAAGATTTTATTTATTTATTTGACAGAGATCACAAGTAGACAGAGAGGCAGGCAGAGAGAGGTGGGGAGACAAGCTCCCTGTTGAACAGAGAGCCCAATGTGGGGCTCGATCCCAGGACACTGAGATCATGACCTGAGCCGAAGGCAGAGGCTCAACCCACTGAGCCACCCAGGTGCCCCAGTATTCCTTGATTTTTAAAGTAATAGACTGGAGCCTCAGAGAAGGGAGGTGGCCTTGGCCTCTCTGGGCCTCTTAGAGCCCTGCCTGGTCAAGACAAGTGCCCCCCACCCTGACCCAGGGTTCAGGTAGGACAAGTCTGTTGAGGGTAGAACAAACGGGAATTGAGAGACCAGGAAGGTGAGTCAAGGCTGGTGGTTCGGAATGGAGACTGTGAAATGCCTGGCTGTACAGAGACTCCATGCAGCTATCCCGGTCCTGGCTTATTCACAGAGCCTCCACTCTAGTCCCAGCTGGTCACACTAAGCGCAGGGCTGACCGTTCACCTCAGGGCACTGACTTTTTAATAATCCACACTTCTCTGTCTGCAGAGCCCCATCACTGATGCCCTGGGCCACTCTTCCTGGCCCGTCTGGATGAGTGCAGGGGATGTTTTCTCTCCCCCAGGCCCTGCTGTGCTCCCAGGGATGGGGCGGAGAGGTGGGGGGTGAGGGGGTCCTTTGTTTGTTTCCACACCACTCCTAGCCACAGCAGGGACTGTGAGGCCCACCTTGGCTTTCCATGTGAGTAACAACTAGAAATTCTTCCCACTGTACAGGGTGCCATCAACTCCAAGTTCACCCCCCACCTGGCAGCAGCCCCAGCTGAACTATTTCTTCCCTGGTGTATATACCTGGAACTTCACTGTGGCTTCCCCCTGTTGGAGTCAAAAAGAGAGGGGCAACCGTGACGTCAAAGCCAGTCAGCATGGGGCAGGGGGGAACGCCTGGGTGGCTCAGTCAGTTAAGCATCCGACCCTTGGTTTCAGCTCAGGGCATGATCTCAGGGTTGGGAGATCCATGCCCAGCATGGAGTCTGCTTGAGAGTCTCTCTCTCCCTTTCCCTCTGCCCCTCCTGCTGGGGCTTGCTCTCTTTCTCTAAAATAAAATAAATAAATCTTAGGGAAAAAAAAATTGTCCAGCGTTGGGGGGGGGGTGTGTGTGTGCACGCATGTGTGTGTGCGTATGCGCGCATGTGTGTGTGTCTGGTGGGGGCTGTAAACAAGGATGAGCAGAACCAGCTGCTACTAGAATGACAGCCAACAGGGCCCTGAAGGCCACAGGTGAGGACTGATAGAGCAAAAGAGAGCGGAAGTCATCTGCCAGCCAAAGAACCCATGAGATGTTTGCCATGGGAAATACAAGCCCAGCTCCAAAGGGGCCGATCGCGAGGAAGCCCGTGGGTCCCAGGCTGCTAACTCCAAGGCCTATCCTCCCCCGTCTCCCCAGGACTCAGGCTGGTTGCTTGTCTCCTCTGCCCCACTCCCTTGCCTGCCATCTTGGACTCCTCCCCTGGGCTCACGAGACAGACTCTGCAGGTTCATTGGCAGGAATGGCTTCACCTGCCCCTGCCTGACCAATCATTTGGCAAGAGAACTCACCTGGACCGCTTTGGACCAATTAAAATTCATGGGGGTTTGGGTGGGGCCCGGGAGACCCCAGCCTCCCCTGTGCATCATGGCTGCTTGAACCGAACTGGGGTCCAGCCAGCAGGAGGACACAGACCCTGGAGGCACTGGTCAGGCAACGGTGTACGACATGCAGAGCAAGCGGGTGGCCTGGGCATTTAGAAACAGCACAGGAGCTCCACAGAAGGGTGGCGCTTGTGGCTGAGCCAGAACTCCGTTCACTGGGCATCTCTTTGATCCCTGTTGACTGTGGCTAAGGCGACGATGAGGGCTGTGGTGATCATCCTGTCCCAGATTATTCCAAGGACAGCGGGCCACTTACGCCCTCGCTCAGTGCCACCCCTGAAAGTGGTTCTGAGTGAGCTCTGTGGAAACATGGCCGCCACCATGGTAAGGCAGGGCTAGTGGAGTTTGGGGGAAATTCAAGCATGGTGGTGCTGGGGAAAGAAGGAAGGAAAGGAGCCAAGGGGAATGGCCTCTTAGGACTGTGGGTTCCAAGGATTTTGGGGGGGGGAGCTGCTGGAGGATTTGAAGACCCATGAGCATGTTTGCCATCCAACCCAGATGGGCCCCAGGCGCCTTCCCAGAGCAGGAGCTATAGGGAGAAGACCAAGTCTTATGAGGGGGAGAGAAGAAGGCATGCACAGTCTGCTGAATCTTTCCACAGCTTCAGGGGACCCTCAGATCCTAACAGTGACCCCCTGGAGACCATGCTTGGAAGACACCTTGAAGCCGGGGACCTGAGAGAGGCTGACAGGATACTGCCTCCATGCACCCTGGGGATGTCCACATCCTAATCCCTGGAACACTTGTGTATACAACCTTTGTGTATCTTACCTGGTACAAGGAACTTTACAGATTCAGCTAAGGATCTTGAGATGGGGAGATTCTCCTGGATGACCCAGGTGGGCTCAGTGTGATCACAGAGATCCTTATGAGGGAGGTAGGTCAGAGAGATGACACACGCTGGTGTGTGAGGAGGGAGGAGGGAGCTAGAAGGCAAGGAACATAGGTGGCCTCTAGAAGCTGCAAAAGGCAAGAACAGATTTCTACTGTATTCGTTTCCTGGGGCTGCTGTAACAAATCACCCCAAATTCGGTGGCTTAGAACAACAGAAATGTCTTCTCTTACAGTTCGGGAGGCCAGAAGTCCAAAATGGTGGTGTTGAAATCAAGCCCCCCCGGAGGCTCTAGGGGAGCTTCCGGTCTCTGCCACTTCCTGCTTCCCGTGACTGTGGACACTGTTTATGGCCACACGGCTCCTGTCTCTGCCTCTGCGCTCACTGTGCCTTCACCCTTCTCTGTGTCCTCCCGCATGTGGGTCTGTTTTGTAAGGATGCATGGGATGGCACCCAAGCCCACGTGAAAAAGCCAAGAGAAGCATCTTTCAAGGTCCTTAACTTAATCACATGCATTTCCATAAAAGGTTCTTGGTGTTCCCTCTTTTGCCATATATTGGTCTCTGTGAAGGTTCCGGGGGTTAGGAAATGGACAAGTCTTTTAGGGACCACCATCCAGCCCACTGCACTCACTAAGAGATTCTGGGAGGAATCTCTTGCTGATAACCTGATTTGACTCCTGTAAGATTATTTTGGATTTCTGATCTCCAGAATGGAAGGGGAGTGAGTCTGTGTTGTGTATTGTATTATACTATGTATTTTATTTTACTTTATTTTATTTTAATTTATTTTAATTTTTTAAGTAGGCTCCATACAGGACTTGAACTCACGATGGTGAGATCATGACCTGAGCCGAGATCGAGAGTCAACACTTAACCAACTGAGCCACCCAGACACCCTGGGTCTGTTTTGTTTAAAGCCAGGAGATTCGTAGTGGTTTGTTAACAGCAGCCACAGGAAATACGTGGGATGTGAAAAGGCATGCTGTTGGGTGACATTAAGGCGGGACACTGCGTGGTGTTAGAGCAGGACCCCGTTGATCTGACAGACTGTGGCTGGGCTGTTCTGGCTGGGAGGCAGAGTGGAGGAGGCAGTGGAGACCCTGGCCAGCTGCTGGCTCCTCACCCCCAGCCCTCTGGTCCTCCTTCATCCTCCCACCTCTTTCAGAAGATATGCACGGATGCCCTCCCCCTCCCCAGGTTCTATTCCTCTCTTCTCTGCCCTCCTCAATTCCCGCACAGTTCCCCAGGCCACTGCGGGAGGGCAACGGGCAACAACGAAGATGAGCAGGGATGACGTGGGCCATCGAGCAGCACGTCAGGAGGCCCAAGGACTCTGAAGGGTTCCCTGCTTCTCAGCACCAGGGAAATAGGTCCCGGGGGGCAGACCTTCTCCCTACCCGCTGTTTCCCAGCCCGCATTCCCCATCTTGACCTTGCTGAACCCACTCCCCCCAGGGGGCTGTGGGGAGCCAGGCCTGCTCCCTCATGAGTGGGGAGGGCAAGCCCCAAGGCCTGGGTTCTGTCCCTCCCCACAGGGGCGGACCCGATGAGCAGAGTGCTCTTTGCTTCCCTTGACAACCTTCTCCCACCTGCACCCACCAACCTGAACCCCCTCCCTGGGGAAAGCTCCCAAGTCACAGATTTCTCATGAAGGGACTCAAGGCTCAGCTCCCCCAAGAAAGCTGCTTCTGGGACCAAACTCGCCGACTGCACTGGACCATTTCCAGTTCAGAGGAAGGTGTTGAAAAGAGACAATTTTGGAAGAGATGGGTCCCCCTCCTAGAAAGGAAGGGCCCGTGTGCTTCGGGGTGCCACGGGGTGCCTCGGGGTGCCCAGTGGGGCCAGCCAGCAGCAGACAAAGTCTCTGGTGTACCCATCCCACAAGGGCACTGCTTGGCTTAAAGCAATGCTTCCACTGGCTTTTTAGAGAGAGGCAAATTTGTCCAACCCAAAGGCAGATAATTTTCATTTATTTAAAAATTCCTTCATGGCCGATTAGGGGGTGCGGAGACGGGGACTGGAGAGTGACAGCTTTTTGAGTATAACGTTTCCATTGGGAGAGATGAAAATGGAACTCAACAGAGACGGCGGTTGCACATTTGTACTAAATGCCACTGAACTGTTCACTTCAAAACGGCTATTTTTATGCTATGTGTGAATTTCACGTCAATTTTAAAAATTATACTTTTTCTTTTCCAACAAATATTTGTCACATGTTACTGTTCCAGGTACTGTTATGTGTCTTGGAGACATGGTGAGAGGAAGATACATAAGATGCTGAGCCCCACAGAGTGTGAGATCGAGTGGAACATACAGACAAGAGTAATACAGTGAGGCAGAACTTGGCACAAAGGAGGTGACCAATGAATATTTATTAAATAAAATATAAATGGATATGGGAGCTCATAGGAGATCCATGTAACTCAGTTTGAGGATCACAGGAGGCTTCCTGGAGGAAGTGGCACCTAAACCAAGACCTGGCAGAAGAGTAGGAGTTAGCTTGACTGGGCTGTAGGATGTGCAAATGTCCAGGGGTGAGTGTGAGTAAGGCAGGTTCCAGGAGTGGTAAGACTTGGAACTACTGCTGAGGGAGGGGGGAAGGACTGCGACAGGAGGCTTGAGGCATAGGTGGGAGCCGGCTGAGAGGCCTCAGAATTATGCTATCATTTGTTTGCGTACCTTTCCTTCTGCCAGCAGCACCTTGAGTTTTCCTTTCAGGAATGTATTTCTCCCCCATCCCCAGCCATGTAGTAGAATAATCAGGAAATGATCCATCTTGAGTATTTATTACCTTTATGCGAGTCAAATTCATTATTTGAACAAGTGAGAGGTGTTGGGCGGGGAGAGATGAGGACCGGTTAGCCATTTGCCAGCACACCCCTGTCTGTATGGGTAGAAGACACAGCTCAAAACTGATATAAAGACCCATTTGGTACATGATTCTCCCTGTGTGTCCCTTCCCAGCCGATGCTGGAGCTGCTTCTTGAGTGAGGGAGAGTTGCAGATCCCCCTTCCACCACAAAGGGCATCGTCAGATTTGGGGTTTGCTGGGGATGGAAGCGTGGCAGTGTCCAACTCCAGTCCCAGTACTAGGGGAACTAAGCCAAGAAGTGCATCAGGGCTCCATCTCTGTGAAACTGTTGGCAGGATGCTGTTGAAAAGAGAAAATCGACAGAGCAGGAGTTGTGGGCGTCTGGGATGACTCTCCGGACGAGGAATGTGTGGTCTGGGCACGGGGCCACCATGACATTCAGGATGGATGCTGAAGTGTGGCCGGGGCTGGAGCATCGGGCGGGGGTCTTCACAGACCTTCCTTCCAGGACAGATGCTGCAGCAGGAAGTCTGTGGGCCGGGGCTATGTGTCGGTGGCACCCAACAAAGATTTTTTTTTAGGATGGATTTGCCCTGGAGAGGGGAGGGAGCTTTGTGAGTAAAATGCAGAGTTCCCCCGGAAGTCATGTGACCTGCTGCTTCCTGCTGCTAGCTGTCCCCAGCTTCTTACCAATAAAGCTTGGGTTCTTTCTCGTGTCAGCAGTCCTGGACTTTGTGGGATCCTTCCCAGTGGGGGAATCATAATGTCTCACTCCTCAGGGCAGTGATTGATTTAGACACAGGAGCCGAAGGGAAGCCTGTGGACATGCCTTTGGGAAGGACTTTCTCCTCGTCTAGAAATAGCTGTTGAAGGAAACTCCCCGAACAACTTTCTGGGTGTTTTAGTCTCTGTGGGGGACTGGAACTGTTGAAGCTACTTTGCGACCATGAGGAGTCAAGGCAACATGGTGAGTGCAGGTGACATCCCATCACAGCTTGATCTTGGAGCCATCCCTGGGGGCCGGAAGGGTGGGAAGAGGCCAAGAGGCCATGGGGCTAGTCAAGGGGAAGGCTACGAATACTTATGACAGGGAGGCTGAGTGCCCTCCAAGGAGCCAGAAAGGAGATAAAGCGAGTAGAGGAGCCACTCTTGGATAGAATGATGGTGTCGTAAACCAGATGCATAACAAGGAAGACAGAGAGATGTGGATACGCAACAGGTATTTCGGAAGCAACTTGGCAGTTACTTGACTAGAGAGGATGAAGCAGAGAGGAGTCTGGTTTCCCTATCGCAAAGAGCAAAGCCCTCCTCACCGTGGACCCACCACACAGCCCTATCCTCCATGGTTCCAGCCCATCTTTCCAGATACATCTCCCCCCTCCTCATCTCCTTGGTCTCCAGAATCTAGTTGAGTTGTGGACATCTTTTGGTTTCTCGCAGGTTCCTCTGCTCTCTGTCCTCATTCTGGAACACTCCACTCACCCCTCACCTGCCAGACTCCAAATCACCTTTCAGCCTGCTTCCTCTGCAGGGCTCCGGACCGCCCTGGTCTGCCTCACCTGCCATCCTGGCTTCCCCAGTGCCCCCTCCTCTGTGACAAACCTGAGTCTGCTCTGTCCAGTCTGCTGCTCGCTCAGGGCTCTGCAAGTGCCCCAGGGCCAAGGTCAGCTCCTGAAAGCCTTCCCCCAGCCTCCCGGGAGGGGAGGGGGCTGCGGATTGAGTTCCTCACTAATGGCCAATGACTCACTCAAGCCTGTCCAAGTAATGAAATCTCCGTCACCCCCCACTGCAGTTTATGGGATGGGTAGGAGGTTCTGTGAGCTTCTGGTGCTGAGCACATCATGGAACTGGGAGGCTGGTACTGTAGGTTAGGGCACAGAAATCCCTCTGTATCTTGTGCCTTGAGTCTTTTCCATCAGATGGCTCCTGAGTTGTATTCTTGATAATAAACCGGGAATAGTAAGTGAACTGTTTCCCTGGGTTCCATGAGCTGGTCCAGCAAATTCTCCAGCCTGGGGCAGGGTTTGTGGGAACCCCCTGAATTTACAACCGTTCTGTCAGGAGTCCTGATGGTCTAAGTTTGCAATGGGCATCCAGATTAGGGGCAGTTTTGGGGGACAGAGTCCTTAGCCTGTGGAGTCTGATGTGACTGCAGATATTTGTGTCAGAATCAAATTAAATGGCAGGACACTCAGCTACAATGGTGTTGGAGAACCGTTCAGTCTGGGGACCTCCCCACACACATTTGGTGTCAGAAGTGTTCTGTGGGTAGAAACAGACCATGGTCATGGGTGACTGGGAGGCACGCTGGTGTTTTTGGCTTCTGAGAGCCCCGGCTGCTGCCCTGGTTTGGGGAACCAGACCAATGCCTGGGCTGAACACCTAAGCTTCTGAGCTGCCCGGTGGCGCCCAGCCCCGGGGGTTCTCACAGAACCATGGGGTGTCCAAAAATGGTGTTAAAGCATACATAACATAAAAGTTACCATTTGGGGGCACCTGGGTGCCTCAGTCGGTTAAGAGTCTGCCTTCGGCTCAGGTCATGATTCCAGGGTCCTGGGATCAAGTCCTGCATCAGGTTCCTTGCTCCGTGGGGAGCCTGTTTGTCCCTCTGCCTCTGTTTCTCTCTCTTTGTCTCTCATGAATAAACAAACAGAATATATTTTTTTAAGTTACCATTTTACCCATTTGTAAAGTGGCATTTAGTACATTCACAATATTGGGCAGCCGTCACCATTATCTGGTTCCAGAACATATCCATCACTCCCAAAGGAAATTCCATGCCCATTAGCAGTCGTTCTCCGTTCCTCCCAGATCCTGGCAACCACTAATCTGCTTTCTGTTTCTCGGCATTTGTTCTGGACGTTTTATATAAATGGAATCATGTAACACATGACCTTCGAGTGCAGCTTCTTTCACTTAGCATAACGCTTTTAAGCTTTTAAATGCTTTTAACACCCATGTTAGTACGCTTCCTGTTCTCATGGTTGAGTGATCTTCCATTGCATGGGTAGACAGTGCATTTCCCTGTCTGTTCTGGAAGTCACTGGAAGGGAGAAGAGTGTCCTTGGCAGGGCAGATATACGCTGGGGGCTGGCGAAGACAGACAGGAGCACCATGATCTTGGAAGCACCTTTGAACCCCGCCTTGTCTCCATGACATTTTTGAGCCTCCTAAGAGGGATAGGAGGTCTCTTTCCCCACCAGGGGAGGCTGCTAGATCTGTGAGCTCTGTATGCCATCTGGGGCCTCCCTCCTGTGCCCACGTGGGGTTTCCCCATCCCAGCAGGGGACGCTGGGACAGGCGTGGTTCTAGAAAGTTGGTTCCTACCTGGGATACTGATAAAACTCCACCCTGCGGTGTCCCCCATTCCCCACCCCCAATTTACTTCTCAAATATCTGAGTGATGGAAAGGTTGCCCTTGGGAAATTCCAGACTGCTCCTCAATTCTGGTCTGCAGCCGGTGGGAGCATGTGAAAAGACCACTCCCCTATCCGAGTAGGATCTGGACAAGTTCTGCAAGGCCTCCAGGTGATTCTTCCGTGTACCAGGCTTGGGATTCTCTGCAAGACCCTCCTTCAAGTTCATCCCCTGAGGAGGACCTTGTACTTTCTGCAGATAATATAGGCCAAATTATAGCTTCTAGGCTGAGATCTCATGTCTTCTCTTTATGAATCCAGCCAGGGAAACCGACCAGATTAAGTGCCTTATTCTGTGGGCTACACCTGTAAAATTTTATTCCTCTATTCATTATTCAACAAAACTTTACGCCAGGCACCACGCTAGGGGTGGGAGACACAGTAGTGACTAAAGCACGGTCCCTGCCTTCAAAAATCTTGAAGTCTGGTGGGGGAGACACGTAGTCCCATTCCAGGGTGATGACTGGGACTGGCAGGATGAGCAAGACGGTTTCCCAGGTCAGGGAAGCATGAAGCAGAAACCAGTGACGCTTTTTTTTTTTCCTTGAGAGAGAGAAATTGAGAAGCAGCAAACTACACCAATGCAGTCAAAGGCATTTTAGCATTCTAGCTTTGTTTCATTGTGATCAAGACATTAAAATGATCCATTTGGGGCTGCCTGTCTAGCTCAAGGGGTAGAGCATGCGACTTTTGATCTTGGGATCATGAGTTCAAGCCCCCAAGTTGGGCATAGATCTTTCTGGAAAAAAAATGATAAACTTGGTTCTGGACATGCTGTTAAGGTCTTAGGCCAGAGAGAAAATATCTTCCCTATTGGCCCATTATGGAAGATTTCCCATAGATGAAAAGGAGAACTGTATGACCTTAGTGTTAGAAGGAGCTTTTGGACTCTGGAATGGGTGGTAAGCTGACTGCACTTCCTATATGAGAAGACATCTGGCTAGATGCCTTTGGGGAACCAAGAATGTTTCTGGATGTCTCGGGGTCGGCAGAGATGACTCTGAAGCCTCCTGGCATGGACATAGTCATGAAGTCATGGCATGAAATGTCACCCAGGCAAGTGGCTAGAAACCCTGGCTCGCCTTCAGAATCATCTGGGAGCTTGAAAGCTGAAACACCTGGGCCCTACTCTTGTGACTTGGAGTTAATTAGGGTGGCACTCAGGTGCTGGTACTTTTCAGAAGCTCCCTGATGATTCTCTAGGGCAGCCGGCGCTGAAGACCCCCAGCTATGGGGGAAGGGGTAGCACGGTGCAAGAGGAGGGGTGCCAAGGATGCCCATGGCTTTGACATACCCCTCTGCACAACAGTGTGGGTAGTAAGGAGAAGGGGGAGGGACATGGGTGGGAAACAGAAGGGGGGTCATAACCCTAGAGCAAAGCATCAGAAGGTCACACACTCCAGAGAGACGGAGAAAACCGGGTTGGCTATATCATTTAGGGTCACAGCAGCCCCTGGTGCAGGTTCATTGGCAAAGTGTATGTGGGGAGCTGGATGGGAGCTTGTGGACTCGGGAGGGGGCAAGAAAATGCACATAGAAAATGCAGACTGGCTTTGCAGGGGTGAGAGGCAGGGTTGTGGATGGAGGGGGAATGAGGGGTGGAGGGAATGGTTTCCTTGTTTACGATGGGTGAGGCTCGGGGGTGTCCGAATGCTAATGGAAATGATCCAGGAGAGAGGAGGCATAACTGATGGTTCCAAGTGGCTAAGAAGGTGCAGGGGGAGGAAAAGGGAAGGAGGGGAGGGGAGGGAAGGGGAGGCATCCACGCACTGGGGGCAGTATTAACCTTAAATCGAGGGACACCCCATCTGTTGTGACAGGACGGACGACGGAGAGGATGGGACAAGGAAGGTGGCTCGTCTTACGGGGGAGCCCCAAGAACACCTTCACACCCAGCTGACTCAGGGATGCGGTTATTTACAAAGGCACTTGGCCTTGACACACACCCTCTCTCCCCTTCTGTTCTTCCATGAAAACAGTCTCTGGTCGTTTCTCTTTCCTCTCTTGTCCGCATTGGCAGCCAGACCGGGAGCCGCTGTCCCAGGATGGGTTAGCTGGTGGAGGTCCCCGCCATCCCCTCTTTCTGGCCCATCTTGCCCACCTGCATGGGGGGGGGGCGTCCAGTGAGTCAGCCCCCGTCGACCCCGCGGCGTGCACCCTGGGGAGGAAGCTGTGAGGTTGAAGCCTGCCCTGACGCTCCTGGCCTGAGCTCCCTCCTCAGTCAGGCTCTACTTTACTAGGGAGTCTCTGCAGACGGGGAGGGGCTCGGGTATGGCCCCTAAGACACTAACATTGATGGACACAGTACTGCGCTAGGTCCTTGTCTTTTGTGCATGCAGTCCCTGGTCGGGAAACCCCAAGGGGAGGAGGGTTCAGCCATGGAACCCTCATCCCGACATAATGCCCTCTGCCCTCAGTTGGAGTGGTCTTTTCCTCCTCTGCTCCTGGGATACCTGAGGCCACACTGGGCAGACATGCAAATTCAAGGTCACTGTCCCTGGGCTTCAAGGCTGCTGTCCCTGGGTTGCAACCTGAAGTTATGGGAGGGACTGACTCCCTTAAACAGGCAAACAGTGCTCCCTCTTCACCTTTTAGCTCACCCCCAGGTCCTTGATGCTGACTCGGAGTTAGGAGCAGGGCCTCCCAAATCTTCGGAGAAGCTCCCCCCGTGTCTTCTCCCAGATGCAGAGACCCCTGTGGGGCTCGATGTTCGAGAGGCACCTTTCTCCAGGTCCCTTCGCTGGCAGGGAGTTCTCCTGTGTCCTGTGTCCTGTGTCTCCTGTGGCCTGTGTCCAGCTGACCCCAGCCTACTTCATGCTCCCAGGAGATCCCCAAATACTGACACAGTGAGCGGTCCTTACGTGTTCGATCGGCAGCAAGCTAGAGTAAAACCTACGCAATAGGTCTCCTGGGGTCTACCCTTCACTCAGCTGCACACTGGGTTTGCTTCGTGTGTTTGTTTGTTTTCTCAAATCCCCACCCCAACACCTGCCCAAACAAAATCCAAAGTGCAAAGGGAACATGTTTTTAAATAGAACATGAAATCAGGGCCTCCTTCCTGGTGGTGGTTGTAGACATGGGTTAGAGACTCTCCCCTCTGAATTGAGCCCACAGAGACCAGTGTGGACTCCCTCCTCTCCAGTCTCCGTGGCCGTCGTCCTGTTCTGGTATGTTCCATGTGGGTCACCTGCCACCTTCCAGCCTGCGTGTGCACTGTTCTCTCCTTGCCTGGCTCCCCACGGCTCATGGTTAAGGGGGCCCGACGTCCATGCCACTTCCTCTGGAAGCCCTGCCCTGACCCCAGCTCCAAACTGGAAACAGGGCTCCTAACCCCTGATGCTCTTCCCTGGAATCTGAGCCAGCCAGATGCTCGGCGGCGGCTCCCGCTGACCCCCCCACCCTGTGCACGTGGAGAAATGGACCAGGGCAAGGGGGCCGGCCTGCCCCAACTGCCGGATAGATCCGGCACCTTCACGCACCCCCGCAATGTACCATTCTCATCGTGTCAGCATTTGTCCAGGATCTGGCTCCTACTCCAAAATTCCAAATCCACGACCGACGAGGCCATTCCTTCGACTCCACCCGTCTGCCCGGGACTGAGGACAGCACAGGACACAGCATGACCTCGCAGAGATGCTTGCTGAGTAAATAGTGAATAATCGTCATCTGAGGGGTGACTTGGGTCTGTTGGCTCAGGGGCTGTTGAAGGTTAAAAGGAAAAACAAAAGTTGTAAAACTCTGGTTTCCGCTGTGTGTACGCACGGGTGTCCCGAATCACAACAAAGAATGCATTTCTTGCTATGTGCTGTAGTCAGGACAATTGGGGGCCCCGGCCGTCGAGCAGCTGTCTTCCCCAGGGGTCACAGATGGCGGGGAGGCTGGGTCTGGAGCAGCCTCTTCCTCGGCACGGGTCTCCGGAAAGCCTGTCGGAGGCCAGCAGCCCTCTTGCCCTGTGGGGTAGGTCAAGGCTTCCCACTGTCGAGCTCAGGCGTGACTGCTCTGGCCACCCACGTCCTGCTGGGGGTCTTTACTTCGAGACCGCCTTGACCATGGGTTTCTGTTAAAGAGGAAACCTATGATGAGAACACACCCCAGGGAAAGCCATGAGCTGAGTCGTCTAGGAGGAGCTGAAAGGGGCTGGTCCCGGCGGTTGTGCAAAGGGAGCGTGGATCCTTGGCCTTCTGGAGTGGGTAGCCCAGGTCCACGCGTTCATTTAGAGTTGACTTAAACAAGACCCGTTGTCTGCTGGGCAGGAAGGTCTTCGGTGAGGTCCGGCGATGGCCTGGCATCCGAGTCACTTGGACCCCGTGGTCCTTCCTGAGCCTTGGCTGCCTGGAGGGAGTTGTGAGGAGACCCGCCCGTCAGTCTTAACTGTCCCAGTAGAGTGCCGTCCTCCACAAAGCATGTTTCTTCTTCGCGTTTGGGGGACAGTCACGTCATCCTCCTTGTTCCCTTTCTTGCTTCCTCCCCCTCCTTCCCCGAGCATTTCATGAACTGAAGGAAAGCGATCCTGGGCCTGTCAGCCAAGCCCCTCCACTGAGCCACTTCCCTCCAGGCCCCGGTCATGGACAGCAGCACACGGGCCATGCCCCAGCGCCACTCCTTCTTGTCCAGCGCCCCTCCGGCCTTGCCCGGAGCAGAGAGCCTGCCTTGCCCCTCCTGTGTGGTATGAACCCCGGGCCTCCCTGAGAGCATTCTTCTCCAGACCCTAAGCCCCCCCACTCTCTCCCCATCGCCTCTTGGCCACATCAGACCTTCACCACCTTTCAGAGTCCTGGTGGCATAATCCAGCCTTACTGTTGAGTCCAAACTCCTCACCACAATCTCTAAGCCCAGCAGGGTCTAGACCCTGCCTGTCTTGGCAGGCTCAGCCACTGGCTACTCCTCTCTCTTTCTGGGTTCCAACCGCACCAGCCTTGCCGTGGACCCAGTCAAGCCTCTCCTCACCTCAGTTCAACCCTGTTTCCTCTGCTTGACCCACTGCTTCCCCTCCCCAGATGCTCCCAGCCTCCTGGCCTCCTTCCTAGCATACACCACTCGTAGTTGGATTCCTGAGTCCGTAATGGGCTGCTCCACACCCTTCCCTCCACCTAGACTGTCCACTTCCTGAGTGCAAAAGTTATACCTGGTTCATATCCCCAGTGTCTCATAGAACACCTGGAACCAGCAAGTATCAAATCCATGTTTCCGAGTGCATGATTATTGAATGACAACCCCTTTCCCTGGGGCTGGCCCCAGACCCCCTCCAATCGTCCCAGTGTGTGGTGTGTTGTGACCCGCCCAGCAATTCCGCTCCCACCGAAACCACCTTCCCACCACTTGCCTTGGTGTCTGGGGCTGTCTGGACTTGGCACCATGGACTTGTGACCGTGGACTTGAACACACCCCCAAAACTCTGCTCTCACCTGCCACTGGCCTCCCTTCCTTCCTTAGGGCAAGATTCAGTTGTGAGATGGTCGCTGTCATAGCCCCTTTCCAGGGACCTTTGCTCAGCTTCTCCTGGGGCTTGCAGTCACGAGCGAGCTATGTTTTTTTTTTTTTAAAGATTTTATTTATTCATTTGACAGAGAGAGATCACAAGTAGGCAGAGAGGCAGGCAGAGAGAGAGGGAGAGAGGAAAGCAGGCTCCCTGCTGAGCAGAGAGCCCGATGCGAGGCTTGATCTCGGGACCCTGGGATCATGACCTGAGCTGAAGGCAGAGGCTTAACCCACTGAGCCACCCAGGCGCCCCAACAAGCAAGCTCTGTTTAACAAAAAGTGGGTCCTATCCTCTGCGTGCAGAGCACCTTACTCACTTTTGCTTCCAGGGCCTTTGGGGCTGGCTCCACCCAGCTTTATGGGGGCTCGCCAGTATCCCACAGAACTGTGGGCCTCTCTGAGAATCCACATCCATCCTTACCTAACAGCACACTGCCCTTCATAGCAACGGACCAATCTAAACGCAGAGGCTGGTTCACAGTGCAGCCAAAAGCAGGAGCTGCAAGAATGAGAAACCCCCCCAGCTAGCGGGTCCCAGGAAAGGCTGCTGCAGCAGATGCCGGGGATGGCCCCCCCACAGCCACGGAGAACTCCTTTCTCCCTTGCTGAAAGCCAGAACCGTCACCTTCTGGAGTCCCATGCCACTGGAGGCATGTGGGGCAGTGTCCGCCAATTTTGGCGGGGGGGGGGGGGTGGGCTCTCAGGAGGTGCCCCCCCCAAAGAGATGCATGTATTTCCACGAGCCTTGGCTCTGCCCCCTAATGTGGGTCCGGAATGAGGCGGTATCTAGACGAGCAGCCATCATTGGATGTGAGGGACAACGGCCATGTGCTAAAGGTGACAGAAAGGATAGGAGCCAGGCCTTGAGGAGTAACCCAAGCAGCTTCGGACTGAGAACAGCGAGCTGGGCACTGAAGCTGCAGGGCTCGGAGTCTCTGTTAGGTGCTGCTCGGTGCACTCCTGATTGACAGTCCTTCTGACTGTGGGTCTCTAACCCTCCGGATCATGGGATTCTGGCGGCCTAGATGCATGCGCTCATGCCTCCCCCCTACCCAGCGGCCATGGCAGTGACTCCCGCCCACCATCACTCCTCTGTCTCCGTTCACCTGCACCAAGGCCAGCTGCCATGGTCCTCACGGGGCTGGAGCTGCACTCGGGCGGTCAACCTGCCCCTGGCCTCTGTTTCCCTTCCCTGCGGCGAGGGCCCGAGTCTCTGCTGCCAGCCGACTCCGGGTCCCTGGCAAGATAAGTAGAGTCCTCAAGGTTCTCCGTGTGTCCTGGTGTGGGCTCCCGGAGGCTCACTTCTCCAGGTGAGGTCCTGCAGTGGAAACTCTTGGACATGTTGGGCCAAGGGAGTGGCCTGAATGACAGTAGGGACAGCAGGGCACACACTGGAGCTGCTGTTCTTTGTCCAGGATGAAGGCGTTTCCTGGGAGACCAGACTCTCATGCTAAAACTAAGCCGGGTGCAGACCAGCTGGGTGCTGGTCACCTTAGTGGGACATTGGGAGAACATGAGCTATTCTGTCTAGTGGGACCATCCCCAGTGAGGCTGGGGAGGGGGCAGGAGCATGTCGCAGGGGGCTCTGGAGGCTGTTCATTTCTGACTGGGAAAGGCCTCCAAAAGGTCTAGGCAGGTGTATTCGTTTCCTGGGGTGGAAATGAATTTGTCCCTGCTGTGACAAATCGCTCCAAGCACAATGGCTTAGACCAACAAAACGTGCTCTCTCGAACCTCTGGGAAACTCTGGAGGCCAGAAGGTCGCAGTGAAGGTATGAGCAGGCTGTGGGCTCCCTGGAGGCTGTAGGGGAGAATCCCTTTCTTGCCTCTTCCAGCTTCTGGTGGCTGGGGCGCTCCCGGGCTTATGGCCGCCTCACTCCCACCTGCCTCCATCTACACGTGGCCCTCCTGTCATGGGCATCTCAGCACGCCCTTAGCCTTTCTCTTAGGAGGGCAGGTGTCCCTGGATTTAGGGCCCTCTTGGATGATCCAGGATGACTGCATTTCAAGATCCTTAATTCCCTCCACAAAGACCCTTTTCCCAAGTGAGATCGCAGTCACCAGTTCTGGGGGTTAGGACATGGACGTAGCTTTTTTGGAGGCACACCGTTCGACCCTCTAGAGCAAGGAAACTGACATGTTCGTGTTTGGAATTTGAAAAGATCACTCTGGAAGCAGGAAAGAGCATGGTGGAAGAGGGCCTCGAGGGGGCCAGGGGAGGAGCCAGGAAGAGCGGCATGGGGGGTGTGGTGGACCCCACTGGGGGCCCTTCCTTCTGCCTCCAGGGCTGTCCATGTGATGCCCGAGCCTTCTCCAACCAAACAGCCCAGGGCTGCCCCTTGAAGGCTCTAGGCTCCTTCTCACCCAGACTGGTTGGTGGGGCCCAGGGATGGCCATGCGCTCCCTTGCCTGCCTCCCACTGGTCTTTGGAGTTCTGGTTTCCTGCCCTGGGACAGCTGGTCTCTCTCGGGGAGAACTATCAGTGGGGATACTCACCCCTGCTCTGCAAGGGCACCGTCTGCTCGGAGGGCTCATCCATTCATTCAGTATACACTGGTTGAGTGCATGCTCTCCGCCTGCCCTGGGTTCCCAGCCTATAAGTAATTTCGAGGCCACATAAACTGAACCCCGGAATTTCATAGGCAACCCCAGGAAGGTCACAGGCTCAGGCTGCATTCACAAACGGCCTCAAATGTAAGTTTTTGACATTATCCCCGAACCCACTGACAACCACGCGAATGGCAATATGCCCCGACGGCCAGCAATGGTTAAACCTCGCCACAGGTCTTATAACCCAGTTTTGGATTTTTTTTTGTTTTGTTTTGCTTTTTCATTGTAAAGACAATACCAGGAAACACTCCCACCCCATCTGAGAAGTGGTGAGAGCCTTCTGCAGCCTCTGAGATCAGGGAGGCCTCCCCAAAAGCTCTGGGCTTCCAAGATAGGCTGAGAAGGAGTTGGCTCCGAGAAGGGAGAGTGTCCATGGCAGAGGACAACATCAGAGAGGCTGAGGAGGAGAGAGAGCGTGGAGCTTTCAAAGATCTGAAAGAGCGGGGTGCCTGGGTGGCTCAGTGGGTTAAAGCCTCTGCCTTCGGCTGAGGTCATGATCTCAGGGTCCTGGGATTGAGCCCCGCATTGGGCTCTCTGCTCTGCAGTGAGCCGGCTTCCTCCTCTCTCTCTGCCAGCCTCTCTGCCTACTTGTGATCTCTCTCTGTCAAATAAATAAATAAAATCTTAAAAAAAAAAAAAAAGATCTGAAAGAGCAACATGGCAGCTTCCAGGGTTGGAGAGAAAGAGGGGCAGACGGTAAGGCTGGGGAGGGAAACTGAGGCAGATGTTCACGGTGGTCTATGTTAAGCACTTTGGCCTTCATCTTGAAAGCGTGGAGAAGCCTTAAGGAAGCCATCTTTAAGCCGGAAGTCTTGACGTAATGGTCTGTCAGGAAAAGGCCTGTTTCTCGTACCCCCACCCCCACCGTGTGGTTCCCCTGCAGCCGGGATGGAATGCGTCTGGTTTTGGAGCACCCCTGCGCAGGTGAGCAGGGAGACCCACAGGTCTGAGACCCTCTCATTTCGCTCTCCTCTGGAGGAAAAAAACAGTAAGGCAGAAAGGGAGGGGGCTTGTGGAAGGAGTCGCCAGGGGAAGCTTCCAGGACAGGTACTGGAGCCGGAGGGACGCTATGCCCCTGTGCGTGGCGGTCCCACGGAGCCCCCAGGCCTGGGAAGCGTGGAAACGGGCTGTTGCTCTCTGCCAGCAGAGCAGAGCAGTGGACCCGCAGCAGCCCCGCCGCCCCGTGGCCTTCTGGCTTCTTCACTCCCGTGTTTATCTTGGCTGAGAGCAGCTCGGGGCTTTTAGAAGCGGAGTCCGTCCGTGAAGGCGAAGCTGGAGGAATCGGGACACGGAAACACAGAGGAAGTTGCTGGAAGTTGCCGGAAGGGGCCTCAGATGGGGAGGTAGAGGTGGTCGCACTGTGGGTTGGCGGCGGACCAGGCGGAGCACCTAGAACTCCTCCACAGTGCTCTACCTGAGCGCCACGGAGCTGCCCGCGTGGGCGAGGGCTCTGCCACAGGGCAAACATATCCACAGAGCACGTGCTGTCCACCTTCTCCACGAAGGCATTTGGGGGTTCACAGGTGCCCACAAGTTGTATCTCCTCTTCTTGCTTTCATGATGCACAGATCCATTCAGACAGACACCAACCAGCTTCCAGGGACTCGGCCCCACCAGCAGGGCCCCCAAGCCCCCCCCCACCCCCCCCCCCCGCCCGGGCGGAGCTCTAAGAAGGCCTGACTGGCCCAGGGGGTGGGGCCAGGCCTCACCACGGCCAATCCTGTAATTCTCAGATCTCGATTCAGTGTTGCCCCCCCCCAGGCCCAATGGGGACCCTCCCGTGTCCCGCTCCCCCGTGTCCCGCTCGGCGCAGATGCCGGCAAGTCACGTGTCCCACAGCTGAAGGCCGCCCCCTGTCCGCCTCCACCATCTGCTGAGGCCCTGTAATTATTCCAAAACCCGGTGCAGTCTCACTCGGAGGGGAGAGTTCACACAGCCCTGTAATGTAACCCAGGCCCGCGGCCGCTCAGGCAGGGAGCCCCCAGCTGGGTAATGAGCTGCCCGCTTTATTGAATTCCCTGGTTGGGGTCTGACTGATCGCTGCCTTTAGCCGAGGCGGCCTGGGCCTTCTGGGCGCCCATCTGAGCACCCTTGCTAGGGCCCTTCTTCTGCCTAGCACCCCGATTCTTTCTCCTTACATTCTTCCTCCTCCCCAATCCGTTGAAATCGAGGTTCAGGGCAAGGGGGCTCTCAGAGGGTTGGCCTCTCCCTGCTGTTTGGGAGAACATGCAGCTGCCTCGTGTCTGGGGGCCCACGCAGGGCGAACCAGAACGAGCTGCTGGTCTGACTTTGCTGGGGCCGCCCCAGGCAGAAGCAGGACCTGCAGCTCCCACCCCCACTCCATCTCCCAATCCTACTGACTTTCCTCTCACCTCCCCTTTCTGGAGGCCTGGGCCCTGCAGAGGGAAGGCCTTGGCCAAGGAGGCTGCACCGTGGGCCAGGCCTTGCCGAGGGGGATTGGACGAAAGAGGCTGCTGGGCTCCGTCTCGCAGACTCCTGCTCAGGCTTCAAGACCCATCCCACCTCACGCCTGCAGCCCCGGGCCTCCCTCCCCCTGCCTGGCCTCCCAGCCCTCGTGGGCCCCTCCAAGACGGCCGTCACTAACCTGATCATTTGTTTGCACGCTGTGCTTTCTCTGTGGACAAGGACCGTCGTCTCCTCTGTGTACCCAGAGTACCGAGCACATAGTAGGTGCCTTAAAAACCATCCCGTAAGGAAGTAAGAGGTCTGGTCCGTGCGTGAGGCTGGCGTGGCACCACCATCGTCCGTCCCCTCCACATGTGCGGCTGGTCTCCAGAGGGAAGAGGCCTGGCCGACTGGGAAAACGAGGTCTGCTGTGTTGTCCTGTCCAGGCCCCAGTGACTGGGAAGCTGTAATGTGAAGGGTGAACCTGAGGTCAAGGGTCACGCAGAGTCCACCGTCTGGGGTCACCTCCTACGGCTGCATCTAGAGCTGGCCTTGAACGCACCCTGGAGGGTGTGAAGGGGCCGTGCTCCCTGCACAACGGCGGGAGCTGGGCGGGAGCTGGAGGGAGCTCTTCGGAGGCGAAGGCAGAGTCTGGCCCTCTTGTGACCATGCTGTGCCCGATGTCCCTGGGGAGGGGGAAAGGCAGGTGACAGCCCCAAGGTCAGGTCACCTGCTCAGGTGACTCAGCCCCCGCTCTATGCCCCTGATGCTCATGCTGCTAGCGGGAGGAAGGCCTGGGGGGGCCGCAAAGCCCTCCCCCCCCATTCAGCACCAGGGGTGTGGTGAGGGTGAGGTGTCTGCCACCCTCCGGGGAAGACCCAGGCAGGGCAGCCAGATCTGAGGAACTGGGGGAGGGGCCCAGGAGACTTCAAAGTGCTCTTAGAACGGCTTAGAAACACGCTGGGCTGGTGGGGTGGCAGGCGGGGGTCTTTCTGGAGGTCTTGGAAGTGAGAGTGGCTTGTGTGACGAGCACAGGACTGGCATCCGGGGGGGTCTGGGTGGGGGTGGGCGGGTGTGAGCTGCAGGGCTCTGAGCAGGCCCAGCTAGCCTCTCCGTGACTCGGTTTCCTCTCTCGTGCAGGGGAGGTCCCAGCCACATCTCCCTGGCCCCCTCCCAGGGCTGGCGGGAGGGTCAGCGGGATGATGTAGGGGAAAACGCTGTGTGGGCTCCGAGCCCTGATCAGATGTTATTTATTATTCTGAGCTGTGTTTTGGTGGGAGTCTTGGAAGCACTGAGAGCGAGAGCCGGGATGTTTAGGCCCCTTCTTCCCTGATGCTGTTTTGAAAGTTCTCCGAGTGGGATGGCCAGAAATGGGGCCCTGGGTGGGAAAGAGGCTGGTGGCTCTTGACAGGGCTGAGCTGGGTGGATGGAGGCCTTTCTCAGTCAACCCCAACGACAGTGAGAGAGAGAGAGAGAGAGCGAGCGAGGAGCGGGTGGGATGGACGAGCTCCCCCTGCCTCGATGCCCACCCCTGCCGGCTGCCTCCGCTCTGCCCGCCCCTAGCCCTCCAATCACCTCCCATCACCTCCAGTGGTCTCCAGCAACCAGCCCTCCTCTCCCCGGACACATGTCCTCATGTAACAGGGCTGTGACAATTTTTCTAAGTCCTGCTTAGAAATGTGTCACCATCCATTCCCCTTTGTGATTTCAAAGAAGGCGGCGCAAGCCGCATCCGTCAAGCGTGAGGCTGAGGCTCTGCTCTGAGCAGCTGGAACACGGGTTTATGAAATTACAGGGAATTCAAAGCAGCCGGCGTTGCCCGCTGTCTGGCTTCATTACTGGGCCCCGGCCTCCGAGGGAAGTTTATTCCAATAATTTAGGGGATTAGGATCTGACGCCCTTCATTAGCTCTTTGACATAAGCAGAAAAGACAGATCTCGCAAAATGACCCACACGATGTAGAAGGATTGGCAGAGGCGGGGAGAAGGCAACACACCACCCCTGGGGTGTGTGTGTGGGGGTAGTCTGCAGGGCAGAGAGAAGCCTTGTGCTGCCTTTTTACAGTCAAATGTGATGGTGAACCCCAGCCCTCAAGGGGAGAGTGGATCTGGAAGAGGAGGGACCTGTGTTCAGGACTCAGTTTCCCCCCCCTGTGAAATGAGAGCACTGCTGGGGACTTTCCAGGGCTCTTCTGGCTCTGACGTGGGCTGGGGCCACCCCATCTACTATCTCTGGGACACAGCAGCTCGGTTACTGCTCCTCAAACCCTCTGTGGTTTGGCCTTTGCAAGGTACCCGTCTCTGGCAGGGATCGGTGTCCCCTCTCGCTCACACCCTCCGGGCGTCGTGGGACCGCGCAACTACGTTCAGCCAGCTCACTTTTTGGTGCTGTTTGAGGTATCTGACATTTTCCGCCATAGGGGGGAGAAATAGCTCCCACCCCCTCCAAAGGGAGCTTCTGCCTCTTTCCCTGCACATTCCCCCACCCAACCACACGGCATCTGATGTTTCCACAAACTTTTTGTCCCGCCTGTAAAAACCGGAGTTGAAGATGTACCTTGACAGCAGTGCTGACGGCCAGGTGGGCAGGAGGGTGGTCCCAAAGGCCCGGGCCTGCACCCTGCAAGCTGGCATTTCCTGTGTTACCGGTGGCATCCCACTGTTGTGCAACGGGGTGGGGGGGGTGAGTTGCTTAGCCTCTCTGGGTTCCTTTTCCTCCAGTCCGCAATAAAGGTCATTTGTCATGAGGATGGAGTGTTGTGATGCCTGGAGAGAGCCCGGCACACACGTAGAGCCCAGTAAATATTAGGGACGACTATCCCAATCCGCGGTGGCTGACCTTGGGCAAGTCACTGGTCCTCTCTGGCCCTGAACCTTCTCCTTTGTGAAGTGGGGGGGATCCCAGGAGACGGCTGAGGTGCTCGGCACACAACAGAGCTCAGGCACCACCAAGGGGTCATTCGCGAGGGCAGCCGCCGCCCAGCACTGTCCTGGGACACTTACCCCGTGGGTTTTCTGGGAGCGGACAAGTGTGTCAATCGAGGAGCGAGGAATGTGATACGTCCCGGCAGCTGGGGGAGCCGGAGCATATCTGGCATGTGTCTCTGGAATGATTTGGGGAAAATTCACCGAAGTGGGAACTTGAGACGCGAACGGGCCGGGGACCCAGAGATAGGGAGCTGTCCGTGCGCACACACCCCCGCAGAGGGACCGGGTGCGGGGGTGGGAGGCCGCGGCGCAGCGCTGCTGCTCCAGCCCGCCCTGGAATGGCCGTGAACTTGTTGTTTTTCCACGTCATTTGCTCTCAAATGTACTATCGGGCCAGGCGATGCTAACCCTGCGGCGGCAGGTCCCTCCCTGCAACAAGCGATCGTGTGTTCTTCAGAGGTAGTCACGGGGAGGAGGGGGCCCGGCTGAGGAGGTGGGGGAGAGGGAAACAAACGCCCCTTTACAGGGAGCTTGCGTGTCCTGCAGCCAGCTCCCCCCCCCCCCCAGAGCACATGCCATTTCTGGCCCTTGAAGGGGTTAAAGGCCTCCTGGAGTCAAAAACAAGCAGGTGTCCCACCGTGCCAGATACGCTGCTAAACCCTTCCAGCTTTTTTTTCCCCCTTCTGTAACAAGTCTGTGATCAGCCACGGGACAGAGGAGCCAGCAGCCTGCCTGTGACAGGCATCAGGTTAGCTCGCTCCCACTCGGGTGGCGCGCCCAGGATATAAATCCAGGCTCGGGCCCTGCTGCCGCTCTTCTCCCTGCACATTCAGGAGAGGGAGTTCCCTTGCAAAGACCTTCCCTTTATCTGAAGCCGCACAGCCCAGCGGGGCTGCACTGACTCGGTGGAGGGGGCCGCGGCGGCGGCGGCTGGGAGGAAGCCCGCTGGGGTGGAGAGGGCAGGTGTCTGCAGCCCAGAGAAGGAGAAGGCCCTGGTGGGCCCCAGCCCTGGCCTCGTCGCAGGGGAGGTCTCGAGACACCGCAGACCACATCATGTGGGCCCCGGGGTGCGGCCGGCTCTGGTCCCGCTGCGCACAGGCGGCGGTGCTCCTGCTGCTGTTTGGGGCGCCCCCGAGGGGCCTGGCACTACCGCCCATCCGCTATTCCCATGCTGGCATCTGCCCCAACGACATGAACCCCAACCTCTGGGTGGATGCCCAGAGCACCTGCAAGCGGGAGTGTGAGACGGACCAGGTGAGTGGGAGTCCAGAAGCCTGACATGGACCATGTGAGTGTGTCAGTGAGGGCACGTGGGGGCCTTGGGGTGGGAGACTCAGGAGCCCCCCCCCCCCGGCAGGATCTGGGAAACGGGAAGGAAGTTGGGCCCCAGGCCGCAGAAACAGGGCGTGATGTCTGTCCAAGTCCAAGGTCCAGACGAAGAGGTGGGTGTGACATCCAGTTCATCAGGGACGTGGAATCCTGGGATTCCTGGTCTCATGTTTGCTGAGAGCTGCTCCCAGCCAGCACTAAGCCAGGCGCACCTTGGGGACAGCCCCGCCTCGACAGGTAACAGCAAACACTCAGGGCATCGCGGTGAGCAGCACGTGGTCCCATCTCCAGGGATGGGAGGGTGGGCTTGGCACCCGCGTCTCTCTGGCAAAGCTGAGGCCTCCAGGACACCCCCCCACCCAGAGGTTCGCACCGTGACCCTGAGATCGGCCCAGGCTGATGGGGAGAGTGGGTGGGAACAGACTCTCCGGTTGTTCCTGGGAGGGAAGTGGGCTAAGTTTCAACCTGCCAGATTCCTCCGTCCTCCCTTCTGCTCTCATCAGAGCAGCCTGGGGCAAGCCGGGCAGGCCTGGTGCTGGGGCAGTTCTCCAGCCGTTCCCCATGGGCGATGACGAAGAGCCTGCTGGTACCCAGCACCTGCCCGGACACGGGCACTTGCTGCCACCTCGGCCAGTTCCTAAGACTCCAGGCCAGGCAGCACCAAGGAATACGAGAGATGCTCCATTTGCCAAACACAGGTACTCTACAGAAAAGCCCAGGACTGCCCCGCAGTGAGTGGTCTCTGCCCTCACGGTGTCCAGGGGACAACTGTCAGACCTCTCCAGCCAGATGCTGCCAGTGAGCCGTGGTGGTGCTCAGGAAAGGGAAGATGGGGGCAGAGCGCTCCCACTCCACTGAGGTCATGAGGTTCTTTGGCTACATTTGCTGGGAAGTCTGTTCCCCTGGTGCGGGCTGGCAGGATAAACCAGGTGGGGTAAGGGACAGTGAGCCTGGCAGATGCTGTGTGTCTTGGGGAAAAGGCTAAGGACTCATTCGCCTAGGGGTACATTCTGGGACCTCAAGCAAAAACTTATAAGGATTCCTTCTAGGTTTCCTGTGCTCAGAGATTCCTTCACCCATCAGCCCAACCCTGACTCTGGCGACCCAACATTTCATGGAACTCGGGGTCCTAAAGAAGCTTCCTGGGTCCTGTCTTTTAAGGAATTTTACGACCCTCACAGGTTCTCCTGTCTGCTCCCCGTCCCTCCTGCCCTCCACCCCGCTCTGGGTCTCTCGGCCTCAGACCCCAGCTCTGAGATCTGCCCATCCCTGTCCCAAAGCCTGCCCTGGGGTGGCCTAGAGGCTTATGCCAAGCAAGGACGGCAAAACAAAGTCCCCATTCTGAGCCGAGAGGGGGAACACAGTAAACAAGCCGGGTGGGCAGGCTTCACACGACTCCGGTGGGGCATATTTCCCTGCTCTTAGCTGATGTGGAATGTCCGAGAGGCTGGGATATAAACGTCAGAGCCACAAGAGGCCAGCGCGAGTGGGGAGCAATTCCCAGAGCTACTACCAGGACGCAGGATTAGGACCGCTGCCCGCCTGCCTGGTGGGGACGAGGTGTTATTGTTGAAAACACCACGTGAAGTCCTTGTTTGTGCCGGTCCCAGAGCATGTTGCTAATTTCGAGGAATTAAACTAATGCTTTACGTGGCCCCACAGAGAATCAGGGGGAATTACAGCCCTAGCAAGTCCTCGCTGGCGGCTCAGCCGACCTTTACCACCCAAGGGGCTGTTTTCCTTGTTGTTGGCCCCCCATGAAATGCCGCACACGTCAGAGCGGAGCCCCTGGGCCTGGCACAGCCCTCCGTGGTAGGACCTGGCATCCCGGGCCTGTCCCGCCTGCCCTTCCCCTTGGCTCTGAACAAGCATGGGCCCGCTCTGTGACGCGTGAGTGGCCAGCCTCAAACTTCTGTCCTAGAGCTGTCTGGTGTTCCCTTCTTAGGGTTTGGTGTGAGCTCTTCAATTCGGCCACGGCATCCTGACCCCAGGGGAGAAAAGAGAGAAAGGCAGATTCCTTTGTTCCCACCTAGACCTCCTTTGTGGCAACCCTATGAGGACGTGGAAGAGGAGATCTCCTTTCAGAATCCCATCCACCTGGAGCTCAGAGCCCTTTTCTGTCCCTTGCCAGCCCTTGGGACAGCTCCTGGGTGTCTCTTCTCTTGAGTCTCTGCATTTTCATCTGTAAAATGGTAGTCAGAGAAATGTCCCCTCTGGGAGGTGCATGCCCTGCCTCCTCTCACACTACCAGCTGTGTGACCTTGGGCAAGTTATTGCATGTCTCTGTGCCTCTATGATCACTACCTGTGAAGCGAGGCTCATGGCTGTGCCCACCTCCCGGGGCCTGCCATGAGCAGGAGAGATGCTGACAGGTACAAACTTTCTCAGAAGAAGGCCTGGCAAATATCAGGGGCTGCGTATCTGCCAGCTCCTGTCATCATCCGAGTGTGTGGCTGGCCACAGGCGGTGAGCCTGTGACCGTTCCTTCCGCAGACACCAGGGGTGGGGGGTGAGGGGTGGAGGGGAAACCTGGGCCCATGTCCCGCTCCCCCTTGCTCAGGCCTCTCCATCTGGCCCCCCGCAGGAGTGCGAGACCTATGAGAAGTGCTGCCCCAACGTGTGTGGGACCAAGAGCTGCGTGGCCGCCCGGTACATGGACGTGAAGGGCAAGAAGGGCCCCGTAGGCATGCCCAAGGAGGCCACCTGCGACCACTTCATGTGTCTGCAACAGGGCTCTGAATGCGACATCTGGGATGGCCAGCCCGTGTGTAAGTGCAAAGACCGTTGTGAGAAGGAGCCCAGCTTCACGTGCGCATCCGATGGCCTCACGTACTATAACCGTTGCTACATGGATGCCGAGGCCTGCTCCAAGGGCATCACGCTGGCTGTCGTCACCTGCCGCTACCACTTCACCTGGCCCCACACCAGTCCCCCGCCGCCCGAGACCACCGTGCGCCCCACCACGGCCTCCCCGGAGACCCCGGGGCTGGATACGGTGGCCCCGGCTCTGCTCAACCACCCTGTGCACCAGTCGGTCACCGTGGGCGAGACCGTGAGCTTCCTCTGTGACGCGGTGGGCCGGCCCCGGCCCGAGATCACCTGGGAGAAGCAGCTAGAAGACCGGGAGAACGTGGTCATGCGGCCCAACCACGTGCGCGGCAACGTGGTGGTCACCAACATCGCCCAGCTGGTCATCTACAACGCCCAGCCCCAGGACGCCGGCATCTACACCTGCACGGCCCGCAACGCCGCCGGGGTCCTGCGCGCCGACTTCCCGCTGTCCGTGGTCCGCGCGGGTCAGGCGGTGGCCGCGTCGGAGAGCAGCCCCAACGGCACGGCCTTCCCCGCCGCCGAGTGCCTCGAGCCCCCCGACAGTGAGGACTGCGGGGAGGAGCAGACCCGCTGGCACTTCGATGCGCAGGCCAACAACTGCCTCACCTTCACCTTCGGCCACTGCCACCGCAACCGGAACCACTTTGAGACCTACGAGGCCTGCATGCTGGCCTGCATGAGCGGGCCGCTGGCCGTGTGCAGCCTGCCCGCCCTGCAGGGCCCCTGCAAGGCCTACGCACCCCGCTGGGCCTACAACGGCCAGACCGGCCAGTGCCAGTCCTTCGTCTACGGCGGCTGCGAGGGCAACGGCAACAACTTTGAGAGCCGCGAGGCCTGTGAGGAGTCCTGCCCCTTCCCTCGGGGCCACCAGCGCTGCCGGGCCTGCAAGCCGCGGCAGAAGCTCGTCACCAGTTTCTGTCGGAGCGACTTCGTCATCCTGGGCCGCGTGTCCGAGCTGACTGAGGAGCCCGACGCGGGGCGCGCCCTGGTGACCGTGGACGAGGTGCTCAAGGATGAGAAGATGGGCCTCAAGTTCCTGGGTCGGGAGCCGCTGGAGGTCACCCTGCTCCACGTGGACTGGAGCTGCCCCTGCCCCAACGTGACGGCGGGCGAGACGCCGCTCATCATCATGGGCGAGGTGGACGGCGGCATGGCCGTGCTGCGGCCAGAGAGTTTCGTGGGCGCGTCCAGCAGCCGGCGGGTCAGGAAGCTGCGTGAGGTCCTGCACAAGAAGACCTGCGATGTCCTCAAGGAGTTCCTGGGCTTGCACTGAAGCCCCGCTCCCCCTCCGCCCCTTCCCGGTCCCCTCCCTGGCCCTCGTGCACCTCCCCACCCCTCATGCCCTTCAGTCTGCAGACTGGGCAAGGTCAGGCTAGACAGTCGGAGGCCAGCGGGGAACAATCCACCGGAGATTCTTAGAACAATTTCTAGTCTTAGGCTCGAGAAGGGGTCTGTATCTCCTGTAGCTGCAGAGGACAGAAGGAGAAGCCAAGAGACACCTGCAAACCATTCCTGATGACTAGTTGGCTCGGGCATTGCGACCCTTTCTCTTTGCCGGCCAGTCCCTTCCGGTGGCTCTCCAAGCCCCCAGCCGGCTCCCAGCCAGGCAGCCAGAGATGGCATCTGCATGGCCATGGGAATCATGGAATGAATCGGTTTGCAAAAGGGGTAGGTGGAGAGAGAAAGGAGGGCCCAGGGACTCTTTGGACAAATTCCCCAGAGTCCCCTAGATCATTAGGAGCAGAAACACCTTCATGTTAGGGTTTCTGGGAAGCGGGGGTGGGGCATGGTCTGACCCAGCACACACCTTGCCCTGAGGTGGTGGTCAGCATGTGCTTCGGTCAAGGGGGCGCCCTGTGGTCTCTGAGACCACCATGGCACCAGCAGAATACACATTCTTCGTGTTTCTCCTTGGTTTTATTGGTTGGTTTATTGATTGTTTTGACTGTTGATGTATTGATTTAGCTCTGTTCAGTCCGACTCAGTGGGCATTTTCTGAACAATTACTGGGTGCCAGGCTCTAGGACACAGAGTTAGTCACTGCCCATCTCCTAGTGACTGAATGTGACTGTCCAGATCCCAGGGTCCCACCCCCTGACCCCCATTCCCCAACCCTGGCCCCCAGAAGCAGACCCATGGCTGGTCTTCCCAGCTGTCAAATGGTCCCATCTGACCGACAGTGAGCTTTCATCTGCCACAGGCTTCTTTGGGCAGAAAGCAGATAGAAGCCCCAGGATCTGTTCTGGTGGGAAGGGAGATAAAAGGAAAGTCGGGTTGGGGTGGGGAGCGGGTTGAAAGGAGGGAGGGAGGGAGGAGGGGAGTCAGGCTTTGGAAGGAAAAGGAATGTTGCTCGATGCTTCCATCTGGTGGTGGCCTTGGGAGCTGCAGGGACCTGAGGAACGCTCTGGGTGAGATGTGGGAGGGCCGGTTTGGGGATGTGGCACCTTGCTGGTGACTTCCTGTTTATGGACGTCCTGTGCAGGTGCAGCCACCCCCCCCCCCCCCCACACACACACACTAGATAAAGGACTTGGGAAAGCCACTGTCAGCTCTACATCTGCGCCCCCCATTCCCTCCTCAGCCCTTCCTTCTGTCCAGGCCCCTCCAAAGCTGAAGAAGGTCATTGTGGGGCACCTTCGTTTCTTCCTCAAATGTAGGGAGGAAGATACCAATTAAAAGTTCATAGTATCAACCGCCCTTCTTGTGTGATTTGTTTGGGTTAATGTAGGTGTGCAGGGGTGAGGGGTTTACTGTCATTTGCTCTGGTGCCCGGGGGGGGGGGGGGGGTGGAGTCTGGCCAACAGGACCACATCTGGGTGATGGAAGGACATGAACATTCATCCCACTTTGCAACTCCAGGGCTCCTTAACTGTGGTGCTCCCCACAGCTCAGGAAAGCTGAGGCCAGAGAGGCGAGGTGATGTCCCCAAGAGCACAGAGGCAGGAAGATGGGGGACTTAGGCCCACATGTTCTAACTTCTGTCTCAGGCCCCCTACCCATCAGGATAGCATGGCCGGCCAGGGGCAGACTCCAGTCCCTGCCACGGATGGCACAACTGGAAAGAGGTGGGCCACCCAGCTATAGTTCCCTAGGGGGCCTCTGGGTGAGGCCTGTTCCCAAAGCCCTAGGTGGCTAGGAGCACATGGTTCGGTTCCCAGGATGGGACAGCAGCACCTTTGGTCTCAGGAATTGGGGGTGATTCCGGAGATGTGTTTGGGAGCCTGTGACCAGGGTGGCATGCCTCATAGCTTGCCTGTCCCTCAGGGTGCAAGCCAGCCAAGCTCAAGAGACACCTGTCCCCTGTCCACTTCCCTGGGTCTTCCGGGGCCACACTCCAAGGAAGAATGCACAGTCAGCCCCGCCCAGCCCGGCCCATCTAGCCAATCTGTCTTTAGAGATATTTCCTGCAAGAAGGAGGGGGCCGGATCGGCAAGACAAGCTCCTCCTGGGGCCAGAGGAATGGGAGCTTCTCAAGTCACCTTTGGGGAAATGGTGAGCAGAGCCCTTGGCCACCAGGAAGGAATGAGTTCTGGCCACCGGCCCTCCCTGCTTGGGTCAGACCAGGGAGCTGAGGACTCAGCGCCTCAACCACCTTAGAGGCAGGGGGACATCCTGTTGCCCCTGATGGGTCAAGTGTCCGTCCACATGCTAGCCCCGTGCCCCTTCTTGCACGGCCGTGGGGCCTAAGCCCTGTGGCTGCCTGGTGGAGGTGTGACATTCAGGGGACACCGATGGCAGGGCTCCTTCTCGTCAGCTCGCAGCACACTCACAGCCCCAGACCCTGTCCCTCCCACTCCAGCCCCAGCCTGGCAGAGTCAGAAAGCCCAGCCGGTGCCATCAGACCCACCTAGGTCTGCATCTGGCCTCCGACACATCCCCGGTGTCTCTCTGCACCTCTGTGTCCTCACCTGTAAAACAGAGGATAGGAAGTGCACTTTCTGGAGACTTGGGGAGCGTGGTCCTATTAACCTGGCCAAACTGAAAAGCCTAGGAGACAGAGCCTGGCACAGAGGTCTGCCCCAATGGCCCCTCCAGGCCCTCAGCAGCCAGCTGGCCGACAGCAGGCCCCAGGACCCAAATCCCTCACCTCCTCCTGCTGGGTCCAGGATCTCACAGACTCCATGAACGTATACGGCTGCAGATATTTTATTCTGTTACTCAGAGCACATTGAGACAGATCACCCCACATGTCTGGGGGGTCAGAAAATACAGGCACTTAGGGAACGGGTGCTTATAATGTTGGACCAACTACATGGTATGTATTTCTTGGTCCTTGAAACCACGTGTGAGTCTCCGGTCTGTGTTACCCCGGTGTTTCACAGTAACTGACCTCTGGTGGGTGTTCTATAGAGGTTGGACCGAATTCTCAGGTCCTGGTTGCTTGGCAACTTGAGGAGGCTGCCTACCAAGTTTGGGAGACGTGGCCCCAGTCTGGGTCCCGGGACACGGAGCATGGAGCCCCCCCCACAGGTCTGAGGCCAGACTCACCTGCCTTCCTGTCTACACTGGACACTCACTCCTTTCCTCCTTGCATCTGTTGTCTGCCCCCGCCCCCGCCCCCCGTCCTCCTCCCGCTCCATCTCTGTTGGCCCCTTCAGAGGCCTGCTCTGGCGCCGGCTGTCTCCGGGCTGGCCCGAGGCCTCTGGGGCAGGACAGCTTGGCTTTTTCCACCCTCTGCCTCCCCCAGCACCTCCAGCCTCCTAGGACACTCTGCTCCATTGTCTGCCCAGCTGCTCCATAGTCTGATGTCACCCCCTGGACAGCGGGACTGGAGAGCCGGGACCAGGGGCGGAACCTGAGGAAGAAAGGAGGAGAACAAACACACAGCCGCATGGCGATTTCCTCAGGCCAGGGGCTGGGTGGGGGAGCGAAGCGCCCAGTGTCCAACCGTACTGTTGGAACATGAACACTGAGTGGCTTCTCACCACGGGACGGGCACCAGTCGTCATCTCTTGTCTCCGTCAGGGCTCTACAGGACAGAACGCTGTTCTGTGGATGGGGAAACTGAGGCTGGAGGGGACGTGAAACTTACCCGAGATCACCCAGCGGCCACGTGGCAGAGCCAAGACTTGAATACAGGTGGTTGGCTTCTCTCAGTGTGTGACACACACGTACTCCCGACAGCCCGCCCGTACTCCCCGCTCTGGGCTGGGCAGTGTGGCATCCCATCAGGGCCCCAAACGTCTCCCAAGAGCCTGCCTCCCATCAGCCTCCCCGGGGCTGGCTTCTGACCTTGTCCTGTGACATGATATCTTGATCACACACAGAAGCAGTCATGGCCTACATTCCTGAGGTAGACATCAGCCTTATGCCTACTCATCCTCCTGAGTAGGCACACCCCCGGGGAGCCTCTGCTGTCCCCTGGCCGCAGCAAGACCCTTCCGTTGTCTGTCTGCCTCTACACGTGCGCCACCCAGGCGGGAAGTACTGCTAGGGGGCAGGGGGCCCAGAGGGCAGGGGGCCCATTCCCCACGGCGGACAAGGGACTCTCTGGATGAACTGATGGTCCTGGGACCAGGGGCCACGAGGTGCCCTGGGAGGCCGCAGGCTGTGGAGGGGTTTCTCTGGGGTGTTCCCTGCTTTTCCCCAACTCTACGTCCTGATGCCTTCTCGCCCTCCTCCTCCCACTTCCTCAAGGAGTCTGAAGTCTCTCTCCCGCTCTGGGAATGTGTGATTAATACAGGCAGGATGGGTGGCAGGGTTCCTGGGTCCTATTCTTGGCTGTGGCCTCATTCTGGAATGTGCCCTGAGGTCAAGTGACACTCATCTTGCAGCCTGTGTCAGGAGGAAGGAAGGACAACCCTCCAGCTGGCCGGCTCCTGAGGGAGAGGGAAGGGCTGGCAGGTGGGTAGGCCTAGACCGTCCTTCTCCTTCCCGCCTCTCTGGCTCCCAAGCGCTTCAGCACTATTTCAGGGGTGGGTAAGAATCTCTATGTCCACATACCCAATTACCCCAGGACAGGGACCTGCCGTATCCGGGTCCCCAGCGACACCCTGGCCACACTCAGCCCCACTCAGGTGACGGGGAAACAGGACCCTGGTCTGACACCTCCCAGACTGGACCCTCCTGAATGAATGAACAAAGCAAGCCCTATAGACCTTATGAAGGAAGAAACATCTCAAAGGGATAATTTTCTTCTGTCTTTTACAGACCCGGAATCTGAGACTCTAAATGTTTACAGGAATCTTGCCCCAGGTCATAGGGATCACAGATGGAAGAGACAAGATTCCAACCCAGGCCTATCTGACTTTAGTGCCTATATCCTTCCCAGGGTGACATATATTTTTAACCATTGCAGCTAAAGGCTAAGGACCCCAAACAGCACTTCTCCTCGTGACCTTCCGTAACCCCCACTTCTAACTGGTCCCTGACCTCTGGGAGTCCCAAGGCTTTACAGAAAGCTTATAAATCCATAGGCGCCCATTACAGTTAGTACTGAATTCGTGTCAATGAAGTCACATGGAATAAAATTTTAAATTTGGTTCATCAGTCCCACTAGCCCTATTTCTAGGGTCGCGTTCCATGTGGTCGATGGCCCCTGTATTGGACAAGATGTGCCCAGAAATTTTCCATCACCACAGAAAATTCTGTTGGCTGTGGCTCTCTTATAAAGGATTAGCACATCGTTCTTGTTTTCTCTGGAGTGAGGGGTCTCTCTGAGGTGGCCCCTGACTCCGAGCTCCTGGCCTGACAAGGAGTCCAAGGGCAGGTGTTGGTTTTGGTCCTATTGTCCCACAACAATGACCCCACTGTCTCTGGACTCTGAACTCTGCCTGGAAATCTCAGCTTTTCTCGCGGAGGGCTCACAGGCCCTCGAGCGGATGAAGTGCTTGATCTCTCTGAGCTCCTCAGGAGGTGTGTGGACTGCAAGTGTGGGCCAGCTGCCCGTGGCCTCGGTGGCGTGACCGCACCTGCCCTTGCTGCCCCTGCCCGCCTTCGACCGCGCCAAGAATGCGGCAGTGGCCTGACAGTGGCTCCCATGTTTCCCGGGCCGCGTGTCCACGAAGGAGGCGGACAGGCAGGTGCTGGGTGAGCTGACCCAGCAGAGCAGTCTCTCCGGCATGTGGATCCCAACATCCGTGAAGATGGCCGTGAGCGACATTCCCCTGCTGCGTGGCCTCGAGGAGGAGGCCGAGGTCGAGGAGGAGGCCCAGCTGCTAGGCCCTGACCCCAGGCCCCACCGGGAGCCCTGCTTCTCTTCCTGTCTAAGCCCACGATCCCCACTTTGTCTCAAACCCTAGCTGACTGCTGACCCTTGAACCCCATTTCATGTCCAACCTCCTCGAGCTCTTCTAGCTTGGACACAGGCACCCCCTCTTTACCGGTGACCTAGCAAGCCCCACGTTTAACCCCATGAGCCTTCCTTCTCTCTGACCTCTCCTTCACCTTTGACCTCCCCCATGAACCCCAATGTGCCCCCAGACCTATAAGTCCCAGTTTACCATTGACCCCTTCTGCCGGGCCTCCCCTCACCTCTGACCTTGCCTCACCTTTGACACCATGAGCCCACCTCCCCTCAGACTGCCTTGTTCCCATGAGCACCCCCCGTTTCCCCGAACTCCCTCCTCCCAGCTGTTGCCAACCTGGGTTTTCCAGGGGAGCCACTATGGGAGAAAGCAAGATGTGAGCAAAAGATACTGTGCCCTCAAACCCCCCGCCCTACTTCACTCTCAATAAATAAACTATTGTCCTGCTCCCCACCCCAAAGAAAAGAGGCATACAGATTAGCACCCGCACACACAGCCCCATCGGGTGATGGCACCAGGGGACACTGGGTTTATGCTTCCAACTAAATGTGATGGAGAATGACAGCCCATGAGGAGACAGTGGGAGCTAATGGGAACTAGAGGCTACATCCTCTCATGGCACGGCACAGTGCCCATGGCAGTTGCTGCCGTGTGCCTCCCAAGAATTGGTCTACCAGTGGGACAGTCGCTCCACAGCTCTTCAGAGACCTGTGGTGCAGCCGCCATCTTGTTTCTTTTGCGGAAGAGCTGACTGAAGGTCTAAGAATTGTTTTGTGATGGTCATTGCTGCTCTAATTCAAAGGCACCAGATATTTTAGGCCTCAGGGTCTCCAAATCTCCTTAGTGTCCAGGGTGGGTGGCAATCAGGAAAGGTCAGAGTGCTGGAAGGGCCTGGGTGCTTGAGTTAGACTGCCTGGGCTCACATGCTGGCTGTGTGACTTCAGGTAAGTTAACCTCCCTGGGCCTCAGCAACTTCATTTACAAAATGGAATAATAATAGCAAAGTCAGTCCCCGGGCCTGGCTGCTCCAGTTCATGGTGGATACCTGCCGTTTCTTGTTCCTACCCATGTCTGGAGCAAGAACCTGGATGTGAGAACAGGCTCCTTTCCCCAAAGCTGCCCTTGGACAGCAAAGTAAGAACAGATGCACTCTCTTCTGCGGAGAAAGGAAGAACCCAGGATGAAGGTGGCTGGAGAGGAGGGGAGAGAAGAAGGAAGGAGAGAGAGAGACTCTAGGTTGTGCAGCTGGAGACCAGGAAGCAGAAACAAAGTCTAGTAATGGTGTCAAGTAATGGCGTCCATGGAGGCTCTGAGAGCGTTTCCCAATCCTTCATTCCTGGCTCCAGAACCTCAGGGCATGGAGCTGGGCTCTCGCCGACCTCCTGTCTCAAGCATCACGCGCCCATCTCAATGCACCACAAGGGGCAACAGAATAGAAGGGTAATGGCCTTGGAGTCTTGATGTGACCAAATGACTCAGACTTGAAGCAATCCTTATGATCATCACAACCAACAATTTCACCTCATGACTCTAAGAAGAGGAGAACCCTGGTCTTCCTGGATGAGCAGAATGCAGCCTTAGGGAGACTTACACACCTGGTGACCCATGCCCACCCCAGAAGGTGTCACCAATTAGATGCCTGGCAGCGGGATGAGTCATCTTTGTTACTAAGAGTTAACAGCACCTAATATGTGTTCATACGGTATCTCACTAAATCTTCACAACCCTGGCAGCTGTGTATTATTTGCTACCATTTAGTATTCTCTCCGTTTCAGAAATGATGAAATTGAAGCTCAGAGATTGAATCATTTGCCCAAGGCCCCTGGCCAAGCAGCAAACCAAGCCTAGGTCCGTGTATGTGACTCCAAAGCCCGTGCATTTAAGTGTACAGCATTGGGGCACCCGGGTTGGCCCCATTGGTTAAGTGTCTGCCTTTGGCTCAGGTCATGATCTCAGGGTCCTGGGATCGAGGCCCGCATCAGGCTCCCTGCTCTGCGGGGAGCCTGCTTCTCCCTCTGCCTCTCCCCCTGCTTGTGTTCTCTCTCTCTCTCTCAAAACAAATAAAATCTTCTTTATAAAGATTTTATTTATTTATTTGACAGAGAAATCACAAGTAGGCAGAGAGGCAGGGAGAGAGAGAAAGAGAGGGAAGCAGGCTCCCCGTCGAGCAGAGAGCGGAAGCGGAGCTCCATTCCAGGACCCTGAGATCATGACCTGAGCCAAAGGCAGACACTTAACCCACTGAGCCACCTAGGCGCTCCAAAATAAATAAAATCTTTAAAAAAAAATAAATGTACAACATCTTCCAACACAGAACAGTGCCTATGGTTTCCTCTCACTTCTGCTTCCTCTCTTCTCCAGGCTAATCCACAGTGCAGTGGAGGATTGTCCAGCAAATGCATGTCTAAAGGCCAGCCGTCCTCCGCTAAGAAGGCTGAGCCCATGCCCTTGAGGCTAAGCCACAGGAAGGGGGGGGGGAGCATAAGGGGTTCAAGCCCCATCTCACGGAAGAGGAGAGAGAGTTCCGGTGATTCCCTACGGGGAAGAGGATTAGGTTTAATGCGCTCTGTATCTTACATAATCCACACACTGCCCGTAACAAGCAGGACTTTTCAGATAGGAGATCTGAGGATGAGTAGGTTTAGCAGGACATGGCTATTCAAGGGTGCGTTGGGATTCAGTTCAAAGTGTTCTTCCAAAGCCCATTTTCTTTCTTGCGCAGGGTTACTGGGAATCATTTTATTTGGAGGCTTAATGAGGCCTCTACACTACTCTAGAAAATTCTTACTTAGTTCTTAGCAGTTACCAAGGATTCTGTAGGGGAAATTGAGGGGCCCAGACCTCCGTCCCTGCTGGGGAAAGTGCAGTGAGACAGGGATCAGACACTGGTGTTTTCTGTTTCAAAGCAAGATACATCCTCCTTTCAGAGAAGTGATGCTCTCTGAACATCGCAGGTCATGTGAAGGGGTCTGGCCAGGTCGCAGCAGTATTTTCAGAGGATGACAGAGTGCTCAGCCACAAAGGAAGCCTGGGGGAGCCTGGGGGAGTCTAGGGAAGGGCATTACCCAGGGAAAGTGACCCAGGAGAAAAGTTATTTGGGGCTGTTCATTTCTGGCTTGGATTTATATTAAGCTTTTCCTTCAAAGCCCCATTCTTTGATTTATGCTCAAACTGGAAGATACTGTAAGAGTCCAAAAAGCCAAACTGGAAAATGGAACAGTTGAGCTCTGAAAAGACTGGTTCCCTTGGCTAGGAGTAGAGTGTGGTGATGGCAGACGGCAGGTGGGAGAGCCTGGGGGTATCTGAGTTTCTGCAGTGAACCCGTGCATTCCACCAACACCAGCTTCTGGGAGGGTGTTACCTGCTGTGAACCCTGATACTTAACAAAACAGAGAGTTTTGTCTCTAAAGGTAGGAACACAAATGCAATGACCCCTAGAGGGAGCTTCTAGCCTGAGGAGGTTTCCAGGATGAGAATCTTGAGAAAGATAATGAGAACCATCCCTCCCAGGCCACCTACCACCGCGGACCACCACCCCTCCCTCCCTTGGCCTTCTTACCTAACTTCCCCATCCCACACCTGGGCTTGATGAACAGAGTTCTAAACCAGCTCTCTTTCACAGTGTCTTTCTGTTCAAAACTCGGAACAATGAAAAAAAAAATTAAAATACCCAAAGTCCAAGGCAGTTTCTCCTGGGGGTGATGGGTTGGCAGCCAAGCCTCTTGCTCTGGTTTCCTTGGCTTTTTCCCTCAAGGGTTAGCACACATTCTCCCCGCTGTGGACACATCCGTTGGAGAAAAAGCACCAGGACCAGGTGTTTCTGCCACTGAGGCTGGGACTGGGAGGGACCACGTACTTCCCTGCATGGCCCCTTCGTCACGTGGTAACTCCCCCTGCGATCTAGAACCCCTCAGACGGGCACGCGCGCTCCTTTTTTTGTTCATACCTCCACATTCTCCTGTGTCTGATCATTAGGGCGTGTGGGTTATCTTCCCTTAGGACGTAAGCTGCTTGAAAGGTCCTAAAGGTTTCTATGCATCACCACGAGTTCCTAACCCAGTAGCTACTCAATGAATGTACTGAGTGGTTGACACGGGGATTGGTTCAAATGGTATCTCCCTCTGTCTGAGGCAATCCAGGGACCTGAATGGAATCTGACCCCAGAGCAGCTACTGAGTCAGCCTTACCCTTTTGCCGCCCTAAGTAGGAGGAAAACACAGGACTGTAGACCTCGGGTGTGGGTAGTGCCGGTGGTGATTTTCCGCAGAATCTGAGTGCCCAGACGGCAGCCGTGATGTGGATAAATACTGCCAGCCCATGACCCTCCAGTTCTCACAGCCTCTTCCGCTGGGTTTTCGCAGCAGAGGCGATATTAAAATGAGGTGGGACCTGCTGAGCACACCACCCCTTTTAGGACCACGCTGGGGGCGCCCGGGGAGTTCCATGCAAAGTGCATTTTGGATCACGTCCCCTGAATAATGGAGTGCCATGCAGGGTAATGGGGAAGGACTGCAGACTTTGGAAACAGAATCCCACAGCTCAAGTCCTGGCTCTCCTGGCCATATCCATCACAAGCTCCCTGCTTCCATTTCTTTCTTTTTCTTTTTTTAAAGATTTTATTTATTTATTGGACAGAGAGAGAGATCACAAGTAGGCAGAGAGGCAGACAGAGAGAGAGAAGGAAGCAGGCTCCCTGCGGAGCAGAGAGCCCGATGCGGGGCTCGATCCCAGGACCCTGAGATCATGACCTGAGCCGAAGGCAGCGGCTTAATCCACTGAGCCACCCAGGCGCCCCTCTGCTTCCTTTTCTTTATGTATAAATGCGGGAAACAGCACAGCCTTCAAAGGGCTCTTGTGAAATTATAGGAGTTAAAACATACAAGTGTTTAGAACACTATCTAGCACATGGTAAATACTACAAAGTGTTGGTTGTTATTACTGAGCTTCTGACTTTGGTTGTTCCCTCTGGACTCCTGCCGAGTCCAGATAATGCCAAAGTCATGATCACTCAAAGAGGCAGCATGCAAGGTACGGGTACAGCCACCGTCCTTCCAAGTCTGGGAAAAAACACACAGCTGGCAGGAAAGTGTGGTGTGTCCGCACTAGGGGTATTGTCCTGGGTCTCCGGACTTCTGCAAAGCCTCCACTAAGGGGAACTGATCTCCAGGACAAGTCCCAACGTGGGATGTACAGAGGCTCCCCCTGCACTGTTCTCTCCCCTTTCCCAGATCCTGTAGGAGGGACAGATAGAGGAGACACACCCTTGTCACCTTCCCACCTGCTGCCAGATCCTTCTCCTCAGGCAGAGGCTCCTGGGGGATGTAAGGTCTCACCTCCATCTGTCTATTCCCTTTACACAGAATCCAAAAAGTTCTTTGAACTTTTGTGGCTCAGATAGCCACAGGAGACTTGGGGCAAGTCTCTTTCCAAAAAAACATTTCTTCCTAAGCTACAAAAGAAAACAAACAAAAAACAAAAGAAGTTTCTCCCACTCTATCACAGAATTCAGAAAGATGACATGTCCCAGGTAAGATTCTTTTTTTTTTTAAAGATTTTATTTATTTACTTGACAGAGAGAGAAAGAGAGAGAGATCACAAGTAGGCAGAGAGGCAGGCAGAGAGAGAGGGGGGGAAGCAGACTCTCCGCTGAGCAGAGAGCCCGATATGGGGCTCGATCCCAGGACTCTAGGATCATGACCTGAGCCGAAGGCAGAGGCTTTAACCCACTGAGCCACCCAGGCGCACCCCCCATGTAAGACTTTATAGCCCTCTGAAAACTGGGTCGTTCCCAGAGTCTTTAAAGGCCCTTTGGTGACACCTCAGTTTCTAGAAAGACTGCCCAGGGACTGCAGCTGTCTTAAGCTTTGGACTGAAGTGGCTTGGAGATCCCATCATGTTTCCTGGAAATGGAAAGGAGTTAGCAAAAAGGAAGTCACTGGGGCTCCACTGGAACTTCACAGTGACAGGTAATTTAAAAGACACAGAGTGTTCTTTCTGGGAAGAGAGCTCTGGGGTCAGTAGGCAGATCTGGATAATCAGAGTGGGAATAGACCAGGCAAGCCCATTACAAAACAAATCAAAATCCAACCTTCATCCTTTCTAGCAATGAACTAACTGATGGATGGTGTGTGGGGGACAGGGGGAGGTAGCATGGAAAAGCCAACTGAAAGGGGCACCTGCATGTAGAGGAGGGGACGTGTCCAGAACGACCACACCCATGTCATGGAGCATCCGGGCTAAAATGGACAATGGGGGGGCGCCTGGGTGGCTCAGTGGATTAAGCCGCTGCCTTCGGCTCAGGTCATGATCTCAGGGTCCTGGGATCGAGCCCCGCATTGGGCTCTCTGCTCAGCAGGGAGCCTGCTTCCTCCTTTCTTTTCTGCCTGCCTCTCTGCCTACTTGTGATCTCTCTCTCTGTCCAATAAATAAGTAAAATCTTAAAAAAATAAAATAAAATAATAAAACGGACAATGGGACTCCATTTCATAACCCATACCGACAGAAGGGGCATCCAGCATTCCCTTCCACCGGTATCCAGAAGGCATCGATTTATACCATTTGCTATAAACCAACCTAGCATGCTGCCACGTCCATGCTTGTCGCATGTCTTCCTGCATGCTCCAGAAGGGGCCATGGCGCCATGCCCCCCCCAGCTCTCTCAACAGAGCTCAGGAAGGAAAAGGAAGCTCCAGATCGGTAGAAGGGCCCACGGAGCCCCAGTGTTTGAAACCGGCTGCAACCTGATGGCTGGGAAGGAGGTTTATGTTTGGCTTTAACGTTTAATACCTGAAAACCATAAAAGCAAGGTCTCGCTTATTTGGTAAATGTGGTTTTCCACAATTATCTTTGAAAGACTTGGGTGTATAGACAGAAGGGAAGCGACCTACAGTATATGCCAAGTTTTGTCTAAAAATATTTTACACCTGTTCTCTGTTCTGCACAGTGGTCATATTTTATCAGTGAAGTAAAGTACTCATAATGCCAGGCGGAATGTGTTTTTCCTTCCAAGTCCTCAATGTTTTCCCCCTTCTGTAAAGCAAACCACCTCTTCTTTCCTACCTGCACTAAAATAAAGTTAGCACCATTCTCTGTAGTAGGACACGCCTCTCACCAGAGCTACCTTTAAATCCTATGCCCGAGCCAGTGTTGTTTAAACAGCAACCGCCATTTCAATACTTTTCACAACAGCACGGACACTTCGGCCACCTTTCTGGCGGCTCTCAAAAGGAACGTCAACTTGTATTCTGGGTTTAAATCAACTTGCTGATTGTATGAAAAAGAATGCTGAAACACGGTTTCCCCACCAGACACATACACTCAGTGCTATTTCTTGTGGATAGAGTAGCTGTTAGGATATTGCCGTAGAGTTTTTAATTCTCCGTGGATGCAAATAACAGACTGGACAACAAAATGTCGCTATAATAAAGGTGGTTGGGGTCTGCAATTATGCTTCAGATTTCAAAGGTCAACAAACCGAGGGTCAAAGTCTGGACTTCGTGCCTTCTAACTACTGTAAACACCTGAGAACATATGTTCCATGACCTCACTGACAGCTCTTCATAGCGAGGGGATTAGCACCTCACACGAACTGCCTGGGGAAGTACACGGATCCCACCCTACCCATTCTGCAGATGAAGAAACAGTCATCAGAGCCAGATCACTTACTATGCTTAAGGAAGGAATTAGATTCCCTTTCAAATAGCCTTCACACATGAACTGTCCCCTCATTGTTTTCTTCTAGGGTTTGTGAGGTGGTCTCAAAGCTCCACTTATGGATTCTATATAAAGCAAGTCTTTGAAAATATGAATCTTAAACCCCAAATATTGAGAAATGGTTAGTAGACATTTACTACTTCATGTTCCATTAATAAGATGACTTTTAGCCCAAGCTAAACTTTGAAAGGCCCAGACAAGGATTCAGCAATACTTGGTCCAATCAAATTCTAACTACCTCCAAATCTAAAAGATTGGCACCCGGTATAACAAGATTTAATCCACATAGAAACTACCAAAATTATTTGGAGCCATTAAAAAATGGGTTTTTCTGTTTACTGTGCAGTTTTTGTTTTTTGAGATTTATCTGAGAGAGAGAGAGAGTGTGTGTGTGCGTGTGCGTGAGTGGAGGGAGGAGCAGCGGGAGAGGGACAAGCAGATTCCACATTGAGAACAGAGCCTGACTCGAGGCTCTATCCCATGACCCTGAGATTATAATTTGAGCCCAACCAGGAGCTGGACACCTAACCTACTGAGCCACCCAGGTGCCCCCACTGTGCAGTGTATACATGTCCCCAAACTCATAGCAACAGCAATGGAATGTAAGTTCACCCATAATAGCTATGCTTCTAAAATGTGACTTTTTTAACCAAAATTTATTTTTGTTTTTTTAAGGAAGTCTTTCAGAACCAGTTTGAAATAAGAGGTCATGTGATGTCCTTAATGTTTTAAAATAAGGGTAAGAAGACCATTTACTGCATCTATAATACAGAAATCATGTATTTCCAAGTAACTTAGAAACAGATCATAGGTACTAGGGAACACATTGTTGGAAGACTATTTTGGTGACTGACTTGACCTTTCCTTCTGGTGTTTATCAATAGCACAGGTGAGGAATGTATGTGAAAACAGCTCTAGGAGGCCAACAATTACAGTTTTACTTAGAAGGAATGGGGCCACTAAGTCTACAGTCCTTATTGTCTGAGGGAATCATGCAGTGGTTCTAAAAGGAGAGAAGTAATTTACACAATTGAATTAAGAAAATCAACAAAATTAAAGCACTGACTTAATGATTTTTAAAAGCATTTCCATGTGGCCACCAGAAATATAAAATATCTCCCCCAATATATCATCAGGACTTCTAAGCATGGCCAAGAGCCTCCCATTAGACTCTTCTCACGAACACTCCTGTAGATTTTACCAGTCATGTGGCTAATACATCAAAAATAGTCTTATTCCCCTGACTTCAAACCAGAAGAACAACTAATCCCAGGGAGCAAAGCATTGACTTGAAGAGCATAAACTCTGGAAGTTTACTGAGTTGGAATTCCAAGTCTGCCACTTACTGGCCATACAATCGTGGGTGAGTTAACTGCCGGAGCTCCCCTTCGGTAAACTGTGTTGGAACTGAGCATGGTACATAGTAAGTGCTGTGTATTTGTTAACCAAATGATTTAAAACATTTTTTTTTAATTTTTATTTATTTATTTGACAGAGAGAGATCACAAGTAGACAGAGAGGCAGGCAGAGAGAGAGAGAGGGAAGCAGGCTCGCTGCCGAGCAGAGAGCCCGACGCGGGACTCGATCCCAGGACCCCGAGATCATGACCTGAGCCAAAGGCAGCGGCTTAACCCACCAAGCCACCCAGGCGCCCCTAAAACATTTTTTAAAAAACGGCTTTAATGGAAGTGTCGGACTAATTTTCCAGTTATATGCACAGATATCAATCCAAGTTTCATTAAACATGAAGATAGCGTCTTCCTAATCTAATACCAAAAATCAAAAACAAAAACAAAAGAGGGGGTTAAGACTCTGCCTTCAGCTCAGGTCATGATCCCAGGGTCCTGGGATCGAGCCCCACATCGAGCCCCACATCGGGTTCCCTGCTAAACTGGAAGCCTGCTTCTCTCCCTCTCCCACTGCCCCTGCTTGTGTCCCCTCTCTCGTTGTGTTTCTCTCTGTCATATAAATAAATAAAATCCTCTCCTGGGGCAAAGAATACATTATATGTTAATAAAAATTTAAAAATTTAAAAAATTAAATACTCCCAACAACACTAAATAAATAAATAAAATCTTTTTTAAAAAATGCATGTAAGCCATGTATATGAGAATAAAATTAACACCAACACATATTAGAACATTTTAAACTCAGGGCACCTTTAATTTCACCTTCAAAAACTAAGAAGTTAATCACAGTAAATAAAGATTATCATTATTTTTTTTAAGATTTTATTTATTTGACAGAGAGAGATCACAAGTAGGCAGAGAGGCAGGCAGAGAGAGTGAGAGGGAAGCAGGCTCCCTGCCAAGCAGAGAGTCCCATGCGGGACTCGATCCCAGGACCCTGAGATCATGACCTGAGCTGAAGGCAGCGGCTTAAACCATTGAGCCAAAGGAGGTATTTTGACTGAAGGCTTTCATCTGTCATCTAATATAGGTTGAAGCTATTCAAAGGAGATTTGACAATATACCTGATTTTAGAGAAGATGGGCAGTAAAGGAATATTTGAAACTCAGAGATCTACTTTTTAGTACCAACTTATTCACTCATCAACAAGCTATGCCATCTGTAAGGCTGTATTTGGGACACCAGGATCAGGCTGCTGTACTGTCCATATTTACAGAAGTGAAAACAATGGGAAACACCTATGAAGATAATTAACTCATCAGGGACACCTGGCTAGCTTAGACAGTAGTACATGTGACTCTTGATCTCAGGGCTGCTGGGTTTAGAGATTACTTAAAAATAAAATCTAGGGGCGCCTGGGTGGCTCAGTGGGTGAAGCCTCTGCCTTTGGTTCAGGTCATGGTCTCAGGGTCCTGGGATCGAGCCCCGCATGGGACTCTGCTCAGCGGGGAGCCTGCTTCCTCCTCTCTCTGCCTGCCTCTCTGCCTACTTGTGATCTCTCTGTCAAATAAATAAATAAAATCTTTAAAAAAAATAAATAAATAAAATAAAATCTAAAAAAAAAAAAAAGATAATTAACTCATCAAATCGTCAACCAAAACATTTTACACAAAGGAAACCAAAATGTGGTAGCAGAGTGAGAAGCAAAAGATTTGGGACCAAGATGTAAGCAAGCTTTTCTAAGGCTTTGTAAGGAGTGCTAAGCAAATCACCTTTTGACTCTTTTTTTTTTTTTAAGATTAAAAAAAAATTTATTTGACAGAGAGAAAGAGAGATCACAAGTAGGCAGAGAGGCAGGCAGAGAGAGAGAGAGGGAAGCAGGCTCCCTGCCAAGCAGACAGCCCTACGCAGGGCTGGATCCTGGGATATGGGGCTCAGTCCCAGGACCCTGAGATCATGACCCGAGCGAAAGGCAGAGGCTTAACCCACTAGGCCATCCAGGTGCCCCACACCTTTTGACTCTTAACTACAGGGATGAAACTGAGGGCTGCTAGAGGGGAGGTAGGTGGCGTATGGGGTAACTGGGTGACAGGCATTAAGGACATTAAGTGTGTCATGTGATGAGCACTGGGTGTTAAATGGAACTGATGAATTCCTGAATTCTACTGAAACGAATCTGAAACTAATGATGTACTTTATGTTGGAGAATTGAATTTAAATTAAAAAAAAAAAAAAGCAGCACCTTTTAAAAAAATTTCCATTCCTCAGGATGCTTGGCTGGCTCACTCAGTGGAGCTTATGACTCTTGATCTCAGGGTTGTGAGTTCAAGCCCCATGCTGGGTGTAGAAATTACTGAAAAGTAAAATCTTAGGAAGAAAAATTGTCATTCCTTCGCTAAAATCAAAAACACATGAAACAAGTGTTGGCAAGGATGCGGAGAAAGGGGAAGCCTCGTGGTGGGAATGTAAACTGGTGCAGCGACTCTGGAAAACAGTATGGAGGTTCCTCAAAAAGTTAAAAATAGAACTACCCTCGGGGCACCTGGGTGGCTCAGTGGGCTAAGCCTCTGATCCCAGGGTCCTGGGATGGAGCCCGTCAGGCTCTCTGCTCAGCGGGGAGCCTGCTTCCCTTCTTCTCTCTATGCCTGCCTCTCTGCCTACTTGTGATCCCTCTCTCTCTGTCAAATAAATAAATAAAATCTTTAAAAAAAAAAAAAAAAGAAATACCCTATGATTCAGCAATTGCATTACTAGCTATCTATCCAAAGAATACAAAGTCAAAGGGATACATGCACCCTGACGTTTATAGCAGCATTATCTATAGTAGCCAAATTATGGAAACAGCTCAAGTGTCCATCGATTGAGGAATGCACACACACACACAATATGGAATATAATTCCACCATAAAAAGAAACCTTGCCATGTGCAACAACAAACATAGAGCTAGAGTATAATGCTAAGTGAATGACGTCACTCTGTGAAAGACAAAGATGATGTGATTTCACTCATATGTGGAATTTAAGAAACAGGACAAAGGGGGAAAAAAGAGAGACAAACCAAGGAACAGACTTTTTAAAAAAATATTTTATTTTTATTTATTTGAGAGAGAGACAGTGAGAGAGATCATGAGCAAGGTCAGAAGGAGCAGCAGACTCCCCATGGAGCTGGGAGCCCTATGTGGGACTTGATCCCAGGACTCCAGGATCATAACCTGAGCTGAAGGAAGTCACTTAACCAACTGAGCCACCCAGGCGCACTCAAGGACCAGACTCTTAACTGTAGAGAGCAAACTGATGATTATCAGAGGGGAGATGCAGGGCATCGGATAGATGAAATAGATGGGGATTACTGGTGATAAGCCCCAGTGATGTATGCAAGTGTTGAGTCCCTATATTGTACACCTGACCCTACTAATTCACTGTATGTTAACTGGAAATAAAATAAAACTTTAAAAACACCTTCCTAATGGGGCACCCTGGGTTAAAGCCTCTGCCTTCAGCTCAGGCCAGGTCATGATCCCACCATTCTGGGATCAAGCCCCACATTGGGCAGTCTGCTCAGCTGGGGGCCTGCTTCCCCCTCTCTCTTCTGCCTGCCTCTCTGCCTACTTGTGATCTCTGTCAAATAAATAAATAAAATCTTAAGAAAAAATGGCCTCAAGAATACGAAGCTCTAATTAAATGGATTTTTTGAAACCGAACAAGATTCAAGCACCAAACCAACAAACATAGCAGTATGACATTTCTCCAATCTTTTGGCACTATGCACATCCCTAAGATGTGGAGGAAATTCATATTTACATTAAGCTCAATTATTTAAAATCTGATTGTACTAGTGTTCCAGACTGTTATAAATTCTGTTGTGTATAAAAACTGTTCTAATTCTGATTTTCAGAAAGAGCATGTTGTCTTTGTAAAAAGGCAATTATCTGTTAAACCTATGATAACTTCACCCCGAAGTCTCTAGCAGAAACTAGTGCTTAAAACCATTATGATTGGGGCGCCTGGGTGGCTCAGTGGGTTAAGCCGCTGCCTTTGGCTCAGGTCATGATCTCAGGGTCCTGGGATCGAGTCCCGCATCGGGCTCTCTGCTCGGCGGCGAGCCTGCTTCCCTCTCTCTCTCTCTCTGCCTGCCTCTCTGTCTACTTGTGATCTCTGTCTGTCAAATAAATAAAATCTTTAAAAAAAAAAAAAAAAACCATTATGATTGTTCTTACAGCCATTCAGACTTGGGGGGGTCACAAAAGCACGCAATTGATAATGTTGGCAGACCAGCTCTCTGCCTGTTCCACTCACTATCCCAGTACTACTTCATAGCCTCATTCTGTCCACTCAAGGACAAAGGCCTCACCATGGAGCAGATGAAACAGCTCAGCTCGGTTATTCCCAGGGCATGTTTCCTTAAAACTTTTTATTGCTCTAAACTGCATGGGTAGCAGACAAAAGGCTTTTGTACACTGGTGTCCAAAAAACTCATTTAAGACCAAATTTATTTCACCAGTATCCTAGACAGTGCTGGTTCCTTACTATAAATGTAGTTTCCTTCCAATTCCAGGCAATTTTCTCACCCATACTATGTCAACACTATCAATGGACATTTAAACAGTGAAATGACTCATTTTACTTTAAAAAGTATCTCCTACTTCCAACTCATCACTTTTTAAAAATTCCATTCCTACCAGGCCACTACAATTTGACACATTACAGGTGAGTAACCTCTGAACCTTCCCTCTTCTCCCAAAGCGGCAGGTTGGCAAAACAATTATATTTAAAAAAGAAAGAAAAATAAACTTTCTTACTGGGAAAGCACACACAAATACTAACATTTAGCACCCTGTCCTGAGCAGATTTTGGTCATAAAATTCTCCAGCTAAGTATGACTGAACTTTAAGTGTAAGGATTAGTAAACAGACCTAATCTTCTTTTTAAATAGGTCGGCTGCTTTGTCCTAGCAAGGTTTCTGAGCTATTCATCTCCCATGCAGAAACAGAAAACCGATCCAGTGGTCTCCCCATATACATTTCAAATAAATCCTCTCCGGTTACATGAGTGAATTTCATCATCAGACTCTTAGATGTCAGCACAACACAATTTAACACTTGCGTAAAACAAAGTTGCCTAGCCTTAGTATAACCATCCCTATTCACAGGGAGACAGATGTGGGCTGAATAAAATTGCTTAAAAATATGTAAATAAAGCCATCCCAAGCATTGGTCAGGCTGCACCGTTCTGACAAGACGTTGTATGTGGCCAACTGCTACTATCTGGTGCAGTACAACGGCTTTTCCACCACTCCTTCGTGATTCTGGGAGTCAGACCTCTCGGCAGCACTAGCATTTACATCGTAATTCCAGAGGGAGCTCTTGGCCAAGGCTTCAAAACAAAGACCACGATAAGCGTTTTTAATTTTAAAGAATTTTAATACAAACTTAATATAAACTATTTCAGTCCCTCTTAACATGTAAGACACTGACTCAAAATACTTTTATACCGTTTTTTTCAAGTATTGCACAATATAGGTACAAAATTAATATTTACGATTACATTTTCTTCCATAATATATAGCAAAAATCTTTAAACCTTTAACAGAAAATACATTTTTTTTTGAAAAAGCAAATATTCGTACATTTTAATTCCACCACTAAAGGAATATCCTGTACACAATTTTGAGAATAGTTGATGTCTTTAAGATGGATATTTTACAATTTCAGTAAAAAAAATACATGAAGCTGCTGCTGTCACAGGTCACTGTAGTAAAAAGATATAAATGCAATACCGTGTCGTAGAAACAATATATATATCCTCTGATATTTTACAAACTTTGTACTAAATTAAATTATACAATTAGAAAAGACCAATAAACCCACTTATTAGTGCCAATTTTTTATAAAAAAAAATCAGCCATGTCCTTGCTATATCTTAAATACTGTAAGAGGCCATATCTGAGAGTATACTTTAAAATATACAGTCAGTATAAAATAACTTTGTGCTTGGTTGGCAAATGAAAAATGATGCAGGTTTTATTTTTGTAACCAAGCTTGAATGTATCCTTACTATAAGCTTTAAAAAAAAAAAAAAAATCTCAAGGAGGTGAAAAAAAACTCCCCCTTGGGCTCGTGCATTTTAACTTGTAGGGTTCTTTTTTTCTTTTTTTCCTTTTTTAGTTAGCCATGACAGGCTGGAATTGCTGGTTAGAATACTGCATGTTATTTAAGCTAAAATTCAAGCCATCTACAAAAGACTTCTCGTTGAGGCCTCCATAGGCCGCAAACACATCAAAGGCATTACTGTACTGGAGAGGACTGAGGTTAAGGGGGCTGTCACCTGGGAACATTCCATTGGTACTACTACCTTGACCCTGCATGTTAGGAAAAATAAATTCCTTGGCATTGGGAGAAAGAGCGGAGGCTTTCTGCTGCGGCTGCGGCTGCGGTGGTGGTGGCGGCGGTGGCGGCTGGGAGGGCTGCTGCTGCTGCTGGGGCTGCTGCTGGCTGCCCAGGCCGAGCCCGTACAGAGAGTGCATTGAGGAAGAGATGGCTTTCTGCTTCAAGAGGTCATTCACATTCAAGCCGAGGTTGATAGGAGAAGTACGTGCAACCTTGTTGCTGCGGCCACTATTCTTCATTTTGGTGGAGCCGAACTTGGTGGCAGCAAAAGTGGCAGTGGTAAAGGTTAAAGGCTGAGTGGACCGGGGCATGAAGGTAGGGCTTACAGCAGCAGAGTGACCAAAGGGAGGCGACGGAGAGCTGGACACTGATGAGGCTGGGTCACTGATGGGCATAAAAACCTGGGCCTCTGGGTTAAAGCTGTTTTTGATCTCCTTATCCAACTCACATCCATTTTCATTATTATCATCCACATAAAGCACCTTCACTGGTCCCTTTTCACCAATTTGGTAGGAAACCTCAAATGGGTCGATCCAAACACTAAGATCCTGTGGCAGATTGCCACGAACATCATCAATGTCCAAACCACTCTCTTTGGATGCCTGTTCAATCACTGGGTCCACTTTCTCCCCTATGTGTATACATCTAAACCCTGATCCTTTGTATGGCTTTTCAGGATACCAGTGCCCTTCATATTTCTTCTTAAGAAGTCTTTCAAGCTCTTCACCAAAAATGTTGACACGTCTCCTGGGAAGCTTATTGTACAAATATGAAATAATAAAATTTAGTGCTACTTGGATTTCAAGCTGCATAGCTGCTATGCCACAAAGTGAGATTTGTGTCGCAACTTCCCCCCACACACGCACACAAAAGTGTTCAGTTTGTGGCAGAGAAACAAATTTTCATTCAAAGTGCTGGTACTCTGTAGATTATCCTTCACCTTCAGTGGTCTTGCTCCTTAAAGAAAAACAAAACAAAACAAAAACAAACATGTCCAAATAAGGGAAATCTAAGTCCCACAACCTCTTCTTACCCCCAGAGTAATTTTACTTTTGAAAAAGTCTAATAGGCTGAAAGTCAGAAAAATATAATCAGCACAAAATAAAGGAACATACAATAGAAAATTGTTTATTAAAGTTCAAAATCTCACGGGACAATTTAGGATTTACAGTTAAAACAATGTATTTAAAATCCTATTATTTACTTCTTTTTTTCTGAATACAACTCTTTATATATATATATATCTCCAGCATATTAAGTATGTTTCTTCCCTCAGTTCTCAAAAGAATATTTATTGGAAACTCTACTCCGCACACCCATCCACCCACCTCCACACACATATATACCAGTTTTAGAAAGCGATCATATTCCTATTCACTAATTTAGAAGTGAATTCTGTATTTCAGTTCATCCTGGCTATATGCTCCTTTGATCTGCTCTATCGTTAAACGTTTAGACACTGGAGAAGTTAGGAAAATTAATTTCCGAAGTACATGATGCTAAAATTAAAAATACTAAATGCTTAATGAATTGTCATCCTAGTGAAGGATAATTATGAACCAAATTATCCTACATAGCTGCCGCCTTAAATACACTAAGGGCATACAATGTAATAATCGAGCTTCTCTGTGCTTCTTTTCAGTGTGTATTTTTCAAAATCAGAAAATACCTCTTTGGCCGCAAATGTAACAAAGGCAACAATTAATTTCAAAACTCTATTGATTATTCTCTTTAAAGGCCAGGGTTTCTGAGTTTTATTCTGATTTTCAAAAACCACCTCCCTCCTTCACGATAAGAGGACCGCGGGAGAGGCTTGTACGATAAGGTCGACCTTTAAACGTTTGCTGGATCAGCACTGGGTGGGGATAAGAAAAGATCAAGGGCAAACAGAAGATATTTGCAAAAGGGATCTATTTGTACACTGAGGTTGATTTACAAGGACGTTTTAAAAATCAAGTTGGTATTAATCCATCTGTTCCATTTTCCATGTTCGTGGTGACAAAGGGAAAAGGATCCCTGGCTGCCCTCAAACTACACTTTGCAAGCCCGTAGCCTGAGCGCCGGCAGAGACAGCTGATTAAGCCAAATCGCTTGACGGTGCAACCGAGCGAAATTCAGGCTCCGCCGAAGGTAGTTTTAAAGCAACGCCTTAAGACAGGAGTGTGAGGAATTACATAAACAGCCAGTTGGGTCTCATTAGATTTCTGCTCACAGCCCTCGGAGCCCAAGCGCTGGAGCAGCAGCAGCAAGAGGAGGAGGAGGAGGAGGAGAGGAGGACGAGGAGATGGAGAGGAGAGTACAAGTCTCCTCCAAAAAGGAGGAGGAGGAAGGCCAGGAGAAACGGCAAAGCAACTACTCAGGGCCGGGCACCGGGCAGGTCGGGGCGCCCGCCGCTCCGGGTCAGCCGCTCCCCTCCCCCCGCCGTAACCTGACCCGCCGCTCCCGCTCCCGCCCCCCGCCCGAGGCTCCTGGGACCCGGCCAGAGCCCTGGGAGCACCGGCTCCCCCGCACTCTTTTCGGTCCCGGCGGCCACCAGCCCCACGGACCCCGCGGTCCCCCTCGAGCTCGCCGCTCCTCCCCGGCGCCCCAACCCCCGATCCCGGTCAGCTCGGCCAGGGCCGCCCTTCCCCGTTTACCCTCCCGGCGCCGGCCGGCCCCGCCTCCAGGTCCCGGGCGCGCTGGGGCCCCTCGGAGCCGCTCCCCTCGGAGCCGCTCCTCTCTACGCCCGGGCCGCGACGCCGCCGTCCCCGAGGGCCCGGGGCTCGACGCCGCCGGAGCCCGCCGGAGCCCGTCGGTCCCCGGACCCCGCCCGCCGCCCCTCGATACTTACGGGCTGCTTCCACCACAGAGCCGGCCGCAGGGCGGGGGAGAAGGGGCGGCAGGGCGGGGGCTCAGGAGGATCGGCAGCGGCCAGCAGGCTGAATGCAAGACGGCGTAGCCGGGCGGAGGACGGGGGCCTCGGCGCGGGCCTCGGGAACTCGCCCCCTGTGGCTCGGGGTGGCGGGGACAGGTCAGGCGAGCGCGCTCACTTCTCCACACAGCCCGGTGCCCGGCCCAGCATCCCCGTAGTATGACCACTGCGCGCCGGGCCAGAGCTTCGCTCCTTCTGCCGCGGCGCGCGCCCCGCCTCTCGTTTTATAGTCTCCTCCCCGCCCCCATCCCCTCCCGTAGGGGTGCGCGCGCGCCCGCCTCGCGTCACACAGCTCGGGGACGCGTAACCATTCCCCGCCCTCCCGCCCCTCACCCCAGACCCTCCGTGGCGGCCCCGCCCCTGCCCTGCCCCTCGACGCCATTGGTCAGGTCCCGCCTGCCCATGTCCCGACGGGCGGCAGAGGACCCCGTACGTAAGGCCACACCCCTCGGGCTCCACGACGGCCAGTGAGCCGACGTCCTGGAGGCACTGTGGGCGGGACTAAGAGAAAACTAGGAAAGGGACTGGAGGAGAGAAGTGCCAGTGAGGGCGACGGTGGTGGGTGGGGCGGCTGACGCTCGGTCCTGGCGGAGAACCCCAGAGAGAAGGGGGAGGGGAGCGAGGCAGGTGGCGGAGCGGCGGGGAACAACCGGGAGAAGAGTCCGAGGCCTCGAGAGGGAGGGGACAGTTTACAAAAAATGCCCTATCCGAGTGGGACTGTGGCCCAGGAAAATCCCACTCGTGGACGAGCTACCAAATCGGCCTCCAGTGCACCCAGGAGAGCCTAGGGAAAGGGCGAACTGTGTGACAGGGACTTGTGCACCCGGTTAATTGAATATTAATCACCTCCGGGGCCTAGGCCAACTGCCACCCAGAGAGTGGCAACAGCAGAACCCAAAGCGGCAGTGCTAGACTGGGGGTGGGGAAAGGAGTCCACCTGGCCACACCTCCCGCCTAGGTGACAGTTTAACTGCCTCCGCAGCCCACATCACAACCTCCCCCTGCGACCCGGCAGCAGCTTGGACGTGGGGGTGGCCTGAGACTGTAAGAAGAACCACATTTTGTTCCCAATGTCCCAGCCTAGGCCTCCGTGCCAAATTGCGTACGTATCTAAGTGTATATATACATGTGTGTATTTCAAGTGTCCTTTAACATCAATACACACAATACACACGGTGCCTTCCTGTAAGGTGCGTTTAAGATGCTCTTCGGTTGAACTACGAGCGGGTAAAGAGGGAGCGCGGAACGAGAGGGAGTCAAGGGAGGCCGGTAAGCGCCCCTTTTCACAACCTGCGGCGGAGAAACACACGAAGTTACATGGGAGTGGAACCTAGCGTCCTTCTCTGCTAAAAATATTGCTCACAGGTAGCAACGACGCCTGATTGGCCGCGCTTCTCCCTTAGCAGCTAGGGGATTGGCTGTCTGGTATCCAGGAGACCGACGTCAAACTCGCCGGGGGAAAGGGGAGAGAAAGTCTAAGGGGAGGGAAGGGTGGAAGGGGAGAGAGAGGAGCAATGAATGAAACGCCCAGCGCTGGCCTTCTCCTCCCTTTGCTCTGCACTCCAGAAGTGCTTCCTGGAAAAACACCAGTTGGGGCTCCGCCTTCCTCTTAAAACTGTGGGGCCTGCACTCTTAACCTGCTATAAGGAAGTTAAAGCGCAACTCCCCGCGGAGAAGGGTGTGCGCGGAGCCGACTGTGTAGACCAGCTGTGCTCCTTGCACACGCACCCGCTGTAGGTGTTAGGCCTAGAGGCTTTGCGCTTTAGGGATGCAAGATCCGATCGTAGCCTTTTTCTCCATCCTCGCATGCCCTTCTGCCTCCGCCCCCGTTCCCCTTTAGAAGGAACCCAATCGATAGAGGATATATCTAAAGTCCCGGATGTGTGCGGGAGGAAGAGGGAAGATTGGCGTGTGCGACGGGTTGAGGGTGGGAGTGGTCAGGTGGTCGATTTCATGTTTATTGCACGGTTTCCTAAAGTTCAGGTGGCGTGTTTTAAGAACATTCAAGTTTTACTCAAAGACTCTTTAAATTCCGATTTTTTAGTCTTTGGATTTTTTTGTAACAAGGAAAAGTGGGATTTGATTGCGAAAGTGTGGATGTGTTTTATTTTATTTCATTTTTGGAAACATTTTAAGTTCAATGTTTCTCTGCATCAAGATATATTCTTCCAGTGTTTACTACTTTTTGCTCAGTTGTATTTTTTTGTTTTCTAAAAGGAATATCCATTCCATTTGTTATTTAAAAATGAGTTATTTTTAATTTTATAATTAGTTGAGCACAGAAATTACAAGAAGAAAGATAGGGTATTTTGGGAATAGCCTATCAGGAGAAACATTTCATCTTTCCTGTGCCCCAAGGCATAATTTCTCTTACCATTAGGCAAATAATATTTGCTGTACCAAACACCCAGCATTGCAGGACCTTCTGTCTGGCCATGTGTCTTGATTTGTAATTTGGAAAGTATATCACTATAATTAGAGGAGTATATTACGCTCAGCTGAGATTAAAATGTCTAACCAAAGATAGATGAATTGTAATTTTGTCAACCTTATCTATACTTTCCACAAATTCTCAAAGGGAAGGCACAAATTCTCTTTTCTGAACGTCCCCAATCTATAATCTCAGGCTTAAAATTCAAGAGCAGACATCTGATAGGTTCTGATTAATTAGCGGTAGCGGTAAATTGAATTTTTTAAAAAAAATTTAGACGTCAAAAATGTATGAGTTATTGCAGCTTAGTCCAAGGGTATGAGAATGTTTCAAAACAAATATGAACACACACACACACACACACACACACACACACATTGAGGCCCCATGTCATCTGAAGGGCAGGTGTTGGGAGATCTGAATTTTATGCATTTCTATCAACCTTCAGTTCTCTCACCTACAAAAAGGGATTGGATTACATAATCTCTAACATCTCTTTCAATTAAAAAATTCCACGTTTAAAACTCAGTGCCCCTAAGGTAAACAATATAGTTGTTTTAAAGATACAGATTGCAAATAAAAGGGAAACCAAATTCATATCCTTCCAAGTCACAAGGGATAAAACTCCCTTTATCCAAGTTTTACACTTTAAAGGCCCCTTGTATGACTTGTTACTATTTCACATTTACTTTGAAATTGCACAGGGGGCTGGATTGCCAAATGATTATTTTGACTTATGGAGGGGAAAAAAGCATTGATATGAGGCTCTGAGTGGTATCACAACAATAGGAATTCCTCTCTGTGGGCAACCAATAGTCACTGAAAATCACAGTCTTTGCCTTTCCCTGCCTGTGTTCCACACAATTAATTCCTAGAGCAGTGCCTCACACTGAAGCTTATTATTGTTTGGTAAATGAATGTGTTTCAATTTCATTGTGAAATACGGTTCTTGAAAGTGCTCTGAATTATTATCTCATTCACACATAAACACACACACACACAATCACTCACACCTGGATTTCTGACAAACGTGTCCTAAACCTTCGAATTTTCATTCTGTTTCTTTGTAAACTGAGGGTTACAGGAGAGTCACCATCACCTAATGTGTCCTTACTAAGGGTTGTTTCACTTCTAGAGAATCAACCTTGTATCTTTACTTGAAAGACGACATAACAAGCATAATGTTTTTGTCATTAATGTCATTGATTTCTTGTGGATAGTCATGTAACCTGAACTATACAAATTTTAAAATTATTGGTAAGGAACAGTTATAAACTAATCACTGACTTTTTAAAAAGATTTTATTTAGTTATTTGACAGAGAGAGATCACAAGTAGGCAGAGAGGCAGGCAGAGAGACAGGGGGAAGCAGGCTCCCTTCTGAGCAGAGAGCCTGATGCGGGGCTCCATCCCAGGACCCTGGGATCACGACCTGAGCCAAAGGCAGAGGCTTTAACACACTGAGCCACCCAGGCACCCCTCTTTTTTTTTTTTTACTCCCTATTATCTCAGTGAACAAAAATCCAAGCCAAATCTTTCAATTTCTTTCCATTAGCCAAGGAGGAAGAGATTGTAGTTGCAGATTCTGGGAGTGATACAATGTTCGCAACAGTCTGCATACCAAAAACATTAATTGATTTACATTGATTAATAATATCAGAATGCTTTAACTATATAAATTCTAGAGCTCACCTATTGTGCACTATGTTAAGAAAAACTGAAAGTGCTCTATTGTAATGATACGTAAACTTAAAGCATAGATTGCATCTGTTACGCAGCTCTGCTTACTCAAATGAATTACATACACCAAATTCTAGTTTACAAAATGGATACACGGTCCAGAAATATATATATGGTATTTGAGAACGAGAATACATGCTCACACGCACGCACGCACACACGCACACACCAAGCCACGCACGAAACCGTAAGAGCCAACTCCATGTTTTCCCAGCCTTCACTGCAGCGGGGTGACATTGTGACGCTGCTGTACCAATGTGACGTAAACAGAAGTCAGCTGGGATGGTTTCTGAGAAGGCTTAGCTCTTCTTATCAAAGGAAATTATTCCAGTTGCTACAGCTACATAACACACTATCCAAAACTCAGTAGCATCAAACACCCAATTGATTGTATTCTGGGATCCTGTAGGTCAGGAATTCAGACAGGGTACAGGGGACAGAAGGCTTTTCTATGCCCCACAACATCTGGAGCTTCAGCCCGGGCGCGGGGGGAAGAGGGGGCTCAAGCACTCAAGAATCATCTGGAGCAGATTTGTCTAATGGAACTTTCTCTAATGATAGAAACTTGCTGTATCTATATTGTCCAATATGATAGCCATGAGTCACATGTGACTACTGAGCCCTTGAAAGGTGGCCAGGGTGACTGAGGAACTAACATTCTCATTTAATTTTAATTAAACGTAAATTGAAATAACTATAGGTGGCCGGCGGCTCCTGAGTTGAACAGCATGAATCTGGAGGCGGTTTCACTTAATCTGTCTAGCACCTGGTCTGCAATGACCAAAGGCTGGGCTCAGTTGGCACTGTCCACTGAAACATCTGCAAATGACCTCTGGACTCCCCCTGTGGCGTGGGCTTCTCACAGTGTGGCAGTTGGTTCTGAAAGGAGGCATCCCAAGGGTGGGGGGTGGTTTCTGAAGAGCGAATGTTCTAAGAGAAGGACATGAAAGGTCCATGGCCTTTTATTGACCAAGGCTTGGAAGTCACAAAGCACCACTTCTGCCATATCCATTGGTGGAAGCAATCATAAGCCTATCTAGAGTCAAGAGGAAATCACAGAGACGCCCCCTCCCCTCCTCTAAAGGGAGGAATGTCAATGAATTTGGCACCATTATAAAAAATCACCACTGGGAAATTTCCACCTTTTTTTCTGCCTTAACATGAATCTGATAGCAGGAGCTACAGCTGCCTTTTTAGCACCATGAAGAGGATGCAAGATAATCACAGAGTTATAGGCTCTGACCAAAGCTAGTGACTACCTAGCTCTACTCTACTTTTTAACCCACATGAAATGCTCCATGACTAACAGCTGAACATATTCTCATCAAAAATACTGATTTAACATCTTTTAAGGAAGCCTGAACTTGATTCTTTAAAAAAAAAAAAGAAAGAAAGAAAGAAAATTTATCTAGTCTGAATATTATCTAGACTTTCTCCTTATAAAACCTGGAGGGGTGTCTGGGTGGCTTATTTGGTTGAGCATCCAACTCTTGATCTCGGCTCAGGTCTTGATCTCAGGGTCATGAGTTCAAGCCCTGCACTGGAGTCCATGCTGGGCATGGAGCATACTTAAACAAACAAAAAAATGGTCATTGTAGGAAATTTGGAAAACACAGATAAAGAAAATAGCGATCACCTTTAATCTCACCATGCAGTGATGATAAACATTGCAAGCGTCCTGCTCTGATTCTTTATGAATGAATTTCTACCACATTTGTAGATTTGTAGCCTGCAGTGCACTCAGCATTGTGTTATTTCTATTCTCCCCTGACACTCAGCATTGTCGTAATTGTCATTGATAAGGATTGCATTCTCTGATTTAGAATACTTTGATCGTTGCTAAGCATGTGGGTTCTTAACAATTCTTCTGTATAAAAACAATTGTATTTAACAAACATAAAAAATATTTTAAATTTATTACTGAAGTAGATTTGCCATACAATGTCATATTAGTTTCAGGGGTAAGACGTAATGATTTGCCAGTTCTGTCTACATTACTCAGTGCTCATCAGGATAAGTGTAGTCACTGTCTGTCACCATACAATGTTATTACACCATTGGCTATATTCCCCTTGTACTTTTCATCCACCTTATTTATTTATTTATTTATTTATTTATTTTTAAGATTTTTTTTTTTTTTTGACGGAGAGAGATCACAAGTAGGTAGAGAGGCAGGCAGAGAGAGAGAGGGAGAAGCAGGCTCCCTGCTGAGCAGAGAGCCCAATGTGGGGCTCAATCCCAGGACCCTGAGATCATGACCTGAGCCGAAGGCAGAGACTTTAACCCACTGAGCCACCCAGGCGCCCCAGAAGCTTTTTATTTTGATGTCATTCCAACAGTTTATGTTTGCTTGTGTTTTCCTTGCCTCCAGGGACCTATCTAGCAAAAAGTTGCTACAGCAGATGTCAGTGAAACTATTGCCTGGGTTTTCTTCCAGGATTTTTTATGGTTTCAGGTCTCACTTTAGGTCTTTCATCCATTTTGAATTTATTTTTGTATATGGTGTATGAAAATGGTCCAGTTTCATCCTTCTGTATGTTGCTGTCCAGTTTTCCTAACACCATATGTTGAAAAGACTATCTTTTTCCCATCCGATATTCTTCTCTGTTTTGTCAAAGATTAACTGGCCGCATAATTTTGGGTTTAGTTTCGGATTTTCTATTCTGTTCCATCAACCCATGTGCCTGTACCATACTGTTTTGATGACTACAGCTTTGTAATGTAACTTGAGGTCCAGAATTGTGATATCTCCAGCTGTACTTTTCTTTTTCAAGATTGCTTCGGTTAGTTGGGGGTCTTTGTAGGTCCATACAAATTTTGGGACTGTTTGTTCTAGTTCTATGAAAAACGTTGTTGGTATTTTGGGAGGGATTGCATTACATGTGTAGATTGCCTTGGGTAGTATAGACATTTAACAACATTTGTTCTTGCAAATCATGAGCCTGGAATGTCTTTCCATTTCTTTGGGTCATCCTCAGTTATTTAATTTATTTATTTGACACAGAGAGAGAGAGCACAAGCAGAGGGAGCAGCAGGCAGAGAGAGAGAGGGAGAAGAAGTCTCCCTGCAGGGAGCCCGATGCAGGACTTGATCCCAGGACCCCCAGTATCATGACCTGAGCTGAAGGCAGACAATTAACCGACTGAGCCACTCAATGCCCCTCAATTATTTTCATCAACATTTTATAGTTTACAGAGTACAGGTCTTCCACCTCTTTGCAGAACCTTGATTTTTTTTTTTTGTCTTAAGATTTTATTTATTTATTTGACAGAGATCACAAGTAGACAGAGAGGCAGGCAGAGAGAGAGGAGGAAGCAGGCTCCCTGCTGAGCAGAGAGCTGGACGCGGGGCTGGATCCCAGGACCCTGAGATCATGAACTGAGCTGAAGGCAGAGGCTTAACCCACTGAGCCACCCAGGTGCCCCTAGAACCTTGATTTCTTATCTATTGTTTGAGTTTTTAGCATTTGGCCCGATTCAAAGGTTATCAGTGCTTTCAAAAAGCAAGGACAACAGTTCTAGTGATCTTTACTCAATTTTCTTTCTCCTTGATGTTTCTACCACATCACCCTGTTGAGTGGTGACTACTTGAAATAGTCCCTCTCGCTTTTTCGCACTCACGTGCGGACACAGGATGTATCCAGCATTGCGCCCACCTTGTGGCTACCTCAGCTGTAGCCAAGTGCAGTGGAAACATGAGGAACGGGAAAAGAGAGCGTCTGTGTTTAAGTCCTGTTCTGCCAAGGATGAGCCTGGTGCGGCTGCACGGAGCCTTGGCCCTCAGTTGACGTATGGAAGCAATAACTCCAGCTGAGCTGTGTGAAGATCGAACGAGATCATGCCTGTGAAATTGCTTGGAGAACAAGCGGGGTCCTGCACCTCCATGTCAACTGGGAAGTCTCGAGGCAGGAGGCCAGTGACACAGTGTGAGCTGGGAAGCTGTCCGATTGAGCCGCGAGAAGTTAGCCAGAGCCTGTGCGGCTCTAGAAGGAGATGTCTAGAGGAGAGAAGGTGAGGCCAAGAGAAACTAAGAGTGCCTAAGAGGCATCTCGGGTTTTTTGGCTAAAAGCAGCTGGGGTAGGTTCCTACATAAGCAGTCTTGTGTTCACAGCTTCCGTCTCCCCTTTCCCTGGACTGTGGTAACACTCGCTGCCTGGACCATGCATTTGGCAGGAAAGTGTGTGCTGTCTTTTGGTTACTTAACTATATGAAATCAGTGCAGGTGCTGGCTCTCCAAGAGGTCTGCGTGGCCACCAGGGCAGGGCAGAACCTTCCACTGCCCTGTGCCTATGCCATTCACAGAATGCTGCGTAAATATTTGGCTGAACTGACTTTTTCCATTTCATAAATTTCAGCCTTCTGCTATTTGGCCGCTCGCACCCCAGTGTGTTTCTCCCAATGTATGCTGTGTTTTTTTAACTTGTTAAAAATGTGTCACTTGGGCAGTACTTACACAAAGACTCACCACATGACTTCACATGCCCAGTGGCATTTGGATTCTAAAGTTAAATCACTGTTCTTCTAGTCTCACTGTGGTTAATATGAAAAAATACTAAGCGACATGCAAAATAGCTCTAGGAGATTCAATAATGACCACAATTGGAATTCCAGAAGTTAAGAGTGAAGAAAACAATCAGAAGGAAATAATTAAATCATAAGCAGAAATTGATTTATTAATTAGATAAAAAGTAAATGTTTGAGTTACGCGCTTGATTTGGTAGATATCTGTATTCTTGTAGGACTTGCCAAGGACAGACGTTCTTTTCAGGCATCCGTGGAGAAGTTTAAATTTGCCTATGTAGTAGATCACAAAGAAAATTTCCATAAATTGCTCAGAGTAGAAACCTTCTGACCCAAACAGTCCACAGAGCCTTAACAGTGAGAAATCAACGAAAAATGTAGCAAAAAAAAAAAAAAGAAAGAAAGAAGAGAAAATCTATCCATTTGCAATTTTAAAGCACTTTTTGCTGTAGTTTTTGCATTAAAGAGGAAATCAGAACCGAGATTTCCGTAATCTGTAGTGAAATAGGAAATCAAAGCTGAAACATGGATCCCTTTGGAGTAATGACAACACGGACACTACATGCCAAGTTCTATATGATGCAGAGAGAGTGGTAATTGGAGGGAAATTTATTACCTTAAACATTAGAAAACAAGAAAAACTGAAACCAAGTTATCTAAGCATGCAGTTCAGGTTGCTGGAAAAAGAGAAGCAAAAATAAACCTAACTCAAGTAGAAGATAAGAATTAATAAAGACAAAATGGATGAGATAACAAATATCTGATTTCTCAAATCAAAAGCTGATGATTGATAAAATAGATAAGATTTGTATAAGTCTGATTAAGGGAAAAGGGCCCAAACTGATGATTTTAGAAACAAGAAGAGAACATGATTATGGAAACAGGGGTTATTAAAGAATTTAGAGAATCCTATGTGCAACTGGATTAAATCGGGGTGAATATTACAATTCTCAGGGAAATTATAAATTATTTCAATTGACCCAATAAATAGTGTCAAGTGCAAGTAGACCACCCAGAATGGAAGAAAACAGTTTCCGATCTGCCCACAGTGGGGCACCTGGCTGGCTTAGTTGGTGGAACATGTGATTCTGGATCTCAGGGTCCTGACTTCAAGCCCCAGGTCGGGCATACAGCCTACTTAAAAAAAAAATTTAAAAAGTCAAATCTACCCATGGAAAAGAAATGAGGCCAGTGTGATTTTATGGTAAGATCTCACGATCTCATTCCATGAGGCTGGCATAATTCTGATACCAAAGTGGACAAGCATAGAACAACCAAGATGGAAAACAAAAGCTAAATTTGCTTATAAACTAGATTTTTAAAATCCTAAATGAGGGGCGCCTGGGTGGCTCAGTGGGTTAAAGCCTCTGCCTTCGGCTTGGGTCATGATCTCAGAGTCCTGGAATCGAGCCCTACGTCAGGCTCTCTGCTCAGTGGGGAGCCTGCTTCCTCCTCTCTCTCTCTCTCTCTGCCTCTCTGCCTACTTGTGATCTCTGTCCAATAAATAAATAAGAATCTTTAAAAAAAATAATAAAATCCTAAATGAAATGTTAGCAAATTGGATCAGTGTATTAAAGCAATGCAAGGATGGTTCAACATTAAGATATTTGTTAATGAAATTCACTACTTTATTATATCAAAGAGAGGAAACGTCTGATCATTTCAACTGATACAAAAAAAAAAAAAACCCAGAAAGCAAAAATAAAAAACCTCTACACACATTTAATAAAATACAATACCATTTCATGATTGGGAAAACAAAACAAAACAGAAAACCTTCTCACAAGCGAAGTGGGAAAGAAAACATCTTTGGGGCGCCTGGCTGTCTCAGTGGGTGGAATGCACAGCTCTTGATTTCAGGGTCATGAGCTTGAACGCCACACTGGGTGTAGAGGTTACTCAAATAAATAAACTTAAAAAAAGAAAGAAAGAAAACATCCTGAACTTGATAAAGTCTCCATCAGAAACCTACAGCTACAGAAAATGCTAAACTTAATGGCAAAGTATTAGAAGCATTTTCTTGAAAGGCAGGATTGTAACAAACCAAGTTGCAACTGTTATTGTTTTTTTTAAAAGATTTTATTTATTAATTTGAGAGAGGGAGAGATAGAGCATGAGTAGGGGGAGCAGAAGATGGAGCGGAAAAGCAGGCTCCCCACTGAGCAGGGAGCCCTAAACAAAATGGGGCTCAATCCCAGGACCCTGAAATCATGACCTGAGCCGAAGGCAGACACTAAACCAACTGAGCCACCCACACGCCCCAAATGCCATTGTTATTAGTACACTTGCCTAGAGTACCCAGTCATTGCAGTAAGATGGAAAAATAAGAGGTAGGGGCGCCTGGGTGGCTCAGTGGGTTAAAGGCTCTGCCTTCGGCTCAGGTCATCAGCCCAGAGTCCTGGGATCGAGCAGGGAGCCTGCTTCCCTTCCTTTCTCTCTGCCTGCCTCTCTGCCTACTTGTGATCTCTGTCTGTCAAATAAATAAATAAAATCTTAAAAAAAAAAAAAAGAAAAAAGAAGAGGTACACATCAACATGGAAAGAGACAAATGGCATTATTTCTAGATGTTATGATTATTCCTGCAGAACCTTCAAGATCAACACCTTGAAAAATAATTATGTCTTATAAAAAAATCTAACAACGTGGCAAATTAGAAAGGAAACACACACACACACACACACAAAAGCCAGCAGCTTTCTTATATATCAGCAATAATAAATTAGGAAATATGATAGAAAAAAGATATAACTCGCATTAATAATAAAAACAAAAAGGTACTTGGGAACAAATTGTCAAAAGTGTACAGGAGTTATGGAAAAAAAAACTTATGAACTTTATTAAAGGATTAACAGATATAGACTCTACAGAGAACTTACCTTCTGAAAATGATGAAAAAAGTCAGAATTAAAAAGATATTAATTCTCCTCCAAATTAGTTCCTATTGACATCCCAGCGGGACTTTTTATGGATATGCTGACTCTGAAATTCATTGGGAAGAGTAAACATACAAGTATATCCAAGAACATTTTGAAATAGAAGAATAATGAGAAGAGCACCTCCAGTGATATACCGCAAGACATACAATGAAGATACCAAAGATGATAATAATAAAAAATGAGGTATTGTTGTAGGAACAAAGAGTCCTGAAGTATGTCCTGTATAAATAGGGACTTAGTTTATAAAAATGATGGCAATCACAATTTAATGGGCAAAATGTTGTTGGAACAACTGGTTATCAATTTGAGGAGGAAATTCAAGGTGGTTTAAAAATCAAAACTTTTTAAAAATTTTTATTTATTTGACAGACAGAGATCACAAGTAGGCAGAGAGACAGGCAGAGAGGGGGAAGCAAGCTCCCTGCTGAGCAGAGAGCCTGATGTGGGGCTGGATCCCAGGACCCTGAGACCAGGACCTGAGCAGAAGGCTTTAGCCCACTGAGCCACTCAGACTCCCCCAAAATCAAAACATTTTTAAAGCCTTTAAACAACAAGAGAAATGTAAGAACATGTTTTTTAAATCTTAACTTGCTGTAGGCCTTTCCAGGGAAGGCTCCAGTCCCAAAGGCCATAAAGAAAAGATTAACAGATAGACTACAGATAAACCGATTTATCCATTAATAAGCAGATTAACAGATAAACAAATCTCCGGTATACCTAAAGAAATCATAAACAATATTAAAAGACAAACACCCAAGAGAAACTATTTGCGACTTAAGCAAAGAGCAGAAGATTAATGCCTAGTATAGAACTTCTACAAATCAACAACTGAAAGATAAAACTCAATGGAAATAGCCCAACATTAAAATGGAATCAATTCACTGAAGAAAAAAAAGCCCCACAACTTATTAATAAACATATAAAATGATGATCTCATGAATAAAATGGGCAACACAAATGACAACAAGGAGATATTTTTTCCCCACTGGTTTGATGAAACTTACCAAAAATTACTGATTGGTAGCATTGACAAAAGCATGGGGAAAGGGATCTCTAACAGGAATTCGAATTGGCTCAGTAGGAGGGTAGGAGTGAACATTGATGCCATTTTGTAGTAAGGACACGAATTCCCACATGTTTGCAAAAAGACACATCTTTTCTTTTTAATTTATTATTTATTTTTTAAATTTTACTGGAGAAAATTACTTTACTATGAATTTCAGTGTCTAATCCCAAGGATTAGTTTTTATCCTCCGTACTGCAGTTTTTCAAAACATTTTTGAATTTAAATTCAATTAATTAACGTGTAATGTATTATTGATTTCAGAGGTACAGATCTGTGATTCCTCAGGAAAGACACATCTTTAAAGATTCTTTACAGATAATTGCAGTTTAGAATTACGAAGGAGATGGAATCCATCCCCAAAGGAGAGGTGAATAATTTTGATTCATCTTATACTTGGAAGCTGTCCTGATTCGGGAAGATAACGTATGTACCAAGCACTGTTCTCCATGCTTTTTGTCTATTTAATCCTTCCAGAAGCCCAATGAGGAAGATACTCTAACTTGTGCTATTTCACAGATGAGGGAACTGAGGCACAGTGGGGTGACTCATTCATCCAAGATCACACACGTGGTTGGCAGAGCTGGGACTTGAACCCCAGTGGTCTGGCTCCAAAGCCTGTGGCTTGACCATGACCCTAAGTCTTGCTTCCATATGACTATGATACGGGGAGAAAATCAAGTCACAAAAAGGTATTAAACAATCTCATATTTATGAAAAGTGGAAACATGTTTTGGTGCTTAGGAAAAAATGGTGACATTTGATAAGAGAGAGTTTTGGGGGTTGGAGAAATGGACCTTTACTTTGACAACATTCTTTATATATTGCTTGAATTTCTCACAGCAAGCAGGTACTACTGCAATTAAAAATAATACTGTATTTAAAGGAGTTTAAACAAAGAGGGGCGCCTGGGTAGCTCAGTTGTTAAGTGTCTGCCTTTGGCTCGGGTCAAGATTCCAGGGTCCTGGGATCGAACCCCACATTGGGTTCGCTGCTTAGCTGGAAGCTCGTTTCTCCCTCTCTCACTCCCCCTGCTTGTGCTTCCTCTCTCGCTGTGTCTCTCTCTTAAAAAAAAAAAAAAAAAAAGAATTTAAACAAAGAAAAAAATACCATATTAAATATATTTAATATTTATCATATAACATAGTATATCTAGTTTATATCATCAAATATCTTAATATTTACGGCTTCCTTCTTTATTAAAGTAGTGGTTTTTTTTCCAGAAGCTTCCTTTAGTTCAAACTATTATCTTGCAAAAATGAGAACAGAATGCTTATGCCCCACCTCTCTGCCTACGTTCCAAAAGCATTAATTTATCACTTTGGAAGGAATCTGATTTTTGTGCATTTGGAAGTACCTGTTTGTTACCAGGATTCTGTAAATAGTGTGGCTAAAATGGCTTGAAGTCAACACCTGACATTCTCCCGAATAGAGAGATTTTGCCCATTTGTTCCCTGGTGTCTGGATTTCCCTTCCACAAGCTCTTCATAAGATGCTATGCTGCGTGCAGAGGCTTGAAAACTTAGTAAAGCCCCAGGCTAGCAGGAGCACAGACCCTTCCTGAGGCAGAAACCAGGGAGCCATCTTGGACACCCCCTTTCATCACCTTGTCCCTATTGCCAACCTGACCATCAGTCCGACCTCCTTCCTGTTGATCTGGTCCACCCACCAGTGTCTAGGACACAAGCGCCTCTTTCCTCCACTTTTCCAGCAGCCTCCTGCGGGCTCTCCTGCTTCACTCCTGCCCCCATCACTGACCACCCCACGTGCAAATCAGACATGTTCCCATCCCTCCAGCCCCCCCAGGCTAAACCCCTCAGTGTCTCCCATTTCTCCCAGGAGGAGGACCAGAATCCTCACTGTGCTCTACCAGGCCCGACACAACCTTCCCCCAACTTCTTTTACTTCCTGAAGTATATATCGGGTTCCCTTCCACTTTGGGGCCTCTCACCGCCCCCCACCCCTACCCTCATTAACCTCTACACAGCTTTCAGCTGTTAATTTCGCTTCTTCATGGGAGGTTGTCCCCGTGCCCACTTCGAGCTCTTTACCCCTGTGACTCCCCACCTGTCTGTGAGGGGGCCCTGTAAGAGAACAGCGTCTCTTTTGTGGTATCCTTGTAGGACCAGGCACAGAGTCGGCTCACACGGGTGCTCACTGAGCACTTGTTGAAGGAAGGAAGGAGGAAAGGAGGGAGAGAGGGACCCTGCTGTGTCACTAGAGAGAAGGGGCCAAGGCGGCAGAGGAGGGAGACATGAAGAACGGGAGGCCTTGACAGGTGGGAGGGGAAAAGGGCATTTCAGACTCAGGCCCTGTGGGCGGGGCCTGGTGTGGAGCCCTGCGTTGTCATTGGGTCCAAGGAAAGAGGCAGAGATTAGACTGAGCTGTGGGGCAGCCCACCTGGCTGGAGCTCTGCACACCATAAAAGGACTTGAACTTCATGCTGTAGGTAATGGAGGAAGCTGGGTGGGTTGTGGGGAATCCCTCCCCACTCCCTTCCCTTTGCCATCCCTCTTCCCTGCTTCCCTTCCTTCCGCAGACTAGAAACAAATTCTCTGAGGGCCAGAGAGCATGCTCTTGGTTTAAAGGAAGTGGCAGGGGATTTGGAAGGGACATTGTTCGAGAGGCCCCTTTTCCTGGCTCCGTCCCCAGATATACAAACCAGAGCTAGAGTAGTAGAGAGAGCGAGAGACGCTCCCCAGAGCCCCCACATTCACCCAGAGAGGTTCTGGGGAGCCCCTAGGGCCCCCAGGGCCCTGTGGTGCAGTTCAGAGGGAGGAGTTGGGTCAAGGTGAGACCCCTCAGGGAGAATGACAACTTGACCGGTGTCTGGGGGAGGATGCCTGGGGCTCTCCGCCTTCCAGGGTTTCTTCTCTCTTGGCTCAGCCTCAGGACCGTGGAGGGCTTGACTCCAAGCTCCAGGTCTCAGCACAGGTAGGCTCCACTCTACCCAGGCCACCTCTCTCTGGACAAGGTTGGTGAGTAAGGGGGCTCAACGGGGCACCATGGTCTGAGGATTTGTAGCCTTACTTGGAAGTTCCCAGCGTCCCAAGGCAGGGCACGGACTCCTGCAGAGGGTGGTGCTGGGGAGCCAAGTGCTTGCGGAGGGTGGTGCTGGGGAGCCAAGTGCTTGCGGAGGGTGGTGCTGGGGAGCCAAGTGCTTGCAGGACGGGGTCTGCAGCCATTTCCATGGGCCCAGACCTCTGCTCTCCGGACTCCTCCGCAGAAATTTCAAACCTTTCAAAATCAAAAAACCTTTCAAAAACCGTGGGACATACTGGCTTCTATGTTCCCCACCCTGTTCTTTGGGCTTGAATTTATACTTCACTGTATAAATTCACTGAGTGTCTGCCCTGTGCAAAGCCCCCATGCTAGGCTCTTAGTAAAAAAGATGAGCAATTCATCATCCCTGCTTCCAAGAGGCTTACAGTCTAGGGAGGGAAAGCACGTTGAGAACGATGTCAAACTCTAGCTTGATCTACCTGGCTTTTTACTACTTTTTTTAAAGATTTTATTTATTTATTTGACAGAGATCACAAACAGGCAGAGAGGCAGGCAGAGGGGGAAGCGGAAACAGGTTCCCTGCTGAGCAGTGAGCCTGATGTGGGACTCAATCCCAGGACCCTGAGATCATGACCTGAGCCAAAGGCAGGGGCTTAACCCACTGAGCCACCCAGGCGCCCCACTTTTTACTATTTTTATGTCACTGACATATATAGGGCACGACCTATGTGTTTGCCCCACGTTCTGTCATCTTTCCAATCCTTGTTTATTTTTTCCCCTAGGACTCTTTTGGGATTTGAAATTGTTCTGTTTGGCTACAAAGAAGGTTGGACGTGCTTCAGCGTCTCCTCACAACTTCCTCTACGTTACCAACCAGCTGTCTCCTCTGAGGTAGATCCGCCCCATCACCTTTGCAAAGTGAGCTGAAAGCTGTCAAAGGATGTGCCTTCTGAAGAGCAGGCGGGGAGGCTCCCAGGCCGGAAATCCATCCTTGAGAAGCACCTGCAGTCCCACCGTTAAAAGGTTATTCCTTTGAAGGTGCATGAACTCCAGGGAGGTCGGAATAACAGCTTAAATAAATCCTGATCATTTATCAGCTCTAGTGGGGATTCATTTATAGATGGGGGATAGGGGTTTGGGGGGACATCATCCTTCCAGGCCCACTGATGTCTCTAGATTTTGAGATTGTTTCAGTTAGCTATTGCCACGTAACAAACCACGGTGATTTATTGCTTCTCACGGCGCTGTGGGTTGGCTATGTGGGCAGTTCTGTTAGTCAACCCCGCGAGAGCCCATGTGGCGAAGGTCATCTGACCGGAGGTGGGGTGGTGTCCCAACACGGTCTCTTTCGCATGTCTGGTGGTTGGGGCAGCTTGCCAGTTCTCCCAGTGGTCTCTCATCCCCCAGTGGGCTCAGGGAGCTTCATCAGGGCATGGCCGCCTCAAAGTTACGAGAGTGAGATGGAAGAAGCTACAAGACCCCTTTAGACCTAAGCTCCAGATGGTGCATTTTCTTTCTTTCTCTCTTTTTAAGATTTTATTTATTTATTTGACAGAGAGAGATCACAAGTAGGCAGAGAGGCAGGCGGGGGTGGGGTGGGGTGGGGGTCTGGAAGCAGGCTCCCTGCAGAGCAGCGAGCCCGAAGTGGGGCTGGATGCAAGGTTCGATCTCAGGACCCTGAGATCATGACCTGAGCCGAAGGCAGACGCTTAATCCGCTGAGCCACCCAGGCGCCCCTGTGCATATTATTTCTGACGCATTCTGCTGGCCAGAAAGGTCACGAGGCCAGTCCAGATTCAAGGAGACGGCAAAGTAGACCGGACTGCTCAGCGAGGGGAGCAGCAACACCCCACAGCAAAGGGGTGCAGACGCAAGAAGCTGCCACTCGTAGGGGCCACAATTCTAGCACTCTCCCGGGGAGGTCTACAGGATGTAACGTTATCGCGGGTTTGCTTCAGGACAGCAGGCTAGACAGAGGAGGCGTAAGTCCCCACTCTCTGCCAACATCTATTTCCATGATCTTGCCCGGGGTTCTGTCATCCTTTGCCAGCAGAGACATACCTACAGATGGAGTTTGCTTGACTCCACAGAGCCCATCAAACTATGTAGCAGCATTTGGCTGACCCTTCCCCCTACCCTGAGTTGTCAAAGCCTGTTCCTCACCCCCCCCCGCCCCCACCCTCCACCCCCACCCCCCCACCCCCGCCCTGGGATGGGATGTGCCAGCACCAGCAAACTCCATCCCAGTGGGGGTGGGGTCCTGACTTGTAGCATCTGCCAGATGCAGCCAATTGCAAGCTACCAATGTGACATCGCTGAATGAGTTTGGAATAGCTATGAGTCATTGATTTTTGGCCCTGGACAAGCCAGCTCCACACCTCTTCCTTATCTTTGGAATTTTCTAGAAAAAGCGAATACAGATTAAAAAAGAAAAAAAAAAAAGATGACGAAGAAGAAGCAAAACCTTTCTCAGTGCCAAAAGAATAAAACGTGTTGAGAAGGCAGATTCTAGTTTTGGAAGATGGGGAACTCCACAGCCACTGGGCAAGCCGTGGGAACCCTGGACTCGAGACAGGGCCCGAGCGCACCCAGTGATAGCTTTGTGTGGGCGGGAGCATTTCTGAAAGGGTGCTCCCCTAACAAACAGTGGTTATTTCGGGAGCTGGTGGTGGGTGGGGGTGCGGGACCTGTCTTGAGATATTTCTCTGCTACCTTCGTGTTTTTACAGCGAACACGCATTCGACTGAGTATTACATAACTAAAACTGAGGAAGCGGATATTCTAGAATCCTTGAACATTACAGACTCCCTGAGTCAGATAAGTCAGGGCATCTGCCCTGCTCAGGGGCCCAGCCGAGACTCCTAACTTTGGGTTCAGGACGCTTCCCCACACCCTTGGGCTGCCCCCACTCCACACAGGTACAACTTGGGCAGAAAGAGATCACCGTACCCCCCAAAGCTCCTGGAAGCTTGGAGAGCCTTACCTTGGGAGACTGGAAGGAGATCAGAAGGCAGCCTCCTGGGAGTAGCTTCCAGAACCCCTTGGGGATGTGCCCCCGGCCCCCACAGGAAGTCTGAGCCATCGTTACTGTCAGTGAGCAGTAAAGAGCAAGATATGGAAATCCCCGCCCTGTATCATTGGCCTGAAGGGTCCCCCCCCCATCCCACTTACATTTAGACTCTCCTCTTGGGAAACCTCATCACTGTTCTAAACCAGCTGATTGAATATTCTTTTTTTCTTTATTTTTAAGATTTTACTTATTTATTTGAGAGAGAGAGAGAGTGAACGAGAGAGCGCACAAGCAGGGGGAGTAGCAGAGGGAAAGGGAGAAGCAGACTTTTCGCTGAGCAGGGAGCCTCATGCGGGACTCGATCCCAAGATTCCAGGATCATGACCTGAGCTGAAGGTAGATGCTCAACTGACTGAGCCACCCAGGTGCCCTGAAAATTCTTTTTTTTGGGGGGGGGGTGTTGAGAATTTAGTGTTTCTTTGATTTGTTTTCCCCTTTCTTGCGTCCTTTCACGTCAAAAAACTTCGGCCTTCAACAGTCAGTACAAGGCCAACCCAAACTCAGTATGAAAACAAGCGTCAGTAAATTAATGGAAACACAGAAAGGGCACACTTATCTTGCAATGGGAGACATTTGTTTTTAAGGAGATGTTTGTCGCGTTTAGGATGAGCGTGGGAGGGGGTCGGGAAGAAAAACACCAGCAGACCAAGGTGGGGACAAAACCTCTCTGGAAACAAAACGAGGTGGTTGCACGGTTGCGAGGCGGGCTCGCCCTTGGCTCAGAGCTGTGTTCAAGGCTGAATGGGACATGTTTGGGGCCCCAGTGGGGAGATTGCTTTTCCAGGCTGGGCTGACCCGTATGGGCCAAACCACCCAAGCACTTGGAGGCGAAATCAGTTCAGCTCAGCCTTCAGGCTTGTTTTGGAAATATTCTGTGTTTTCTATTTCATTTCCAGTTCCATGGCCATGGGTCCTCCTCCTCGTGAGGCTGAAGGCTCCTTGAAGGCAATGTCCTTATCTGCTTTGTCTTGGTATCATTCTTGGCAGGTGATCAGTAAATGTGTATTGAATGAAAGAATCAAATTCAAGGCAACACATATGTTTTGGATGGCCTTTACTAGCTGGTTTTCGGGGAGGGGCGGACATCAGGAATTGGGCATGAGTAGGCAATAAAAGAGTAAATAGAAGATGATCAGGGAAGGTTCTCCCCCCCCCCCCCCCCCCCCCCCCCCCCCCGCAAAGAGCTTACAGATATCCAAGAGACAAACAGACACAGCGGTGGGTTAATTACGCATTTAGCTCCTTGCCCTAGGCCTACTGATTTCTATAGGTTGTGAGCAAACCTGAGACTCAGCCTTCTCCTTCTGTCCCTCACCCGCAAGGGGAGAGCAGGAGCACCAGGGTAGAAGTGCTGGGTCCACACTGCAGGGGCTATGAGGGCTGACCTTCACTCTGACATTCCGTGTAGATCCTCAGTCATCAAGGACAAGGGTTGAGGCTGAGGTCCAGGGGTGGGGATAGGACAGGGTGTCCCCTGGGCAGGCTGGGCAGGAGCAGGAGGGGCAGAAGGCAAGGTTCCTGCCAAGGCCCTTAAAAAGTGCCAACGGTCCAATGGAAGACAAGTTCAGGTGTCACGTCCAAAGGGCAAGCAGAGGGCTGTAAGAGGAAAAGGACCCAGGTGGCCATGGAATGGAGTGGGGTCAGGCTGGGCCAGAAGCCAGGGGCCCGGAGGGCCTGCACAGGACAGCAGAGATCCAGCTGTGAGCATGAAAGCTCAGGGTCAGCACAGACACCTTGTACATGGCCACGGAGCCTTTCTCATGTTCCTCGCAACCAAATCCCACAAGGCAGCCCAGGGCCCAGGAAGGGGAGCCCGGTTGGGGGGTGGGGGAGTATGTCGCCCCCTCTGTTCTGCCCAGCCGCGCTCCAGACAAAGTTTCCCTCCATCAGCTGCACCCTGACAAAAAGACAATGCAAGTGAGCCTTTTGCAAAGTTAATTTTCATTTCTAATTTAACTGTCTATTCTGAGATTACTCCCGTCTTCCTTTTGGCAAGAAGATGGCTCTTCTTTTATGAAATCATGGTGATGGTAGCTGATGCATTTTTTGGTTGTATAAAAGGTCTCATTTGGCTAAATGAAAGAGTGGGCAGTATCGGTCCCAGATTCATGGAGGGAAGTAATAAGGCATCAAAACCCCATCTGGTTGCTTCTGCTCGCAGATCCTGACCGTCAAAAATAACACCATCACCACCAACACATGCATCGCATGGCCTTTGAACCTGGCGCTATCCTAAACTTTTGCCTGTGCTAATTGCCTCCTCCCCTTGGTCTGACCCCTTGGCCCCCCTGTATCTACTTAACGTCTGGACTTGGCCTCCCCAATGTCAGCTGAGCCCCGGTTCTGGTGGTTTCCTCCCACAGGCTTCATGATCTCTTCCCTAACCCCCAGCCCCCTGGAAAGGAAACTCCTTTCCAGGTGGCTGCCTCCACTCCGTGCTGCCAAGTCCTTATCTTAGACTGACTGCCTGGTCGGGCCTCCTGAATACTGAGCACGGGTCCTGGAAAGAGGTTAGCCAGCTGCCTAGCTGTGGGTCCCCCCAAAATGACCACCTTCTGCCTGTGAGCCTCCTGGGACCTCATTCTACCCTCCTAGCAGCCTGAATTTACCATTTGCTTCCTGCTAGAATCTTCCCCAGACAGACGTCCCACCACCCTGTCAATCGTCTGGTTTCTGGGTATAGCCCTTAACCTGCCTCCTCTAAGCCAAGCAAACCGAGTCAAATCCTATACTCTCGCCCCCGGCCTGGAGCTGTCGCTCTGATAGCCACGGAGAGCACTACCTCACCATAACCTTCCCAGGTAGGTAGCACCGGACCTCCGTTTTACACATAAGCAAACCAAAGACCAGAGAGGTAAAGTCACTTGCCCAAGGTCCCACAACTGGGAAGTGACAGAAATGGGCGTTGACCCCAGGTTCTAGAGGCCTAGCCCTGAGCCACCAAATTGCCTGGCTTCTTCTCCAAGAGGTCTGAGGAACCCTGCCTTGGGAACTTTGCCACGAAATGAGCCTCTTGGGCTTTGGAGCTCCATGACTGTGGGAGGTCGCCGGTTCTCTGAGTCTCCCTTCCCGTGCCTTCCGTGGGTTTGTAAGGACCCGCACTCAGTGGACCCACCTGTCGCTCCCATCCCTTCCTGAGGGGAACCCCTGGTGACCACGGCACGCTGCGAGTGGGGCCTGAGGTACTGAACTCGGCACTCTGGGGAGGTCAGTCCTGACTGAGGAAAACGCACCCGCGTCTGTTGGTAAAGGATTTCGCAGCTGAGGGAGGAGGCGAAGGCGGCGGGGGTCTGACCTGTGGAGGGGTGGAGTGTGTGAGTCTGGCTGCACCGGGCTCCCCATCCAGACTCTGCCATGCTGGGCAAGCCCCTTAACTTCCCCGTGCTTTCGCTGTCTCACCTTCAAGGGGGGTAGCCGTCATGGGAATACTCACCTCATGTAGAGTCGCTAATGAATAGAACACAATATTCTCTGGGTACTTAGAGCCCTTCGACAGAGCCTGCACCCACAATGAGCTCTTCCTAAGGGTTCACTCGTAGTAGCCTGCGGGGCCAGAGAGCGGTGTATCACCACCATTTTGCAGTCAAACTCAGACTTTGAGGGGGTGAATGAAATGCCCAATGTCACACGCCTTCTGCTGAGGGGAGTCTGACGGCAACCCAGAGCCCCTGGGGAAAGACCTCTCCGCTCCTCGGTTTCTTCCAGTAGTTTCTTACTTCCATTTCGGATGTGACGGCAGCTGGCTCTGATCGCCAGGCTAGCCACCAGTTTCCAACCTCATTAATCCGCTCCTGCAAAAATCAGGCTCCTCCTAACGACAGAGCGGCTGCCCCCAGCAACCCTGCCCCCGCCCCCCTCCGGCTGTCCACCTACCACCTACACCTGGTCCGAGAGCCTGCAGAAGGCGGCTGTGGGCGGGGAGGACACTCACCTCCAGCAGGTGCCTGGTGATGCAAATCCCCCAGCTCCCAGAGAGGAAGCGGGGGAGGGGACGGTGATTGGTCCGACTGGGGTGCCGCTTTGTCGCAAGCCCTGGGGCAGGGAAAGCCCAAGGGGGTTCATACGGTCCTCCCGTGACTCATCCCAGGTGCAGACCGCCGTGGGAATTAAGCCATCTTGGACCTTCTGTCAGGCCCACGGCCCCAGGATGAAAGCTCTCAATTTGTTTATCGGGTCTCCAGCAATGGGCCACTATTCTCCTTCCCCACACCCCAGTTACATAATCTTTCCCCGTGACTTTCAGCCACCTATTGCCACATCCGTGCGCTGAGCACTGGCTCCCCATCCCTCCACCAAAGGCTGGGGTATGTCCTCTTGGACCTACTTCCCCACATTCTGAAGTTTATCTCCATGCCCTTCCTTCCTTGCTGGGGCACCCCTGACAGTTCCCCCCGCCCCCAGCCTGGTATATTGGAAGTAGGCAGATGCCGTTTTTGAAATGAGGATCTACTACAGAATAGGCTATATTTGTTCATTTCTAGACTGTGGCGCTAGATGGTGAAGTCGGCTTCTTCATGGCAATGTCTTGCCTGCATTTCTAGAATGGCCGCCCTTCCCCACCCCCACTCCAGGGTCTCCTGTTCTCCAGCCTCCAGAGTGAGCAGAACAGGACACCAACATCACCCGTTCATTCCTCTGCTTTGCCACCTTCAATGGCTTTCCATTACTTTCAGGATAGACTCGGGAGTCCTCAACCTGGTGTCGGTGGCTCTTTGTGACACGAGGCCACCTCGTTTTTCCCATCTCTTCACTTGCCTCCACATGAAGGTACACACCCTCCATTCCTGTCAGGCAATTTTCTCTTCATAGAATGCAACTGCTTCATTGTGCCCCACTTTGCATCTACTATTTCCTGCTCCTGGAATGAATTTCCCTTCCCCCTCTTTTGTCTGGATAATTTCTACTCTTCCTCCAAGACTTGGTTGAACCATTACCTCTTCCAGAAGCCTCCCGTAACTGCCTCGTCTCCGGTCTTGTCCCATCTCAGTGTAGTGCTTTCCCTCTGTGGATACATAACATTACCTGGAGAACTTGTCTTATGACTAGAATTCTGTCTTGTCTAGACTATGAGCGACATGAGGACAGGGACCCTATTTTTTTAATTCTGTTTTTCTAGCTGCTCACAGAATGTCTGACCCACGGTACATTCTCGGTTCAAAAGCTTTTTTTTTTTTTCACACTAGAATGTAAGAATGAGGAAGAGACCCTGTAGCTACCCAAAGTTATTGTTGCTCAAGAAGTGAGTATTTTCATCAGCTCCACGTACAACATATGTTTCAAAATTGATCCAGACGCTAAGTTTGCACACACCAACGATCTCATGCTTTACTTTGTGTAAATTATCCCATTTAATGTCATTTCAGCCTCACAACGATCATGTGAGTTAGGGATTATCTCCATGTCACAGGTCAGTGAGAGTCGGGGATGTCTCAGCATCTCGTAAACAGTGAATAACAGGATCAGAATTTGAACCAAGGTCAAAAATCATGATCATTTCTCCAAAGAAATGATTGGGATTTGATGGTCTTTAAGGTTTTCTGGTTGCAGAAATTTGTTCCCCTATCTGGTTCCTTGGGATCTAGCGGCTGGGTATCGTGGGTCCACACGCCTTCTCAAAGGTAACCAGGCGATTTGTGAAGGGATTGCAGATTGGTGGGTGACCCCAGCACCGCCTTCCTGCGGACTTCTCACAAGTGTCACCCGGTTGCAAAGGTCCTGTTTTTTCCTGTTCTTCATCTGACAAGTATGACAAGCTTACTCCAGTCATCTCTCCTTTTTTCTTTTTCAGAGACTTATTTGGGGAACACCTGGGTGGCTCAGTCTTTAAGTGTCTGCTTTCGGCTCAGGTCATGATCCCGAGGTCCTGGGATCAAGTCCCACATCCGGCTCCTTGCTCCACAGGGAGCCTCTACCTCTCCCTCTCCCTCTCCCTGCCTCTCCCTCTGCTTGTGCTCTCTCTCTGTCAAATAAATAAATAAAATCTTAAAAAAAAAAAAAAGATCTTAACAGAAAGACTCTGATACTGAATGTTCTTTGTTGCCGGAAAGTCCCTTGCTAGACTGTGTAGGCTCTCATGCACTCTTTCATTCAAAAAACACATACAGAGGGCCAAATAATCCCAGTTAATAACAGGAGCTAACCTTCACTGAGGGCTTAATATGGGAGAAGCATTGGCCATAAGCTTTACAGGGAGTAACTCAAGTTATCCTCATTGTTGGGGATTCCCCTCAGGCGGGAGCTATTAAGACAGTTTTGCAAATGACCAAACTGAGAGACAGAGAGGATAAGTGAGAGGCCCAAGGCGACACAGCCCATCCTAGACCTCCTCTTCTCCCATGCCCTAGGCTCTCTGCCAGCTTTGAGTACAGGGAGGTGAATAGGACCACAGGCTCTGACCTCAAGTGGCTTAGGTGCTCATGCAATAGAACCGTGGAGCCAAGGACTGCAAAACTCTGGTCTTCCCCTGTGCTGGACGAAAAGACACATCAGAAAAGGCTGTCGGATGGCCCGCAGACGACATCAGAGGAGCCACAGAGAAGGTGATCAGCTGGATCTGAAAGGACTATTGCAAGGTCCGTAGACCAGAAAGGGTGGGGTTTCTGGGGAGCACAGCTTTTGCAGAAGGGACAGATGACGGCAAGTGGGGAGTGGGACAACAACATACCAGAAGAACAGTGAAAGTTCCGAGGGGTCGGCCGGCTCACAGCGCCACAGGGGAACAGAGCAAGAAATGTGCTGAATAGCAGGTTAAGCCAAATCATAGAGGACCTAAAGGAATTGTACTTTTTTTTTTTTAAGATTTTATTTATTTGAGAGAGAGCACAAGCAAGGGTTGGGGGGAGATGGGGCAGAGGGAGAAGCAGACTCCCCGCTGAGCAGGGAGCCTGACATGGGGCTTGATCCCAGGACCCTGGGATCATGACCTGAGCCGAAGGCAAACGCTTCACCGACCAAGCCGCCAAGGCGCCCCAGGAACTGTACTTTATTTCGGGAGGAATGGAGAGGGAGTGACGGTATTTAAACAAAGGAGCAGCGTTATATTTGTGAGCAGTGGGGAAGAGAGACAGGTCGGGGAAAGAGTTAAAATGGAAGCCAGAAATCAGTGAACCAGTTCTGGTTGGAATGAACCAGGTGAGAAATGCCCGCAGTCCCCAAAGGAGGCATTGGCTGGAGGTGTGGTTTTTTTTTTGGCGGGGGGAGGTGTGTTTTAAGAAGTAGATCAATGGGACCTGATGGGCTAAAGCTTCTCCCTTGGGCCTTATGTAAATAGGCTGACGTCAGCCTCAGCAGGGAATAAAGGATGGAGAGCTTCTTCATTCACCGTTTCTTTGTTCAACAGAGACTTGGTCAGAGAGCCGGAACCCCAACCAGGTAGCGGGCACCCAGTGGCCAATCAGACATAAAGTGCACCCTCAGAGCCATGGTCTGGTGGGCGGGCCCACCAGCAAACTGACTGATTGCAATACAAGGGAGTGGGCAGGCCACCCACGGAGGCGAGTCTTCGAAGTCTGACCGTGAAGGTCTTGACCACAGTCTTCACGGGCATGACCCACCCTTGACGCCCTCGCCAGTTTCCTCTCTGCCCCTCTGCTGGTCACTCTAAGACCTTCCCCTGGATTGTCCAGCCTGGCTTCCCCAGGGCAGAGGCCAAGAGCCTCTGCTGTGGATATCTGGGGTTGGCAGAGCCAGGGAACAGCTCAAGTGACAGCAGGTGGAGAGATGGGGGTGCAGGGGGGCCTCCCACTGTGCGAGCCCCATCAATGCTCATCGAGGAGATGCAAGAGCCAAACACCAGCAGGACTGGATAGAAACCCCTCACCCAAAGGGCCAGGGCTGGGGAGGCAGAGCCAAGAATCAGCAGTTGGGCAGATAAGGAGCAAAAACAAATCAGAATGGGGCGCCTGGGTGGCTCAGGGGGTTAAAGCCTCTGCCATCGGTTCAGGTCATGATCCCAGGGTCCTGGGATCCCAGGCTCTCTGCTCAGCAGGGAGCCTGCTTCCTCCTCTCTCTCTCTCTCTCTCTCTCTGCCTGCCTCTCTGCCTACTTGTGATCTCTGTCTGTCAAATAAATAAATAAAATATTTAAAGAAAAAAATCAGAATGAATGGATGAAACCCTGGGGGTGAGGGGATGTCCAGCTTCCCCACAGAGCTGGTATGCATGCGACGCTTGGGTTCTGGGAGCTGACAAAAAGGGTCAGAGGTAGGACACCAGCCGTGTGCCTTTCCTACACCCTGCAGAGAAATGGCTCTGACCCAGCATGCTTCCCTGGGCTTCCTTGGTAACCCACCCATTTTGTGTGCTGTGGATCGGAAGGAACGAAGATCAACTCTCTCTAATTGTTCAGCAGAAGGCAAGGAGAGATAGAGAAGCCCCATGGCCCAGACAGCTGGGCCTGTGAGAGACGGTTGTCCCCCACCGTCCCTCTCCAGTTTCTACTCTTTACAAAGAGAAAAGGAATGAACGGGGTCAGCAAAAGCCAGAGGCTGTGTTTAAGCTGTCCGAGCTGCTGAGCCAAGCGGACAGTGCCTGCCCGACCATTTGGGACACCCACAGAATCCAGGGCCCCTCTCGGAGCATTCAGGGCGGACGGCCAAGGTCAGCCACAGGGTGAGGAGGTGGGTAGAGAGAGAGATCAGGGGAAACGAGAGATGGACCAACAGCCAAGGGAGCAGCGAAGGGGAACAAAAGAGATGGGGGAAGGAGGGCAGAAGAGGAGCCCTGTTTCCTGTCTCAGCTTCTTGTAGCTCTGTCTGCCTGGCAGCCTCGGTTTGCAAACACTGCAAACACCTGCAGCTGACGTGGCCCCCAGGCCAGGCAGTGGTGGAAGAGAAGGCCTGAGGCCAGGGCTAGTGGGGCAGTGTGCGGGAGACCCACCGGGACCACCTGAAGCCTGCCAGGCCTGAAGGGAGGCGACCCCATGTGGACAGGGACACCACCCGGGGAAGGACAGGGAGGTGTGCGAGGGGGCGGGGCGGCCAGCGTCCCGCAATCGTGATAGTGATCGATCGCTACAGGCATCTCAGCATTTGGCTGCGCTTGCTGGATCAGCTCTTCATTTTATTAACTTTAATTTGTAACTGGGTCGATCAGCAATTGTTCTTCCTGGAGGGTGTAATTAGGATTATAAATAAAGCCAAGTGGAGGGTTTGGACGACCCACAGCTGTGCATTCTGTGCGGTAATGAGCCCCGGGCCCCCCTTGGCACCTTCCCCGGAGAACCCATTTTCCAACAATAGGTATGTTGCTTCACAGGCTCCAGTGGAAACCAGTCGCCTCAGAGAATCCTCACACCTCACTGTTCAGAAGGAATCAGCTTGGCAACCTTGATCTTCTAGGGACCTGTCTGCTTGGGGATTCCTGGAGGGGAGCCCTTTGAGTTTAGTGCCCATAGCTCTACAGCAAGTCTAGAAGTCACTTCTCCAGCATGAAACTTCCCATGCCCCCAACCCTTGCCATCTGCCCGGTCCAAGCTGGACCCGTGAGTCCCTCAGACCCGCCTCTTCTCTCCAAGCCCAATGTCCAGGCTTTAGTTTGGGGCAACTTGGTTTTCACCTACGTCATTCCCCCGTCCCCCTGGTGGTTCCCCATGGTCTCCGACTCATGGTCTCTAAAGCAATCTTTCTAAAATGCAGATCTCTCCACGCTTGCCACTGCCCGTAAGGCTTCCGGGAAAATTAGATTCCCGCACTCCCAGCACAGCACAAAGCCTTCTGCAGTCTGGCCCGCCGGACCCCTGCTCTCCTACACTTCAAGGCAATCCCAAACACGGCCCGTCTCTCACACCTCTGCGCCTTTGCACACCCAACTCCCTCCTCTTTGAATATCCCTCTGCCCTTTTCACAGGGAAAACTTCTTTCCACCCTTCAAGGCCTAGTCCAGTAACTCCTCCTCGACATAGTCAACTACGGCAACCTCTGCCCTACCTTCGCTTCTCCCATTGCTGTCTTGCGTCCTTATATGTCTGTCTTTGCTTCGTCTAATATTGGTCCTCCGCTGTCTTAAATCCTAAGTGTCATTGTGTCCTTCTGGAACTGATGCATTTTGGGCAAGGATCACTATCTCTGAGATGTTTTTATTTCCTTTCTCAAAGTCTCAGCCCACATAAGGGCCCAATGCAGATGGTGCAAAAAAAAAAAAAAAAAAAAAAAAGGTTCTAGGGACACCTGGGTGGCTCAGTCGGTTAAGTGTCTGACTTCAGCTCATGTCATGATCTCAGGGTTGTGGGATCAAGCCCCATGTCGGGCTCCCTGCTCAGCTCAAGAGTCTGCTTCTCCTTCTCAACTAAGAGAGTTACCCCTGGAATGGGCAGTGGTATTTTCCCAAGCAAGGGAGAATGCTTTCCCAGGTGTCCTGAAATCTGAGAGAGATGAGAGCCCAAGAGTCATACAAGAAAGAAGATCTTAATTTATCCCGAAGGAGCCACTTGTGGGCTCAGACCTAAAAACTTCAGGGCAGGAATGGGGGTAGGCCCAGCTCAGGAGATGCACAGCCCAGACCCCTGGGTTTCCTTAATTCCTGCTCTGACGGAAGAGCCTTTGTTCTCTTCCGTACTTTCTTTCTTTTTTAAAAGATTTTATTTATTTGACAGAGACAGACACAATGAGAGGGGAAATACAGGAAGGGGGAGTGGGAGAGGGAGAAGCAAGGTTCCCGCTTAACGGGGAGCCCCATGTGAGGCTCGATCCCATGTCTCTGGGATCATGACCTGGGCTGAAGGCCGATGCATAACAACTGAGCCACCCAGGAGCCCCTCTTCCCTACTTTCACACCTCTTGGTGTGAAGGTACTTTCACACCTCTTGGCAATTAGCAAGGAAGCTTCACCACTTCTCTCCGGGCAGCTGTGTCCTTTGGCACTAGGGGAGCCCAGAGCTCTCTGGTGACCGATGACAGTGTGGAGCAAGGTGACCGGGGCGTGAGAGCCAACGCCGGCCATCAACAGCAAAACAGCCAAGTTCCTGGAGCCACATACATCGTCTACCCCACTGGAGAGAAGGGGGTACCCAGACCAGGAGCACTCAGATTGCCCGGGCCTTGGAAAGAAATGGCTTTACCTTGGGGCGGGGATGGAGTGGCAGGCAGGGGATCGGGGTGAGGCTGCCCGTGTGGCCAGAGCTCTGTTTGAAAACACTCGCACGGAATGGTGTGAACGAGCGAAAGGAAAAGAATTAATGGCATTTTAGCCAACAAAGCATCTGCTTAAACTCAGGTATAAATAGACTCGAGTCCTCCTCTGCTGAGCACTGCCCCTTGAATCTCAACGGTGAGCTGCCTCATGGAGGGGGCAGGGGAATGTCTTCTGGCAAGGCAAGGGGGCCCTCCCCGCCCCCTGGAGCGCCACACCACTGCACAGCTCTGCTCAGTCTCTGGGGAAGAGAAAAGTCCAAGACAGGGAAGGGCAGCATTCCAAATCCCTCCCCACTCACGTGTTGTAGAACGGTACAGCCACTCTGGGAAGCGGGGCTGGTGGGGGTGGAGGGGGGGCGAGGGGGTCAGTTCTTAAGGAACCAACAAGCTTCTCCGCTGACCCAGTCGTCTCCCTCCCCCTCCTAGATACTAATGCAGAGGAAGGAAAACATACGTCCACACAAACTCCAGATGTTCGTGGCAGCTGTACTCACAATAACTGCAGGCTGGAAACAACCCGAATGCCGCCAAACGAGGGAACCAGTCAACAATCTGTGATTTAACCACACAACAGAATATTAGTCGGCAAGAAAAAGGAAAGAACCGCCTACAGACACAATGATGTGGCTGAATCTGGAAATTACGGTGCAGAGAGGAAAGACACGAGGGTCCAAACTGTATGGTGATATATATGGGCAAATCTGGTCTATGGGGACAGAAAGCTGATTGGTGGCTGCCTGGGGCATGGGAAGAAGACACATGGGAACATTTTCGACCATTGGAAATGTTCTATGCCTTGATTATTGTGCTGGGCACACAGCACATACGTTGAGGACTTCTCAAACAGTACATCTAAAACTGTGCACTTTACTGTATGTAAATCAGCCTCAATAAAGCTGATTTAAAAAGTCATTCCTTCCCAAGGGCCTAGATGAGGGGCTGGAGCCTTTGTGCTGACTGAAGCGGCCACAAGCCAGCCAGTCCCTCCTACAGGGTGCAGACAAACGCCTTTCCAGAAAGCCCAATCAAAGATCAGGGAACTCTCCCTCCAGGCCTGGTGATACCACCAAGCTGGAAAAACAGCTCCCTGGCAGCCTGGAAAAGGTCCCTCTCTGGCCCTTGATCCTTAAAAGGCTGGAATTTCTGGCTGAACAAGAGGGCCTGGGCCCAGTTCCCTGGGCAGGATGCCCAGACACCCTCACGCAGGTGCAGGCCTGCTGCCCAAGAGCAGGACCCGAGGGCCCCGGCGGCTCCCCACAGCCCTGCTGGGGGCAGAGGAGAGAGGCCGCCTGATGCCCGGCCCACCTTCTGCCCCCACCTCCTGTGACCAGCAAAGCCTCTGCCCACACAGCAAGCTCGCGGGGGAAGATAGCAACACCCCAGCTCCCACCCAGCTCCCCAGCCAAGTTCACTGCTGGGCCAGGGAGACTGGAAGTCACTCGAGACCTTTACTCTTGAGTGGGGAGGGCTGAATGAACCCCAGAGTGAGTCCGGGAGTCCGTGACAGGACAAAGCCTGGAGCTGTGGACTTTGAACTCTTAGCCCAGTGCCCTTTCCCCCACACCAGACTGGGTTCCCAGTTAGTTGCCTGGGAGGGATTTTTTAATGGGGCTGGTTCTGAACAAGAGTTCTCCAGGGCAGGGCCTCTGAAACAAAGGGACCATCAGCCCCAGTGGGGCTGGGGGGGTGGGGGCAGGGGGCCGGAGGGGGGAGTACTGCTGCTGCTGGTTTGTCAAAGGGCAACCCTGCACCCCAGGTGTGGGCATCACCCTTGCCCCCGGCTGAGGCCAGAGCCAGCTGACGCCAAGGTCCTCCTTTCAGACCTTTCTCATCGTGCACTTCAAGGCCCTACGGAGAGGGCGGGCATGGGACCAGGTCCTGCTCACTGTGGGATCTGCCTTCCAGGGCCACAGACCATCAGGGGGCCTTACCTCCCCCTCTCTGTCTGGTCCCAGCCACCTTTCTTTGACTCTGTTTGTTTCCCTTCCCCCGTTTACCCGTTATCGCCTGCACCTGTTTTTGTGGTCTGGCTCAATCTCTCCAATCCACAGGCTGTGTATTCCCAGGGGTCCCCTCCCCTTATCTTCCAGGCAGCTTCGGGCTCTGGCCTCAAGGTGCAAAATTAGCTAGCCCCTCCTCTACTCCTAGCTCCCCCGCTCGCCCGAGAGCCCTCAGCCTAGAGCTCGGGAGAGCGCCCGAGACAAGGGGCTCGGGAAGTCCACTCTCCGCACCTCCGTTCTCTCATCTATAAAATGAGATCATCTTCACTGTTATTATCTCAGCTCTGCCCTCCAGCGCGGGTGCACGTACACACGAGCGCACGCACACACACACTCCATGTCTTTTAAAGTTTAAGGCTATCAACTTACATGCATCCCATTATCATTAATTGGGGAGCTGATGTCCTAAACAGAAGCAATCTGAGCAGCATACCAGGGTTTTGTTTCATATAAAACAGAGTTTTGAATTAGCAATGACTGAAGAAATGTACATTTATCGTGTTCCCTGTTATAATTCCAGCAAAGAAACTTGACATTTTAGTTAAGCCTGTATAGCCTTCGTGCAGATAAATGTTCTATTTCTGCTAGGCTTTTCAAAAGATAAAAAGTCAGCCCCAGGTCTGTTCCTCCCCGCTCTTTTCTGGTCTGATGAGAGCGGTGGGGGGTGGGGAGCCAAGGCCAGGTGATCTTGGAGACCCCTTGGTCACTGGGTTAGGAGGCCCAAGTGTGTTCCATTGGCCAGCACATCAGTCACTCATTAGGCACCTGTCTCATCGGTCCTGCCTACCCAGGCCAGGCCTGTCATCAGGTACCAAAGAAAATGGCCAGCAGGACAACAACCTGGGCCCCAGCACAAAACTCTGTTCCTTGCCTGCCTGCCCAACTCCCAAGAATTCAGAGCGGCGACGTGGAAGCAGAAGGGGCCAAGGTGGGGCACCTTAGGATTTTCCCAAGGGAAAGAGAACAGGTGTCTTGGCAAGGACTGCACTTGGGAACAGAGGCTGTTCTCCAAGACCATCTCCCAGGGTTTAAAGCCAAGGTGCAGGACAGCTGGTCCCCTTAAAGCCCTGGTCAAGACCTCTCATGCTGCAGAAGGGTGAGAGCGAGGCCCAGGGCTGTCACTTCCATGTCATTCTCTTTTTCCGTCCCCTGCCCCCCACATCCCCATGGAATCTGTCAAAGGCCCTGAGCTGGACGGGATAACCTGCGTTTCTAGTCTTGGCCCCATCTAGCAACAACCAGACCAGGAACCTCGTTCCTAAGTCCGTTCCCGACTGAAGACCCCACCACCGTGTCCTACAGGTGCTTCCAAATCAATGTGCACTCAAATCCCGGAAACTCCCTCTCTGGCGAGTGGAGCTGGCCCTCTGGCTGGGTTCCCCGGCTTTGCAGCTAGCCCCCAGTCACCCAGACCCTACTTCTGACCAGGGAATCCCTGATTCCTCCTCCTCCTGGTCCCTCCTCCAGCCCTCCAGACTAGGGTTCCAGGCACAAATAGTGTTTTCTCCTTCACGGCTCTCAGCCCACCCCGCCCCCCACCCCTGTATACCACCACACACTACCCCACCCTTCCACTCCCTTTGCCCAGGCCCCTTCTAGCCCTGCTGGACTACGGTGGGGCCCTCCCATCCTCCCACCCACCTCTACCTCCACGCTTTCGGGGCTTTTGCACTCTGCCTGGGACTGATCATTCACAGCCATGGTCAAAACCTTCAGTGACCTCATCACACAAAGACTCAGCCTGCGTGGGAGGGAGAATGAGAAAAATGAAGGGGGTAACTCAAGTTCTCAGAGGGAAAGATGGGGAGCCATCCATTAGATGCAGAAACAGGAAGTGACTGGCTCAGGGTCACCCAGTAAGGCAGAAGCAGACTGGCGTGTCCGTGGGGCAGTAATACTCTCCCTCTGACAGCTCTCCTGGGCCCCCACGGGACACCATGCTCCAGCCACACAGAGCTTCCGGGTGCCCTAAACCTGAATGCTCTTTCACAGCTCAGCTTCCTTCCTCATGCAGTCATGCCCTTCCTCTTTCCACCCACCTCCACAGTCTTAGCCACTTGCCCAAGCCCAGCTGAAAGGCTGCCTCCTCCAGGAAGCCTTCCCTGAATGCCATCCCAACATACCTCCCTTCACGTCACTCAGGGCTCTCAGACTTAGGTTAGCATTAATCCTGCACATGGCCCCTAGGAGGGGCGGGACTCATCTTACTCACCTTCATAGCTCAAGAGCACCCTGCGCAGGGCCTGGCCTGGCCCAGGTGCTCCACAGGTATTTCCGGAAGGAATTACCATAGTATTATTGTTGTTATGAGTGGCTGACATTGACAGAGCCCTCATTTGAGTCAGCCACTGGGCTCCACATGCGAGTCAGAGTACACGCATCTTCACAACAGCCCAGCTGACAAGCCCCATTTCGCAGATGGAGAAACTGGGACTCAGAGGAAGTAAGTAGCTTGCCCAGAAGCTCACTGCTGGAAGGAGGCAGATTTAAAACTCAGCCCCAAGTGTAGCCTAGATGCAGCCCTGTGACTCTTGATCTCTGTACCCTGATCAGTGCCCAGGACTCCACTGGCCCCACATGTCCCTGCCAGCCCCAGTGACCCTTGTGGCCCAAGCCCTGAGGACAGAAGCCCCTCCAGGGGTCACAACAGCCTCCACTCGGTCCTGCTTTGCAGATGACCCTGATGGTTTAGACCATGCTCTGGAATCCCAGCCTGGCCAGCCAGTGACAAGAGTTCCCTGCTGGCCCCCTGCCACAGGGACACAAAGTCCCTTTGCACATAACCTCTCTTTGTCCCCGTGTTGGTCACGGCAAATAGGTCAGGCCCAGGGCAACGTGGTAAGGTGGCAGAAGTTTGTCTTGGACTGCGCTGGCAGGCTCTCTCTTCTGTTCCCTTTTCACCTAGGGTTTCCTGCTGGCTCACCTGTCCCTGTGCCTCAGGCTGGACTGGACACGGGGGCCTTAACCCTTTACCTGAGAGCAGCATGCAAGGACCACAGAGGGGACTGCAGGCTTTTTGGGGAGATATGCAATGAAAGTGGGGGTTCTCCTTGCTTATGAAACCTGAGCTGACCTGCAGTGAGTCCCCAGGACAGCCTGGGACTGTGTTGCCCCCCTGAGTGCCCCCCAGATCACAGAGCTCAGCGGGAAACCTGCTTTCTGGCTTGTTTCCCTCCCAGGATCCGATACCTCCCAGGTACGGCGCTGCGCAACCCCGGTTCCTGCTGCCACTCCTGCACCCCCCAGGACCAGCCTGCTCCCGTTCACCCGCCCATGTGTGTGGCCCGCCCTGGGCCTTTATCGGACCCGGTGCCCAAACCCCTCCCCACCTGACCCAGGAGGACACTGCTGACGAGGCTCAGAGGGGCCACACGCCCAGTGTGCGAGCAGCTGGGATTTGAACTTTGGTCCACGTGGCTGCCAAGCCTGTGCTGCCTTCAGCCCCCTCTCCTCCCGCTGCGGCCTGTTGCCCTCAGCTGCCCATCACAGGGTGTCCCCAGGGAGCCCCGGCCAGCCAGGGACAGGGGAGAAGGGCTGTCCAGCCCTGTTCTTCCATTCCAGCCACCGGCTCAGCCCGCCTGGGTCAGTCTATTCCTGCCTCTGTGACCGTGACCGTGGGCAGCATAACAACCTAAACCTCCCTTTTCTCTTTTGTGAACTACCAGCTAAAAATACCTATTCCTGGAGATTCTTGGGAGGATTAAACAGGATAATCCAAGCTGAGCGCCTCTCACAGTGGCACATGGTAGGTGCTCAAGAAAACCTCGCTGTCGCCGTTGTGTCGCCGTTGGGCCTGTGCCCCGCGTGGGGGGTGGGGCAGGCAGCGACACCCACAGGAAGCTTCATCACGGAGACCCACAGCATATACAGGGGAAGTAACAAAACCAGAAGAAAAAACCTTAAAATTTTGGCTGAGTAAAGGCAGCGGTATAATTACCGCCATTTGTAAAAACTGCTTCCCATTAATGCCTGATTCCCATGAAGCGCAACAATGATTATCTCATTAACTATGTGTCAGATCAACTTTGTTGTAGGTTTTATTTGATTAAAACAGTGAACTCTCAACACGTATGCTCATTCTTCATAGTCTGTGGTTTCTGGAGCACAGGGCTCTGTTGATGACTTTTTTCTAAATTAGAAAGCAGATTTCCAGGGACGTGTCTTGTAAAATTCAGTTATTTGAATGGCCTAGAGCAAGGAGGACCAAGCTGGAGGGAGAGTCCCCAAAGCTTGCTACCAGCACCCACCCCTGGATTTCCAAAAACCAGTGACGAAAGGTGAATTATATGTCAATCTTTTTTTTTTTTTTAATAAAGATTTTTAAAATTTATTTGACAGAGAGATCACAAGTAGGCAGAGAGGCAGGCAGAGAGAGGGGGGAAGCAGGCTCCCTGCTGAGCAGAGAGCCTGATGCGGGGCTCAGTCCCAGGACCCCGAGATCATGACCTGAGCAGAAGACAGAGGCTTAACCCACTGAGTCACCCAGGCGCCTCATGTGTCAATCTTTAAAAAAAAAAAAAAAGCAGCTTTGGTATCATTTGAATATTTTACAATGTGCATATGCATTATTTTGTAGTAGTGGAGGTTGCTGGGTTTTTGTTTTGTTTTGTTTTGTTCCCCCAATCGGTTGAAGACTCCAAAGCCGTTACCTCCTGGATTCTGTTTCCCCCGTCGTCGGGAGGAAAGGTTGCTATTTGTCATATGCACTTAAGCGCCTGGTATGTTTCCCATTTTCCCATAGGCGGTGCCGCCCCGCACCCGCCGCTCCTCACCCCTACCTTAACAGAGAAAAGCTGCTGGCTGACAGCTCCCAGCTGCACGGGGAGATAGCTGAGAAGTTCCAATAGGGAAGTGTCATGCTTTGCCAACTCTGGGGACGACTGAATAATTGGCTGGAACCACAGGCCTGGGTGGTGGTGCGGGAAGGAGACCGTCCTCGTGGAAGGCGTCCTGGGGGAGGGCCGGGCGTCTCCCACGATGCCAGATGCTGGGGTCCTTCAGTGGCCCCTTCTCACCCCCTGGGAGCCTTAGAGTGTGCCTGCTGCCATGGGGGGCTGGGCCAGGGGAGGTTCTGCAGCCCACACTAGAGCCTGGGGTCCCTCTCCTGGAGGTCAAGTGGTGCGTGTGGGAGGTGGTTCAGGAGGAAAAGTCTGGTTCTAGCGCTCAACTTCCATGGGGCAGGGCAGAGGGGGTGGGGACAGCAAAGACTCCTGTCGTCCTTACAGGAAAGAAAGGCCAGCGATCTGCAAGGGGACTCACACTGTCCCAATTCCCTAGAGTTGGCGCAGACTGAGGTGTAGGGTGGGAATGCCAGGGCTTTCAAGGAGAGGACAAGCCTGGCTCCCGGAGGACCAGGGCAGGAGGACCTCGGAGAGGGGAGCCCCTGACAGCAGGGCAGAAGGGCAATTGCATGTTCCATCCCCTCCTGATCAGAATCCTGCCCCTGGGGTAGATTCTGTGCAGTCCCCCCAGCTCAGGGCTCCCGGTGTCCGTCATTCTCCAGCTCCAGCCTCGCTCTCCACGGTCTGACTGACTGCTCTGCTTTGACCACAGGGTATACGGCCTAGGGCAGCGCTGGACAGCAGAAGCAGAATGCTAGCCCATTTATACTTTTAAATTTGTCCACAGCCATGTTTTTAAAAGTGCAAAGAAACGGGTAAAATTAATTTTAGGAACATATTTTGCCTAACGCAACATACCCAGAATATTATCATTTCAACATGTAATCAACATAAAACGAATGAGATCTTTTACATCCTTTTTCCACACTAAATCTTTGAGAGCCATCGTGTAGCTCACTTTCGCAGAAACTTCTGGTTTGGATTAGATCCCTTCTCAGGGTTCAGCAGCCACAGGGGGCTTGTGGACACACACGCCCCAGGATTTCCTCGTGCCCTGTGATTCTCCAAAGGGGTGATGGTTTGGCGTCCTCATAGGCCCCAGTCCAGACTGCTTCTCCTTTCCCCAGTGCAGGAACAAATCAAACTTTGAGGCTGGGGACTCATCCCTAACAAGGGAGGCCGGTGGGGAGGCTGAGAGCCCTGAATTAGGCATCAGTGGGCACTGTCACTCAACCTGCTGTGTGACCTTGAGCAAGTCACCTGCCCTCTCTGGGCCCTAGTTACATCCTCTGTCAGGAGGGGGGTTTCCATTACACTTGTGATTTCAAGCTGCCGAACCTGTTTTTCCAAGGAAATCTCACACAGGAGCCCAACCTATAAATCAGAGGAGAGAGGTGCCCCTGCTTGAAGACGGTGAGAGCTTGGGCCCAGCCTCCAGCAGCCCCAGCCCTAGAAGTAACTCATAGGCCAGGCCCCACAGGACCAAGGAGGAAAACCCTGCTCTCCCATTCCAACAGCATTTTATGAACATTAGAACAACACTGTGAGTTGTTTACGGATCCTTAAAACCTATAGTAAAAGTATGAAAACGCACATGGAAAATGTATCAGTTTCAAGTTCAAGGCCTCCTCTGAAGAGGGAGGAAGGACATAAACTAGGGATGACACTTGGGTTCAAGTGTCAACATTTAACTTTTCGACCGGAGGAGACCTAAAGAAAATATAGCACGATGTTAACATTTGTTCAAGCTTAGGGTTGGGTCTGTGGCTATCTGCTCTTCTCTGTATGTTTGAAATATTTTATAAGTTAAATGTACTTAAAACATTAAAAAAGGTAAACATATGTAATCTGATGTCACTTTAGGCAAAGAATTTTTTTTTTTTTTAAAGTAAAGGAGGGGTACCTGGGTGGCTCCGTCTGTTAAGCATCTGACTCTTTAACTTCAGCTCCAGTCACGAGATCTGGGTCAGGAGTTCAAGCCCCTGCTTGGTCAAAAAAAAAAAAAAAAAAAAAAAGTAGAGTAAAATGTAAGTTCCTTCCCACACTCCTCAACCAAAGGTTGGGGTTTGGGGAGAAGAACTAGAGCCAAGCAATTATTCTATAAGCACTGATTATACTTATGGGTATAAGACATTGGGGGGGGGCCTGGGATGATTAAGACCAGACCTGCTTCAGGAGGAACCCAAAGGGGGAGACCTCCCAAGGCCGACCTGGCCTTGGTGCTGCAGTGGGAGGGCAGAGGGAGGAGGTAGGATCTGTCCCTCCCCTGGCCCCAATGGCCCCAATCTGTAGACTCTGTTCTTGTTCTCTCTTGTTCTTGCTGCCTCTCCCTCTCCTGTCCTAGCCCATCTCTCCCAGACTCTTAGATTGCTCTGGGCTTGTCCAGCAAAGTCTGGAAGACACTGCTTCCTTCCCCCCTTGATATGTGTATTCCCCACAAGCCCCATGTCTGGTTTCTCCTGGCGGCCCCTCCCGGCCGTGTCCCCTGGGACACATGCTAGATACTAGGGAAGGCCAGGAGACTTGGCAAGGTCACCTTGCTGGGCTGGGCCCGGCAGGAGGTGGAAGGCTGTAGGAGGGCAGCCGCGGACCAGTGGGGTTACTGCACCCCAGCCAACAGGTCCTGCTGGTTTACCACTTGGTGAGTTTGGCCTGGTTAAATGGTAACCTGTCTTTGGTTGTGCAAAAGTGACGGTGAAGGACAGCCAGCTGTGATGAGGTGTGGTATGAGACCCAGCTAGCTCTGAGTGCTGGACTGCGAGTGAAGCTTATTTTCTTTATTTCTTACTCTTTTCTGGACGCTCCCCCTTTCACACATCTTCCTGGGCTGATGAGGAAGCCCGAGGAGCATGGTGAGGGTAATAACAGAGCCCATAGCCATCAGGGGCCTTTCATTGGAGGATTGCTTAACCAAGAGCTGCTGTGCCCATTTTACAGAAGGAACCACAGAGACCAAGAGGAGTGAGGTCACCATGAGTCACTGGCCTTCCTAGTCTAACTCAGGCCTAGCTCCACGGGGCTGAGTCAAAGGAGGCAGACCAGGCCAGGGAGGGGAGAGAGGCCTCACCTTACAATCTCTGGTTCTTCCAACAGAATTGAATGTCCTCGTTGGCCTTTGATCCCCTCAACTGTGTGGTCAGAGGGAGGGGGCTGCCCTCCTCCCTTTGTTCAGCGCCTCGTTACAGGGCCGGGCCCACAGGATCTCATCTGCCCCCGCAACAACCTTCTTCATAGGCCAGGCCGGTTTTACGGACAAGGAAATGGAGAGTCAGCGAGATTAGGGCCCTGGTTCAAAGTGTCCCAGCTGGTCAGCCCAAGGGAGAGCGGGCCTCCAGACGCCAGCCTGGGATACGCACCTGTCTGCGGTTCCCTGGCTTTGCCCGAAGGAGCCCAGGACACAGAGTCTCTGGTCTGAGGGTTGGGCTGACAGGGGCCAAGGATCTGCCAAGGTGGGTCTCGGAATGGATGGTCACTCTGAGAGCCAGGATCCAGAACGGCCCTTCATTCAGCCCTTACAGGCTGGGTTAGGCTGCCTCGGGCCTGGGACGGTCCATGGGCTCACTCCCTGTAGGCCGTCAGCGCCGGCTGAGTCCCCGGTCGTTCTCATGGCCACTTCCAAACCAGCAGGGTCTCACCTGCCACCATGTGCTCTTGGTGTCAACACTCCGGTGAGAAGGAGGAAGGAGGAGGACAGAGTTTTCTCTAGATTTTGGAGACCTTGGGGAGGCAGAAGCCCACCCACCGATTCTCGGGTGATCCGTGTGAGCCCTGGGGGGCCCAGGGCAGGCCGTGCTCCCTGGTCAGAGATGACATGGAACACAGGACAGGCCTGGAGTCTCCGGTCTCCGGGGAGTAGTAGCTGGGGCGCCCGCTCTTTCTTGGTACCCTGGAAAAGACACGACCTTCCTCGGCAGGTCCTGGGCAGGGACAGCGGCGTGATGGCATGACGTGTGTGAAAGAGGCTTCCAGAAGCCCCGGGACTTCCCCAGGGAGGGAGCCTGGCGTGCTCACCCTTGGCATCTGGCTCCAGCTCTGTGCAGGCCACAGGATGCCACGCTGGGGCCAGAGGTTAGTGAAGGGTCTGTGGAGGTCAGGGAGAGGCAGGAGCCACCCACCGCAGGCCACAGCTGGGGCTCTCCCCACACTGAGGGCAGACTCGGTTTTCTCCTTCAGAGCCATGTGGTATAACTCAGTGCTGGGTTGAGAAGACTCAAGTCAAAGAGTCCAGAATCCAGCCCCCTAGGGTGTGTGAAGGCCTGGGCCAGCCTCATGAGGCTTGGAGTAGGTGGGCCCAGTGACTGGGGCATTTCCCCAGATGCATTCCGGGAGCTGGGAGCTGGACCTCAGGCCCCAGGCTCACCTTCCCCTGGGGAGGAGGCCAAAGGAGGCAGCCTTGGAAAGCCCATTACTTGGTTTGAGAAGAGCTGGCTTCCTGTCAGCTACTTCCAACTTTTGACCCAATTTCTGTCTCCCCGAGGGAAAGCCAGACTGGGGAAGGGTGTGGCTGGTGTCTCAGGGGCCCAAGTCCAGCCCCAGGCCCCTTGATGGAGTCAGGCAGCTCCCTTGTGCTGAGAGAAAATGTGTTTTAGGTGGGCACCTAGTTCTTCTTTGGGGGTGGGGTGCTTGTTCCTCTATTTCAAAAGGGGCATTGGGTCTCCCCAGGCCTTGGGTCCTCCCACTCCTGTCTCCTCAGGGAACCCCGGTGGATGACTCCGCCCTTATGGAACCTGTTGGAAGCCAAACAGTGTCACGTCACAGTCCATCTGAGCAGGAGACCACAGCTGGTGAATATGTCAGTTCAGGGCCCTGAGGGATGGAGGGTCCGTAGGGACCCAGGGGCAGACCATGGCCTGTGCGTATGGCAAGCTCCTTCCTGTCCTCCCCTGGGTACACGGCCTGGCAACGTGACCCCAGCATCTCCCTTCTCCTCCTGTGACCCTACCTCGGCTGCTGGGCAGCCCACACCCTCCTCGTCCCAGCAGCAGGCTGGGTCCCTCACCCTGGGAGGTGAAGGAGGGGGGCAGTGTGTTCACAGAAGGAGGGGCTGCAGCCTTCCTACTTTTAGGTCCAAATGGCTAGTCTAGAACTCACAGAAGCCTCCTGAAGAGGCAGGGTGTGAGGTCTGCCCTCCCTCAAAGGGAGCTGAGGCCTCCCCTGGGCACAGGTGTCTATACAGAAGCTGGGCAAAGCCCGGAGAACCGGGGGTCCAGAGCCCTGGCCCGAGGCCAGGAGAGGGAGTGGGAGAGGCCCTAGCACTCCCCGTGAAGACGGAGAACACGAGGCGGGTCTGGACCCTGAAGGGAAGGGTCTGGGAAGGACAAAGCTCATGGTGGGGGTGAGCTGGGGGGCAGCCAGCTCTGCGGGCCTCTTCCTAGAAGGGCCCTCGCCTTGTGGGCAGGGTGGGGTGAGTAGACTGAGGGCACTGTTAGAGGACAGACAGCACCCCTGGCCAGAGCTTGGGGGGGCGGTAGACAATGGCCAAGGGAGCCTTCTGAACATGCTGGAAAGAGCCCAGAGGAGGCAGCAGCCAAGAAGAAGGCCTGTGGCCTTTCTCAGCTCCCAGGGCCCTGCTGCCTGCCCACTGCATGGGGGTGAGGGGGTGTGTGAGCTCCAACCCACCCTGCCACCGCTCTCCGGAGCTCACACCCTCTCCTGCCCCGTTTCTGCAGAACCGGCAGTGGCCTCCCACCAGTGTGTGAAGAACAGAGGTGGCTCCCCCCCCCACAAGGGGCCCACCCGCGGGGCACAGGGGGACCCTTCTCCGCGTCCTGACGCCCTCATAACTCAGGGTATGGTGGGGCCAGTCACACCTACTTTCTGAACCCCTGCATCCGTGTGAACCCTGGGAGGGGGGAAGCTCAGATGAGCCCTGAGCCACCATCCAGACCAGCAGTCGCCCCATTCCACAGCTTTCCTAACCAGAAGCCACCCCCTCACCCTCCCCTCCCCCGGTGCCTTCTCCTCCCCAGTTCACAGGCTCCTCTCCAGGATCCTACAGCAAGGGGCCCGGCAGGCAGGGGGCTCCCCTGGAAACAACCCGAAGTTGCCACTCACCCCAGAATAGGTTTCTACATTTTACCACACAGCCATATATTATCTGCGATTTTGTGTAAGCCTCACTGCAGGGTAAATATTGTTAGATCTGTTTCAGAGATGGGGAGGGGGGTCTCAGACGTGCCTGTGGCTTGCTCAGAGTCACCTGGCAATTCAGGGGCACGGCTGGATTTTGAATCCAGATCTGCATGGGGCCCAGGACTGGGGAAGGCCCGCCCCAGCATCACGTAGAGCCCCCGGGTCGCCCTCCTATGTGGGGCTGCAGCGTGAACACCCAGGCGCCTCCATTCAGGGCCTGGCTCGGCAGACAACTGAGCCCGGTGATGTCAGCGTTGCCATGGAAACCCTTCCCCTGGCGTCGGGCAGGACCAGCCTCCCCGGCACAGTTTCCCTTTGTGTGGACTTTGCAATGCGTTGCCAAGGCAGTGGGGCCTGCTGGGCGGGTTGGCAAGGGGTGGGGACAGCAGACAAAAACCCACATCGCATCCCAGCAACCAGCAGCTCACAACAGGGTGCCCTGAGCCCTCGGGAGGGAGGGGCTGCAGGCCCGGCTTGGCTTTGAGGGTGGCAGGGACAGCCTGCACGCCGCCCGCCCGCAGGATCCCTGCCTGGAAACAGCCTTTTAGCATCTTCCGTGCTCTGCTGGGGGTCCTGCCGCCCCACAACCACCTGGGCGGGGGGTCTTAGGAACAAGGCAAAATCAGGCCCTTCGCAGAGCCGCCTGGCAGGGCTAGGGAGGAGCTGTGGCTTAGCTAAGTCCCCAAGGTAACTCCAATGGGCGGTCCATTCTGGAACCACCCTCTAGGAGAGAATATGGTTTATAGAGCACCTTTTCCCTAATTTATCTTGCATAATCCTCTCAGCCACGCTGAGAGGGAGAGGTGAACAGAGGGGAGAAGTTCGGAGTTTTGTTTTGTTTCAAATCCACACTGCACGGGGGAAGACAGTAGCTCAGAGAGGTTAACTCTTCTCGCCCATGGTCACCAAGCTTGCATGTGGCAGAGTCTGGATTCCAACCCAGGGGTCCGAGGCTCTACGGTGCTGGCCTCCCAATTGGCAGGGGCTGACAGCCTGGCATTGTTAGCTTCCTCCTGCTGGTTTTCCAGGAAGAATCCGCAAGTACTTTTGTAGAGGGGGCCAGCTCCGTCCAAAGGCTCTCACCGGATCTGGCTCCCAGATCCAAGAGGGGCTTAAGCCGACGGAGAGCTTTGAGCCGACCACAAAGCCGGCCCCTCCGTGGCCACCAGGCACCCTGCCCAGCCCAGCCCAGGGAGGAAACCCTGCCCTTCCCCCACCGGTACCCACCCCCCGCCCTCCCGCCACGCCCCTCTCTGTCCACAGCTTGCCTGGGCCTCCTGGCTCTCTGGAAGGGCTCCTGAAGTCCCTGGTCCCTCCCTCTGCCCCGGGGTAGGTGGCAGCTGACCCAGTGCACAGAGATGCCCAGATTCTTGGAAGTCTCCAGAAGAGAAACTCTGTGACCTTTGTTGGCCTGGCTAAGCCTCAGAGGGTACAGCTGACTGTCCTCCTGCGTCCAACCCCCAGACCTCTGCTGTCTTTGAAGATCCGTCCCCTTTGGCCAAACACCTTCTCAGGGCGCTCAAAGGGGAGGACTGCCCCCCCCCCCCCCCCGCTTTAGTCCTGGGTTCTATTCTGCCTGAGAGGAGGCCGAGACCCTGGGTGACCCCACAATGCCCCCTTCTCTGACCCAGATCAGGGCTTCTCTCCACCTGGATCTCTCTCTAATTAAAGGTCGACAAAGCCCAGCGATGCAGGCCAGGGCTGAGCAGCACAGGCCAGGGATGCCAGGAATGGCTGGGCGGTGAGCGGCGATGGGCCGTCTCCGCCCGGAGCTGGACCCCACCGATGCCAGCCAATGTTCTGGCCGCAGCCATGACCACGCTCTGCCTGCCACTCTTTCATTGAACAAGTATTTCCTGAAGTCTGTGCTACGGACAAGGAAGGATTAAAAAAAAATTCTCCAAACAAGCCAAGAAAGGATGGAGGAGATACAAACAGCCCCAGATACCTGTGATCCTTCCCCCGAGGAGGAATACGAGCTACTTTTGTTCATATTTAACATGGCTTGGGGACAGAAAGGCAAGAGACCTCCAAACACTAACCAGGGTCCTCTCTAGCCGGTGGCATCACGGGTGACTTTTAAATACTTTTGCCAAACCTTGAAGGTGTAAGTTCTGGAAGCAGAGTTGCCCCCAGTAAACATGAGTGTTTCCTGGGATCCCCATAGGCACCTTCCATTTCCAGCGTCTGGGCTGGAGGATGGGTGAGAGGTCAGCCAGTCCGTCTTCTCTCTGGAGAGGGGCACGCCCAGGCAAGTCGATAAGGTTCCCCTGCCCTCCTTCAGCAGGGTGGCTGAGGCTGCCTGGGCTGAGTCCAGGCCAAGGGGCCCCCTGGAGACTCTGATCCCAGGAGGAGAACGCTGAGCAATCCGGGCACCAGAGAGCGATGAATGGGCAACCCCCACCATGGGCCTCCTAGCCTCTGCCTGGCCCCCCACCAGCCTGGGCCAGCGGAAGGGAGTCTGGGGGGTACAGCTTTCCTGCAGGGGAGGGACACCAATGGAACCTGGCCTCTTAGAGCTTTAGCTTACTCATCTGTAAATGGGAACAATAGTGCCTCTTGCATAAGCCGCTGGGGAAACTAAATAATGAGCCCCCTGGGCCCCCAGAGGGAACCAGCACATAGTAGGCGGTCAGTAAGCACCAGGGACCGAACACAGGAAAGCGCACGCTGGCTTTTCTCCTGTTGGGTTGCAAACCAACCCCCTCCCCCACAACCGTGGACCCCACAGTTGTGAAACCTCCCATCTTTATGGTTTGGGTGAGAAGCTTTCTCGGCTCCTCAAATTCTCCAGCACAATCTGCAGCCGGAAGCCCATGGCTGAAGCAGCCAGGCTGCCTGGCTCTTTGGAAACATCTCCCAGAGCCCCAGGGCCCAGGCAGCCCCTGTTGGAACTGCCACGTCCAGTCCCACCACACCCGAAACAGAGGCCACAGGAATGAAAAGGATTATGGCTGTTTAGTAGGAAATTGAAACACTTAAAACACAGAAACAAACAAACAAAAAAACCAGGGGAAGACCGAAAGAGCCATCTGTAGACTGCAATCTATGTTCTAAATTTTAGCATTGATCTTGCTGAAATAACACCTTTACATTTTAGGGGGGTGTCTCTGGGGAATGATTTCCTCCAAAGGGAGACCACAGTAAGGGGGGAAGGAACCTCAGGCCTTTTGGCGGTCCCTGGGTCATATCAGGTGTTTGTGCGTCCCGGCTAACCAACCCCACCTCCCGCAATGAATTCGCAGTCACCGGTAGGTTCGAGACTTTCAGCGCCTGTGTAAGGCATGTGTCTTTGCCAGTCGATAAGGCAGAGAACTTTCTGGAAGCCGAGGTTGTCATCTGTGTCCCGCACTCGCCGAGGGCCTGCTACAAGGCTGTGAGCTTGGGATTTGGGGGAGAGGGGTGTCCCAGAAAACCCCTCTTCCCAAACTGAATCAGATCACGGTTGCTACTTGCTCTTTTCCTTCAACAATCCCTGCATTTGATTCCCTAATGAGCCAAGAACCGGGCCAGGCAGAGCCATTCACGATCCCCTATTGCAAGTGAACAAATCCAAACCCCAAGAGTAACTTAGCCGAGGTTACACAGGTACCGGAGTCAAGCCCTAAGACCTAGGGCCATGCGAGAGCAGATTTCCCAAACACCACCTCTTGTCCTATGTCCCCCAGGAGACTTGGTGGGACTCCTTTCCCTCTGTAAATGTTATCTTGTAACCCTGACACAAAGCCCATGGGAATGCCCATGACGAGGACCGCCCAAAGAGCACAAGACAGCCTGTAGCTCAGGGCACCCTTCTCTAGTACCAACACGCCCTCCTTTCCAGGCATTATTCGTGGGGCAGTCCTATCACATCGCCTCTGAGACTTTTTTTTTTTAAGATTTTATTTATTTGTCAGAGAGAGTGAGCACAGGCAGACAGAGTGGCAGGCAGAGGCAGAGGGAGAAGCAGGTTCCCTGCTGAGCAAGGAGCCCAATGTGGGACTCGATCCCAGGACGCTGGGATCATGACCTGAGCCGAAGGCAGCCACTTAACCCACTGAGCCACCCGGGCGTCCCTGAAAGAGACATTTTTTACCTTTCTAAAATACAAGCGCATTTTATAATTGATCTATACACGTCCTGTGCTTGTATCTTCTTTTCCAACCAGAAGAAAAAACAAAAAAGCTCTTGGCCAGTCTCCTGTGTCACAGCCTCGAGGGACAGTCATCTTGCAGAGATGGGGTAAAATCGGTGGTGTGGTCGGCCTCCCACTCTACTCACTTCCCTTGAGATCCCTCAGCATCAGCAAAGGCCAACGACAAGCCCCGACTGGATGAGACTGAGCGTTTCCTAATCCCAGCCAGCTGGCCACCCCCACACGGGACACTTGGGCAACGTGGGAAAGGCCAGTGTACATCAACACAGCAGTAGGACCCGTGGAAGGCACAGCTCTGTAAATTTCAAGGCGCAAAGGGAAGGAAGGGAACTGATGTTTAGTGAGCATCTACTGTGTGACAGCCTTGTGCTGGGTCCCAGGTGGGCAAGGAAGGGATGGATGGCCACAGTGGGGAAGGTTTCCAGGTGAATAAGGAAGAGCCCGACCCATAGGGTTTTCCGACCCTTGGGAATTAATAAAACAGAGTAAGAATTTTTTTTTCTTTCCAAAAAGCATCTTTGTAAAAAAATATATTATTTATTTATTTGACAGACAGAGATCACAAGTAGGCAGAGAGAGAGAGGAGGAAGCAGGCTCCCTGCTGAGCAGAGAGTCCGATGCAGGGCTCGATCACAGGACCCTGAGATCATGACCTGAGCCAAAGGCAGAGGCTTTCCAGGCGCCCCCAAAAAGCATCTTTAAATTGATGGTGTCTTACTAAGCTGCTTGTTTTCAGATGAGTCGAGGTGCGGGCAGGCACCTGGGCCTCACCCCTCCTCGGCCTGAAAGGAAGAACCCTGGTATCACCTGGAGGGCTGGTTAAACCGCAGATCGCCCCACCCTAGAGGCGCTGATTCAGTTGTTCTAGGGCGGGACCTGGGAATTTGCATGTCTAACGAGATGCCCCGTGATGCTGATGCGGCTGGTCCACCTGAAGATTACGTGAGGAGCTCTTGAAAAATGCTGGTGCCTGGACTCTGCCCCAAGACTCTGATTTAACTGGTCTGGGTGCAGCCTGGGTGTCAGGACGGTAAAGCCTCCAGGTGATTCTGAAGTACTGGCAAGATTGAGAAGCACCAGCTTTATGGGAAAAGCCACTGGGCCTAGTTTAGGGGTCCCCGGGTCTGGGGTTCCTTGGAATCCAAGGGTTCCTTGGATTTCGCGGATGGCCTCCTTACTTTTCCCAAACGGGGGCGTGCCGGGCAGCAGGTGTCCGAGGGCCGGAGGGCAGCCGAGCCGTACAAACCTCACTTCTATCCTTGTACCTTTGAGACCAGGTAAACTGTTTGCTAATGCTGGAAAAAATGTGTCAGGCTATTACCAATGTTTAAGTTAGGAGATGTCATAAAACCAAGCTTTCTGGTTCCTCTGGGCAAGAGTGTGGGCATGTGACAATGTCGCCAGAGCTGGGCTTACGCACACACCTGCCAGCTGGCCCTAGTCCCTGTCACTTCCTGGGGCCTTAGCTCCACCGGGCCTGAGCTGCTCGCTGGCTTTAGCTGCAGAAAGCCGTTGACGCCCGTCCCCTGTTAGCCGGCAGGTGTGAATGGACACGCGCAGTGCTAGTAGGAACTCGGACTGATGCCTTCGACTAGAGACAGGAGACCTGGGGAAAGACGTGTGTGTGTGTGTGTGTGTGTGTGTGCGTTCGCACGCGTGCTGGGTGTTGGGGGGTGAAGCTAGGCCCTGCTCGCAGCCTGGAAAACCTGGGCATTGGGGGGCGGGGTGCAGGGCAGGCACTGCACTGAAACTCAGGGCATCTGAAATTTCATCTCAGCTCTGGCAGCGCCTGGCAAGGTGACCTGAGACAATTAACACCCTTTCCCTATGCCACAGTTTCCTCACCTGCAAGGTGACCTCCAGGATCCTTTCCTTTAGGGGAGCTGGAAAGAAGAGTGCACGTCCAGCAGTCAGGAGCTGGAAGGAGGAAGAGGAGGAGGCCTAGGGCAGGGGGATGGCCAGGCTCAGGCTGCGGGCTGGGCTCGATCGTGGCTGGTACCTCGTCTCCCCACAAGCCCCCCAAGCTGGGCTCTCTGGGTCTCCAGCCTGTTCCTATACCAGCACAGTGAGAGGCACTGCGGGTGGCCAGATGGGTCCATTCCTGTGGCTGTGCCGCCTCCCTGGCAATGGGGCCTTGGGCAGGTTACCTGACTTCCAGAAGTCTCAGTATTCTCATAAGCAAAATAGGCCAGTAAGGGGTTGTATGGAGGATCAAAGAGCCGGAGTGTGGAAAGCATTGAGCGCAGAGCCCCGTGTGTAGTAGATACTACTACCCTGTGCCCTGGGCCCTGTTCATCCCCTGAATTCTCGACCCCAGCCCCGGAGACGCATCTGATAACAGAGATCGCACTGCCCTCTGAGCGCCCTATTGAGTCTAAGTTCCCTTGGATGGGGATCGGGCCAAACCCAAGGTCACCTTGCTGGTTCCTCAGCCTCCTCCCAGACCCAGGCCCTAGGAATCAGACCGCCCTCTGCCTTCCAGCCCAGCCCTATCCTTTCCTCTGCCAGTGGCCATGCCTTGGTGCCCCAAAGCCTGCTGGACGAGAGACTTCACCCTTCACCCGCTGTGCGACTTGGCACACGTTCCTGAATGTCTCCGAGCTCTTGTCAAATGGAGGTACTGCCCTCCACTCCACACTAGCTCCACGAGGGCAGGGACGGTGTCCGTCTTAATGAGTATGTTTGTGTCCAGTGCCTGGACCCGGGCCTGGCATACAGTAGGTGCTCAACAAATATTTGCTGACTCCGTGAACAGCTGGCCCAAGGATGAAACTGCATAACCTATCTAGAACGTACTCCCAGGCCAGGTCAGTGTCAAACAAATGCTCTGGGACCTGAACGTACCTGAGTCCCTGGACTTCCGTAGGTTCCTCGTCTCTCTGTCTCGTGGCTCACCTGTCGGGACTCATTCTGGGAACTTAGACCATAGGTCATCAGGCTGGTGGTTACCACACTAGACTCCCACCTACACCTCCCCAGTCAATTGCAGCAGAACAGGCAGCCCTGGGGCCCATCCCACATCCCCTTAACACCACGTTCCACATAACGAACTCAACGGCCACCTGGTGCACATTCACCGCCCCCCGGCCCCATCCGGGACCCTTGCCACCTGCCCAGATGTCTCCTCCCCTCCCCCACCTGTCTCCGACTTCATAAGGAACCCCCCTTATTATTCTTATTATTCTCTCTCTCCTCTCTGGAGCTTACTCTCGCTCCTCATCTGACTAGGAAACGCCTTTCCTCCCTCGCCTCATCTCTTCCCTCAACCACCCTCATTCACCTTTCAAAGGCAGTTCAGTGTCCCCTCCCCCAGGAAAACTGGCAGACCCCACCCAGCCTAGATTACAGACTCCCGCTCCGCTCTTATATTACCCGTGCATGACTCCATCCTTGCGCTTACCACATTATTTTATAATTATCTGCTTATGTGTCCGGCTTCGCCATTAAATTGTTAGTTTATGGGGGGCAGAGACCATGCTGATTCATCGTTCTACTCCTCTGTGCACGGTGCCTGGCATGGAGTAACCCTCTTTTCAGATCTGACTGCTTTGTAACAAATCACCCCACAACTTAGTGGCTTAAAATTGCTCTTTCTATTTTGAAAATGGTTTTGTGAATCCAGAATCTGGGGAGCGCTCGGCCAGGCAGTTCTCACTGGGGGTCTGCCGTGGGCGGCCATCACCAGAACGTTCTACTAGGCGGGATGAACAGGATGGTGCATGCGCGTGGCTGCCGCTGGCGGTGCTGGGGGGTTCCCGGGACTCCGCGGGGGTCCGTGCGGTCTCTCCCTCATGGCAGCCTCACGGTGGCCAGCCTTCTGATGCGGCGTGGCTTCCCCCAAAGCAAGTGTCCCAGGACAGCCAGGAGAAAGCTGCACGGCCTTTGCTCACCCAGACTTACCCTGCTTTCTGTGGGCTCACTCAGGGGAGCCCAGCTCAAGGGGAAGAGACAGAGACCCCACTTTCCGACGGGAGGAGAGCTGAAGAATTTGCAGACGTGCTTTAAATCCACCATAGCCCTCGGCGTGTTTGTGAGAGGGTGGGATGGATGGACGTCCACCTATCCCACTCCCTCCTTCCTGCCTCCTTCTCCCGCACCCCCACGACCCCAGCATTTCTGAGAATTGGTGGCAACAAAACCACAGGCTAGCAACCCACGGCTCCCCGCCTCCACGGGGCTGCTGCCAGTTGGTGTGGGGTGCTGGGGCCAGCCCCTCCCGGGGCCTGGGCCTTGGTTTCCCTGCTCAGATCATAAGGGGCTGGGCCAGACGGTCTCCAAGACCCTCCCTGCTCTGACATTAGGCACGTCCAGACCTTCCTTCTTGCTTTCGGCAAAGTTGGCTGGAGGCAGAGGCTACCTCCCAACCTTCACATCTTTGGGGGTTTCTTTCTAAATAACACAAGCACACAAGTTCACATTCTGGTATGAGTCCCCAGCGAATTCCCCATGACCTTCCTTTATGCCCTGCCTCTCTCCGAAGGGAACTGCCCCAGTCAGTGACCTTAACCAGCCTTGTGGGCCCCCCCCCTTTTTAAAGGCATTCACTTTCATGTACACGCAGGTGCAGAGAGGGTTTTGCGGGGATATGCTGTTCGTTTTCTTTAACATAAACCAGATTGTCCTGCTTGTGTTGTCCTGCAACTTGCTCTCTTCTCCTCAATTCTGTCCGGGACAGTCTGTGTCTGAATGGAGACATCACCCCAGTTGGTTGTTTGTTTTGTTCTGCTCTAGAAAATGCCGTTGTAGTTTGCGTGCTCTGTAGTTCACCGGCCCCTTCTCACTATGGAACATTTTCTAGCTTCCAATTTTTCTGTTATTGCCTACAGTCCCACAGTGGGCATCCTCGGCTGCGTTCAGCGCTCCCCCAGCGTGCGGAACTGCGGGACACTCCGTTTCTGCGCAAGGACCTGGGAGTCCAGGTCTGGAGTGACAGTTCGGGGTTGTGTGGCCTGGGACTACTCACTGGCCTTCTTGCAGACCTCTGGGTGGAGCCAGCGCCCGCCTCCCCCAGCGGCTGAGTGGGGGCGCCTGCCGGGCTGACAAGCAGGTGCAGAGGCGGAGGGCCTGGTCCGGCTCACTGCCGTGGCTCATGTGAGCGGGCCCGGGCGCCGGTTGCGTAACTGGGCCGTTAATGCTGCTTTCCTGGTCGATGGAACCCAAATTAAAAGAGGAAATTATTCTCCTGATGCTCAGCTCGCCTAATCCCCATCTGTCTCTCCCCTGGTCCCCCGCGCTCTCATCTAAAGGTCTTGAACGCGCTCCAGATTTCTAATTTAGTTTGCTTATGCAACCAAAAATATTATGGCCGCGTTTCCTGGGGGTGATTAAGTCTATATTCTGGGTTCCAGGCACACTAAAAACAGCAGCGCCAGGGCCCCGCGCCGCTCGCGCGCACACCACGCGCTGGCTTTTTTTGGTTCCTCTGAGGCGCGCGGGTGGCTCTGCTACCGCGGGGGCCGCAGGCGGGAGAGAGGGGGCGGGACCTCTCCGGAGCGGAGGCGGGGAGAATCTGGGATGGCCAGAAGAGGAAGGAGGGGAGTGCAACAGGGCGGGCCTAGGGAGCCTGCCCACGCTGGGGACGTTGTGATGGAGGGTGCTTGGAGTCCACTCGGAACCTCGGCCTCCTCCCTGGTCTTTTCTTCTCAGGCTCTGACTCCTGTGTGTCAGGTGTAGGAATCCATCTTTCCTGCATAGAATCAGAATCTGTTCTCTCCCACCCAGAGATTTGTTGAAAGATGTTTGTTACACCATTGTTTATTCTAGAATAGCAAAAAAAAAAAAAAAAAAAAAAAAAAAAATTGGAAAGAACACATCTGTCAGTGGGGAGCGATCCAATAAATGAGGGGAACATCAACGTTCTGGGATACTATGTAAATGATTAAAAGAAAATAATGGGATAGATTAAGATGTCTTAACAAGGACCAGATTCTTAAATTTTTTTTAAAAAAAGCAAGTCACAGGGATGCCTGGTGGCTCAGAAGATTAAGTATCTGCCTTTGACTCAGGTCATGATCTCTGGTCCTGGGATTGAGCCCCCCATTGGGGTCCCTGCTTGGTGGCGAATCTGTTTCTCCCTCTGCCCCTCCCCCCATTCATACTCAGGCTCTCTCTTTCTCTGAAATAAATATTTTTAAAAAATAAAAAGCAAGTCGCAGAAAAATACAGAGTATATTCCACTTGTGTTGTTTAACATCCATAAATGTGGAAATGGGAGGATCCATGGGACTGTTAACATGGTTACCTCTGGGATGGGGACCAGGTGGGGGAGGTTAAAGAGACTTTTGGGTTTTCCTTCTATATAATTTGAATCATATAAAGAGACTGTGTGTGTGTGTTTTTTGTATCACGTGCTTTCAATGTTATGGGGGAGAGTGAGAGAAAAGCAGGGCGCCTCGTGGACTCTCCCGGATTCTCTGGAAGCAGTGGTCAGATCAGGAGTGGGACTGGCTGGAAGTCCCCGCTTTCCACCTGCCCCTGACCACTGTGCTTGGAAATCTTGGCTGCTGGAAGCCTGGGGGCTGAGGAAGGGATGGGCACCTGGGCTGGCCGGGCGTTTACGCAGCACTAGACCTGGAGTCAGGAATGTGGCTTCTTCTCCTGGAAGTTTGGCGTGGATGGCCAGGTTTCACATATACCTGCTTCTCTGGCCTCCTCGGCCCTGACAGCCAGGCCACAGGGCCTTGGTGGCAAGAAGACGTGGCTGCCGGGCCACCAGCTCTGAGGCCTGGGCCAAGGGTAAGGACTCAGGCACTTCTGGAGAAGGGTCTCCTGTAGAGGACGGGCCATCTCTAGCTCTCTAGTGCCCTGCAGACATCCCCACCCATATGCACAGATCCCAGCAAGGTGTTGTCCTTCCAAATCGGGTTCCAAAGGATTCCAGGAAATCCTGTAGGACGCTAACATCTTCAGGTTTCTTTATGTCAGGACTTCTCTGGGCCTTCAGTGTGCTCAGGCACACGGACACTCTCCATGCAGTGGACTAAACGCAGCTTTTACCAAATATAGATGACTCTGGAGCCCTTGCCTTCCAGAGCCTCTCCCGGGGCCTAGAGAGCCACTAACCGATGAGCCAGTGAAGGCAGGAGACCAGGCACGGAGGGCGGAGGACAGTGATGGGCACAGGCTGAGGATACTTAGGACACGGATGGTTAAGTATGAGGATGTGTGGGGAAAAGAGAGGTCCCCTCTCTTTTTTGAGTCTCTGTAAAGATTCAAAAAGGCAGCCCTGTCAACAGGACACGGGTGCGGGTGGCTGCCGGGGGGGAGTCTGTTTTCTCGGGGCTTGGCCTCCGAGCATGGGCACGTAAACGCACAGGCCTGGGCAGCCCCCGGGGGGCACGCACACATCACCAGCTCCCGCACGGGGACGGACACAGAATGCACGCAGGTGTCCCCCTAAGAACGCACACACACCGCTCTTTACCAGAGCACACCCACTTGTGCTCACTCACACACACCAACTCGCAGCTGCCCGCACATTAAGAAGAAGAGCCTGTGCCCCGCATACCCCCGGGGGCTGCCCATGCGCAGACCCTCGCGCCCAAACCCAAACCCACGGGAGCTCCCCTGTCTGCAGGGAAGGCGCCAAAGACACCGAAACTCAGACAGAAGCACGTGTGTCCACAGCACCAACACCCCACGTTTCCTGTGCACACCCTGGGGCGCGCATGCAGAGAAATCCAGTTGCCGGCAGGCGTGTGCTCAGAGGACACACCTGCGTGCACACACTCATGCCCTCCCTTGCAGTGTTGCTCAGCCCCTCCCCCCGACACCCCCCCCCCCAACAGTCCCTGCTTCTTTCTGCGCCTAAGCAGGGCCAGCTTTGGGGGGCGGGGGGGGGGGTGGAGTGACGCCGTGGCGCACAGGGAACAGCGCATTTAGCAAAGCAGTTCGCAGAAGGCATGTGTCCTTCGAGTATTTTTATCTTTAGCACTCTTATGTCTAGCAGAGTCTGGGCGGCTCCATATTGCTACCAGGAAGGAGGGCAAGTGGCTGCATTGTAAAGCAGATGGCCTCGGAGTGCAGAGGACAGATGCCCCTTGCTGCATGACCCCCTACACTCCACCACAGTGTCCCCTCCCCCAACACACTGGGCTCCCCAGAGCCTGGTCAGGCTCCACCCTTCACGCCAGGAAAAGGGCCAGCAGCACCCTCCCCCCTCCTCCCCTCAGCGGAGCGGGGAGAGGGTCTGCCAGCCCCCAATCCATGTCCCCCCCAGGAGCTCAGCTCTCCATCAGACTTGGGTCTGGGCCGTAGCCCCTGCGGGACACCTCTCCCCAGGTCCCCCACATGTCCGCAAGGATGGTGCCCTCCACGATTTCTGAGCTGGCAGAAGGTCTGGGCATGTGCCCTGTGGCCTGCTGGCTGGTCTCAGACAGGCCGGTGGATTTCGAAAGCTATTTAATCCCTGGGTTCTGACGCACCCGCTTCACCACCAAGCAGGATCTAGTTAGTGCCCACGGATCTGATGTCAGGGGACGGCCCTGGCATGGCTCCATCCTTCCTGCCCACGTGCAGAGCAGCCGAGCCTTCTCGGGAAACACGACCATTCTGCTTCCCACCAGGCCTGCAAACTCCAGCCCCTTCTAAAAAAACTGCTGTCATAAAGACTAATAACCAGGAAAAACAATCAGGAGCTAGGGAGTGAGGCTAGCAGATAAGCAAGACCTTATAAGTTGGCATTTCTTTTAAAACAACAATAAATGTATTTAGGCAGAGGCAAAAAACTGGAAAAACTAACAGTGGCTATCTTTAGAAATTAATCATTCAACAGATATGTACGGCACACCTGCTCTTTGTCGGACTTGCTCTAGGTGCTAGCGTTCTAACAGTGAGGGACAAAATCCTTAGGAATCTTATGGAGAGATAACAGATAAGCACAGATCCCCAAGTTCAATGTATCCTATTTTTAAATGGTGACAAGTGCAATGGGAAAGGGATGGGGAGAAGGGATATGGGGTATTGGTGGGGGGTGCTGCCATTTTTAATGGATTTTTTTTTTTTTAGCAGGTTTAGGTCTATAGAAAAATTAAGATAGTACAAACAGTTCTCCCAAAATTCTTCTACATGTGGTTCCTTCTGTTATTGACTTATACCATCTCTTACATTTTAATGCTGCATTTGTTATGATTAATGAGCCCATATTAATACATCATTATTGATGAATGTCTGTGGTTTATTCACATTTCCTCGGTTTACCTAACTTCCTTTTTTTTGTTTGTTTGTTTGTTTTGTTCCAGGAGTCCATCCAGGCAAACACATTCTACTTAGTAGTCTTCGGCCACAGCTCTTGGCCCAAGTTTTCTCAGACTTCCCTTGTTTTTGATGACCTTGACAGTTTTGCCGCATACTGGGCAGGCGTTCTGTACTGGAAACGGCTTCATGTTTTTCTCATGACCAGACTGGGGCTCTGGGTTTCCACGAGCAGGATCGCAGAGCTCAGGTGCCATGTTTGTCACCTGTCACATCAAGGGTACATGGTAGCAACGTGACTGGTCGCTCCTGGCGCTGACCCGGTGTTCGCCAGGTTTCCCCACTGCAAACTTTCTCCCCCGTATCCCCCTTCTTCCTATGCTGTCCTCTCGGGAAGGAAGTCGCTGTGGGCAGCCCACACTTAAGGAGCAGGAATCATGTTCCCCCATTTCAGGTGACGTATCTACATAAATGATTTGGAATTCTTTTGCACGGGAGATTTACCTCTTGCCCATTTATTAAATTGATCCAATCACTTATTTATAATGGACTCTTGGATGTTTATTTTACATTTGGGTTATAATCCAATAATATGCCATTTGTTGCTGTATTTCTTCTCGCTTTGCCTTTTGGGACCTCTTTCATGTGGGTCCTACATCCCCCCTTTATTTATTTATTTGTTTATTTATTTAGCATTTCCTTAATTCCTGGTATTACAAGATGCTCTGGGCTCATCTTGTGTATCTCCACCCTCAGTCCTAGAATCAGCCATTTCTCAAGAGTCCCTGGTTCCTTTTACTGGAAAATATGAGAAAGTAAGATCTGGGCCCTCGGTATGTTCTGTAATTTTTAATTTGGTGGTTAATAAAAGCTTCTCCAAGAAGGTAATATATGAGTAAAATCTGAAGAAGGTGAGAGGCAAACCACAGAGACATTGAAGGGAGGGATTCCTCTGCATTCCAAACAGAAGAACCACAAGTTCAAAGGCCCTGAGGTAGGCATGTACCCTGTACATGAAGTCAGTGTGGCTAGAACCCAAAGAGAGGCACAGGAGATGATGTTTGGGTGCAGATGGGACAATCAGAAAGGACTGTGACTTTTCCCCAGATTCACCAGGGTGAAGGTAGGAGTGTGACATAATCTAACTTACTTTTTAATAAAAATCACTGCCTACTGTACTGGGAATAGAATGAAGAGGGTGAGACCAGATGCCATTGCAAGTTATCCCAGCAGTGATGATGTTGGCTCAGATCAGGTCACAGCAATGGGGTGGGGGGCGAGGGGTGATTCCCAGGCATAATGACAGCATTTTCTGATCGATGGGCTGCTGGGTGAGAGCTGGTAGGGCTGTCCTGAGGTTTGCCCAATTCTGGAAGGAGGCAGTTGCGGGGCAGACTAGAGGAGGGACAGGTTTGGAGGGGTTCCAGGAGCTCACATATTGGACACATTAATTGAAACTCCCTTCCTTCATGCAGTCTGGAATTTAGGGCAGAAGGTGGGTGGGAAATAAGGAATGAGACAAAGGTCCAGGCAAAAAACCAGGTCCCCAGCCTCCCAGTCCTCTTCCCCAGCCACAGGTGGCCTCAAGACAACAGGTTTAGGCCCGTGTGGCCCACACCGGCTGATGCCCTCAGCTGGAGCCAAACATAATCCCAACAAGCCAGCCCTCCACCATGAGCAGATAGGAGGCATTGAGAAACCTGGCCCCAGATCCCAGGGAGTGCTGGCTCAACCCCCAAAGAACCCTTGGCTTTGCTTACACCAGGATTCACCGTGCACATCTGGGGCTCAGGTCATGGAAACGCCCTGAAGTGGAGAATAGGCTTTCTCTCCAGTAGGGTGCCCTGCCCCCGCCAGGGTGGGGCTTGGGGGCCAAGTCTACTTTTTCCACAGCTCCCAGCCTCTGGGCCTCTGGCCATAGTCATCAGCACTGCGGAGTGAACGAGTGAACGAAGGCCATATTCTTGAGGGCAGGCTCTCTGGCCTGAGGGAGGTGACGGCATGAGGCCACGAGACAACCAGAAACAGAAGATGGAGATGGGAGGGGACAAGGGCAGAAGAGAGGTGAGGTGAGGCTATAAGGGGAGAGGAAAGTTTGCGAGGAGACTCGGGGCAGAGGGGATATGGTGGAGGCTGGCAACCCTGGGCCCATCTCAGGCTTCTCAGGCCTCTGGGCCTCCTCCCTTTTCCTCACATTCACATGGGCCCATCAGCAAACACTATGGGCCCGACCCATGATGCACACACAGTCAGACCACCTCCCGCCACCTTGACTGCCTCTGCTCTGGTCAGGCCACCGTCTTCTCTGACTTGGACCTCTATATGGGCCTCCGGTCCGTTCTTAGAGCAGCCAGAGTGATCCTTTTAAAACAAAACAAGATCAGGCCATCCCACCACAAACCCTCACAGGCTCTCCCCTCAACCCCAGAGTAGAAAGGCCTCCCCTTGGCCCTACTCAGCCTTCCCTCCAACTTCCTGTCCTACCTCCAGTCCACACTGGCCTCCTCATTGTTCCTCTGACATACTAAGCATTGCTGCCTCAGGGCCTTTGCACTTGCTGTGCCCTCTACCTGGACCACTTCCCCCAACTATCTAAGTGCCTTATTCCTTCACTTTCTTCAGGTGTCAGCTCGGATGTCACCTCCTCAGAGGCCTTCCCTTATCACCCTAACTGAAATAGATTCCCTTCCACCATTGTCGCTCCCTACCCCCTACACCCAGCTTAGTTTTTCTCAAGACTTACCACCACCTTATCTATATGTTTATTGAAGTCTTCTCCACTGCAATTTTTGTGCCCAGCGATGTATCCCCAGCACCTGGAACGACCCCCACACAGGTACATGCCCCATGAGTATTTTGTTGAATAAATGAATAACTCCCTCTCCCCTTCTAGAGATGGCTCATGCCTGCCTCTTCAGGGATAACCGACCTAGCTCTCAGAAGTTCTCAGAGCTCTGTGGAAACTGCTAAACATGGGGAAACTCACCAAAACCTCCCAGAGCCAATTCCACCACCTGCAGAGCTGCGATGGCACAGTGCCTTTTCCGTGCCCTCCTTTAGGGCTGAACCTCACCCCTTCCTCATGCCTGCTCCTCGGCCCTGTGCTCCAGAGCCGCCCAGGCCCCAGATCCCTCTGGGACAGCCCCGAAACATTTCCTTATCCCCCTCATCTCCCGTCCCACTCTCCCCTTGATCATCAGCTCAGGGCCTCAGCAGGTCCCCGGCCTTCTCTCTTGTGTCACCACAAGCCAGTTTCCATAGGGTTCCAGAGCAGTTGCTAACCAGTACATCTGACCTGCCCCCTCCCTACTTAAATCCCTCCTCTGGTCCTCAGGATAAAAACCAAGACCCAGCGTGTCTGCCTCTGGCCCCTTCGCCTCTCCAGCCTCCCTCCCCTCTTTTCCTTTCCTCAGCCCCGGCACCTGCCACCTTCCTGTCAACGAACACCACGCAAGTCCTCCGCTCCCGTGTGATAACAACTAACTGTGTTATGGTCACTCGCTTCTCATGTTGGGGTCCTGGGGGTGCAGCCTGGCCGCGGGGCTGGAGGTTTCTCAGGAAACTCGTGGGTGGGATGTGGCCAGCGGAAGCCGAGGAGGGGCTGATGTCCCCTGGCCTGTCCCTCGGCTCCACTGTTGACCTGACCCCCTGCCGTATGCTCCATGAGGTAAGACCCGGGTCGCTCTCCTCCAGGGTCAGACGCAGGAGAGGCTCTTAGGAAAATCTCCGTTGATTGGTTGAATGTTCGACTCTAGAGAGTAGCTCTGAGTGATTTGTTTTGTTTTGTTTTGTTTTCTACATGTCGGTATTTTCCTATTTTTTAAAAAATCACGGGCGCCAGGGTATCTCAGTGGGTTAAGCCTTTGCCTTTGGCTCAGGTCACGATCTCAGGGTCCTGGGATCGAGCCCTGCATTGGGCTCTCTGCCCAGCGAGGAGCCTGCTTCCCCTTCTCTCTCTGCCTGGCTCTCTGCCTACTTGTGATCTCTCTCTGTCAAATAAATAAAATAATCTCAAATAAATAAATAAAATAAAAAATCGTGTACCTTCCTCATTTTTTGTTTTATTTTATTTTATTATTATTATTTTTTAAGATTTTATTTATTTATTTGTCAGAGAGATAGAGTGGCAGGCAGAGGCAGGCAGAGGCAGAGGGAGAAGGAGGCTCCCTGTGGAGCAAGGAGCCTGCTGTGGGACTCGATCCCAGGATGCTGGGATCACGACCCAAGCCGAAGGCAGACACTTAACAGACTGAGCCACCCAGGCATCCCTCCTTCCTCATTTTTTAAAGTGAAAAAAAAAAAAAAAATTCCTTTCCTTGCAAAACCATTCTTTTATTAAAACACTGGTTAAAAAGTAACTCTTCCTGTATCTTCCGAAGCTGAACAGATAGAGGCAGGTCCTGGGCCCCTCGTGAGTACAGGCCCAACAGAGATGAGCCTGGAGACGCACAGAAGACAGGAATGCAAATATTCAGTGACGTTATTCATGACAGCCAGGAACTGGAATGTACCCAGATGTCCATCACCAGTAGCACAGGGTGAAAATGTTACGATAAGTCCCACAGTGGCCAGCTACCGGTGAGGAGAACAAATGCCCTAGATACGGGCAAACCTCGCCAACCCGGTATCGAGCAGAAGAATCCAGACACAGAAGACTACACAGTACGTGGCTCCAGCCAAGGTCAGCTTAGAAGCAGGCCCAGGTCGCCCAGGGGGTTGGGGGTCGGGAGAGAGGTTTCTCTGGGGGTAGTGAGGGAGTCACAAGGGGGCTTCTGTGTGCTGGGTCCATGGGCATGTTCAGCTTCTGCAAATTCATCCAGCCGTATACTTCCGAGCTCTCTCTCTCAAATTAATAATTAAATATTTAAAAAAAAAACAAAAAAAAACACACGAGTCCTGGAGCAGGTAAAGCCCATCTCTTTTTTCTGTCCAGAGGGAGGTGGTGGGCAGGTGCCCACAGTCCCTGTGGCATCCTTGTCCCTCATCTCTGCCACCAGAGTTTCTCCCCAGTTTCTGAGAGTCCGAAGCCCCAGGCTGGGGATTCTGGTTCCACGGAGCCTCAGGATTGCCAGGAGCGGGCGCCTGGGTGGCTTAGTTGTTAAGTGCCCGCCTTCGGCTCAGGTCATGATCCCAGGGCCCTGGGATCGAGCCCCGCGTTGGGCTCCCTGCTCAGCGGGAGGCCTGCTTCTCCCTCTCCCACTCCCTCTGCTTGTGTTCTCTCTTTCACTGTCTCTGTCAAATAAATAAAATCTTAAAAAAAAAAAAAAAAAGAATGCCAGGAGCTCTCAGGTCCATTCCCAAGGCAAATCCTGCCATTATACTTGAGGCTCTAGAAACAGGGCTGGGAACGCGGACCCCGCCGTCTCTCCCTCCTGGGCCCCCAGCCCCCAGCCCCCTTGCAGTCACAAGCCACAAGCTGGGAGGCAGGGCTGTGTGCTGTGGGCACGCTCCATGTGGGAGGTCAGAGCGCAGGGCTAAGGGCTGCCTGGGTCCCTGTGCTATATCCCACAAGCTGTCTGCACCCTCAGGTCCCTGGGGTGGGGCTGTCTTTGCTTCAGTGGCTCCCACCCCACCCCCAGCAGAGACCCGGCGAGCAGGAGCACCCTCCTCCTCTCATGGGCAAGGGAAGCCCAGGGTGGCCCCCGTGTGACCTTGCGCCTCACCCCCAAAGGGCATACTGCAGGCTGGGCCTTTTGGGGGTTCGGGATGTTGCAGTCGGGGGCAGGGGCAAAGGTCCAGCGCTGCCCTCTGGGACCGGGCCAGGCTTGGTTATTTATAACCATGGGTTGCCTTACCTCCTGACCTTCAGCTGGGGCCTAGCAATCTGCAGCGATTAGCATCTCCTGCCGCTCACTGGGACCCAACACCCCCGTGCGCCCTCCCAGGGCCTGGTCTCCCCGAAGGGCCCTGCAGGAAGCAGAATGTGGACCACAGTCCATGCCCTGTGCTCCCTCAGGCGGACCTGCCACGTGTGAGTCGGGACAGGTGGGTGCTTCTGGGGGAAAAGGCACCAAGAAATACTCAGAGCTACTCGGGTCCCATGGCTTCCCAGGTGGAAGACGCTGGTGGTCTCTTCTGGGTGGCTCCCCAGCCTGCGTCTGCTCTTCAAAGCCAGGGGCGAGGAGGTGGCCCTAGAGACTGGCCCCTCTCCCCCAACGTGGTGCCTGGGATCACAGCAGACGAAATGCTTCCTCCCCCCTCAGCAGCGGCCCCTCATTCCCGCATGACAGCTGAAGCTCAGGGGAGCAGGTGACCGGTCCCAGCTGACACGGCCACCCATGGCCGATGCCCAGCTCCTGGCTGATGGGAAGCCACCGGATGCCAGGCCCCCTGTGGGTGACATAGAGGAGCCATTGTAGGAGGCTGGCGGCGGGAAGGGAGGGAGGGGCCCATTCGTTCCTTCAACACATTTTTGTTGAGCACCTACTAGGTGCCAGACCCGATTTCAGGCAGAAATCCTTACCCTTGTGGAGCTGATGGTCTAGGGCACAGAGGCAGTCCCTGGAGACACAGGTCACGCCACGGCTGAGGGGCTTGAGCCCTGAGGAGGGAAACTGAGGCAAGGAGCAAGAAGTTCAGGCTGAGGGTGCATGTGGACTGTAGCCCGGAGCTGAACATTTCCTGCAGGTGACAGAGCCCACCCGAGGGCTAACACGGTAAGCCCAGGCCGGTTTTGCCTCAACAGTGGGTGCCCTCCCCTGAGCAGCTTCCGGTGACCTTCACCCGGGGTGGAGGATGAGAGTCTCACACAGCACCCAGTCTTGGCGGCCACCCTGGAGGAAGCCAGTTGGCTGCTTCTGCCCAGCACAGGGAGGAACTGAGTCAGGGGGCTTGAGGAGGGTGGCAGTGAGGGAGGGAGGAGTCTGGACGCTTCCTTCCTTTTCCACCAGGCTCTCAGACGCTTAGAAACACTTCGAACTTTGGCTGTGTGGCTTGACCGTCCCCTTGCCCTCTCTGGGCCACAGTTTCCACAACTAAGAATGAAGGGGCTCAGCTGGGACGAGACGTCTGGGCTCCAGCTGCCTGGGGTCCTGCTCACCAAGTGTGGCTCCATCTGTGAGCGTCCCCCTTGGCGGAGCACAGACCTGTGGCAGGTGGCGGGGGAAGTGAAGTCAGGAGAGCCCGGGGCTGGGTAGGAAGTGCCGGCGTGAGGTGCACACGTGTGTGGCCATGTGTGTGCAGGACCTGCTTGCCGCCACGTGTGGATAGACCACAGACACGGGTGGCAGTGTGTAGCTTGGTGTGTGTGGGGGACAGTTTATGTGGGACTGGAAAGGGGATAGTGTGTGTGCAAGTGTGGAGTGTGTGTTGGCGGGGTGTGAACCACACGTCTAGGTCCAGGTATGTATAAGGAGGGGGGTGTGTGTGCATGTGTGCGTAGGCGCGCGCGTGCGTGTGTTGTGGGCGTGTCTGAGGGGCTGGCATTGGCTCGGGGTGGGGAATAAGAGCCTGGAGGGGCCTTTCCCTCGTGCTGTGAACCCCCTCGGCCCACATGGTCGGCCTGTGGCTCACAGGCCCTGACCAGTCCGTGAACTCAGGGACTGGAAGAGTCAGCGGCTTTTCCAGCCTTTTTGCCAAATGGGATGTCAGCACGGGGGCGGAGGTGGGGGGGGGGTTGCAGGCTGGGGAAGGTGGCAACGACTTCATGACCACTGGCTGCTGAGCAGCTGGGGGAAGGGGGTGGGGAGCTGAGGCCTGGCCTCCGGAGGAAACCTGTTGCCCACCCCCCCTGTTTGAGGCGGGGCCTGGGGACCCACCAGGGGTGGAGGCAGCAGCCCAGCCACAGGGCTCCTGAGTCCTGGGGACTCTTTGGCTCTCTCTGTGGGGGCTGAGGCTCTGCCGGGGCCTCAGGGGATGGCGGGCAGGGGCCCCCCGAGGAGTGAGCGCCCCTCACACGGTCCCATATAAGCCTACAACAACCCCAATGAGTGAGGGACTCACTATTTTGCAGATGAAGGCACAGGCTCCCAGAGGCAAAGGGCCATGTCTGAAGCCGCCCAGCTCAGGGGAGAGGTCGTGCTGGCCTGGGACATGGTTGGTGTGTTTCCTGCTCCATCTCCCAGAAATGGGCCAGGGGCCAGGGGAGTCCGCTAGATCTGCACTTGGATGCCTTGAAGCTTAGGTGTTGGACTTTCTCCGAGTCCTCAGCCCCAATGCTCTGTAGCCCTCCCCAAAGGGCCTCCTTCCTGGGGAGGCCCTCCACGTACTTTTCTCCAATTTAGGGGGTGACGGACATCCGTAACCATGTGGGGGGCCGCCACAAGTAAACAGAAGCCTTTGCAAAGGGCAGACCCTTTGAGCACAGGCCAGAGGCTGGGCCCTACGACAGGCAGGCCAGGCTGCCTTGACTCACGGGGTCAGGCTTGCTTGGCTCCTTTGTGGGGCTGGAGGGGCCCCAAGATCACAGACCCGGGGGTGGATGCGAGCACTGTCTTTGCACCCAGAAGCTGAGATCAGCTCTCGGGGTGCTCTTTCTTCAGCCATTTACTAGTTTCTCATATAATAATAACCGCCCCTGCCCAAGCTTTATAGGCCACAAAATACTTTCACACTCTCTCACTTCATCCCACCCGCCTTGTGATGAGGAGCCAATATACCCATTTTACAGAACAAGAAATGGAAGCTTGGGGGTGAGCTTCAGCGACTAGTCTCAGATCACAGGCCAGGACGTGGCCAGAGCCCCGGCATGCCTGAGCCCCTGTCCAGTTCAAAGCAGCGTGGCGACGGTGGGCTGACGTCTCCAGGGCCCGGCTGCTCCAGAAACCAGCACAGTGACCACACTGCTCACCAGCCTCCCCTCCTACAAATACTGGGGGCTGGGGGGTGGCTGCTCCATGAGAGAGTGGGAGTGGGAGAGGGTGGGGGGTCCCCTGCTGCCCCAGGCAGGGACCGCAAGGGACCCCGTCGTTCCTGGATATGAGCCCATCAACAGGATTGTCATGTTCTCACCTGCCCGTGGCCAAGTGAGAAAGGCAAGGACAATACAGTGAGGTTTTCACAGAGCGAGACCCACGATGTGAAATGCGGCCCTTTCACTTGCACTGTGTTCAATGGTGTGTGTGAGCACATGCGTGTGCGTGTTCGAAAAGACCTTTCCTCTGACATTTCCTTTTACTGTCCTTAACTCGGCAACATACGGACCCGGTGACCACGTCTGGTCCTAAGTTGTTTTCTGGAAATGTTGGTGCCCTGAGAAACAGGACGGATGGGAGCCACTGACCTAGCTCTGGTCCTAGGTGAGACCTGGCATGCAGGAAATTGTTTCTTAACTGAGGGATGATGTCTGAACGGCTGGAAAAAGCCACGGGGAGAAGAGGCTGGGGTTCCTGCCCAGACAGCCCTTACGCCGCCCCAGAGCCCAGGCATCCCCAGGAAGCTGAGCCCAGGACCATCTCCGTAGCTGCACGGGGAATTCTGAGAAAGGTCTCAGGGCCGGTTCTCCCTGTCACACACCCTCCGCCTCTTCTCTGACCTGGAGCCAGGAGGAAATGTTCCCTTAAACCCACCCCACCCTCCTCCCCATCCCCCCAGGGCTGACTCCAAAATAGCCCAGGCCCTGGGAGAAGACGTCATGGGTCCGGCTGGCCGCCCGCCCCTCCAAGAGGACAAATATAGAGGGATACAGGACACCAACAGGAGCCCCAGGACCTGGGGAGCACCGCTCCCTTCCTTTCCTAGCCCTGCACCCACTAACAGGACAGCTGCGAGGCCAGCGCCTCCTGGCCTGGCCAACCCACCCTGGGACATGTCCCAACAAGCCCGGACGGGAGCTGGAGGCTGGCCCAAGGGGACACCTAGCCGAGTTGGACGTACGCATGGGACACCTCCTCTATCATGGGGGGGGGTCTCAAAGCACTTTTATAAGCGTCACTGCCCACAGGTTGCTCCCAGGAGGGGGAGACCAGAAGAGCCCCGGGTGGCTCCCAGGTGGACCGGCTCGGCCTTCTGTTCTTCCCAGCTTCCCAAGGAGGCCAAGGCCGTAAACCTGGGGGTGTGGGAGGCCGTCTGGAGGGTAGGCAGCCAGGCCAAACCCCAATAAACTGCTGGTTGAATCGAATTGCAAATAATTAGTCCTGATCACCAAAGCTGCCTCCACCCTCCACTCCCGGGAATTAAAGGTCAAAGGGCAGAGCTGCTGACGCAAATGTCAAGGGAGCCAAGCGATTGGGAACAGCTGGGCTCCTGCTCCCGATGGGCACTGCCTGAGATTGCTGGCCCCCAGCGCCCTGGACAAGGTGTCCCTCGGGGCTAGACCCTGACAGCCGGCGCTCGGGGCTTGCTCAGGGCTTGCTCAGGGAAGGGGGCTCCCTTGCCTCCCCTCCTCTGGTTCTAAGGTCTGCGGAACTTGCTGGGGGTGGGGGCGGGGTGGGGGTTGGGGGGCGGTTAACAGAAATTCCGGTGAAATGGTGTTGCCACATGCGTGGGAGCCTGGGGAGGAGGAGTAGCTCAGTGTCTTGTGAGCCCCACCACCCCTAAAAACAGGAAGAAACCTCTGCCTTCCTGGCCAGGAGCAGCCTGCGATGTTCCCCTAGGTGGACCCTATTACAGGCCCGCCCGGAGCCGCACCGTGCTCTGTGCGCCAGGGGTGACCCCCAGCGGTCAGTGTGGGACTTGAACTTGGGCCTCAGGCAAGGCTACCGAAGACACAGGCTCGGCAGCCTCAGCACAAGCCTGGGGACTCTGGTGGTTCAGTTTTGCTAAGGGGGTTGCTGGCATTTGGAGGTATTTTTGTATGCGCTGAATTTTCCTCATTGTACTGGACCTCGCCCTAAATGTCCCACTGTTAGCAAATCAGCTTCTAAGAATGCACTATCATCTAGCCCTAAACCGGCCCCTCCTCCTGACTTCCCTGTGTCTATTAATAGCACCGCCACCCTCCCAGTCCCTGGGGCTCCAAACCTGCGAGTCATCTTCCACTCCTGCCCACACTGGGCTGGGCGCCTGGTCCCGCCCCTCCTCACTCTGCTGTCACTCTTCCATCCTTGATACTCACTGCCACTACCCAGTCAGCAGGGCTCTCCCCTATGCAACTGCTGCCCTCAACCATGCCGCTGGGTCAGACCTGGGTATGTCTGCCCCGTCTGCTTACTCGCTGTGTGACCTTGCGCAAGTTACTTAACTTCTCTGAGCTCAGCTTCCTCAGCTGTAAAACGAGGATAGTAAGCACAGCACCTACTTCATAGAGCATTGCATGAATTCTGTGACAGGAGGGACACAAAGACCCTGTCATATAGGACATATTCAATGCACGTCAATGATCACAGGTCTCCTTCAGTCCCAGGCCTCTGTTCAGGAAACCAAGGCCAGAGAGCTGGAATGTGAGCTACCGTTGGGTGTTGCATTCCAGGTGTCTCTACAGCATGCTACAGAGCAGGGGGAGTGGAAGTTCCTGGAGTCTAGAAGCTTCTCCACCATGGCCTCCATCATCACATTCTAGAACACAGAACCACCTCCTGAGGGCATTGGTCCCATCCGAGGGCCTTCAAGGGCCAGTCTACCTGGGTAAATGTCATGGTCACTCAGCCACAGCAGACACCTTCTGGAATGAGACAACTCCGGGTCATGTCCAGTGGCTGTGACTCAGGGCGACCCATCTGCAAGGTGATGAGTGAGGCCACGCACACTGGCCTGGCACAGCCGCCTGCCTCACTCTGGGCAGCCGGCCATGCAGGGGCGGGGCCACCCAGCTGGTGCCTCCCCCTGCAACTGCCCTGCCCTCAGGTCCCTCTCCCAGCTCACGTGCGACCCACCTCTATTTGTTTACTTTCGAGCAAGAGAGAGAGCACGAGCGGAGGAGCTGCTGACAGAGGGGAAGCAGGCTCCCCACTGAGCAGGGACCCCCCCCCCCCCCCCCCATGACCTGAGCTGAAGGCAGATGCTTAACCGACTGAGCCACGCAGGCGCCCCTGTTAGAGAGATAAAAGGAGACAAAGAGGAGGCAGCAGGAAAAGCAGAGCATCCAGATTCAGACGTGGGCCTGTCCTCCAGTCTCCGGATCCGAGTACTGTGTCAGGCAGTTGCTCTCCCGGGGGGGCCGGCTCAGCTCCTACGACATTCGGCAACGGCAGGAGCCATTTCTGGTTGTCGCAACCGGGGTGTGTGCCTGTGCTACTGGCATCTAGTGGGTAGAGATCACGGACGCTGCTAAATACCCCACAGCACGGTCCCGACCACACAACAGAGTTAACTGCCCCCGGGGTTGACTGCACCCGGGGAGAGAAGTTCTGGTCCAAGAGTCATTGTTCCTGCCTCACAACTGCCTTGGGGGCTAAGGAAAGCGATGCTTGCCCAGGATCCAGGACTGGGCCTCACTGTTCCAAAAGGACCTTCTCGGGGCGCCTGGGTGGCTCAATGGGTTAAGCCTCTGCCTTAGGCTCGGGGCATGATCCCAGGGTCCTAGGATAGAGCCCGAATTGGGCTTCCTACTCAGTGGGAAGCCTGCTTCCCCCTCTCTCTCTGCCTGCCTCTCTGCCTACTTGTGATTTCTCTGTCAAATAAATAAAATCTTTAAAAAAAAAAAAAAAAAGGAACTTTTCCTGGCATGGGACACCCCGCTGGTGGGCAGAGGTGCGGTGGGCGTATATTCCGACCAGGAGCATTTTCTGAAATGATCTTGGTGTTTCTGCCCTACCCTGACTGGGACAGAGTTTCTAGAACAGTCCAGTGCTCACTTACCTACCCCTTCAACAAAGGAAAAGCAGGCCCAGGAAGGAGGAGACCGCCCTCCCGGCAAGTGAATTGTGTTAGAAGCTGGGTGCAATTTCTCCTCTCAAGCCCTGGTCTCCATTAGTCTCCCTGGGATCCATCCGCCCCCCTCACCCCTTTCGCTGGCATTTGGAGGGCAGAGACAGGAGAGAGGACTGGAGGCAAAAATGCTCCTTCAGAGCAGTCCTCGGACTTAGCAGGAGGACCCCAGGCGGGGAGGAGGACTGGTGAGGAATTGTGTCTGGGAGCCCTGGGCAGAGGCAGGGGGATGGCCAAGAAGACCTTGGAGGGTGGTGTGGAGCTGAGTCCAGGAGCTGGCAAGGCCTCCCTGCCACTCACTTCCGTGGGCACTGCTTCTCCCTGGTCAAGTGTCTTCTGTACAAAAACCATTCTCAAATAAGGCACTGCCTTCTCCCCTGGGACAGGGTGGGGGTGGGGGCCCAGGTCAGAGCCCTTACACCCGGGGCAGAGCAGGGCCTTGCTGGTTTACCTGACTCACGCAAAAGAGCTTGTGGGATTGTGCAGGAGGGCGCAAGGGTCAGGCCCGCTAACAGAGTGGACCCCGTGAATCCCTTTCTGGCACTGCTCACTTGCCGGGACTGGGGGAATCCAGGGGTTTCAAACCACACTCGCCCTTTCTGGGTCTCAGCTCAAGGTACCTGTCTCATGTGGGGTGGGCTGGGGTGGGAGCGGGGGATGGGGGACCTCGCCACCTTCCAAACCTCAGCATGGGTGTCAGGCGGGGATGGGCCTTCCGTCTGGCTCTGCAAGGCCAGCTGACCCCGGGGACAAGCCCAGACACGCAGCTGTTCCTGGACAGGAAGCGGCCGCGGTGGGGGAGGGGAAGCAGAGACCAGACCCAAGGACGTCTGACTGGCTGAGTCCTGTTCAAAGGGTCTGGATCCAGTCTCGGGAAAGGAGCAGCCTCCTGCCACGGGAGTCTCTTCTCTGGGGCGACATTTTTGTCTTTAGTGGAAATTTCTTGCTGACGGCTTGACACCCGACTTTGACCTTTCCTTCTCTAGCTTAGCTCTGCGACTGGTGGGCTGGGGAACTGCGCCCTCCTCCGAAGTCCCCCACACTCGTTCCTTCCCAGGGGTGCTCAGAGGCTGCAGGGCCTCCCACCTCCGACAGTCTTCTCCTGCGGAGGCTCGAGGGCTGGCCAGGGGGCACCTGAGCCTGGTGTGATTCCACCATGAAAGTTCGGGGCCCCGGGCCCTAAGGGGAAGGGCCGGGCAGCCGGGTTGCTGCTTACCAAAGGTTCCTCCCAAGACCCCTCGGGATGGGAGCGGGCTGTTCCCACTCCCATCCAGCATCCCTGCCGTCCTCCCCACTCCCACCAAGCGTGGCTCCCAGGCCCTTCTTTCTGTGACCAGCTTTGCAGGGCACACTCCCTGAGGCAGCGCTGTGCAGGAGGCTGGGGGAAGGATGGAGAAGCTCTGAATGGTGTGTGGGTGAGAGGAGCAGTCTTCCTGACCCCAGGGGAGGGAGGGACAGAAGCTGTTGGCTGCGGTTTGGGACATTTGTACCCATGTGGAGAGAGCCCCGGAGCAACCCTGAACTCTCTCAGGCATTGAACTCCCCAGGCTTGAGGATGGCAAATGCTGCTGTGAGACAACCCTGTCCTCCAGGCCTCTGTGTGTGTGTGTGTGTGTGTGTGTGTGTGCGTGCGTGCGCGCGCGCGCGCGCGCATGGGGGCACTCAGCTCTAGAGCACCCGAAGGCCGTGGAGGCTGCTGCAGCAAGGGACCTGGCTCCCAGCCCTCCCCGGCTGGCCTCACCTCCCTCCCTGGGGCCTGCTGCCATTATGCTTAAGGTCTCAGTCTCCCCCTTCCCCACCGGGAGGATCCAGCGACTTCTTGCAACTAACTTCAGCCCAGGTGGTGTGGTTGGGAGGGGTCCTTGGTGGCCCTAATGCTCTCTTGCTTCTGAGGTTTTGAGTCACGGGGTGGACAGGGACCCTAGAACTGCTCTCATCCAACCCTGTCATTTGACAGAAAACAGAGAGGCAGGGAGAAAAGGACCCCTCACGCTGCTGGCTCCTCAGAGCAGTCTGGGACAGGAGTTCATGCTCCTGGCCGAGGCCCCTGGGGATGCCAGGGGCTGGCTGCCCCAGTGGTGTGGGCTTGGGGACGGGCTCCAGCCACTTGGCCCCCTTCCTCTAATCCTCGCCCCTCCTTTCCCCCTTTTCAGCAGCAGTTACAAAATCCAGGAAATAAATGTGGATTGATGGCCTATAAAGGGCTTATTTAGTGCTGTGACCCGCTGAGTTATGTAACTCCATTTATTATTGGCCTTGGACGAAGTTTCTATTGAAGCGGCTCACGAAGCTGATTCCGTGACATTTCCTTTAGCCTTATTCGGTGGCTGCAGCCGAAATTCCTCTGTAGCTTCAAAGAGCAGCAATGGGGGTGTGGACTTTCAAAAATCCCCTTCTCCAATCCCTTGGGCCAATGTTCCTCTCACCCTTACCAGCCTCTGCTCACCTTAGCAGGCGTCCCAGGCTCTGGACCACCTGCCTTCCCTTTGCGTCCCTGGGCTGCAGGCTGCCTCAGTGGGCAGGCGGAGCAAAGGTGTTTACCCCATTCCCGGTGAATGAAAGGAGAGCAACTCAGGACTGGGAGAATCAAGAGGCGGCCTAGTAGAAAGAACAGTGGACCAAGAGTCAAGAGCTCTAGTCAGATGTCTGCTGTTGGAATACCGGCCCACTCGGGGCCTCGGCATGTTTGTTAGGAAAACGGAGTAGTTTCACTTCTCTGTTTAATCGGAACCCCCAACAGGCGCCCTCCTCGGTCCGGTCTGGCCTGACTCGCTTGGGGCGGGGCCGGGGTGGGGGGAGCAGCCTGGAGAGGGCGAAGGAGAGGAATAAGGGAGGGGCTGCCAGGCTTTCTTCCGGTGCGAAGGCAAGTAAGGCTAATACCAACATGATGCCACCTCGTGTTCAAAAGGGAGCAGAGCCCAGCCTCTCTCTTTCAGGGGAGCTTTCCAAACAAGTTCATTTCCTCTGCCGCCACCCCTTTTCTGCTCTGGGAAGCCAAGGATCCTCCCTAATTGTCACCTCTAAGTCCTTCTCTTCCTTCCCCAGGATGCCAAAGGGACCCCACAGAGAAGCTCTCTGAAGGGCCAGCTGCTCAGTAGACTTTGGAGACCTCTTCCCAGTTCAAGAAGGAGAAGATAGACGCTCCAGGCAAGTTCAGGCCCCAGGGAACTCCACAGTATCTGTCTTCTTCATTAAGACACATAAGTATTAAGACCACAGAAGTCATGCTTTGATGCCTCAGGGACAAATCGGTGCATTGGGGCAGCTGGTTTGTACCAAGTGGTGTAGGCTACAGGAGTTCCCTCCATTAAGGACCTGGCCGGGCACGAAGGCTACTAGCCCACACAACTGCACACGGCACAGATGACTCACTGCTAGAGAGTATCACCTTGGAAGAAGCCTTCGTGCCCATCCGAGCCCAGCCCTGGCTTTTCCAGGTAAGGAAAACTGAGGGTCCACCGTGAGGAGAGGACTTCTAATGGATCGAATGGCAGAGGAGGGCTAGAACAATTCTGCATTGCGACTTGGTTTTTGAGAAGCTGACTTTGGGCTCACAATGTATTACATCAGAAGGGTCTTTGGAAAAAAGGGCTGTCACCTGGGACCCCAGAAACATGGCCTTAATATGGGGCAGGATGGTCTGATAAACCCTCAGTTGAGCAAAGCCCAAGACTGGGTCTCCAACTCAGCCAAGGCTGCTTCCGGGCATCTGCCCAGTTTCTGCTTACGCTGGCCAGCCTCCTCCAGGAAGGACGAATGCTCACGATACAACTCAGGATCAATACTGGAGTATATTCTGGAGAAAAACGTGCCGAACTTTTGCTCCTAGTGCCTTTACTTACAGCCCAAGGTAAACTCCCCAAGATAGAAAGGGGGAGTGCCTACAAAAGAAAAAGCCTGTTTCCACAGAAGCACAGCAGGTCAACACGCAGCAAAGGGCAGCAGCTGATCATTCACTCTGGGCTAGGCCACTTGTCTGCGCTGGCCAAAGGTCAGGGAAAGCAGGCTTGAGAAAAGGGGACAGGAAAAGAAATCGAAGCCTCAGTTGGGGGGAGAATACCAATGTTTGTCTACTGTGGAATAGTACTTTACACGATGATCTCATTTCACCTCCAGCAACGCTGTGAACGACGTAGCGTTATTACCATACTCTTGATGACATTCAAGTTTTTAAAGATTTTATTTATTTGACAGGCAGAGATCACAAGTAGGCAGAGAGGCAGGCAGAGAGAGAGGAGGAAGCAGGCTCCCCGCCGAGCAGAGAGCCTGATGCGAGGCTCGATCCCAGAACCCTGGGATCATGACCTGAGCCGAAGGCAGAGGCTTCAACCCACTGAGCCACCCAGGCGCCCCGAGATTCAAGTTTTTAAAGACGGCTCCACTCTTTTTGAATGTATCTGCACTTGAGAGGTTCTGCAAAAATCTTAGTAGATGGAGGTTTGGGCTTTTACCTGGACAGAGCAGTGCTCAGCAGCCTCTAACCCTTCTTGCCACCATTCCACACCCGGCTGTGCACCTGGTGGTAGTATTTTATTTACTTCCATAGGTCTGCTCCCAGCCTGTTTACATGCAGTGACTGGAACTTAATTCTTACCATAAAACATCATGAGCAACAGATACCGAATCCGTATGTTCTGGGGGTATCTCAAAATGTCAAACTTCCCACTGTTTCCACCCCTCAATCTCTCCCTCAGCGTGCCTGCACAGAATGAAATGAACTCGTAGATGCAAGAGAGACCACGAGTCTCCTGCATTGAATTTTCATGGAGAGCTCCCTTTTCCTTCAGTTGGGGAGGGCGGAGCAACAGAGAAAGTGATGCCCTAAAGCTCTGATAGGCCCACGATACCTCTGTTTCCTCACCTACTTCTTGTAGGACAATGTCTAGAACACTTATAAATAGACTGGAAATAAGATTCTGCATTAGGGGGCGCCTGGGTGGCTCAGAAGGTTAAGCTTCCGGCTCTTGGTTTCGTCTCAGGTTGCAATCTCAGGGTTGAGCCCTGGGTCAGGCTCCACATTCAGATGGGAGTCTGCTTGAAGATTCTCTCTGCCTCTGTGCCTACCCCTCCCCAAAATAATAAATAAATCTGTTTTTAAAATCTTAAAAAAAAAGAATATTGTGCATATATAAGCACTGAAGACCGATTTCTCTTGTGTTTATCACATTACAAAATAGCCAAAGCAGACACCATACCACCAACAGCATTTGCTCCACTACTAACGTGCCGCCACCATACCGGGTTCCGCTTCATCCCGTGTCTTCCTCCCTCTCTCACCCCAAGCTCCCTGAGGGCGTCTCCCTCACCCTCCCGCCCTGGCCCTGGGAAGCTCCAGTCTGCTGCCACTGCCCAGCAGGGGCAGGTGGGCCGCTGGTAGCTACTGCAAGCGTGACTTCACTTTGCCATCACAAGAACCCTTTGGGGTGTTCCTCTCTTATTCCTTTAGAGCAAAGGAACAGGTCAGTGACTAGTGAAAGGTCACAAAATCAGGCAACAGGAGACCCAGAATTCTAACCCAGGTCGCCTGACTTGAGACCTATCTTCTCCCAATGCCCCTGCAGGAGCATCTAGTGAGGGGTTGTCTGGTTATACCCCTGGCGAGGGCCTGGATCCTTTACTCATCTCAGCCCAGCCTGCTCACTATGGGGCAAAGGCCCCTGCTAGGGCCAGCTGGGCCTCTGGATCACCTGAGAAAGATGAATTCATGAATAAATACTTTCAGAAAACCACTGGATGTTCTGCAAATGCAAGCTAGTCATGGTAACATCTGAAGAGCTTTTAAACATTTTTTTTTATTTTTTATATTTATATTTTTGTATTATCATTATTTTTTCTATGAAAAAATAGCTTTACCAGCTGCATGGGAGATAAATATTCCCTTTACACTTTTAATGTAGCAGTAAGTTCAAAGTACCCTAAGCTTCCACTATGCCTGAGTCAAAAAGCAAAGAGTAATGGGCTGAGCCTGCTGACAGGTCACCACGTGCTGGTAAGCAGCAGCTAAGATAGGGACGCCAGGGTGGCAGAGCTGGTTACACATCTGCCTTTGGCTCAGGTCATGATCTTGAAGTCCTAGGATCAAGCCCTGCATTGGGCTCCCTGCTCGGTGGGGAGTTTGCTTGTCTCCCCCTCCCCCTGCTCATGCTCTCTCTTTCTCTAATAAGCAAAATCTTAAAAAAAAAAAAAAAGAAAGAAAAAGGAAAGAACCAGCTAAAAATGAATGAAGCTTTCTGCTCCTGGAAAACAGATGTTGGTGAGTCCAGCTGGGCTTGTGAGTCCCTCTCAAGCAGCTGTTCCCAATACAAGGCTCTGAATCACCTGGCTAACTGTATCTCCAAACACTCCAATAAAATAGGACCCCCTCTGAGATAAGAGGAAGGAGGAAGTGATTTCCGGAACTAGCTATAGCAAGCAACTCCAGCCATACCCCCCCTCCTGGCCTGGTGGAGAACTGCAGCCATAGGAAGTTGCCAGGCCCCCAAGCAGGGCCCTGTCGCTCCACCTCTCTCCCTCCCTTGAGCCTCTGATCAAATGGTAACTACTTCTTGTCTGTGGCTGGGAGTCAATGTTCCGCTGGGACATGAAATCGAGAAGCTGAACTATCTGGCTCCTTGCATACATTTTAAGTCATTAAATTCCCCTCACCAGGTGTCTGGGCCTCACAGGGGCCTGGGGCAAGCAGGTATGGTTGGTGTTTTTACAGACAACACACTGAGACCAGTTAGAGCCAGGCTCAAAGGGGCTGGAGTGAGGGCTTTTTGGATTGCCTGGATAAATCACCCCCCCACCCCCACCTTAAACGCATGAGAGACCTACGGTTCAAAGATGTTAGAACAGTATTCCTCAGCCTAAGCCCCATGCCACACTTACCTATGACACTTCACAGATGCCTGGGTCCAGGCCCACAAGAGTCCGAATCAGTAGATCTGGGGTGGAATTTTATGTCTTTCTGAGTGCTTCTGGGCTGCTGTGTTTAAAAGTGACTTCCCTGGGGTTTCTATAGGGGGAGAGCCTGGCCAGGTCTAGAGCCTTCTTTCCCCCTATATACCACTATGTGTCTATAGGAAATGAGTTTAAAACTGAACTGTACTGGGCCCCCTGGGTAGCTCAGTTGGTTGGGTGTCAATTTCAGCTCAGGTCATGATCTCAGGGTCATGGGATCCAGCCCTAGGTCAGACTCTGTGCTCAGTGTGGAGTCTGCTTGTCCCTCTCCCTCTGCTCCGCCCCACCCCTACTCCGGCGACTCAGTGCTCTCTCTCTCTCACTTCCTCTCAGATAAATAAACAAAATCTCTAGAACTGTATTATTACGGAGTATTTAAGACATTTTGAGAAGTCACCTAACTACAAAAACTTTCCCAACAAACTTGCCACTGCAGAAAAATTAAGCTTGGGGGCACCTGGGTGGCTCAGTGGGTTAAAGCCTCTGCCTTCGGCTCGGGTCATGATCCCAGGGTCCGGGGATCGAGCCCCGCATCGGGCTCTCTGCTCCGCATGGAGTCGGCTTCCTCCTCACTCTCTGCCTGCCTCTCTGCCTCGTTGTGATCTCTCTCTGTCAAATAAATAAATAAGATCTTAAATCAAGAAAAAGAAAAAGAATGCATTCTGCATTCTGTCTGTCGTTCAGACTGGGACATTCTTAAAAAAAAAAAAAAAAAAAAAAAAGAAAGAAAAATTAAGCTTGTACCCTCTGTGATCGCCAGGGCCCTCCGGCCTAGGCAGACTGGGAGAGGCCCGAGGACTGGAGGAGGGGGCCCTCAGGGGCTCCAGCAGCTGCGCTCCCCTAGGGCTTGGATCACAGGCCACAGTCCCTGTGCTGAGGACAGTGCTCCAGTCCTGTTGCCTCAACAAAACTAAAGTGAACGTGTCCTTTCCTGTCCTGCTTCTCTGGCTTCTTCCCTGAGACTGGTAGGATCAGTAAAAATGACTGAATGAGGCTGGAGTTTCCAAAACAATGACCTGGCAGGCCCCAGAGGACTGAGGGGCAGGAAGGTAAGGTCCTGTAAAGCAGGAATGAGCCAGACTATTAATTACACTCCAGAGCATCCGACCTCCACTGGACAGACGGCTGTGCCTTCATCAAGTGAACTACCCTATTAGTATGCTGATCAGGGCTACTTTTACTGTCATGTCAGAGCCCCATGTTTCCTGTAAACAAAATATACTGCATTGGACTAAATACCACTGCACTAAATATGGACTCACACTGTGCTACCACAGGATGAGTTCTATAATCATCCTTCCTTCCAGAGTCTCTCCCAATCAAACAGGTCACAAAGAAGCACACTGTATTATTAACATCTACATTATGGCCTGCCTCTCATTACTAAGTCAGCCTGGCAACTGGTATGCCCTGTATCAGATGTGGGTTGTTACTCAGCATGCCCACATTTCTAGAAAGCCCTATTGTCTATTACTCATATCTCATTTGAACATGTGAACCAGGCAGACATGTTCTTCATGTATTCCCCACTGCTCACCTTCAACCAGTGCCAAATGGCGACCGTCCTTGCCCTCAGAAATGCCTGCTGTGTTTGACGGGGAAGATTAATAGACTGTTGAACAAAAACCAAGTTCAGGCCCCTAGGAAAGGCAAAACCAAAACAAAATACACTGGGCCTCATACATGTTTCATATACATATTTATATATATTTTTCATGTACAAAGTTACATTCCGAACCCCAGGGGTTCCATAATAGAAATAAATACTGAAATAACTACATTGCTAATTGAGCTTTTTGCTCATAGAAATGAAGCCTCAGCCTCTAAGAGACAACAAGTGGGACATTCTAGAACCCATTTTTCAGATTATAGAGGCCAGGAAAAGCCTGGATAAAATGTCTAGGACAAAAAACAAATTCAGAACATAAAATGGTTAAAATATATTCAAATATATTGAGAAATGTACGACAAAATTAATAATAAAAACTTAATTTTTTAAGAGAAAGAAAAAGACATTTAGTGTTACAAAATAGCATAACCCTGTTAGAAAAGCATTTATGATTTCCACATTTAATTCTCTCTTCTCCGCTCTTCCCATGTTATAAACTGGGGCCAAATGAGTCCCCTTCTCAACATGATCAATTAAGAAGAGCCCTAAATCTGCTTGAGTCCTTTGGTAACGATCATAATACTCACAAGGAAATAAATATTCAGTTCCACAGCATTTGCAAGAAAGACGCACATTCTTTAGGACAGTTAATATTAGGAGACAACTGTTTTGCTTTGTTTCGTTACTAAGGCAGCCTATGTTAAAGGGTCTATTCTCAAATGTAGTTAGACCTTTACAAGAAGTGAACAATACAGCAACTGAGAGAATGGATTTTAATCTTCTCTATGCAAACACACTTAATTTGAAAAGTTAGGTGCTGCATACTTTGTGCTCAAAATGGTTTACACTCTCAACAAGCTGCATCTACTAAGATATTTCGTTCCTATTTAAAAGTTCAGATCCACACAGGTTGGAGAAAAACACTCTCAAAACGGTGTTCTTCAAGAATATTCTCCCGCTACCTCACGGGGATTTCAACCTGCATTTCATAGTGAGTGTTAGGTTGGCGTACAGGAAACTGACATTTTTGGACATCGGCAACGGTTGCGCATTGGCAGTTTCACATCGGTCGACCTCATACATAACCCGAGCATAACAAAACGAGAACGTTCTCGGGTATCCCTTATTTCTTCCAACCAGGGGCATTCTATATTTTTTTACATGGAGAGACCAACCCAAGGGATTCGAAACTCTTCTCTGTCCTTGAGCTGGTAGGTACAGGCAGTTTATACCAACCACTTTGCTGCTTTCAAGAAGCTTACATTTTGGTTATTGAAGTGAATGTTACCACCCTGACCAAAGTGAACGTTACAAGAATATAAGCCTATTGCTTGGGGAAAGAGGGAAGAAAAGCAATCTGCAGAAAATATTTAAATGAAATTAAAAATATAAGGACAAGCTCTTAAAATAACTCCTACAGTAATTTCTGTACTCTCGCTAGTCCCCGAATTAACAGGGCGACAGATAAATGAAATAGCCACACCCCTATATTCCTTATGTTAAAGCCAGTAAGTTCAAAAAGACCAGTCTGAACCATTGTAACATGTCTGCATCTTTCATCTTTAACTCCTCATTTCCCAAATTACATTTGGTCATACAAACATGGTAAGAGACTGAAGAGCAAATGGGGTCTGACTCTGGGACTTACTTCTTGGGACTAATATTCCCAAGCACTTTGGTGTCTCCTTTTTGTAAATTTATAGAACATTCCCCGAAAATGTTTAACAATGTGGGTTTTTTGTTTGTTTGTTTTTAGGTATTGCCAAAAATGGCTCAGATTTGAATTAAAAACATAGCTTCTAAGCCATGGATAAGTGGCCCAAGTTTTGATGCCTTGAAAAGAAGTGACTGAGTAGCTCAAGTGAAAAATTATCCTTTTAGTACAGCTTTCACCAAAGGAGTTTTTCCTTCTGGCCATCTAAAGTGGCCACAACTTTACTGAGTACATGTTGTGCTTAGAGACACATGTGGCCAAACGGATCCAAAGGCCTCCTCCAGCTCATTAAATCCCACGTATTTATGATCTAGCTGACTCTGTAGATGCTTGAAGGACAGTGGCATACTTTTTATAACTAAGTCTGCATGACATTCACAAAGAACAAATCCCTGGCACGTAAGAACACGTACACAGTCTCAGGCCTGTGTTTGCTTACTTTTCCTTCAAGACGTCGTCCTGAAAACTGGGGGCCTTTCTTCAACAGGCTTAGATTTTAAAAACAATACTTAAATTTATATTTAGTTTTGCTTCAAGAAATGGTAAATCACACATTTTCAAGAAGCTGGAGAAGGAAAAACTGCAGCATAATGGTTTTTGAAAAACTTACGAAACAAGAAAATCAGTTAAACCCAGACTTGGTTTTTTAAGCGGGGTCCGTGCAAGAAGATGAATATGTCAGCTTTTACTCTGGTATCTTGGCTTTGTCTTCTTTCCCTTCGTAGTTTTCCTCTTTGAAGATGGCATTTTAATCTCAAAAGAGCACAAGAGCTTAAAGGTGGCATTTACATACAAAATATCAAGTGCTCGCTGTTCTGTAGTTTTACCCAGAACAAGAGAAAATACTGTTTCTCACCGAATCCCTTATTCGGTTCATGGGCCACTCTATCACCACTGCAGCTTTGTTCTAAGTCACTGGTAAGACCAGTACGAGAACAAATGGTCAACAGGTGAATTTTTACATGGAAAAAGAAAGTCGGCCAACCACCATCATTCACAGGATGGTGATAGAGGAACCCCAAACACAATTTCCTTAAAAAAAACAACAACAAAAACCTCCCATTGTTGAAGCGATCTTCTGAGCCTTATAAATAATAAACGTTTCAGACATGTCAGTATGAAAATGAGTGAGACTAGTCTCAAAAAATAATAATAATCAGAATATTCAGAGAGCAGGCCTCAAACATTAGAGCTCTAATAAGTCAGAAACAGGAAACTTTTATTTAAATAGTGTAGTCTTAATTTCTTTAATATAAAACCCCCCCAAATCTGATGAAAACAAGGTTTTATATACCATATAAACAAGATTTGTCAGATTTGAAAGTGAAAGTGAAAGTAATTTACAGTTAGCTTTTAGCCCCCTGGGACATTTAGAGAAATCCTGATAATCCACCTGATCCTAGTTTGTGTCAATTTTATGATACATTGGGGAAAACTTTAGTATTGTACTTAATGGTACAATTTCCCTTATCAAGTGTTCCCATTAATTCCATTATTAGTGACAGCTAAAAAGTGACCCCATCAAAGTGAGTAACGTGAACCGTGGCAGAGTGAACCACACTGGATTGCTCTCTATAAGTCACCAGCTGGCCGCGAGGAAACATTCTTTGATTTGTTCCTAACACGCTGCAGTTGCCTACAACAGTGGCGCAGCGACACAGCTCGCTCCCGCATTGGTACGGTAGGACAGGCTCTGTAATGTAAAGTTAACAGGGGAAAATGCTCACACAGTATGTGGTGAAACTTCTTTCACAAAGAGAGCATTAAATAAAGGGGCAAAGGGAAACGAAACCATGCAGAAGAGACAGCTGCCCCGTCTCCACCTGTTTCCGGCGTGCTCACTCACTGCCGTACATCACTTGCCACACGATCAGGTGACTCCTTTCCGCTTTGGCGACAGAAGGTTCAAGTGGAAGATCCTCTCCAAGAAGTTCTGATTCCCCACCTTCATCACCTGGGGGATGATAACAGGAACTCAAGTTAGGCTGAGCATGGAGTACGCAGGCCAAGAGACAGCAGGTGTAAGGCTCATGGTTAGTCTGCAAACAGGACACACAAAGCTTGGCCGACGCCCACGGCAGAGAACACGGTCCAAGAAATGCCAGGAGTCAGAACCTTCACTTGCCCAACTTCTGAAAGGGTTAATTCATTTTTCAGATTACATTTATAAAAGCAAGCTTACTGTACTACATTAGAAACTTATCCCAGTATGTCTGCATACTGAGGTTAACAGAAATGAAAAGTGAAGAATGCAAAGCTGTCCAACCCTATGTTCATCCAAATGGACAGAGTCTTCTCTCATTTATGTCAAACTGAGAAGTGAGACTAGATAGGCCTATAAACGTGGAAGTGTGGAGACAGAGCCCATGCACCCACGAACTAGATAAACCCAAACAACTCGTGATTGTTGTCAGTGACAGTAAAGCTCTCCAATCAGAGATAACCCACAGAGGCACGTGGAAATAGAAATGGGCTCCCTCCAGCGCAAGGAGATGGCAGATTTATCACTCAATATACTGAGTTTTTTGTTTTTTAAGATTTTATTATTATTATTTTTTTTAAGGACAAGGGGTCCACTTTTTTTTTTTTTTTAAAGATTTTATTTATTTATTTGACAGACAGAGATCACAAGTAGGCAGAGAGGCAGGCAGAAAGAGAGAGGAGGAAGCAGGCTGTCCGCAGAGCAGAGAGCCCGATGCGGGGCTCGATCCCAGAACCCTGGGATCATGACCTGAGCCGAAGGCAGAGGCTTTAACCCACTGAGCCACCCAGGCGCCCCAAGATTTTATTATTTTTTAAGATTTTATTTATTTATTTGACAGACAGAAATCACAAGTAGGCAGAGAAGCAAGCGGGGTTGGGGGGGAAGCAGGCTCCCCACTGAGCAGAGAGCCTGATGCTGGGCTTGATCCCAGGACCCCGAGATCATAACCTGAGATGAAGGCAGAGACTTAACCCACTGAGCTACCTAGGTGCCCCAAGATTTTATTTTTAAGTAATCTCACACAACGTGGCACTCAAGCTCGCCACCCTGAGATCAAAAGTCACATGCTCCACTGACTAAGCCAGCCAGGTCCCCCTATACTAAGTTTTTTCTTCCCATGACTTTCAAGATTAGGACAGATTATGAATTAATGGTATATGGTGGAGATGAAGAAATGAGGCCAAAACCACAGACAGGCTATAGGTTCTTCTAGAAATAGTTGAGTCAACTGGATAAATGAGGTCCTGGTCAAACATACTGCTCTCCAAGGCCCAGTTAAAACAAACCACACTCCGGGGCACCTGGGTGGCTCAGTGGGTTAAGCCTCTGCCTTCAGCTCAGGTCATGATCTCAGGGTCCTGGGATCGAGCCCCACATCAGGCTCTCTGCTCAGCGGGGAGCCTGCTTCCTCCTTTCTCTCTGCCTGCCTCTCTGCTTACTCGTGATCTCTCTCTGTCAAATAAATAAATCTTTAAAAAAAACAAAACAAAACAAAACAAAAACAAACCACACTCCCCTCTGTAAGGTGCATCCCCGGTTTTGTGATGCAGAACAGGGTTATTCTGACAGAACTCAGTGACAACTGGCCTCATGGGACGGATTCTTCAGCAGAATCCTACATACTGGAGCACCTGTGGCTCAGTTGTTGGGCGTCTGCCTTCGGCTCAGGTCATGATCCCAGGATCCTGGGATTGAGCCCTGCATTGGACTCCCTGCTTGGCGGGAAGCCTGCTTCTCCCTCTCCCACTCCCCTTGTCTGTGTTCCCTTTCTCGTAGTCTCTCCCGTCAAATAAATAAATAAAATCTTTAAAAAAAAAATCCTACATACTTACATACACATACAAACACACATATACACCAAGGGGCAAAGATATCCTGCTGATCTGCTAGTTTTGCCGTGTGTCTCACCTGAATTTCAGCTGGGCAAAAGAAAACATTGGTAATGTCAACTAGAAACAGTGGCAGAGAAAAAAACTTGAAAGTTGGCACTTTTCAACAGACACATGAAAGAGTACTCAACATCACTCGGCATCAGGGAAATACACATCAAAACCACAATGAGATACCACCTCACACCAGTCAGAATGGCTAAGATTAACAAGTCAGCAAATGACGGATGTTGGCGAGGATGCGGAGAAAGGGGAACCCTCCTACACTGTTGGTGGGAATGCAAGCTGGTGCAGCCACTCTGGAAAACAGCATGGAGGTTCCTCAAAAAGTTGAAAATAGAGCTACCCTACAACCCAGCAAGTGCACTACTGGGTATTTACCCCAAAGATACAAAGGTAGCGATCCGAAGGGGCACGTGCACCCGAATGTTCATAGCAGCAATGTCCACAATAGCCAAACTACGGAAAGAGCCCATTGACATCCATTGACAAATGAATGGACAGAGAAGATGTGGTATATATACACATATACACAATGGAATACTACTCAGCTGCCAAAAAAAGCACACAAGCAAAAAAGAAATCTTGCCATTTGCAACAATGTGGATGGAACTAGAGGGTATTATGCTAATAAGCGAGATAAGTCAATTGGAAAAAGACAATTATTATATTATCTCAATGATATGTGGAATTTAAGAAACAAGACAGAGGATCATAGGGGAAGAGAGGAAAAATGAAGTAAGATGAAACCAGAGAGGGAGACAAACCATTAGAGACCCTTAATCTTAGGAAACAAACAGAGGGTTGTTAGAGTGGAGGGGGGCGGGGGGATGGGGTAACTGGGTGATGGACACTGGGGACAGAATGTGTTGTAATGAGCACTGAGTGTTCTATAAAGCTGATGAATCACTGACCTGTAGCCCTGACACAAATAATACACTAGATGTTAATTTAAAAAAATATACCCTAAAAAATATATGATTAGAGATTAATTTCCCTGTGAAAAGAGTATCTACTCTGTAATTCTTTTTTTTTTTTAATATTTTATTTATTTGACAGAGAGAAATCACAACTAGGCAGAGATGCAGGCAGAGAGAGAGGAGGAAGCAGGCTCCCCGCTGAGCAAAGAGCCCGATGTGGGGCTTGATCCCAGGACCCTGGGATCATGGCCCGAGCCAAAGGCAGAGGCTTTAACCCACTGAGCCACCCAGGCGCCCTCTACTCCGTAATTCTTCAACATTTATTGAGACCTGCTTTGTGACAAGAATTCTTTACAAAATGAATTCAGCAGTTTTGGATATTATTTGTGTGTAGTCACTTAGCTTTTAGGTTTTCCTGATTGTATTTTCTTAATCTCTATATTCTTAGTTTTTTTATTCTTTTTTAGGCATATTAAAATATGAATATTACTCAGTTTTTCTTTTATATATTTTAATATTTAGTTATTTGTAAAACTTATCTGCATATTTTCTTCTTTGTCTAGCTTATTAATTTTCTTGTCATTGTCATTTGCATCTAATCAGTTATTAAACCTATTGATTAAAAAAAAAAGTTGGTACTTTTCTCTGTAGGCCAAACTCTCCTTAACCCTGTGGGCCTTTCACAGCAATGTCAAACTGTGCAGTAGAACATGCTCTCAAAGATTCAAGACAAAAATCAAAGAATGTAAAAAACTGAGTTTGGTTTTTAAATTTTAGAAAACTACAATGAGGGGCGCCTGGGTGGCTGTCAGTTAAGTGTCTGACTCTTGATTTCAGCTCAGGTCAAGACCTCAGGGTGGTGAGACCAGCCCCACATTGGGCTCCACGCTGGGCATGGAACCTACTTAAGATGCTCTCTCTCCCTCTGCCCCTCCCCACCAAAATGAATAAATAAAAATCATTCAAAAAAATAAAAAATTAGGGGGCACCTGGCTGGCTCAGTGGGTTAAACCGCTGCCTTCGGCTCAGGTCATAATCTCAGGGTCCTGGGATCGAGCCCCACATCGGGCTGTCTGCTCGGCAGGGAGCCTGCTTCCCCCTCTCTCTCTGCCTGCCTATCTGCCTACTTGTGATCTCTCTGTCAAATAAATAAATAAAATCTTTAAAAAAAAAATTACAGGGACGCCTGGGTGGCTCAGTTGGTTAAGCGGCTGCCTTCGGCTCAGGTCATGATCCCAGCGTCCTGGGATCGAGTCCCACATCGGGCTCCGTGCTCCGCAGGGAGCCTGCTTCTCTCTCTGTCTCTGCCTGCCACTCTGTCTGCCTGTGCTCGCTCTTGCTCTCTCTCTCTCTTTCTGACAAATAAATAAATAAAAATCTTAAAAAAAAAAAAATTACAAAGGTAATGACAAATTAGTTGGCCAAGATCAAAAGTTGTTGGTATTGGAGTTGTTTTGTTTTGAAGGTTCTGCTGTTTAGAATCACTATTTCCTAGGGTTCTACATCCTACTTAATTAAACCACTAAACCAGAAGACTGGTGGTGAACAGATGGAGGGGATGAAGAGCGCACCTGCTGTGAGGGTCATGGGTGACATAGGGAAGTGCTGAGTCACTACCATATTATCTGAAACGTTTACAACACTGGAAATTAACTACACTAGAATTCAAAACTAAACGAAACCCAAAAAACATGGGATTGTTGGGATCAATTTTCCATTGTTAAACTATTATAGGAAGTGGAAATGGAATAAAAAAAGACGAAATTCACTTTCTTAAAAAAGCATGTATACATATTAGAATTAACCTATGCTTTTTTTTTAGAATTGACGTATGCTTTAAGACAAGTCTGCTTTTCAGGTTGGATTAACTAGAGATTCTGACAAACATGGTTAAGCAATTTTTATGCTATTTCCACCAGGCTCCACAATGGAAGGAATTTCTAGTGGACATGGAAAAATCACAGAGATTTTATTAACACAGTCCTCAGTATGGTTCTAACTGCCGTGTTGCACTCCAGGGAAAAGTGGCCCTAATCACTCTAGCTACATGGAGTCCCTTTCTATCAAGGAATTCTGCACCAATAGTCAATTACTTAAAATATTTTAAAGTAACTTCATTCCCGCTGACATCACCAGAATTAATCAATTCTTAAACTTCACATTAACATCTCCCCTTAAAAACATGTTAAGTCTTTTGCATCAGATATTCTGATTTATACTAATTTATGTGGCCCACTGTCCTTTACAGGGCCCTAAATTTCATTCGACTTTCTTACAGAACTTATAACGTATAAAGTATAAGTCACCAGTCTACAACATTACATTCTCTAAACCCTTATGTTTAGGAACTCTCTGAATCATTGTGATTTCAGGCACATCCAACGATCCCTTTACTTACAGCAAATAAGTAAATTTACATCATAGTTTACAAAGCGCGATACTTTCCCAAACATCAAACATCAGGTCTATGCTTTTGTGGTCCCCCTCTGGCCATTCTTTCTCAGATTCTTTCATAGGCTCTAATGGTTTTTAAATGGAATAATAATACAGGGTTCTCTATCCTAGAACCTCTTCTTTTAGCCCCTACACACTCTCCTTGGGTAAGCTCATCACCCTTTGTGGTTTTTAGCACCACTGGATACAAATGATCTCCAAATCCCTCCCTCCTGAAATATAAAATATTTTTTTCAAAGATTTCATTTTTATTTATTTGACAGAGAGTGAGAGAGCACAAGCAGGGGGAGCGGGGGGGTGGTGAGAAGCAGACTCCCCGCTAAGCAGGGAGCCCCATGCAGGACTCAATCCCAGGATCCTGGGATCATGACCTGAGCCAAAGGCACACACTCAACCATCTGAGCCACCCAGGCACCCTGAGATATAAAATCTTTATAACCCAAAGTCCAGTGGCCATCTTCCACCTTGACAACTCCCAGCTTCCATGTTCTTCATCAAGGTGATGTCCAACATCAAATTTCTCTCTCTGCCTCCAGATCTCCCTCTTCTGTTCTGATGGTCTTTATCTCTGAGTAAATGAATCACCACCCCCCGCCACCGCCTTTCCCTACATGCTATTAGTTACTAATTCCCCATCATACTGCTTTATCTATTCCTTTTTTTTTTTTTTTTTAAGTAAACTCTACACCTACTATGGGGTGGGTGGCTTGAAACTACAACCCCATGATCAAGAGCTGCATGCTCTTTTGAGCCAGCCAGGCACCCCAAACCCTGCTATTTTCGAATGCTCCTTCAAACAAATACATTGTGGTATTAAAAGAAACTGAAAAAGAAAGAAAGAAGGAAAAAGGGAACTATAAAGTCCTTTTGCAAGTAAAGAATTGAAAGAAAACCTCTTAGAAATCCGTTAAGAGTAGTTTCTTGTTTACTATGAGTGAAAATTCAAGTTACAGGACACAGTGGAGACTGAGCTCCCAGAATCCATGTCTTACCCATTCGGAAGTCAATGTAGCCCTCTCCTCCGCTGATGACGAGCATAGACTTCAGGGGCGTCTGGCTGCCGGGCTCCTGTGTAGATGGCCCTGCCTTGTCACCTGTTAGATCTGTGCCACTACTGCCAGTTTGTGGGCTGACAACTTGACCTGTTTGTGCAAGAACAGAAGTGGATGTTACTTATCAGACTGGGGTGGGGAAGACTCGTTTTCTCTGAGTATTTTCAGAAAGTTGAACAAAAAGGTAAATATATTCTGGTACAACCAAAGTACTGAGGATGCCAGAAGTCTCTACATGATCAGAAAATATACTATAAAGGTCTTAAGAACCCAATTTGAAAATCTAAGTAGAGCCATTTTGTACCAAAGCAGGAACGGGTCCAAGACCCATTATGAGATCTGTGTATGGCCAGGCTGATCTTCACTGCCTGCTTCAGACTATTACAATCTACATCTTTTTGACCTGAGGGACAGAGGAAAGGGTACATGTGCGTTTGTAAAAGAGATAAGGTCTTCAATGCAAGCCCTATGAGCTTGGATATTCAAAATTAATATTTAAATGTATTTTGAATCCATGGTATTCCTCTCATATTTAAGAAAATTACATCTTGGGGCGCCTGGGTGGCTCAGTGGGTTAAGCCTCTGCCTTCGGCTCAGGTCATGATCTTGGGGTCCTGGGATCGAGCCCCGCATCGGGCTCTCTGCTCGGTGGGGAGCCTGCTTCCTCCTCTCTCTCTGCCTGCCTCTTTGCCTACTTGTGATCTCTCTGTCAAGTAAATAAAATCTTAAAAAAAAAAAAAAAAGAAAATTACATCTTATTTATAATTTAGATTATTCAAATAAAATTACTAGCAAATGTGCCATTTATTCTAAATTTAAGTTCTAAGGTAGAATACTTGCATGAAATGGTTTGAAAACCTTTAATATGCATAGTTGAATGAACTAGATTTTTAGGTATAAACATTAACAAATTAAAAAAAAAAATGAGGGGCGCCTGGGTGGCTCAGTGGGTTAAAGCCTCTGCCTTCAGCTCAGGTCATGATCCCAGGGTCCTGGGATCAAGCCCTGCATCGGGCTCTCTGCTTAGCAGGGAGCCTGCTTCCTTTCCTCTCTCTCCACCTGTCTCTCTGCCTACTTGTGATCTCTGTCTGTCAAATAAATAAATAAATAAAATCTTAAAAAAAAAATGAGAAGTTGAAGAATATATATGCAACATAACTAAGTTCAAAGATACAAAAAAAGACTACACATTGTTTATAGATTTTTTCAAATGTAAAAATATAAAAACATGGGCAGGATACTTGTCAGTTTCAGGACTGTGGTAACAGATGGAGAGGAAAAGCAGAACAGGTTGGGATTAGAGGAATACAAAGGAGACTCAAAGGGGATTCTAGGACTCTTTTTTCACAAAAGCAAAAAGATACTGCTATCAGCAATTCCATTTTTAGGAATTTATTCTAAGGAAATGACTATGTAAATATACAAGGTGTGTATTTCAGGAAACTCATTACCATGTTGTTAAGAATACTGAGTAACTGGTTAGGGTGCCATGTGCCAGCTATGCACACTGAATCATTTCATCTTTGAAACACCCTCAGGAAAATGAAGACAATGGTTAAGTTTATGTGCCATCCTGACGAGGCTCTGGTGCACAGACCTGTGGCCAAACTCCAGCCTAGGATATTGGTGTGAAGGTGTTTTTTAGATGTAATTCACACTTAAATCAGTGGACATAAGTAAAGCAGATGATTCTCCATAATGCCGGTGGGCCTCATCCAATCAGCTGAAGACCTTCAGAGAAAAAGGTCCCCTGAGGAAGAAGGAATGCTCTGGACTCCAGCTGCAACACCAACTCTTTCCTGGGTCTCCAGCCTGCTCGACTCCCTGCAGATTTCAGACCTGCCAGCCTCCAGAATCACATGAGCCAATTCCTTAAATTAAATTAATCACTTGTTCTCTCTTATACCTATTGGTTCTGCTTCTCTGAAGAACCCTAGCACACGGAAACACTATCATGTCCAATGTCATGCAGCTGGTGTGGTGAAGTCAGAGTTGAATTTTGCAGAGCTCCAAAACTTGTGTCTCAAGAAGGAAAAGAGTTCAAAACATGGGTCCTGTTTGCACACGGTCAGTCACATTAGTTTAGTATTCTTAATGGACAGAACATTTTTCCCTGGACAGCACCACTACCATCTTTCGTCTAGATGGTGCTATATAGTTTCAAAGCACTTTTGTTAATTTTCACAAAAATGAAGTCAGCAAAGCAGAGATCAGTCATGTCCACTTAGGAAATGAGGACGAGTCTCACAAGTGAAGTGACTTGCTCAAGATAACTAGGCAAGTGGCAAGGCGGGGACTCCTAGTCTGCTGCCCTTTGCCACAACACTGAGAAAGGCACCAGACCACGGTCTCCTTCTCTTCCTGTATATGACCTTGATGACAGGGGCTTCTGTCTAGCCTCTCCTTTATTAGGCCATAATCGTTTCTGATATTCTGTGGTGACAAAATAGTACCACCGCTTTTCAAAAGCGAGCAAGTCTCTTAAATAAAAATCGACAAGTTTGTTTTCGGGGAGAGAGCAGAGATTCCAAAACAATTTCATTCAAATATCCCTACAGTGCTTTATCTATGCCTCCATTAAAACTTTTCATATATTATATTGGAATTATTTGTAATGCCAGTTCTTAGCATTAGACTAGGTAGTGGAACCAAGGGATAGAGGAGAGACAGTTATATGCAACCTCTTGACATAATAATCTAACTCACCTGGGACTGCCACAAAGAATTTCACAGCATCCCGGTGCCCATGGAAGCAAAGCTGTGCATGTGCCATCGAACAATAGGGTATAAATGTCCCCGGAGTCACTTTATCGCTGTTTTCATCACCATACACGCGGATTACACTGCCGGGACGATTTCCTGGTGCTCCTGAGGTTTTATTCGCTGCAACAGAAAAACCAAACACCAAACATTTTCCTGCGGGAAGCAGCAATGATGTAGGTAGGATGTTACTGGTTAATCCTTATGATAGTATCTAAAAGCTACAGCCAGTTGAGGTAAAAACAATGGCAGCAATGCCAACTCAAGACAAAGCTGGGGAAAAAAAGGTAACATAGCATGCTAGTTATTTTTAAGTACCTCAGTAAATGGAGCAGGGGATTTTGCCAGTCTAGCAATAACTACACTTACTTTTTAAACACATCTGTGAATTAAAACAAAAACAAACTCAGTTTTAAAAAAACCAGGTTTGAATCTTAGGTATGTCTGCTTTATTTTTATTTATTTTTTAAATCCCCATTTTAGAAAACTAACCAGTTATACAGTTTAAAGTAAATGGGTATATTATTAAATAAAAATTTCATAGTTTTATCTTCTGATTTTTCTCTCCTGTGGTAAGAATATCTCCCTTGAGCTGGTGGTAAGAAGCTGTGTTCAAGAGGATGCAGCCACTCCAACAGAGTAGCTTTTATCTACACCGGACTGAAGGCTTGCTGCATTACTGCAGAACAACCAGACTCACAAAACATCCCCATTCCATGGGCCAGTAAGTGAATGAAAGAAACATGGTTGGTAATAAGAGTAAACAATGGAGATTAATGACAGTTTTAAGAGATGTGTCGTGTTTTTACTGGAAGGAAAACAAAGTCTGGAAGAAAGTTCAGCTGCAACGAAAGATGACAAATACACGAAGCTGCTGAGCAGTAGTTTGGTGGCCGTGGGACAAACGTTAAAAAATAAAACCAACAGAGAACGCCTGCTGCAATGCAGTGATTGTGAGAGGATGGCACTGAGAACATTCAAGAGGGCATCTAGAGCCGGAGGACAGCCTCCCGGTGGCCATGAGAAGCCAGGAAGAAGAGCTGGGTTCAGGATCTGCACTTACCCCTCAGCCCCAGTAAGCGTCCCTGGTGGAGGATTACGGCTACAGTGAGAGAGGAGGAAAGGGACATGGAGAGGTGCATGGCAGAGGGGACAAGCACTACCATGAGCCTCCACTCTCGCGGCTTTTCTTCTGTCTGCTGGCTTGGCACTCTAAGCTCCTCACTACAGTAACAGAATCCAACTTGGTGTGATACCAAGTAACATGGAAAGTTCTTACCAAAGCTTCTGTAGACCATCTCTGCTCAAAAAGGACTATTTGATTCACTGTGATTTTGCTTTTCTTAATTATAAAGCGATTTCAGAGAATAAGAACTTAACGGGGAGCATTTCCTAAATGCAAATATTTCCCCCTTTTAAGAAATTGGGTTCAAATAGCTATGCTAAAATGGAATTCTCTTTTATAAAGAAGGGAGATGAACTCATGCAGATTTATAAGTAATTGCACAAAAGACAGCTGGGATTAAGAACTTGAGTTCTTCAAAGGCTCCAGACAGACCACCTTCCAAGCATCTCCCCTTCTCCCTGAAGAAAGGCAGGGCAATTCCTCAGAATTATTTTATCTAATTATCAACTTATTTTCTGGACTTATGGCACTTGTTTTCAAACCATTCCCGGCCCATGAATTCTGTAACACAAAAATGCTTATTTGATGAATAATCAATGTAATGGAACATAATGAAAAACATACAATGTACACTTTGTTCACAAAAATAACAATAACGAAACATAATGTAAAAAACATACAATGTACATTTTGTTCACATCCTTTTCACATACAGGAGAGACGGCTTGTCTCCAGCATCACAAACACTTGCTAACCTAAGAGACTTTTCCCACATTTTCAAAACCTCAAATAAGCCAAGTGGAATATCCTATAGTAACTGCCAGAGGGATGTGAAGAACCAGAATGATTCTAGGCCGTTTCTGGACATTGATGTACTAACCCTTAAGAAAGCCAGACTTCAGCCTTTATTTAAATAATGAAATAGGACTGTGATCCCTGAATTACAAAGAAAAGCCTCCCACAATGGAACATTTTTTAGTTACAAAGGCTGGTCCAGACAGACACTATTAATTCGCTACAATGTATACGTTTTGTGGAAGTAATGAAGAGACAACAGTTAAGTCTTTGTCATTAGTTTGATTTCCTGAATTACCACAGATTAGCAATACCAAAATCATTCCCTCTGCCTGAATTCTGGACACAACTACACCCTGCAACTCTTCTGTCTGCACTGTGACAGTCAGCTAAAAATATACTTACTTTCTGTCAGTGGGATGGAGATGATGACACCGTTTCCTGTCCCCACCCACAAACGATTGCAAGACACCATAAGAGCTGTGATCCTCACAAAAGAGAAGCCCAGTTTTCCAGTACCTGTACAGTGGGTGGGAAAAATTTTTATTGAGAAACTAGAACAGATGATGTCTTAAGTTCCAAATCCCTTAGAATGGCTAGATTAATACAAGACAGAAGAAAGTGACCAGAGCTAGTTGGATGTTTCCTGAAGGTGCACACCACAGCAAACTTTCATTGGGCTTTATCACCTGTCTGATAACTCACTGTTAATGGAAAAAGAAAATTCTACAAGTAGCTGACATTACATGATCATTCAGAAAGAAAATACTGTAAATCAAGAGGTAGGACACAAGATTTAATTAAGGAGCTGCCAAACCAAACCAAACCCAAAACAAACCAAAAAATAACAAAAACAGTTTGCCAGATTGGAAAACCCAAGGTCCTTTGTTTTTATAAGCCGAAAGAGTTCTACTTTGCCTTAAATTTATTTGCATAGATAAGAACAATCTTTAACAGAATTTACACTCTTTCCTTATTTACACATTTTGATTCTAGAGCAGTTCTGAAATTTTAGGGTATCACAGGCATGTAATTTAGGGAGAACAGATGCACTTTTTTTATCTGAAGGGAATTTTTACAACTGATTTTATTTTCTGAGACTTGAAAGGAAAATTCTTAAACAGATAATCATACATTTAAGACAAATAGCATTTACTTACTCACAAGTTCTATTTACAAGAACTGAGAATATGATCACAAACAGTGTTAGAAGCCTTAACTACTACCATTCAGTCTAAGCTAGAGATCTTTAACCTATGGTCAAAATATATTCCTGAAATTGGGGGGCCTGGGTGGCTCAGTTGGTTAAGCGCCAGACTCCTGGTTTCGTCTAAGGTCATGATCTTGCAGTCCTGGGATCGAGCCCCCCACTGGGCTTTGTGCTCAGTGTAGAGTCTGCATTAGATTCTCTTTCTCCCTCCTCATCTAACCATCCCCGCTTGTGCATGCTCTCTCTCTCTCTCTCTCTAAAATAAATAAAATCTTTAAAGAAAAGTATATTCCTAAAATTAGTTTGCATTTATGACCTTCCTAATACTCAGAGTGCTAGATTAGGGACTAAGGATATAGGATGGAACAAGCCAGAGATGGTTCCCACTCTTTGTGGGCCTTCTGGTCTTTGGGGCAAGAAAGACAACAAACTAGAATCAATTATTATTGATGCAACCACAATAATAAGCCCATGAAGAGAAAGCACGAGAGGACCTTTATCATATTGGGAAATCAGGCAAGGTCTGTTCTCCAGGTGACATTAAGTTTCAGCCTGAAAGCCAAGTAAAAAGGGACCAAGAACTTCTCTGGCAGAGGATATAACACATATGAGGAGCCTGAAGTGGGAAGGAACCTGGTGAGCTCAGGTCAGTATGAGCAGACCAGAGTGAGTGAGAAGAGTGGTCCAGGTCCCTGGACCAGTTCTTCTGGTGTTGTCACAAAATGTCACCTCACCTAAGGTGGCTGGTGTTACGTAAGTATGTCACGGTGGTATTGGCACACTGGTTACTATGCAGCGAACAAACTGCAGTGGAAACACAGAGACCGGTTAAGAGCTTCACGGTTATCTAGCGGGGTAAGGATGGTGGTCTGGCCTACAGGGATAATGGTAGAGATAAAGAAGTAACTGATTTAAGATATTTTTGGAGACAGACTTGACAGCTCCCAGTGATGGATTAGGTGTGGGGAATAAGAGAGGAGTCAAAAATGATCCCAAATTTCTGTCAAGAGCCACAGGGTACACGGAGCATCTGCCTGACACTTTGAGTGATAAGAGCTCACCAGTCCTGAGGCAACTTATTCATTCGTTCTACCTAGCATTTGAGACCATTTAAAAAGAAAACATTTTATTCAACTGACATAGATAGAATGCTTTGGAAGCTTACCTAACATTTTGCTTACATAAGGCTCAATGTCCACATCCTGTAGGTGCTGGTAAGTGTGTGCATGATAGAGACGAAGTGTGGAATCCAAACGAATGGAGACCCACACACCGTCACCCACCCACGCAAGCTGCCGCACCTGGCTCTCTTTCCTGGGGTGCGCGTCAAACGATTTCTAGGAAAGATTGTTCAATCACAATGTTATTTTGATTAAACAGGAGTTCATGTTTAAAAACTGTGCTAATTTGCGCAGCAATCTGGCAGACCATGTATTAGAAGAGGCACGTAGATACTACTTACTAAATAGGATGACTCTGACATACACAAATGCTTTTATCCCAGACTGCAGAACAAAACGCAGAACAAACAGCTTCAGGATGCTAGACTTGGGCACTGTGCAGGGTATCAACTTACCAAAGTAACACTGGCATATCCAGACTCTGTAAGAGTGTTCAACAAAAAGCCTGAATTTGATCTCAGGATTTTGTATTGCTGCAGAGCAATGAATGAAGTAAAAGCCTATTTAAAATTAAACAAAAAGGAGGGGTTCCTGGGTGGCTCAGTAGGTTAAAGCCTCTGCCTCCAGCTCAGGTCATGATCCCAGGGTCCTGGGATCAAGCCCCGCATCAGGCTCTCTGCTCAGCAGGGAGCCTGCTTCCTCCTCTCTCTCTCTGCCTGCCTCTCCACCTACTTGTGATCTCTTGTCTGTCAAATAAATAAATTAAATCTTTAAAAATAAAATAAAAAAAATTAAATTAAACAAAAAGGAACCTATACTGCTCTGTGTGTGTATATCTGCATGCAGGAACTAGATTTGGAAAAAGGGATAAGGACTTTTACCTTAAATTTTTCCTGCCCTTTTTCTTTAACAATTAGAATGAATTTGTATATTGCGGCAAAACTTTTAAGAGAGCAATGCTAGGAGGTTTTTATTTTTAAAACAAGTGGCCAATTGCAATCTTATTTCTCAGTCTCTGACACAGGTATGAATTTTCCTGGATCCACATGGAGTGGCAGAGACAGGGGAAACCTCCTCCCACAAAACCCACACATAAGTACACATATCAAGAACCAAGAATCCAAAAAATACACGTGTTACATTATGGATATTCAGACACACATTTAAAACATTCATGTGTGAATCCTCCTTCCTTACAAAAAACAAAAAATAAACAAACAAAAAAAGCCATTTCCCACCATAGTCAAAAGTGGCAAGAGAGGTGAAGTAACACAGAAAGCTGTCATCCAGGGGCACCTGGGTGGCTCAGTTGGTTAAGCGGCTGCCTTCAGCTCAGGTCACGATCCCAGGATCTTGGGGATGGAATCCCACACTGGGCTCCCTGCTCAGCGGGGAATCTGCTTCTTTCTCTCCCTCTGCTCCTCCCCCCAGCTATCTCTCTCTCTCCAAAAAAATAAAATTTAAAAATCTTAAAAAAAAAAAGCTGTCATCCAATCCATCACTGATATGCCCTTTAGACTCAGAAAACGGTTTCTAAAGAAGTTAAATATAACTATAGTCTTCAGAAAAGGCAAATTCAGTAACAAAAGCACGCATAGGTTAACTCACCTCTATTTTCATAGCCTTCGGCTGAACCACATAGACTTTGTTCCTATAGCCACACCAGACTTTGTCATGTACCACAGCCATACACCGGACGGAATGGTGAGGCCGCCCGAGGTCTAACAGGTGATAGTTGGACAAATCCCACTGCCCATCTTTAAAATAAGAAGTAAAATTATTAGTTAATGCATATCACCTTTCACTCAATTTTAACATAAGAAACATTGTATTTGGGTGCATTAATACAATTATAGGTGATCACTGCAAAATACCGCATAGTTTATCTTTTCTTTGCGGAGACTGAATTCTCTCCTTCTGTCTACTTACTGCACAGTTGGGGAAGATGTCTAATGAGCCATCCATGGCCTGGACACTCACTCGCTGTGATGTGATAAATCAGATACCAATTATCCGTTTGTAGTAACAGTTTAAGAATCAGAATGGATTTAGTATTATTTTCTGGATAATCTTTCTCCCACTTGCATTTTGATTTATATTGTAAATGTTAAGGACAACACATTGCTAATAATACTAACACTTCAGGAATTACACACCCAATAACCTCTGATGGCAGAAATACAAATGGGAATCGGCCACTGAAAGCTTGCTTTTGTAGAGTCGGCTTGAACAATTTCAGTGAAAGAAAACGTACTGCCTCACAAAGCGGCCGTTCCATTTTCCAAAAGCTGTCACTGAAAAATACTCCCCACACCTAACTAGTTGACCCTAGAACGTCATCGCCCCTTGGTCTGCAGCTTTGCGCAATGGGCACAGAAAAACTCAGTCCTACTTCGTACTGCCCTATGTTTTCTCCTCTCAAAACGAAGCACTCTTGGGATGTGCTCTGTATGTATTACGGTTTGCAGACCCTTCATCCTAACTCCACTTTATCTGTTTGTTTAGCATGCGGTCAGTCCACCGCAGCGGAGCAGGTGATCACCAGTCCTGTTCTGGACACAGGGTTCTAGGAGGCTGAAGGTGTTCAGTAACTTGTATTAAGTTTGGGGTCGACCTTCAGGTACTTCTCATTCTTCAGACATGTTGCCCCCTTTTTACTCTTCTGAACCCCAATGCAGAACTTTACATTTATACTTATTATGTCTTTTGTCTGTTCTTCAATATAACTTTGGGTTCAGCTTGCCAAAACATTTATTTATTTATTTTCAAATAAATTATAAAAATATATAAATTATTTTTAAAAGATTTTATTTATTTATTTGACAGGCAGAATTACAAGTAGGCAGAGAGGCAGGCAGAGACAGAGGAGGAAGCAGGCTCCCCGCTGAGCAGAGAGCCCCATGCGGGGCTTGATTCCAGGACCCTGGGATCATGACCTGAGCCTAAGGCAGAGGCTTTAACCCACTGCGCCACCCAGGCGCCCCCCAAAACATTTATTACCACGTTTTTCCTAGGCTTTTGTACTTATTAGCTGACTGACCACGAAGGGACTGAAAACCTGTGCCTCCAGTTTCTTCATCTATAAAATGAGGATGACAACAGAACCTTCTTCGTAAGTTGTTGTGAGGATTAAACTCAGAGTCTACAAAGGGTCTAAACAAGGAAAAAGAGAGCCCCCCAACTCTGATGATATCAAGTCATTAAGCAGCAATCTCTAGGTACCAGTTAGTTACCAAGACACCTAGTCATCATCTACTCTTTATCTTTCCAAGCCCAAAGACATATGAGACTTGGGGAAAAGCCTTGCTAAAAATCCAAATTTAGGGGCGCCTGGGTGGCTCAGTGGGTTGGGGCCGCTGCCTTCGGCTCAGGTCATGATCCCAGGGTCCTGGGATCGAGTCCCACATCGGGCTTTCTGCTCAGCATGGAGCCTGCTTTCTCCTCTCTCTCTCTGCCTGCCTCTCTGCCTACTTGTGATCTCTCTCTGTCAAATAAATAAAATTAAAAAAAAAAAAATCCAAATTTAGTGTGTCTCTGCTTATGAAATATTTTTCTGCTCTAGCAATCTAGCAGGTAGGAAATGAATGATCATTTTTGGCTGATACCTGTACCAAGGAGTTAGGAAGTGTCATATGCTCACTTCTCTAGTTCCCTTTTAACTCAAGGCAGGTTTTTGGACCTTGACCACCCCTCCCATCTGCAGATGACAAATATACTGGTTTTAAAGAGGAAGAATAAAAATAATAGGACACGAAAATGACTAAACCATATCCAATTAGAAACTTAAAAAAAATTTTTTTCCAAATATAAGTGGATGCAAATTATTGGGTTAAAGCCTCTGCCTTCGGCTCAAGTCATGATCTCAGAGTCCTGGGACCAAGCCCCACATTGGGCTCTCTGCCTGCCTCTCCGCCTACTATCTGTCAAATAAATAAATAAAATCTTTAAAAAAAATACTGAACAACAAAAATGCCAACCTTCCCTCTCATTAAGTGTCTCCTAACTGAAGAAGTATATGAACGAGAAACAAGTGCCCCCATCTCACATTATGCCAGAGCAACCTGAAATAATAAACACGTGCACTCACTATCTACTGAAGTCATATACTGTTAGTGTTCAGTTTAAACCTTTATTCTCTCTCTCTCTTTTTTTTTTTTTTTAGAATTTATTTATTTGAGAGAGAGAACATGAGAGGGGAGAAGGTCAGAAGGAAAAGCAGACTCCCCGTGGAGCTGGGAGCCCAATATGGGACTCGATCCTGGGACGCCGGGATTAGCACCTGAGCCGAAGGCAGTTGCTTAACCAACGGAGCCACCCAGGCGCCCTAAACCTTTATTTCTTCTCTTATTAGGTATCATTTCTTTAAAACACAGTCCAATCTGCTAGAAAATGCTTTTGCAAAGCAACAAATTGGGCACATCATATATTCATAACAACTCACCAACTCCTCTGTGAAAGATTGCAAGGGTGCCATCAGCCAGGGCCACTAACACAATTCCTTTCACGTGTCTGCAAACAGGAAAAGGGATTTCAGGACTCTGCATGTGGGAATGCGGGAGGGACCACATGCTACTGAACTAGTTCAGAGGCCTTCAGAGGGCCAATCCATGATATTCCAGATATACCAGAACCTAAAGAATACTTTTATTTTTTTTAAGTCATCTCTACGCCCAGTGTGGGGCTCAAAGTCACGACCCCAAGATGAGGAGTCACATACTCTATGCTGACCCAGCACGGCGCCCCGGAACACACTCTCCTTGAGAAAGTCTTGCTATGAAAATGTCAGCTGAACTAAACAGCCTGTGCGGTGGACTTTCTTATTTCACTTTCCGGCCCCAAGCTGCTCTTGTCACAGAAGGGCCACAGACCCGAGACAGGTGCCTTAAGTGGAACTAACAGTCGGCTCTGTGGACTTTGGAGTTTTTGATAGCGACATACAGGAAAGGACTAGTGAATCAATGCCCCAGTCCACAACTCACTAATTCTAAAGAGTACCCTCAAACAAACAAATTAACAGGTATTCATTGGTTCTCTCCCCAGAGTACTATAGAACTCACCTGACAAGTTGGTGAGGAATCAACCTGACAAGTTTGACTTAAAGCTCTATATAGGAATTATATTACTTTGTATTAAGTTAGAGTTTTAATCTCATTCAGCTTCTCTGATTCCACAAGTGGGGAAGAAAAATCTGGATACTGACTTAATCATGAAGCACGTGTTAGCTTTAACAGTCTTAAAAAAGATAGCTTATGCCAAAATACATATTTTTGAAAGGAATAATTTCTAAAACAAAACTTACACAATACTGAGAATCGAATCTTTAAGTTTAATAGAATGGAGACATTTCCTCCACTGGGCTACAGATGAATGCACATACAAACTGCAAGAACAAAATCAAGACTGGTAAGGCACAGAGAACAGCAAGTTGTTGCTTACACCTAATAATGACCACAACGTTCCCTTAGGAAGTAAGAAGAGTAACACAAAAATCTTAGGAAATAACAACGAGAGTCTAACGCAAAGAAATAAGTTGCTTACGCAAAAGGAAACACAGAAGAGTGAAAAGTCAGAACTAGAATAATGCATGGTCAGTTAGTTTCAGGTTCCCACAGACTTCAGAATCCTTGGCTAAATCTGTTTTTAAAAATACTTTTAAAAGTAGCCTTCTACTACACCAAACTATAACTTTCTGATGACACACTAGCTTACATCAGAGTGGCAAGCCATGGCCCGCAGGCCAAATCGGTCTCCATATAGTGTGCGAGATAAAAGTGATCTTCACATTTTTAAATGGCTGGGAAAAACCAAGAGTATCTGTTGATGTCTGAGGCTTTCAGCATTCACACAGCGTTCCAGGAGCCCAGCTGCGCTCCGCTACGTGCGTGCTGCCCGCACAGTGGCTGTCTGCGCCAGCACGCCAGAGCTGAGAAGCTGCGAGAGCTCATATGGCCACAGAGCCCCACACATTTCTTATCTGATGCTTCAGAGAAAAAGCTGGTTGACCCTCCACTCTGCAGTATTAAGACTCCTAAGGAAAAAATGAACCCGTGACCTTACTTAACCTATGCAGAAGCACAGTTTTTGGAGACTCCTCATCGTACTAGAATGTGAACAAACCACATAATGTTCGTCATCATCTCCTAGGCTTTCAGATTGGGATCTGTCTGGTCTCCCTAGTGTGTTTTGCAGTTACATTCAGAATGAACTGGGCCTTCTCGCAGCCAAACAGATTAATCGATGGTATTTCCTGAATACATTCTAGCCTATATAAGCATTCTGTGCACCCGTAATTCTGTCTCTGGGCTGTTCAGGATCTTCTATTTCTGGATCACCCAGACTTTCAAGTTTTATTTACCTCTTCTTCCAAGAATATTACATAAAGGGAATATTCTGTGACAAAGAACTATATGATTTAGCACTCATAAACAATGCAAGTCCAGTTTATGAGGTAATTAGAATATCATCTCAAAATGTGTAAGTACATGAAGTTCTCTGCTTTAATACGCACTTTTTGTTGTATGCCTATGCACCACATTTTACTTATTTATCTTCTGATTCCAAAAGCTAATATTGAGAGTTGGCACCTACCACCCATTCTGAGCTCCAAGCCACATAGTTGGTAAAAGGCTACTCATCTTCTGAGCTTCTTCTCTCACCAGGTCTTGTTCACTTGGCAATACTGATAACTGATCTTTATACGCATCCGAGTCATTACTAGCAAGGTGGGGAAAAGGAAAGCATCTGAGTATGCTTAGCTACAGTTTTCAAGGACTGAACATTTCAACATTTTAGTTTATTTTTAGTTTAACAGCTTGAAAAAAAAAATCAAACACCAGCATTCCAGAAAAGCCAAATTTAAATGCTTATCATAAATATCTCAACAGCTGTACCAGAAGTAACATTAACATACTAAAGAGAACCAAGGTGCAGACAAGGGAGTTAAGACATCGTAATACAGCAGTTAACATCCAGACTTATAATTACGGTTCTCCCTTAGGGTTATTTTGAATTTTTTAACTTCTTTTCTTAGGGAAAAGAAGAGGAAGGCATGGTTTGTTATAAGACAAAACACACACACACACACACACACACACACATGAGAATGAGTATAAAGAATTTTCTAGGGGCGCCTGGGTGGTTCAGTAGGATAAGAGTCTACCTTTGCCTTAGGTCATGCCCCAAGCCCTGCATCAGCCTCCCTGCTCAGTGGGGAGTCCTCCTCTCCCTCAGCTCATGCTCTCTTTTGCTCTCTCTCTTAAATAAAATATTTAAAATTTTTTTTTTTCTAAAATAAATTATTATGCTAAAACACACTCATATTCTCTCCTAAGACCTTCTTTTTTTGGATTGTCAGAACACTTTTAGAAAAAGGTAAGTGGGCTATCAAATTCAAGAGAGAAAAACTTGTTATTCCTAAAAAGAGGACTTTTGGAGGGGGGAATTCTTTTTATTATTTGACAGACAGAGACAGAGAGAGAGAGAGCGAGCAAGCGCATAAGCAGGGGGAGTTGCAAACAGAGGAAGAAGGAGAAGCAGGCTCCCCGCTGAGCAGGGAGTCTGACTTGGGACCCTGGGATCATGATCTGAGCTGAAGGCAGACACTTAACCAACTTGAGCCACCCAGGCACACGAGATGACTTTATTCTTATATTAACAAATGTTAATAGACACTTACTGCTCTATAAACAAGAGGAGGAATATTAAATTAAAAAAAGAATCACATTTAGACAGATCCCTATCAGCTTGCTATAAAGGCCTAAGAAGGCAGAAAATAATGAATTCATTAAATGGGCCTAGATTTCCTATTGCTTTAAAGGAAGAGCTATTTGCCAGAAAACAAAATTTTAAAAAGTCATCCAAACCCACATGGGAAATCTAGACTACGAATTTTACAGCTAACTGGGGTTGGAGTGAAAGGAGGGCTGGGGAGGAAAATGGCACAGTTACGGTTTGAATAGGAATGAAAAAACAAATCATATCAGAGGAGAAAATGACCAGGAAGATTTTGACTATTGCACCTATAGGCAAGGGTTTCTTTGTGTGTTTTTTTTTCACCTTGTTTTGTTTTTTAAGTTAGAAGGAATAGAGAACGTGAGGGGAGGGGAGGAGAATCCAGAGCAGATGCAGTGGAAGGAGAGATGGAGACCTAGTGCGAATACTGTGGCTGCTTGAGAGGATTTTGTTCCTTTCATGTGAGCACTTTCCTGGTTTCCTAAGTTGCTGACCCATCTGCATACCTTGACTGATACACCGGTGAGAGGTCTTCCGGGATTTGAACTCCCAGAGGATCTGTGAAGACGTGTTCCGTGTACACGCCGGGCTGGGAGATGTCCACGGTGTCTTCAGTTGACCCTGCATTGCCTTCTGTGGCTTCCGTTGCTTCTTCTGCTGTTGGAACGTTTTCATCAACCTCACTATTTTCAGCTTCCTTTTCTACAAAATAAATAAAACATGCTAACTATTCTGAGTTTGAGCTTCTCCCCACACAAACCACCGCTACAGAATTCCACTCCACCTACCCCATCCTCCTCCACCCTATGCCATGAAATACAGAATTCTTGGGTTTGTTTTTGCTTTTGTTTTTAAAGATTTCACTCATTTGACAGAGAGAGACAGCGAGAGAGGGAACACAAGCAGGGGGAGTGGGAGAGGGAGAAGCAGGCCTCCTGACGAGCAGGGAGCCCAACGTGGGGCTTGATCCCAGGACCCTGGGATCATGACCCGAGCCGAAGGCAGATGCCTAACAACTGAGCCACCCGGGCGCCCCGAAACACAGAATTCTTGTTTTAATAGGCATTACAACAGTATTACAGTGTCTTCTTTTGAGCTTTTCGCCCTCATTACTTGAAGATCTAAATCGAGTAGAAGTCTGTAATGAGGCCTCTGGGATAGGCTCTGACTCCATACTGATGACACGTAAGAGGAGAGCGATACCTGGTGGTTTTTCCATCACTGGAGAAGCACCGTTGGTACTAGGGGAAGTGGCAGCTGCTGTCACACCTTCTGCAGAACAACCAACCACTGTGATGCCCCCCAACAGGCTGTCCGTCTCTGCTGAGCTATTGCTGGTCATGCTGCCACATAAAGACGCTTTGTCTACCTGTCCAGATTCTGAAAGCTCTTCTCCTGCAGGGTAGTCTGTTTCTCTTGCTCCTGAAAAACAAGATAAACCTTTTTCTAATAGCTAAGGAAGTAAGGTTTGAAATAAGAGCGTGCAGATGGGACAAACAACTACTAAAATATACCGCCAGCATGGTAACTTTAGATTTTACTTAAATTAACCTTCACAAAATGAGAAAGCAACTTCAAAAATTAAGATAATACTTCTATTACTGCAAGCATAACTAAACATGAAAATGTCAGAAGTGATACTTCTGTTCTTAATGAGTTCCTCAGCAGCCACCTAATGAGGTTAAAAACAAGGAAATCTAATATCTGACGAGTCAGTAAAAATAATTTTTTTTTAATTATCAATGCTATTTGCAATATGGACTTCCACCACTATTAAAAGCTCATTGCCCTAGGGGTACACAGTGTCTTAAAATATTAGTAATACATTGAAAAACTGAGCATTTACCATATAAAGATAAATTTCTTCAGTTTCCTTTATTCAGAAGGCTGTTCTTATTCATAGCACATTAAAATATTTTGTTGCAGTAAAATATACATACGTAACATCAAACTTGCCATTTCAACATGTTTAAGTGTACAACTCACTGGCATTATTTATTTACACAATGCCATGCAACCACAACTATCTATGTCTGAAATTTTTCCAGCACACCTTGTAGAAAATGTGTACCCATTAACCCTGTTCCCCGAGCCTCCCCCGCCTCTATTCCTATTAATCTCTAATCTACCTCTGTCTTCATGAATCTGCCTCGTCTAGATAGCTCATATAAATGGAATCGTACAACATCTGCCCTTGTGTGTCTGGGTTACTTTGCTTAGCATGCTTCCCAAATTAATCTATATTGTAGTATGTAACAGAATTACGTTCCTTCTTATGACTAAATAATATTCCATTGTGTAGACATATCGTGTGCACCCATTTTAACCCACTGAGCCACCCAGGCGCCCCTTGTGTGCACCCATTTTAAACCAATGTTTTAACGTTATGTAATATTCAATCCCAACTTCAGAAGCCTTCTCTTTCTCATCAATCTAAATAGACCCTTGCTCTTTGTCCACCAGGCATCTTCTCATGTTATCATTGTTTTATTCTCTTCGTAATATTTGAAAATCTTATTTAGTCACTTATTTCCAGTCTATTTTTGGTCCTCCCCAGCTAGAACATAAACTCCATGAGAGCAGTGCATAACTGTACCTCCAGCAAACAAGTCAGTTCCTGTCAGTAAAAAGGTATAGATGGTAGGAAGAGAGGGACATGGCTTCCTCTTACCTGGTACACTTGCTATACACAGAACATGAGAGTTGCAAACAGTGAAACTGTCTAGGATGTTGCCTGGTTGAATAGCATCAATAATGATAACTTTTGTAGCTGAATGAGTGCTGGTACAGATCCAGACTAGACTGGATAATTCTTCTTGATTTTTTAACTCCTTCTGCTGTTCCTATGTATACAGAGTAAGAAAATGAATGTTTAAAATGATATGTATGTGTACATATTCATACAGTTGTGCTATAACAGTAAAGGGTAATACTGTTTTGCGTTTGTTTTCAGATTATTTGAAAAGGCTAAAGATACAAGCACCTTTCAATATTAAATAATAGAGTAAAAAATAGCAGTTAAAGCTGGTTAATGATAAAAATGTTCTGTATCTTGATTTTGACGGTTCTTAAGTGGGTATATGCATTTGTCAAAACTCTTCAAACTGTTCCCATTTCAAGTGTATATACCTTATCATATGTAAAATACACCTCAGTAAAATGGACCTAAAAGAGAGCGTAAGGAACCTGCATAATAATCTCCGTTAGAAGCTGGACCAGAAGTAAGTTTTGAACCAAAAAGCTACAACCAGGAGGTCAAATGTTAGTGCATACACTTACCTTAAGTTCCTGGTCTAACTTGTCTAAGCTACTCTGGGATGCACTTCGCTGTTTACTGCCTTCTGTATCCAAACCAGCAACATCCTTGTAAAATACACTTGCTCCAACAACAGAACCACCATCTCTGGTCTTCCCACCTGATAAATTGACTCCAACAGCACACCACAGCTTTTTGGGTTTGAAAAAAGGCAGGGGGATAAGTAAGTCATTTTCGTTCTAAAAACGTTTAGAACTTTTCACATTTCTTTAAAAATCTATTGATTATGACTATAGGTCTTTTTGTTGTTGTTGTTGTTCCTTTTTTTCAAGTAAACTCTCCCCAGTGTGGACCTCAAACTCAAGACCCTGAAATTAAGAGGTGCACGTTCTACTGAGTCAGACAGGCGCCCCATGAATACAGGTCTTTAATATTCAAAGTATCCCAGTTTTATAAAATAAATTTATAAAATAAACAAATAAGTTTATAAAATAAATTTATAAAATGAACAATAACCTCACCCACAAAAGCAGAATTTAAACTTTTCTGGTTTTAGAAAGAAAATCCATCCAGAGTTTAAGAAATATTTCCTTTAACTTCAAAATTAATTTACCTTCATTGATGTATCTTTCTCATCTAGAGGTCTGAGATATACAGGCACAGGTAGATTTTTCATCTTATTTTCCCCTTGGCCATTGGTCACCTAATAATCAGGGGAGGAGAGAGAAAGACACATTGGTAAGTCTCATCAAAAGTGAACTCGCAGAACCACTGAGCCATGGGCAAGCAATGCTGGTACATCCTTCCTCTTTGAAACCATGTCCAAGTTAATTCTGTTATTCTTATTTGAAAAAAAAGCAGAAAGTCAAGTGGCAATTAGAAAAAGAAACAAGATACTATGGGAGCTCAGAAAAGATACACTACTTCATGTACATGTTAGTATGTTTATGCGTGTATGTATACTCATGTATGAGTCTTTCAGGGAAAGTGAGTATCGAAGTAGACAAGTAAAGCTCCTGTAAACATGAACTGAGGTTTAAGTCAACAGTTTGAAAGGTTACATGACAATGGCTTCTTAAAACTTCTAAAAAACAAAGGTTTTTCTGAGCACCTGGGTGGCTCAGTCAGTTAAGAGGCTGACTCTGAATTTCGGCTCAGGTCATGATCTCAGGGTCCTGGGATCGAGCCCGCATCGATCTCCCTCTCCCTTTGCCCCTCTCCCCTGCTCACCCTGCGCGTGCTCTCCCTCTCTCTCTCCTTCCCTCTCTCTCACTCTGAAATAAATAAATAAATCTAAAAATATATATATATTTTGAAGATTTTATTTATTTGACACAGAGAGAGAGATCACAAGTAGGCAGAGAAGCAGGCAGAGAGAGAGAGAGAGAAGCAGGCTCCCTGCCAAGCAGAGAGCCTGATGTGGGGCTCAACCCTGAGATCATGACCTGGACCGAAGGCAGAGGCTTAACCCGCTGAGCCACCCAGGTGTCCCTAAAAAAGATATTTTTTTAAAAAATAAAATCTTCAATGAAAATACAGCAAGATACACATGCAACTCAATAGCAAAAACAAAACAAATGGATTAAAAAATGGGCAAATCTGAATATTTTTCCAAAGAAGATACAGACTGCCAACAGGTACACGTAAAGATGCTCAACATCACTAATCATTATGGAAATGAGAATCAAAACCACAATGAGGTATCATCTCACACCTGTCAGAATTGCTATTATCGGGGCGCCTGGGTGGCTCAGCGGGTTAAAGCCTCTGCCTTCAGCTCAGGTCATGATCCCAGGGTCCTGGGATCGAGCCCCGCATCGGGCTCTCTGCTTGACTGGGAGCCTGCTTCCTCCTCTCTCTCTCTCTGCCTGCCTCTCTGCCTACCTGTAATCTCTATCTGTCAAATAAATAAATCTTTAAGAAAAAAAAAAAAAAAGAATTGCTATTATCAAAAAGACAAGAAGGCAAGGATGTGGAGAAAAGCAAACGCTATGTACTCATAGTGGGAATGTAAACTGGAACAGCCATTACGGAAAACAGTACGGAGGCTCCTAATAAATAAAAACAGGGGCGCCTGGCTCATTTAGTTGGTAGAGCATGCGAATCTTGATCTTGGGGTCGTGAGTTCAAGCCCCATACTGGGCACAGAGATGACTTTAAAAAAAAAAAATTAAGAATAGAACTACCATACAATCCAGCAATTCCACTTCTGAGTATTTATCTGGAGAAAACAAAAACATTAACTTGAAAAAATATATGCACCTCCATGTTCACTGTTAGCATTACGTACAGTAGCCAAGACATGGAAATAACTTAAGTGCCCATCAATAAATGAATGTGTAAGGGAAATGTGGTTTATAAATATGAAGGGATATTATTTAGGCATAAAAAAGAACAGTAGTTTTCCATCTGTGACAACATGGATGGAACTTGAGGGCATTATGCTAAGGGAGGTAAATTCAGACACAGAAAAACAAATACTGTATGATCTCACTTCTGTGTGGAATCTTAAACAAACAAACATACAAAGCTCATAAACACAGAGAATAAATTGGCGGCTGCTAGAGGCAGGGGTGAGAGACAGGTGAAGTGCTTCATAAAGGAGGTCAAAGGTACAAACTTCCAAAATCAGTCCTCGGGATGTAACGTACGGCACAGCAACTGTAACTAGTAATACTGTACTGCACAATTAAAGCTGCTAGGAGAGGTTAAAGTTCTCACTACAAGGAAAAAAATCTGTAACCATGTTTGCTGATGATGTTAACTACAGTTACTGTGGTGATGATTTCACAATACATAAAAATATCGAATCATTATGTTGTGTACCTGAAACTAATATAATGCTGTATGTCAATTATCCCACAAAACAAAACAACAAAAAACCAACAGATTACCTCAAGTCCATGCACTTGGTAAACCTCCTGTTGACCCCCTGCCTCCTCACAGACTCGGGCATTTCTTTTGAGTTCTGAGGCTCCAGAAAACAGCCCGAGAACCACTACCATCAACCCTTCTGCAAGTGTGTGCCAAGTCCATGAACTTCAAGTGAGCAGGTTTGAGACAGGTATTTAAATTCCTTCATGCCCAGACATACTCCTCTCCCCTAGCACTTCCCACTAGATGCTCATACCATGTTCACACCTTACCTGTTTGTACTTCTGAGGCAGACTCCAGCCAAAAGCCTGCACTCTACCATCTTCCTTCTGAACATGGGCCTTTACCTGCCGATACTGTTCTCTCTTCTGTTCTCTGCGCGAGGCTAAACTAGCTTCAGTTCTAAAATGCAAAGAAATTTCCCTTTTTAATTAATTAAGGGAATATAACAACAGCAAATCTCCCCTTTCCTGCTGAGACAGCAAAAACGACAACAAAAAAATAACAAAATTTCAGTTAAGATTACTTCAGAGATCTGCCTTTCTAAGAAGTGTTATCCTAAAGCCGGCCTTTTAAAGTTGTGCAGTGGGTACAGCGGTCAAACTTTAACAGACTGGCAAGCAGCTTACTTTATTATGTTGAATCATCAGCCATCCAATTTCTATTAGGTTTCAGATTTTGGCCACATGAAAGGGAAAAATTCTTAAATATTTTTAGTTCCTCTCCTTTCTTTGTTCATTCAGCAAATATTTACTGAGAATTTTCTCATGCCAGGGAATGTGCTAGAAGTGACTAAAGATCAATAAATCCATATATTCTTAGGAAGATAATAAAGGTTAATTTCTGGACACCACTGCTTTGTTTCAGAAGACGGAAACACAAACTAACTTGCTGTATATGTCTTAGTTAACGAATCTGTGTGTCAGGCACTTTACAAACTTTAATTAACCCTAGTGCCTCTGAGACAGGTTATCATACTCAATTTACAGCCAGAGAAACTGGGGCGAGAGGTTAGTTTGTCCAAGTTCATGTTCACCTAATGAGCAGCAGAGTCAGGAGGGAAAATCAACTTCTGGCACCAAAGGAAATATTCAAACATTTAGGATAAAGGCTTATATAGGCCTTTAACATTTTGCTAATATTTATCAGTGTTATTGAGCAGCAACAAAAAGATATTTTAAAACAACTTCTTCTGTTTATGAAACCTGTGAAATGCAATTTTCATAAAAGATATTGACTACAAGTACTTAAAGGTAGGCAGCCACATTACAGAGATGGCTTCTTTACAGACTTAGGGGCACCTTACCACTGATCTGATAAGGGGCAAGAATGTTCTGAACTATTAACTTATTTGGAGCATAACCACTAGTCTGCAAAATACTTACTCTTCGCTAAGGAAATCAAAGGCTTTGGACTTATCCCCAGGGAGCTGAGATAAGGTGCTGCTTCTTTTCTTGACAGAAGGAGTAACATGAGAGCTGGGTGCATTGTATTTCAAATTAACAGGTGGTTCAGGCTTCTTAGTAGTATTACTTGAGGAGCTGAAAAGTCGGCTGAAACTAAAAAGAAAAAAGTGAGAGAGCAAGAGAGAGCAAGAGAGAGCACCCACTAGAGAGTGTTATTACATGCACTATAAAAAACAATCCATAACTTTCCATAAATTCCAGAGAGCTTTTACAGGGCCGTGAATTAGAAACTGGCAGCAAGATTTTTTGTAGTCATATGCTGCATCCTTAGCAATAACTCAGAGCCAAACTCAGACATCCAGGAAAAAGGAACTATTGCTTAGAATGGCAGATCCTCGCACTTTAATTAGCAATTCATATAATGAAAGGAAGAAACGCTGAAGTACAGGGAACTTCTTGTAATGAAGGAGTAAGATGGGTCCTAGCTCTTACTTGGTAAGCAGTTGTTAAACAGCAAGGTTATAGCTGCATGGTTTGAACAGAAGCTTAGTTTGCCAGTTCTAAAAGTAGTAAGAAAGTACTGGAACACTTACTATCATTTTAACACACATCTTACACATTTTCTCATTAAGCTCAAATTATATATCTACCTTCATATCCATTTAAAAGAATTAACACTTCTATTAATAGCAGATTCACCAAAAAGGGTAAGTTTAAAGTATAGTAAGTGCGCAGTTCTTCCGGCATGAACATAATTCAACTCTGAAACACACAAACACACTCACTACTCAAACCTAGACATTAATTTCTATGCTTTACTTTGCAAAGTTCCTTACAATCACACAACCAGTGAATCCATATAACCTATTTACTGAGGATCCACGTAATTATCACTCTGAATAATTCCCCATAATTTTTATTTAATGTAGCAGAAGATTCTACCAAGTGCATAAGCAACAGGATGCAGCTTACGACAGCATATGTTTGTCCTCAAGAATAGCCTTACCGAGCTGGCATGCTACATATCAAAAAGAAAAAAGTTCAACTTAGCTATATACTCCAAATTTTAAAAAGAAAGGACACAAAATCATTCTCAGAAATATATTTTGACTATAATCTTGTCTCAAAGTGCTCTCTAATGTCTTTATGTGTTTTTGGATACTTACAACTGCCAAATGCTTGACCTTTTTTTTTCCTGCATGGCTGGATTTTCTCTCGATGCACTATATTTAAAAAGAAAAACAAAGAAAGAAAAAAAATGTTTTTATCAGTGAGGTGTTTTAACTTTTTATCTGAAGAACAGGGGACACATCAAAGAATTCAGTCCACTGACCAAGATTGTCATCTGTGCTGTAGACAGCCAACATGCCTGAATGTAAATATTTAAAAAAAAAAAACAAGATTTATTGAAGAGAGGTATCTTCAATAAAGGTATTATCTTCAATAAAAGAGAAAAGGTATACTCCCTTTTGTCAAAATATTGTCTTGTGAATCCTTAGCTTTATATAAAGGTCTCAAACGTGCTCATGCTCCAACTCTCAAAAGATAACCTGTACCTTTACTGTTCTGACGGGTCATTTTTCATAGGACTAATACTTTCCATTACTGCAACGATGACCAGAGAAAGGGATAAATGGATTGATAGGTAGTTCAAGAAAATTTCAGAAAATAAGATGCTCCAAACTAATTTAGTAAGGTAGAAACGACTCTGATCTCATTATCCGGGCTCACTTTTCACATTTTTTTAAAGGACTAAATTGAAAACATCTTTTAATTCAATGGGAAAGTAAAAAAAAAAAAAAAAGACACCACTTTTTTTTTTCACTTGTAGACTACCACATGGCTGCTAGAATCAAAAATAGCAATGAAAAGTGGAGGCTGCTGGGGAGCCTGGGTGCACAGTCGGTTGAGCATCTGACCCTCGGTTTCAGCTCAAGTCGTGATCTCGGTGTTGTGGGATTGAGCCCCATGTTAGGCTCCATGCTGGATGTGGAGTCTGCTTGAGTTTTTTCTTCCTCCCCATCTGTCCCCCATTTGTGCTTCTCTCTCTAAAATAAATCAATCTTAAAAAAGAAAAAAGGGAAGAAAATGGAGCCCCTCTATCTACCTCAATTTTTAAGAAAGATTTAGTTATTTATTTGAGAGATGGTGGGGGGAGAATCTCTAGCAGACTCCCCTGAGCACAGAGCCTGATGACACAGCCCACTCTCATGACCCTGTGATCATGATGTGAGCCGAAGTCGAGAGTCAGAGGCTTAAGTGAATAAGCCACCAAGGCGCCCCATGTCCATTTAAAAAATATTTATTATTTATGTAAAATCCATTAAACATTTGAGTTAAGGACAAGTTTCTTAGTACATTAGCTTCTTGACCAATTAATGAAGATTAGAATACTGATCTCCTTCCTTCTCAGCAGCAATTACAAGTTTAACAAATCATAAATGTGCACAAAGTACTTTCATTCTAGTATGACACCAGTAAAGGACATATAAACTGTTAAATAAATAATGTGATCGCAAAGTAAAAGTTGGAGGTTAAAAAAATGTTCATAGGGGCGCCTGGGTGGCTCAGTGGGTTAAAGCCTCTGCCTTAGGCTCGGGTCGTGATCCCGGGGTCCTGGGATCGAGCCCCACATCGGGCTCTCTGATCAGCGGGGAGCCTGCTCCCTACTCTCTCTCTGCCTCCCTACTCTCTCCGCCTACTTGTGATCTCTCTGTCAAATAAATAAATAAAATCTTTTAAAAAATATTTTTAAAAATGTTCATAAACTTTAAAACAATGTGTCAGTGTATCTGTACTATTATTGGTAAATCTGACATGGGAATCCAAACTCAAAAATATGGGCAAATTTGGGGGCAGCTATTCACAAACATTTCATGAGCTTTTCCTGTTACTGAGAATATGGCCATTAGATGGCAGCATTAGATAAGATCTAAGATCAGATCAGTGAAGCTGTCCATGGAAAGTACATTTTGTATAAACAGCCAGAAAGGGGGTGGGGGTGGGGAATTGGACAAGAGTATTTTACATAAAGACACAAGTAAAAATGACTTAGTTTTCTGGGTGGCATGTGAAATTCGTATCTTTCTCTGGCATTACTGTAAAAGTAGTGTCAGTTTCTTTTTTTTTCTTTTTTTTCTTTTTCAAAGATTTTATTTATTTATTTGACAGACAGAGATCACAAGTAGGCAGAGAGGCAGGCGGAGAGAGAGGAGGAAGCAGGCTCCCCGCTGAGCAGAGAGCAGGATGCGGGGCTCCATCCCAGGACCCCGGGATCATGACCTGATCCCAAGGCAGAGGGGCTCAACCCACTGAGCCACCCAGGCGCCCCAGTAGTGTCAATTTCTATATTCTTTTGAAAAAAGACCATCATTCCTAAGTAATAATAATTACCTTTTAGAGGTCATGGAAATATTTCTCCAAGCACCCTTTACCCAAAAGGCACTCATTTTGATCACACATACTGTCCCTAATTCCTAGTGTTATGTTAGAAAGTATTCCCTAGTAAACAGAGTACGAGGTTTGGATCCTCAAGACTGGACTCCAGTTCTGAGTGAAGGAATATTCAAACCTAGGAAACAATATTAGAAAAGCACCAAGAGGCATGTCTCATACAAACCGAATCATCTCTGTCCATCGAACAGCTTCCTGAAGCTCCATCAATCTCTCCTTATATTGGTTTCTCTCCATTAGAACGCGGGCCATTTCTACTCTAGTAAACCGCTTCCTCTGGGCTGTGGGAATATCACTCTATAACAAAAAGAACACTGCAGATCACTTTGGCAGCCTATATCTGTTTTGGGTGTTATGTTAAACTCAAGCAGAATCAAAGCTTTGAAATGTTTCTTAATTTCTAATCTACTGGATCATTTAATGAAAAACAACCTAATATAAAAATAAAATCAATAGAGGTTTTAGTAATTACTTATGACTGAGAAGAGATAAACAATTTAATTTCTGAATAGAAATACAGATATTTGAACATACTATAAAGGAAATACAAAGAACAGTGTAGATTCTGAACTAAAACCAAGAAAGATGAACAAAGTTAATCTGTTGACATAGATTTAACATGCTTGCCTGGAAATGTTCCTTTAACAACATTATTTTAAGTTGATATTCTTTAACAAATACTAATTATTCAGCAATTTTTTACAAGTTAGTTTTAGTTCCGAAAGGGGTTAATTTATCTCAAACTACCCATCATCTACATATATTGGCTGGGTACCAAGGCACCCAATGGAAATATAAGCTGGAGACAAGTGTATTAACTATAATTCTTCTTAGAGAGAGCGAAGGATGTGAGTATGGTAAGGCTCAAAGAAGTATGCTCAAGTCAGCTTTCTTCTACTGTAATTCCTAAATGCTCTTCTGAGGAGAAAGACTGGTTTAATTATAGGGCTTTTGTTTTGCAAGTGTGAGTAAGAAAGAGACTGAGTTTAGCCCTTGGGGACCTCCTCCTCTGTCCTCCAGCAACAACTTTGCCTCTCCTTTAAAGGAAGTCAAACAACAGAGGATTCAAGGACTCTGAATATTATCAAACATAATGTTGAGTAAAAATAGTGAATCTCTAAGTATGAAATAAAAAACTGAAAATTAAACCATATTTTATAAGGATACATATATGTGTGACATGATAAAATTATTATTTTTCTAGAATTTTAAGTGAGCTCTAGACCCAGCGTGGGGCTTGAACTCACCACGACTCCAAGGTCAAGAGCTGCACGCTTTACCAACTAAGCCAGCCAGGTGCCCCCCCAAAATCCTTTTTTTGAAAGGTAAGAAAATGATAAATACAGGATTGTGGTCTCTTCAAGAGGGGAGGTAGCTTCAATGTTTGATAATGTTCTAGTTCTTAGGTTAAGTGGTGGGTTCATTATGTTAATTTATTTTTTCTCTTTTTCAATATTTTATTTATTTGACAGAGAGAAATCACAACTAGGCAGAGAGGCAGGCAGAGAGAGAGGAGGAAGCAGGCTCCCCACGGAGCAGAGAGCCCGATGTGGGGCTCGATCCCAGGACCCTGGGATCATGACCTGAGCTGAAGGCAGAGGCTTTAACCCACTAAGCCACCCAGGCGCCCCCATTATGTTAATTTATTATGTTCCATAACTTACCTATGTTACGTATATTTTTGGTATGTACCAAGTATTACATATTTTTTTAAAAAAGCAAGATTGCAGGGGCATTAAATAATCATTCTGTGCAGGGCACCCTGTACAGATGCTGTGATGCTAATTATATTGGTAAAAACTCATATTTAGTCTTTTGTATTTACATTATGTTGAAAATAATATAAGCTGACTGCCTATTACTAAAGTTCTAGAATTCATCTTTGTTTAATACTATTAAACAACTTTTATAATCAAGCTTTCATATTTCTAAGTAAAAATTTGAGACAAAACAAACAATAATAAAACCCAAAATACTGCAGCTGGCCCTTGAGCTTGAAAATGCAAACAAGGTCACAGCACAGAGCCACAGAAAAAAAATGAGCACACCACACGTAGCCAGAAAGCTCAGCCTCTAGATACCATGTGGGAGAGTGCGCTGTCCTACTCATAACCACAAAGAGATCTTCTGACTATCTCTCTATAATGCTATATCCAAAGCTTCATTAGTAAGCTTTCTTAAAAACCGAAAAGTATTAAGAAAAAATCTGACATCATAAACCTACATCATCGTCATCTTTTGCTTTTTGCCGTGCATCTTCGGCTTCTGCACGAGCTCTGGTGGGGAAAAAAAAAAAAGAACATGTTATTTGAGTTCCGTTCATCTTTTCAAGGAATGAAAGAGTGGGTCAAAAATTTTAATTGACACGAAATGATTATTCTCTTTCCAGAGTATTTCATTTCCTTCACCTAGGGGAACATTAGTGTGGCACTGTTCTCAGGAAAAAAAGTATTAAAGAAAGCTGGGTGAAAGGAAAACAATGTTTCTAATTTTCTTATGAGCAAATTCCTGAATGGTTCTAAGGTTTTTCACTAGGATGGTGACAGCCATTAAAAAGTGACAATGATAAGGCTGGGCAAGCAGAAGAGTGTGCTTAGTGCGCTTACAGCAGAGGCACAGGGTACTAGGCTCCCTTCCCTTCCCAGCACCTCCTGTGGCTCCTGAATGGCTGGAAAGGGCCACCCACTGGGGCTGGAGAGGGCTACCAGGGGCAGAGCTGGCCCAGCAGGGGTGGGGTGGGTTGGGTTGGGAGGGGGTGGGAGTGGGAGACACACTTGCGACCCTTTGTGGTCCACCGGCAAAGACCGGTCAAAGACAGCTGGGTTCAGAGTGGCAGAGGCTTAAACTTACTTCCTAAGCTCCTCCTCCAGCTCCTTGTTCTTCTCCTCGAGCTTCAGCTTGGCTAGTTTCACAGCCTCCAGCTCCCCCTGCAGCACATCTTTCTCGCAGGTCAGCTCGTCCACCTTTGCGATCAAGTCGTTCTTCACTACATTCAAAGCGTGTCTAAGAAACACGTATATTGTGTATATCGTTACAAATGGATACCCTTCCTGTCTTTCAGCTTATTCTCTTACAGATGAAAGTAACTACAGAATCAAAGCTGACTAACTTAATTTAATATTTTGAAGATCTTCTACCCCGTGTTGTTTGTAGATAAAGATAAAAAAACACACAACCATTGAAGTTTTTACTCTTCGCACTTAGTGAAGAATAAACGGGGAAAGCAGAGCAGACCACCAACTAACAAAAATACCACAATTAACTAAGATGAAACTTTTACAAAATAGCATCCATAAGGGTACTATTGTTAAACTCGGGGGAAAAAACAATCAGCTAGTCAACAAATTTATCTTTGAATTTACCTTTAATAATTGATGAGAAAAAAGTATAAACTTGGGGCAGAAATCTGGGGGGAAAATTCTTTTTCATTTAAATTCAATTACCCAAGATACAGCATTGGTTTTTGATAGAATGTCCATGGAAAAATAAATCTAAGGTCTAGTTCTTTTGCATACAGGTGGGCATAGTGCCTCATTAACTGCATTCTACACACATGTTCTGGATCTAAACTGGATCTACACACATGTTCCAAAGTTGCTCTGACACAGCAAATTAACAAAGGGAACCTGGCTGCTTTTCCACAGGACTCAGGACCTGCCCCACTAGCCAAGACTTCCGTATGTTTGAGGTTCAAAGGCCCCACAAATTACACCTGAAAACCTTCAACTATGGAGGACAGCTGGGCGGGGGATAGATCAAAACATTTATGTAGAACTAAAGAAACCCCAGGAGAAAAGATAATAAAATAGGCATCCTCGGGGAGGGGCCCCCCCCCAAAAAAGCATATCAACTATCCAAGGTCTTTAAGAGAAAGACATGAATATTTGTAGGGTGGAAAGGAGATGAAAAATCTATTTCTGCAAAAACCAAAGCAACAAAACCTATCCATCAGGGAAATCAGGTCCTATTGCCCATTTACTCCTGTGTGTTGGGTATGCACATGAACCAAACACACGGAGAAGGCGAACAAGACAGGGGAGCTAGACTGTAGTCACAGGCTGTGTTAAACTGAACAAGCCGCTGACTAGATGAGAAAATTCAGTATCTTACATTCCTTGTTAAAATTCTGTATGTAGGGGAGTGTATATATATATATATATATATACGTATATACATATATACGTATATATATATATATACGTATATATACGTATATATACGAGTGTATATATATATATATATATACGTATATATATATATATATATGGACCTACTTGTGATCTCTGCCAAATAAATAATTAAATAAAAATCTTTTTAAAAAAAATCTGTATATAGGGATGCCTGGGTGGCTCAGTGGGTTAAACATCTGCCTTGGGCTCAGGTCAGGATTCCAGGATCCTGGGATCAAGCCCCCATCAGGCTCCCTGCTCAGCGGGAAGCCTGCTTCTGTTTCTCCGACTTCCCCTGCTTGTGTTTCCTCTCTTGCTGTCTCTGTGAAATAAATACATAAAATCTTAAAAAGAAAAAATTGTATATATTGGGGCACCTGAGTGGCTCATTGGGTTAAGCATTTGTCTTGGGCTCAGGTTATGATCCCAGGGTCCTGCTCAGCCGGGAGCTTCCTTCTCCCTCGCTCTGCCCCTCCCTTCTGCTTGTGTGTGCATGCTCTCTCTCTCTCTCTCTCTCATATAAATAAATAAAATCTTTTAAAAAATTTGTATATACTTACTTGGTTTCCAACAGTTGTGTATTTTCTAATATAAGATTCTCAACTTCACGACCCATTCCTACCAAAAAAATTTTAAAAAATAAATAAATAAAACCTTTCAAAAAATTATCAAAAATTATATAAATTTGTATTATAATAAACTAGATATCCAAATTTTAATTTATAATTTGTATCTATTCTTTAGTATTTTTTCTATAATTTCTTTTGATATATCTACTTGCATAGGTTATAAAATTATAATTATCCATCAAAAAATAAAGATTTTGTTAGCCAATTCTTTGTAACAGTCTGTATTTTGTTTCTCATAATTATTTCAATTGATCAAGACTTTTCTGCTGAACATTCTAAAAAGTAGCAGTAAAATATTTAGAGGAAAAAAAGTGTAAGCATTAATACAGATCAGAAATCATTTCCAAATCACAGCTGGTATTTTAGGCTTTTGCCTAATAATGAGGTCTTACTAAGAAAGAACAGGCAGAAACAGGCCAAAGAAGGACGGAATCCCAATGCAGATGAAACCTTACCAAATAAATTATGGTCTTAAAGCCCATGCATTCCATGTAAAGCAAAAACAAAGAACAAGAAATGTTTTATGTAAGAAACAGCATGAAAATAGATTATTAATCTGTAAAGTTTTATGCATGATATGAAATACACCTGGAATCACAGTGTTATGACTTAATGCATAATGATGTGCAAAAGATAGAAATTAAGATGATTTCCTCCATTCATAAGGATGCTCTCTGACATGTTACACCTAAAAAAAAAATGCTTTACCAATTCTTTTGTGCGATGAAACTGAATAATTGGATTGAAAATCCCACATCAATAATATAAAGTTTCCTTCAAAGTGTCACCCCTCTGAAATAATAATCAGTTATTACTTTACAGAATCCTTTTAATAATTTAATGAGGACTGTAAGGCAGAGTATTCAATGCAAGATTCAATGCAATGATCTTTAGGGAGAAGAAAGTTATTTAATTTGCTACTTATAAGAAACTGAAGAAGTAAAACAACACACTAGGGAAGGTATCTCAAAAAAGTTACAAAAACAAAAAGGCAAAACAAAGCAAAGACCCACCATTCACTTATCCTAAGGTAATGTTGAAAAACTACATACAATGGAAGAAATATTCATATAACCCAGCTATACAGGAAGTCCTAAGAAAACTATATAAGGAAAAGGAGTTAACGTGTCCCTTGATATTTTAAAAGGTAGTATTTCAAATGACTAAAAAGGTAATTTAAAATCAACCTAGGAATGCTAAAAATTGTACGCTCACACATGAACTCATACTTTCTCTGTATTATAATTATCTCAAATATTCTCAAAGATCAGTGTACTTCTACCATGAAGAACTAAATATTACATAGTAGCTTATTTAATCATCTATGTATTCTCCAAAAGGTGAAAATAATGACAAACTAAAAAAGGTTTCCAAATTCCAATTCCAAAATGAATTTTGGCAAGATATGCTGAAATATTTGCTTTTGACTAACGTTAACTTTCAATAAAGCTATACAGTCAGAAGAAATAGGTTTAGATTGGTTGAAAGAAGCTTATGTAATGACTATGTTTGCCATAAACTCTCAAGCATGTAGGGAGATAAGCATAAAAGCTGAAAATATATGGAAGGCAAAAAAAAAAATTTGAGCAGAAAAATGAGGAGGAAGCATTGCATGAGAATAGCAGCCAGGAACACCTTGCTTAAAAAGCAGTAATAGTAAAGTATTTAAAAGCATACACACCAGAATATTCCCCTGGGTAAGCAGCCCAAGAGAAAAATGAATGAGAATCACAATTAGATTGTTTTCAGAAAGCAAGATCTCTGCTCATTTATTTCAATGAGAGGAGACAATAAAATTTAAAAGATGTAGAGAAACAATTAAACACAATAAAGTGCAAATATTATAAATAAGAGAAAATTTTGAAATATGTATTCTATGGGAATTGTATCTGATAATGTAGGTTCTAAAGTTTACACACTCTCAGTGAAGAATTCTCTCAAAATCTTGTGTATAAATTTAATATATATGTCAATAGGATTGTCCAAAATTTTCATTTTGAAATGTATTGATAAAAACTAACTCATAACTATAAGAAAAACATAACTTGGAGGCAGCCCCATTTCTATTCAAGGTTTCAACCAAACATAAACTTAGGTTTGACATATTTGGAAACTTTAACTATTAAAAACATGCAAAAAACTGCCTGGCAGATTTTAAAGTCACAGAAGTCTCATTTGGATTTTAGCATCAACCCTCAAGCTAGGTTCATAGTTGGGCCTCCAAATTATCTGTCAATCCCTTGAGAAAGTATGCACAATTTTATCTTCCTATACATTCATTTTTTCAAAAGTACACTGCTTTCTTGCAAATTCTCCCATAAAGGAGTTTTAATCCTAAAAGGTGAAGAATCACAGAATTAGAGGGGAAATAAAACCATTAGAACTATTTAGCAATCCATTCACTCAATTGCTGTGCTATGGTCCTAAAGACTCAATAGCAACAGACAAAGCTGTCTTGGCCACACAGGGCTCAGAGCCTACCCAGAGAGGTAAGTACATACAAAATTACAGTGAAGTATAAAGAGTGGCATAGTTTAAAAAAAAAAAAAAATGAGCGCCATGAGGATACATTTCAGGGACAACTAAGCTTTAACTAGGGGATCAAGGCAGAATTCCAATAGGAGGATATGCCATTTAAACAGAGGCAAGGAGATTTATAAAGAGATATGCAGTTTTTGTTTTTGTTTTTTTTAAAGAAAAGGGAATAAACAAGCCCTGGCCTTGGTGATTGCTTCTGAGAGAAGAGGGAGAGATTCCGAATGGAGAACTCAGTGGATGGTGAGGCATTCACGGAGACAGTACCTACTGGACTAAGAACAGCCCTGAACAGAACAATGAACATAATGAACTGAGCTACAGGCACATCAAAAGTAAAGCCCTACAAATCACCTTAGAGGTGTCTCCTGGGCTGTTTCAAAATAACAATCTGGAGCTCTAGAAAAAGATGCTGAAAGGAGATAAACACTGCAGACCTATTTTCCATGAAAGTCTAGAAACAAGGGCAAATAAGATTTCCCAAACAAAGAAGCAGGCCTTTGATAACCTCAAAGATGGGCAGAGGGAAGAGGATCCTGCAAAGACTGAAAAAGAATAGTCAGAGGCAGAAAAGTCTCCTATCACAGAAATCCAGCAAAGATGGTGTTAAAGACAAATGTTATCTGAGAAGTCCTGTGAAAGAACAGAGAAAGAACCGCTGGATATAGTAAACAAGGCTGTTTCACTGCATGTGAGTGTGGGGAAGAATGCCCATATAGAGTACAGGGGGGTGAGATGCAAGTGGGAAAGAGGAAATCCTGACAGTTAAAAGCAGCTACACTTTCAAGAAGTTTACTTTGCTTGATCATGTATCACAAGCATCTAGAATAGTGTCAGACACATAGCAGATACCTCCTCAGTATTGCTGCATAAAGGTGTGACCAGAAATGGAAGGAAAGGGAGTGACAGGGTGCGAAGGTACTGAAGATAGAGGTGCAGAGGAGGGCAGTACTTTCATTCTTTTTTTTTTTCTTAAAGATTTCATTTATTTATTTGACAGACAGAGGCCACAAGTAGGCAAGAGAGGCAGGCAGGGAGAGAGAGGAGGAAGCAGGCTCTCTGAGGAGCAGAGAGCCCGATGTGGGGCCCGATCCCAGGACCCTGGGATCATGACCCGAGTCGAAAGCAGAGGCTTTGGCCCACTGAGCCACCCAGGCGCCCCAGTACTTTCATTCTTAAGTGGAAAAGATTCAAACATGTTTAAATGACAAAAATAGAAGTAAAGATAGTGAAGCTGAAAATATAGAAAGATAATAGGGACGCCTGGGTGGCTCAGTTGGTTGGATGACTGCCTTCGGCTCAGGTCATGATCCGGGAGTGCCCAGATCGAGTCCCACATCGGGCTCCCAGCTCCACAGGGAGTCTGCTTCTCTCTCTGACCTTCTCGTCGCTCATGCTCTCTCTCACTGTCTCTCTCAAATAAATAAATAAAATATTTAAAAAAAAAAAGAAAAAGAAAATATAGAAAGATAATCAAGAGAATGAAAATCCCAATAGGAGGATGTATGCCTTCCAAGTTCTAGAGTGTGGCTGTGGAGTGACTAAAGTGAATGGGAAAAGGATCAGTGAAAATAAGCAAGTCAAGAGACAAGGACAAATGGGGGGTGAGGAGGACTTTACCTCTTTTATATAATTAAAAGCAGAAAAAATAATCTAAGTGTGGAGTATATGCATAATGATTGCAAAAATGTATATCCTCGAACAAGAGAAGAGTTTTACAAAAATATATTACAATAACATAGTAATCAAGAAAATGAACAGAGCTATAGAAATGGGACTATGTATTTATCAACCCAAGGTCAATTAAAGAACTTTGGGAAACAATTTTGGTGGTTTCACTATCTTCCATTTCCTCAACTGCTATCATGAAATCGTACAGAAGAGAAGCCAGGGAACAACTACGTGCCTTGGAAATTTCATTTACCATCTTTGACCAAAAGGTATTCATGCAGGACTAAGTCACTACACTTAAGGTGATATAGTAAAAACTTCTAATCTGGAACATTCTAGAGATAAATATATCAATATCTACAAAAGGCAAAGACACTAGTTTACACTCTATTTCTTATTTTCAAAGTAGAAAGAAAACCAGAGTATTAGGATTTTGCTTTTAACCTATTCATTATGGTTAATTTTCTGACTTAAAGAATGGAAGTTTTCAGAAAACACAAGATTTAAAAAGACCACAATTATTTCTAAGTACTCTGTGGCTTCTTAACTCTTTACGAAAAGGAAAGTTTGGGAATCACCAACCTCAAAAATTATATTATTCAATACTGGAATATGAAGTAGCAGAATATATAAACCGAATTAAAAAGGATGCAGGAATTGGAGGGGGGCATATATTGATTCTGGTCATTATACAACTCCATGCTTTTGTTAAAGGTAAAAAAATTCATCATAAAGAGTGATTTTCTACTGTACATAAATTTGAATATAAATTTAAATACTTAAAAATTCTTCTTTCCAGCATTTTTTGCACCTACCGTTCAAATATGCCAAGGGACTCAGTTTCATAAAAGGAACTTTTCATTCATAATTTAATGTTAACTAAAGTTAAAGTGTAAATTTAAAAATGGAGTATTCCTTAAGAATTAATCTTTACCCCTCCTGGAGAAATGCAAACTTACTCAATTGCCTCCAGTACTTAACTTATACTTTAATGGTGGGAGTTTATGTCTAATTCAGGAAGTTTTATTTATAATAAACTTTCAATCTCTCTTACTAGATAGACTGAGTTCCATTTAGACAGAACTTATGTTTCCTTCAAAAAATACTTCAAACTTTCGAGAACACAATGGCAATCAATACTCAGCGGGGAGCCTGTTACCTCCCATCCCTCTCTGCTTGCCTATCTGCCTACTTGTGATCTCTGTCAAATAAATAAATAAAATCTTAAAAAAAAAAATTTAACACAAAATAATGCAAGGAATCCCACTCCACAGTCACAAAAATTGACAAAAAGCACCTTTTGAGAACACTGTAGTCTGTATTATAATTACACTAACAGATACATAATAGATACATAAATTTCTTCAAGGCTGGTATCTATTCCAAAGGCAAGGGTTTTTAATACCATAAGGCTTTCAATCTCTGTAAGATCTTAAGTTACAAAAAGATACACCAAAGCTAACTGACATAAGTCAAAATCATGTAATTATTGTTCAAAGAGACTTCAGAGATCACCTAAAACAGGAGTCTATACATTCTTTCTGTAAAGGGTCAGATGGTAAATATTTTAAGTCTTTGTACGCCAAAGGATCTCTGTAACAGTCTACTTAACTCTGCTGTTACGTGCAAGAGCAACTACAGACAATAAGTAAATGAATGAGAGTGGCTGTGTTCCAATAGAGCTTTATTCATATACATAGGAGATGTGCTGGGTGTGGACCCATGAGCTACACAGTTCACTCAACCCCAACCCGTGAACTTGAATCCGGCTCCTTCATTTTATACACAAAGAAACTAAGGCCAGGAGAGGTTAAGCTCTTTGGCAAAGGTCACCAGATAAATAACGGAAGAGCCAAATGCAGTATTCTTTTCAAACCAGATGTTCTTTAACAACACAAACGCTAAAATGATTACCTTCCCCACAGAGCTAAAACAGAATATTCTGTGAAATCTCAGAAAAAACAAGTATTACGTTTTCTTTTTAAATTAAAGTCAACAGAATTTAAAGTACTCTATAAGCCAGGAACTACCTATCTATCAATCTATACATTTACACATCCACACATCTGGATGCACACACACATACACACACCCAGATATATATCACTGTGCTCCTTATGTGTAATACAGTTCTTGGACTATAGCATGTGTTCAATAAAATGTGCTGTATGAATTTCAAAATACAAATTAAAGTGCAATGCAACGAGAGAGATATCCATATATAAAGATGCTTTCATTTAAAACTTTTATGATCTCAAAGAATACATTCCTTTTAATTACCTGAAAGTTTAATAACTGTGTGCTACTGATCAGTTAGGGACATTTTAAAGGAATTTTTAATTACATCATTTTAAAAATATATTTCTAAAACAGTATACTTCTTCAAAAAAAAAAAAATAAAATAAAACAGTATACTTCTTCAGATAAGCTATCATACCTAGTAGATCTGCTCCTTCATCCACATCTCCAATTAGGCCTGAGCCAGCTGAAGACAGTTCTTCAAAGAGAGATTCTGTATTACGATCAAAAGCTTTGTTTTCTATGCCTTTGGTGGGAGTGCTGTGCAACAGAAACAACACAACCAAATCAACATATATTACAGACGTTATCAACAGTGTAAAGTGAATACAACAGGCAAATAATTGTCCACTTGTAGTTTATATTTAATACAAAATATAATTTTAAAAGATTTTTAAAAGGTTTCCTACGGAATTCTCATTAAACTGCACAGAAAGAACTGCTGAAGAAAATACAGAATGTTTATTTTTTGGTCATATCCCAGTAAACACAAACAATAAATGACAGCTAACAGAGCACAACTCTGCCTTGTATCAGACATTATAAAAGCACTTTACCTAGATTTCCTTACTGAATCCTCCCACCTACTCTACAAAGGAGGTACTATTATCCCAATTCTATAGAATAGGAAACTAAAGAGATGAAGAAATTTCCCAAGATCATCCAACAAATGAGAGAAAAAGGAAGGATTCAAACCCAGACAGCCAAGCTTCAGAATCCATGATATTAACTAACTACCATGTTTTATGTTGTCTGGATATAAAATGGCATGGGCATTTTATTTTTAAGGGCAATTACAGTATCTGTTAAAATTCAGAATACAAAAACCCTCTGATGCAAGAATTCACTGTCAAAAAAATCCTACAAAAATCCTGTCCTAAGAAAGTAATTACGAGGGGTGCCTGGGTGGCTCAGTGGGTTAAGCCCTCTGCCTTAGGCTCAGGTCATAATCCCAGGGTCCTGGCATTGAGCCCCGCATCAGGCTCTCTGCTCAGCAGGGAGCCTGCTTCCCCATCTCCCTCTCCCTCTGCCTGCCTCTTGCCTACTTGTGATCTCTGTCAAATAAAAAAATAAAATCTTAAAAAAAAAAAGAAAGTAATTATGAATGTAAAAGGATGGTCCGAGCAGCATTCTTATAGTAGCTAAAAGATGAAATGACGTTAATGATCATTAACAGGTCAGAGTTAAGTTACGGATATACATAAATGTTAAAGATTTTTAACGTTATAGTTAAAAACTAAAACCCATTATAAAGAGGTGTTTTTAAAAAAGCAAGGGGATGCCTGCGTAGCTCAGTGGATTAAATGTCTGCCTTCTGCTCGGATCATCGTCCCAGAGTCCTGGGATCAAGTCCCGTTTCAGGCTCTTTGCTTGCCAGGGAGCCTGTTTCTCCCTCTGTCTGCCTCTTACCCTGCTTGTGCGCTCTTGCTCTCTCTCTCTCTCTGACAAATAAATAAATAATAAAAAGCAAGTTACAACACAGTGTATATAAGCCTTTTACAGCATGGAATATGCAAAGAAATGGGGAAATGTGTATGTTCGTGCTTTAATGTTATATTTATATTAATAGAAAAAAGTTCGGGTGCTGGGTGGTGCAGTTGGTTAAGTGTCTGACTCTTGCTTTTGGCTCAGATCATGATCTCAGGGTCATGGGACGGAGCCCCATATTGGGTTCTGTGCTCAGCACGGGAGTCTGCTTAGGGTTCTATTTTATCTCCCTCTGCCCCTGCCCCCCTGGCTTTCTCTCTAAAATAATAAATAAATCTTAAAAAAAAAAAAAAGTTTGCACAGGATTTCCAGTTAAACTTGGTGGACTAAACATAGTCATTTTCCACCTATAGAACATAGGGAATAGAAAAAGAAATTGCAGCAGATGGAATGTGAACAAAACTCCGTAAGATGGAAAACAGGCAAACAGGAGAAAGTGATTTGACCAATCAGAAAAAGCTGAAATCTAAGCCACTAGCGTTTAGGGAGGAACTCAGCATGCTGCCAGAACCTCTGAAAGGGCCAAGCACTGAAGGAACCAGCAGTCTACAGAAAGATGCATGCAAGGGAGGACATAAAACAGAAGGCTGGGATGAAAGACAGCACAAGAAGCAATATGAGTGAGATCCAGTCCTCGAGAACAGAGATCTCCCTCCCCACAGCATCCGCTCCCTAAACAATGGATGCCATATTTACATGTTAAAAGCTGGAAACCAGAGAATCAGCATCAATTACTTCAGTTCCAGCAAAATAGCCAGGGAGCACAAGACCTTTAAAGAAGGCCTTTATTATAAAATAAAAGAGTCCAAAAACAAATGCACTAAGACAGAAGCACTCAGAGGAAAAAGGAGACAACTCAAGCAACAGGAAAAAAAAACGTGGAACAACAACAACTAATTTTTTTCAGACTAAACATTGTATCCACAAAAGAAGAGCAGGATGTTATAAAGAGCAATCTTAGTCCGGGGGGGAGGGGGGGGATCAAAGAGGGCTGAAAGATAAAAGTTGAAGAAATCATATGAAAGTTAGGACAAAAAAAATAGAAGGGAGGAGGTGGAATTATGAGGGTTAGTCCAGGATGTTCAATAGCTACCTAACAGATATTCCAGAAAGAGGAAAGGACAACAGTAAGGAGAAATAACAAAATTTCTCAGAATTGGGAGATATGAATTTCCAGATGAAAGAACTTACCACATATAAGACACAAAAGAAGACCCCTACGTCAAGCACACAATCAATTAATTTTTTAAAAGATTTTATTTATTTATTTGAGAGAGAGAGAGAGAAAGAGAGAGAGCATGAAAGGGGAGGTCAGAGGGAGAGGCAGACTCTCCATGTAGCTGGGAGCCCAAAGCAGGGCTCAATCCCAAAACTCCGGGACCATGACCTGAGGTGAAGGCAGTTGCTCAACCAGCTGAGCAACCCAGGCACCCCGATCAATGAATTTTTAAAGGGGAGGGGCACATGAGGGATAAAGTGAAGATCCTAAAAGCTTCCAGAGAAAATAAACAAAAAAGCAAGAATCCAAATGGCACTCTCAAAACTCAACGTGACAATGAAGCAATGTCTTCACAATTCTGAAGGAAAACTTCTGAATATTTTCCAACCTAGAATTTCTGTTAGTCACTCAGCACCAAGTCTGAGATTCTCTCTCCCTCTCTGCCCCTCCCACTTGTGCTCTCTCTGTAAAATAAATATATCTTTAAAAAGAAGCACCAGCAAGATGACCAGGGATCCTGGAAACAGAAGATACAACAGAGACAGAGGTGAATTCCCAGCATGATAGTGAGGTCAAATGCCAGGACCAGAGCCCATGACAGCCTGGGCTGGAAGATGCAAACGGAAGACCCCAGGATAGAGGGTGCCGGGAAGCTGGCTTTGCATTAGGCCATTTTTGAAAGCATTTACATTTATGATTTGCAAGGTACCTCTCCTTGAACTAGCAATAGGTATGCAGAAGCCTAAGCAAACAAAACAAAACAAAAATCCACCAGGTTTTACTAATTCCAGAAAAACAAAGTTGCACAAGATAGGAAATATAGGGACGCCTGGGGGGCTCAGTTGGTTGGACGACTGCCTTCGACTCAGGTCATGATCCCGGAGTCCCGGGATCGAGTCCCGCATCGGGCTCCCAGCTCCATGGGGAGTCAGCTTCTCCCTCTGACCTTCTCCTCGCTCATGCTCTCTCTCACTGCCTCTCTTTCAAATAAATAAAATCTTAAAAAAAAAAAAAAAAGATAGGAAATATAATCACAGCATATTCTATGGCTAACCTGTGATCAGTATCTATATAGTCATAATGATTTAAACAATGAATGTTAATGTAACAAAAACTGACAATTATATTGAGAGGATGAAAGGAAGGATGGTGGTTTAAAGAGCTGTACCCTTGTCATCTTTCACTATAAGGTCCACAGCTAGTATCACAGCATTTCTACATCTGATCCACAGAATACAGAAAAGGACCTAAGTGACATCTTCTCAAGGCTACATGTACAAGGGTGCAGCTAATTCATTATACAGAAGAAGCTTTGGGGCACTAAGACTTAATTTTCTCACAGAATCCCAGCTGTGGGGGCGCCTGGGTGGCTCAGTGGGTTAAGCCTCTGCCTTCGCCTCAGGTCATGATCTCAGCATCCTGGGATCGAGCTCCGCATCGGGCTCTCTGCTCAGTGGGGAGCCTGCTTCCCCCTCTCTCTCTGCCTGCCTCTGTGCCTACTTGTGATCTCTCCCTCTCTGTCAAATAAATAAATAAAATCTTAAAAAAGAAAAAAAAAAAAAGAATCCCAGCTGTGAACACAAGGAGCAAGGAAAAGCAGCACAAGGATGTGACTTAAATACCTGAAGAAAAATAGCAAAAGAGAACTAAGATGTGGCTGTTGCCACCGCCACACCCACAATCACGGGGAAGCGCGAGTTCTCCATGGGCATGACTCGTGAGGACCGCTCTAAGGTGGTCAGTCAGGTGCTCAACAAGCTGACAGGAGTTCAGTTTGACAAGGACCTGCCCAACAAGAAGGCCTGCATCAGCTCTGGGAGTGTGGACACTCTGTTGGAGGCCCTGGAGAAAGAGGAAAGGCTGTTTCTAACCTTGGCCCAAAGTAGCCAAGGTCTGGACCCCTGGGCCTAAGATGGACCAAAGGGGGGCAGAACGCTGACCCTCTCCTGCCCTGCAGACAGACCAGGGGCCTGGCAGTCCTGCTCAGGGAAGGGTGTTCCTGCAGACACCCTCCTTTAGCCTGCTGGCCCTCCCCAGCATCCCTGCAATGAAGTTGAGCCACTTTTGTTGAGAAAAAAAAAGAGAGAAGGAAGAAGTGAGAGACACTGCCTCTTGAGAGTGGGACTAAGGGGTAGGGACAAGGGACTACTACTGCCCTTCATATTTTGAATTATTACCATTTGACCTTACTATTATACATGCATTAGTCTAATAAAATTTTTTTTTTTCATTTTTAAAGAGGTTCAGGATGACAAACTGTAACTGCTAATAAGCGGCTGTGTCTCCTGAGGCTTAGGAAAGGCCAGATGAAAAGCAAATTTCACTTCTTACAAAGAGAGAGTGCACGTGCAAGTGGTGGAGAGGGGGAGAGAGGTGGAGAGAGGGAGCAAGAACATCCCAAGCAGGCTCCACACCCAGAGCAGAGACGGACACAGGGCTCACGGCTCAACGTGGGGCTCTGATCTTACAGGCCCTGAGATCATGACCTGAGGCAAAATCAAGAGTCAGGCACTTAGCCAACTGTGCCACCCAGCTGCCCCTGCGTTGTTTACATTTGTAAAGAAATAATAAAAAATATTTTCACAGGACAAGGCCTTTGGAATCAGAGAGTCCTAGATTGAATGGCAGCTCTCCTTGCTGACTAGGTTATGTTTGCCAAGTTATTACACATTTCTGAGTTTCCTTACCTGTAAAATGGGGATGAAGACGTTGACTTCATAAGGTTGTAATTAAAATTATATTACATGATGAGGACGACAATAATACTACCTAACATTTATTAAACTGGGCCCTTTGCCAATGATTTAACATACCTTGACTGATTTAATCATAATCATCTGAGGTATTATCACATTTCCTTCTTATGAAGGAGAAAATACACATCAGATTCAAATCCAAGGCAGTATTTGAACCCACAGTCTTACTCTAGGTTCATGCTTTTAACCACAACTGCAGTGATCAATAAATGGCGTGTATTTTTGTAGTCATTATTATTAAAGGATAAATGTTATGGAAGAAATTAAAAGAAATGCAGTAGCTCTTGAGTGAAATTCCTGAACATCCATATGCTTTAGAATACCTTGATTAAGATGATAGGTAACAATCTCTTCCCAACACTAAACAGGCTCACCATGTAATGAAACTAATTTCTTCCAATAATGAGATCATTACAGTTTGATCTTTTTTTGTTGTTATTGTTATTGTTGTTTTGTTTTGTGTTTTTGTTGTTGTTGTTTGGTTTTTTTGAAAAGGCTCCACACCCAACATGGGGCTTGAAATCACAATCCTAAAATCAAGAGTCAACTGCTCTTCGGACTGAACCAGCCAGGCATCCTAAAACCATTACAGTTTTGAAGTGAGTACATATGCTTCTTCCTGATCTGGTGGAAGGAACAAAGGTTGCTCAAATTGTTACTTCCCCTACTCCTGTTTCTATGTTTCCTCAAATTCTAAAAAGTATTGGTTACATCTTGGCTATCTTCTTCCCCTATCCTTTCATATGCTCCTAAATCCCTGATGCTGCAAAGGCAACATTTCACCACAAAACATTTCAACCACGTACAATGTCCAGTTTCAAAAATGGAAACTAGAATATAATATTAACATTTCTTCAGCAAAACATTTGAATGCCCCTTTTTTCGGCAAGAGACCAGAGAATAACAGTATGCTTCTGGGAGAGGGGAAAGAAAGGATAAAAATGTCTTCATCTTAAAAAAAAAAAAAAAAAAAAAATGTCTTCATCTGACATTGACAGTACCTTGAGCCTTTATATCCACTGAGATCCTTGTCCATATCCAACTCAGGAGTGGATTCAATGATTGCTTGAACTTCTGACTTCTCTTCATTTTCAGCAGAGCCTTGGGAAAAGGACAAGATGACATAAATAATGCATGTATCATATACTGACCCTAATATGAAAATCCTCTTGCTTCAGTGGTTATGATCAAATAAATCATTTGATCATAAAAATAATTTTAATAAATAATCTGGGGCGCCTGGGTGGCTCAGTGGGTTAAAGCCTCTGCCTTCGGCTCAGGTCATGATCCCAGGGTTCTGGGATCAAGCCCCGCATCGGGCTCTCTGTTCAGCAGGGAGCCTGCTTCCTCCTCTCTCTCTGCCTGCCTCTCTGTCTACTTGTGATCTCTGTCAAATAAATAAATAAATAAAAAGAAATCTTAAAAAAAAAAATTTTTAAGGATTGGGTTCTAGGAAACATGGGGTTAGACAAGACATCATATATTCAATAAACAGTGAATATCAGAAACTGATAAATAACCAAAGTTTTTACTTGTATTTCTTGGGACACAGTCCATTTTATCCCAGGGCAGAACTCCTTGTTTGTTTATTTACTAATTTAGGGGTGAAATACAGAGAAATTAAAGATGAAGACTATTGTCCTACCTTTCAGGCTCTCCATTCCCCAAGCTCCCCAAATTTGTCTCTCAAAAACTTTGATCATCATCCCTTTTAAGCTTACTTATAATTCAGTATGGTTTTATAAATCAAAGCAGTAACACCCCTAAGATGTATCTTTTCACACCCACATGATCTTTACCAGAAAGTAAAGAACTAGCATCACTTACCTGTTGAAGCATTTCTAGTTTCTTGGGCTACCTGTACTTCAATATGCTTGCTTATCTCTGATTTATTTGGTGTATCTGCAACCTTCACAAATCCTTCATTATCTTCCTTTAAGGGAGTATCAGTAGGAAGTGTGGCCACGTCTGATGCAGCTGTTGATGCTGGAGTAGTAGCTTTAGATCCTCCTTGGCTGACATCAGAAAGTTCATCCTACAAATAAAAAGAATTATTGAGGCAGGTTGCACCTGGATGGCTCAGTCAGTTAAGCAGCCAACTCTTGATCCCAGCTCAGGTCTTGATCTCAGGGTTTTAAGTCCAAGCCCTGTGTTAGCTCTACATTGGGCATGGAGCTTATTTAAAAAAAAAAAAAAAAAAAAAAAATCATGGCGAAATCTTTAAATGATTAGTTTATTTTAAGCCATTTTCTTAAATGGGTTAAGAAAAAAACTTGCAGAGAAAAAAAATTCTATTAAAAAACACTAATAGAGGCACCTGGGTGACTCCATTAGTTTAGCATCTGCCTTCAGCTCAGTTCATGATCTCAGGATCTTGGGATAGAGCCCCAAGTTGGGCTTCCTGCTCATCAGGGAAATCAGCTTCTCCGTCTCCCTCTGCCCCTCCCAACAACACTCACTCTCATGGTCCCTCTCTCTCAAAAAAACAGAATCTTAACAAACAAAACAAAACCAAAAAACAACAGAACAGCAGGGAATAAGAAGATTCTGAATCTCACAAGAGATTCAGAGTTTTGTACAAAGAAACATCCTGCATTCAGATCATCTGAAATACTGTTAAAAGGGCAGATTCTAAGCCCATCTCCAATCTTTAGGCAGTGAGACCAAGTAATCTGCATTTTAAAAAGAAACCCAGGTGATTTATATACTCATCAAAATTGATAATTACTACTCTAGGGTCCACAAATAGTCTTTAGGAAGGACACGTTCAGACTGAATTTTATGCAAAACTTTGTGGAGAATGCACTTTTCTGGAGGAAGAAAATCTACAACTTCTATCAGATTTTCAAAGAGGTTTAAGGCCCCCAAATAATTAAAAACAGTTGTCCAAAAACTGAATTGCTAGGTGGCATATCTGAAACTAACGTAACATTGTGTGTCGATTATACTTCAATAAGAGGGGGAGGGGAAAAAGTGGGGGAGGGCATTTAAAAAAAACAAAAAACCAAAGAAGAGGGGCGTCTGGTGGGCTCAGTTGGTGGAGTATGTGACTCTTGATCTCAGGTTCATGAGCTCAGGCCCCATGCTGGACATAGAGCCTGCAGTTGTGCAATGGCTACCGATAATGAGGTAGTTCTTTTAGAGCAAAGCGCTCAGGTCTTTAAAGAAATAAATAAATAAAAGAAAGGAACCTAGGGCAACTGGGTGGCTTGGCAGTTTAAGTGTCCAGCTCTTGGTTTTGGCTCAGGTCATGATCTCAGGTTCGTGAGACAGAGCTCTGTGTTGAGCTCTGTTCTAAAAGTGGAATCTGGGATTCTCTCTCCCTCTCTCCCTCAGATAAATCTTAAAAAAAAAAAAGAGAGAGAGAGAGAGAATCTGACAAAAAGTTTACAAGTAGTAGGAGGAGGAGCAAGAAGAAGAATTAGGGTCAATTAGTGAGTTTACCATTCACTAACTGTTTGACCTTGGGTAAGTTACATATTCTTTCTATATCTATTTCTTATTTGTAAAATAGAGATAAGGTACCTAATTAATAGATTATAAATTATTCTACATCAAGACTCTACAAAGTGTTCACACATACTGAGTGTTCAAAATGTTAGCAACTGGGACACCTGGGTGTTATCAGTCAGTTAAGCATCAGCTTCAGTTCAGATGATCTCAGTGTTCTGGGGATCGAGCCCCACATCAGGCTCAGGGAGGGGAATCCTGTTTCTCCCTCTCCCTCTTCCCTCTGCTTGTTCTCTCTCTCAAATAAATGAAAAACAAAAGCTTCGCAATTATTATATAGCAAATAAAATAATATGTTACAAACAACTGAGAATTTTGAAATGCATGCTTTTGGTCTAAAGCAAAAAGAATATATAAACGTATTAAGTTATGCTACTATGATGGAGGATGATTTTTAGTGACTTTTATTTCCCTCTTCAAAATTTTATAACTTTTAAAGCACATTGTTAAAAATGTTACAGCTATAGGGGCGCCTGGGTGGCTCAGTGGGTTAAAGCCTCTGCCTTCGGCTCAGGTCATGTTCCCAGGGTCCTGGGATCGAGCCCCACATCCGGCTCTCTGCTCCGCAGGGAGCCTGCTTCCTCCTCTCTCTCTGCCTGCCTCTCTGCCTAGTTGTGATTTCTCTCTGTCAAATAAATAAAATCTTAAAAAAAATGTTACAGCTATAAAAATAATGAAACAGAATCCATACCATTAAAAAAAAAACACTATACCAATCAAAATTACATACATAATCTAAGCTTTATATTATACTATCTGGGGGCACCTGGGTGGCTCAGTGGGTTAAGCCTCTGCCTTCAGCTCAGGTCATGATCTCAGGGTCATGGGATGGAGCCCCGCATCGGGCTCTCTGCTCAGCGAGGAGCCTGCTTTCCCCTCTCCCTCTGCCTGCCTCCCTGCCTACTTGTGATTTCTCTCCCTCTGTCAAATAAATTTCAAAAATCTTTAAGAAAATTAAAAAAAAGAAAGAGTGGCTGAATGAATACAAAACCAATTACCAGATGAGAATGCAGGGTGACGTGAATTATATATTTGCTGTGTCAAATCAAGAGCTCTTCATCCAGAGGATGTGACAGATAGATAGATAGATGTGTGTGTGTGTGTGTGTGTGTGTGTGTGTGTGAGAGAGAGAGAGAGAGAGAGAGAGAGAGAGATGGAATATTACTCAGCCATGAAAAAGAATGAAAACTAGCCATCTGCAACAAGAATGGAGCTATAGAGTGTTATACTAAGTGAAATAAGCCAGTGAGAGAAAGACAAATACCATGATTTCACTCATACATGGAATTTAAGAAATAAAACAAATGAGCAAAGGAAAGAGAGAGAGAGAGAGAGAGAGAGACCAAGAAGCAGCCTCTTAACTATACAGAACAAATAGTTACCAGAGGGAGGGTGGGTAGAGGTATGGGTGAGTAAATGGAAGGATATTAAAGAGTACGTTTATCCTGAGGAGCTCTGAGTAATATACGGAACTGCTGAATCACTATATCGTACATCTGAAACTAACAGAACACTGTATGCTAACTGGAATTAAAATTAATAAAAAAAAAAAAGACTTTTCATCCCTTCAACAGTGCCCCACAGCCCACTCTTCAACCCTATGCCAGACTCTGAGGGTTGTTTTTTTCTTGTTTGTCTATTTGTAAATGATGAGAAGGACAGAATGTCACAGAATGTGAATGCCATACCAGCATGAGTTACCCACTGAAGAGGCTGAGTATCTTGGCCCTACTGACGAGCCTGAGCTCTAACACCTGGTTAGAACCCAAGTGTTTGCCAAAGACCTTCATCCTAGAAAATTCCTGCTATTCTCAACTTCTGATTTTATATTATACTTGGACTTGAAAAAATAACTGGTCAGCAACCAATTATTTTATTGCTCATCATCATTTTAAGAAACACACATATCCACAACCAATAACGATCCATTTACCAAAAACAAATCTCCCCTGAGATTCTGAATCTATCAAAGGAAAAATAAAATAGTATACCCATGTTAGATTATGATAATTACCTAAAATGAATTTTCAGTGGCATGGGAGTCTTTATATGTTAAATTGGAAAATATATATATACTTTTAAAGAAATAAAATGTATATATGACATCATTTATAACAGCAAAAAACTTAAATGCTCTAAAATAGGAGATTAAGCAAACTACTTACAGATCCATAGAAGAGAATAGTATGCAGCGATTAAAAACTGTGCTGCAGAAGGTTATTTACTGAAATGGAAAATATTCAAAATATTTTGCGAAGACACTGGGGATTAAAACAATTCAGTACAGGGGCGCGTGGGTGACTAGTCAGTTAAGCGCCTGCCTCATGATCCCAAGGTCCTGGGATCAAGCCTCACATTAGGCTCCCGGCTCAGCGGGAAACCTGCTTCTCCCTTTCCCTCTGCCACTCCCCCTGCTTATGCTCTTGCTTTCTGTCAAATAAATAAATAAAATCATCTAAAAAATAAAAAATAGTAGTAATAATTTGAGGTCCATTTTTTTTCTTTTTTTTTTTAAATTTAAAGTAAGCTCTATGCTGGTGTGCCTGGGTGGCTCAATTAAGTGTCTGATTTCAGCTCAGGTCATGATCTTAGGGTCCTGGGATCGAGCCCCACTTCAGGCTCCCCGCTCAATGGGGATCTGCTTCTCCCTCTCCCCCTGCCCCCCACAAGCTCATGCTCTATCTCAAATAAATAAAATCTTTAAAAATAAATAAAGAATAAAGTACGCTCTGTGCCAAACATAAGGCTTGAACTCATGACTGTGTGATCAAGTCACATGCTCCACTGACTGAGCTAGCGAGGTGTGTCCCTTCAAGTCTATCTTGTACTTGTCATTTGTCTCTCAATTAAGTCAAGAAGAGAAATGATTTCCTCTTCCTCCCTATCACCCCACCCCCAATGCATAGTTACTTCAACCTTTAAAAAAAAAATTACTTAGTGGGGCACGTGGACGGCTCAATGAGTTACGTGGCTGCCCTCAGCTCATGATACTGCAGTCCTGGGATCAAGCCCCATGTCCAGTGGGCTCCCTGTTCTGTGGGGATTCTGCATCTCCCTCTCCCACTGTCCCGCCCTTGCTCCTTCTCTTTCTCTCTCTCTCACTCTTTCTCAAATAAATAAAATCTTTAAACAGATTTACTTAGTAATTAAACAGTTCACAACATAAAAAGTTTGACAAAAAGTCTTCCTCCCCAAATGCATCTGTGGATCTGGGAGTACCAAATAAAGCAACCAAGAGAGCTGAACCTAAACCAGGAAAAGGACTGGGCCATCACAGGGATTCTAAAGGTTTGGGACTACAAGGAAGTGGTAAATTAGGATCTGCCTAGAAGAAAATTGTAAATTTGTCATGGGCTATCCAAGTAACATGAGATTTATTTATCTGTAACTTACCTTTTATAGTTTTACCATATAAAAATATTTTATACTCATTAAAATAGCTCACTGTGTGGGTTGTAACTTCTGGATCTCAGGGAGAGCTGAGGAGAGAAAAGCTCTGAAATTGAAAACCATTTTTAAAAGAGGCATTACTCATTGGTCTCCCAGGCAGTGGTGACATAATCCTCCAAGATTAGTAGGAAAGGACTGACATGACAAGTCTCTGCTACAGTGTTTGGTTGGAGGCACTGTATTCTTATATGAAGAAATTATGTCTTTCTGTCACTAACAATGCCTCCAACTAAGAAAGAATGAAGAAAGACAAATCTAAATGTTTATCTTTTAAAAGATAAAGCATATCACTTTTAGTCTCAACAGTAAGCTTGTAAGATACCAAGTGCAAAATAACAGAAAATTCTTGGGGCACCTGGTGGCTGAGTTGGTTAAGCATCTGCCTTGGGCTCAGGTCATGGACCCAGAGTCCTGTGATCGAGTCCTCCCACCCCCAAAATCCCTGCTCAATGGGGAGCCTGCTTCTCTGTCTCCCTCTACCCCTCCTCCTGCTCATGCTCTCTCTTTCTCTCAAATAAATAAGAGTAATAAAGAAAAGAAAGATGGTAAATTTTATTCTGTATGTCCTTACTACATACAAAAAAGAAAATAGGTGTCATTACTTTTAGCTTCACTTGAGATACTATGGTGAAGGCTATCTGGCCTTTGTGCCATTTTCTTACTGGCCTTAGATATCAGGCCAAAAGTCTATAAGCCTTCACAAAATATTTTCAGTTTTCCCATTCATCAAATGCCTCCCTCGTGTGCTCAGTCCTGCACAGAATATTTATGTCATGTGTTAGTCAGCATTGCCCTGTAACTATTGATGTTCTGAGAGTTCATAAGTTTAACTAAAAAAGAAATTATCTACGGACAACTTAGAAATGGGGGGAGTGGTGCCTTGAGGTGGCTCAGTCGGTTTAGCATCTGTCTCTCGGTTTCGGCTGGTCATGTATCTCTGGGGTTGTGAGATCGAGCCGCACACTGGGCTCCACACTCAGCAAAGGGTCTGCTTGTGACTCTCTCCCTCTCCCTTTGCTCCTCCTCTCACTCCTGCATGAGCACACTCTTTCTTGATCAATACAATCTTGACAGAAGTAAAGAAAGGCTCCAGTGTAGAGTTTTCCTAAGTAGCCTGCCTGCCTTCATTTGAAATAAGCTAAATAAAGGGGCAAGCAACTCTATTACATAAGCCTGTTTTTTTTGATTCGAAGATTTTAAGCCTAATGAAAGAAAAGACAAAATTACAAAACCAGCCCCACGCATCCCCACTCTAACATTTCTCACCTAATATTTTAATTTTTATGTTTACATTTCTTTCCCCGCAAGTAAAAGTAAAATGTCTAAAGCAGTGGTTAAGCTCTTTTGATTTACAATTCTATGGCATAACAGAACCACAAAATTCTATGTGTACATGTATTTTCTGGGAAGTTTCATAACTATGGTTCCTAAAGGACTTTGTGACCCAAAGAAACACTAAGAACCCTAATTCTAGACACAACTAGATGAAATAAATCTAGATGTTAATTATACTGTAGGTTTAAGAAAATTCTGGAGAAAAAAAAAAAAGAAAGAAAATTCTGATTATTAAAGGAGAGGTATGAACGTCCTAACCCCGAGGGTATTTTTGAAGAAAGGGGACACTTTTATTGTCACAGATCAGCTGAAGGGTTTCCATGGACCTGGGTGGGTAGGGGCCCTAACCCACAGTGAGTGGGAGAAAAGCCTTGTTTTTATATCCCTAATGCCCAGGGTATCAAGCCTGACAGGAAGAAGGCTCACAACAGATGTTTGCTGACTAAAGCTGAACAGTGCCCTGACTGAAGCTTAAGAAATCTGTTCAAGCAGGGAGACAGCCTGCAGTATAAAGACACACTGGGGCTGTCTCCAGGATACGTACAAGTTATATACATTATGTCCTGAGGAAGGTATTTCTGCAAATCTGTGCGAGGGTATTTGTGTGTCTCCTACCTAAAGCTGGATAGATGGAAACAGGCTGAATTTTCATAGGATTTACTTGTATTTCCTCTCCCTTATTTAAAGATTTTATTTATTTGAAAGAGAGAGGGAGCATGCATGTGCACAAGCAGGGGAACAGAAGGCAGAGGGAAAGGGAGAAGCAGACTCCCTGCTGAGCAGGAAGCCCAACATGGGGCTCCATTCTAGGACCCAGGGATCATGACCAACTGACTGAGGCCCATCCAGGCACCCCTCTCCTTTATTTTAAAATGCTGTCTTTAGGGGAGGAGTAATTTATCGATTACAGTAAAGAACTAGCAACCACCACAGAAACAATGTTCTCTTGTATTTCAGTGAAAAACATCAGTAGTCTTTCAAACTGAGCACTAGATGTCTTAATAATAGCAGCTGAATAAGTAACCAATAGTTAACTGAGTTTCTATACTTTTTGTACAGTGAGTTGAAACACCGTTCTCACCTCCTGTTCTACAGCCTTCAGCGGTTCAGGACTACTGCTGACTTGGGAAGAAGGACAAAATATACAAGAGAAAACAAGATCCTATATTTACTAGGTGCTAGCATATTTCTAAGTTTCTTTGGCTTGCTCTACCTCTCAGGATAATAAGATCTTTGTTATCTACTATGTTAAAATGAGGGTTTGGGGGTTTTGTTTTGATTTGGCTTAAAAACATCTCCTTCAAGCTCCTCAAAAAGTTGAAAATAGGGGCGCCTGGGTGGCTCAGTAGGTTAAGCCGCTGCCTTCGGCTCAGGTCATGATCTCAGGGTCCTGGGATCGGGTCCCGCATCGGGCTCTCTGCTCAGCAGCGAGCCTGCTTCCCTCTCTCTCTCTCTCTGCTTGCCTCTCTGTCTACTTGTGATCTCTCTCTGTCAAATAAATAAATAAAATCTTAAAAAAAAAAAAAAAAGTTGAAAATAGAGCCACCCCATGGCCCAGAAATCACACTACTGGGTATTTACCCCAAAGATACAAACATAGTGATCCAAAGGAGCACCTGTAACCCAATATTCATAGCAACAATGTCCACAATAGCCAAACTATGGAAAGAGCCCAGATGTCCAACAGCAGATGAATGGAGAGAGAAGATGTGGGGTGTGTGTGTGTATATATATAGACACACACAAACACACACAATGGTATACTACTTAGCCAACAAAAAATGAAATCTTGTCATTTGTAATGACATGGATGCAACTAGAGGGTATTATGCTAAGTGAGATAAGTCAGGGAAAGACAATTACCATATGGTTTTACTTGTATGTGGGTTTTACTTGTATGTGGAATTTAAGAAACAAAATAGAGGAGTATGGGGGAAAGGAGGAAAAAATAAAGTAAGACGAAATCCGAGAGCGAGACAACGACAAGAGACTCTTCATCATAGGAAACAAACCGAGAATTACTAGAGGGGAGAGGGTGGGGGATGGGGTAACTGGGTGATGGACTTTAAGGAGGACATGGGATATAATAAGCACTGGGTATTATGTAAGACTGATGAATCACTGACCTCTACCTCTGAAACTAATAATACACTATATGTTAATTAACAGACTTTAAGTTTTTAAGAAAGTACAAGGCACACACATGAAATAAAAAAAAACACCTCCTTCAAGCCTCTAGTTTAAGAGATATGGTTCAGGGGTCATATGTCTTTTTTTTTTTAAGATTTTATTTATTTATTTGACACAGAGAGAGAGACAGTGAGAAAGGGAACACAAGCAGGGGAAGTGGGAGAGGGAGAAGCAGGCTTCCTGCCGAGCAGGGAGCCCGATGCACGACTTGATCCCAGGACCCTGGAATCATGACCTAAGCCAAAGGCAGATGCTTAACGACTGAGCCACCCAGGCGCCCCCCACCCTTTTAAAATACTTTAGTTATTTTTCAGAGAGAGAGAGAGAGAGTCCATGCACAAGCAGGGAGAGCACAGAGGGAGAGGGAGAAACAGGCTCCCTGTTGAACAGGGAGCCTGATGAAGGGCTCAATTCCAGGACACTGGGATGACGACCTGAGCCACCCAGGCACCCTGAGACAAATGTTTCTCTTAAAACACAATGCAACCAGAAGCTCTAAATATTCTTGGTCTGGAAACTCATCAAAGTCTTCTTGAAAGATTAAAATATGGCTGTGGGCTCTCTGTTAATTCTCTCAAAAAGCCATAGATAAACAAGGCATGATTCACTTTATAGAAACTAGTCCGCCTCTCAAGGTTTGTTTATATGATCTCTTTAACCCTTCTCAACTATTCAATTTACCAAAAGCTGGGGGAGGGGATTGGGTGGCTCTCTCTCTCTATAAAAATGGGAAGATGGCAAACACACATTTTTTCATGAAAAACAAAAAGCAAGCAGCAGGAAAATACTTAAAGCATACAGCATTTATCTTACAAAGATGATATGAGTTTATACTATCTATGTGCATATGTAAAAGAAAAAGATCTGAAGGACAGATACACCAACTACTCACAATGCCTAGCGGAAAGTAGTGGAATTTAGAGTTGGACAAACTTTATTTTTGGTCTAGACTGTTTAATATTATTTAAAATTGGGAAGCCGCATTAACATTTAAAAATTAATCCTGTTTTATAAAATATTTGGACTCTGAGAACACTGTAATATCACTTCTGATATCTGGCATAGTGGGCACTCAATAAATATTATATAATGCAAAAAGAAGGTAATTTGTGGGGCGCCTGGGTGGCTCAGTGGGTTAAGCCTCTGCCTTCGGCTCAGGTCATGATCTCAGGGTCCTGGGATCAAGCCCCGAGTCGGGCTCTCTGCTCGGCAGGGAGTCTGCTTCCTCCTCTCTCTCTGCCTGCCTCTCTGCCTACTTGTGATCTCTCTCAGTCTGTCAAATAAATAAATAAAATCTTTAAAAAAAAAAAAAAAGAAGGTAATTTGTTTTCAACAGGTAATTATTAAAGTTATTTTTCCTATTCTAAAAGCTTGTTTAAATATTTAATATCAATAAGAATATAATAAATGCTTATGTGTCAATTACTTCAAAAGAAGCCACCTTTGAAACATAAGCTTTAAAAACAATAGTATTAGATATTTACCAATTTCCGTTCTCAACAAACATTAGCATCTTAGTCAATACACAACCCAGTAAATGTGTCAAAAAGAAAAAAAAAATCTCACTTTAAACACCCACTAAGAAAGATCTGGTTCCAGTCCTCTGTATCTTACAATTTTGTCAATTATACCTCAACAAAGATGAAGGAATAAATGAACAAATGAATAAATAAATAGGGAGAAAATACTAAAAAATTAAAAGGAGTATATTTGCAACCGTTTCTCTCTTCAAACCCCAACCATGAGCTGTGGATGGTTCCTGAACTTATCAAATGAGGATATATGTGAGGAATAAAGTTTACAAATAAAAATTGAAGTTACAGAAGAAAATCCTTATCCTTTGTCACAAGAGAAAGCATGAAATATTACAACATACAATCCATTTTTCTTAAAATTCTATTTTTATTTTATCCTATTCTAAACACAAATACAAAAATCCAAAAGGACATAATACACAATATAAATGAATGGAAAACCACGACATAAACATCAAAGAAAGAGCCTAGAAACAATCACATTTCAAGCAACAAGCACATTTAGTGCCTAGATCTTGGTTCCTAAATATAAGAACCAGGGCTCCCGGGAGCAGCGGTGGACTATGGGGCTGGAACACAGAAAACACTAAGAGCCTGGGGCATCTTATGGTGCCGGGAAGGAAGTACTCAAAAAAGTATGGGGTATTTTGAAAAGATACATAAGTCTACCTGAAAAAGCTCCTGATTCCAAAGCTGGAACAATTAGAGCACTAAAATAAATGACTGTCACATTCTACTAACAACTGCTTTTGAAGGAGACCCTTCAAAGAAGAAAATATTTTGAGGGAGTATATATCCAATAGGTAGCCACTCACACATCCATTTTTAGGCATGCGCCGGTGTATAAACACATACAGGTGCACACACATCCATGTATGTATAACCTACAGAATAAAATAAATGTCCATGAGTTCAAACAAAAAAAGAAAGGAAAGAAGGGCAAGAGGAAGGCCTCACCCTTACAGAAGAATTTCATGAAGAAAATAGAAAATAACCATTGGAACATCACAGTAGTAACTGTTAAGATCCAGTCTCGGATACTAAAATAAGTGGATAAAAGTTTGAAGAAAAATACGATATTCGCAAATTCTCGAATGTATCTACCAAGATACTTAGAAAAAAAATTTATTAATTTAGAGAGAGAGAGTGTGCACACGCATGTACAAGAGCAAGGGGGAAGGGCAGAGGGAGAGAGAGAATCAGAGTATCTCAAGCAGACTCTCTGCTCAGTGCAGAGCCAGCTGTGGCGCTCAAACTCACAACCCTGAGATCACGACCTAGGCCAAAACCAAGAGTCAGAGGCTTAACCAATGCGCCACCCAGGCACCCCACCCCCAAGATCCTTATTAATTATAAGGGGAAAAACATAAGTACAGCAGAGAAATCTAGTACACACCAGCTAAACCAAGCAGTCAAGGTTAATAACCACCACTAAGGCATATTGTTTCTGCAATATTCTTGCCAAAAATATATGATCTCAATCTAATCATGAGAAATCATTAGAGAAGGTCAATCTGTGAGGCATTTTACAATTAACCAATGCTCCTTGTGCCCCAAGATTAGGAACTGTCACATGCTGGAACAGACCAAGAAGACAAAGCTCAGTGCAATGTGGGATCCTGGACTGAATCCTGGAACAGAAGACAGTAGTAGGAAAAACTCATAAAACCCAAATATAAGCTTACAGTTTAGCTAATAATACTGTACCAATGTCAACTGTCTAGTTTTAGTAATGGTACACACTATGGTAGTTAAAACTTGCTGATGATGCATGATGAGTACAAAGGAACTCTGCACTGTTTTTGCAACTTTTCTTAAAGTCTGAAATATTTCAATATAGAGTTAAAAAATTGAGAGCTTTAATATTTTAGAAATGTTTAGTTACACATTTTATAATAGGAATCTTAATCACAAAAGAAACAGGAATAAGTTTCAACTACTATAGAAATCCAAGTTTGGAAAAACTAAAGAAATAGGAACTAAATTGTTAGCCACAAATGGAGGAGGATGGAAAATTCTTCTGAACAAGAATGCTGGCTCTGTTTAGCCATTTCCTGTTCCGTATGCTAAGCACATCCCCTGAAGAATGCAGCACACATTGACCACTGGCTTTACATACCAAACCCTGCTGACAAGAGCTTCTCACAGCCTTCTACTCAAGTATTTCAAGTCATATGGTTTTAGAAGAACTCTTAAAATTTTGACAAGTAGGCATCCATCCAATTGCTTTTTATTTGAAATTATTTTTCTCAGTTCTAAGAGTCACATTCTACTAACAACCACCTTTGAAGGAGACCCTTCAAAGAAGAAAATATTTTGAGGGAGTATATATCCAATAGGTAGCCCCTCACACATCCAGCTTTAGGCATGCGCGGGTGCGTAAACACATGCAGGTGCACACACATCCATGTGTGTATGTGTGAAACTAGACGGCATCTGCGAAGTCACTGGCAAATTGATACCAACCAAGATCTGGAAAACAGCATGAAAATTCTGTGTACAGGATTCTTAAAATGATACCTAAAACACGTCATTCTCTTTCCATATTTGGACACAAGGAAGGGGGCCGTCTGAGCTCTAAACGTGTAAAGCGAAAAAGAACTTGAACAACATCACTGGGTGAAAGCGTTTTGGCAGGCAATTTGGCATATCCATCAAAATCTTCAATACACGTTTTGATCCAGCAATCCCATTTACGGGAATCATAGATACAAGTACATAATTATGTATAATTCAATACGGCATTGTTTATAATAGCAAAGGACTAGGAAAAACTGAGGTGTCCCATCAACAAAGTAGACTTTCGTAGATCCCTCCCTCCACAATTCTGATGTATCAATGATCTTCCCTTCACTCCCTTGTTTTCAATTTCTCTTTCTACTGGACTCTTTTAAGCACAAAAACAACCCAGAGTCTCCCATTCTAAGAGTAGCATTTCTACCACTCTGCTACTCAAGTTACCCTTTTCCCTCTTCCTATTACAACCACCTGTCTTGAGTCCTGACACTTTCTCGTTCCTCCTTTTATGGCTCATGTTCACTCCTGTTACTGGTCCTGCAACTTAATCCGCACAAACCTATACCTACAAATTGACAAATTCAAACCTCATCGTACTTGACTTATCCATACCAGATGACCCTGCTAACAACGGCTTCTGTTCTCAGGCTCTCTTGTCTTTTGAATATCTGAGACCACAATCTTTTATGGTCTCTCTTCTCTGCCACTTCCAGTCAATGCTCTTCTTTCCCTGTACATCTTCTGCTTCTCCATTCCAGGCTGTCCCCCCATTCCCACTCTGTGGATGCTCCCCTCCTCACCTGCTCAAGCTCCCACACCCTTTGCCTGGACTGCCTTTCCTTGGGGAAGCCCTCATCACCCTGATTAAGATCTAACACCCTGAAGCCAGGCTGCCCCTTTGCATGCATGTCCTTCAACTGCTGGGGCCCTGACTCTACACCAGCCTATCCCTAGATGGATATACTCCTGACCTTGCTCAGGTTATATACGCCTGCCCCATCCCCACCCCACTTCACCCTATGGACGCTTAACCTTGCTTTGCCCTACTGACCAGCTTCCGGGCTGAATTGTGCAGAAAGGAAAGAGGAAGGGCAGATAATGCAATACTACAACATGTAAGTAATTACAGCTTTATAGTAACCTTTAATATCTAGCAGGGCAAGTTCTTGTTCTTATTGTTCTTCAGGATTGTCTCAGGTTATTCTTGGCCTTTTCTTCTCCAATTCCTTCCTTCTTTGCCTCTTATTTGTGAATATAATTCAGTTGGATGAACAATCCTATCTTAAAAGTTTTTTGATCATTCCCACCTTTAGCACTTTTTTTCCCCCCAAAGATTTTATTTATTTATGATAGAGAGAGATCACAAGTAGGCAAAGAGACAGGCTCCCTGTTGAGCAGAGAGCCTGATGCGGGGCTCAATCCCAGGACTCTGAGATCATGCCCCGAGCCGAAGAGAGAGACTTAACCCACTGAGCCACCCAGGCGCCTCCACCTTTAGCACTTTTATAATACATTTTTGACAGAACCGCGGGGGTGACTCAACACAAGTTGCTTTTTACCTATTTCACTAGAAGCACCCCCAGTAGGACATTTCTGTTAATGATGCAATATAAACTCCTCTGCTTTCTACTGATCTCTAAACTAGATCTGAGGGCCGTTAAAGGCATGTCAGATGAGGCTTTGTGCAAGCTGTGGCATTTTGATTAGCCATCAAAGAAGGTTATTTCTACTAGTGGTGACCTAAGCAGGACATAAATATATATGTGGGAAAACTATAAAAGAACACATATGGATTCAGCAGCATAGAGTTCAGGAAAAGCATCAGGGTCAGAGATTCAAATTGGTGACCAATGCATGGAGGGCATTTACAGACATGGAAACTGAGCTACCCGGATTATGTAGAGAGAACCTTGAAGCTCTGGGGAACTCCAACTGAAGAAGTCCAGGACCCATAAGGGGATGCGGTGTCCTGGGGGCAAAATGAGGACAGCATTTCAAGAAGCAGAAAGTATTCAAATGTGTCAAATGCTACTACAAGGCAGGGTGGGAATGAGAATTTCCAATTATATTTAGAGGGTAAACCTGACAAAAAGGCATGTCAGCACAGCAGTTAAGACTAAAAGTCTCAAAGGAGAGGATGGGTGAAAACAACCATTCCTCAAACATTCCAGTCTGCCCCTGCCACAGGGCCTTTCCATGTACTTGTACATCCCTCATGACAGGGCGCATATCACCTTGTCCAAGAAGCCTTCCTTTTTGCCACTCTAAAGCAAGCATTCCTCCCTACTTACTCTCATCCCTTATCTTGCTTTTTTGAAACAGTACATCACACACACGTGCCTGCGAGCACACACACACAACAGTACATCTCAATATTTTAAATCTATTGCTTTATTTATTTGTTAATCTCTCCCAGAAGAATATGATACAGGGAAGCACAGTATGTACAAACACTTTTTATGTGTACTCTTTTCTAGATGCATTATTCCTGGAAGATTTTCCAGTACCTGAAGATACAATACCTTATAGGCTACAACTCTTCTCTCACAGTGAGAAATTTGCAATACAGCAACAAAGAAGGACCGTAACATCACAATCATCGGCAAATCCCATCTACTACCACTCTTCTGTCACAAAGCCTCCTGTAGTTCTGCTTCCCTAAAGATTATACCCCCATCATATGGTTTTCTCATGGAACATTTTCACCTTAACCTTACCTCGCAGGAAAATGTGCTAGTAAAATTAATCTTAAGTATAATTCTCACCTTCAATTTTTTTCATAACAAAAGCAAAGCATGCCCTAAATACAGCTAGGTCATCCCCAAAATTCTCAGAGAAATGAAAGTTGTAGAAAACTTTAAATCAGACTAGCCCACTTCCTATCACACAAGAACACCAAGACCAGTGGGTATAAGAGACATGGTCCATCAGTGAACTCTTAAACCCAACTCCTAGCCTTTCATAAAGTTAGAGAAAGACATCTGATTTATAACAAGAGGCCAGGTAAATAATAAAATATGTCCTAATTATTAGACACACTTTACAAATCTGACTTTCGCTGTTTTGTAATGCACCATTCCGCTCCTAGGAATTCATAGTTGTTGAGCCTTTATCTCATTTAGTGGCTCCGTGACCAGAGTAGAGTGAGAGAGAGAGGATTTTATTCTAGAAATTCTCTGGGAAATACTTGTCTTCATATCTCTAAAGAGGATACATAAAAACCCTCTCAGGTTTAAGTGCATATTAACAATCTGTTAATCAGTTTATAACTTTCAGTAAAGTTCTGTCACAGCATGTTGCTGGATTAAAGCAACAAGAGAATTATAATAATCTTCTCTTTAAAGTTCCTTTTTGGGTGCTCGCTTCGGCAGCACATATACTAAAAAAAGTTCCTTTTTGGAATATAATTAAAATATAGTTACCATATGGTATACATTTTTGATGTACTAAAAGTATCCCTCCTACTTAATTTTGTTTTGGGAAAGGGATATGGTAAGTAGGCGAATTAAGGGATGGGTGTTTTGGAAGACCTAGTAAACCTAAAGGCAGGTTTTTAAAAAGAAGCCAGTGTGGAAGGAGGAGTAAAGAATTAGAGCATTTCCTAGCAGCATCACTGGGGACTGATACTGAGCAGCTAGCTGCATGATTAGCTTCTCATAAACTGAGCAACAAAGAAAAGAGCAGGGGGAACGGCGGGGGGGGGGGTCAGTCTTACTGTTAAAAATACTTTTCAGGGGGCGCCTGGGTGGCTCAGTGGGTTAAAGCCTCTGCCTTAGGCTCAGGTCATGATCCCAGGGTCCTGGAATCAAACCCCTCATCACATAGGTTCTCTGCTCAGCGGGGAGCCTGTTTCCCCCTCTCTCTCTGCCTGTTTCTCTGCCTACTTGTGATCTCTCTGTCAAATAAATAAATAAAAATTAAAAAAAAATACTTTTCACTGGGAGAAAAGCTATCAAATATTTATTGACTGCTTACTGTTTTGAGCACATTTCAAAGTGCAACGAAATGATTCAAAATACATTTACCTACCAGGGCTGACAGACCATTTGTATTATCCCAAAAAAGTCTTCCTAACATCTAAAACTAATTCATTCAACAAAGACCTTCTGAGTGGCCACGACTAACTGCTACAGCAGTAAATAAACCACTTGGGCTTTACCTTCTGAATAGAGAGACAGAGACAAAGTAATTAAGTAAATGACTTAGTATTTTTTTTTTTTATGACTTAGTATTTTAAAAGTAGAAGGGCCATCTTTAGGCGCTTAGACCATAATAAGTACTTTAGGAAAAAAAGAAAGCAAGAAAAAGGGATAAGACGTAATTTATTTGTATTCATTAGAGGTGGCCTGTTTTATAATAGAGTTATAATACAACTAGATTCTTTTATAATCAATATTCTCTTTACAAAAATCAACTTTATAAGATATAGAATATAATTTTATTTTTTTAAGTTTATGTACGTATACATGTATGTATAGTGTAATCTCTACACCCCAATCATGAGGCTCAAACTTAAGACCCCAAGATCAGAGTGCATGCTCTTCTGAGGCAGCCAGGTGTCCCAACTTAAAATATTTTTTAAACTATTAGTGTATCTTCCCTCTTAGAGTATACTATTAATTATACTTATATTCGATGGTATGTTCTTAGTCAAAAGTATAATCTATAATGAACTAACACTAGGCCTTTTTACCCAAACACAATATACTTTTGGATATTGCTTTATGAAGAGGTTTGAGGGAAAAAAAATCACGTTTTTAAAAAAAAACAAAAACAAAAACAAAAAAAACGAAGCCTTACTAAATCGTGAAGCTTCCAACAGTGAGCCAAGGATTTCTGGTACCAATGATTTTAAATTCTAAAAACATTATTACGTTCACTAGTTATCCCACTTAAAACTTGTATGACCAAATAATGGGATGCCTGGGTGGCTCAACGGGTTAAAGCCTCTGCCTTTGGCTCAGGTCATGATCTCGGGGTCCTGGGATTGAGCCCCACATCGGGCTCTCTCCTGGGTGGGGAGCCTGCTTCCCCCTCTCTCTGCTTGCCTCTCTGCCTACTAATAGTCTCTCTGTCAAATAAATAAATAAAATCTTTAAAAAAAAAACAAACAAACTTGTATGACCAAATAAATATCAAAATAGCCTAAATCAAATAAAAACTTTGGTAATTAGTGTCATTGTATATTAATCAAGATATAAAAATGCTTGACTTTGTTTTCCTATATAACTTGAAAAAGAATAGTAAAAACCCAACTCTTTGGGAAGAGCTCTTTTCCAATTTAAAAGAAAGGCAAAAGATAAATAAAAGGCATTAGTTTTCCATGATAACATGTATACAAACTTTCATTTTATTATGTTTTAGCTATCTAGTACTTCAAATGGATACGAAAGTTTATACAATATAAATTGAAGATTTTGGCAGAATGAAGCTTACCTTCAGGCTAGTATGAGAACGAGGTTGACTTAATTCCTGAAATTTCCATTGCTCTGATCCAGGGGTCTCACCACCTTTCTGAGTGTCAGGTGTAAGCAATCCGTCTCCAGCAGGTAATGGGAAAATCCCTAATGATATAGGACGTTCTTTTCTATTGAAGAGGGGAGAAAAAAATTAAGCATTCATTCATTCATTCCTTTTTAATTTCTGTTCATCATGACTATAAGTAATAAGCCTGGGATGTCACTGTTTTAGAATAATCACGCTTAAAAAATAACATCTGCCTATCTAGACAAGTACACTTACCAAAGAAAAAGGATACTCTCAGAAGTTCAAATTAGCCCCAAGACATTAACTAGCAAAAGTAGTAAACTAATAGTTTAGGAAATCTTGTAAGTTACTGAGTTCTTCCTTTAGGGAGCAATCTCTGGTCTGGCTTCACAGGGACAAAAGCTACTAAATTTTCACTCATGCTTACATTAGCCCTAGGAAAACTGGCAACCTCCTCCTTTGGAAGCGAATCCCACCCTTGCTTCTACACTTCCCAAATCCTCAAACCAATACCTAGTTATTTACCCAAGCCTCTTCAGAGTGCATCTTTTCTGCCTAACAGAAAAATCAATGTATAATTTAAATCAGGACTACTGATTAAGTGGTAAAATAAACCCCAAGAGTTTTAATCCTTAACAGCAGGAAAGCTTTTATACAGAACCAATACATGTCTTCCTTTCAATCACAGTTCATGTGAGAACACCATTGTTAGTTTTTCCAAACAAGGCAGCCCAAAAATTCTATAGAAGACTGTAGGGTTTCCAATGTTTTGTGGGAAATTTCAATGAACAAGAAGAGTTACAATTTTAATACTAACAAAATTCCAACAAGAAACATATCCTTTGGTGATAACTAGATTACAAATAAAAAAAGGCTTTTTAGAGCATGGCAACCAGCCTAGGAAGAGGTTGTCCTGGGTCATTAACCCAAAAAAGTAGAAACTGGCAAAAAAAAAAAAAAAAAAAAAAAGTCACTAAAGGTGTGGAGCCTCCTGGAACACATACCTCTACTGGTAAGGATGTAAATTAGAATAGAAACACTGAGATTATAAATAAACGTGGGGGGGGGGGAGTGGGAAAATATTCAGTTTTGCTAAATAAGTCCTTTATTCTGAAAGCTCATTTTTATAACAAGAAACTTAAGCCTCTTGAAATTGGCCTTCACTTAACACAAAGGATATGCTCTCCCATTCCTAATTATGTTAGTAATTAGTAAAACTGTCAGAACTCCTTCTTAAAGATTGGGTGAAGGGAAAGGATTGAGAGATTGCGTTTGGTTAAAGGTGTGCATGCACAAGGAAATAAAACGGGACTTTTCCCCATTAGCTAATTATTCATCATTTCTTTACACTTGGGTACTTTACCTATTTGATTTAGGAAAATTTAAGTGCACGCAGGCTGCAGAGTAAAAGACTAGATTTTAAAAACAAATAAAAGTTTGTGTCTATAAGCTTCCAGAACAACCAAATGACAAAAAGCAAAGTAACTACTCAGCTAATCTGTTTAGACCAATAATTCCTTAACGCTGGCTCATCAATAAAGTTTTCCTAAGTTCATAGTGAAGAGACACTATTTATTATATTCTTATTGGATGATATAGGCCATATTGTACACATAAACATTTCCATATATCATAGAACCTGTTCTTTCCTGAGAATGATGGACCTTTTTCTACATCTTTTCTGCTTCTTTGATTTTAAAGCTCTTTCTTTCATCAAATGATGATCACAATGATTAGAAAGCAAATTTTGTTTTAATGTCCATACCTGACAAAATAAAAAGTTGTTGTCTGATGTTTATCCCTCAATTTGGGGCGGGGTGGGGGGAGTATTTTGAGAACCGATAATGTAAGGATCTAAGAGCTACTAAATGGCTTTTTATTTCTTAACATATCTGAATAACTTGAGCAAAAACGGTGTGAACTTAATGGGATAGTTTAATGGAAAGCTCTCTAACCCAAAAAGCAAAGGCAAGCAAGAAGATAATACAGATTTCATGCAAATCCATCACACTGCTAACAGAAATCAAAACACAGGCTAGTCCTTAGAATTATCTTCCTATATGAATGACAGACAACACATTTGTTTTCCCACATATCAAATAAAGAAAAAGTATAAAACTACTGGATGAAAGAGTCTGCTATGGAGCCAAGTTTTGCTTTTCCACTCCTGTTAACTAAGCATACAATCCAAAATACCAGTAGAATTCACGCTCCTTTATACTGCTTGTGTTAATCATTTAGAAACTGCTCTAGAGGAAGGGCATTTTTCTTCAGAGACTATCAATAAGGTCCTGATGCTCTGGGTCACACTGTTTCAAAGCTTGAAAACGGTATTACTACATACTAGTTTTTTCTCCTTATTTACTGATAAGAAGTCATGAGTTGAGGGGATAGAGGACATGTAATTATTCAAGTCAGTTAGAATCCTACTTTAAAAAAAAAAAAACCCTGAAATTTCAATGTTTATGTCCTAAATTATGTTGGTGCCCATGTTTAGTACTGTACATATTAAGTGCTTCAGTGAAACTCACAGAAGAAACCAAAGAATGGGGATACATTTGGAAAAACATCAAGTAATATGTTTAAACCCTGGGGGTTTCAATATGTTTCAATATGCTGCCACTGTTTAGAAACAAAGCCATCTTTAACTATCAGAATCCTTGTTATATTCTTTTAATAACTGAGTTCCATACATTCATTTTTTAGTTCATTATTTAAATGTAACCTGTGTATAAATAAATTCCCAATTATGTTTTGAAACAGCTTCTTGGCTCTATACACATTTAAAACAAATAACCGTTAATAAAATTTTAAAAAGCTTGTACAACATTCACATGTAGTAAGCACAAAAGACGGTTTAATTATCTCATTTAATCTTTATATGGAAATAGGGGTTATTTCCCCAGTTTTCAGAGTAGGAAAAGTGAAGTTTAGAGACATTAAGCACTAGTAATTCACAGAGATGGGGCTCAAAGTCAGACCCGTTGCCCTCCAAGGCCCACGTACTTTCCTTGGAACCTACATATTTCTTGACAATTTAATCTTAATATTGAAGACTTTGATATCTTTATTCCATTACATCAGCAGCAAATTTGTGTCAAGGAACTTTTTGAATTTAATCATAAGGTATTTTATCAGTAAAATAGCCAGAGTTCGGAAAACAGTTCTGCTAAAAATGGGGTGCATATATAAATGATCACAAATTATTTACTTATTTGGCTTACTAAATATCTTGCAACGGATTAAATAAAAAATAATCATTTCACACTTGATTTTTAAAACTATCCAAAGGGGTAAGTATCTCAGGGGAGGAAATGTAGGCACAGAGATTTTAAGCGACTTGCCAAAGGTCCTATAGCTCCCATGTGGCAGAGCATTTCTAGCCTCGGGGCCCAGCTCCAAAGCCTCTTCCCCTCCGTACGGCACTGCGTGGCACAGCACAGCACTGCCGTCTCCAATAGACTGAAACCTTACACAGCCCTTTCAAATTAGTCTTATTTTACTCTTACGTATTCTTGAGTTAAGGTCTTTTTAATTTCCTAAAAGCCTAAATATACATATAAACTAATCTTTTGTGTATTAAATATACAAAAGTGGTAAGATTTCTTCCAATTTTTATACAATCGGGAAAGAAAATAAATGGCCAAGTATCTAATTTTAGATCATAGATGAAATCTGACTTCTGGGCCTTAAACTAATGTTAAACACCAACCGACCAATGAATAAAAAGAACACCTTGAGGGAACTTACTAGTTTAATTCCTCTTAATTTATCTAAATCCACAAGTTGAGGATTTTAAGTAAACATTTAAATAATAAAAGCTCAACACCATGAACCTCTTTAAAACCACCGCACAAAGCGGAAATCTGAACAAATCAGATGCCTTTAGTTTAAGGAGTTGGAAAACAAAAGACACCCAACCCCGAAATCGAAGATGTAGAAGACGGTTCTTACAGGGTAAGCAGAGTGAGCAGCAGCAAAGCTCCAGAGATTAATGACTACCCCCACAAGCAGGCATGGATATTTGTCACCCAAGTCTACAAAGAAAGGGCAACATCTGACAAAACAATAGTGAATAGGCTTTGTAAAGCTTTCACAACTTTGATGTGTAAATAATGAGGGGGAAAATGCATTCCTGGCCCTAAAAGGTTTAAATCCTTTCACCTTAAAATATATATTTTTTTAGAAAGAAAATATTTAAATTGTCAGTTCCCGGGAGTTATTATCAAAAATTGCAAAAATGATGCCTAAGTGTCCATCAAAGAATAACTGAACAAAATAAATACCTACGGCCTGTGTCTACCTGACTATAAGTCTCAGCATAAAAGATACTGGCCCCCAAATGCTCAGATGCTAAACACAGAGGTTGTATAAACTCGGACCAACGTTTTACTCTTGGTCTGCCTTTACTTTCTGAACACTCTGCCTAAAACAAAATCACACTGACCTTGTACTAGTGCATAAGTACAATATGAAAACCCTTTTCTTAAGTCGGTAGTTTCCAAAGACAAAGCCGTATCCCTAGGTGATGGCCTGTAAATGACTACAAATAAGAAGAGAAAATCCTAGCTTTAGGCCATTTTCCATTGTTTCAATCGGCAACAGAAATGGTTACAAAGCAGACCTGTGAAGCTAAAAATGTGAAAAAGACCAACTAAACAGGGGCTTCTAAGAGAGACTAGAGTACCTGAGTATCCTTGGTAGGTTCTGCGTCAGAGCTGGCACACCGGTAGAAATAGAAAAGTGCACAAGCAGCAAAACAGAGAGAGATACTAAGATAGCAGAATTAATGACCACCGCCCCGCCAACAAAGCCAAACACAAACAGCAGCATGCATCCAGGACTCATGGCGCTGTGCTGGCATGGTGAAACACCCGAACCAGGAGGCCTACACAGGGGCCAAAGGGGTATCTTTGTAGTGAGGATCTGTCATTCAGCTGCTGCCACAAAAACAATGCCATCAGCAGCAGCTTTCCACTCCATCCTGCAGCAGCTCCGAAGCGATGACGTCATCCTGCTCTCCCCACCTCATAACCATAGAGCTGCTGCTCCTAGCATTTATGCAGCAACCCAGAGCGACAGCCCGCCTATTAACTATTTTCCTCTCCACTAAGAGTCCTGGCTTAGCTCATTGGCTACAATGCTTGGGAGATCTACATAATTTATTCACACTCCTACATCAAACAGAAGTCTAACCCTTTCAAGCACGCCTCTCAGTAACAAAAAGGACTTTAAACCAATTGTACAGGAGAAATGACAATTTTTAGCACCCCCACAAATCGGAAAAATTTAAACCTAGTATAATCTCCACTGAGCATTACAAAACAATCAAAATACGTCAATACATTGCTTAGATGGCATGGCTCACGATTTACCTTTTCAATAGTGTGGGCTGTTTCTATTTTTCTATGCTATTCTCTTCTATAGCATTCCAACCATGCTTTTTGAGAGAGAGCTTTGTGAATCAGCCTAACTATTGTTCCAGGATTAAAGAACAGGGAGAAACAGAAACAAACAGATTATTTCGATTTTTCTCAAGGCAAAATGTTTGACAAAGCTTACCTAATTCTACTATGAGCTGTGGATTCTAGTTGTTCACTCCCTGAGAGCTGATGAAGTTTTGTTCTTTCTAAGTGTTCCATATAATTATGGATCATCTATTTTGAAGAAAGAAAAAATATGCAAATTTTAAGGCTAATATCTGAAATAAAAACAGTGTTTTAACAAGGGAAACATTTTTGTAGAAATTTCACACTTATCAGACTACCCACAGTTCCATGCAAAAGAATATTAAGGATGAAAAAATTTTAAATGGCAAAGGAATATATGCAAATGCTTACATTTAAGGATGCTGGTGCCCAAAGAAGTAGCCAACATGTTGCTTAGCATAGCAAAAACTTTTTTCAACAATATGTGATGCTATTAAAAGATATAATTTTGACATAAATAACACAAGTTAGGATATAGGCATTGGGAAGGAGGTGATAAAAGACCGCTGATAAAAATAAAAGGTCGTTAGAGAAATCCATTCACTAAAATGGGAAACAATAAAGAAATTAACATGAAACTTAAGAAGAAACCATACTCTGATGTGGTGATGTTTTCCCATTTTACAAAGGATTCACAGTAAATATCACTTTCAAATTAACTAAGTAATTTCATTTAACTTAATACTAAATGTTTATTTCCTGTGCCTATAGATTTCGTTAAAAGAATGCTAAAATATGGGGCACCTGGGTGGCTCAGTTAATGTCTGCCTTTGGTTCAAGTCATGATCTAGGTCATGATCTAAGGGTCCTAGGATTGAGCCCCATGTCTGGCTCCCTGCTCAGCAAGAATCTGCTTCTCTTTCTCCCTCAGCCGGCATCCCCACCAAACACACACCCAACTATCTCTCTCAAATACATAAATAAAATCTTTTTAAAAAAAGAAAGAAAGAATGCTAAGATGTTTTCTCCTACATCTGATTGTTAATTTATTGGTGTCATTACTTAATGTAATCATCTATTAGCAAATAAAATGAAAAACCAGAGCACTTTGATTTTATTTATTTTTATTTATTTATTTACCTTTTAAAGATTTTATTTTTATGTACATAGAGTTCAAACTCACAACCCTGAGACAAGGAGTCCCATGCTCTACTGACTGAGCCAGCCAAGTGCCCCATCAGAGTGCTGATTTTAAATCTTGGATAAGGCGCCATAAGATAGGCTGAATATGGAGGTAAAAGCTTCAAGTATATCAAGTATATAAACTGATAAGAAATTCTATAATCCTATTTAGTTTTTGGTAATGTTCAGTTCAACTTTTACATTTACATGGCAATAAAACATGTAAAATTCAAAATTTCAATCATAAATTCAAAAGGCCTTTGCTAGATACTAACATGATAGGATAAGAAAAAATAAATTTTAAAGAGTAAGAAAAGGTATGTTAGCAATCTAAAAGAATGTAAATTTGAAAAGTAGACAAGAAAACGTTGATGACTTTTCTTGGGACTTTGAATTCTTAAAATGTGAATATTCCTTGAGTGCTTAAAAAGGCATGGAACAGCTATGGAACTTTCTAAACTTTAGCTGTGTGAACATGGATTTCAATTTCAATATAACTTGAAATATGCACTGTAGCATATTAAAAGCATAACTATTGAAAGAAACAAGATTTTAAACAAACATAAAATTTTTAAAAAGCACATTTTTGCTGGCAAAATTTTACTTGGCATGTATGTAGAAAAATTAAATACGTCAATCTGAAAGTGTTTACTTCAAGTGAACAGAAAGGTAAATTGATGCATGAATTAAGACAAGTAAATCTGGGGCGCCTGGGTGGCTCAGTGTTTGGTTAAAGCCTCTGCCTTCCGCTCGGGTTATGATCCCAGGGTCCTGGGATCCAGCCCAGCATCCAGCATCCGGGCTCTCTGCTCAGCGGGGAGCCTGCTTCCCTTCCTCTCTCTCTGCCTGCCTCTCTGCCTACTTGTGATCTCTGTCTGTCAAATAAATAAATAAAATCTTAAAAAAAAAAAAAGACAAGTAAATCTATCAAATCAAACATTATAAAAGAGTTAATCAGGCTGTTTCCCAATTAGGATTATCTAAATAAGAATTTTATCTGGCGGGGCACCTGGGTGGCTCAGTGGGTTAAAGCCTTTGCCTTCAGCTCAGGTCATGATTCCAGGGTCCTGGGATGGAGCCCCGCATCTGCTTACTTGTGATCTCTCTGTCTGTCAAATAAATTTTAAAAATCTTGAAAAAAAAAGATTTTAATCAGGCTAAGAAAATTTAATGTAGAATTACAGGGATATAGTATATGAAGGTTTTTTTTTTAAGTTTTAAATTTACATATCTTTTTTTTTTTTAAAAGATTTTATTTATTTATTTGACAGAGATCACAAGTAGGCTGAAAGGCAGGCAGAGAGAGAGGGAAGCAGGCTCCCTGCTGAGCAGAGAGCCTGATGTGGGGCTCGATCACCAGGACCCTGAGATCATGACCTAAGCCAAAGGCAGAGGCTTAACCCACTGAGCCACCCAGGCACCCCTACATATCTTCTATTTTAAATTTATATTTTCTCGGGGCATCTGGGTGGCTCTGTGGGTTAAAGCCTCTGCCTTCGGCTCAGGTCATGATCTCAGGGTCCTGGGATCGAGCCCTCCATCAGGCTCCCTGCCTGCCAGGGAGCCTGCTTCCCCCCGCCCGCTGCTCTGCCTATTTGTGATCACTCTTTCTGTCAAATTAATAAATAAAATCTTTTTAAAAATTTTATATTTTCTCTTTACCCCCAATTTAAAGAACATATCTGCAGAAATACAATTTTTGTCTTTGTGTCAGCAAATCAGAAATAATGAACTGTTTTCTTCTTGAATCAAGAAGAACTTTAAGGAAAAAAACAAAAATGAAACTAAAGTAACAAAGTGATGGCTGGGCCAAAGAGATATAAGCTTAAATTTTCAAAAGATTTTAGAAAACCAAGTTGAATTTTTATATACTGGATAGTAATCATATGCAGTTGATTAGCTCAGATGAAAGAATCGAAGTTTCCTTGAGCACTCATATGAAGAAAATAGAAACCTCCCTACACTGCCTTGATAGTATTCTATTAATTCAATATAGAAAAATAAAGGTTATAAATGCAAAGGCAGAATCAGTTCTACCCCTCCTAAATACTCCATCCACTCTATGGATTGATTCTTGTTTTAAATGATTTGTTGTTGTTGTTTTTTTTAATTTATAAAATGTTGAATTCTAAACCTTCAAAAGACTGGTTCCTTCTTCAAATGGTATGTCCCACATACAATTCCAAAATGGTCCATATAACGAAATTGGTTCCAACCCAATTAAACTAGCACTCTATCGTACAGAATAAGAAAATGACAGCTAACACTGAGCATAAGTCACCCAGTGCATTAAGAGCCAGTTTCATTTTATCCTGACAACAATATTAGAATTTTATGAACACCAGCTTAAGATTAAAATAACTTGCCCAATTTGACCAGTTGGTTAATGACCAACTGTGTTCTAAATGCCATTAGCTAGTTGGTTTTAGGGTCAGAACTGTCAAAAAGTTAAGCATTCCAGGACCAGTGTTGTATTTGCCCTTTTAGTCAATTCTCTAGGCAGGCGATAACAGGCGATAAATTCATTGTTCTTTCTTCCTCACACCCACAAGAAAACCCCACACCCTAAAGCATTTCCTGACGGCTGAAATAAAAAATGCACTATATTCTATAAATGCATTAAAAAAGTAGAAATTTAATAAATTGTACATAAAATGTTTAATTTTTAAAAAAAATTTTAATTAGAGGTTTCACAATATAGCTCTGCTTTAAAAAAAAAAAAAAAAAAGTGAATGGGAGGCCAGGATCAGCGATGCCAGACAAAAGAGAGAAAGATGAGACAGTAAAAGAGGGCATGCTTTAGATAGTCTACTATTGGGTCCACCAGCTCCATCCTTCCTCATCTCATAACTACAACTCTCCACTTTGTCAGGTACATACATTAATTCACACTTATTCAGGAGTGGCCTCAGCAACAAACACTTGGCAGATCAGAAGGATCCCAAGCACACTGTCTGGAAAACCCCCACTCCCCTCCGCATAGAAATATCACAGCAGAGGTTGACTGTCAGCTCGGCTAAAATGGGGAAGTAAGGCAGTAAGTGAGGTTTTGGAGAAAAGTCGCCCTTTAATCGTGTTGGCCATGGATCTCTCTATGCACAGCCCAAGAATCATTTATCTTATAGCTGCAAGGCCACTATTCCTTTTTTTTTTATTAGCATATAATGAAAGGATTTTATTTATTTATTTGACAGAGAGGTAAGAGAAAGGGAGAGAGCGCAGGAGCAGGAGCAGCGAGAGAGAAGGAGGCTCCCCTGCTGAGCAAGGATATGGGAATCACAATCCCAGGACCCTGGGATCATGACCGGAGCCGAAGACAGATGCTTAACCTTAACCAACTGAGCCACCCAGATGCCCCTATTCTTAAGGTTTTTGCAATGCCAGAAAGCAAAGAGGCACAGAAAAATTTCTAGTGCTTTTAATGCTCATTATGTTCCATAACCTGAAAGTGTTATTGAAAATCAGGTAACAGAGTATGACAGACCTAGGTTCAAATCCAGTCATATACTAGCATGGAACGAATAACTTCATATTCCCTTTCTCAACTTCAATCTCTAAAATGGGATGGAAAAATAATAATAATAAAGTAAATAATAAAATGGGGATGGATGATGGAGCTTGGTCGCTTAGATGATACCACGAGTTGGTCACTTAACTGACTGAGCCACCCAGGTGCCCCATCAATCACTTCTGAATAGTCTTAATATCTACTGATTGCCATCTAATCAAAATGTGGGTATTCTTCTCACACTGACAAGGCCGCTGTTTAAGCTATTCCTGTCTTCCCAGGTCTCCATGGTTCCAAATCTCTGTAGCCAAACTTTTCCCTCCACCACTGAATATCAATTCTTCACAGGTGGCTACAAAAAGCTAAGACAGTAATAATCAAACCTCCTATGTCAGAAATTCCAACCCCTCCTCAAAAAAGTATTAATCGTATTACTCCAAAGCAAATCCTTAAAAGCAACAATATAGGTTTCTACCATAGGCAGGATAAGAGATCACAAATTAATGAAAGAAAAATGGAAGCTGAAGACTGGAACCATCTGTATCCTGGGAGATTTGGATGAGAAACGGAAAAAAAAAAAAAAAAAAAAAAGAGGAATTATTTTTTTCATGTAACAAATAGTGCTTGAGTCTATGAAAATTCTATTTATTGAGGTTTGTGACCCACCCCCAGACTGACCATGAAACACAACAGTTTTCACATTCAGGAGACTGCAACAAAGGCAGCAGATGAAAGGCTCACAAAGAATCATAAAAAGGTAAAAGATGCTTGAGCACATTTTCTAATTTGCTTTAAAAAGATTATGTACTAGAGTTATTAACTTAAAAATACTGAAATTTCATGCAGAAAACCTATTTTAGAGTCATTCTGATTTAATACAATTTGTGTTTATACTATTTGTTATGAGCTTAAAGCAAATAAGCCCTTTATAGTAGATTATAAATACAGAAACTCTTACCAATAATTTATCAATCCATCATTTCCCAACTGGTTAACAAAATAAATTAAATCAATTCTGTCCTATTAGCATCATATATACTTTTTATTACACACACATTACTTTGTACTTAGCTGGCCAAAGAAACAACTATTGGAACTGCCTTAGTAATTACACTATTTTGAGGCACACTAATTCTCATCCATGAATAGTTAATTCCAGATAAAAAACAACAGAAGTCAACATTTGGTAACAAGGTGAAAGCTACATGAAACATGAAATTTGATGTTTTCTGCATATAATCCCCAGGAATTATATTAGCTGACTTTCAAAGAAAAATTAAGATATAAATATAACTTCTCAGGTCAATTTCTTTAGTTCAATATTAATATGGTAAGAACAACCCAGAAACCCACCTCAGTGTGTCTCTGATGTAATGCGTTATATTCCTTCTTCAATTCTGCTTCTCTTTCTTCAAGTCTGCTAACTGAAATTAAGATACATATATTTAATCAGAACAAAATATAAGAAATTTACTTTAAAAAATTCCATCCTTAAAACCTGGAACAGGTTATCCATATTTCTTAGCAACTTTACGACTGAGTACTTCTCAAAATAGAGACCTCACTTCACCTTCCTTAATAAAGAAAACTTTCAGGGTGGGGGGGATAAACTGGGTTAAAAAAATCCCCTAAACACTAGATTGCTTCTCCTAATGTACATATGTTTATCAGGTCATCCCTCTTAAACAGGATTCTAAGGTGATACTCAAGAATATTTCACAAATCCCCTCATGTAAGTTTTAGGCTGGGGTCTGGACCCAAATCATTCATTTCTAACACTGATATTCAAGCTCTTTTTCACTACTGGGCAGTATGTGAAAACGTCATTGTTCACAAGCACTTCTGCTTCAGGGCTTCATTCCAGGGACTCATCTTCTTTTATTTAGCTCCCTCTGCTGATGGAATTTGTGAGTGGCACTGATTTGGGGGTAGTGACCAGAGTACAACTATGTAATACACTTTTTTAAGTTTTAGGTCCTGAGATACAGAATGTTAGGACAGGATTTCATAGGAAATAAAACTATCGGAGAGAGATGACTCTGAGAGAAGGTGGGGTCCAAGCAGGACCACAAAGAAATTAAACGAAAGTACTCAAAACAGATGTGAAGAGCATCCTGGCACTGCTACCACGGAGAAGGGAACACAAAACTACGGTGGTGGTGGTGGTGGTGAGGAAGAGGGGAGACTGGCCAGCCTGGAGGAGCTTGTGCCGCCTAAGGAGCAGTGAGAAACAATCTGCTGGGAAGAAATGATGCTGGTGCTACAGGAGGTGTTCATTTAAGTTTGGTTAAAAGACTTAGATTAGTTGGAAATGTTCTGCTGGTCTAAGGGTCTAGCTGCAAGCATGCAAGACTGCTTGCTAGCCACAGCCTGTGGCCCTGGCAGATGGCTGCAGAAGTAACTACCATGAACAGATGGCCATAGAAGGAACTATGAACTAGCAACAGGACACACGCAAATGTTTCCCTATACCTAATGTTAACACACCAAACACTACACAATGCAGAACTTGAGCTGCCCAGTAAAGTCATCCTTGATTTGCAGAGCTTTACTTGCTACCTGGTTGAGTATCTTGAAAATGTCATTAGTTAGAAAAACTGCAGCTCCCTGGCTGAAAGCAGGAATACACGAACTTGTAATGCAGATGTATCATGACACAATGGGTATTAAAACTACTAATTTGGGGCGCCTGGGTGGCTCAGTGGGTTAAAGCCTCTGCCTTCACCTCGGGTCATGATCCCAGTGTCCTGGGATCGAGCCCCATGTCGGGCTCTCTGCTCCGCAGGGAGCCTGCTTCCTCCTCTCTCTCTGCCTGCCTCTCTGCCTGGTTGTGATTTCTCTCTGTCAAATAAATAAAATATTTTAAAAAAAAAAAAAAAAAAAAAAAAAAAAAAAAAAAAAATAAAACTACTAATTTTTAGGGCTGCTTCTGTGGTTTTTATTTAAACACAGGAAATCCAAGCAAAATATGGATATTTAGCTACAATTTCAAAACAAATGTTTTCTACTACTTCTTGTCAATTAAGCTGATCTAAAACCTTAACCCTGAGACTACTGGGTCAACCTTATCGATTTGTAATTGTTCATCTGTATATATTAAGATTTTCTTGGTATTGTGCAACCAAAACAAAAAAAAAAAAATGGAGGTTGAGTCTAAAGTAAAATTGCAACTATCATTCATGAACTTCAATTTCAAATCTGTGCTCAACAAGAGTCTCGTTATTCTTGTCAGCTACCTTGACATCAAATCATAAAATAAATTTCTATCACCATCACCACCACTACTGATAGCAGTTAAAATTTTATAGTGTTTACTATATACCACGCACTGTGCTATGTGCTATATATAAACTTATTTGACCCTGACATTAACCTTATGATGAAAGTATCATTACTACATTCATTTTAGAGTTGAGGAAACTGAAGCAAATAGAAGTTAAGTAACTTGCCCAAAGTCAGTTGTGACAAAACCTGGATTTCTAATGGAGAAGTCTGGGCCAGAATCTGTTTTTGCTTTCTAAGATGTCATTTATTTATTTGTCAGAGAGCGAGAGAGAGAGAGAGAGAAAGAGAGAGCACGTGGATTTACAAGCAGGGGAGTGGCAGGCAGAGGGAGAGGCAGGCTACCTGCTAAGCAAGGAGCCCACTGTGGGACTTGATCCCAGGACACTGAGGCCAAGACCTGAGCCAAAGGCAGATGCTTAAGTGTCTGAGCCACCCAGGCATCCCGCCCAGAATCTGTTTTTCATTACTATGCTATGCTGCCTCTCAAGAAATACTCCTTTTAATCTGTTCATATATTACAGTCTACTTTAAAACTTCACTTGGGGGGAAAAATGTATAGATGGTTTTCCTTTTTGCTTCAAACAAAAAACTCCGTTTTTCTGGAAAGAACCTAGTCATAGATATTGACTCAAAGGTAACAAAACTGCCCAGAAAAATACATATCTAACTTTATTAATCATCAGGGAAATACATATTAAAACCAAAATGCAAGTCATTGCATACGCATCAGAACAGCTACAATGAGAAACACAACATATCATGTTTTAACAGAATACAGAGCAACTTGGACTCTCATATGCTACTTGTGGGAGTAAAAATGGGTGCATCAATTTGAAACTGGTGGTCACGATTTAATAAAGTTGCATATTTACCAACCCTATGACAAAACTAGGAAATACATATACATGTCCACCAAAAGGCCTTTAAAACAATGCTCAAAGCACCACTATCTATAATCAACCAAACCTGGAACACCCCACATGTCCATCAACAGCAGAATGGATAAATATTCCTGTACTGGAACACTAGAAAAAGAACAAATTATCACTACACATCACGGGTGAATCTCACACACAGATTGAGGGAAAGAAGCAGAAGCAAAAGAACACAAAGTTCAAAAGACAGAACTAACCCAAAACTAAAAAGTATCAGAAGTGAGGGTAGTGGTTACCTTTGGGAAGGAGTTAGTGACCTGATTAATTTGAGGTGTGTGCAGCCCCACCCAACCCCAGTCCAAACACACTGAGCACCAACTCACATAGGCACTTTCTTTGGCTTGAATACTCATTCTTTATGTTCTCCAACAACTTCTGAGTTCAACATTTAGCAGAAGATCTAAACAGACTTTAGAACCATTACAAAAAAATTGTGCCAATTTACCATTAAAATGCATAGGGAGATGAACAAAAATGTTACCAGATTGAAGAATTACAAAAAGAAAAAAGATGGGCAATATGAGAGGATAAATTGGAATTACTCTTTTGAAGGTTGGTAGTTTATTGGTGACATCTAACAAAATAAACAATGTGTATATCCTTTGACCCAGTATTACTACTTTTTTTTTTTTTAATTTATTTATTTGACCGGCAGAGATCACAAGTAGGCAGAGAGGCAGGCAGAGAGAGAGGAGGAAGCAGGCTCCCTGCGGAGCAGAGAGCCCGATGTGGGGCTTGATCCCAGGACCCTGGGATCATGACCTGAGCCAAAGGCAGAGGCTTTAACCCACTGAGCCACCCAGGCGCCCCAGTATTACTACTTTTTAAAGATTTCTTTATGAGAGAGGGAGAGCAGAGCAAGCAAGAGAGCTTGAGGGGGGTAGGGAGGATGAGCGTGTAGGCACAGAGAGAGGGAGTAGCAGGCTCCCTGCTGAGCAGGGAGCCCGACCCAGAGGTAGATCCTAGAACCCTGGGATCATAACCTGAGCTGAAAGCAGATGCTTAACCCACTGGGCCAACCAAACGTGGCCCTCCCCCAACAGTATTACTATTCTTTTATTTTTTTTTTTTAAGATTTTATTTATTTATTTATTTCTCAGAGAGAGAGAGAGAGAGAGAGAGAGAGCGCGAGTGCACGCACAAGCAGGCAAAGTGGCAGGGAGAGGCGGAGAGAGAAGCGGGCTCCCTGCCAAGCAAAGAGCCTGATGTGGGACTTGATCCCAGGACACTGGGATCACGACCTGAGCCGAAGGCAGCAGCTTAACCGACTTGAGTCATCCAAGCAACCCCTGAATATATATTTCTATATATGAAAATAAAAAATAATGGTCATAAAGGTGGAGTCCTAATCCAACAGGACTGGTGCCCTTATAAAAGCTTTTTCTCCCCGCATATGCACAGAGAAAAGACCATATGAGGAGAGAGAGAGAGAGACAAGGAGAGAGAAGGCAGGTATCTGCAAGCCAAGGAGATCTTGGACTTCCAGCCTTCACAAGAGTGTGAAAATATTTCTATGATATTTTGTCATGGGAACCCTAGCAGAGTAATACCGGAAACTAAGGATCATTATTAATCATCTTGGGGAAAAATCTTAAAGTTTTGTTTATCAAGGGACTTGGACAGAATTGGGCTTGTAGCTAGAAGGACCTCACTGATTTTATGGCAATTTGCTTATCACTGTTGGTTTGTATGGCTTTGCTGCTATATACTACTTAACAGCAAGACTGTGGGAAAGCAGATATAAGACCCTAATATATATCACAATTACCAGAGATTTCCTTTATTTACCTAAATGAACATGACTTCTGTTCAAACTGGCTTAGCTTCATCTATACAATTACTTAAAAGTTCTATTAATTATTTTGGTCCCCTTAAGCATCCAGGATTATTCCTAGCTATAATTCCTTAAGCCTCCGCCCACAGCTTTCTAAACCCCTTAGAGTTTCTGCTTAGTTTATTTCCATTTGACATCTTTTTTTTTTTTTTTTTTTTTTTTTTTTTGCCTCAAAAATAACATCTGAGGGATGCCTGGGTGGCAGTCAGTTAAGCATCTGCCTTTGGCTCACATCATGATCCCTGGGTCCTGGGATCCAGTTCCACATCGGGTTCCTTGCTCAGTGGGAGCCTGCTTCTCCTTCTGCTGCCACTCCCCTTGCCTGTGAGCTCTCTGACAAATAAATCTACTAATTTCATAGAAACAATCTGTATTTCTATTTTTCTTAGCATACATCACACAAAAAAGGTCATTTAGAACATGCAAACTACATATGGTTACAAATGACCTGCCCCTTACCCTATTTGTTATTTTTATTAATCAACTTTATTTTTTTATAGCAGTTTTAGGTTCACAGCAAAACTGAACAAAAAGTACATTGTGCTAATATACCCTTTCCTCCCCACACACCCACAACCTTCTCCACTATCTATATCCTACAGAAGAGTGGTACATTCGTTACAATCAATGAGCCTACACTGACAATCAGTATCACCCAAAGTCTACAGAGTACATTAGGATTCACTCTTGGTATTAAATATTCTATAGATTTAGACAAATATATAATGACACATATCCACCATTATAGTTTTCATACAGAACAGTTTTACTGCCTTAAAAATCCTGTGCTCCACCTATTCATCCCTTTTCCTTAACCTTGGCAAACAGTGATCTTTTCACTGTCTCCATAGTTTTGCCTTTTCCAGAATCCCCACGGAGCAGGAATCATGTGGTATGTAGCCTTTACACATTGGTTTTTCCACTTTGTAATATGCATTGGGGGTTCCTCTATGTCTTTTCATGGCTTGAGAGCTCATTTCTTTTTAGCAGCAAATAATATTACATCATATAGATATGCCACAGTTTATTCCTATCTATTATTTTCCTAAGAGCAATGATCTTAAAATTATAAGCCTAAATGCTCAACATCTCTTCCAAGCACAAGTTAATTTTCTTAATCCACAGAAAGTGGTACTGTAAGAGAGTTCCAATGAGTTCCACTGCATATTACAGACTTGTATTCTGAAGCATGATTTCCATCTTTCCACTATGCTTTCTTCTCTTTTTAAAAAACTTATTTGAGAAATTAAATAAAATTTAAATTTAAATTATTATTTGAGAAAGTGCAAGCATGAGTGGAGGGGAAGATGGAGAGGGAGAAGCAGATTTCCCACTGAACAGGGAGCCCAACATGGGGCTTGATCTTAGGACGCTGGCATCATGACCTGAGCCAAAGGCAGCTGCTTAACCAACTCAGCCACCTGGGCTCCCCTTTCCACTGTATTTTCAATGCAAAATAAAATAAAAGTATGATTAAACCTGTCTTAGCTTTTTATAGAAATATATATTTTACCTGTTACACTATTTAACACTACCAGTTTTATTTTTTCAGCAAAAGATCCAGACTAAAAGTAGAACACATTCATCTCAAAATATAAACTGACAACACTAATGGTCTGCAATTTATTGCAGCCTATATTTTTTGTTAGTCTGGTGCATCATTACTGTATTCTGATTTTATTTCTCATCTATAACTATGCTTCTCAAGACTCCAATAAAACCTCCAACCACTTAAGAATAAATGACAGTCTTTAAAATTTCACAAATACACCAACAACCCTAACAATACTGGAAAATGTCCTGAGGTGGTATCATTCACAAAAACACAAAACTGAAATCCACTGGTCTTCTACCTATTTAAGACAAAAATCTCTACAGTTACACCATTTCCCATTCTATATGCCTCTAATGTAAATAACCCCTTTTTAAATATTTATTTAAATAATTTTTACACCCAACATGGGGCTCGAACTCACAATCCTAAGATCCAAGAGTCACATGCACTTCCCACTGGGCCAGTCAAGGTGCCCCAAATACTCCCTTTTAGTGCCAATTACTTTAAATCTGATTTTAAAGTCTGGAAATTCAGAAAGAAATACCAATACAGAAAGGAAAACTGAAAATCTGAAAACTAATAAACAACTAGTAATATAACTTTGATAAAGCATTTCCCAGGACAAAATGTTATTTTATAAAAGGAAGACATAATAGTTTTTTCCACATCATTTTCATTATTTCATAGCACTAAAGAAGATAATTCTTAAAATTACCTTATGGTATGATAAAATTCACTAACCTGAGAATGTATCTCATGAATGTATAAAATAAAATTTAGAAGAAGAAATATTTTCTACCTTACTAAGGGATATATATGTGTACTATTTGATCAAATCCAGTAGTATTCCAAGAATAGTACAGCTCAATTACTCATAAAATCTGGGTGGTAAAAAAAACTCTCCAAAATTTACAAGGTAAATTTTTCCTCATGCCCATTGCTAATTTTCCAAGATAAGATTTGTAGCACATAAACACAGGCATCTTGTTAGCAAAACCTAACCACTAAATCAGAAATTGACTTCCTGGGACGCCTAGGTGGCTCAGTGGGTTAAGCATTTGCTTTTGGATCAGGTCATGATCCCAGGGTCCTGGAATCGAGTCCCACATCAGGCTCTTTGCTCAGCAGAGAGCCTGTTTCTCCCTCTACCTGCTGCTCTCTCTCTCTCACAAATAAATAAATACAAACTTTAAAAAAAAAAAAAAAAGAACGAAATTGACTTCCTTTTTTTTTTTTTTTTAAGATTTTATTTATTTATTTGACAGACAGGTCACAAGTAGGCAGAGGCCGAGAGAGAGAAGAGGAAGCAAGCTCCCTGCTGAGCCGAGAGCCCAATGTGGGGCTCAATCCCAGGACCCTGGGATCATGACCTGAGCCGAAAGCAGAGGCTTTAATCCACTGAGCCACCCAGGCACCCCTTGACTTCCTTCTAAAAAGGAAATTCTAACACCTTTACATTAATAACCTTCTTAAAATATTTTCTATTTTTTTGGTCACATGATCTTAGGGACTATTTTCAATAATCGATATTGGGTGTTACATCATAATTTATCAGTCATAGACACCAAGATATTCTATCCACCTCAAATTTTATTTTTTTTAATTATTTAAGTTATCTCTATACACAACATGAGGCTCAAACTCAGGACCCTGAGATTAAGAGCTGCATGCTCTTCCAGCTGAGGCAGCCAGGTGCCCCTATCCACCTCAAATTTTAAAGTAAACACAGGGGCACCTGGGTGGCTCAGTTGTTGGGCCTCTGACTTCAGCTTGGGTCATGATCTCAGGGTCCTGGGATCGAGGCCCGCATTGGGCTCTCTGCTTGGCGGGGAGCCTGCTTCCCCCTCTCTCTCTGCTTACTTAGCATCTCTCTCTCTCTGTCAAATAAATAAATAAAATCTTTAAAAAAATAAAATAAAATAAAGTAAACACAGACAAATGATCTCATGGTTAAAATGTCTACATAAATTACATTTAAACCTGTAGAAATGATCATCAGTTCCTCTACCCTATTATCCATTTCCATCTTCCTCTCCCCTCTAGTGTAATAAATTATAGCCTATTGACCTCAGTCTATTTACCTGAAGCCCTTAAATGATTTATTTCTGCATCCTATTAAAATTAAACAGAAAACTTGTTATTTTGTATTGTTATATCCAAATGTATCACTGATAACTAATTATATAAATCAAAACAAGAATAAAATATATTACCTATTACTAGTAGATAACCACAGCATTATAAAGATGGTTCAAACATTTAAGTAATTCACTTCCCCACTTATAAACTGGGAATTAAACAAGCCAGGATGCCAATGAGAAATCCAAGGGATATCTTCCCAAAGGGGTTTTTCATTATACTCAACTCTGCAAAACTGCACAGGCTTTCAGATAACTGACTTAAAGTTCGTTTTGTTTTGTTTTTTTGTTTTCCTGGTTCTCAAAGTAGCAACATATAGGCAATTTAAAAGGGCGGGGGCAAAGAGGGATACATAAAATGTAGAATGTCCATATAATGGAATATTATTCAGCATTAAAAAGGAATGAAGCACTGCTGATCCATACTATAACATGGAAGAACCTCATGCTAAGTGAAAGAAGCCAGTTACAAAAGACCACATACTGGATGATTCCATTTATATGAAATGTCCAGAAGAGACAAATATGTAGAAACAGAAAACAGATCAGTGATTGCCAGGGGCTGGGGGAAGCAGGGAATGAGGACTGACTGTTAACAGATATGGGTTCCTATTTGGAATGGTGAGAGTGATCTGGAATTAATTAAGACCGTTGTGATAGTTGTACAACCTTGTGAATACACTAAAAACCACTGATTTGTATACTCTAAAAATTGTAGATTTTATAGTATATGAATTATATTTCTTTTTTTAAGTTGGCTCTATGCTTCAACACACGACCCTAAGATTAAGAGTCACAGGCTCTACCAGCTGAGCCAGCCAGATACAATATGAGTTATATTTTTTTGTTAAAGAGAGAGGTGTCATTCATAACCTATCCCTAACACAAGCAACAGAAAGTTACATTTTGGGGTGTCTGGGTGGCTCAGTCATTGGGCATCTTGCCTTGGGCTCAGGTCATGATCCCGGGGTCCTGGTATGGAGCCCCGCATGGAGCTTCCTGCTCAGCGGGAAGCCTGCTTCTCTCTCTCCCACTCCCTCTGCCTGTGTTCCCTCTCACTGTGTCTCTCTCTGTCAAATAAATAAGTAAAACCTTTAAAAAAATTACATTTTAATAGTAACCTACCTTTTAAAGGAAAAGACATCAAATGATAAAAGAACAAAAGAAAATCTCAACACTTAGTAAATGTCTGTTGAATAAATGAATATGCAGTGAAGAGTTTTAAAGTGCTAACAGCCAAAAAAATAAAAAAATAAAAAAAAAAGTGCTAACAGCCAGAGTAACCTTGAAGTTATTTAAAAATGAGCCTGGGTGACTCCATGGGTTAAGCCTCTGCCTTCAGCTCAGGTCATGATCTCAGGGTCCTGGGATCCACCCGCATAAGGCTCTCTGCTCAGCGGGAAGCCTGCTTTTCCCTCTCCCACTTCCCCAGCCTGTGTTCCCTCTCTCGCTGTCTTTCTCTGTCATAAATAAAAACCTTTGGGTGGCTCAGTGGGTTAAAGCCTCTGCCTTCGGCTCGGGTCATGATCCCGGGGTCCTGGGATCGAGCCCCACATCGGGCTCTCTGCTCCGCGGGGAGCCTGCTTCCTCCTCTCTCTCTGCCTGCCTCTCTGCCTAGTTGTGATTTCTCTCTGTCAAATAAATATTAAAAAAAAAAATTAGATTATATAAAAGCACAAATTATAAATGCTTTATTTCACTAAAACTTGCCATTTTTTTCCTCAGATAATTCACAAGTAGGAAGTTCAGGTAGATGATCGCTAAGCTTTAGGTACATTCACTCCCTTGCCTCAACACTTGAGCAAAATCATGCGCCATCTACTAGAGCTCCTAAGCTGAAGCAAAGACTAGATACTAACCAAATCAATTTCCTCTTTTTCTTAGACACACTGCTAGATGGCATCCCGCAGCCTCTAGAGTTAGTTTCTGATGGAGTTCCGGCCGCTGAAGTAGAAGTGAAAGCTGTGTGCACCACTCCTAAGGTCTGGCCCAATAAAAGCCTTCCTCACACAACTGTCCACCCCCTCTCACCTCCCCTCTGCCTTAATGGACGTGAGTATGAAGAACGTGGAGCCCGAAGTCAGAAAGAGCCTGCATCTCCGAAGGAGCTATCCACCTACTGGAAACATCCATTTTAATTTTCACATCAAGAAATAACACAGGGGCGCCTGGGTGGCTCAGTGGGTTGGGCAGCTGCCTTCGGCTCAGGTCATGATCCCAGGGTCCTGGGATTGGGTCATGCATCGGGCTCTCTGCTCAGCAGGGAGCCTGCTTATCCATCTCTCTCTGCCTGCCTCTCTGCCTACTTGTGATCTCTGTCTGTCAAATAAATAAATAAAATCTTAAAAAAAAAAAAAATAACACATGGGGCGCCTGGGTGGCTCAGTGGGTTAAAGCCTCTGCCTTCCGCTCAGGTCATGATCTCAGGGTCCTGGGATCGAGCCCCGCATCGGGCTCTCTGCTCTGCAGGGAGCCTGCTTCCTCCTCTCTCTCTGCCTGCCTCTCTGCCTAGTTGTGATTTCTCTCTGTCAAATAAATAAAATATTTAAAAAAAAAAGAAATAACACATAACATTTGAGTCATTATATATATAATTTGTGGTGTGGTTGCTACAGCAACTACAGTTACTTTAACTCAGACATTAGCTTATAAACACGCATTGTATCCTCTTAAAAGGCATTCTGAATCATCGAAGGCATGTTACCCCGTGGTGATTTTAAACAGTTTATGGATTTGTTATTCTTGATGATTTTCTGAATACTTTCTGGCAATGATTCTCTCCAAAATAAAGCTTCCAGCAAGTACCTTGATAGAAACTATCTATGATTGTATTTCATGTTTTCTTTACCTTCACTGTGATTCAAAATATCAGTATCTATCTTTTTAGGTATATAAGTTAACCACCAAGATCATGTAACACATTCAAAACCTCTCACTTTTCTGAAAATACTTAAAATACTGAGCACAACATAGTCAATGGACTCCCACTTTCTCAAGGCCTAACACATGAAATAAAATAGTGTTTAATGGAGAAGTACTTTTAAATACTGGGAAGAGCCATCTCTTCAAAGTCCTGGATACCTCTAAGTAATCAGTAAAGGGAAAAGAAAAGGGAAGTTGAAAAAGCAGGTAAGAAAGGCCCAGCTGGGCAAGGATGGCAGACATCCACGAAAGCCTCAAGTACCATAAAGTTAACCTATGCCTATTATTGTTGCATTATAAGTAAGGTGTATAGTAAAAGATTATTTCTTGTTTAACAGTTCCTATGTGAAACCAAATGTAAAAATTATCTCATGAAAAAATCCTAAAACTTTATCATTTTATTCATCAAACTAACCATAACCTGAGATTAACTAGAAATAAACAAGATTCTGCTCATCCTTCCCTACCCCAAAACAACAAATAAACAAATCTACCATTCTTTTAAAAAACTGCTAATATTCTGAAGAAAAAAAAATAAACAAATCAGGACATCTAAAAAGAAAAGGGGCAGGCAAGAAAAAAGAATCAAAAGACTAATCCAAAGTTTTCCCCTTTTAATAGCTAACAGAGATCGTTCAGCCTCATTTTAAATGCTCTTTCTGTCCATCCTTCCAAAGAGCAAGAAGACATGATTAAGGCAGGAAGAGCCACCTGCTCGGCCTGCTCAAAATCAGAGCTTACCTCCTTAGATTGATGGCCTGTGCCAAGTTTGGAACACCTTCCATCTCTGTTGTCTTCTGCCCCATCAGACTGCTGATAGGCCTATGGGGGGAAGAAAGAGAAACACACCTGCTAGAACGCCGTGTCCAACTCATTTGCCTTCTCAAAAGGAATCATCAGTTCTTACTACTCATGGAAGACAGATAATCCAATGGTTATCTGGCCTCAGAGGATAGGCACTGGTGTTTCAGAAGCCTCTCCTTGAACAATCGAGCCATCAGAAGCCTCTCCTTGAACAATCGAGCATCAGAAGCCTCAACAGGTAAGCAAGAATCAAACACTGACTTAAGAGCAAACAAATCTCAGACAACCACATCAAAACAATAATAAGAGCCACTCCACTGCCAACTAAGTTCTGTGCCATGTCTCTCAAGTTCAAAAGATTCTTGATAGATGTTATTAATCAAAGACACAAGGCACAATACTAAAGCCTTTTCACAAATTGATGATCGTATCCTGAAAACAGACTAGAATAACTCCGAGGAATCTCTGTGGTAGAGATCTGACCTAGTCTCTGTCTTGAAGATGTTATCTAAGCCATCCACATCAAAAAGCTGACCACTCTCCTACCTAAAGTCTCCATGCAGGTAAAGTCCATGCTTTCCCCTAGCACCCATTCCTACGTACACCTTCATGGTCAAGAAATACTTCCTCATGATCAACCAGAATCAACAAGTAACATTTTCTCTAATATTATCTTCCAAAGTTACAGAAAAACAACTTGGTATCTTCTTTACCTATCCCTTCGTATGTCTGAAGTAATCAAATCATTCATTTTTATTCTGTTCTCTAAGCTAAATCACCATATCCCTTCGCCCTTACTAATAAAATTAATTTTCTATGAAACTTTAGCTGTATAAATTATAAATTATAAACTACAACCTTAAGGTTCTCAATAGACAACACTAGACTACAGAAATGAAAGAGTCCAAATACAGATAATGAGACATACAACAGATCTGAAGACCAGATAGGATATTACTCAATGAAGCAAAGTAATAAAATGTGTTTGCATAAATTATCTTGTGCTTAAGTTTTGGTTTTCCCTCTAAAAATAAGTTCCAAAAAAAGAAACCCTTATATAAAGTTTATTAAATATACAAATGTTCTTAATACGGCAAAGAAGTCAAGTTGAATGGACTAAAAAAGTACCTTTTAAAGTAACTTTCCATATAATGAATTTCACTTCGTAGTTTTGGTATTTTTTAAAGTAAGCTCTATGTTCAAGATGTGGCTTGGACTCCCTTTGACCTTGAGATTAAGGGTTACATATTCTACCAACTGAGCCAGCAAGGAGCCCCTCAATTTTGTCATTTTTTTAAAGTCAGGAGATATATGAAACTCCTAAGGTTGCCTTATTAAAAATATACTTCCAACTACACTATAAATCATCAGTTTTCTACTTTAATCACTCTCAAAATAATGTAGAAGGGACCACCTATTGACAAGAAAACATTAAAATGGAAAAAGTGGCCCACTGCAATTATTTAACTTTTCAGAATATTAATATGTATTGCAATCACAGAGCACAGTAAAGGGGCTGATAAAGCTTTCTATTGACCTGAAGGTATTTTTTTAAAGTGATTTGAAAAACAGTGACAAGAATATTTAGGGCCAACTATTAACTCTGGTATGACTCTACACCTGGTACCTTAAAAGTGGCTTATATTTCTTCTTTGTTGTGAAAATTCTCAATTGATCAACCACATTGTTAACAGACAGACCTTGGTTATAAATAATTCCCCAAAAGGAAGTCTGCTCTAATCCCTTTATTCTTTTAAAATTAAAAAGTACTACCTCCCTATGCTTTCCACCTAGCAATACGCTAATTCTTATAACCAAGAAATCAGACGTGTTTTCCTTCCAATAATAACATATGTTTCAAGGTAAAGACTTCAAGGTATTTTATTAAACTAAGATCGTGATAGCAAATTTTAAAAGCAAATGAATGTTTTATGGGGGATGGAAAGAGCAAAAGGTCAGAATAAATCTCTACTACAATGTTATCAACTGTCAAAATCATTTTCCCATTTAATTTAAAGAAGAGATTTTCATTCAAAGGTAGGAAGGCCAGATTCAGAGAAGAGCCCTTAAGTAGCTTAAAATCACTGCCATCACCTCCACAATCCAGGGGAAAGTCACCTATTATAAAAAGCTTGAGGGAAACAGTTTTCCTAAGAATCAAATAATAAATGGTTCTACATCAGCTCCATGTGCTGGTATGTTGCAAATAATGACCCAAATACGTGTTATGAAAAACAAAATGAAATACGCTACTAAACCATACTTCTCCAATTCTGTTCACATTAAAAATGACCAAACACTATTATAAACCAGAACCACTAAAATACTCATCTTCTTTGCCCTACTTCCTTAAATATATTCTCAGAAAATTATCAAAATACAGAGACATCTATAGGTTTAAAAAAATATTCACTGCAATGATTCACTACACTGGAAAAAATGTTCAACTAACCAATGAAACTTTTTTCTTTTTTTAATTTATGTATATTTATTTTTACCTGATTCATTCCTTCATTCTACAAAGGATTTGAGATGACAGCTTATTAGAACGTAATAATTCACTATATGTGTATAAAATATAGATCAAAAAGAAAACAATTTAAATATGCCAAGCAGGTAAGGTCCAAACCAGTCCTTACGGCTGCACTTCTAAATTAGTTCTGAGTTTCAAGTAGCCAAAGTAAAAAAACAAAGTGGCCATTAAATAATTCTCACTAGAATAAAGGAGAAAATAAGAATTGATAATAGATGGCATAGCTTCTGGATGATGGGTATAGGCAGACATTTAAAATATTTAAAAAGATTATACAAGAGAAACAAATAGTGTTAAGGGAAAAATACAAAATTATATGTACACTCTAACTGCCATGATATAAAAACATGGTATATACGGAAAAGAAGACCAGAAGGTCATACACACCCTTCTCCCCCACAGTACTGATTTGTTTGACTGCAATGACCATATTATATTCTTCTGTACTACAAACATATTCTCCTCTACCAAGCTAAATGCTGGGCATACAGTAGTATAATATTTTTAACTGTATTAAAATGTCTTTATTTACTTGACTCATTTAAGATAATACCTGGCTTATAAGATATATACAAAAGAATATGCCAAAAAAAATGCCAAACAATATACAAAATAACAAATATAAAGTATTTTGTGACAAAGAAAGAACCCATTACTGCCACATCATGAATAGCAAGGTTGATTATAGACTCCTTCAACAGTTGTCAAGAACCAACAGGCCTTTCTCAACCCACAACTGTGTATTTCCACCCCTGTATGTTTCAGATTCTTTCTTAAGGCTCACAAGATGTTGTTGTTACTTCTTGTTAACAAGAAGTATTACATTACTCCCAGATATAATACAGCATTTTTAAAAATCCTTCATTCACGTTGGAAAAACCAAAAACATAGCCTACATAGTTCAAGTTTTGAAAAGAGACCAGCTAGAAATCTCCAAAATCAAATACAACCATAAAACCGTTAACAAAATTTTTATAGATCCAATTTCTCAATATTGTGAAATCATACCACAACCTGATGATTCCAAACTATCAAAAGCTGTAATCTATGTCCTTAACTCAGTTTCTATTTCTTGACATTTTCTTGCCTCTCAAATAGCAAGTAACTACAACCAAAATTTCCCCTTTTAACACAGGAAGTCGTCTTCAAAGCAGAAGTTGGGACTTTACTGTGGCTACGTTTTAAAGAGGATATGTGCCCTAAAACAGAGCATTAGCATTGACAGTCTTCAAAATTAAAGACTCTAACATAGAAATATAAAAATGGAAATTGGACAAGATACTGTTATCACACCGCACTCAAAAAATGGCACTAAACAGAACAAACTGCACCGATCCTCTCTATTATAAATATCATTATCAGTAATTTCTATGGCCTTTAAGAAGTGTTTATTTAAAAATAGAAGTTAGGAAAACTAAAAAACATTCAAAACATTTTAAAAGTTTAAGACAATGAAAATAAAAATAGATGTCACATTACAGTAACAAAAAATCATGATATACTTTTTAAAAAACTGATGAATAGTCTGATAGTCTGTTGCTTATCATATAAAAAAGAATTTACATTCTCTGACATACACCTATTTACATTTGTTTTCATCTTTTAAAAAAACATACTCCCAGTCCTGGTTTCCCGAAAGGATAAGGCATTGGTGATACTTAAAGATTACTTCTTACTTCTACCTTTTTTTTTTTTTTTTTTTAAGATTTATTTATTTGACAGATAGAGATTACAAGTAGGCAGAGAGGCAGGCAGAGAGAGAGAGAGGAGGAAGCAGGCTCTGCGCTAAGCAGAGAGCCTGATGCGGGGCTCGATCCCAGGACCCTGGGATCATGACCTGAGCTGAAGGCAGAGGCTTTAACCCGCTGAGCCACCCAGGCGCCCCCTTCTACCTTTTTTAAAAATAAGAAGCTTTGACTCCTATTAAGAGATTTGAGGGAGGGAAAAGTAAGAAGGTAAAATGAAAAGAGTCAAACATTTCTCCCCCACCCACATTTTTTTCAGATATTTAAATATGGTAAATAAAGACTTGGAAGAAAATTTTAATTTCATATTAAATTTCAAATATTAGATTTCATATTATACCCAGTTCAGGCTTAAAGAAAAGCAGAAGGAAGAGAGAGAAAAGCAATTAGATGGAAGAGAGAAAAAGACTCCAAGGTATCAAAGGAAAAGGATTTATTAATCCAAAGCATTAATAAAAGACTTATTATAGTCTCAGCTCATAGACCAAGAGACTTAGTGTTATGAATTTTGTGCATCTGAATGGTCAATTTTGATTGACCACGGTTTTAAGTTTTGTTTTTTTTTTTTTTAAAGATTTTATTTATTTATTTGACAGAGATCACAAGCAGGCAGAGAGGCAGGCAGAGAGAGTAAGAGGGAAGCAGGCTCCCTGCCGAGCAGAGAACCCGATGCGGGACTCGATCCCAGGACCCCGAGATCATGACCTGAGCCGAAGGCAGCGGCTTAAACCACTGAGCCACCCAGGCGCCCGGTTTTAAGTTTAACTGTTATTTAGACACCAAGATTTATTTCAAAATTGGATGGCAAACTCCCAGGGGGGAGAAATTCTTGGTGGGATATTATATTAATAACAAAAATGAAGTTTTCAGATTAAATTTAGCTCAAAGACTAGATATGTACTTAATTTCCTCATCACTTGCTTAGTGAATTAGAAATCATTTTTAAATGATACCTTATTTTTTAGAATTACTTTAACTTAAGATGGAAAACACTGGTAATCAGTATTTCTGAGAGAGAAATGAGAGGATAGATACCACAGAGCAGAACAATTCCAAAAAGCTGGATATGACTCACTATTCTGGGTAACAAATCTTAATTAAAAGCCTACTTTATTTTGTTTACATTTATAAGAAAAGAACAGGAAGCAGGTTTTTTAAATATTAATAATAAAAGGGATAAACTGTATATGGAAAAAAATTAATAATTCATTCCATTCAGAGACTTTTGTGAAAAAAGTAGCAGAATCTCCTTTGAAATTTTTGTTTACTTATTTATTTATTTTAGAGAGAGACAACACAAGCAGGGATGGGGCAGAAGGAGCTAGAAAATCTCAAGCAGACTCCATGCTGAGTGTGGAGCCCAACTCGGCCTGGATCTCATGCCCCTGAAATCATGACTTGAGCCAAAATTAAAGAGTCAGACACTCAAGGGCGCCTGGGTGGCTCAGTCAATTAAGCATCTGCCTTCAGCTCAGGTCATGATCCTGGAGTCCCAGGATCAAGATCCACATAGGGCTTCCCGCTCAGGAGGGACTCTTGCTTCTCCCTCTGCTCCTCACCCCGCTTGTGTTCTCTCACTCTGTCTCTCTCTCAAATAAATAAAATCTTAAAAAAAAAAAAAAAAAAAAGAGACACTTAACCAACTGAGCCACCCAAGGTGCCCTAGAAGTATCTCCTTTGAATGTCAGAAAGATGGTTTCAGGTAATTCATCCTATAACATCTCCCTTATCATTAAAACAGATTACTTACTGTATAAAAGGAGTCCATACAAGAAATTCCCTTCTAAGGAATGTCCTTATCCAAAACTTGGTACTCTCCGGGAATCAAGAGGAAAATACAATAAAATAAAACAATGAGGTTGGTTCTGTCCATTGTGCCTTTAGTGTCTGGTTCTAAAATACAATATAATCTCTGATATGAAAACACAGTCAAGTTAGAATTAAATTCTTCTTCTTTGAGTAGAGAATGCTCAACTCTTGAAATGTACCAAATGCTAGCAACTGCCACAAGACTGTTTCTCTAGATGAGTGGTACTCAGAATAGTGTGACTCTAGTAATATATTTGTTAGTGTTTGGACTGTGGAGTCCATCGTCCAAGTTCACTAAGACCCTAAATTTCTATGGTAGAGTCACAGAAGTCATTTGATATATTCAATGTGAACAAAGGAAGTACTCTAGGTACTCTACAAGGTATCTAGGTACCTACAAGCCTAAAAGTACAAAGACACGATACATGGCTCATTTTCTGTTACCAGAAAATGGCTTCTGTTACCAAAAGTGGCTTCTGTTACCAAACATCCCACTGGTTCCCTTCCATGACATTTGCTTAAAACCATGTGAGATTTCCTTGAATTCTATAATGCTGGAATTCCGGGTTCCCAGTGATTTGAAGTTTAGCTCTATTAGGCCATTCCAGAGTACTAAAGGGAGCAGTCAGTTACCACACTCCAAGCCAGGTAATGAGTAAAGGTTATCCACCATGAATTCCTATCTTTAACAGCAGGTGTCACTATGGTTCATGTAGGAAGCCAGCTGGTCTCTACTGCTGGAAGATTACAGCACTGAAAGGGAAAACTTGAAGGGCTCTTTGCCTGCCCAAATCAAACATGAGAACAGACCATGAAGTTTCTCCCCATTTCTTTTTTTTTTTTTAAGATTTTATTTATTTATTTGACAGAAAGAGATCACAAGTAGGCAGAGAGGCAGGCAGAGAGAGGAGGAAGCAGGCTCCCTGCCAAGCAGAGAGCCCGATGTGGGACTCGATCCCAGGACCCTAAGATCATGACCTGAGCCGAAGGCAGCAGCTTAAACCACTGAGCCACCCAGGCACCCCCCATTTCTTTTTCTAATTTTGACTTAATTAGGTCTAATTCATAAGCCAAAAAGAGAAATCACCCTTAGAGTTTGAAACAATACTTATATTTAAGTCAAGAATACAATGAAATTACATTAAAAACAAAAGAATTCTGAAAAATGATATTGTTCCCCTACTCTCCCTCAGTTTTTCACTAGAAAAGAATGAAAAAGAGAATTCAGTTTTTTTTTTTGTTTTTTTTTTTTTTTTTAAGTAAACTCTGTGCCCAATGTAAGGCTTAAACTCACAAACCCGGTATCAAGAATCACATGCTCTACCAACTGAGCCACCCAGGTGTTCCTCAAATTCAGTAATTTTTTTTTTTTAAAGATTTTATTTATTTATTTGACAGAGAGAGAGATCACAAGTAGGCAGAGAGGCAGGCAGAGAGAGAGGAGGCAGAGAGAGAGGAGGCAGAGAGAGAGGAGGAAGCAGGCTCCCTGCAGAGCAGAGAGCCCGATGCGGGGCTGGATCCCAGGACCCTGAGATCATGACCCGAGCCGAAGGCAGCGGCTTAATCCACTGAGCCACCCAGGCGCCCCTAATTTTTTTTTTTTTAAACATACTTCAGAGCTAGAGTTTTTGTCACATTTGTAAATTTCAAAGCAATATGGAAAGCAATGGAACTTAGTGTAGTGGATCAAAATGAGAAGAAACGATGCACATGCACACACCCCAGAATCCTGCATAATGGATATAGCATAATGTTAACTGCGAAGACTGAGAGATAAATTGAAGAAGAGAGCCTTTTTTTTTAAGATTTTTTTTTTAATCATAACATATTTATTTAAAGCAATACATTTGCAGCTCAGATAGCTCTAAATTGTACATTTCAGGTTTATTCAACTTCTTAAAAATACTTGAGGGCAGCTGCAACCACAGTTTCCAACTCCATTATTACTTCTTTGCCCATTCTTCTCTCTCTTTCCTTTCCCGAATAACTTCTTTCAGATATGGTTCAAGGTAGAATTTATCCTCCTCGTATTTTGTCCATTGCTCTTTAGGCAAGATCTGATGCCTCATGGTCAGGTCCAGTGCCCTCTTAATGCGAAACATCCTGTCATTATAAAGGTTCTCAGGAAGCCTTCTTATGGCTTCTTTCACATCATCATTCTCATGTATTGTATCATCTCGCATTAACCCCAGTTTATTGAACCCTGCAGCATTGTAGTACCATTTTCGAATACCCTCCAGCCACTTGCTTGATGCTGCAACGGCAGGCCTGCTGGCCATTTTGACCCGAGACTGCAGCGTTGCCTGCTGGGTAAGTCCTGGAGCAAGATTTTTTTTTTTTTTTAACTTATTTATTTGTTGGGGGTGGCGGCAAACAAGCAGGGGGAGGGAGAAGCAGGCTCCCTATAGGACAGGAGTTTGATGCAGGGCTCCAATCCAGGACCCTGGGACCATGACCTGAGCCAAAGGCATATGCCAAACCCACTGAGCTACCCAGGCGTCCCTGAAGAAGAGAGTGAGTCTTAAACGTATCTCTTATTTAGTTATTTCTGTAGACATCAGAACAACATGAAAATGTGAACAAAAAAGAACTGAACCTAGCTTCCAGGTCTCACTCTTCAGTCTGGGATGATGACAATTCCAAACACGTATTTGGAAGCCCAGTCAAATATCAAGATGAGTCATTGTGCTATTAGAGCCCACTCTTTAATGTGTACTTATAACAAGAAGTGTTTTTACTTACTCTGGTCAGCATAGTTTTTTGCTTTGAGTTCAAGTTGTCTTGTTTGAGATTCTAAAGATTCCACTCGGGTCTGTAAATCCTTTTTTTCCTGTTCTTGAGAGTCTTCAAATTCAATGAATTTCTAACAGAAAAGAAAAGTATTATGTTCATTAGAAAAATGAAAATTTTTTAGCATTATCAACTCCTGTGTTTCCTGGTATTGAGAATGACAATTAGGCATTAAGTACTCAGAAAGATTTAAGGATCAGGAACTTACACTGATTTTCTTTTTTCTTTATAAAACCTTCCAAATACAAAAGGAAAAACATGACCAAATAGTTTATGAAGTGATTCCACTTCATGTAACATGCATTCCAAAGAAAATACATGCATCCTACTCCAAATATACGAATCCTTTAACTAGCATATTTGCATATTCATGAGTTGAAGACAGTTTTCAAGTGTCTTCACAGTGTCAGACACAGTACAACATACGAAGAACTAAAGGATGACATGACAATCAATATTAGTTCAACAATTATTTGGTTAATAAACAATCTCTTGGGGCGCTTGGGTGGCTCAGTGGGTTAAAGCCTCTGCCTTCGGCTCAGGTCATGATCCCAGGGTCCTGGAATTGAGCCCCACCTCGGGCTCTCTGCTCAGTGGGGAGCCTGCTTCCTCCTCTCTCTCTCTGCCTGCCTCTCTGCCTACTTGTGATCTGTCAAATAAATAAATAAAATCTTTAAAAAAATAAAAAATAAACAATCTCTTATATTACCTGAACTATGGAATTTAAATTTCTAAGAAAAAGAGCAGTTACTAGAAAGAACTCCACCAAATTCAATTTATTAAAACTGTTCTTGTCAAGATGATTAGTTTTTTTTAAAGATTTTTATTTATTTAACAGACAGCGATCACAAATAGCCAGAGGCAGGCAGAGAGAGAGGAAGGAAAGCAGGCTCCCCGCTGAGCAGAGAGCCCAACTCCGGGCTTGATCCCAGGCCCCTGGGATCATGACCTGAGCCGAAGGCAGAGGCTTTAACCCACTGAGTCACTCAGGGACCCCTGTCAAGATGATTATTATTAGGGGTGCCTGGGTGACTCAGTGGGTTAAAGCTTCTGCCTTCGGCTCAGGTCATGGTCCCAGGTCCTCGGATCGAGCCCCACATCGGTCTCTCTGCTCGGCGGCAAGCCTGCTTCACTTCCTCTCTCTCTGCCTGCCTCTTTGCGTTACTTGTGATCTTTGTCAAATAAATAATAAATAAAAAAATTTTTAAAAGATGATGATTATTAAATCTGACCATTAAGTCTCAGTCCTCTTCTTAATTTTTCTATCAGCATCATCTGACATCTGATCACTCACTCCTTAAAATGATTTTTTTTTAATCTGGCTTCCAGGACTTTGTTTTCCTTCTACATTATTGGCTGCTTCTTGGTCTTCTTTGTTGGTTCTTCCTCTTCTCCCCAATTTCTTAACATTCACAAGGTCAGTTCTTGGACAACTTTTTCTCTTCATTATTTACTCTTATTCCCTGGTGATCCAGTTTCATGGCTTTAAATACTAACTATATGCTGACAACCTCCAAATTTCCAGTCTAGTCTCTAGCCTAGACCTGAATTCCAGATCTATATGTCCAATTGCCTACTGAACAACTTTGTTGCTATGAATATTGAATAAGCATCTTAACCTCCACATGTCAAACTTGCTCCTCCTGGTCTTACCTGGATCATTTATTTACTGTGGTCAGTTGCACACACTCTAAGAATTTAGCAGGCTTAAGCTGCAGATGGACATCTTTTTTCCAACATATGGAATGAACACACCTGAGAAATAAAGCCAATATAAAGGAAAACAAAGAGAAAGGAAGAAGAAAATCCTAATTAAGATTTTTTTTTTTTTTTTTTTTGACAGAGATCACAAGTAGGCAGAGAGGCAGGCAGAGAGCGAGAGGGAAGCAGGCTCCCCGCCAAGCAGGGAGCCCAATGCGGGGCTCGATCCCAGGACCTTGAGATCATGACCAGAGCCGAAGGCAGAGGCTCAACCCACTGAGCCACCCAGGCGCCCTGAAAATCCTAATTAAAAGTACTATTTGAGTCCTAGACTCAGTTGTTTTTGCAACCAGCATTTTTGGAGTTGTTTTTATTTTTTTCAGTTACATAAACCGATATATTCCTATTTTATATAAGCTTGAGATGGTTTCTATCACAAGTGACTGAAAGCATCCTAATACCATCATCTACTTTTCTTAAGAGCCATTTGGTTTCCTTTTATTATAAGATAATGTCCTCCTTATCTCTGTAAGATTAAAACCTACAACCTCTGAAACATTGGTTCTTAATCATTCAGGGGTCCACAGAACCATCTGGTAATTTGATATGTCGTGTTTCCCCCCAAAAAATGCCCTCACCCAACCCAAATTCTGCGTATTTTTCTCAGGAACTCAGAGATCCCTTAAGTCCTTCCACAAACTCCACATTTAACACCCATGCCCTATACTTTTCTATGAAAACATTCCATATTTGTGAGGGTTCTGGAAAGCATCAAACAGCCACTGTTTACTCTCCCAGAATACTAATCTAAAGATAACTGTAAGTAGAAGGAGTAAAGGTTATAGTAAATACAAGAAAAGAGGCAAACTAGGGGTGACTGGATGGGTCAGTCAGTAGAGCATATGACTTTTGATCTCAGGGTCAGGAGTTCACACCCCAATTTGGGGAAAGAGCCTAGTAAAATTAAAAAAAAAACCAAAAAGCCAAAAAAATGGGGTGGGGGGTGCTGTGCACCTGGGTGGCTCAGTTGGTGAGCCTGCTTCTTCCTCTCCCTCTAGCCCTCCTCCCTGCTTACACACTCTCTCTCTCAAATAAGTAAAATCTTTTTTAAAAAAATTGTTGGGGCGCCTGGGTGGCTCAGTGGATTAAGCCGCTGCCTTTGGCTCAGGTCATGATCTCAGGGTCCTGGGATCGAGCCCCACATCGGGCTCTCTGCTCCGCGGGGAGCCTGCTTCCTCCTCTCTCTCTGCCTACCTGTGATCTCTCTCTCTGTCAAATAAATAAATTAAAAAAAAATCTTAAAAAAAAAATAAAAAATTGTTTAAGGGGCGCCTGGGTGGCTCATTCGTTGAGTGTCTGCCTTTGACTCTGGTCATGAACCCAGGATCCTGGGACTGAGCCCCATATCCGGCTTCCTGATCAGCAGGAAGCCTACTTCTCCCTCTGCCACTCCTCCTGCTTGTGTTCCCTCTCTGGCTGTGTCTCTCTCCATCAAATAAATAAATAAAATCTTAAAAAAAAAATTTTAAGCAAGCAAACCTGACAAATCATTCATTCATTCATCCAAAAAATGTCTATTATTTACTATGCACCAGGCACATGAAACATAACTGTGAATATCACACTATCCCTGCCTTCCAAAGGTGTTTTTACTAGCTAGAAACTGAATGCAAGCAGCAAATATAAAAGTTATGCTGAGGGGCACCTCAGTGGCATAGTCAGCTGAACAGCCAACTCTTAGTTTTGGCTCAGGTTGTGATCTCAAGGTCATGAGATCTAGCCCAGCATGGGGCTCCAAGCTCAGTGCAGAGTCTGCCTGGGACTCTCGGCCCCTCCCCGCTGTACTCTCATACTCTCTTCTCTAAAATAAATAAATCCTTTAAAAAATAAATAAAAGTTATGTTGAACAGAAAAGCAGCAGCTAGGTGCACCTAGGTGGCTCAGTTGTTAAGTGTCTGCCTTCAACTCGGGTCATGATCCCTGGGTCCTGGGACTGAGCCTGCATCTGGCTCCCTGCTCAGTGGGAAGCCTGCTTTTCCCTCTACCACTCCCCTGCTTGTGTCCCCTCTTCCGCTATCTCTCCACCAAATAAATAAATAAAATCTTAAAAAAAAAAAAAGACAGACAAAAAAAAAAAGGAACAGCTATGTAATAGGATGTTGGTGATGAACTCTGAGTAAATTACTTCAACATTTTGCCAGGGGATATAAGAAAAGTCTAAGAATTAATAAGAAAACATAATTATTTTTTGGCCTGCTTTGAAAATGATGTTCCCTTGGCTAACTGAACTGCTATATCTGGGTTAAGCAACCAGAAATTTTAGGTTTCTTTTGTGCTATGGATAAAATGCTGTTTTATTTATTTAATTTTTAAAGATTTTATTATTTTGGGGTGCCTGGGTGGCTCAGTGGGTTAAGCCACTGCCTTCGGCTCAGGTCATGATCCCAGGGTCCTGGGATTAAGCCCCCCATCCCGGTCTCTGCTCACCGGGGAGCCTGCTTCCCCCCCCTCTCTCTCTGCCTACTTGTGATCGCTATCTGTCAAATAAATAAATAAAATCTTTAAAAAAAACCACAACATATAGCAAATGTTTACCAACTAATATTTATAATGATGTGCTACTAAATTTCTAACAAAAACTTTACCACCAACAGAGTGGTGGTTGCCAGCGGCAGGGGCTAGGGGTAAAGGAAAATGGTAAAAATGGCCAAATGACACAAACTTTGGTTATGAGTAAGCTCTGGGGATATAATGTACAGCATGGTGACTACAGATAATGCCACTATTCTACAATAGTTTTTAAAGTTCCCATCACAAAAATAAAAATCTATTATGTGACATGATGTTAGCTAACCTTATTGTGGTAATCACTTCACACTATATACATATATCAAATCATTATGTTGTACACTTTAAACTTACACAATGTTATGTAACAATCATTTCTCAATAAAGCTGGGAAAAAACTTTACCACCACTCTGCCTATTCAAGACTCCTGACAGAAGAAACCTCATCATGGGCACACAGCTTTGTGTCTGCTTTGTTTCTAAGCGACCCAGTTTGGCTACAGAAGGGCATGAATAATCCATAAGTTCAGCAGTCACTATACAACTATCTGCTTACTTCATAAGCAAGCAGCACATAGGCTTACCTAGAGGATTCATGCTTCAGAACTGTTCACATTTTATAATGACTATGGAGCCTTTATATCTCTATCACCTTAAACCTTAAGTAAATATGGCAAAAGAGCCCCCCACCCTCGCAATGACGTGACCGTTCTTGGACTGGCAGAGCTATTATCTGCAAATGGAAATCTCTCCTTTCTGCAGTCTCCCTTCACAGGAAGGGACTGGCAATAATGAAAATATTCCAAAGCAAATACATAGTGCCAGGCCTTTCCTTCAAGCAAATTAAAACAGATAAATGTAGAGACTCCAAAACAAACTGCCATCTCTCATAAAGATTTATGTTTTCCTTTCTTATTCTAAACAGTGGACCTTAAATTAAACTTTTGGAATCATGAACTCCTTTGAGAATCTTTTATGAAAATAGATCCTTTCCTAAGGAAGATAAATATATGAAACACAAAACTATGCATTCAAATTAACTGCATCTTCAAGGTCTACAAGAAATCAAGAATGATTTTCTCCCATTTATAAAAATAGTAAATGTTGATTTCTTTTAAAATAATCTTTTAAAATTCTCTCTGTTTCAAAAATCCCAATTTTAAATGTGTATTACATCTTGGTTTGGTAATGTACAGCTGCCACCCGTTTAAAATGCTAATGACTATTACACAACAAAAATAAATACTCCTCAGTTCTGCTAAGGCATGTTAACAGATCATAAAAGGGCACGGAAAGCCAGTAGGATAAATACATCTTAAGAGCCTTAAGAGTAATCAATAAAGAGTAAAAAATGACTGAAATTTTCTAAATTTGTTACCCCCAAAAACACCTGTCAAATAAGCTAGTTTTGTGCCATTGTTTTGTGAAATATCCCTGGTAACATACATAACCTTTGGAATAGAAGTTGCTATAGGACACAGTAGCTCAGGAAACACAACACTAATAAATATGAAAAATTTCAGAAAATGTCCTTGCTCTATGGCAAGTAACAATGATGTAAATGTAGGAAACACAAGAATTCAAGAAAAAGAAAATTGGAATAGAAATAAAGAAGGTGGCATGAAATTCAAGTAGATGCCAAAAGAGGGCTTGACAGAAACAGGTTTAGATTCCTGGTCCTCATAGAAAAGTTGTTTCTGGGTGGGGGTTGGGGATAGAGTACAAGGGAGGTTAGGAGAACTGTTTCTTTTTTCTATACCCAACTCTTTCACACTACAGAGAAAATAATTAGGGAACGGGTGACATGGGTTATTCTTTTTATTTTATTTTTTAAATTTTCATTTATTTTTTTAATTTCTTTTCTGTGTTCCAGAATTCATTGTTTATGCACCACACCCAGTGCTCCATGCAATATGTGCCCTCCATAATACCCACCACCAGGCTCACCCGAGCACCCACCCCCCCCCCCACCCCTCCAAAACCCTCAGGTTGTTTTTCATAGTCCACAGTCTCCCATGGTTCATCTCTCCCTCCAATTTTCCCCAACTCCCTTCTCCTTTCCATCTCCCCACGTCCTCTGTGCTAATCCTTACGCTCCACAAATAAGTGAGACCATATGATAATTGACTCTCTCCGCTTGACTTATTTCACTCAGCATAATCTCTTCCAGTCCCATCTACGTTGATACAAAAGTTGGGTATCCATCCTTTCTGATGGAGGCATAATACTCCATAGTGTATATGGACCACATCTTCCTTATCCATTTGTCTGTTGACGGGCATCTTGGTTCTTTCCATAGTTTGGCAACTGTGATGGGTTATTCTTTTCAGATGCTTTCTACTTCTCTTTCCTGCTCAGAGATCCTTGGTGTGTCAGTAGCACATGTGAGTACTGCAGAACCTCTTACTAGTTTTGTGTATTACAAACATAACTGGCTCTGGTTTCAGAGTCTTCTTGGGCCACCTGGGTGGCTCGGTCAGTTAAGGGTCCAACTCCTGATTTATCAGCTCAGGGTCCTGGGCTCCACAATCAGCAGGGAGTCTGCTTGAGATTCTCTCCCTCTCCTTCTACCCCTCTCCCATCCCACTTGCTCACACACACTCTCACTCTCTAAAATAATTAAATATATCTTAAAAAAAGAAAGAAAGAAAGAAAGATGTCTACTTTCTACTCCAGCAATTTCAACTTAATACACACGCTAATTGAGACAACGTAAAAGGGCTCCTGGGTGGCTCAGTTGGTTGAATGACTGCCTTCAGCTCAGGTCATGATCCTGGAGTCCCAGGATCGAGTCCCGCTTCGGGCTCCCAGCTCACTGGGAGTCTGCTTCTCCCTCTGACCTTCTCCTTGTTCATGCTCTCTCTCACTGTCTCTCTCTCTCTCTCAAATAAATAAATAAATAATTTTTTTTTTTTTTAAAAAGAGATAACATAAAAATAGGAACATATCCTATTCTGTCACTTTTTAATCAAAGAAAAAACGTCAGGGCCCCTGGGTGGCTCAGTTGTTAAGTGTCCACCTTTGGCTTGGGTTATGACCCCAGTTCCTAGAATCAAGCCCCTCAATGGGCTCCACACTCAGCAGGAGCCTGTTTCTCTGTGGCCCTTTCCTCGGCTCTTCCCTCTGGTCATTCCCTCTCTCTCAAATAATAAATAAATCAAATAATAAATAAATTTTAAAAGTCACAATTAAATAAAGCCACACACCTATTTTCAATGACTATTCTCCAGATGTTAGGAGTACAGAATAAGCAGTTGGCAGTAAAAAGATATTCATTACAACTATTAAGTAATATTATTTACTCTTAAATAACATACTAAATATAAAACTAAAACTCTTTATCTACCCAACGAATCCAAGCAGTTACTTTATGACAGCCATCAGGGAAAAGGAGTAAACAGTTAACAATATAACACACCAAGTACTATAAAGGAAGCAAGTATAAGGAGCAATAGAAACAGAGAAATAAGTGACTAAACCTGCTTTTATTTTTTTTTTCTTTTAAAGATTTTTTTTTAAAGATTTTATTTATTTGACAGATCACAAGTAGACAGAAAAGCCTCTGCTTTCGGCTCAGGTCATGACCCCAGGGTCCCAGAGGGAGTCCCACATCCCACAGCTGGCTCCTTGCTCAGCGGGGAGCCTGCTTCTTTCTTGCCTGCCACTCCCCCTTCTTCTGCAATCTCTCTCTCTCTCTCTGACAAATAAATAAATAAAAAATCTTAAACAAAAAAAGGAAAGTGAGAGACAATGGCCAGAAATGAGGCTGGAAAATCAAGGACCAAATCACACAGGGACTTGCAGGATACTGGATTATATTAGGGATGCTGAACTTCACTCACACTTTGGAATGTTCAGTCTGAAACCCAATGGGAAATGCAATGGAGGGGGCTAGGGAAGTTTGAGTGGGTAAAGGGAGACACCAAAGGCCACCACAGCAGTCCAAATGAGAGAATTATAAGCAGTGGCAGTGAGAATGGAAAGGAGGAAGAATTCAAGATAATTTTTTGGAAGTAAAATACACAGAATTGGTGACTGAAAGAATATAAGGGAGAAGACAGAAGGAAAAATCAGGAAAAAGGATAGATTTCTGGTTTAACCATGGTATGGATGGTGATATTGCTTATTAAGGATAAACAAAGGGAGCAAGTAGGCATCTACAAAAGCCAAATTATGGAAACAGCCCAAGTGTTCAATGACTGATGAGCAGAAAAGGAACGTGAGATAGACAGATATCACAACACACACACACACACACACACACACATACACACACACACACAATGAAAAATTACTCAGCCATAAAGAATGAAATCTTGCCATTTGCAACAATATGGATGGAACTAGAGAATACAATGCTAAGTGAAATAAATCAAGAGAAAGACAAAGACCATATGACTTTACTCATATGTGGATTTTAAGAAACAGAGAAACAAGCAAAGGTAAAAAGAAAAGAGAGAAGAAAACCAAGAAAAAGACTTGCAACTACAGAGAATGAACTGATGGTTACCAGAAGGGAAGTGGTTGGGGGTGATGTGGAGAACAAAGGCAAAAGAAATACAGATAAAATTAAATTTTCTGGGGTGCCTGGGTGGCTCAGTTGGTTAAGCAACTGCCTTCGGCTCAAGTCATGATCCTGGAGTCCCAGGATTGAGTCCCACACTGGGCTCCCTGCTTCACAGGGAGTGTGTTTCTCCCTCCGCCCCTCACCCCACTCGTGCACTCTCACTCTCTCCCTCTCTCGAGTAAATAAATAAAAATCTTTTAAAAAAATTTAACTTTTCTTACAACTTATAGCCCTTTGACAAATACCTGAGGCACACAAAGTATGGCATTCCTCCAGGAACTCCCAATCTTAATGGTAATGCCTTGCTAGAGGCAAAAACAACCTTAGTTCGACAATAGCTAGCTAGGCCTCCAGGATCCTGTAAGTCTTCTTTGACTTTTGAAAATCCTTTTGGAAACTTCCTTTGTCTTCACCTCCCCCAACTCCTAAGTATATAATCAACTGCTCTTCACAATCCCAGTGCAGCTCTTTCTGCCCCTCGGTCCTATCCCCATACTATAATAAAACCACTTTTCTCCACCAAAAATGTTTCAAGAATTCTTTCTTGGCCATTGGCTCCCAAATCCCACTTCAAATCACATCAGGGGGATGAGTGAAGGAGGTGATGGGGATTAAGGAGCACACATGTGATGAGGACTGGGTGATATATGCAAGTGTTGAATCACTCTATTGTACACCTGAAATTAACACTGTACATTAACTAACTAGAATTTTTTAAAAAGGAGGTAGCTATGGCTAATATAATAGAATTGATTTTTTTAAAAGATTTTATTTATTTATTTGACAGAGAGAGAGGGATCACAAGTAGGCAGAGAGGCAGGTGGACTGGGGTGGGGGGGTGCGGAGCAGGCTGAGAGCCTGATGCAGACCTCGATCCCAGGACCCTGGGACCATGACCTGAGCCAAAGGCAGAGGCTTAACCCACTCAGCCACCCAGGCACCCTAGAATTGATTTTTAATATCAAAGGGAGCTACCTGTGAGGTATGCAACTGCACATACGGGATATTTATTTCTAAATAAATTATCTCGGGGCGCCTGGGTGGCTCAGTGGATTAAGCCGCTGCCTTCGGCTCAGGTCATGATCTCAGGGTCCTGGGATCGAGCCCCGCATCGGGCTCTCTGCTCCGTGGGGAGCCTGCTTCCTCCTCTCTCTCTGCCTGCCTCTCTGCCTACTTGTGATCTCTCTCTGTCAAATAAATAAATAAAATCTTTAAAAAATAAATAAATAAATAAATAAATAAATAAATAAATAAATTATCTCATTATTTGGAGTGTAACTAGTACAATCCAACTGCAGGTCAGCAATGCGGATCAAAGTCTTTGAAGAATGATGAGAAGTGTTATTTTTTCATACAATCGTTATGGGCTTTAATATAAAACATTACATGTAGCATGATCATAAATTTAAAAACTGGAGGAATAAACAAACAAAAGATTTGGAGGCACATATTAAAATAATGGCGAGGGGTGCCTAGGTGGCTTAATCAGCTAAGCCTCTGCCTTCAGCTCAGGTCATGATCCCAGAGTCCAGGGATCAAGCCCGGCATCCGCCAGCTCCCTGCTCAACAGGGAGTCAGCTTCTTCCTCTGACCCTCCCCACCTCTCCTGCTCTCTCTCTCACTCTCTCTCAAATAAATAAAATCTTAAATTAAATAAAATAAATAATGGTGGGGCGCTTGGGTGGCTCAGTCGGTCAAGCATCTGTCAGAGGCTCAGGTAACGATCTTGGAGGTCCTGGGATGGAGCCCCTCAGAGCCCCTCATCAAGTTCCGCATGGCTCCAGGCTCAGCAGGGAGTAGGCTCCTCCCTCTTCCCCTTGCTCCCTCGGCTTGTACTCTCTGTGTCAAATAAATAAGTAATATCTTTACACAAAAACTTGAAACAACAACAACAACAACAAAAATCAAGGCAGGAGAACAGCAGTTTTCCAAATTCCAAAAGTATTCAACCCCTGGAAAATTCTGGTTACTCCCCTCCTGCAGAGCAGCAGTTCCTCAAATGTCTCAGGAATGTTGCTATAGAGCACACATCTGCTCCCAACCCTCTGTGACTTTGTCTTTACATCTTCTCTCTCTTCTCTCTCGCCCATCTTTTTTAAAAAAGTGTTGGGTGGGGAGGATTAGAGCCCATGCATGGGTTTTTTTAGCATGTATGATAAAAGATAAACCTCTCTTCACTAAATGCCCCCTTCCCCTCTCACTCACTAATCAGCCAACAACAACATTGACATAACTTCAAACAGTACTCTCCTGGGAGCAACTAGACACTGTTAAAAAAAAAAAAAAATCACTAGACAATACAGACTTATGTCAGGATCTAAAAAGAATAAGCTTTGTGACGAAGCAAAATGGTTTCAAGTCCAGATGGCTTATAGGGGCTGTTTTGCCCCACTGTTGTGGAGAAAAACAAATGAATACTTTGAAAAGGCAAGTGCCTGAAGTTAAAAAAAAAAAAGTCCCTAGAGACTGTTCCTAATTGGGAGTAAAGATGCAAGAGCCAAAAAAAGAAAAGCCCTTTATTAGTAACTTTGAGCACAGTAGTTGTCTAAAAAATAATACCACCAAATAAAAGGCTGACGACTTACTAATGCTAAGTATCCCCACATTTACTCTGCAGAGTGGGGGAAGGAAAATATTGCATTATATAAAGTAATTATTATCAAATTCCATTTGATAATACTATCAAATTTGATAATACTATCAAATGGAATTTTGTAACAGTTCCATTAAATGTATGTTTTTTTCAATGTAGTATCTTTTTTTTTTTAAGATTTTATTTACTTATTTGACAGCGAGAGAGGCCGAGAGAGGAACACAAGCAGGGGGAGTGGGAGAGGGAGAAGCAGGCTTCCTGCAGGAGCAGGGAGCCGATGTGGGACTTGATCCCAGGATCCTGGGATTATGACCTGAGCCAAAAGCAGACCCTTAAATGACTGAGCCACCCAGGTGCCCTCAATGTAGTATTTTTAAGAAATGAGAAACCATATACTTTTTAAAGTTTTTTTTTAATAAAGCTAACTATTTTTTTAAGATTTATTTGTTTGACAGAGAGAGAGATCACAAGTAGACAGAGAGGCAGGCAGGTGAGGGGGAAGCAGGCTCCCTGCAGAGCAGGTAGCCTGATGTGGGGCTCGATCCCAGGACCCTGAGACCATGACCTGAGCCGAAGGCAGAAGCTTAACCCACTGAGCCACCCAGGTGCCCCTTTAAATTTTTTTTCTAAGTTTTTAATTATTTAAGTTATCTCTACACCCATGGTGGGGTTTAAAACCATGACCCCAAGATCAAAAGTCGCATGCTCTTCCAACTGAGCCCGCCAGAAACCCAAGAAGATAGACTATATTAAACAATACCCAAAGGATATGATTTCCCCCTCCAATCCAAAATGTGGAAAATTTTCAAATAAAAATGGTCCAGTTTCTTCAAAACCCAATAGCAGGGGGTAGAAAATGGAGAGCTATTAGAGATCAAGAGAAAATCAAGAGACATTAACCAATGTAAATTTGTGAATCATCGTATTTGATCCTGATTAAGACAACCAACTAAGAGTGCCTGGCTGGCTCATTCTCAGTCAGTAGAGCATGGAACTCTTGATCTCCGGGAGCGGGGGTTGTGTCATGAGTTCAAGCCCCATTCTGGGCATAGAGCTTACTTAAAAACAAACAAACAAAAAAACGCAGGACACACAGGTGGCCCAGCTGGTTGCACTAGCAACAGTTGGTAACATCCCTAATACATCCCCAGTGCCATCCCAGAGCAGGCAGGTGGCCCTCCTGCCTACTCACACAGAAGACAGGAAATATGTTTTCTGAATACACTCAGTAAGAGATTCTACTTTTTTTAAAGATTTAATTAATTCATTTGAGAGAAAGAGCAAGCATGTGAACACAAGTGCAGAGGGGAGGGGCAAAGGGAGGAGGAGACACCCCACTGAGCAGGGACCCTCCCCGACTAGGGCCTCAATTCCAGGACCCTGAGATCACGACCTGAGTGGAAGGCAGACATTTAACGACTGAGTCACCCACCCAGGTACCCCTCAATAAGAGAGATTCTAGACAGGGGAATACCACGAACAAATAAGTGCCAAATGAAAAGAAATGAACTAAGTGAAAATCTATATACCAAGCAGCAACACTGATAGCCCCCTTTCTGTTCTGGCCCTCACCCAGATTTTCATAATGACTAGGCTTATCTACCACTCCACTCCCCATGACATTATCTTTCCTTGGCAAAACTCAAATGCCTCTGAGCAAAAAGACCATGGGATACTGAAATCTGGGTTCCCAATTGGCAATGAACTGCTTCCAGGCACACAAAGCTTCTGGCCCTCCTTTTTTTAGTGCCTCATGCTTAAAACATGAAGGGATAATTAAGGGTTATCAGGCACTTGAAGCTCCAACCTGAAAGAGAGAGACCAATACTACCAGAAAAAAAATGGGACTGAGCAAACAGACAAAACAGGAACAAATGAAAACTATAATTAATATACTCAAAGACCAAAGAAAAGTCATTACATCCATGAAACCAGAACAGTATGCTATTTTTAGAAAAAGGCTGGGGTAGGGAAAGAACAAGAAGGAAGAGCTCATAGAAATTGTAAAAGTATGAACTGAAGAATATAGCACTTATCCTATCTTTCCTGTACAAACTATACCTTAGGGTAATCAAACGGTTGATGAGGGAGTAGTTCTCTTTTATAAGAAAATTACGTAAAAAATGCTGAAGGAATAACTAAATTAGAAGAGCACCATTTCCCAATCCTTAATGAAATAATAGGGACTATCCAGTCACCATTCAGATTTTGCTGGCTGTCTCATAAATGTTCATAGCCAGGATGCAAACAAAGTCCCTATGTTGCCTTTGGATGATACATCTCTTAGGTCTAATTAAAGTACAGATTCCCATGTTAGCTTCAGCAGCACATATACTAAAATTAGAACATACAGAGACTAGCATGGCCCCTGCACAAGGATAACAGAAATTTGTGAGGCATTCCATATTTCTATGTTTACTGTACTGGAATTAAAACTCTTAAAAATAAAATAATTATGTAAAGGTTCCCCAGTCCTTTTCCCCCAATGATCTGTTACAGTGATCATATAAGGGAATACTATAAAGCCACTGTAAAGAATAATTTAGATTTACCCAGACAGACACAGGTTGCTGCCAGTTATGAGTGGAAACTGAACAGGCAATTCACAGAAAAGGCAAGTAGATCATCAATAAATATAAGCAGTATCTCAACCATAGTGGTGATCTGAGAAAAGCAAATTAAAAGGTTGTTTCACAATTATCAGATTAAAAACTAAAACCAAAAAGCCTGAGAGTGTCAAGTGTTGCCAAGACACAGGGAGGGGCACCTGGATGGCTCAGTCAGTTAAGTATCTGACTTCAGCTCAGGTCAAGATCTCAGGGTCCTGGGAGTGAGCTCATGGGTTGGGCTCCCACTCAGGGGACTGTCTGTTTCTTCCTCTCCCTCTGCTGGTCTCTCCCTTCCCTCCTTTGGAGGGTGACTTTATCTCTAAAATAAATAAGTAAATCTTTTCTTTAAAAAAGTGAGGTTTCAGGGACGCCTGGGTGGCTCAGTGGGTTAAGCCGCTGCCTTCGGCTCAGGTCATGATCTCAGGGTCCTGGGATCGAGTCCCGCATCGGGCTCTCTGCTCGGCAGTGAGCCTGCTTCCCTCTCTCTCTCTCTGCCTGCCTCTCTGTCTGCTTGTGATCTCTCTCTGTCAAATAAATAAATAAAATCTTAAAAAAAAAAAGTGAGGTTTCTTTAATAGGCAGGATTCTTTTTTTTTTAATTTTTTTTTTCTTTTTTACAGATTGAGAGAGAGAGAGAGAGAGAGAGAGAGAGAGATTACAAGTAGGCAGAGCAGCAGCCAGAGAGGGGAGGAAGCAGGCTCCCTGCCAAGCAGAGAGCCCGATACGGGGCTCGATCCCAGGACCCTGAGATCATGATCTGAGCTGAAGGCAGAGGCTTAACCCACTGAGCCACCCAGGTGCCCCAATAGGCAGGATTCTAAAAGGATTTCTTTTTTTTTTTATTTTTAAGATTTTATTTATTTGGCAGAGGGCAATCACAAGTAGGCAGAAAGGCAGCCAGAGAGAGAGAGGGGAAGCAGGCTCCCCGCTGAGCAGAGAGCCAGATGTGGGGCTCGATCCCAGGACCCTGAGATCATGACCTGAGTTGAAGGCAGTGGCTTAACCCACTGAGCCACCCAGGCGCCCATTTCTATAATGCTTTGGTTCTGTTTTGTTTATCACAAAGAGCATGTGTTTTATTAACAGGAAAAGTAATGGGGCACCCGGATGGCTCAGTGGATTAAGCCTCTGCCTTCAGCTCAGGTCATGATCTCAGGGTCCTGGGATCAAGTCCCACATCCGGCTCTCTGCTCCCCGGGGAGCCTGCTTCCCTCTCTCTCTCTGCCTGCCCTCTGCCTACTTGTGGTCTGTCTGTCAAATAAATAAATAAAATCTTAAAAAAAAAAAACAAACAGGAAAAGTAAGTAAATTTAAAAAAAACTTTTAGATAAAATAACCAAATAAGTATGACACATATAACTTTTAACTCACACACACAAAAAGAATTTTACTCACTGCCCAAACTGCCATCTGTAATTGTATAAATGGAATCAAACATGACCATTTATTGCACATGAGCTACACTATTCTTACTTCTGTATATTTCGTATTTCTTTTAGTCCTTGTGACTGACTACCACAGCACACAGAGAACACTGATTTTCTACTATCTTACCTCAAAAAACAAGAATAAACTGAAACTCATTGGCCTAGGAAAGAGACTATCAACCAGAAATTGATTACCACACTGATAAAACCTGAAAAGGTGTAGCAGACCAGCCAAGTAATGCTTTACCTACGTGTCACGATTTTGTGCTTCTGTAGGTAGGTGATCAATATTTTATACTTCTGACTTTAATTTACAGGTCTTAAAGCTTGACACTGTGTTTTATTTCAAAACTTGACTCTGTTATAAAAATATATTTTTATTACTAAGAAAAATCAGAAAATATTACCCTGGAAAGTATATAGTATTGAAACTCTAAATATTATCTACAAAGAAAAAAACAATGAAGGGCACCTGGGTGGCTCAGTAAGTTAAGTATCTGACTTCAGTTCAGGTTATGATAGCAGGATCCTGGGATTAGACCCCACTGGTGGGCTCCCCTTGGGGAGTCTGATTCTCTCTCCCCTTCTCTCTGCCCCTCCCTCAGCTCATGCGTGCCTGCGCGTGCACGCTCGCTCTCTCTCTCTCTCTCAAATAAATAAATAAAAGCCTTAAAAAAAACAGTGGATAATCTTTTCAGTTGTTTTCTGGGTTTTGTTTTTCAAAGTTGTTGGGAATTTTCAAACATGCATAATGGAGAAGAGAACAATATAATAAACTTCTATATAACATCACCTAATTTCAATAATTATCAACACATGGCCTGTTTTGTCTGTATTCTTCCTCTTTTCCTCCAACGAACCTCAGCATCATAACAGTCACTGCAAATACATTAGTATGAATTAAAGATACATTTTATTGCTTTGATTGAACATCATCAATGGCTTCCTACTAGAACACAAGTGTAGACTTCTCAATTCTACCTTAGCCCCCATAAGGCCTGAGTGAGCAGCTCCTCCATGATTTTCCTACCTCAACCCCTCCCTTTCCTCTATGCTGGTTGACCCCTAATTTTAAATTGTTTCCTACCTTAGAGCCTCATTTCCTTTGTCTATAACATGCTCCTTTGACGGTCTCCTCCTCATCCTTCATTTCATAACTAAAATGTTATGTCCCCTGTGGCCTTCCCTGACCACCCTTCCAAAGAGGGGATATAGTTATTATTTTCACTTTTCACATATAGTTTTAATTATTTGGAGCACACATATGCCTTTTTAAAGAATTTTATACTATTCAAAGTTTAGTTATAAAATTAGACTTGTGTCTTATCTCCAGATGTTACACACACACACACACACACACATACACACTGACCTAAAAATGTATCTGAACAGAACTGGCTTATCTGAATAGTTACAAAAAAAGAACTTGACAAAATTCAGCATCTCCTCATAATGAAAACACTCTATAAACAAGGAATAGAAAGGAACTCCTTCAAAAAGCATCTACAAAACCCCACAACTACATCGTATTCCATGGGTAAAGACTGAATGCTTTCCCCATAAGATCTGAAACAAGACAAAAATTTTACTCCTGCCAGTTCTAATCCATACTGTACCAGAAGGTTATAGTTAGGGTAATTAAGCAAGAAAATAAAAGGCCCCCAGATCGTACAGAAAGAAGTAAAACTATCTCTACTTGCAGATGACATGATAATGTATACTAAAAAATCTTCAAGAACCTCAAAAAAACCTATTACAATAATAAGTCCAGCAGGATACAAGATCAATATACAAAAATCAAAGTGTATTTCTAAGCATTTGCAACGATCAGAAAATGAAACTATGGGGGTGCCTGGGTGCCTCAGTGGGTTAAGCCTCTGCCTTTGGCTCAGGTCATGGTCTCAGGGTCCTGGGATCAAGCCCCGCATCAGGCTCTCTGCTCAGCAGGGAGCCCGCTCCCCCGACCCCGCTTACTTGTGATCTCTCTCTCTCTCTACCTACTTGTGATCTCTGTCAAATAAATAAATAAAATCTTTTAAAAAATGAAATTATGGGGGGCCCGCTTTGCTCAGTCAGTAGAGCATACTACTCTTGATCTCAGGGCCATGACTTCAAGCCCCAATTGGGGGTAGAGTTTATCTTAAAAATAATTAATTAGGGACACCTGGGTGGCTCAGTTAACTAAGCATCCAACTCTTGACTTTGGCTCAGGTCATCACCTCGGGGGCCCTGCAATGGAGCCCCACATCAGTTTCCATGCTCTGAGGGGAGTCTGCTTCTTTCCTTCCTCTCCCTTTGCCCCTCCCCTTGCTCGCACACTTGTGTGCAGGTGCACACTCTCTCTCTCAAATAAATAATCTTTTTTTTTTTTTTTTTAAGAATAACCCAGGGTCCTTGGAAGGCTCTGTTGGTTAAGCATCTGTCTTGGGCTCAGGGCATGAACCCAGGGTCCTGAGATCAAGTCCTGCATCAGGCTCTGTGTTCAGCATGGAGTCTGCTTCTACCTCTCTGTCCCTCTCCCCTGCTCGTGGCCACTCTCTCTCACACACATAAATAAAATCTTTTTAAAAAATAAATAAATAATTTAAAAATAAAAAAGAATAACTTTTTTTAAAGTTAAGCAAACAACTCCATTTATAAGAACTGAATGCCTAGAAGTAAACTTAACAAAAGAAATGTAAAACTTTTACTCTGACATAAACAAAACATTGTTGAAAGAGACTAAAAATACTAAATAAATGGAAAGCATCATGTTCATGGATCAGGAGAAATGCAAGGGAATATACTAGGGGAGCCACCCAGGCAGCCCATGCTATGCATATTTAACCAAAATTAAAATTTTAAGTAAAAAAAAAATGCTGATAATAATAAAAAGTGAAATTTTCACAGGAAGAAAAAATCAATTTAATTAAAATAAATGCAGTCTGTGAGGGGAATGAAAATGTTCAAGGTAAACAATATTAATACCATCAGCTGACAGTATCACTAAGAAATGAAGTAGTCTTCATAACCATATTTTTAAGAAAAACTGAAGCACCAAAACATTTTCATCACATCTGTTTTAATTCAAAATGTTTCGGGGCACCTGGGATGCTCAGTGGGTTAAAGCCTCTGCCTTCAGCTCAAGTCATGATCCCAGGGTCCTGGGATCGAGCCCCACATAGTGTTCTCTGCTCCGCGGGGAGCCTGTTTCCTCCTCTCTCTCTGCCTGGCTCTCTGCCTACTTGTGCTCTGTCAAATAAATAAAAAAAAAGAATGTTAATTCAAAGTGTTTCTAGAATTTCAGATACACCTACCGCCTTAAAACAGAGAGTATCAATAAAATATAACATTATGTTGGTAAGAAGCTATCATTGTGAAATCACCGTGAATCACAATTATAAGCCATACTGTAATACAGTATGTGATGCCTTCAAGATAAAAACCAAAATGTGAAAATACTGTCCCTTGCTTTCCGATGCCTGATTACCTGCTAAACTCAATTCTTGCCACTCCCCTCTTTGGCAGAAGTATTAGTACATTACTTTAAAAAACAGACAGAGGGGCGCCTGGGTGGCTCAGTGGGCTAAAGCCTCTGCCTTCGGCTCAGGTCATGATCCCAGGGTCCTGGGATCAAGCCCCGCATCGGGCTCTCTGCTCAGCGGGGAGCCTGCTTCCTCCTCTCTCTCTGCCTGCTTCTCTGCCTACTTGTGATCTCCGCCTGTCAAATAAATAAAAAATCTTTAAAAACAAAAAGCAGAAGAGTGCCTGGGTGGCTCAGTTGAGTGGACGATTGCCTTCGGCTCAGGTCATGATCCCGGAGTCCCAAGATCAAGTCCCACACCGGGCTCCCAGCTCCGTGGGGAGTCTGCTTCTCCCTCTGACCTTCTACCCTCTCATGCTCAATCTCACTTTCTCTCTCTCAAAAAAAAGAAATAAAATCTTAAAAAAAAAAAAAGCCCACTTCCAAAAAAATAAAATAAAATGAAGTAAGGATACTGGGGAACCTGGGTGGCTTAGTCATTTAAGCGTCTGCCTTCAACTCAGGTCATGATTCAGCATCCTGGGACCGAGTCCCGCATTGCGATCCCTGCTCAGCGGGGAGCCTGCTTCTCCCTCTCTCCCTGTCGCCCCTCGCTTGTGCTCTCTCTCTGTGGTGTGTCAAATAAATAAATAACATATTTTTTCAAATAACAAGTAAATAAGTAAATAAATAAATAAAATCGGATTATTATAGGGGTGCCTGGGTGGCTCAGTTGGTTAGGCATCTCACTTTTTTTTTTTTAAAGATTTTATTTATTTATTTGACAGAGAGAGATCACAGGTAGATAGAGAGGCAGGCAGAGAGAGAGAGAAAGGGAAGCAGGCTCCCTGCTGAGCAGAGAGCCCGATGCGGGACTCGATCCCAGGACCTGAGATCATGACCTGAGCCGAAGGCAGCGGCTTAACCCACTGAGCCACCCAGGCGCCCCCACTTTTTTTTTTTTTAAGATTTTATTTATTTATTTGACAGAGAGAGAGATCACAAGCAGGCAGAGCAGCAGGCAGAGAGGGGAAAGTAGGCTTCCTGCTGAGCAGAGAGCCCGATGTGGGGCTCAATCCCAGGATCCTGAGATCATGACCTGAGCCGAAGGCAGAGGCTTAACCCACTGAGACACCCAGGTGCCCCTAGGCATCTGACTTTTTTTTAAGATTTTATTTATTTGAGAGAGAGAGAAAGAGATAGCAAGAGAGAGAGAGCTAGAGAGAGAAAGAGCACAAGCAGGGAGGAGAGGTAGAAGCAGGTCCCCGCAAGCAGGGAGTCCAACGTGGGGCTCGATCCCAGGACCCTAAGATCATGACCTGTGCATGACACACTTAACCAAAGCAATGGAGCCACCCTGGTGCCCCAGCATTCAACTCTAGGTTTCAGCTCACATCATGATCTTGGGGTCCTGAGATCAACCCCTTATCAGGCTCCATACCCAGCTCTCTCTCTTTATTCCCCTGCTCCTCAGGTGCACACATTCTCTCAAAATGAAACTAAACTAAACTAAAATAAAATGAAGATACTATGAATTCGTGCTTTGCCTTTAAATGTTTATTCAGTAGGCCAAGATCATGAACTTTATTACACAAAGTTTTGAGACATTCATTTTAGCTCTTCAGAAATCTTTGCTTACTCCCTGGGCCTCAGCTAGCTTGGGAGGTAGATAACACTGAGTAAATTACTGGATGAATTCCTATCCCAGCATAAAAGTATTCTTTAAAGAAAGAATAAATTTTTAAAAACTGAACAGAGCCACAAATAAGGGGGTAATTTCTGTTAAACATTTCCCAAATCACATCAAACAAGTTCAACTAGACTATTTTCATAGTAGAACCATAGACAGATAATAGCCTTTTTAAAAAAGTTACCCTTCTGGGGGCGCCTCGGTGGCTTAGTGGGTTAGGCCTCTGCCTTCGGCTCAAGTCATGGTCTCAGGGTCCTGGGATCGAGTCCCGCATCGGGCTCTCTGCTCAGCAGGGAGCCTGCTTCCTCCTCTCTCTGCCTGCCTCTCTGCCTACTTGTGATCTCTGTCTGTCAAATAAATAAATAAAATCTTTTAAAAAAAAAAAGTTACCCTTATGGTTTTACAAAAGCCTGTTTATTTGATGCCACACTTCTGTGCAACCTGTCTAACTTTTTAAAAGGTATTTGTTTTTGAATAGGTAGCAGTAACAAAAAATGAGTCTAGGGCAATAGGTAACTGAAAGAAAATTCAAATGAATATTTGATAATAGAAATTAAAAATTTAATTTATAATAACCTAGTAGATGCTTTAACCAATATATGTTTCAATGCTCAAGAAATAAAATTTTCCCTGTTCTTCACAATGAAATTTTCTTCAAAAATAAATGTTGTTAGGGCACTTGGGTGGTTCAGTCAGTTAAGTGACTGCTTTGAGCTCAGGTCATGATTCTGGGGTCCTGGGATCCAGCCCTACATCAGTCTCCCTGCTCAGCAGGAGTCTGCTTCTTCCTCCCTCTGCCCTTCCCCATGCTAATTCATTATCTCGCTCTCAAATAAATAAATAAATAAATAAAACCTTGGGGGAAAAAAAGAAATTTCTATCAAAAGAGTCTAAGCAGGGCGCCTGGGTGGCTCAGTGGGTTAAGTCACTGCCTTTGGCTCAGGTCATGATCTCGGGGTCCTGGGATCGAGTCCCGCTTCGGGCTCTCTGCTCAGCAGGGGCCTGCTTCCTCCTCTCTGCCTGCCTCTCTACTTGTGATCTCTCTCTGTCAAATAAATAAATAAAATCTTAAAAAAAAAAAAAGAGTCTAAGCAATTAGTTAAAATTAAGTTTGGGAGGGGCGCCTGTGTGGCTCAGTGGGATGGGCCTCTGCCTTTGGCTGGGGTTGTGATCTCAGGGTCCTGGGATTGAGCGCTTCATCGGGCTCTCTGCTCAGCAGAGAGCTTGCTTCCCCTCACCCCCTCTGCCTACTTGTGATTCTCTCTCTCTGTTAAATAAACAAATAAATAAAATCTTTAAAAATAATAATAATAAAATTAAGTTTGGGCACTTAACCCTCATTTATGTGGAAGTTTTATTCAGACAAACTTTTTTCTCAAGCAGCAACTCAAACAAATCTAAAATTAATTAAAATACAAAAAAAGCCACATTAAGTTTAAAAATAATCAGAATATATGGTGTTAACATGACTTTTAAAAATCACCTAGCTCCTCCCCCAAAACAAACAATACAGAAAAGAAATAAAAAATAAATTCTGAGGGAGGGCATGTATTACATGGAGCACTGGGTGTGGTGCAAAAACAATGAATACTGTTACGCTGAAAAGAAATTTTTAAAAAAGTGGAAAAAAATAAATTCTGAAAAATGAAAAAGGATCACCTAGTCCAATCTTTGCAAATGCCAGGAAGTAATGCCTATGATCTTAATATTTCAATTTAAATATATAAGTAGTTCTAGAGGTGCCTGGGTGGCTCAGTGGGTTAAAGCCTCTGCCTTGGCCCAGGTCATGATCCCAGGGTCCTGGAATCGAGCCCCGCATCCGGCTCTCTGCTCAGCAGGGAGCCTGCTTCCCTTCCTCTCTCTGCCTGCCTCTGCCTACTTGTGATCTCTGTCTGTCAAATAAATAAATAAAATCTTTAAATGCATAAGTAGTTCTAGAATATCTACTATGTATACGACAATGCAGGTAAAGCATCTGCAATAACTATCCTCAGAAGTCTTTTTTTTTTTTTTATACAAAAGTCAAAAGACTTATTGAAAAACTTTTTGGAAGTTTTAGCATAACTTGGCACCAATGGTAAGGACAAGTAACTTGAATGCACAAAAGAGAACTTTAAATAGTTAGGCTTAGCAATTTGACCTTTTAGCATTTTCATCCATCCCTCCAACCAACTAACAAGTATCTATTAAATACCTACAGCCTCCTAGTAATTTAGTGGGGGAGTAAAAGTCATAGGTTAGTTTGCTAAAACACTGAAAGTGCTATGGGAGGGAAAGAAAGAGTATGTGGTGGGACAATATAAGATGGGCACGATCCACACTTGGGTGTTCATAAAAGGCATTCCAGAATTGAAACCTGAAAGATGAATACTGTTACCCAGGCAACAGAAGAGAAACAGAGTGCCAAGCAACGAGAGGCATCTTTGGGGTACCTGGGTGGCTCAGCTGATAAACGTCTGCCTTCAGCTCAGGTCATGATCTCGGGGTCCTGGCATCAAGCGCCACATCAGGCTCCCCACTCGGTAGGAAGTCTGCTTCTCCCTCTCCCACCCATCCTGCTTGTATTCTCTCTCTTTCTCTCTCTCTCTCTGTCAAATAAATAAATAAATCTTAAAAAAAAAAAAAGAAAAAGCCCTAGGGAGAAAAAATACTATCTGCAAAACAAAAATAAACTCCAGGTGTTCAATATATGACTCAAAAAGGTAAAGATGAGGCTGGGAAGATAAGGAACAGCCAGGTCACAACGTCTTGTATCTTAGGAACTTCAGACATTTAAGAATAAAGAGAAACATTTAAAAGTTGGAAACAAAAGAAAGTAACAATGGGGATAAAGGAGAAGAAGAAAAAAAAAGAGAGAAGAATTGGGGCACCTAGGTGGCTCAGCTTGGTTAACCCTCAGCCTTTGGCTCAGGTCACAATACCACAGTCCCAGGATTAAGCCCGCATGCAGCTTCTTGCTCATCGGGGAGTCTATTTCTCCCTCTGCCCCTCACCCAGCTCGTGTTCAATCTCTCCAAAATAAATAAATAAATAAAATCCTGTAAGGATGGTGGTGAGCTGTCTGGCCAGCAGACAGTAGTATCCTTACAAAGGAACAAAAGTTCCTTACAAAGACAGGGAACAGAGGAGCAGCAAGCTTGCGAGAGAAATTCAGGTTTGGACATGTCAGGAGACAGTAATGTCCAAGAAACAAGAGTATTGTGGATCTGAAACTCCAAAAAGAGATCTGGTCTTAAAGTTCTTAACAGGCTGTCAGGTTCATGAAAGAAAAAACTCGTGTGTTTTGCTCACCCCTATGTCCCCAGTGGACACAATACCAGGTACACAGTCAGCACTCTATAAGCATCTAGGAAATGAATAAGATACACATTTTGGAATGGTCAACAAATGGTAATTGACCCCATGGGAATGAATAATACCAGTTAGGCAACGTGCAAGTTGAGAGAACTAGAGGGGACTTCAGAAAGAACTCCAAGGAATGCCAAAGCTAACAAAGTAAGAGGAATCCAGAGTGGTCAAAAGAGGGAGAAACTGGGGGGCCAGGCTGGCTCAGTTGGTGGAGCATGCAGTTTTTTCTTGGGTTCATGAGTCAGAGCCCCAAGTTGGGTATAGAGTCTGCTTAAAAAGAAAAGAAAAGTCTGCTTAAAAAGAAAGAGAGAGAAAGAACGAAAGGAAGGGAGGGAGGGAAGGAGGGAGGAAGGAAGGAAGGGAGAGAGACAGAAAGAAAGAAAGGAAAGAGGAGCACCTGGGTACCTCAGTCAGTTCAGCAGCCAACTAGAGTTCAGCTCAGGTCGTGATCTCAGGGTCCTGGGATTGAGCCTGGAGTGGGGCTCCGCACTCAACAGGGAGTCTGCTGGAGTTTCTCTCTCTCTCCCTCTGCCCCTCCCCCATTGCGCGCATGTGCACTTGCTCTTGCTCTCTAATAAATTAATTTTAAAAAGAAAAGAAAAAAGGGGAGCATCAAGAGAGTTCGAAGTCACAGAACCAAAGTACGTTTCTTCACACTCTTAACTCTAGGGAACAAATTAATGGCTACCAGAATGAGGTGACTGGGAGCAGGGAGGAGGGTGGTGAGGGGAACTAGAGAGTGTACTTGTCGTGATGAGCACTAGGTATTGTATGGAAGTGTTGAATCACTATGTTGTACACCTGAAACGAATATAACACTATGTTAACTGACTGGACTTTAGGGCACCTGGGTGGCTCAGTTGGGTGGACGACTGCCTTCGGCTCAGGTCATGATCCTGGAGTCCCAGGATCAAGTCCCTCACTGGGTTCCCTGCTCAGCGGGGAGTCTGCTTCTCCCTCTGACCCTCTCCCTTCTCATGCTCTCTCCCACATTCTCTCTCTTGCAAGCAAATAAATAAAATCTTAAAAAAAAAAAAAGAAATAGAAGAAATGCACTTATGAGAGCTCCTTTACTTTTATGAATTTTCAAGAATAACAATTAGGAAAAATTCTAACTATATGCATTTAAAGTTTCAGATCTAAGGAAGTACTCTTATGAGATGAATTATTTCCTGCATGAACAGCTTACTCTATAAAGGTGTGTACTCATCTAAAGTGCCTGCCTCTTTACTCTTTATCACATCACCTTTTTTAATTTCCTGCATGGCAGGACACTTGGGTGGCTGAGTTGGCTAAGTATCCGACTCTTGTTTTCAGCTCAGGTCATGATCTTAGGGTCATGATACTGCACTCAGCACAGAGTCAGCTTGGAATTCTTTCCCTCTTCCTCTCCATCCCACTCCGCATGCTCTCATTCATGCTCGGGCACGTGCTCTCTCTCTCCTCTCTCTCAAATAAATAAATACAGGCTGCCTTCCTTTTCTGTTTTGTTCATAGTTATATTCCCAGAGCATACAACAGTGCCTGGGTCAATAAATATCTGTTCTTTCTGATCATCTATGGGTCTGTTTATCTTTCTAGCTATCTATGGAGCCAGGATACAGTAGAACCAGATCAGGGGAGCTTCCTCCCAGCTCTTTAAAAGGATCAGTTTCTCAATTTCTGTATCTTAGTTTCAAAGGAGAGGAACAATCCATCATATTTTTGTGTTGTAATTTTAAATAAAAAATCTTAACCCATTTTCAGTTTTATAATCTCAGATTTAAATTCCTTATACAGAAGTATCTAGGGCGCCTGCGTGGCTCAGTCACTGAGCATCTGCCTTCTGCTCAGGGCATGATCCCAAGGTCCTGGGATCGAGCCCCATATTGGGCTCCCTAATTGGCAGGAAGCCTTCACCTTACCCACATCCCCCTGCTTGTGTTCCCTTTCTGTCTTTCTCTCTGTGTCAAATAAATAAATAAAACCTTAAAAAAATATGAACTTATCTTTATACCGACATACTGTGCCCTTCACTCAGAGTACCTCGGTGGCTCAGTTAGTTAACCAACTGTCTTTGGCTCAGGGCGTGATCCTGGAGTCCCAGAATCGAGTCTGGCATAGCCCTCCCTGCTCAGTAGGGAGTCTGCTTGTCCCTTTGATCCTCCTCCTTCATGTTCTCTCTGTGTCAAATAAATTTAAAAAAAAATCTTAAAAAATTATTCAAATGGAATATTAATCTAAAAAATGTTCTCAATGTAAATAATTTTGTGGTTACATGGTAGAATGCTTTTTTTAAATTAAATTTACTTTTTTACTTTTTTTTTTTTTTAAGTAGGTCTACACCCTATGTGCAGCTTGAACTCATGACCCCGAGATTATGAGTCACACAGTCCACACTGACTGAGCCCGCCTGTATCCGGGAATGCTCTCGTTTTTTAAGAGATAAGTATTCTAAGTAGTAAAAGTTGAAATGTTATAACATTTGCAATTTACTTTGCCATGGTTTAGCAACTTAAAAATGTGTATGTATATAAATGTTGAGTTTACGTGTACGTATATGTACGTACGTATACACACAACTACTACTGAATCTAGGTGATGCAAATACAGATTATCAATGCACTTTTAGTTTTTCTGTATGTTTGAACATTTTCCTAATAAAAAGCTAGGCGGGAGGAATTTACTGAAAAGTTTACTGATTTAAAAAAGAAAAAAACAGGGAGCGCCTGAGTGGCTTAGTTGATTAAGCATCCAAGTAATTCTTGGTTTCCACTCAGGTCATGATCTCAAGGTTGTGGGATCCAGCCCCTCATGGGTTCTACACTCAGCGAGGCATTGGCTTGAGATTCTCTCCCTATTCATCCCACAGACGCCCATCTCCCTGTACATGTACACACTCCCCCACTCAAATAAATTAATTTTTTAAAAGATTTTATTTATTCATTTGATAGACAGAGATCACAAGTAGGCAGAGAAGCAGGCAGAGAGAAAGGGGGGGAAGCAGGCTCCCCGCTGAGCACAGAGCCCAATGTGGGGCTCGATCCCAGGACCCCAAGATCACGACCCAAGCCAAAGGCAGAGGCCCTAACCCACTGAGCCACCCAGGCACTCCTAAATTAATTAATAAAAAAATTTTTTTTGAAAGTTCCTAATAACTTGGGGCGCCTGGGTGGCTCAGTGGGTTGAAGCCTCTGCCTTCGGCTCAGGTCACGATCTCAGGGTCCTGGGATCAAGCCCCACGTCGGGCTCTCTGCTCAGCAGGGAGCCTGCTTTCCCCTCTCTGCCTGCTGCTCTGCCTACTTGTGATTTCTGTCTCTCAAATAAATAAATAAAATGTTTAAAAGAAAAAAAAGTTCCTAGTAACTCTATATCCTCAATTTGGAAATTTCCTTGTTGTATTGATTAGTATGTAAATTGCTGTGGTTCAGTTCAAATATTTTTAAAGGCAGCTACTATGCCAAACTACTAGACACTACGATTCCTAAGTGAATAAAACTTTCTTGCTTCAAACTACTAACTAAATATCGCTAAGGGGCACCTGGCTGGCTTAACGGGAAGAGCATGTCATTCCTGATCTTGGGTTCCTGAGTTCTAGCCCCACACTAGGCATAAAGATTATACTAAAAAATACATAAATATCACTGGCTAAGATTTCAAAATGTAGGGGCACCTGGGTGGCTCAGTGGGTTAAAGCCTCTGCCTTCGGCTCAGGTCATGATCTCAGGGTCCTGGAACCAAGCCCCGCATCAGGCTCTCTGCTCGCAGGAGCCTGCTTCCCCCTCTCTCTCTCCCTGCCTGCCCCTCTGCCCACTTCTGGTCACTATCTGTTAAATAAATAAAATATTTTAAAAAAAAAAGATTTCAAAATGTATAGACTTACACACATATGTTTTTAAGATTTTTTAGTTATTTATTTTAGAGACTGAGTGAGGGGAGAGGCAGAGGGAGAGGAAGAGAGAATCTCAAGCAGACTTCATGCTGAGCATGGAGCCCTACTTGGGGCTCGATTTCATGACCCTTGAGGTTATAACCTGAGATGAAATCAAGAGTTGCTGATTAACCAACTGAGCCACCCAGGTGCTCAACACACATATTTTTTTAAATATCAGTTTTCTGAATACATTACACATATTATTAAACCGGGCTGATTTATTTTATTTCAACCTAATAGTAATTTAGGTAAGAGCTATATTCTCTATGAGTGCTAAGCACAGCATTAAAAAAAAGTATTTTTAAGGGGCGCCTGGGTGGGTCAGTGGGTTAAGCCTCTGCCTTTGGCTCAGGTCATGGTCTTGGGGTCCTGGGATTGAGCCCCACCTTGGGTTTGGAGATTACTTAAATAAATCTAAAAAAATAAAAATAGGGGCACCTGGGTGGCTCAGTGGGTTAAGCCTCTACCTTCGGCTCGGGTCATGGTCTCAGGGTCTGGGCTCAAGCCCAGCATTGGGGTCTCCACTCAGCGGGGAGCGTGCTTCCCCCCACCCCCTCCCTGCCTGCCTCTCTGCCTACTTGTGATCTATCAAATTAATTAAATAAAAAACTTAAAAAAAATAAAATAATAAAAATAAAACAGGTTTGAACTAAGATGTAACATAACTGTCCAAAAAACTGCTGACCCTTACCCTAACTGACCCTATAGAGAAATTAAGTTAGCACCTCAGTCAATTCTTGGACCAAAAATCTTTAGCTCACTGAAGATACCACAAGATACTGATTTCAAACACCACTTAACAGGGGCGCCTGGGTAGCTCAGTGGGTTAAGCCTCTGTCTTCAGCTCAGGTCATGATCTCAGGGTCCTGGGATTGAGCCCTGTGTTGGGCTCTCTGCTCAGCAGGGAGCTTGCTTCCCCCCCATTTCTCCGCCTGCCTCTCTGCCTACTTGTGATCGCTCTCTCTCTCTCTGACAAATAAATATCTTTAAAAAACAAAACAAAACAGTTAACAGGGACTACAGAAGGACTTCCCTTTTAAAAGGAGTTTGAAAACTAATAACATGTCTATCCAAACATGTAAAATGTCAAATATTAAGACACCATGGACAACAACCTGTTCTCCTATACTGACATGTCACCACTCTCTCCTACTGCTCCAGTGAAATAAAAGAGCAAAGTTAAACTCCAAAAGACACTAGAGTTGACAGAATTAAGGGTTGAAGCCTGAAGAACCAGGGCAATACTAATTTAAATAACAGCTGTGCTAAAGACACAAAATAAACGTAGTTGAGGCAGACTTGGAATTTCAGTTTTTCAACTCCCTAACTTCAACAGTCACCATCAACAAATTTAAGTTTTAGGTATGCAAAATTACTTCACTCCTCTTACTTGATAAAAAGTCATAGAACTCATTGAAAAGACATCAAATTTTCCTTTTTAAGTGTTTACTAAAGAGATGAACTTAACTGTCATTGTAAATTATACTGCAAATTAAAATTAACTTCTTCCATACTTTTGATTAAAATATTTTTTATGGGGCACCTGGGTGTCTCAGTGGGTTAAAGCCTCTGCCTTTGGCTCAGGTCATGATCTCGGGGTCCTGGGATCGAGTCCCGTGCTCTCTGCTCAGCAGGGAGCCTGCTTCCCTCTCTCTCTCTCTCTGCCTGCCTCTCTATCTACTTGTGATCTCTCTCTGTCAAATAAATAAATAAAATCTTTAAAAAAGTAAAAAAATAAAATAAAATAAAATAAAAATAAAAAAAATAAAAAAACAGGGGCACCTGGGTGGCTCAGTGGGTTAAGCCTCTGCCTTCCGCTCAGGTCATGATCTCAGGGTCCTGGGGTCCAGCCCTGTGTCGGGCTTTCTGCTCGATGGGGAGCCTGTTTCCCTTCCTCTCTCTCTGCCTGCCTCTCTGCCTATTTGTGATCTCTCTCTGTTAGATAAATAAATGAAATCTTTAAAATAAATAAATAAATAAAAATAAAAAATTTTAATAGATTTTACTTATAAATAAAATCTTAATATACATTAATAAAAAGGACACACTGAATATTAAAGCCTGCTTTCGTGCCCACAATCTTATCACTCCATGTTCATACCCTTCCAAAGAAAACAATTTGACGAAAGTCTTCATATAAAGCATAAAGCATCAATTTTGTTACTGCTTTAAGTGCTGATTAACTGGGGAAAAGTTAATTTGAAAATTCTCAGTAATATATCTCTCACCTCGGTATTAAATCACCCCAATTTTTTTTTTTTTTTTTTTTTTTAAGATTTTATTTATTTATTTATTTGACAGAGAGAGAGGTCACAAGTAAGCAGAGAGGCAGGCAGAGAGAGAGGAGGAAGCAGGCTCCCTGCAGAGCAGAGGGCCCGACGCGGGGCTCGATCCCAGGACCCTGAGATCATGACCCGAGCCACAAAAATCACATAATCATAACATCTTCCCAGCAAAGATATTCTCTCTTCAGCTCATTCTCTTCAGACGTGCTTCTATAGTGCCAGGTGGAAGGAAAGGGAGGATGAAGAGGGTATGTCTTCATTTTTAAGTGAAATTTCCCTCCACTCAATCATGCTAAATAACTCTCACTTTTTAAAAATAATGGTGATAGGAAACAAAGCCCACAGCATCACTTGGAACTAAATTCCCAAGAAAAGTGTTCTTGGGCCATCTGGGTGGCTCAGTCGGTTAAGCGTCTGCCTTCGGCTCAGGTCATGATCCTAGAGTCCTGGGATGGAGCCCCACATTAGGCTCCCTGCTAAGTAGGAAGCCTACTCCTCCCTCTCTCACTCCTTCTGCTTGTGTTTCCTCTCTCGCTGTGTCTCTCTCTCTGTCAAATAAATAAATAAAATTTGGGGTTTTAGTTATTTATTTATTTGACAGAGAGAGATCACAAGTAGGCAGAGAGGCAGGCAGAGAGAGAATGGGAAGCAGGCTCCCCGCTGAGCAGAGAGACCAATGCGGGGCTTGATCCCAGGACCCTGAGTCGAAGGCAGAGGCTTTAGCCCACTGAGCCACCCAGGCGCCCTAAAAAAATTTTTTTTTAAATTATTAAAAAAGTGTTCTTAAACTCATTTGCCTACTTATCAGAAAAGTTGTGGTAAAAGAAACAGAACTCGCATAAACAAAAACCAAAAACACTAACATATCCTTCCCAAGAATAACATCTCTCTCCAGATCACTGTATAGACATACTTATGTTTTTAAAAAATCACTGACTGACAGCACACCTGTGTGACTCAGTAATTGTCTGCCTTCTGCTGAGATCGAGATCCTGGGGTCCTGGGATGGCAGGGAGCCTGTTCCTCCGCTCTCCCACTGCTTCTGCTTGTGTTCCCTTGTGTCCCCTCTCTCTGTTAAATAAATATATATCTTAAAAAAAAAAAATCACTGCTTGAGGGGTGCCTGGCTGGCTCAGTAGAACATGCAACTCTTGATCTCAGGGTTGAGTTCTAGCCCCACATCCAGTGTAGAGATTACCTAAAATCTTGGTGGGGGGGAGAACCACTTTCCTGAAACTCATACTAAACCTATGTTAACTAATTTAAATTTAAATAAAATCTTGGAGGAAAAAACCCCACTGATTTACAAATAAATTATTCATAGATTCACAGGGCTTAGTCTGGATAGAGCAGACAGGCGGACGCTCATCCAACTGAGCGACCAAAAACAGTCTTCCCGAACGCCTGGGTAGCTCAGTTGGTTAAGCGGCTGCCTTCATCAGGTCATGATCCCAGACTCAGGGGATCAGGGATCAAGCCCCACATCAGGCTCCCTGCTCAGCGGGGAGCCTGCTTTTCCCTCTGCCTCTGCCTGCCACTCCACCTCCTTGTGCGCTCTCTATGTCAGATAAGGAAGTAAAATCTTAAAAACTAACAAGTAAATAAATAATAAAATCAGCCTTCCTTTAGGTTGTTTTTAAAGACACAAAAATAGCAGACTCAAACCAAAAATTCAATAAAAACAAAGCAAAAGGTAAAATATTCAAGATAATAACATCAGTAGAATAAAGATGAAATTTCCAATTCCTTGCTGAGAATTCCTGTAAGAGATTATAGCATTTCACACCCCCTAAAACATTCTCACCATTTATATATCCTCCTCAAGTTCCACAAAGGTGCTCAGAATTTACTTTACACTTTCTGGTGATGGACAATTTCCAGGGTTTCAAGTACTTTTGCAGTAAATACCCTGAGGCACTTTTGCTATAATAGCAGACTCTTAGGCTCCACATTAAAGGCCCCAATCGGAGCACTCCCAGAAAATTAAACACAGAATTCACTTGTGCATATTGGCCTAAGAAAGACTTAATTTCTGGAGAGTGGGTAAAACTTGATTTATCATCTTACATAAAAAGTGATTAACAAGGTAGTTTTATGTTTGTGGTCTGGGAATTGGCTCATCTAGCATTTCATCAATGTTCTCTATTCTCAGGGCATGGCTCTTTGCCCAAAGATTTCATTATACATAATTTACAGACATATCTGAAAAAGTATAAAAAACAAAAAAGCCATTTAAAGAGTCATATACTTAAGAAATTAATATCCAATCAGGTGCTTAGCAATTAGTCAGTTGTATTTTCTGATTCTGCAACCTGAAGCAGGTATTTTTCTTGGCACGTGTGACCCTGGTCTTTTGCCATGTTCACATGGCCCTACCCGAGTTTAAAGCTGGAGGGACCACTTCTTTATCCAAGGTGATAGGTCATGCTGGGCCTGCTCCTCACCTGTGTATATATGTCTCTTCCTACTACATCGACATACTGGTAAATGCCTGTATGAGGATGAAAACACAGCATACCATCTCAAAAGTAGCACATGACCTCTAACAGTGCTAATAAACCACTGGAAACTGCGATCCCATCTTTAGGTTTTTTTTTTTTTCAATCCCTCCCTTCCTGAAGACTTGGAAATATTCTTGAAATAAAGTCAATTTTCTTTGGCAAGTGTAATGGCATTCCTTTGAGGCAAATGCATCACAAAATCAGAACTAAAAATCATCACTACAGTCAAGCTTAAAAAAGAGAATAAAAAGAACTATGTGACCTGGTACAAAGGTATGAGTGACAAAATAAAGTTAAAATGGGAGTACTGTTTAGGGTTAGGAAATGAGCTGCTAAACGTATCTCACGTCCTAATACCTTTTTCCTAGCATTTTTCAAAGAGAATATGTCGCTGGTTCAATGCTTTGTTATTTAGCTCCTTCAGTCACCATGTACTTAGCTAGGTGTGCTAGATGCTCAGAAAACAAAGATGAACACTCCACCTGCATTAGATAACTTCCACAAAAATAATGCCAACACAGCCTGAAAGCTTATATCCTTGACTGCCAAGAAGTCTAAGGTCTACCACTTGCACTCCAGACCTCCAAAACGTTCACAGACCCGACGTGAGGGCACCGAGTTCACTGCCGAGATGCTAGCTAGGGTTAAGGACACCTGTAAAATGCAGTCTGAAAAAGGTTGTCAACAGTCACCTACACCTCCCCAACCCGCCCCGCCCCCAGTCCTCTTTATAAATAAACAGAGGGTTTTTAAAGGGAACTGTCCAAGGTGACCACCTGACACGGAGAAACGCTTTGGTGTGTGATATCAACAAAATAAAATTGCATGCTCTACTTACAGAGTGTTGCTATACAACATCTAAATGTTGACAAAGTGTCAACCAAGACACCAAAAAACATAAAATAAAACCTCCTTCTCAACAGGGTTAAGACGTCACGAAGAAACTGACCGAAAGAGGGAGATCTCTAACTTCCCAAAGCAGCAACCCCCTGGAAAGGTACTGGAACCAGCGGAAGTTACATATCCAGGACAGAAGTGTGTAAATGCCCCACCACACACACACACCATGGTAAAAGTTTGAACCGCCGTCCGACTATCCTACGGAGGTCGGAAACTTCCCTAAACTACCACCGGCTACCGGCCACCCTTATAATCTCCGCCCTCAGCCAACCTCAGGTGCCCTCCAGCCAAGCTGCGGCTTCCTCCCACGGCCTTGCCTCCTCATCTCCCTTCCTTCTCCTGGACACGCAACCGCCTGCCTCGGCTTCCAACGCCGGTCGGGGGTCCCGGGGACCTCACGGCCGCCGGGTCGGTCCCGGGGGCTTCGGCCTCAGGCGCGCCCCCTCCCGGGCCGGGCCGCGATCCCCGGCCCCCCGCCCGCCCTCGGGCCCAGCCCCCGCCCTCTCCTCCGGCCGGCCCTCACCTCCTCGGCGTGCTTGCGCAGCGCCTTCTCCCGCTCGTACTGGGTGATGAGCTGCTCGTTGTCGTCCCGCAGCAGCTCCAGCTCCACCTGGTGCTCCTGGTCCTGCGCGAACACCGAGTCCAGGTTCTCCAGCACGGCCACCACCAGTGGCATCAGCTCCTTGACCACCTCCTCGTCGTAGCGCCCGATGAGCCGCTCGAACTCGCGGTAGATGGAGCCAGCCAGGCCGGACACCCGCTCCGACATCACGGCCCCGGAGCCGCCGGGCTCCTCCTGGTACACCACACCGTCCTCCAGCTCCATGGTGGCGGGCGGGCGGGCGGCCCGGGGCGTCGCCGGCTGAGGGGGTGTCACGGGCCCGCACGGGACGGGCCCGGCTGGGGCTTGGTCTGGGGTTGGGGCTGCGCCCGGCGGGGTGGGGGGTCCGGGCCCGAGGAGGGGAGGGGTGGGGTGAGCGCACTCTGCCCAACGGCCGCTGCACCAACTGCCGGGGCGGCCGGGCCGCGCGCGCCACACGTCACCCACGGGGCGGGCCCGCGTCGCGTCGGCCCGATGGGCGGGGCCCCGCGGGAGGCCAGGCGCGGCCGGGGGCGGGGCCATGCGTCATCTTGCGCCGGCGGAGGGGGCGCCGTGGCGTCAACACTCGGCGCCGCGCGGCCGATCCTTTCGCCAATGGGAAAGACGGCTGGAGGAGGGTGGCGAGAACTGTCAGCCCCCGGCTGGGTTCGCAGGGCGGGTCCCAAAGGAAAGGGAGGGGTTCTGGAAGAGTGACTAGCCGTCCCGAATTAACATAGCTAACATTTCTATTGCCTTTTTCAGCTCACAAAGGGCTTTCTCATTTGTTCCTCCCCACAGGCGTGGTGTGGTAGACGTTTGGCCTCCGTTTCAAGAACAGGGAAAGTAGGCCCAAAAAAGTTGTAGTTCACTCAAGGTCACGCAGCTAGAACGGGGGGAGGCTGATCTGGGGCTCAAACCCGTTCAGATTAAGAATCTCGGGCTCAGAGGGGTGCCTGGGTGACTCAGTGGTTAAGCCTCTGCCTTCGGCTCAGGTCATGATCCCAGGGTCCTGGGATCGAGTCCCGCATCGGGCTCTCTGCTCCGTAGGGAGCCTGCTTCCCCCTCTCTCTCTGCCTGCATCTCTGCCTACTTGTGATCCCTGTCTGTCAAATAAATAAATAAAATATTTTTAAAAAATAATCTCGGGCTCAGAGAAAAGTGGGAAACAGAGGGAAAGGGAAAGCCACGATAACTAAGACGAGGTTTCCCTAAGTGATAAGGAGGTCTCGACAGAACTGTTTGGGGATAAGGACAGTAAGGACAGCCTAAAACAGGAAGTGCAGAGCATTCTGGAGAAGGATGAAACTAATGCCACATCCTGCACTTTTCCAAACTGAGTTTCTGTGCTTCTCCCGTCCAGATTGGGAGGGTGGCATTTCCGGGCTCCAGCCACCTTACTTTTCTCTAGTCTCGAGGGGCGGAGCGGGGAAGTAAGTGGTTGGGGAGTACAGGAGGAAAGGGGAGGAGTCTCTGGGGTGAGTAAGTCCCATGATACGTGAGGTCTCCGCAGCCTGGGAGAGCATCACGTGTGGGGAATGACACAACACCCAAGCCTCCGGCGGGCTGAGTCAAGGATCGCTTTCCGGTCTTCATTAACCTCTGTAGATGGGAAGGGAGACACTCCCAAAGGTCCTCTCTGGGAGGCAGGTGACTCAGTCGTATTGAGGCCGGTCTCTTCAAAGAATAGGGAAGAGAAGGCAGGACTCGGATAAAGGAAGGTTTAGTGAGGGAGTACGCCATTCCCAGGATCAGACACCCTCGACTTGTTTACAAGTTCGAGTTTTTCTACCAAGTATGAATGAGTCTACCAAAGCCTTCCAAACTGGACCCACCTGGAGACCCACAAAAACAGTTGGACATAGGCCAACCTATAAACTCGGAAGGACAAAAATGAAAATATTAAAACTTACAGCGGTCTATACTGTCCCTCTTTCTCACCTCACTGCATACTCACCTTTATATTGTTTGTGTATATGTCTGGGTCAAGACTCTTGCTCTAGACTTTTCGTTCTTCCCTTCCTGAGGACTGTTACTAAGACATATAGATTAGATATAGATATAGATATAGATTCCGCACCCCCTCCCCGGAAGTCAGAGGAGTAGGAGAACCTAGGGTAAAGCTGCATTTTGTCTTTGTACAATATTATCCTACACATCAAAAAATTTAAGGGAGGGGTACCTCGCTGGTTCAGTCAGTAGAGCATGAGGCTCTTGATCTCTGGTTCTTGAGTTCCAGCCCCATGCTGGGCATAGATTACCTTTTCTTTAAGATTTTATTTATTTGTCAAAAAGAGAGAGAGATGAGGCACCTGGGGGGCTCAGTGGGTTAAAGCATCTGCTTTCAGCTCAGGTCATGATCCCAGAGTCCTGGGATTGAGCCCCACATTGGGCTCTCTGCTCAGCGGGGAGCCTGTTTCCCCCTCTCTCTCTGCCTGCCTCTCTGCCTACTTGTGATCTCTGTCTGTCAAATAAATAAATAAAATCTTAAAAAAAAAGAGAGCGTGTAAGAGAGCACAAACAGGGGGAGCAGCAGGCAGAGGGAGACATATGCTTCTTTAGGTATAAATTCGATATAGAAAGACATGAAAAATATATTTATGTCTTGATTTTAAGTTTCTGCTAGCTCTCAGAGGTCATATTTGTTTAAAATAAAATCCAGCCAAATATCCATCAGATGTTGACTAGATGAATAAAATATGGTATATGCATATCTTGGAATATTTAGCACTCAATAATAAGCAGAAATGAAGTGCATTTTACAATATAGATAGACCTTGAAAATACTATGCTAAGTAAAAGAAATCGGTCACGAAGGACCATATATGAAAGAACAGTAGTGGCTGGGGCACCTGGGTGGCTCAGTCTGTTAAGCACCTGACTCTTGATTTTGGCTCAAGTAATTATCTCCTAGCTGTGGGATCAGTCCCTCGGTCCAGATCTGTGCTCAATGGGGAGTCTGTGGGAGGTTTTCTCCCTCTCCCTCTGCCCTTCTCCCCCTCAAATAAATTAAAAAAAAAAAAATAAAGATCAGTGGTTGCTTTGAGCTGGCTGGGGTAATGAGGGAAAATGAATGATGCTAATGAGTATGAGGTTTCTTTTGGGGGAAATGAAAATGTTCTAAAATTTATTTGTTGATAGTTACATGACTCTGAATATACTAAAAGTCATTGAGGGGGATCCCTGAGTAGCTCAGGTCATGATCCTGGGGTCCTGGGATCAGGCTGCTGTGGGGCTCCCCACTCAACAGCAGTCAGCTTCTCCCTCTCTCTCTGCCCCTCCCCTCGCTCCTGCTCGCTCACTTGCTCTCTTTTTCTCAAATAATAAATTTTTTAAAAATCTTCAAAAGCCATTGAATTGTATACTTCAAAAAATTGAATTGTGTTGTATGTGAATTATATTTCAGTAAAGCTGTTAAATAAAAATTTATGGTTACAGTGACTTTATAGTAAACTCAATAGAAGCATACAACCATGTGATAAAGTGGAAAGAAAAAGATTTTATTTATTTATTTGAGAGAGAGAGAGAGCGTGCATGCACACACATGGCCGGGGGGCGGGGTCAGGAGAGGGAGAAGCAGACTCTCCACTGAGCAAGGTGCCCAAAGCAGGACTGGATCCCAGGACCCTGGGATCATGACCCCAGCTGAAGGCAGATGCTTAACCAACTCAGCCACCCAAACACTTATTTTTTTTTTTTTAAGCAGGCTCCACACCCTGTATGGAACCCAACATAGGGCTTGAACTCACAACCCTGAGATCAAGACCTGAGGTGAAATCAAGAGTTGGATGCTCAACCAACTGAGCCACTCAGGCACCCCTCTTGCAACTGTAAAATCCTATGATTCTCAGGGAGGGGAAAAAATAATAATAAAATAAAATAACATAAAATAAAACCCTATGATTCTTGTTTGTAGGTGGGAGTGAAAGACAGGAGAGAAGGCTTTAAGATTTAGTTCCGTTAGGGGCGCCTGGGTGGCTCAGTGGGTTAAGCCTCTGCCTTTGGCTGAGGTCATGATCTCAGGGTCCTGGGATGAAGCCCTGCATCGGGCTCAATGCTCAGCAGGGAGCCTGCTTCCCCCTCACTGCCTGCCTCTCTGCCTATTTGTGATTTCTGCCCGCCAAATAAATAAATAAAATCTTAAAAAAAATTTTTAGTCCCATTAGTCAACTCTTAATTGCGTAGACAGTAATCCTACCTCCTATAGTTGACCACCTGGATAAATTTCCAGCACCCCCCAGGGCTGCGATTATTGTTAAAGACTAAGAGTCATTCAGGAAAACAGGTCATGTTATGGCCTTTAGAGTAAATGTTTATTCTTGATTCCTAAAAGGAAGGAAATTCCATTTTAAGAGATTATTCGGCCTTACAAAAATAGTGAGGACACTAATGGGGGCAACAGAGGGGAGGAGTTGATGGAGGCAGGAAGGGAGGTGTTTCTTCCTAAGCACAATAACTATAATCACTGGAAGACTGAAATTACTAGTCCTGTTGTTTGTCTAGCCTTCTTGAACTTTTATGGTTATTTCTAAGTGAATCAATTTCTCTGCTTTCACAAACTGTATTTTCCCATCGGTGGAGAGAGGGTCTCTGAAAGAGGAAAAGAAGAGAAGGCTCCTAGTTCCCAAGGGCTTCCACCTATGGCAGTGTGAAATGACAAATAATCACAAACTAGATCACAAACCAGAAAGTCCTTGAGGAGACAGTCTTGCTGTGGAATTCAGAGTTCTTAAAAAGTTCCAGAGGACTTTTTTCAGCCCTCAGTTTTTCCTTCGAAATCCTTATTAAGGTGTCAGCATAAGATGGATAAATCTGTCCAGGTTGTAGTTGCAAGAAGGTCTCCAGGCAAGTGCTATTCCATTCAGCACCCCCCACTTGGAACTCTGGACTAGCAGAAATTATCTCTAAAATGAGGAAGCTGGGGTACCTGGCTGGCTCAGTTAGTGAAACATTCAACTCTTAATCTCAGGGTCCTGGATTTGAGCCCCACTTTAGGCTTAGAGCTTACTTTAAAAAAATAAAAAAGAAGGGGGTTGGGGGATGGGTGAACCTGGTAGTGGGTGGAGCACTGGGTGCTGTACATAAACAATGAATCTTGGAACACTGCATCAAAAACTAATGGTGTATTTTATGGTGACTAATATAAATAATAAAAATTTTAAAAAATAAATAAAAAGTTTTAAAAATTAAAAAATAAAAAATAGGGGCACCCAGGTAGCTCAGTTGGTTAAGCATCTGCCTTCAGCTCAGGTTCTGATTCCAGGATCCTGGGATAATGCCCTGCCTGGGGCTCCCTGCTCACTGAAAAACCTGCTTCTCTCTCCCACTGCTTGTGTTCTCTCTCTCTCTCTCTCTCTCTCCCTCTCTCTGTTATGAATAAATGAAATCTTCAAATAAATTAAAATAAAATGAAGAGGGAGAATATACGGCTAAAGCAAGAATCCCAGTACCTAAGGCTGTTTTTAATGGGTCCAAGGAATATTGGTCATATTTGTATTAAGGGCTATTTTTTCTCCACTTCCTTCTGACTTGGGTTAAGGGAAAGAAGAGGTTCATCACCCACCTCAGCATACTTTTACACATAGAACTGAAGTTCACTCTGGGAGTAAAAGATTTTTTTTTTTTTTTTAAGATTTTACTTATTTATTTGACAGACAGAGATCACAAGTAGGCAGAGGCAGGCAGAGAGAGAGGGAAGCAGGCTCCCTGCTAAGCAGAGAGCCCGATGCTGGGCTCAATCCCAGGACCCAGAGATCATGACCTGAGCCGAAGGCAGAGGCTTTAATCCACTGAGCCACCCAGGCGCCCCCAAGATATTTTTTTTAAAGACTTATTTATTTGTCAGAGAGAGAGCAGGAGCAGGGAAGAGGGACAGAAGGAGAAGCAGAGCCCCGCTGAACAGGAAGCCTGAATCCAGGCTCGATCCCAGGACCCTGGGATTATGACCTGAGTCAAAGGCAGATGCTTAACCAACTGAGACACCCAGGCATCCCAAAGATATATTTTTAAAATAGCAAGTTGGGGGCACCTGGGTGGCTCAGTGGGTTAAAGCCTCTGCCTTCAGCTCGGGTCATGATCCCAAGGTCCTGGGATCAAGCCCCACATCGGGCTCACTGCTCAGTGGGGGGCCTGCTTCCTCCTCTCTCTGTGCCTGCCTCTCTGCCTACTTGTGATCTCTGTCTGTCAAAAAAATAAATAAAATCTTTTAAAAAAAATAGCAGGCTGGATTTTCCCCCCGATTACAGACACATGCAGACTCGCTATAGAATATTTGCTAAATAGAGAGAAGAAAATTAAAATCACCCATAGAGTCCCATCTTCCAGATGTCACATAGTTAACATTTGACAATCCGTAGAGTGATCCAGGGAGTCTTCATTGTCCTTGGGGAGAAGAGTCAAGTACGTACAAGGGGACTTCTTTTCTCTGGAGTAAGTCAGCACCCAGTGAGACTTGCTAGTAAGAAACCTGAATTTTGGTCCCCCACTCCACCCCCACTCCCTCACTTGAGTCTCTTAAGTAAATAGATGAGAAAGACATAGATTAAAATTTTAGGAAACATCAGACAAACCCAAAGTCCATTTCCAAAAGTCTTTAAATAGATTTCATTAGGGATAACACCGCAAATTCATTCTAGTTTAGGAATTAATTTTGACACACTTATTAACAGTCATGCTGGGAAAGGAATGGAGGTGAGAAGAAGCTATTTCTTCTAAATGCCACTTCATTTGTGTATATGATTTGGGGGGAAGATCCCAATGATCTAAAACATCACTCCTGAAATCCACCATCTTTAAGAACTCAGTGCAATTCAGACAACATTTACTGCCTAGGAAGTGATGGGTCCTGTGCTAGGCCCAGGGTGAAGGTTCTAAGCTAAGATTAACATAGACCAGGCATAGTACTTGCCCTCCAGATGAGCAGTCTAGTAAGGGAGGCAGGCCTAGGAGGCATAAAGCATGTGCTAGTGAAATCTACATACATACAAAGTACAGTGATGGCAAAGAGAAAAGAACAGTTAGGTCTGGAGGTTATTTAGGCAAAGGCATCCTGAAGGATTCTGCCAAGGGGAAAGTAATCTCGGCAGATGCTTGGCTTGGAGGTTAACTCTCGGATTCAGATAAACAGAGAAAAATGATTTATTTGTTTTGTCTCAACCAAATCTGGCCTACTCCTGAGACCACAATCACAGAACAGACCTAGTTCAAAGGAAAGCTTCGTCTAGAAGGATTATTGAGGGGTGCCTGGGTGGCTCAGTGGGTTAAAACCTCTGCCTTCAGCTCAGGTCATGATCTCAGGGTCCTGGGATCGAGCCGCGCATCAGGCTCTCTGCTCAGCAAGAAGCCTGCTTCCCTCCCTTTCTCTGCCTGCCTCTCTGCCTACTTGCGATCTCTCTGTCAAATAAATAAATAAAATATTTTTAAAAAATAAGAGGATTATTGAAACAGTCCCTTTAGGTCACATGCGTGTGTGGTGTCTTTTAAATAAAAATAATGAGTCCTGGGGCACCTGGGTGGCTCAGTCAGTTAAGCATCTGCCTTGGGCTCAGGTCATGACCTCTGCTCAGCACAGAGTCCGCTTCTTCCTCTCCCTCTGTGTTCTCTTTCTCAAATAAATAAATAAAACATCTTTAAAAGAAGAAGAAGAAGAACACTGTCTTTTGGCTAACCCCTACCCCTCCCGAAACTCCCCGTAAGAGCACTGACAGTAAGAGGGCTAAGTATGTCTTTAGGCACTTGTTGGAGGTCTATAAAGGTGAATGGGATCTTTGGATCTTCTGGTCTCTGGCTGGTCTCAAGCAAGTCATATTCTTGTGTGCCTGGGCCTTCAGAGTTAAAGTTTTGAGCTACTGCAGCTCATGCCCCGCTCCCCATCCCCCATGTATCACTCCCTGTTCCATTTGGCTTCCTGCAACTCTGATGTTATGTGAGATGTCTCTGAAGTCTGGCTGGGGTGGCAGCCTTCCCTGCAGCCCTCACCTCAGAGCCAGCTGCTGCCTACCATCCACTTCTGCCACCATGTCCCCAGGATCGGCTTGCAAAGCTAAGCCAACAGGCCTCCCAGGGCCTGACCCCCCCAGCACAGACAACTTGATGTACTTGCTCCCTAGGTTGGTATGTGGGTCTTCAGGGCAGCATCTTCCTGAGCCCCAGATGCGGTGAGGGTAGAGTCCTTAGTGGTACTTTCCACTTATTCAACACCCCTCTTACTCTCTAAAACAAAGCGTGGACTTCCAAAAATAAGGATGAACATCTGACAGTTTTATGGTCTTCATACATGTTCTCCTTTCCTCTATCCTACTGATGTTCCAGTCTTAATAAGTGAGGCCTTTTCCCATTGTTGTTTCTCCATCCCAACTTCAGACTCCTGGTTAAATCTTATCAGTGATCAGTGATTTTCTCTGTACTTTGGGTGACCTGCTGGCAAGGCCACTAATATGCCGAAATGGGGGGTGGATAGAGAGGGGGCCAGAATACTGTGGGTAAGGGGCAAAAATTTTGTCTGGTTTGCCAGGTTAATGTCTTGGTGTATATGCTTCAACTGATTTCAGATCTTTCCCTTAGCATTCCATTGGCATCTGTCAATCTCCCTCCCTGCCTCCCCATCCCCATGTTACTTAAGGTAAGGGCCATGGTTATGGGTATGAGAAATATTTGAAAGAGTCAATGGACAGAAATTGCTAGATGTAGAGGGTGACAGAAAGGGACTCACAGGTTTCTGGCTTGGCAAATGAGTAAATGGTGGTACCACCAATCAAGAGAACTAATTCAGGAAGGTTGCCTTTTTTTTTTAAGACTTTATTTATTTATTTGACAGAGAGAGAGATCACAAGTAGGCAGAGGCAGGCAAAAGGGGAGGGGGAAACAGGTTCCCTGCTGAGCAGACAGCCCAATGCGGGTCTCCATCCTAGGATGCTGAGATCATGACCCGAGCTGAAGAGTGACCCCACTGAGTCACTCAGGTGCTCCGGAAGGTTACTTTTTAAAAATAAAATAAGTTTGGGGGTGCCTGGGTGGTGCAGTCTGTTAAGCACCCAACTCTTGGTTTCAGCTCGGGTCCCTGTGGTGAGACCAGGCTCTGCATTCAGTGCAGAGTCTGCTTAATACTCTCTCTCCCTCTGCCCCCACCTGCTTCTGCTCGCTGAGTCTCTCTCTAAAATAAGTAAATAAATCTTTAAAATAGGGGCGCCTGGGTGGCTCAGTGGGTTAAAGCCTCTGCCTTCGGCTCGGGTCATGATCCCGGGGTTCTGGGATGGAGCCCTGCATCGGGCTCTCTGCTCAGCGGGGAGCCTGCTTCCTCCTCTGTCTCTGCCTGCTTCTTCCTCTGTCTCTGCCTGCTTCTCTGCCTACTTGTGATCTCCGTCTGTCAAATGAATAAATAAAATCTTTAAAAAAATAAAAAATAAAATAAAATAAGTTCGCTTTGAACACTTTTGGTTTGAGGAGCTTCTGGGCTGGATCACAAAGAAAGATAACAGCTGGATAAACCATTCGAAGTCATTTGTTTATGAATGTAGGTAAGGCTTATCTGTGGATGATACTGCTAGGATGAATCGTTTTATGAAACACATGGTCCAATTTCACCCTTATATTTTTTAATTTTTTAAGACTTTTTTTTTTTTTAAAGTAGTCTCTGCACCCAACATGGGGCTTGAACTCATAACCCTGAGATCTGGAGTCCCACGCTCTACTGACTGAGCCAGCCAGGCACTCCCTTAGCCTTTATATTTTGTTTAATCAACTAATTTCTAACAAAATAGCTAGATGAAATCAGCAACCCCAAGGGAATAGGTATTTTATTGGGGAAGGGAAACAAGCCTGAACTAATTTTGGAGTTTATGTCTTCGCTTCTTAGGAAGGCAGATCTGGGGAAAAAAGTTAGGTTAAGAAAGAATGTTAGTGAGGCACCTTGGATGACTCAGTCGCTTGAGAGTCCAACTTTTAGTGTCTGCTCAGGTCATGATCTTGGGGTCCTGAGATCAAGCCTTTCACCCAGCAGGGAGTCTGCTTCAGGATTTTCTCTCCCTCTGCTCCCCCGACTCCTCTCTCTTAAAAAAAAAAAAAAAAAAAAAAAGGAAGGAAAAGACGTCTAGTGTCTTTCTCCTCCCATTTTATAGCCAATGAAACTAAGGCCTAACAAGTGAGAAGCTTCAGGGCACCTGGCTGGCACCAGCTCTTACTCTCGGGTCATGAGTTCAAGCTCCACATTGAGTGTGGAGCCTACTTTCAAAAAGAAGAGAGAAGCTTTGATTAGAAAGCTGAATGAGGGCACTGGCCACAGGGATAGGGGGTGAAGAATGGAGATCCCAGAAATGAAACAGAAAAATCCTCAGAAACGAAATAGAAAGATCACCTGAAAACAAAACAACATTACTTTAGGGGCGCCTGGGTGGCTCAGTGGGTTAAAGCCTCTGCCTTTGGCTCAGGTCATAATCCCAGAGTCCTGGAATCGAGCCCCACATTGGGCTCTCTGCTCAGCACGGAGCCTTCTTCCCTTCCTCTCTCTGCCTGCCTTTCTGCCTACTTGTGATCTCTGTTTGTCAAGTAAATAAATAAAATCTTAAAAAGAAAAAACAAAAACAAGACAACATTACTTTACAATTTCGCCCAGGATGGATCCTGTCCTGATAAGACTTTACTCCCTCTAGAGAAAGCTGGGAACTCGTCCACGCGTTGCCACGTCGCCAGGGCCGTGGCTGACTATTCCAAAGCAACTATGCATATATGCATATGTAATCACTGTGCAAACTGTGGTCGTTAACACCAATGTTAACATCAATGTCTATTCCCCCAGAAAAGTAACAAATCCAGCCGTAAGGACGAGGCCAGTCCACAAACAGAGAACAGGATATGAACAAACTGAAACACAATTAAGGACTGTTGAGTCGGTTTTCTATTTAAGGTCTACAGCTTATCTAAAATAAAACAGAAAAAGAGGGGCTGGTTGGGAACAGGGTGCAGTATCTGCTCAGAAGGGAAATCATCGCACGCAGGGCCGCTGTGACCTTTGTCACTTTGCTCCTCCACATAGTCATGTATGAAAATGACTCACCCCTCACACCGGCTGCTTATTTTTAGTAGGAGCAGCAGAGCCAGTCAAACACCTAAGCATAGCACCGCTGCCAATCAGCCTCACACACGAGAAGCAGGGAACAGATACCCACTTGTTCACACTTTCAGTTTGATCTGCGTGACTCAAGGGGCACCAGAGAGTCTGCCTCTTTCAAGGTAGATATTTGCTCTTGCCTTCTGCCTCGGTGCTGGGAACTCCCCACAGAGATTTATTCCTCTGGACGTGAGATCTGAGCATGAGGAGGTCCCTTCACTATCAGTGGAATCCAGTTCCTTCCTTTTACAACTGAGGAATCACCCACGGTCACCTCTGGCTGCAACAAAGCTCCTATCTAGAACACTGGACTTAGCTCCGTGCCCTCTTACCCCTCTGGTTTTTTTTTCAAATTCTGAAGTCAGAAGCCAAATAATATATATCTGCTATGAGATCATAAATCTGGTAGAAGAGGACATATTCTGGCCTGTGTCTCATTCTACTATTATATAAATGTTGCATATAGGGGTGCCTGGGTGGCTCAGTGGGTTAAAGCCTCTGCCTTCAGCTCAGGTCATGGTCCCAGGGTCCTGGGATCGAGCCCTGCATCGGGCTCTCTGCTCGGCAGGGAGCCTGCTTCCTCCTCTCTCTGCATGCCTATTTGTGATCTCTGTCCGTCAAATAAATAAATAAAATCTTTTTAAAAAAATGTTGCATATAAGGGAGTTAACATTTTGTTTATTATCAAATTAGCAGAAACCAAGACTGAGAGAAATATATTCTTTATTGCTTTGTAAAAATGTTAAAACTCAAAATCTTGGCCAAGCACAAGGCAATAAACACCAGTGACTGCGAGTATACAAGGGGTTTGGAATTAACTCCCAAGGTCTGAATTATGCTTCTGTCACTTACTGGCAGCACTGCCTTAGATAAGTTACTCTCTTGTACCAGTTTCCTCTTCTGTAAAATGAGGTTGAGCATAAGAGTGCCCATCTCCTAGGGTCGTTGTGAAGGTTCAATGAGACAATACACATAAAGCACTCTGAATACTGGCTGGCACATACGTATTCAGTAAATGTAAGCTACATTATTAATTCCTGACAAATTATTAGCAAGGTGCCAAGCCCAGCTCCATCTCCTATGGGTATCTCCTCTTACTAGGAGTCACTCTTTCTGTCTGTCTCTCTCTTTTTTTTAAGACTTTGACAAAGAGAGCATACGAGAGAGCACAAGCAGAGGGAGAGGGAGAAGCAGACTCTCTGCTGAATAGGAAGCCAGATGCGGGCTCAATCCTTGGATCCTGGGACCTTGATCTGAGCCTAAGGGAGATGCTTAACTGACTGAGCCACCCAGGAGTCCTCTAGGAGTCACTGTTTCAAAATCACAGCCTGTGTGTCTGTAGCAGTATCTCCTTTCTCCTGGAAGGATTTCTGCAGGATGAAATCACCCCTTGAAAACTACAGACACTAGGTATATTCAGGGGGCAAGTGGCCCAGCTGGAGATGGGACTTAAAGTCTTGATACAAGAATGTTTGAAGTAATTGAACCTGATGACCTTACTGAAGACAGCCTCTGAGATTACAGAGCTGGCTTCCAACAGCGTGTCCCCTAAGGGAGGTCTAGAGACAGGATTATAACCGAAGGGATGAGGGTTGCAGGGTTCTCATCCGGGGAGTCGAAGAATGAATCTCGAGGACAAAACAGGGTAGAGTGATAGCTTGTTAAGTGAAGGTGAGAAGAGATAGAAAGCTCTCTAGAGTGAGAGTTGTTCTGCGTGGGTTACCACTGAGGGCTTTATGGTTGGTCTTTTATAGAAAACTGACCCAGGAACTTAAATCTTCTTTTTTTTTTTAGATTTTATTTTTATTTATTTGACACAGAGAGAGCACAAGCACGGGGAGCAGCAGGCAGAGGGAGAAGCAGACTTCCTGCTGAGCAAAGAGTTGGATGAGGGGCCGATCCCAGGACTCTGGGATCATGACCTGAGCCGAAACCAAAAGTCAGACTGAGTCAGGCCCAACAGAATGAGCCGCCCAGTCACTTTTTAAAATCAGTGGGAGTTGTCCAAAAATGGTTGGGAGTGGGCAGCAGGCAGGGGGTGGGGGGAGGTTGTGCGGGTCCCCTGGCCGGCTCAGTCAGTAGAGCAAATGACTCTTGATCTCAAGGTTGTGAGTTGGAGCCCCCCACTTTGGGTGTAGAGATTAAATAAATAAATCTTTTTTTTTAAGATTTATTTGTTTGTTTGTTTGTTTGTTTGAAAGAGAGAGAATGAGATAGTGAAAGACCACAAGCAGCGGAGGGAGAGGGAGAAGCAGGCTCCCCGCTGAGCAGGGAGCCCAATGCAGGACTCATGAGGGATCAGGACCTGAGCTGAAGGCAGACACTTAACCAATTGAGCCACCCAGGAGCCTCTCAAATAAATAAGTCTTTTTTTTTTTTTTTAAAGATTTTATTTATTTATTTGACAGAGAGAGATCACAAGTAGGCAGAGAGGCAGACAGAGAGAGTGAGAGGGAAGCAGGCTCCCCGCTGAGCAGAGAGCCCGACGCGGGGCTCGATCCCAGGACCCTGAGATCATGACCTGAGCCGAAGGCAGCGGCTTAACCCACTGAGCCACCCAGAGAGATCACAAGTCGGCAGAGAGGCAGGCAGAGAGAGAGGGGGAAGCAGGCTCCCCGTTGAGCAGAGAGCCCAACGTGGGGCTCGATCCCAGGACCCTGAGATCACGGCCCCAGCCAAAGGCAGAGGCTTTAACCCACTGAGCCACCCAGGCACCCCAGTAAATCTTTTTTTTTTTTAGATTTTATTTATTTATCTGACAGAGAGAGATACAGCGAGAGAGGGAACACGAACAGGGGGAGTGGGAGGAGAAGCAGGCTTCCTGTGGAGCAAGGGGCCCATGCGGGTCTTGATCCCAGGACCCCAGGATCATGACCCGAGCGGAAGGCAGATGCTTAATGAATGAGCCACCCAGGTGCCCCAAATAAATAAATCTTTTTTTAAAAAATAAACATATTTTAAAAATCTTTTAAAAAATCATTTAAAAATCATTTATAAAAAAACCATAAACATATAAAGGCTGTGAAGAATAACAGAATGTGCCACCCCCAAAAGAACGCCTCTTGGGCATATGGATTATTTTGAGCTAAAGGCTATTAAGAACTGGTAGACATTGGGGTGCCTGGGTGGCTCAGTGGGTTAAGCCTCTGTCTTCTGCTCAGGGTCCTATGATCGAGCCCCACATCAGGCTCTCCGCTCAGCAGGGAGTCTGCTTCCCCCTCTCTCTGCTTGTCTCTCTACCTACTTGTGATCTGTCTCTCTCTCTGTTAAATAAATAAATAAAATCTTTAAAAAGAACTGGTAGAGGGTGCCTGGGTGGCTCAGTGGGTTAAGCCGCTGCCTTCGGCTCAGGTCATGATCCCAGGGTCCTGGGATAGAGTCCTGCATCGGGCTCTCTGCTCAGCAGTGAGCCTGCTTCCCTCTCTCTCTGCCTGCCTCTCTGCCTACTTGTGACTTCTGTCAAATAAATAAGTAAAACCTTTAAAAAATATATATAAAAGCATAAGCAAGACACTAATGCCCATTTTTTTTTTTTAAGTTTATTTATTTAAGTAACATCTATCCCCAACATGGGGCTTGAATTCAATATACCAGTATCAAGTGCTCCAAGCCCTTCTTTTTTTAAGGTTTTTTATTTTGGGGGTACCTGGGTGGCTCAGTGGGTTAAGCCTCTGCCTTAGGCTCAGGTCATGATCCCAGGGTCCTGGGATTGAGCCCCACATTGGGCTCTCTGCTCAGCAGTGAGCCTGCTTCACCCACCCCCCCCACCCCCGCCTGCCTCTCTGCCTACTTGTGATCTCTGTCAAATACATAAATAAAGTCTTTGAAAAAAAATATTTTTTTATTTTGGGGTACCTGGCTGGTTCAGTCTATAGAGGATGCAATTCTTTTTTTTTTTTTTTTTTTTTTAGGATTTTTTTTTATTTATTTGACAGACAGAGATCACAAGTTGGCAGAGAGGCAGGCAGAGAGAGACGGAGAAGCAGGCTCCCTGCTGAGCAGAGATCCCGATGCATGACTCAATCCCAGGACCCTGGGATCATGACCTGAGCCTAAAGCAGAGGCTTTAACCCACTGAGCCACCCAGGTGCCCAAGGATGCAATTTTTGATCTCGGGGTCATGAGTTCAAGCCCCACACTGGGGGTAGAATTTACTTAATTAAAAAAAAAATATATATATATATAGTTTATATAGAGAGAGCTTATATATATTTATATAGTTATATATATATCTATATAATTTATCTATTTTTATATAAATATGTACACACACCTATATAAACATGTATATATATAGTTTACCTATTTTTAACTAATTTTTTCTACCAACATGGGGCTCGAACCCACAACCCCAAGACCAGGAGTCCCACACTCCACCAACTGAGCCAGCCAGGTGCCCCATACTAATGCTCAATCTGATCAGCAAGTGAGTGAGCTATGGAAGAGGGAGACCCGTTTCTACCAGAGAGCACTGGTGCCCCTTCCCAGAGGTCTTTTTATCTGATCTGTATTAAACTCTCTTAAGGAGACAGTGAGCCAGGGGAGGCTCCTGGACCTGCCTTCAGGAGAACTGGTTCACCTTGCTTTGATCCCTTCAGTGTTTCTCCTGTCTCACTCTCTTTACTCCACTCCAGAGAGAGAATGTCTCCTGGGCTTAATAACTTCAATTTCAAGTTCAGGAAGTTTAGGAGGTCTTTCCAGACCACTCTCTGCTGGGTAGCTCCTGGTAGAAAATGACTAGATGCAAAACGAAATAAAACAAGACAGAGGGATAAGGGAGACAACATTCCAGCCACAAGGCATGCCAGTGAAAGGACAGGGTCATCTGGCAGGAGATAAAATACTCCAAAGAACAAGTACTGGATTAAACTATAATTTGTGGATTTGGAAGTAGAAGGTTAAAGTCCAAGGTACAGGCTGGCTGCTGGGACCCAGACTGGGAAAGGAAAAGACGAGATTGCAGCATACGATGCGGGGATTGAGAAGAAAGCAAAGACCTTTCCTGCTCATAGAATGCCGTGTGGTCCTCCCTATTTCCCATCTCCCTTCATGTTATGCAGGGCCATTCCACTAGTGCTGGTCCATGGGCTCAAAGGAGCAGTGGCATCCAGGCCAAACCTGGATGAACTACCGTTCATCCCTCCCTCTCCCCAGCTTTCTCTGTCCTGTGGTTCGGCATCATAGAAGCCTTGTATTGAGATGACAGATTGGGGGTGGGGGTAGGGGACAGCCTCCTAAAATCACTGGAAGCGGGGGATTGAACTGCAGAGGTGCTGGCCCAACAGCAGATTTGGTTTTGTGCAGTGCAAAGGACTCGGAGTTCGTGTTTCTTCCAAAATTCATATAGGGAGAGGCGCCTGGCTGCCTCAGTCAGAAGAGATTGTGACTCTTGATCTCAAGGTTGTAAGTCTGAGCCCCACGTGAGGTGCAGACATTACTTAAAATCTTTAAGGGGCGCCTGGGTGGCTCAGTCCTTCAGCATCTGCCTTTGGCTCAGGTCATGATCCTGGGGGCTTGGGATTGAACCCAGCATCGGGCTCTTTGCTCAGCGAGGAGCCTGCTTCACCCTCTACCTGCTGCTTCCCCTGCTTGTGTGTGAGCTCTCTCTCTGACAAATAAATAAAAAATAAATAAAACCTTAAAATAAAATCTTTAAGAAAAAGAAAACATAAAAAAAGCAAAATTCATATAGTGAAATCCTAACCCCCAGGCTATGGTATTAGGAGATGGAGCCCTTAGGAATAGAATTAGTGCTATAGGGGTCAAGCGCCAGCCACCCCAAGGGGGACCATTTTAGCATGACTTTTTCAGAGCTGAAAGCAATTAAGACCCTGTGGGCTCACAGAAACTTTTTGCCCCTCCTTTAACTACCTAGAAGATTCTAAAAAAAAAAAAAAGAGAGGGCGCCTGGGTGGCTCAGTGGGTTAAAGCCTCTGCCTTCGGCTCAGGTCATGATCCCAGGGTCCTGGGATCGAGCCCCACATCGGGCTCTCTGCTCTGCAGGGAGCCTGCTTCCTCCTCTCTCTCTGCCTGCCTGTCTGCCTAGTTGTGATTTCTCTCTGTCAAATAAATAAAATATTTTAAAAAAAGAGAGAGAGAGAGAGAGAGAAGAAAAAGGTTCTAAAATTGGGGGTGTTTCCCAGAACAATGATTATTAGCTGGGATAAATTTTATCTGAGTGACTCATCTGTAGGGCAAACATCTAATTTCCAAACATCTGCTCTTTTTCTTACTGCCCTACGAATTGCATTCCTTCCCTTAAAAGTTACATACCTCTTCCCCCTTCTCCTTAGTTCAGGCTGACATATAGACCTCATTTTGCTTGATCTATATTAAACTCTTTGGAATTTCCATGTCTGGGTGGATTCCCCATAGGAATGAAATTAAATTTGCTTTTCTCCTGTTCATCTGTCACAGGTCAGTTTCATTCTTGGTCCAGCCTTCAAAGGACTTTGGACGGGGACAGGAAATTCTTGCTCCCCAACACTGCCCTTCTGGAAAACCTCCTTCTACCACATGAGGTTCCAGTGAGAAGACTGCTATCCATTACGAAGGAGCATCTCATCAGACTCAGTGTAAGCATTCAGTTCATGGTACTGAACAAAACCAAACTTACCGGAGATCTGCTGATACGGAATCTGTCGGTATCACGATCTTGGACATTCCCCTCCACCAGAACTGTGAGAAATAAATGTTTATTGTTTATAAGTCACACAGTCTATTGTGTTTTTGTTACATAAACCTGATGGCCTAAGGCATTAAACCACTGAGACTTGTGATTGACTTTTTGCTCTAGCACAACCTAGCTCATCCCAACTAATACACAAGGCACTACGATCATAATATTACAGAAATTACAGATTATGTGAGGTTTGGCCCCAATCTAGAGAGCCTGGGGAGACAAACTGAACGGAGTCCAGTATTACAACCATCTTCAGTGAAGACAAAAGGCACCAGGCCCATGACTCCCAGTAGGGGTCCTGGAGAATCAAATCACAAGAAAGCAAGAGGGAGATGAATGTGAAATCACTGCTCTGGACCTTGCACCTCTTCAGCCACAAAATCCTTCCCCCAGAGAGTTTTAGTCTGAAAGACTAGAACAGAGTCAAGGCAAGCAGAGAGACTGTTACAGGCAAAGAGCCGGTGTCTTTGCAAAAGGCTTTATTATATCTAAGTTTAGAAAGTGGAAACGAGGAGGGTTGTAAGAGAATGTAAAAATAAATGCGATTGAAGAGCTTAAGGAGAAAAAAATAAGAGGTATTAGAGTCATCGCTCTCGTAGTCAAGAGCAGAAAACGTAAGAGTGTCAGAGGAAGGCAGTATTGTTGAATAGAAAAAAACCAGATGACTGATCTCGCTTGGGTTGCCCAGTGATCCCTGGGGGCCTCACTGGGCTGGGAAGTCTAGAATTCCTGATGTGATGTTCTATGTTCTATGGCACAGTGTGGTGGTTACGCACACGGGCTCTGGAGCAGGAGTGACACTGATCCACAGGCAGCCTCGGCCTCTTAAGTGGTTTTTGTGGTCTTGGCTAAACTATTTAACCTTCCTGGGCCTCATTTTTCCCCATTTGTAAAATAGGACTTAGAATTACGTCCACCTCATATAGCTGCTGCACCAGACTATGTGAGGAATCTTTTAGGACTTCCTTCCCCAATTAGCAAATTTTGCAGGTTTCCCTCCAAACCTCTTCCTCCCCTCCCCCACCAAAGATCAGGCCTCACTCAGAAGATTGACGAGGTAGTATCCTTATGCATATTGCTCAGCCAGAGACAGACAAGTGACCTGTGTGCGTGGTTTTTTTGTTTGTTTGTTTTGTTTTGTTTTTTGCAAAACACAGGCAATTACCTTCACCAAATGATCCTACTCTTTGACTTGTAGTTCGATTCTGGAGTCAAAAGTGGGAGGGTTCATACTTCATTCTTGATTATGGGCAGTAAAGATTCCCTTGGGACTCATTCCTAACCAGTATTATGAATGGCCTCTCTTTGCCCAGCATCCCAAGATGCCTTTCTGTTTCTCACATGTGGGCATAATGCATTAGTTGCTCTGATTCCTTAAATCATTAATAGCAGGACAGTCATGACCTGAATCAATTCTATTCGGTACACAGTGTTAGAGCTAGCCGTCTTGTTGGTTTTGAATGATGATTTCTTCGCACCTCGCAGCGATCTCTCATGAAGGTGAGAATCTGGAATAAAGCCTTCCCCATGATGAAGAAGCACACATGTAATTTAGAGCCAAACCGCTGGCCCTGCGCGGACTGGCTTTAAATCCTGGATCCAATTCTTTCGGCTGTCTGAATTTGGGCAAGTCAGCCACCCTCCCTGAGTGGCAGTTTCCCCACCCAAAACAGGAGAACAATAACAGTATTTACCTCATGAAGTGGTCGTGCAAATTACTATAAATAAAGCACTTTGTGCCTGGCACAGAGCAATCTTTTTTTCTTTTTAAGTTTTATTTTATTTTTTTCTTTTTTTTTTTAAATATTTTTTATTTGACGGAGAGAAATCACAACTAGGCAGAGAGGCAGGCAGAGAGAGAGGAGGAAGCAGGCTCCCCACGGAGCAGAGAGCCCGACGTGGGGCTCGATCCCAGGACCCTGGGATCACCACCCGAGCCGAAGGCAGAGGCTTTAACCCACTGAGCCACCCAGGCGCCCCTTTTATTTCTTATTTTTTAAAGATCTTATTTATTTATTTGACAAAGACACAGCAAGAGAGGGAACACAAGCAGAGGGAGTGGGAGAGGGAGAAGCAGGCTTCCTGCCAAGTAGGAAGCCCTATGCAGGGCTCAATCCCAGGACCTTGGGATCATGACCTGAGCCAAAGGCAGATGCTTAACCACTGAGCCACCCAGGTGCCCTGGCACATAGCAATCTTTCAATATATGTTGTCTGTTATGGTTCATTTTTTTGTGTAACAAATGAATGACAGTTATTACTTATTGCTCCTTTTAAGATACTTTTTAATACTTATAGATCACTGGGGTGCCCGGGTGGCTCAGTCTTTTAAGCGTCTGTCTTCGGCTCAGGTCATGATCCCAGAGTCCTGGAATTGAGTCCCACATGGGTCCCATTGCTTTGTGGGGAGTCTGCCCCTCTCCCTCCACCTACCCCCTAGCTTGTGTTCTCTCTCTAGCTTACTCTCTCTCAAATAAAATCTTAAAAGAAAATCTAAAAAATAAATCACAGTATAATTAATGTCAGATCCAGGTAATATACATTATAATGCTAAAATTATTTTTTATAGAATTATGTTTCTTTTTGTTTAAGATTTATTTATTTATTTGAGAGAGAGAGAGTATGAATGGTGGATGGGGCAGAGGGAGAGAGAGAATCTCAAACAGACTCCCCAATGAGTGGGGAGCCCAGCACGAGGCTCCATCCCACAGCACTGAAATCACGACCTGAGCCTAAATCAAGAGTTGAATACTCAACAGACTGAGCCACCCAGGTGCCCCTATATAATCTCATTCTAAAGACTCTAGACTTGGCAAATTATAGCATATAATGTATCATTGTAAAAATTCTAGAGGACATATTTGACATATTGTTAGTATGCATATTTGGTTGGCAAATACCATTGGAATTCATACCTGCACAATCACAAGAAGTCTGCCTTAAAAAAAAAAAAGAAGAATATTGCCAAATTTCAGGTTTAGCTTCAAGGTATTTAAAGATCACTTTTATGCAGATAATCCCCACATGTCTCACCTTAGCATCTCTTCTGAACCCCAGATATATGTCTTTAATTGGTTACTGTATATTTTCTCTCTCGCATCACTCTCCAGCAGATGCCTTATCGGAAGCTCATCTTCCTCCAGCTGGCTCTTTCTGGACTTCCCTATGTCTGTTAATATCATTATTATTATTTTTTTGTTAATGTCATTATTGTCACAATTGTTAGGTATAAAATTCTATCACCCATAGGTGTAAAAAACCCAAGCAGCTATTTATTATTTACAATGTGCCAAACACTGTGTTAAATATTGATTACATTACTTTATATAATCCTCACAACACTCTTTTGATGTAGTGAGGATGCGGTACTTTGATGGAGTATGACTCCCACTTAACAAATACAGAAACAGAGTTTGCTTGGTGATGTTGAATATCTTGTCTGAAGTCACATAACTGATACGTGCTTGAGCCAAGAATCACCCCCACATCCCTTGAAAATAGCCCTATCACTGCTATGATAGAGTTCCTCTCCAGCTCTTTTAATCATATTCAATCAGTTCCCAAACCTTGTTGGTTTATCCTATGAATTTTAGCACAAACATCCCTTTGACCGCTTTAATCCTCATGCCTTGATTACTGGTGATGTCAGCATCTTCCTTATGGGCCTCTTTGCTTCCAGCCTCTCCCTATCTAATCTGCCCTCCACACTATAGCTAGATTTACTGTTCTAAAGCACAGCTTTCCCTAGGTATTGGTGTAATCTTCAATAAATCGTGTCATCTCTTTTGGTCTGTGTGTATGTCTGTAAAGGGAGTGAATTAGATAGCCATAAATGTTTTATTGAGTTCTAGAATTTAAAATGTTTTTCAGGTCACTGTTCTACCCTCAAAGGTTCCATGACTCTCCATTAACTATGACCCCAGCTTCTTAGACTAGCATGCAAGGCTTATCATTCATCTTGTGGTCTTTTTTTTTTTTTTTTAATATTTTATTTATTTATTTAACAGACAGAGAGGTCACAAGTAGGCAGAGAGGCAGGCAGAGAGAGAGGGAGAAACAGGCTCTTCACTGAGTAGAGAGCCTGATGCGGGGCTCGATCCCAGGACCCTGAGATCATGACCCGAGCCAAAGGCAGCGGCCTAAACCACTGAGCCACCCAGGCGCCCCTCATCTTGTGGTCTTATCCCCCACTATGCTAGAGCACTCTATTGGGAGTATCTAATCAGTTTCTCTGAAATTTTCAACTTTTCCTTGCTTGCATCCTTTGCACTTGGCTGTTTCCCTTGTCTCCCAGTACCTTTAGACTTATCCACATCCCGATCATATCTCTACGAAACCTTCCCCCTACTCTATCAAGGCGACCCCGGTGACCACTCTTTCTCCATAATAGTTGAAGTCAGTAGTGCAATTCACTAAACATTACTCCCGTTATTATTTTTTTTTTGGGGGGGGTGAATATATTCAATTTGCAAGTTTATTGTTTCACTGTTCCTGTTGTTGCTGTTTAAACAAGAAGAGGGTGGAAGGCCAGGGTTCTGATGTTTGAGGTAGTGAATTCCCATTCTTGGAAGTTTCAAGCAGCAACTGAAACCCTTTACCAGAATTTCTGGAGAGACTGGCCCATATGTCCATTAAGATTATTCATAGTTCAGGGGCACCTGCCTGACTCAGTCAGAAAAGCATGTGACTCTTGATCTCAAGGTCATGAGTTTGTGTCCCATGTTGGGTGCAGAGATTACTTAAATAAGTAAATAAAACTTAAAGTATATATTACTGCTAGCTTTAAATTCTTACTGTTTTCTGATTTGGTTTGCTGAAACATTAACCTACAGGAGCCTGAAGGGTTGTGTGTAGGGTTGGGCAAGGAAGGGTAGGGTGAGTCATGTAATTAGGATGGCTTCCAGGAAGAGATGAAATCTTCCCATTTTCTAATGCCCATTCCCCTTCTCCAGTATCTGCCTGGGCAAGATCCTGCACCTTCCGAGGCTTATAACATCTTTAAAAGAACCTGGCTCGAGGACATGGTCACACAAAGTCTGTCAGTCAACAACATTGGAATCATGCAACTCTCAGGCTTCACTAGACCTAGTGAATCAGAGTTTGCATTTTAACAATTCCCTGTGTGATTTGTTTGTACATAGAGATTTTAGAAGCACTAGTGCAGCAGACCCCAACAACTTATAAAGGAGATTTGTAGGTAACTATTGAACTGATATTTAATGCACCTTCTCAAAAAAAAAAAAAAAAAAAGAAAGGAAAGAAAGGAAAGAAAGAAAACTAGGAGGGATCTGGGTGGCTCTGTGGTGGAATGGTGCAACTCTTGAATACAGGGTTGTGGGTTCACATGTTAGGTGTAGAGATTGCTTAAAGATAAAAATCTTAAAAAAAAAACTTAGAAAATTAAAACCTTAAAAAAAAAAGAAAAAGAAAGAAAGAAAACTAGGAGCCAATATCTATTTTTTTTCCCTCATGTTCCATATCCTATCCTTCAGTAAGACCTATGGCCTTAACCTTGAATATATATCCTATAACTAACCCGTTTGTCTCTTTCTCCTTTGTCATTACATAGTCCAAACCACCAGCATCTCCCACTTGGACTAACAGTGTAGTTTCCATTAGCTCTCTTGATTTTGTTTAAAGAAAAAAAAATGTTCCCTTTTTTAAGTAAACTCTACACCCAACGTGGGACTCAAACTTACAACCTCACCACAGTTAAATCAAGAGTCCCCTGCTCTCTCCTCCCTATGCCATTCCCCTCACTTGTGCTCTCTGGCTCTCTCTGTCAAATAGATAAATAAAATCTTAAAAAAAAAAATGTCTCACGCTCTACTCACTGAGCCAGTGGTATGCTCTTAATTTTTTTAGCCATTAAGATAGGTGTGTAGTGATATCTCCTTGTGCTTTTTTTAAAGGTTTTATTTGTTGCAGGAGAGAGTGAGAGAGAGCAAGCGGGAGCAGAGGGGAGGGGCAAGGGCAGAGGGAGAGACAGGAGCAGATTCCCTGCTGAGGGGGGGCCCTAGGCAGGACTCCATCCCAGGACCCTGGGATCATGACCTGAGCAAAAGGCAGATGATTAACCAATGGAGCCACCCAGGTACCCCTCTTTGTGGCTTTAATTTGCATTTGCCTAGTGGTTAATGATGTTGAACATCTCTTCATGTTCTTCTCATGACATCTGAAAATCCTCTTCAGTGTAATGTCTGTTCTTGTCTTTTGTTTGTTTTCTAATTGGATTTTTTTTTTTAAACTGCTGAGTTGTGAAAACTCTTTCTATGTTCTCGATACAAGCCTGTGTTGGGTACATGGTTTGCAAATATTTTCTTTTACCCTGTAACTTGCTTTTTCATGTTCTGCTCAGAGCCTTTCAAAGGGAAAAAGTTTTTAATTTTGATAGGGTTCAATTTACCACCTTTTTCATTTTATGGATTGTGCTTTTGGTGGCAAGTCTAAAAACCCTTTGCCCGGCCCTTGGTCCTGAAGTTTTTATTTTGCTTTGTTTTTCTAAAAGAGAGCGCCCATGTGCGCTCCCAGGGCGAGAGGCAGAGGGAGAAGCCGACTCCCAGCTTTGTGGGGAGACCCAAGCAGGATTCCGTCCCATGCCCCTGGGATCATGACCTGAGCTGAGGTCATTAAGGAGGCTTAATCCATTGAGCCACCCAGGTGCCCATGAAGATTTTTTTTAAACCATGTTTTTTTCTAAACTATTATAGCTTTACATTTAAATCTATGATCCATCTAAAAATATTTATAATTTGAGAGAGAGCTAGCTTACACACGAGGGGGTAAGGGGCAGAGGCAGAGCCCCACACTTGGTTGGATCTCAGGAGAGATCAGGACCAGAGCCAAATTGAAAGTAAGATGTTTAATGAACTGAGCCACCCTGGCGCCCCTCTATGATCCATCTTGAACGAATTTTTAAGGTGGAAGTGTAGGTAGAGGTTCTTTTCTTTCTTTGCCTGCATATGTCCAATGTCTCAGCACCACTTTAAAAAAAATTTTTTTTTTTTTAAGTAATCTGTACAGCCAATCTAAGGCTTAAACTCACAACCTCAAGATCAGGACTCCTGAGCTCTAGGGACGGAGCCAGTCAGGCGTCTCAGGACCAGTTGTTGAAAAGGCACTTGCTTCCACTCTGTACCTTACCCCACCCATTTATTCTGTGGCAGTCAGAATTTTTTTTTTTTTAATGTGTATCAGATGATGTCATTCCCTGCTCAAAACCTTCCAGTGGCACGACCACATAACCCGGCCTCTCTCCGATGGCATTCTCTACCACTGGCCGTCCACTGGAATAATATTCCGCGGTCAGATGAACACCAGACCACCTGTTCCACGGTCGCTTCCTCTAACCTTTGAAAATTGTTTGCTCCTTCAGTTTTTCTCCCTTGCCCTGCTTTTTCTTTCTTTCTTTCTTTCTTTTTTTTTTTTTTTAAGATTTTATTTATTTGACAGACAGAGATCACAAGTAGGCAGAGAGAGAGGGAAGCAGACTCCCCGCCCAGCAGAGAGCCCGATGCGGGACTTGATCCCAAGACCCTGGGACCATGACCCGAGCCGAAAGCAGAGGCTTTAACCCACTGAGCCACCCAGGCGCCCCTGCGCTGCTTTTTCTTAACAGCACTAACATAATGCAATGTATTACATATCTGTTTGCTTGTTTATTCTTTGTCCCCATTTCCAACCCCACCAAAGCCTCCCAGTTTACTGCCATAACCTCAGGCCCTGGAATAGTGCCCTGCACACAGCAGGTACTCAATAATGCAGTGCTTGATGGGCTGGGAAGAAGGAGTCCAGGGAAAGTGAGAAAGACCCACTTCTAGGTCAGGTGCCCGTTCGGACTTCGCGCAAAGTGGGAGCGCCACCTCTCGGGAAGCCAACTTACTCGAGAACGAAGGAAATGAGTCAGAGAATCTTCGGGGGTGGGGAGGCGAGGAAAGGCTGCGTGCCGGAAGAGCAAGAAAAAGCAGTGCCGGAAGTTAAACGTCGGAATGTTGCTCTCTAGAATGACATCCGACTCCCGAGAGGAAGCGTGGTCGAGTGGTGTTCTGCAAAACGGGCTCCCCGGCAGCCAATCCGGAAAGAATCGTTCCGCGCCTGTGAGTACCAGGAACCACGTGGGACTGGGGCGTGTTTCCGGTGCCGGCTTCCCCAGACGGAGTTGCAGCCGGAGTAGCTGGAGGGGTGAGAGGGGTGTGGGGTCCTGAGAAGGAGAAGAGATACTGGGATCGGGGGAGGGAGGAACGCGAAGGGATCGCATGAATTCGGCCCTGAGACGTGGCCAGAGAGATCGGATGGGAGGGCAAGGCGGGGCAGCGCCAGTGAGCAGGTGCAGACCTGTCAGCTCACGTCCCACGCCACGTGGACTTGCCTTTGTCCGTGGCTGACTTTCCCATCGGGCCGCTACCACCCGGGTTGTGTCTTATTTGTCTCTGTCGCGTGCAGTGCTGGGCTCGGAGTTGGGGCTCAGCGAATTCTTCCTGAATGAATGAATGAATGAATGAGTGTGTGTGTCTCAGTTGGTGTGGAGGACGTTTATAGGTATACAAGGTATGGGTATAGAGACTGTGGCTCGTTAGCCCGAATCCATGCTTGTCTCGAGCTTGCATTGGGAGTTCTGCCAGTCCTTGGGTTTTTGTCTCTTTTTCTTGGAGGGGCAGGGCGATTACGACTTAAGTAAAACATTTTCCTTGCTCGTGTCGAATGCCAGGCCACGTGGCTGGGTACCAGGGGGAGACACAGGCACAAACCAGCCCCATATACAGGCCGCAGGCCAGTGGGGAGACAGAAACACGAACAAATTAAAATATATTAAGAGATTAACTGAAGTACAGGAAGATAGAGCCAGGAGGTGATGTAGCTATTCTCATTAGGGTTTGTCTTTCAAGGTCAGGGGCCTCCTCCTTTCCCATCTTGTGGAATCACAGCAGGTCATGGGCCCAATCTTCTCTGTAAAAGGCAAGGTCTGGGATGGACGTTATCTGGGCCTCTTTCCTGCCTGATGTCCCATCTCCGATATTACCAACGTCTCTAGTTCTCCCATCATTCCCCTTTTACCGGTTTGTCTGAATATTCATTATGTCTTATGATGTAGCATAAATTGTATCGGGTTGGAAAATTGGGATTTTGGACCTCATTCGGGTGCTCTAGATTTGTTTGGTTGTAAAATTAAGGGGATTATAACAAAATCATCTCTCAAACCTGTTCCATTTCCAATACCATGACTATGGCAGTGGGTCAGACTTTTCATTCTGCCTGGCACCTGACTGCCGCTTTATCGCTGTAGTTTCCATTCTCTGGATAATTCAGAAAGTGTCTTTTTTTTTTTTCATGTCCCCTCCCTTAGTTCTGCCACAGTATTGAGTACAAAATGTTTAATAGTAGCTTTTAAGTAAAATGGGATAGAATTAATAGTCCCTGGTTTTTTGTTTTTGCTTTGTTTTTTTGTATGTTTGTTTGTTTTTTGCTTAGGGAAATTTTTTTTCTCCTTAGGAACATTTTTTACACATGTGCTAGCCCAGAGTTTTTTCAGTGCTGCTCCTTGTGGTGAACACATTCATACAGTGCAATAGCGCACTATTCCTTTTTTTTTTAGGTTTTATTTATGTATTTTAGGGAGAGAGAGCTGGCACGCCTGAGCAGGGAGGGGCAGAGGAGGAGGGATAAAGAATCTGAAGCAGACTCTGCCCTGAGCGTGGAACCCATTGCAGGGTTTGATCCCCGACCCTGAGACATGACCTGAGCTGAAATCAAGAGTTGGACACTGGACCCATGAGCCCCCCAAGTCGCCCCTATAGCACACTATTCTTATTGGCAAATACAACTACCATTATAGGAACGTTGTTTATACCTATTTCTTTAAAATGTGTCTTCAAAGTAGCACAGTATGGTGAACACACTAGGAACTGGGTTCTTACCAGGGAGACTTGGAATTGGCACGACAGATTTAAACCAGCTTTATGGGGTAATCCGCTTGAGAAGGATAATGATGAAGGCAGGATAGTCAGTGCTGTTTCATCCTCCCAGCTGTCTATCCTCAGGACCATGGCCAACTGTGAACGCACCTTCATTGCCATCAAGCCTGATGGGGTCCAGCGCAGCCTTGTGGGAGAAATCATCAAGCGTTTTGAGCAAAAGGGATTCCGCCTTGTTGCTATGAAATTAATTCAGGTAAGTGGACTTCATTCTTCATATTTCTGTTCTCTTGGAGGTCAGGAGATGATTGTAGGTTAGCCTCCCTGTTTTTCCCCTTCCCTCTTTTTTTTTTTTTTAGCTTTTTCCACGACACATAAGTCCAGAAACCTGGAAACTCCTTGGTGCCCGGTAGGAATCCTACAACAAACCAAGTTACTGGGGCTTTGGGAAATAGCATCCCTTTTCCCTTAGCAATGCAGAGTTCCGCATATTACTGCAGCACTGTGATTTCTTTCTTTTTTCCTTTTTATTTTTTTAAGATTTTTATTTTTCTATTTAATTAATTAATTAATTTTTAAAGATTTTACCCATTTATTTGACAGACAGAGATCACAAGTAGGCAGAGAGGCAGGCAGAGAGAGGGGGGAGCAGGCTCCCCGCTGAGCAGAGAGCCCGACGTGGGGCTCGATCCCAGGACCCTGGGATCATGACCCGAGCCGAAGGCAGAGGCTTCAACCCACTGAGCCACCCAGGCACCCCAATTTATTTTTTTTTAAGATTTTATTTATTTAGGGGCGCCTGGGTGGCTCAGTGGATTAAGCCGCTGCCTTCGGCTCAGGTCATGATCTCAGGGTCCTGGGATCGAGCCCCGCGTCGGGCTCTCTGCTCTGCAGGGCCTGCTTCCTCCTCTCTCTCTGCCTGCCTCTCTGCCTACTTGTGACCTCTCTCTCTGTCAAATAAATAAATAAAATCTTTAAAAAAAAAAAGATTTTATTTATTTATTTGATAGAGACAGAGAGAGAACACAAGCAATGAGGAGCAGCAGAGGGAGAGGGAGAAGCAGGCTTCCTGAGGATCAGGGAGCCTGATGCGGGGCTCTATCCCAGGACTCTGGGATCATGACCTGAGCGGAAGGCAGAGGCTTAACCAACTGAGCCACCCAGGTGCCCTTAAGATTTTTATTTTTAAGTAATTGCCACACCCAGTGTGGAGCTCAAACTCATCCAGGAGATCGGGAGTCACATGCTCCACTGACTGAGCCAGCCATGTGCCCCTTTTTTCTTTTCTTTTTTTTTCCCCTTCAGATTTTTATTTAAATTCTTGTTAGTTCACAAACAGTGCGATACTGTTTTCAGGAGAGCACTTTGTATTCTGACTCAGAGTCCTTGTGGGTGAGTTTGAGCTCCTGGTCTTGAGCTTCCCGAGCAGATAATTTCAGAGAACTTCTTCCCCCTCCCGCACCCCTTTCGATGAGCCAGGTTGATCCTCAGCAAGGAGATCTTTCCATTCTTATTTACTGTCCACTGAGTGTCTAATGTCTAGTAGGTACCATCAGGGCATGTTGGGGGAAAGCTGTGGTTTTGCCCTTGGGAGGCCTGCCTGAAAACAGCAGAGAGCAGAAACTCTTGCAAGACACCTACCTGCAAGACAATATTTCAAAAAGTGAAAAGGAGGGGGCACCTGGGTGACACAGTTGGTTAAGTGTCAGACTCTTGGTTTCAGCTCAGGTCGTGATCTCAGGGTCATGGGATGGAGCCCCGTGATGGGCTCTGTACTATCTGTACTATGTAGGGGTGCCCCTAAAATATTTTCTAAAAATTAAAAAAATAGGGGCGCCTTGGTGGTTCAGTGGGTTAAAGCCTCTGCCTTTGGCTCAGGTCATGATCCCAGGGTCCTGGGATGGAGCCCCGAATCAGGCTTTCTGCTCAGCAAGGAGCCTGCTCGCCCCTCTCTCTGCCTGCCTCTCCACCTTCTTGTGATCTCTGTCTGGCAAATAAATAAATAAAATCTTTAAAAAAATAAATTAAAAAAAAAAAGGATGTGGGCTTGAGGAAGAATGGAAGGAGGGACAGCTGCCAGTAGTTTGCCAAGTTGTTTATATCTGGCATGGGGGAGGGAGGGGAGGGAAAACTTGATGTCCCCCCTCCAAAAAAAACCTGTAATCTGTTCCGCAGACTAAAGATAACCAGCACCAGGGCACCTGGGTGGCTCAGTTAGTTAAGCATCTGCTTTCAGCTCTGGTCATGATCCCAGGGTCCTGCCCCCCATTGGGCTCCCTGCTCAGCAGGGAGTCTGCTTTACCCTCTCTCCCTCCCCCGGGCTTATGCTCTCTCTCTCTGTCTCTTTCTCCAAGTAAAGAAGTTAAAAAATTCTTTTTTTTTTTTTAATATTTTATTTATTTGACAGACAGAAATCACAAGCAGGCAGAGAGGCAGGCAGAGAGAGAGGAGGAAGCAGGCTCCCTGTGGAGCAGAGAGCCCGATGCGGGGCTCGATCCCAGGACCCTGAGATCATGACCTGAGCCGAAGGCAGAGGCTTTAACCCACTGAGCCACCCAGGCGCCCCAAGAAGTTAAAAAATTCTTAAAAAAAAAAAAAGATAACCAGAACCCTCCCACCCCACAAAACCCAATTTGAACCAATTAGTAGAATTGAAAGAGTGTTGAGGGAAGGACAGGTCCAGTCAGCGTGTGTCGGGAGACCACCACTACCAGTCTTCCATTGGGACTGGGGCATGGCCGAGAGTGAATTGCTGAGGGGGCATGGTCACTTGGCTGTGTCCTTTTACTCTGGCAAGGAACGGCCAACGGGAGGCAGAGTGGTGGGCTGCTCTGGCTGTGCTTTCTGGCAGCGCTGTCCGCAGTTGTGGGTATGAGTGCAGTGCCCAGAGTACAGAACTGGGAGAACGAAGGGTCCTTGTCAGACCCTGAACAAGCCTGTGTGCCTTGAGAGAGCCTGGCTGAGGGAGTCTGAATCGCCAAGCAGGTGGTTTGCTCTCTGGCTGACTTGTTTTGTCCCCACACACCAGCCTTGCAGAGTGAGAGTTTCCAAGTCCTTCTTCAGCAAACTTCTTTATTGCTGGATGTCATGTACTTTTGAGTGGTTTGTGAAATACTTGTGGGGATCACATAGTTGCCAATTTGGTCCCTGGCCTTCCTCTCCTGAGTAAACGTGCCATCTCCCTGGGACATGGCTGGCTTCAGTTTGCTTCCCGTCGAATGCCAAGACCCTACCACCCCCGACTTCCCTCTGACATTTGAGTTGAGGCTTGTTCTCAATGAATGGAAATTCATCGAATTGTTAGTTTTACTGTCTAAAATGGCATGGCTGGATCTGATTCTAATGTTCTGTGGTTTTATTCCCAAAGCTGAGGCACTTTGTGTCTCTCTGGCATTGCTCGCCTCTGGTACTGGTGGGAGTGGATTGCGTTACTACAGAATCAGTGAGCTAAGAGCTCACATTTTATTTTACTTATTTATTTTTAAGATTTTATTTATTTGACAGAGAGAGACACAGCGAGAGAGGAAACACAAGCAGGGGAAGTGGGAGAAGGAAAAGCAGGCTCCCCGCTGAGCAGGGAGGCCGATGCGGGGCTTGATGCCAGGACCCTGGGATCATGACCTGAGCCGAAGGCAGACGCTTAACGACTGAGCCACCCAGGCGCCCCAAGTGCTCACATTTTAGACAGCAGTGAGTGGGAAATAACTAGATTGTTAGTTCTTAGAAGGCTTGGGGGGCCAGTTCTCATTCTTTGTCCTGCACAATAGGCTTCTGAAGACCTTCTCAAGGAGCACTACATCGACCTGAAGGACCGTCCCTTCTTTGCCGGCTTGGTCAAGTACATGCAGTCAGGGCCCGTGGTTGCCATGGTGAGTGTGCCTGGGTGAGATATCGATATGAACGACTCCACTGGGAGCCGAGTGTGAGGCGTGTGATTCCTGCCTCTGACGTTAGGTCCTCACTGATACAGAGGAGATGGGGGCTGGGAGGATTGGGCAGTTAGGATGTGAGTTAGCTCTCTGACCCACCGATGGCACGATGCATTTGTTTGCTAAACTGAGGACCCACAGCGACTCATAGCTGGGAGTGATCAGGAGAGGTCGGCCTGATTCTACACTTCAGGAGGGCAACGAGATTGTCTCTTGCTTCCTGCAGTAATTTTCCTCCAAGTATGTATTGGTTATCATTGTGCCAGGCTCTCTTCCAGAAACCGGGGATACAGTCATGAATGAGACAAATAAGTACTTATTTTCATAGCTTTGCTCACCTACACATCTTGAAGGCAGATAATGAAGAAAAAATACATATGTATATGCTAATGATTAGTGATATGCACAGAAATGAAATAGGGTGATGGGACAGCAGTGGCCACTTTAGATTGGGTGGTTAAGGAGCATGCTTTTTGAGCTGAGATCGGAGTGAGAAGAAAGAGCCAGACTTACACAAAATCACACTGAAGAACAGTCTCAACAAGAAAACAACATGTGCAAAGGGCCTGAACTTTCTGAAGTACAGAAAGAAGGTTGGAGCAGTTGGAACCTGGTAGGGAAAGAGAAGGTCAGGTGACAAGAGTTCAGAGGCATGGGCCTGGGCCAGATCAGGCAGGGCTGTGCTGGCCATGCACTTCCTGAGCTCTCAGATGGACGCTAGGGGAGGTCTAACGAGGCATTTCTAAAAGGCTGTTCTGGCTGTTCTGTCAGGAATGGATTGTAGAAAAGCAGGAGTGGGAGCAGAGAGACTAGTATTCCCAGTGCTGGAACAAGTAGCTGCTCCATAATTATTCCTTCAGTGTTAAGGGGGCTTTTTGTTTGATAGATTCCAGATTTTCTGCTGAGATGGGTTTTCTTCCTTGACCATATATTCTTTTATCCTTGGAGGTCTGGGAGGGCCTGAATGTGGTGAAGACAGGCCGAGTAATGCTCGGGGAGACCAACCCTGCAGACTCCAAGCCTGGGACCATCCGTGGGGACTTCTGCATCCAAGTTGGCAGGTGGGAGTGGGTGCTTTTGCCTTTTTCCAAAATCTGAATTAGGTGATGTAAGCATTTGCGTTCCTCGGGCTCTTGGCTGGCTCAGTTGGTAGAGCATGTGACTGTAGATCTTGGGATTGTAAGTTCGAGCCCAGCCCTACTTTGGGTGTAGAGATTACTTTAAAAAAAAAAAAAAGAAAAAAGAGGGGCGCCTGGGTGGCTCTGTGGGTTAAAGCCTCTACCTTTGGCTCGGGTCATGATCCCAGGGTCCTGGGATTGAGCCCCGAATTGGGCTCTCTGCTCATTGGGGAGCCTGCTTCCCTCTTTCTCTGCCTGTCTCTCTGCTTACTTGTGATCTCTGTCAAATAAAAAAAAAGAAAAGAAAATAAAAGAAAAAAAGATCTTAAAAAATAAAAAAACAGTTGGGTTCCCAAGGTCAGGATGGACATGATACCATAGGCAGATCAATTTAAAATCAGTTCTTTTGTTTCTTTCTCTCTGAAATTGGCCCTCGGCCGTCAGCAACCCTGTGATTGCGCCTGACTTGGGAGGGTAGAACCGGGTACAGCACCGAATGCTGGCCCAAGTCCCCTCTCTGCTCGTGTCAGTGCTCCTCCGAGGACTGGAACACAGGGAGGGCATTCTTCACCCTCACCTGAACCGCGGTTGTGGGCTTTTTCTTTCTTTCTTTCTTTTTTTTTTTTTTTAAGATTTTATTTATTTATTTGACAGAGAGAGAGAGATCACAAGTAGACGGGGGGGGGGGGGAGCAGGCTCCCTGCAGAGTGGAGAACCCGATTGTGGGGCTCGATCCCAGGACCCTGAGATCATGACCTGAGCCAAAGGCAGTGGCTTAACCCACTGAGCCACCCAGGTGCCCCTGGGCTTTTTCTTTTACTGTGGACTTGGGTGCATGGGGCTCTGGCTTTTTCTGCTGCAGGGGCTATCAGCTTTCTGGCACTGGGAGCTGGGGGCCTTCTGGGCTGTTGAATCCTTTGGGTCTCAGTAACAGGGCCCTCTCTCTCCCCCATCCAGGAACATTATCCACGGCAGCGACTCCGTGGAGAGTGCGGAGAAGGAGATTGGCTTGTGGTTCCAGCCTGAAGAGCTGGTGGATTACAAGAGCTGTGCTCAGAGCTGGATCTACGAGTGACCGGAGAGCAGACCTCCATGCTTTGTTCATTCCGTTCCCTCTCCCTTCCCTGAGCAGGGGGCCAGGCTCTCACAAATTCACTTAATTTTGAGAACTTCCTTCTAACCTGGAGGGCATCTCCTGGAGCTGGGTGTGCTCACTGTACAGTATTATGTGCCGCCGTCAAATTAAAATATTTCATCCCAACATAGGACTCATCGAGTTGGTTATTTTGTAATGCCCTATTGCTTTGTTTTCTTTTTTCTTTTCCATTTACGCTGGGTAACCTGAGGGGATAGAGAGTGTAAATACTATGTAAATTATTTTTGTTGGCTTGAGATCTCTCTCTTTCTCTCTTTGCCCATCCTTCCTTTTACTCCGGCATCCCATCCGCTCTTGGCACCGAGCCAGTCAGTAGTCATCTAGGAAGATCTGCTAGTTGCCAAGACTGTACTGGGGGCAGAGGATTCCCTGGAAATAAGAGATACCCTTCCTGCTCTTGAGAAGCTCTCAGGGCCTCAGTGGATGGGGGAGTGTGAGAAGTTGTAACTATTCCCAAAACAGAAAAGCCAGATAGTGGACCTGGCCTGGAAGAATGTCAGAAAAAGCAGGTGAAATCTTGTGAGTAGCTTTGATTTGTTAGGGCGCTGATTTGGTTGCTTTAACAGAGGCAAGATGGAAATTTACTTCTCTTTTATTTGAAAGTCTAAACTAGAAATCTAACGTACAGCCCTGGGCCCATTGTTCACAATGCTGCATCGTGTACTTGAAATTTGCAAAGAGGATGGATCTTAAATGTGCTCACATGCACACAGATGAATATGGTAGCAATGTGAAGTGTTACGTTCCATAGCTTAATTGTGATCATTGCACAGTATATGTAAATTAAAACAGGTTGTATACCTTAAATACAGAACACGTTTTGTCAGTTATACCTCAGTAAAACTGCAAAAAGTCCAAGTGGCTAAGTAGGGGTGGTGATGGCAGTGAGGTTCTGATCCTTGAGGTTGTCTAGGGGCTGATTCTAACCGTGCCTTGTCCCCGACACGTGCCTAATGGCAGGTTGGGAAGGAAAGTGGATTGTTCCTTCCTTTCTTTTTTTTTTTTTAAAGATTTTATTTATTTATTTGACAGACAGAGATCACAAGTAGGCAGAGAGGCAGAGAGAGGAGGAAGCAGGCTCCCTGCTGAGCAGAGAGCCCGATGTGGGGCTCCATCCCAGGACCCTGGGATCATGACCTGAGCTGAAGGCAGAGGCTTTAACCCACTGAGCCACCCAGGCGCCCCAGATTGTTCCTTTCTTTGAAGGGCATCACCGTGAATCTACCACCTTCACTCCCCCTCCCATCTCATTGGCCAGAACTTCATGTGCAAGCGTCTTGCTGCAAGAGAACGTGGAAAATGTTCTTATCTGGGCACCCTCGTGGCTAGAGAATACTTCAGAGCTCGCCTATGAGAAGGGGGAAGCTAAGAATACATCTTTGGGACAATTACTTTTGCTACAAACTTCAAGGTTTTTTTCCTGCTATTTTCCCTGTTCACCTGGCTTTGGTAGAGGCAGGGGAGCTGGGGGCAACTGGGTTGGGGGCTGCTGTGTTTCTCCCCCTTCATTGGGGTGCACCTGACCAAATTGTAAGATTACTTGAAGGGGGCAGCGAGAGTTGACAGATGTACACGCTTCCTGACCGCGCACGGGAGAAGAATGAAGCACAAACAAGGCAGCTGTAGGAGAGAGGGAGCCGGGGACGACAGCTGGAAGGACTGTCACCCGGAACAACTCCTCAGTCCCCTGTTTATTAGATACAAGATGACCAACAAAGGAGAAGAAGGTTATAATTAGCCATAGGTCTTGTAGGTAAACAAGAAGGAATGTGAGTCATATGTTGATCACAAGTCTTACAGGTAAACAAGAAGAGAGGTGTGTCTGGTCCAGCAGCACGGAATTTGTTGAGCAAGCGCAGAGGCTTTCTCTGAGGCAGGGGAGGCTACTAAAAAAGGGAAGCAGGCAGGGAAGCAGGTGGTGGTCGGCCCTGAGAGAGCCAGGCATCCTCTGCTGCTCTGCCTCAGGGATGGCTTCAGGGACATGTATCATCCTCTCCACCAGAGGCCCGCTGCTAGTACATATTTTTTTCAAGGTCATCTTTAAGCATGCGTGCGTGACCGGTACAACTCCTCATTAGTTGTATTTTAAGCAGTATATTATTCTGAGGTTCTAAGGGACAGTTACATTGCGAAAGGATTTCCTCCATGGGGCTGGGGTGGGGTGGGGTTGGGGGGGCTACGTTCCTTCCAGGCAGCTGAGAACTAGATGCATTTCTGTTTCCCTGTTGGGGGAAAATACCCGCACCTTTGGGGAATGATTGTGTGTGCAGTGAGGTGGCAGGGTCACACCTGGCCCAGTTAAGGGCTGTCTTCAGGAAGGGCAGGGAATGTGAAAGACAGAAGGCTGCTATGGACCATACCGCAGGAGCTAGAGTGACTGGACCAATGGGGCAAACAGCTCTCCAGAGAAATCTCCAGTGAAATTCCCAGACCCTGTCCCACAGTTCACATTGGATAACTCTGAAAAGGAAGCCCAAATTAGGGCTCTACCTGGAAGCCAAAGGGAAAATTGGCCGTATCTTCTCCAGAAGGAGAATTGCGTTTTAATGCTTTGCACCTAGCAGTGTGGGGAGGCAAGAAGGTGTCACAGGGGGCTGGACTGGCCCCTTGCAGCCGGGGCCAGGTTTGCAGGTTGGCTCCGGGGGGCTCAAACAGACCAGGTTCCACACTCCGCACTGACAAAACTAAAAGGCAGACCAGTTGAGGCCGAACAAGAAGAGAATTTATTTCTGGGAGGCCAACACTGGAAAGACTGGACCCACGTCTCAAAGACTGTCTCCGAAGTGCTGAAAATACTTCCAGGTTTCCATATGGAAATGGACAAAGGTCGGTGTGTACCTGCAGGTGGGCACTGAAGGTCAAGTCCATCAGGGTCTTGGGGTTGGTTCTGCAGAGTCCTCCCTGTTGCTTGAGGGGGTAGTTTCGGTTCCCATCAGGGAATGCTTTGCCTGCAGGGGCTTCTCCCAGAGTTAAGAGATAAGCTAGGAAGAATTTAGTCACCTGGAGGGTTTGAGGTCAAAATGGAGGTAGCTGAAGTCTCTCAACCTGGCGGGTACTGGTTATCAGAGCGGTCGCGGCCAGCAGTCGGGTGAGGCCCGCGGGGCCCACCGTCAGCTCACGGTCCCGAGGAGGGACAGGCACGAGGCCTGGGACCATCCCAGGGACAGGCATTGCTGGACTGCTGTCCGCACCGGCGGTAAGGAGGGGCTCGCTGCCTCCCCACCAAAGCCGAGCACCGACCGCCCGACGGTGGGGAGCTGTGTGCAGACGCGCCAGGTCTGATTGCTGGGAGACCATTTGGAACCGTGTCAGGATGTGTCTCGGGCTGGAGCAGCTCACCGCACAGGGTGTATGAGTGTGTGCGCGCGGCCGTGCGTGTGGCAGCAGGTACTGCGGGGAGGTGGGCGGCCCGGACGGGCTGAGTTCCCGCCGCCGGGCAGCGCCCCCTCCCGACACTACCCCTCCAGGACACCCCCCTCAACCCTCGCAACCGGGAGAGGAAGCCACTTCCTGCTCCCGAGCCCCCTCGCCTCCTCGCCTGCCCGGGGCGTGGACAGAGGTCTCGGGCCGCGTCGGCCTCGCGGGTTGGGCGGCGGGGCGTCCGGGGTGTGGCCGTCGCGGGTCCCTCCTCCGGATCGGCTCCCGGCCCCGCCGCTCGCTCCACGTCTTGTCTCCCGCCCCGCCGCACAGCCTGCTTCCCGGTAAGGCGCTGGGGGCGCTTTTCCTCGCCGCCCCCCGGGCACCCCTCCCCCGCCTCCAGTGGACGCGCTCCCCGCCCCCCCGGGCCCTGCACCGGGTCGCCTTAAGCGGGGCGGCGGCCGGCGGGCTCGTGTCCCCGAGGAGCGGACGGAGGGGCCGGAGAGCCCGCGGGGTTGGGGGCGGAGTGGGGAGGCGCGGGCCGGAGGAGGGCGGCCGGGGTCCTGTATCCCCGAGGCCGCGGGGCCCTGAGCCGACCTGTCGCCCGCAGGCCATGGCCCACCAGGAGCGCACGTTCATCGCCATCAAGCCGGACGGCGTGCAGCGCGGCCTGGTGGGCGAGATCATCAAGCGCTTCGAGCAGAAGGGGTTCCGCCTCGTGGCCATGAAGTTCCTGCAGGTAACGCGGCCCCCCCACCATACCCGCTCCTGCGCCGGCGCGCCCACGGCCGCCTCCCGCGCCCCGAGGACCTCCCCCTCCCCCTCACGGCCCTCGCGGCGATCGCGGCCCTGGGGCCAGCGGGCACAGGCGCCCTCGCAAGGTTAAGCGGAGGTGACATGACGGCCCGGGGAGCAGGGCCCACGGGGAGCGGAGGAAACTGTCCCCCGGCCGGCCACGCGGGCCACACGTGCCCATGGTGCGGGTAGACGGAGCTCCCTCCGGTTTAGGGCAGGGCCCGCTATTTCCACACTTCACATGTGGGCCACAGATCTGGACCTTTAGGGAGAGGTATTGAAATCTTAACCAAGCCCATCTGGGATGAGAACATTCTCGGTTAGCATGTGAAATGTTGAAAAGGGAGCTAGAAATGGGTCAGAAGAGTTGACATGATCTCTCTCTGACCTATCTTCCTCAAAGGCAGCCAACGCTTAACAGTCCACATCCCGATACTCAAACCACCTGCTTTTTAGGATGATACCCCCGAGCAGCATTGACGTTTTGAGGGTGTCTTCATGATCAGACCAGTGATTTGGCTACAGGAGTGTCAGTGTCGGGGTTTGGGTGGGATTTTGATATACACCTTATGAATGTGAGCTAACATATGGTACAGGACTTGGCGAACCTGTCTTGGGGATGGGGGCTTCTGAGGATGGGATAGTCCTGTTTCAGCCTTTCCAGCGTACTTCCTAACGGCGACCTCCTGTTGCATGCCAGGCCTCTCAGGAGCTCCTGAAGCAGCACTACATTGACCTGAAGGATCGTCCCTTCTTCCCAGGGCTGGTGAAGTACATGAACTCCGGGCCGGTGGTGGCCATGGCAAGTGCTTGTGGGGGCCTGGACTGGGGGGCCAGGAATAAGGGCTGGTACAGAACCAGTCATCTTCCCCAGCCACTCCAAATTCCTTGTTTTACAAATGGAGCCTGCTGGAGTTACTCAGTGAACAGAACAACTAGGAGCTTGGGAAGAAAAAGCAAGGAGAAGCAGAATCAGGCCTTAGAAAAAGTTCTCTATGACTCCATGGTAGAAATGGAGCGGTCTCTTTCCTCCTCTGGCATTCATGTCCAGCTGGGAATGAAGAGGAGTAGAACGTTCAGGAGGGAGGCACTGAAGTCGGGCCCCAATTCTCAGAGGACGGCTCTTTGTTCTTCCTGTTCTCCCTGGACTGCACCTAGGCTTCCGTGGGAATCCTCACCATGGCCTGTACTAATGTCCCCTGACCCTTCCAGACCGATCACTGGCCTCTACTCCTTCATTACTGTTTGTTCTCCTGCTGGTGGCTGCCTGAGGTTCTTTCGTCCTGTTCATCTTCCTCTCGGGTGGGAAGTCCCCAAGTTGGGTAGCGGAGTTCTCTGTATGGGAGTAGTATACTGGGCATGGAACCCGGAGCATCACTATAGGCCTCTGCTGTCTAGTGCTAGGGCAAGCTGCTTAAGGGGCCATGGATGGGCCGGTCGGAAGCTAGCCCTGAGGCAGGGGTGAAGGTTTGCACCGAGGGTTCCCAAGTGACAGATCTGATGCAGTTCCTCTTCCCGACTGTTCCCAGGTCTGGGAGGGACTGAATGTGGTGAAGACGGGGCGGATGATGCTTGGGGAGACCAACCCAGCGGATTCTAAGCCAGGCACCATTCGTGGGGACTTCTGCATTCAAGTTGGCAGGTAAACCCTATGGGCGCGGATGACTTTTTCTCAAAGGCACTTCAGTGGGGGTATGAAGCATGGTTGGCGTATCCCAGATTTAGGAACATTGGAACTTCTAAAATTAGGTGGTGGCGATCACTGGATGGAAGTTTCTTCCATAGTTACTTCCCTAGGCTACCTAAAATTTTACCTAAGGCCTCGCACAAGGGATCTGGGTGTGGTAGGTCCCGTGGGACACAGCAGAAGGCGAGGAGTGGGGGAGGGCCTTGGCCCTGCCCCTAGTGGTGCAATGACTGTGGGTGGGCTGCTTCACTTTTTGGTTTCCTCACTGTATAAAATCTGTACAAACACGGGGCGCCTGGGTGGCTCAGGGTTAAGCCTCTGCCTTCGGCTCAGGTTGTGATCTTAGGGTCTTGGGATCGAGCCCTGCATTGGGCTCTCTGCTCAGCGGGGAGCCTGCTTCCCCCTCTTTCTCTCTGTCTGCCTCTCTGCCTACTTGTGATTTCTGTCTGTCAAATAAATAAAATCTTAAAAAAAATTTTGTACAAACACTTGGTACAGAGTTTTAAGATCCAAATGGAATAAAGGGATTTCAGGGAGCGTGAATGTTTGGGCTGGGCTTTGCAAATGAGTGTTGCAAGAAAACGCAGCAGAAATAGCCCTTGATCCTGCCTAGTTTGGTTATTGGTCTGGTTATCCCTGTTTCAAAATTCAAAAAGTAATGTTTTGTGACAGAGCAGCCTTGGGGTACAACCCATTTTGGAAATTTGGGAGTATAATAAAGTTGAGCCAGGGGATATTTTTGATCGAATACATATATAATTTTATCTATTTCCTTATTTTAAGAGATAGCATGTGTGCAGGGGTTTGGGGAGTGGGTGGGGGAGGGGCAGAGGGAGAGAGAGAATCCCAAGCTGACTCTGCACTGACTGCCCAACTCCCCTCACGGGGCTCGATCTCACGACCCAAGCCGAAATCAAGAGTCAGATGCTCAACTGACTGAGCCACCCAGCCCTCCCCAACCTAATCTTATAGTTGCTTTTAAGAGGAAATACTTTGGGGGTAGTTCAAGTGGCAGTTTGGCCAAAAAGGTCTGTAGTGACCATCCTTTGCCTTAGCCATAAACAGACTTTGGCACTTTAAAATGTGGTAACCTGGGGTGCCTCGGTGGCTCAGTCAGTGAAACGTCTTGACTCTTGACCTCAGCTTGAGTCTTGATCCCAGGGTTGTGAGTTCAAGCCCATGTTGGGCTCCATGCTGGGTGTGGAGCCTACTGTAAAAAAAAAAAAAATGTGGTAACTAGTAATTATTGTTTTTCTTAGGAACATCATTCATGGCAGTGATTCAGTGAAAAGTGCAGAGGAAGAAATCAGCCTCTGGTTCAAGCCTGAAGAGCTGGTGGACTACAAGTCCTGTGCTTTTGACTGGATCTATGAATAAAAGGCGGACAAAGCCTCAGTCCCCTTTGGCCCACTTCATTCCAGTGACTTGGAAGTAACAGAATCAATCTTTCTTTTCTAAAACCCACTTACCAATAAAGCCTTTGGAAACTGGTGCAACTTCCTGTGCTTACTTGATATGACCCTAGAAGAAGTGACTTGATTCCGTGGCTTTCATGGCGTTATCCAGAATGAAATTTTCCTGCTTGCTGTGGAAGAATGATCTGACCCTTCTCAGCAAAGTGCTTGACTCTGAGAGGTAGAGTAGAGAGGCTGAAGAGGACAAGCGTGGCACTGTCTGTCCAAACTGAAAAGGAAATAATGAAAATATCCCGACCACCGTAGAGGATGTAGAAATGCTTATTTTTGTACAGTGAATTTGTTGAAACCCGGGTGAAACACAGAGTAGTCAAGTTGTCCAGATTTACATCTTTGTTGACTGGTCACTGGGCAAGTTATGAGGAAATGGAAGTCTAATGACATCTGTAACATGAGGATCACCGCTGCACTGCAGGTTTAAGAGAATGTATGTAGTGCCTGGCCCCAGGTCAGGTGTGCCTTGCAACCCTGCCCTACTTCTTACTCTTCCCTGGGGTGAGATACTCACATGCCTATTTTTCTGGGCTACATTCAGTGAGTGGCTACAAGATTCTTACTGCCTGCTTTTAAGGTTAGTTCCCCTGGGATGGCACAGTTGTATGGTAACACCAAGTAGTATCCCTTACTATAAATGATTACTATCAGGTTTATCAGACTGGAGTCTGGTTTAAAAATTTGAGTTTTATAGGCTACCTGGCTCAGTTGGTTTTAAGTGTCTGACTCTTGATTTCAACTCAGGGTATGGTCTCAGGGTTGTGAGATCGAGCCCCGGGTTGGGCTCTGGACTGGGCATGGAGCCTGCTTGAGATTCTCCCTCTGCCTCTGCCCTTTTATTTATTTTTTTTTAAGATTTTATTTATTTGACAGAGAGAGATCACAAGTAGGCAGAGAGAGGTGGGGGTCGGGGAAGCAGGCTCCCTGCTGAGCCTGATGTGGGGCTCAATCCAAGTAGGCAGAGAGGCAGGCAGAGAGAGAGGGAAGCAGGCTCCCCGCTGAGCAGAGAGCCTGATTCGGAACTCGATCCCAGGACCCTCAGATCGTGACCTGAGCCAAAGGCAGCAGCTTAACCCACTGAGCCACCCAGGCTCCCTGCCTCTGCCCTTTTAAAAAAAAATGGAGATGATAGAAATATCTGGGTTTATGAATAGCTGTTTTCTGGCTAGGCATCTGGAGAAAGCTTTATATGCTAGTGGCACATAAAAGACTCAAAAGACACAATATTAAGATTTTATTTATTTGACAGAGAGAGATCACAAGTTAGCAGAGAGGCAGGCAGAGAGAGGAGGAAGTAGGCTCCCTGCTGAGGAGGCAGCCCGATGCAGGGCTCGATCCCAGGACCCTGAGATCAGGACCTGAGCCAAAGGCAGAGGCTTTAACCCACTGAGCCACCCAGGTGCCCCAATATTACTTTTTTTATGCATATGGGTTAGACGGCAAGACAATGACAAAAATACATTGACAGTTTGGTGCAAAAACTGTCAGGATTCTAGCTTTAAGTCAGCAGTTCACAAGTTTTAACATTTTCTAAATTATTTTTCTTCACGTGTAATATATTTGTACATGCTACATGCTCTCACCACATTAAGTAGTTTGATTACTACAATTATGGATGGAGCAGGCTCACGGATCCGCATTTAAAAAATTATTTTAGGGTCGCTTGGGTGGCTCAGTGGGTTAAGGCCTCTGACTTCAGCTCAGGTCATGATCCCAGGGTCCTGGGATGGAGCCCCGCATCCGGCTCTCTGCTCAGCAGGGAGCCTGCTTCCTCCTTTCTCTGCCCGCCTCTCTGCCTACTTGTGAACTCTCTCTCTCCTGTCAAATAAATAAAACCTTTAAAAAAAATATTTTAGAGAAAGAGAGGATGAGTGGGGGAGGAGGGGCAGAGGGAGAGAGAGACTCTCAAGCTGACTTCCCGCTAAGCTGGTCTTGGGGCTTGATCCCAGGACCCCCAAGATCATGACCCGAGCCACAACCAAGAGTCGTACACTCAACTGACTGAGCCACCCAGGCGCCCCATCAGATCTGCATTTTTAAAAAAAAAAAAAGATTTTATTTATTTACTTGAGACATAGCACAAGTAGGGGGAGCAACAGGCAGAGGCTGAGGGAGAAGGAGGCTTCCTGCAGAGCAGGGAGCTGGACGTGAGACTCGATCCTGGGACTCTGGGATCATGACCTGTGAGCCCAAGGCAAACGCTTAACTTAACTGCAGGTACCTCTGCATGTTTTTGAAAAAGACTTTATTTGAGAGAGAGAGAGAGAGGGAAGGAGGGAGGAGCAGGGAGGAGGGGCAGAGGGAAAGAGAGAAGCAGATTCCCTGCTAAGCATATGCAGGGTCCGATCGCAGGACCTGAGCTGAAGGCAGACACTTAACTGACTGAGCCACCCAGGCGTCCCTGGATCTGTATTAAGTTAATTATTTAATATTTTATCTATTTGTGAGAGAGAGTACACAAGCAGGCAGAGCAGCAGGCGGAGGAAGCAGCAAGACTCCCTGCTGAGCAAGGAGCCTGATGTGGGATTCGATCCCAGCACCCTGGGATCATGACCTGAGCCAAAAGCAGACGCTTAACCAACTGAGCCACTCAGACATCCCCAGATCTGCATTTTAATGTGTCTCGAAGTCTTGCAGTGACTCACAGGCTGAGGTACTTGGATGGACAGCAGTTATGGGCTTACTCTGTGTCAAGGCTGTTCTAAGGCTACACATACGAATTTATTTATAATCCTCACAACTCCCAGGAGATTGGTCCTGGTGGCCCCATTTTACAGCTGAGGAAACGGAAGTCAAGTTACAGAATTAACAAGGATTGTTTCAGTAAAAGTGGCTGGCTTCGGACCTCATGCTCTTGGTCACTGTCCTTCACTACCCTCACCTTTAGTGAAAATTTTGAGTTTGGAGGGTAACTGAAATCAAACTTGGCGTGGGCAAAGCTGAGAGGAATGGTGTGAACTTTGGAACAATTATTGAGTGAGAAAGTGTGGACTGTGGTGAGATTAAAGTTACTGGCTCTGGAGTAGGTTTGGATTTTGGACCTCATCCTATCACCCAGCTAGGTGTGTGAGAGCAGACACCTCCTTCAGAACCTCTTGTGCGTTCCATGAAACTCTTTTTGGGAACGCATATTAAATGCACTAGTCTCAGTAACAGTCCGCAAGAAGAAATCCTTTACTGTTGTCCCCTGATCTCACAAGGCTGGATACCACCAAAAGGGTAAAGTTAGTTTCGGGGAAACACTTGGTACTCTCAGAGCGTATGTTGGGCATAAAGCATACCAGGAACCTAGTTTTCCCAACGGGCATGTAATGGTTTCAAGAACAGTACGTGTATCTCAAAGCTCATGGGACTGTAAATGAGAGCCAAGCTGGGAATTCCAACGTACTAGGCAGCCATGGAAGCCATTTAAGGGAGAAAGCAGGGCAGAAATCAGGTTCTACCTTTTTCTTGCAGTGTGTTAAATTTTTCTGAAGTGTGATGATGGAATTAACCCCGGAAGACCCAATCCATCTATCTTAACATCCGTAAAATTCTCTACAAACTGCTTTTTTTAAAGTAAAAGCTGGATAATTTACTAATGACTTAGTTGTTGGTAAAGGAGGATGTCTTGCATTTCTTCCTCATGAAAACAGCCAGAGCCAGCTGGGATCATTTATTCACATCTTATGAATTTTGTCCGCAGTGGTTTAAGCCGCTGCCTTCGGCTCGGGTCATGATCTCAGGGTCCTGGGATCGAGTCCCTCGTCAGGCTCTCTGCTCAGCAGGGAGCCTGCTTCCTCCTCTCTCTCTCTGCCTGCCTCTCTGCCTACTTGTGATCTCTGTCAAATAAATAAATAAAATCTTAAAAAAAAAAAAAAATGTTTCCCAGGGGCACCTGGGTGGCTCAGTGGGTTAAGCCTCTGCCTTCAGCTCAGGTCATGGTCTCAGGCTCCTGGGATCGAGCCCTGCATCGGGCTCTCTGCTCGGCAGAGAGCCTGCTTCCCTTCCTCTCTGCCCGCCTCTCTGCCTATTTGTGATCTCTCTGTCCAATAAATAAACAAAATATTCAGGGCGCCTGGGTGGCTCAGTGGGTTAAGCCTCTGCCTTCGGCTCAGGTCATGATCCCAGGGTCCTGGGATCAAGCCCCGCATCGGGCTCTCTGCTCAGTGGTGAGCCTGCTTCCCTTCCTCTCTCTCTGCCTGCCTCTCTGCCTACTTGTGATCTCTATGAAATAAATAAATAAAATCTTTAAAAAAAAATGTTCCCCAACAAGCACACCAACCCCGAGCCCCCATGTTCTAGCTACAGTGATGGACTCTCCCTACCAGTGGTCTGCACCCCCTCTGCCATGCCGTGGCTTGGCCATGTACCTTTGTGCAATCCTGGCTCAAACGCAGCCACGTCCACACAGCCCCCCGCATACTGTTCCTCCCCTGCCAGCCGGGAGTAAACGTGCCTGCTTTCCCCTCACTGGGTCACAATTTCTGTGAGGAAGCAGGCATCTGGCTTGCTTGCAGAAGGCACTCAGTATCTTGAAGAAAAAAAGGAAACCCCTCAAAAACCAAAGTGTATTAAGAATTGCTCCAATACAACTTAACTTTAACATTTTATTTTGTGTAAAAAAGGGCAATTTAGTGAATTATTTTCATCTTGTACACAAAGTTATAATTTTAATGCTTTTCACATCCATGCTGAAAATTTGCAGTTTGGTAAAAATGAAAGGAACATAAGTTTCTCTGAAGGAATTTTTCACGCCATTATATACACTTCATGAGAAAGTCTCAAATACTTCCTCAGTGATCACAAGTTACCAAGAAAATAAAAGATTAAATTTGTACAGATATTGATCTATATATCAAATACATACAGAAATGATGTAAAAACCTTATGCAGTTTACTTTGACCTCTGTCCTCAAAAGATTTGCCCAGGGACAGATGCTTTTCTTTTGTATAAATGACTGTGGCTTTATTTAAAATATGAAAATCAAAGGAAGCAACCCAGTTTCATCACAGTATTTTTAAAATCCCTTCCCAATAGTAAAGGATCATTACCAAATATATAGCACCATAATACAAGTATTGATGGGAGAGGGTATTCACATCACGCAAAATTAATATAATAAAAACAAACAAACACTGAAAACCCGTGTTAGTATCCGTAGAATAAGAAGTTGATAACAGCTTTAGCTTTCCTCATACACAGCAAGGAAAAGGTTAAGGAGTTTAAACTACCAAAAATCCCCAATAATCCTAAGAGGAGAGAAATGAAAACAAACCCAAGGTCAGCAGTACGTTTTGAACCATAAAAGAGAATGGGGCTATTGGGTCATACGACTGGAGTTATGGCTAAGACATCACTCTCCTCTGCACTAACTTGTTTTCTGTTTATCAGCAGCAGGAGTTAGAGCCTGAACAATGAGGAGGGCTTCAGACTGTGCTGATACCACAGGAAGTCCTTGCCAACCTTTAACTGTTGGTCACGGGATCAAGACAAGAAACATCTCACGAACAGGTGGGACATTCAAAGACACTCAGAGCCTGGTTTTGCTGTATGACTGGAAGCTTCTAAGACCTGGCTACAAATGAGCATTGCGCACAGAACTAATTACCAGGCTCCAAATCAAATCCCTCCTGGTTTTACCCAGTTCCCCACAGGGCCCCTAAGCCCCAGGTATGGCCAAGCATGCCCTGCAGCTCCTGTCACGGAACCAGAGCCTGAGAATGAAGACCATGGTTAAGCCCTGCTGTGGAAGTCTTCTTCTAGGCTTTACGTTTATGGGAAGATTCTTAAAAGTTAAAGATTTGGGAAGTGTGAGGATGTCACATTTACAGTAGGTCCCTCTCAGTAAGGTTGTTTAAGATAAATATCCAGTAATTTAACAGCTGAATTCACATATATTTGACACATGAGAATCAACTTGGCGTTGATATGATCTGCATTTATGCCCCTAAAGAGTCAGTATTAAGAAATGTTGACATGCGATTCCATACATTCTTACACTATAAAGTAACAAATTTTACTTCCAGTAGCAACTACAAAACCTTATGTTATTAACCCCTCTTGCATAGAATGAGGTAAACCTGTGCGTATTACCAATGCTATTATTCCCAAAAGTAGAGCAATATTTTAGAAAATAAATTGCTGGTTTTTAATGTTCTATGCATTTTAATATTCAAACAAAAATCTTACCTAAAATGGTCTCCTGGGGCTTTCCATTACCATTTTTTTTAAAGCATTCCATAGGCTGAAGGACTTTAGAGGTTAATCATTTTGATTAATTTCTAATTAGCCCTACCTATATTCCAGAGGAGATGGTCAATGTTACCACTCTGAAGAGGCCAGGCTAAGACCCAGAAGCACTTCTAGAACAGATGCAATTAATTCCTGAGAGTTTAGTTTATGAACCTCACTGGTAAACGCTAGAGCTCTCTCATTCAGTCACAACTCAGAAAGTTAGAAAAATGCAGAGAGCAAACCTTTCACCAATTTACCCTTGTATCCTTTTGTTTTTTAAAGGAAGCCATGTGAATTTTAAAGGAGGGAATGTTTGAAATGGTCCAAATCAGTTATTACTGTTAAAATTAATTTTGAATACAATTAAAAGACAATTCATACTATATATATATATGGAATTTTAAGAAAATTAAATTCTCTTTCAAATTAGTTTTTTGTTTTGTTTTTTTTTTAAACAAATCCGGGATAGTTAAAAGCAGAGCTGGAATGATTTTGAATTCTAAACTGATTTTTGGCTTTAAACAACTTTTGATTGGATTCTACTGGTTATACAGAAGAACATCTGTTTTGGGGTGTGGTTATATTAAGTATTATCTAACAGATGGAGGGAAATGGCAGAGAACTGATCAGAATCCCTCTTGTAGCGTGTCTTTTAGTAAGGAAAAGAAAACGAACGAAGGACAATATTATACTTTCCCCAACCCCTCAATGTGTACACTGAGATCCTGTTCATCTGGTCAACCATTCCAGTTTAACACTTTAGTGTTAGGATAATTTTAATCATTTTTAATTAAAAGAGAACATATAAAAGTATCAGAGTTCTTCCAGTTTCATATAGAACTCCAAATAAATTTTCACAGAATGAAAAACATTTCTGTACAAACATTTAAAATGGGCTACAACAAAATGCCACCAAGCGGATTTAATTCCCCTTCCATGATCTATGTGGTGATGAACCCTCCACGAGAGGGGGGCTCAGTTGCATATTTCTGCAGCAAAGGAAGCTGGAGATGTGACTGGCCTAACTTCTAAAATCCCAAAAATCTCCCAACAGGTACCAAAAAAGGTTCATTTGTAATGACAGTTCATTTGCATTTACAACTATATCCTTCTTAAATCATTTCCTTCAATCCTGCTACCTAAACTTTAATCTTACCAAAAAGTTAGAATTTCAGTTGTTAACAATGCACATAAATCCAAACTTGGAAAATATTACAAAATTCTTTCAAAAGCTTCAAATACAACACAAAAATTGTCCATCTTTATAAATTGAAAAATTTCCCCCCACGACTAAAATAGTTTCCCCACCCACCTGAAAAATCTGGAACTGAAATTTTCTATGTTTAGCAAAATGTCCCAGTAGAATAGCCCCGCTGTACAGCTCGAGGGATTATAAATCAGTCCTGTGTAAAATTCTTCCCCTCCCGCCCTCAGTTTTGGAGCCCTCTCAGGGCTCTTGTTTGATGTAGAAGTTGGCAGAGCCATTGCTTTCCTGATCAGATGCTCCTTGGAGGAAGTTGTAATCCTCTCCGTCCATCAACTCCTCCTTCAGCTGCAATGTAGTCACTGCACGAAAGGGATAAATGTATGCGATGTTATTAAGCCTTTCTAGAATATGCAGATTACTTTCAATCTTCAGGTTCCACCAACTTTACATGTCTTCAATAGCTCTAAAAATTAACCCCCCAAAGTAGGAACACTTAATTCATTTTAATTTTCAAAGTATATCAGCAGTTAAGGAAAGTTCCGTAAAGGAACTGTAAGATACTGCACAATGGACATGTTCAATGAAACGGTCAAGGCCATAGTGAGCACTAATTTGGCGAGAACAATTAGAATTTTTCTTACAGTGAAGTATTCACTTTTATGTCAAGGTCTATACAACAATGACATATTTCTTACATTATTCTGAACTATAATATTTAAAATGAGTAACAACCCAATAAATAGGACTTCAATGCAGTCTTATTATTTCCAAGGAGTACCTTTATTAAAAAGACTCCCTATAGAAAAAAAGATATAAATCTGATAATATTAAAATAGTACTTATAAATAATACAAAGAATTCTATCATCTATAAGATGGGTATTATGTATATATATAACTTACATACTTATAAAAACAAGTGATAACTGGTATTAGATCACCTGTATTAAAACTAAAATCATGGAAAACTTGAGTAATCATTTTAGGCAAAACGAAGCTTGTCTGACATTGGCAATGAGAAAATCACTGGTGCAAAACAGTGAACACTGCCAATGGCATCACTTAACAGTAGTACTGCTGCAGTCCTTATCTGAGGACTTTTCTCCTTTCCTTTCTTTTTCCTTTCCCAAATTTTAAGTAGGTTCCACACCCCACAGGGGGCTTGAACTCTTGACCCTGAGATTAAGAACAGCATGCTTTACCCACTGAGCACAAACCCAACAGTATAGGCAGTCCTCAATTTATAAACAGGTCATATTCCAGGAGGTCTTCTGTGGACAACTACTTTCTAGTTTCTTTCTTTTTTTTCCTCCAGTTTCTAATATTTTCAGTGGGGCTTAGATTTCTTTACAGCCACTGAAGTCATGCTAGTTAGTTAGAATCCTTAGGGACAGGAGGGAGAGCAAAGATGATGAGAAAGAGAAATTTCTTCTTTGGGGGGCCCAGCAGTATAGCCTTGGGCAAAAACTTCAGGCTGTTTAATTCTGAGATTTTCCTATCTACGTCCCCACTTTTAATAAAAATTATCTAACTACCAACCTCTCAGAGATGTGTCCAGGTTTCCTAAAAATGTTACTGTTTAACCAAAATTGAGCTGGTCAAATTCCAAATAATTGAAAGGATGGGTGATCAGTATGCTAACAGTAAGACTGATTGGAATCTAATCCCGTGATGAGCAGGGCTAGTTTCCTTCTCCAATTTCTTCAGCACACAGATGTGTTCCATCAGAGGTCACAAACTGTGTCCTTCCTGCTCCCTGGCCTGTGTCCCATGGTCCTTTTCAATTTGCCTGACTGCTCTGAGACAAGAGATTTCACCTAAGACCTGGGAAAGCAGGGAGACTTGGCACCAGGATGCCAGCCATCTCCAGGGGCTGTGATCAGTGGGAACTTCCTGGCTGCTGTGCTCTGTAGCTGGGCAGCCCGAGCCTCCCTCTGCCACAGTGCCTGCCACAGATGTGGCACAGATGTGGATGCGCTGCGTGTAGCCCCCGCTCGTGCTGGTGTGCTCATGCTCCCTGAGAGCACCCGTCTGCTGCCTGCAGGCACGAGCTCCAAATAAAAAGTGTGGACTTTTTGTTTCTTCCACTGTGGAACTGCTTATATAGAAAAAAGTTCAATTTATCAGAAGAATTGGGACTCAGAGTATTTAGATAAATAGTGAGCCAACTAAGTTTTCAAGAAGCACTAATTAGACAGTATCGCCATGTGGAACCATATTAAAATGGTTACAATTTTACTTTCTTAATTTTAAAGATTTTACTTATTTTTCCAAGAAAGAGTGAGAGCGTGCTCATGCACACACAAGCAATGGGGAGAGGGAGAAGCAGACCCACTGTAGAGCAGGGAGCCCCATGTGGGACTCCATCCCAGGACTCTGGGATCATGACCTGAGCCGAAGGCGGATACTTGACCAACTGAGCCACCCAGGTGCCCTAAAATGGTTACACTTTTAGAGTCAAACAGTACAGTCATAGAAAAATATTTTCCGTCCTGATCTTAGTTATAAAAAATTAGTTCCAAAAATAGTGGTCTCTGTGGTGCCTGGCCGGCTCAGTCCGCAGAGCATGCAACTCTTGATCTCGGGGTTGTGAGTTCAAGTCCCACAGTGGCTGTAGCGGTTACTTTAAAAAGAAATCTTAAGATCTTTGACACCTTACTTAATAATTTAAATAATACTCTTTTGAGAGATGTCAATTCATTTCATTTTACTTTGGTACTTGTTTTGGTAATGGTGTTAAGAAACTTCAAGCCCAAAGACAGAAAAGCGAATACACTCTGCCTATAATAACAACAAAACAAACAGGAATCAAACTGCTGAAAGTCAAAGCAAACAAGACTGTGCAGTTCTTTTGTTAAAAAAATTTAATTTAATTAAAAATGCTTTTATGGAGAATATCAAGTATACACTAGTTATCTTTCAAATCTAACCAACACACATTAATTGTTAAGGACATTTGAACAATGCTGTGAAAATAAACACATGGGAAAGAAAAACCCCAAGTTCATTAAAGGTGCAGTACCCACGATAAAAGGTTGGTTGACACAGTATCTTTTTATAGGATGGTCAGATGGCTACATGAATGAGAAAATAACTCCCAGTGCTTCACGACCAAACACGTTCCATTCAAATGGATGTTACTTTGTTTTTTGTTTTTTTGAAATGTAAGAAAGGTAAACTGAGATTCTAAACAGTTCTGAAACTATTCGCATTTACTATTAACAATGAATTTCTGGATTATGCTTCTACACATGTTAAGATATGGAAACAATGTGCTTAAAATAAAGTAACTTAAGATAAAGGTGAAACCGTTCACTCAGATGTAGAATGCTTTCATGCAAAGTTTCACTGTTTTCATGGAACCTAAAATAAAGCCTGTCTGGTGTCTTAAGGCTAATTATTTATCTTTTCCAGGCCTTATTCTCAATGAATGATGGATGAAATAAAATAGACCCTGTGGCCAGATGCCAACTTCCATGCAAGTGCATCTCCCGAGTGTCGTTTTTTAAAAGGAAGTTGCTTTGTGGGCTCTACTCACTAACATCTCAGGAGATAAGCTAATGGAAATCATATTCATATTTACCTAGCTGGGGAAGTCCAGAAATAATAAATTCTCAGTAGCTAATCAAACTGCAGCTTTCAGGTAGTTAAGACAGGAATGCAGTCCCCACACACTTTCAGCAGAGAAAGATCACACCACGTCCCAAGAGACATGTCCCCAGTTGAGGAGGCACTACAGACACGGGTGGAAGAAGGGCGTCAAGTAGGAGACCCCCTGGTTCCCATCCCACACGTCTACTCTGAGTTCTTGGGTTTTGCCAATCCTCGAAGTTCTATTTTACATGAATCAGTAACCTCTCACAGAACCTGACACACACCTAAGTTAGTCCAATGCTTAAAGAAAACACCTAACACCCAAGAAAAATTCAAACATACTCAGAGCTCACAATATCTATAGTTAACAACTTGGGTTAAAGAAGACTATGTCATAAATAACAAGTACAAAAACAAAGTCAGACAGACAAACAAGAAGAGAAACTGAAATGTTCTTTAGACTTTGAACGTTTTTCCACTGAGGAACAGATAAACTTAAATTTGCAGTCCTAGCCTATTTTTTTTTTTTTTTAATACAAAAAAGGCATAGTAATTTCCCTCTAGATATAAGGATATCAGAGTGATCTTCAGAGAGACAGACTAGGAAGGATGAAGATGACCTAATACACTAGTAGGGAGGCAAAAGCTAAAGAACACAAGGCAACCCCCGCCCCCAGCCTCCTCCCACAAAATAAAACAAAACCAAAAGAAAAAACCAAAATCCATACCCACAAAAGAAAAAGCCAAAACCCCAAGAAACTTCAGACATAAAGACATTATCAAACGGAGGAAGAAGAAGAGAACAGAGCTAGGTATTAAGTCCCATCAGGGTTTCCCACACACAAAACGCATTGTGAAGACCGCCGACTGAATAAAACCACCGAGTTTAAAAGCAACAGCTAGGACACAGTGGAACACATGCCAAGGCCGACAGGACTCAGGCTGCGAAGCTGTCTCTCCCGACTCACTCCTGAAGTTCATCACATGCAAGTGAAGCCTCTTGGCTATTCTATGATAACATGTTTGCTCTCAGCAATTACGAAGGGCTAAACCTTTTGCAGTTTTCCTTACAATCTACTAGCTTGGCCAGATAAATTAAATTCAAATTAAATGTCACTTACTGAATCAGTGTAAATACAGAAACATGAAGTTATGGGAATAAATTTTACTCAAATTCAACACCAAAATTATACAAGTATTTAGGTCCAAGTTCATGTTATTCAACTACAGTGGTGGTCACAGTGTTACCACCAGACCCCAAATTCCACAGGAACACAAAGCACATCCTTCCTAATGAGTGAGAGATGAAAAGCCTCATCTTTGGGTCTGATTAATCAGGCTGATCCCTCATGATGTCCTTCACCCCAGGTCACACCACATGGAATTCTGCAATGGAAAATGTTCAACTATTTTAATGAAACCATGGAACAGGACAAGTCGTCTCACAATTCCAGAAACTGAAATGATGAGCTTTACCTTAATGCGAGGCTCAAGAAGTGGTTTAAAAGAAAATAAAAATCCCTCCCTGATGATTCAACTTCAGTGAAGTGACTCCCAAGGACTAGTGAAGATGAAGTTTTTAGTTGAAAGAAAAAGAAAAATTTAATGAGTCAGCATCTGTCATGCTGGACCATGCTTTGTCTCCCACCGCCCTGCCCAGACTTTCACCCCCTGTAGTACCTGAGGTGCGGAGGGGACTATTACCTGTTTTGAGGCTGGGACTGAACTCTCGGCTAGTGCTGGGAGGTGGGAAGGCCTCTGGGGCTGTCTGTGCTGGAAGGGTTCGATATGGAGGAGGAGTCAACTCTTCGTCACCAGAGAAGCTCCTCCGCACCCCACCTGTCATGGGCAGGCTCGACAAACTGACAGGCTTCTTCCCAACTGGCATCTTCCTCTCTAAATATCAAGTCAAACTAAAGTAAGCTTTTACTTACATGTGTGGTAAGAAAAGTGCATTATAACTAGGAAAGCCTGTGTTGCATAGGATACTCTGATCAGAGAACCGACTATGCAAGGTCTGTATTTCTGAAAACAAGGACTGTGAGGGTGTATACGTGTGGGGGTGTATGTTCAGGGTGAATGATGGGGGACATTGCTCCTGGTCTCTGAGAGCCTGGGAATCCTGGTTCCTGACTCTTACATCAACTTAAAATACAACGAAGTGAGTCACCTGGCTGGTACAGTCCGTGGAGCACACTACGACTCTTGACCTTGGGACTGTGAGTTCCGGCCCCACTGGGGTGTGAGATTACTTAAAAACAAAATCTTAAAAAAATAAGATGAAATAAAATACAACAAGGCAAAACAAACCACCTAGAACATTCAGTGTGGAGAATAGCAGGCTAACTTCCTTCAAGAAAATTTTACCTTGAAGGAGGTTGAAAATCCAATGGAAGAGAGAGAAAGTTTTAAAACTCTACTTGTGGGGTAGTATTTCACTGCCGTATAAGGTGAAAGGATTGGCTTTTGGGGAGAATTAAATGGCTGAATAAATGTATCATCTAGGTGGCAGGATTATTGATATGAAATGTGCTCTCCTACCTTTCGGATTACAATCCAGTCTTTTAGAAAACACAATTCTTACTCTGAAAAGCATTCTAAAATTTAAAGCTTGTTGCCTGCAAGTACTTAAGCAATCTAATTTCTTTCGAAACACCTTTGGTCATAGTTTCATAAGCAAATATAAGCCTTTGAAGATTTATACAATGCTTTCACTAGCAAAAAATATTCTAAACTTTGCAAATACTGAGCCAACATATTGCATTAGTCAGGCTGAAAGCTGAAGGATACTTACATACCTCTGAGACTATAAATTACATTTGTTTTCTTCCAGAGTATATGAACAATCAAAGCGAGAGCAATCAGAAATTATGCTTCATGAAATCAGGACTAAAAGATAAATCTAGGACAGTATTCTTCTGTAAAATGGTCTGGAAACTAAGCTAGTAGTGAGTACACATTCAACTCTCAACTGCCGAACCAAAATCACATGCAGCAAATCATTTAGGCTTTTCCTAACGTATGACACACTAAGAGGTAAAAATCCAAGGAGGAGCTCCAGCTCTCTACTGCTTCTAACAGTCCCCCAAAGATGGTTCAGAAATTAGTGTGCTGGGTTTCCAGCTCTAGAATTACTAAACCTTGAAAAAAATAAGGCTTTTCATATTGGACAGACCACACACACGCAACTGTCTATCTGATTCTCCTGGCAGAACACTATCGTTATTCAAAAGCACTGGTCAATGATTATCCCTTTGTAGCATGAACACAGATCACTGCAAAACAATCTAGAACAATGAAGCCAATCAACTATTTCTGCTAAAACAAAACAAAACAAAATGCAAAACGACCAAACAAAAAGCAACACTACCAAAGAACACACCAATGGATGATTTTGAGTACAAAAAGACTGAGAAGCCAGAATATGAAACCAAAGAGCCTGAATACAATAATATGTAAGCAAAATTAAAAAGAGAAGAGTCTGTGGCTGATCTGCTAATGATACCACATGCAATGGATAAATCACATTTATGGACCCCAAATTCTTTCCTATTTGGGCAAGTCAAGTTTTGCAGGAAAAATGTCTAATGAACTATCTGGTGAGCTCTACAAAAACAATAAAGGGAACAGGGAGTTACAATGAAGACTGCTGCTTCTTCACTCATATGGCACTATAATTCCTTATCCTCAATTCCACTATTCAGTTTTCCTATAAAACTTTGGCAACAAAACCAGACCTTGCTTGGTGATCCTCTTTTTAATCTTTATTTGGCCCATTTAATGTAAACATTTACATTTATTTTGCTTCAGAAAATGTGCCAGAGTCTGGAAGGGGTGTTATGTAGTATCTGCTACCCTGTACTTTTCTAATATCTGAAGAATTCTGAATTCCAAAACACATCTGGTCCCAAGGATTTCTAATAAGGGACTGTGGGCTTACTGGCCTTTTCCTTCCTATGCCCAAAGGACGATTTAAAGGCATAAGATGATGCCATAATATTAAGAGCTATTACAAAACATTACAGTTAAAGAACACGGTATATTTACACATAAATTCATTTCCCCAGCTAATCAAGAAATGTGGTGCCATTAAATGTCCCTATAAACTGGCATATTGATACTATCACTTCTTTAGTTTCATGCTTCTTCCGCATGTCCCTGGCCCATTAATTCAAAATCGTTAAACCCCTTAAGGTGGAAACAAACCCACAAAAGTCACACTGAGGGAGGCATGTGAACGTGAGGGAGGCATGTGTACCCAACGCTCAGAAATTATTTCTAAAAAATGTCACGTAATAATAAATGTTCTTAATTCAACACCTTGGAAAGAAAATTCTGAATCTTGGTCTTGCCCAACAGAAAGCGAAAAGGCAGGCTAACACAGCCTGTGCTATCCAACCTCACAGAAAGCTTAGTGACCATGCGTGCTATGGTTAGTCCACTGACAAAGCCTCCATGTGAATTCTTCCTCCTCGTTTCCAGAGGCATGGGGATTGCTTTGATCTGCCTCCCTGGCAATGTTCTCTACAGTTCTTTCAGGTGAGTATCGAACCTGACAAGCAGCTAGTGGGAAAAGCAACTGGACAAACGGGAGGCCTGTATCTTTGATATAGAAGAAAGAGTGAGAGAAAGGCCTGGAGGTTATCAGTGTTGAGGCGGACGTAATTTCATGCTGGAAGGACATGAGAGCACCACGGTAGGGGCTGGTAGAAGTTTTCTGTCCCCCAGTGGGAAAAAAAATAACAAGTATAAAACAAGTGACTGTAATCAGAAAGTAAGGGTATGTTTGATTCTTCACGCTGCTTCAGTCTCTTGGTGGTTAATGAGACAGATTAAAACTTACATGAACATATGGCGAGTCAGCTGGAAAAATATGTTTTAGTTTTAACCCTTAAATGAAAGTATTTTTATATAAAAATAATCTTATCTCAGAATGAAACAGTCCACGAGGAGTGTCATGAAGAGAAAAACCTGTGACTTCCTATGTGGAGGGAAAAAGATTTTAAAAGAGTAAAAATGAAGGGCTATCAATATAGTCTATGTTATTTTGACTATTAATGCCAATAACCATTCATTGTAAGGTAAAAAATAATACAGAAAGCATATTTAGAAAAAAATTTTTAGGCCTGACTTTGTTAGCCACCAACTTGAATTTCTTATAAAATCTTATTCTAGAAGGAGAGCTTGGATTGGTAAAGATGGGCTTCTTAGGCTCTAAGTCATTGTAAATATCAAGTGCTTCCCTTTTTAAAAGTTTTACAAAAAAGATTAAAAAAAATTTTCAGTAGGTTTACATATTACTTCGAGAACTATTTGTACTCTCTTCTTCACCATACATGTTTTAAAATATTATGGTGATCATTTTTCCTGCCCACTAAAACAGAAGTGTTTCTCATCACTGAGGTTTGCCTTTTATGGCATACTGCACCTTTAAGCAAAATACATAATGCACAGTCACCGGCTCTCACAAGGGATGTTAGTTTCTGTGCGAGAATGCTGTGACCCCAACTGGTTAACAGCTTAGGAAATGTATATAAACACCATGTGGTGACCCACTTTTCTTATGTCCTTTGTATTGCTGGGACTTAGCCTTTTTCTTCTGTTTTGAAGAACCTGATTGGCTTTCTCTTGACGCTGAAAAATAAAAGGGAAAATTGGTACCAGATAAGCACTGCGAGCACACGTCTCTAGATACAACTTAGACGAATTATCTTTACCAAAACTGTTAAGCTTATAAAAGTACATGATGCTTTGAAAATAAGGGTGCATTTTCCTGTAAAACCCATGATACCAGACAGATTCCATTATTTATTCAGTAAGCACTTATTCTGTAAAATACATTTCAATCTATCATTTCAAACTCGTTAACACAAGTCTAGCTGCATTTGGAGGCTGCTCTTACTATGGTGTTTCTGTCTAGAGTCATTATGTAACTGGCTACTGGGTTCACACTGCTGTGGCACCCATGGTCTGAGTCTGTGATAGCATTGTTCAGTCTTAAGATCTTACCTGGCAACCAATCAGACAAAGGTATATTCTTGTCCTGTGAGCTCACAAGATGACTTATGTGAAACAGTCCTCTGGAGAATTGCTGATTTTTACAAAAGGACACCTTTTCTGTATACCAACTTACACTGTGAAGCCGGAGGCTGTAGCTGATATCCAGTTAACTGACACCACCCTACAGGATAGAGGTCAGGGGACTCACAGTCTACCCACTGATCGTACTCTTCTTCCCATCCGTCGAAGTGTATCCTCAAGAGACGATGAATAATTCGAGTTACTGTGGCTACACATATTAACCGTGGCTCCATGAGATCTACTGCTTCTAATTTCATTCCTACACGAAATCCGTGATTTGGAACATCCTGACATAGAAGAAGCAAAACATTACCACTGGTGAAAAGAAGGCAGCACGAGTCCACTATCACCAAGAAAGGGGGGGGGGAAAAAAAGGGCAACGTAACCAAATAACCTAATTTAAACAAACAAAAGAACCGTAAAAAATTCTTCAATTATTAAAACAGATGAAGGTGAATAATCCATTATATGTTAATAAAAAAATTTAAAAATTAAAAAAAAAAAAACACATGAAGGTGAAGTTACGTAAGAAACTAGTTGGAAAATGTATTCATTTCTATTTACTCAGATTAAAAATGAAGCCAACTTTGAAAACGAGCTTCATATCCGAGGTAAAGAAAATATATTGTTTTATTACTGTATATTTGTTTATGTTAATCTCCATTTATAAATTCTAATACAAGCAAAGACATTTTGATCAGCAATGATTTGCATTTGCGAGGCATCAAAAAAACTCCACATAGGGGCGCCTGGGTGGCTCAGTGGTTTAAGCCGCTGCCTTCGGCTCAGGTCATGGTCTCAGGGTCCTGGATCGAGTCCCGCATCGGGCTCTCTGCTTGGCAGGTAGCCTGCTTCTCTCTCTCTCTCTCTCTGCCTGCCTCTCTGCCTACTTATGATCTCTCTCTGTCAAATAAATAAATAAAATCTTTAAAAAGAAAAAAAACAACAACAAAACTCCACATAATTATTATGCCGTTATTTCAACTTACCTTATTAAATAGTTTTACTGGTGCTGCAATGGAGCCAGTTTCCCTGAGGTAGTCAAACCATTTAAAAGGAAGTTTTGTGTAACCTGAAAAACACACCTCATTTAACTAGCAGGTCATTTAAAATTAGCGAAAGATTAAAATGTAGATAAAAAGTTAACTTAGTATACACTGAGAGCTCAGATTTTAGATTATATAATAAACTTTTAACTCTTGCGCTAATATATCCAAATGCAACCTTTTCTCCATGTTATAAGGATTTTCTTTTGTTTCTAGACAGACATAGGTGCGCCTACTCACCTAATTCAAAAGTGTCTCTCTCCTGTCTACCACAAGAGTTCCAGAATTTTGCATTTAAAATCCTAGACTTAGGACAATCTAGCATTTCATACTTCACAGTGATACTTTTCTGTCTTTCCAAGAAAGAAAACTGGTTGGGGAAATACTATTTTTACAGACCTCTGTTTTAGTTTTCCCCCCTTCTTTTCTTAAAAGAAAAACCCAAGCCTCTGATACTGAAATTAGGAAAGACACTGGTTAAGCCTTGAGAGATATTTAAGGGTATGCCTTTTTTTTTTTTTTTTTAAGAGTCACATGATACTCTAAAGATGGAAACTTGCTTTCCCTCAAAGGCTTTAGCCTGTATCTACTTTTAACAAAAGTTTATGTGTGCAATTACCTACCTCACCATCTCAACAGGGCTTGGAGAATACCAATCCATATTATAAAATGTATAGATGTTCAGGAAAAGTTCTGTACTAATATAATTTATTAAAGCTAGCTAGAATACAGCGTTTTATATTTTCAGAGCACCCCACACCTCTTGTGTATATGCACGTTTATCTACACATATGCACGTATCGTAGGTTCACACAGCACCAAATCCAGGGCTGGGTTAAATGATGTAAATAGATACCATGTAAAAAGAAGGCAAGGATGAAGACCCAGTGTACATATTAGGATGAAGTACCTCTAGGTGGAGTAAGTTCAATCATGTTAATTTCACAGAAACCAACAGGGAAAATAGAAGGGGAGGTTGCATGATAACAGAACCAGTCAGATCCATCTGCTGCTTCTGAGCCATCGATCCCAATCATCAGGAATCCATCAGCCAGCACCTTTTAAATTGAGAGAATTCCAGGTATGTGAAATTAGATACCACTATTATAAAAGCAACCCTTTAAATTGACATTCTAAAAGAAAGGAAAATCTATTACATAATGGTCTCTTCAAAGTGAAAAACGCTTCTTCACTGAGTTATGTTACTAACTGAAAGGATAATGAAAAACCTCTGTAGACTGCAGTGTGTACCAAAACAAAAGCAGGGTTACACAGAAGTGACTTCAGGGGTCTAGGACAAATCGGCCTTTGCCAGTGGCTCAAGTGCTGGCTGCTATGGCCCCATGAAACAGGGCTGAGTGCTCGTCTCCAATTTAATTGTTCTGTCTCACGAGCTTTGAAGTCCCATTCATCATAACTTTACTTCTTTCTTCTGATTTAGCACAGAGGAGTTTTTCCAAACCTTTTCCAGCTTCGTCAAGCCTCTGCTTTAACTCTTATGCTACACACACCCATGCTCCTTTCTAAAGAAACTAAGGTCACCCTTATTCCTTTCTTTGCACCCCTGTTTTAAGGGGTTCCCATATTCCTTTCTTTGCACCCCTGTTTTAAGACGTGGTATCCTACACCCAAGACAAACTTTTCCATCTTGTCCTATTACCGCTGGTACTTTGCTCCAAAAACACTACTTCTTATCTTCTAATGTCTCCCAATTTCCATTACACTTAAGCTGTTAAAGATACTTTGCTTTGAAACACGGAAAAGGTACAAGAATAGTAAGATGAACTCCTGGACACTTCACCCAGAGACCTACTTGCAGGTATATACTATGTAAGTCTTGGCAGTCTGATTTGTCCTGATCCTACTAAAATGCTAAAATCACCAGTGACCAAGTCTGACCAGAGGGTGACCAAGTGCCTTTCCTCCAACTCGCATCCTCTTCAGACCTCAGTGCCCCTGAAGTATCCCACACCTGCTGACTCCTCTCAACTTTCTGAAACGTTTTCTCCCAGACTCTCATTACACTACAGTTTACTACCTGTTCCTGTTGGTGGTGTCTTTTCACCTCCAACCCTTACATTTCTGATCTTGGCCCTTTTCTGTTTTGGCGACATCACCTACACACATTGTTTCAGTAATCAACCTCCATGCCCACAACTCCTCTCCACGTCTGCTCGAAGTTTGTGTTGCTTGCAGGGTCTTAGTCCTGCCTTTTCCCTGTGTGCTAAACACACCCTCTGAGAGTCCATGCAGGGTGCCAAAGCCAGCTTTAAGGGTGAGCAAGCACCAGGTCCCACGACTCCTCCTAAAGTTAGTCCTTCTATCTGTGCCATGAACTCTCTTTCCACTACATGGTATGAGAACTCCTTTCAGCCTTCCTCTTTGGACAGTTCCCGTCTTACACAGCTTAACATTTCATTGGTTACGACCTCTGTTTACATCAGGAAGTTCTTCCAATATAGCTGTTCACCAGAGAAAGCTCAGAGGGTCTGACCACATATTCAAAGCCTGCATGACTGGGCGCCTGGGTGGCTCAGTCGGTTAAGTGTCTGCCTTCAGCTCAGGTCGTGATCCCAACGTCCTGGGATTGAGCCCTGCATCCGGGCTGAGCCCTGCATTGAGCTCCCTGTTCAGTGCGGAACCTTCTTCTCTGTCTCCCATGGCCATGGCACCCTTGCCCCCCGGCTGGCTCACGTCTATCCCTCTCTCAAATAAATAAATAAAATCTTAAAAACAAAACAAAAAACAAAGCCTGCCTCACCTGGTTCCACGTTATCTTTTAGTTTCTATCCCAAAGTGCCCCTTTTCCTAGTTGTTTCTACTATGTTGGATGTGTACCCAGGGAACTTCCTCTTAACAGCCTTGCCTACACCTTTGGAAAGGGCTATCCTCACTCACATAGGATTCCTTTCCCCTTTTCTCACTACAGCTGACCAGAGTAAGGACTAGTATCTAACCTTAGAGGACCGAGCCAGAGGCTGGGCTCAGCTAGACTCTCTGGGGATTAGGATTAAACTGCTGTGGAGTCACGGGCTGGAGCTGGAGCTGGAGCTGGAAGCCCGTCACAGAGAATGGAGCCAGCAGCTGCACACAGAGACTGAGTGAGCAGAAGCCACCCACAAAAGTGAAAGAGCAGAGAAGAGGTGGGACAGAGGCCCAGAGAGGTGGAGAGAATTGCACCGGGTTTCCGGCTTTCTGGTTCTCATCCTGCATCCTTGCATGTCTATGAGACTGCCCTGGCCTCAGGGTAACTTTCCTAAAGCTAACTTGAGTAGGTTTCTGTTCCTTATGAAAGAGAAGCTTTGGCCAGAATATTCAGCACAACCTCTATTTTGGGGGGAAAGGGCAGGCAGAGCAGCGCGTTCACAGGGGAGGGACTGAGGGAGAGGGAGAAAGAATCTTAAGCAGGCTCTGCCTGTGGAGCCCGACACGAGCCTTGATCTCACGATCCTGAGGATCACGACCTGAGCCAGAATTAAGAGTCGGACGCTCAACCTACTGAGCCACCCAGGCATGCCTTAGTGCAACTTGTTTGATGTGTACCGTGTAAATGACTTGTCTCTTCCAAACCCGGCCTGTGCTTTTCTATCTTGATTCTTTTGGGCACATCCTCTTTCCACAAGTTTCCTCCCTGCATCTCTGCAGGGCTGTTTTTCCCAACCCTCAAGGTGACGTTTTCAAATACCTTCTCTTCTATAGAGCTTTCCCTGATTCCTGAGACTAAGTGATCTCTCCTTTATTTGAATTCCATCAGTACTGTGTACCTTTCTTAAGTCATAGTTGATCCTCAAACTTCTTTTCATGTATCTTACCTTATTTTACAAGACTGTAAGCTTTTTAGAGTCCAGACCAAACCTAGCATGGTCAAGTATTAACTAAGCAATTCCTGAGTGAAGTCTGATGCTATACTCATTGGACACTTCATTCTCATTTCACGCAACAGAGCATGGTATAATGAATGGCACTGGTTCCCAAACCTGACTATCAGAATCACCTAGCGAACTCTATCTTTTTTCAACAAATACATTATTGTGTGTAATACTTCTTGTGATTCTGAGTAGTCTGGAGTAGGTCATCGAAATCTATTTTTTATTTATGTATTTATTTATTTTTAAAGGTAATCTTTTTTTTTTTTTTTTAAAGATTTTATTTGAGAGCGAGCATGAGAGTGCATGCGTGTGGGGGTGGAGCAGAGGCAGAGAACCTCAAGCAGGTTCTGTGCTGAGCATGGAGCCTGACGTGACCCAGAGATCATGATCTCTGAATCTCATGACCTTAAGATCATGGTCTGAACTGAAACCAAGAGTTGGATGCTTAACCAACTGAGCCACCCAGGTGCCCCAGAAATCTGTTCTAAATCATACTGGGTGATTCTGATCACTAGTCAGGTAAAGAGAAGAACAAAAGCTTGGAGCAGGTCTCATCTAGCTGTGTGATCTTGAGCCTGGGACACGGCAGCAATCATTACTGTTTTTAGTTCTTTTGGCTCAAGGCTTTAAACTGGGTTGAAATGCAAATAACAATTCAAGCTATATTCTTATATAAGCAGATTCTGATTGGTGGTTCTTAACCATGGCTGTAATGGACAATTACCTGGGGACTTAAAAAAAAAAAAAGTCAATACTAGGGCCCCCCAGCAGACTGATGAAATCACAACAGGGATGGGGTGGGCACTTAAGAGGTCTGGTCACTTTTATTTTTTTTTTAAGTTTCCCAGGGTATTCATATTCTTATGCCTACTTGAATTGAGAACCAGTCTTCTTCTTCTTTTTTTTTTTTTTAAGTTTATTTACTTATTTGGCAGAGAGAGAGAGACAGCGAGAGCAAGAACACAAGCAGAGGAAGTGGGAGAGGGAGAAGCAGGCTTCCCACCCAGGAGGGAGCCCAACGTGGGGCTAGATCCCAGGACCCTAGGATCGTGACCCGAGCTGAAGGCGGACACCTAATGACACAACCACCCAGGCACCCCAAGAACAACTCTTCTAGAAACTTTCATAAACGGAGCTTCAGGAGAGAGGAAAAAAGGAAAAAATAAAGTATTATCAAAAGAAAAAAGGCACAAAAGGAAAAAAAAACAGGAAACTGAAGATAAACTTGGCCTTGTTACAATTCTGTATTGGATTAGCTTTGACCAGGAAGTAACTTCAATATTCTCTAACTCAGGATATACAGTTCCATAAATAAAGGCAGCAGACTCAAGATGAAAATCTTGACAAGCTATAAAAAACACTGATAAGAAAACTGAAATTTATTTTACTAGTATCCCTCCCCCCAGTGAAGATCAAGATACATGCCTTTTATGTCAGAATGAGTATTTTTTTTAAAAGATTTTATTTATTTGACAGAGATCACAAGTAGGCAGAGAGGCAGGCAGAGAGAGAGGGAGGAAAGCAGGCTCCCCACTGAGCAGAGAGTCTGATGCGGGGCTCGATCCCAAGACCCTGAGGCAGAGGCTTTAACCCACTGAACCACCCAGGCACCCGAATCGAACGAATATGTTAAGGGCCTCCTTCTCCTATTACCTTAAACCCAATTCTTAGAGTTGCATTTCTGAATTTGGAAACCTACAGTCTTACCTTTCTAATAGTCGCGACACATATTGTGGAAAGATTTAATGGGTCTATAGCTTCCAATTTCATTCCTTCCTTGAACCATTCCCCACTCTGGTCTACTTCTTTTACCTAAAGAATTACATGAAAGCACAGCCACTGTTATAAATGTTATCATTCTAACAACTAAAATATTACCAATCTGAAAACACTTATCAGATGAAAATACCAAATGCCTTCTCCTACCTGCCTAATATTATAACTCAAACTTCCGTTAGAGAATAGAGAGAACTCAGGCAAATAGACAGAATTTAAGAAAAATTATAATCAATAGTTATGACACCTATGGATCACAAGGTCTTAATTCCTTTTACGTGAACAAATGTAATTGTGATTTCCATAATGTTAGGAAAAAACCCACAACCCTCTTTCAAACCTAATTTACAAATGAGGGTTCTTATAAAAACTTCTTACCTTAGCAAATAAATGTGGTGGTGTATCAAAATGTCCATCCTGTTTCTTTGTAATATCTACAAGGAAAAGTTACATACTAATCTGTCAGCATTTGTGAGAAGACCAAAAACCACGTTTCTTTGAAGGTTTCAAACTCACAAGGTATGTATACTCTAAAACATGGCAGAAATACATGCCTTCTACATTTATGGTGAAAAATATCTTCTAATAGTCTTTCTCTCTTCAGAGTACGTGTGCTATTAAATCCATTCAGCCAGTCAGAATGCTGGTAATTCCCCAGTTAGGGAATCACAACTTTAGAGGTATGCTTTAATGTGTTTAGTATTAAGTCTAACCACATTTAATCTTGTTCTTTTGATCAGAACTGAATGCAAAGGGAAAGGCTACCTTTACATCTTTCAAATGGGCTGGCTAGGAAAAGTGTTAAGACAACAAGTGTAAAAAAAAAAAAAAAAAAAAAAAAAGACAACAAGTGTAGTTGTGACCGAAAGTGCATTATATTTGAACTGAGAACAAGTGAAAGGAATATAAAGGAGTCAGGACACTCCTATTCTGGTGTGAACCTTCCCTAATTAAGGCAGAATGAGCAGCCCAGACAACTAGAATGCTATTTCTGATCTCTGCTATTCTGTAGAGAAAAAATAACCAGGTAGTACAATTCAGCCTCAATGATGTTTTCAACAGGTGGTCCTGTGACAGGTGCTTACCAGATCTTTTGAATCGATGGCCTATGCTTCGAGACCAACCGATATGATGGATTAACGGGCTGTGCATATGGCACCAGAAGTCATCTGTTCTATCTTCACTCTCTTCATACACTAGTCTTAATCTTCCTCCAATTACACTTTCCACCACTGCCACTCGCGTGCGACACAAATGCCTCTTGTCAACCACTTCTACTCTCATGCAAGGTTTGAAAGGATACTGCATACTCTCTGAAACCTTAAACAAAAGCAAACAAAGACTGTTCGGAATTCATGACAAAGGTCTACGGATAATTTCAATATTGTACCACTAAAAATACTGAGTGCACTCGACATTTAGCTAGATCATCTGGCTCACTAAATTAAAATAATTCCTTAGAAAAACTTCCAGGCTATTCCTTTTTTAGAGCTCTCAATTGACACTTCAGTCCTTTCTAAGATCCTGTCTTTACCTTCTGTGAGAAATCGGGAGGAAGTGTTTTGGCACCAGTAAGTCGTTTCACTAGAAAAGCTTTCCAGTTTGTATACTTATGCTGAATAGCTAAAACAAAAGAAATAACCAGTTACACTTTAGCAAAGAGCAGAATTGCTTCATAAACTACTTTTTAAACCACAACAATTTCCCCTCTAATTCAGAGTATTAAGGTTCTGTAGAAGAGTTACAAAAAAAACCCAAAAAACAAACTGAAAAATCACAAGCATATCTTGCGAGCATATAAGATATGTGAAACCAAAAAGTATTATTGTAATTTTGATATCTCTTGAATATTACTACGTGTGACACTGCACTGAAGTACATATATTCAATTACAGTAGGGGTCAAGAGGCCACTTACTTCTGGGAGGGACAAGAGGCTTTCCACTGGCTGCACACCAGCCAACTGGATGGATGTCAGAGCCACAGACATTGCACCAGAAGTCCAGCCCAGGGTCATTTTCAAATCCTTCATATCTTAAAAGGGCATTGTAACCTGAAACCAACAAACCAATCATCACATAGTAAGAAAATGCAATGAAACAGAACACGACCCAGCTGCTGGCAGTGGGTGTCAGATGTTAGCTGTACCCGCAACAGAACCTTGTGCAGGGCCTGTGAGCAGACAGATGGCTGCCCGTCCCCAAACTCTGAAACTCCGCAGAGCTGGGGGCAGAGTGAGAACAGGCACTGCTAACCAGTCCCCAGGTGAAGGTGCTGCTACTGGTGTACTGATCAAACTCTGAGGACTGTTTGTGTAATGCCATTAGTTTGACTGTTTTCAGAGCACGGCTTCCTCCCTTTTAATGTATTTTAATTTTACCCAGAGTTTCTTAAATTCTAGACAATAAATTCTTAGTGGAAATGGGGGTGGTAAAATCCTACTAGAATGCGTAGTTTTGAAAATAAAAGAAAGAAGGTTATGGTAAGTCACAGAAATCCACTTAAAGTGACACCTCAAAGAAACTGCTTTGTTGGGGTACCTGGGTGGCTTAGTCTGTTGGGCAGCTGCCTTTGGCTCGAGTTGTGATCCCAGGGTCCTGGGATTGAGTCCTGCATCGGGCTCCCTCCTCAGCGGAGAAGCCTCCTTCTCCCTGCCTACTTGTGCTATCTTTCTGTCTCGCTCTCTCTCACACACACACATACATCTTTAATTGAAAAAAAAAAAAAAAAAGAAACTGCTTTGCTTAGATGAATAAATATTTTGGATAATTTGGATGTGGCTACCTCAAGCGCCTAATTTTTTTCTGTCCTATTTATTTGGAAATAAAATGTGAAAATGCTAGGTAAAAAAAGTTAAAAAAAAAAAACAAATAAATGTATATGAAAGGACTTAAAGACTGTATATACTAAGCAAGTGGGAAGCCTTACTTCTTAGAAAGAACAAAAAGTGTATGATATATCCTGTTTATAATAAACCTTCTGTTGGTAACAGATTTCAATTTTATTTAAGGCCTTCAGGGGAATAAAAAAGGCCCAACCAATTTATATTCCGGGCAGGGAGCTAAGTTCAGCCAGCATTTTCATGTGTTAAAAGCTATGATGAAAATTTATAGCATTAAAACCTTAAGTTGGGGCGCCTGGGTGGCTCAGTGGTTTAAGCCGCTGCCTTCGGCTCAGGTCATGATCTCAGGGGCCTGGGATCGAGTCCCGCATCGGGCTCTCTGCTCCACAGGGAGCCTGCTTCCCTCTCACTCTCTCTCTGCCTGCCTCTCTGCCTACTTGTGATCTCTCTCTGTCAAATACATAAATAAAAAAAAAATCTTAAAAAAAAAATAAAACCTTAAGTTTTAGAATTCAGTAATTCACAGACTAATTTATGGGTTTGCCAAATGTTGTTGAGTTCTAGTTCATGATTAACATCAGGCTCAATTCTAAAATGTCATTAAAGTGGCTTAAAATAAGATACATGATATAATTAGATAAAATGAAATGTAAAACTGGAGATGGAAGGTGGAAATAATTCTTGGATATTAAACACACTGATCTTCAGAGCTATTTTAATATAACTGCCTTAAACACCTAGGACAGAAAGACTATGTTGTTTTAAATTACAGTGCAGAGAACAACACAAGCATTTAGAGAATACTTGTATAGCTGGGGGAACGTTTCAAGGAAAAGCTGGGAACCGAACTGGGTAAAATGTCTGTGCAAAGGCACAGAGGTGCTAACAGGCTCTGTGAGGGAGGAGGGAGAACTCGCCTTATCAGAACAGAGATAGCACTTCTGCTGGGAAGCAACCAAACTTTGGCCAGGGGTCTATGGAGAAACTCATCAATAACTATAAATGCCGACCACCTCGATCCTTTAAGGACAAAGAAGTGATTAAAGACACTTGAGCAGAAAAAAAAAAAAAAAGACACCTGAGCAAAAAAATACAAGATCATCTTTAGTAAATCAAGTCTGTCTGCAGTATGTAGCGAGCAGGATGTTTGGGGAAGAATGGCTGTAAAGAGGACTAGAAAGAGGAGGATGCATCAGACCTCTGACTAACTGAAGAACAACGTAGCTGAGTGGTTCTAGGCCCCATCCCTGCATCCCGATGAAGGACTACAGTGCTCTACCGCACCACTCACCAAGCGCCTTGTCATAAATGCAGGGAGCATTTGGCAGATGGCAGCTCATGGAATAAATGAGGTGTTATACTTCTGCATATCACCTGCCCAGTGTCTAACACAGGACATACCTAACGCATTTATGTGACGAGCAATAAGGTAGCAAGGACTAGAGGACATGGAAAGCAGTGGGAGTGAAGAAAAAGAACCCAACATACAGGAAATTATCAACACTAGTTTACTTTTGGTATTACGGACCTCATCACTCTTCTTAGCACCTCAACTTTTTGTTACTTTTCCTAGTATTTCCCTACACCAGGGTGTGGCACACTATATAGTGGCCCAGTCTGGCCTACTGCCTCATGTTTCTCACAGTCTGCGTTTCAGAATGGTCTTACATTTTCAAATGGCTGAAAAAAAAAATCAAACACAGAATAACATTTCATGACACATGACAGTTATATATAAAATTCAAACTTCAGTGCTCATAAATAAAGTGTCACTAGCACACAGCCATGCCTATTCATTTATGTCTTGCCACGGCTGCTTTCACGATATGATGGTGAAGCTGAGGAACCATGACAGAGCTTGTACTGCCAAAGCTAAAAGTATTTACTGTTCAGTTTTTTATAAAAAAAAAAAAAAAATTTGCTACCCTCTACCCTATTACCGCATTTCTTTTTTTTTTTTTTTTAAAGATTTTATTTATTTATTTGACAGAGAGAGAGATCACAAGTAGGCAGAGAGGCAGGCAGAGAGAGAGGAGGAAGCAGGCTCCCTGCGGAGCAGAGAGCCCGATGCGGGGCTCGATCCCAGGACCCTGAGATCATGACCTGAGCCGAAGGCAGCGGCTTAATCCACTGAGCCACCCAGGTGCCCCTATTACCGCATTTCTTATTTACTTGGCAATATTTGTGAAATTTACAAATATGCTTTCTTACAAGTTAATAAAAACATAACTGGCATTTTCTGGTAAATTATTACGTGTGCTTTCACCTGCTAATTTTACAATTCCAGCAATCCAGAAGACTTTGGTAGGTAGGCTGCAGTCTGTATTGGGAACTTCTACTCTCACATTTTCTGAGATATCACCCCAGCAGGTCCCCATAGGTGCCTGTCATATAAAAATTATTAAGTTATCATCTTATTAACATAAAGCCCAAAACACATTATGTAAAATAAGCATTCCCATCAGTAACAGAAATATTAAATTAAAAATGCCATTTAATTCATTCATTTTTCTCTAAAAATAGAGTTGTTATTTCCCTTTTCACAGAATTCTATTTGGAAAAAGCCAGTGTCAGGGGCAAGCTTAAGATGAACAGAATTTCACATATATTAGAATAGATCCATGCCCACTTCGAAATTCCATACTGTCCTAAAATAAGACCCGAGCAGCAATTTTTGTAAAAGCTATCACAAACTCAATAGATTTCACAGAACAAAGCAGAGAAACTTATTACTTTTAAAATATATGCTTAATGAATGCACTTTACCTTAACCTCTAATTTTAAAGGGTCTGTCCAAAGAGCAGAAAGAAAAATATTTCCAATCAGCAGAAAGAAAAATGTTTCCAGTAACAGGAGAAACAATACTTAGTTATCCGTATTTTCAAATTAAGATAAATTCATAAAACAGAAAAACAGTCTGTTAAAGCGGACATGTGTCAAAAGCACGAGCTAAAGTTATTAAAAAGGCGGAGTTGAAGAGTTTCTGGAGATGCATACCATGGGGCAAACTGTTACATAATTTATTACTTATAAACAAAGAGGAAACATTCAATGTTAGAACTGGTAATCACTAGCCTCCACACTACGTGGTTAGGATGCGGACTCAGAAAACTGATTAAATGAGTATCATGAAGAGATTTTCCCAAGTCTAACATGCCCAAATTATAATTTCCATTACATTTTGATCCTTAAAACTTGAGACCATCTATAATTATTTGAAGTTTCGGCAACAGTTAATTAAATCAAGTAAGTGAATTTAGGAATGCTGATAATACTAAACAGTCTCTGTGGCTCTGACAATCAGCTCCTCGTTAAAAATAATTTAGAACCTTGAACATAGAGAAAAGGATATCAAAGACCTGATAATATGAACAAATCAGGAAAAGACAAAACAACTTCAGAGCTCAAAGATGACCAAACAAAGACATCTAGGAGTTACACGATCTAGTCAATTTGAACATTGGGTAAATGTCTTCCATGCAAGGCTTCTCATACTTTGGTGGATGCCAACCCAACAGGAGGATTGGTACTCAACCCCTATAGAAAAGGTCAAATAATCCTGAACTAGAGTACATCTGGGCACCGAAGAAAGAATCAAATTATGGCTATTACTTTAAGTAGCACAAGCAACGAAGTACTTGGAGACAGTGGCCTATCTCAAATATCTGTGGTTCTGGAAAGTCCACATAACTATCTCCCGGAACTCGGCAAAAAAACAATACATCTGTTACGACTACCTCTTTCTGCTCTTTTTGAATTGAAAGACTGGACTCTTCAGGTTCTGCTATCTCCCCCTATATCATTCTAGACTGTAGGGCCATCCCTATTGCCAGCAGATAGGATCAGAAAAGGAGAGGCTGGAAAGATGATAGGTAACATAGGTTAAGCTAAGATATATTAACATAATGACCATGTTTTCATTTCTGTGAGGATGAACCAATTAGAGCAGACAGATGCAGCTAAATTTATGCTAAAATAAGGCAGGGTATCCACCCCTCTTTGTTTGGCTGCCAAATCTTGTGGAATGGGTTTACTTTTTTGTTGAGAAGAAAGAAGCCTGGTTATGCTGATAAATTGGCGGTTAGGTTGGCATACTGAAGAGTGAATTTGGCATAGAGTACTCCTCTCAGAGCTAGATATGACAATTTCACCAACTTTTTTTTTTTTTTAGCCTTAACAATTATTTGCAGAAAATAGGTTTTAGTCACATTTTATTAAAGAAAATAAAGGGTCAACAGCTTATTAAAAAATAAGGATAATATTCACTTTATTGGGGGATATTATGTTTTTGTCCCTACAGTCTGGATTGGTATAGGAGAAAGTAGCAGAAAGTGACATTTGTTCTTGCCTGTAAGGTTGTGGTTCTGCTAGGCCCTCTTAAACCAATCCATATGGTTCACTCTAAGAAACAAAAAATGAAGAAACAAAAACAACAAAAAAGAGCACCATAGTTTCTACATACCATGTGCTCAATGTGTTGAAATAGTAAGGTAATTTCACAGATATATCTGCCCTTTTGTTTAAAATGAATACTCTTAATTGTGGAAGACGAAATGACCCAGGGCTTGACAGCCATCTTCATCCAAGTCATCTGTCTTCTCTTGCTGGCAGGAGGGATACCTCTGAAAGTCTGGATTGGCATAGCATGAACTAGCAGAACCATAATTTACAGGTAACAACAAATTTACCTTCCAGACTCAGGACGAGAGGTCCACCTCAGGCTCCTCCCAAATCAGGAAGATCTGCTTCACCACTTCCTGCTCCAGGGCCACTCGTGAGGGCTATCTGGGAGCGACTCTCCTTCCCTGCAAGGTAAGCTGTCATCAGGTCCTGCAGGACATGGCCAGATCCAAATGCTGAGGGCTCCCCAGCACAAATGAATGACAACCTCCACCTGACTGTCGTCTATAAAAAAATAACTGGGTGGGAAGTCTTATTTCCTGCACTTCAAGAACATTCCCAGATAGTCCAATGGCCCAGATGGCTAAACTCTCAGAGAGCTGATACACTGTACACATGATGCCTCATGGCAGAAATACAAATTTCCCTCCACAGAACTGTCAACCTATTCTGATAACCACCCACAATCTTCAACAAGTGGGCAGAGGTTAGGCCTGAAGCTGCACAGAGGTAACCAAGAAAGAATCTACCCCAGCGATGGTATGACAACTGTACAAAAAGCCACCAATGAAAGACTAACAGGCATATGAGTGTTAAGGTTCGTCCAGTAGAGAAAGATGAAATCTTTTTGCCCAAAAAGGGAAACATTACAGGAAATTAACTAGACAGAAAGGAGAACTCCTAAATGCTACTCATTGGAATTGGTAGGTTGAAATAGGAAAAAAAATTGTTCCTTCTCCAGAAAGTCCACTCACCTTTTGATTTGAGACCAGAATCTACTTTCTGGCAGCAGGATGAGGGGGAGCGTGAGGAGAGCATGAAAGGAAAATGGGATGCGTGGGGTGGAAGCAAGATTGAAAATGGGAGAAGGCTATGTGTGTGTGAAAAGGGATAGGAAGCAGTGACTACTAATTTGAAAGGCGTAAAATAGCCCACCATTAAAAAAAACAACAATGTATTAAGTCAATAGTGTTCAGCAATCAGGAGATCCCCACGGAAAATCAAGAACCACTTTAGAAAACAGATTAAAGTTAAAACAACCTAGACTATTTAGGCTTTCTTTGAAACATAAAAACATGACAGGTGATTTCTCTTATTCTAGAGTCCACTGTTTTCCTGTACAAATTCTATTGCATGGTGAGACTCGTGACAGCTAGCTCAGCTGGAGCACTAACAAGTGCCAGAAACTAACTGAAACTTTATTTCCATCAGAAAGACATTCTGCAATCTAGGATGACATCCTGGAAGTCTGACTTAAGTGAGAAAGGACATGAATATTTCAACTTTTAGTGGAGTCCTGTGTATGTGTAATCAAGGCTAAGGGAAGAAAGCCAAAAAATAATTTTACTTGAAATGCATTATTTTGGGGCACCTGGGTGGCTCAGAGGGTTAAAGCCTCTGCCTTCACCTCGGGTCATGATCCCAGGGTCCTGGGATCGAGCCCCACATTGGGCTCTCTGCTCAGCAGGGAGCCTGCTTCCTCCTCTCTCTCTGCCTGCCTCTCTGCCTACTTGTGATGTCTGTCTGTTAAATAAATAAAAAAAAAAGAAATGCATTATTTTACTAATAAACACATACTTGAGAAATGGATCGTTTTACTATAAAGAGGAACTGTTACTGTATGTACGCAAACAAAAGTACTTGTGTTTTTGACCTTAAAACCCAAAACACACTTGTGATACATGTTGCAATGAAGTACAGATAACCTTACCTTCTCACAACACCTGGCGTATAGTTCAGGCGTCCAGGAGAGGGTTAGAATGTATCATGTAAGTGATACCAGGTTTATTTGTGGAGGCAGTAAAGTCAGCTTTACTTTTTTAAATTTAAAAATTTTTATTTTTTAAAGATTTTGTTTATCTATTTGACAGAGAGAGAGATCACAAGTAAGCAGAGAGGCAGACAGAGAGAGAGGGAGATGCAGGTTCCCCGCCAAGCAGAGAGCCCGATGTGGGGCTTGATCCCTGAGGATCATGACCTGAGCCAAGGCAGAGGCTTAACCCACTGAGCCACCCAGGTGCCCCTAAAGTCAGCTTTAAAGTTATGGTATACATGTGTAAAAAGGGCCCTTTAAAAAAAACTAACAAAACTACAACTATTATCAAGGGAGAAAAAAGAAGGATGATTTCTGGTCTTAGCAAAGACAGCAGAGAATACAGTCCAGTATCAAATGAAAGAAATTTCAAATCTGTAAGTACATGACTAAAAGTTTGGTTTATATGTTTCACATCCACTTGATAGTAGCACATTTTGGCCTGTGCTGTAATGTCTAGAAAGAAATGTTTTACTTAACTTTAAAAGGTAAGTCATAGGAAGTAGGACTGCTGCAATTTAAAAGACTATACTCTTGTGGGGTGCCTGGGTGCCTCAGTGGGTTAAACCTCTGCCTTCGGCTCAGGTCATGATCTTAGGGTCCCGGGATCGAGCCCCACATCAGGCTCTCTGCTCAGCGGGGAGCCTGCTTCCTCCTCTCTCTCTGCCTGACTCTCTGCCTACTTGTGATCTCTCTGTCAAATAAATAAATAAAATCTTTGGGCACCTGGGTGGCTCAGTCAGTTAAGCAGCTGCCTTCGACTCAGGTCATGATCCTGAGGTCCTGGGAGCAAGCCCCACATCGGACTCCCTGCTCAGGGGGAAGCCTGCTTCTCCCTCTCCCTCTGCCTGCCACTCTGCCTACATGTACCCTCTACCCCTTTGTCCAACAAAACAACAACAACAACAAAAAACCTAAAACAACAAAAAAAAAATCTTAAAAAAAAAAAAAAAGGACTACAGTCTTTTAAAAAAATTAAGAATGCTTTAAAATTGAATGTTCTGCATACACACTGAACAACTGGAGGCTCTCTTGGGTTCAACCATAAATTACCAGAAGAAAGTCCCCTGTGAATTTCATGACTGTATACCGTACACCTAACTGGCACTGGTACTGCAGTAATAGAGGGGATTTTTCCGGAGTTAGGATAGATACGGATACTGCTTTTAGAGGCTGTGAAAAAACAGGAAATATATATTGAAAAAAACAGAAATATATGCAGATACATATATGTCTGTATGTGTGTGTGTATAATCAGTCTCTGCTCCTGTTCGTGGCACAGAGCTCTTACAACCCTTGTAATTTCCTAAGCGGTAAGAGCACTAAGAGCATCTTTTGTTCTTATATTTGGTTTCTAACATAGAGCTCCTCAATTGTTTGTAATCTCTTAAGTGATAGGAGCACCTTTTGTTCTAAGGAGGAGACTCTGGGTGGGCTCCTAGATAGCCTCAGGATGGGACTGGTCACCATGAAGACCAGCCTATGAGTAGAAGCTTAGAACTCTCAGCCCCAGTCCCCATCCCCCGGGAAAGGGAAAGGGTGTGGAGACTGAGCTCATGGCTGATCATGCCTATACAGTGAAGCCTTCATCAGAATCCTAAAATACAGGCTTCCCCTGCCATCCAGAAGTAGATAAAATCAATCATAACTGTAACTGTTAAACCTTTTGTAAGCCAAAACAGCATAAGGTGAGGAAATGCTTTTTGTTTCCTGAAAGCAAAAATCCTTTTCTGGTTGGTAACAGCAAGTACTAATGCAGGCCTTCTGTAAAAGTGAAGTGGTATAAAGCGGACATTTGGATAGTGAAGGAATCTGTAGATGGGGCTCACAGAGCTTCTGGGTTGGTGATTACATGGGGCTGGTAGGAAGTGGCATAACCCAGAGAGAGCAGGAAGTTCCATGTGCCTTCCCATAACCTTGCCTTATGTATCTTTGCATCTGTCTGTTCACCTGTATTGTTTATTATCCCCTTTATAATCAACTGGCAAATGCAAGGATTTGTTTCCCTGTAAGCCATTCAGTAAGTTACTGAACTCAAGGAACAGGTCATGGAAACCCTGATTTGCAGTCAATTGGTCATAAGCATAGGTAACACCTGGTACTTCAGATTGGTAACTGAAGTAAGGCGAGTCTTGTGGGACTGAGCCCTTAACTTGAGGGATATGATTAACTCCAGGTAGACAGTGTCAGAACCGAGTTGACTTGTCAGACACCCAGCTGGTGTTGGAGAATTATTTGACGTAAGTTAAACCTGCACGTCTGGTGTCAAAAATACTGTGTGGTAGCAGTGTATGAGTAAAAGAAGCACAGGAACGTTTTCCCTATAGAGGCTTAATTAAAAACTATGAAAAAAAAAAACCCAAAAACAAAAAAATTTAAATTATGGAAAGGTCAAAGCCCAAAACTGAAATATAATCGAGCTACTGAGAAAAGTAGCAAGAGTTTCATTAACAATAAAAGACAGATTAGATGAACTAGACGATTTTTAAGATACATTACAGTTTTGTGACCACATGATTTAGGGTTAATTAAAAGTGTTATTACCTAATTCCGTGGTTTCCAACTCCTGAGACTGCCAGAAAAGGGGAAGCCAAGGGTCAGGGGCCAAGGTTCTGGCCACCCCACCCCATCCTTGCCAGGGCAGTCAGTACAGCTTCCTCTTAACCTGACTATGTCTATTAGGGAAAAGAGTAATAATTCTGAAGCTTACACAAACAAACCCCCCAAAATCAAGAACCAGAAAAAAGAAAAAAGTCTCAAAACTACCAAACTACAACCTACACAGAATGAAAGATATACTAGGTACATGGCAATGATACACAGGTTGGAAGCAGGTATATTTAATAACAGTTGAGGCTCAATTTCCTTTGCTAATTATAAAAATGTCAACATTGCTGTACCTGAGTGACTCAGTAAAGCACTGTGAATAATTACAGCAACTATCAAAGGGGACACAGTCCTACGATATACTTCACAGAAACTTTATTCCCAGAAGTTTAAAGATAGACTGTGGAAAAAAAGAGATCCACTGCTGAAATCCTAAGATTTTAAAACTAATCACAATCATACTTAAGCGCCAGGAAATATAAAATGTTTGTTTCCCTGTGATCCTTACTCCAGAAGAGGCTGGGTTACCTTAAAGCAGCAAGGCACTCAACTCAGGGCTCGGACACTGCTCCCAGCCCCAATTTTTGGTTCAGTCAGAATAGTTCTGCTTCCATCTTACACACTGGATGTTTCTTAAAATTAGGTTTGGAAAATAATCCCCTATGAGCAGGAAAAGGCCCCCAACCTGTGCTCAAGTTGGGGACAAGGCAGAAGTGGAGTCTAGAAGAAGTGGGCCTTACTGATCAACCAGTGTTAGGGCAGGCAGTTTGAGTCTTAGAAAACTAGGAGATGGATGAAACAAGGCAGGACCTTGTGCTCCCAGCAGCTCCTCCCATCCAGGTACTAACCAGGCCCGACCCTGCTTAGCTTCCGAGATCAGACGAGATCGGGCGCGTTCAGGGTGGTATGGCCGTAGACTCCCAGCAGCTCCTGACAACAGACTTCCTAAAGCCAAAGCCAGTAACTCTCCTTGGAGACCTAGAAAACTACCTGGGGGAAGAACCAGCTCTGAAGGATAAAATCAAGTGCAGCATGAGGTCTGACCAAAACCAAAGGGATTCAAGTGACGATACTGGTTAAGGAAACAAAGCAAACTCCTATGTACTAAAATAAACTAAGAAATTATCGTTATCAGTCGCTTTCCTACTCAATGAGAAAAAGGCAGTAAAGAAAGAGGAGTGGAGAAGGAAGACACTGGGTGATAGATGCTTTGCTCCTGAGTGAGAAACGGGAGCGCACACAGTATCATTATTGATAATACAATAAGGCTAGCTGCTTTAATCTATATGATAGAACACTTTAATCTTAAAAAAGCCGAGTTGAAAACAAAACCAGTTTCATTATTATAGTAGAGATTTTTCTTACAAAGAACTTTAATAGACATGGACACGAAATAAAATGTGCTTCTGGGATTTTGAAATGCTTCTTAAAAAAATTACTTTGACTGCTTACATAACACAGCTTTACATGGTTTGTGGTATCAAAATATAAACTAACCCCAGAATACTAAAGATAGGAAAAGAGATAAAGGCTATTCAGAAGAGACAACAAATTTCCAGGTATCTGAGATGAAGGGGTTATTGTAATCGTGAACTTAGGCTGAGTTTGAGTTTCTCAAAAGCACAAAGAACTGTAGAGAGAGAAAGATCTGCTTTGCCGTTCTCTTCTGTTGCTGTTGCTGTGTATTTATTTAATCTATTTCACAAACGTGACACTACTATCTACCCTACGGTGAAGGACGTCACCTACTTTGCACTGAATAAAGTTATCTAGGATCCCACTTATACCACCAACTAAGGCTGAACACCTTTACTTTCAGGAAAGAAAACTAGCAATTAAGGAACTCAGCTTTAGTTTATATTTCTAACACTGCTTTCATATGCTCTGCCTTGATCAAGAGTCTGCATTGGCCGTGAACTAATGAAAATTCATTTGAGTTTCCATAGCAAGAACTCAAGCTCAGTTTTGCCTACATGCTGTTATTTGAAAGTGAAGTCCTAACTTAAGAAAATATGTAGTAAACAAAATTTCATTCATTAATTTTCTATTTTGCACATAGTAGCAAACATAATTTTTTTTTTTTAAATAGCAGATAGAATCTTTAAATATAAATTAAACTTGTAGTAAGGTCAAAAAAGTTACTTCTGGAGAGACGTAATCACAGATCATTTAACAAAAAGGAAGAGAAGCAAAAGGAACAAACTTATCTCTGGATAAGGTTTTTTAACGTAGTTCTGAATTACTGCAGACACTCTATAAGAATCTACTTGCCAAAAAGAACATCCTGCAAAGGGTTTTCTGGTATGTGTCACATATTTCAGCCCACAATGCTGTATTACTAACAGTTCCTTCTTTGTTTCTGTGATTCTACCTTTGGAGACAAAAACATACCTGGAAGAAAGATCCTTCCTTTTCTGAAGTATCAGGTCAGCTCACAAAGACTTAGGTAACATGCATGACGGATGGTTTGTATTACGCTGAACCACACGACACTGCCAGCGCACATGACACACAAAACCAGCAACTGTGTATGGTTCAGCGTAATATGAAAATCAGAGGAGACTGGTACTTTTCCCTATTTAAATAATTTTAAGTTATAATTTACTTTTTATTTTATTCTTTTTGGTGGGCAGGAAAGCAAGGTTTATTGAGCGATAGCAAAGTGATAGCACAAAGCTCCCAAAGAGGGAGGTCCTGGGACCTGAGAGGGTTGCTCACAAATGATGATTTCTTTAAAGAACACTTGCACAACTTCTAGAAATTGTTTTTATTACTAATAAGTATAATAAAAAGTAACATTTTTATGACAAAGCATAAAACAAAGACCTTCCAAAGACAAGATACTTCGATGTTATTGTATCTTCGGCTTTAAACAATGACTAAGTGTTTCAATAGGTGAGAAATTCCATACTCACATGTTTAAAGCAGGTAACCGGAGCTGCTATAAAGCTATTGCTATTGATGTAGTTACCCCAGCTGAATCCCTCCATGGATACTGCTGCAGGGGAAAAAAAATACATTTAGATGTATTACAATTCTCAAACCTTTTATTTACAAGACAATATGAAATGATACAAAATTAACTTATCACCTTGAAAGAAAGTTTTCTTTTTTTCCTGTAAAGACTTAAGAACTTTTCTAAATAAACATGAACTTTTGCATAGATCATACCTGCAAACAAATAGCAGTTTAAGTCTTCCATACATAGTATAAGCTGTTTGGAAAGCGAAGGAAGAACGAGCTCTTCAGTCATCAGTGGGGAAGAACAGCTGAGAGCAGAAGTGTTCAGAGAATGCCATGGCTGCTTTTGGTTTTTATTCCCAAGCAGCTTTTACTGGGCACCTCAATGAGATCTCTAACCGGTAACTGCCACAGATACCTTCAGGAGGGTTTTTCATTGCTTTACTCCCTGTTACACCTCCCTACTTCTGCTTCCCTGTCAAGAATCTTCTTCTTCTTCTTTTTTTTTTTTTTTTAAGATTTTTATTTATTTATTTGAAAGAGAGACAGTGAGAGAGAGCATGAGAAGGGAGAAGGTCAGAGGGACAAGCAGACTCTCCGTTGAGCTGGAGTCTGATATGGGACTCAATCCCAGGACTCCGGGATCATGACCTGAGCCGAAGGCAGTTGCTTAACCAACTGAGCCACTTAGTCGCCCTCCTATCAAGAATCTTCTATTAGAGGGGCGCCTGGGTGGCTCAGTGGGTTAAAGCCCCTGCCTTTGGCTCAGGTCATGATCCCAGAGTCCTGGGATCGAGCCCCACATCGGGCTCTCTGCCCTGCAGGTAGCCCGCTTCCTCCTCTCTCTCTGCCTGCCTCTCTGCCTACCTGTGATCTCTGTCAAATAAATAAATAAAATCTTAAAAAAAAAAAAAAAGAATCTTCTATTAGAAATGATGCTTTCCTCAATCTCATCCTCTTGCTACTCTCTTCTCCCCACTCCCTGCAAAGATTGCTAAATGTTGTTTCTTTGCTTTTTATCTCCACCACGCTCCCGACCATCCACAGCATAGAGAACCTGTACACAGAAAATAATAAGTCAAATAAAAAATGCTAAGGATACTGCCCCAAGCACTGTGAACTTGGGAACACAACTACTCTCTTCTAGAATAATTTATTGAAACCAAAACCATCACGAGGAAGCCTAATGTCATAATATACTAGTTGGGCCTAGAAATAGCTTAGTTAACAAAAATCCAAAATTAAAATGTCATTAACTCTAAATGAATCAGTATCAAGTATTTCACCTCTGTCACATTCATCAATATTACCTGCTTTAGTCTTTGCTTGATTTTGCAAGGTAGCTTGATACTGAGCATATGCGGCTAGTTTAGCAACTAAAGGTTGTTTCTGAAGAACTTTCGCTTTCTTTGTTGGAGGCTTACCCTGAAACAAGAAGAGTTAAGTAAATAGGATTCTTTCTCATCCACCCCCCTCCACCGAAAAAATTAACCTGATTGCATACTACTCATTCTGCTTAAGTAACATCAAGGGTTTAGAAAATTATTAAAGCAGAGGAAACATACAAGATATTTTAATATGAGAAATGTTTTTTTGAGTTCTGCTACAATGTAGACATCTAACATGGGTAGCAGAGCTGGCACAGACTAAAACAGCAATATGCAAATTAATATGTTAATAAAAAATTATATCCCATAAGATGTTAAACATAGGCTGTGGTGGATACTTGATTCCTTCTTATACTAGATAAAACCAGTGGTTATTCACTCATGCAGGTTGCAAGCATTGCTATTTATATGGTAAGAGAAGATAATTTAATGTTTAAAGAGCAAGTGACTGAGGTTTATACCTTTAGTGCTAACGCAAAAGATCAATGACAAAATGATCATGGGCCAAATTCACAGTGTGACAAACTGCCATCCATTTGGGTACAGACCACTGCTCAGGATCTTACGTACTGTCTATCTGAAATATAGAAATACATCTAAGTGATGTATTTCCTTAATCTGGGGAATTTATATAATCCTTTCAGTGCTATGTAATGATCACAGTAAGTTAAAGGAGAGTAAGCAAAATGTGATCAAATAAAATATATTACAGAAATCAGTTAAGTGCCTTAAAAACATTGTTTATACGCTGTAATAGTAACAACTTAGTCAAATGGTCAAATCTCCGTTTTGTAGGCATTGTTGTACATTTAAAGAAAGATGAATTTCTTTTTATACCATGAACGTTCTCAAAAAGGTTAGTTGGATTAACCAAACACATTTGTTCAAGGTATCGAACAGGCTGCAATCTGTAGTACAATGCAAAGATGATGGAGAAATAATACCAAAGGGTAAATCATTTCCCCCCAAATACTGAATGATTCTACCTTGATATTAACTCAAAAGAAAACGGGGAAAAAGGCTTCAGTTCCTGTACATAACAAGGTGTTTATTATATTTATGCTTATTCAGAAAAAGAAGACATATTTTTCATTCACTTATAGAAACATTTCATAGTTTACTTTGGGTAGTATGCCTTGTCTATTTATAACAGCTGCTCCATTTTATGGACTGAGCAAACTCTGGGGACCATATATTTCAAAAAAATAAATAAAAAAAATAAATGTGGGGTATGAAGTGGGAACTGGCCAACTAGGTAGAGTGGAGTGCAGTGAATCACAATCGAAGGAAAGGTAAACAGTGAAAGCCATAGAAATAACAGATATAAGGAACAAGAAGGTTTCTGTACCGTTACCTGAAGTCTGGCCAAAATGCTTGCCTTCTTGGAGTTTGACGAATAGCTTCTTGAACATGAAACGCTACAGAAACGCTTTGTTTTGGAGTAAAAAGCATCTCGCACACCAACCATCCCACACATTTCGCAGGTGGCTAATGAAGAAAACAAAAACACTGGTGTCATGGTCATAAAATAAAACCGTTTTTTTATCTCACAGTTTTAATAACTTATTACCTAAAGGTTTTATTTTAAACATGAGACATACAATGTTTTCTGTTACACAAATGATGGAAAAGCCTCCACGAAAGTTAGAGAAAAGACTGGTATGATGTCATGGCTATGGCACCAAAAAGTCTTGACTGTAGCTCAAAGTCTAACAGGTTTTACAAAGGGTACGAACCCACAAACAAATATAAAGCAGATTCAACTTACATGTCCTTAGTGCTCACCATATGCCAGGCATTTTCATAGACACTAAGAGCGCTAGCCTTTTGAAAGGATTATAAACAAAACATAAGGAGAAGTGCAATGCAACATTTAACATGAAGCACGATCTCGAAAGAGCCAAGTCTTGGGAAAATGCTAAGGGTAATACACAGATTCTTTCACGTTATGTTCAGAAGACAAGAAGGACAGGACAGGCTCAAAGCTTGAGGTAGATGCTTGATTATTCCCTCTGATAAGAGGAAAACAAGACTCTGCTTCCTAATGTGTCTCTTTTGTAAATCTGCACACTGGACAATAATCTGAAAGGCAGAATTAGAAGAAGGTCACAAGAACTGAAGTTCAAAATAGGTAAACAGATATGAACTGGGGAGTGGGACTGCTAGGTCAGGGCCCGACTGTGTTCTGTAATGGCTATATACAACTTTACATTCCCATCAGCAGTGTGTAAGTGTTTCCTTTTTTCCACATCCTCACCAGCATTTGTAATCTCTTATCATTTTGGTAATAGTCATCCCAACAGGTGTAAGGTGGCATCTCACTGTAGTTTTGATCGTTATTTTCCTGATAATTAGTGATGTTGAGCCCGTTTCATGTACCTGTAGGCCATCTGTATGTCTTCTTAGGAAAAACGTCTATTCAGGTCCTTGTCCATTTTTCATTTGAATGTTGTTTGTTTGTTTTTTGCTACTGGGTTGTAGGAGTTATCAGATATGATTTGCAAATATTTTTTCCCACTCTGTAAGATGCCTTTTCAATTTACTGCTTCCATTATTGGGTAGAACTCCTTAGTTTGATGTAGTCCCATTTTTTTTAAAATTAAGATTAAAAAAAAAATTTATTTGACAGACAGAGATCACAAGTAGGCAGAGAGGCAGGAAGAGAGAGAGAGAGGAGGAAGCAGGCTCCCTGCTGAGCAGAGAGCCCGGCGAGGCAGAGGCTTTAACCCACTGAGCCACACAGGTGCCCCGTCCCATTTGTTTTTGCTTTTGTGTCTAAACCAAGAAATCACCAGTGTCAAAAAGCTTTCCCCTATTTTCTTGTGTTTTTGGTCTTACGTTAAAGTCTAATCCATTTCGCTCTTTCCCTGCCGCCGCCGAGTCGCGCGGAGGCGGAGGCAGAGGCGAGGGTGCAGTCAAGATTCGGCTACACTCGTAATCTACCGCCATGGCCGAGGAAGGCATTGCTGCTGGAGGTGTAATGGACGTTAATACTGCTTTACAAGAGGTGCTGAAGACCGCCCTCATCCACGATGGCCTAGCACGTGGAATTCGCGAAGCTGCCAAAGCATTAGACAAGCGCCAAGCCCATCTTTGTGTGCTTGCATCCAACTGTGATGAGCCTATGTATGTCAAGTTGGTGGAGGCCCTTTGTGCTGAACACCAAATCAACCTAATCAAGGTTGATGACAACAAGAAACTAGGGGAGTGGGTAGGCCTCTGTAAAATTGACAGAGAGGGAAAACCCCGTAAAGTGGTTGGTTGCAGCTGTGTGGTAGTTAAGGACTATGGCAAAGAGTCTCAGGCGAAGGATGTCATCGAGGAATACTTCAAATGCAAGAAATGAACAAATAAACTTAGTTCTTGTTCCAAAAAAAAAAAAAGTCTAATCCATTTCAAGTTAATTTCTGTTGAGTGGTGCAAGGATCCAGTTTCATTCCTTAGCATGTGCATACCCAGTTTTTCCAACACCATTCGTTAAAGAGATTGTCCTCGCCCTATTCTGTATTCTTGTTGCCCTTGTCAATAATCAGTTGACTGATAATATTTCAATCAGATATCTGTATTCCTGTGTTCACTGCAGCATAAGTCACAAAAGCCAAGATAATGAAAACATTTACATGTACTCTGATAGATGAATAGAGATATAAAATGTGGTGTGTAAATATATATATACACACACACACATACATATAAAATACTATTCATTCACAAGAAAAGGAGAAAATTCTATCATTTATGACGACAGGGTTAAACCTGGAGGGCATATGCTAAATGAAATAGTGTATGGGATTATTTACACGTGGAATCCTTAAAAAAAAAAAAAAAAGGCCAATTTCATATAAATAGAAAATAGGATGGTGACTGCCAGCCGCTGAGGGGTTGGTGACATGTAGGTCAAAGGGTACAAAGTTTCAATTATAAGAACAGTAAATTGTGAAGATCTAACATACAGCATGATAAGTGTAGTTAATAATACTGTACTGCGGGGATGCCTTTTGGTTGCGTGTCTGTCTGCCTTTGGCTCAGGTGATAATCCAAGGGTACTGGGATCCAGTCCCATACCTGGCTCCTTGCTTGGCAAGGAACCTGCTTCTCTCTTTGCCTGCTGCTCACCCTTGCTTGGGCACACTATCTCTGGCAAATAAAAAAAAATCTTAAAAAAAAAAAAAAAAGTAATACTGTACTGCATACTGGAAAGTTACTGGGAGTAGATATCGTGTTCTTTTCCACTACCCTACACACAGGAGAACGATATGAAGGGATGAATAGGTCACTTACCTTGATCTTGGTAATCATTCCACAACATGTATGTATGTGTGTATAAATACAAAATCATCACGTTGTACATGTTAAATACATACAACCATATAAAAAACAAACCCAGAAAGTAACACAGCAAACAAATGCCTGAGTGGGTTTAAATCTCTACCTAGTTAAACTGGAGGGACCTGTAGTTCCACCAGTACTTACAAATCTCTTGCAAAATCATGAAAGAAAGATAAGGTACCACAGGATTAGAGATGAAGAAAGGATGTTTAAAGAGAGAAAAAACAGAATGCTTCCCTGTTGAAAAAAATTACAGAACAGGTAAGTAAAAAGGACTGTGATCATCTAGGTAAAGAAGTTGTGATCCCAAGGGACAGTGAATCTTTGTCAGGAATTCTACATATCGAACTATGATTCCTAGGACGTGTCTGTAAGCGCCAAGGCAGGGACTATTCTATATTGTCTCTCTGCATCTCTAGTATTTAAAATAGACCTGGACACATAAAGTCTCAATAAGCTTTATTTCCTTCTATGATACTAGTACTGGACTGGTAAAACTAAATCACGGCAAGAGTATAGAGTTGACCCTTGAACAACATGGGTTTGAACTGTGTGGGTCCATCTGTATGTGGATTTTTTTCAATAAAGATGATATGGTACTGTAAATGTATCTTCTCCTTATGACTGTCCTAAAAAATCTTTTCTCTAGCTTACTTTATTGTAGGAATACATTATATAATGTAAAAAACATACAAAACATGTTAGTCGACTGTTCAAGTTATCAGTAAGGCTTCTGGTCAACAGTAGGCTATTACTAATTAAATTTTTGGGGGGGCAAAGGTTACATACATATTTGACTGTGTGAGGGATCAGCACTCCTAACCCGTGTTGTTCGAGGGTCAACTTATGTATTAATAGCAGTTTTTTTTTTTTAAAGAGTTAACACATTTAGGGGCACCTGGGTGGTTCAGTCAGTTAAGCGTCTGCCTTTGGCTCAGGTCATGATCCCAGGGTCCTGGGATCGAGCCCCACATTGGGCTCCCTGCTCGGTGGGAAGCCTGCTTCACCCTCTCCCTTTCCCTGCTGCTCTACATACTTGCACTATCTCTGTCAAAAAAACAAAACAAAACCCAACTTAAAAAGAGAGGAAAAAGAGTTAACACTTTGATAAAATATCATGCAGCTTTGTCAATAGTGACCGAGAAATTTAAGGTGAAATCGAAGACATCCAGGTAGGTTTTAACTGACCACATGACCATACCTAGTTGGTCCTGATAAATGAGAGGAAATTCTTTTTTTTTTTTTTTAAGATTTTATTTTTAAGTAATCTCTATACCCAATGTGGGACGTGAACCCACAACCCCAAGATCAGAGGTTGCATGCTCTACCAACTTAGGCAGCCAGGCAACCCCAATTTTTAAAAAGTTTTATTTATTTTTTAGTAATCTCTACACTCAACATGGAGCTCAAACTCATGGCGGCCTTGAGATCAAGAGTCACAAGCTTTTCCAAGTGAGTCGGCCAGGTGCCCCAGGGATGGGAAATTTTTTGATAATGGCCTACATCTCTGTACCAGGCCCTGTGCTTTCAACTTTTTAATCGAAAGACTAGAATATGACCTACAGGGCATTATCATCAAATATGCAAATGGCACAAAACTAGAATATTATATAACACAATCTTCAACATTAAATGACAGAATCAGAAAAAAAAATTTCTAAAAAGACCAAAATTTAGTAAGAAACAGGTTATGTGAATTTATTTATTTAGGAGTGGGGAGGGGAGAGGGTGAGAGAATCTTAACCAGGCTTGACTCTGAGCTGGATCTCATGACCTGAGCAGAAATCAAGAGTCGGATGCTTAGCTGACTGAGCCAGCCAGGTGTTCCCAGAATAATTTAAAGTCTTAAGCCTTGGATTTAAAATATCAACTGCAGGGGCACCTGGATGGTTCAGCTGGTTAAGCAGCTGCCTTCGACTCAGGTCACAATCCCAGGGTCCTGAGATTTAACCCAGTGGCGGGCCCCCAGCTCAGTGGGGCATCTGCTTCTCCCCTTTCCCCTGATTTGGGCATGCATGTGCGCTCTCTCTCTCAAATAAATAAATAAAATCTTAAAAAAGAAAAAAAAAATCAACTGTAGCTGGAAAGGGGCTGGAACTTGGCAGGTCTCAAAAGGAAAGCTCCCAGAAGGTTTACTGTTTCCAAACCCAGAGTCTGTCCTTTGGGGACTGAGGAAGTGCCTAATTCTTACCAGATATTCTGCCACACTCAGAGAGAGGTCTCCGAGGACCAGCACAGTGTGCAGCTCATCCAGTATCCAAAGGGGAAACCTCTGCAAACATACTTGCTGCCCATCATCCTGATGGACAGGCCTGCGGAGGTCAGTGCCAGTCTTTTGCCCTTAGACCCATGGCGAGGCCTTGGGACCTGGCTTTTGGCAGCTGAGGTTCTATGACAGTTATTTAAGCTCTGATCACTGTTACTCTGCTTCCCTTTATCAAGAGAGCCATTAAGAGAAATGTGAAACTGATTTCACTACAGCCCCAACCTGGGAGTAAGTTTGAAATCATTCCTGGGTCCTCTTCAGGCCCTGAATCATTTCTCAATTTTAAAATCAGAATGGTATCATGGTGGACTCACTTCAGAATCTAAGCGGTATCAAACAAGGCTGGATCCTATTCCCATTCAGTGTTCTCAGGCTTCCCTGGTGTATTCCCAGCCCAGATGGGGCTTCTGGGAATACTTCCCTCACCCCTGCCTTTAGGCCTTCGCCTAGCAGGTAACCACATCTCAACTGTACGGACAGAAAAACAGGCTCAGTGGGTTAGTACCCTGCCCAAGGCCAAAAATTTAACTCCAAATCTGCTTAATCTACCTTCTTTCCCCTGTGCCCGAGTCTTTGTGATGTCCTTGGAGATGACCTTGTCTGGCTCCCAAGTGAAGTGGGAGTGTGTCCCTCAGCTTTTGCCAATAGGAAGGCTTTTTGCTGACAGCAAGTATCAGAAGCCTGTGGGAGGCCCTCAGTAAGCACTGACTGATTTAAAAATATGTTTTCCGGCACTGCAGGACACAAAATGGTTGTATTTCCAGGTCTTTCATCTCTCAGTGATGTTTCTTGTGGTCAGTCACCTATGTGTCTGCCATAATTGAATGGCCCAGCATTATTCCTTCAAAGTCCTACCTCCCAACCCTTCCTAGTATAGTTCCCTCCTTTCACAGGCTTCTCCCACACCTTCTACCTTTGTCCTTCAAAGCTGGCTCAAAGGCTGCCTGCCCTGTGAAGCCTTCTCTGGTTGGACCCAGTGAAGATTCAGCATGCCTTTCATGCTCCCATAGCCCTTGCCTGTGCCTTTCCTAAAAGTATATTCAAATTAGCCTCATACCATTTATTAAAAAACAGAAAGCTGGGGTCCCTGGCTGGCTCAGTGGTGGAGCATGTGACTCTTGATCTTGGGGTTCTAAATTCAAGCCCCATGCTGGGTGGAGAGATTACTTCAAAATCTTAAAAAAAAAAGTTAACTGCAAATGCACAAAACTGGTTTAATTGGTTTACTGGTCAAGTTGTAGAAAAGATGAAGGAGTTTCAGCTATATGCAAAATCAGTGCTACTTTCAAAAAAAACTAGAGCAGGGGCCCCTGGGTGGCTCAGTGGGTTAAAGCCTCTGCCTTCGGCTCAGGTCATGGTCTCAGGGTCCTGGGATCGAGCCCCGCATCAGGCTCTCTGCTTGGCAGGGAGCCTGCTTCCTCCTTTCTCTCTGTCTGCCTCTCTGCCTACTTGTGATCTCTCTCTCTCTGTCAAATAAATAAATAAAATCTTTAAAAAAAAAAAACAAAAACTAGAGCAATACTGGGGCATGAGTGGAAACACAGTCCTGAGAAAGGGAGATGAAGGCAGAACTACCTTCTGTCCTAATTACATCGGTGACCAAACATTCGCTTGAGGTGCTTTCTAGGGTAGAGGACTTTCAATCCTAAAAAGAGGACAGTCTCAGGCAAGGCAGAACAGGCTGTCACCCCATTATCAGTAATTCAAAGTATGCCTAGAAGATGGTGAGCAGGACATACCAATGAATTAAAATACACTGTAATATTATGAGAAATCACTGAAGCAACTAGAGTTACTCAGAGTGTTCTAGTGCAAAGGGAGACCACTATAACAAGGATTAGAATTATTCTGTGTAGCTCTAATAGGCAAAATTAAGAACCAACAACAAAATCCAGAGCACAGATAATTTTGGTGCAATATAAAGGATATTCTGGTAATCACAGATACATTATCACTGGAAGTGTTAACAGAAAACATCCCATGAGGAATTTCTGTAGAGAAGCGAGACTTTACCCTGCAAGCGTCTGTTAACTCTACAAGCCTGTGATCCTACACACTTTCAGTTACACGGGGATTTACTATCTGATGACTGAATTCATGTCCACATTATGTTTCTCAATAGACTTTTGTTTTTATTTTGTTCTCCTTGCCTTCTGCCAGAATACGGCAGGTAGGCAAGATAAAGAGTTCAAATCGAAATCTAGGATCTCATCTACAACTGTAAGCTGCAGACTGTGTTTCCTTTTTCCTTGAAAAATTCTAAGGAAGGGAAATGACAGAAGAAATCAAACTAGAACATAACCTCCATCATGAAGCTGAGTGACAGTGGAAGGCTGGAAATACTCACCCATGCCAGATTTACCATCTGGGTACGTGTACACTTGTCCATTGTTTTTGATAATTGGGAGGTTCGAAGGTAAAGGAGCAACTTCTTCTTCACTCTCCTCAGAGCTGGAGCTGCTACTCGTGTCCTCACTGCAGCTATCATAACCGTCAAACATCCCGAATGAGTCTCTCCTTTTCCTTTCAGAGCGTGAAGAATGTTCGGTCTTGAAAGGAGAAGAAATCAATGATCCATGACACAGAACGAGTACGCCCCCTCCCCCCTCAATTAACTTAGTTCAAATTGTGGTTAAGTGGTATCTGAAAAATGAAGATCTAGCCCCCAGAAATGATAATTTTATTTTGTAATGAAACGCTTGTTTCAAAACAGAGGCTTCCCTTTCTACAAGGTGCAACTTCATTAGCTACCACGTTAGCGAACAAGAACGTCAATGGTGACAGCAAGAACACTGAGTAGGATCAGAAGATCACCACATAATTTAAGCTTTGCCATAAACTAGGTGGGCCACTTCTCTATAAAAAAGAGTAGGTTAGGGGCACCTGGGTGGCTCAGTGGGTTAAGCCTCTGCCTTTGGGTCCGGTTGTGATCTCAGGGTCCTGGGATCCAGCCCTGTGTCAGGCTCTCTGCTCGGTGGGGAGCTTGCTTCCCCCTCTCTCCCTGCCTGCCTCTCTGCCTACTTGTGATCTCTCTCTCTCTCTGTCAAATAAATGAATAAAAAAAAATCTTAAAAAAAAAAAGAGTAGGTTAAACGGTTTGTCTTTTTTTTTTAATTGTGGTGAAATACACATAATAAACAGATGATTTCTCAATTTGCCTTTCAGTTCTGAAACTGTAGATATCTACAATGATACAATAATACACTGCAGAACTTTGAGATTAGTGAGAAGAAAGTAGAAAGAAAACAGGAAAATAAAGAGAAACAAAATCTTCAGGAAACAATAATCTATAAACAAACAGGAGCAACAAAGGGAACAAAAGAAAAGTTCAAAAAAAATGACATAAACATACACAGTGAGTTATAACTAGAAGGGCAAAGTATCAACCAAACAATCTTTAGAGTTTGGCACCTATCCTTATTCTTTTGCTTCACTTAGTATTTTTTGGGTATCATTTTACACTTTTTGCTCAAATTCTTTCCTCGCTGGTTTAACTTCCTACCATGACAATAACAAGCTGAAATCTGTTATTCAAAGCCTGACAAAAATAAAACCAAGCAAATGCATCTTTTAGTTTGAGATACTGAGCTACTGAGCAATTATTTTTAGGTATGCAGGTATGGGAGATTGATTTTCCCATGTATCAGGTGTAACTATGAAAGTGACACAATCAGTTTCTTAAGCCACACAATGGAAATATTTTATACCCAAATGAATACTTTTTTTTTAAGAAGGCCCCTTCTTATAGTATCCTTCTTTCAGAACTCTCTTTTAGATCCAGTTTTAAGAAGAAAACCTTATTCTATGTGGCTACTTTGTAATTCCATTTCCCTCAACTGTTTTCCCTAGCTTGACTACCTAACAGAATAACTTACAGGTATTTAAAAGAAATCAAATGCATTTTCAAAGAATCAAAATCTGCTACCACCAGATTTCAAGAGTAAGATTCTGAGGGCAATGCCAAAAGAAAGTCTAGCAACATACTGAACTGATCAAGTGGTAAGGAATGGGATAGTCCTTGTTAGAGTGAGGGGTGGTGCTAACAGCACAGAATTCGGAGAGCCCTAGGTGGGGGTGGTGGTTCTGCCATTCATTGGATGTGAACTTAGCTGTGAAACAAGTTACCAGCTTCTTTCCCTATTCACTCAACATTCAACAACTGTTTATCAAGCATTTGTGTGTCTCACAGTGGCAGAAGCTAAAGACAGAGTAGTGTAATACAGCAGACAAGACTTATGCTTTTCACACAGGTTACCAGTCTACTGGCAGGGAGGAATCCAAGCAAGGCCACGGGAAGTCAGAGTCAAACTGAGGCAGGAGTGGTCAGCTAAGATTCAGGAGTGAGGAAAGGCCTTGATGAAATAAGACCCTGATGCCAAAAAATGCAGTCAATTGAATATTTGGTGCTGGGATATTCTAGGCAGAGCAAAGAAGAACAAGGGTGGAACATATGTGGCACACTGAAAGGCCAGTGTGGCTGGTGCTGTGTGAGAGGTCTACAAGATAGGGCTGCAGGAGGATACAGAGGCCACATCATGAGAACCCTTGAAAGCCAGGGCAAAGAAGTGATACACTCTTTTCTCCTGGGGGAATGGAAAGGCATTATGAAATATCTATCACAGTGTCTGGAATGCACACTGAATAAACACTGGCTACAATTTGAAGTTCTAGTAGATTCATACAGCCCACACCCATGCAGAGATGATCTTTTATACCCATAGTTGTCATATAAGGTTGTCCACTTTATGGCCAGCCCGATTAGCAGCTAATGCATATTTACTGACCCCTGAATGTCAGTGCAGAGTATCTTATTCGGACTCTACTCGCCAGCGAATATGACCTTGCAATTTCAGGGGGTCAACAATGATAAACATCTCAGTTTCAACATTACAGGCTGTTAACATTAAAAAAAAAAAGTATTAAAAAAAAAAGTACTGCGGTCAAATACATTTGGAAAATTTTCCTTATTTCATGGCCTCTTTATTTATTTATTTATTAAAAGATTATTTATTTGACAGAGATCACAAGTAGACAGAGAGGCAGGCAGAGAAAGAGAAGGAAGCTCAGCTCTCCGCTGAGCAGAGAGCCCATTGCTGGGCTCGATCCCAGGACCCTGGGACCATGACCTGAGCAGAAGGCAGAGGCTTAATCCACTGAGCCACCCAGGAGCCCCTCAAGGCCTCTTTAAACCTTTAATATGCTTATGAACATTATGATAATTTAAGAGGGATATAGAATATGCAGTCTTTCCGTAGTTCCAGCACACAAAGAAAATGATCAGTTGTACAATGCCCCTGAATGTACCTAGTCTGGCGCCTCTGACTATATCCCCAAGCATTGCAGGGATGAATTAACTTGACAAATCCAGGACACACTAGGTGGGGAGCTACATTCTACTTGGGAAGTGGTATTCCTTCAGTATTTTTTTCTTGGATTAGTAAAGAATACTAATGAACTATACATATGAGCTAAATCAACTTACTCTATGTTAAACTTACCATTTACTGCAGGGGAACTTAATTGGAAACCCCCGAGTGAGACCAAAATCCCTAAGGGGGCTGCAACTTCAATGAAACGGTAGGTAGGAAAAAAAAATCTGACTACATGCAAAAGAGGACCCACAAGTGAGCCTTTTCTGCCCATGCTCTGGGTGGAGAGGCTACTCTGGGATTTTATAATCACAGGCCTGCTCTCCTGTACCTCTGAGGATGTAACTTACACTACCCTAGATGGTCAGGGAATCCCCAGCTCAAGACATTAAAGTAGTTTCAGGCCACTAGTGCCCCATGAAACCCAGCAAAAGCATCCTAAATCATTTGAAGAAATAATCACCTACAGTTCAGGCCTTTCAGCATTCCCACAGATTTGACCAAGTATGAGTACACCATCAAGTTCAAACATATAATAAGCAATCCATCACAAGTGTCAGTAGAAATAGATTAGGAATCCCAAATAGGCACGGATATTGCTAGACAGCCCACAAAAAAACTACTCAAGAACTGTTTTTTGTTTTTTTTTTTTAAATTAAAGATTTATTTACTTGACAGAGAGGAGGAAAGAGTGAGAGGGAGAAGAGGCTCACCTTGGACAGAGACATTGGACATTGGACAGAGAGTCCAATGTGGGGGTTGATCCCAGGACCCTGGGATTATGACCTGAGCCGAAGGCAGATGCTTAACTGACTGAGCCACCCAGGGGCCCCAAAAACTGTTTAAGAAGAAATAAAAAGGGGCACTTGGGTAGCTTAGTCTGATAAGTGACTGACTCTTGATTTTGGCTCAGGTCATGATCTCATGGTCGTGGGATGAAACCTGCATTGGGTTTCTCCTTCAGCAGGGAGTCTGCTTGAGATTCTCTTTCCTCTCCCTATGTGTCACCCCGCCCCCTGCCCCCCACATGCGTGTGCATGCGCTCTTCTCTCTCCGAAATAAATAAGTCTTGGGCGCCTGGGTGGCTCAGTTGGTTGAGCAACTGCCTTAGGCTCAGGTCATGATGCTGGAGTCTCAGGATCGAGTCCTGAATCAGGCTCCCTGCTCGGCAGGGAGTCTGCTTCTCCCTCTGACCCACTCCCCCTCACGATCTCTAAATCTCTCAAATAAAAATCTTAGGAGCACCTGGGTGACTCAGTGGGTTAAAGCCTCTGCCTTTGGCTCAGGTTGTGATCCTAGGGTCCTGGGATCGAGCCCCGAGTCGGGTTTCTGCTCGGCGGGGAGCCTGCTTCCCCCTCTCTTTTTGCCTGCTTCTCTGCCTACTTGTGATCTCTCTCTCCCTCTCTGTGTCAAATAAATAAATAAAATCTTTAAAAAAATAATCTTAAAAAGAAAGCAAGCTGAAAAAAGGAAATTATTAAAAAATGAACAAAAGAATAAAAAGTCATCAGGCAGATCCGAAAAGAATCAAATATAACTTCTGTGAATCAAAAATATAACTGCTGTAATGAAAAAACAACCCCCACCAAAACACCTCAATGGATAGATCAAACATGGCTAAAAAAGAAATAGGGAAATGGAAGATTAAGAAAACCAAAACACAGCAAAGAAAAACAGAAATACAGAAAAGAGGTTAAAAAAGGGCATATTATGTAAAGATCTAATAAATGTCTAATATGAATTCTCAGAGAATATGGAGATGCTGAATGAAAGACTGGCTGAGAATTCAGCAAAAACACTGAAAACAAATTAAACACGAGAAAAAGAAAAACACATTTAAAAGATCATAGCACCAGTGCAAAGCACTCAAGATTTAAAAAGGGACCAATCACTGCAGTGAATCTTATTCCTTAAAAAGTCCAACCTTAGGCTCGTTCAGTACTATCAGCAGCTTAGTGACAGATAGGCAAGGATCATGAATCATTTAAGAGAAGCCTCTGAGGGGCACCTGGGTGGCTCAGTGGGTTAAAGCCTCTACCTTTGGCTCAGGTCATGATCCCAGGGTCCTGGAACTGAGCCCCGAACTGGGCTCTCTGCTCAGCGGGGAGCCTGCTTCCTCCTCTTTCTCTGCCTGCCTCTCTGTCTACTTGTGATCTCTGTCTGTCAAATAAATAAATAAAATCTTAAAAAAAAGAAAAGAGAGAGAGAGAAGCCTCTGAGGGCGCCTGGGTGGCTCAGTTGGTTGGGCGTCTGCCTTCAGCTCTGGTCATGTTCCTGGGTTCTGGGATCAAGCCCTGTACTGGGCTATCTGCTCAGCGGGAAGCCTGCTTCTCCCTCTCCCTCTGCCCCTGCTTGTGGGCTCTCTCGCTCACTTTCTCAAATGAATAAATAAAATCTTAAAACAAAATAAAACAAAGGCCTCTGAGAATGTGAAAGACCAAAACAAATCTTCAGGAAAAAACAACCTATAAGGAAACAGAAGCAATGTAAGGAGCAGAAGACAAAACAAAACAAAACCTTCAAAAACAAAATTAATGGGGCACCTGAGTAGCTCCGTTGGTTAAACATCTGCCTTTGGTTCAGGTCATCATGATCCTGAGGTCCTGGGACAGAGCCCTCCATCAGGATCCTTCTCCATGGGGAGTCTGCTTCTCCCTTTGCCCCTCCCCCCTACTCATGCATGTGCTCTCTCATAAATAAATAAAAAAAAACTTTAAGAAAAAAATGAAATTCTTCAGGGATGTAAGAATAGGACACCATCAGTGAACAAAATCTTGAAATATAAGAACAGAAGGGGCAAGATAACCTCTATGTTGTACACCTGAACCCAATGTTAACATTGTGTCAACCACATCCAATTAAAAAAATTAAAGAAAAAAAGAGAAAAGGTAATTTGGCGGAAAAGAAGATAGTCTTTTCAACAAAAGGTGCTGGATTGAATAGATTACAAAATTAAAAAAAAACAAAAAGAAAACCCAATTCTGATCTATACCTCACGTCATCTACAAAAATTAACTCAAAATGGATGACCGACCTAAAAGAACTGAAACTATAAAACTTCTAGAAAAAAAAAGAATAGAGGAGAGAATCTTCATGACCTTAGGTAGGCATAAAATTTTTAGATATGACATCAGAAGTATGATACATAATGAAAAATGTTGACAATTTGGACTTGATCAAAATTAAAAACTGGTCCTTGAAATATACTATTAAGAGAATAAGACAAGACACAAACTGGAGAATAGTTATTAGCAAATCACATGTCTGATAAAGAACTGGTATCTAGGATATACAAAGAACTACCCAAACTCAACAACTGAACAGTCCAATTAAAAAAACAGGTTCAACACCACAACAAACTATTCACAGATATATGGATGGTAAACAAGGTCAGGAAAAGATGCTCAAGAGCACTGGTCATTAGGAAAATGCAAATTAAAACCATGAGACACTCTTACACATGTAGAAGATTGCCCCAAATTAAAAACAAAAACAAAAACACCAACCCTCTATGGTCTATGCAGCAAACAGAACTCTCAAACACTGCAGATGGGAAGGTAAAATAGTACGAAAGTATTTTGTAAAAGAGGCAGTTTGTTAAAATGTTAAATATATGCCACCTATTCCATTCCTATTTACCTAAAATAAATGAAAAGATACATCCACACACAGACATGGGTCTGTGTGTGTACACACATACATGAATGGTCGTACTAGCTCAAAACTGGAAACCACCCAAATATCAACAGGCGAATGAGTAAACAAATTACGGCACATCCACATAGTGATTCCATATTGCTGCTCAGCAATAAAAAGGAATGAGTTGATACACACAACATGGTAAGTCTCAAAATAATTACACTGAGTGAAAAACCAGACAAGAGCACATGCTGTATGACTCCATTTATATAAAACTTTAGAAAATGCGAACTATGTTTGCATTTCCTTCATTTTTACTTAATGTTCTATTTCTTTTCCAAGCCTCAAATTACATTTAGTTGTCATGTTCCCTAAAGCTCCTCTTGGCTGTGACAATTTCCCAGGTTTTCCTTTCCTGGTTTTTGATGACCCTGACAGTTTTGAGGAGTCCCTGGTCAGGTATTTTGTTCAATGATCCTCCCCTGAGATTTGTCTCATAAATTCCTCAGCATCGGACCAGGGTGGTTTTTTGGAAAAAAGATCAGCAGTACTGAGAAGTACCCTTTTCATCAAATCATATAAGGAAACCTACTACTAACATGACTTACCCCTGTTGGTATTGACCTTGATCACCTCTATCTGAAGCAGTATTTTTCAGGTTTTTTTGTTATAAAATTACTCCTAATCCCTCTACATACCATACTTTCTGGAAGTGACTTTGTGAAGTCCACACTTGTGAAGAGGGGAGTTAGGCTCCCTCTCCTTGACAGCTGTGCATCCACACAAATAATCTGGAGTTCTTCCACACAGATTTCCTCCTTTCAGGTTTATGTGAGATTTTCTCTCCTGTCGTACATCTCCAGTTGACAATGTCTCTCAGGGTAGCAAAGTCAGGTGATGGGATTTCCATCTGCGTCTTATCAGTGATGAGAAGTTTGAAGACTTGGTCTAGGTGTGGTCTGGTTTTCCACTGCAGCCCTACTATTCTCCCTCTTTTTAATAAGCAGTCTATGGGGAGATACTTAACTGTTCATCCAAATTTCACTCTAGATTAGCATCCAAAGAGGATCTTGCCCAATCCGTAACTAGGATTTGCCAGCCTCAGAACTTCTTCCATATTCTCAGTTGGCGTTCTTCTATAGGGAAGATCCTTCTTTTTTTTATTATGGGTATTCACTCATGGATTCCTACTTTTCAGTGGCTTATAATTCATTATAGGCCTAAGTTTTCTGGAGCTGCAACTGTTCCAGATTTAGCCAATGGGAGCCCATCCAGCTGAGTCATGTCATTAAGACAGGCCTGTATCATTGTTTGAGCAACTCCTTATTTTCTGGCATAACAAGATATTCCAGGTTTATCTGACACTCACTTTCCTGTCCCAACCCTAGAATCAACCATTTCCTCAGAGTGCCCCAGTTTCTTTTCGTGGGGGCTATTGGAAATAAAGATGTGGGTACTCCATGTGCTCAGCGCTATTGAAGTCTCTGTCTCTGGGTCCTTCAGTAGACGGAACTGGAATATATACATACATGTATGCTATCTCAGGAAATCATGAGCTCACACTTTTAACTCCAATTCCAATCCATCCTTTAGGGCTTTCCCTTATCTTCCCACATCTGTATTTGGAGCTCTCCTCTTCCACAGTGAAAACCCTGGCTTCTACCCAAAATTACACGTACTCATTTGCTCAATCCTTCCATACATTTTAGTAGTTGCAGGATTACATCCATACTGCTGCGAAAACCAAACTTAGGAGTCCAGAGTTTCTTTGCAGTCCCATCTCCTTAAATTAAAGGTCAGAGTATTGAGTTTAAGAGTTGCTTGGATTGTTTTTCTCGCCCTCCTTCACTGTGGTTATGTTATTGATTTGAAATAAAGTGAGTTTGGTTTTTAGTCTTCCCTGCCATCCTTACTGAATTAATTTCATTTCTGGGGCCTATCTAAAACACTGTTCTGCTTCCAAATATAAAGAACTATAAAAAGTTGCAACTTGGAAAAAATCTCCTGCCTCACCATCCACCTTTGCAAGCAGGTAACTAATTTTACTGCTTTCTGGTTCACCCTTCTTGTGTGTGTATATTTTGAAAAGGTAAATAGGTGTATTTATTTCCTTATTCTTCTTTCTTACAGAAAAGGCCACACACTAAATTTCTCTGTCCTTTGCTTTCAGTAATTTAGAAATATATCCTAGAAATTGTTCCATTTCAGTGCATAGACATCTTCTCTTCATTATTTTTTCAGCGGTATAGTACTCCGTTGTGTGTTTACTGAATCAATCTCCTTTGGACAGACAAAACATCAATGTTTTGCCATTACTAGCAATGCCTCAATGAACAAACTTACGCATTTATGTATACATATACATTTAAAACTTTCTGAGGTATACTCTCAGAGTATATTCTTTGTGTAGAAGAGTGAATGCACATATAATTTAGTTAGGTATTACCAAATTTTCCTCCATAGAAATTTTACCATTTTGCATTTGCATAAGCAACAGTGAGATTATTTCTGCCAATGTAACAGATGAAAAATGGTATGTTGGTGTAGTTTTTTTTTTTTTTTTTTAACTTTCTACTTGGAAAGAACTTCAAACTTCTAGGGAAGTTGGACAATAGTACAATGAAATCCTGTGTACTCCACTGAGATTTGCCAATTATTAACATTTTGCCTCATTTGTTTTATTCTTCTCTCTAAATACAAAGACATTCTGCTAAGCTGTTTGAGAGTAAGTTGCATAATTAATATCTATTTGTCCACCCCAAGTTCAATACACATTTTCTAAAAATAAAATTGTTCTCTCCTAACTACCACAGAGTTAACAGTTTCAAGAAATTTAACATTAATGTGATACTTTCCCCCAATTTACCATCCATAGTCCAATGGACCCAATAATGTCCTTATATAGCCTTCTTCCATTCCATCCAGGATTCCATGTCCTATGTGTCCTTAGCTTCCTTTAATCTGGAAAACTACTTCTGAATAATGCAGGCTCTCTCTCCACCTTCCTAATAGAATGTTTCTCATTTGACGCTCCTCCTGTTTCTGCATTAGATAAGTTATATCCCCATAATGCTACATAAGTGAGACAACCTTCTCAGAACATTATATCCAGAGGCATAAGATGCCTATGCAGCCCTCTCCGCTGGTGTTAATTTTAATCATTATTTCAAGGCGTTATCCAGTTTTCCACTGTACACTTACTATATTTCTCCTTACAACTAATAAGCAATCTTGCAGATGTATTTTAAAATGTGCAAATATTCTCATTGAAATCTCACTCCACCCCACCCCTAAAGTTAGCATCCAGTGACTCCTGCCAAACCAAACATTACTATGATGGCTACACAATAATTCTGTAATTCTAGTACTCCTTTACCAGTCAGCACAAAATTCTTCCATCATCCTCATGTATTTACCTACTTATCTACCTTTATTATCAGTATGAATTCACACCTCTTTTTCACCTCCATAGTTTATAATACATCACTGTCCTCCATTATTTTGGGGCTCAAATCATCCCATATTCAGCTACTTGGATTCCCTCAAACTGGCTCCTACATCCCTGTGACATGCTCCCATCATTACCTATTAAGTGTTGACTTACTTTCTGGCATATCAAAATATTCCAGGATCATTTTCTTTTCTTTTTTTTTTTTTTAATTTATTTATTTGACAGAGAGAGATCATAAGTAGGCAGAGAGGCAGGCAGAGAGAGAGGGAAGCAGGCTCACTGCTGAGCAGAGAGCCTGATGCAGGACTCGATCCCAGGACCCTGAGATCATGACCTGAGCCGAAGGCAGTGGCCTAACCCACTGAGCCACCCAGGCGCCCTCCAGGATCATTTTCTATCTACATTGTTCAACCATTTCTCCAAGGAGCTCTCATTCTTTTCAGTGAGGAACAGTACTAAAAAACATGTGCTCAGTATTGTTTTACACAGAGCCATTTTTTATCTTCTTTTGTATGTTGATACGATGTTGTGTTCTTTTGCTCTTTTTTCTTTAGGGTTTTTAGTCTCTTAGATTTTTTTTTATTAAGATTTTATTTATTTATTTGACAGAGAGAGGTCACAAGTAGGCAGAGAGGCAGGCAGAGAGGGAGAGAGTTTGGAAGCAGGCTCCCTACCGAGCAGAGAACCCGATGCGGGACTCGATCCCAGGACCCTGAGATCATGACCTGAGCCAAAGGCAGAAGCCCAACCTCCTGAGCCACCCACGCACCCCAGTCTTAGATTTTTTTTTTTCAAAGTTCTGTGTATTTAGGAACTTTGTAATATATAGCAAGTTTTGACTTTGCTTATAAAGTCATCATATAATATTTTAAAAGTAGTAAAATTGATCAGTATTTCTTTATTGTAACTTGATTTTGATTCATTGAAAACTTTTCCTTATAATCACTGCATAGAAAAAAGTTCACCCATATTTTGCTATCTGTACATTTTTTTAATATGTTGACCTCTGATCCACTTGGGAGTTTATTCTTATGCATGGTGTGAACTGACCTACGTCATCTTTTCCTAAGTGGCTGTCTAATGCTGCCACGTTATTAAGATGTCCCTTTTGGGGGCGCCTTGGTGGTTCAATGGGTTAAAGCCTCTGCTTTCAGCTCAGGTCATGATCCTCAGGGTCCTGGGATGGAGCCCCGCATTCGGCTCTCTGCTCAGCAGGGAGCCTGCTTCCCCTTCTCTCTCTGCCTACTTGTGATCTTTGTCTGTCAAAATAAATGAATAAAATCTTTTTTTTTTTTTAAAGATTTATTTATTTATATGACAGACAGAGATTACAAATAGGCAGAGAGGCAGGCAGAGAGAGAGGAGGAAGCAGGCTCCCTGCTGAGCAGAGAGCCCGATGCAGGGCTCGATCCCAGAACCCTGGGATCATGACCTGAGCCGAAGGCAGAGGCATTAACCCACTGAGCCACTCAGGTGCCCCATGAATAAAATCTTTGAAAAAAAAAAAGTCCCTTTTGTTTTAGTGATTTGAAATACCACTTCAATAAAGCATTATGTTTCCATATGTAGCTGTGTCCGTATCTGGACTTAACAGTGTTTTACTGGTCTATTCATGTGCCAATATCTTGCTTTTCCAATTACAGAGGCTTCCTAATATATTTCGATATTTGGTAGGGCTATACTCCACTCAGAGATCTCCCCCCTTAATGTTTTGATATTCTTGCATGTTTATTTTTCCAAATGAACTCCAGTATTAACTAGTTTAGTTCTACACCAAAAAATCGTTGATATTATTAGGATCTCATTCAATTTATTAACTCAGGAAGAAAGTGACGTCATGAGGTTGAAAGGTTTTAACCAAAAACAAGGAATGTTTTCCCACTTGTATACTGTGTCTTTAAGAAAAATTTTATAGTTTGCTTTATTTAGATTTTCATTGTTAAAACCAAATTCTTAGGAATTTAAATATCTACTTTTTTTTTGCTTTATAAAAGCAATTTTCTCTCATTATATTGTGTAACTGGTTACTGAGTACATGAAGATTTATTTTATAACCTTTGATCTTGCTAAATTACTTTGAAATAGTTTTGTCACTGATTTTCTGGGGCTTTCCAGATGAACCATCATGCCATCTGCAAAGAAACTTTTATTTCTTTTCCCATTACTATGCCTACAACTGTTTTCTCTTCCCTAGCTGCATTTTTCATATCTGCAGTACAATGTTATATACCAGAGACAATGCACATCCTTTCTTTGTTTCTGATTTTAGTGCTTATCTTAAGATGATGGCCCTAGGATTTAGGTGAATGTATGCATATATGTGCATGTGTATCTATGAAAATCATGTTAAGGATCTATCCATTCCTGTTTTCTTAAAGGAACTGGTGCTGAATTTTGCCACAGACTTTTTCAGCAACTATAAAAAGAATGATTTTTCTCCTTAGATCCATTAATATGGTGAATTGTATCAAGTATTCCAAATACTGAATCATCCTTGTATTCCTACTATAAACCTCACTTCATCATGATGTATTTTCTTGATGTAGTGTTAAAGATCGCACAATATTTAGGATTTTGCATTGATATTCATAAACAGATCTCTAATTTTCATTTTCTGTACTATCTTTAACAGGTTTAGAAATTGCTATTACTCTTGCTTCATAAAAATCGGAAAGTCTGTAAAAAAGAAAATTGAAAGTTTTTCTGCATTTTCTATGTTGTGACGTAATTGATGTAGCATTTGGAATGTATGGTCTCTAAAGGTTTTAGAGAATTCCTTTATGAAATCACATAGGTTTGGTGTTTTGTGGGCTAGTTCCTTGATAAATGTTTCTTCCATTAAGTTGAAAATAATTTAAAAAAAAAATGTTGATTTTTTGAGACGAAGAGTGAGCATGTGTACACAGAGGGTGGGTGTGAGGCAGAGAGAGAGAGAATTTTAGGCAGGATCCATGCCCAGTGTGGAGCCCAAAGTGGGTCCTGAACTCACGACCCTGAGATCAAGACCTGAGATCAAGAATTGGACACTTAACTGAGTCACCCTGGCATTCCAAGTTTTTAAAAAAATCTCTAATGAGGTTTTCTTAAACTGTATTTTCCTAAGAATCCATTTCATCTAAGTTTTCAAATTTATTTGCCTAAGTGTGTAAAATGGTTGCAAATGATTTTCTCAATTTCTTCTGTATCAAATTCTTTTTCCTTTGTCATTTATTTTGTATATTTTGTGCTTTCTCTGCCTCCTTGATTAAACTAGCCAGTAGTTTACCAGTTTTGTGGATTGCCCCCTAAAGGTCCAGGACTGATTCATCAATCTGGTGTACAGTTTTTCTGTTAACTCATATATTTCTAATTTTATCTTTAGTTTTCTGTGTTGTTGTTTTCTTTTTCTTTGGTTTACTTTGTTGTTCTTTTTCATTTCTGAGTTGGGATTTAATTAATATTATTACTATTACTTCTACTGTGATAAAGTAACCAGATTAGGTCCAAGATGGAGCTGTTCAGGCTAAGCCACCTCAGCAAACCAAGACTTAGTACCGAAGTTTCTATATTCCTCTCCCTGAAAAGGCAGGCTTTGGTAAATTATCTGTGAGTACCCGCTCAGCATACAGTGCCTGACCTAGGTCCAAGACTTCCCTTTGCTCCAATAAGAAAAGCAACCTAGCTTTAACCAATTGGCAAATGCCCAGTGTACCTTGTTCCCACTCACTTGGGTCTATAAAAATATCTGCTTGGGTGATTGGATGTTGCACAACTTATTAATGACTGAATAAAGTCAGTAAGATTTTAAAAATTTACTTGAATTTTATTCTTTAACAAACATTTAGGACTATGAATTTTCCTCTGCTCATTGTCTTCAATGTATTCCACAGATTCTTACATGTCGTATTTTCATTATCATAATTTTTTAGGAACTCTGTAATTTGTTTATATTCCCCCTTTACCCAAAAGTTTTTTTTAAATGAAGCATCATTTTGAATGTGTATTGAGATGGAGAAATTATCTGTCACTCCAAAAAGCACCCTCATGTCCTTTCCCATCCTCCTCCTCCCCCAGAAGTTCTAGAACTATGGGTTAATTTTGCATATATTTATTTAAATGGAATAAAAGACTACAGACATTTTTATATCTAATTCCACTCATACAGCATAGTATTTAGATTTATCCGTATTATCATATGTATGAATGGTTCATTGCTTTTTACTGCTAATATTGCACTTTTTAAAAACGAAGATTTTATTTATTTCAGAGAGAGTATGTGTGCGCACAAGCAGGGGGAATGGCAGACAGAATGAGAAGCAGAGCAAGGAGCTGAGCAAGGAGCCCAATGTCCCAGGAATCTGACTTCATGACCTGAGCCAAAGCAGACGCTTAACCAACTGCGCCACCCAGGTGTCCCGCTAATAATGCACTTCAGCAATATATTTGTTTATCCATTCTCCATCGGTATTTGACTACTTTGAATAAAGCCATTATGAACATTCTTGTACAAGGCTGGAAATTCTTGTTCAAGGTGGAAATGACCTTTTGCTTTTTGTTTTCTTCTATGGGACCTACTGATGTTTTCTTAACTATGAAAAGATTTTTGTGAATATTTTGTGTTTAAGAGAAAGTATATTATATTTAGGATGCTATGATACACCTGAAGATGAGTCTCATTACATTTAGATCTTTTATATCTCTATTTTCTGTCTACTGGACCTATCTTGTGGTGAGCAGGTCAGTGTCCAATTTTTAGTGCTTCTTTTTTATTACTGGCATTTCTTTTAGCTTTTGTTTTGTCAAGATTATTGCTGTCACTTGGTGCATATGTATTTGTAAGTGTTATTATCTTTGTTGTAAGTTGTGGGTTTCAGTATTACAAACTGTCCTCCTTTGTTGTTTACTTCTTTTGGTTTGGCTTCTACTTTGGTTTCAGCACTGCCAATCCTGCCTTTTTTTTTTTTTTTAAAGATTTTATTTATTTATTTGACAGAGAGAGATTACAAGTAGATAGAGAGGCAGGCAGAGAGAGAGAGAGAGGGAAGCAGCAGAGAGCCTGATGTGGGACTCGATCCCAGAACCCCGAGATCATGACCTGAGCCGAAGGCAGTGGCTTAACCCACTGAGCCACCCAGGCGCCCCACCAATCCTGCTTTCATATTATTTCTATTTGCTTGGTTGATCTTTGTCCATCTTTTTAACTATTTTAAGGGCCTCTTATGTTAAAGTTGGATTCTGATTTTGTTCCTTCTCTTATTTTTATTGAAATATAATTGACATATAATAACAGTTTATTGGATTTTGATTTTTGAGCCAATCTGAAAATCTTTTTATTGGTGAGAGAATCCTCACTGATGTGGCTGGTACGTTTGATTTCAATTCTGTCATATTATTGTTATAATTACCGTGGGCATCATAATTCTCCATGATAGTTTTCTTTGGCCTTTTAAACATTTCAGTGTTTCCAAAGGTTTGTATTTTTTTTTCTAATGCTTACCTTTGAATCTTTTATGTTTCCATTTATCATTTTCCTTAGCTAATCTTTGCTTTCAGTTTCACATGAGTCCCTTGTGATAACTAATCTATAATTATTAGTCTTAGTTCTTTTCCTTTCCCCTCCCACATTTTTTAGCTGCCCTTTCTACTTTGTCAGAACCTGTAACATTTAGGTACTATTCTATCTATGTCCCTACTCCTAATTTTAACCTTAGTTCAAATATATATGCAATCATTATCCATCTTTTTTGCAGAAAATTTCCCACACATCTTTAGATGAAACTTATCCTTCAACAGTTTCCTCAGGAAGGGCTAGTGAGTGCAGTATTCCTTGAATTCTTGGCATGTTTAAAGCTTTTTCTATTGTCTTAACCCCTGAAAAACAGCTGAGCGGATATAAAAAATCTTTGCTTTAGCATTTTCTTTCCTTATGCTACTCCACTATTGTCTTGCTTTGTATGTTGCTTTTGAGAAATTGGTACCAGTCCACTTCCCCGGCCCTTTTAATGTACTTTACCTTCTGGTATGAACTTCTGATGTAGAGATTCAGATCTTTATTTCCAGAAAGTTTTCTTGCTTATTACAGCTTTACTTTTCTTTCTTCTTGAGAGGCAACAACTACACATTAGACTTTTTGGACCCATCTTCCACTTAAAATGTCAATTAAAAAATAATCTCATTTTCATTCTCTTGACTGTCCTCCTGTTGCTCTTCCATGTCATTTATTACATTTGCATTTCAATCTGTTTGGTACGAACAACTTAGTCTTCAGTTCTGATATGTGTTTTTCTGTTTTTCTGAGTTTAATATACTCTGATCTTTTCCCTGTTTCTTGTTTCTGTTCTTAATTTTATATTTCTGACTCAAGGTTTCTTTTTTTTTTTTTCTATATTCCCAAACACTAGTTCGAGGACATTTTATTTCATTTTGAGTGTTATATCAATTTTCTTCTGCCTTATGTTTTTTGGGTGGGGGAGGGGAAGATTTTCGCCAGTTGAGATGTTCTGATTCACATTTTTTCCTGTAGTAGAAAAAATTCCTATGTATTCTATCTACATGTAGTCCATTCATTCCTATTGCCATTCATTTCACGGTCAAGAGTTCCTGGCTCAAGAACAGTACTAAGTTTACTTTCTCTTTCTTTTTCTGAAAGAGTACTAATTTCTCCTCTTCCTTCTTTCTCCTCACTGCCATGTGTTCACCCCTTCCCTATAAACTACTGCTTGTAACTGAAGTTACCGATTCCAGGCACTGCTAACTTTCAAGCCCCCAGCTGTGCCTAAAGCTGCAAACTACCAAATTTCAAAGCTGTGTTCAGTACTTTGGACCTCAGTGGCGGATTCTCTTTTGGGAGTGATATTCTGGGCTACATCGAAGTCTTGCATGGCCCTAAATTCTATCAGTGAACCTGTTAAGCCTTCTCTCTCTTCCTCTTCACGTCCACAGGACTGGGCAGAAGTTCTTGGAATCTGATTTATTTCTCTATTTAGAGGTAATCTGAAGGTTGTGGTAACCTGTTTCTTAATAATGCTGAAGGCACAGGTGATGTGTGATGGATATGCGCTCTCAGCTGGCTTTAAATGTTTACAGAAAGGTGGGTGGGAAAACTGGATCAGGCTGCTGCCACTGTTCTCCAAAACTGTAAGTCTCCACATACATATTTAAGTATTACTATCTTAGAAACATTGGTTTTCCCATTTTCCGAAACAATTTACCCATCATTACTAGATTCACTTTTTGTTATCACCTAACAGTTTCCTAGAGTAAGTCGTCATTTTCATCTAATTTGGTTCAGAAACACATTTTGCTCTATGAGAGTTTTTTCATAAATTCCATAATAGTGTCTTACTGGATTATTTTTGCTAGTGATTTGTAAAAGGTCTATTATGATTAATATAACTAATATTTGTAGGATGCTTAGTATGTGCTAGGCACATTCTAAGCACTTAATGTATAGTAATGTATTTAAATCCTCACAACTATTTTTACTCCCATTTTATAGATAAGGAAACAGAGGCTGAAATGGGCTAAGCAACTTCTCCGAGGTTATACAGCTAAGATGAACACAAGCAATGAGTCAAGAAAATAATCTTAGAGGGGCGCCTGGGTGGCTCAGTGGATTAAGCCGCTGCCTTCGGCTCAGGTCATGATCCCAGGGTCCTGGGATTGAGCCCCGCATCGGGCTCTCCGCTCTGCAGGGAGCCTACTTCCTCCTCTCTCTCTCTGCCTACCTCTCTGACTACTTGTGATCTCTTTGTCAAATAAATAAAATAAAATCTTTAAAAAAAAAAAAAAAAGAAAGAAAATAATCTTAGATCTATGTATAATTTCAACCTTTCTCTTTTTTTCCCTCTTAATTATTTTTCTGTCAGCTACCTTCTATAAGCATAGGTAATAAGGATCAAATAAAACTATTTCAAGTAATGTGCCTTTTTGAACACTTTGCTCTTCAAAATAAAAGTGAAAAATCATGTTAGATGACTATTTAAGATCTTGAGTAGATGATGATGGGATGATTGGAGAAGGAAAAACCTCACCTAATATTTGGGCATGTATGGTATGGGCATATATGGACCACAGAGAAAGTAAAAAATGCCTAGGATTCATATGCTGAGTGATGGATGCCTAATATTTAGAATTACGGAGATATATTCTAGGTGAAAAAACTGGAAGAATTATAAGCACTTGTTTTATGAGGGCTATATAGGGAAGAGAAAGAGACTGCTGTAAAGGATCCTGTTTGGGGGGCACTTTTACCATTGTTTAACATTGTAATCAAGTATATTCATTATTCTTATGAAAATAAAGGTCAATTTCTACAAAGCACAAATTACCTTCTTAAAATTCATTAAGCTGATAAAAATGGAGAGATTGATGATATCTGGCATATCTTGTATGATATGTATGTATGATGAAATGTAAGTGTAAAATAGCCCAGATATTGATAGGAAGGAAAACTTATGCCATCTTTTTGGAATGCAATCTGACATTGTGAAATCTTTAAAGAAAAAAAAAAAGAGTATGCCTTTTGACCATGTAATTCCACTTTTTCAAGTCTGCCCTTCAGAAATACTCACAGGACACAAAAATCTATATGGAAAGATGTTTCCTGAAGCGATAACCTAATAGCGAGAAACTGGAGGCCATCTAACCACCAGTAGGGGAATGATTATTAACAGGCAAGATACTGAGGGCAAAAAATAAATCGCAAAATAGAAATGGCATGACTCACTTTTTATTAAAAGAACAACGTACGCTGTATATGTTCACATATGCATTTTGGAAGATCCCAGAAGGAACAGCTAAGCTATTAACAGGCTGACAATGGAGTAAGAGGATGATTTTAACTTTTCTATGGTTTTCATTTTCTTTTTTTAAACAGCAAATGTGTAATACTTCTACAGTGAAAAAATAAAAAGGTTTTCATAGTGACAAAATGTAAGGAAGAATCACAGATCACAGTTAAAGTTCATTTCCCTACTGTAATTATCACCCTGATGAGCCTTCCACCCTATAAAATCTACAAAGGAGTTGAAAGGTTAAAACTTCTCTAGGAAAAATTTTACAGAAAATATTTGAGATTCTAAACTCAAGCACAAATAAATACACAACAAAGTAATAAGAGCATAATTTCAACATGAATAAACTCATCATTAAGTTAATCAACCCTCCATTATCCAAACCAATAGGGATCAGTAGCCCACATAATTTCCCAGGATTTAGTCATGAAGTATCCTAAATCCTTGAATTTGTGAAGGTTGTTATGTGTGAACTCACAAAGTTAAAACTAAGAAATTAAGGGATCTATGACAACTGGAATCTACGAGCTAGAGAGCTATTTAGTTCTTGCTGGTTTTTGTCATTCTACCACCAGGATGAAAAGCAGTCTGGCATGGTGATACAATTCACAGGCCTTAAGAGAAATGCTTTCCTTCTTTCCCAGCTTACTATTAGGAGGATGATAAATGGTGAGGATTTGGGATTACTGGGTTTTTGTTTTCCACAAGACCAATGTGAAAGAATAAACTCATGTCAATGATACAATCAAGAGAAAACTGAAAACGGTAATATACTAAATAACTCCCTTAAAGAAACTGAAAAGTGGGCGCCTGGGCGGCTCAGTGGATTAAGTCACTGCATTCGGCTCAGGTCATGATCTCAGGGTCCTGGGATCGAGCCCCGCATCGGGCTCTCTGCTCAGCAGGGAGCCTGCTTCCTCCTCTCTCTCTACTTGTGATCTCTCTCTGTCAAATAAATAAATAAAATCTTTAAAAAAAAAAAAAAAAAAAAAGAACCTGAAAAGTAACCAGGGAATGACAGGAGAGGACAATATTCTATACAACAGTATTCTACAGCTTAAAGCAACAGTGAGCAAAAGGAAAGTTTTCTTGGATATACAAGAAATACACATTTCTGTCTGGGTTCAAGTTCTGGTTCTATCACTTACGACTCTGGATGTAACAATTACTTGGGTCTCAGTTTCCCTCTCTTCCAAATAAGGAAAACATCACATACCACAACAGGAATGATGTCTGATAAAATAACTCACATAAATGGGCTTTCAGTTTTTCAGAAAAAAGCCATGAATCCTTAATTATGAACCTAAAAGCTAATTAAAAAAAGATGACCGCATCAAAATTAAGTCTGAAAAGCAGTAGCCGAGAGGGACTTTAAGATAGTCATTAGCTATCTACTCTACCACAAATAACAGAATTCGTACTAAAGCTGGGGCTGCAGTGCAAATGCAGTCTCAGCAATCACATGAGCTCATTTGTTAGTACATGAATACAGCAAAAAATAAGTTAAACAGATTTGATATAACCTAAAAACACTGACCTAAGGTGATGATATTCTCTTGGTGTTTATCTTTTTTTTTTTTTTAAGATTTTATTTATTTATTTGTCAGAGAGAGAGAAGGCAGAGAGGCAGGCAGAGAGAGAGGGGGAAGCAGGCTCCCCGCTGAGCAGGGAGCCCAATGTGGGGCTGGATCCCAGGACCCTGAGATCATGACTTGAGCCGAAAGCAGAGGCTTATTAACCCACTGAGTCACCCAGTTGTCTCTGGTGTTTATCTTTTGAAAATGTATTTGGAGCTGGTCATACAAAAGATACATTTTCACTGGATAATAATAACCATGGGGTATTAATAACGAAACAATTAAAAATAGGGTTAAACACATATGTGTACAGAAGGAGGTTATTTGGTGTCTAAAATAATCTGCAACCAACTAACTTAAGTTTTGAAAATTAAAAGTAAAGCAATGGGCTGTATCATCTAATATTTATTGAGCAATATAGACAAATCATTATGCTAAGCAACAGAAATACAAAAAAGTGTTAGATTTACTACACATGGCCTAGACACAGACTACAAACTATAGCCAAATAGTTGGGGTGAACAAGAAATTACTAAATTAGGGGCACCTGGGTGGCGCAGTGGGTTAGGCCTCTGCCTTCGGCTCGGGTCATGATCTCAGGGTCCTGGGATTGAGCCTGACATCAGGCTCTCTGCTCAGCAGGCAGCCTGCTTCCGGCCCCCTCTCTCTGCCTGCCTCTCTGCCTACTTGTGGTATCTCTCTGTGACAAATGAATACATAAAAATCTAAAAAAAAAAAAAAAGAAAGAAAAAAAAAAGAAATTACTAAATTGAGTTACTGTATGGGACCTATTCCATAAGAAGTAGTAACAGGTAATAGTGAAAAAGGGAAAAGAAAAAGGGATTTTGAAAAGACATCTTAATCCTCTATAGCAGCTCGCAATTTCTTATATGCTGGTTATCACATCTAATTGGCTTACAGAAACCCTGGGAATTGAAGCTCAATCCACAGTTAGGTGAGAAAGATGATGCCTGAAGAGGTTACGAAATTTACTTAAGATCACAAGTCAGGAGGTGGCAGAGTGAGAGCCTGGCCAGTTTGCCAACTTTGTCCAGAGCTTATTTCCACGACATTAAATTTTAAGTCATCAATACTGAAGTGAGAACTGGAGTACCTCCCTAAGCAATCTGATAAAAACTTTGTCAGGCATGCATCTATAGGCCCCACTATAGACCTATTGAATGATAATCACTGGGAGAGAGGTTTTGTATGGTTACAAGAGCCCCAAAAGGTGGTTTTAATGAATAGTTAAGTTTGGAAAACGCTCTTGTATATCTGCCATGTCCAAAATGGCAGACCTATGGCTATTTACACCAGTTAGTTAAATCAAAAGAAAAAACCAGGTCTTTCTGTTGTACTAGCTATCTTTTAAGTGCCCAACAGCCATGTGTAGCTAGCTAGTGGCTGCCATACTGGATAACACACACCTAAGACATTCTTATCACCGTACGAAGTTCTATCGGACAATGCTGATTCTAGATAAGCCCTCCAACTATGAGGATGAGAAAATGAGGCCCAGGATTTCATCTGACAAGTACTATGAAGCTAGTCAGTGGCAGAACTGAAACACTACCTAGTCTGCCAGTACCTCTCTTACTCTATCATTTCATCCCACCTCAATTAGGCTTTTTCATATGGGAATTATTTCCTTTCCACCCCTTCCTGGGGGTTCCAGCAAAGTAAGAAGCAAAAGTCTAAGTGTGTGTGTGTGTTTGTGTGTGTGTGTAAATCTTAAAAAAAAAAAAGTCATTAAAAATGATTAAATGTAAAAAAAAAAAAAAAGGATTAAATGTAAACTGGGGTGCCTGGGTGGCTCAGGTCATGATCTCAGGGTCCTGGGATCGAGTCCCACCTTGGGCTCTCTGTTCAGCCGGGAGCCTGCTTCCCCTTCTCTTTCTCTCTCTGCCTGCCTCTCTGCCTACTTGTGATCTCTGTCTGTCAAATAAATAAATAAAAATCTTTAAAAAAAATGATTAAATGTAAACCTATCTGCAATTTTTGCATAAAACTAAACGTAGTGTTGGACAGTTATCAATACCCTAGTGTTAGGAGGCATATTTTATCTTGCTTATTTTAATTCCTTCCTCTTCTACTGACCTCATGTTTTTATCTTTCTCTTGAATCGAAACCCTGAAATTAATGTTAATTTTAACTGGCTTAATCTTAATATTTAAATGCGAAAAGGTTACATCTTATTCAGCAAACATTTTAAAGATGAAAACTGAGAAAGAGCAACCAAAAAATAGTGACGACTAATTTTAGAATGTGGTCACTCAAACCACTGAGCACTCCTGGCTTTCAGTAATCTAGTGGTTTTGTATTTATGACATTAATATGTTGTTTTCACTTGTAACATACAGCTCTACCCTCTTTTGACTATTAAATTTTCAACAATTGAGGGCCTAGAAGCATCTGTGTAGGAAGGTTTAGACTCTAACCAGGACAACATATAACCAGTCACAAAAAATACAACAGTGTCTTCTTTAAAAACAAAACCAGTTGTTCCTGTCTAGTATGATCAGAATGCAAATGTCTCCAAAGTCAGTCAGCTTAAGTCATGACAGTTCATGTTTAAAGTGAGCAGGAAAATAACTTGGAACTCCATGGTAATTACAACTTTAAAGACAGAATTACACAGCTCTGTCAGTTTTTTTTTTCTATACCTAGTATTCATTTCCATGTTAAATTCTAGTCATTAGATTAAGATGAAACTGACATCAAACTCTATAAAATTAAAAACTGGATTGTTGAAAAATATGGCCCAACATAAGATACTTATGAACAAATACTTATTCAATGACGGTTCTGCTATAATTTGCAAGGCAGCCAGAAGCCTTGAAATGGGGTTCTATATAAATAGAAGCTACTTGTTATTCAGAGAAAGATATGGTACAAAAAAACAAAACAAAAAAAACAAAAAAACAGCTCTTTTCTTTCTAAACACTCACTGGTGTTGAGGTAAACAAACAAAAAAATAGAGTCTAAGTAAGCGTGGTATTGGAGAACAACAGTCTCAAGTCATGACAGGGGGAAAGAAAAATGTTTCAGTATTTTAAACAGGGGACTGGTAGCTTTAAGAGGAAATTTATTCTCTGGCTTTTACACCAGATCATTACTTCTACATCTTATGTGTTACGTCTTGACTCCACTTCACTATATTAGGAAGAGAAAAAACAAGTGCCCTGAAGATTTTATGCCAACGAAACTACTTTTGGAGGCAGCACAGCTCACCAAATGAAGAACATTAGAAAAACCTTAACTGACAACAGCAGAAAGGGAACCATTTCAACGACTGAGTGATAAATGGCATATACTAATGTAAAGAACATGAAAACTATTGTAAACTGTACGCAAATAAAAGCACTACAAAAATTCCAAATCTCATAAAAGAACCACAGAAGTAAGCAATGAAAAAGAAATGAAAGTATTGTGAAGGAGGGGACTTGAGAAGGAAGTCCAGTTTGAAAGAAAGACACAGGTCAAAAGGAAGGGGGAGGGGCGCAGTACTGGCCATCTCTGTACGAAGAGATGCTTCTAACAGCCTCAGCACTACCTCCCAAAGACAATTCTAGACAGCTTTAGGGAAAATTTAGGCACAAACAAATGCACTTTGAGAGAGGAGAAATACAAAGTTGCTGCTGATTTTTTTTTTTTTTTTTTTTTTGCCTTCGGACAGATGCACTAGTGAGAGAAAACAGCCATGAAATCCCAGACTGTAATTCCCAAGCTTCCTGTAGAAAAATATCAACCATTCTCAGGCATACAAGCCAGCGCATTTGAAAATGACCCAGCAAAGTTTTCAGCTGGCCCTCACTCTCACTCAAACCCTCCTTCCTCCACTTCCCTGCTGTTCTTTCCTGGCACACAAAATATAGGCCAATGAGCGGTGGGTGGGTGAGGAGGATGTGAGAGAAAATTTGAGAAGTAAAAAAGGGAGCAACTTAACAAGGACATGAATGAGACTAGAGGGGTCTAATAAGGGTAGGCAAACAATGCAAAAGGAACGGGCTTTCCGGGGCAGCGGAGAGCGTTCAGCGTTGGTAAAGGTTTGAGCACAGACCAGACTACCTACCACTTGTCAGAGAGGCTGCAGAGGGGACGGCTGCTTTGGGTGACCTCTAATGTCTCTTCCGACTCTGAAATGTTAGGATTCTCATTTCACAAAAGAGAACGCAACGGTCCGAAAACCCACCGACCTAGACCCCCTTTTAAAAAAAGCGGCCCAGGTGGCTGCTGCCCAAACACCACTCCCACCTCTCCCTCCCACACGTGCCCACCCCGCCCCCTTTCAATATTTCCACCTCCACGTGCGAAATGCCTCGCGGCACTCGCCCCTGAGCCTATAGGCACCTTCCCCCGCAAAGCACCCAAACTAGGCCCCTCTGGGGCAAGGGAGGACTCCACTCTCCCACCCTGGACGGCTAAAAAAGGAAAAGTCTCCAATCCAGCCTCCCTCTCCCCCCCCCACCAGCCAGAGCTGAAGGGGGAGGAGGGGCGGGACGCAGAGAAAAACTTTCTTCTAAAATTTTTCTCCCAAAGAGTGAGGGAGTAACAGAACCCCCGCCAAGTCCGGGGAGGAGAGGGTGGGGGGAGGGGAACCCCCCGAATCGTTTAACGGCCGGTAGGGGGAGGGGGACTCTGGAGGTTGAGGGGGCGTGGGATGGAGAAGCAGGCCTGGGAGCTGGGGTCAGGGAGCTGCAGGGGTTGCTGGGGTCGGGGAGCTGCAGGCGTCCCCCCCACCTGGCACACAAAGCGGCTGCCGCGCTCGGCTCTCACCAGATCCTTTGTGTTTTCCATCAGGGCCTCATGGGTAGGGGTTGTCCGTGCTCCCCGGGCCCGCGGCGCCCCCTCCCCGAGCTGGGGGCAGGCGCCTCTCCCTGGGACTACGGCGACTACAGGGGGGGCCCCCGCTGTGCCCAGACCGGCGGCGGCTGCGGCAGCCCCCGAATTTCCCCCCTTTAACTCGGGTGGCCCCAGGATATCAACAACATTAGCATAGCCCTCCCTCCCCAGCGCGCCTGCGCCGTGACCCGCGCCCCGATTGGCCCACTTCCCTACATACCCTCCTCTCTCTCTCCTCCAGCGTGGGACCCTCTGCAGGCTCCGTACTCCAAGGGCCGTACCAAGACGAGGGGGTGGAAAAGGCAACCGCGGCCGTGTTAAGTCGAGTGGTTAAAAAGTCAGGAAGAAGAGCAGAAGTTTCATTCAGTCATCCCAGCTTATACTCTCGCTTTCTTGTGCTCCCTTCAATCAGTTGCAGCTGCGAAGTTGTGTTGGAAAAAATTTCCCAATCCAGTCACGGCGCTTCCCCCTCCACCCGGAAGATCGGTCCTCCCGGAGGAACTCCCCTACGGGGAGGGGTTGCTGAGGGGAGTGGGCGTTACGTAGGGAGAGAGTGTTGGTCACGTGCTAACAGGCGGCGCAGGCTCCTTCCGACCCCGCGGGGCCTCAGCGGCCGCGGACACCAAACCACCTCGGCGCACGCGCAGCGAGGTTCCACGTGAGCGCCTGCGTTTCTTCTCCAGCCCAAAGATGCCGCCGGAACGTAGAAGCCGAACGAAACCGGACCGGAGACCCGGAGTGAGTCTGGACCGGAAGAGCCGAAAGAAGCCGGGCCGGAGAGGCGGAGCAGGGCCGGGCGGGCCGCCCCGAAAGGCTGCTCCTTCATCCCAGCGGAAACCGCCGGCCCGGCCGAGCGCAGCGGCCGCTGCGATCGCAGTCGCGGCGGAGGAGGAGAGGCGGCTCCGGCAGCGGAACCGCCTGACGCTGGAGGAGGACAAACCGGCCGTGGAACGGTGCCTGGAGGAGCTGGTGTTCGGCGACGTCGAGGACAACGAGGACGCGTTGTTGCGGCGTCTGCAGGGCTCGCGGGTGAGGGAGGCCGCGGCGCGCGGGGCTGGGCGCGCTCAGGCGGGGCGCACGGTGGGCGGTGAGCCTTCGGGGGCGGAGCCTGGGCGACCTGCGGCGCCGGGAGCGCTCAGGTCGGCGGGCGCCCGAGAACGCGGGCGCCGACGGGGGCCAGACTGGAAGTCTCCGCTGGGCGGAGACCTTGCTTTTCCCCGCCCCCGGGGTGGAGTGGGGGGGAGCCCCTGCGCCGGGTATCCAGCAGGCGCTCTACACGTATGTGTAGCGCAGGGCCGACGTGAGCATTTTTTCGCGGCTCAGATCGAAACCCTGTATTTCTTTCCTTGTGGCCGTTCGATCCCCTGCCTCAGTACCTTGTCTGGATTCAGGAGTTACGGAATCATAATGTGCGTTTTTGACAGCTTCCCAAGTGATGGACTCGCCAGCTTCTGAGAATGATCATGCATTTGTCTGTTCGCCAGATCATTGTTCGTTTTTTGGGGGCCACATATTTTTTCGGGCAATGAAAACCCTGCTTGCTTTTTATTATCATCCCTTTTTACCCTCTTTGCACATTTTTAAAAAAAGATTTTATTTATTTATTTGACAGACAGAGATCACAAGTAGGCAGAGAGGCAGGCAGAGTGAGAGGGGGGAAGCCTACTCCCGGCTGAGCAGAGATCCCGATTGGGGCTCGATCCCAGGACTCTGGGATCCTGACCGGAGCCGAAGGCAGAGGCTTTAACCCATTGAACCACCCAGCCAGCCCCCGCCCCCTTGCACATTTTAAGTCACTTTTTAGGAGACGCTTGAAGTCATCCCATTTATGCTACACCTGATATTTCTTCCAAGATAGGGAGTTCAGGCCTTGTTCTAGGCAACGGACATGTGCTGAAGAGGGGAAAAAAAAAAAGTGAAAGCATTACGGAAAGGAAGACGAGTGTGTGTAGAGGCCAGTGAAATTTTACGTGGCGTGTCCAAGCAAAGCCTCACTGAGAATACTGTTTGGTGAATGAATACCCACCTCACAAGTGGCCAGTGTCAATTGATTGTCACTGTCTCCTTTGGGTGCTTAGAGGGAACCAGCAGAAATCTCTTTGGCAGATAGAGAACTGTTACTGGAAAACTGCTGGCCTTTGGGACTTTTTATAGTCAAAACAAAGGAACAGTCTGTGTGAGGTGGGGTTTATCCGGCTTTGAAGGATCATAGGCTGGTAACAAGAGTGAAAAAATATTTGGACATGTCTATTAGCAGTTTCTGGGAAAGCTTGAGCTCAACTTCTGGGAGTTTCGTATGGTGTAGATTTAGATTTAATAGTGTAGGGTAAATTTTCTTAAGGTAGGGGGTCAAGAATGGTTATGAACAACGGAGAAGCAGTATGTCTAAGAATAATGAAATGCCAGTTAGTTATAGTATTCAGTCACGTAATTTTTGATGTTAGTCTGCCTCTGGTCCCATGATTTCTGTAGTTCCGGGATTTTTCCAGGTCATTTCCCTCTTCTGTCAACTTATCTTTTGTTTTTCTCATCTTACTTGGTCCTTTCTTTTCAGCATGTCAGCTTTCACTCCTTGACTGTTCATCGTGCCTGCCTATCCAGCATACGGTGCCATTCTCTCCTCTCTGCATTTTCTGTTCTCCTTCCATCATGTGCCATGGTAACATTCTGTCCCATTACTCCATCAGAGAGCCTAAGAAGCATTCCAACTGTAAGGTGTGTGCATCTGCTGAAAAACTCAGTGCTTGAGGGCATTTGTCTTCTCTAGGTTCAAGTGCAGGAAGACTCGGGTGACTCGGAAGTGGAGAATGAAGCAAAAGATAATTTTCTGTTTCAAAAGAAGCCAGTTTGGGTGGATGAGGAAGATGAAGATGATGAAATGTAAGTTGCCTATTTTTTCTTCCAGATTCCCTCTGGATATTTAAAATAATATTTTGTAAGTTTTAAAGAAGTTTTGTTTACAAATACATGATTACGTGAAGATTTGAACAATACTGTAAAGCAGAGGAAGGAAAAGGTCACTCAAACTCACACCGAGGGAGAACCACTGTTAATGTGTTGGCATTCTTCTCTCTTGCCCTCTTCTCTTGTGTGCTGTACTGAATGGCAAAGAAAGCACAATGTTTGGTGTCACGTTTGAGTTTGTCTTTTAATGTGTCTGGTTCCTAAGTGATCAAGGGCAAGTTTGAAACCTGCCTTTTCTCTTTCGAACAGAGATAATAATAATAGTAATATCAGAAGGCTCTTGAGATAAGTGAAATAATGAAATAATGTATATGGAGATCTTAGCACGGTGTCTGAAACTGAGGAAAGGCTAGGAAAAAGCTAACACACTCAATACTTTGCTTTTAAGAGATGAAAATGTATTGTCTTGCAAGCATTTATCCCTACTTAAGAATAAAAACGTTTATAAATGATGTTAAATGTATTATAGTCTTACATGAATTAACTATAATTTACATAGGTATTGTCAGATAGGTTTTCCTATTTTTCCCTTTGATAAGTTGATGTTGAGACAAATGTTTTTTCTGCATAAACCTTTTTCGCCTTTCTAATTACTTCTGTAAGAAGGATTTTCTGAGGTAGAATTATTTAATCAAAGGGCATGAGCATGTGTCAGAGTCTTGACAAAAACTGCCAGACTGACCAGGAGGTTCTCCCAGTTTACCTTCCATTGAAAGGTGTCCATTTCACTCCATTCTTAAAAACAAAGCTTATCTTTTTTCAGACTTCGTCAGTTTAATGGGCAGAAATAACTACTTTATTTGTGTGATTTTTGTCATTAATCATTGGTATTTTTTCAGAGCATTCTCTATTACGTGTTTATCTTTTTTCAAAAATTAATGTGTATTTGATGTTGCGCACTTCATAGATCTTGACCTATATTTGGTTAAATGTGTTCTCAAATTTTTAAAGGCAACAACTAGTTACGACAAATATTTTAAGGTCGTTTAAAGCATACCGTTGTTCTGTTTTTAATAGGGTTGACATGATGAGCAATCGGTTCCGGAAAGATATGATGAAAAATGCCAGTGAAAGTAAACTTTCAAAAGACAAGCTTCAAAGGAGACTTAAGGAAGAGTAAGTGTCCTTTTCCTTATGATTTACCAAGCTTTAACTTATAATGAGTGGTTTATTTGGATTCACTGAATCTTTGGCTAGAATAATTTCTTGGGTAGTAAGTTTCCATTTTGAAGTAGTAAGAGCATTGCTACTGGAAGAAATGGTTTAAGTTTTAGTATTTTGGAGGGAGAGGGAATACAAGTAGTACAAAAGAGTTTTTGGGGGGACGCCTAGGTCTCTCCGTCGTTAAGCATCTGCCTTTGGCTCAGGTCATGATCCCAGGGTTCTGGGATTGAGCCCCGCATCGGGCTCTCTGCTCAGCCGGAAGCCTGCTTCTCCCTCTCCCACAACCCCTGCTTATGTTCCTTTCTCGCTGTGTCTCTTTCTGTCAAATAAGTAAATAAAATCTTAAAAAAAAATTTTTTTTGGAAAATCTTGTAATCCTACCACCCATATATAATCAGTGATGGTATTGCTTACTTGCTTGCTTGTATGTGGTAAACCATCTCTTTTCCATTACTTTTAGATTCTTTTAGTTAAGCAGAGGTAGGAAATGTATGTATATTTTAAAATAATGACTTCATGGGGCGCCCAGGTGGCTCAGTTGGTTAAGCTTCTGAGTTAAGCTCGGGTCATCTCAGGGTCCTGGGATCGAGCCCTGCATTGGGCACCAGGCTCAGCAGGGAGTCTGCTTCTTCCTCTCTGGCCACCCACTCCTTTGCTCTCTTTCTCTCTCTTAAATTAACAGATGAATAAAATCTTAAAAAAAGTCTTTCTTTAAAAAAGGTAAGTAAAATAAATAAAATGATGATTTCATTGTGATTCTTCCAATTAAGACTTACAGATCTTGAAAAATATTTTTTCTTTCAATATTTTATTTAAATTCAAGTTAGTAAACATAGTATAGCATTAGTTTCAGGCATAGAGTTTAGTGGTTCATCACTTGCACAAAACACCCAGTGCTCATTGCGAGTGCTGTCCTTAATGCACATCACCCATTTACCCCATTCCCGACCACCTCACCTCCAGCAACCCTGAATTTGTTTGCTATATTTCAGAGTTTCATGTGGTTTGCCTTCCTCTCTTTTTTTTCCCTTAAGATTTTATTTATTTATTTATTTATTTATTTTTATTTGACAGAGAGAAATCACAACTAGGCAGAGAGGCAGGCAGAGAGAGAGGAGGAAGCAGGCTCCCCGCGGAGCAGAGAGCCCGATGCGGGGCTCGATCCCAGGACCCTGAGATCATGACCTGAGCCGAAGGCAGAGGCTTTAACCCACTGAGCCACCCAGGCGCCCCAAGATTTTATTTATTTATGTTAGAGCTCAAGCGGGGGAGAGGAGAGGCAGAGGGAGAGAGAATCCCGAGCAGAATCTGTGCTGAGTGTAGAGTCTGATGAGGGGCTCGATCCCAAGACCCCGAGATTATGTCCTAAGCCAAAACCAAGAATCAGTCACTCAACCAACTGAGCCACACAGGGGCCCTTCCCTTTCTGTTTTTCTTCCTTTCTGTTTTAAATATACTTTATTTTTCTTTCCCTTCCCCAACGTTCATTTGTTTTAGTTCTTAAATTCCATATGAGTGAAATCATACGGTATTTGTCTTTCTCTGACCGACTTATTTTGCTTAGTGTTCTACATTTTAGTTCCTATCAAAAATAGAAATTTAAAAAATTTATCTCTGCAATATAGTGAGTAAGTAACTGGTTTTGACTTTCAAGAACATTTAAGTATTTGAACTTGAATATTTGGAAACTTGGTACTTTAACCTCATTTGTTTTTCTTCTAAACCTTTATTTGAATTCTAGTTATTTAATACATAGTGTGATACTAGTTTCGGAAACAAAATTTAGTGATTCATCACTTTCGTATAACACACAGTGCTCATCATAACAAGTGCTCTCCTTAATGCCCATCACCCATCTAGACCATCCTCCACCAGTCTCCCTCCATCAACCCTTAGTTTGTTTCCTATAGGTAAGAATCTCTTTACAGTTTGTTTCCTTCTCTCTTTTCCCCCCAGTCCTGTAAGTTCATCTCTCTTGTTTCCTAAATTCCACATATGAGTGAAATGATACAGTATTTGTTTTTCTCTGACTGATTTCACTTAGCATAATGCATTCTCGCTCCACCCACGTTCTTGCACAGGGTAAGATTTCATTCTTTGATGGCTGAGTAATACTTCACGTACATGCATATATACAGCACACCTTCTTTATCTATTCATCAATTGATGAACACTTGGGCTCTTTCCATAGTTCGGCTATTGTTGGTAATGTTGCTGTAAACGTCAGTGTGCATGTACCCCTTCAAATCTGTATTTTTGTATCCTTTGGGTAGTAGTGGTGCAATTGCTTGATTATAGGGTAGCTCTGTTTTTAACTTTGAGGAACCTCCATACTGTTTTCCAGAGTGGCTGCATCAGTTTGCATTCCCACCAGCAGTGCAAGAGAGTTCCCCTTTCTCCGCATCCTTGTCGACGTCTGTTGTTTCCTGTGTTGCTAGTTTGAGCCATTTGACAGGTGTGGGATGGTATCTCATCATGGTTTTTACTTATATTTTCCTGATAATGAGTGATGTTGAGCATTTTTTCATTTGTATTGGCTAGTTCAGAGTCCTTATATGCTAATTCTTTCATGTCATTTCTGTGTCTTTCTGTTGACTGATTTTTTTGTACCGGTTGTGGTTCATATTTTTGTGCTTCCCTGCATGTCTAGAAATTTTGATTGGATTTTGGGCAGTGTGAATGGTCAATTGATCAGTGTCTGGATTTTGATTTTGGCTTTTAATGAGTGTTGAATGAGTGAATGTTGAACCAGTGAGTACTTCTAGTGACTTTGTCTTGGCAGGCAGTTGATTGGCTTGGAGATTAGTTTGATCCTTTCAGGATTTGTTTTTAGTTTTGTTGTAGAGTAGCATTTGCTCTAGGCTGGTTTAGCCCCATGTCTAAGATATACCCTTTTGCCATTTCTTCTGAATGCCCTGCATTTTCAGTAAGGACCTTCCCATGACTGGTTGGAACTCAAGTGTCTGAACTCTGGTGTTAGGCAACTTACAGCTCCCTGCTAGTTCTTTGCCTGATCTCATAGAGTTTCATCCTGTGAATGTACAGCTTAGTATTCAGCAAAAATGTTTGTGGACCCCCCAGTGCAGATTTTTGGAGCTTTTTGTAGGTTTCACGCCCTGCATGGAGCCCAATGTGAGGACTTGAACTCAAGACCCTGAGATCAAGAGCTGAGCTGAGAGATGAAGAGTTGGATGCTTAACCGACTGAGCCTCCTAGGTGCCCGCGTTTTCAAAAAAATTTACTTTTTTTTTTTCATTTGTATTTTAATAAGGCGAATCCTTTTTAAAAAAATTTAAAAATTTTTTTCTTATTTTTAAGTAGGCTCTACACCCAGCATGAAGCCCCAGTTTGGGGCTTGAACTCAAAAGCATGAGATCAAGACCTGAGCTGAAATCAAGAGTCAGTCACCCAACCAGCTGAGCCACCCAGGCACCTAGAGCTGTTTCCTTTTCTCAGTGCCTCTCAAATTCCAGTTCTCTCAGCCTCTTTCAAGTCTGATCTTTTCTCACTTGTTCAATGCCAGGGTCTCAAAAAATTGCCTTCCGGGGAAAATCCTGGGATGGCAGCACTCATGTTGTTACTTCATTTACTTTCTCTCAGGGATCACAATTTTATGTTGTTTTCCAATTTTTGAAAACAGTTTCATATATTTTGTCTCGTTTTCTAGTTGTTTACGGCCAGTGGGCTGAGTTTGGTGGCTTTGTCTGCGCTTCTGTAATAAACAATTAGAGTGACTCTGCACTTTTCCAGAAACCAGCCCTTCAGAATATGTTTCTCATAAAGGTAGCTTTTTCCAGAGTGAAAAGCTCCAATTTTATTCAAAGGATATGTGATTGTGTTTCGTATATTCTTACCAGTCTTTCAGATGTGTTTTACTATGTACTCTGTTACTGTAGCGTTGGTTTATAACCACATACGGAGTTCTTCACTTAGTTCCAATATCTGAGATATGTTGATATGAGCAAATATGTAGACCTGTAACTAGACAAAAATAATTAACAAATATGTGTCCGGGTGTTCTATATCCAAGACTAGTTTATACACTTAGAGGTTCACAAAAGTTTCCCATATTGGCAAGTTGGGACTATTCTGTGTGAGTAGCCCTTCTGTTAAAGATGATAATTTTTTTTAAAAGATTTTATTTATTTGACAGACAGAGATCACAAGTAGGCAGAGAGGCAGACAGAGAGGGGAGCTAGGCTCCCCAATGAGCAGAGAGCCTGATGTGGGGCTCGATCCCTGATCCCTGAGATCATGACCTGAGCCAAAGGCAGAGACTCATGGCCACACGGGTGCCCCAAGATAATTTCTTTATTTTTTTAAAGATTTTATTTATTTGACAGAGATCACAAGTAGGCAGAGAGGCAGGCAGAGAGAGAGAGGAGGAAGCAGGCTCCATGCTGAGCAGAGAGCCGGATGCGGGGCTCAATCCCAGGGCTCTGTGATCATGACCTGAGCCAAAGGCAGAGGCTTTAACCCACTGAGCCACCCAGGCGTCCCCCCAAGATGATAATTTCTTTGGCAGAGATTGTATACATGCTCTCAAGGGTGAGCTAATCTATACCCTTTAAATCTCTCAAGCTTGGGCACCTGGGTGGCTCAGTTGGTTAGGCGACTGCCTTCAGTTCAGGTCATGATCCCAGAGTCCTGGGATCGAGTCCCACATCGGGCTCCCAGCTCCATGGGGAGTCTGCTTCTCCCTCTGATCTCTCTTCTCATGCTCTCTCACACTGTCTCTGTCTTGAATAAATAAATAAAATAAAAAAAAAAATCTCTCAAGCTTGGTGAACATTTATTAGTTAACACAAAATTTCATTTTTGTATTTTCGCTTAGATTCCAGCATGCCATGGGAGGAGTACCTGCCTGGGCAGAGACTAGTAAGCGGAAGACATCTTCAGATGGTGAGTACTGATATCTGTTGAAGTTAGTAAACGAATCTGTTTACTAACTTGTTAGTAACTAGTTACTAACCTGTTCTGTTCTATGAGCTTTCTCATGAAGTTCGTTAAAACCTGATGTTTCAAATATGTCCCTCACTCCCCCCACCTTTTAAATGTTTGGTTTCAAAGTCTACCAGTTCTCTGAGGGAAGCTCTTTTACAATATGTAAGATATATTTTGAAGTATGTTCTCTGTTGTGTGAGCAATAATGGATGAATTTTATGTTGTTTGGTTCACAACAGAGCTATGTTGCATTCTGACATGGGGTTAAAGAAAAATAACTGTTCTTCATCCAGAGCTCCTTCTGAAATTATTGGCAGCTAGCATGGCTGCCTACTGGGAAATGGGATATCTAGGGAGCACATGTCCAGTTGGGCCCAGATGATCAGTCACTTTGTAAAAACCTACTCTTTAACTCCAGATTTTAAGTTTGGCTTGTCCCGTAACTGTTCTCTCCTTTTTAGATCCTTCAGTTTGGGTATTATAAATGTGGATAGCTTCCCAAGATCTGATTGTGTGCGTGCAGTTACACATTTTAGACTTGGAATTGACTTTTGAAATCCTTTAGGGAGTCTGCAAGATATCCTCCCACACAATGCAGGAGCTCTCTTCTTAGCGTCCTTGATTGTTGATGAGCCTCGGTTTGATTATCACTACCACCTCTCCCTCCCTTCTTCCCAGCCCTTTGAGTCCAGGCCTCATGGTATTCAAGTACAAGGAGCCCATTTAAAGAACCAGTTGTTTTCTGCAATTCTGTTAGAAAACCCAGTCTCTTACTAAGTCAAAATTTACCTTCCAGTTTCCAGCCAGATACTTTTAGAGGTGGGAGGAATCTTAGTGATACAGCCTGAATTTATCCACCGCAAGAATCTTTTTCTACAGCATCTGTTAGATGGTAATTTAGCATCTGCTTAAACACATCAAATAATGCTGTTTACTGGACTGGTTTTCCCTCTTCAATGTTTCTAAAGGGCTAATTATTAGAATTTTTTTCCAGTTTCGAGATTTACCTTCCTAAACTCTGTAGTCCTACCATTTAAAAATATACAGTTTTAAAAAAACTAAAAACTGTATACAGTTTATATTACTTCTTATTTCATGTAAAACTCTGTTGTTGAAGAAATATCTTTCCAGGTTTGTTTTTTAACAAGTTTAACATCCTGATCCTTTAACCTTTTTTTACATTATATGATTTTAACCTCCTTAGTTACCAGTTTGCCCTCCTTGATGAAGTATAATTTTATTACCCATTTTAGAATGCTGCATTGATAGGCCATTTTATTTTATTTATTTATTTTTAAAGATTTTACTTGTTTGAGAGAGAACATGAGCAGGGGTGGTGGGGGGACAGAGGGAGAGAGTAGCAGACTCCCTGCTGAGCAGGGAGCCCAACACGGGGCTCTGTCTCAGAACACTGGGATCATGACCTGAGCTGAAGGTAGACGTTTAACCAATGAGCTACCCAGGTGCCCCTTCATAGAACGTTTGGATCTATGTAATTAAAAGGTAAGGTTACGTTGGCTGTTGAAACAGAAAACCTTCCATGTCCTAGTGGATTAATCCAATAGACGTTGTTTTTTTCATGCCTGTAAAAATTGTGGTGAGGAGGGGTTGGTGTGCTTTAGGGACCCAAGAGATTCTGCCAGCTTCATGCTGGGTTTTTCAGTTTCCCAAGAGGTTGACATCCAGATGGCTTATAGGGGAAGAGTGAGTGGCACACCCAAAAGAGGCTTTTATTGGCCTGTCCTGGGAGTGGTACATGGACTTTTAACTTAGATTTTATTGGCCAGAGCTCAGTCACAAGGCCACATTAACTTTGTGAACTCCCAGGAAATGTGGTTTGTCTTTGTATTCATGAGAAAAAGGAAATGGATTAGGTTACTCATTAGCCCGTCAGCTGCTATCAGGATATCCTGGTCTACTACCTAGGACCAGGGAGTGAAGTTCAAAAAGATACAGTGTACTTCTTATTGGCACAGTGCTGACCAAACCCTAGCTTTACATGTTATCTTTATTGATAAATATTTCGTACAGTATCTTTAAAAGGGAAATATTCCCCACTTTAAGCATAATTAGAATACTATCATCATAGGCCTTTGGAAATTAACAGTTATTCCTTAATATGATGGATTCTTTTATTATTGCTATTTTGTTCATTTATCTCCTCTCCCTCACCCCGCAACCTTGGATCCTACTAGATTGCTTTGTATTCTGCCTGGTCGTCACAGTGCTTTTGAATCTAGCGTGATGTCTTTTTTAAGTTCTGGAAATTCTCACTAATTGTCTTCAAATACTGTTTCTGTTCAGTCTTCCTTTTCTTCTGGGACGCCAATTAGTGTGCATTGAATGTTTGTATTTATTTTTTTAAATGTATTTTGTCTTCTTTTCCGCATTTTTTAATCCTTTTTGCTTTCTGTACTATAGGCTGGATATTTTTTCTGATCCATTTTCCAGACTACTAATTGTCTCTCTAGCTAATTTTTTTTTAAAGATTTTATTTATTTATTTGACAGAGGGAGAGATCACAAGTAGGCAGAGAACTAGGCAGAGAGAGAGAGGAGAAGCAGGCTCCCTGCTGAGCGGAGAGCCCAATATGGGGCTTCATCCCAGGACCCTGAGATCATGACCTGAGCTGAAGGCAGAGGCTTAACCCACTGAGCCACCCAGGCGCCCCTCTCTAACTAATTTTTATATGCTGTTAAAAACACCACTGGGATTTTCATTTTAACTACTATAGTTTTCAGTTCCAGAATTAACATATGGTTCTTTTTTTAATAGTATAGTTCTCTGGTTCAGTATCTGAATATTCATTATTCTTGAAAATATTAAGCATGATACTTTAAAAGCTTAAGTCTGAAAAACACAGTTACTTAGATCTCCTGTGGAAATTGTCTGTTATTTCTTAGGTTTTTAAATCAAGTTACCTTACCTTGTCATTATTAACCTAGTTATATTTCATTGAGTGCTGAGCACAGTATATAAAAAATAGTGCTGCTTAATAAGAGGACAAGGATATCTTTCTCCAGAGAATTTGTACGTTTGTTTCTGGGTAGTGGCTGGGTAAGGGGCACTACACAGTCCCACAGCATCTTACTCAAGTGAGAGATGGTAAGGATTCAAAGCTGGGTTTCAGTTTATGGAGGATTTTCTTTTCTTTTTCTTTTTTTTAAAAAACTTACTTGAGGGGCACCTGGGTGGCTCAGTGGGTTAAGCCTCTGCCTTTGGCCCAGGTCATGATCTCAGGGTCCTGGGATCGAGCCCCACATTGGGCTCTCTGCTCAGCAGGGAGTCTGCTTCCCCTTCTCTCTGCCTACTTGTGATCTCTCTCTCTCTCTCTCTAATAAATAAATAAAATCAATTAAAAAAAAAAAACTTACTTGATAGAGCACAAATAGGCAGAGTGGCAAGCAGAGGGAGAGGGAGAAGCAGGGGCTTGATCCCGGGACCTTGGAATCATGACTTGAGCCAGAAGGCAGATGCTTAACTGTCTGAGCCATCCAGGTGCCCCTGTGGGGGATTTTCCTATAATTCTTGTAATTCTTTGATTTCACCCTTAATCCTTGGTGTAGACTTCTGTGGCTCTAATTAGAAGCCTGATGGTTTACCAGACCCCCTTAAGAACCTTGCAGGGCTTTTAGGGCTGGCTTTTGCCCTCTTTTTCCTGCGGGTGTTTTAATCATTTCATTAATTAGTTAATTTTAAAAGATTTTATTTATTTGACAGAGAAAGAGAGTACAACCAGGGGAAGTGGCTCCCTGCTGAGCAAGGAGCCCAGTTTGGGGCCTGATCCCATGACTCTGGGGTCATGACCTGAGCTGAAGGCAGATACTTAACCACTGAGCCACCCAGGCATCCCCCATGTGGGTGTTTTTAAAATGTTGTTCAGCTTCTTGGCCCTCTTTACTAGAATCCTCAGGAGAAAAGCAGCCCTGTTAGCTCTCTTTGAAGTTCTGATACACAGTTTGCTGATCTCGATCTCTCAGTCAACTAAAAGTGCTAGTCCTTGTTCATGTGGGTTAAGCCAGATCTGCTGTCCACCTTATTGCCAATTTTGCCATAATTGTGAATTGTTCTTTTTAAATTAAATACTGACTTCAACTTTTATTTTTTTCATCCTGTTTTAGTCATTGTCTGTGAATGTATATCTTTCATTCCAGAGTCAGGCTTATATTTAGCCATATATATTGGACTCTGTGTCATTTTCCCTCCCTTTCAAATTTAGTTTGTTTACTTTTACCAGTTGCAGTTGAAATAAAGTGATTGAGATTGGAGGCTGGAATGGGGGGGAGTCGAAGTTTGAAATACAGAGATGTTTGGGGAAGGTAATGGCCATCTCATTGATTCTAAAACTCAGCCTTGTGGGTTTATTTGACTTAGGTGAAAGTGAAGAGGATGAAGATGATTTGTTGCAAAGGACTGGGAATTTCATATCTACATCAACTTCTCTTCCTAAAGGAATCTTAAAGGTGAGAGTCAGCCAAGTTAGGCCCCTCCAGCTGATTACCTCTGACACCCAGTGTATGGGTTCGTGTTCTCTGTGGGATTAAACGTGTTGCTGTCATTTACTACTCTTCTGCAGAAATGATCAAGAAGATTAAATTATGTTCCCGGGGATCTTTTACCAATTGTTTGATTTCTCCTTTTGCGTTTCTCTGTGTTTCCGTGCGCACTAGCCTGGTTCATGCTGCCATTCTCTGTTAGCTCGTGCACTGCAGTCACTTGGTGACTGGTCTCCCACTTCCACTCTCCTCTTCCTGTTCTTCATTAGTAGTAGCCAGGAGGGGCTTCTAAAACATTAGGTCATGTCACTTCTCATCGTTTTTTGAAAACTTCTGAATTCTTTATCACGGTTTCCATTACTCTTCATAATCTGGCATCTGCGTATGTCTGAACTGCGTCCCAGAAGTTTCCCTCTTGTTTCTGACCCAGGTTCCCTCAGGCCTTCTTTTTGTTTCTTGAGCACGCCGAGTCCTTTCTTGTCTCTGAACTTTTGCTCTTGCTCCTGCCTGTCTGTCCTTCAAGCACTGCTCATGGCCAAACCCGTCTGTACCCTTCTGCTCAGAAGACACTTAGGAAGGTTCTTCCTGGCTCTCTTATCTAAAGTGGTCTGCACTAGTTAGACTGTATCTGACTTGTTCATTGTAGTAATAAGTACCTGCCCAGCCCAGTGCTTCAGTTAGATATGTTACACATCTCAGACATAGATATTTTTCTCCATTATAAAATGGTAGCATCCTTTAGATGGGGGAGGGAACCCTATTACGGCAGATTACTAGGAGACAGAGTGATTGTGTTTCCCCCACCTTATGAAGACAGTTCAGTAAGCTCTTCGCAGGGTAAATTCACATCCACTGATAATGCAGTTACCGTAAGAATCTAAGTTCATTTCTTATAAACAAAACATAAACCTAGTACTAGTTTTTTCTTTGTGTTTTTTTTTTTATGATTTTATTTATTTATTTGAGAGAGAGACAGTGAGAGAGAGCCTGAGAGAGGAGAAGGTCAGAGGGAGAAGCGGACTCCCTATGGAGCTGGGAGCCCAATGCGGGACTTCATCCTGGGACCCCAGGATCATGACCTGAGCTGAAGGCAGTTGCTTAACCAACTGAGCCACCAGGTGCCCTATAATTGAGTTTTTAATGGAGAGATAACAACTTGTAAAAACCGGGAAATAACTGAAAATAGCCTAAATGCATGATGTATGAGGTCATCATTGCTTTAAGCTAGGAACCATGTATTCTGAGAGGAGAACATAGCTGTCCATGCCAACCACAGAACCATGGGGACGCTTACGGATTGCCTTTTATTTTGTGCCATGAATGCAAAAATGCTAGAGTAGCAATTTTAAGTAAAATATCCTTGAAGTCAGTCTTGTAATCTGTATGGTATATCATGAGGAAATGACTCTCCTGGTGTCCCAAGACCTTAACTATTTCATCCCCTCGTTAGAAAGATGGTAAAAATGGATTATTATTTAGTAAAATGACTTGCTAGTTGGTAGTAGAGCTGTGGGCTTGTGGTTACCATACCAGTGTACTTCCTTCTCAGCATAAACTATGTTGAAATGTCTTTCCTTCATGCTTTAAAGAAAAGAATGTTGGGGCTCCTGGGTGGCTCAGTTATGCATCTGCCCTCGGCTTAGTTCATGATTCCAGGGGTCTGGGATCAAGCCCTGAATTTGGGCTCTCTGGTCCACGGGAAATCTGCTTCTCCCTCTGCCTCTGCCTGCTGCTCTGCATGCTTGTACGCGCTCTCTCTCTCTTCCTGTCAAATAAATAAAATCTTCAAAAAAAAAAAAAGAATGTTAACTCATTTGAATTGATAGAGTTGTCACTGTCTTTTTCCACAGCTAAAGAATTGTCTCCCTGCTAACGCGGAACGTCCTACCACAGCTCGGATCTCGTCCGTGCAGTTCCATCCTTGCGCGCAGGTCGTGATGGTTGCCGCGCGAGATAATGCCGTGTCACTGTTTCAGGTGCGCATTTAATTAATTAATTAATTAATTAAAATTTATTTATTTATTTGACAGAGATCACAAGTAGGCAGAGAGGCAGGCAGAGAGAGAGAAGAAGGGAAGCAGGCCTCCTGCTGAGCAGAGAGCCCGATGCAAGGCTCAATTCCAGGACCCTGGGATCATGACCTGAGCCAAAGGCAGAGGCCCCAAGCCACTGAGCCACCCAGGCACCTTGTGGTGTGCATTTTTAAATGGAATCTTGTGGTGAGAAGTACTTACTCACAGGATACAGAGTCTATGGAAATAACCAAAAGGAATGTTTTGCCTCTGCTTATAGGTTGATGGAAAAACAAATCCTAAAATCCAGAGCATCTATTTGGAAAAGTTTCCAATATTTAAGGCCTGTTTTAGTGCTACTGGAGAAGAGGTTTTAGCCACGAGCATCCACAGCAAGGTTCTCTATATCTATGATATGCTGGCTGGAAAGCTAATTCCTGTGCATCAAGTGAGAGGTAAGGTTTCTATCGAACATGCCTCCCATCACCCCTCTGCCCTGTCAGCCCCACAGCTGAGTTCCTTTAACAGTGTTTATGACCACTTTTCCTCCACAGGATTCTTAAAAATAAGAATCTCTTTAGTTTTAGTATTCAGAAAATGTCACTGTGTTGAGATGATACATTTGAATGAAAATAGTGAACTTTTTATTGAACACTTCTGGGAAAACTGGAAGTTGGGAATCTGTATCTCGCCGAGCAGAAAAGCAATTGCAAACGCAAGGCTGTAAGATTGGCAGCTGATGCCACAGAAAGAGCCTGGGAGCTAGAAGACCTGAGTCCCAAGTCCTCAGACAGAGTATCTCCCCTTTCTAGTCTTCTGGAGATTTGGATTCTCTCTAGTCCTTCTGGTGTCTGTTATAATAGATTTTTGTTTTATGTTTAAAGGAAATAAAGTACTGCTTTGGAGATCACAATGTATTTTCAAGACTGCTTAAGAAAATGTTGTATTATTTGAAAATTTATCTTCCTCTGCCTTCCCCATTCTTCCCCTCCATGCCCCTCCCCACATCACTGCAAAATCCGGTGACACCTTCAGGAACCCTCTGTGAACCAAAGCCCTGTAGTGGGTTGGCTGGGTGAGCGCTCTACACCCTGGGAGGTGGTAACAGCGCTGTGGCTCCCTGGCAGTCTCCCTGTCAAACTGGGTATATGTTTGGGGCTGTGAAGGACAGGGGTAGCTCTGTACAGCCTTTTTTCTGCTAATGGTTCAAAGTGAAAAAGCTCAGCTTCAGAAACGTTTGTGGGGTTTATCGTCAGTGTTTCCAGTCTTCTGTTTCCTGTGTTTCCTGACAACTTCGGTGACCCTTTCCGAGTGGATTTGTAGTTTAAGTGTGCTTTATAGCAGGGCCTCTCAGACATTAGTGTGCACAGGAGCCCCCTGGGGATCTGGCTCAAGTGCAGAATGTGCTTCTATAGGTCTGAGGAGGCCGGATTCTGCATTTCTCACAAGTTCGTGGGTGAGGCTGGTGTTGCTGGTCCATGGACCTCACTTTGAGTCGAGGAGCCTGAAACAGTTTCCCCATACTGAAGCAGAAAACAGTATGTAGTTGTTAACTGTTTTCACGTATTATTCCACTAATGAAAAGGAGTGGGCTTTTGTTCGCCCTTGCCTTACATCCTCTTGGGGAAAGCAAACCCCCGGGGTTGGTGAAGATATAGTCAGTGATGTTGACAGTGGATCTGCAGGTACACCGGAGTGTGCATCTGATCGCCAGCTTCTTCTAAGATGTGGCATTTATCTTTGCCTCTATGCTCTTTCCTCAATGAGCATAACTTGGCAGTAATGATGATAATGCTAAAGTAAATATTTTTTGTGGGGTTGGTTGTTGAACGCTATTTTCAGTCTCATTATGAAACACTATAACTCAAAATTAATTAAGGACGTTGGTTAGAATATGCAGACTTACACATTTGTAAACTCTTTGTCTTAAATGTAAGTTTGAAAAATGAGGAGTGCAGAATTGATGCATTCTGAAGAATTCTGAATTGATGGTTTGTCCCATTAACCCAGTGGGGTTCATAATGGGGTCCATGGGTTTTCAACATTCTCTGATAGAATTTAGAGGCCAATGAAGTCATATGGGAAAAACATTACATCTCTGTTTTCACCAACATATAACTGAAGTTTAGCATTTCCTTTGGTTATAAAAGTTTTTTTTTTTTAAAGAGTTTATTTATTTATTTGACAGAGATCACAAGTAGGCAGAGAGTTAGGCAGAGAGAGAGAGAGAGAGAGAGGAGGAAGCGGGCCCCCTGCTGAGCAGATAGTTGAGGGGCTTGATCCCAGGACTCTGGGATCATGACCTGAGCAGAAGGCAGAGGCTTTCACCCACTGAACCACTCAGGCACCCCGGTTATAAAAGTTTTTGAACAACCACAGACCGACACACGAAAAGGTTGGGAACCCCAGATTATTAACTGAGACTCCAGAAGCAGTTTCTGCTGCATCATTTACAAGGACAAGTCATAAGAGAGATACCGTGTTCTAGGTAAACACATAAGGCATTTGACCATTTGGGAATAAAATTAGTTGGTCAGGCTGCCATTTTGCTTATAGGTGTTATGGTTTGGTAATATCTGAGCTTCAGCTTTCTCTTTCTATAAAGTCGAGGGTCCTAAATATTAAAAGATCATTTTTAATTTTAGTTTTATTTTCTAGTTTTTATTTTAATTCCAGTTAGCATACAGTGTTTTGTTAGTTTCAGGTGTACAATATAATGATTCAGCAATTCCGTGCATCACCTGGTGCTCATCACAAGGGCCCTCCTTCATCCCCATCACCTCGTTCATCCACCCCCCACCCCTCGACTCTTGTTCCCTCTAGTTTATTCAAAAGAGGTAATTGAGTGCTCGTGGCACTTGGTGGGGACTACTGCCACAGTAAAAGTGGCATAGGGTCTATCCCAGCACAGCAAATCCACTTGCCGTCTTGGGGAACCAGGCATTATTATTACAAAATTGGCCATTCTTTCTCTTTTTTTTTTCTCTCTCTTTTTTTTTTAAAGATTTTATTTATTTATTTATTTGACAGGGAGAGAGATCACAAGTAGGCAGAGAGGCAGGCAGAGAGGGGGGTGAACCAGGCTCCCTGCTGAGCAAAGAGCCCGATGCGGGTCTCGATCCCAGGACCCTGAGATCATGACCTGAGCCGAAGGCAGAGACTTAACCCACTGAGCCACCCAGGCACCCCAGCCATTCTTTTTCTTACCAGTTGCTCTTTAGTTGACGTAAAAATGTCATTCACAGATCTACAAAAAGATTTATATCTGACATCTTCAAAGCATTGTATCTTCTTTCTCAAGGTCATACGTTTTGTCTTGTTCCTATTTTGGAAGGTTCAGCATTTGTAAAAAGCAATTACAATATTGATATTAGTGTTTATTATTTTTTGCGAGGTTAAAAGCAAAATACTGTATACATATTACTGGTATTCTGTAAGTTTTGGATGAAAATGCGGTTGTTTTTTTCATTTAATTCTGTATCAACTGCCTGTCTTTATTTGCTGCAAGTCTAGTATTTCCTTGTGGAAGACACTCTCCTCTCCTGAATTCCCTCAGAACAACAGGATTCCTTAGGCTACAAGCAGGAGGTCTTTGAGCCACCTGTGCCAGAGAGCAGGCTTGATGTAACGAGCCCTCTGGCTATTGCCTCTGTTGTTGCCACACTGGGTCTGTGTGCATAGTGTGAGGGAACTCTTCCCTGCTGCTCTGACAATCCATGTGCAGTCTGTAGCCCTCCATGGCTGTGGGGATCCCCAGCTGTAGGCCTCTGAGTTCTCTCTTGAATTCCTCCTGTCCAGTTTTGTGTCAGTAGGGTTAGGTTGGGGGTGGGGGTTGGTTTCTGCTGAAGCCCCACACTGCGAGATCTAGCCTCCCTTCCCTGCTTCATCATGTGATGGGGATTTTCCTTATGCTTGGAGCTGTTTCTGTATATTGTAGTCAAAGTGAAAGGCTTGCCCAGAAAGGGGGATGAAAATTACCCTGGAGAGGAGTAGGTTCAGAGTGAACCCCATTAGCTGGAAATACGTGTCTGGATTGAGTTCCCTCAAGAGACCTAGGGTATAGTGTTTGTGGGCAGCACTGGAGTGGGAGGCCCGGTTTGTAGGACTGCGAACCATCTGGATGAAAACTGTTCGTAGGATGGAGGCAGTCTGTGGCAGCCTTAGCCAGCATTTTCCTGTAGGGGAACAAGGATTTCTCACTAGAGTTTTCTCAGTTTATTTATTCTGATGAATGTTTTAACTTAGCAACTTAAGTATTTTTTGAAATAATTTTTTTTGACCAAGCAGTACATTCACGTGGTGCAAAAATCCAATACATACAAAAGGGTGAAGAGGGAAAACTTGAATCTGCTCCGCTTCCCTGGCCACCTGCTTCCCTTCCCTACAGGGGGCCAGTGGTATCTATTCCTTCGGCACCCTTTCTGTCAGGCAGTTTCGTAATGAGTAAGTTTGCTCACTAAGCAGTCCTGATGGAAGGAGTCTCCTGCATGGTCAGTATGAGCCTTTTAGGGATGGAAAAGGAACGTGTCCTTTGGTAAATAAGTAAACTGACTGATTTATATTCTTAGCTCATGTGATTAGGTTGCATGAGTCACATTTTGGGAAACTAATCAGCTCTTGAATATACTGACACTCTGTGGGGTTTTTTTTCTTTTTTTTCCTTTTTGTATTCACGAAGTTAAGACTAGACTCCTTCATCAAGGGATGTTTAGTTGGTGGCCAGCAACTAATCTCTACATGTTACTATGTTTTAACTATTTCTGATGGCCGTGCATTTCTCTCCTTGTAATGAACTTTATGACAAAGAAGTATAATTTATCCTTTTAGTTAATTACAGATGTCACCGTTCACATTTGGAAAATTAGTTGGTATGTTTACTGTTCAGAGAGCTGAATCTTTGGCCGCAGTTCAAATGGTGACTGGTAACTAAGACAGGTAAAGGAAGCACTTGGTAATGACCTTATACTTGGGTCATACGCAGTGATGCATAGGGTCAGACTTATTCAGAGTCTGAGCCTACTTTTGGTTTAGTTTGAGGCAATTAGATATTTTAAAAGAAATTCTCAATTGCCAGTGAAAGATAACATTACTGAAAATCATATTAATCTTTATTATTTGTCTCTTCTCTCAGGTTTGAAAGAGAAGATAGTGAGGAGCTTCGAAGTGTCTCCAGATGGGTCCCTCTTGCTGATAAATGGTGTTGCTGGATATCTTCATTTGCTGTCAATGAAGGTCAACCATTAATAGTGGCTGCTTGTTCTTTCAGGATAAGACATTAGTGTAGGGATAGTCTTTTTTTTTCTTAAAGATAATTATTTATTTGACAGAGATCATAGGTAGGCAGAGAAGCAGGCAGAGAGAGAGAGGAGGAAGCAGGCTCCCCGCTGAGCAGAAAGCCCGATGTGAGGCTCGATCCCAGGACCCTGGGATCATGACCTGAGCCGAAGGCAGAGGCTTTAACCCACTGAGCCACCCAGGCGCCCCAGTGTAGGGATAGTCTTGAACGAAATCTGCATCTGAGTGGAGGGGCACAGTGGGACTTGGGGAGAACTTGTGAGTATAGGGACAAAGTTTAGTAGGTGTTACAAACTAGAACTAGATTGTTTTTATTCCCAGTGTGATTCTTCCATGCACCTGCTAACAATTGGATAAGTAATATTTGTTATTCTTCCAGACCAAAGAACTGATTGGTAGCATGAAAATTAACGGAAGGGTTGCAGCATCCACGTTCTCTTCAGATAGCAAGAAACTATATGCCTCTTCAGGTGGGTTAATGACATGATCACCTAAAGCTTTTTTTTTTTTTTTAAGATTTTATTTATTTATTTATTTATTTGTCAGAGAGAGAGAGAGCGAGTGAGTGCGTGCGCACAAGCATGCAGAGTGGCAGGCAGAGGCAGAGAAAGAGCAGGCTTCCTGCCGAGCAAGGAGCCCGATGTGGGACTTGATCCCAGAGTCCTGGGATCCACATCCCAGGACTCTGGGATCATGACCTGAGCCGAAGGCAGTGGCTTAACCAACTGAGCCACCCAGGCATCCCTCACCTAAAGCTTTTTAAAAGCTTTGGATGTGTTTACGTTTCAGATTTAACCAAAAACAGTGTTTGAGTTTAGATTTCTTTGTGTTAGAAAGTAATTTTTATTTTTAGATTTTTGTCATTGCCTTTTACCTTCTTATTTACTAACTAGTAATAGTGAAGAGCTAACCATTTAGCCATGTTACCATGTATGGGAAAAGACGGGAAGAAAATGATTATTTAAAAGGTGATTCATGCTCAGTCTTTCCTTTTGAAAGTCACCTTTTTCTTTTAGCAGTACCTTTTCACTTGGATAATGTTTGGAATGATCTCATTATGACTGAAAACAATTCCGGTTTCACCCTCTGACATTCCTGTGGTGCAGTAGAACAGCTTTCACCCCTGAAAGTCTCTAATCTGGCACTTTGCTGCTCTTCTGCATTTCTGATTGTCCTGTGCCTTCTTGGGCTGTTAGTCCCTTTCCTATAGGATCTCGGGGTCATCATAATCTCAGTGTAGCTCACAGTGCTTGGTAGTGGGAGGCATCAGAGTGGTTCTGCCTTTGACTACTGTGTCCAGTCTCTCTGGGGGCTCTTTCACAGAATTTTTGCTATATCTCAGCTAGCAGCACTTGAAAATATATAGCATTAGTTTTTTTCTTTTATTTATTTATTTATTTATTTATTTATTTTTAGGTATAACTGACATACAACATATTAGGTGTACAACTTAATGATTCAGTATTGGTGTGTATTAAAAATGACCACCACGATAAGTCTGGTTATCGTCTGTCACTACACATAGTTAGGATTTTTTTTTTTGTGATGAGAACTTTTAAGATCTACTCTCTTAGCAGCTTTCAGATGTGCACTACTGTATTAGTAGCTGTGGTCGCCATGTTGTACGTTATCTCCATGACTTATTGTATAACTGGGTTAAAAAGTTGTGTATGTGGGGTTTTTTTAAGATTTATTTATTTATTTTAGAGAGTGCACGAGTGGGGGGAGGGGCACAGGGGGAGGAGAGGAGAGAGAGAAAGGGAGGGAGGGAGGAACTTCCTCCTGAGTAGGGAGCCTGCCATGGGGCTTGATCCCAGGACCCTGAGATCATGACCTGAGCCGAAACCAAGAGTTGGACACTTAACTGGTTCAGAGTCAGAGTCCTGTGTTCCTAATGAAGTGGCTCTCGGATCCTAGGATGGTCAGAGTGGGAGAGAAGAGATGGAGGGTCAGAGATACTAAAATTTGGTGTACGAACTGGATGCAAATGTAAAATATTTACAGATTTGGTCGTTACTGTGGAGGTCTTATTTTCCATAACAAAGGTCTTAATAGCACAGGGAAGAGTAACCCAAAGTCTGGCTTTGGTAACATCTCCATGACCTTCCCGCCGTTGATCCCTCTTCTTCCCATTTTAGTCTGTTGCTAGCTGGGCTGATGTTAGAACTAAAATGCCCTCCTTTATTGTAACATTACAGACAGATGCAAAGATTTTCAAATTTGACCCTGTTCAGTTTTTTAAAATATATTTTACTACAACTTAATCTACACCCTCATGTCAGCCTGGGAAATCATCTTTGTCAAGGAAATAGTTGAAATAGGGAGCTTAATTGAATTCTCATTGGGAGGATAAAAATACAGAAAAGCGAACCTTAGGGGTGCCTGGGTGGCTCAGTTCATTGGGTGACCGACTATTGGTTTCAGCGCAGGTCATGATCTTAGGGTCCTGGGGTCAAGTCCTGCATTAGGCTCACACTCAGCTTGGAATCTGCTTGTTTTTCTCCTTTTGACACCCCCCCCCAATAAATACATAAATAAAATCTTAGAAAAGTGAACCAGAGTGCAATATCCACAGAAAAGGCAGAGATGAAATGGGTGTGTGAGGAACATCTTTGTGGTGAGTGTAGGGGCATTAAGAAATCTTTAAATGGGTGTGTGAGGAAGAGGGTGATCATCAGTATCATGGGCCTGTAGGGGAGAGAAAAAAGAATGAGGGTGGATTTTGGCAATAGTCATCTCTTTCTTTTCCTTTTTTTTTTTTTTTGTTGTTGTTGTTGTTGTGTAAGTTTATTTTTTTTTTAGTAATCGCTTTATCCAGTGTGGGGCTCGAACTCATGACCCCTGAGATTAAGAGTTGCATGCTTTTCTGACTGAGCCAGGCAGGCTCCCCGATCGTCTTTACTGTCATGGAAGTATTCATGTTCCCTTCAGATTTAACATACTCCTCAGTCATACACATTTTCCCTTCTCTAAACTGTTTGTGCTTATTGGTCACAGCTGACATTTATTACTTCTTAAAAGATTTATTTAGTTAGTTTAGAGAGGGAGTGCATGCACTTGAGCGAGGGTGAGGGGAGGAGAGAGGGAGAGGGAGAAAGAAAATCCCAAGCAGACTCCCTGCTGAGCATAGAGCCCAGAGCAGGGCTCCATCCCAAAACCCTGAGATCATGACCTGAGCTGAAATCAAGAGTTGGAGACTCAACCGACAGTGCCACCCAGGGGCCCCTCACAGTTGGCATTTATTATTGTTTAAATTACTTGATAGTAGGTAAGTTGTATGTATCTTAAATTCCCTTGTGGTCTGGATCCCTTCATTCTCCCTTCCTCCATCATGACCATCATCATCAATTTGGTGTCAGTATCCTGACCTCACGTGGAGGTGCTCTAGTGCCTGTTGATGGAGGTTGGAACTTACTATGGTGGGTATTTTGTTTTTTGTTTTTTCAGATTCTCTCCCCATAATTCATCTGAGCGAAATGTAAAAGTTTTTTCTGGAAGTTCAACTCAAGCCAAGAGTTTGTGATTTTCACTCTAAACTAAAAGATACTGTTTATTAACTACTGATTAGGGTACAGTTTCCTATATATGGGAATGTTTACCAGAAATATTTTTAGGCTAGTTTTCTAGACGTAGGACATTTATAGTAAGTTTTTGTTTGTAGTCCCTTCTAGTATTAAAGAAGGGCTAAGAATGGCAAGTTCACTTGGCTTTCAAGTTTAAAACAAAATTAACCAAACCCTTTCTTGGCTCTTTTATGCAGGTGATGGGGAAGTTTATGTTTGGGATGTGAACTCTAGAAAGTGCCTTAACAGATTTGTTGATGAAGGCAGTTTATATGGATTAAGCATTGCCACATCTAGGAATGGACAGTATGTGGCTTGTGGGTAAGTAAAGAGGTTTCTGTGACTTTAATCATGTGCTAGTGAGAAAATGCTAAAGAATCAGATATACTGGGGGCATCTGGGTGCCTTAGTCGGTTAAGCATCGACTCTTGATTTTGGCTTAGGTCATGATCTCAGAGTCATGAGATCAAGCCGCACATTAGGCTCCGTGCTAGGCATGGAGTCTGCTTAACATTCTTCCTCTCCCCATGCTCTTCTCCTCGATCGTACTCTCTCTTTCTAAAAGACATACGTAAGTAAAATTTAAAAAAAGAGAGAATTAAATATACTAGATAGTGCCTGAGTGGTTTTGTGTATAAACTCTTCAGTAATAGTCAGTACACCCAGGTGTTTTGCATTTTATCATCTTAATGCAGTGTTTAATAATGTTAATGGTGGCTTATGAGCTCTTTTGACAAGGAAATACAGGACTGCCTTATATCATTATATTTTTTTCTTATGTTTGGCATATTCATTTGATCACATCAGGTTTTCTTATTGCTGTTTTGGCTTGCCATTGACAAGGAAACAGAATAACTTAAACCGTAGGTTTAAGTTTTAAAGGTACTTAAGCAGTTTTTCTTTATTTGGCTAGTGGTATAAATCAAACATAGGCTCCTTAGAAATACTGTTCGTTAGTATTGTGGAAACTTTGAAAATATCATCTAGAACATGTTACTGTGTTACCACTGGAAGAAAATGGTAATTACACTGGGGGAAAGATGGCTCTGAGACTTACCTGGATTTCTGAATTATCTTACCGACCAAATCACTCATCAGTCCCTATAACTTTAGAGCTTCCGATAGTGGATTTTTATGACTTTCTTAGACTAGACACAACTTCAGTCAAATCTTCCCGGTTGAGAGATGCCATCTGGAAGCACAGCATAGTCCACTCTTTCTTCACTCCCTCCTTCAGGGTTAAAATTGGGGCAAATCCTCATAAACATTCCCACTACCATTTGAAATTAATCACCTCCTACCTTTGGGGCATGGGGGAAGGGAAAGTAGGACCAGGCTGTGGAGCTTAGAGATTAGGTCAAAACCAAGGCCTTGACAAAAGCCCCTTCGTGTCCTGTGTTCCCTAGTCAACATACCTGCTTACAGACTTGCAGGGAGGGATATCTTGGGGAGGAGGGGGTAGCCCAGCGTTTGCCCAGAGTGTGTGCACTATGGCAGCAGCCCATGGTTGGCAGAACTTCTGGCCCTAAGACTCCTTTATTTTTTTGTTTTTTGTTTTTTTTCCCCTGGAACTAAAACTCCTTTAAGATGAAGACTGGTTTGAAACTAATTTTAAGCAAAATTGCCCCCAAATGACCTTGACTTAAATTTGTGAAGTTAGTCTTTTTCTGATCCTTTGCCTCTCTTTTTTGAATCACTTTTATTATTTTAGTCATTGGGCCCTTTGGAGGACCCAAAAAGGAAAGAATCTAATACTAGTTCAAACTCTTTTTTTTTTTTTTTAAGATTTATTTATTTATTTGATAGAGATCACAAGTAGGCAGAGAGGCAGGCAGAGAGGAGGAAGCAGGTTCCCTGCCGAGCAGAGAGCCTGATGCGGGGCCCGATCCCAGGACCCTGAGACCACGATCCGAGCCGAAGGCAGAGACCCTAACCCACTGAGCCACCCAGACTCCCCTAAACTCATTTGATTGTGCTCAGTGTAATGGAATTCTGGTTCTGATGTGCTTGGCCAAATTATTAGTTTTTTATTGTTACACCTGTAGAGAAAGGCCATAACCTTGTTAGAGGAATTTCTGAGGTTATTAGGGAGGTGGGGAAGAGTTACTGGTAGTACAGAAGCTAGAGGCAGGAGAAGCTGAACCCCACTGGGCTGGCTGGCGTTCTCTCCCCTTCTTCCTTGTTCTTCCATCTCTGCCCTGGTCCTCCTCTCTCTACCCTCTCCTGCCCTCTCTGCTCTCCTCCTAATACTGCTGTGAAACCCCTCTGTCTTGGTCTCTGCTTTTAGGAGTTGATACCTTTGATCTAAAAACTCATGTTTTGTATCTGTTACTTCTTTTGATTCAGTGTCCTGACTGCATGCTTTGTTTGTAGTTTTGCTCTGATAGGGCAGTAGGGAAACTGTTGAAAATAGAGAGCTCTAGTCATTTATGTTACTGTTTTTTTAAAAAGATATTTATTAATTTGAGAGAGCGAGCAAGCCCATGAGCAGGGGTGGGGCAGAGGGAGAAGCAAACTTTGTGCTGAGCAGGGAGCCTGTTTTGGAACTTGATCCCAGGATCCTGGGCCCATGACCTGAGCCAAAGCCAGATGCTTAACCAGTTGAGCCACCTAGGCGCCCTACACGTTACCGTTTTTATGGCATTTGTTAATATAAGGATTGCTATATACTTTTAGAAAGCTTTCATATTAATTCCTGCAATATCAGAGTTAGAACGTACTTGGGAAATCTGGAAATCTCTGGACTACCCTTCATTCTGTAGACAACCACTGATGTCAGGAGTGTCCTGGAAGAGACCACTGGAATCACTGATGAAGTGATCTGGAACCCTGTGGTCTCACGGTTTCAGGGGCAGTCCTCTCACTCCGCGGGGTGCAATCTGTAGTTAGAGTGTACCTTTGCTGCATCTTGTGTCAGTGCGTTAGGGTGTCTTGGTTTGTGATTTCCTAGCTGGTCTGGAAGTCAGTCGGTTCAAAAAGAGACACGTGACTGTCCACTAGGTACAAAGCACTGTGTATTGAAGAGTGGAAAAGAGTTGAGACATGGCATGTTCTCTGTTGTGTGTGGCGGCGCTTTGTGGACAGGGGCTCTTAGGACCTCGGACAGCAGCTTGCCAAATTCAAATGACCATGTAAGGTAACGTGGAGATTCTCCTTTGTTTTGTTTTATTGCTCTAGTCTCTCTGCTTACAGTGGGGGAATTGGGAATGTCTCCCGCTGCAGCCATGGCCCAGATCATGAGATTAGTCTTTTGCCTTTACTAGGGGTGCAAGCTCAAACCACTTTGGGGCCTTTGCATTGTGAGAATTTTAGGTCAGTGCCATAGAAATACCTATTTTTGTATTTTCAAATCTAAGTTCTGTCAGTGATGAGGGATTGTTGATTGTAGTCTTCATCAGCTTCTTATACACAAATTAAAGTTGCCTTTTTGGGGCACTTGGATGGCTCAGTCGGTTAAGGGGTTAAGGTCATGATCCCAGGGTCCTGGAATCAGCCCCCTCATCAGGCTTCCCGCTCCATGGAGAGAGTCTGCTTTTCCCTCTTCCCCTCCCCCTCCCCTCCATTGTGCACGCTCTCTCTTTTGCTCTCAAATAAATTAAATTCTTTAAAAAAGTGAGAAAAGTAAAATTGCCTTTTTATTGTGCTTCCCATCTAAGTAGTTTCAGACTTTGAATCATAATTATAATAAAGAGATTTAGCAGCAAATTTTTCCCCAGCGTTTACCATGTGCTAAGGACTGTTGTTTTTCTTATGTAACTGTATGTGTGCATATGTGTGTTTATATTGATTATATATTGTTTATTTTTATAAATTTATATAAATTATATATATAAATAAATTTATAAATATATAAATAAATATATAAAAATTATATATAAATTTATATAAATATATAAATAAATATATAAAAATTATATATAAATTTATATGAATTTTATAAATATATAAATTTATATATTGTATATATATTTTTCACATATAAAGTAATTCTCATTTCCTGCTTCACCAATATAGGTGCTGTTCTCTCCGCCTCACAGGTGTGGGAGTGGAGGCGCCGTGATTAGGTAACTTGGTTAAGGTCGAACAGAGAGTAAGGGAGAGCCAGCTGTTGCAGCCCAAATAGTCTAGTAGCAAAGCTGGGACTCTAAACCCCTTTACCATCTGTTTTGAAGGTACATCTCCCTGCATTTGTGTTTTTAAATATGTACAGTGTACTAGGAGTTTTGTAAATTAAAAAATCTTACAAGAAGCGAAGAGAATTTATAGTCCAGTTTATCTTGAGTATGAATCTTTTTGTGCTGTGTACATAATCCCTTTGGAAGATCGACTTCAAGCATTCTGTGTTTCAGCTTTTCCATAGCTTTATCTTTTATCTCTTTAAATCTCTAAATGTCCCTTGGATTGCTGTTTCTCCTACTTACATCTGGGTTTTAAGCTCTGAGCTTAAGACTTTGCTTCAGAGTTTTGTGATTTCAGTCACCTCTCTGGGTTTGGAAAATATGGGAGCTAGTCTTCTGGAACTTAAAGCTAATAACCCAGTGTCTCTTTCATCTTTGTGCTGTAGGATATTTTAGGTGTTTTTATTGTCTTGTTTCTGTTTCCTCCCTTGTATGTATCTGGATGGCATCTTAACCCACTGAGCCACCCAGGCGTCCCTCTGGATGGCATCTTGATCTAATCCTGCACGTCCATCACACTTGCCACTGGCCACATGTGGCTAGTTAAATTTAAATTAATCAAAATGAAAATGTGTTCCTTAGTGACACGTGCCCCATTTGAACTGTTTGGTAGGCACACATGTGTCTCGTGGCTCCCGGTGGACAGTGCAGGTCCAGAGCATTTCCATCATCACAGGAAGGTGTGTTGAATTGAGCTAGTTCAGTTTATTTATTTATCCCTATCACTTTATTGATAGGGAAACAGAGGTCTAAGAGTTGGGTAATTTAAGTTTTGTTTATTGGTTGTTACTCATTAAACCTGATTGTTGGCAGAGCTGGGTCTGGAACTCAGGTTGTCTGGTTCCCGGTTCTGTGTTCTTTCCACACTGCACCCCCCGAAGATTTTGATTCTTATTTTCAGAAAATACTGGATAATTCAGGGCTATGGAAAAATATGAAATTCATTAGTATTTAGGGCCTGGAGTTAATAGTCTTTTAATTTTAACTCTTCTTGAACATATAAAATGGTTTTCGTTTTAGTTCATCTAGAGAATCTTAAGGGCATACATGTTTTACGGTGTCAGAAAAATCTGTTTTATTCAGTGATGTGTTTCTGTGCTTGCTTCGGCAGCACATATATTCAGTGATGTGTTTCTGTCTTGGTTTTCTCATTTATAAAAACAGTGACCATTTAGCTAGGGATTTTGAGATGAAGAATGACAGCGTGCCATCGCATTCTCATAGTTCATGGTCCCATGGTGAGGACAGATGGATCCATGTGGCTCTTTCCAGACAAGTCATCAGGAGGTCTGCGGTTGAGATACAGTGTCTCTTAAAAGTGTAAGGATTGAGTGAAGGCTGTTGTAATGGCCACCTGGAAAAGTATTTTTGTAGGTACTGGCACGCGAACTAAGCTTTGGAGGGCCAGATAGGATTCAGAGAAAAGTGTTGCAGGTAGTGGAAAGGAAAGGTATGGAGAGGAGAGGATTCAGATTTGGTTTCTGAATGGAGTCCAGATGGGATGACTCCTGAGGGCTTAGGTGACAAAGGGAAGCAGGAGGAGGACAACTTCTGGAGGCCTTCTCACTGTGTTGAAGAGTGTGGACATTACATTGAGTGGAAAGAGAAAGCATCAAGGATTTTTAAATAGAGGAGAGTCATGATCATATCTAGATTTTAGGGTTTAAAGTAGATAATTCCCATGACAGCTTTTGGGGGGCAACAGGTACAGGGAGCCTTGAGGTCATTGCAGTGGGGCCATCGCTAAGTACAGTGGGAATGGGAATACGAGAGAGGCAATGATGTTTGTGATGTAGTTCAAAGCTGCTTAGAGAATTGGGATGGAAGAGAAGCAGTGACGATCTCAGGTTGTAGGCTTGAGCAGCTGGAAGTGTGGACTTGTCCTGGTATGATGGGGGAAGAGGAAGAGGAAGAGTGTGAAGACGTGCATTCGTTTCCACAAACAGTTAGAAGTGCGGTGTGTCTCAGAGTAAAGGCACTTATCTATCTATTTATTTATAAAAAGATTTTATTTATTTATTTGACAGAGAGAGAGAGAGTGAGAGAGGGAACACAAGCAAAGGGGAGCAGGAGAGGGAGAAGCAGGCTTCTCGCCAAGCAGAGAGTCTGATGCAGGGCTCGATCCTAGAACCCTGGGATCATGACCTGAGCTGAAGGCAGATGCTTAAGAACTGAGCCACCCAGCGCCCCTAAAGGTGCTAATTTAGATGTGATTGGAGCTAGGTGGTCCATAGGAGTAAGTGAGATAATGAATGAGATGCTAGAGGTAGAGGTAGATGGGAAATAGAACCTTGGGGACAAGAGTCCATGGAGAAAGAGGTGGCTGTGGATAAGAAGAAATGCAGTAAAAAAAAGAAATTCAGTAGCGTTCAGTCTCAGAGTATTCAGCAGAGGAGAGGATTTGAGTTCTGTGGTCGGCCTGTTTGCTTTAAGTTCTGTAGGCTGTCTGTGGCTATGGTGACCCCTTAGTTGTGACAATTAAAATGTCTTCCCGGGGGCAGAATTGTTGCTCATTGATGACTACTATTCTACTTTATAGTTTCTTCTTGCTCATAATATTAATTTCTTTGTGGCCCCTGTGTGCTCTTCCTATATGCCTTTTTAGCTTTCATACCCACCATCGCTGTGGTTCCCAGTCCTAATCCATAAGGCAAACCCTGATCCGGCTTAAGTGCCATCATTCCTCTTTGTGAAGATTTTTGTGTACCGGGACACTCTGTGGTTGCTGATCTGCTAAATAGATTGACTGCCTGTGACTCAGGAACTTGCTTCTAGCCCAGTCAGCTGTGGTTGTGGGTAGAAGGGTAGCAGTCATGTCTGCTTCTTTACGTTATGTCTTGGGATCATGAACTGAGCCCAAAGCAGACACTTAACTGACTGAGCCACCCAGGTGTTCTCCTGTTTGTTTTTTTGTTTTTTTAGGATTATTTATTTATTTGACAGAGCACAAGCAGGGAGAGTGGCAGGCAAAGTGGGAAGGAGAAACAGGCTCCAGCAGAGCAAGTTTAGCCCGATGCGGGGCTCAATCCCAGGACCCCAGGGATCATGACCTGAGCCGAAGGCTGTTGCTTAGCCAACTGAGCCATCTAGGCGCTGTCCCTGGTTTGTTTTTTGACTTAATGTCTGCCTTCCCCATCTCGAGTCCTGTGTTGTCCACAAAGTTTCATCTGGTCCAGCTTCACCTCATGCTGATTTTCCTCTCTTTGATGTTATAGGTCCCAGACAGACCTTAGTGTGCTGTATTCTATTCTCTTGTCTTTCTGGCTATTTCATGCAGGTATATTTTTTTCTGGGATAAATTCTTTCTGATATTTTGTATTCCTGTATTACATAGTGTTGGATATACAGTTCTCATTCAATGAATACTGATTATATTAATGTAATATATATTCTATTATATATACATATATAATATATATTAATTAATAAGTAACTTTATTAGTATATTCAATAAATGCTGGTTACTCTCAATGACATATTAGAATCAGTTATATCCTTTTTTTTAAAAATATTTTATTTATTTGACAGAGAGAAATCACAACTAGGCAGAGAGGCAGGCAGAGAGAGAGGAGGAAGCAGGCTCCCCATTGAGTAGGGAGCCCGATGCGTGGCTCGATCCCAGGACCCTGGGATCATGACCTGAGCTGAAGGCAGAGGCTTTAACCCACTGAGCCACCCAGGCACCCCTCTCCATTTTGTTATAAAGATTTTAAAATTTATTTTAGAGAGAGTGAGCAGGGGTGGTGGGGAAGGCAGAGGGAGAGGGAAGGGGAGAGAGAAACTCAAGCTGACTCCACTCTGAGCACTGAGCCCAATGTGGGACTGGATCTCACAACCCTGAGATCATGACCTGAGCCCAAACCAAGAGTTGGATGTTCAACTAACTGCCACCCAGGTGCCCAAGAATCAATTATATTTTGTTAGCAGAAATACCCACTAATAGAATAAGTTTCCATATATCAAAGTGATCAACTTGTGCCATTTTTCTTCCATAAATTTAATCAATATTCAAATAAGAATGGGTAGGCATTTAAGGAACCTCTCACATTCATGATGGTAAGATTCGATATAAGGGGCATCTGGATAGCTCAGTCGGTTAAGCGTCTGCCTTTGGCTTAGGTCGTGATCCCAGGGTCTGATATCGAGCTCCATGTTGGGCTCCCTGCTCAGTGGGAAGCCTGCTTCTCCCTCTGCCCATCACCCTGCTTGTGCTTTCTCTCTCACTTTCTCAAAGAAATAAATAAAATCTTTAAAAAAAAATTGATGTTTAGAAGAGAGCCATATGGATTATAACTTTTCGTCCTTAATTAAGATGGATTTAGCCATAAATCAGTGTTTAGCAAGAAAAGAGATTTGGTATAAATACTATCAGTAGATATTTTGATCCAAGTCAAAAATACAAATAAGGAAAAGAGGAAATTTGTCTTAGTCCTTTCAGGTTGCTATAATGAATACCCATAGACTAGGTAGCTTATAAACAACAGAAATTTATTTCTCCTCTTTCTGGAGTCAGGGTACCAGCACAACTGGGTTCCGTGGAGACCCTCTCCCAGGTTACAGACCATCAACTTCTTGTGTCCTCATGTGGAAAGAGGGAGAGAGTTTCTGGGGTCACTTTTACGAGGGCTCCACCGGAATGACCTTAATCTCCTCCCAGAGGAGAGGCCTCCTCTTGGAGGCCCCACCTCCTAATAAGGGGCGGGGGCTTGAATTTCATCATAGGAATTTTAGTGGGGCACAGATACTCAGTCTGTAACAGAATTAAATAAACCAAGGATATTTGTTGTGTCTCCGAGTGCTTATGGTTACCTCTTCTTAAAGGGTTCTGAGAATCAAATGAGAAAATGTCTCTGTAAGTAGTTGCAAGACTCCAAAGCTCTCACATCTTATTTGTGTGGTTGGCTGTCATTCAGGTGTAGAACCCTGTGTGTGAACTGAATTGGTCTCGTTAATGCAGTGTGTCTGGCTCATTGTAGGCAGGCAGTACTTACTGAGAGAATAAATGAGGATGTTTGAGTGGGAGTGAGAGCTCATTTAGTGGAAGATCTGTGTGTCACCCTTGTGACTTTGAGGCTTTAGCTCTTGCATATTTCAGGTTTGTGTTGCATTTGCTAATGAAGTTTGATCTAAGTATTTATGAATTACAAGTACCTGGTCCCTGTTCCTTACAAATGGTGCCCATAACAGGAGGTCGTCTGAACATTTACTGAAAGTTCCTGTCTGTGAATGATTCTGTTAATGGGCAGGTCATCAGGATTTACTCTTTATGAGTACTGGATGTAATTCGTTGCTGTAAACATTTCAGTAAACAGAGTGCATGGTTGCTTCCGTAATTCTTGACTGTGGATATTCCCAGGAGAGCGGAACTAAGATACCTGTTAACAGATGCTGCTCGACACCGTTTTGGCAGTTCTCACAAACATAATAGAGTAAAAAGAGAAAAGAGGAACTCAAATAGGGAAAGGACAGCTCTCATTCTCATTTTCAAATGTTTGGTTGGCCATAAACACCGTGGGAGTGGCAGGCTTGGTCTCAGTCTTGTTCACCTTTGCGTCTAGTGCCTGGCATAAAGTTGACATTCAGTAAATATTTGTTGAAGGAATAAATAGTGGAGAATCTAGGCTTTCTTGGATTCTCTAGCTCACAGTTGAAAAGCCATCGGAGTTAACAAGAGTTTAGCAAGATTGCGGTAGAACTGGTAGAATGTGCCTGGCTTTTTGCCTTGGGATAAACCCTACAGCCAAAATGCTATGATTGCTACAGGTATCAGTATATGGGGTTCAGTCTATTCATTTAGGTTGTGAAAGCCATTTTGTTCTTTTTTTTAATTTGTTGTATTCCCTTTTCTTTTCTCAGTTCTAATTGTGGAGTGGTAAACATATACAATCAAGATTCTTGTCTCCAAGAAACAAATCCAAAGCCGATAAAAGCTATAATGAACTTGGTTACAGGTGTTACTTCTCTGAGCTTCAATCCTACTACAGAAATCTTGGCAATTGCTTCAGAAGAAATGAAAGAAGCAATCAGATTGGTAATATATCTTTATCTTTTTTTAAAAACATCATTTATAATCCTTAGGCTCCACACTGGGCGTGGAGCCTAAGTTAAAAAAAAAAAAATTGAAATGTACTGAAGGATTCCTTCCTCTCCCAAAAATCTTAGAACTAAGTTGAAAACATGGAAAGATAGTAGGAAAGAAGAGTTGGATTATTTTAAAAAAGAGTAGCTTCTTTTGATGTAGAAATTACAAGTACTGGGGCTTTTAGGGGGTGTGGTTATAGAAGTGGTGATGCACAGTAGCCTCCGAATTTGCCTTAAGAAATTTGTTTACGGCAGGCACTTTATTTTTCTACAGTTTTCTTTCCTTATCCCTGCCTTTTTTAAGGCCTGCTGTTGTAATGGAGGAGGCAGTTCTTAGATTTTGAACATAAATTGAACTTGAAAGCAGATTGTGTAAGCAGATTACACTTTAAAAGGCTAGCTCGTACTTGTGCGTTTGCCTCCCTGCCAGCGGTCCCCAGGACCTCCCCCAGGTTTGTTGATTTCCTAGGACTCACAGGATTCAGTGTATGGTCTCGTTCATGGCTGAGAGTTACCCCAGGGAAAGGATCCACAGTAGAATCAGCCAAGGGAAGGTATAGTGGGCAAAGTCTGGAGGAGGCCAGGCACTGGCTTCCAAGGGACCCCTCCTAGTGGAGTCACAAAGGCCATGTCTCATACCTCCAGCAAGTTGTGACCACGTGGGTGGAGTGTGTTCTGTCAGGCAGTCCCTCATTAGGGGCTGTGCTCAAGGTCTTTATTGGCAGTTGATCATGGAGCTCCCCTCCGCCTCGCATGCACCAAAATTCTGGGCTCCCTGAAGTAAAGGCAGGTATTCAGCAGAAACCACATTGTACAAATCCTTCAGGCCTGGTGAGTCATCCTTATCCATTAGGGAAAGTGTCACATCAGTGCAGAGAACTGTTTCCCAGTTAACTTGCCAAACGTGATTGAAGGGCCACCCTTGCAGGAAGGCCTTTCTGAGGATAGCAGCCTCAGGTCTGTCTGAACTCCTTTCTGCCCAACCTCAGAGCCCAGCTGACACGTCCCTGCATCTCTGTGAAGCTTCCTGTGCTGTAGGCAGAACCGGTTTCTTTGTTATTGAACCGTTCTTTGCCGCAGACACCAGGTACCCGCATGGCCCGGAGCTCTGAATGGTGGTACTGCCTGTGGTGGTATCATGCGTATGCTGCCAGACTGTAAGCACCCTACAGACATTCTTAGCTTTATTTCATTCACTTGCCAGAGGGTCTTGTATACTTTATTAGCTTCGTGTAATAGTGTATAGTTCACAAAGATTTACAAAGAGGTCTTCAAAAAAATTGTGCGCCAAATAACAGTCCTCTGAGGATTAACTCATCCAGCGTCAACAGCCAGTAAAGGGCATGTGCTTCTAGGTTCTCCATTCTTCCTGGGACATCAGTGGTGTTCCAGCTGAATTCCTGTGCTCCCTAGAAGGTGTGCAGAACTCCAGATGGCAGGTAGCACAAAGGAGGAGGTGAAGTCCTACCTGTAGCACACGGAGCAGCTGTTGTCCGTGGTGTCTATTGACATTCTCCATAAGCTTTTCTTGGAGGGAAGAAGGATTCTGTTGGAAAAGAGTGGAAAGTATAGTACTGTGTTTCATTGCCTTTGGGCTGAATGAGTCCTTTGGTGAATGAAGGTTCTAATTCAAGTCGGTTTTAAAATCCCCGTTCCTCTAATGGGAGTAGTGGGCTAGCACACATTAACCTTTTATCATTTTAATGGTAGTAAATTGTTTTAGAAAACCATGGGATCCACCTCCTGTTGACATAATACATTTTGCCAGCCGCCTAGTAGTTAGTTCTGCCTCGTTTGCTTCAGTGATCACGGCAGCATTTATGGTTTTTTTACTGTGGCAAAATCACACAAGGAATTCATTAGTAACAGCCAAATCCCATTTTTTAAATGGTAGTCAACCATAATATCTAATGGAAAGAAGCCAGGCATGGCAGCCTCAGAATGCCTCAGTGAAACAGCCTTAGTGTCATTAAATGCAGTCTCTCAGAATTATCCAAACAGCTCTGTTATCCCAGCACAAAGCAGTGAATGTAAATCCGGGCCATTGCACCAGTAAGAGACACAGAAGTTAAATTGTTACTGCATCTACGGTCTTTGATGTAGTGGGAAGTTGTGGAAGTTCTTATCCATTAAATAAGGATGAGTGAGCTTTTTACTTGTTGAATTTTGATAACGTGGGCCCTAAAATGTAATGACAGATACGGTATTGGAGGTAAAGGGAACTTTCTGAGGTAAAGAAGTTGGGTTTTTATGTTTTTTTTCCCTTTCTTTTAAAGATTTATTTATTTTAGAGAGTGCGCATAAGCACAGGGCAGGCGTGGGGTGTACGGGCAGAGGGAGAGAGAGACTCTCTCCCTGGTATCATGACCTGACCTGAAATTAGGAGCTGGCCTTTTAATTGACTGAGCCACCCAGGAGCCCGTGGGTTTTTTGTTTTTTGTTTTTTTAATTAGCAGTTCAATAATAGCTTTTAATACAAGGGCCATAAAGAGAATTTCCTCTTAGCAGGTAGGTGGGAGTTTGTCTGAGGGAAGAAGTGCTGATTCAGGGGGAGACTCCACTGGGGGACTTCAGAAATAGATACAGCTGGGTCTCTTGGGAGACCATTGTAAACATGTTTTTGCTCTTGATAGTCAAATCTAGAGGAGGTAAATGTAAAAATAAGTTGTTGATGAGGTGGGGTTTCTCCTCCATCAGAAGGAGCACACTGGCCTGTTGTGTGAAGCTGGGGCTGCTGTGTACGGTTGTGTAGGTTATTTGTTGCCTGAGGAGACACCATTTATATCACATACTTTATTAAATGTGTGTATTTACTACAGTATTTCTGATACTGTCTTCTGTTCATTTGGCTACAAAAATAACACCGTGACCTTCTGGTAAAAATGGGCTTTTAAAAATTGAAATGTGTTTTTTGCCCCAATTTTTGCCCTGCATTGAGCTCCCTGGTTGTAATAAGCAGTTGACCTAAGTAAGAAGTTACATGAATCCAAATTAAGAGACTGTTTTTTCTAATTTAGTTTAGAAAATAAAAGGCGTGGTTTAATATAATTATCTTTAGGAAGTCATTCAAGTGGAAACGTCGGTTCTGGTTTGTTTTGTTTTGGAAGAGTCAGAAAAGCAGCTTCCAAGACTTCAAAGTCATGCCAGCAAAGTTAAGGAGCAAATATCTGGGACATAGTGTACAAGTACCAGGTGACGTATAGTGAGGAAACAAAAGTTGGACATAGGACAGTCCTCTTGTTGGCACTTGTAGGAAATGGTGATTTCCTGATAGTCTGTTCCCATGAGGCCTTGGATCACCTGTTCAAAGTTGGCACATGCTTGGAGGATGCAAACTTCCGCTAGCCTAAGCAAAACACAATTAAGCCAACCACTTACCAAATTCATATAATTTCCACATTGCCAAACTAAGTGTAAATAAATTTTGCAATATTTATATTGTAGCATCTTTCCTAAAACAACTAGTCTGCTTTATTAAGTACTTCTTCTTTTTTTAATGTATTTTTCAAGGAACCTTTATAGAGAGTGGTTTTTAAGAAGTTTAAAAGTGAAGATCAAGGGTGCCTGAGTGGCTCAGTGGGTTAAGACTCTGCCTCCGCTCAGGTCATGATCTCAGGGTCCTGGGATTGAGCCCCGCATCGGGCTCTCTGCTCAGTAGAGAGCCTGCTTCCCCCTCTCTCTCTGCCTGCCTCTCTGCCTACTTGTGATCTCTGTCTGTCAAATAAATAAATAAAACCTTAAAAAAAAAAAAAAAGTGAAGCTCCAGTCTATGTACTGCCAACTCCGTGGCTTTAATGGGTGTAGATAGTTCTCGTTAGTACTGATGCCTCTGCCTTGATGCCATGCCGTGCAGGAAGAACGTGCTTTCTGGGAAAGTCAAGAATAATTAAGATGGCTTGGAGATTCACTGTACACTGTACTTTCTTGATGAAAGGCTCAGTAGCTCTCTTCCAGAAGGAAGAGGGCCTAATAAGTCACTAACCAAAACCTGTTTACTAGGTGGGTATATCACTGGGTTTTACCCAGGGCTGGTCTGTGAAAATCACCTTGGTTGGATGGCTTAAAGCCTCATCTGAAAGTGTGGCGGGTGACAGACCACCAGGGTGAACAGCTGGGTGATAGCTGTCTGCGTGTGCCGGAGCACGAAGGGGCTGTGTTTTTTAGAAGACATGGAGGGTATTTGAAAGCTAGAGTTGTTGACCTTCCAGTCTCCTTCAGGTGACTGCTTTAGTGCCGGGGTTTGGTTTATCCACAAATCGGATGAAGGCTTGTGTCAGCCTTGGGCTGGGGCTGGAGCTCCTTTTCCCCAGAAGTATACTCTTGGAGAAAGAGACTATGCCTCCTCTTGTCTAGGACTGGCCCAGAAGTCAGCTTTTTGGCTCTGTTTAAATCAGAACACAGTTGCACTCGATGAACCAGGTTTTCGTGAGTTTGTCCTTCAGAGGAGATTGGAAAAGGCAAAGAATACATAACAGATTGGAAAGGAAAAGTGTAGAAAGGAAATCATATGCTATTGGAATAGTAGGGTAGGCCTTTCCTGGGCCTCAGTTATGTAGAATCAGACTCTTCATAATTAAAGTATCTGTGTCCTGTGACCAAATTTTAGTATTGTTCACTGTGGTTGTTAAGTTAGAACATTAATGGGTACCGCTGTTGACTTTTTACTTGAGTGTGTTCTGTTTTTTAATTCACTCAGCAAACACCGGAGTCTCGTAGAACACCATGCTAGATGCTAGATTAGAAGGATCAAGGAGATACTTTCTTCTCTTTCCTCCTTTCCCTCTCAGTCAATAGCACATGGAAAAGCCAATTTTAATTTCAGGACACTTTGGTTCTTTGAGAGAATTATACATTGTGTGTACTAAAATTAAAATGAACTCTTTGTTCCAGCAGAAATATAGACGAAGCCTAAAATTTAAGGAAGATGAGTTCACAGTTGTGATTTAAAGCTCTGTGTTTTTTCCTACAGGTTCACCTTCCCTCCTGTACAGTATTTTCAAACTTCCCAGTCATTAAAAAGAAGACTGTTTCTCTTGTTCATACCATGGATTTTTCTCCCAGAAGTGGGTATTTTGCCTTGGGGAATGAAAAGGGCAAGGCCCTGCTATATAGGTGCGTATTATTTATGTTTAAACATCAGAAGTACCTGTTACCTCCTGAAAGTATGAAGAGATACTGCTGTTACATTCCCAGTTCTGCACTCACATGTAGTTTATTAATTCTGTAGCTTATTGATCAGCTACTTTTAATTATTTAATTAATAATCAGGTAGATTATTAATTATAGCATGTTTAAGTGGATTGTCTTCATTATCTAACAAATTGTGTTTATTTATTAAAAGATTTTATTTATTTATTTGACAAAGAGACAGTGAGAGAGGAAACACAAACAGGGGGAATGGGAGAGGGAGAAGGGACCCCGATGCGAGTCTCAATCCCAGGACCCTGGGATCATGGCCTAAGCCAAAGGCAGATGCTTAACTGACTGAGCCACCCAGGAGCCCCTGAAATGCATTTTTCTACCATAAAATGTGACTAGCAGAAAAGTTCACCTGGAGATTTATTTATTAATTTTTAAAAAAATTTATTTATTTTGGGGGGCACCTGGGTGGCTCAGTGGGTTAAAGCCTCTGCTTTCGGCTCCGGTCATGATCCCAGGACCCTGAGATCATGGCCTGAGCCAAAGGCAGAGGCTTAACCCATTGAGCCACCCAGGCACCCAAAATGATTAAAATCTTTAAAAAAAATTTATTTGGGAGTGGTAAGCTGTGTTTTGAGAATGTCAGTTTGAGGAAGAGTAGCCACTTTAAAAATATTGCCACATTGTTGGTGGTTTATGTTTATATTAACCTTTGCTGATTTGACAATTCACTATTTACTCTACTAGATTTACGTGATTTTTTGTTTGTCTTACTTGTTTTCGGAAAGAGGTGCTGCTTTCCCTGCTTCCCTGCCAGCTGTAGGCTGTAAATAAGGATGTCAGCCACAGAGATGTCTAAAAGTTATGCTCTGTCCAGGTTCTTTTCTGCACTCAGCATGCTTGGCTATAAAGCAGGAACAAACAAACCCTAGTTGCACGGTTGCTAGAAGATACGGGTGACAAGGCGGCTCTTCCTGGGGAGCTGACGAGCTGGGAGCCTGTGACTTCACTCAGAGCACTTGTCCTTGCTCTCTTGTGTTGGTGTTGAATACTGCGTAGGACCCTGTGTTTATGTTTGTATCAGAGAAGGCCTGCTTTCAAAATACTGAAATCTGGTGTGAAGAAAAGGAGGATTATAAATTGGTTTTGAGGAGATAATTGTGAAGAGAGGATATAGCAAACGTAATATGGTCTCAAGTTCTACTTTGAAAGGAAAATGGGATACACTGGGAAATTGATATATCCCATCATTCTTAGTCCCAGTCATTTTTGGAGTGATTCTTTCAGTTCAGGTTTTATAAAAAGAATGCAGGTTCCTACTGCACCTAGAAATTCTCTCCCAAAGCTTTGGTTTTATTATAATTGAATCTTCTTTCCTCTAAGTTTAAGCACCAGAGGCCATTAGAGTTTTCTCGAGAGCATTGCTGTCTAGTGAGACTATTTCTAGCAAGTGGCTTGGACTGACACGTCTGCTAGGTATGGCTGAGCGGGTATTTCATACAGTCCATTTGATGCTTTGCAGTAAGCTTAATGCTTTTACTGAGATCTGAGGAATTAGCTTTAGGATCCTTCAGGATGTCAGGTTGAGAAGTCTTAACCTAGCTGCCCCGTGAGAATGATTATGATTACATTTTTTCCCCCCAAAATCTTCTTAACGTCATTTTCATTGACAGTACTCTGGGTAATCATTTCAAAGTTACTTAGATAATTTGTCTTTTACTTTTTCAGGTTGCACCATTACTCAGAATTCTGAAGAGAATATTTGAAGTAAGAAAATCCTTTTTTATTGATTCTTAGGGTTTTAGGATTCACATCCGTTGCTGTCATTTGGCGGAGGGACCACATGGGCTGGTCTTTGTTTCTTTGCTGCTGGGTTGCTGTATCTTTGGGTAGGGGAGTAGGGTGGAAGTAGATCAGGAAGAGCCTAGTGGACTTGAACCTTCCTTGGGCATTTTTATTCCAAATCCACAACAATCTGGATCTGTGTTTCTGAGGTCTGATCTCTAACATGGTGTTCAGTAATGTTCATCAGAATTGTTATTACTGAACATTTAATCCACAGAGGATAGACATAAACACAAGAGATATATCTTCAGATACAATTATAGCTCCCATGAGCTCAAAACCCCTTATTTTGTATGTTTTTTGAGAGATTTAAAGTAGCCTGCTCCGTGGCTAGTTAATGGTAGCTTGTCACAGAGCTGGTTAATGGCTGGCCATTAGTTTTGCTGCCCAGTATTTAAAACAGTGGGACATGCTTCCCTTTCCGTGGCTTGATCTTTGACTCGGAGATGTGGTAGTTCTGAGGTTGAGCTTTGCAGTTGGCCTGTTCGTCTCTTTTTTGAGATTCGTATGTTCTCTACAGATTGAGGAGACTCTGGGAATGATACAGGGTTAATTGTTGAGCCAAACCACATTAGCCAGGAGGGGAAAGCAACCTAGCTGTCGTGCCTCCCCAGTTACACAGCCAGCCCGTACGTTTTTGGGTGACCAGCAGCTGTAAATCAAGTGAATAATTTCTTCTGTTCTTTTCTCAGATCCAGTTGAGCCACAAGAGAAACCTGTCTCAATGTATCTTCTCAGAAGCTTTCTGAATGTGTGATAACATATGTATAATGATGTATCGAGCCAGCTGTGCTTATTTAAGTCTACAGAGCTGTCTTATAAACAGATAGCAACTTTTGTTTGAAAATAAATGCATGTTGTTCTTTCCTTCCCACCTACACACAAACACACTGTCTTGGATGTGTTTCTTTTCAGACTGAACATGAGAGATTGGAAACACCTGTCTGTAGCCAGAAATAATACAGACAGATATTCTTCTGTTTCACAGTTTACCCTAATTGCTATTTCCCCCTTTCCCAGCAGAGAACTCTCCATGTTTCGGGGTATTTCAGGGTATCAGCTAACAACCTCTGTTGAGATAGTAAGGTCATTTGGCTTCACGTGAGAGCAGTGAGAAGATTGCATGGAATTAATTTTGAACTTCCAGGTTTTCTTGAAATGGTGATAATGGAAGTGAGAAGACTCTTCTGGGCGTTTTACTTCAAATGGTTGTCATTGATGTTTGTTGGAGAGGGGTCCCATGAAATTCTGGCACATGTGTCCTACTGGCTTCCTGGAAATACTTAGTACATCAGTTTAAATGTTCCATTTAATTTAGGTTCTGGGGTTGCCAGTTTATTTGCACAATTCGGCTGTAGTATAACCTTGCTTTAAACTGATATTGGACCGTGTATTTAAGGAGTATTAGTTGTGAAAAGTATCAAGTAGGGCTACGAACCTTCACCCCACCTCCTTGCGAATACCTGGGAAAGTCAAGTTAGAGGAGGAAGTTTTTCCAGTGACAAAGAATGGTTCTGACTCTGCCCAAAGAAGTAATGGATCCCGGTTAAGTATATTTAAACAAACAGCTCAGGGAAGGGCTTCTTCTGTATCTTCAAGGCCTTTCCAGGTCCGCCGGTGATGACCTAGAGCAGCCCTAGATGATGTGTTACCGAATGACAGGATCTTTCTGAAAGGACACTTTGTTTTAAGGTGGGCTATTGTGTGTAATTGTAGAGGCCCTCCCCAGTCCCCTCTTCTTGGCAACAACTTCATAGTAATACTGGTGCTAAAAATTTCAGTCCTGAGACCAGTGGACTTGTTAGTGCTGTTCCTCTCGAGAAGTGCTAGAGGGCAGCATTGGACCGTGAGTCTGCCAAGGCAAGGCTCTCTCGTAAGCTGTTTATTATCACCTTGTGTTTAACTTGAGCTACATCGTTGTTGATTTCAGATGTGGATACCAAGCCTTATATGTGCTTATTCTGCATATGATTTTCAGTTCCTGAGAGTGTAAAGATTTACAGGAATTTATCATTCTAGAGAAAATGATGAAAGTCGGAGTTGAAATCTTAACTACTTTTTAATGTCTCTAGATCATTTTTACACTCTCCTAGGGGCAGAGCAAAGAATCCCCAGTTCTAATCTCTAAGATAGATAAATGTGTTCTTTGTTCTCCAGACAGATACGCTACCAAACCTGCGTCTTGTCTTTTAATGTTTATATACCCTCGATGGCAGTTGGGAATTTGAGTCAGGCTCTCATGGTTTTTTGTTGTTGGTGCCAGGCTAAGTCCTCGAGGAGATGAGAGCCACCGTCATGATCTCATTTACACAGTTCTCTGTTGACACTTGCTACAATAGCATGAATGTGGCTTCTATGTGTTCGGGGGCAGACGTTTTTGAGCCGGGAGGTGATAATGTTGCCATCCAGAGCCTCACAGGATGTGCTCAGTTTATCTGGAGTGATGATGAGTTGAGATCTTTGGTGTATCCTACTCCTCTCTCCCCTAACCCCACTAATGGTCAGTGAACTAAAGAATTATTAGTCTGCTGAAATCGTTGGTATTGTTTGAGCAAATCAAGGTGAGACGTCTTAGCAGGTGCTAAGTGTGCATGTGTGTGTCTCTGGTGAGGATAATGGGGCCCTTTTCAAGTCTGCACAGAATGTGTGGCCCGCTGGAGTGCTTGTAGCCAGCATCTCTGTGCTTCAGCCAGCAGGCGGGATGGGAGCAAGCAAATGCTCGTGAAGGAAAGTGCTTGCCATGCTTGTAATCAGCTCTCGATAGGCTACTTGGCCTCCCACATACATGCATCTCCAAATCCATCACAAATTACATGAGACATAAGCATTGTCTATTCCCTTATGAGGAAATGGGGGTTGGGACAAGAGGTGTGGGGACAAGGTAGAACGTGGGGTGGGAACAGCGTTTTGGAGCCCCTGGCGCTATACTTTTGCTGATGTCAGTATATACATGTAATTTCATGAAATTTGCATTGTTCCTCTTAAGGAAAATGATAACTTTTTTTTAATAGTCACAACTTCTTTTCTTTAGATTTTATTCATTTATTTTAGTGCTTGAGCGGGGGGGGGGGGGGCAGAAGGAGAGGGAGAGAGAATCAAGCAGACGCCCCGCTGAGCGCGGACCCTGACACAGGGCTTGATCTCACAACCCTGAGATCATGACCTGAGCTGAAACCAAGAGTCCGATGCTTAACCTACTGAGCCACTGAGGTGCCCGATATTTCCTTTTTATAGGGAAATAAATTGAGGTTCAGAGAGGTTGAACATCTCAGTCCCTAAAGTCATCATCCTTACGTTGATCACTGATTGACAGAGCACGGCGTGCATACTCACAGGATACAGTGCATGATTGTGGGAGGGAAATAGAGCTCCCCTGTTGTGCAAAATGTGTTTATACCGCAGATCATGTGGATAGTCTGTAAACAAATATGCTTCTTTGGGGGGTATATACTCAAGGGTCTTCCACGAAAGGGCCATTAGTTTGGAGACCCAACCTGTTGCCCCAGCAAACTTGACACACCCAGCTGAACACATTTCCACACTCTTCCTTCCACTTCCCCAAGCTTGTCTTTGTATTCCCTTTAACGTGAACAGCTCCTCCATTAACCCAGTCTTTAAGCTCGGTACGTGAGACTGACTTAACCTGAGATTTTTCTCTATTTTCCACCACAAACCCTAGTTACCAAGCAGTTTAATTTTTCTCTCAAAAGCCCCTTTTTTCCTATCCTGCTGCTTCCCCACCTCTGATCAGCTTTCATCTGTTAATCCCCTGGCTGGGTGTCATTACTTCCTGCTTGACGGTTTTCAATTGGATGTTCATACTGCAGTCAGTGATTTTTTGTTTTTTTTTTAAGATTTTATTTATTTTTCAGCACATGAGAGCGAGGGAGAGAGAGCATGGGCATGGGGAGCAGCAGGAAGAGGTAGAAGCAGGCTCCCCGCTGAGCCAGGGGCCAATGTGGGACTCGATCTCAGGACCCTGGGATCGTGACCTGAGCCGAAGGCAACCACCTCTCCAAATGAGTCACCCGAGCGCCCCTCCAGCCATAAAACAAAACAAAACAAAAAACCATTATTAGGAAAAACTTCAGATGTAAACAAAAGGAGAGATACTAATATAAATCTCTTTTGAAGATCACTCCGCTTTGGCAATAATCAGCTCCTGGAAATCTTCATGTCCCGCCCACAAGCTCTCTGGTTATTTTGAAGCCAGCCAAGATGTATCACTTCATCTGTAAATATTTGAGTATGTATAGAGATGTGTTTCAAAAATACAAATCTTAACTCTCTCCTCTTGCTTAAAATCCTAAACAGCTCATTTCTCCCAAACCCTTTAGTTTCCCCAACTATGGAAAAGGCATAATAACAGACCTGCCTTCTAGGACTAGTTATCAGGCTCAGAACAGCCCCTGGCCCAGAGCAAGATGTCAGTGAGTGTGAGGCGCCACCATTATAATCATCACGACCACAGTCCTGTAAGATGATACTCAAACTCCCTCGCTTGGTAGAGAGGCCCATGATCTTGGCCTCTTCCCATCTCTCCAGCATCCTCACTTACTTTGTGCTCCAGAAATCTTGAGCCACTTGAAATTTCCTTGAATAAGCCCAGCTCTTTTTCTCCCCCATACCTTTGTTCTCGCTGATGCTTCCTCCTTGCCTTTTCTTGCTCTGCCTTTCAAACACTGCATCTAGCAAGATGGAGGTGGACTTCTGTCACGGTACCTACACCCTTTGTTGTATTTGTTTCTTTGTTTATATGGTCTCTTTAAAAAAAAAAAAAGTATTTGACAGCACAAGCAGGGGGAACAGTCAAGGGAGAAGCAGGCTTCCTGCTGAGCAGGGAGCCTGACATGGGGTTTGATCCCAGGACCCCGTGACCATGACCTGAGCCAAAGTCTGATGCTTAACTGACTGAGCCACTCAGGCACCTCTCACCTTTCTCAAAGGAGAAAGTCTCTCCCAGAAGTCTCCCTGCAGACTTTCCCTCATGTTTCCTTGGCAGAATAGTAGGATCACAGGCTCTAGACCAATTACTATCAAAAAGGATGAATTTTCCATAAAACTGACCATGCTTCATCCCATGGGCTGGCAGTGGGGCCTGCTGTCCCTGACCACATAGCTATCTGCCTGTTGCTTGGGGGAAGAAAAAGTGCTAGGCATCTGTTTGCAGGAGGATAGGGGAGTAGGGAATGACTTTTGGGAGAAAACAAACTGCTTGCCCTGGGTACACGCATGCATGCTTTTTATTTTACTTTTTAATTTTTTTAAACTTTAAAAAATTTTTTGTTTTATTTTTAAACATGAATGGTCCCAGATTTTAATACTCTCCAACAGCTATTTTCTTTTAATTTCACTTATCTGGCAGAGGTGGTCGTTAATGGATTTAGTAACTTCTGTAACTTTTGTATCTCTGAGGAGGAGAGTAACATTCTTATACTGGTCTCTTTGTAGGCATGAGTGTTTCTCCAGGAGAGATACTTGAAGTGGAATTGCCAGATAAACACGTTTGAAATTTTGATTAAAAATTTTGATAGAGGGGTGCCTGGGTGGCTCAGTGGATTAAGCCGCTGCCTTTGGCTCAGGTCATGATCTCAGGGTCCTGGGATCGAGCCCTGCATCAGGCTCTCTGCTCCACGGGGAGCCTGCTTCCTCCTCTCTCTCTGCCTGCCTCTCTACCTACTTGTGATCTCTCTCTCTGTCAAATAAATAAATAAAATCTTTAAAAAAAAATTGGATAGAAATTCTTCTCTCAAGTGTCAATGACAATGACATTCGCACCAACAGTCAATGAGAGAATTCCCAGTGAAGCGGTGATAAAAATGTTATCACGAGATATTATTATAACCTAATGAGTGAAAAACGATAGCTATCATTCTAGCTTGTGCTGTGATTTTTGATTTTACCCACTGAAAAAGGGACAACGAATGCTTTCTCCTTCACACTGACTCTAAGAGAAGTTAATACAGCTCCTCAGAGAAAGCAGTCTCCCCTCCCTCCTTCCTATTTGTGAAGACGTTTCTCTCCTGTTACTGCTTAGTTCATCTTTGTTCCTCCAACAGTTGGTTTTGCTCGCTCCATATATTAGATGTATAATTTTATGAGCTTAAAAAAGTCAGACTTAAATATGGACAGAACAAAGGGTAAATGTGGGGGAAGTGATGACCAAAAGCACGGTTCCTGAATCCCCAATCAGGATACAAGGCTTGACTAAGGGTTTTTGTGCTGCTGTCGGATGTGAGAAGCCAATCTGGAGGTATAACATGAAATTAGAAATGATGAAACTGCTAAGGTATTTTGATGGTTTATGTAGGCAGCAGGTGAGACTATTTGGAATTGGGACTATTTGAAAGGTTAAATTGTAAAGTAGAGCGTAAGAGGGAATCCTGAGGCATAAGGAGAGATGAACTATTAGGAAGCCGGAGGCGAAGCCCAAGTCAGTAGTTTTTAAAATAGATGATGAGTTGAGAATAAACCGTGAAACTTTGAATCAGCCAGCAGCCGGCAAAGGCATTTCTCATTGATAGCTAAGCAGTGATAAAATTCCCTCATTGTAGGTCCTGCCTCCCCATCAGAAAGCCTGGCATAGTAAAATGAAATAACATTTCCAGAAGTTCCAGCAAAATGGTATTGTTATTTTATACGCCGCTGTTCTCCCCTCACACCCCTGCTTCTTCAAACATAATTTCTTCCTCCTGTTGCTTTCTCATGTGAATTTTCAGATCATCCATCCCCTTCCCTCCCCACCCCCACCTCAAGCCCCAGAGCATCTCAGCTGAGCCACCATGTGTGTGAGACGCTCTGTTCATGCAGGATTCCTAGAGTCCTGGGTGGATATAGCTCCCACCCTCTTGGAGGGTGAGTCGCACCTTAGACCATTAATTACAAGTTCCCAGAGTGTGGTCACAGGGGATGGACAGAGCACTTTGGGAACATGGCGTGATGGGGAAACCTGACTTGGCCCCCAGGAGGGGGGCTGTATTGACGTAGGGTTTGGAAGAGTGAGTAGGAGTTGGCCAGGACAGGAGTATTTCACCCCTAGCCCTCCAGCCACCTCACTGCCCTTCTCCCCAAGGCATGCCCTGCATGCTCTCTGGGATCCCCAACCTCTTGTGAAGACTCCATGTGCATTCCCTGGCTGCTTCTCTTTCTGTGGCAGCCTGGGTCCTCCCTGCAGCTCCTGGGTCTCCGCTGAACCTCTCTCTCCTCTTTGATTGCTCTGCCCCACCCCACCCCCCCTTCTTTGGCTGAGAAAGGACACTGCAGTGACTCTTGTTAGTGCCCTAACATGACTTGGAAAGAGAAATCATTTTGTTTTATTTCCCAGTTCTGGATAACTTATCTTTACAGCATTCATAAGACACTTCAGTATTGAGTCCAGCACAGAGGAAGGCCTTGGAAAGTTCTATTACTGCCATTATTATTATTATTTTTAAAGAATTTATTTGTTTGACAGACAGAGATCACAAGTAGGCAGAGAGGCAGGCAGAGAGATCGGAGGAAGCAGGCTCCCTGCTGAGCAGAAAGTCCAATGTGGGGCTCGATCCCAGGACCTTGGGATCATGACCCAAGCCGAAGGCAGAGGCTTTAACCCACTGAGCCACCCAGGCGCCCCTGCCATTATTATTTTTAAGACAGATAGTACATTGCACATTACAGACACATCGTAAGAGTGGAGTCCCTTCCTCTGTTGTGGGACCGCATGGCCCAGGTGGGTCAGAGAAGATGGGACCATGGGAGTCACATGTTCAGTAGGGAACTTGGAGATCGTTGGGTCCCAGCAGCGGATACCTAAGGTCACACAACTTGTTAACGTCAGAGCCGACTTAGGACCAGGTCTGAATACTCCCCCTGCATGTCATGCGTTCTCTGCTGTGGTATTGGTGCTCCGCAGTTGCTGTGGGGACCATCGGTGGGGCTTGCTGTCTCATCACCCAGAGGGTGACAAAGGCCTTGAGTCTGCGCTCCGAGAAGCTCCTCTTGTCTCTTCTGCAAAAAGCAGACTCTCTCGTGAAGCCCTGGAAACTCTCTCCTCTCCAGAGCGCATTGCTGGCTGCCCTGGGGGTGGGGGTGGGACACGGAGAGGACAAGGTGCCCACTCATGCTCTTTGCAAAGCTGTTCTGTTGTGTGGGTGTGGAGGACCGATACTGCTAGAGCTCCCTGTGCCCCTTAGTCTTGGCTTGGAGGTGTCCCTGAAGCCTCCCTTCTGCTTTGCTTGCGGAGAAGCCCGAGTGTCTTCTATTGCCCGGTTTTAAAGACACAGGGCCTTCTTTGGGATGGGCGCCAGGAGGCAGTATGGCCTAACAGTCAAGAGCACAGAGTCCGTGAACTTGGTTTTATTTTATTTTATTTTATTTTTAAAGATTTTATTTATTTGACAGAGAGAGATCACAAGTAGACAGAGAGGCAGGCAGAGAGAGAGAGAGGGAAGCAGGTTCCCTGCTGAGCAGAGAGCCCGATGCGGGACTCGATCCCAGGACCCTGAGATCATGACCCGAGCCGAAGGCAGCGGCTTAACCCACTGAGCCACCCAGGCGCCCCCATGAACTTGCTTTTAATAATTCTTTTTTTTTTAATTTTATTTATTTATTTGATGGACAGAGATTTCAAGTAGGCAGAGAGGCAGGCAGAGAGGCAGGCAGAGAGAGAGGAGGAGGAAGCAGGCTCCCTGCTGAGCAGAGAACCCGATGCAGGGCTCAATCCCAGGATCCTGGGATCATGACCTGAGCCGAAGGCAGAGGATTTAACCCACTGAGCCACTCAGGCGCCCCTGAACTTGCTTTTAAATAGCCCAGATCCTTGATGCTCTCCAAGCTTCAGATTTTTCCCCTGGAAAAGAGGGACACCAACAGGGCCACTCCAGAGAGTGGAAGAGAATTAAGAGGAACAACAGTATACAAAGCCACAAGGCAAGCATTCAGTAAATGCCAGTTACAATTATTTTCTCCTGTGATTCTACAGCAGCCTGGAGAGGTAGGCAGGGCAGGTGCTATTAACCCTTTTATACCCTGGGAAGGTTCAGTTTCCAAAAGGTTAAATGACTTGATCTGAGGTCACAAATCCAGTAAATGGCAGTCAGGACCCCAGATGTCCTGACTCTGAGTTCAGTGTTCTTTTTGCTCTCGCAATGGCCTTTGGAATGAATGGTATTTCCCTTGGGGACCTGCCTGACCCTCATTCATGTCTGTGAATTCTCTTTTCGGCTTCTCCTCTTCCTGCCAGAATTTTGCCCGGTGCTCATCTCCAGAAACCCAAGAGCCAGACTTCTGCCTGTGGCTCAGAGGCTGCTAGGACAGGGTGGTCCTGTCTATGGAGGACACTAGTTCTCTCTCAGGAGGGATCAGGAAGGGTGCTCGGTGGCTGTGAGGCTGGTAGGCTCACCCCAGAGAGGGTGCACTGAATCTTCAGCTGGGTGTCCACTTGGTTGTCTGTCGAGTGGGTTTACTTCAAGTCCCTTCAAGGACCTATCTATATGATCATGCATTTAAAAATTTCAGAATCATTTAATACTTAGGTGTTCTAAAAAATGTTTATGATATTGCTGAAAAGATACTAAAGAATTTTACACTATTGCACTTTCTACAAAGGATAATTTCTCACGCAAGACCTCTGGTCTTCTTGCTCGTATATGTCATCAGGAGCATTCCATTTTGTTCAGTAAATCATTGGGTTTCATCCTTCTTCATTGTTTGATACAGTGACAGGGTAGATGCTAGTGTTTCCTTGTTCCCTTAGGTCTGGAGACCTAATTTCTGAAGTGAGAAGTGCTTTCACTTGGCTATGACTATAGTCCTGGCCAAGTTGGCTGTTTGAGTCTGGGTAAGTCATTGAACCCCTCTGAGCCTTTGTTGCCACATTGGAAATGATGGTAAGTATCTCACAGAGATGTGTAAAGGGCTCAGTGAGAGGATGTGTCCAGAGTGTGTCCCAAAGTACTGTCCCTGACATTAACTAGGGGCTCAATTAGCCTGTGCTCATCTTTATCTGGGCATGTCTGTAGATCTTCACATTTATCCATCCAGAGCCACATTCATTATTTTATTTTCTTCTGACCCATGAAGCACATGGGACCAGTATTAATTTGAAATATAGGTAGATATGGCTATATTGCCTTACAAAAACCTTTACAGGTTAATATCCTCATTGAACCTTTGTGAAAATCTCTAACTGACTCATTACTAAAGCATATTGTAGCTTTTTATGGAAAAAGAAAACACAGGTACAAAAAGCTACATGTAACAAATGCATGGTTTAATGAATTATTATAAGGTCAATACCGATCAGATCAAGAAATAAAATTCTGCTCCCGTGCCAAGAACCCCTCCACGTGCACTGTCCCAATCCAGCACCCTTTCTCCCCATAAATAACCACTCTCCTGATTTGTATAGTAGCCAATTCTTTGCTTTTTTTCATTTTCTTATGCAAATACGTGCTCCTGGACAATGGACAATGTCAGTTAGTCTTATCTGGTTAAAAAATGTGATTTCTTTTTTTGTTATGTTTCAGACTTCATTTTTATTTGAGAGAGAGAGCAAGAGAGAGCATGGGCTGGGGGGAAGCATCAGAGGGAGGGGGAGAAGGAGAAGCAGGCTCCCCACTGAGCCAGGAGACTGATGTGGGACTCGATCCCAGGACCCTGGAATCACGACCTGAGCTGAAAGCAGTCGCTTAACCAACTGAGCCACCCAGGCATCCTGCCAAAATGCTATATATCTTGCAAGTTTCCTTCAATCTGTAAGTTCCTCCTTCATCCTTTTTTTTTTTCTTTATGATTTATCTATTGACGAATTCTAGCCATTTGGCTTGCAGAGTTTTGCACAGTCTGGGCTTTGCTGATGGCGTACTCATAGTATAATTAAGCATATTCCTCAGTAAACTTACCATATTCCTGGTAAACTAGATCAGAGATCAGATCAAAACTCAGGGCAGTTTCTTTAGCCTTAGACTGAAGTCTTAGGCATGCCTATGGGAGGTGCATGATATCTGCTGGTCTTTCTTTTTATGCCTAATTTAATTAATAGTTGCAAAATGGTGATATTCTAATTCCATTATTTCTTTTCCATTTATTAATTGGAAAACTTTTGTAAAGAGAATACCCTCATTTATTATTTGGTTATCAAGTGTTGGTAAGTAGTCATATAGGAATGGCAGGATAAATGCTGGGGTATTTCCCCCCATTGACCAGTTTTTAAGACTAGTTATTTTCCTATCATCCTCTGATGGTTTCCAATCTTAAAATATATATATATATATATATATATATATATATATATATACACACACACACACATACACACACATATAAAGTATATACATGAAATTATTATGTATATTGTATAACCTATATATAATTACAAACCTATGGATTTAAATACATTTGATGGGTTTTGATCCATTGCATTTGTTGTCTTGGGCAGGTGAAAGCTTCTTCAAGTTTGTTCCTGAGTCCTTTAGACAAGCTCTAATGGTTTGTTGTTGTTTTTGCTCTAGTGTTTTTTAATTTTTTTATTATTTTATTTTTAAAGATTTTATTCATTCATTTGACAAATGGAGAGAGTGCACAAGCAGGGAGAGCAGCAGGGGGAGAGAGGGATGTGGGGCTCGATCCTAGGATCCAGAGATCATGACCTGAGCCGAAGGCAGACGCTTAATGAAGTGAGCCACCCAGGCACCTGTCCTAGTGGTATTTTAAATTGTTTCCTTGCTATTTGCTAGGACAGAATGTCCCAGGTTCATCTTACATATTTCCTGCTTCAGACCTCACGGGAGCCGTATCTCTGACAATCGCTGCTTTCTTCGAACGAGAAATCGTATTTTAGGACCATATACTCTGGTTGCTGGTATTGCTTATTGCTACTGAGGTTGGTTACTGTGCCTAAACATTTTCCGTAGACAGAACTGGGGGTGGGGCAGTGAATTTAGTGCATGTTGATAAGGTTGGTCTGCGTCTTTGTTGGAAGAGGTCACTGAGAGGACATGATCATGGGTCGACCTGTGAGCTGACTGGGGCAACCAGAAGCCTCCCATCCCCTCCACTGTCCTTGGAGTGGACCTCCCGCTGGCCTTGCCCACCCTGGAAGCTGGCAGCAGGATGCAGCCTTGAGACCGCAGTCTGTTGCAATCTGGACGAGAGACACGGTTGAACCCCATGAAGGCCTCCACAGAAGCTTTTCAGGTTCTGGCGGGTGGAGGTGGAGATCTGCTCGTCTTGCAGCTGCCTGAGATCAGCCTAGCAAGGAAGTTCCCTTGCTTAGGAATCCTGCACCTGGCCCTGGAGGGGGTGGCCTGCCTCTTCCCTCTGGCTCTCCTTGCCCACCCTGTCTGGGGGCCCAGTTTCAGCTCTCATGCCAACAGCCTCCACCGCTTGAAGGTCAGTTTTACCAGACATAAAGTCTTGGCCTCCTACTTCCGTTCCTCGTGTATCTTAAAGAGATCACTCCTTTTCCTTTTGGCATAAAGTGTTGCTGTTGGAAGGTCTCATAATAACCTGAATTTCTTTCCCTTATGAAGTCTGATGTTCTGATTTTCCAGAAGGTTGAAGGCGTTTTTCTTTTTTCTTGAAGAGTCTTGGGTCATTGTACCAGAATGTCTTGGTGCTGGTCATTCTGGGTTGGTATTCTCAGGTATGATGTCTGCTCTTTCAATGGGAGGTTTCAAATTTTTTTTTTTATTTTGGGGAAGTTTTCTTTGTTTCTTTCTATTAAGTGTTTTAATATTTTAATTAATTAAATTCCAGTGTAGTTGACATACAGCGTTCTATTAGTGTCAGGTGTACAATACAGTGACTGAGGAATGTGTTCTTGAATTCTCCTTCACGGCATCTGTTCTGTTCCCTTGTGTGGGTTTTCTTCAGGAGCTCTGCTCTCTGTCTGATATTCTTACCTGTGTTCAGTATTTGTCAGTCTTGCTTTTTTAGATCTGTTCTTTATTTCTTTTTATTTCAATGCTTCCCCACCCCTGCCCCCCTGGCTGCTGTTTTCACCTTCTTTTTCTCTTAAGAAACATGTGTCTATCTGATCTTGTGTTCTCTCTGGTCTAGTCTTCATTTCTGAAACGGTGCTTTCCTTCCCTTTTCTGTTCTTTCCTGGGTATCTCACCTCACTTCCGAGTCTTTCTAATTCTGACCCATAATGTTCTTTTATGTCTGGTTATTTGAAAAATGTGTTTGAACTTGATTGGAACCAGTCATTGGTTCATTTTGTTGAATGCACATGCCTTTTGGGTGCACTGTGTGTCCTCGAGAAGTAAGCCCTTGGCCTTCACAGCATACCCCTTCCGCTCACCCAGGCTTGGAGGTGGCCAGATGCTTCCCCATGGCAGCTGCTGTTCGGAGATTGGCCCTCAGTGTCTCCTAGAGAACACCTGTGGCCTCTATCAGGGTTCTCGCTGCTTCTCTCCACTTCCTCCTGATAGATACTCACAGTGCCAACAGGGATGGTCTTGTGGCCATTGTGGTTTGCCGCCACTTATTTATAATTTAGGGTTCACGAGTATACATTGTCACATTTTGATGTAAATGTTGGTCATTTTTGGTTTTGTTATCTAGTTGCTTCTTCTTTTTTTCTTTAATTTGGAGATCATTGAGAAATTATGATCACACTTCTACCATCTTTCCAGAATCCTTTTTGTTTTTTAAAATGTTTTAAATATATTAATTATTTTTATTAACATATAATATATCATTTGCCCCAGGGGTACAGGTCTGTGAATCTTTAGGCTTACACACTTCATAGCACTCACCATTTCATATACCCTCACCAATGTCCATAACCCAACCACCCTCTCCATACCCACTTCCCAGCAGCAACCCTCAGTTTCTTTTGTGAGATTAAGAGTCTTTTATGGTTTGTCTCCCTCCCGGTCCCATCTTGTTTCATTTTTTCCTTCCTTAGCCCTCAAACCCCCCACTTTGCCTCTCAAATTCCTCATATCAGGGAGATCATATGATAATTATCTTTCTCTGACTGGCTTATTTCACTCAGCGTAATACCTTCTAGTTCCATGCATATTGTTGCAAATGGCAAGATTTCATTTCTTTTGATGGCTGCATAGTATTCCATTGTATATATATACCACCTCTTCTTTATCCATTCATCTGTTGATGGACATCTAAGTTCTTTCCATAGTTTGACTATTGTGGACATTGTTGTTATAAACATTCAGGTGCATGTGCCCCTTTGGATCACTACATTTGTATCTTTAGAGTAAATACCCAGTAGAGCAATTGCTAGGTCATAGGGTAGCTCTATTTTCAACTTTTTGAGGAATCTCCATGCTGTTTTCCAGAACGGCTGCACCAGCTTGCATTCCCCATCAACAGTGTAGAAGGGTTCCCCTTTCTCTGCATCCTCGCCAACATCTGTCATTTCCTGACTTGTTAATTTTAGCCATCCTGACTGGTGTGAGGTGATAACTCATTGTGGTTTTGATTTGTATTTCCCTGATGTTGAGGGGTGTTGAGCATTTTTTCATGTGTCTATTGGCCAGCTGGATGTCTTCTTTGCAGAAATGTCTGTTCATGTCCTCTGCCCATTTCTTGATTGGATTATTTGTTCTTTGGGTGTTGAGTTTGACAAGTTCTTTATATATTTTGGATACTAGCCCTTGATCTGATATATCATTTGTGAATATCTTCTCCCATTCTGTCAGTTGTCTTTTGGTTTTGTTGACTGTTTCCTTTGCTGTGTAAAAGTTTTTGATCTTGATTAAGTCCCAATAGTTCATTTTTGCCCTTGCTTCCCTTGCCTTTGGCAATGTTTCTAGGAAGAAGTTTCTGTGGCTGAGGTCAAAGAGGTTGCTGCTTGTGTTCTCCTCAAGGATTTTGATGGATTCCTGTCTCACATTGAGGTCCTTCATCCATTTTGAGTCTATTTTTGTGTGTGGTGTAAGGAAATGGTCCAGGTTCATTTTTCTGCATGTGGCCGTCCAATTTTCCCAACACCATTTGTTGAGGAGACTGTCTTTTTTCCATTGGACATTCTTTCCTACTTTGTCAAAGATTAGTTGCCCATAGAGTTGAGGGTCTATTTCTCTATTCTGTTCCATTGATCTATGTGTCTGTTTTTGTGCCAGTACCATACTGTCTTGATGATGACAACTTTGTATTAGAGCTTGAAGTCTGGAATTGTGATGCCACCAACTTTGGCTTTCTTTTTCAACATTCCTCTGGCTATTTGGGGTCTTTTCTGGTTCCATATAAATTTTAGGATTATTTGTTCAATTTCTTTGAAAAAAATTGATGGGATTTTGATAGGGATTACATTAAATGTGTAGATTGCTTTAGGTAGCATAGACATTTTCACACTATTTGTTCTTCCAATCCATGAGCATGGAATGTTTTTCCATTTATTTGTGTCTTCCTCAATTTCTTTCATAAGTACTTTATAATTTTCTGAGTACAGATTCTTTGCCTCTTTGGTTACATTTATTCCTAGGTGTCTTATGGTTTTGGGTGAATTGTAAATGGGATCGACTCCTTAATTTCTCTCTCTCTTTTTTTTTTTTTTTGTTTTGCTGTTGGTGTAGAGAAATACAATTGATTTCTGAGCACTCATTTTATATCCTGATATGTTACTGAATTCCTGTATAAGTTCTAGCAGTTTTGCAGTGGAGTCTTTTGGGTTTTCCACATAAAGTATCATATCATCTGCAAAAAGTGAGAGTTTGACTTCTTCTTTGCTGATTTGGATGCCTTTAATTTCTTTTTGTTGTCTGATTGTTGAGGCTAGGACTTCTAGTACTATGTTGAATAGCAGTGGGTGGTGATAATGGACATTCCTGCTGTGTTCCTGACCTTAGGGGAAAAGCTCTCAGTTTTTCTCCATTGAGAATGATACTCACTGTGGGTTTTTCATAGATGGCTTTGATGATATTAAGGAATGTGCCCTCTATCCCTACACTTTGAAGAGTTTTGATCAGGAAGGGATGCTGTACTTTGTCAAATGCTTTTTCAGCATCTATTGAGAGTATCATATGGTTCTTGTTCTTTCTTTTATTAATGTCTTGTATCACATTGATTGATTTGCAGATGTTGAACCAACCTTGCAGCCCAGGAATAAATCCCACTTGATTGTGGTGAATAATCCTTTTAATCTACTGTTGGATCCTATTGGCTAGTATTTTGGTGAGAATTTTTGCATCTGTGTTCATCAAGGACATTTGTAATTCTCCTTTTTGATGGGGTCTTTGTCTGATTTTGGGATCAAGGTTATGCTGGCCTCATAAAATGAGTCTGGAAGTTTTTCTTCCATTTCAGTTTTTCAGAACAGTTTCAGGAGAATAGGTATGAATTCTTCTTTAAATGTTTGGTAGAATTCCCCTGGGAAGCCGTCTGGCCCTGGACTCTTGTTTGTTGGGAGACTTTTGATGACTGCTTCAATCTCCTTACTGGTTATGGGTCTGTTCAGGTTTTCTATTTCTTCCTGTCTCTGTTCCTTTCTGGTATACTACTTTTAGGTTCTCTCTTTGCTTAGAGGACCCCTTTCAATATTGCCTGTAGGGCTGGTTTGGTATTTGCAAATTCTTTTAATATTTGTTTGTCCTGGAAGCTTTTAATCTCTCCTTCTATTTTCAATGATAGCCTAGCCAGAGATAGTATTCTTGGCTGCATATTTTTCTCATTTAATGCTCTGAATATATCATGCCAGTCCTTTCTGGCCTGCCAGGTCTCTGTGGATAAGTCTGCTGTAAGTTTAATATTTCTACCATTGTATGTTACAGACTTCTTGTCCTGAGCTGCTTTCAGGATTTTCTCTTTTCACTAAGACTAGTAAGTGTTACTGTTAGATGCCGGGGTGTAGACCTATTTTTATTGATTTTGAGGGGGATTCTCTGTGCCTCCTGGATTTTGATGCTTGTTCCCTTTGCCATATTAGGGAAATTCTCTATTATAATTTGCTCCAACATACCTTCTCCCTGCCCCCTTTCTTCTTCTGGAATCCCAATTATTCTAATATTGTTTTGTCTTATGGTATCACTTATCTCTCGAATTCTCCCCTTGTGGTCCAGTAGTTGTTTGTCTCTCTTTTGCTCAGCTTCTTTATTCTCCTTCATTTGGTCTTCTATACCTCTAATTTTCTCTTCTGCCTCATTTATCCTAGCAGTGAGAGCCTCCATTCTTGATTGCACCTCATTAATTCCTTTTTTGATTTCAGCTTGGTTAGATTTTAGTTCTTTTATTTCTCCAGATAGGGTTTCTATAATATCTTCCATGCCTTTTTCAAGCCCATCTAGCACCTTGAGAATCATCATTCTGAACTCTAGATCTGACATATTACCAATGTCCCTATTGATTAGGTTCCTAGCCTTTGGTACTGCCTCTTTTGTGTGTGTGTGTGTGGTGAGTTTTTCTACCTTGTCATTTTATCCAGATAAGAATATATGAATGAGAGAATAAAATACTAAAAGGTGGCAAAGACCCCAGAAAAATGTACACTAACCAAATCAGAGGAGACCCCAAACTGGGGGGAAAGAAAAAGGGTAAAAATAAATTAAAAAAATATATATATATATTAGACTGGTGAATAGAACAGAGCCACCCACTTGATTCTGGGTGTACTTTGGTCTCTTAGAAGAAAGTACCTCTCAAAATTTTAAAGAAAGAAAACATATATATATATATATATATATATATATACACACACACACACACAAATAAGGGTAAACACGATGAAGGGATGGAATATGACTGTAAAGATGAAAATTGCAAAAAATTCTAAAAAAGGAATTGATAAGATAAGTTGGTTGGAAAAAGAAAGAAAAAGAAAGTGGAGAGAATGTGCTCAGGCTAGAGACTAGAACAAAGCCCTGTTAGATTTAGGGTATATTTTGATCTATTAGAAAAAATTGTATCCCAACATTTTTTGAAGAAAAAACCCTATATGTATACAAAAAATAAAGTGAGATACAATGAAGGATATAATATGACTATAATAATGAAGGTTCAAAGAGATTTTTTTAAAGAAAGGTATTGTTAAGATAAACTAGTTTAAAAACTTTAAAAGAGGAAAGAGGAAATTAAAAAAAATTAGAATAAGAAAAAAATAAAATTAAAAAAAATTTTTAAAGATTTTTTTATTTATTTGACAGAGATCACAAGTAGGCAGAGAGGCAAGCAGAGAGAGAAAGAGGGGAAGCAGGCTCCCTGCTAAGCAGAGACCCTGATGCGGGGCTTGATCCCAGAACCCTGAGATCACAACCCGAGCTGAAGGCAGAGTCTTAACCTACTGAGCCGCTCAGGTGCCCCCAAATTAAAAAAATTTAATTAACTTTGTAAGACTAAAGAATCATGAGGAGAAAGCCATGAATTCCATGTTTTGTTTTCCCCTCCTCTGGAATTCCACTGTTTTCCTTGCTTTTCCAAGCTTGGTCTTGGCTGGATGTTCTTGCTGATCTCCTGTTGTAGTGATTCTCAAGTCTTTGCCGGAGGCGGAACTGCACTGAACTTGCCAGGGAACGGGCTAAGTAATCTGCTCTGGTTCACTTTCGGGAGCTTTTGTTCCCTGAACGCTTTCCATAGAGCTCTGGAGGACGGGAATGAAAATGACGACCTCTCAATCTCTGGCCTGGAGGAACTGAGAGCTCAGGGCCCCACTACTCAGTGCACGCTTGGAGAAAAGTGCTCAGTCCCTCCCATCTCCCTGGTCTCCAGCCGAACTCCAAGCTCACCTGGCCTGTGACCGAGCGTTTCTGTCTCTGGCACACAACCCCGTTTGGAGTCTCCAAACCCAGCTGATTCTTGCCTGCCTCCAGAGGAGGAAGATGAGTCTCCCTGGATCTGCGCCTTGTGGGGACCCTGCTCAAAGAGCAGTGGTATGATTGTGCCATGGATCACAGTTTAAGGTAATCCCCAGCTGAGAGCTCCCTACTTGGCTCCGTCTCTGTAGCCGGCTTCCCCGCTCTGATATCTACAAGCTCTGCTATACTCAGATACCCCCGATCCTTCTGTGACCCTGCAGGACCTGAGACCACACTGTCCGCATGAGGGCTCCACCGCTGCTTAACCTCTGGGGCGATGTCCCTCAGTGGAGCAGACTTCTAGAAGTTCAGATTTTGTCTTCCGTTGCTCCACTTCAGCTCCTCCCCACGTGGTCTGTCTTCCTGTTTCGGACTCACTTCACACGTCCTACCTTTCAGAAAGTGGTCAATTTTCTGTTCCTAGAATTGCCTCTCTTCTTCTCTTTGATCTTCTGTTGAGTTTGTAGGGGTTCAGAATGGTTTGATAACTATCTAGCTGAACTCCTGCTACCTGATGTCATTTCAGTCTGCTACTCCTCTGCCATCTTGCCTCTCTCCCAGAATCCTTTTATAACAATTTAAGCATTTTTGTGTTATAGCAAGTACTGAAATTAGACCTAACCTATAAATAAATAGACATAAGATAGATATAAGAAGATATAGTATGTAATAATTATTATATAATATATGAGGTATATAACATATAATCATATATGTATATCTATATACATATACACAGTTTTACCCCACAGCAAAATGTAACAAAGGGAAAGAAAACAATTACCCAAAGACCCTAGTACATGAGTTGATTTCTGTTCTTCCTCTAGTCTTTGTTCATCAGGTTTTTTGTTTCATGTCATACTTCACTCAGATTTAAACATTTTTGTGAAAACAATATGTATGATTGAGAAATCAAGTGATACCAGGGCACCTGGGTAGCTCAGTTGGTTGGATGACTGACTCTTGATTTTGGCTCCAATCATGATCTCAGAGTCATGAGCTGGAGCCCTGGGTTGGACTCTGTGCTCAGTGTGGAGTTGGCTTGAGATTCTCCCCTCTGCCCCTATCCCCACTCACATTCACTCTCACTCTCTCTCTCTCTTTCCCTCAAATAAATAAATAAATCCTAAAAAAGAAATCAAGTGATAACCAAAGGCTTACAGTGAAAGGACACTCCCTGCCTCACTTCTGCTAACCCTTGGTCCTGATTCTTGGAGGCTGCCATTTTGAATCACCTTAGTCCTTCCTTCTATATCTCTAAGTAATATGCCGATGCTACAATCTCATGATCTATCAGCTTTAGCCATTTTCTGTTTTCTTCCTGCTGTAATAAATGAGGATTTATGTCTGTTGCACCAGTCTCTTCTTCTGTATTCAATCCTTCCGATATGGCAATTTTGTTATTTTTGGTTAAATGGTATTTCCATTATTATGACTATAAATATTATTTACTGTAAGTGGAAGTGGTGTATTTTGATTATATTTAATTCTTGCATTGCCTTCCTTTATATTCACCCCACCCCACTCCCGCCCCAAGCTGTGCCATTAGATCAGGTGTCTGCTTCCTTCAGTGTGCCCCATCTGGAATTGGGGATTCTCCTTCTGTTCTCTTGGTTGGTATACCTGTATTTCCTGGTCCCACATTTTTCTTGGCTTGGCTCCTTGTTTTGCTCTAGCACATTCTCAAATAACTTCCTAAAATGAGGTGCCTTAGAGAATTTTTAAAAAAGATTTTATTTATTTATTTGAAACAGAGAGAGAGAGAGAGAGAGAGACAGTGAGAGAGAGAGAGCACAAGCAGGGAGAGGGGGAGAGGGGGAAGCAGGTTTCCCACTGAGCAGGGAGCCTGACACAGGGCTCAATCCCAGGACCCTAGGATCATGACCTCAGCCGAAGGCAGATGCTTAACCACTGAGCCACCCAGGCGCCCCAAGAGAATTTTTTTTTAAGAACATGGATGTTTGAAAATATCTACGTAAGTCTGAAAATTAACTCCTTTAGAATTTTAGGACATCGTTCTTACAACGTACAGTATTGTTACTGAGAAATTGGTTAATATTAAAGTTCTCTTTCTTTCAAGGTAACTTAGAAAAAGATCTTTTCCTTTGGAAACTTTTGGAATCTATTCTTTATTTTTGGTAACACAAGGTTTTGTAATGTCATGCCTTGATTTGTGGCTTTCTGCATCCCTTGTTCTGGGTACTCAGTGGAACTTTCCATCTGGAAACATCAGTTATGGGAATTACCTTGAACTGTTTCATTCATAGTTTCATTCCCTCTAGTTTCTTTGTTACTCTTTCCCAAAACTCCTAAGTCAATAGGTAGACTTTGGACCTTTTGTGCACTTGCTGGGTCTGGGCACTTGGCTGGTTGCTGGGGATAGTGAAGGATATGAGGTACCCCCTGCCATTAAGCATCTCGCTGAAAGCATTAAATCTTTGGAGAGGAATTTATGGTCAGAAGGATCTTTCTGGAAGAAATACTAACAGGAAAACCCAATAGGACAAAGGATGCTGTCTCATCGGTTATCTTGTTTGAGTAAGTTCAGGGTCACAAGCCAGTAAGTGGCAGATATTTGGACATGGACTCCTAATTCTAAAGCATCATTTGTCCCTACCTCAACTCATCTACTACTCAACTGTGGAGCCTTGGCCAGTGGGAATAGACTTCCTTGGGTGTTCTCAAGATCTGACAGAAAGCATTTTCTATGTGGGGATTTCTGATCCCATTCCTCAAGAAGCAGTAGGTCAGAGCATGCTTTTGTAAAATAACTTCTGGATATTTTCACAGTTGGAAAGAATCAAGTTTTGGCAGTTCTGAAGACCCCACTTGGATTCCAGTCTCCAGCTCTCAGGAATCTCAGGCCACCTCCCTACCTCCTTTCTTCCTGGGTCTCATTGTTCACTTTTTCCATCCGTGATGGGGAGGGATGCCTCCCTACCTCCGTCCAGACTGTGGGACTAACTAGCTTGGGAGAAGATGCTCCGACCTGTAGTTTTGTGATTGGTAGATTTGATCATCGCAAACCTTAGGGAGCTGGAGGGAGGTTGAGGGTAGAGGGAGTGGGTGACGGCTCTTTTTTTTTTTTTTTTAAAGATTTTATTTTTTTATTTGACAGAGAGAGAGAGTGAGAGTAGGAACACATGCAGGGGGAGTGGGAGAGGGAAAGCAGGCTTCCCGCCGGGCAGGGAACCCAATGTAGGGCTTGATCCCAGGACCCTGGGATCATAACCTGAGCTGAAGGCAGATGCTTAACCATCTGAGCCACCCAGGCGCCCTAGGTGGCAGCTCTGTTAAGAAAGATGGGACACACATAATTGCCACTGACATTTACTTCTACTGTAAATCCTCTACCCTGTATCCCTAATGGGGACCCTGTATCCCTAATGGGATGCTTTCATAGAGAGATGAGAGATGAGACCCAGCTTGATGTATCAGTTGTGGCTTCATTAGTCTCTCCCTGATATTTAATTGTAGCTGATACCCAGCCCTCCAGGGGCCAGGTCAGGCACTGACACCAAGAGGAAAAGGGTCAGGCTAGGAGCATTCAGGTCAACATGGGAAGGGGCTGGTTTTGCTTGTGTTGAGAGCAAATCAATTTTTAAAAAAGATTTTATTTATTTGACAGACAGAGATCACAAGTAGGCAGAGAGTGAGGTGGGGAAGCAGGCTCCCTGCTGAGCAGAGAGCCCGATCCCAGGACCCTGAGATCATGACCTGAGCTGAAGGCAGAGGCTTAACCCACAGAGCCACCCAGGCGCCCTGAGAGCAAATCCATTTAGTGCTTCATTACTGAACCCGTTGCTACAAGGGAAGATGAAGTACAAAGGTAGAGAAAGAAGCGAAAAACCCAGGTAGAAAGATAGGAAGTAAGAGAAAGAAGAGATGACATGTGAAGCACTCAATTTTCTCTGGAGCTCACTCTCTGGAATCTTCTGGAACTTCTGTTACTGACATCACCTCACTTAGTTCTCACCACGTTCCTGTGATTATCTTCATTTTAGAAGAAATGGAGACTCAGGGAGGGTAATGGTTTTGCCTGGCTCCCCAGGTGTAGGACTGTGGAAAGGCAGAGTTTCTTTCTTCTCAAGATTTTTTTTTTTTAAAGATTATTTATTTATTTATTTGACAGAGAGAGAGATCACAAGTAGGCAGAGAGGCAGGCAGAGAGAGAGGAGGAAGCAGGCTCCCCGCAGAGCAGAGAGCCCGATGTTGGGGCTCGATCCCAGGACTCCGGGATCATGACCTGAGCTGAAGGCAGAGACTTTAACCCACTGAGCCACCCAGGTGCCCCCTTCTCAAGATTTTATTTTTATTTATATATTTGAGAGAGAGAGAGAGTGAGTTGGAAAAGTGCCAGAGGGAGAAAGAATTTCAAGCAGATTCCCTGCTGAATGTAGAGCCTGACCCAGGGCTTGATTGCATGACCCTAAGATCATAACCTGTGCCGAAACCAAGAGTCGGACGCTTACCAGCTGAGGCACCCAGGTGCCCCAGAGTTTATGTTCTTTGAACCATTCCAACATAATACAACCCATCACTCAAAAATCAGAGGTGGGCAAACTGCTGCTGACAGGCTAAATCCACCTGGCTGCCCGCTTCTGGACTGCTATGGCCCAAGAATCGTTTTTATATTTTTTTAGTGGTATAAAGAGAATCAAAAGAGAATCGTATTTCATGACACATGAAAATTATATGCAATTTGAATTTTGGTGCCCATGAAGTTTTGTTGGAATATAGACCTACTCATTTTTTTTAATTTGTTTTAAAGATTTTATTTTCAAAAAACATTTTAAAAAGACTTTATTTATTTATTTGAGACAGAGAGAGAGAAAGAGCATGAGCAGGTGGGTGGGGAGGGGAGAGGAGGTATGGAAGAGGAGCGAGAGAAGCAGACTCCCCACTGAGCTGGGAGCCCTACCTGGAGCTTGATCCCGGGACCCTGAGATCATGACCTGAGCCAAAGTCAGATGCTTAATTGACTGAGCCACCCAGGTGCCCCTTAAAGATTTTATTTTTAAAGCAATCTCTGTGCCCAGTGTGGGGCTTGAACTCATGATCTTGTGATCAAGAATCACATGCTCTATTGACTGAGTCAGCCAGCTGCCCCTGCTCATTTGTTTATAGTTTACCTATGGCTGCTTTTGCCTTACTGTGACAGTGTTGAGTTGTCATGGCAAAGACACTGTGGTTAGCAAAACATAAATTATAAAAAACATAAACATCTGGGGGCACCTGGGTGGCTCAGTGGTTTGGGTCTCTGCATTCGGCTCAGGTCATGATCTCAGGGTCCTGGGATTGAGCCCCTCATCAGGCTCTCTGCTCAGTGGGGAGCCTGTTTCTCCCTCTCTCTCTGCCTGCCTCTCTGCCTACTTGTGACCTCTCTCTCTGTCAAATAAATAAATAAAATATTAAAAACAACAACAACAACAAAAAAATAAACATCTGGACTTTGATAGAAAAAAGTTTGCCAACCCTTTTCAGACAGATTCCCGGACACTCTGAGTGACAGAGGCAGAGACAACTGGAGTTCAGACATGGATGCACACTTTATTGATAACTGACTTGGTTAGACATGATTAAGCACCTGAAGTTTCAGAAAACACCAGACGCGGTTCCATCGCCAGCCAGCAATGGCCCTGTAGGGATTTTAGAATTTCTAAGTCTCATTAAATGTTGCAGTAGAGATTGTTCAGCCATTTCAGTGATTTGCCTTGAAGGTGCTTAATATTTTCACATGAATGACAGGTATGGGGTTTTGAATGCAACGTGAAGGGTTTGTGAATTTCTTTGTCTCTTGATTATCGCGTGTGTATGTGATTAAAGCAAAAAAAAAAAAAAAAAATAGCTGCTTTCCCCAAAGTTGCTCAGCTCAAGGTTTGTGGCTGTCTAGTTTGTCAGTGTGGGAGGGATAGATCACGTTTGGCCATTACAGGTAAAAGGGGAAGCAAAGGAATAAAGAAAAGAAGACAACGCATTGGAGGCTCTTACCAGATCCTGGGTTTGATTACAACATACTTTTTGAAAGAACGTATATGAGCGAAGTGTCTCCCTTTCCAATCCAGGAAAGTTTGATTCCTCTGTGCTGAAAATACCCTGACCTGACAAGCAAACACCCAGAGAGGAGCTTAGGGGAAGATTCTTTCTCTATTTTCCAATATGGTTTTGATTTCAAGAAAGCTCTCCTGTCATCAACATCTCTTTCCCACTCCCGAGCCCCATGAAGATCACAGGTTGACTGCGCCTGTCCCATGCCTTCTCTCTCCTCTCTCTCTCTCTCGGATTCTGGATAAATATTCCCCCTCATGGTTGCCACTTTATCTTAAATACCCACCTGCCCTATCATAGGAACATGTCTTATCATGATACTTGTCTATCGACCGACTATTTGCCCCCAACCATGGGCTTCTTCAAGTGCGCTGTCTTTAAAAAAAATCTGCACCCCTTGCACCCAGATGGTGGCCACCACAAAACTGATCCACACTAAATATTCACCCACCATATGAATGGATGGGGTCAGGGGGCCTTGCCAGGGAGAGAGCCCACTGGGCTGAAATTCTGGGACTGGAATGCATCGCTGCCTTCTCCTCTGGATGAGAGAGAAGAGACAGTATGTGTCGGCCTCTGAAAACGTCTTCTGCTGACCACACTGCCCCTCTGAACAGAGGGCAGTGAAAATATGTTTGAAGAAGGTGAACCTGAGGACAAAGGCTTTAAAATGAGCCCACAAGGGTCCTTGGGTGGCTCAGTGGGTTAAAGCCTCTGCCTTCCGCTCAGGTCATGATCTCAGCGTCCTGGGATCGAGCCCCGCATCGGGCTCTCTGCTCAGCCGGGAGCCTGTTTCCCACCCCGCCCCCCCACCGGCCTCTCTGCCTACTTGTGATCTCTGTCTGTCAAATAAATAAAATCTTAAAAAAAAAGTGAGCCCACAAACGTGATGGCAGTAGCAAGACCCACTTGGGTACAGTGACTGTCACTGCCACAACCCCACTGGGACCTCATAAGGACCCTGGGGGCTTGACGTTGTTTTCTGTTTTACAGGGGAAAAAAAAAACCAAATTCAGAACGATTATCTAAATTCCCTGATCCTGTTAACTTAAATAAATAGCTGAGTGGGGACTCAAGCTTGGTCTTTGTCTAGAACTTTGTTCTAGAACCTAGAAGGAGAAAATCTGCCCATCTTTACAATGATGACTTCGGGGAAGAATCCAAACACTTCCCATTCTTACTTTCTGTAATCTGGAGTCACGCAGATAAAATTGTCACATTCTCACACATTTACTGTTCTTCCCGCAAAACAAAACCAAAAACTGATGCCTCCCTGCTCTGTGTCGCAGGGATTTTAGTTACTCTCTTACATTTGTCTTAACAATAGAAGTCTGCCTTGCAGGAATAGTGGGATGAGCCAGAGGAAGAATAGAGTCTGGCCTCATGGCGTGCGAGGATGAACACCAGAAAGGCCAAACAAAGTCATCAGATGCGGGCCCTAGATGAGGGGCTGCCATGGGGATATGGACAATGCGTGAGAAGATCCTGGAAACCGGTACAGAATGGACGCTGACAGCAAGGTCACAACAGCTAAAGGGGCTGAGACAGTGGCTGACAGTGGGTCAGCATGGGAAGGAAGTTCCACCTCCACACAAGTGTGGGAGCCGTGCCTCTTTGGTCTACACTGAATCTAGAATGGGACCTGGCATTTTCTGGGACAGAAGGGAGGTGAGATGCACTCTGGTCAAGGGAGTGGTGAGAGCATCCATTTCCCCAGGTCCAAAGCCAACCACCTATCCTGGTACCGCCTGTCACCCTCTGGTCAGTGATATGGCTGTAATAGTTGAAACTGTGTCCATTGTTCTCCACCCTGTAGCCACAACCCTTGTCCAAGGAAATGCCACCTTTCTCTGGGAGCTCTGTGTTAGCCTCCTGCCCGCTCTCCTCCGGCTTCCTAGAGCACATAGCTTCTCCTGCTGCCACCACTCCCCCCACCTCTTGTCCCAGAGCCCTCGTTCCAGCCCCATTCTTCAGGTCACTTTCCCCAACTGGGTCAGGTCCTTCTGTTATCTGCTCTTAAAGCATCACGATTATTTCTTCCAAGCCTTTATCATGATTTCTCTCTCTCCATATATATGTATATATATATGGATATATATATGTGTGTGTATATATATATGTATATATATATATATATATATATGATTAATTTCTTTCTCCTCCACTAGAATTTAAATTCTACAAAGAGAAGGACAGCATCTATTTTTTGCTCATCTGTGACCGTGTTTCCCAAGCAACCAATACACTCGATGACTTGGTGATTGTTAGATAAATAGATAAATACATTTCAGCGAACGAGGGAATTAACCAGTACCTGAATGGATGATGCCATTGGGATTCTTGACTCAAGGCAGCCTGCTGGGCAGGGGTCAAGGGCAAAACTGAATGAGGTAGAACCTCTGATCTCTGGCCTCCTGCAAGAAGATGGAGACTCAGTTTTGAAACACTTACTTAAAAACACGTTTCATTATTCTGAAATGCTTTCCTAAATGGAGGCAGCGAACCCAAACTGGGAATCACATAGTGAATCTAACAACAAAAACAACAACAAAAAAATGAAGCAAATTGGTTCCTATCTAGGCAGAGATAAGGAGACCAGAAACTGAAATATAACATTTGTGGACCTTTTAAGACAGAGAGGCAGGGAGAGCGGGCTAAGGAAGGCGAGAGTGTAAGATGAGCTTATACTGTCCCGTATGAGCTTTCTTCAGCCGCTTGGTGCTCAAATGATTTTGGCTTTGGACCAAAGGCACTTGCCTCATGGGCTGCTGCTCTCCAGAAAGCATGTCCTTCCTCTGCCTGTGCACCTGCAGGACTCATTGCCTTCAGGGATTCAGGGAAGGGTTGAGTTGACCACGCTTTACAGATGGGACCCTGTAGCTGAATGAGCACAATAACTAGGCCAGAGGCAACAAATACATGTTTTTTCCCTCATCCAAACCCTCCTTTATCCAGGGCATATGTGCCCCTCCATAAATGAGAACTGTTCTTAGCTGTGGCCTGGAAGCCATCATTTCTCACTGGTCTATTCCTAGCCCTGTTTCTAAGCCACCTTGAGTCAGCACTTCATGAGCAGGCTGGGAAGGGGTCAGGCAGTGGAGGTGGAGAGGTGGGGGAGAGGTGCACAGTTGTGTCAATGAGTGTTGATGGGGTGGTGGAAAGATCCCAGGGTTTGGAGTCAGCTAGACCTAGGTCCAGATCAGGCATCTCTTGTGGCGATTTACGGAGCCTTTCTGAAAGCTTCTGCCTTCTCATCTGTGAAAGCAGGATGGTAAGATGTGCCTTGCAGGATCTCTGTAAGCATTGACTGTGCAAAGTGGCCAGTCCAGGCTTGCTTCTGGTGGGGACCCGCTCGTGTGTGCTCCATCCTATTTCTGTCATCTCTCCTTTAGGAAGGAACCTGGTCCAGAGGGTGGGTATGAGTTTCACAGCCAGACTGACCAGGGGGAGATCCCGCCTTGGCCATGGACTGTGCAGGTGTGGTCCTGTGCAGGTGGCTTAACCTCTTCGATCCTCCGTTTTCTTATTTGTAAATTGGGGATAGCAGGTGGTGGGGATCCTCTTGCAGGTTGAGCCTTACACAACCTAATACATGCTCTGTGCCTGGGGCAGAGTTGGGAGTGAATTCATTCCATGCAAACTTCCTCTTTTGCGGTCCTTTATGGGTTGATGGAGCGAATCCTGGCTATTTGCCCACCCAAGGGTGATCAAGTCTTACAACACACACACACACACACACACACATGCGCGCGCGCGCGCATTTTCAGCAGGAAATGTGAGCCCTGGAGCAGCCCCGCAGCCTATGAACTGAGATGTTGGCTCTCCCAGCCTGTCTGTGTGGAGGGCTGTTTGTGGACCGCCCCCCCACACTGGTGTGCCAGCCGTGTACCCACATCACGCCTCTGTGCAAGGTGGAACTCCTGCCGCGGACGAATGCGGCTCTGTCGGAGCCACGCGGTTTCCGAGACATCCTGATGACAAAATTCCCTCTCTGTGTTTCCACGAAGCGTAGCTCCTTTCATTTCATTTATAAAAGTCTCTATGAAAAAGGAACCAGCTCACACACCCTGAGCGAGCCCTGAGGGCATTTTTCTACATTTTGTCCATGGATGGGATAAAATGTTCCCTTTCTAAAGGTGTCCTTAGTGCCAAGGTTTTCTGGAAACAGGGGAAGGACCGAGTGTCCTCCGTGCTGAAGAGGCAAGTGCCTTCCTCTAGCACCGCGAGTTATCTGGAAGCTCCCAAAGCATCCATGGCTCATCACCTCCCTGTGAGAGGCAGAGAGGCATGGGAGGGCTGTCTGCTGAACTTCTGCCTGCTTGTGTTTTCATGAATCCTGGGCTTTGCCCCCAGACCCACTTGCGTTTCGAGCCTCCCTCTGCCATTTCCTTACCTTGAGCAGATGCCTTAATCTTTGTGAACCTCAGTGTCCACATCTGTAGAATGGGGGAGGGAAGAGAATGGGGAACGGCGTCACCACTTGGCAATGTTCCTCTGTCCTTCCCTCATTCTTTAGGGTCTGTTGAAAGGTGAACTATGGGGTGCCTGGGTGGCTCAGTCGGTTAAACATCTGCTTTCGACTCAGGTCATGATCTCAGAGTCCTGGGATCGAGCCCCACATGAGGCTCCCTGCCTGGGGCAAAGAACCTGCTTTTCCCTCTGCCTGCCGCTCTTTCTGCTTATGCTCTCTTGCTCTCTCTCTGACAAATAAATAAATAAAATTAAAAAAAAAAAGGTGAACTAATGAGGTGTGATAATGCTGAGCTCCCTGACCCAGGGAATGATTCTTGACGGCCCCTGAGCCTAAGACGACAGCGGCTTACCAGATCACTTCCGGGCACAACTTGCAGGAGCCTGGGACCTGCTTTCTTCAGGCTAGTTTGTCTCCACGGCCCAGGCTCAGCACCTGTATGTGTAACTTCTGACCGCTCTTAACCTTTCCAAGTCTCAGGGTCCTCATCTGCAAAATCAGGGGAGTAGGCCTGTCTCTGCATTTTCCAAAATGTCTTCTGTGGGATCCTGGCTTGGGAGGAGGCTAGAGCTGTCCCGTGAAGAGGGTTCCTCGATCAGGTAAGTGTGGGCAAGATAAAGACTCTTCTTTCCTCTCAGACTTCCCTTCAGGCAGTTTGAATCTTGAAGAGGGGCCTGGGATATGGTAAATGTTCTCAGGTTTCCTTACCACCATAATATCCCCTGAGACAGGACAGGAGATGTAATGTAGTGTAGTGGGGGGAGGACACAGACTTGGGAGCCAGATCACCTGGGGATAAGCCCTACTTTGTTCACTTACTAGTGTTGGTTATGGACTGCTGCGTAACGTCTTCCCACACACCTAGTGGGTGAAAATAACACAGATTTACTATCTCACATATCTGTGGGTCAGGAATCTGGGACCAGAGCTCAGCTGGGTCATTGTTTCTGCATCTTTCACAAGGCTGCAGTCAAGGTGTTGGTCAGGGCTGGGGTCTCGGCAGAAGTCACTGCTGGGGAAGGATGGGATTCCAAGCCCATGGGTTGTTGGCAGAAGGGAGTTCCCTGTGTGCTGTTGACCGGAGATTGCCCTCAGTTTCTTGCTATGGGGGCCCCTCTGACATGACAACCGGCTTCCTCAGGGGAGCAGTCTGCTAGCAAGGTGGATGTCGTGATCTTATGCAGCCTGATCGTGGAAAGGACAGCCTGTGCATTTGTCATATTCCCTTGGTTAGAAGGAGTTACTGGAGGGACGCCTAGGTGGCTCAGTCGGTTAAGCGTCCGAATCTTGGTTTCAGGTCAGGTCGTGATCTCAGGGTCGTGGGCTCGAGCCCTGTATTGTGCTCTGTGCTCAGCATGGGGTCTGCTTGAGACTCTCTCTCCCTCTCCCTCTGCCCTTCCCCCTGCATGGAGCAAGCTCCGGGGATGGCTGCCCTCCTCATCCTCAGGATGCTGCCAAGATTGAAAGCCGTGAGCTGTGTGAAGCTCCTGGCACCGTCCCTGGCACACCCCGGGTCCCCAGTCGATGTTAGCTCCCTATTCCACTCCCAGGTTTGTCTGTCCAGTCCGGGTCTTACCGCTGCAGAGAGGTCAGGTCCTTTCTTCCCCTCTGTTCACCTCCAACCCCTGCCTGTTCCCCACCACACCTGCCCCCGCTGTCTCCTCCCCCAACAGTCATTTTCTTGGTACAGTGGCTGGGATGAGGCCCCGAGCAGTCATGTCTCACAGAGCTCGGGGTGAGGCTAGTAATAACAATTAAGTCGTTTGAGGTGCCTGAGCAGCGATGGAAATGAGATGAATAGGAAGAAAGAAAATAAAGGTCTAAAGAAGTGGAAAAAAAGAGACAGGCAGGACCACTTGGAAGAGCAGGGCTGGGTTTTTTCTCAGTGAAGTCTGAGGTGTTTTCATCTTCCCATTTAAAATCTTTTTTTTAAAAAAAGATTTTATTTATTTATTTGTCAGAGAGAGAGAGCGAGAGAGAGTGGGAGAGCACAAGCAGGCAGAGTGGCAGGCAGAGGCAGAGAGGGAAGCAGGCTCCCCACTAAGCAAGGAGCCTGATGCAGGACTTGATCCCAGGACCCTGGGATCATGACCTGAGCCTAAGGCAGCGGCTCAACCGGCTGAGCCACCCAGGCGTCCTTCCATTTTCACATTTAAAATCTTAGAGACACTGACCTATGTTCTTTTCTTCCATCTTACCTGCTCTTTTTTTTTTTTTTAAGATTTTATTTATTTATTTGACAGACCGAGATCACAAGTAGGCAGAGAGGCAGGCAGAGAGAGAGGAAGGCAGGCTCCCCACTGAGCAGAGAGCCCGATGCGGGGCTTGATCCCAGGACCCTGAGATCATGACCTGAGCTGATGGCAGCGGCTTTAACCCACTGAGCCACCCCGGTGCCCCCATCTTGCCTGCTCTTAATCACCGTATTCAAAGCAGGTATCCCTTCCCGGGCTTCTCCTCGGCACATCTCTGCACAGCATCTACTTTTAAGTGAATTAAAATCGACTCACTTTGCAACTTTCACGACACCCCAGGAGTTCATGGAGAGAACTGACATCTTGCCCATGCTCTGTGTTTGCAAAGTGCCTCGTGCCCAGTAGCCCAGCTGAACTTTGCAATGACTGGGCCGGAAGGGGATGGCTCTTGTCTTTGTTTTGGGTTGGGGGGGAGGGAAACCCCGGGCAACTGGAATGAATGACCTTGAGCCGAAGCCAGCTCCGGACCCTGTATCACAGCATCCGTGTCCAGCCGAGGCATGCCTCTCGCTGTTCGTCGTTATCCATAGGCTGTTACCGGGAGGTTAGTAAGAAATTGTGGGAAAGAGACTCAGGCCTCTAGACAGCAGTGCCACTTGCTGGTTGCCCCTGGGGGAATGATCAGTGTTGAGGAGCGTTCTGACACCGTCTAACACTGTCTCCCTCAGTCTTCCAGACACACTTACATTTTATTTTTCTTTTTTAAAGTAAACTCTGCACCCAACGTGGGGCTCGAACTCATGACCCTAAAGATCAGGAGTCACACGCTCTAGCGACTCAGCCAGGTAGGCGCCCCTGGAAACCTTTCTATTTTAAGCCCCCTTCCTTCAACAGCATAGGAATGACTGGTAGGGCAAGGGGAGAGGCTCCCGGGATAGTTTCCTTGGCTTGTCAGGGGGGTTTTCTGACATCTGTTGGCTTCTGTCCCCCACGCTGGCTGTGGAGCACGTGCCTTTCTGGGATGCCAGCCACTGGGCTGTGTGTCCTGGGACTCAGGCTACTCCTGTTCCCCCCAGTGCCCAGAAAAGTGACAGCCTCTAGAGAGGCTTTGCTGTCTGGGAGAGGCCAGTTGGGAGCACGGTTTTCTCCTGGAGTTGGTGCTGGAGTCAGGAGGCTAGTGAGGACGCCTCCCCCAGGAGGTGCTGTTTTAATCTCGTGGTTCTCAACCAGGGGTGACTTTGCCTCCCTTCCTACCCCTTGGGGACATTTGGCAATGTCTGGAGATGACACGAGGAGAGAGTTTGGGGTATTATCTAGTGGCTGGAGGTCAGGAATGCTGCCAAACACCCCACAGCGCCCAGGACAGTCCCATCACAACAGAGAGGGACCTCACCCCCATGTTTGGTGGTCCCAACCTTGAGAAACCCTGCTTTGTTCTATTCTTTTAGAAGGTTCAATGGGACTAGGGGTTCAGGTGGAAGAAGGCAGGATACTCTGTGGGGTGGGCTCAAACTGCTAAGTAGGTACTTGTCTCCAGGGCACCCCACTGCTCCCTACCCCTTCTGCTTATCAAGCCCTCCCTTGTCTGTTTTAATTCTGTTGGAAAGCAGCGCTGTTTGACAGGGCAAAAATGTCTTCCTCCTACTTCCTACGCCTGGCCTGCTTTTGGCCGTGGCCTTGAGGCTCTGGTTGGGAATTCATGTGTTACTGTTTGGAGAGAGTCATATTTTTTACAGCAACATAACCCATTTTACCTTTATAGTAATTGTTTTGGAATAAGAAGTAATCATCCAGGACTGACCAACTTGCTTTACTAAGCATTCCTTTCTCACTCCTGGCAAATTGCTTTGAGAATTGAACAAAGCCCGGCTCAATCATGCAGGATATCCATTCCAAAGGATGCTGGGGAAGTAAATCTCTGTTAAGCTAGCCCGAGTCATGCCTCCTCCTCCTTCTGCCCAGGGATCAAATGGGGAGTACGCGCTTCATTCTGTATGCCCATGGTCTCGGGGATGGGTGCCTTAAGCCGGGGGCTTGACCGGGGTGTGTGCGATGCTCACGGGACTGCATGGGAAACGTGTAGCGATAGACTGTTCTATTAAAGAGCTTTCAGTCCTCAGGGCTGAGGTCAGAGTCGGCCCTTTCCATGTGGCTGTTGAAATTAATTTGTGGCTTTCTTTCCCTGACAGGGTTCTGCGGAATGTTAAATAGGTACAGAGTGAAAGAAGTGGTCCAATGAGTTTGTTCTTTACCGCAGGACTTCTCAGTGTCTTTATGTTGTTAATAAGCTGTGTGAAGTGTCGAGAGGAGATACAGGCTGGGGGGGTTGTAGGGGTTCCCCAAATTTATTTGGGCTCGGAACCCTTATCAATATGGAGTCTGTCCTGTCATTAGTGATCTGCAGAACAGAATTTTGGAATATTGGAAAGGGGAAGGGTGAGATCTCCTCTCTTCTCCCTCCCCCCACTCCCCACCATGCCCTGGCATTTATTTGAAGTCCGGGAAGAGGATGGTGATTTTTCAGTGCTTGTAGGATGCCAGCGAGGCTAAGAGTGGTTGACAAAGTCTGGTCATCACAAAGTCCCATGCTGTGGGTGTCTCTGTCCCCACAGCAGCCTCTGCCCCTGCCCAGCGGTGCAGGGAAAGAGCACTGCAAGGGGAGTCAGGAGTCCAGGGCTCCAGGCTAAGTTTTGAATATCTTCCCAAGGCCCGAGGTCTGTGATTATGCAAGAGTAAGACCTTAATCCCTTGAGTGAATTATTCTCATTTCTGTGATCTCCCCACAGACCCTGTTATAGCCACTGCCACTGCCTCGGCTCTTCATGACGTGAATGGGGTCAAAAGGCATAGGAACAGCATGAGCCAGCCTCCCTGAAGCAAATCTCAGCAGCCCCAGGGGCCCGTGTTCTCAGGACACTGCTGGAACCACAGGTCTTCTATTCATTCTCTTATCCGCTCAACAGATACTGAATTGGGTTTGAGCCTGAGTCAGGCTCCCTCCGTGCTGGGTGCAGGGGACTCAGAAATGAATAGAAAGGGGTCCTTACCTCCAGAGTGTCATCATCCATCTCTTGAAACCAGATACTCCACCCTCTCCCCAACGGCAGCTCTGATCTGCAGCCAGATACCAACAAACCTCTCAATCCATTCACTTTCCATCTCTGCTCCTGGGCTTTCTAGGCCTTCCGGTTGGCCTCTTGCCTCTGTGGCCCAGCCCCTTCCTTTCCAGGGGCAGAAACTGAGGGGCTCTTTCTCCTCCTCTGCCCAGGCAGCCAGCTTGGCCTGGAGAGGAGGGAATGCCTGCCTCAGGACTCTCCTCGCGGGGAAGGCGGCCCTGGGAGCATCCTTTCTCCGGCCTCTTACTTATTTTTCTTTACCGAGGATTGGTTTGGTCATGTTTTCCTGGTGGGTAGCGCTCCTGGGGTCTTTTTGACCTGTTCACCCCCACAGTCAAGGAACTCTGTCCTCAACCCATGCCTGTCAGGGGAGACAGCCTCCTGTCCCGTGGGTTTTAAGCTCTAAATTTGGGAGGGATGGCAGGCTTCCATTCTGCCCTCTGTCCAATGGTGTTTGCCCTTCTGGCTTTGTCAAAGGGCTTCCTTTTGGCTGTTGTCGGGTACAAAGCTGGCCATTAGTACCAGACTCGAATTCCTCGTGGGTTCTTGGTGGCTGGTCAGCCAGAGGGGAAGAAGGGCAGGCATCCGTGGTCCATCTCCAAACCTACCCCAGATCGCTAAACTTAGAGGCAGAGGCGGGGAGGGCCTCGCTCAAGGTCCTGGGGACTCAGCAGATGCGGGACTTGAACTGTGGTCTTCTGACTCTTGGCCTGGTGCTCTTTCCCTCCCCATCTCCCTCCTCAAAGGAACAGAGCTCGTCAGTGATGCTCTGCTTGCTGAAAAGAGAATGAAACTGTCTAGACACAGTAATAAAAAAAAGGGCTCTGGATCCAGAGAGATCCGGGTGTCTGAATTTCCAGTCTCCTCTCAGTTCTCTCCTCTGCAAATAGGCTTCACTGTGGCCCCTTCCTCAGGGCATGTCAATGAACATGAGCTGAGGTGATCCATGCCAAAGGCACAGCCCAGTGCCCGGCACAGACCACCTGCTCGGTCAATGTTACCTACTTTCCTTTCCTACCAACGAAAACAATAAAAAGACTTGCAAGACAGAAAAATGCAGGCCAAGAAAGGAAAACAGAATCCGGCTGATGCAGAGGAGTCGCCGAGGTGTTTTCCTGATGAACAGTGAGTAGGTCGGTGAGGTGTTTGAAGGCCTGGAATTCCCACCTGGAATTTGTCTGGGTACTGTAACCGCTCCCTGCTGGCTGTGTCGCACAGGCCTGATGCTCTCGGTATAGGCATCTAGAACACCACCGGCGCTAATACCTATAAACAGAGAGGAAGCTGTAAACGAGAGCTCATTAAGTTCTCACTGACTGCTGAAAAAGTAAATTAGAAAAAATAAACGGAGCTGAACATTTGTGTAAACCTCAATCTTTTTGATGTTTTTCAATTAGCAGAGTCATTTTTCATGTGAAAAATTAATGGCTGTCATGTGCCACCTGGCTATAGAATCAAGTGACAAATTGGTTTTAATGACCACTGTTAGATCTCTGGACTGAGAGAGGAGGACTAGTTACTGGCCATCTGGGGTGGGAGGAGGCGAGAGAAAGGGAGTTGGCCTTTGCGGAGCCCTCCCTATGAGCCAGCCATGGCGTTCCACGAGGATGCCTGCTGTCCCTTGAATTTTCTCCATGGCCGGGTGAAGCTGTTGTCCTCATTCTGTAGACCAGGTTCAGAGAGGCGAAGGAACTTTCCCAAGGTCGCACAGCAGATGGGCAGGGCAGTCTGGTTCTAGGGTCTGTGTCTGTCCCCCTAAGCAACACTCTGCGGAGGGAGAAAGATGCGGCGGAAAGGTGTCCAGTGAGCTCTGGCAGGCGGCCTGAAACAGGGGTGGGGTGGGATTCAGTGAAGAGGTTTGACGTGGGCAGAAACCAGCTGCAAGAACCCTGATGAGGGAGATCCTTAGGATTCTGCAGGCGTGGTGGTCTCTCTCTGGATAACAGAGCACCAGCCACCAAACGTCTCTGGGAGAGGGGCAGCAAGATCGAGGCGGGCGCCAGGCAGGATAGGCTGTCTGTGGGAGGAGGGCCCTGAGTTGGCAGGTGCTCAGTAAATATTCAGTAGGACCAGTGAGCCATTTCCGAGAGGACGCTATTACAGGCGGATAATGGGGCCAAGGCCTAGCCCCAGTGCTGGGACCTCCTCACCTGGGTGGGAGGGCAACGAGGAAGGCTGGGTGGTGAACCTGCTCTTCCAGTCTGAAGCTGCCTTTGCTCTGGGGTGAGAGGGAGCCACATGGACTTCCTAGATCCATGTAGGGCCGCCGGACCCCACTGTTGCTGCTTACCCTCCGTTTTGGAAGCACATGACTGGGCAAGAGCAGGAACCTGCCAAAGCGATCTTTTAAGTTTGGAGTGTTTCTCCAAGGTTCGGGGATGGGCCCCTGGGACCTGAGCAGGGGTGAGCCTCTTCTCTGGGGGGTTAGGAACAGCTGGGCCATGAAGCAGGGCACCCCCTTGTGGCCTTGGTAGGATTTCTTGGAGCTGCAGCCATCTCTCAAGGGTTTCCCAGATTGGTTTGAACTTGACTTTGAACCTGGTGGTAGATAGAGGTATGAAGGTTTTTCATAGGTCTCTCCATTTGGCTTCCTCTTCTCATTCTTTCTTTCTTTCTTTTTAAAGATTTTATTTATTTATTTGACAGAGAGAAAGAGATCACAAGTAAGCAGAGAGAGAGGGGGAAGCAGGCTCCCTGCCGACTTGGGGCTCAATCCCCAGACCCTGAGATGACCTGAGCTGAAGGCACAGGCTTAACCCACTGAGCCACCCAGGTCCCCTCCTCTTCTGTTTCTAATTCCCAAGGTTCATAATTACCCTGTTTGCCATTTTGCAGTTTGGTGACTGTCATTTCTTGTTGCTGCCATTTCTTTTGAATCAATTTGAATATTTTTTGATGTATACCCCAGTAGCTTCCTTGAAACCACACTGTTCTTCCTGACATTTCTGGGGAGACAGTGTTCGTTCCAGCCCTGACCTTGCTGGTCGACTGTTAAACATTTATTCTCCCTGTCTCTGTCCCTCTCTCCTTCTGCTTTTATCTAACTACCAATTTATCCAAGCATCGATTTGGTCATTTATCTAGCTAACTAGCCCCCTAGTCCCCTGTGCATGCCACGGCTCTGAATTAGCAAGGATTAAGGTGCTTGGTTAAGGGATAACCCTTGTAGATCATTCATGCTTTCCCGTGGTCATAGAAAGCAAAGAGAATGAAAAGAATAAAGAAAATTCCATTAGTCCTAATCCTCATCTGAATTTATAGCCTTTCTTCCCTTAAAATGTTCTCTTCTTGTCTGCGTTAGAGACAGGGAAGAGGGAAGTCAGCCGTACGTTGTCTGGGGTTTTAGTTGTATCTGTGGGATGAGACGAGCTTAGGATCCTCCTATTGTGCTGTCTTCCCAACCTCCTTTGTTGACGGGGGTCTTATACCCCACTTGTAAAGGGCAGATTTTTAAGACTGAAGAAAGGTGGGGAAACACCCAAGGACCTCGAGATAGGATAATCAGGGCCAAAAGTTGCTGTGATGACCGGGCTCAATGATTTCTCCAAACTCCCCACCTGCCAGGCCTCTGGGGCTTGTGCCCGAGGTGAGGGTTTGGGAACCATTGTTCAAACTTGACGAGCTTGTCCCCGGTTTTCAGTATAGCTCCTTGATATCCATTTCTGACTTTGTGATAAGTAGCCTTGGACTGGGAAGCTCATGGAACCCTCTCCAGGCACCTGTCTTCATGGCCCCGCTAGAAGGCAGGTCAGCCCTTGGGGCCGAGTTTCCTGGGCTTCTCTCTATTCTCCTGGAATACACTGAGTTGAGTGAAGTAGTGTTACTTTATCCTTCTATTTCTATCAGCAAGTGAAACTGGCTTTTATACAATGGCTATTAAAAAAAATCTTAAGTATGTGAAAAAAAAAGAAAAAAAAAATCTTACGTGTGGGAACTCTACTTCAGGCAGTTTTGCAGAATTTAAAGCCTCACATTGTTGGTTTTTTTTTTTTTTTGATAGTATAATATCAAAAAATAAAGTTTTATGTTGTAATTTTCTACAGTAAAAAAGTATGTCTTAGGATTCCTGGGTGGCTCCATCGGTTAAGCGTCCTGCCTTTAGCTCAGGTCATGATCCCAGGGTCCTGAGATCTAGTCCCACGTCTGGCTCCTTGCTCAGCGGGGAGCTTGCTTCTCCCTCTGCCTGCTGCTCCCCGTGCTTGTGCGCTCTCTTTCTCTCTCTGGCATATAAATAAATAAAAACTTTTTAAAAAGTGCGTCTCTTTTATAATATGTTGTTTAAGGTTGCAAACAGTCGTTTCTTGAAAGGGCTCCCCGTAAGGGTGGGGACTGTGAAGTCAGATCCTTCACTTTCAGATCTTCACTCCACCATTAATTTGCCGTGCTACCCTGGGAAAATGACTTAACCCATGCCTCAGTGTCCTTATGGGCAAGTTGCAGAAATGGTCCGCGTAGCGGCCATGGATTGGCCAGCGATGCTGTGGGTTGTCTTCCTCAGCCTCTGCTCCCTCCTCCGTCTAGGCTTTCTTCCTGCGCTGCAGAGCTGGGGAAGCTAAAAATCTACATTTGCCAGACGCACTTGCAGTGAGGGTTCAGGCTGCAGCGTAGGCTTTGCTGATTGGAGACACCTGCCCGAGATTTGGATGGCCAAGAGCTTCTTCCTGACCCTTCTGCCAGCAAGCGAGGACATGGGAATGTGAAGCTTTGGGGCAATGTCCTAGCATCCTGTTGCCAGCCTCCCGGGGCCAGTGGCGCTTATGTGGTCCTGGATTCTGACTCACTGTGAGGGCTGCACTGTGGACCCAGAAGTTTTAGTGTCAGCCTCAGGGGATCCTCTCCCGGAGTCAACCAGTCCTTATTCGAGAAATCAGTCTTGGGCACCTAAAGGAGGACCTACTCATCCTGACCTTCCAAGTGACTTCGCAGCACCCAGTTTCCTTTACAAAATCTCTCCTTGCTTCAAAGATCCAGAGTCATTAGAGTCTTCTGTACTGACCCAGGCTGATCCCTGTGCCTCCCTGACCCCCTGCTGGTTGGTGGGAGGTCTCAGGGAGGTCCTGAACACTTGCCCTTCCTGGCCCTGGGAGTGCAGCTGAAAATGACAGACCAGGGGCATCTGGGTGGTTCAGTCGGTTGAGCGACTTCAGCTCTGGTCGTGATCTCAGGGTCATGGGTCTGAGCCCTACGGTGGGGAGTCTTCTTGTCCCTCTCCCTCTGTCCCCCCACCCCTGTGCTCTCTCTCTCTCTCTCAAATAAATAAATAAATAAATAAATAAAATCTTAAAAAAAAAAGACAGACAGGCTTCAGCTTCTGAAAGATCTTACAGTCCAGAGGACTTAAAATGAGATTCACTTTTATGAGCTGATCTTCATGATTAATCATAGTTCTTTTATTCTGAGTTCCCTCACCTTTTATTTTTCCCCATGACTGTGGGGTCCCCAAGCCTGGGCATCCATGTCCTGGATGCCGTCCTCAACTGCCTGCAATCATAGCCTCGTTCTCAGAGGCCAGGCCTCATGGCTCCGGGAGCAGATGGTGGGCCTCAGGATGCCAGGGAAAACAGAGAGTGCAGCTCCTTCTATGGCCCGCCCGCATTTGGCCCCTGACGGGCAGGAGCCAGTCTCAGGGAAGGAAGCAGGATGAAGGAATGACCTTGCCTGCCACCGCTCCCAGCCAGGCATCCAGGCCGGTGGGTTTCAAACATGCCTGGGCATTAGAATCATCTGCCGGCTTACAAAATTCTGATGCCGAGCACTCAGATTCAGAAGTCATGATTTAATTCATCAGAGGTGTACCATCGAGCTCTGTATTTTTAAAAGGCCCTTTGATCCCTTGCCTCCCACCACCAGGCTTAATAATCCCATGCTTAGCTGTAAGTATGTTAATCCTATTAGAAGACAATGCTCTGGTCTCAGTCATCTGCTGGGAAGCAGCAACCTTAACCAGTTTGATTTTGTTCTTTTATGGACTTTCCCGCCCTTGGAGGGGCAGGCATCACAAGGTATGCGTTGAGGACCCCGTGAGTTTATAGAGGTTCCCGTTCTCTCTGTTTCCAGGGTCTGCGCTGGGGCCTCACTGAGGCAGTCTTTCTAGTACCTGCCCAAGAACTTGTCTCATTCTGACTTGTTGGGACTGGCAGGAGTGAAATCCTCGGGAAAGACAACTCCCCACCCCTCAGGAACATGTAGACATTCTGCTATTAGGGTTGAAGGCGTGATTGTTGCTGGAGCCGTTCATGGGTTCCTAATGCGGAGAGAGAAGCAGCTTTGCCAAGAACTGATATTTGCATTCTTGCATGCTTGTTCCCAGAGTCTCTGGTTTTGGGGATTGGCTCCCTGCATCCATGCAGCTTGGTGGGCAGCAGCTGGAATTCACTCCAGTCCCTGGAGCCAGCCTTTTGCACCTGCTCTGCTGGGGGCTGCGGAGTCAGAGGTGGCCAAGAGCCAGTTTCCGCCTTTCAGGCATTCGTAGCCTGGTTGGAAAGGGCAACAATGAGAGGGCAGCTGTGGCGTCTACAACCCCAGACACAGTCACAGGGAAAGTCACAGGGAAAGGCAGAGGTAGGCAGGATTGACTCACTCTTTTCTGGCTGAATAAAGCTAGAGCCTTTTGGATATGTGCCAAGTGGAGAAGGAGGGGAAGGGCATGTCCGGCAGAGGGAGCAGCATTGGCAAAGGCACAGAGGCAAGTTGTAGGCCCCAAAGTGGGAAGGACGGTAGCACAAGTAGGAAGGGGCCAGGTCATGAGGATCCTCCCAGCCAGGCTCAGGAGCTGGGATTTGGGCCTGGGGGAATGGGGAGCCACAGAAGAGTTTTAAGCAAGGCAGGGACATAATAGGATTTGTGTAATGGAGAGATTCCAGGAAGAGCTGGTGTGGCAGAGAGGCAGGGGGCTGGAATCAGGTCCTCTGGGTCCTTAACCTGGCTCTGCGCGTCACCAGCTGTTCTCGGATTAGTCGCCTTCCTTCTTGGAACCTCAGTGCCCTATAAAGTGGGCACAATGATAACTTATAATGTCCTCTCAAGGCTGTCCAGGGGCCCCAGTACAGAAGGAGAGGAAAAGGGAATGTGAGAAACTGTGCTTGAGCAATCGGGCCTATTGTTGGTGCTGAGGTCCAGACGTTAGAATCCTTCTAAGAGCCAGAAAGGAGGAGGTAAGACGTGAAGTGGGCTGGCTCTGCTTGGTGGGGCAGCCAGGGGGAGGCCATCTACACTCCTGGGAAATCTGTGCCTCCCCATCTGCTCACCTTTGCACGGCTCCTGTCCCACCATAGCTGGCTTGTCTGGGATGTCCGCAGAGAGCCCACTTCTCAGTGGCACATTTCTCCTTCCTCCCCCCAGAGAGGGATGAGGTGGGGACAGTCTCGATGACATGACTGTCCAGCTGGGTGTGAGGAAGGGGTAAGCGTGGCGGGCAGGGCCCCAGAAGAACTTCATCATTTCAAGGATGCTTGCATCGAAATGAAGGGAAACCACGTCAAGGAGGTTCTTGCTGAAGCCAGTGGTTTGGATCTGGCACGGATGAGCCAAAAGGTGGCACAGAGAGGTCTCGTGGGCAGCTCTACAGAGAGGTCACGTGGGGCTGCTACCGTCCTGGTCATGTGTCCCTGTGTGGGGCAGTCAGTACTCACATCATTTCAAGTCCCTGCCTTGCCACCTGTTTGCTGGGGGACCTTAGGAAAGTCCCACAACCTTTCTGAACTTTTGATTCTTCATATGCAAGTGGGGCTTTTGAGCGTCTTTGCTGTTCTAAAGATCTGTGATGGTAGTAACTCCCTCGTAATTGGAAATAACAACTGGACTTCAGGAATAAGAAATTACCCATGAATTAAGACGCTGGAAATAACAAACCACTTTCTTTCACTATGTTCAAGGGTCCTGATTCTTCATTATTGTCCATTCCTCTCCCCCAGTCCTCTGAAAAGCCTCTAATTAGCTCAGAGGCCTTTGGTATGATCCGTGACTGAACATGTGTGTGAGAGGCATTCAGGCCCAGTGGAGGGATCCCCAGGGTAGCACATCTCAGAATTATCAATGCCTGATACTTGAGGGGACCTGAGGGAGACCCTTACTGTATTAGTCTACTAGGGCTGTGGTTAAAAAATGCTACCCACAGGGTGGCTTAACAACACATTTATTTTATCACAGTTCTGACGCTGGAGGTCTAGGTCAAGGTGAAGACGGGGCTGGTTTCTCCTGACCCTCTTCCCTTGGCCTGTCTCCACTTTCTCGCTCTGTTTTCCCATGGCCCTTCCTCTGTGCATGCTCTCTCCTGCTCTCTCTCCCTTTTCGTGTCACGGACCTTACAAGGTCTATTGCGTTAGGACCTCACCCTGATGGGGTCACTTAGCTGTAATTACCTCCTTAAGGCCCTACTCCCCGTATAGTCCCATTGGGGGTTAGGACTTCAACCTTTGAATTTTGGCAGGGGGGACAGAGTTAGTCCATAACAATCACAGCTAAAGAACTGTAGCATTGTGAGAAAGTAGAATTAAAGCTAGAAGACCCAAGTTCAAGTTGATTCCTTCCCAGACTCTGTGATGCTCTTGGGATAGCTCCTCCCCTCTCTGGGCTTGGTGTTCAAGTGAAATGAGGGGGTTTGAGCAGAAGACGCCAAAGGGCCCTTCTTGCCGAGCCGTTCCAGCATCTGGAGTGTAGGGTTTCTTTGTCATGCTCATAGCTTGATAGTTTCTGAGAACCAGTCCCAGTCAACCATGTTTGGACGTGACGATCTTACAGAGGCAAGCGAAGGAAGGATTCTTCTAGGAATCCTGCAGCAGGCTGTGCTCGGAAGACTTGGGGTCTAGTTCTGTTACATACTTGCTTACACAACCTTGGACCTGGGTAGTCTTCCTGGCTTTGGGCCTCACTCTCCCTATTATGAAATGATTTCAGTGAGCTCATTGCCCTCTCAGCAGGGGGATTGGGAAACTGTTTATTGAGATATACAGTCATCTCCCTTTATCTGAAGTTTACCTGTGGTCAAACGTGGTCTGGAAATAGAGGATCCTTCTGACGTCTTGTCAGAAGATCAGTAATAACCTAACAGAACTTCACAAGACCTATGTCATTCACTCACTTCCTCTCATCACGTGGACATTTTGTCATAGCATAGCCCCACAAGAAGAAGGGTGACTATGGCACAGTAAGATATTTTGAGAGAGTGCAAGCACATTCACATAACCTTTATTGCAGTGTATTGTTATAATTGTCCTATTTACTATTAGTTATTGCGGTGAATCTCTTATTGTGCCTCATTTATAAATTAAACTTTATCATAGGTATGTATGTGTAGGAAAAATTACACATAGTACACATAGTGTTTGGCACTATCTGTGGTTTCAGGCATCCATGGGGTGGTCATGGAATATAACCCCCAAGGAAAAGGGGGTCTGCTGTAATTGACACATGACATTGTGTAAGTTTCAGGTGTACACTTAAATACTGTGATATGATTACCACCGTAGTGTTAGCTAAGACTTCCTTCATGTCATGGAACTACAATTTCCTTTTTATGGTGAGAACGGTTAAGATCTACTCTCTTGACAACTGCGAAGTATCTAAGACAGTATTATTGGATTCCACCAAACTTATTCATCTTGTAACTGGAAGTTTAGACCCTTTGACCAACATCTCCCTATTCCCCCCCACCCCCAACCCCCCAGTAACAACCATTGTAGTCTCTGTTTCTATGAGTTTGGCTCTTTTAGAAAACAAGCATAAGGGAAATCATCCAGTGTTTGTTTTTCTCTGGCTTATTTGACTTCACATAATGCCCTCGGGATCCATCCGTGTTGTTGTAGACAGCAAGTTACCCTTTCTCATGGTGGACTAAATTTCCGTGGTATAGATTAGAGATACCACACCTTCCCTATCCATTCATTCACTCATGGATCCAGTATGTCATTTAAAGCCTTCATTTCGGGGGCGCCTGGGTGGCTCAGTGGGTTAAAGCCTCTGCCTTCGGCTCAGGTCATGATCCCAGGGTCCTGGGATCGAGCCCCTCATTGGGCTCTCTGCTCAGCAGGGAGCCTGCTTCCTCCTCTCTCTCTGCCTGCTTCTCTGTCTACTTGTGATCTCTATATTTCAAATAAGTAAATAAAATCTTAAAAAAAATAAAGCCTTTATTTCCTTGTTAATCTTTTGCTTGGATGATCTGTCCATTTCAGTGAGGGGGGCGGTTAAAGTCCCCTACTATTATTGTATTATTGTCGATGTGTTTCTTTAACTTATTATTTGATTTGTTATTAATTGGTTTATATAGTTAGCTGCTCCCATGTTAGGGGCATAAATATTTAAAATTGTTAGATCTTCTTGTTGGACAGATCCTTTGAGTATGAAATAGTGTCCTTCCTCATCTCTTATTGTAGTCTTGGGCTTAAAATCTAATTGATCTGATATAAGGATTGCCACCCAGCTTTCTTTTGATGTCCATTAGCATGGTAAATTGTTTTCCATCCCCCTCACTTTAAATCTAGAGGTGTCTTTGGGTATAAAATGAGTTTCTTGTAGATAACATATCGATGGGTTTTGTTTTTTTATCCATTCTGATACCCTGTGTCTTTTGATTGGGGGCATTTAGCCCATTTACATTCAGGGTAACTATTGAAAGATATGAATTTAGTGCCATTGTATTGCATGTAAGGTGACTGTTACTGTATATTGTGGTCTACTACTTTTAGGCTCTCTCTATGCTTAGAGGATCCCTTTCAATATTTTCTGTAGGGCTGGTTTGGTGTTTCCAAATTCTTTTAAGATTTGTTTGTCCTGGAAGCTTTTTATCTCTCCTATTTTCAATGAAAGCCTAGGGGATATAGTATTCTTGGCTGCATATTTTTCTCATTTAGTTCTCTGAATATATCATATCAGTCCTTTCTGGCCTGCCAGGTCTCTGTGGATAAGTCTGCTGCCAATCTAATATTTCTACCATTGTATGTTATAGACCTCTTTTCTCGAGCTGCTTTCAGGTTTTTCTCTCTGTCACTAAGCTTGGAAGTTTTACTATTAGATGCCAGGGTGTTGACCTGTTTTTTTTAATTTTGAGGGGGGGTGTTCTCTGTGCCTCCTGGATTTTGATGCTTGTTCCCTTTGCCATATTAGGGAAGTTCTCTACTATAATTTGCTCCAGTATACCTTCTGCCCCCCTCTCTCTTTCTTCTTCTTCTGGGATCCCAATTATTCTAATATTGTTTTGTCTTATGGTATCACTTTTCTCTCAAATTCTCCCCTCATGGTCCAGTAATTGTTTGTCTCTCTTTTGCTTAGCTTCTTTATTCTCTGTCATTTGGTCTTCTATATCACAAATTCTCTTCTGCCTCATTTATCGTAGCAGTAAGGTCCTCCATTTTTTTATTGCACCTCATTAATAGCTTTTTTGATTTCAACTTGGTTAGATTTTAGTTCTTTTATTTCTCCAGAAAGGGATTCTCTAATATCTTCCATGCCTTTTTTGAGCCCAGCTAGCACCTTGATATCGTCATTCTGAACTCTAGTTCTGACATATTACCAATGTCCATATTGATTAGGTCCCTAACCTTTGGTACTGCCTCTTGTTCTTTTTTTTTTTTGTGGTGAGTTTTTCTGCTTTGTTATTTTATCCAGATAAGAACATATGAATGAGAGAGTAAAATACTAAAGGGTGGCAAAGACCCCAGAAATATATATGCTAACCAAATCAGAAGACAGCTGAAACTGGGGGGAGAAGAAAGGGGGAAAAATAAAAAAATAAAAAATAAAAAAATATATATTAGACTGGTGAATAGAACAGAGCCACCCATTTGATTTTGGGTGTATTCTGGTCTCTTAGAAGAAACTACCTCCCAAAATTTTAAAGAAAGAAAAACTTATATATACAAAAGTAAGGGTAAACATGAGGAAGGAATGGAATATGACTGTAAAGATGAAAATTAAAAAAGATTCTAAGAAAGGATTTGATAGGGGCACCTGGGTGGCTCAGTGGGTTAAAGCCTCTGCCTTCGGCTCAGGTCATGATCCCAGGGTCCTGGGATCGAGCCCCACATTGGGTTCTCTGCTCCATGGGGAGCCTGCTTCCTCCTCTCTCTCTGCCTGCCTCTCTGCCTGATTTCTCTCTGTCAAATAAATAAAATATTAAAAAAAAAAAAGAAAGGATTTGATAAGTTGGTTGGAAAAAGAAAAAAAAGAGGAGAGAATGTGATGAGGCTGGAGCTAGATTTAGGGTATATTTTGATCTATTAGAAGAAATTATATCCCAAATTTTTAAAGAAAAGAAACCCTATATGTATACAAAAAAATAAGAGGTTAAATACAATGAAGGGATAAAATATGACTATAACCATGAAAATTTAAAAAGACTTTTTAAAAAAAAGGTATTGATAAGATAAAATAGTTAAAAACCATTAAAAGAGGAAAGAGGAAAAGTTAAAAAAAAAGAGAAGAAAAAAGTGAAATAAAAAAAAATTAACTTTGCAAGACTAAAGGATCATGGGAAAAAGCCATGAATTCTGTGTGTTACTTTCCCCTCTCTCTGGAGTTCCACTGTTCTCCTTGATCAGTGAGCTTGGTCTTGGCTGGATGATCTTGCTGATCTTCTGTGGGAGAGGGTCTGCTGTAGTGATTCTCAAATGTCTTAGCTCGAAGAGGAATTGCACCGCCCTTGACAGGGGCTGGGCTGAGTAATCTGCTCAGTTTTGCTCTCAGGAGCTTTTGTTCCCTAAATGAGACCACAGTGTCCCCACAAGGACTCCACCCCCGCTTAGCCTCTGGAGTCCCTCAGTGGAGCCGACTTCTAAAAGTTCGGATTTTGTGCTCCGCTGCTCCACCACTTGCCGGGAGCCAGCCCCTCCCACCACGGTCTATCTTCCTGTCACTTTGGATTCACTTCTCCACAAGTTCTACCTTTCAGAAGGTGGTCTATTTCCTGTTCCTAGAATTGCTGCTCTTCTTCTCTTCAATCTCCTGTTGAGTTTGTAGGTGTTCCGAATGGTTTGATAACTACCTAGCTGAACTCCTGGGATCTAATGCTATTTCAGTCTCCTATTCCTCTGCTATCTTGCTTCCTCTCTTATTTATATATTTTTAAGATTAAAAAAAATTATTTACTTAAGAGAGAGAGTGAGAGTGATTGCGTGAGTGGGGGTAGGGGGTGGACAGAGGCATTGGGAGAGGGAGAGGGAGAAGCCAGCTCACAGTTGAGCAGGGATCCTGTCCTGGGGCTTAATCTCAGGACTCCAGGATCATGACCTGAGCCAGAGGCAGACACTTAACCGGCTGAGCCCCCCAGGTGTCCCCTGAGCATTCTTTAACTCAGGAATTCCTGCATCACATCTTGGTGCCTGTCTTGGGCTGAGGGAGTGGAGTGTTGAGCAGCTGCTGGCTGGCCCAGTACAAAGCGATGGGTGTCTAAGCTGGTGGTTCTCAAGCTATACTGTGGTCCTGTATCATCTGTGATCTTGTTACAAAGCAGAGGCAGATTTAAGAGGTCTGGGGTGGGAGCTGTGTTTCGGCATTTCTAGCGAGGTCCTAGGTGACACCGACGCCATGTGTCCATGGAGCCCATTTTGAGTGACTGGGCTCCTAGAGGCTGTCCTAGATAAGACACAGCAGATGATGAATCAAGTGCGGGTTCTTGATCTATTGAGAGTATTGATTTTGTAAAAACCTGTTAGGTAATTCCATTGTGTGGCCAAGGTTAGGGGCCACGAAAATGCACATGCAGAAGGGGGGCCAGCTCTTCTGTTGCACTCAGCTTCTTCCTTTGGAAACCCCGTGTCTGGCCGTACCGACTTCTGTTGCTGATTTTGACACTGACTTGGGAGCCAAGGAACAAGGTCTGGCTCACCTGGCTGGAGGGGATGGGGTGAGGGGCTGTCCTGTGCTGTAGAGCTCGTTAAACCACTGCATGCCCAGTGGCGGGCTGGTGGGTGTCTGAGTTTCCCCAGGGACCTCAGAAAGCAGAATGTTGTTATTTTCTGGCTGGAGTTCAGGTCCCTGTTGATCACCTGAAGTGTCACCTGCCTCGCACACCAAGCCCCGGCTCTCACGTTCACCAACTCATGTCCTCCACTCCTGGGGGGACTCCGTCACAGGATAGAGTCTGCTCCAATGGGCAGTATATGGATTGTGATGCTTTAACGTCTTTCCCTAACACCGCTGGCCCGTTTTACCTAGATTTTACCCCAGAGTCTCTGCTCTTGACCATCATATTCTATTACAACTCCTTGTGGGACCCCATAGTGGGAAGTGGCTCAGAGCAGCGGTCCAGAGCTTTGGCCTCAGGCCTGTCTGGGTTTGCAGCTGGGCTCTGTCTCTCTCCAGCCCTCATCTGTACAATGAGGTGAGTGGTATGCCTGTATCCCAGGGAGAATGAGAACTGAGTGGCATGACCTGTGGAAAGCATTCTTACCACGGAGCCCGCACACGTAAGCGGGGATGTCTTCAGAGTACCAGTGTGCTGGAGCTGGGATGAGGCTGAACTTCCCCAGCTCCTGCTGCCCCCGGTTCAGGATACCGCCTCTCTATTTCTGTGCCATGAGAAAGTGCAACATGGGCAGGTTTGCAAAGGGGTGTTTCGGTCAACTCATTTCTCATAAGGTCTGTCTGTTTCTTTCCATTTGTCTCTCCTCTGCTTTTATTTTGATTGATTTTTTTTTTTAAACCACCCTTCTGAAGTAAACGACATTGTCACTCAGGGAGACAATAGAGTGGAGTGGTTAAGCCCATTTTCTCTGGAGGGGCCCATGGGTGGCTCAGCTGGTTAAGCGTCTGACTCTTGGTATCAGCTCAGGTCAGGATCTCAGGGTCCTGAGATTGAGCCCTGTGTCAGGCTCCACGCTTGGTGGGGAGTCTGCTTGTGGATTTTCTCTCTCCTTTGGCCCTCTGCTCCTTCCCCTGCTTGTGTTCTCAATTTCTCTCTAAAATAAACAAATAGAACTTAAAAACACAAAAAATAACATTTTCTCTGGAGCCCACCCTATGGCCTTGCCATTCAGAAGCTATGTCATCTTGGGCACATTCCTAGCTCCTTGGTGTCTTTTCCTCCTAGTCCCTGGAAACAAAGACAATAATGATACATGTCTCTTGGGGTTATGGAGATAGTGCAGGTAAAGTGTCTGGGATAGGGCCTGGCTCCCTGAGGGCACCGAGTCTCTGTTGGCTTTTATGATTGACTGCCATGTCCCCTGGCAGCCTATAATAGGAGGCTTTGCATCTCCTTTGATCCCACAACTGCCTGTGAGCTAGGAGGTATTATCTCATTTCACAGATGAGGAAACGGAGGACTGGGCATTTGGGAACTGGCCCAAGTTCGTATAAGTAGTAAGTGGTAGCATTGAGATTTGAACCTTAGACTTTTAACTAAAAAGCCCGAAGTCTTTTTTTTCTCCAGAGTTTTTAAGAACATCTAGTGGATTATTTGTAGGTTTCCCTGGGTTTGGGGATTCTTTTGAAATGCTTCAAAATTGGGTGTTTGTGTTTGGGAGGGCAGGATCTGTTGCTTTCTTTAGATCTACAGAGTGAACCATTGCATTGTGCTGACTTTCTTATAAACGCTCTAATTAACTCCAGATATATGAAATTGCCATTGCTGAGATCATGTAAATAATTGGGCTCTCATACATCTGAATTCCTAGAATTCATGATTTCCATGTTCTTACTCTGTGCACACCGTATTACTGCCGCTAGCGCCCTTTTGACCCCACTGGTCCTGGGAAGTCTGATTCAGAAGAGAGGATAACCCAGAAAGCCTGAACCCACTTCTGGAGGTAGACTCGGAGTCCTGGGCTTCACTCCCAGCCTTGCCTTTTCTTCTGAGGGCTTTATCTCCCTTACCTGTAAAATGTGGGCATTGTCCAGATGGCCAGCAAGTCTCCCCTGACCTTCTGTGGGCTATTTTGCTTATGTCTTTCTTTTTTTTTTCTTAATTTTAATTTAAATTTAAATTCAATTTAATTGACATATACTGTATGATTAGTTTCAGAGGTAGGATGTAGAGATTCATCAGTTGCATAGAACGCCCATCAAGTGCCCTCCACAATGCCCATCCCCGTGACCCCATCCCCTATCCTGCTCATGTCTTTCTTATATGAAGTCAAAGCAAAGAACAGAAATGTCTTTTTCAATCGAAATGCAGGCACATTTTTTGGTAGACAGGATGAGGGCAAACAGAACCATTTAGTCATTCATTTGGTACATCTGGGGATGAGCTCAGCTGAGCGGGAGCCTCAGGAGAACGCCCCATCTCCTATACCCCACTTGGGTCACTGCAGAGGACTGTAGAGTCAGATTTGGAAGAGGCCACGGAGGGAGCTCTTCATTTATCCTCTGTGCTCCAGAGCAAACACCGGCCCAGAGATGGGAATGATTTGCATAAGGTCACAAGGCTAGTTAGTGGCTGGATTGAGACTTGAACCCAAGTTTTCAGACCCCGCATCCGGTGTCTGTTTACAAAGCCAAATTAGTACACAGAGATCTCAGGGCCCCCTCCGGGCTACCTGAATGTGATAAATCTATGGGCTAGTGGGATTTCTGGGAATTCTCTTCTTCCCCTTCCCAGTGCTTCATTATACGGACGTGGTCTTCCACTCATTGGAAGGAAGGAAGCAAAGCTGAAGGGGACAATGTTGGCCCCAGAGTGTATGCCCCTGTCCTGGGCAAGAGGGAGTGCCCATGTCCTCAGCCCCTGTGGCCCGGATCAAAGGCTGGCCCTTGTTGGGAGTCCATTAGCCTGCACATCTCCTTTTCTCATAGGGCTAGGGAGCTACAAGAGGAATTAGATGTAATCCTTCCTGCCTCATTCCTACGTGTCAGATCCCAGAATTTACTTATTGATTACTCTCCCTTTGTTATAAGAACGGGATCATTTGGAAGAGCCTGGGAGTCAGACAGCATGGATCCTGAATTTAAATCCCCAGCTCTGCTGCTTACTAGCTGTGTGCCTCCAGGTAAGTTTCTGCCTTTCTGACCCTTAGTTTACCTAACTGCAAAATGGAGACAATACATCAGAGGATGAGTACTTCCTGCTGGCATTGGGTGTGAGCTCTCCGCTATGAATCCCATGTGTTCGTAGAAAGCAGGAATCCTGGCGGAGTGACTTCTCAGTGGGGGTCATGCCCTGCAGGTGGCTCTCTAGTCCTGGCCTTCCAGGTCCAACTACCAGCCACTGGTTCCTTCAGTACATGTGTCTGAGCATCCATGAGAAGCCAGGTGAAGAGAGAGGAGCAGGGACAAGGTGCATAAGAGCCAGCGTTGACGCTCAGGGACCTCAGAGATTTGTGCCAGCAGCATGTCAGCTTTTCTCTCCTAATTCTGTTTCTCCCTGGTTGGTTTTTAGCCTCCTTTTTCCTGCTGAGCAGGAACTGCTTTAGTGGGTATTGGTCCTGCCAGGGGCAGCCTCCCTGGGGGCATGCTGGTGGCTGGGGACCAAGAAGCAGCCAGGAGACACACAGCTGGTCACCCGGGGACACAGGTGGGATTCAGCTAAGCCAAGGCTGGGACACAAGGCTGGCCACCTGGGGACACAGGGGGATTCAGCTACTCTGTTCTTCACCTCTCCAATTGTGGATTCTCCATCCCTACCCTTCCCATGGTCCATACTTTTGTTTTTCTTGAAGTATTATTGCAGATAGTTTCAGATACACAACATAACGGTCAGATATTTGTACATATTATGAAATGATCGCTGCAATAAGTCTAGTTGACATCCATTCCCACACATACTTACACATCTTTTTGTGTGTGATGAGAACTTTTGGAAAAGATGTTTTAAAAAAATTTATTTGAGAGAGAGAGATTGACCAAGAGTAGGGGGAGGGCCAGAGGGAGAGTGAGAAGCAGACTTCCCACTGAGCAAGGCACCGGACACGCAGCTCGATCCCAGGACCCCAGGACCATGACCTAAGCCACAGGCAGCCACTTAACTGACTGAGCCACCCGGATGCCCCTGTGTATGAGAAGAACTTTTAAGATCTACTCCAAGTAGCTTTCAAATATGCAATTCGGTAGTATTGGTAGAGACACTACATTGTACATCACATCTCCATGACTTACTTGTTTAATAACTTCTAACTTATTTTGTATTTTTTGACCCCTTCCCCCATTTTATCCGTCCCTGACACCTTGCCTTTGCCAGCCGCCAGTCTGTCCTATCAGTGAGCTCGTTTTTGTTTTTTTTTGTTTTTGCTTTTTTTGGTTTGTTTGTTGTTTTACATTACACCCAGAAGAGAGATTGTATTTTTCTTTCTCTGTCTGGCTTATTTCACTTAGCATAATGCCCTCAAGGTCCATCCGTGTTCTTGCAAATAGAGATTTCTTCCGTTTTTTAATGGCTGAATAAAATTATATTGTGTGCATATATATAGATACACTACATTTTCTTTATCCATTTATCTCTTGATGGACACTTAGGTTGTTTCCATAGCTTAGCTATTGTGAATAATGCTGCAGTGAACACGAAGGTTCATATGTCTTCTTCTTTTCTTTTTTTTTTAAGATTTTATTTATTTATTTGGCAGAGATCACAAGTAGGCAGAGAGGCAGGTAGAGAGAGAGAGAGGAGGAAGCAGGCTTCCTGCTAAGCCGAGAGCCCAATGCAGGACTCAGTCCCAGAACCCCGGGACCATGACCCAAGGTGAAGGAAGAGGCCTTAACCCACTGAGCCACCCAGGCACCCCTTGAGGACTTTTTTTTTAAAAGAATGAACAGGGACTGTTTTCATGTCCTTTTTGCTCATTAGGAAGGTGTTTTTTTTTTTTTTTAAGATTTTATTTATTTATTTGACAGAGGTCACAAGTAGGCAGAGAGGCAGGCAGAGAGAGAGGAGGAAGCAGGCTTCTGCTGAGCAGAGCCTGATGTGGGGCTCGATCCCAGGACCCTGGGATCATGACCTGAGCCGAAGGCAGAGGCTTTAACCCACTGAGCCACCTAGGTGCCCCAGTCTTCTTATTTTCTTCAGACTAGTGCTCAGATGTGAAACCGTTGGATCATATAATGGTCTTATTTATTTATTTGGAGAGCGAGAGAGAAAGAGAGAGAGGTTGGGGAGGAACAGAGGGAGAGGGAGAATCTCAAGCATTCTCCTTGCTGATCTTGGAGCCTGTTGTGGGCTCAGTCTTATGGCCCTGAGATCATGACCTGAGCTGAACTCGCGTCGGATGCTTAACTGACTGAGCCATCCAGGAGCCTTGGTAGTTCTATTTATTTATTTTTTTTAATATAAAGAGTAACATGTGTAGTTAAATGTCCTTCTCCTCAAAGTCTACTTTGCTCTCCGTCTGTTCACCCACCTACCATAATAATGGCTAACGTGCGAAGGTTTTCCAGGGCTGTGCCCCGTGCTCCGTATTTCAGGGTTGAGCCCTCACAGCCATACGGAGAGGGAGCTGCCACTATTGCCTGTGCTTCAGATGAGGATACGAGATATACAGGGGGTAAGGGGCTTGCCGGAGGAAGTGGCACAGCCAGCCAGGAACCCCTGCAGCCCGAGCTGCTGGAAGGCACGCTGCGTTTCTGCTTGCGGGTGGCAAGGAGAGACGCCCGCAGCGGCTTAGCCCAGGTACTCACACGGGCGGTTCCGAGTGGTGGATTTGGGATGATCTGTGACTGTCTTCTTCAAAGTGTTCAGTACTGCTTTAACTTCTCAATAATGTGCATCTCAGTTTCATAATAATGAAATAAACTAAAGGAGGGTTGCAGAGAATCCGCAAAGTGTATGATTTGCGGGAGGCTAGACTGGAAGCAAGGATTTATGTTTATTGTTTTTTGTTTTTTTGTTGTTGTTGTTTTTGTTTATTTGTTTGTTTGTTTTGGGGGGGTGCAGGCAAAGGAAAGGGCTTTGAGAGGCAGTGGGAAGAAGCTCCTTTTCTGGTGCTCTTTGTTGGCTGGGTCCTCCTGGTGCTTACCAGGGACACTCCGCTGCCTCGCACCCTCTCTACCACAAGATGGCAGTCACAGCACAATGATGGACCCAGCCTGCGGTCTCTTGGAGGGACCTCCGAGCCTCCCCAGCCCACAGTAGAGGAAGGGGCTTTTAGAGAGGGACCACAAAGCCGACGTGCCCCGCTCACCCAAACGCTGGGCAGCTGGGCAGATGTGTTTGGATGTCCGCATTTGCAGCAACCACGGCTCTCCCCAGAACAAGGCTGCATTATCCATTTTGCTTGTTGATGAAAGAGATGCAGAGACAAAGTGACACAGAGGCTTCTGGGCAGGAAGGAGAGCTGGCGAGCCTGCAGAATGGGTTATTTGTAACCTCTGGGGCTATTTATCTTGTGGCTTGTGTAGATTCTTTTTGCACCATGGAAAGAAATTGGTGCTGGCCGCCCAGGTGCGGAGGCTACTGGGCAAGTCCCAAGAGAGGAAGCTGGTAGCCTTCCTTAGAGTCTTGCCAGGTGAGAAGCTGAGTGAAGCAGCTTCGGCTGGAGCTCAGCTTTTTGGCCAGTCCCCAGGGAGGAAGACTGCCAGGTACCGGCCTGGATCATAGGCCGTGAAATAGGGGAAAGGCACGTGTGACCAGGGGATGGAAGCCTGGAGTGCAGGGGCTAGGGGAAGGGGACACTGCATGTCCAGTACCTGAGATGCCCAGGAAGGACTAGAGTGAGGGTGGGCGGTGGAGGCGGGATTCCTGTATCAGTCCACACTAGCCGCTGTAACAGATGTAGCTTCCAATCTCAGCGGCTCACAGCAAGTCAAGCTCCTGTCCTCTACGTGTGATGTTCAAAATGGGTGATCCTGACCAGCAAGGAGTTAGCTCTTCTCTAAGTGGTGATTCAGGGACCAAGCCTCCTTCTAACTTGTGGCCCTGCCGTTTTCAACATGTGGCTTCCAAGGACTCTTAGAAGAAGGGGAAGGAGGGGCACCTGGGGTGGGGGTGTAGTCAGCTGAGTGTCCGACTCTTGGTTATGGCTCAGGTTGTGACCTCATTATTGTGGGATCAAGCCCTGTATTGGGCTCCATGCTTAGCCTGGAGTCTGCTTGAGATTCTCTCTCTCCCTCTGCCCCCCATCCCTCCGTGTGCTCTCTCTCTCTCAAAGAAAATAAATCTTTAAATTAAAAAAAAGAGAGAGACAGAGAGAGAAAGGGAAAGAACATGGGAGAACATGCACGGCAAGTTTCCTGGGTCAGGCCCAGCCTGAGACATTATTAAGAGAGCCAGAAATGAGTCTCATGCCCACATCTAGCTACAGAGGGCCTGGGAAATGTAGCTTAGTGTGTGGCCAGGACAACGACGTGGGTTTTGTAGATAACTAGCCAGTCCCTGCCAAGACTCATTATTGAAATGATCAGACTATGGAGTGATAGGTTTGCACACAGATGCTCATGCACGAAGATGTTCATCACTCTGTTATTATAAAAGTGAAATTTTGGAATCGGCTTCAGGATTTAGCAATAAGGGATAATAGACCTTACGGTCTGTTCACACAAAGGAATTCTATGCCACCCCTAGGGATGCAACCACGGTCCTCAAGTGCTTTATTAAGTAGTAGTTCCAGGAAGCCAGGACTCCTATGAATCAAGGATAAAATGTAATCAGGCATTATTATTACCATTAAAACATTCTACCACTTAAAGACAAATACAAAATATTTACTTTCAATGTAACTCTTTAAGATATTCTCTCTGCATTTTTAAGAACAGATTTCCTCAAAAGCAAAATGTGTAATTGAATTAAACAGCAGATGGGTTGGAGGTTATTTCTCTTCTGACTGCCCTGGTTCCATGTCTGAGCCCCACCCAGAACAGGCAGCCCCCCAGGGCAGAGACCGCGTCAGGCTTGTTCGCCGCCCCACATAGCCCAGGACTGCTCATAGGCATGTGGCAAATATTTATTGACTAACATTGAATTGAATGTGATGACGTCAAATAAAAAAAAAATTCGAGTGGGAAAATAACAAGAGAAACCCCCCCAGACATTCAGCCTGAGGCTAGTTAGTTAAGAAGAAGTTCATAGATGTGTCTAAAAAGACGGCAAGAGACCATGTCAGCCTCCTTGCACTGTATCATGTTCTCTTATTTAGAATTTTCTTTTTTTTTTACAGTGGGTCATTTGCATAATCATTCACATCTATCATTTGCATAGTCAAAATGAACAGAAGCCGTTGTTCTTAGAAAAGACTGCTGTAGGGACCAGAAATACTGCTCTGAGGCTGTGCCTTGGAGAAGATGTCACAGGGTGAGCGGCATGGGACCTTCTGGTGATGATGGCTGAGGTGTGGGGGGCTAGGTAAGTCCTTTACGCTTAGCTCCTTGGTCTGGGTGCTGGAGAGCCCAGCCTGGCTGTGAGGAGGTAGGGAATGCAGGGGCGGGGGATACGGTGGGGAGCCAACCCTTCTCTCTTGGATATTCACCCCGAGACCTTGACATTCCCTCTGAAGTGTGAGTATGTCCCTCGTCTGCTCTGAGGCTTTTGTGGGTTGAGTCTCTGGTGACAGGTGTGGGGTAGAGGGACTGTCAGCTGGGCATTGTGTATCTGTTCTGGGAGCTTCCCCGCCCTCTTAGGGTTGCTAGATAAAAGGCAGGATGCCCAGTTAAGCTTCAATTTCAGATACACAATGAACCGTATGGCCCAAAGATTGCACCCTTCACGTAACCCGTTGCACAGGCCGTTCCCGTGGTGTGCGGATGGGGCATGGCTAGGGAGGGAGGGAGGTGGAGGAGGAGGGAAGCAAGGCACAGACACTCCCCAGCTGAGAAGCCAGGCCCAGAGAGAGGCCTGCACCTGGATCCAGGGCAGTGGTGGGGAGACTTGACAGTCTTGCCAGCACATGAAGCCAACAGAGGTTCAGATAAGGGTCTGAAAGGCCAGCTGTGCGCCCCCTGCTGTGGGAGCCGTCAGGTTCTGAGTGTAATTGGAACAGGGCCTGCTTCTCCCCAGGCCCATCGCTGACACTTGTCAAATAAAAACCAAACAGTTCTTTTGGGTTGCGGGTTGGTTTTGAAAGGCAAATTTTCAGAGGAGGGCGGTGAATAAATCGCCCAAGAATGTGGAATTTTCCATTTTTCAAAACGTTAGGTCAAATCAATTGAAATTGCCAGTAGTTCTCTGCTTTGGACTTTAGATGTCATAATTAGAACACTACACCCATCCCCAAGGTATCCAGATGCGCACAAACACATACTGTCATGTACAGACAGAATTGTAGGGAGTTGGCGAAGGGGCTCAGAATGACCAGCCCTGCTCCAGACCACTGCCCCAGTAGGCACGGTGACGGCATCTCCTGGCGTTTTTCTCAGAATTGTAAACTGAATCGAACAAGTTTGCATGACCTCCTCTGTTTACTCAGTGCCTTCTTTTGGAGAAACCGTTGGGGTCAAGTTCTCTTTGCTGCAAAGTCATGACCTCCTGAGGTGTCCGTGGGTGAGAAAGAAAACAGTAAGAGCCTAGACATCCCTGAGAATGTGGGCAGGATGGAGCAATCCCACTCAGGCTGGTAAAGCAGCTCGGGGCCCACGCCAGTTAGAACAGCAGGAGGCACAAAGTTTCAATGAGGCTGCTAATAGAATGATCTGGAAAAGTCCAGAAACCTGGGTAGGAGAGTGTTTGGTCTATGAGTATGTGGAAAGCAATCTGTTAGGAGGGGGTGGTTTCTTCTTTAACTGTCCTACCATCATTTGCAAGCTGTGTCCCAAGGCCAGTTACTCAGCCCCTCTGAGCCACAGCTTTCTCATCTGTAAAATGGAGAGAGTAATTCCTACCTCATGGAGTGGCAGTGAACATCTGATGAAGAAAGTTAAATGGAAGCATGCTATAAACTGTGAAACCTCTATGTCAATGTCCAGTGAGAATTCCATCCCTGGAGGGGAGTTAAGGGAAAGAAGAGGTAGTTTCTGTGAGGCTTGGAGAATCAGACCATCAGGGAGTGATCCCAGTAGCCTAGGGAGAAAGAATGGACTGCCATGGCAATGGTGGGTGGACAGGGAGGGAGCAGAGTTGCTAGGGAACGAGGTTCAGCCCTGCTGGGATGAAGGACATGATACAGGGCACCAAATGTTCACGATCATTCCAGTCCCTTCTGAGTTGCCAGCGTCGACTGAGGGTTCCCCTGCATGGCCAGGACTCACGGTGTGGCTCCAGGCTGCATTTCTCTCGAGTTTCTGGAAACACAGAAGCCCTGGGAGTATCTGCCTTGTAGACTCTTCTCCAGTGGTTTACGGTATGCCGTGGTGTAGTGTTTCTCAAGCATCATTGACCATAAACATTTTAGAAATCATCACGTAGTGATTTACAGCAATAACAGTTTGAGCATAAATGTTCAACAGTCGATACTGAAATCTTGCATATGCATGTAAATTATAGGACGAAGTACCTCGTACAGCCTGTGATGTTCCAGGAGATGCTTCTGCTGGGAGCTTCTACGTGACACTCCCTACTTGCCTTGCTGTAGGGCTTGTCCTCCTTGGAGGAAAAGGATCTTCAAGAAAAGTGATGGAATACAACTCAAACTCATTGAAGCTAAAAAGAAGAGAGTTTCTTGGCTCAGTCACTGGAAGCATCAGCGGGGCAGCTCATTTCGGGGCTCTGGTTCTCTCTCAATTTCTTGGACCAGTTATCTCCATGAATGGGCAGATCACCAACCTCCAAAGCTTTCATCTTTCTGCTTAATACCACCAGTCCAAAGACAGGGCCTTTCAGGATAGCAATGGCAGAGAAGTTCCAGGGAGAGCCTGAATGGCTCATTTTTGGTCACGTGTCCATTCCTGAACCAATGATTGTGGTCAAGAGGATGGCGGTTTCCTGACAGATCTCTTGGAGGGAGTGGGCAGAATCAGCCTCCCTTCTGTGCTGCAGAGAACGCATCCCCTGTTGGAAAGGGGAGTTCTCTTGCTAAAAGAAAGGGAGGAAAGGATGCCAGAGGACAAAGCACAGGGTCCTCTTGTCATGCTTTAATATTACAGCTTGTTAGCTGTCTGCTCCAAGCCCTCCCCAGACCACCCTCAATGCTGCTTCTCTATCCACTGAATTAATGAACAAGTGAACAAGTGAATGAGCTACTTCAGCTCATCAGGTGGTAAGTTCTCCATCTCTAATGGGACCTCCTGTTCTTCGTAGGTAAAGCACACTGTTTCCTTTTTTTAATTGAGGTGAAATTTATATAACATAAAAGTTAACCATCTAAAGATACATAGTTCAGTGGTATCTGGTACATTAACAATGTTGTGCCACGAGCACCTTGATCGAGTTCGAAAACATTTTCATCATCTCCAAAGAAAAACCCCTACCTATGAAAGCAGTCACTCCCCATGGCCCCCTTCCCCCCAGCCCCTGGCAACCACCAATCTGTTTTCTGTCTCTATGGATTTACCTCTTCTAGAGATTTCATGTGCTATCCTGTTTCTTAAGTACATTTATGGGGTATTGTTCTTATAGTTACCAAACAAACTGAAGAAAAAATATTGTTTTTTTTTTAAAGATTTATTTATTTGACAGAGAGAGAGAAAGAGCGCGCAAGAGCGTGAGAGAGAGCACAAGAAGGGCGAGTGGGAAAGGGAGAGGGAGAATCAGGCTCTCCACTGAGCAGGAAGCCCTATGATAGGGCTTGATCCCAAGACCCTGGGATCATGACCTGAGCTGAAGGTAGATGCTTAACTGACTGAGCCACCCAGGCACCCCAAACATTCTTTCTTTTATCTTTTTAAAGATTTTATTTATTTATTTGTCAGAGAGAGAGAGAGTGCACACAAGTAGGCATAGAGGCAGGCAGAGGCAGCAAGAGAAGCAGGCTTCCTGCTGAGAAAGGAGCCCAATGCAGGACTAGATCCCAGAACACTAGGATCATGACCTGAGCTGAAGGCAGCGGCTTAACCAACTGAGCCACCCAAGAGTCCCTCTTTTATCTTTTTAAAAGATGCATTTATTTATTTTAGAGAGACACACACACACACACAGAGGGAGTGTGAGCAGGGGGAGAGGGAGAAATAGAATCCTCAAGCAGACTCCGTGCTGAGCACAGAGCCTGACATGGGGCTGGGTCTCATGACCTTGAGATCATGACCTAAGCTGAAATTAAGAGTCTGACACTTAACATTACTTATAATATATGGTTGCTTAACAGACAGCACAGATTAGCTTGAGTCAGCTTAACTGAGAAAGGGGGGTTGTTACCAACCCATCTGAAGTCAAGCCTGGTCCAAGGGTCTGGTTGCCAGGGTCTGAAGACTTTCCAGAACTCTCTCTTTTGTTTCCACTTCTTCCCATCCAATCAGTTGCTTCTTTCTCTGCTCAGGTGGGTTTCCTCTGCTTTTTAGAGTATGTGGCAGAAGATACTCTCTCCCCCAAAGCCAGGTTAATATCCCTTCTCTTCTTAGCGCATTCAGAGGCTCTGTGTCCACTTCCTAATTTCTGGGAGAGTGAATCGAGTGGTCCAGGGGTCCAGGGGTCCAGGGGTCTCCTGGACCACTCTCCACTCTCTCATTCCCAGCCCCATCATCTACCAAGGGTCTCGGGGGCAGAGCCATCTTATAAGCAGAAGAGATTGCTCTATGGAGGACAGAGGGTGACATGAGCCCAGGCCAGCAGGGAGAGGACCAGCAGCTACTCAAAGCCCAGGGCTTCTCGTCAGAAGACCCGCCTGTTGCTCATAAGCCAAAGGGCTGCTCTGGCCTCCCTGAGCATGGCTGTAATTGATTTCGCTTCAGAGGATTTCCTGACCCTTCTTGAGATAATAAAAAGGACTAACATGAAATTCTCCCAAACAAAATCAATTGCTTTCCTTTTCCCCCCAGCAGTCAGAGGCAGTCTGCCGTTCCTCTGAGTGAGCAGACTCCTGAAGTGTGGAACCCAGGGCCCAGGGGAGGTGGGCTGCCTTGTCTGGAAGGGGTCTGTGCCAGGGTGAGATAGATTTCAGGGGATGGCCAGAGTCACATGCGTCTGAGCTGTGTGTCCCTCCTTGACCTTTGCCCTATAGCTTGGTCTGAACGGTTTTCTACACCTCTTGACAGCAGTCTTTGAAGTTGGTGGGTTCCTAGAGCAGGAGGAGGAAAGGGGTGCCCCTGAGGCTCTGGCATGGTGGGGACAGGTTTAAGGTAGGGACTCCCAGCTACTGTGTTCATAAAAGGCACCTTTGGGGCAACGGTCAGGAGAAGTCTCAGTATCTTCAGGTGGCCATTGCTGCCAGCTAAGTGGAAAGAGTTCCTTGTTCCAAGAGCAAGCCCCAGCTGCTCAGCAGCCCACCGGGACCTGTACTTCCAAGATCCAGATGACCCGTGGCCCCCACACCAGCTCAGAGTGCCTCTCTAGACTCCCCAGGTTGAGGAGGGAGAACAAGCATGCACTTTGGAGCCAGGCAGAGCCATGGACTCAGGTCCCGTTGCTTACTCATCACGTGACACAGGGACATGGCGGCCTCAGCTTCCGCATCTATGAAACGAGGCTAATCACAGCTGTCTTTTGTTCTCTTGCCGTAAGGATCAGATGAGGCACAGAGCGCAGCTTGGTAGTACAAAGGAGTTATGCTTATCCCAAAGAAACCCAAAGTGTTGACCGTATCACTGTAGTTGGGTAGGAACCACACCTGCTAGTCTTGCTTCTCCTGTGTTTCTCTGCTGGGTCCTAGCTCATACCTGAAGTTGCTGGTGGTCTCTGGGCAAGGGGCTTCCATGCTTTTGGCCTCAGTTTTTTCATCTGTAAAATGAAGTTGTGGGAGAAGATTATCTTCTAGGTCTCTCTTGGCAGGAAACCCCAGGCCCCGGGGGTCCTCTGGAAAAGAACATGAGTTTCCCAGAGCCCAAGCCTCAAAGGCTGACCACTTACAAGATGGCTAGAGACTGAGCATGTCTCTCTCTGAACCCTGTGGTCTGGAAAGAGCCAAGCATGGAGGGAGCGTTTTCTGTGTGTGTGAAGGAAAGAGGCTGACCAGCCATTTGACTTCCCAGATTTGATGCTTTGCTTGTAGAGCTTGAAGTTGCCAGTCCAGAAGCCTTGTGAGTTACAAGGAGTTTTCCGGAGCCAAAGACCACTTGAATATGCTATCAAAGATGCCTTGTTCACACTGGCAGTTATAATGAGTATAGGGCGTTATCCTTTGAAAGTGACTTTTCCATGCAGTTTCAGAGTGGAAAATGCAATATTGTGGAAGATGGTTGAGAACAACCATCTTGTTGTTGAGAGCAGTGTTGCCCTCACATTATCTTTTCCTTGGACATCTATGAAACTTTGTTTGCAACACCCAAGAAATGGGTTTGGGTGTTATGCAAAAGCCAGTTTATTTGCTCCATCCCTCCTGAAGCTCAGTTCATGGTGGTCATGCGGCAGGGTCAATCATTTCTCCTGGGATCCCGGGCGGACCTCAAGCCTCGTGGAGTAGCCTGTGCATGGGCGTGCTGTCTGAGCAGAACTTCCCGGCGCCGGGTGAGGAGACCTCCCCACGTAGGGGAAGGAGCCCTGGAGCTGGAGACAGACACTCTCTTAGTTCTGGCATATCTCCTTTGCTGTGTGGTTTGGGGCTAGTTGTTTCATCTCTCTGAGCTTCGGTTTCTTGGTCCACAACATAGGGAGATAGCCTTGTGCTCCCTCCCTCCTGTGGAAGGGGGTCAGGACAGGGGGAGGAGGCAACGTATGTTGAAAATGCTTTGCAAGGTGGAAAGCTCTATACCTCTATGCTATGAGGCACTCTGTTTTTTGCAATCACTGTTGCTAGTGGGTTATTATCGTTACCTGTCAGTGAGGGTACCATCAGTCTTTGGAACGAAAGATGGGATTCTGGGAAGACTTGGGGGTCCTGGGGGCAGGTTGTTACTTCGTCACATCATTGATACATGACCACCCAACACGAAAGTGAGGGTGTCAGCCTTTGACCTTGCTTCCACCTACACCAACTCAAATCCCCCCGTGGCTTTTGAGCTCTGCTCTGCGGAAACTTAGATTGCTGTAGAGGTTTCAGGGATTTCGCAAATATCTGAGCATCACTGCTGTAGAAGCTGGGGATATAGCAGTGGTGTTATTACTTAATGTAATAACTTAAATTACTTAACTTAAATTACTTAATAACTTAATTATTTAATAACTTGAATTACTTAACTTAGTGTCCCAAATGGTGGAATCTGAACCCACATGCACTGCTGTGTCCTCGCTGATCCCCAAATATGAACATCCCCAAGGGTCCATGAACATCATGCTCAGGAAAAGCCTCCAGACCTCTCTGACTGCATACAGCTCCCCTCCGCCTCCCCTTCCTGGGCTCTGGTGGGCTCCCGAAGACGACATGCACCAATGGTGCTGCTCTAAGTTTTTGAGGTGGGCAATGCGGGGAGACAGCCGGAGACTAGCGGGATGCTTGTCCTTGCAGACTGCAGGAGTCATGAACATGGCAAAAGGAGGGAGCAGAGCAATTGGGGCTTCATCATTTGGCAGCTTTGTCTCCTGAGAATACCTTGTGGTTCGGGAAATGACCCTTTAGGCTTGCTGTAGCATTTTTCTTTCAATAAATGACAAACATCCATCATGTAATACATCCCATGCAACATTTCAGCCTGTCACTAATGACCTTATTGGAAAGAACATTTGATTTAAGATTTAAACCTTTCACGACAGCCTCTCTTAGCTTGGGTACATACATTTGAAATAAAATTAATATGGTTTTAGCCTGCGGTCAAGTAGTAAATCCATGACTTTTCCAGAAAAGAATCAGCAATCTCCTCTTCCCCTGCCCCCCGCCCCCGCCTTCAATTCTTTAACGCCAATGTGCTTAAATCAACCCCTGCTGGGTCCTGGAAATACGGTTAGATGACTTCATCCATTTTTGACCAACTGAGGGTATATTCTCCGAGGTGTCAAAAGAATTATTATCTTATTTTAGGAGTCAAGGTTGGAACAGCAAGTGTCTGTTATTCTCTCTGATGGCTGTACATCAGATTCTAAACTGATGGTCTCTGTGGCCGAGGAAATGATTCACCTCTGGGGAAAAGACACTGAATATCCTAGTGGCATCTGATAGCGTCTGTAAAACTGAAGAGATGTTGCTTCTGGTAGAACTTTTACTTTAATTCATTCACACCCACCTGCAACGCCTTCATGCACAAGTTTTTAATTTCTGATGGCAGGGACGTGGCCCTGACCTTGGTCTTCTTTGCTTCGGAGGTGCAGGTGTGTGCACTAGGTGTTTTCTAGCTCGGCCCATCTGTAGGTGGTAGGTACAGGAGTGTGGCGTTTCTCTGCTTGAGGAACGCGTGGCCTCTCCTGGCTTCTTGCCAGCTCCTAGGGGAGGTCTCTGGCACTGGAGGGCAGTGAGGTGAGGTGCTCCCTTATTGACAGGGGGTTGAAATGGGGAGCGTGCCTGCACTGGTACCACAACGTTCTGGCACTTTGGCACTCAGGTGCTCTGCACACGCAGTGAACAAGGCTGATGTGGTCTCTGAGCTCATGGTCGTGATGTCCGTGGTGGCTGGGTGAGGACAGATAAGTCAACGGGCAATTACTAGGAAGTTAATGGACTCAGAGAAGGAGGGAAGCATGGGGCCCAGTGGGAATATATGGAAGGAGAGCTTACCTGGTCTGGGGTTCCTGGAGGTCCTCGTAGAGGAGGTGACATTTATGCTGGGGCCGATGGCATGGAAGCATGGAACAGAGGGTAGGAAGCAGAGCTGGCTGCTTCTCACATCACCTCGCAGAGATTGTCACGCTGCTCTTATTCCAGCCGACCCCTCTTCGTGGGGGCTGTGGCCACAATTGCCCCCATCCCCACCAACCTTTCCCAAATGTTTATAGACCTCACTTCCTCTTCTCTTAGGTGGAGATTGCCCCTGCCAGGTGGCCCCCATTTCTTCTCTGCACATGGATCACTGGTGGGGTGTCAGTGAGTCTTCGGATTTCCTAGATAAACCTAAATCCTCTGTGTTTAACCCTTCTGACTAAGACGTCTGTCCGGGATGAAGAAAGGATACAAATCCAAAAGTCCAGAAGACCGACGCAAGCTTATCAGGGGCCTCATGGGAGGCTTTGGGACTGGCTCGGCCTGAGAGCCATGGTCAGGGTTGCATGGCCCCAGACCAGCCAACAGGCCAAGCTCCTTCAGGGCTCAGGTGCCTGGACCAGGCAGTCCTTGGTTGGGAGGCTTTTGCTGAGTTTGGGGTAGAGAGCTTCTTCTGTGGAAAGGAGAACAAATGGGCCTCCTTTTCAGAATTAATCAGAAATGTCCTTCCTGAATCAGCCCAGGATGTCCTCAGCCTGCCTGCTGGCCCCCTTGCCTTTAGTATCCCACTGCCCTGGGTAGGGGTGGAGGGATGGGGGCCGTCTTCCCAGGACCTTTTTCAGAGGGGCTCTCTGCTTTGTTGCCTCCCTTTGCCTTCCATCCTGCCTGGGCTCTGTCTCTGCTTCCTACCCCTATTGGTCTGGCTTTCCCCTGGATTTCCAGTCATGTCCTTGAATCTGACTCTAGGTCCTTGAATCTGACACTAGGTTCTTCCCATGCCCAGCCTTTCATGGTGACCTCCCAACTCTGTCCTCAGCATAGGGTCTTGGGTCTTTGCTCTGGAAAGCCTGGGACAGGCTCTTGGTGGCCGGTCCTGTCCCTTTCAGCATAGGCACAGGGCGGTGAGAGATACCAGGTGGTGGCAAGAACTCCAGGGGAGAGTGAGCCCCTGGCCTGGAGACCCAGATGTTGGGAGCAGGAGCAGGAGCTTGGCCACCAGAGGGCTCAGATGGTGAGGAATGGACTGTGAGCCTGGCCTAGGGAGGTAAGAGCCATGGGGGGAGGGAGGGTGTACAGGAATGACATTTGACCTCTAAGACTTGGCTCCTCCTTCCTTCCCTGGTCCCCTTTCAGCTCCTGTGCTCCCCCATTTGCTTATTATAGTAGAAGTAGGGAGCCTCCTTACCCCCCCCATCCATCCAATCCATCCCTGGACTCTTCTGAAACTTCTGGAAACTGGTCAGCTCTATCTAGCTGCCTCTGGCTTAGCCTAAGTTCCTGTCATTGTCACCTCTCCCCAGACCTTCAGACACATTGTCATTCCTGGCTTCTCTTTTTTCTTTCCTGAGAGCCTCCTCAGTCTAAATGAGAGGTCTCGCTTACACTTCCTTGTGCCACCCCATCCTTTTCCTTCATTGCACTTACCGTAATTTGCAATAATAAACTCATCAGAGTGATGATGGTCTGTCTCTCCTACCTCTGGACACTTGTGACTAAACAGACGAGGAATGTTTTGTTCAATATCCCCGAGCAGAGCCCCGCATCTGGGAGACTCTAGTACTTATTGAATGACAGACTGACTGAAGGAATGCCATCAGACTTGACTCTGCCATCTGTGAGGGCAGCCACTAGCCACGTGTAGATACTTACATTTAAAGGAGGAAAGTTACATAAAATAGGAAGGTTCAGTTCCTCAGACACACTGACCACATTTCAAGCGCTCACCAGTGGCTTGTGGCTCATGGCCACGGCGCTGGGTAGCACAGAACGTTTCTACTTTCTGGGCCACACAGTGAGCCAGTTTGACTGTCGGTCCATGCATGCAGCTGGCTAAGAAATTGAATTTCTAGCTCAAGCCCCTCTTCTGCTGAGTGAGGGATGCTTTTTGTTCTACCTGGGGTCCCCCTCCCCTCCTCCTATGGTGGGACAAATGCTAGGAATCCCAGGGAATTCCAGAGTTCCGGGTGGCCCTTGGTGCTGTCCACACGGTCACTCCAGAGGAGGCCTCCTCCTACTCAAGACGCCGGCCCACGAAGAGCAAACAGTGCTGGAAGTCTTGGAATGAAAAAGAGTAGCACCAGCCTCCCTCTCCCCCTCCTTGGCTTCTTCTCATTCCCCTCACAGGCACCCTTTTCCATTAAAAAAAAAAAAAAAGTGGTTTCTCCAGGACTGTAAATAATCTGTGTTTATGACTCTCTCTTGATTTGTCCACTTCAGACATTTTCTGCTTAATTCCTAGTATGGGAGATGAGAATTTTTTGCTTTTGTTCATCCTCTTCAATTCTCTCCTCCTTTCGGTTTTCTTTTCTTAGAAGTTTTTTTACAGCACAAAGTGTTACTATAATGATACTATTATTGTTCCCTGTTGAATGTACTATGATCCTATGTCATTTTTTGAGCAGCCCTTTTAAAAAGTTAATAATTGTGGAGTGCCTGGGCGCCTCAAATCTTTAAACGTCTGACTGCTGATTTCAGCTCAGGTCGTGATCTCGGGGTTGTGAGATTGAGCCCCGCGTCAGGCTCCATGCTCAGAGGGGAGTCTGTGGCGAGTCTGCTAGAGATTCTCTCTCTTTCTCTGCCCCTCCATCCGCCACTCTCTCTCCCTGAAATAAATGAATAAATCTTTAAAAATGTTAATAACTGTGACTTTTTTTTCTTGTTTTCTTTGCATTCCTAGCAAAACTTTCTCACATCCTCTAATAATTTGCTAGGACAGTTTTAGTGCAAATTTGCATACAAACTTTTTATCCACCCACTCCCCTCCCCAGAAGAAAAGGACTCTTGGAGTCCTCTGTGCTCTCGGACCACCCAGTCCTGGCCCACTGAATGGTCGTCACCCTGGGGTTCCCCTCACTTCTCACCTGTGCTGGGAACTCTGTTTCCTCAACCCCGTGGCTCTATTTGTCATGATTTAATCCCTCGTGTTGGCCAGCAGCTCTTGAGACAAGGGTCCATCAGAGATAAACTTTTTGAGTCTGTGAATGTTTGAAAATATCTTTATCCTAGCTTCACCCTTGGTGGATAGTTTCAATGGGGCAAGAATTTTAGGCTGAAAATGATTTTTAGCCAGAATGTTGAGGTGCTGCCTCATTATTTTCTGCCTTCCGACACTGCTGTTGAGAAGTCCCAAACCAACCCATGGAGGTAGTGGTGGGTCACTGAGAGAAAGAGAGAGGACCACATGGGAGCTGCGATGTGTCTTTCATAACCTAATCCTAGAGGTGACTTACTTTTGCTTCTGCCGTGTTCTGCCAGCCACATAGACTGACCTTGGTCCAGCGTGGGAGGACACAACACAAATGTGTGGGTAGCAGGAAATGTGGAATGTTGGGGGCGCCATCTTGGATCTTGGCTATCATGGCATCTTGCTCTATGTGTTCTTTTATGGACTTTCAAGAAATCTATCATTTACGGTGCCCCACATTCCCAGCTATGTTTTGCCTCCGATCGTTTTTGCCTTTCTATGACTCTGAGGTGATGAACTGGTTTGCTTCTCATGATCTCTTTCTCTGGCTTTCAGCTATGACCTTTCTCTGCTGTGTCATTTTTCATTCCTTTATTCTTTGCTATTTCTATATGTCATGGTCTGACTTTACAGATAACTTGTAGCCTCATTAATACAGAGTTTCTGTTTCTGTATCTTGCTCTCCTTATTATCTTGGGATGAGTTTTGAGAAGAGAAGGCAGGGGGTAGGAAGATTTTTGCTCTACAATTTTGGAATCAGGAGTCTTTTCAGGAACCCCCTAGCTAGTCGGTCCAGTTTTGCTCTTCTTCATGTATCTCTGTGCCTCAAATCTACCTAGGATTTATGAATTTTCAGTTCAGAAGCCAAGAATGAACTCATTTGTTCTCTGTATTTGGCTATGTGATCCTTTCCCGGAGATGGTTAGCATAAAATGAATGCTCAGATTTGTGAAGAGAGAAGGACAAAGGGTAAAAGAAATGTATGGAGCTGGGGCATCCTGGTCATTCATCAAAATGTGTTATTCTGTTATAACAGTTAAAGATGAGAAAAATTAAAGATCAGGAACTCTGGAAACTCCAGAGAGAAGCTGGGCGCTTAGTCACGAGATATGCTTTCAAATTTAAAATGGAATCCATAGGAAAACTCCAATTTGAATGTTAGAAATGAAGAGAAGGAGAGCCTACCAAGAAGTTAACAAACTGCATTTGAAGACTCAGGCAAAATCTAGCTTACGCGATCCTCTCGTCAGTTCACTCACTTTGCAAATGGGGAAACTGAGGTCAGGGAAGGGACTGGACCAAGGTCAAGAGTCAGTTAAGAGGAGAGATGGGATCTGAACTTTGACTTTCATTTTGGTGCTTTTATCATCGCACCGGGAAGACTTTGACCTTTTTGTGACATCCCTCCTTTCTTTATCATTTGGGGATGGTTTTGACAATTCTCTCCCTGCCTCTTTATTTCTGAAGAGCAAGAACATAATTTTTGCCGATAGCCAGATGGCCTTTTCTCTGCCATCAGTCTTGATAATGCTAGTCCTGTGCAGGGAATAAATATGGAAGTTTGGGAAGTGCAGTTTGCGGGTAAACAGTCATCCTTACGGTAGGACATCTCATACACATCAGTGTACGCGGTAGGTCTCCAAGAGCCGTGTGGTCAGTAGATTGGTCTGCTCAGGTCACCATTGTAAAATACCACAGACTGGGCGGCTACACCAACAGAGATTTATTTTCTCACAGTCTGTAGGCCACAAGTCCAAGATCAAGTTGCTGTCAGGGTTGGTTTCTTCTGAGGACTTTCTTCTTGGCTTTGAGATGGCTGCTTTCTGGCTGTGTCTACCTTGGTGTGGTCTTTCCTTTGTGTGCGTGCCTTGGTGGTTTCTCTTTGAGTCTCCAAATTTCCTCTTCTTATAAGGACACCAGCCAGATTAGATTAAGACCCATTCTAAAGGCCTCATTTTAACTTCATCACCTCTTAAAGCCCTTGTCACCAAAGGCAGGCACATTCTGAGATCTTGAAGGTTAGGGCTGCAAAATATGAATTTGGAGGAGATACAGTTCAGCCTACAATCGTCAGTGCTTTCCCGTCTTGGTGGGTGGTGGAATCCTTTGCAGTACTGAGGAGTTTGATGTTGAGGGATCATTCTTCAGGAAATGGTGCTCTCGGGAAACACAACAAGTAGGCCATAGCTTAGAAGATGCGGGACCCTGTACCAATGTCCAAGGTTTGCTGTGACAGGTCTTGTATGAAAATCAGGAGCATATGATGGTGGGTGTCTAGGGGAAGGGACACAGCAAGCTAGAAACAGCAGCTTTTTCACATTTTCACATTTTATTTTTTTGTTTTTTAAGAATATGGGTGGCACATAGAAAAGAAGGTGAGACTCTGGGAAACGAGACCCCGTTTCTCTGTCTCTCTAGGCCTCTTGGTATCTCTCTGATCTCTGCCTCTCTCTGCTTGGCTTCCTTCAGTTTCACTCCCTTTTCCTGTGGGTGGCTTTCTCCGTGACCCCCAAACAAGAGATTATCCAATATAAGACTCTCATGGCCCCACCTTGGGTTACACTGTGGAGGGATATTTGGTTCTCTTATTTGCTGCAGGCTGGATACCATCGAGAACAGGGGGACAATTATTTGCCCCTAATTCAGGTAGAAAGTGACATTGCCGTGACATTGGAGAAAGGACACAGCAATCCAGCCCCAGGGTGTGCAAAACTGTCCAGAAAGAGATGTCTCTTTGGTGTGGATGTCGTGTGAGTCAGGACTTTTTTCTGTGTGTTCGTTCAGGTAATGGTCAGTCAGGAGTAGCCACGAGAGGAGACACAGGAGAGGCTCAGGAAAATAACGTTTATTATAGTCCCAGGTCACAGAAGTAGGAGGCATCCCACACAGGGCCAAATGGGGAAGCACTAGTGTTCGTCAGGTGGTAGAAGGACAGGAGTGAGGGAAAAGACAAGGCCATGGTCTTTATTGCAGTTTCTATGGGAAAGGTAAGGCAGGGCAAGGTAAGCAGTGGAAGATTGGTGAGTTTAATAACCTTGAAGCGCTCCAAGATGTAGAGCTGGTCCCTAGTTGTCTGGTACCTGGCCCTGGGGATGATTAAAGCAGAATATGCCTCTTGGGGTATGTGGGTCAGATAGAAAGGGTATGGCTTTGGATAGGTTAGTTTGTATATCAGAAGCATATTCCTGGCTGAATCTTTTGCTATTGCTAAGATTTGGCTAGGTTAGGCATGAGGGTGAGTCCTGGTAAGAGAGACTATAAAGGCAACACATTTCTGGGTAGCAGGCCAAAACACTTGAGATGCCAAAGTGTGGGTTTTTTTTTTAAGATTTTATTTATTTATTTGACAGACAGAGATCTCAAGTAGGTGGAAAGGCAGGCAGAGAGAGAGAGAGGAAGAAGCAGGTTCTCCACTGAGCAGAGAGCCCAATGTGGGACTGGATCCCAGGAGCCTGGGATTGTGATCTGAGCAGAAGGCAGAGGCTTTAACCCTCTGAGCCACCCAAGTGCCCCCCAAAGCGTGGTTCTTGACAAAGGATTTGCGGCTGAGTGGTGGAGTCAATCAGCCCTTCTGTCCGTCCTTCCTTCCTTCCACTTTTGGGGTTCCTGCCTTCAGAATCCCCCTGGATCCTGTCATGCTCAGTGGTTCCTAAATTAGAGAGCAGCAATGCCCGTCTTGCTTTGTGTCCAAGGGTAGATGGCCTCCATCATTCATCCATTCAACAGTGTTCTTTTTTTTTTTAAGATTAATTTATTTAAGAGAGAGAGAGCGAGTGGGAGGAGAGGCAGAGGGAGAGAGAGAAAAATCTTGAATAGATTCCCCATTGAGGGTGGAGCCCAACGCGATCCTGAGATCATGACCTTAAGAGTGTGACCTGAGCAGAGATCAAGAGTTGGATGCTCCACCAACTGAGCCGCCCAGGCACCTCTCCATTCAACAACTTTCTGAGAGTAGACTGCATCTTTGGATCTGTGGAAAGTTCTGGGAATACGGTTCTGACCCTTGGGAACATGTAGTCAAATCAGAGGGCAGATGAAGCCTAGTGATTCTGTTCAGTGTGATGTGGAGTGATTATTGGTCTTTCTCCGGGTCCCCATTGCCATTTTCAGACCATTTCTCATTCATCCTCATAGAAAAACACCTTTCTCCTCCACGGTTATCTTCATCTGGCCAAAAGGCCAAAACAGCTTGAGAGAGGAATTGTCAGTGGGCGGGGCCTCAAAGGATGGGCAGTTCTTCCAGTTGAAGAAGATGGGGGCGTGGCTAAAGAGGGGCTGTAGAGACAGAGAAAGGAGCGGGTCAGATACATCATTAGAATATTAGGCTGCTGGGAACAGCTCTGTTTCCCTTAGTTTCCAATGAGATTACACTTCTGGCACCAAAAAAATGCCCCATTGCCCATCCCCTGGCAGGAATATCTTCCAGTTGAAGCTTTCTCAATCAACTTTGCAGAGTTGAGTCTCGTAGGAATCCTCTTCTAGGAACTTTGGTCCTTGAGGACAGCAGAGAAAAAGGAATCCATGAACTGCAGGGTCTATTTAACATTGAGACCTACTTAAAGTGGGAACGGTACAAGGATGCATGGCTTTGTGCAAAGTGGGGTTCTTTTTCACAATTGTTTTTGCATAGATGGTTTATGGCCAAAGATTTCCCTCTGGAAAAGGTCAAGTCTTCTTCTTCTTCTCCTTCTTCTTCTTCTTCTCCTTCTTCTCCTTCTTCCTCCTCCTCCTCTTCTTCTTCTTCTTTAAATCAATCCCAGAAGAAGTGTAATTGACATGAAGTCTGTAGGCTTACTCAGTACTTTAACCCGTTTATAAAAGCAGATCTTAAATTAAAAAAAAAATAACAACACTGGCTTGATATTTTCTGAGTTGTATGGTGGTTGATCACCCATAATTTCAGGAACACTGATGCAGTACGCATGAGAAGAAGCCTTTGATTAGATTTAAATGGACATCTTGAATAGAGTCTAAAATGGGAAAAGAAAGCAGAACTGCCCTTTGATTCTGCAAAAATAAAACCAATTTGCCTTGAAAAAACTTATCTCATTTTCTTTTCCTTTTCATATTTGCAAGTTAAATAGGATTAAATCCCAATCAGCCATTCATTATATACTTGCCAAATTCGTCGACTTCGACCTGGCTGAGTGTCAGATCTTCTCATGGCCAAGTTGAGTGTCAGGTGTTTCGATTTACAGGGAACTTCAGGATCCGCTTATGGCATCCTCTTTTCCTACTCAGAAAATGTGTTTTCCCCCCCGCCCCTCTGAATTTAGAACTCCATCTCTTGCATCTATAGACAGCATATAACTTATGAGAATTCAGAAAATGACCAGAGATATTGGAATGCATACCATGAGGCAACCTAAAAGGAATACATAAATTCAAGGTATCTAAAATCAATGGCTACTCATCAAAGTCTAATAGTCTATATTTGGGTAATTATTTTCACTTCTATTTCAGTTTTGAGACCCCATAAACGAGTACTTAAGGTTTTTTTTTTTTCCTTTGCCACCGTGGATAAGATGTTTTGGAAATGAAGAATTTGCTACTGTGGTGGCCAACTTCCAGTGATAAGCAAAGTCCTTTTCTAACGTGGTCACCTGGGGACTGAGACGTCAGAGTAGAGAACAGTTTGAGAGAGGAAATGAGATTACATCAGCAGTCTGTGTGCCTTCAGACATGGTCAGATGGTCTTTATAGGATAGAAATAAAAATGTCTCTTTTTCTTTCTTTCTTTTTTTTTGGAATGAGAATTTGGCTAAAATAAGGCCAGGAAGACCTCTGTGCTGAGGACTTGGTAAAGGGAAACATAAGGGATAAATGTGTGTACATAGCTGGTTCACTGTTCCCAGAACTTGTTCTCTGTATTCATAACCTGTGACTGCCCTAAAGGGACAGATTAAAATTCAAAGCATACAGATCCTTGGCTGTTTGATTTCAGACACAAAATTGGAAACGGGCTGATAAACATACGCAGCACGCATCCCACTCTCATTCCCTCTGTGTTCCATTACACTGGGCTCAGCAGAGGCAGAACCGTGTCAACTCGGGCTGAGAAGGGTCTCCCCTTTCTTCCCTGATGGCAAGAGCCTGGTTGTTCCAATCGCGTCTCCTAGACTACTTCTGTGTCTCTGGTGTGTTTGAAACAGATGAGGTCTGGAGGGACCTGGGTAGGAGCAACCTTCATTTATTCCACTGTGTTTCCGTGGGCTGGGGGAAGCAGGGGAGCTTACTCACATGAGAATATCCACCTCCCTTTTGGGAGAATAGCCATGTGGTCATGAGACTCCCAAGATCTTAGTGATAAGTGACACCATTGGCACGATGACCCCATCTTCATGATTTCAGGGGTGTGGCTGAAGTCTTTCATTGATCAGATTCTTTCTCTTTCCCTGCCTGCCATTTAATTGTTGGCTTTTTGAGGTCAAGACTCAGCTTTGTATTTCCTTAAATGGACAAATTTTGCATTAATCATTGAAGCTCAGGCATCAGGATTTAAGTTACTTGTCTTGCCGGCCAATGACGGTCTTAGGTCTAGGAAGATAGAAGGACATTCCTAGAGTCCTGAGATCAGGCACTCCCATCCACGTTTTGAGCTTCATGGATCCTTGGGGGAAATGGACAGTGTTGCTTTCAGGCACAGAGCAGCTGGCAACGTTAGATTCTGGGCCCTGTTGGTGTCTTTTACTCTACCGGGCTGTCAGCTGTAGGGCGAGGAAGTGGGGATTTGTGATTAACAATTTATGGAGTTCTCATTCTTAATGATTAGGCAGTTTATTATTAATGATTCCCAGCTATTCTGAGCACTAATAAAATTAATGATTACTGTTGAATATGAGCAGAGTTGTGTGTCCCTTTTAGGGAGGGATGCTTGTCAAGTACAGATGCTTTAGAACAAGTGTCTAGGCAGACTACCTTTTTAGAAACGCTCTCTCTCTCTCCTTCTAAGAGCCTAGATTTGGGTCCTGTGATCTTGGCCCCTTAACTATGTATGGCTGATGGAATCGTGGGTGGACTCCTAACTCAAAGAGATTATTAGGGACTGAGTGTCTGTGTCCCTATTCTAATTCATATGCGGAAAGCCTACCCCCCAAAGTGATAGTACCAGGAGGTAGATCCTTTGGGAGTTAATTTGGGGTTGGATGAGGCCCTGAGGGAGAAGCCCTCATGAATGGGATCTGTGCCCATATAAGGGTTACAAGAGCATTTGCTTCTTTTCTCTCTGCCATGTGAGGATACAATGAGTAGTTGGCCATCTGCAACCTGGAACTGGGTTCTCACCACAGCCTGACCATGCCTGTGCCCTGATTTTGGGCTTCCAGCCTCCAGAACTGTAAGAAGGACTTTTCGATTATTCTGAGCCACCCAGTCTATGGTGCTTTGCTACAGCAGCCCAGACTAAGACAGGCATCTGGGATGCATTGAGTCAATCCATTATTTCTATTGGTAAGTTGAACAACAGGCTGTGGAGACTGCCTAGATGAGACGGTAGTGGGCAAGGAAGACTCACAAAGCTGTTGGGACCAGAGCTGGTGCCGCGACCAGCCAGACCCATGGGCCAGCTGAAGGTGTATGGAGAGACCCCAGAGCTGGTCTTGGGGGCGGGTGGCATGGGCCAGGAGAAGCCAAGCCACAAGAGCATGTGGTCCAGAGGGAGAGCTGTGGGGACTGCCCTCAGCCCCCTGTGGCCCAGGTTCCTGTTCCTGGATGCTCACCTGCTGTTGTTTCCTGCAATGAACAACTTCATCTAGTTCAACTGGGTTTCTATCGCTTGCAAGCAGACAACCCCTCACCAGAAGAACGGCCTCTGCTGGCCAGAGGGGACTCATCCCAGGGCCAGGAAGAATCCATTTCAGTGAGAGGATACGCAGCTTCCAGACGGGCCAGGAAAGTTTGTCTTGGAGCTGGTGTGCCCCATTTATGCCATGTGATCAGGACAGGTCATGCTGGGCGCTTGTCGCTCTGGGGACAGGTGTCCTGTGGGGAGTGGGGAAGAGGGAAGGATGGGAATTGTCCATGGGCCTTTTGGGTGCCAGGAACTATGTTAGGTGCTTTGCATATAGGAATTCTTTTGTCCTTTTATGGTCATAGTAGGTTGAATAATGGTCCCCCAACTATGTCCACGTCTTAATCCCCAGAAAATGTGTAACTTTATATGGCAAAAGGGACTTTGCTGATGTGATTCAGTGAAGAGTCTTGAGATAGACAGTGCCCAGGTGCACCCAATGTATTCACAAGGGTCCTGGTAAGACGGACACAAGCAGGTCAGAGGCAGAGGAGAAGACAGCGTGATGAAGCAGAAGTTGGAGTGATGTGTTTCCACCATGGAGGAAGGGGCTGGGAGCCAAATAGGTGCCCTATTTTTTAATTTTAGTTCTGGTAGAGTTAACATACAGTGTTATATTAGTTTCTGGTGTACAAATAGTGGTTCCATGCTTCCATATATGACTCAGTGCTCATCAGGATAAGTGAGCTCTTTAATCCCCATCTCCGAGTTCCCGCCTCCCCCCATCCACCTCCCCTCTAGTACCATAGGTTTGTTCTCTGCAGTTAAGAGTCTATTCCTTGGGGCACCTGGGTGGCTCAGTGGGTTAAGCCTCTGCCTTCGGCTCAGGTCCTGATCTCAGGGTCCTGGGGTCAAGCCCCACATCAGGCTCTCTGGGGAGCCTGCTTTCTTCTCTCTCTCTGCCTGCCTCTCTGCCTCCTTGTGATCTCTGTCTGTCAAATGAATAAATAAAATCTTTAAAAAGAAAAAATCTAAACAAAAGCAGCTTAAAAAATACTTCTCTTAAAAAAAAAGAGTCTATTCCTTGGCTTCTCTCTTTCTGTCTCTCTAACTTTGCTCATTTTTTTGTTTCTTAAAGTTCACTTAAGAATGAAATCATATGGTATTTGTCTTTCTCTGGCTGACTTTTTCATTTAGCATCATACTCTCTAGCTCCATCCATGTTTTGTAAATGGCAAGATCTCATTCTTTTTGTGGTGGGATAATATACTATTGTGTGTATATATATATATATATATATATATATATATATATATATATATATACCGCATCTTTATTCATTCATCTGCGGGTGGATGCTTGGGCTGCTCTCACAATTTGGCTATTGTAAATAATGCTGCAATAAACAGAGCGGCAAATGTATTCCTTTGCATTGTGTTTTTGTACTTTTAGGCAAATACCCAGTGGTGCAATTGCTGGATGGTAGGGTAGCTCTATTTTTAACTTTTTGAGGAACCTCCATGCTGATTTCTACCATGGCTGCACCAGGTCGCATTCTCCCCAACAGTGCACGAGGGTTCCTTTTTCTCCACTTCCTCGCCAACCCTTGTTTCTGTGCTGTTGATTTCAGCCATTCTGAGAGGTGTGAGGTGATGTCTCATTGTAGTTTTGATTTGTATTTCCCTGACGCTGAGTGTGTTGAACATCTTTTCATGTGTCTCTTGGCCATCTGGATGTCTTTTTTGGAGAAAAAGCTGTTCATGTCTTCTGCCCATTTTTAAATTGGATTATTTGCTTTTTGAGTGTTGAGTTTGTTAGGTTCTTTATATATTTTGGATACTAACCCTTTATTGGATATGTCATTTGCAAATAGTGCTTCCCATTCAGTGGGTTCCCATTTAGTTTTATTGGTTGTTTCCTTTGCTGTGCAGAAGCTTTTTATTTTGATGTAATCCCAATAGTTTATCTTTGTTTTTATTTCCCTTGTCTCAAAAGACATCTCTAGAAAATTTTGCTACAGCTGATGTCAGGGAAGTTACTGCCTGTGCCTTCTTCTAGGATTTTTATGGTTTCTGTCTCACATTTAGGTCTTTAATTCACCTTGGATTTAATCCACCTAGACCCCCTTGACGTTAGCTTGGCGAATCAGAGTTCAGATCTCTGACCTCCAGAACTTTGAGAGAGTAAATCTATGTTGTTTGAAACCACTAAATTTGTGGCAGTTTGTTGTAGCAGCAATAGACACTGATGTGGAAGTATTCTTATATTTCCCATTTTTACAAACAAGGAGGCTCGGTGTGGTTGAGTAACTTTCTCAAGGACACACAGCTCGTAAGAGATGGAACAGAGCTTTGGTTCCAAGCCTACCAGACTCAGAACTGCTGTGGCAAGTTTACCACTATCTGATTTTGCTGTCCAAGGAATCTTCTTTCCTAAGCATATCATTGAGCACATCAAAAGCTCCATCTGTGTGCAGCAGGTGAATGCAGGCTACCTGGAGCCAGAAAATGGGTGGGATGACCTCTCAGCATCCTCCCTTCCAACATTGCCAGGAAGCAGATATTTGCCACCTCGAACAGAAGTACACGTGACCTCCCCGGGGCCCCAGTGGCCGGGCCCTCCCACCCAGATCTGGTATCCGGGTCTCTTAGGTGCCTGCTTCTTTGAGGAGCAGGAGTAGGTCTGACTTATTATGGTGCCTTCCCCAATTTCATGCCAAATGATTCAATTACAGTCACCCTCGGCACTCAGGAGAGGTTTCCTGCTGGCTCACAAAGATGAGACCCGGGTGGCCTGGAGCATGTAGGAAAATTTCACCTTATTATTTATTGGAGGGGAAAGTGGCATTTCTCCCACTTCGGAGTAGGTTAGTTAATCACCGCGTATGGGAGAGGAGGAAGGAAAAATCTCTCCGTTTCCAAAGTGAAGCCAGGTTTTAATGAGGAAATATGGCAATGTTTTTACTTTATATTCCCTGGCCACCCCCATTCCTCTCAGCTCAGGGTTACCTCTGCTCCACCGAAAGGGATGAATGTTTACTGGCTTCTCACTAACAGAAGAACGATGGTTTGCATTTATAAAGCACTTGGTATGTGCCAGGTATGGTGCTAGGCAATTTACAAGCGATCCTTAACCTGAGCCTGCAAAGTAGGTATTCCTGTGCTCATCTCATACACTGGGAAGCCAAGACTCGGATAAATGAAGGAATCTGCCCAACAACACCCAACAAACCGGTCAGCTAGGATTCAAAACTAGATTTTCCTGAAACTTGAGTATTCTTTCCAGAAACGAAGGCATGGTTTTTATCTGGGTATTTTAATGAGTGGCCCTCTGCAATCCTACAGGTCCCAGATGACAGTCCTTCCTGCAGTCTGAGCCCTCGAGTGCAGGTCCTCCTAGGTCCTGGGTGCTTGTCCACTCCGTGCTATGCTTTATGCTGGATGGCAACTGTCTTCTTGTCATCTGGGTCCCCACTATACCACAGACCCTGGAAAGCAAAGACTTTGTCTTTTCCACCTTTGCACATCAAGGGCCCAGCATGGAGCAGGCACTCAGTAATTGCTTGTTGATGATATAAAGAAACATCACACACACACACACACACACACACACACACACACACACACACAGTCACACGAATGCTGTCCCATGAACTTTAGATACCATTTGGAGAAGACACCATAATTTGCACAAAGTATGTTAAAATGTTATCACTGTGGCTCAGTGGGTTAAGCCGCTGCCTTCGGCTCAGGTCATGATCTCAGGGTCCTGGGATCGAGTCCCGCATCAGGCTCTCTGCTCAGCAGCAAGCCTGCTTCCCTCTCTCTCTCTCTGCCTGCCTCTCTGTCTACTTGTGATCTCTCTATGTCAAATAAATAAATAAAATCTTAAAAAAAAATATATGGTACTGGGCACCTGGGTGGCTCAGTCTGTTAAGCATCTGCCACCAGCTCAGGTCATGATCCCAGGGTCTGGGGATCAAGCCCCAGGGAGCCCCTTCTCCCTCTCCCTCTGCCCCTCCCCCTGCTTGAGCACATGCTATCTCTCTTTCTCACAAGTAAATAAAATCTTAAAAATGTATGGCCCTTTGGGGTGCCTGGGTGGCTCAGTCAGTTAAACATCCACCTCTAAATCTCAGCTCAGGTCTTGATCTTAGGGTCGTGAGTTCAGGCCCCATGTAGGGCTCCACACTGGGCGTGGAGCCTACTCAAAAAATTTAAAAATGTATGGAACTCATAAAAGGTAGGTAGAAATGACTCATTATGACAAGTTTATTGGAAGAACTTTTTGGTGTTTAGCTAAACCTTAAAAGACTTAGGGTATCACATGCAAAAAAATTCCCTGACGTTTGATGAAAATTAATAGCATTGGTTTCCTTAGCACCAACATTCCCTACAGACTGGCACAGAAGGGCTGTAAAAACCACATTCTTTGTTCCCAGAGTATATTTGGACTTCTGTTTTCAAAGCAATCTTTTGGATGTGCTCATCCCATTTACTCACTCCATTTCTGGCTCAAAATTTATTCCCTGGGTGCATTTGAAAGCAAGCACATTAAGGGCAGGGCTCTGTCTCATTCCCTGCCATGTGCCCTGGGCACCTAGGATGGTGTCTAGTTTATGGGAGACTCTCAATTCATATTTATTGCCTAACTGAAGAGCTCCTCCTATTCTGTATGGTTAAAGGGTCAGAGAAAGGGAAAAGATCACGTGCAGAAACAGTGGATGGGAAGGTGGGAACTTGTCTCCTGGCCTCTCCAGCCAGGTGGAATCATCCATATGGGTGGATGGAGCCCCATACTCCTTTACACCAAGTCCTGAATGCCAGAGAATGTTCTAGGCAATCACTCAAGTCTTTCCTCACTACTCACTTTTGTCATTGACCTCCCCTTTCATTTTGTCTCCTGGTGCCAAAACCCTTGACATGGTCACAAGCTCTGGTCTTCAGCTTTATCCTGGCCCATGGTCTTTCCTTGGAGCCAGAATGCTTGGGTTTGAATTTAAGCCTCACCTCCTGTTCAGCTGTGTGGCTTTGGGTAAATTTCTTAACCTCTCTGCTCTCCAGTTTCCTCATTAGTAAAGTGAGGTTAAGAGCTGTGCCCCTCAGAGGGCTGTTGAGAGGAGTCAATGGGCTAATATTCGTAAGGTGCTTAGACCAGCACCCAACACACGGTAGGTGTTAAGTCCCCGTTTGCTGTTATTATAATCCCATTTCTATTATTATAATGATGTCCTTCTTGGGATCCCAGTGGGCTGTCAGAGAAAGGCAGGCAGAGCGTCAGCCCAGGAGGGAGTCCTTGCTAATATCCATGACATCTGCAGGGGTGTGTGATGCGGACTATTGCCAGAAGAAAATTCTTACCCACAGCCAACTACAAAGAACACACTGATGGGTAAAAGCTGTTTCTTTGCTGCTGCTTTGGCTTCTCGGTTGCCAACTCCCCAGAAGGCTCTTCTCTCTCCGACTGTCCCCTTTCTTCTCCGCTTCTGTTCTGGGATCCTCCCAGTCTTTTCAGCCTCTTGATTCTCCCCACAGAGTCCTGACTCCATCCTCTCATACTTCATTCTCATTACAGTCCCAGCCTGGTCCTCCAGGTTCTGCTGAGTCGTCAGAGTGAAGCCTCCATAAGACCGAAAATACGTGTTTTGTCATCAGAGATAGCCTCTTAGGGGCAAACCAGGGGGATCATTATCCTAGCCAAGTGTCTCTCTTTTTTTTGCCTTACCAAGGACCTGCGCTTAGGAAAGGGTGAGCGTGGGCATGAGGGAGCAGGGAAGGCAACTCTCGCAGAGCACAGGGAGAGCGTCTTTCCCCGGGGTGGATCTGGGGGTGTGCTCTTCAGCCCCCCTGCTCCCCCAGAGGAGCTGAATTTCAAAGCAGGCAGCTGGAGATGGACTCTGCTGCTAATAAACACCTGCTCTCATCACCATGCAGACCCTGATGGAAAGAGGCATTAATTTACAAAAGGGCACCAAGTAGCAGACGTGTGTCAATATGCGACTTTCGACTCAGGAGAGGAAATAAATCTCATTTTGGAATTGATGTCATGATTGACTTTAGAGCATATAAACTTGTTATGTAATTGATCTCTGAGCAAAGTGGGAATGTGACGGGCGGGTACAGGTTGCCTGTCTGACATTTTGTTCCCAGCTTCTCTTCCCTGTTTTATCCTCTTTCCCCCTCTCCCCGGGGTGGCTGGCCTGGACCCATGAGAACAGACTGTTTTTTCCTTTTTCATGATACTTGGGGGGAAGGTAACTTGCCAAAGTAACAATGGACTCCTTAGCTTACTGTTGGATCCCTCATTCTGGCTACAAAGTTATGCTGTAGGTCAGCCCCCTGCATGCTGCGTCCTGGTCAGTTTCTATTAATTTCCAATGGCCAACGAACAGCAGTAGGTCTGAACCCTTGAAAGGCGGCAGTGGTGGTAGTCTTTGGTCTGTCCATCCTCAGACCCATCCAGGACCATCGCCATCGTGCCCCCTCCCCTCTGCTCATGTCCTCCCTTATTTCTACCACGATCCTCCCCCCATCCCTTCTGCATTAGATCAGTCAGCGGTGACGGAAAACTTGGGTCCCCCTGATGGGGAGCATGGTGTTAGCTGCGAGGAGAAGCATAACACTAAATTTTAGGCATCTGAACACCCTGGCTCTGAAGCTTGGTCTGATTTATTTATGGGCTGGCCTCTGTCACCCAGGGTACGGCATTATATCAGCCAGCGTGCTGAAGGTGCCCCCAGTGGTTTACGGCTGTGATAATGGAGCTGTTACGGGCTCCGGTGAGATGAAATTCATCAAGGCCCAGGTTTTTCCTGGTATAGTTGGCTCTGAGGTGTCCCTTCACCTCTGTTCATGACAATAATAGTAAGAATAATAAATAAGAAGACCATAGAGGAAGTAATCATCATAATGATGATGATGGTGATAATAATTATAATAATAAAATAGCTCATGGCTACCAAGCCATTACTATGTGCCTGGCACATATGTTAACATGTATACATTATTTTATGCTCCTCCAACTGTCTGTAAGGCCAATGTCATCCAGTCACTAATTTACAGGGGAGGAACACTGAAGTTAAGCGATGCCCCCAAGATCACAGGGGTGGTAGGATTTGAGCTGGGAATTCAAATCCAGTTTGAATCCAGTGTTTTTTATTTTGTCATTTATTATTATTATTATTTTTAAAGATTTTATTTATTTATTTTACACAGAGCAAGTGAGAAAGAGAGAGAAAGCACATGAATGGGGGGACGATGAGGCAGAGAGAGACGCAGACTCCCCGCTGAGCAGGGCTTGATCCCAGGACCCTGGGATCATGACCTGAGCCGAAGGCAGATGCTTTATCAACTGAGCCACCCAGGCGTCCCTATTATTATTTTTATTATTTATTTATGTATTTTAAGTAGGCTCCATGCCTAGTGTGGAGTGCAACATGGGGCTTGAATTCACGATCCTAAGATCAGGAGTCAGATGCTTAGCTGAGTCACCCAGGTGCCCCTAATTTTTAAGAATTTTTTTTAAAGATTTTATTTATTTATTTGACAGAGAGAGCACAAGTAGGCAGAGAGGCAGGCAGAGAGAGAGGAGGAAGCGGGCTCCCCGCCGAGCAGAGAGCCTGACGCAGGGCTCGATCCCAGGACCCTGAGATCATGACCTGAGCCAAAGGCAGAGGCTTAACCCACTGAGCCATCCAGGCGCCCCCTAATTTTTAAGAATTTTAATGGGTGTTGTTCTGAGTGCTGTATTTGCTCCCCAGACTAATAGCCTCTGTGGAGATAAACAAAGGTGACTGAAGGGAGAATAAGTGCTACTTCTTGACGACAAGGGAGTCGGCCACCACTACTGCTGGCGTTTGGTGCTGCGCTCTTAGCCACAGGCATTTCTAATTTGAACTTCATGTGCCCTGGTAGCAGGGAAGGGTGTGTGCTGGTTAAGGGACTAGAACATTCTGGATACAAAAAGAGGAATGATGTCCCCCATGAGGAACGGGCATCTTGTCCTGATTTAGGGCTAGTTCCTTGTGAGCTTGGTTACTGGGAGTCTGTCCCGTGGCTAGTTAATTAACTTTTGGTGCTGCATGCTCCTCAGCCAGACCCGGGGGTGGCGTAGTGAGACCGAGGACCAATCTGGTCAGAGCTGGTCAGCTGGCCTTTCCCTGGCCACATCTCTCCATGGGCGTGAGTGGGCTTTGCTGGAAAGAGCTTGAACTTGGAAGTGATGGACCCATAGTGGAAACCTAGCTCTGTCATTTCTTAGCAGTGTGTGTTGATCTGCTTACTTAACTCCTCTGAGACTTGCCTTTCTCATCTGAAAAGTGGGCATAAGAATACATTCGGAGTCCCTCTGGGGGTCGAACCAAATATGGAATGTAAGATTTGTGGTCCCTAGTTGGCACATTATAGTGATTGGTTAGTTCCCTTTTCCTTGTTTATCGGCAATGTCAGGGAGGGCAGGGATAAGAGAGAACAATATCCCTGTTCCTGATTTTGGATCCAGAAAGTGTATATGCTTTGCTGTTTGACACAATAAAACTGGAGCACAGCTCAGGTCTCCTTGTTGCCTACTGTGGTTTCCACTCCAACAGGGCCTTAGATTAGTCTAAAGCAGGTGTTGGCAAACCTATGGCACCAAGGCTAAATCAGGCCTGTTGCTTATTTTTGTAAGTAAAGTTTACTGGGAAAAGGTCATGTTCATTCATTTCCATATTGTCTATGTCTAAATTGAGCTTGAATGGCCCATAAAACATATAATTTCTACTCTCTGGCCCTCTGTAGAGCAGGTTTGCCTATTCATGGTATAGAAGGTCATTACCCTCTTAGGTGAGAGGAATTTCAGAGTGAGGAATCACAGACTCAGTCAGGAAACTCTCAAAAGGTTGAAGAAGAGAAGCATTTGGAAAAAAATACTGGCTTCGAGGGAGAGGAGGGAGGGGAGTGAAGGGAGAATATAGACCTTCAGCAGACCTGGCAATAGCCCCAAAAGAAGAGCCAGGAAATATTAGGAAATCGATAAATCTGCTCCCTTTAATTCCTTTGTCTCTGCAGGGGATGTGAAGCTGTTTGCAGAGATTATGAGAAAATATGTGTTGAATGTCTGGCAAAAGGCCAGGTCTCGAGATGGTCCTTCTGCAAGCCCGGCTGGCGACAGGGCTCGTGCCTACTATTTGTCTTCCCTGCCTCTGGGCTCTGACTTTAGGACCCCAAACTTGATGTCTCTTGGAAATCCGTCATCCTCTATAGCCAATTGGTCCCCAAGCCCTGTCTACTCTGACTCCTTAAATATATCTTCAGTCTGTCCCTTCCTTTCCCTCTCTACTGCCACAAACCTAGGGCCTCATCATCTCTCACAAGGATCATTATAACAACATCTTCCTGCCCATCCGTCCATCTGTCCATCCGTCCATCCATCCATCCATCCCTCCAGTTGTACTGAGTGTCTGCTGTGTGCCATGTACTGAGCTAATCCCTGGGATAGAATGCCGAGCATGATACAGTCGATGTCTTCAAGGCCTCATAGCAAATGGTCTTTAATTTATTTATTTTTTTTCAGCGTAACAGTATTCATTGTTTTTGCACAACACCCAGTGCTCCATGCAAAACGTGCCCTCCCTATTACCCACCACCTGTTCCCCCAACCTCCCACCCCTGACCCTTCAAAACCCTCAGGTTGTTTTTCAGAGTCCATAGTCTCTTATGGTTCGCCTCCCCTTCCAATTTTTTTTTTTTATAAACATATAATGTATTTTTATCCCCAGGGGTACAGGTCTGTGGATCGCCAGGTTTACACACTTCACAGCACTCACGATAGCACATACCCTCCCCAATGTCCATAACCCCCCCCTCCCAACCCCACCTCCTCCCAGCAACCCCCAGTTTGTTTTGTGAGATTAAGAGTCATTTATGGTTTGTCTCCCTCCCAATCCCATCTTGTTTCATTGCAAATGGTCCTTAATAACTGAATTTCCCCTTCTAGCCTTACCTTCACCCAGGTTCTTCTTCCTCCTTGTTTTCAGGGTGCTCTTTTGGAAGCACCTGTTTGATTCTGCTCTGCATCTAGTTTAAACCTTTTAATAATTTCCTGGTAATTTGCCTATAACTCCTCAGTCCTTAGTGAGGCATTTAGGCTCCTTTGCAAATTGATCCCTATTTATCTTTCCAGTCTTTTTCCCCCATAAATCTAAATTTCAGTGAACAATTTCTAATTATAGTTCAAGCCTAACTTGAGGTTTTGTACCGTATTAGTCAGGGTAAGTAATGCTAGACTCTGCAGAGGTTACGAATAAACCCTGAATTCTCAGTGCCTTAATGCGGTAACTTAATATTCACCTATGTAAAGTTTAATGTGCTGTTCCCGGGCAGCTGTCCTCCACGCAATGACTCAGGGATCCAGGTTCCTTCCATCTCTCAAGGTATCTGCAAGCTCATCCCAGAGTCATCCAACCAGCAGAGGAGAGGATGAAAGTGCATGGAGGGGTACTCAGGAAGTGTTGGGAGCCAGATCTTGCCCCACTTTCATTAGTTAGAGCTCAATCATGTGACCCCAGTTAACTGGAGGGGACACTGGGAAATGTAGTTTAGCTGTGTGCCCAAGAAGGGGAAAAAATGGATTTGACGATCAAATAGTGTTATCTCTATCATTTAAATCTGTGTGTCTTTGTCCCATCAGCCTCTATTCTATGCATCTGGGCATCTCCTCATGCTTCTAGGTCTAGCCTGACTTCACCTCTCCTGAGCCTGACTTTACCTCCCACACAGGCCCATGTCCATTTCTCTGCTTCCACAGTGGTTTGTTTATTGTTAACACTTGATCGGATTTTTCTGTGTGCCAGGCCCTGGTCAGAGCTCTTTACATACTTTAACCCTTCTGGCCCCTACACAAACTCTATGAAATAAGTACTATTATTCTCCCCAATTCAAAGATGAGGAAACTGAGCCTTGTAGGAAAAGACAAATGTCCAAGCACTTCATTGTAACATCACAGTGCACTTTACGGATTCGTTTTCCTGTTTCTCACTCCTCTGGGAACACAAATAGGCAGGAGCCTGGTTTTCTTCATCTTCTATGCCTGAACATGGTGTGTCCTCAGCAACTATTTATTGTATGGAGAAATGTTACTCTTTTTTTTTTAAGATTTTAAAAATTTATTTATTTGACAGGCAGAGATCACAAGTAGGCAGAGAGACAGGCGGAGAGAGAGGAAGGGAAGCAGGCTCCTGGCCAAGCGGAGAGCCCGATGCGGGGCCAGATCCCAGGACCCTGGGATCATGACCTGAGCCAAAGGCAGAGGCTTTAACCCACGGAGCCACCCAGGGGCCCCGAAATGTTATCATATAATACGTTAATATATACTGGTGAATTTATTTCATATGGACCCATAATGGGGTATGTTCAACAAATGTGTATTCCCGGTTGGTTGAAGAACTGAGTCATCAGTCAGTGATGGATGGCTCATTCTCTTAGAAGGAGCACATACCAGTGGGACACTCCAGTGCTGTTTGCCGATGCTGCAGCTGAAATCTGTTCCAGACACAGCACTTGCTTTGCAAGCTGTTCCCCCCTGGTCATTGTGGGCTTTGCATGGCAATCTTCAAACAGCTGGACTCCATTGTGATCCGTCATGTGCCAAGCTCAGGCGCATTTGCTCCTGACCCCGAGACTTGAGACAAATCAGGTGTCGCACACCTTCAATTTGACCTTTGGAAAAGCTTGGATTCCATACCTCAATAGGGTAGCCAATGGCTCCTTTCAGCTCAAAGAACTGGCAATGCAGTTAAATCGATCCAAATGAACCAAGCCTGAATTACATGCTACCCCTTGAGGGAGGTATGGATGGTGCAAAGATGAGTAAGGTGTATATGGTTCTGACTTGTGAGTGCCCACAACCCGGGACTGAAGGAGGAAATGGATGGTCAGTAGCACCTCCCTGAGAGGGTTGTTGTGAGGCGTGAATGAGACAGTGTGGCAGGCGGAGCCCATAGCCTGGGACTGGCCACATTGGTCAGCTCTCAGGTAGTATTAGCCATTATATTATTATAACTATGTGGTGACTGTTACCTTGGTGACATGTATAAAATACCTTAGGAACAGAGTATCCAATTGTATCTGGGAAATTCTGGGAGGCATTCCCAGAAGCAGTGAGATTGGAATAGGGCTCCAGTGGATTAGGAGGAATGCTTTTTAGAGAAGGCAATATTGAGGGTGGGGATGGGCATCGGCGGCTGAGGAAACGAGGGGTACAAGATAAATTTTCTTTTTCTCTGAGGACAACAGGTAGCTTTGCAAAAAGTGGCACTACAGGAGAGCAGGAGGAGAAATGGAAAGTATGGTGTGGTAGGCTAAATATGGCTTTCCTACTGCCCAATGCACGCGTCCTAATCTCTGGTATCAGTGAGTGTGTTACCTTACATGGTGACGAGGAGTTAAAATTGTCAGTGGAATTAAGGCTGCTAATCAGCTGGTCTTAAAGTGGGGAGATGATCCTGGATTCCCCAGGGTGGTCTTGGTGTAATCGTAAGTGTCCCTAAAAGCAGAGACAGGAGAGGGAGTCAAAATGATGCAATGTAAGGAGGATGGAGAAAGGAGCCATGAACCAAGGAGTGTGGGTGGTCTGTAGAAGCTGTAAAAGGGAGGGAAATGGATTCTCCCCTAAAGTCTCCAGAAACGAACACAGCCCTGCTTACACCTTGCTTTCCCTCCCATGACACCTGTGTTGAACTAGTAACTTCTAGAACTGAAAGATAATAAATTTGCCTTGTTGAGGCCACCAAGGTTGTGGTCATCTTTTACAATCATAGCAGGAAACTGAGGCAGATCAGGAAGATGGAATGAAAGAAATGAGTCTGAAAGTTGGGCCGAGCCAGACTACATAAACCTTCCTAGGTTTCATTCCCTTTTCCTGTAGGACAGAGATTCTAAACAAGTGTTCTGTCCCTTGACATGTCCTGCAAACAGTCCAAAGATAAAATGACTTTGGATATCACCACATGCTCTAGTCCTCAGTTGAAAATTCATTGTAAACATTCATAATTTAAAGTCCCCAAGAAGTTCTGCAGCAAAGAGATCTGTTTAACTTTGTTTAATCAAATATTTCCAAAATTTGTTTGATCATCAACTTCTCTTTATTCACACCGAGACCTGTTTCTTCACATATGTTCTGTTACTTTGGAAAACCCCACTGGAGGTGATGAGAACCCATCAGAGTTTTAATTTTAATAAGTAAATTTGCTTTTTTGGAAAATTTGTAAGATACTGTAACCTCATTTTGAAAAATAGACATGGCCAGTGCATAGTAGCAAATTAAAGAATTGTGACCTGGAGCTGAACAGGGTTGCGACTGGTTAGCACAAATCATCTAGGAATGAGATGAACATCATGAAGTCACTTATCAAAGACCTCTAGACTCATATTGTAGGTAAGCGTGAAGGGAGGGAAGGCTTTGTTCTTTACTTTTGCCCCGGAGTGAGTAGGAACTTTATGAGAACTTACCAGAATTCAAACATCATTTGGTAGAGAGGATATGCTGAAGGGGTGACACGGTGGCACAGGGAGGCTGGGGATGAATGAGGACTGCATGTAGTATGAAGCTGTCCACTCTGCTGAGGGGATGAGACACAGTCCTCTTTCTCAGTTGTAGAGCAGGTGGCATGAGCTTGCTGGATGCCATCTTGGATATTGAAATTTTGGAACCGAACAGCTGTCAGAAAGTATTGAGTCACAGCCTTTGTTTGTTTCCATGGGGTTGGAAAACACATCAGACCTGAGGCTGAGCAGCACCATCCCCTGGTTGAAGAAGGAGTGGGGTCGTGTGCGTTACTGCTTGACCACTCTTGTGAATTCAGAGAGGTAGCAACTAAAGCCTTGGTGTGGCTTTTCCAGCCATTGGCAAACACCCTACAGAGTCCCAGTGGAAATACCTTGAGAGCCCCTTGTAATGACTCTAGTGTAGCAATGGAAACACCTCCAGTGTACCAGAGGAACTGCCTACAGTGTGCCAGGTTTTGTGTCATTTCTGGGGGGATTTGGGAAGATGAATAAGACATGGCCATCCTGCAAAGACCTCAGAATCCAGGATATCTAGAAAATCTAGGAAATGGACAGCTTGTCTGATAAAGCTCAGGCATTTGGAGGATAAGATGGGGGCTTGTCACAGAATGAGGGAGTGTTGAGGAAGGGTTCCTGGGAGAGGTGATGCCTGAATGGGGCTTTGAAGGATGTGTGAGCATCAGCCAGATGAAACTTGTTGGCAGGTGAGGATAAAGGGCATTATGGGCACAGTTGAGAACAACACCGCCGAGGGACAAAACAGTGAGTGGGAGGCAAGAAGTGTGTCTATGTTGGCAGCAGGAAATGTGTGAGGTGGGAGAGGTAAGAATCAGGTTATGAGGGATATGATTACCATCCCAAGGCACTAAGTCTACCCTTAGCCTATGGTGAGTGTTTTTTTTTTTTTTCCCAAAGTTTGATACCCATAATTCTCAGCATCAAAATCATAGGTCTTAGGTTCTGATTAAAAATCAGGATCTGCTGGAGTGGAAGCTTTGGAGGAGGCACCCAGAAATCTGCATTTTGTAGAGCCTCCCCGGTGATCCTGGTGTATGCCGACCTTAGAACTGCCACTCCAGGAGACACGAGCTGCTGAAGAGTTTTGAGGGGTGATGTTGCTGCATCTGTGGTTTAGATGATCGCCCTAGAGTCCTAGAGTTGAGTGTAGGTTAGATTAGATAAAAGCAGGGAGATGTGTCAGGAGTCTCTTGAGATAATCTTGGTGGAAGTTGAGGACGACCTCACCACAGTGGAGGTAGCCAGGATGCAGAGTCGTGCTGATGACCATGGAACCAAGCATACAGGTGAGCACTGAGGACTCACCTGGCACCCCCTTGGCCAGTTCCTGTTTGAAAAAAGGCACCCAGCATGGACTCCCTTGGCTGATGGGGGTGGGGGTAAATTGAGTAGGGTAGGGAGTAATGGTCTTTGGAAGATGTAGGCAGTAAAGTGATTCTATAATGATAGAACTTGAAAGTCTGACTCAAGCTCAGTGTCCAGGTTAAATAAAATAATACTTTAAATGATGTTGGCATCTGAGAATCACCAACTAGCAGGATGCATGTTTACACACGTGTGCATGAGGGAGCACAGGACATAGTCTTCACTTATAAAAGGGAAGATGTTCAATGTTTATGGAAAAGGTTGGAGACTTCCTGTGGGCAGAATGGGGGTAAATCAGTAAATCAGAATGAGCCAAATGCAGAAGTTCCCAAGTGGTGGGATCTGAGTTCTCTTTTTCCCTCCTCCCCCTCAAGGCCAGTCTTCTCCCCAGATGCATCTATGATTAATACTTTGGTGTCTAACCTTTCAGACCTTCTTCTATGCATGCGCATAGATATAATATATTTCTATGGAAATACATAGTTTTATTTTGCATATGCATGTGTTTTTTATGGTTGATGCAAGAGATTTTCTTCCTTTGTTAAATAACCCCCCAGACTGTTTTATTGAGATACAATTGACTTATGACATTGTATTAGCATAAAGTGTACAACATAATGATTTGGTATATGTATATATTGTAAAATGATCACCACCATAAGCTTAGTTAACATTTATCACCTACCAATTATGATTTTTTTTTTCTTGTGGTAGGAACTTTGAAGATCTACTTTCTTAGCAACTTTCAAATATGCCTCACAGTATTGTTACTTATAACGGTAATGTTAACTATAGTCGTTATGCTGTACATTACTTCCACAGGACTTAAGTATCTGGAAATTTGTATCTTTGGATCAACTCCACCTATTTCTTCCATCCTCCACCTCCTACCTCTGGCAGCTATCAGCCTGTTCTCTATTTCTAGGAGCCTGTTTTTTTAGATGCCTCATATAGGTGAGATCATAATGCTATTTGTTTTTCTCTGTTTGATTTATCTCACTTTGCATAATGCCTTTAAGATCTGTTCATTTCATCACAAATGGCAGGATATCCTGCTTTTAACCATTTATCCCTTGATAGACACTTAGGTTGTTTCCATGTCTTGGCCCTTGTAAATAATGCTGCAGTGAGTGTGGAGATAGAGATCTTTTATTTTGCTTCCTTTGGATATATATTCAGAAGTGGAATTGCTAGCACATACAGTAGTTCTATTTTTAATTTTTTGAGGAAGCTCCATGCTGTTTCCCATAGTGGCTGCACAGTTTCTATTCCTATCCACAGCACACGAGGGTTCCCTTCTGTCCACATCCTCACCAATACTGAGAGTCATTCTAACAGGGGTGAGGTGGTATCTCCTTGTGGTTTTGACTTGCATTTCCCTGATGATCAGTGATGTTGAGCACCTTTCCCTGTACCTGTTGGCCATTTGTATGTCTTCTTTGGAAAGATGTCTACTCAGTTCCTCTGTCTATTTTTAAATTGGATTTTTTTTTTTCTGTTGGGTTGTATGGGTTCTTTATACATCTTAGATATTAACCTCTTATCAGATATATGATTTGTAAATATTTTCTTTTATTCTGTAGGTTGCCTTTTCATTTTGTTGACAGTTTCTTTTGCTGTGTACAAACTTTTTAGTCTGACGTAATCCCCCTTGTTTATTTTTGCGTTTGTTGCCTTTGTTTTTGGAGTCAAGTTAATGTGTGTCTTTTGTAGGCATGGAATACTGTAGATAAGTAGATACACCATGACTGGCTTTTTAATTTTTTAAAATTTTTATTTTTTTTATATTTTATTTATTTGACAGAGAGAAATCACAACTAGGCAGAGAGGCAGGCAGAGAGAGAGGAGGAAGCAGGCTCCCCGCGGAGCAGAGAGCCTGATGTGGGGCTCGATCCCAGGACCCTGGGATCATGACCCGAGCCGAAGGCAGAGGTTTTAACCCACTGAGCCACCCAGGTGCCCCTGGCTTTTTTATTTTAATGATTTGTTTTAGAGATGTATCCATGTTGGTTTATGTAGATCTGATTCATTCTTTTAAAAAATGCTGCATTTTCCTTGATACAGAGATGCTTTTCTGTTTCATATTCAAGGTTGATCCAAATGCACAGCCATTTCCCTTGTCCCAGCTAGGATCAGGGGCATCCTTGTCTTTTCCTCCCCATAGCTCCCCCACATGCCAACAATAGGGTTTCCCTTCTTATTCCTTGAAGTCTTCATCTCACTGCAGTTAAATCTCTCTCCCTGGCAGCCAGCCAAGCCGTACCTTAGAGATACCACCTGGCTATATCCGAGTGGGAACAAGACCGTTTGCTGTCTGCATTCCTGTTCTTGAAGAAAGCCCTCATGGGGAATGATTTGGGAATCCTATCCATGGCACATTGACTTGTGGGCTTTTAATAGACATGGTTTATCTGGCCCATTCTCTTCTGAACTGAGACATAGAATCCCTTTCCTATTCTTTTACCACTTACTGTTCTGTAAGTTCAAGAATCTGCGAACAGAGAGAAGCTACTTATTGGAGAGAGAGAGCCCACAAGGAGGAAAAAGACAAGTACTTGATAAAGGATTTCATGATTTGGAAAAACATATTTATAATTTCAGCCCTTGAAAGAGATGTTAAGGTTACAGAAGATTTGTCCTAACCCCATCTCCTCATACAGACATTTCTGTGGGTTCCTTGTAACAATACCAGGCAAGGAGATGAGATATTAGCTGAAAATAATTGGAAGGTCTATGTGAACTGTGGAACAAGGGTCGCCGAGACATCTTTGGCTTCTCCACCCACACGCTAATGGAAGAGTTTTGTGGGATTTAATTTAATTGAGACAGTCAGGGTGGAAACCGCTGAAAACCTGCTGCTTCTATTTATTCTCTGGGTTTCTATGGAGAGATGAGCTCTGAGGGGTGATTCTTTTAAAGAGCTCTATAGGAGGAAAATAGTTCCCCAGTTGTCTGGGAGGAACATGGGCTTGGGTAGCTGTGGGTGACTTGAGGGGTGCTGTGTGGTGACACAAATGGAAGGAAAACAGAATTTATGTCTCCTTGAGTTTCAACAATAATAATTATAATAAAAAAATAATAATAGTTCTTCTTCTTCTTCTTTTTTTTTTTGATTACTAGCTGGGTTCTCTCACTGTCTCACTGTCTCTCTCTACTATCTACCTGATAGTTATACGAGTCTCACAGTCCAGGGGGTCTTTCTAGGGGCTTACAGTATTTCATCACCCTCTCCCACCGCTTGACATCATGAGCACCCTGGAAAGTGTATTTTCCATAGAGGCCATGGCTTAGGAGTCCCGAGTTGTCCCCTTTCTTTTATTTTTATTTGTTTATTTATTTTTAAAGATTTTATTTATTTATTTGGTGGAGACAGAGATCACAAGTAGGCAGAGAGGCAGGCAGAGAGAGGGGGGGAAGCAGGCTCCCTGCTGAGCAGAGAGCCTGATGCAGGGCTCGATCTTAGGACCCTGGGACCATGACATGAGCTGAAGGCAGAGGCTTTAACCCACTGAGCCACCCAGGCGCCCTGTCACCTTTCTTTTATAGGGATCAGGAGGGCAGGAGCAATAAAGCATCTTGAAAGGCGTGTTTGAGCATTCTGAACCAGACAGGGGCCCTGCTTCACATAGACTGACACTCCTGAGGGTAGTCAAGAGTAGTCTTCATGGTGCAGGATGGAGGCAACATCCGCAAGTCAGAGGAGGGAGGAGAGAAAGGGCCATGAGGTCAGGAGGGCTTGGGACTGGAGCAGGTTGGGATGTGGTGTGGGTGGAGAGGGCAGTTCTGAGGTTATGAATGGGATGTGAAGGGTCTGCCTTTGATGTAAGGGTGCTCCATGGGAGAGAGGATTGCTCCCTTAAAGGGGTGAGCAGGTGGACAGGGCCCAGGACAATGCCTTTAACGCAGCATTAACTATGCCTGCTATTTGCATGGTGTGTTTACATTTCCAAAATGATTCCATGCAATATATTTGCTGCAGTAAACTGAGTGATGTGGGATCTCTGTTACTCGGGAAGTTGATATGTGTCCATGCCCGTTATGATACTTTTGGAACAAGTCGGTGACTCTGATGCGGTTTGGCTCATCAACTTCAACTTGTGGGGTAGCTTATTATTGTTGTGGTTCTTATTATGATTGTTTAAGATTTTATTTATTTATTTGTCAGAGATAGAGAGAGCACAAGCAAGGGGAGCAGCAGGCAGAGGGAGAAGCAGGCTCCCCAGCTGAGCAGGGAGCCCCATTTGGGACTCGATCCCAGGACCCTGGGATCATGACCTGAGCTGAAGGCATTCGCTTAACTGACTGAGCCACCCAGGCACCCCTAGCTTATTATTTTGAAACAAGATGGCAGGAAATATGTCCCTGTGACTGCACTGAAACAAGTCTACAGTCCACAACATCACAGAGGAACATACCAGGACTGGCTCCCTCCTGGTGAGAGATAGTGAGCAGGATAGAGCTGAGAATTACCTTTGATATGAAAGGGGGACAAGAACTTCCTGGCATAGGGAGTCAACAGGGACAGTACCTCTCACTGGTGACCTCTTTCATATCTAACTCCACCAGCCTTTCATCTGTTTCTTTTTCTCTCTCTCTCATACTCTCTCTCAGCATATTGAAATGGAAATTCTTTGTTTTGGGGCCACCCAAGCCCATTTCTCCTTCTTCAGGTAACAACACCCAGAATCCCCTTGGGCCACCCCTCCTCCCTTACTCTCAGGCCCTGGCTTTGGATGAAGATGACTCTATCACAGGCAGTGGAGGGGCATCCTGTGACCATACACAGTCATTGGTTCAGGGATGGGTTCGTGACCAGGATTTAGTGGGCACCACGGGGAGAAGAGGAGCTCTTTCTTGCCTTGGGCCTTGACTGTGTGAGGATGGGGGCTGTGGAGGTCAGTAGCCATCTTGCCCTGTGGGGAGAACAGGAATATTCAAAAGGGCTTCAGTGAAAAGGGGCTAATGTCAGGACTATTTACGGAGGGGTAGGAGAGGATAAAGGAGACTGAGAAGCACAGCAAAGCACCCAGGGGCTGGCAACAGCGGGGGGCTATTGGCACCCTGAGTCCTGAAGGGGTGGGCTGAGGGAACAGTGTTACCAGAACCTGACAAGGGCTGGGGCCAGGGCAGAGGAAGGCAGCCACTGCCAGACTGACAAGGCAGGGAGGAAGTGGGCACGGGCTGGGAGGAAGTAAATACTCTGACCTCGCCTCCCTCAAGGCTTCCAGTCTTCTGCCAGTACTTGCATTGGCTGGTCCCCATCGAAGACAGAGATCAAACCCAGGTCAGCCTCCTCCCTGCAGAACAAGGCATAGAAGGGCAGAGAGCGGAAGTGGGGTGGGGGAGGTGAAATGGGGAAACCAGCACAAGGCTGTTCTTGATGTTCTGTTCATTAGGGGAGGTAAGAACCTTCCTTTTGGCTCAAGCCAGGTTTGTGTGGCTGTTCTATCATCTGTATGGCCAGAGTCCCACGTGGCCCATGAAGCTGACTAGCTACTGTAGTTAGTGGTTACAGCCATCCTCCTGATCTTCGACTTTGCTTTCCATGGTTTCAGTCACCTGAGGTTGGCCGCGGTCCAGAAGCACACGACCCTCCTTCCGACTTATGTTCAGAAGGTCAGAAGTAGCCTAAAGCTGCATTAGGATGCCTAGACATTCAGCTCACCTTGTCTCATCAGGTAGGCATTTTACCGTCTCACGTCGTCACAGGAAGAAGGGTGAGTATAACCTAATAAGATATTTTGAGAGTGAGAGAGAGAACACTCACATGACTTTTATTACAGTCTATTGTTACAATAATTCTATCTCATTATTATTCTTGTTAATCCCTTACTGTGTCTAATTTATAAATTAAGCTTCATTAGAGGTATGTATGTATCAGAAAAAAAACATAGTGTTTGTAGAGTTTGGTACTCTCCAAGGTTTCGTGTATGTTTCATCCTCCAGGCTGTACTCTCAGTGAAGCATCTGGCACAAAGCAGATATGTGGCAAATGCCTGCCGGAGTGAATCACACTGACTCTTAGGGCAGAGAGAGTGGCTTAGCCAAAGACACAAGGTGCATCCACCAGGATGTTCAAAGAGCCCACAGAAATCATCTGATAGGATCCCCAACGTGTGAAAGTGTGAGCGTGGGGTTGGGGTTGGGGGGGGCAGGATGATGACTTAAGCACCGGGATGGGGTTGATGATCTGGGATAACACGCTAATACTTCAGGAGAAAAAGGAATTGCAAAGCAGGGTGAGAAAAAAAAATCAAGGAAGGGTTCTGATTGGCCTGGCTGGCCCCGGTCCCTGTCTGTTCCACCAATCCCAGAGGCCAGGGGGTCTCGTGCTTCTTTCTGCACCGGTTACCAGAAGCCATGAGGGAAAGGGAGCTGGGAAGACACCAACGAGGTTTGATGATATTGCCAACCATTTCTGCCCATCTGGAGCTGAGATCTGTATCTTGTATTTTGCAGAGAGCATTGCAAAGATGGCATACTGGAGGGGGTAGTCTGGGGTTTAAGGGACCATGAAATGCTAGAGGCAAGAAAAATGTGGGATAGTCTGAAACCATGGGCTAGAAATGCGAAGGAACCCAGTCAAACCCTGAATGCGTTTTGCGCATTCACATGGGTATGCCCTAAAGGCAGTGTTTCTCCAAGTGTGGTCTGGGGGTCCCTGGGGGACTCTGAGACCCTCTCAGAGAGTTCTCAAGGTCAAAGCTACTTTTTACAATAATATCGAATGTTATTGGCTTATCTCACTCGCATTCCTTCACGAATGTACAGTGGGGAAGGAGAGGGAGATGTTCTAGGGAGTTCTGACCTGTGCTAATGATACACATTGAATCTAGAAGCAGGGATGAGAACCCTGAAGCCAGACATCAAAGAGATCTGCGACAATGTAAAACAGGCCACTCTTTGCATTCTCTCCTGTCTTGTTTGTGAAATTACTTTACATAAAAATAAATCATTTATGTTAACCATGCAATGGGTTCCCTGTTATTTCTGAGATTAATTGATACATAAATATTTTTAAAAATCCTCAGTTTTAGTTTCCGATATGGTGTTAATAGATATAACCCACATAAACGAAAGCTCTTTGGAGTCCTCATTAACTTGGGGTTCTGGGACCAGAGAGTTTAAGAATCCTTGCCTTCAGTTTGTGTTAATTCCCCAGCAATGAACTGGGGAGGGGAATTCATGTTTTTCCGGTTTGCGTTTTTGTTGCCGGCGGTTTGTTTTAATGCTGAGGTTATACCAAACGAATGATAATACTTGCCATCCTGTGGAGAGAGTTCCATGCGGGGACTAGTGGAAAAGATCATGCATGGAATTTGGGCGGACCTTCTTGTCTTTAAGTTCCTGGTCCTTTGGCAGACGGGTCATGATCAAGTTACTTACTATTTCTGAATTGCAATTTCTCATGACTCCACGTGGATGGGAACAGCTGCCCATCTTCCTGATGGGAAGGATGGGCATTTTGCAAGGATGAAAGAAGGTGTTTGTGAGAGTGTCTCGCCGATGGCCAGGAAATAACAGGTGTTCCCTCTCAGGTGACTCAAAGGATCAGTCACTTCAGAGTCTCCAATAGGAGTTCTTGTTCTGAGTGGTTCCCAAAGAGAGTTCCGCCTGGTCTCTGGCATCGTCTGGGCCCATAAGTCTCTTGCCTCTGAAGAATCAATTCACTGGCTTCTGGGACCTTAATTAATTAATTAATTAATTAATTAATGACAAGGACAGCCGCACTGAATATTTCCTGGATTTGCTTACTCTTGATGGGCATCATGAGGCCACAAGGGGGGAAATTTACATACAGATATCTGTTTGGGAGATTTTGTACAAACACCTCATCCTCTTTCTTCGGGATCTGTATTGGCCTGAAACGGAGGGAAAAGGCCCCCCAGAAGGTTACCTAGCAACTATTGGGGTTCAGGTGAATTCTGCTAATTAGATTGCTATGAAGTGTGGTTGGGGAGGGGATTGCCCAGCAACTGGAGCCTCCTGGACCCCCCCTGCAGATTTTGGTGGAGGGGCATCCATATGCTCCAGAAGGGTTCCCCTGAAGTTGCTGGCTCCTGGAAGATTTCAACCAAATCGATCCACCCTGACGGTCTCTTTCTGGTTCTCTCCATCCCTTTCTCTTTCCTACCCCATCCCCTATTCTCTGTTTCTCTTCATCAATCACTCCACCTGGAAGCTAAAAGAAAGTTGAACTTTGGGGGAAGCAACAAGGCCAAGTGGAAATAGCATGAGCCCTCGAGCCAACTAACTATGGATTTCCAACCCACTGTGCCACTTACTGGTTTTGTGAGTTAGATAATCTGCCTCATTTCTTTGTCTGTGAAACAGGACATGACAGAGCCGGGCTCAGAAGGCTCTGATGAGGTTAAAATTCAATAAGACCCAGATTGCCTGCCACTCACCAAAACATTCCTTCCTGCCACTCCCTCTCTTTGCAAATTAGATACTCCTGACTCCGCAGGGAATCAATCAGAAGGACTAAAATATTGGAAATACATGCCTAAGACATAAATACTAGAGAAGAATATACTGCAGTATTTACACATAATACTATATTTTATATACATATATTGAGGCCCACTTCTCCCACCAGTTCTTCAAAACTGGACCATTGGAAATGCAAAGTGAGAACAAAATACATTTGAATATTGGTGAATTTTTTTTTTAACCATTGTGCCCATGGAAGATGCTATCAGATCATGAATCTGCTTGCATCAGAAGCTTTGGTATGCTATGGTAGACAGAAGAATGTTTCCCAAAGATGCCCATATCCTAATCCCCACAATCTGTGAGTAGGTTTCCTAATATGGTGAAAGGAATTTTCCAGATGTGATTAAGTGAAGGATCTTGAGGAGATTATCGTAGATTGTCATCAGGGTCCTTCTAAGGGAAAGAGGGAGGTAGGAGGGGATGTGGACAGAAGAGGTGATCCTGCTGGTTCTGAAGAAGGAAGGGGTCACAAGTCAAGGGTCTCAGTGGTTTCTAGAAGCTGGAAAGGGGAACAAGTTCTCCCCTACAGCCTCCAGAAGGAATCCAGCTCTGTTAATGACTTTAGCCTAGTGAGAGCCATTCTTGGACTTTCCATCTCTGGAACTGTAAGATAATAAATTTATGTTGCTTTTAAGCTAAGCTTACGATAATTTGTCACAGCAGCAATAAGAAACTAATAAGATGCCTTTGAGAGTCTGGTGGGGGGAGGTGGGGCTCAGATACCTGGAAACATGACCCCGCTGTGCTCCCACACCTGCCCCTGACTAGTTGAGACAAGTTGATTCTTTTCTCCGAAGTCGTTTTTTAAGCCTCTTTATTGAAGATATTGGACTAAAACAGCATCTCTCCTGGCCCGCTTCCAGTGTGACTTTTGTCTGGCTCTGTGCTCTGGGACTGTCTAGTGGAGACAGTTGCAGTGCATAACTGAAAACGTTGCTAGATTCTTTGGGGGGCCTGTGTTCATTCAATTTAGTAGGTGCCAGGTGCTGTGCTAATTGCTGGGAATATAAAGACAAATCACCTGTTCCTGCACTTGCAGGAATCATAGTCCAGTGGGAGGGGGAGACAGGAGGATAAGACCCAGGTGCTGGGCCGGTGGAGATTCATGGGTTGAGGGTTGGGGGGCTGCTGGGCTAAGGTGCCTGACTGGCATGAAGTTGCCCGTGAGACTCCCCGGAAGCAGTGAAGGATGTGGCTTGTGTAGCAGCAGGGGAGAGGAGGGACGGTGTGTCCCGTGGGAAGGTAGGGAGATGTGAGTGCTGGCTGTTTCAACATTTCAGCAGAGTAAATGCAGCTGGATGAGTGGAGAGGAGGGAGTCGTGGGCTCCGGCTGGGGGCAAAGGCAGGAGTCAGAGCCCACAGGGCGTTAGAAGTCACTCCAAGGGTGGCAGGGAGCCCCTGAAAGATTTCCATGGGGCGTGGCCAGATATCCTTCATGGGCTGTGATTATTTTTTGCTTTGGTACTTTGAAACCAGAGAGACTGTCGGATAAGGAGGCTTGCCAATGAATTACTATTCCACTCTAGATAATAAAAAATGTGAAGACCTAGAGAAAAATACATCACAGCATTAACTCTGGAGCTAAAATACCTGGGTTTAGATCTTGGTTCTGTGGCTTGCTAGCTGTGTGCAACCTTGGGCAATTGTTTAGCTCTTTGGTGCCTCAGTTCCCTTGTTTATGAACTGGGATAAGAGTAGAATGGTTTCAGAGAATTCAGTGAAGATAATAAAATGCTTAGAACACTGCCTCGAATATAGCTAATGTCCTATAAGTCTTTGATATTAAAATTTCTCATAGGGTCCTACACGTTAGAGTCCTCTTGAACATGACCCTCAAAAGCACACTGTTTAGTTTAAGGGAGGTGGTTGTCTTAGACCATGTCCAGGGGGGCCTCATTACTGCACAGGACAAGGTCAGCAAGGTGGTCCTTGTTAAAATACCTGTTCTCTTTTAACTCTGTTTGGCAGCAGAGACTCCAAGGAGATCATTAAGGTGATACTCTTAGGAGACGTCAGGAATGTTCTCTGTATCCTGGTGTCCCCACCTGGGCAGGCCTGCCCAGGGTAGCCTAAGGCAAAACTTGTGTGGAGGCCACACTTGTCTTTGGCTTCCTCTACTCTCCGTTGAGAGTGTGTGACCTCAGGGAAGGCACTCCACCTCTTTGAGGCTTAGCTTTCTCACCCATAAGCAGGGGATCGTGGTAATATTACCCTTCCCTAACTCAGAGAACCGTTCATTCATTGTATTAGCTCCCATTGCTGTGTGCCAAGTTATACCGAAATGTAGTGTCTGCAAATAACAAGCATTTATTATGTCTGGGTTTCTGTTGGCCAGGACGCTGGGCCCAGCTTAGTTGGCTGGCTCTGGCTTTGGGTCTCTCATGGGGTTGTCATTAAGCTGTGGACTGAGGCGACAGGCATCTCAAGGCTCAACGGGGGCTGGAGAATCTGCTTTCCAGACCACGTGCGTGTCCTTGGTTCTTGTCTTAACCTGTTAGGTTAAGCCTGTAACCTGTTAAGGCTGCCATAACAAATATGCCACTGGCCGGATGGCTAAAACAGCAGAAACTCGTTTTCTCACCATTCTGTTGATTGGAAGTCCGAGATCAAGGGGCCGGCAGGTCTGCTTTTCTCTGAGGCCACTCTCCTTGGCTTTGCAGATGGCTACCTCCTTGGAGTGTCCTCACATGGCTTTCTCTCTGTGATGTGCTCCCGGGCATCCCTTTCTTTCACGAGGATAGCAGTCGTGTTGGATTCTGGCTTCCTCCCTTATTATTACCATTTAACCTTAATGACCTCTTTGAAGACCCTGTCTCCAAATTTAGTCATAGTGGGGGTTAGGGCTTCAAGCCTTGAATTTGGGGGAAGGGGAACACAATTCCGTCCATAACAGGTCCTCACAACATGGGCGTCTCCATCATCTGCCTCAGTGTCCTCACAGCATGGCAGCTGGGGAACATCGAGGGTCAGAAATTCCACCCTGAACACAGTCTTTTGGTAACCTGATCTTGGAGGTGACCTCCTGTTGCTTCTGCTGTATCCAGTTTGTTAGAACCGAACCCATACTCCAGGAGGGGAGATGACGTGGGGGCGTGCAAACCAGGAGGAGGGGTCACTGGGGCCAGCTTCGAGGCTGCCTGTCACATTCATTCATAGAACAAAACTTTACCGACTGCCTGCTCTGTCCCTTGGTGCAGCACCAGCAAATAAGACACATAGAGCTTGCATTCTGGGAGGAGAGGCTATGTATGTACAGCTAGAGCTAGAGCTAGAGCTAGAGCTAAGAGCTAGCTATTTAGATCCACATCCACTAGAAGAGGGGGAGCCAGATCTACCCGTTTAGAGAAGTAGATACAGACACCGCCTTGTCTGTATTCAGGGTCAGGAAGCAACCAGTGCTCTGTAGGCACGTAGAGCAGGGTGGGGACAGAGTGACGGAGAGAGCTGTGTCTATTGATGTGGGCACAGGAGTCACCTGTTAGGACGACAGAAGTCTGCGGTAAGGGAAAGGGATATCTGGGGGGAAGAGCCTGGGGTTGTTCTGTACAAATTTTGTACAAATGAAGCAACATCTCAGCCGAGGAAGTCCCTCGCCCATGCAGAAGCGTCCTGCAACTGTAACAAGGTGTTATTATTATTGTTATTGTTCACAGGTTTTGCTGCCCGGCCGCTCATGCCCGCTTCAGCCAGTCTGCCTGGTGAAGAGATTAGCTAATAAATGCCAAGAAGGTTATTTTTCCAGAGTTATTGTTTTTTTCCTACCCCTGTAGAGGGAATATCTTTGCTGTTTCTTCTGATTACATAGTGATACACACTGTGTATACATTGTAAACCAAATCCAAACAATTCTAACCCTTAAACTGTGGGAAGAATTTTGTGACCAAGAAAGGCCTTGACTCAGAAATAAAACATACTGAATGCTGCTGATCCTGGTTGCTGCTGTTGTAGAACATCACAGGGGAGCTTCCCCACACTCTGGGAGCTGCGTGTGATCACCCCAGCTTTATGGAGGGGAGAGGGGAGCTCTTGCACCCCATGTCCACAGCATTGGGATGTAGACCAGGGTCCCCATCCATGCTTCTTCCTCCAAATGGTGCTGCCCTCTGTGAATAAGTGTCAGTGTGTAGATGTCTGCAGACTGGGAGGGACATCGGCAAGATGTTGTTTTGAACAGAGGTGGCCATGGACTTGCCAGTTCCCCTGAGCACTGATCTTCTGTCCTCAACCAGTCTTGGCTTTTCCTGAAACAGAAAGGAAGGATATGGCAGCAGCGTGTCTAGAGTTCAAATCCTGTTTTCCTTTCTTTTTTTTTTTTTATTTTAAAGATTTTATTTATTTGACAGACAGAGATTACAAGTAGACAGAGAGGCAGGCAGAGAGAGAGGAAGGGAAGCAGGCTCCCTGCTGAGCAGAGAGCCCAGTGCGGGGCTTGATCCCAGGACCCTGGGATCATGACCTGAGCTGAAGGCAGAGGCTTAACCCACTGAGCCACCCAGGCGCCCCAAATCCTGTTTTCTGACTCAGATGGCCCTACTGGTTGTTATCTCCATCAAGATGTTTTCTGTTATTGTTCATAGAAAAAGACAGAAGAGAAATTCCTTAATGAGGAAGAGGTGAACACATGACTGGATCCACTGTACAATGTACATCATTAAATATGAGACCATACACTAGGGCAGGAAGACTTGGCTTCCCCACATCATCTGGCCTCTCTGCCACCAGCTCCTTTCTTTTGGAATATTAATAGTTAACATTTACTGAGCATGTACTGTGTACCAGGCATTGTTCTAAACCCTTTTGAGGAATTATTTAAATCTCAGATAAATGCCTACAGATGGAGTGCCTGGATTAGAGGGTAGATATATGTTCAACTTTTTAAGAAACTGCCAACCATTTTTTACCAACCAGATATCCCATTTTACATCTCACCAGCAACATACAAGAGTTCTGGTTGCTTTATACCCTCTCCAACATCAGGCACTGTCAGTCATTTTCATTTGATCAAGTTTAATGGGTATGGAATGGTATTTCATCATGGTTTTAGTTTCCCTGGGGACAGATGATATTGGGTATTTTTACATGTTCTTATTATTTGTGCAAAATTCATTTCTTAAATCTTTCTTTTCATTAAATAATACATAATTTAGGGGTGGCTCAGTTGGTTAAACATCTGGCTGTTGATTTCAGCTCAGGTCATGATCTCAGTGTCCTGAGATTGAGTCCTGTATTGGGCCCTGAGTTCGATGTCAAGTCTCCTTGTCCCTCTCCATCACCCTGCTTGCTCTCCCGCTCTCTCTCTCTCTCAAATAAATAAATAAAATCTTAAAAAAATAAATAATTTAAGGCTATGAATTTTCCTCTGAGTATGGGTTTAGCCATATCCTAAAGGGATTGAAAAGCAGAGCTCTAATTTTTTTTTTGTCCTAAATAATTTTGTCATTTTATTTTTAATGATTGTTTCATTTCCTAAGTTGTTTAAAGGATCATTTCCTGGTTTACTCAGTGGTTAAAACTTTTTGCTTGCTTCTATTTAAATTATTTGCTTCTGAATTTATGACATTGTAGTCGGTGAGCATGACCTGTAAAATATTAACTTTTGAGAAAAAACATACAGTTGTGGGCAAGTACATGGTCACTATTTTTCAATCTTCTGTAGGCACGAAGAATATATTCCTTCTTTTTTACATGTACTTGTGTACATGGTTCTCTTCCTACACCTCTATTAAATCAAGATTGATAATTATGTTGTCAAAATAATTTAAATACTTATTCCTTATGTGTCTGTTTAAATAAAAAAGATTTGAAGAGAGTTGTTTTAGATTGTCTTCCTGTACTTCTCTCTCTCTCTCTCTTTTTTTAACTTCCCTTTGTATTCCTAAGAGCCATTGTCTTGAGTATTGTTTACTGCATCAATTTTCATGTATTTATTATTATAACTTCTTTATGGAGTGACTTTCATTTATAATATTCTTCTTTAAGTTGTTTAAATTTTTGGCCCAACATCAGCCCCTAATATTTCTACCCCTGTTTCTTTTTGTTGGCTTTTCTCAATGTCTGTTTGCTCATCTAATGTTTTTCAAATTCACTGTGTCATTTTGTCTTAGGTCCATCTCTTTTAAAGATTTTTATTTACTTTTTAATTGGGGGTGGGTGGGAGGAGGAGAGGAAGAGGAACAAGCAAATTCCCCACTGAACACAGAGCCTGATGACATGGGCTGATCCCATGACCCTGAGACCATGACCTGAGACAAAATCAAGAGTCAGTCACTTAAGCCACTGAGCCACCCAGGCACCTCCTAGGTTTATCTCTTCTAAACAACACATAATTCCATTTTTGTTTTTTAGATCTGTTCTAAGAATCTTGACTTAAAAAAAATTTTTTTTTTAATAGCAGAATTCAACTCTCTTAAATTTATTTGGCTCCAAGGATGTGTGCTGTTATTCTTTTAAAAAAATTTTTTTTAAAGATTTTATTTATTTACTTGACAGACAGAGATCACAAGCAGGCAGAGAGGCAGGCAGAGAGAGAGGAGGAAGCAGGCTCCCCGCTGAGCAGAGAGCCCGATGCGGGGCTCCATCCCAGGACTCTGGGATCATGACCTGAGCCAAAGGCAGAGGCTTTAATCCACTCAGCCACCCAGGCACCCCTTTTCTTAAAATTTTTAAAAAAGATTGTATTTATTTACTTGACAGAGAGAGAAATCACAAGTAGGCAGAGAGTCAGGCAGAGAGAGAGAGGGGGAGGCAAGCTTCCCACTGAGCAGAGAGCCCCAAGCAGGGCTCGATCCCAGGACCCTGAAATCATGACCTGAGCCGAAGGCAGAGGCTTAACCCACTGAACCATCCAGGTGCCCCATGTGGTTTAATTTTATGCTCTCTCTTTGTTATACTTTCTATTTGTTTCCTCATTTTCCCATTACTTATATTTATTAAATTGATGAAATATTCTTTATTTCTTTTCTTTTTCTTTCCAGTTGGAAATTGGAAGTTCTAATATGCAGTTATATTCTACTAGTGTTTACATTTAAACATTGAATAAACATATTTAAGATTACATTTTGCTAAAGGTTACACAAAGGAAATAATAACCATGCCCTTTCAGTTCTGTTGAAATAATTAGGAATTTTAGTTTTATGTTAATTTTCTTTCTTCTTTCTTTCTTTTTTCTTTCTTTCTTTCTAGAGAGAGAGAAAGAGACAGAGGGGCAGAGGGAGAGGGAGAGAATCTTAAGCAGGCTCCACGCCCAGCATGGAGCTTGATTTGGGGCTCAATTTCACAACCCCGAGATCATGACATGAGCTGAAATCAAGAGTCAGAAATTTAACCAACTGAGACACCCAGGCAGCCCATGTTAACTTTTTCCCTTAGAGCATGTCTTCTATAGTTCAAGAATCCATTAACAATTGCACTGCAGTTTTAAGTCACGTTTTCATCATTTGCTTAGATTTATTTATAAATAAGTATTTATTCAATTCATTGTAGGGAGCATTTGGCCTCTTTGTTCATCTGCTTGAGGACAGGGAGCATTAAAAGTATAGTTTCTTGGGGTGCCTGAGTGGCTCAGTCAGGTAAGCATCTGCCTTTAGCTCAGGTCATGATCTCAGGGTCCTGGGATCGAGCCCCGGGTCAGACTCCCTTCTCAGTGGGAAGCCTGCTTCTCCCTCTGCTTCTCCCTCTGCCACCTATGTTCTCTTTCTCTCTCTCTCAAATGAATAAATAAAATCTTAAAAAAGAGAGAATAGTTTCTTATATTTCCCCAGAGCCTTACACACAGTAAGCAGTTCACACTGGTAGTGTGATGTTGGAGACATAGGATTGACCCTGAAGCTTGACCTGTGTTTGTCTCAGCTCTGCCACTTGTCAGTGTCATGAGCTTAAGTAAACTATTAACACCACTGACCTGCAGCTTCCTCAGCTCTTAGATAATAACACTTGGCAGGCTAGTTCATAAGGATAAGAGGATCAAAACTGCAACGATTTTGAGACCCACAGTGCACAGTTGCTGGATAAACCAATGGATGTGTGGGAAATGAAGAAAAACAGACACAAAGCCTAGAGACCTGAATGTGATGATCGCTTTCTGGAGCATCTCTTTGCAGCCTTTGCTTTTCAGCCGACAGTGTTTTGGGGGAACTCAGCCAGGAAGGGGTTGCTCAGTGTAGGTAGTGGTGCTGACAAAGGTGTGGGGTTTTGTGAGCCCTCATGGGCAACCAGGTGGGGCCCCCATTTAGAGGTAACCTGCTCACGATGCAGGGTACCAGCCTATGATGTTCTGCTGCTTACCAGGGGTCAGTCTGGCAGAAACTATCTGAAGGGTGATAAGGGCTTGCTTCGTTTCCAGTGAGTCTGTATGCTCAGATTGATTTCTGCTCTTCCCTGACCTGAAGGGCCTCTGTGTTCATCTTTCTCCCCTCCCCACCATTTGTTTGCCTGATCTCTTGTCTCTATTTCTTTTTTTTTAAGATTTTATTTATTTATTTGAGAGAGAGAGAGAGAGAGCACAAGCAGGGGGAGCTGCAGGCAGAAGCAGAGGGAGAAGAAGCCTCCCCATTGAGCCTTGGTCTCAAGAGCCCCATGTGGGGTTCGATCCCACGACCCTGAGATCATGACCTGAGCTGAAGGCAGACACTTAACCAACTGAGCTACCCAGGCACCCCATCTAATGTCCTTTCCTATCTCAAGATTCAGCTCACGAACCCACATTGCACTTAGTTATCATGGACCCATAGCCTCCCCCCCCTTCCTTGGTAGTTTCTCAGTCTCTTATTGCTTTTCACGATCTTAAAGGTTGTGGAGAGCACCTCATTTTCATTTAGGGGAACACAAGCTCTCTTGCATTTGGAAGGGAGGAAGAACAGTTAATTCATTCTTTTCCACCTTCTCAGAACAGAAATCTCCTCTTGCATAAGCCATTTTCCTGGTAGCGGCATCAACATTCTCAGAAGATAACTTAAAAGGCAGTCAGGGCAATGAATTTCCTTCCCTCTCCAGAAGTCTGGCTGGGCGGTAGTTAATTCTTTATCTCCATGCCCCCGACTTAGTATATGAACAGAGAGTGCATGGAGTTGGCAAGTTAATGATGTCCCTGCGTGATATTATAGATGGCTGTGCCCACTGTCCCCACAGGCTGCTTAGCTGGGCTAAGATTTGCAAAGATGTGCATCTTTCCTGGGACCACACCCCCCAGCAGCTGGGGATACATATTTCCCTCTGTCTCTGCCTCTGTGGGAATGCAGAGTCTGAATTAGGATGACAAGCAATGGTAGCCCAGATGTCATAATCCAAGAGACCAAGAACCAACACGGCCAGCTTCATCGGAACATGGCACCTGGAGCGGTCTCATGGAGGGCTCCGCTGACCTCCCCACATCGGGATCCTGGGAAATGTGGTTACTGTGACTATCAAGGCCACCCAAAGGGGAAAGGATGGAAAGATACAGCAAAGAAGCATAACATGAACCCGGTGGGGAGAAGTAGCAAGAACAGGGAGCAATTCCTCTTCCCTGTCCAGTATAATGTGTGCCCATGGCTGTTCTGTTGCTGGCTGAGGTGCCCCTTCTCTTCCTCCCCCTATACATATGAATGGCTGGCTTCTCAGGAGAAGGAGGCTCCACAATGTCCGGAGTAGGATGATTGGCCTGATTTTCTAGAAAGTTCTCTGGAACTGCATGGCATCTGGACTTGGGGTTTAGAATGGGTGGTGGTGCTTCTGGACCATGGGCTGAGTTTCACACTGTGGAAGAAGCCATGGCTGGTGCTGGCTCTGCGGCTCACTGGTGGTGAGATCTGAGGTCAGACACTATCTTTGGTTCATTGTTTGTAAAAAGGAAAGGGGGAGTGCATTAGATAATGCCAGGTATCCTTCAAAGTCTAGCAAACTGTGATTCTTATTTAGCTCTGTCCACCCCCAAGGGTGGGGTGTCCACGCCCCTCACTAGAGGACTCCCTTTCTCTGAGTGCGTGGCGTGAAAACTTCGGGGAGAAACGTGGTAGCGGAGGATTTTGGCCGTCCAGCAACCACTTTCCATTCCTAACAGCACCCGAAATCTGTTTGGACAATTACCTCTTCCCCAGTGCCTTCTAGTGGCGTCCTGTCCTTCCATAAACAGAGGGACATGTTAGCAAACCAGGTCAATCAGATGATCCTTTTCAGGAATTTGAATCTTGAGCAAACTGGAAAAGGCTACAAATGTCTGGTGTTTCCTGCTCTGCTGGTGGTGTCTTGATCTGGTCATTCCTCTCCTTCCTGCTTGCAGGAGCTGTTTGTGCCCTCACCGTGTCCCAGACTGGCTCCCAGCCTTCCAGCTGACTCTTTGAGAGCCCACAATCACCTTTGGTGTTACTCCTTTTCATATACGTTAGGCAAGATCAGTTTCTATTGTTTGCAACCACAGATCCTTAAATAGTAAACAATGTTCCACTTCACTTCTGAAATGTGAACCTGCAGCAAGAATCTTTGCTTTTCATTTCAGATATTTCCAAAGTTCTGGAAAGTGCTGGTCATGCCACCCAGTGATGTTCAGGCTCTGGAATGAAACAGACATAAGCCAAATTTGCTGTGACATATAGTGGCCTCATCAGTAGGCAGGACTCATAGCCGCGCTCCTGCATTTTGTTCTTGAAGTGCATTTCCACTGTGTTTATTGCAAACCGTCAGGCAGCTCCTGTTTTCTGTTGGCTCGACTTCCTTCTCATTAAGTTACCAAACTTCAAGGATCGGGGAGGGCGAGCAGGAAGCGAGGTGAGACAGGGTTAAAGGAGGACTCTGTTTTCAGCAAGTAATGAATTTCCCGGGCAGCTGTTCCCACTTAGTCCAGATGTACTGACAGGATGTGAAGATGGGCTTCCTCGTTCTGCCCTGGTTGCAGCTCTGAGGATAAAGATGAGCTCTCCTCTTGGGGAGCTGGCCCCGGGACCAGACATCTGCTGCTGTGACCAGCAGGAGGACTGGCCAGGGTTCTGGCCACACGCCGGCACAGCCGAGGGAGCTGGAGCAGAGCCGTGGGGCGTACGTACACATTGGCCCGAACAAATTGTCTGGTCAAGCAGCCGGGGGTGGGGTGGGGGGTGTCCACACATCCAGAGCCTGCTGGGACGGGGGGACACAGCCGCAGTCCCCTTCAATACTTACTTCATTTAATCTGCTGGTCAACCCCCAACCTTATTTTATTTTCTTACTCTATAGACAGGAAACCAAAGCTTGGGAAGATGACATATATCTGGGAAGGACATCGAGCCAAATCAGGATTCAAGTTCAGATCTGCTGGACTCCAGGGGTTATTCCTGAAATCTGCTTTTCCTTTGGGCCCTGTGATAGGATTGCTGGGTCCTTTCTGCTAAGATTTCCATCTTTGACCATCCCTTGAATGAAATACCAGAAAGCAGATAATGGATGAAACCCACGGAGAGAGGGGAATGTCCCAGTGTTGCGTGTGGTGGTTGAAGAGGAGATGACCTCACTGACGTGAGGGGACTGTCTGTTGCAAGCACAGGGAAGCCTGGACTGAAAGCTCGGTGCCTGGGCTGGAGAAGCTGAAAGAGGTTGGAGGCCCTTAGAAGTCATTTGGGGCTGTCAAATAAATAAATAAAATCTTTAAAAAAAAAAAAAAAGAAGTCATTTGGGGGCAGTGGTTCTCAAATGGTGGTGATTTTGGTAATGTCTGGAAGTGTTTCTGCTTGTCGTGCTGGGGGCGGAGGGGTACGAGCAGCCTTCAGTGGGTAGATGCCCATGGATGCTGTTGAACGTCCCGCAGGGCACAGGTCAGCCCTCCACATCACAGAATCCGCTGACCTAAAATGTAAAAGTGCTAAGACCGAGAAAGCCCGGACTTGGTATCCACAGGTGTGTAAACAGCCTCCGAGAGGTGAGGTGCCCTCCCCCAGGTAACAGGGCTTACTCGAGGAAGAGGTGGGACCAGAGCCTGCTTTCTTGAAGCCCAGGTGAGTGACGGTCATTCTGTGCCGAGTGGCCTCAGGCAAGAAATGCAGGAAGGGGCCTCCGTGGGAGTGAGGGGTCCAGTGGGACTCAGCTCAGACCGCCAGGCTGGGTAGCACCTGCACAGGTGTCTTGGTCTGCTGGTTTGTCTTCCTGGGCCCAGGGCCCATGGGAGGGATGGGTTCTATGGGGAGTCCTGGGAGCCAGTGCGAGCGGGGGCTTCTGAGAGGGGCTGACTGGACGTTCCTGTTGGGTCTTTCTCACCGGGCCCCGAGATGCCATTTCCTATGCTGGCCTGCGGTGACCTTCACGGCCCTCTTGGGGGAAGATGGGCACCACTGCAGTCACCAACTCCTATTGATAGTTAGAAAGCGTTTTTTGGGGTGCCTGGGTGGCTCAGTGGGTTAAGCATCTGCCTTCAGGTCATAATCCCAGGGTCCTGGGATCGAGCCACGCATCGGGCTCCCTACTCAACGGGGAGCCTGCTTCTCCCTCTGCCTCTGCCTGCTGCTCTCTCTGTCTCTCTCAAATAAATAAAATCTTAATAAAAAAAAAGAAAGTCCTTTTTAACATCAGGTCTCCTTGACCGAGTGCGGTAGGCAGAACCCACATGATTCTTCCCATTTTTGGAGACGACGGGTGTGGGGCTCCGAAGTTAACTCGCCGAACGGGAACCCCTTCTGACTCGTGCCGGCTGCTCTTTCCAGTCTTTCGCTGCTTCCGTCGGAGGGGGACACCTTCGTGGGAGCCCGTGCTAGCTCTTGCCTCAGTTCTGTCCTGCTTCTTTGCATCTCCGGGTGTCCTCTGTTTCCCCACGGTGTGAGTATCTTAACTTTCACACTCCAATTAGTGAACATGTTCAGTATTTAATTTTTCCATTTTCATAAAGGAATCTCCCAGTTCAGACATTGGCATTGGTGAGGGCTGGTGCTGCCCAGCGGGGACACGGCATTGACCGACCTACGGTTCTGTCCCTTACAGGCTCAGAGTGCAGGCAAGACAGAGACAGACAGACAGAGACAGAGACAGAGATGCAGTGGTTGGGGAGTCAGTCGAGGGACCCATGGGAGTGGAGCCCAGCCTCCAACTCAGACAGTAGTGGAAAACCACTGGCCTCCAATTATTGCTTTATAATTGGCCCTGTATCACTCCTTCCTCAGGAGAAAGAGCATTTCTTTTCACACTTGTCTCTCTAGCCCTTAGGAGAGTGCTGGGCACACTGTAGTAGCCTAATAAATGCTTCTTCCTTGCTGTTCCCTTCCAGGGCGCAATGTAGAGCCTGGCTTTTGGAGTCTCAGTCCTGTAATGTATTTGCTGTGTGACTTTGGGAAAATAAATTAAGCTCTCTGAGCTCCAGGTTCCTTGCCTGGAAAATGGGTATCAAAGTGACAGCTACCTTACAGGCCTCCTGTGGAGTTTATCCATGTCAAGCATTCATCACTGTCATGATGTGTGACATGTAGGAAGATGTCCATAAAGACAGTTGCTCTGTGAGTGATGATATAATTGGCATGGGGATCCGCCTGCCCAGCACGCAGACCAGCGCTTCTTAGATCCCAGTAACCCTTGGCTGACTTGCATGGTTCTAGCACCAGCGTTGTGAAAGTATGGATTTCACTGGTTATGACTTAGAGTGCTTTATAGTTGTTATTATAGAGTGCTTTATAGTGGTTATTTCACTGGTTATGACTTAGAGTGCTTTATAGTTGGAAGTGAGGTGAGTTGTCGACATGCTAAGAGGTATCTTTAATGTTCCCCCGGAAACATTAGAGAATTGTTGTTGAGGCATGCTAGAGATGGGTCTAGATGAACCCGTCTGTCACAGCTGGAAGACATGGGGCCAGTGACTCTTAGGTCTGCAAGCTTGCTCCTTACTGGTCGCCTTCCCCCTGAAGCCTCTGAAGCCCACCTCTCATCCAGGAAGGGATCTGCAGTGCTGAGCTCCAGGGCGCCTGGCTTCTGTCCCAGGGGTACCTGCATCGAGCTCAAGGAGAGCTCCGACCTCAGCATCCTCAAGGCCTGCACTGCTAACATTCTCTGCCCTTCACCGTGTCTGTACTGTTCCCTTTGCTGAGCACCAGGAGACAGTTAGCCTGTTGGTCTAGAGCCATCTCCATGGGTAGCCAGACAGTGGGCAGGATTGCTGATCCTGGCTAAGGCTGTGCAAGAAGCCCTGTGACAGAGGTGGGGACCTCTCCCCCTGCCCTGAGCTGTGACTGTCCAGGGTGGAAGCCTAGAGGTCTGGTCACACCACCGTGACCCACCCTGGGGTGGGCTGATCTCTGGAGCCAGCTCAGAATTCCAATGCTGTCCCCAAGCAATTGTTCTCTGCACACACATATGAAGAGATATCCCCCCGCCCGGTGGTACACGGTCAAAATGCTAGCATCTGGATACCCCCTCCCTCTGCATTTCCAGCCACCTGGTTGAGGGTTGTTAGGCGGTCAGCCGTGAGCTCAGAGGCATTGAAGCTGAGGCAGCCATTGACTCTGAAGCCGGGGACTCGGAGGCTCACTTTCAGCTCCACGCCTCTGGTGTTGTAACAACACCTGCAGAGCGTGTCTAACCAGACACAGGAATGATCCTCTCCAGACCCTGCATTGCCTTTTGTCAGAATTTCCCCTGTGCTGTAGCATGTTTCTACTGACGAGTCCGTCGAGCCCCTGATTTCTTTCTGCACATCAACCTGTCTCTGCAGACATGGGCAGGTAGAGCTGGGTAGAGACTTTTGATCAGTCTAGAAAGAAACTCCAACCCTTAAATCCTGGGCCCACATCCAGGGGTCTCCTTGGCCTGCCTTTACCAGAGGGAAATTTCTGGAGCTCAGTCTATGTGTGCCTGGCTCTTGCTTAGGTTATCCGTACCCATCCCCACATTGTAAGGTTGACCTCAAAGAGGTTTCACAACTTACCTCTGAATTTTGGGAGATACTCCTAAGGGGTCTTTCTAAAGTCAGGAAAAAGGGGGAGGGAGGTGGGGTGTGGACAGTGAGGACAAAAGCAGGACAGATCATGTTCTTGAAGGTAGAATCCCACTTGTCAATCACGCAGTGATCTGACGCTAAGCCTGGGGCCCCTTGGATCAGATGAAATGACATTAATGTCAGTGGTAAGAAGAAATCCCTCTAGATGGCAATGAAGAAGCAGGAGGGATGTTTCTATAGGGAGAGTTAGAAATTCATCCTTTATCTTGAATCATTTTTAGAACCTTTGCAGGGTGAAATGAAGACATCACCCACGTAGACCAGTGTTCCGTGGAATGCGGTGACCCTCCACGTCCATCTTGAGGCACCACTTGGAGAAGACTGGCTGCTTCAGCTGTACAATGTGTTTTGGGGTCCCCAATATGTCACCATTACAATGAGGCTCAAAGAACATGACATTTTTTTTGAGCAGAGTTCAGAGGTTCTCAAATACACAAAATAAATATGACGAGGGTCTTGGGAGATGGAGAAAGTTCCAGAGACCTGGCTAGAGCCTTGAGTCTGCTGAGAGAGGAATGAAGAATAATTCCTATTGCTTGCAGGACAGTGGGAGGGGGAGACAAAAGGATTTTCGAGAATGGCTTTTTTTTTTTTTTTAAGTAGGCTCCATGTCCGGTGTGGAGCCTAATGTGGGACATGAACTCATGACCCTGAGATCAAGACCTGAGCTGAGATCAAGAGTTGGATGCTTAACTGACTGAGCCACCTGGGCACATCAAGAATGGGGATTTTTGATATGAAATTGCAAGCTGTCATAGGTCGTTATCCTTTGCAACAAACCCTCATCCAATTCTTCTTGACATGTGGATTGGGGTGTGGTTTTGGGCAAAGTCAGGAAAAAGGAAGCTTGCTGCACATTAGGATTGGTGAGAGTAGAGGAAGGAAGAGGTGGGGGAAGGAATTCATAAACAAGATAGAGAATGTGGTAGGAGCAGGGATGGGGACCAGCAGAGGTCATGACAATGTGGGTTTGGGGATTCATGGAAATCTTGAGGGAGGCATTGGATCTCCTGCAGGATGTGGGTGTGGGCACTGGTGCCAATTTTATTTAAACCCTAAAGCTCAGAAAAATCTCCTGGAATATTTGAGTATGTGTGGATGCTCATTGACAAAGGTTGGGAAGAAAATGTACAGGGAGACCACTGTTGAGTTGCTTCTTGTGGGGGAGTATAACTTTGTATGAGTGCCCTGGAAGGTGAGGGAAACTTCACTGTTCCCACCATGTATACCATGTATAGTTCAGTATTATTTCATTTAAGTTGTTTTTTTTAATTTTGTAATTTCCATATTTCTTTTGCCTTGATTTTTCTTCCAATATATTTTTTTAAATTTATTTTTTTTTAGCATAACAGTATTCATTGTTTTTACACAACACCCAGTGCTCCATGCAATACGTGCCCTCCCTATTACCCACCACCTGGTTCCCCCAACCTCCCACCCCTGCCCCTTCAAAACCCTCAGGTTGTTTTTCAGAGTCCATAGTCTCTTATGGTTTGCCTCCCATTCCAATTTTTTTTTATAAACATATAATGTATTTTTATCCCCAGGGGTACAGGTCTGTGAATCGCCAGGTTTACACACTTCACAGCACTCATGATAGCACATACCCTCCCCAATGTCCATAACCCCCTCCCCCTCTCCCAACCCCACCACCCCCCAGCAACCCCCAGTTTGTGAGATTAAGAGTCATTTATGGTTTGTCTCCCTCCCAATCCCATCTTGTTTCATTTATTCTTCTCCTATCCCCTTAACCCCCCATGTTGCATCTCCATGTCCTCATATCAGGGAGATCATATGATAGTTGTCTTTCTCCGATTGACTTATTTCACTAAGCATGATACCCTCTAGTTCCATCCACGTCATCGCAAATGGCAAGATTTCATTTCTTTTGATGGCTGTATAGTATTCCATTGTGTATATATACCACCTCTTCTTTATCCATTCATCTGTTGATGGACATCTAGGTTCTTTCCATAGTTTGGCTATTGTAGACATTGCTGCTATAAACATTCGGATACACGTGCCCCTTCGGACCACTACGTTTGTATCTTTAGGGTAAATACCCAGAAGTGCAATTGCTGGGTCATAGGGTAGTTCTATTTTCAACATTTTGAGGAACCTCCATGCTGTTTTCCAGAGTGGTTGCACCAGCTTGCATTCCCACCAACAGTGTAGGAGGGTTTCCCTATCTCCGCATCCTCGCCAGCATCTGTCATTTCCTGACTTGTTAATTTTAGCCATTCTGACTGGTGTGAGGTGATATCTCATTGTGGTTTTGATTTGTATTTCCCTGATGCCGAGTGATGTGGAGCACTTTTTCATGTGTCTGTTGGCCTTCTGGATGTCTTCTTTGCAGAAATGTCTGTTCAGGTCCTCTGCCCATTTCTTGATTGGATTGTTTGTTCTTTGGGTGTTGAGTTTGCTAAGTTCCTTATAGATTTTGGACACTAGCCCTTTATCTGATATGTCGTTTGCAAATATCTTCTCCCATTCTGTCAGTTGTCTTTTGGTTTTGTTAACTGTGCTGTGCAAAAAGCTTTTGATCTTGATGAAATCCCAATAGTTCATTTTTGCCCTTGCTTCCCTTGCCTTTGCCGATGTTCCTAGGAAGATGTTGCTGCGGCTGAGGTCGAAGAGATTGCTGCCTGCATTCTCCTCAAGGATTTTGATGGATTCCTTTCTCACATTGAGGTCCTTCATCCATTTTGAGTCTATTTTCATGTGTGGTGTAAGGAAGTGGTCCAATTTCATTTTTCTGCATGTGGCTGTGCAATTTTCCCAGCACCATTTATTGAAGAGGCTGTCTTTTTTCCATTGGACATTCTTTCCTGCTTTGTCGAAGATTCATTGACCATAGAGTTGAGGGTCTATTTCTGGGCTCTCTATTCTGTTCCATTGGTCTATGTGTCTGTTTTTGTGCCAGTACCATGCTGTCTTGATGATGATGGCTTTGTAATAGAGCTTGAAGTCCGGAATTGTGATGCCACCAACTTTGGCTTTCTTTTTCAATATTCCTTTGGCTATTCGAGGTCTTTTCTGGTTCCATATAAATTTGAGGATTATTTGTTCCATTTCTTTGAAAAAAATGGATGGTATTTTGATAGGGATTGCATTAAATGTGTAGATTGCTTTAGGTAGCATAGACATTTTCACAATATTTATTCTTCCAATCCAGGAGCATGGAACATTTTTCCCTTTCTTTGTGTCTTCCTCAATTTCTTTCATGAGTACTTTATAGTTTTCTGCGTATAGATTCTTAGCCTCTTTGGTTAGGTTTATTCCTAGGTATCTTATAGTTTTGGGTGCAATTGTAAATGGGATTGCCTCCTTAATTTCTCTTTCTTCTGTCTTGTTGTTGGTGTATAGAAATGCTACTGATTTCTGTGCATTGATTTTATATCCTGACACTTTACTGAATTCCTGTACAAGTTCTAGCAGTTTTGGAGTGGAGTCTTTTAGGGTTTCCACATATAGTATCATATCATCTGCGAAGAGTGATAGTTTGACTTCTTCTTTGCTGATTTGGATGCCTTTAATTTCTTTTTGTTGTCTGATTGCTGAGGCTAGGACTTCTAGTACTATGTTGAACAGCAGTGGTGATAATGGACATCTCTTCCGTGTTCCTCACCTTAGCAGAAAAGCTTTCAGTTTTTCTCCATTGAGAATGATATTTGCAGTTGGTTTTTCATAGATGGCTTTGATAATATTGAGGTATGTGCCCTTTATCCCTACACTTTGATCAGGAAGGGATGCTGTACTTTGTCAAATGCTTTTTCAGCATCTATTGAGAGTATCATATGGTTCTTGTTCTTTCTTTTATTAATGTGTTCTATCACATTGATTGATTTGCGGATTTTGAACCAACCTTGCAGCCCTGGAATAAATCCCACTTGGTCGTGGTGAATAATCCTTTTAATGTACTGTTGAATCCTATTGGCTAGTATTTTGGTGAGAATTTTTAAGAATTTTTGCATCTGTGTTCATCAAGGATATTGGTCTGTAGTTCTCTTTTTTGGTGGGATCCTTATCTGGTTTTGGGATCAAGGTGATGCTGGCCTCATAAAATGAGTTTGGAAGTTTTCCTTCCATTTCTATTTTTTGGAACAGTTTCAGGAGAATAGGAATTTGTTCTTCTTTAAATGTTTGGTAGAATTCCCCTGGGAAGCCGTCTGGCCCTGGGCTTTTGTTTGTTTGGAGATTTTTGATGACTGTTTCAATCTCCTTACTGGTTATGGGTCTGTTCAGGTTTTCTATTTCTTCCTGGTTCAGTTGTGGTAGTTTATATGTCTCTAGGAATGCATCCATTTCTTCCAGATTGTCCAATTTGTTGGCGTAGAGTTGCTCATAGTATGTTCTTATAATTGTCTGTATTTCTTTGGTGTTAGCTGTGATCTCTCCTCTTTCATTCATGATTTTATTGATTTGGGTCCTTTCTCTTTTCTTCTTGATGAGTCTGGCTAGGGGTTTATCAATCTTATTGATTCTTTCAAAGAACCAGCTCCTAGTTTCACTGATTTTTTTCTATTGTTTTTTTTTTTTGTTTCTATTTCATTGATTTCTGCTCCGATCTTTATGATTTCTCTTCTCCTGCTGGGTTTAGGCTCTCTTTCTTGTTCTTTCTCCAGCTCCTCTAGGTGTAGGGTTAGGTTGTGTACTTGAGACCTTTCTTGTTTCTTGAGAAAGGCTTGTACCGCTATATATTTTCCTCTCAGGACTGCCTTTGCTGTGTCCCACAGATTTTGGACCGTTGTGTTTTCATTATCATTTGTTTCCATGAATTTTTTCACTTCTTTAATTTCCTGGTTGACCCATTCATTCTTTAGAAGGATGCTGTTTAGTCTCCATGTATTTGGGTTCTTTCCAGCTTTCCTCTTGTGATTGAGTTCTAGCTTCAGAGCATTGTGGTCTGAAAATATGCAGGGAATGATCCTAATCTTTTGATACTGGTTGAGACCTGATTTGTGACCCAGGATGTGATCTATTCTGGAGAATGTTCCATGTGCACTAGAGAAGAATGTGTATTCTGTTGTTTTGGGATGAAATGTTCTGAACATATCTGTGATGTCCATCTGGTCCAGTGTGTCATTTAAGACCTTTATTTCCTTGTTGATCTTTTGCTTAGATGATCTGTCCGTTTCAGTGAGGGGAGTGTTAAAGTCCCCTACTATTATTGTATTATTATTGATGTGTTTCTTTTATTTTGTTATTAATTGGTTTATATAGTTGGCTGCTCCCACGTTAGGGGCATAGATATTTAAAATTGTTAGATCTTCTTGTTGGACAGACCCTTTGAGTAGGATATAGTGTCCTTCCTCATCTCTTATTATAGTCTTTGGCTTAAAATCTAATTGATCTGATATAAGGATTGCCACCCCAGCTTTCTTCTGATGCCCATTAACATGGTAAATTGTTTCCCACCCCCTCACTTTAAATCTGGAGGTGTCTTCACGTCTAAAATGAGTTACTTGTAGGCAACAAACTGATGGGTTTTGTTTTTTTATCCATTCTGATACCCTGTGTCTTTTGATTGGGGCATTTAGCCCATTAACATTCAGGGTAACTATTGAGAGATATGAATTTAGTGCCATTATTAGCCTGTAAAGTGTATATTGTCTCTGTCCCTTTCTGATCTACTACTTTTAGGCTCTCTCTTTGCTTAGAGGACCCCTTTCAATATTTCCTGTAGAGCTGGTTTGGTGTTTGCAAATTCTTTCAGTTTTTTTTGTCCTGGAAGATTTTTATCTCTCCTTCTATTTTCAATGATAGCCTAGCTGGATAGAGTATTCTTGGCTGCATGTTTTTCTTGTTGAGTGCTCTGAATATATCATGCCAGCTCTTTCTGGCCTGCCAGGTCTCTGTGGATAAGTCTGCTGCCAATCTAATATTTTTACCATTGTATGTTACAGACTTCTTTTCCCGGGCTGCTTTCAGGATTTTCTCTTTGTCACTAAGACTTGTAAATTTTACTATTAGGTGACGGGGTGTGGATCTATTCTTGTTGACTTTGAGGGGGGTTCTCTGCACCTCCTGGATTTTGATGCTTGTTCCGTTTGCCATATTAGGAAAATTCTCTCCAATAATTCTCTCCAATAGACCTTCTGCTCCCCTCTCTGTTTCTTCTTCTTCTGGAATCCCAATTATTCTAATGTTGTTTCATCTTATGGTGTCACTTATCTCTCGAATTCTCCCCTCGTGGTCCAGTAGCTGTTCGTCCCTCTTTTGCTCGGCTTCTTTATTCTCTATCATTTGGTCTTCTATATCACTAATTCTTTCTTCTGCCTCATTTATCCTAGCAGTGAGAGCCTCCATTTTTGATTGCACCTCATTGATAGCTTTTTTTGATTTCAACTTGGTTAGATTTTAGTTCTTTAATTTCTCCAGAAAGGGCTTTTATATCTCCAGAGAGGGTTTCTCTAATATCTTCCATGCCTTTTTCGAGCCCGGCTAGAACGTTCAGATTTGTCATTCTGAACTCTTGATCTGACATATTACCAATGTCTGTGTTGATTAGGTCCCTAGCCTTCAGTACTGCCTCTTGTTCTTTTGTTTGTGGTGATTTTTTCCGCCTTGTCATTTTGTACAGATAAGAGGATATGAAGGATCAAATAAAATAGTAAAAGGGTGGCAAAGACCCCAGAAAAATGCGCTGTAACCAAATCAGAAGAGACCCCAAATTGTGGGGGGGGGGGAAAGGGATAAAAAGAGGTTCAGGAAAAAAAGAAAAAAATTTAAAAAATAAAACAAATAAAGAAAAAATATAAAAAAGAAAGAAAAAATATATATATTTAGATAACTAGTCAAAAAACGTTAAAAAAGAAAAGGGTAAAAGTTTTAAAAAATTTAGCAGAAGAAGAAAAAAGAAAGAAAAAAAATTGAAAAAAGAAAAAAAATTGAATTAACCGCAAGACTAAAGAATCTTGGGGAGAAAGCCATGAGTTCCATGCTTTGCTTTCTCCTCCTCTGGAATTCCGCTGCTGTCTTAGGAATTGAACCTGCTTTCCTTGATAGATGCACTTCATCCTGGCTGGATATTTTGTTGATCTTCTGGGGGAGGGGCCTGTTGTAGTGACTCTCAAGTGTCTTTGCCCGAGGCGGAATTGCACCGCTCTTACCGGGGCCGGACTAAGTAATCTGCTCGGCTTCGCTTTTGGGAGCTTCTGTTCCCTGAACGCTTTCCGTAGAGTTCCAGAGGACGGGAATGAAAATGGCGGCCTCCTAGTCTCCGGCCCGGAGGAGCCGAGAGCCTGGGGCCCCACTCCTCAGTGCGCCCCCAGAGGACAGCACCCAATCACTCCCGTATCCCCAGCCTCTAGCCACGCTCCGAGCTCACCCAGCCCGCGACCAGTTCAAGGTAAGCCCGAGCTGAGAGTTCAGTCCTCGGCTCTGTCTCTGTAGCTGGCTTCTCTGTTCTAATACCTGTGAGCTCTGCGACCCTCCGACACCCCCGATCCTTCTGTGACCCTGCGGGACCTGGGGCCACGCTGACCCCACGTGGGCTTCACCCTGGTTTAGCCTCTGGAGCAATGTCCCTCAGTGGAACAGACTTTTAAAAGTCCTGATTTTGTGCTCCGTTGCTCCGCCGCTTGCCGGGAGCCGGCCCCTCCCCCGCAGTCTATCTTCCCATCCTTTTAGATTCACTTCTCCGCCAGTCCTACCTTTCAGAAAGTGGTTGATTTTCTGTTTCTAGAATTGCTGTTCTTCTTCTCTTCGATCTCCTGTTGGATTTGTAGTTGTTTGCAATATTTAGATAAGCTATCGAGCTGATCTCCTGCTACCTGATGTAGTCTCAGCCTGCTACTTCTCCGCCATCTTGACTCCTCCTAAGTTGTTTTTTTAAAAAGATTTTATTTATTTATTTGACAGAGAGAGATCACAAGTAGGCAGAGAGGCAGGCAGAGAGAGAGGGGGAAGCAGGCTCCTTGCTGAGCAGAGAGCCTGATATGGGGCTTGATCCCAGGACCCTGAGATCATGACCTGAGCTGAAGGCAGAGGCTTTAACCCACTGAGCCACTCAAGCACCCCCAGAATTATTTCATTCAAAGACAGGTGAATTTGGGGCACCTGGGTGGCTCAGTGGGTTAAAGCCTCTGCCTTCAGCTCAGGTCATGATCTCAGGGTCCTGGGATCAAGCCCCATATTGGGCTCCCCACTCAGCAGGGAGCCTGCTTTCCCCTCTCTCTTTCTGTCTGACTCTCTGCCTACTTGTGATCTCTGTCTGTCAAATAAATAAATAAATAAAATCTTAAAAAAAAAGGCAGGTGAATTAAAAATGTACCATTTTATATTTTAACAGTGAAAAAAAAGGGGCAAATCATTCATAGTCTCACTGCCCAGATGTGATAACTTTTAACATTCGATGTGGATTCTTCCCAATGTGTTTCTCGCCTTATGTACAACATGTACCTGCATGTGTGAAAACGAGGTCATCCCAGCTTTGTCGTGTAGCCCACTTTTGAAACCTAATATTGTACCTTAGGCATCTTTCCGTGTCTTCAGAATACAGTCATACCTTTGAATAGATACCTGATTCCCATCGTGTATGTGTCCCATGGCTGATGTAACTGACATTAAAGACATTAAGGTTGTTTACATTTTTCCCTACTATACACCGTAAATATCTTCATGAATGCATCTTTTCACCTTTTTTAGTTATGTTCCAGAAAACATTCTGAGAGGTAGAATCACTGGATCAAAGCAGTCATGTTAAAATTTTTGTTACGTATCATCCAATAAGGAACCAGTTTTCACTTCTGCTAGCTCTCAGCTCTCACATATTTTTGGAGCTTGAACTCAGAAATAATATTCCAGACAAATAAACATTACTTTTGCCCCAAGGGGGTTTCCATTATCTTTGGTGGCTTGTTAGCACACGCTAAGATTCCCTATGTATTTGACAGGTACTTAAACCATCCTTACCGTGAGCGGGATAGTTTTCTGAGGACCTTAAAATATTAAGTCATTTAATCCTCACAGCAACCCTGTAAGTCAGTAGTAGTATTTCCATTTTACAAGCGAAAAAATCGAAGCAAAGATGTTAAGTAGCTTGCTTAAGTTCTCACTGGCGATAAGTGGCAGACCCAGGAGTCGAACCTACAAAGTGTCCTGGTCCTAGAATCTCTTTCTTAATCCTGTGCACAACAGGTAATAAACCTCTCAGCACTGAGATGATAAACCAGTGGCTTGGAAACCCTAGATTCAATCATGGAGGCTAATAGGGAGATGGGCTTCCAGCTTGCCAAGACACTGGCTTTAGGGCCAGGCTTGAAAGGGGGCCTCAAGGGGCTCCACTGCTCCACGTCTGGGCAGTTGAGGATGGAATGGAGGAGCAAGGATCATGGAGTTTCCTCTGGAATTTTGCATTACAAGGGTAGCATTGGAGGAAACCCAAGGATGGGTAAACTACCTAGGGCCTTATGGCTGACAAGGAAGATGGAACTCTTTTTGGAGGTTTGAGTGGTGCATTGGTTCTGAAGAAGGAGGAAAGCTAGTGTATGAAGAGGAGAGAGACAGACAAACAGGCAGACAAGCAGAGAGACAGGATGAGATGGGAACTCCAGCTTGGATGAAGGTCTGAAGGCTAGAGTACAGGGTGTGATGGCCAGTTGTCCTGGGAAGGGATGGCCAACCGTATGGCTGGAGAGCAAGGGGCGGATAGGGTAGGTGGGAGATAAGGAAGGGTAGTTGGTTTCAAATCTTGGAAAGCTCTGAGCCCAGGCAAGGGGTTGGACTGAGGACAATGGAAATCCCTTCTATGTTAGAGCAGAGAAGTGGTGTGACCCAAGGTACTTTAGGACTATCTTGCAGGAAGTATGGAAGGATTTATGAGAAACTGGGATGAGAGATCACTGCAGTGGTCTGAGCTAGACGGATCTGGGGTTCAATTTCAGGCAGAGGCAATGGGAGCATGAAGATGGGCAAAGATACAAAGGCCACATGAAGCTGAAACCGAGAAGTTTACATGACTGACTTTTGTGAAGATGGAGGGCGAGTGAGTGAGGAGAAAACATGATTTTGTGATTTTCAGCATGAGCAGGTGGCAAGCTGCTTCTGTCCTTAGTTGAGATGGGAAACCCAGGATGAGGGTAGGTCGAGTGTGGGGGTGAGAGAACAGAGACTCCTGTTTTGGATTTGTTGGTACAGAGCTCTGTGAGCTATCCCAGGGAAAGGGCCAAGCAGAGCAGCAGAAGGACATGCATGTTTGGAGCTAGCGGACAGAAGGTAGGTCCTGAAGGAGAGTCCTGGAGTCACCAGCCCAGGGCACGGCTATGAAGCATCAAGTAGGGATGAGGTCCCACAGAGACAAGACGCAGAGCGGGAGGAGCAGAGGACACAGGGCTGGTCTTTGAGAAACTCTTCTGTTTAGGGGAGTGGTTCTCAACCTTGACCCCATGTTGGAATAGCCTGGAGACTGGAAAAGCTTGTGGTGCCTCAGTCCTACCCCAGATATTCTGATTTCGTTGACCTAGAAGGCAGCCAAGGCATCAGACATTGGAATGCTCCCCAGATAATTGTACTGTGCAGCCAAGGGAGAGAGCTAGTGATTGACAGCAATGGCAGGAGAGGGATAAGATAGAGAGTCACCTCAGTAGAGCAGGTGAGCATTTAAGTGTTTTCATTTGTTCTATAACATTCGCCAAGAACCTAATAACAATAATAATAGCTACCGTGTGCCCAAGGTTTGGCTCTGTCAGGCCCCGTGCTGAGGGCTGTACACATGTCGTCTCGTTGTAGATGACGTGAGATGGACACAACACCGCAAGACGGATAGTTTTACACTCTTTACAGGTCAAGAAAGTAAGAATCAGAGAAACACAGGAACTAACAAAAGTCGCTCCTCTGAGTGGAGGAAGCAGGAATTAAATCTACTATTGAATGTTTTCAAAACCCTTGGAGTTAATTGCTGTGCTATGCTGCCCACTGCCCCTCAGACCCTCAGGGCTCTCAAGGTCCTTGTAATTTGGATGGGTATTGGAACAGTTACCCATCACCAGGTCATGGAAGAACGTACCAAGCATCCCGGGTACCAGGAGGAGGAGGCTCCCATTAGCCTGGAGGGCTTAAGCAAAGCTTGACTATGTGCTAATGCCCAGGGCAACATTTCCTGTTTATTCCTGCACCCAGAAAGAGGCTCTGTGTCTTGATAGGTGGGTGGTGTGAGTGCGCAAGGAAGAGAGAACTGATGGCGGCCAATGCCGGCATCACACAACTCTAGCATTGGTCAACACATGGATGTTCCTGAGAGAGGCTTGGTGCTGGGTTAACTTCCTTTCAGACCTTTTGGCTTCATGAAACCTCTCTGATGGGTGGCAGCCTAGTTGCTCTCTGTCTACTTTTAAGTTACCCTGGATCAAGAGCCATAACCCCTGGAAGGGGATTCTAGCCTCAGTAACACAGAAGAATTCTGCATGGGTAGAGCAGCCCACCATGTCAACCATTCTACAAAGAACAAGTTGGGTAAAATTTGACACCTGTCTTGGGAAGGTGTCTTCTAAGCCAATGTGAATTTACTGTCTCTGGAAGGAGAAAAGTCACATTGAGGCTTTTAGAAATGGAAAGGTGAAAGTGGCATTAGTTAAAGGTGTCATCCTCTTGTAGATCAAAATTAAGATGGTATTGATGTCATTCTCGACCACATGAGTTAGAACATAATAAACTTTAAAACTGCCAGACCAAAGGTAGATGCTAATGCCTGGGATTGATGACAGAAATCACGAGGTGTTTCATTAATTTCTTCACTGCCCATTTGGTTACAGGATGGTTTCAGAGGGAACCAGGTACGCTCATACCTGGCGCCTGGGTGGCTCAGTGGGTTAAAGCCTCTGCCTTCAGCTCAGGTCATGATCCCAGGGTTCTGGGATCGAGCCCCGAATCGGGCTCTCTTCTCAGCGGGAAGCCTGCTTTCCTTCCTCTCTCTCTACCTGCCTCTCTGCCTACTTGTGATCTCTGTCTCTCAAATAAATAAATAAATCTTAAAAAAAAAAGATCTGCTCTTTGGTTTCTAGTCTTGACTGAGAATGACACCTGTGTATTAATCACCCTGACCCTTCTCTCTGCTCTGTCCCTGAGGCTTCTCAAGGGAATCAGCTGGTAAACGAGTTTAATTGAAGTTCTTGAAAATTCAGGGAGTTGAGAACTCTTTATTTGAATGCAATCACTATATAAATTTAAGACATAATTAGTGACTATATAATCTCATAGAAGTGGCCCTTCCCAATTTGCAGAACTATATTTTATTAAACTTAGTGAAATCATTCAAGTCTAAGATATAAGACATTCAACACTTAGATGATTGAAAAATGGCAAAAATGTCACTGTATTAAAATTAATCAGATGCACACAATGATGAAACTGTAAATGGGGATAAAACTTCAAGGGATTGGGGCGCCTGGGTGGCTCAGTGGGTTAAGCTTCTGCCTTTGGCTCAAGTCGTGATCTCAGGGTCCTGGGATCGAGCCCCACATCAGGCTCTCTGCTCAGCAGGGAGCTTGCTTCCCCCCAACCCCGCCTGCCTCTATACCTCCTTGTGGTCTCTATCTGTCAAATAAATAAATAAAATATAAAAAAACAAACTTCAAGGGATTAATGTAAATTCTGATGACCTTTCACCAAGTGGTTCATGATTTTAAAAATCTTTTTAAACATTTTTTCAACAGTCAATCACTGAGTGTCCGCTATCGGTTACACTTGTGTTAGGTGCTAGAGATCCCAAGCTGATCAGGATGGAAAGCTGCTGCCTTCAAGACGCTTCTGTTCTAATGGAGGAAAAGAGGCCATACATGGAGTTCTGTGAGAACTACAAGATGCTATGATTGTTGGAGGGGGAGGCGTCTCCTCTGAGAAGAGATTCTGCAAGAATCATGTCAGGTGAATGGTGAGAGTGTGTTGAGGATTTATGGGGGGCGAGAGCTGGTAAACAACTCTTTTAAGAGGTATGAGGCAGAAGACCAGAAGAGAGAGATAAGGGAGTCTTTGGAGGGACATATTAGAAGAGGGGAGGAGGGTGTTTTGAAGATAAAGTAGAGTTGAGCGCATTTAAGTGTAAATATGAAGGTGAGAGGAGAGGGAGGCAGGCAGAGAGAGAGAGAGAGAAAGAGCGCGAGCGTGTGCGCACCAGTGAGTGAGAGATATTAATTGTAGGTCCCAAGAGAGTGAGACAAGTTGACAGGTCTGAGAGGATGGCATCCAGGGCATAAGTGGAGAGACTTGTGAGTCAGGATATTGTGGTCACAATCCACCCTTGTTCCCTCAATCTCTTCATGTTCCATCAGCTGTAAGGGGTTGGGGCTCATCTTGCCATTGCTACTTCTTTGATACCTTACAATTCCCTTTTGTCATTTCCAGCCACCTACTTAATCATTGTTCATAGTAAGTGCTCTTTTGTACAGACAACTGGTGTGGTTTATGTCTCCTGCCTGGGCCGTGCCCGATACACTAGCAGCCTCCTTCAGGGGGAACTTCTGGGCTGGTTCTGGCTGGAATTGGGGATTCTGGGGCTGGGGCAGACTGCCCTGCAAACCTTCCACTCCAGTGCCATCTTGCCCCTTGCCATGGAAATCCCTGATCCAGGTGCCAACCAAGATGCCCAGCTTCTGCAACACTCTCCCTTCCCCTCCACTGGGCACAAGGGACTTTCTGGCCCCTCTCCATGTCAGGTGCGATTGGCAAGGAACCAGGGGACATTCTTTACCATTTCTTGTCTGGAACATGTGCACACGGGGTGCCATCTCTTTGCTGTCCTGTCCACATCTTGTGCTGGGTGTGGCATTGGTGAGACTCTCAGTTTCTAATGTCAGTCAAGAAAGAGCACCTTAGGAGCTCCTGGGTGGCTCATGGGTTAAGTCTCTGCCTTTGGCTCAGGTCGTGATCCCAGGGTCCTGAGCGGGAAGACTTCTGCTCCCTCTCCCTCTGCTGCTCTCTCCTGGTCACTCTCTTTCAAATAAATAAATAAAACCCGGGGTGCCTGTGTGGCTCAGTGGGTTAAGTCTCTGCCTTCGGCTCAGGTCATGGTCTCAGGGTCCTGGGATCGAACCCCACATCGGGCTCTCTGCTCAGCAGGAAGCCTGCTTTCTCCCTCTCTCTCTGCCTGCTTCTCTGCCTACTTGTGATCTCTCTCTCTGTCAAATAAATAAATAAAATAAAAAAAATAAAAACCTTAAAAAAGGGAAGAGCACCTTGGTCCACTCATTTTCAGGTACACTCAACCTCCTGGGCATTCTCTCATAGTTTTCTTCCCTTTCCCCTGCTTCCCTCTCATTAACTGGAGGATCTCAGCCACTATACTCTCTCTAACTCATTTCATCTTTTGTCAACCCTTGTCTCTTTTTTCTAGGCATCTCTATCTTGCCTTTGGGCAGAAGGAAGAAAAATCAATTCTCCCAATTCACACATTCTCTCCACCTATTTGTCTTATGTGGCTCCCGATCTACTGTGTCTAGCACCTTGGGACCTTCCCCCACACCCCCATAGAAAAGATTTTTTGTAGGGGTTTCCTAGAAACGGGGCATGTGATGTCTTAGTTTACCAGTTGACCACAGATGAATATGCCAGGTAGCACTCTACGTTTATCCTACGATGCTTCCATTGGGGTGAGCAAGACAGGAGTAGAGAGAAAGACAGTGTAAGCTCCAGTAGGTAGCAGACCCATCAGATGGCCTGGACTTTGGGTCCTACCAACCTGTTTCTGTGGATTTCTCCACAGTGTGGCAGAGCCCCCCTGTGAGTGCAGAGTCAGCTCTCCTAAGCACCCTAGCCAAAACTCAGCCCCTCCGTTCCATCCAACAAAGTCCCCAGCTCAGCCTCTTTTCCACAGCACTTTTGCCCCAAATGCTAATTGCATTTAACTAATCCACAAATGAAACATCCACACAGAATTCCATTTTAATTAACATACCACACTCTTTGTGCAAATTTGCTCTCAGAGGAGTCCCATTGCAACTGTGTGGAGACAGTAATGACAGGGCCCCTTGATGTTTTCCCGATAGCTTTTAGCTGCAAAAGCATTTGGGCAGCTTGCCACGAGCATCCTGCCCGACTGTATTACTGGGGAACACTTCATTGGTTAGAAGTTGGTCCTCCTGCAACTTTCTGAATTTCTTGACACTTACTCTTGAACCCCAGATGGGCCACTTCTTAGGAGGATGCCATGAAAGGTCTAGGTGTATAGGATGAAAAGAAGAATCAGGCTATAGACTATTTTCTTTTCTCTGGGCCATGAAATTTCAATGCTGAAAAGAGATTTTTAAATTATTTTGTCCAACGAGTTCATTTTATAGTTGGGAAAACTATGGTCCACATTCTTTTATCTTGAACTGGGACTAAACTCTCCACTGAGGGCCTCCCCAGTGGTTCTTAATGCTGGATACACATTAGAATCCCCTGGAAATGTGAAAAAAATTACCAGTGTCCCACTAAATCAGGTTTTGGTGGTGACCTGGCATGGCTGCTTTTCTTTTCTTTTTTTCTTTTAGAGGGGGAGCAGAGGGAGAGGGAGAGAGAGAATCTTAAGCGGACTCCATGCCTAGCTTGGAGCCCAATAGGGCTCGATCTCATGACCCTGAGATCATGACCTGAGCCAAAACCAAGAGTTGGAAGTTTAACAACTGAACCACCCAGGCACCCTCACCCCAGCATTGCTGTTTTTCAAAGCTCCATCTTATGGGCTGAATTGTGTCTCCTCAAAATTGAATAAATGATTGGATCAGTTTGTCCATGGACTATCAGACCTGAGAGCAACACAGGGTCAGAGATTGGCAAACAGTGAAAACTCAAGTAGCTGACCAGCTGCCTGAACAAATGAAGGAACTTACAGATCACTTGGTTCAATCCATTCATTTAATAGATGAGGAAACTAAGATACATCACATTCTTCAGAGGAGTAGCTGTGGCTCATCTTTCCATCTGAGTGAATAAAGAGAGGCCACTAACAACCTAAACTGAATATAAAATGTAAATACTACAGGACATAACAGCAGTTAACCCACGAGGCCCTTTCCCTGGCGAGCAGCTCGAATGCCCACACTTGAGCGAGAATGCCCCTAGCAGCCAGCTTCAGCGAGTGGAAAGATCGTGAACTCAGGGACAGAAGACAAAGTGGTTTCTTCTCATTGTTCAGTGACCTTAGGTTCTCCTTCACTTTTATCTCCCCTTTTCCTTAAAAAAAAAAAAAGGGGGCACCTGGGTAGCTCAGTTCATTGAGTGTCTGCCTTCAGCTCAGGTCATGATCCCAAGGTCCTGGGATCGAGTCCCGCATCAGGCTCCTTGTTCAGTGGGGAACCTGCTTCTCCCTCTGCCTGCTGCTCCTCCTGCTTGAGCGCTCTCTTGCTGTCTCTCTTGAATTATTATTCAAATAAATGAATAAAATCTTAAAAAAAAACAACAAACCAAAAAACTCCCCCCAAACCCAACCACAACAAAACAACAGAAAAGTAGAGAGGACAATTTATCAAATATCTGTAATCTAATAGCACAGAATTAATTGCTTGTCATTGAAGGTAGGAAACACCACAGAAAAAGGTGAGCTTCCTCTCATCACTACGCACAAATCCATTCCTTCTCTCCTGATAAACAATGACTGAATTTTTAGAAAAATTGAATTTGATGTTCTTCCAGCCCTTTCTCTTCTCCTATTTTTGAGCCCAGCTTTGTATTTTGTCCTTTTGCTTTTTCATGTCAACAGTGCCTTATGGAGGTATAATTTATATGCAGTAAAAGACAAAAACTTAAGCATGCTTACAGAGCAATCCTGAGATCAAGAGAGAACATTTCTTTTACCCTCGAAAAGTCTCCTTCCAGGCAGTACCATTTCCCCCGAGAGTTAACCTGATCTGTATCCCAATGTTTTCTGTGCTTGAAGTTGGTCTAGACCCACTCCTATAATGTGTTTTCTTGTATCTGGCTTCTGTTTTTCAACACAGTGGTTTTGAGATTCACGCATATGGATACTTGTACCAGTAATTTACTGTTTTGTGTGACTGAATACCATTCCATTGCATGAATGTAGGACAGTTAATTTTTTATCCCATAACTATGTATTGTTATAGATTTAAAATACTATATCTAACATTTTGATGTTTTTGTAGTGGAAGGGGATGTCTGCATGCGTGTTCTTGCCTCTGACCTTAACACTTACAAGCATTTGTCAAATGATTGTGCTGAATGAATGTGCCCCATGAAAGGACCATTCTCAGAACTGTCTTTGAAACAACTTGGTGCCATGATTTCCAACCTCTGAGTCACCTGGGGGGCTTAAAAATACTGGTTCTGGGCCTTATCTTGAAGATTCAGAGTTTGGAGGTCTGGGGGAGCTCTCTGACATTTATTCGTGTGGTTAAAAATGGCTGCCTGTGATTCTCTATGATCGTAAGAGTTAGCCTGAAATTTTATTTTTTAATACTATTTTATTATTCATTTGACAGAGAGAGAGAGAGAGCACACAAGCAGGGACAGAGGCAGAGGGAGAGGGAGAAGCAGGCTCCCCAGTGAGCAGAGATCCTAATGTGGGGCTTGATCCCAGGATCCTAGAATCATGACCTGAACCCAAGGTAGACACTTAACCAATTGAGCCACCCAGGCATCCCAGCCTGCTTTTTTAAAAGAAGCCCTCAAATCAAGATTCTCGCTTACTTTACCATGAAAAGCCCCAGGAATATAAAGCCTATAGCAAGAAAACACATAACAACATGACAGGTATGAAAAATCAGTAGGAGGAGAAAGGGTGGGTGTTTTAAAATCAAACTGAACCCTTTAAGATGTGTTGGGCAAGTCCCTGGCCTGGAGTTGGGAGATCTGTGTCCTAACTCCGGCTCCGTAGACTGGGGGCAAGTTGCTTAACTTCTCTGGGTCTCGGGGTTCCTCCATTGCAACTAGAAGATGTGGGGGCTGGACAGTTCCTGAGATTCTCTCCAGCTCTTGTCCTCAGTGCTTCTCAGGTTCAAGAGGAGGCCGGAGTGAAAGGATTTGGCCCTGCAGTCTCCTCTCACTGTGTGGGTCACCCAGGCAGGGCATGCCTCCTTCCTGCTGGATTAATTCTATTTGTAACAGGTCCCCGAAGCATGGCAAAGTCTTTGATTCACATGACTTCGTTGGAAGACAAAGTATGTAGTTTGCAGCTGTAGGAAATATAAGGACACTGCTAAGCCAGGGAGAGAGGGATTTGCACTCTACTGCAACGTTGGCTCACGTCTCCATCTGCCTGCACAAGGGATTAGCTAATGATTCGCTCACGGGAGTCAGAATTTGCCCATTCCCCATGCAATAGTGGTAACGCTGCACAGGAATGGGCGCCACATCGTAGAATTACCGTCTGCAGAAACTACCACAGTGGTTGGCACGTAGTAGGTGCTCAAAAAATAGTTGATGAATGAAAGATCCATTTGGAGTTTCTCTGAGGACTCTCCTCTCTCAGTCTGGGTAGAGAAGGTAGCTGTTTCCTCTGCTGTCACCAATGCGGTTTATGTTTGAGAAACAGGTTTCACTGTTTGCTCTTGCTTTTCACTCACAGAGGAGTGTTGGAAGGAGGAGGTTTGGGTGTGGGTGCAGAGATTAGGGGGGAAAAGTTCATCCAGATTACCATCAGTCTGAGAAAGGAAGTGGCTATCATGAGAATCCCTTGAAAAGTAACCTGCTCCCCAAAGATACCTAGATCAAGCCGTATCCCATTTAAAATGTCTTTTTTACTTTTTCCTCCACACCCTCTTTTTTTGCAGTTAACATGCACAAACTAAGAAATTGTGGCACCAGCAGTTTCCCTGGTGATACCGTTGGTATCACCAATGGTAGCCATTTTTTAAAAAAGATTTTATTTATTTATTTGACAGACAGAGAACACAAGTAGGCAGAGAGGCAGGCAGAGAGAGAGGAGGAAGCAGGCTTCCCGCTGAGCAGAGAGCCCGATGCGGGACTCGATCCCAGGACCCTGAGATCATGACCTGAGCTGAAGGCAGAGGCTTTAACCTGCTGAACCACCCAGGTGCCCCACTATTTTTTTTTTTAAATAAAGATTTGTTTATTTAATTTAGAGAGAGAGAGAGAGAGAGAGAGCCTGAGTAGGCAGGGGAGAGGGAGAGAGAATGTCAAACAGACATCCTGGTAAGATCATGACTTGAGCTGAAGCCAAGAGTTGGACGCTTACCTGACTGTGCCATCCAGGTGTCCCATCTCAACTGGTTTTAAGGGTACAATTCAGTTACGTATGTAACAGGGCTCCAGAACATTTCATCTTGTAAAAAGGATACTCTCTCTATCCCTTCTATTTCACTGGAAAATGCATGAAAAATATGTTCTAAAGAGGATGGATTAAGCGTGCAGGCTAGTTGGGTCTGGATTTACCCGAGGTGCCAAGGAGGAAATTAACAAATTAATATTTATTGAGCACCTGCTAATATTCATTGAACCCCTGCACACAGCATATCCAGGCACTTGAAGTCCTGAGATCCCATGCTTCTCATTTTTGTTGAATTTGTTGATAGGAGGGTGCTTCAAGAAGCTATAGTTTCTTTTTTCATGTTTTTTTGGCTAAAACCTGACTCTCTGTGTGATATGTAGAACCTGGGGCACTTGTCAGTTTTTTTTTTTTTTTTCAGGGCTCTGACCACCGGCATTGCCCACCAGCCTTGCTCAGCAGACCCCCTGAGAAAGGAGCCTGGGGGCGATGGTTGGGGGGCAGAACTCATTGTCTCAGTATCTGTGCTGGTGTGCCTTCAAGTCCTGGTTGTGCCGTTTCTAACTTATGTGTTCCTTGCTGCATTTCTAGAAAGCATTCGGATATGGCATGAGAAACAAATACTGATCAGCAGTTTAAATAAGGGATAAGAACATTTGGACAAAGGGGAAAGAAGGCAGGACAGTAAGATAAAGCTGAGTGGGAATGCTGACCATAGAGTCTGTGTACAGCTTTCTGGCTCTAGGGAGTTCATTTACATCCTTCAGCTCTCTTTTAAAGACCGTGGAGAGGGGGTACCTGGATGGCTCAGTCAGTTAAGCGTCCGACTCTTGATTTCAGCTCAGGTCATGATCTCAGGGTCATGAGCTCGAGCCCTATGTGGGGCTCTATCCATGCTGGGCGTGGAGCCTGCTGAAGATTCTCTTTCTCCCTTTCCCTCTGCCCCTCTCCCCTGTAAAAGATGGGAACCAAAACTTACCTTAAAAAGTCATGAGAGGGGCGCCTGGGTGGCTCAGTGGGTTAAAGCCTCTGCCTTCAGCTCAGGTCATGATCTCAGGGTCCTGGGATCGAGTCCCACATCGGGCTATCTGCTAGGCAAGGAGCCTGCTTCCTCCTCTCTCTCTCCCATTCTCTCTCTCTGTGCCTGCCTCTCTGCCTACTTGTGATCTCTCTCTGTCAAATAAATAAAATCTTAAAAAAAAAGTCATGAGAATTACACTAGAAAGCACTATATTAATGAATTATTAATATTTTAACAGAGATTTGGCTGAGAGATAGAGAGCACAAAAAGGCAGAGAGGCAGGCAGCAGACAGAGGGAGAAGCAGATTCTGCACTGAGCAGGGAGCCCGATGCGGGGCTTGATCCCAGGATCCTGAGATCGTGACCTGAGCCGAAGGCAGCTGCTTAACCAACTGAGCCATGCAGATGCCCCAAAATAACTCTGTCTATGGACTTTCAAATGTTACCTGTGCCACAAAGAGGTGAATTGGCTTTCCTCCCTCACTGTGAGAGAAGCCAGTTTTGTTCCTATTTGCCCATTCATTTCAATATTCTTCATCTTTTTTTTTTTAAGATTTATTTGACAGACAGAGGTCACAAGTAGGCAGAGAGGCAGGCAGGGAGAGAGAGGGAGAAGCAGGCTCCTCGCTGAGCAGAGCGCCTGATGCGGGGCTCGATCCCAGGAACCTGAGATCATGACCTGAGCCGAAGGCAGAGGCTTAACCCACTGAGGCACCCAGGTGCCCCAATATTCTTCATCTTTAAGTGTGTCTGTTCTTTGGTTTGTTTTCTGGAACCAGGTGTCACCTCTTACTGGTTTCCTCATTTGGTAATGAACTCAATAAAATCCTTAACATATATTTATTTAATGCCGGTAAGAGAGTCCTGGTTTTACTGTTTTGGGGGAGGGGGGCAGGGGGCGGAAATGATCCTTTATCACTTCCTCATTATCAGTGAATCCTTCCACCTGTCTCACACCCTGCTCTATTTCACATGTGTCTCTCCTTTGGATCATGTCCCACAGAGTCAAAGACAGACCATTCTATGCCAGATTGAGGGAGGGTTGTCTGTGGGACACAACATCTTTTATAAAATACTTGTGGGGGTGCCACGTGCAGGAGGGGCTGAGCCATTCATGTTTCCTCTGGCCGCTGTCAGTCAGAGGGAGACAGGTTTTGGCTCCACAGAAAGATGGACTCCTAGATGAGCTAATCATCACCATTGTCCAGAGGCAAAATGGCTGCCTTGGGAGTAGAGAGTTTTTGTGGTTGGGGTTGGGCAGGTAGGTTTGGGTGGTTTTTGGTGGGATGTTCTACCCGCATTTAAGGATAAATGATTGGTTGGAAGTTTTAGGCCCCTTCTAGTCTTGTGGATTAATAAGTCAAATATCTAAAGATAGAAAGACACCTCTTTGCTTTTCCCATTTCTAGCCCTGTCTTGCCTTCCCTACAAAATTCCAGATTCCTTCTTCCTTCTCCTCTAGACCTGTTTCCAGCTTCTCAGTCATTCTGTCCATTCCCCCCCTCAATCCTGAGTTGCTTTGGGGGAGAGGCCCTGCTTTCTCTTTATTAGCTTAGCTTCCCCTGGCCACCTACCAGGCGGAGGCGGGATGGAACATTTAGAATCTTTGTCCTCTGGGCCTGGAGGCTTTCAGTTCTCAGGTTGCATTTAACAAAGATGTCAAGGTGTCACTGGTAAGTGGCTGAGAGACACCGTGGATGGGGCGTTACTGCCTGACCCTCTTTGGGGCTGCAATCTAGCAAAACTCGGAGGGTCTAATTAATGCCATCCACATCTTGTCTAATGTCATCATAAATCTGCCTGTGATGGCTTCTCATGGGCGTTTTCTGACTCTCGGTGCTAAGCTTCAGAAGTCACGATCACTGCTTCCCAGGCATGTCATCATTTTGCAGGTTATAATTTGCAAAACGAGAGAGACCTATTAGCATGGGGCCAGTTCAGGCGGCACCAGCGACTTCATTATACACCACACACCTTGCAGCTTTGTAATTATGCAGTTAAAAAAATGAAAAAGGATCGCCAAAGGCAGTCACTTGACATAGATATACAGTTCCAGGCCACAAGAATCATTGATATAATTCTGTTTTGCCTCCCTTTATTAAAAAAAAAGTGGAGGGGCGCCTGGGTGGCTCAGTGGATTAAGCCGCTGCCTTCGGCTCAGGTCATGATCTCAGGGTTCTGGGATCGAGTCCCGCATCGGGCTCTCTGCTCTGCGGGGAGCCTGCTTCCTCCTCTCTCTCTGCCTGCCTCTCTGCCTACTTGTGATCTCTCTCTCTGTCAAATAAATAAATAAAATCTTTAAAAAAAAAAAGTGGATTTAAAAAATCAGTGAGCTCTGTCTGGGTATAGCAGGCCACCCCTTATCTTCAGGGGATATGTTCCAAGCCCCCTCATGGATGCCCGAACTTAGGGATACAGACAATGTTTTTTCCTATGCAGACCTAGAATAAAGTTTAATTTATCATTTATGGAGCTTCAGCACCATAACTAATAATAAAATAGAACAATTATAACACTATGCCTTAATAAAAGTTAAATGAATGTGGTCACTCTCTCAAAATATCTTCCTGTCCTGTCCTGTCCTCACCCTTCTTCCTATGATGACGTGAGATGATAAAATGTCCACGTGAGGAGATGGAGTGAGGTGAGTGATGTAGGCAGGTGACATGGCCTCAGGCTACTGCTGACCTGATGCTAAATCAGAAGGAGGGTCATCTGCTTCTGGACCACAATTTACTATAGGTACTGAAACCACAGATAAGGGGAGGACCACTGTACATAGAAATCCCAATGCAGTTTCAATGCCTGGACTTTATAGGTTAACATAGGTAGTATCTTGGGTCTTTTAAAAAAATTTTTATTTAAATTCTAGTTAGTTAATATATAGTACAATATTGGTTTCAGGAGTAGTATCTTGAATCTTAAAGGGTAATTTGTTTGATGCCTAGATGACTCAGTCAGTTAAGAGGTTGCCTTCAGATCAGGTCATGATCCTGGGGTCCTGGGATCGAACACCACATCGGGCTCCTTGCTGGGCAGGAAGCTCGCTTCTCCCTCTCCCTCTGTCCTTCCCTCCACTCCTGTTCTTTCTCTCTCTCTTAAGTAAATAAACAAAATTTTAAAAAAATGTTCATTTGCTGCTCTTGCTGCAATGGAAGTTGAACCCTCTCTTCATTTATTATTGGGGATCATTATTCTTTCAAGATGCTGTGGACATAGATTGTGTTGCAGATTCAAAAGGTGATAGTGAGCTATGCCCTTGACCAGGGGCAGGCTGCTGGTTCTGAGTCCTCCCTGGGGGCAAGTATGGGACTCTGTCCCTAAATCCCAACTTGTGAGCTTGAGCCCCGTAGCGCAGCACTGTACGGCCCCAGATCACTAGCATGCCATTGAGTCAACCAGAAAGACACTTGGCCAGCAATCCCACAGGCAGCTGACTGTCTTTCCTCATCACCTTATTCCCTCTGGAACCCTTGTGTCAGCAGCCCAGGGTTCATGGCCAATGGGGAGTCTGCTTTACTGAGTCTTCAAAGCCAGAGGTTCTGCCTTCCTTCTTTCCTCTGACTCTTTTCCAGAAACTCATGTTTCTATCAAGTCCCAGTCCCTGGATACCTTTCCTTAATCTACTGTTTATTCCATCATGTCTCATTACACCTCAGCTACAATTAGAAAAGTCACTGGGAGGTTTCTTCTCCCAGGAGATGGGTATTAAGTCTTTTCTTGTGACTTCTGGCTATTTCAACAAATTGAGAAAATTGCTGGCTCAAAGGGTATTCATACTTTAAAACTCTTCTCCTTCTTTTCTTTTTTAAATGAGTGTTCAACTTAAATCATATAAAAAAGAATCATTTTCACGCCTTACGGAGACCTAAAAAGAAAATACTATGCCTTTTTTTTCCTTTGCAATTCAAGTATATATTTATCTCCTCAGGGGTCATGATTCTGAAAACGCTCAAGGCAAATGGGATTCGTATGAACTGTTATTCACTATGAGTTTACATGATCATCTCTGAGCTTAGATTTTAGCTTAATTTCTCTCTGATGGTCATTCAGTGAGTGCCCCTAGTGATCTGCTCCCAGGGCTCACGGTCAAGTAGTAAATGATCTGCCAAGTTGCCCTTTCATTTACTAAACACTTGATATTCAGTGTGTAAAAACCATTCAAGGCAAAGAACTGTTCTGGAAGGCAACAGATCATACCCAGTTTCTATCTGATAAACTCAGATGTCTGCTGGTTGGATGTTCTGGAATGGAATGTGTGAACAATGGGGTGGCAGGGAACCTGGGTTTTAGGCCTGACTGTGCTGCTAGCTTGGGTTACACTCAATATCTGTACATATTTGACATACATCCAGCTTCCTTCCACTTGGCCATGGCAGACACTGCTAACCGATTAGGGTTACTAGAGATGAAAACCGTTTGCTCCTCCAGCTCAAAGCAATCACTTCCTGTCCAAAATTCTGTAGTTGTGTATGATGTATAATCAATGCCCATTGTTTTTTGTTTTCTTTTTTTTGAAAAAGACAAACTAACAGAAAAATGCTGTTTCCTCCCATCTGAAGAACTTTGAATTTCCAAGAGCCACAATTCTGATGGGATCTTCATGGGATGTACTTGGAACCTCAGGAACTTGGATCCTGGGGAGGTGCCGGAAGTCAGGACTGAATAAGATAGAAGCTGATAGTCTGTTGACTCCCCTCTGCTGTCCCAGAGATTCTGAAAAGACCCTAGGCTAGGTTCTAAGCCTTCCAGGCTCAGTCTGTGAGGAGTCCAGCTTGTTTGGGTGCCCAGTGGGAGACGCTCCTTGTCTGAGCCTCAGGAAATTCTGAAATGGCCCTGTGATCAGTTTCAGGTCTCCAGTCACTATCAGAGAGCAGTCCAGGCTGCCCAGGCATGTGGAGAGAGACATGACCACCTGTGCCTCCAAAGCCAGGTCTGTAGACCTCAGTCATGGGTATGGATCCTAACACAGCCCTGGGACTCGGTTCTAGCCCCTCTCAACCATGGTCCAGGGCTAGTTCTGCCCACCCAGGGACCTAGCCAAGTCAGGAGCCTTCCCAGAGATGTGGTGGGAACCATACTCATCTATGCAGCTGGTAATAGGTGAGCTGTCTAAGGACCCACCTGTGGATACTTGTCCCCGCACCACCTTAATCAACAAGATACTGGAGGCAGTGCCATCTACCCAGGGACTGAACAGGACTCATGCCATCTTGAGCCTCTAGTACCAAGACTGCCCAGTGCAGAACCCACTGCAGACATAAGTCAGCCCCAGCCTTCCATGACTGTGATTCTAGAAGTAATCTCATCAGCCTGGGGAACTGACAGAAGGCCTTTACCTGCTAAGACTAATCTGTAAAGACTGAGAGGTATTTGTTCTTTCAAACGCATAGGCACCAATGCAAGACTACAAGACTACATGGATCATGAAGCATCAAGCAAATATGACACCATCAAAGGAAACTAATAAAACTCCAGAACTGGGGATGCAAAAATTAGCTCATGCATGTATTAACTAATATTTGACAAAAGTTATGGTTATATGGTTAACGAATATTTGACAAAGGAGTCAAGAATAGTCAATGTGAAGGTATAATCTTTTCAGGAAATGGTGTTGAGAAAACTGGATATTGACATGTAAGAGAATGAAATTAGACCTGTCTCTTACACTGCTTACAAAAATTAACATGAAGTGGATTAAAGACTTAAACATAAGGAGAGCCTGGGTGGCTCAGTTGGTTAAGTACCTGGCTCTTGATTTCAGCTCAGGTAATGATCTCAAGGTTGTGAGACTGGGCCCCACATTGGGCTCCACACTTGGTGTGGAGCTTGCTTAAGATTTTTCTCTCTCTCTCTCTTTCCCTATATAGGTGGGAAAAAAACTTCTGCAAAGTGGGAAAAAATTTTCTATAAACTTCTGCACAGCATAAAAGCCAACAAAATAAAAAGGCAACCTATGGAATGAAAGAAAATATTTGCAAACCATCTATCTGATAAGGGGTTAGTATCTAAAATATATATGGCATGCATGCAACCAATTAAAACATGGGTAAAAAACTTGAATAGTATTTTTTCCAAAAAAAGATGTACAAATGGCCAACAGGCACATGAAAATCTATTGGACATCAGTAATTATCAGAGAAATGCAGAGCAAGACCACAATGAGCTATCACCTCACCCTTGTTAAGATGGCCAAGATCAAAAAGACAGGAAATAAGAAGTGTTGGTGAGGATGTGGAGAAAACAGAACCCTCCTGCACTATTGGGAACATAAATTGATGTGAACACTATGGAAAACGGTATGAGTTTTCTCAAAAAATTAAAACTGGAACTACCCTATGAGTCAGCAATTCTTCTGTGTATATATCCAAAGGAAATGTAATTTCTGTCTTGAAGACATATCTGCAGTCCATGTTCATTAAAGCATTGTTTACAATGGCCAAGATACGGAAACAACCCAAGTGTCTGTGATGAATATATGGAAAAAGAAAAGGTCACACACACACACACACACACACACACACACACACACACACGGACAGTCATAGTGGGATGTTATTTGGCCATAAAAAAGAAGGAAGTACTTCTTAAGGGCATTCATGCTAAAGGAAGTAAATAGGACAGAAAAAGAAAAATACTGTATGATTTCAGTTATATGGAGAACCTGAAACAAATAAAGTCAGAGGAACAGAGGATCGATGGGATGCGTAGTTGCCAAGGGATGAGTGGGGGCAGGGTGGTTGGAGGAAATGGATGAAGGGGAGTCGAAGGGTACAAACTTCCAGTTATAAAATAAGTAAGTTCTGAGATGTAATGTACAACAGTATTGTATTGTATATTTGAAAGTAGCTAAGAGATTAGATCTAAGTGTTCTTACCACAGGCAAAAAAGGAAACTATGTTGATGATGGATGTGTTAATTAACCTTATTATTGTAACCATTTTGAAATACATACATACATCAAATCATCATGTTGTACACCTTAAACTTACATAATGTTATATGTCAATAAAGCTGGGAAAAAAAAAAGATGGGGGAAGACAGAGGCCAGGGACACGGATGAAACTACAGCGAACAGATTCAAATAAGGGTGACTTAGAGATCCAACCCCTATGTTGAAATGGCTGTGAAACATTCGAGCTTGATAGAGCAGGTGGTAGAACTCAGTTTCGTGGGCCTGTGAGCAGAAGAAGGCCAAGGATATTCAAATGGGCAAGGTGCCCATTTTCACCTGCCTTCAGGGTTTTCAGCCAGTGAGCAAGGGACACAAAGAAGAGGGTTTAGCTGCCGGGGGAAAAGAGCTTGAAAATACAAGTCAGATGGCAGAGCCGTAGCCACAGAGGGTGGGCTAGAGTCGAGATGGGGAACTAGAAAGGAAAAATTGCAATCTTGTGTGAATGCAGGAACTCAGGGCTTACCGCCAGCACACTCAACCCTCGGGCCAGGACAGAGAGGCTAAACTTGATGTTAAACGCTACAGGGAGGGTCCGAAAAAGCTGGGGTTGCTGTCACCATCCTTGGCAAGGATTTCATAGCCCTCATATCCCGGGAGTGTGTGCTCATAAAACCAAGGATCCGCCTGACTTGCAAACACTTCTACAGTGTAGCCAACTCTCTCAAAGTACCTGAACAAAAGTGCTCCGTTCTGGGAGTACAGGGTCTTCCCCAAGCTATTCTGGAGATGCTGAATCTGAGGACATGAAGTCTTATACGTCTTGTCAGAACAATTCATTGATTGATTTTGGGTAGGAAATTGAGTCCAGTAGAAAGTGTGTGTCGTGGTTTTCTTTCCCCAGATGTCCCTTGATGTGCTCTGGGGACTGAGCTCAACTGAAGGTCTCCAACTGAAGTCGGGGCTGTCTGGAAAACATACACAGCTTGACATGCTCTTCTGTAATCATTGCCACTGTCCCCCATGGTGGCCCAGTTTGGGAAAGGACTCTTCCTTCTTTAGACCCAGTTTGGTGCTGTCCCTTCGGGGTCTGTTTGCAAAGTCTGATCTGCTTATACTTGGGGTTTAGGTTTCAGTTCTGCCCTTCCTTGGCGCCATGAGTCTCAGTCTGGGCTGCATTTCATAATTGCACAAAAAAATTTAAAAAACAATCTTATGGGGTGCCTGGGTGGTGCAGTCGTTTAAGCATTGACTCTTGGTTTTGGCTCCGGTCGTGATCTCAGGGTGATGAGTTCAAGCCCCGAGTCAGGCTCTGCACTCAACATGGAGTCTGCTTAAGACTTTTTCCTCTTCTCTGCCCCTGCCCCCTGCTCTCTCTCAAATGAATAAATAAATCTTAAAAAGAAAACAATTTTATGGTTGAAGTAATCTCTTATTATCAACCCTCCAACTTCTATAATTTGATTAATGAGAGCCCCAGGGAATTAATTTTTAACAAGCAATAATATGAAACATTTTATTTCCCAAGTATTGTCAATGAGCATTTCTTCTTTTCCCTTCCCATTGCTTTATTTTCATATTCCTTCCTTTCTAACGGGGTTTCCCTTTCATTGTTTAGTGAGTATGAAGTCCAGAAAGTCCTTAACAGGAAAGTATCAAGTGAATATGCATGTTAATGTTACTAATTAATATAATAAACAAGTTAGGGGCACCTGGCTGGCTCAGTTAGTAGAGAGTGCACCTCTTGATCTTGGGGTTGTAAGTTTGATCCCCACGTTGGGTGTAGAGATTACTTAAAAATAAAAATCTTAAAAAAATTGTAATAAGCAAATTAACATAGGCATTGAAAAATAGCTTTTCTGCAAAGAGAGTAGAGACAAACATTTGTTAATTAATTGAAAATAAAACCATTAAAATGGATGCCTGTACATTTGTAGCAATTAATGTTCAGTTTTACAAGCTTGCATGAAGCAGTTTATTTTAAAAAAGGGATTTATTTATTTATTTATATAAGAGATAGAGCTCACATATGAATGGGAGGGGAGGAGCAGAGAGGGAGGGAGAGGGAGAATCTTAAGCAGGCTCCATGCTCAGTGTGGAGCCCAGTTCAGGGCTTGATCTCATGACCCTGAGATCATGATCCGAGCCAAAATCAAGAGCGTGATGCTTAACCTACTGAGACATCGAGGTGCCCCTTAAAAAAAGTTTTTAAATGCATTTTTTCTGCACTTTGACATTTAAGAACAACAAATAAACAAAAAAGCCAACACCTGGGCCTATCCCACGGGTTCTGATATAATTCATCTGTGATGGGGCTGACCATTGGTGTGCTTTTTTTAAAGCTTCCCAGATAACTCTAATGTGTACTAGGGTTGAAAATCCTGTTGAGAATCTCTGGGATAGTTACTAGGCTCTAAAAACAGTGGTTGGGGCTCATGGGTGGCTCAGTCATTAAGCGTCTGCCTTTGGCTCAGGTCATGATTCTAGGATCATGGGATCAAGACCTGCATTGGGCTCCCTGCACCTCGGGAAGACTGCTTCTCCCTCTCCCACTCCCCCTGTTTGTGTTCCCTCTTTCTCTGTGTCTTCCTCTGTCAAGTAAATAAATAAAAATCTTAAAAAAAAATGGTTAGTTTTGACAAGGGCTGAGTTAATTATATGATGAAAAGAATGTGTTAAAAGGGGCATTGACCCCTATAGTCTGACCATCTTAAAATGGCTAGGGACCCATTTAAAACAGGCAAACTTACCAGAACAGACAGCTTTGTCTTGTTCTCCCACAATGGCTGAGTGGTGGAGAAGAGAATGTGGTGCAATTATACTAGGCCATGAAATAGAGGAATCTGCTGTAAGATAGCTAATTAATTTCCACATTTCTCCTTCTTGTTCCAAATCAACATTTAATCACCTTTTTTTATAGTACTTTATTGAGGAAAAATTTACATACCAAAAATGCACACTTTTTGTTTATTTTTATTACTATTTTTTAAAGATTTTATTTATTTATTTATTTATTTATTTATTTATTTATTTATTTGACAGAGAGAGAGATCACAAGTAGGCAGAGAGGCAGGCAGAGAGAGAGGGGGAAGAAGGCTCCCCGACGAGCAGAGAGCCCGACGCGGGGCTCGATCCCAGGACCCCGGGATCACGACCTGAGCCAAAGGCAGAGACCCCAACCCACTAAACCACACAGGTGCCCCTGTTGTTATTTTTTAAAAGAGATAAAAGTTTCTTGAATATGCTGCAAGGGAGTAGCAGATAGGACAGCAAAGGGAATAGCAGGTAGGACAGCAAAGGGAAGACTGCCACACACAATTTGATTGCACAGGTAAATGAATATTTACAATGTGACCACCACTCAGATCAAGGTAAAGAACCTTTCTAACACCCCAGAAATTTCCCTTGTGCCCCTTTCCAGTTGATAAGATATCCAGAAGTAACCACTCTTCTAATGAACACCTGTTGTTATTTGAATTGGTTTTCCCCTATAAGGCAAGGTGTTGTTTTCTCTGGCTGCTCAAGAATATTTGTCTTTAGTTTTCAGAAATTTAATCATGATATTTCTTAGAGTGGCTTTCTTGTGGTTTATTCTGTTTGGGTTTCACTCAGCTTCTTGAATCTGCAGGTTGATAGCTTTAATCAATTTTGGAAAATTCTTGGCTATTATCTCTTCAAACATTTTGAACATCCCAATGTTCTCTCTTCTCTCTTTCTGCGGTTCTGATTACATATGACATTGTCCTACAGTTCTCTGATGTCTTTTTCTCCCTTCCACCCCCCTATTATTTTTTCTTCTCTTTGCTTCAGCTTGGATGATTTCTACGGACCTGTCTTTAAGTTCATTAATCCTGTCTTCTGCCTTGTACAATCTGTTATGAAGCCCATCCACTAAGTTAACTCACATATTTTATTTTTCAGTTTGGTTATTTTTTGGGTTTGTTTAGCTATGGAAATTGTCCATATTTTTATCCAGTTTGTTGGTTTTTCTTTTAATTTATCTACCATATGTATAATAGTTATTTTAAAAAAATTTTCTTATTCTAATATCTCAGTCATTTGTGGGTTTACTTGTGTTGGTTGCTTTTTCCCATGATGGTGGGATGCATTATATAAAAGAAGATAGTGGAATCTGATAATATTTTCCTCCAGAAGGAAATTGCTTTTTCCTCCATCAGGCAGCTAGGTAAAAGACTGATCTCTTTTATTTACTCAGGAGATGAGTTGGGTTGGGGCTCATTTGTTGCTTAATTAGCTTCAGGTCTTCTTTGGTTTCAGGTGACTTAACAATGGGATCAATCTCTCCTTTCAGCATAGTTTTGGGATATAAATACTGTAAGTTCATGAAATATCTTTCCATGTTTTCCAGTCTAGCCCTTGCTCCTGCACCAACACTTCCTTCGCTAAATTCCCATGGAGGGAATTGTCTGGCATAAAGAACTAGCTTAGCATTTGGAATTTCTTCATATTCCAATATGCTCTATTAGCTCTCAGATGACATTTGACTGCTTCTTCTAATTATTTTTACCCCAGCAAATCCCTCAATCTCTGGCAAATCTGATCCTCTCCTGCCCTGCCCTGCCTTGACTTAGTCAATGCCTCTGGAGACAAAAAGTGATTACCAGTTTTTACTCATCTACTAAGGGCTTGTCCTTCTCTAGAATTTAATTCATTTGGACTTTATGCATTCATGGCTTTTTGATGGTTTTAAAGAGTGTTTTCCTATCGTTATGGTAAAATCAATGGTTTTTTTACATCCTACCCATCTGTGTTGGCAAAAATTTTGGCTAAAGACCAGTGGGAATTCTCTTTTTCTTTACAGGCCTCAAATTAAGTATAGATTCTTGAAATAAGGCAGTAAGTGAATGGTTCAGAACTCTAAGATAGAGCAATTCATTATAAGTGTTTTGAAATACTTTCTTCATTTTTTGCTTAAGATTATGTTAAATAATCAGAATTTGGCCACAATGTATTCTCAGCTCTTTGTGGGTATGATCTTGCCTTGAACTGTTTGTAGTATCTGAACAGAGTTGGAGAGCATCCTATTCTTAGTTTCTTTTATGAGGGTGACATAGAAGGAGGGTAGTTGTGTAGACATGAGTAAATCATTGCTGCTTCTTCATGTCACCTGCCTATTATATACCCTGGGTGATTGGCAACGATGTCATCCAATTATAGATTTTCCTTTTCCTTTTGGTATTGAGAGTTGATATTTCTAAATTCTCTATCAGAGATTTTACAAAAAAATTAATAAGTTCACAGAAGAAAAACTATTGAACTTACAGGTATCATTTCACTTCCCTGTTGTAATTTACATACATTCATCTTTTGATCATCTAATGAATATTTACCCTGTTCACCGAGAGAAGAAATACTGTCTTTGTGGCAAGGAGCCAAAGCTTCCTGAAGGTTCCCTATGTTGTCATTAGCTACTGTCTGGATCTTAGTAGACTCTAAGTTCCTTGAAGTCAAGAGCTGGGTTTGGTTTGCTCTTACATTCCCTGTGTTTGAGTAGGGACTCAATACATATCTATTGAGTAAGTGAATTGTCGAGAGACTAATTTTAATGTCCAGGAATAGCATTACATATGAAATAGAGTTATCAGGAGTTATATAAAACATGCAAAATTCAAGTCCAGACAAAGGGCACCTGAAGAAATGAACCAAGAGGCTATGTACACTATCTACCCCAGAGGATTATTGTGCATGGACTTTCTGACTTGATGACCAAATCCTATGCAGGTCTTTTTTGCAATATGCTGGGGGCAATGGAACTAGTGAACCATGGCCCAGCATGTGTGAAAATGGTGACAAGGAGGAAGAAGTTTCTTCTGAAGAGCGATGAAAATTTATGTGGCTGGGTGGGTCCCAGGGGGTTAAGGTTAAGCCCATGAAATTTGTAGATTTTAGGGTTCCCTGGTAAAAACACAGGTATGTGTACACAAATGGCCTAGGGCTGTCTTATAAAGAGGTTTGCCTTTCAAGACAATGAAGAGCTAGGCTGTTTGTTTGTTTGTTTGTTTGTTTATTTATTTTGAGAGAGAAAGAGCAAGTGTGTAGGGCAGGGTCAGGGGGAGTGGCAAAGGGAGAGGGAGAGAAAGAATCCTCAAGCTAACTCCCCCACTGAGTGCCGACCTTGACTGGGGGCTCCATCTCACGACCCTGAGACCATGACCTAAGTCTAAATCAAGAGTCAGATGCTTTACTGACTGAGCCACCAGATGCTGTTTATCTATTATTTTTTTTAGAGTTTTTTTTTTTCTTTTCAGCGTAACAGAATTCATTGTTTTTGCACCACACCCAGTGCTCCATGCAATGCATGCCCTCCATAATACCCACCACCTGGCTCCCCCAACCTCCCACCCCCTGCCCCTTCAAAACCCTCAGGTTGTTTTTCAGAGTCCATAGTCTCTCATGCTATTTATTTTTTTTAAGGAACTAACAGAAAAAGGAAAAATTGGTCAGGAGATGAATGAAGTGATTAATAGTCAGGGTTAATTCTGGGGACTCTTCTGGGTTGTTCCCAAGGGAATGTCAGGACATGGATCTTTCTGCCTCAGGAGGGAGCTATTTTCAGTGTGAACTCCAGGCAAGAAGAAACAGCCCACATAGAGAACTGAATGCTTATGTTTTCCCAAGATTCATATGTGGAATCCTTAATCCCAATTGTGATGGTATTTGGAGGTAGGTTCTTGGAGAGATAATCAGATCATGAGTGTGGAGTGCTCATGAATGGAATTAGTGCACTTAGAAGAAGAGACATGGAGAGGTGATCTCTCTCTCTCTCTCCTTCATGTAAGAACACATCAAGAAGGCAGTTGCCTACGAGGCCGGAAGAGGCTCTGCCCCAAATCCGACCATGCTGCCACCCTGCTCTTAGACTTCTGGCCCCCAAGAATAATGAGAAAGAAATTCCTGTCTATGACCCTCCTCATGCCCTGAGTAAATGAGGGAGACAAAGGGCAAGACCTACATCAGCACAGAGTCCTTGGGTTGGAGCCACTGCCAAGAGCAGACATGGCTATCAGATGGCAGCGTGATCTGGGGGACAGAAAAACCTTTCCCAGCTGCCAGTTAATAAAGACCCTGTCGAACTGATGTTTGAGATATGTTTTTACTTATTCAAGGTATGTCTCAAGAGCAACAAGAATCTCCACCATTGTAACATATACTTTTCTCCATAAGTATAACTGAAAAATTTCGGTGACTCTTAACAAAAATAATTCATGGCTCACTCATTGAACAATTTTCACACTGGCTGTAATAGATCCTAAAGCAGTTTTACAAATTGCATTTTTGTTTTTATAGAGAAGGCATAAATAGAGCCCTTCAGAGTCTAGATGCTACCGAACTTGACATTCTCCCATAAACGTATCCAGTGTTTTGATCTCTGATAAGAACCAGTACTTTCTCAGCTGTTTTCACTTTTTCTTCATTTTTATTATCATCAGCAGCAGCTGGCTGACTTTCTTTTGGGAGGTACTTTTCATACAGAAACAAAACTTGAGTCACTTCCTAAACGTTATGGCATATAAGACAACAGAGGAGAGAATGACCGAATTTTGTTGAGATGCAGAATGAGGGACTGGTTAGGGTTATTCACAGCTATGTGGATGACTTGTTTCAGACCACCGATCCCAAGAATATAGGAATGCAAATTTGTGTCTTAGAGATGCTACAAAATACCACACACCGCGGACCTCTGGGGCCATTCAAGAGATGGTCAGCACTGTGAATGCTAAATCCAAAAGGCTTGTCGACAACAGAAGTCAGCACTGTGAATGCTAAATCCAAAAGGCTTGTCGACAACAGAAGTCTTCAGCACTTAAAAATTGTGTATGAAATGGCTATAAGGTGGATAAGTAAGAAGCATCACTTGCCAAGAGGTATCTGAGATAGAAACAAAAGGATTTGTGGCAAATATGAATGCCCTTGAGCCTGCTGCTTGACAATTACTGCCAGCTTTGCCATGTGTACGAAATGGGAATTTGGGACAAGATCCTACGGCATATCCTGTCCCTTGTTGGTATTGACAAGCTGAGTAACCTGCCTGGTGTCCTCATTGCAGAGAAGGAACATTCTCAGAAAAATGATTTTGTCACCCTCACAAAATTTCAAGTTAAAGGATGTCTTCAGGTATTGGATGCAGATACCCAGGCTGGGTGAGTCTGAAATGATTATTATAGTCAAGATTCTGATCCTCACAAGGACCAAATAAGAGGACCCTTTCCCCTCCTCCTGCCCCACAGAGTTCTGCTTCAGTGAGGTTTTTCTAGAAACAGTTATTTCTATTTGTTGACTTGTTTGATGTGCTTCCAGAAATTCAAATATCCAGAGATTTAACGTTATACACAGTTCAAAGTTTATATTACAAGAGGTTCCTTTAGAAATCGTTGCTCCATTAAAAATAATCATGGCTCAGTATACTTTTAAAAAGCTTTGGCTTACCAAAAATCAATTTGTGAGCCCTTGTTGCATGCTAAACCTCGCCTGTTGGGTCCCAGATGTTTGTTCAGTGCCCTTGTCTTGCTCTTAGTCTACATCATTTTGGCCCATGTGGGCTTCAGTTTTTGATGAGAATGATGTCAGCTGCCTCTTTGGTGACTCTGTTCCCTCCAAGTTCAGTGTGACTCAGTACCCTCAATGACCCTCTTTTTGTCCAATAGCGAGGCCTCAGCGGCTCTGTAAATGTGTTCCCCCTCTGTGCCCCAGTGCCCGGGAAACTGCTCTCGGCAAAGACTCCTGAGCCTGCCTGCTGTGTCTGGCCTGCGTCCGGGTGGAGACCTCTAACCTTGATTTGGTGCTGTCCTCTCTGCCTGCTCCCTTAGAACGGATGATCTAGAGGGCTCCCTGCTCCCTAGAGCTCTTTGTCCTTGGCATGTTTTCTCATTTCCCACAGGCACCGGCCTCGGCCTCCCAGACATCACAAGCTCCTGCAATCCCAGTCTGAGTGGGGGGCCCCCACTGGCCTGGGAGGGAGCTTAGACACCCAAAGTGACCCTCCGGATGCTAGTGCATTCCGGCTATGTTGGCTCTTTCCCAGGTGGGCCTGAGACCGCTCATGAGCAGGTGGTTGAGGGAGGTGGTACAGCAGCTGTTCGTCCAAATTCTCCTCACGAGTCCTGACCAGGCCTCTGGCAGGACTTCATTCCCTTTCATTTCCAAACCGGAACTCTGCTGCAAGTGTGAAAGTGAATGGAATTCTGTACCAGGGAGGATTTCCGTTCTCATTTCTCTCACATGTTTGGAAATTTAGCTGTAGTTAAGCCTGGGTATGAAGTACACTCTTCAAGTCTTGGGAGAATGACTACCTAGGGTTTGGTGTGTGTGTGTGTGTGTGTGTGTGTGTGTGTGTGTGTGTGTGTGTGTGTGTTTTCCTTCCTATACCCAAGATTTCAGATTACCTTCTTTCCTACTGAATTATCATACCCATGGCCTGGCTGCAAAGAAGGGGGGAAACAAGGTTCTGACTTTTCCCTTGGGGAGGCAGTAGTCCTAAGGTGGAAACTTTATTATAAACTCGGGAAGGTAATTCAAACAGTACTGGGTGCCAGAAATTATGAAACATATCCTTGGTACTCACCATTCAGGGTGTCAGGTCGATTCTGAGCTTCAACAATGACTTTATAATAGAGATAATGCCTTTCACCCCTCATTACTACCTTAGGCTCCTATCATCTTGCATAGATTGATTGCCATAATTTAAAAAACGACTAGATAGAAGAAAAAGAGACTACAAGGGAGTCCTACTTTTATGAGAGTATTTTTGTTTTTGTTAAAAAAGTATATGCCCATAATTTTAAAAAGTCAAGCAGTGCTTAGAGACTTACCTGAAAAATACTTGCCTGTCCTTTGGTTAACAGCCATCCTTTGCCTCTCCAGAAGCAATGTCTTTGAACTTTTAATCTTTTCTTCCCATATTTGCCTCCATATTTCTAAATATGGATACACTGCTGTCTCTTGATTAATCACCATTAGACATTATTTATTACCTTCCTATTATGGGGGAATGAGAATTTGAAATCTCTACTATTCCTTTCTCTCTTTTCACACTACTAATAGAATGAGAGCACTATGCATTATAACTATAGTGAAGTCCATATTTACTATTACTAGTATAACTTTAATATTGCCCACTTCTGGATTAAGAGTCACTATTGTATTTTCTACTTGGACAAGTTATTTTTCCCTAGAATGAATATATTCTATGAATATATAGAATGAATATAGAATGAATTTCCTTGACTTTCTGGGATCTCTGGTTAAATCTTCTCACATCTTCTCATAGATCTATGAAATTCAATTCAATTCAATTTTCTTTGCATGCATCTATCAGATAATCTTTCAGTTAACAATTTAACCTTTCTTGGAGTCTGCTTTCCTGGAGTCTTCTTCCCTTATTTCAATCATAACTGTCTGTTTCCTGGATGGTTTCCCATCCTGGATATTCCCTTTGCCTTTCTTCTGGTTGACTCTCCTATTTCCTAGATCCTGTGTGCTCTATTTTTGTTGTTGTTGTTAACTCTGTTATTTTGGTGAGGTATATTCTCTTGTAGCATTCTGATAAAAGTAAGTATTAGAGATAAGTTGTATGAAGCTCTGCTTACCTTATTCTACTTTCAAAATGGATTGATAGTTTAAATGGGTATAGAATTTTATGCTGGAAACCATTTTATTCATAAGGTATTCTGCTTTCTTCTAGATTCTAGTATTGCTGTTTAAAAATCTGATGCCATTCTCATTCTCAAATTTTGTATATGATTTTTTCCCCACTCTGGAAGTTTTAAAAATCTTTCAAGATCCTCTCTTTATCCACAGTGTTTTGGAATTTCACAAATGATGAGCCTTCATTCAGTTTGTATACTTGGTGGGCTCTTTTATTATTTATTTTTAAAAAAGATTTTATTGCATTTATTTGTCAGAGAGAAAGAGAGAGAGAGTGAGTGTACACAAGCAGAGGGAGTGGCAGACAGAAGCAGGCTCTCTGCTGAGCAAGGAGCCTGATGTGGGACTCAATCCCAGGACTCTGGGATCATGACCTGAGCCAAAGGTAGATGCTCAACCAACTGAGCCACCCAGGTGTCCTGATGGGCTCTTATTTCTAAAACAATTGTATCCTTTAGTCCTGGAAAATTTACTTGTAGTAATTCTTTGAAATAATTCTCCCCACCATTTTTTCCTATTCTTTCTTTTTGGAATTCTTATTAAGCAGATATTAGGCCTCTTGGACTGATCCTCTACTTTTATTATCTTTCTTTTCCTAGTGTACATCTCTTCATACTTTTTGTTGAATACTTTAAGGAAACTAGACATAATATTTAATTTTTAAGAGCTTATTATTGGTCTCTGACTATTTTCTTTAAGAAGATAGCAAGCTATCTTTCTTCATTTTCTGAAGTCAAAGAATTGCTTATTTTTTTTCTAACTTCTTTCTTCCTGTTTGCTTTTGCCTCTGTCTTTCAAGTTTCTAGCTGCCTCCAAATGCCTGCTGTCCATTCATATTTAAGAACAAAGCACTAAAAAGGTAATTAGGCTTGGTCTGGTCTTGTTGACTTCTCTGGCTTTCATGTAGGAAAATTTGTTGGCCAGCTAGATTGTCCCCAAACGTCATTATTTGTAGGTCTTTTTTTTTTTTTCCCTCTGCTGAGGGTGTTTATTTTTTAAATCTTCTTGAGTAATATAAAAGTAGATGACAGTGTTCTAAAGCTGGAATAAGTGAGAAGGTTGCAGGGTTCACCTTCAGAATACAGTGTTCAGTTAATTCTTCCTGATTTGAGTGAGTTTAGCATCTCATGCATGTTTTCCTCTGTGTCTGGTGTCCCTGAGATGGAGCCAGCCTGATTCATGCTACCCTAAGAATCTACATCTATCTCCCAATGGGACAGGGGAGGCTAATTGCTTTGAAGCACACAGTGAGAGTTTTACTCTTGCCTGCTGGCACTTGGTGACTCTAGTTTCTTAGTATTTCTTGGGCTCTTTAGGTAAGTTAGTTCTCTCCTCATTGGGTTCTCCCTTTGAAGACTTGGATTTTGCTTTACTCTGCTCTGCTAAGAGTGCTTCTCTCTCTGCTTTCTGAATTCATCTGTTGTAGTTCTGCTTTACAGACATCTTCTAGTCTTATAAAAATGGGACTTGTTCATGGTCCTTTTTCTTGTTCTCCTTCTTCTACAGTGTTTTCCAATAAGAGGCTTCCTTTATGAATGCAAGGATATGGTGTGTTAGGAAATGAGTGTGCATGTTAGCTCAATTTATCCCAACAAAGACCTTAGAACTAGGTGACCATATAATTTGTTATCTGACCTGGGACACTTTAAAATTCATCTGGAAGGGGGAAGAAATTTCCATGATGAGAAAACAGGTGTAAACTTGGACTGTGCTGAGAAAACTGGGATATATGGTCTCTCTATGTGGAACTCAAACTTTAATTTCTAGAGTACCAACTTTATCCTAAATATATTTATTTAAATAAATACACATGCAAATGTGTGTGTGTATTTTTTTAAAGTAAAGTATCTCCTGTTAGAATTTATTCTTTAATGTAGTGTGCAGTATCTTTCATCTTAGCTTCTGGCATGAATCCACGGGACTCTACTAGACAATGAGCTGAGGGACAGCCATTGTGCTGTGCTCAGAATTGCCCCTCCTTTCCTGACTCATTATTCTCTTTAACCCAGACTTGTTCCCTTCAACTCCTTCTTCCCTTGGAATGGATTATGTCTCAGGAGACTCCTTAGTGCTTTTTGCAAACTGACCGTTGAAAGGTTTGCCCCACCAACCTTCCTCTCACACCCAGAGGTGTTTGAATCATAATGAATACAGCTTAGGGTTTTAAGCCTGGACCTCCGTGAGTGTCATGCTTATACCACTGCCTTGGGATCTGCCGGAAAAAAAAGGGATGGCAACCAGTGAATTCACAGGTCCTCTTGGGAAATTGATACAAGGAAGCAGATATAAGTGATGACCCCATTATGCTGGTGCATGCACACGTGTGTGCACACACACACATCATTATACTGGGATCTTGAAGCTCCTCTTTTATGTGTAGTGCCCAAGCGTGTATCACCATTCCTTAATTCAATATAATTCAGTTTATTTAATTCATGCATTTCTACGTACATCAGTGCCTACTGAATGTCAGGCAGTAGGTGGGAACTAAGTCCAGGAAGGTGAATTCTTGCTCTCAAGGATGTTATAGTCTATCTGGGTATAGATGTAAGAGGGTCAATATTTTTGAGAGACCTTCCTTAGAGGTCATTCCTTTCATATAGGCAAAGGAGGGAGAATGACTCCCTTCTGGTGTAGGAGGACAGAATTAGGGAGTAGAGAGAAGAAGCATACAGAGGGATTTGAGAAAAACCTAGTGCAGGAAACATCTTCCTTATTCTACATTGTCAAGTCATAGCCTGAGACAATTTTAAGACCCTTAAAGATGTTCCACTTTCACTGAGGTGCCTGATAACATGGCGCTGGCTGGGGGAAGAATGTAGATTAGAAATGGCTGGGCAAGTGTCCATATAGCTGGGCCTGAGACAGTTTCCAGCATCCACATCTAATGTCTAGGGAATCAGAGGTTCCTGAGAGCTTCAGTGTTGGTGGGGATGAGGTAAGGGGGGGTCATGCAAGTGCTGGAAAAGTGACAGGCTGAGGAGGCCTGATGTTGGGACAGGAAGGCCCTAGCCTCAGCTATGGATGCCTTTGGCATGCCCAAAATGAACTGGGCAGAATTAGTTACATGGTGGTAGAATCCAGCATAATACTCAGTGGCCAGACCAGGTCAGCCATTCCTAAGAGTATCTGACTCATCACATTCATGGCTAGATCAATAGTCAAGTTGGAGATAGGAGATAGGAGACAAACCATGAGCTGATAGATAGTATGGTAGGTTTCCATTAGTTAGTGGCCTAGACCAAGAGTACAGAGAGATGGTTTGGAGAACACAGAAGTCATATGAAATGAAGTATTGGATAGGAGAAGTACAGTCTTAAAATAGAGCTGGTTTGGGGTGAATGTGGGTCTGTGGGATCGTGACCAGAAGCACCCCCTCTGATCCCACAATTGGATGTCGTTTTGTCCCCCCCCTTTTTTTTAAAGTAGGCTCCACACACAGCATAGAGCCCAGTGTGGGGCCTGAACCCACAACTGTGAGACCAAGACCTGAACTGAGATCAGGAGTAGGATGCTCAACTGGCTGAGCCACGCAGGCAGCCCTGTTTTAGTTTCCTATTACTGCTGCACCAAATTACCTCCAACTTAGTGTATTGTCTTACAGGACTGGAGGTCAAGAGTTCAAAATGGATCTCATTGGGTTAAAATCATATGTTGGCAGGGCTGCTTTCCTTCTGGAGTTTCTAGTTTCTAAGAATCCCTCTTCTTGCAGCTTCCAGCTTCTAGTGACCATGCATTTTTGGCTTGTGGCCCCTGCCTCCATCTTTAAAGCCAGGAACATAGGGCCAAATATTTCTCATGATGCCATCTCTCTGGTCTTTCTTTGGCCTCCCTCTGATCCTTACTCTTGTGATTATACTGGGCCTACTAACTAATCCAGGATAATCTCCCCATTGCAAGGTCAGCTGATTAGCAATCTTAATTCTCTGCAATCCTTACTTTCCTTTGCCATGGAACCCAACGTATTGGTGAATTCTAGGGCTTGAACATGGGTATCCTTGTGGGAAAGCATTGTTCTACTTTCTGCAGATGTTCTCCCAGAAGGCCACACACATGATTATAAAGTAGCAGGCACGTGTCTGGCTGATGGCTTTGTGGAAGAGGTGGCAGTTTAGCTATTTTTTTTTAAAGATTTTATCTATTTATTTGACAGAGAGAGAGAGAGATCACAAGCAGGCAGAGAGGCAGGCAGAGAGAGAGGAGGAAGCAGGCTCCCCGCAGAGCTGAGAGCCCGATGCGGGGCTCGATCCCAGGACCCTGAGATCATGACCTGAGCCGAAGGCAGAGGCTTTAACCCACTGAGCCACCCAGGTGCCCCAGTTTAGCTATGTTTTGAAGGAAAGGTGGAGGTTAGCAAAGTTGGAAGTTGAAGAGGGTGAATTCCAGGTAAGGGAGAAATGTGAGTAAAGGATCAGAATTGGGAATGTGAAGAACAGAATGCAGGAAGATTGATGACACCAGAAGGTAACTGTGGGGGAAGAGAGAGAGATGAGATTGGGAAGGATGGTAAGAGACAACTGTTTAGTGCCTTGAAGTTTAGATGGAAGGCATTGGAAAGACATTGAAAGCTTGCTTGGGATCAGGTAAGAAAAGATGACAAAATAACTATGTAAAGATATAGGGTCATTAAATCATTTGGTTCCCTCACACAGGCAACCTTTGATTTTATGCTCTTGACTTTTATTGAAATTGTTCAATAAGACTCATTTTGCATGATTTACCAAAATGTTGTTGACGAAGTTCATTTTGTGGTTTATCAAAGATGTGGTTCCATGTGATGAATGTTCCCTGCCCTGAGTGCCAAAGTTTATCTCTTGACATTTATGTTTTCTAACTCAGGCACCATGAATTGTATCAGCTGGTGATTTTTGGTTGGTTTGTGTTTGTTTGGCTTCCATGAACCTCAGAGCCAAAGACTGAATTGCTAGATACCTTATTTCTCTCACTTGTACATTTATATATTTTCTAATTCCAAGTGCTCTCCAATTTTTCTTTTATGTCTCTGTGAGGGGTAATGCTAGCTATTAACCCCAAATATCAGGGGATCAAATACAGTGGATATTTATCTTTCTCCCATGCAATATTCCTGATTCCAAGTATTCCTGATCCCAAGTCCCTCCAAATGGTGATTTTCCTTCTTGACACCTCACCCTCAAGTAGGCCTATGGAGTGCTCTGGATGCTAGTGGAAGACGAGGAAGGGATGGAGGATTGTGTATGGGTCATATGAGGAAATGGCGCATGTAATTTCTGCTCACTTCCCACTGACTAGATAGAGTTTAGTCACTGTCCCATAACAACCAGGAAAGCTGGGAAAGTTAGACAACTGGTGTGCTGGAAGAAAAGAAAATTATTTGATGACCTCTGTTATTATGGACTGAATGTTTGTGTCCCTACAAAATTCATGTATTGAAGCTCCAGCTACCAATGTGAAGGTCCTGGGAGGTGGGGCCTTTGAGAGTTAATTAGGTTCAGATGAGGTCACAAGGGTAGGGTCCTTATGATGGCATTAGTATCCTTCTAAGAAGAGGCCAGAGCATCCCCTCTCTTTCCCCATCATCATCAAGAAGATGATGGCCTGCACACCAGGGAGAGAGATTTCATCAGGGACTGGAACCAAATCAGCCAGAGCCTTGATCTTTGACTTCCTAGCTGATCCAGAACAGGGAGAAATACATTTAGTTTTCTGTTATGTAAGCCACCCATTTAAAAAAAAAGATTTTATTTATTTATTTGACAAATATCACAAGGAAGCAGAGAAGCAGGCGGGGGAGGGGGGATGCAGGTTCCCCGCTGAGCAGAGAGCCTGATACGGGGCTCAATCCCAGGGCCCTGAGATCATGACCTGAGCTGAAGGCAGAGGCTTAACCCACTGAGCCACCCAGGCGCCCCATAAACCACCCATTTAATGGCATTTTGTTATAACATCCTGAGCTGATGATGACTTTTGTCAGATCTATCCTCTAGTTACCAGGTACCTATGTTGTCTTTTCCACCCATGGAAGATACTCTCTCCAAGAGCGGCCATCCAAAGCCTCATCCAGTCATGTCCTCAAAGTCCAAGCGCAGGATCTCTGGCTGATGATATCCACTTGTCTCCATGAGGTTGGCAAGTGGCCCCTATGGACCTACCAAGATAAACTGAAAAGATGATCATCAGGGAGAACTGCATGTGGCCGGTCCAGAGCAAGGAGAAGATTTTTGTCAGGGAGGTGGGGTGAGGCTCCTCTGTCTCCCAGTGGGAAGTTTCTTAACCTGACTCTGATTTGAGTGAAGAATGTCCTTGTTCATTGTGTTGTATGGCCCCCGTTTGACCCTCTGTGAGGGTTAAACTTTCCTCCACAGGTTCCACAGGCTCCACAAACTGTCCTCCACAGGACTCCAAGGAGTCCCTTTCCTCCACAGCTCTCTGAGTGGGCTTTGGGAGGATAGCACTTTTGGGGGGCTGTGGAGTTGCCTGGCCTAATACCCAATCACATGAATCTGGGCAGTCACAGTCTTCTTTGGGGAAAAAAATAGAACACCTCACAAACTCCATTCTCTTCTTGTCTTTTTGCTTCCAGGGTGACCCAAGCACCAGGAACCATCCTCCAAATCCCTTCTAGCCACAATTCTCTGACCTATCTTATTTCTTTGTATCCTTGTCTCAATTGGATGCCATTTCCAAAATATGCTTTGGTGATGCCTCTCTTTTTTTTTTTAAGATTTTATTTATTTATTTGACAGAGAGAGAGATCACAAGTAGGTAAAGAGGCAGGCAGAGAGAGAGGAGGAAGCAGGCTCCCCGCTGAGCAGAGAGCCCGATGCGGGGCTCGATCCCAGGACCCTGAGATCATGACCTGAGCCGAAGGCAGCGGCTTAATCCACTGAGCCACCCAGGCGCCCCTGATGCCTCTCTTTTATCTAACCTTTATCTCAGGGCAGGATCTTTCTCTAAAAGGCAACCTACAGAATGGGAGAATATATTTGCAAATGACAAATCAGATAAAGGATTAGTATCCAAAGTCTATACAGAACTCATCAAACTCAACACTCAAAACACAAAAAATCCAGTCAAGAAATGGGCAGAAGATGTGAACAGACAATTTCTCCAAAGAAGACATACAAATGGCTAACACACACGTGAAAAAAAATGGAGAAAGAGTTTGGATGGTCATGCCCGGGAGGTATCTATGGACTCGTCCTGGAACTGGCATGCATTTCTGCTCACGTTTTATTGGCTAGAACTCAGTCATTCCTATTTGCACAGGAGGTTCTATGTAATTGCCAAAGAGGTTGGGAAATGTGGTCTGGTTTATATCCAGTAAGAAGAGAAAATGAGTCGGATAAAGAGCAAGCCAGACTTTGCCAAGCATCTTTACTTAACTGCTTTATGCACGTGCTTTAATATTGTGACTCACTTCAGATCCTTTTGGAAATAGTCACGTTATAAATTAATTCTAAAAGACACACAATCTGCCTCTCTTCTTCCAGAATTTCCCCCCCTATAAAATATAGGGCAGGGAAAAATTATTTCCTGGTTTGTTCTCAGTTTGGGAAGTCTTCAGTGGTAATTGTCAGACCATCTGAAGACTTCTGAGCACTTAATTCCAGTTTAGATACTTTTTCCAGGGTCAGCTTTCTTCTTCCTTTTCAAATGGCCTTGTTCTTCCGCATCTCCTTAATCACTGACCAACCTCTCATCTAGCTTGTTTTGGATTCAAGGGTGAGGCTTTTGTCTACACACTTTCACTTTGATTAATCACTCTTTCTTGCAATTTCTTCTTAGATTCATTACTTGCACCCAGTTAGCCCTGTGCCTTTGCTCCTGCTTCTCTGGGACAAAAAAGTGTGAAGGCTCTGGTGTTCCAAGACGACCTGTCCTGGACACAACATTTGGCAGGCTGTGCACTGATGAGGTCTGGTGGATGGCAAGATCCTTGTTCTGGGCTCATGTTTCACCCCCTCCCCTGCACCCTGTCCTTTGGTCTGGCTGCCCTTGCAGCACTCAGGGACTTCCCAACTGCCTCCTGATGGGCCATCTGTAGGCACATTTGCTTTCTGGCAAATTTCTTTGCATAAGCGGCTTTTAAGCATGATTTGTGTGACTCATCCAGGTTTCTGATTTCAAATCACATCCTGAATATTTATTGTCCCTCTTTTGTTCATTATTTCTATAAAACTGGAAACCTTTTATCTCCCCTCCCCCACCCCACCATCAATATACTCTTCCTAACCTTTTACATAATAAAAAGCTTGGGTTTCAGCATTAATCATTGTGATTAATGTGATTCCACTAATAACCTTTTTCTACTTGGGAAGGCTCCAATTATGACTATATTTTGTGTTTGGCCTTGGGCCAGTTTCTTACCCAATGATCCAGGTTTTCATTGGTTTCATGATTCCACAGCATGGACATTAACCTCTCCTGATCTACTTTCTCCTACATATTTCAGGCAGAGCCAGTCCTCCAGACCTTCTGCTGACCCACCCTTGGATATAATGAGGCTGGCTGCCTGGTGAGGGAAGGTCTGCCTCTCTCACATTCTCAGTATGTTCAGACACAAGCCTATTCAGTGATTCTTGATGTTTTCCCTGAAGGTGTTATCAAGCCACATTAGGCTTCATAATTCTTTGGCTTACCATTCACCCTTATAATTAATAATGGAACTCTGCCAGAGACTTAAAAAAATGATGTTCTTCAAGGAGAATTTTCAAAGGACTCTTCAGTTTAAACTCTTCAAAAGCTCCAGACTCCTTCTCTCAGACACAGTAGAGGAAATAGGCTAGCTCTTCAGAGACATCATAGGAGAAAAGAACATGGTCTTCAAGGTTAGGATGAGTTGTGAGACGCTGGGAAAATTATTTAACTTCTATGAGTCTCAATTTGCTCATTTGTGAAATGGGACTATGATTATCTTGCAGGAATGGGATCAAGATTAAATCAAATAATGTATCTAAAGGGACTTGTGCTTCCATTTCCAAGAATAAAATCATCTAAGTAGTCTGATAACCTTCCTACAAGAAAATGCCTAGAAATGCTGAATAGACATTAACAAACATCCTTTGAGATGCCTAGAAAGTAAGAGGGAATTCCCAGGAGCTGAAAACAGAGGGGACCAAAGACAAAGGCTGATGGTCCAGCAGTGGTGGGAAGTGAGAATTGATGGTTTCTGGTAAACAAAGATTTTGGATCCTAAAGCTCACATAGAGATGGGAGATGAGGTCTTGGGCTCTTGTGTGGCAGGGAATTGGAACTGAGACCACTGAAAACATCTGGGACGTCTGAATGGCTATAAACTTGGAGAAATGGTTAGATCCTTGGAGAAATAGTTAGATATTATGGCCCATTGCAGAGAAACTGAGATGGAATTTATCTGTCTCCTCCTGGATTCTGAATAGGGATCAATTTTCTCTTCAGAACTCATAAAAGTAGACCTTAAATTACAGATTCCTTACACAAGTCTGGGGTTCTAATGCATACTTCTTGCATGTTTTAGAAGCCCCTAACCCCAAAAATGAACACATTACCACTTGTTCCAAGCCATCATACCCTTGGAATGACTATAGTTGTAAATACAAAACTACCTTAGAAACCTGGGTAGATTTTTAACTCTGCTCACTTGGTACTTCAACAGATAAAGCCCCACTAAAATTTAGCTCCAAAACCAAATTACAAAATGCACGAGGAAACCCCCTGTCGTATCTAAGAGTTATCAGGCAAAACATACAGTAGGATTGGAGTCCAGAAGCTTCCACTCACAGAGCTATTTGATGGAGACCATGAAATGAGTATACTCAAAAAACATCAAAGTTATAATAGAAAGAGGTGAGAACCTGGGAAAAGAATGAAGTAGGATAGCCCAAGGAGAATGTGTAGAAATGAAAAATGCTATCATTGAGATTAAAACTCAGTAGGCATGGGCGCCTGGATGGCTCAGTGGGTTAAAGCCTCTGCTTTTGGCTCAGGTCATGATCTCAGGGTCCTGGGATTGAGCCCCCCCCCCATCGGGTTCTCTGCTCAGCAGGGAGCCTGCTCCCTCCCCACACCCCAACCCCACTGCCTGCCTCTCTGCCTACTTGTGATCTCTGTCTGTCAAATAAATAAATAAAATCTTTCAAAAAAAAAAAAAACTCAATAGGCAGAGTGAAGAGTGGATTGTCTATGGCGGGAAGAATATGAGTAAACTCAAATGCTTCCAGTTAGTAGGTACTCAGAAATTCCCAGTGATTCCTCTTTGGGAAACATTGAGGTGTTTACTTTCTCTTCATGGTAAACTTGGGAGATGAAGAGGGGTTAGAAATGTTCCGGTCGTCTATGGCCATACCACCCTGAACGCGCCCGATCTCGTCTGATCTCGGAAGCTAAGCAGGGTCGGGCCTGGTTAGTACTTGGATGGGAGAAATGTTCCAGTCTGTCATTTTCAGATCTGGAAATGAAATTGTGAGTTGAATGTGTCTTTGGTGTGGCTGATTACTACTGTGGTACCATTTTCCCTATGGTGGCTCTTTCCCTTTCGTCTCCCTTCATTCTCAGCAACCCCAGGTGTTCATGGACTTATGCTTTCACTCCATGCTATCCCAGGAAAGGACCTTACAGATCTACATACAGCAGACGGTGCTGGAAAATGTTCAGGACTAGGAATCAGAAAACTTGGGCTTAAGAAGTGGGTCTGTCCCTGAAGAGGTATTTATAAAATTGGAATCATATTCCCTTTTCTTATCCTACAGAGTGATTGGCAAGTTCAGAGAGATCTTGTTGTGATAGTATATTGTGAGTGGTAAAGCACAATACGACATTACAAAATTGCTATGATTGCTGCTCATATCAAGAAATAAATAGAAGACTCAGGGGCTATTTCTCTCATGACCATTTCTTTCAACAGGGAAGTCTATAAACTAAATGAGCAGGTTCTCCTATGGTGAGAGTTCAGACACTGGTGGGCAACATGGGAAGCATTTTGTGGAGTCTTCTTAACAATGCTGAAATCACACCAAATAGGCAATTATCTGTCTTGTTCAGTTTGTAGCTCATATATTTCACATGTGATTTGGGAGTAGGATAGTGTGGGATGATAAGCTTCTGCAAAGTGACTGTGCATATCAAAATTGACTTTTGAAAGGCAAAGTTGGGCTTATGGAGGGAAACTGTCTGTGTCTCTGTTCCTCCCTAGCACAACTGAGTTCTCACAGTTGACCATTTTAAGGTTTTCTGTTTGCATTACATACTCCATGAATGGTAATGTTCTTATTCTGTGCCAGTTTTCTTCTTTCTGTTGGGTTGTTGGTCTTCTTATTGATTTTTCGGGTGCTCTTTATATATGAAAATAATTATGTCTTTATTTGTAATAGTATTTATAAATTTTTCTCTGGTTTTGTCTTTTAACTTGGCTCCTGTTTCAAAGATTTAGAAACAATTTTACTTCCAGGTTTTGTGCCATTTTATTTTACTCATATGGATTCTTTTTGTTTTTTTAAAGATTTTATTTATTTAGAGAGAAAGAATGTGCCTATGTGCGAGAGCGGAGGGGATGCAGAGGGAAAGAGAGAACCTTAAGCAGACTCCACACTGAATCTGAGACCCAGACCTGAGCCAAAATCAAGAGTTGGATGCTCAACTGACTGAGCCACCCAGGTGCCCCGGCACGAACCTTCTGCGGTTGCACTTTGGTGTGAGATATGAAATATGGGTCCAAAAAAGAGTGAAGAGATTCTTTGTATCTAGATGAAGTTTCTGTGATTTCTGCTTTCCCTATAGAGTTCTTAGAGGTCTGAGCAATCTCTTTCCTTTCAGAAACTTCAGAAATCTCTCTGATACTTCAGTAGATTGGGTTCTAGCCTATGCAGTTTTGATGGGAAAAGGGAATTTTAAAAAATTCTATTTTCTGTGCCCCTTTGAGAATTCTTTCCAACAGAGACCAGGTTTCACTATTATTAAATCTCTAAAAAGTTTAGTGGGTGATATAAAGTCATAGATGCATTTCAAAGCCCAATTTATCAGCTAACCAGAGGCAGCTACTGCAAGGCTCTGTTCAGCAGTAAATGTGATGCAGTGAGAGGGTGGGAAGGCAGAGCTGAAAGAGGTGGAGGGCAGAGCTCCTGGAATGAACAGGGTTTACCCACAATGTCCTAAGTAGTGAAGCGGATTCCTGATGCAGCGTGTAATCGGTCCCTGTTGTCTATGACAAATACAACACTCTCCTTTTCCAGCTCACTAGAAAAGGGAGTGGTTAGCTATGTGAGGTTGAGTTTCCTGGACAGAGCCAGTGGGAGGAAAGAAAACACCATGGACCTCAGGGTGTTGTATTTCCGAGCAAGACCTCACATGTGACCCTATGAGCTTTTCTCATTCCCCTCTTCTTCCCATTTCCTTCCTTTCTTCTGCTTCTCTTCCAGCAGCTTCCATGGGAGACTGTGTGCAGTGGGGGGTGGCAGAAGCGATCGTGTCTTTCTCACTCCTATTGGAATTCAGCTCGCTTGGCCTCCAGAGGTTGGGGGACCTCTCACCTTTGACACAGGAGTGCTGATCACACAGAACCTGGGGGTTCTTGCTGAAGTAGATCAGGTATGTCCCCTTAGAACCACCACTGCCTTCCAATCTTCTTTCTCTCTCTCTCTCTTTTTTAGAGAGGGAGAGGGAGAGAGAGACTCTCCAGCAGATTCCCTGCCTGGCTTGATCTCACAACCCTGAGATCATGACCTGAGCTGAAATCAAGAGTCAGACGCTTAACTGACTGAGCCAGCCAGGTGCTCCTTCTAATCTTCTCTTTATATGGGAAAGAAGGAACTATTTTCATTTTTCCAAAGTGCGATGATTCTTGAAGTGATGCCTCTCACAGGTCCTTGATGGAAGACCACCACAGCAATGCTCCCCTGTCTGCCAGGAACAGAGGGTGGGGGATGGGGTCCAGGAGAGCAGTATCATATGGCCTGAATGTATTCTGGCTAAGACTATAGCATGGAGGCATAGAATTTTAGGGTCTTTGCAATGATTGATTTAAGTGATCGCAGTTTGCCAGTAAGAAACAAAAGTAAATCACTTAGTCCAAGGTCACAGAATTAGTGGCAGAGCCAGAACTTGATCCCAAGTCTTTCGACTTGAGTTCATTTAGTCTTGTGACAGGTCATGCATGACTTGAAGTCCTAGATTGAAAGGTGCCTGATTATTACTACAAAAGTGTCAGAAACTTCTAGATGTGTTACATGGGGAGGGGATATGATAATTGCTTGCTCGATATCTCTTCTGCTTTCTTCATTATTAACAGAAGCCCAGCTAAAGTTTAGTGGCGTGCCCACTAAAAAAGCACATTTTCCAGGTTTCTTTGCAGATGGGATGAACATGTGATTCATTGTAGACACGTAATGTCTACTTTCTGACTTGATTAAGCCACCAAAAGTAGATCTTTCAGTTATTTGTATTTCCTGTGATATCATCCAAAAAGAAATCTCTCTCTCCCTCTCTCTCTGTATATGCCCTAATTCACAGAAAATAGACTTATAACATTATTAAACACCGCCAAATGTGTTAGCAAACAGATTATTAGAGGGTGAAATTATTTACATTACCAGAAGATTTCTCACATTACAAAAAGATCACAGGATCCATTTCAATTGCATCTTTCTAAGTGTTTGTTTATAGATCATTTCATACTTAACAGAGGAGAAACTAAAAGCTGAGACATTCTGTGCTATTGCTGATTAAGAATCAATCAGAAACAAGATAAAAAAATCTGAAAGTATAATGCTCAAAAAAGACATTCATACTGTGAGTGATTCTCCTCCTCCTCCTGCTCTCCTTCCTCCTCCCTGCACCGCATTTTTTCCCCCTCTTTTTTAACCAAGCAGGAAACTCAAACATGATGTGTCCTGGTTTGATGCCAGATGCCTGGATTCCTAACAGAGTGAAACTGAACACATTTCTCACCATGCATCATTCTTTTTTATTTTTTTAAAGATTTTGTTTATTTATTCGACAGAGAGAGATCACAAGTAGGCAGAGAGGCAGGCAGAGAGAGAGAGGAGGAAGCAGACTTCCCACCAAGGAGAGAGCCTGATGCGGGGCTCGATCCCAGGACACTGGGATCATGACCCAAGCTGAAGGCAGAGGCTTTAACCCTCTGAGCCACCCAGGCGCCCCACCATGCATCATTCTTTACACGAAACTTACTCTTTAGGTATTTTTCCCCTTTCTATTAAAAGCCCCTCTGGTGCCCAGACTTGAAATCTCCATCATCTTTTCTCTCCCCACCCTAATGTTCAATCAGCTGTCAAACCTCGGGTGGGCGGAGTGGGGCATGGGGGAGAGGATCCCAAAGTGGATTAATGCAGTTGTTCTCCATAACCTCAGTCACACACACTCTTTGGTCTGACCACTCATTAGCTGCTTGCATGGGAAATATCAATTTGTGTGATGGTGACATTTGAGGCTTACATGATTGCTTTGATATATTAGTTTTGGAGACCAAACACTCCAATTATAGCCAACAGAACACTTTTAATTGGGACTCAGAGGTAAAAGGACTTTCTGTTGCCATAGTTTCAGAGGCACATATGTGGTCAAGCTGCCGAAAGCTGGATTTATTTTCAGATGTAAGATATTACTGACAGCGAGCTCTGGTGACTAAGGGACATCTGCTCTTCTGGTAGGGGTGGAGTGTGATCTTGAGGCTCAACTAAAATCAAGCTCTTAGGCAGGGCACATTCTATAATGGTGGTCCTTTGAACGCCTTCAATTTCATTTCCTTGGGTTGTATGTGTCTGAAGAAGAAACATTAACCTATACTTCTATGAGTACTTTGCCAATAGACTAACGTTCTCAGCTTTGGAAGGAAGGAAGGAAGGAAGGAAGGGGAAAAAAAGCAAAGGGTACGTCTAAGCAAGGTAGTGACCTTAGCGTCTTGCTCTAGCTCCTACATTTGGAGAATCTCATGGAAATGGCCATGGATATAAAGGAAGGAAAGCCCTGCATTGGATACTAGACCTGCTTCTAGCCATGCAGTTGTGAAACACCATAGACTTGCTGCTAAGAATGGATCAAAAGAAAAACTGAGTGGACTATTGATTTCTTTCACACTTAAAACCAGCTTGCCTAGGAGGTGAGTAGGAGAGACTTCTTCAGAATTGAGCAATGCCCTTTCATTCTGAGAGAAGCCAACTGGAGGCAAGGGTGGGCTGCAGGCAGTTGGAATTATATTGGGATCCTGCAAGAGGAAGCTCATTAAACACCCTGTGTCCGCGGTACCCCCTTGGCACTTGGTGCAGATGCCCCCGTCAGGCAGAACATGGGGCACTGCCCAGCAACTCTTGGCGGCCACTACAGCCTGGCAGAGAAGACTGTAAACACAGAGACAAGACTTCTGCTGTGGTATTTGACAGCTTCAGCTCCTTCCCTCAGTCTGTAGGCTCTCTGGAATTCTGCAGTAAATCTCTTCTCTTTTCCCTTCATCAGGCTTCAAAGACTGGTTAAAAACTTAGCTATGAAACTGTCTCACATTCTGAAACCAGGAAATCACACAGGTCATGTTTTCTAAGCACATTTCACAAGAATTGCACTAAAGCCTCAACCACTTGAAAATTAAAAACAAAATACAACCAATGCAAGACATTCACTTAAACAATGCCAAGGCCAAGGGGTATATGAAAAGTGCAATTAGAGTCTAATTAGACAATGATGACATTAAAGACACTGGATATGAAAACCTACAGGATAACTAAAATTGTACTCAGAGAAAACATGTAGTCTGAAATAACTTGCCCTTAAATAAGGAATAACTGGGCCACCTGGGTGGCTTACTGGGTTAAGCCTCTGCCTTCAGCTCAGGTTATGATCCCAGGATCTTGGGATCGAGCCCCGCATTGGGCTCTCTGCTCAGTGGGGAGCCTGCTTCCCACTCTCTCTCTGCCTGCTTCTCTGCCTACTTATGATCTCTTTCCCCCTGTCAAATAAATAAATAAAATCTTTAAAAAAAAAGGAATAACTGCTTGCAGGATTTAATTCTATAATTGGAATACAAAATAGACTTAGTTAAAGTACCTCAAAATTATGGCAGACTTAAAAAATCTGTAATAGTAGACAAGTTGCTAGCCACTCAAATCAAGAATTAAGAGAGAATGTAAGCACACAAAATGAGGCTTTAGAAGGAAGATACAGCAACTGATACTTAACTGGGATATTGAGATCTACTACATAGAAACAAATTTGAGATTCCAAGAAATGCATGATTTTCTGAGATAATATAAATCACAATAATTTGCCCAATGAGAAGCAGAAATCCTGGATAGCCCATTAATCAGGAAGAAATTTTATTTGTTTTTTCTTGCTTTATTAAGATCTTATTGATGGGAAGGTTTCAGTGCACAAAGTAGTGATATAGGTATGTATCAAAATGATAATGCATGTCAAAATTATATCTATTTATCAAAATGATTACCACAATATGGCTAGTTAACACTGCCATCTTCTCACAATTTCACAATTTTTGTGTGTGCTCTTATAAAGGAGACTTCAGGGAGTGACCTTGCCCTTTCTGACATGGTGAGGACACAGGGAGAAGACAGCTATCTATGAACCACAGTGGACCCTTGCCAGACACTGAATCTGCCCAGCCTTTGGTCTAGAACTTTTTTTTTAAAGATTTTATTTATTTATTTGACGCACAGAGAGAGATCACAAGTAGGCAGAGAGGCAGGCGGCGGGGGGGTGGTGGTGGTGGTGGGGGAAGCAGGCTCCCCGCTGAGCAGAGAGCCCGATGTGGGGCTCTATCCCAGGGCCCTGAGATCATGACCTGAGCTGAAGGCAGAGGTTTAACCACTGAGCCATCCAGGCGCCCCTGTCTTTCCCTTTCTGACTTACTCACTTAGCTTACTGCCCTCAAGGTCCATACATGTTGTTGCAAATGGTAGGTTTTCCTTTTTTTTTAAATGGTTGATTAATATCCTATTGTTTATATATATATATATATATGTGTGTGTCTATATATATATACATACGCACACACTCACACACACACATATACACACCACATTTCTTTATCTATTTGTCCCATCAACAGACCCTTCATTTGCTCCCATGCCTTAGCTATTACAAATAATGCTGCAATAAAGACAGGAGTGCACGTATCTTTTTGAGTTAGGATTTTAATTTCCTTTGATTACATACCTATAAGTGGAATTGCTGGGGCATAGCATAGCTCTATTTTTTAAATTTTTGAGGAAGCTCCACACTGTTTTTCACACTGGCTGCACCAGTTTCTATTCCCACCAATAGCGCACGAGGGTTCCCTTTCCTCCGTATCCTTGCTAACATTTGTTACTTCTTATCTTTTTGATAATAGCCATAATGACAGACATAAGGTGGTATCTCATTGTGGTTTTAATTTGCATTTCCCTAGTGATTAGTGATGTTGACTGCCTTTTTATGTACCTGTTGGCCATCTATATGTCTTCTTTGGAAAAATGTCCATCCAGATCCTCTGTTCATTTTTTAAAATTTTATTTATTTATTTGACAGAGATCACAAGTAGGCAGAGAGGCAGGCAGAGAGAGATGGGAAAGCGGGCTCCCTGCTGAGCCGAGAGCCTGATGCGAGGCTTGATCCCAGGACTCTGGGATCACGACCCGAGCTGAAGGCAGAGGCCCAACCCACTGAGCCACCCAGGCACCCCAACTCTGTCCATTTTTTAATCAGAGATTTGTTTGTTTGTTTGCTCTTGAGTTGTAAGTGTTCCTTATACACTTTGGATGTTAAGCCCTTATTAGCTATGTGATTTGCAAATATTTCCTTCCACTTGAGAGGTTGCCTTTTCATTTTGTTGACAGTTTCCTTTGCTGTGCAGAAATTTTTTAGTTTGATGTGGTCTCACTCATTGATTTTCCTTTTGTTCTTTTTGCTCTTGTAGAATCCAAAAAAATCATTGCAAGACCAATGTTAAGGAGCCTACCACTTATGTTTTCTTCTAGGAGTGTTATGGTTTCAGGTCTTAAATTCAAGTCTTTAACCCAGTTAGAATTTATTTTATATGTGATTTAAGATGGTGGTCCAGTTTCATTTTTTTTTTTTGCATGTGGCTATCTAGTTTTCCCAATATTGCTTATTGAAGGGATTGTCCTTTCTCTATTGTGTATTCTTGATTTCTTTGTTGTAGATTGATTGACCATATTTATGTAGATTTGTTTCTGGGCTCTCTGCCCTGTTCTATCAATCTGTGTGTCTGGTTTTTTTTTTTTTTTTTTTTTTTTTTTTGGGTTCCATCACATTTTCTTTTTTTTTTTTTCCATTTTATTTATTTTTTCAGCGTAACAATATTCATTCTTTTTGCACAACACCCAGTGCTCCATGCAAAACGTGCCCTCCCCATTACCCACCACCTGTTCCCCCAACCTCCCACCCCTGACCCTTCAAAACCCTCAGGTTGTTTTTCAGAGTCCATAGTCTCTTATGGTTCGCCTCCCCTCCCCAATGTCCATAGCCCGCTCCCCCTCTCCCAATCCCACCTCCCCCCAGCAACCCCCAGTTTGTTTTGTGAGATTAAGAGTCATTTATGGTTTGTCTCCCTCCCAATCCCATCTTGTTTCATTTATTCTTCTCCTATCCCCCTACCCCCCCATGTTGCTTCTCCATGTCCTCATATCAGGGAGATCATATGATAGTTGTCTTTCTCCGATTGACTTATTTCACTAAGCATGCTGGAGAGGATGTGGAGAAAGGGGAACCCTCCTCCACTGTTGGTGGGAATGCAAGCTGGTCCAACCACTCTGGAAAACAGCATGGAGGTTCCTCAAAATGTTGAAAATAGAACTACCCTATGACCCAGCAATTGCACTACTGGGTATTTACCCTAAAGATACAAACATAGTGATCCGAAGGGGCACGTGTACCCGAATGTTTATAGCAGCAATGTCTACAATAGCCAGACTATGGAAAGAACCTAGATGTCCATCAACAGATGAATGGATAAAGAAGATGGGGTATATATACACAATGGAATACTATGCAGCCATCAAAAGAAATGAAATCTTGCCATTTGCGACGACGTGGATGGAACTAGAGTGTGTGTCTGTTTTTATGCCAATACCATACTGTTTTAATTACTATAGCTTTGCAGTATAGCTTGAAATCAGGAATCATGAGGTCTCCAGTTTTGTTCTTTCTCAAGATTACTTTGACTATTTGGGATTTTCTGTGGTTCTATACAAATTTTAGGATGATTTGTTCTATTTCTGTGAAAAATGCCATTGGAATTTTGATAAAAATTGCATTGAAATCATGGATTGCCTTGGGTATTATGGATGCTTAAACAATATCAATTCTTCTGTTCCACAAACAGAGAATATCTTTCTATTTATTTGTGTCTTCTTCAGTTTCTTTCATCATTGTCTTATAGTTTTCTGTGTGTAGGCCTTTCACCTCCTTGGTTAAATTTATTCTTTTTAAAAATATTATTTTATTTCTTTTATTTTTATTTTTTTATTGTGTTATGTTAGTCACCATACAGTACATCATTAGTTTTTGATGCAGTGTTCCATGATTCATTGTTTATGTATAACACCCAGTGCTCCATGCAATCTGTGCCCTCCTTAATATCCATCACCAGGTTCAAATATCCCCCAACCCCCACCCTTCTAAAGCTCTCCATTTGTTTCCCCGAGTCTATAGTCACTCATGGTTAAATTTATTCTTAAGTATTTTATTCTTTTTGATGCAATTGTAAGTGGGATTATTTTTTAAATTTCTTTTTAAACCATCTTTACTAATTGTTTTCTGTGTGATCTTTAGCAAGTTTTCTCCTATGTTTATAAATCGAATTTCCTCATTTTAATTTTATTTCATTTATTAATATTTTTGGAATTTCCTCATTTTAAAAATGTGGTAATAGTACTGACTCACAGTGCTGTTGTGAGGACTCATTAAGCATATATGTGTATGCACCCACTTCTGTGTCTGCTACACAGTAGGCATTGAGAAAGGACAACCATGCCTCACAGATACACCCAGTGAGAACGACAAAATGTTGGTATTGCTTGTGTGTGGGAGCATGACCTCCATGAAGGGAGAGAGTGTTACCTCTGTGCTGGGAATAAATCTGTGGGGATTGGGAATAAAACCTTTCCACCAAGCTTCTGCAAGGTAGTGGTCCTATGGGAAAAGTCCTATGTGCAGAACAGGGGGTGTGTTTGTAAAAATAAAGAAAAACCTCACTTAAAGTGGAGTTGGGGAGCCCTGAAGGGGGAGCTCTCATGCACATCCCATTCATGATGGCCTGTGTGACTAGTGGAAAGATAAGAATTGTTTTGACAAGAGAGGACATTTTACACATAGGAATCTCATCTCCTGGCTTTTAAGAAAAAGGAGGAAGATCCCTCCCTTCCCCAGCAACAAAGCACTGACCATCACTGGCAGCCAATCAGGAAACCACCACAACCTCAAGCTGTTGTCCTTCTCCAATGAACTTCTGTTCAGAACCATCCTCCCCAATTTCCTCCTAAAACCTCATCAAAACTGACTTCCGGTTTTGTCTCTTCAGACTCACCTATGATTCTTCATAGCCTGCTTGTCCTGAATTGCAATTCCTCTTGTATTCCTGAGTCAACTCATTTTGCCAGTAAGATAACTGGCTATTTTAAGGTTGACATGTTTTACAAGTAATGATATACAGGTAAAATGAATCCCAATTCACAGCTCAATGGGGCCCTCCCACATCAAGAGGTCTTTCATTTTTCTCCCTGTTAAGTTCCATGACGAGAGGGAGAGTGTCTTCTTTTTTGACTGCCCTCGATCCCTATTGTCCTACTATATAGTTCCTGGCATGTAGAAGGTGCTCGAGCAATATAATCTGTAGAATGGATAAATGGAATATTAAGAGGATGGGGCTATGAGAAGGGAGAAGTTGGCCTGGAAACTGTCTTAGGAGGAAGATCATGTGACCCAGCTCCCGTGGATAGGGAAGGAAAAGCTCTCTTCTCTTGACCTTTTCTGCATCAGTTGGAAGCTCAGCATTATAGTTGGTGTTATTGGTGGTAGCAGAAGGAGAGGAGGCAGTGGACTACTAAGAATGCAGCCAGCAGTCACCAGTGAGACCTCAGGGCACAGAAGGTTATGTGGGGACCTCCTCATGCTAGACATGACTGCAAGAGACCCTCACACACCACAGGTCCCCAAGCAGTGCACCACTGGCCTGCAGGTCATCACAGGCTTCCATGAGAGTAGCTTTAGGATTTCCAGAGGGTTGCCTGAACTAGTCCTCAAAGAAATGCATATTTTAATTTTTTGTCCTTCCTTTGCTGTGTTTCGTGAGGTGAGTACTTGGTTTCCAAGCAGTTATGGCAAAAAGACTCAAATAAGGCTTGGGCTCAGCTCTTTGAGAGACATCTGGGTTTCAAAGAGCCTGTTAAAAACCATTGGGTTACTGGGGGTGCCTGGGTGGCTCAGTGGGTTAAAGCCTCTGCCTTCGGCTCAGGTCATGATTCCAGGCTCCTGGGATGGAGCCCCACATCGGGCTCTCTGCTCAGCAGGGAGCCTGCTTTCTCCTCTCTCTCTGCCTGCCTCTCTGCCTGCTTGTGATCTCTGTCTGTCAAATGAATAAATAAAATATTAAAAAAAAAACCATTGGGTTACTGGAAACTGACAGGCAAACTATTGTGTGCTTTCATTGGCTGGACATGTGCAGCCAAGTAGAACAGAGAGTGCTTTTCTTTGTGGTAATTGTTCGCTTATTCCCTTGTTTTCCATTTATTCTAAGTTGCCAGGGGTTAGAGGGGAACAAGGTATTCAGGAGACATAATCTTTCAATAGTGTCTTTTAAAAAAAGGAAAGAAACCAATATTTTATTATAGGTCTATAATGTCAGGCATTTTACATGTAATCAGTCAGCCGACTCTTGTAGCTCTTTTAAGATCTAGTTACAATTGATTCAAAATGCTATTCCATGAAGCATGGAACATCCGAATCCCTCCCCCAGACTTATGAACATTTCCTGGGGGCTTACGCTCTCATAGTCTGCTCTGTCTCTGAGCTCACTTTTCTGTTGAAAATAATCATGTTGTTTGGAGCGTCTTGGTCCCTGTTAGGCACCTTCCCAACCTAGATATGGGATAATTCTCTCCATGTTCTCCTCCCCACCCTCCAGTGAGGAAGGGTCTTTCTGGGGCAACAAGGGCAGAAAGAGAAAGTTGAGGAGAGAGGAAGGTGTTCTATCATATCAATGTGAGTCATTTCAAACAGCTATTAAATTTCTCTATTTTTCTGTCTCGCTGTTGCCCACCCTTATGAGGTTGCTGGCTAAGCCAGGTCACTCTGCTCTTAGTCTCCTGCCGGCACATGGATTCTTTCCTCCAGGTAAGACTCCATTCATTTAAGTGGTTTTAAACTTGTTCTCTCCCATTTAATTACACACATGTTATCACATTTAGCACATGACTACTGCGTGAAATATGTACCGCTAGTCTCATCTTGTAGACGGTATCTTGGAACTCAGAGAGGTAAATAATTTAACGGAGGCCATATGGCTCATTGTTGAGAAATTGGATTTCAGAGTGAGGTTTATCTAGCTCTAAAGTCCATGCTCTTTCTGTCTTTCTCTTTGTATTTATAAATGTGATTGCTTTTAAAAAGCACCCATGAGAATTCCAAGACCCTCCATCATTTTATCATGAGGAACTCTTATCTTTGAAGTCCCTGTTTGAGCAACATTACATTTTTTTGTAGGCTCATTTACCCCTCCATTCACTCATTCAACAAAGTTCCTCTGTATCTCTACCAAGTGATAAGGTTTGTGAGAACTTCTGGATGCCTCACACAGTCCAGAAATGGGACTGTGGTGAAATGACTCATGAGTTGGAGAAGAGAGTGTTGTTCTCAAAAGTTGACTTCTTTTGGTCAGCAAAAGATCATCTCATCCAAGCCCTGGCCTCTACACAAGACAGTGCATGATCAGGACAGATGGGAGAGGATCTCATTTCTTTAGGATTTTTAGTCATGTGTTAGTAGAAGAGGGTACTATGACTACAGCATAGGCTTCTTAACACCAAGTCCCATCCCCATTCTCCCACTGGGGACCATGACTGACTTCTTCCTGTCAGGCATTGCTAACAGGATTTTCTGAGCAATGTGATGTTTTATGCACCAGTCCATGAGCCCCAAAGCACAATGCAAGTAAAAGCTGGGTACCTGCACCTTGGAAGACTAAAGAATGTTGAAGGTAGTAGAGTCCTCCAGATAAGAGGAGAACTTACAAGAAGCGAGGTGGTTTTGCCTGAGGAAGAAGAGGTGCAAAATGATTGACTAGATTCTAGTCCCTTCTTCATCCTCTTCTTCAAGATCTTGGGTCAGTCGCTTTGTCTCTCTAAGCTTCAGTTTTATTTGCAGAGCAAGATTCTCCTGAACACTTCCAGGTTTGATGTTTTCTATTTTTTCCACAAGTGTTGGAGACAAGGATCCTTGCCCACTATTGGCGGGGAAGACTTGGTGCCCTGCTGTTCTCTGGAAGCATTTATTTGGCTCTCCGGTTGGCTCTTAGTTTGACTCTCTTTTCCTTGCTGTTGTTGGGCTGGATTCCTTATCTCTCTGCTGGAATTTCTTTCCTCCTCTTCCCCCTTCAATTCTTTCTTCTTTGCCCTCTGATTGACAAATGATGGAGAAACAGGCCTGTGGCAGGAATCGGAGCTGCCTGTGGCTGAAGGGGGCTCTGCTCAAATCACTGCAAAATTTTTAAACTGCGTGCCTGTGGAAGTATTGATTCTGATTTTATTTTCTCCTTTTGGTGAGGAATCTTAAATGAACTGTGGGTAGCCACGATTACCACGGGCTCACCCCTATCAAGTCCCAAACACACGCTCTTGAAATTTCTGCTCAATCAATACTACCTAGTTTCAATGAGAAGAGAAAGGTTACAAATTTTATATATAAAAGTGGGTATTGAAAAATTCCTCTGGTTGGCTCCAGGTCAGCATCCAATTCGCAGCACTTTATGAGAATAATTCTTTCAGAGAGAGATTTTTCAGCCCATGGAAGTGACTTTCATGAGATATAGGGCCAGCTGGGATGTCAGCATGAAAACTCTTCTTTGTATAAAAAGCTGATGGGAGTTGGGAAGAATCAGCCAAGCCTGTCTGTGTCTGGCTGGGTTTGGAGAGAGGCAGAGGTTGATAGTGGCGTGGTCCTATGGACAATTAGAAGGGGGCTGCCAGATGCCTGGGGGAGATCTGCTCTCTGTTCCCTCTTCTGTTTTTCTTTAATTGCCAGAAGAAAATACACCTTTATCCAGTCCTTCCTAGCTAATGGTCAGACAAACTTTATTTCATTTCATTCACTCAATAACTATTGAGTATTCACTATGAGCCAGGTGAGGGACATCTAGTGGTGTTTCATGTGTGTCAGGGAGCTCAATCCTAACAACAACACTATAGCTTGGGTATTAGCATTTCTAAGACCAGGATAGCTCTCCCGTTGCAAAGCTTGTAAGAGCTTTGGTCCTGGAGTAAGATGTGTTACATTGGGTCCTTCAAGAAGCAGACACCAAATGAGTTAGATTTGTAAGAGATTCACTGGGGGAAACAGTGGTGAAGGGGAGTGGGAAGGGAGCCAGAGAAGAGTGGGAGAGCCATCTGACTGGTGCAGGTCTGGCCCCTATGAAAGAGAGAAGGAAGAGAGGGAGGGAAGGAGGGAAGGAAGTAAAAGACTGCAGTATAGTTCTCAAAGCCAGGTTGATGAAGAATCTTGATTCAAAGTCACCCAGGAAAGGAGTACACATTTCTCAGGAATAGGCTTGCCTTTAATATCCCTGCCATGCTCAGTCATTGACCAAGAGCAGCCTGTGGCATGCTTTGCCTTGTGTGAAAGTCCTGATGAATTCTGGAGGACAGCACTGGGGCTGCTGGTCAACCCCAATCCCAGGAGTACGGGATCTAAGAGGCACTTTCATAGTCCAAAGCCCAGTCCTGCCAATCACTCTCTGGGTGACGGTGGGCAAGTTAAGTAACCCCTTTAAGCCTCATCTTTTGTCTTCTCTAAAATAAGAGAATTCATACCTCGTAGGATTATATGGAGGAATACAGGAGATGATGCATATAAAAAAAGCATTTTGCACAGCTTGGCACCATAGTTAGTTCTTGAATGTTAAACAATCACTAGGTGTTATTACACCAATGATTCAAGCTTTTATTTTCTTCTCCAAAAGAAATGTTCCTTAAAAAGTAAACACACACACAAAAGTCAGAGAGGAACATTCTAGGTGAAAGGGAGTGGGAAGCTGGTTTGCTTGGTCTCCTCCACACTCGTACTGTTGCCCTCAGGGCTTCTCTGAGGAGCCCTAGGGTTTGGGGAAACATCAGGTGGAATCATATCATGTAGATAGTTTATGTGTGTGTGAGTGAATGGATTTTTAATTTTTTTATGTTGAGGAATTAAAATGATTTTATTTTACTTATTTTATTTTAAAAATTAATACACAGTACGATTGACCTTTTCAGGGTGTACAGTCCTGTGAGTTTTAAAACATGTGTTGATTTGTATAACCTCGACTCTGATGGAAACAGATCAGTTTCATCAACATCGTCGTACCCTGTCCCACTCCTCAACCCTGGTAACTACTGGTCTGTTCTCCATCACTACACTTCTGTCATTCTAAGAATGCCAAAAAATAGAATCCTACAGTATTCAATCTTTGGGGCCTGGCTTCTCTCACTCAGCAATAATGCCTTTGAGATTCTTCCAAGTCTTTGTGTGTATCAATCGTGGATTCCTTTTTTGGCTGAGTGATATTTCGATATATGGGGACACCATAGCTTGTTTATTCATTCTCCTGATTAAGGAAATTTGGGTTGTTTCCAGTTTAGAACAATGCCTGGCGGATAGTTGAAGGGATCATAAGCAACGGCCGTGGGATTTAGTTGTGTCCCCAACTATAGCTAAACACACGCCTCGGATGGTAGGACTAGAGAGCACAGCACTTAACTTTCTTTCCCAGATGCTTCTAGTTTATATTCCTAAGCCACTCACCAATGGTGTGCCCTTTCATCCATCCCTGCTGACATTTTTCAAGCATTTTAGTGACTCTGACCTCATTCTGTATTTAGCAACTTCATCACCTCAGTCCCCTGCTGTTAAAAATTTATCCTCACTAATATCAACAATCATTAGGTTTATTTGAGTAATGAAGACACAGATGCTATTTAAAACATTGAAGGAAAGTGGAGCTGTTTAAATTGAAGGCCTTCCAGCTCATGCTGCTCCCAAGGGACGTGGTCTGGCACTTCAAAGTCAGTCTGGAGCTGAGTTTGCTGTTCAGAGATGTGGAAAGTTGTGAAAAGTTGAAAGCTCTCTACCTCCAAAGTCTACTCACCAATGGAGTGAGAAGAATTTGGGGCTTCTGGTGGCGGTCCTAGAGCTTGAGGATCAGGAGGAATAAAGGAGGTAAAGCACGAGAGAAGAGCCTGTGTTATGCACTAGGTTTGGAACCACATGGGATGAAGTAGACAGTGAACCGCCCCCCCCGCCCCAATTCTCTCGAGGTGAGACTTCACTCCTTCCCCTTTTTACTCTGTGATCCAGTAGTCACAGTTTAGTACAGTGCTGGAGATATACACTATTAGTTAACTACCCCTCCTGCCCTCTGGGCTCTAACTGGTTGAGAATAGATACCAGGAGTTGGATGTAGTAAGGATGTTCTCCTAAGGTCAAGGCTGTCTGGGGTCCAATTTGAAATTGTTCATATAGACTCCTTTGCTAGCCCTTCTCTTCTTGGACTTCTTAGTAACATCTAACACATACCCACATGGCTCCTGCAAATAATCTTTCCCTGGAAAATAGAAGAGCCAGCTCTCACTTCTATGTCAACAGTGGGGCAGAAGGTGTAGATGTTATACAGACCCAAGATTAATACAGGGGTTTAATCTGGTGAAATCAGGAGTTTGGAGCTGGAGCGGTGTAGTCTCCCCCTCGATTCCCACTTTTCCACCATCAGGGACTCACATCATGTTGAGCAAAGCTTAGTACTCCCATAGGATGTGGAAAAAGAGGTGTTAGGGACGGAATTATACCCTTCCCTCCCCAATTCATATGTCTAAGTCCTAACCCCTAGTAGAACATGTATTTGGAGATAGGTTAATTAGGTTCTATATGCCCATAAGAGTGGAACCCTAATCCAATGGGACCCCAGTCCTATACCAGGACTGATGCCAGGGCTGATTGTACACTGCGAAGAGGCCAGGGACACAGCAAGAAGGTGACGATCCACAAGTCAAGGAGAGAGGCCTCTGGAGACACCAGCCTTGATCTTGAACTTCCAGGCTCCAGAACAGTAAGCAATCAATTACTCTTGGGTAAGCCCCCCAGGCTGTGACATTTGTAATGACAACCCTAGCAGGCATTCGAGAATCTCACCTAGATTTCAAGAGGCAGGGAGCTCTCAGCTGACATCTGAGAGATTCTGGTAAGAACTGATATCTCCGTCTTATTTATATGGTGCATGACAAAGAAGCAGCAGCCAGGATGAAGGGGGCAAAGTCCTGACATATAGAGCCAGGAGACCCCGCTACTCTTGGCTTGGACACTCACCAGTTTGTGACCTCCGACAGCAATTTCTTGAGCACCACTTTCCTCCAGCAGGAACACGATGAGAGCAAACCTGGCCCTGACTGCTTTATAGAGCTCTTTGGCTCACGAGGAGAGCAAACCTGGCCCTGACTGCTTTATAGAGCTCTGTGGCTCCAGAGAGAATACATGAAAGCTTCTTATTACTTGGGAAGTATAACTTTTGCCCAAGCTCTCATGCAATCACTTGGAGGCTTGACCAGGAATAGTGAGACACAAATGCCTATCACTGGATAGAGGAACACCTTGAGAAGTACTTCTATCATTTCTTACAGAATGAAGACATGCCCTGAATGAAGAATTAAAGTAGCATCCTTTCAACTGCTAAAGGGTGTGAAGAGACAACACTTGAGTTCTTACTAGTAAAGAAGACTCCAACATTTGGGCTGCTTTCATAAATTATTATGACTTCAGTTGGTAAAATCTTTTTCAAACAGCAATTTGTTTCATTTGGGATCAGGAGAAAGACAAACCATAAGAGACTCTTAATCTCACAAAACAACCTGAATGTTGCTGGGTGGGGGGGTTAGGGAGAGGTTGGTTGGGTTATAGACATGGGGGAGGGTATGTGCTATGGTGAGTGCTGTGAAATGTATAAGCCTGATGATTCACAGACCTGTATCCCTAGGGCAAATAATATGTTATATGTTAATAAAAAAGAAAGAAATTTTAAAAAATCCCCAGCAATTTGGAAAAATGTATCAAAGTCCTTAAAAATCTTTGTATTCTTTGACAGAGTAATTCCATTTATCATAACTTATTCTAAGGAAATAATGGGAAATACAGAAAGTTGTACACTTTAGGTGAGATGTTTCTTGCAACTTTATTTACTGTGGTGTAAATTAGGAAATATTTTAAATCCCTGACATTAGGAGAATGACTAAGAAGTCGTGGTATCTTTGTATGGTGGAAGATTACGTAGTCATTAACAGTATGTATACAAAAGTACATACAGTGAAATGAAAAAAGGCAGACTACAAACAAAATTGAAAGAAAATACAACAAAATGATAGCAGTTGGTGCTAGAATTATGTATTTTTATTTTCTGCTTTCTGCTTCTGTTTCTGGTAAATTTTCACTGTGGAAAATGTATATTTTTTTATAATCAGAAAAAAAAAGAAGTAACGGTCAAAGACGAAGGTAAGAACAACAACATATAAATTGTTCCCTTCCCTGTGACATGGAGTCCACTCTGCCTACCTGTTTGCCCCTCAGGAAGTATTGTGAAACTCAAATGAAGTAGTGTGCAGCAACATTTATTCTTTTCCTACGTCCTTCCTCAACCCAGAAGAGAATAAACAGAACAGAACAAACCTAGCCAGCAGGGAAGATCCCAAAAGAGACCTTCTACTCATTCATTACTCATCCTTCTTTCCAAGGGGTGGTCAGTGCTAGCTAGACTCATGACGCAGGTGAAGCCCCTGACATTCATTAGCCTAGTTTATCAATTGGGTCAAGTTCACATTTCCTTCAGCTATCTTGGCCTAATTTGGAGATTCCTAGCCCCGGCCGCACATTAAAATCACCTGGAGGAGTTTTTAAAAGCTATTGCTAAGAGGCCTCACCTCTAGTGATTCAAACTCATTTGATCTTGGATGAGGTTAGTTTCCAAAACTGCTAGGTGATTCCACCATGCATCTTGGCCAAGGACCACTGTATTGATTGAATCAGGCTCTTTGAATTTCCAGCCTCTTCAGGGTACACAGACCAGGTAGGACCTGCCTTTTTCTCAGCCTCCAGGTCTTGACTTTCTCTGTTCCAGCTTCTTAACCTGTGAATGGTAGAAGACCATGTCAGGTCTTTACCAGGGGATGACTGTCTTCACTTTGTAAAGCAGGGAGCAGAAAGCTTCATTGGAGGCTCCATTCAATCATTTATTTTATTTTTAAAATTAAAAAAAATTAAATTGTTTATTTAAATTCAATTTAGGTAACATATGCTGTATTATCAATTTCAGGGGTAGAATTTAGTGATTCATCAGTTGCATATAACCCCCAGTGCTCATTCCATCAAGTAGCTTCCTTAATGCCTGTCACCCAGTTACCCATCCCCCACCACCCTCCAGCAACTCTCAGTTTGTTTCTTACAGTTAAGAGTCTCTAAAGGTTTGCCCCTATGTTTTCATCTTATTTTATTTTTCCTTCCCTTTTGGGGCTCCATTCAAACTATCTTCTCCAACCTAGTTTTATCATTAAGGAGGCTGACTTAACTCTGAGCCTCATATGATTCCTGGTATCTGTTCTCAACCAGTTAGAGCCAAGAGGGCAGGAAAGGGAGTTACTTGACATTGTATATCTCCAACATCATAATAAATATGATTACTGTATCACAGAGCTAACAGGGAAAGTAGTGAAAAACTTTGCAAGGGAAAGGGAGAATTTGCCAGGTTGCGTTTGAATGGAGCATATAGATCTCTAGGCCAAGGAGATAAAAGAGGAAGGATATTTCAGAGGGAAAGCATGGGGATGTGAAAATCCTTACAGGGTCCTGGATCAGCAGAAAGTTTTATGATTGGAGCATAGAGTAAACATTTGGGGAATGTCACACAAGAATAGAAATGTATTTTTGGAGTTTTGAGTGCCATGCTAATGAATCTATCTAGCCATTAGAGAAACTTATGCAAGAGTCACAGCTATAATCAGAAAGTCAGAAGCAGTGGCCAAGGGGGACATGGATGCCTATGTTTTATGTGGGTTTAAAACCTGTTTGCTGGGTGGCGCCTGACAGTACCAGAGGTGGTATTTTTCACTTTTGCCTACTTGGTAATTCACTTTCCTCTCTCAGCATCTTTCTTCCTGTTCTTTCTGCAGAAATTCAAGAAGTAAATGAGCCATCACAAGCAGTGTTCTGTACAAGGCTGGCTCTAGGCAGATCTTTCAAGTGGGCCATTCTGGGGGCACCTTCAGTTTTCTCCAGCCTTTTCACAACTGGTGGGCTCCTTTCCCTCCTCATACAAACAACCTTGTAACTGCCTCTATCAACACCTTCTTTCTGTATGCATCCATCCATCCATATGTATATTAAATTTTTTTATTTATTTCTAATTTTTTAATAAACATATAATGTATTTTTATCCCCAGGGGTTCAGGTCTGTGAATCGCCAGGTTTACACACTTCACAGCACTGGCCATAGCACACACCCTCCAAAATGTCCATAACCTCCCTCCCCCTCTCCCAACCCCACCTCCCCCCAGCAACCCCCAGTTTGTTTTGTGAGATTAAGAGATACTTATGGTTTGTCTCCCTCCCAATCCCATCTTGTTTCATTTATTCTTATCCCCCTAACCCCCCATGTTGCATCTCCACATCCTCATATCAGAGAGATCATACAATATTTGTCCTTCTCCAATTGACTTATTTTACTAAGCATGATACCCTCCAGTTCCATCCACGTTGTCGCAAATGGCAAGATTTCATTTCTTTTGATGGCTGCATAGTATTCCATTGTGTATATATACCACCTCTTCTTTATCCATTCATCTGTTGATGGACATCTAGGTTCTTTCCATAGTTTGGCTATTGTAGACATTGCTGCTATAAACATTCGGGTGCATGTGCCCCTTCGGATCACTACGTTTGTATCTTTAGGGTAAATACCCGGTAGTGCAATTGCTGGGTCATAGGGTAGCTCTATTTTCAACATTTTGAGGAACCTCCATGCTGTTTTCCAGAGTGGTTGCACCAGCTTGCATTCCCACCAACAGTGTAGGAGGGTTCCCCTTTCTCCGCATCCTCGCCAGCATCTGTCATTTCCTGACTTGTTAATTTTAGCCATTCTGACTGGTGTGAGGTGATATCTCATTGTGGTTTTGATTTGTATTTCCCTGATGCCGAGTGATGTGGAGCACTTTTTCATGTGTCTGTTGGCCTTCTGGATGTCTTCTTTGCAGAAATGTCTGTTCATGTCCTCTGCCCATTTCTTGATTGGATTGTTTGTTCTTTGGGTGTTGAGTTTGCTAAGTTCCTTATAGATTTTGGACACTAGCCCTTTATCTGATATGTCGTTTGCAAATATCTTCTCCCATTCTGTCAGTTGTCTTTTGGTTTTGTTAACTGTTTCCTTTGCTGTGCAAAAGCTTTTGATCTTGATGAAATCCCAATAGTTCATTTTTGCCCTTTCTTCCCTTGCCTTTGTCGTTGTTCCTAGGAAGATGTTGCTGCGGCTGAGGTCGAAGAGGTTGCTGACTGTGTTCTCCTCAAGAATTTTGATGGATTCCTTTCTCACATTGAGGTCCTTCATCCATTTGGAGTCTATTTTCGTGTGTGGTGTAAGGAAGTGGTCCAATTTCATTTTTCTGCATGTGGCTGTCCAATTTTCCCAGCACCATTTATTGAAGAGGCTGTCTTTTTTCCATTGGACATTCTTTCCTGCTTTGTCGAAGATTAGTTGACCATAGAGTTGAGGGTCTATTTCTGGGCTCTCTATTCTGTTCCATTGATCTGTGTGTCTGTTTTTGTGCCAGTACCATGCTGTCTTGATGATGATGGCTTTGTAATAGAGCTTGAAGTCCGGAATTGTGATGCCACCAACTTTGGCTTTCTTTTTCAATATTCCTTTGGCTATTCGAGGTCTTTTCTGGTTCCATATAAATTTGAGGATTATTTGTTCCATTTCTTTGAAAAAAATGGATGGTATTTTGATAGGGATTGCATTAAATGTGTAGATTGCTTTAGGTAGCATAGACATTTTCACAATATTTATTCTTCCAATCCAGGAGCATGGAACATTTTTCCCTTTCTTTGTGTCTTCCTCAATTTCTTTCATGAGTACTTTATAGTTTTCTGCGTATAGATTCTTAGCCTCTTTGGTTAGGTTTATTCCTAGGTATCTTATAGTTTTGGGTGCAATTATAAATGGGATTGACTCCTTAGTTTCTCTTTCTTCTGTCTTGTTGTTGGTGTACAGAAATCCAACTGATTTCTGTGCATTGATTTTATATCCTGACACTTTACTGAATTCCTGTACAAGTTCTAGCAGTTTTGGAGTGGAGTCTTTTGGGTTTTCCACATATAGTATCATATCATCTGCAAAGAGTGATAGTTTGACTTCTTCTTTGCCGATTTGGATGCCTTTAATTTCTTTTTGTTGTCTGATTGCTGAGGCTAGGAATTCTAGTACTATGTTGAATAACAGTGGTGATAATGGACATCTCTGCTGTGTTTCTGACCTTAATGGAAAAACTTTCAGTTATTCTCCATTGAGAATGATATTTGCGGTGGGTTTTTCATAGATGGCTTTGATAATATTGAGGTATGTGCCCTCTATCCCTACACTTTGAAGAGTTTTGATCAGGAAGGGATGCTGTACTTTGTCAAATGCTTTTTCAGCATCTATTGAGAGTATCATATGGTTCTTGTTCTTTCTTTTATTAATGTATTCTACCACATTGATTGATTTGTGGATGTTGAACCAACCCTGCAGCCCTGGAATAAATCCCACATGGTCATGGTGAATAATCCTTTTAATGTACTGTTGAATCCTATTGGCTAGTATTTTGGTGAGAATTTTTGCATCTGTGTTCATCAAGGATGTTGGTCTGTAGTTCTCTTTTTTGGTGGGATCCTTGTCTGGTTTTGGGATCAAGGTGATGCTGGCCTCATAAAATGAGTTTGGAAGTTTTCCTTCCATTTCTATTTTTTGGAACAGTTTCAGGAGAATAGGAATTAGTTCCTTTAAATGTTTGGTAGAATTCCCCTGGGAAGCCATCTGGCCCTGGGATTTTGTTTGTTTGGAGATTTTTGATGACTATTTCAATCTCTTTACTGGTTATGGGCCTGTTCAGGTTTTCTATTTCTTTCTGGTTCAGTTGTCCTAGAGACAGTTTATATGTCTCTAGGAATGCATGCATTTCTTCCAGATTGTCAAATTTGTTGGCGTAGAGTTGCTCATCGTATGTTCTTATAATTGTCTGTATTTCTTTGGTGTTAGCTGTGATCTCTCCTCTTTCATTCATGATTTTATTGATTTGGGTCCTTTCTCTTTTCTTTTTGATAAGTCAGGCCAGGGGTTTATCAATCTTATTGATTCTTTCAAAGAACCAGCTCCTAGTTTCATTGATTTTTTCTATTGTTTTTTTGGTTTCTATTTCATTGATTTCTGCTCCGATCTTTATGATTTCTCTTCTCCTGCTGGGTTTAGGCTCTCTTTCTTGTTCTTTCTCCAGCTCCTCTAGGTGTAGGGTTAGGTTGTGTACTTGAGACCTTTCTTGTTTCTTGAGAAAGGCTTGTACCGCTATATAGTTTCCTCTCAGGACTGCCTTTGCTGTGTCCCACAGATTTTGGACCGTTGTGTTTTCATTATCATTTGTTTCCATGAATTTTTTCAATTCTTCTTTAATTTCCTGGTTGACCCATTCATTCTTTAGAAGGATGCTGTTTAGTCTCCATGTATTTGGGTTCTTTCCAGCTTTCCTCTTGTGATTGAGTTCTAGCTTCAGAGCATTGTGGTCTGAAAATATGCAGGGAATGATCCTAATCTTTTGATACTGGTTGAGACCTGATTTAGGACCCAGGTTGTGATCTATTCTGGAGAATGTTCCATGTGCACTAGAGAAGAATGTGTATTCTGTTGCTTTGGGATGAAATGTTCTGAACATATCTGTGATGTCCATCTGGTCCAGTGTGTCATTTAAGACCTTTATTTCCTTGTTGATCTTTTGCTTGGATGATATGTCTATTTCAGTGAGGGGAGTGTTAAAGTCCCCTACTATTATCGTATTATTATTGATGTGTTTCTTTGATTTTGTTATTAATTGGTTTATATAGTTGGCTGCTCCCACGTTAGGGGCATAGATATTTAAAATTGTTAGATCTTCTTGTTGGACAGACCCTTTGAGTAGGATATAGTGTCCTTCCTCATCTCTTATTATAGTCTTTGGCTTAAAATCTAATTGATCTGATATAAGGATTGCCACCCAGCTTTCTTCTGATGCCCATTAGCATGGTAAATTGTTTCCCACCCCCTCACTTTAAACCTGGAGGTGTCTTTGCGTCTAAAATGAGTTTCTTGTAGGCAACATATTGATGAGTTTTGTTTTTTATCCATTCTGATACCCTGTGTCTTTTGATTGGGGCATTTAGCCCATTAACATTCAGGGTAACTATTGAGAGATATGAATTTAATGCCATTATATTGCCTGTAAGGTGACTGTTACTGTATATTGTCTCTGTACCTTTCTGATCTACTACTTTTAGGCTCTCTCTTTGCTTGGAGGACCCCTTTCAATATTTCCTTTAGAGCTGGTTTGGTGTTTGATCCATATGTATATTAAATTAACTCTGAGTTCATGTTGATTTCTCTGACTTTCATGTAGAATCACAAGGGTCATTTGAGCCTCTTCCTTACTTATCTGTAACCACCCACTGCAACAGTGAGAAACCTGGCTCCTGCCATCTCCCACCATCTTTTAATTTTTCCATTCTAGTATTCATGTATGGTGGTTTCAGGTTAACTTGTCCTTACGTGGGAAACAGCTTTATCAATTATAGTATAGGGCTAATATACAATTCCTTTGGCCTTTAGTCCTGTAGACAGCCCTCATTCCCAAAGTTATTTAGTTCAACATCTTGTTCTTCCATCCCCTTCAGTGAGATTAATCCATACATTTGTCCAACAATACATCAGATCCATTCTGGGAGCTCCCAATCTCCAATATCAATTTTTAAAAATTTGACATATTAAGATTTACTCTGAATTTAAAATCTCTATGGGGTTTGTCAAGTGAATAATTGTCATGTATCCACCATTAGAGTTTTATATAGAATAGTTTCACCACACTAAAAACAAAAAAACAAAACAAAACAAAAACCCCTCCTTCTTCCTAAACCTGTGATCTGTTCACTGAGTTTTGCTTATATGACATTCTAGAATGTCATCTTAATGGAACTTCATACTATGTAGTCTTTCCAGACTAGCTTCTTTCACTTGGCAATGTGCACTAAAGATTCATTCGTGACTTTGAATATCTTGATAGTTCATTCTCTTCTTATCACTGAATAGTACTCCATTGGATGGATGTATCACAGTCTGTTGGTCCATTATCATTACCTAATGAAGGATGTCTTGGGTGCTTCCAGTTTCGGGTGATTATGAATAAGGCACCATAAATATTCATGTGTAGGTTTTGTCAAGGAATAATTGCAAAAGGGAAGTTAAACAGGCAAAGAAGACTTTTTTCGAGACTGTTGCAACTGGAGAGAGAGATTGACCTCAACTTCACTGAAAACAAAAGGTGGAATTTTTGTGTGCTGAGAGTTTCAGTGGTGGAATGGTTGGGGGACTTGTTGGGGGAGATTGTTGGGGGGAATTCTGCTCAGTGTGATTAAGCCATTTGTTTGCTAGTTAGTACTTACCTTCCCACAGAGACGGGGAGATAGGGGACCGATCTGTCTTTATGATTACATTTCAGTGGCATGGCTCCCACATCCTTGAGGAAAATATTCCTGGTGTATAAAACTGGTAAGAGCCTGGGAGAAGATTTACAACTCAACGGGGCAGAGAAAGAATTTACAGTTGCAAGATTTCTTTAAATTTTTTAAAAAGATTTAATTTATTTATTTAACAGAAAGATTCATAGTGAGAGAAGGAACACAACCGGGGGGAGTGGGAGAGGAAGAAGTGGGGAGCCTGATGAGGGGCTCGATCCCAGGACCCTGGGATCATGATCTGAGCCGTGGGCAGATGCTTAATGACTGAGCCACCCAGGTGCCCCATATAGTTGCAAGTTTCCTAATATAAATGCTCTAAGAAACAGAAGAGCAGAGTCTTCTGGTTAGGAAGAAATCTGTCTATCCAAGATCTATAAAGAACTTCTCAAACTCAACACCCAAAAAACAAATAATCAAGTCAAAAAATGGGGAGAAGACATGAACAGACCCTTCTCCAAAGAAGACATATGAATGACCAACAAACACATGAAAAAATGTTCAACATCATTAGCCATCAGGGAAATTCAAATGAAAACCACACTGAGATATTACCTTACACCAGTCAGAATGGCAAAAATTAACAACTCAGGAAACAACAAATGTTGGAGAGGATGTGGGGAAAGGGAAATACACTCTTGGTGGGAATGCAAGTTGGTACAGCCATTTTGCAAAATAGTGTGGAGGTTCCTCAAAAAGTTAAAAATAGAGCTACCTTGTGACCCAGCAACTGCACTCCTGTGTAAGATACAGATGTAGTGACAAGATACAGATGTAGTGACATCCCATTGTTCATAATAGCAATGTCCACAATAGCCAAACTGTGGAAGGAGCTGAGATGCCCTTCAACAAATGAATGGATAAAGAAGATGTCCATAAACACAATGGAATATTAGACATCAGAAGGGATGAACATACCCAACATTTGCATCAACATGAATAGAACTGGAGGGAATTATGCTAAGTGAAATAAGTTAAGCAGAGAACGACAATAATCATATAGTTTCACTTATTTGTGGAACATAAGGAATAGCATGGAGAACATTAGGAGAAGGAAGGGAAAAGTGAAGGGGGAGAATTAGAGGGGGAGATAATCTATGGGAGACTGTGGACTCTGAGAACAGAGGGTTTTAGAAGGGAGGTGGGTAGAGGGATGGGTGAACCTGGTGATGGGTGTTAAGGAGGGCACGTATTGCATGGAGTACTGGGTGTTATATGCAAATAATGAATCATGGAAATAAAAAACTAATGATGTACTGAATATCACTAGAAAATAATAATAAAAAAAAGGTTAAATTGCTATAAAAAAGAACACTGTCTAAAGTTTAGTTCAGCTGAGGGGATTACTAAGCTATTCGTGTCAGTGTTTGTGTAGACTTAAGTTTTCAAATTCTTTGAGTAAATACCTATGAGCACGATTGCTGGATTGTATGAGACTATGTCTAACTTTGTAAGAAACTGCCTAGCTACTTCCAAAGTGCTTTGCCATTTTGCATTTTCACTAGCAGCGAATGAGAGTTCCTGTGGCTCAACATCCAGCCATTGGCATTGTCCATTTTTTGGATTTCAGCCATTTAAATAGGTGTGTAGTAGATATTCTTTAAATGGGACCCCAGCCTCCGGTGCTTTGTGGACTTCCCTCTCCCAGACTTCCCTCCCCACAGAGGCTCCTTTCTTCTGGGTGTCTGGTCTGCTCAGGCTCACTTCATGGACTCCTTCTCCAACATTCTGCTACTCTTCGCACTGAGCCTCAGGACTCACCCCTACCTGCTTCAAGCCCAAGGTCAGGTTGCTGAATGCATTATTTATTTGCAGGCTAATGTATGCCTCCTGCTGAAGCAAACAGGAGACCATGGGCTGGTATAACTTCAGGAAATGAGGGGAAGGGGAAGGGACTCTGAGGTTTCTGAGTGGTCAGATGTGTGAGGTTGAGGGTGGCTGAGCCAAATAGCGTGAGCTTTGGGGGAAAGATGAGGAGAGTAGGATAAAATCTAGAAAGTATCGGGGGATCTAGTCAAAGTCCAATTCTGGCTTGATGTAAAGTGGGTTATGTGGGATTCTTGAGTGAGGATCAGATTTTCATGAAGATGCAAATGAGGAGCTTCTGCAAAGGCTGGGGATACAGATGTGCCTGTTAACATTAATGATGGAGTGAGCTTTGGAGTGGACATAGTTATGAGATGGTTTGTTTTTGTTTTTGTTCATTTTTACTAGGCAGGTTCTATTCTAGAGTTAAGACTGAAACATTCTAAAACAGCCATGGGATGAAATACAAGAATGAAGAGATGAGAAATCTCTGCTTTTCTTTGGGTGATCGAGAACAAGCTGTCCAGTGCAAGTAACTTGCCTCCAATTCCCTAATGTTGGCAAAACCCAAAAAATTCTTGATGGAAGATTTGGTCCCAGGAATGCCTGAGGATCTGACAGAGTGAATTGGCCTGGACTTGGAAAAGTAGTGACAGCTGCCATGAGGATTATAGATAGAGACAGAAAGGGCCCAGCTGTGGGCCCATGTTGTCTCATGGTTTGAGAAGTGATAGCAAAGGCCGAGGCTGGACAAAGGCTCCCAGAGCAATGGAGCTGCATGTCTACACTCGCGGGCAGGTGTGGCTGTGGGGGAACATGGACGTCAAGAGGGTGTATTACAGGGAGAATGGTTGGATGGGGAGGCTGCCCTTCCCATCCAGGTGGCTTCCATCCAGTGATGAGTGCAGCAGGCTTACCAGGGAAGCCCCATTTCAGCCCAATGCAGGACTCCTCTAACGGGCAGCTTTTGCTTGGGGACACGCCATTGGCCTGGTCAAGATGGTCCCAGAATGACGCTGCAGCCTGTGGCTCTTCCTATGCCATTCTCCATCCTCTTTCCTTTCCCAGCTGTTGGTCTTGCACAGTGGACTTGCATGTCTTGCCCTGTCCACTCGCTCGTCATCCTTCGCGGCCATTCCCCTTGCACGTTTTATCTTGGGTTGGTGGCTGCTTCTCTGAGGTCCTGAACTGACAAGATAAGGGAGCATGAGGAGGACTGTTCTAGGCAGAGGGTGCCTTGGAAGGTTCAGAGGGGCTTCTCCCTGTTCAACAGTTTGTCTTCATCATCTCTGAGCCCCTTGTATATGACACCTGGCATTGTTCCTGCGGCCATGACTGGGACTTCTCTGCCCTGCAGAATTTGCCTTGGGCAACCTCTCCTGGTGCACCCTGGCTGTGGAAAATTCCTAAATTCCTCCTGCCTGGGCCTCTTATTTGTGGGAGGCATTCCTTCCAACTTACAGGAGCCCAGGAGCAGGAATCAGATGCTGCTACTGAATGTGTGTAACTCCTGCAGATCAAGGATTAAAGTGTTCCCAGTGTATTAGCCATAATGCAAGCTGGTTCTGCCACAGACGTCTGGCTGTCCTAGAGCCTGGGCTTCAAAGGAGAGGGCACACCTTGCAAGGTGACCAGAAGCTCTCAGGAGCACACCGAGAAGTTTTCTGGTTCTAGAACCCAGTAGTTACATAGGCACGCATGTAGGGCCCCAGAATGCTCAGGGTGTCCAGGAGGGTCTAAAACCCTATGAGATGACTAAGAAACTTCTCCCAGGACCTGCAGGGAGTGTTATCCCTCAATTCTCATCCCCTTCATCCAGGGCTTGTGGTCTGATAACCCTTACAGCAAAAGAAGTTCCCAGAATGATATCTGAGGAGTTACAGGGCCACTGATGGGAAATGGGTGACGAATTTAAAACCAGGGGTCTTAGGGACAGTGGCAAATGGGCTGGTGCAGGAGGTGCAGGGGAAGTCCACCATAAGGTCTGACCCTCACGAGAGCACCAGGGTCTGGTTTACTGGCTGCTGGGAGCATGGTGTGAGGATGGGCTCGCAGGCTGAAAGACTCAGGAAGGGGCTGTTGCGGGGAGGTCCATGGAGACAGTGAATATGCTCAGGCAGCTTGTATGCTGGAAGGCCTGCACAGAGTTAGGGTCCAAAGCCCAGGCCCAGGCCTCACTGGAGTGGACCTCTCATGAGTCATGGCCCTCCTTGTTTCCCAGGTGGAAATCCTAGCCACAAGCCCCTCTTTCCTCGGAGCCTGGTGGGAAGGAGTCGGTGAAGTAGCAGGAAGAACAGAACGTGGTTTGTTCTCTACTCTTTCCCACCAACACCGGCTCCACGTGGACAGGGCATCTGTTATAGAGACTGTTAAAGGCTCTCGGAACACATTGAGCTACACTGTGTGGTGCCTACCTTCCTGCCAAGTGAGCAGGCCTGGCAGTGGCCATGTCCAGCCTCTGTGGCCTCTGTGGCCTCCCAGAGGGGACCCCAGGGTCTGCAGAGGAGGCAGGGCAAGGTGAGCAGATGAGGCCATGCCCTGCTTGGGGAAGAGTGAAGGAAAAGACTCTTGTATCTAATATTTGTTCCTTTCTTCCGCTTTCTTGGTCTTCATTCCACTCTGCCAAGTTACTCTTATTTAAAAAGAGCTTGATTATGTTTTCCAAAAATTATGTAGTCTAAGAGTTGTTATTGAGACACATCATAGTTGATATTAATGGAGTGCGCGCTATGTGCCAAATGCTGGACAAACACTAGAAGGAGAAGTGATTCTTATGCCCATTTTACAGATGGGAAAATGGTAACTTAGAAAACCAGATAATTTGCTTGAGACATGAGCCAGTATTGTAGAGAAAAGAACTGAAACTTTGCTTCAAAGACCCTTCTTTTATCACACACCTTAATGCTTTTTCCATCTGTAGAAATAAAGGCTGTTACCAAGAAAGAAAGAAAGGCAGTCAGAATTCCATCAAAGGAAACTGTTAACATGTTGGCATATAACCTTCCAGATATTTGCTATGCTATTTCAGTTTTTGAAGTGTTCTTTCATAACGCCTTATGGACGTGTTTCTAAATCAATAAATATGACTTCACAGTGTTCCATGATATGAAGGCACCCCATAATTTTTTTTAACTAATCCCCACTTCTTAGGTGCTGTCAGATTTTGCTCTTAAAAACAGTGCTTTGATGGCCATTCTTTTTTTTTTTTTCCGCATGAACTCCATGCCTAGTGTGGAGCCCAATGCGGGGCTTGAACTCATGACCTTGAGCTCAAGACCTGAGCTGAGATCAAGGGGGACTCCTTTTTTTTTTTTTAATATTTTTTAATTTTTCAGTGTTTTCTGCTTGGATATATATATTTTTTTAATTAATTTATTTTTTCAGCGTAACAGTATTCATTGTTTTTGCACAACACCCAGTGCTCCATGTCAAGGGGGACTCTTAACTGACTGGGCCACCCAGGCCCTCTGTGAAGTACATTCTTGTTCATGCATCTTTTCTTTTTTTTTTTAAAGATTTTATTTATTTACTTGACAGAGAGACAGCAAGAGAGGGAACACAAGCAAAGGGAGTGGGAGAGGGAGAAGCAGGCTTCCCACCGAGCAGAGAGCCCCATGCGGGGCCCTATCCCAGGACTCCGGGACCGTGACCTGAGCCGAAGGCAAGTGCTCAATGGCTGAGCCACCCAGGCACCCCTTGTTCATGCAGCTTTGAAAACGTGTCCAGCATTTTCCATAGCATACTTTGCCAGAAGTGAATTTGGGAGTAAAGTAGCTGGGTACCTTTTAGGTGGGACCTGTTGACAGGTGACCATCCAGAGGGGACCTGCAAATCACGTTCCCACCAGCAGAGGGTCTCTTTCTGAGAAAAGTTTGAGAAACACCATTTAGAGGGATCTCTCATTTTCCTTGGACTTGCCAGCACTCACTTTGGTGTCTGTTCCTCTTACTTTTCGACTTTGCAACTTTGCAAAACTTTCTGGTGCTGAGGATGCCTGCATGTTTCTCTGATGCTGTTTTTGTTTAAAAATGACTACATGGAGGCATATTTTGCTTATCACATAATTCACTCTTTTAAAGTATACAATTCAATCATTTTTATTAAATTTACCAAGTTGTGCAGTCATCCCCATAAATCAACTTTAGAATATTCTCATCACTTAAGTAGGATCCCTCATGCATATTCACTACTAATTCTCCTCCTCCCCTCCTCCCCTCCCCCCTCCAACCCCCCTTCCCCACCTCCACCTTCTCTGTCCCTGCCCCAGGCAACCACTAATCAATCTACTTTCTGTCTCTACAATGTTGCCTTTTCTGGACATTTCATATAAATGGAATCATACAATAGGTAGTCTCTGGTCTCTTTGTTTGTTTTTTTTTTAATTATGTTATGTTAATCACCATACAGTACATCATTAGTTTTTTGATGTAGTGTTCCATGATTCATTGTTTGGATATAGCACCCATTGTCTCTGGCTTCTTTTAATGAGCATAATGTTTTAAAGGTCCGTCCACGTTGTAGCATTGTAGGAATGCAGCAGTGGCCCATTTCCTTTTATTGCTGGATAGTCTGTCATTGTATGTTTATACCTCATTTTGTGTAGCCATTTACCGGTTGATGGACATTTGAGTTGTTTCCAATTTTTTAGTGTTATGGATAGTGCAGCAGAGAACATTCATGTGCAAATCAGTGTGCACATATGTTTTTATTTCTCTTGGGTAGATACTTAAGAGGGGAATTGCTGGATCATATGGCAAATTTATGTTTAAGTTTTTAAGACATTACCGAACTGTTGTTTTCCAAAGTGGCTGTGCCATTTTATATTCCCACCAGCCATGAGTTCAGGTTTCTGGTTTCCCACATCCTTACCAACCTTTGTTACTGCCCATCTTTGCCATGCTAGCTATCAGTAAGTATGAAATGGTATCTTGCTGTGGGTTTAATTTATGTTTCCTTAGTGACTAATGATGTTGAGCATTTTTATGCCCTTTACATATTTTAGAAGTAAAGCTATCCATTGGAGAAAATTTTTTAAAATACAGAAAAACCAAAGAATCAAAGAAAGAACAACCCCAGTGTATCTCCACATCTGGATATAACCATTTGCCAATTGATGTCTCTTCAGTCAATGTATGTGTGGGTCTTTTTCACGAATTGGTGTCTTACTGTATATGTGGTTTTGAAAATTATTTTTTTCCCTCCGCATTTCTTCACATCATTAGACATTCTTCTACAAGCCCTCCCTCCTCAATATAATCCTTCATACAAGTGAAATCTGTCACGGAATCTCAAGCTACAACATGGGAAGAAGAGCATCTCTGCACAGAGGCTGGGTAGAATGGCTCCTGCCAGATCACATGCTCCCCGTCCCTCCCCCCACTGAAGGCCAGCTTTCAAAACACTTTTATAGATTATGTTTAATGGCTGCAACTAATTCTCTACTGTAGAATCTTAACAGTATGAAGTTATTAAGAAGGTTCCCACCTTAATTCCCACCCCAGCCTGTTGGGGTTTGAATCTCAGCTCTGCCACTTATTAGCTATGTAGTCAACTGTGCCCTTGGCCTCAGTTTCCTTGTTTGTACATGGAAATAATAAAGTCCCCACTGTCACAGGAGAGCTCTGTGGGCACATACGTCAATATTTTGCCCGTCTCAGGTTTGAGTCACTTAATTTCATATATTTGTATAACAAAACTTAAGGATGACCATTTAAAAACATGACTTTTTAAAAATTTATTTTTTTCAGTGTTCCAAGACTCATTGTTTATCCACCACACCCAGTGTTCCATGCAATACGTGCCCTCCTTAATACCCACCACCAGGCTCATCCTTCCCCCTACCTTCCTCCCCTCCAAAACCCTGTTTGTTTCTCAGAGTCCACAGTCTTTCATGCTTCATCTCCCCCTCTGATTTCCCCCAATTCACTTTTCCTTTCCTTCTACTAATGTCCTCCATGTTATTCCTGATGCTCCACAAGTAAGTGAAACCATATGATAACTGACTGTCTCTGTCTGACTTATTTCAATCAGCATAATCTCCTCCAGTCCTGTCCATGTGGATACAAAAGTTGGGTATTCATCCTTTCTGATGGAGGCATAATATTCCATTGTATATATGGACCATATCTTCTTCATCCATTCTTCTGTTGAAGGGCATCTTGGTTCTTTCCACAGTTTGGTGACTGTGGCCATTGCTGCTCTGAACATTGGGGTACAGATGGCCCTTCTTTTCACTACATCTGTATCTTTGGGGTAAATACCCAGTAGTGCAATTGCAGGGTCATAGGGTAGCTCTATTTTTTATTTCTTAAGGAGTATCCACACTGTTTTCCGAAGTGGCTGCACCAACTTGCATTCCCACCAACAGTGTAAGAGGGTTCCCCTTTCTCCACATCCTCTCCAACACTTAACTTTAAGTGAACATAGTAACAATCATTGCTTCTCTTGGAGGCCACATGAACTGGTCAATGGGCTAATTCAGAGAGAAAATCAGTGTATGCTCCAGTTTGAATTTTCTATATACAGAGGGGGATATGAGGTCTTGAATAATTTATCTTTAGGATCCCGATAATTTCTGCAAAGACATTTTTTTGATGATTTGTCAAGAAGAATGACACAAGTGAGAAGGTATGATGTTTAGATTCAGAAATGGCATTCAAAACATGACTGTTTGCATAATACAATATTTGGAGGTTGATGTGCCCAGAACACCAGCATGCCAGTGTTTCTTCAAAAATTTTTTTCAAGAGAAGGGTTTCTTACTAAAAGAGAGTTCTAATGCCAACATGGATGCCTTATTTTGGAAGGAGATGTAGTCTACATTTTCTGTTCATCATGCTTTACAACATATTTAATATTTAAACCATATATATCCTTTAAATTGTTCCCTCTTTATTTCCTGTGAGACTTTCCTTTATTTCCTGATTTTTCAACCAAGGGTTTGTTGATGAAACGAATGACTAACTCTGTCCGTGCCACTTATGTTATATGAATCCTGCATGTTTTGTGTCTCTAGATGTTCTTGGTCAATATCATAAGTGGAATATTTCCACCCAGTATTCCATTCCATTTCCAACTGGTTACTATTGGTTTTGTTGATAGACAAATACACCGAAACGGCCTGAGGGCAGCTGTTAACAGTGCCACAGTGAGTGGAACCCAAGGGTGACATTCAAAAACACTGAAAAACAATTAAAATCTTCCCTAAAGGTTCACAGAAGGGTGCAAGGGAAGTCTTGCTTCTAGGACCTGGTGTGCAGCAACTCGGGCTGGGTTCCGCTTCATCTGTCTTACATCAAGCCAGCGTGCTTCTCTCTCTCCATTCTCTTCTTCCAGATCCAGTCTGCTCTTTCTGGGGGTAGCTCCAGGCCCTTTTAATGTCGCCCAAATGAAGTTATTTCTACGTTTATTCCACTCTATCTATTATTCTGATCAGCACCACCCCCAGCCAAGACCCTTGGTGGTTGGAGTGACAAAGAATCCTGTATTAGTTACCTATTGCTGTGTGACAAATTGCCCCATACACAATGTCTCAAAACATTTATTATCTCACAGTTTCTGTGGGTCAGGAATCTGGGACCAGCTTGGTGATTCTGGTTCAGGCTCTCTGAGGTTCTGGTCCTGCTGTTAATGGGGACTATGGTCATGGTCATGTCAAGATTCAGCCAGGGTAGGGTGGGCAGGGAGAGGAGCTGGGTCCAAGCTCTCTCATGTGGCTGCTGGTGAGCCATATGTCTTTGCCATGTGGGCACCTTCATAGGCAGAGATAGAGAGAGAGGAAGAGAGAGAGAGAGAGAGAGAGAGAAAGAGAGAGAGACATCCCAAGTGAAAAGACAAGGAGAATGGAATTAAGCCCACCTCTTGAGAGAAGAGGTATTAAAGCATTGTGGAATATCTTTAAAATCGTCATGAATCTTTTCTTATAATGGGTTGGGAAAGAATGAAAATTGTTATAGACTATTTTTCCATACTTCTCATGCATACAAAACTATTGATTTCCATGTTTGCATCTTCCAATAGCCAGCTTGCTAAACTCTTACTAAGTCACACATTTTCAGTGAATTATTCTGGGATTTCCAGGTAGATAATCATGTTTTTCTTTTCTTCTACTATTTATACTGTTTTTCTCCTTCTCATTTTCCCTATCACTAACTAGAATGACCTGAATAATAACCATAAATAATAAAGATAAACAATGGTGGTGTAGCGGGCATCCTTGTGTCATTCCTCCCTTTAATGGGAATGTCTTTAGTGTTTTAGTGATAAGAATGACATAGGCTGCTCTTGGTTTATGACGTTAAGGAAGCACCTCGCTTGTGCTAGTTTGCTGAGAATTTTCGACTCTTCCTGGTTTTCGGAGCTTGGCTTTTTTTGCAAGGTTTCAGAGCAGTGCGCATTCTTGGATTTCCTAGAGCTTCAAGGGAAGAAGTCTAGGCTTGTGGAGTCTAGCTCTTGGCTAGGCCAGTGCCCGTGTCCATAGGGTAAGGTAGGGAGAGTCAGACATTTTGCTTTGAACTGAGTGGTCCCAGGTTTCTTTTTTAACTCTGTCCTGCCACTCTCTTTAAAAAAACTCTTTGTCATACTCCATTTGCTGGCCCTGGAAAGCTTCGTACTAAGGAAGAAAAGGAAAAAACTGTATGGACAGGAAACCACTCCTATCTCCATTGACAGTTAAGATTGGAATCACCTAGGGCTCTGCTCAGCCCCTCTGTCCTCTGGAGGGAGTTGGGTGACTCTAGTCAATGCTGGAGATCCCCTAATGTCTTTTGGTCATTTGTGGACCCCATGGTTGGCAGTGTGGTATATAGGGGGGCCTAGAAGCTGGCTTTTCCTACAAATCATTCTCCAGGAGACTGAACCGTGGGGATCCTCCTTTGTATAAATGTCCTGCATCCTATGCATGGGGACCATGTTGGCAAGTTCAACCCTTGCTCTATGGTGATCTCTTCTTTGCTGACTCAGGGGAAAACTGATTTGCTATAACACTTGGATAGAATGACCCTCATGACTGGCCCAATTAAAAGATGATTTCAGCCTTTCTCCTCCAAGGGTGGACCAGTAGCCTCAGCATCCTCTCGGGCACTTGCTGGGAATGTGGACTCTTGCACCTCACCTAGACTGACAGAATCAGAATCGGCATTTTCTCAAGACCCTCAGGTGATTCTCATGCACAGGAAGGCTTAAGAAGCTCTAGTCTAAAGCATATTTGCTGCATGTTAAGTCATCTAGAGAGCTTTAAAAAAAATCCCACTGCTCAAGTCCCATCCTAGACTAGTGGGTTTCAACCATGTTGATTTTACCCATCCCAGCTCCCACATTTGCCAAAGTCTGGGGCCAGTTTTGGTTGTTATGACTGGGGTACAAGTGCTTGGTGCCCAGTGGGTAGAGGCCAGAACTTCTTCAAGCATACAGGATAGTCCCCTAAAACAGAATGTTATCTAGCCTCAAATAACAGTAATACCAAGGTTGAGAAATTCTGCCCTGGAATTTCTGAGGACAGAGCATAGACATCAGAAGTGATTTTGAAGGTACCCTAAGATCCCTTGGGGGTACTTGTTAATTATATAGCTACCCACACCCTTCCAAGGACAATTCTCAGTCATTACTGGATCTGGAATAAGGCTGGGATTCACAGTTTTATCAAGTATCCCAGAAGAGGCTTATCGTCAGGGAAGTATGGAAACATTAGTCCAGGGCCAGAGAGGGCATCCACCGGGTTACAGGTTAATTTAGGAACTACATCCTAAAGATGTGCTAATGTTGAATGCTGGTTGGAGATCAGACTTGGGACCCAGTCATACATTCTCAGGAACCAGGGTGTAAGGGAAAACTGCATTCTCTACTCCTGTTCCATCCTCATTTCCAGTCTGAGAGGGGTGTGTGTGTGTGTGTGTGTGTGTGTGTGATTCACCTAGAAATGGGTTCAGGGGCACTGGGGACATGACAGAGACAAAAATAGCACAGTGTCTTAAATGTTGACAGCCTTGCCCTCTCCAAGGTTTTCTGGGTCCTGCAAATCATCCACCTTGCTCCTGGCCTTGTTGAGCTGATAGGGAAAAGAAGAGGGAGGCTCGGCAGGAGGCTGGAGATTTGTGATATTGATTTACCAAGAGAGGGCAGTAGTGAGAGGCAGTAGTGATTTTTCAGTGTGTGTATTTTTTTGGACCACAGATTGGAGGGTTTTTCTTTTTTTTTACTGTAATGTTGAAAATAGCCACAAGGTGGCCCTGTTATACTCAGACCAGCTCCCAGGCCAGTGGACAATGGACTGGACTTACAGACCCAGAAGGGCCTGGTCACTCACAGCATGGTCCTGTTTGACATAGCCGTTGGGTGGGTTGGGGAAGGGGGAATCATAAAGCGAGGGGTATCAGTTAATTTGTGGACACCTAGATGGACTGTACATACTTGCTTCCCCTGGTCTTGAGTAGTTCCTGCTTTGATATCCATGACTTTTCTGTTTCTGAGAAAGTTTTACATTTGAAGGTGAAGCTGCCAGTGAGGTTATGTACCATGCCACACCACACTCAGGGTGCCACCACACACAAGGATTAGGAATAGTGGGAGCGGCTGACTCTTGACTGAAAAGACAAACAGAGGGAATTCTGGGTGGCTCAGTCGGTTAAGCATCTGCCTTCAGCTCAGGTCATGATACTGGGGTTCTGAGATCAAGTCCGGGATTGGGCTTCCTGCTCAGTGGGGAGCTTGCTTCTCCCTCTGCCTTTGCCGCTCCCCCTGCTTGTGCTCTCTCTCTGTCTTTCTCTGACAAATAGATAAAATCTTTAAAAAAAAAAAAGACAAAGGTAACTCTTCAATCTAGGATTCTGAGACCTTGATCTTGTTGCCATCCTAGGGAGTTTTCACTCAAAAGATTCCCTGGTGTTTAGGTTGAAGTAGAACTTCTAGGACTTCTACAAGCCCTTAATTAACCTGAATCAAAGAGGGAGGCTAATAAGGGCCCTGAAGGTGATGTGACCTTCTAATACCCGGTGATGCCATTTGGAGCACGTCCTTGGCCTTCCAATAGCTGATACACAGGAAACAGCATGGCCTTTGGGCACTGGGATCCTATTGCTTCGCTTGATGACATCCCCAAATGTGTTTTGGGCCTGTGTTTGACCAAACCACTGGTCAGGAGAATCATGAACTGAGTAGGACAGCAGAAATCCTGGGAACCTTATTTTCTGAGGTATAGACGATGAATTTCTGACAGATCTGTGCTATATAAGACTGTTATCTATCAACAAGACTGTTTGGTCTTTCTCAAGGAGTTGGCCTTCTCCAGCTGAAAGTCCCCAACCCCTCATTCTGCTCACGTCTACTCTCTGAAGTTCATCTCCTGATTTTCCATTGTCTCTGACCCTAGAATGGACTCTCTAAAAGGAAGGCATGTTGCAGGATTTACTTCCACTTGACCCTGAACCTTACCAAACAACCCACAAACTATTAAGACTGGAGACTAATTCCACTGTGTGGTAGACAAGAGATGCCCCATCCCCAGGTCCCCCCTCAAGGAAGGATTTGCCTCTGACCACCAGCAACTTCTGCCACTGGGTCTTCCACTGCCGTCTCACCTGAAACCTCTGTGACAGAGACAGGTGGGGATAGAAAGGGACATGAAGGCCTGACATGGACATTTTCACAAGAAGGACTTCATCCCCACCTGGATTGTAGTTTGACTTTTTTCTCTGCCTGATCCTGCATCCCCTTCCCACCCTTTGCCGGGGTTTATCTGTAGTAAACAACTTTTACCTCGAATTACATCTCAGCATCTTCTCCTGGAGAACCCAACCTGTGACACACGATATTGCTATGGGGGGGCGGTGTGTTCCCCTGTCCTTATTTTTTGAGAAAGCTGGTCCCAGTGGATGTCCATTTCCAAGCAGAGGCAGTAGCTTCTGGTGATTGAAGCTATTTTGTGAGGGAAGACACTTTCTTACCATGATGATGTTCATGGAGAATGTGGTCAGATTGTTGCTGCTGGGCTAGCCAAGGTAAACCCAGAGGCCCCCTTGGTTATTAACATTTTCCTAGTATAAAACTATCCCAGACTTGAGCTAGGGGTCATCTCGGACCCTCCTTCTTTTTCTTTTTCTTCTTCTTCTTTTCCTTTGGTCCTGTTTCTGCCCTTTGTAATTTTCCTGCCCTGTATCCTATATCTTCTTCCTCCTGTGAGGGGTGTGTGTGTGTGTGTGTGTGCGCGTGCGTGTGCGTGTGTGTGTGTGTGACTTCAATTTGCAATTTCAACATGGGATGAGGAATTTTCAAGTAAATCTGGGCTTAGTGAGACAAATTAAAATCCAATTAACGAAATAAAATAGCAAACAGAGAATTACCCATGAGACGTTGGTGGGGGTGAGGGTCAGTTTGAACTCAGAGAGGCGCTGAAAATTCCCCACAGGGGGCTGAACTCACAATGCAGGCTTGGGCGGCAAAGCCAAGGAAGGTGAGAGTCTGTGACCATGCCATAGAGAAGATGAGAGGAACGGGTTGCAGGGGAAATTCATTTGATTAAAAAGCAGCTTAGCCTCTTGAAGAAAGCCAATTTGGAATAAAAAAGAAAGCAAAACAAAGCAAAGAAAGAAAGGAAGGAAGAAAGAGACCTATAAAGTTGCCATAAAACTTGCTATGAGGGAAATGGCAGAGGAAATGTGGAAGTGAGGGTCCTTGTTTATACATCCCCCAGGAGTTCCTAGGGGACTTGAGATCCTGCTCGGTTTAGGTATGGTGTGAGGTCCTAGGGATACAGATGCTACAGATCCCATCCTCACAGCTCAGGCCACACTCTCTCAGATAAGCAGGGAAACCCCCAAGTATTTGCTGGCAGGAGCTGCTGCAGATCTGAGAGGAGAGGCTTTGGGTGCTGGTGGCCAGGGGGGACAGAAAGACACAGAGAAGCAGGACTTGAGTGTGGCGTAGCAAAGGGGGCATTCAGCTCAAGATAAATAATATTCTAATGCAATATGTTTTTATTCTTTATATTTTTAAAGATTTTATTTATTAGACAGAGAGGAAGAGCACAAGCAGAGGGAGCAGCAGGCAGAGGGAGAGGGAGAAGCAGCTTCCCTGCTGAGCAGAGAGACTGATATGGGACTCCATCCTAGGACCTTGGGATCGTGACCTGAGCCAAAGGTAAGTGCTTAACTGACGGAGCCACCCATGTGCCCCCTATTGCAATATTTTAAAACATAAAAATCAATGCAAAAAAAATCAAAATATCACAATTTTACATGAAGACAGGATCAGCATTCCTGATTTGTGCTTTGCCTCAGGCTTTAAGGTGGCTTGGGAAGACATTGTTATTGAACTTGTCTTCATTTAGAATTTTAGTATTTTGTTCATCTTGACATTTTTTGCACACCATTTGATTTTTTAACATATTGCATTAATGTATGATTTATCTTGACTCCAAAACTTTTTGGTATCTCCTTGAAATTTGTACCCAAGGATGGTCCCAGCCGCTTGAGATAGATAGATGGTGTTTGACGCTAAGGTGGCTCCCTGGACCCATTCTGAGCCTTCTGGAATGGGAAGAGTTGAAGGTGCAAAGACTGTTTTTACTAGGGTCTCATGGGATTTGGAAACCAGAGAGGCTTTACTCCCAGTGACAAGGTGTGACACAGCTTTGGGCAAGGGGCATTGGTCCTCTCTTGCAGAAGCCAGGGTGACTGGAGGTGCTAAGAACTGAAGGGTGCACAATAGGTTGGGGGTTTTGGCAGCTTTGGGAGCACAGTCTCCTTGAAGCACGCCCCTTGCATGATGTGTGGTTGACCTTTTCAGTCATAGTTCCTGACACCTTGTAGGCACTCCGTGTCCATCGGGGAGAGAATGAACGTGATTTGTGTGATTTGTAGCTCACACAGATGAGAGAAGCCATTGCTTCTGTTTATTCCTTCTGTTCTCGAATGAGCAGGTAACTCCTGTAAGAGAAGAAGGTAGAGTGGCAGTCAGTATCCCCTTTTGAATTCTGAGGCACGAGACTGGGGCCTCCAATGCTGGGAACAGAGCAGGTAACTCCTGTAAGAGAAGAAGGTAGAGTGGCAGTCAGTATCCCCTTTTGAATTCTGAGGCACGAGACTGGGGCCTCCAATGCTGGGAACAGTGACCCCTGTTTGACTCTCCTACCTGGGGGTTCCCAAGCCAGGGAGATGAGAAACCTGCTTGGCAGAGAACTTGGCCTACGTATCATGCTCCCGTTCTCACTCATACACACACACACACACACACACATACACACGTTCCCGGAAGGGAGACAAGCTTCAGAAAGTCCTTGAAACCAGGAGTCTGTTGGCCGATTTCATGAGAATGCTTCATGGCTGAGGGAAAACCATCCAGCCTATTAAAAGTCATATACCCTCTTTAATGCTGATGATAAAACTTTAATTAAAGTGGTGATTAGAAACAGAGTAATAATGACCGCTAATAAAGTGGTTTATAGGGATCGATAGCTTTGCAAAGAGCAGTCCATCCAATTGCTGGGGGGGGGGGGGTGCTGCTGCCGGGACCCCAGAGCATGAGCTGTGGGCAGGGTAAAAGGATTAGGGGAAGGGTTTACTGGAATAGAGAGATAACATAAAAGGCAATTTATAATGTGTGACTCCAAGCGATGAGCTAGGGAAATGGAAAGCTGTGATGTGGATGGAATTGGTTGTACCTTCGCATTATGAATGAGCTTTACAAGATTTCGGGCTATAGTGAGGATTTGGTTACTTGTGTACAAATGAGTGTTATCTGCATTGTTTTTCTTTTTTGTTGTGGTCCGTGTATCTTAGGGTGAAGGGAGGCCAGATGAGCAAAACCACATCTGAGACAGCCATTAGCCGTTGATGCTGTACTAATAACAGTAATAGTAATAAAGGCCAGAGTCATAACAATAACAATAATAATAACACAGAGGTAATGAGCACCTCAGTGCCAAGCGCTTTCATATTTCATCTTCAATCCCACTGTCTCTCCTGCCAGGTGAAGGGTAAAAACCCTCCCTTTACCAAATGACACAGAGGCCATACGTCAAGGAACTGGGCTGGAAAGGGAATCCAGGGAAGGTTTTCTGGAGGGTGAAGTTTTCATTTAGGATCTGCAAGGCAGGAGAGGGAACATGGAGAGGACATTCCACATGGGAAAGAATTTTCTGGAAGCGTCCTTCTCCGGGGACTCCCAACCCAGTTCCTCCTACTATAAATGCAGCAGCGTCTGGTAACTGGAATAGGACAGATGTGAGGTCAGACACCAGCTCTGACACTCCTTGGCTACTAGACCCTGGGAGAGGGGACAGACTCTTCAAGCCTCAGTATTGCCATCTATAAAATGGGGCTAATATTTACCCCATGGTGTCCTGGTGAGGATCAAAGCAGAGTTTAATGAGATATTGATAGAGCATCTAGCCTGTAAAAGGTGCATGAGGGCTGTTGGTTTCCCACTTATGTCCCAGAGCTCCCTGAATGTGGCAGGGGCTGCTGGCCTGTGGTGACTGGGGTCTTTTTGGCCAGAAGTAGCCCCTTTACTGTCCATCTGCTCTTTGTCACTTTTTCCTTGTTTTCTTTCTCATTGATACTTACTACTTTTAGAAATTTTCCTGCTTATATCCCTGTATCTTTATTGTCTCCACCTTCCCTTCCCGTTGCAAATTCAGCTTTTAGAACAAGCTTGTCAGTTTTGCTAGGTAAAGTGTTCTTAATCTGGTTTAAGGCTAATACTGCTACTTGAACCCTGGATCCTGTCCTCTCTCACCCCATCAGGGACTCTACTCCAGGTTGGTCTCTTTTTCTCTAGGGAATCGATTTCTCCCTCACTGTGGGGTTATATCCAGCGGCACATAAACTTACCACGTCACTCATCTCTTTTTTTCCCAAAGATTTTATCTATTTATCTATTTATTTCAGAAAGAGAGAGAGCACGAGTGTGGGGGAGGGGCAGAGGGAGAGGGAGAAGCAGACTTCTCGCTGAGCAGGGAGCCTGACATGGGGCTTGATCCCAGGACCCTTGGATCATGACCATGATCACGAGCCAAAGTCAGCACTTAGCTGACTGAGCCACGCACGTGCCCCAACATAGTCTTGTCTAAGTGCCTCCTCCTTGGCATCTCCTCTTGGAGGTTCAATTGTCATGTCTGAGGAAATGTGGCCAAATGCAACTCTTGTTGACTTTCCCCCAACTCCATCCCGACCCAACTCTCTGAGTCTTGGGAAGGAGATCCTCCTCCATCTCATTGCTCGGGTGCTAAATGTGGGGTTTTCTATGCTCTCTCTTCATGCACTCACAAATGCAATCCATTATTATATCCCATGGGTCTGTGTCCATGTTTTTCCATCTCCATTGCTCCTACGCAGGGGAAACCATTACCATTTCTTGTGGGACTCTTGCAGAAATGTCTTTTTTTAAAATTTAAACATTTTTAAAAAAAATTATTTATTTGAGAGAGAGAGAGAGTGTGTGTGCACACGCAGGCACGAACACATTGGGGGAGAAGCAGAGGGAGAGGGAGAAACGGACTCCTTGCTGAGTATGGAGCCTGATGCAGGGCTCCCTCCCAGGACCCTGAACCCAAATCAAGAGCTGGCCACTTAACTGATGGAGCCACCCAGGACCCCCTCTTGCAGCAACTTCTCAATGTGTCTCTCTGTCCCTGTTTCTGCCTCTGTCTCTACCCCGTCTTCTCCTCCCCCTCCCCCATCCATCTTCCATATAGCAGCCAGAATAATCTTTCCCTGGTAGGCATTGGACCCTGACACTTGCCTGCTTAAAACCCTTGAATGGTGTCCATTTCACTTAGGAATCTCTACTCCCCCCCATGCATATTTTGTTCCATGACCTTCAAAGACCCTATAGGATCCGGCTCCTGCCTACCTCTCAGTCTTTTCTGTCTCTCTTTTGTCCTTATTTATCCACAGTGGCTTTCTGTCTGGCCATTGAACATGCTGAGTTCTTTCCTGCCTTTGTTTAGGGATACTTGCCCTGCCCCCTCTAGAACACTCTTCCCTCAGGCCTTTCCACAGATCCCTTTCCCGTCCTTCAGCTCTTTTTTTTTTTTTTTTTTAAAGATTTTACTTGTTTATTTGACAGAGAGAGATCACAAGTAGGCAGAGAGGCAGGCAGAGAGAGAGAGAGAGAGAGAGGAAGTAGGCTCCCTGCTGAGCAGAGAGCCTGATGCAGGGCTGGATCCCAGGACCCTGAGATCATGACCCGAACCAAAGACAGAGGCTCAACCCACTGAGCCACCCAGGCGCCCCAGTTCCCCCACCCAGTCCTTCAGCTCTTAACCCAAATGTTCCCTCCTTAGAGGACCCTTTTCCATCAACCCTGGTTAACCACTTCTTTTTCCAGTCTACCTTATCTGCACCTTATTACTGTTTTATTTTCTTGATTGCACTTAGCACCTGAAAGTATTTCATTCGTTCATTTTCCCTTGTTTGATATTTGCCTCCTTCTACTACCATATGTATTTTGGGGAGGCTGTATCCCCAGGTTCTGGCATAATTAACCCCCTGCACATAGCGGGAAGCACAGTGAATGTTTGTAGAATGAATAAACAAAGGCTATTTGAAGAGCCTGTTTACCCTGCGGTGTAATGTCAGATTTCTATTCACCTCTATCTCTTCCCCTTGACTCCCTCTGCTTTTCCTGTCCTCCCTTTACTCACTGAATACAAATTTCATAAGGATTTGGACCACAACACAGAAAGGCTTGGGAGGAAATACTGCATAATCCAGTGATTTTAAGGGTCCCTAACTTCTAATTAGCGTGGTGTACGGCAATGGTGTTAAATGGACTGTAATTGTCTTACCAGGTCAAAACCCAGCTTTGTAGGGCAGCCCGAAATAGAGGCTGTGCTCTTTCTGTCTGTAGCAGGGCAGCCCATGGAGGTCTCTAAAGGTGTATCAAGGTTTAATAGGCAAATAATGTACTTGGTAGAATTGTGCAATGAGAGAGACACTTGAAAACTCTCTGGGGTGTGGCTTCCAGATATTGAAGTCTCTTTCAGGTGCATTTGGGGCCTGCCTGGATGGTTTCAATTAGAATTCAATTAGCATCAATCAAGGTGAACTCCTGGGGCAGCCAATGCTCTGCAAGTGCCCCAGGCCCACCTCCTCCATCTCCTCTCAGGGCAGTTCTGAAAGGAAGCTCAGTGTACCCACAGGCGAGAAGAGGAAGTGTCCCTCAGTTCTGTTCAGCGTGCAGGTAGGAACCCTTAACCATCCTAACTCGGGGCCCTTGGAGGACCAGCTGGACTGTCCCTCCCTGGCCACACTATCCTGACTCTCTTCTGGCCCTCTAGGTGGTTGGGCCTCCTCGGGTTCCCCAGTCTACAGCATGTAAAACTGCTTCTAGAACCTTCTCACATTCACAGTCATACTTCTGAACCATTTGTGGCAATGCATCTCCTGACAACTCATGTTCAGTCTCCCTTGGCTTCTGACTTGAATATGGCCTCATTCCGAGATTTGATTTGGAAATTGCCTCTCGCTGCTTTTGGGACCCAATGCTTCTGGGTTTTTCTTTATATAATCCTTAAGAAACAGCTCTAACAATATGTATGTATGTGTGTGTGTGTGTGTGTGTGTGTGTGTGTGTGTGTGACTCTATCAGGGCAGGGTGATTTTGAGAGAGAAGAATAATCTATCTGCTTAAGCAGGAACTCTGGCTGTAGGGAGCACGTCACCAGGAGGACTGTTTGCCTGGGGATTTTAGAAACCTCCGGGATGTTAGAGAAGGGTACTTCAAAACTGATGGTTGAAACTTGGGAAGCCAAAACCAAGTCTCATCAACAAAGAGAGGGGGGCAAAATATATTCCCTGGAGTTCTTGGTATAGGTTAAAAGTTCCCCTGGAAGCTGAGTCTTCTGTTTCTTGAGACATAAACTGATTACGAACTAGGACAGAGACATTGTGCACAGCATTGTCCTGATTGGAGCCCTTGACTGCCAGCCTGGCCCAGCCGTCAGGTGACGGGCAACAGTGCTCGTGACCTCTCAGTCCTGTAGCCAGGCCCTCTGCCGGAAGAACCAGCAAACCTCATCTGCTTCCTGAGATGCAGCAGCGGAGGGAGTCTGTGGGGCCAGGGATTTTGTATCCAGGCTGTGAGTGCAGGACCTCCCGTTCCAGAGCAGAAGGGGGCCCACCTTACCTCAGCCCTGGGCCCAATGTTGTCCTTAGTGAGTGCCGATAGTTTTATTTACTTTTCTTCACCTCTGATTGGATAAAAGTCCAGTGTGTGCGAGGAGCCTCAGCTTGAGATCGGCGGGACTGGGATTTGAATCCTAACTGCCACATGATAGTGGAACGACTTGGGCACATAGCACTCTGAGCTTCCATTTTCCCACCTATAAAATGGGGAGAAACAGTGCAGGGGAAGTCAGAGGAGGAGGAGGAAATGCTGCTCCCTTCCCCTCTTCTGTGTTTTCCTTATTGTTACCAGAGTTGGCTCTTGACCAATGAAATGGTAAGACCGCCATCTTGGCAGGCATCTGCCTTCTTGCTGACAGGATCTATACTCCATGTTGTTTCCTGCTTATCCGGGAAATTCTCTGGTTTTTGTTTTCTTCTGTGGCGCTTTCCTGTCATCAAAGCTGACCCATTATATCTTGCATTTCTTTTGCCTTCCTTTCTTGGTCAAGAAAGGAAATTGTCATCCCATGTCTCTTTTTACTACAATTCCTGAAAGGGATGAGGGCTTTGGTCTTTAGGATAATAGGGAAGAACCATCCACTTAAGACTCTGTAGGCTTGTGGGTGGCTTTGAGCCCACTGATAATCAAGCAGGGTATGCCCAGGGTTTGGGGCTTCCGGCATTCAGAGACTCTGCCTTCCCCTAATCTCAGCATCATTGCTCCTTCTTCATAGTTGTTTCTGCAGTGGTTTCCTGACCATGTCTATTGTCATCCTCTGGGGCTAGAGTCTGGTTTTGAATTCAAAGAGGGGCTTTGATACCCTTCCAGATCTTGCCAACCCTTCCCCTGGAAGTCGGGTTCATTTCGCAGTCATTTGTCACCATCAGATGGGTTCTGTTCCTGTGGGGCTCATTGCCGGGCTCTGCGAAGAGCTGCTGTCTCCCATTCCTCCTGCTGCCAGCCCCATACTCTGGGTTTGGCTCCCTTGTATCACTGCTACAGGCCAATCAAGCCAGAGACCACCACATCCTGTTGGGTCATGGCTTTGGACCTATGATTTCCACTTCAGTGGCCAGCTCTCCTGCTGAGTCACTTTCAGCTGGAAACCCTTTTCATCTGGGCTCCTCTCTTGGCCCACAAAGCCCTGGGGCTAAGGGCCCGGAGTGCCTCATGTTCCTGCCTTGTGGTTAAGCTCATAAACAAATCCTACCAATAGCACTGATTTAGGATTTACATCCACGCTCTTCTTCATATACTTTCAAAAGTATATCAGGCAGCTTTCAGGAAACAATCCTTAAGATTGAGTCACTCAATGGAAGAGAGGGATTGGAGTGATGCTAAAAGCCTAGATTAAAGATATTTCTGTCTTTGAGAACCACATTTTCAATAGAATTTTCTAGAGGCCAAAGTGAAAAGGAAAATACAATGAGTTGTATGGTCCCATTTTCTGGTTAATGGTGGTGCACTAAGATCTTGCTGAATGTCACTTGATTTTATGTCTTTAGGCTAAAACAGTGCATTCTTTCAGTTAGAATTTCCTGGACATTCTTGAGGAATGATTTGGATGGCAAAGTTTTAAGCATAACGATAGATCAATTAAATTCAAAGAACATTGATTTATTTTTTTAATTAAACAAGCTTCCTGAGCACCTAATTTATTAGCATGAAGCATTGTGGCATATGCTGCAGGAGACAGAAAAATCCAGAACGTTTCCTTGAGGAGCTCATGGTGTAGAAAGGGAGATAAGAGGCATACCTATAGGTCTGCAAGACAAAATAGAAAGTGGTAAGAACTCTAGGAGGGGCAAGGACACGGTGCTAGGCAAGTCTAGAAAGGAGGTCCGGGGTCCAAAGTTTCATAGAGAAATGTGATTGAGATAGTTACGGTTTGTGCAAGTAGAGGTGGTGGGAGGGACAAGTGTCAGGAAAGGCCATTTGAAGTTGAAGGAATAGCATGACTCAGGACACTGCTGTAGAAATCATGGGGTTGTGTTCAAGGAAAAGGCAGGGTCAGGAAATCCATGGCTAGTTGATTGGGAGCTAGAACGTCTGCTTGAAATCTATGAAGGGAGATCAAGGAGCACGAAGGCAGCTAGCCAGGATGGAACGTGGAAAGCCTGGAATGCCATGCAGAGGAGTCAGCAAGAGTGAGGTAGGGAGTGTAGGAACCATGTTTCCTGAACTTGAGGTTTTTATTCTGCAGGCAGGAGGAGGGGTGGGGGAGGGTTTTAAGCCGGCAAGGGATACATCCAGACTTGGGCTTTAAGCCAATTATTTAGTCAGTTGAACCCTGGACGAATGGAAGACAAGGAGATGGGGGGTGGGGAGGGTAAGGGGAGGTGTGGAGGTGGGAATGTGGGGGGTGGGTTTGGTGTGGTAGGGTGGGCGGGGAGAGCAGGTTTGAGGCTGCTGCTCCTGTTCAGGTGGGAAGGGAACGGAGAAGGAGCTGGAGCTAGGCACTGAGGAGGGCAGGGGAGTGGGTAGATTCAAGAGACATCACAGCTCAGTGTCTTCCCCTGAATTCTGACCATTTATGTACCCTCACTGTCTTACCTGAGCAAGACACAGTGTCATGGAGAGGTTGAGGAGGTGTGAGCCACAAGGACCAAGGTTCAAATCCTACCTCTACCACTCACCAGCAGTGTGATTTTGAGCAAACCACTTCATTTTATTTTCTGAGTCTCATTCTCAATGCGAGGGTGAGAACATTGGCCCCCCAAGGCTGTCATAAAGATTAAATGAGAGAACGAATGTAAAGAGCTTCCTGTGATGCCTGAGAAGGTCCTAAATAAGGGGTTGTCATCAAAATTTATCTCTGCCGGTCAGATGTTCTCCCGGATTGTGGTCTGCTCTGTGCTTGCCCGGATGCCTGTAGTTTGCTTGTTTCCCTGACCTTGGACTTTGCCTTTCTGTGTGATGTGGTCTGTCTCTTCCTGACCTCCCTAGAGCCACTCTATTGGCTGACTCTGACCTTGGATATCTGGGTTGATCTTTGCTCTCAGTCTGTGCTGTCTCATAGGTAGCCACAATGAGCACTTGAAATGGGATGTAAGCCTGAAATACACATGGAATTTCAAAAGTGTAGTTTGAAAAACCAAATGTTAAATATCTTGTAAATTATTTTCTGATAATGATATTTTGAATGTATTGCGTTAAAGAAAATATATAAAATTAATTTGACCTGTTTCTTTTTTTTTTTAAAGTGGTGACAATAAAGCGAAGTTTAAGGGAGACTCACAATGGGCTAGACACTGTTCTAGGCACGTCATGTGGTTTGAGTTGTTGATCTTCACTATTGATATTAGCCTGATTTTGTGGTTAAGAAAACTGAGGTTTGAGGAGTTTAGGATAAATATTTAAAGACGTTTTTGGTTTGTTTTACTTTTTAAAATCTGGCTACTAAAATATTTTAAATTGTGTGTGTGCCTCCTGTTTTTGGATTACATTTATATTTAAATAATATGTCTATTACAGGATGCTGCCCTAGCCTAGAAGTTGGCAAACTGCTCATGAATCAAATCGGGTCCTTTACCTGGTTTTGTGTGGTCCCTAAGCCAGGAAGGTAGCATTTACATTTTTAAATGGCGCCAAAAAAAAAAAAAAAATGAAAAGAAGATTGCTATTTCAAGTTTCAGTGTTCCTAAATAAAGTTTTATCGGGACACAGCCACACATACTCATTTATACTGTGTATGGCTGCTTTTGTGTTATAATTGCAGAGTTGAATGGTGGCAATAAAGACCATACAGCCCATGAAGCCTAAAATATATACCATCTGGCCCTTTATAGAAAAAGTTTGCCAATCCCCTCTCTAGATCATTCTCCTGATTTGGACCCTTCCTCTGTCCTGACCACTGGCCCCTGGAGCCTCTCCTGGATTAGTATTACTACTCTATACCTTATCTGGATTCTCAACATCCAGTACCCGCCATACTGTTTTTGGCTCTGTACCCATACTCTGCTCCCATATGGAAGCCCGGTCTGGACAGAAGGTTCCTCCCTTTCAGTCACTTGTAGCTGCCACATGAGACTCAGACTGAGGTGACTTGTATGTGATTATGAAGTGAGCCATTCTGCTTTGGGCTGGTGTGCTTAATGGTGCCATCTTGGTGTTTTGCCTCATGTGGGTGGTGATTTGCCATAAAACAAGCCCAAATGCAGTGAAAACACCAGCTTCTGAGGCTCACAAATCGCTACGGAAGACAGACAGGCGGCAATGCTGCCATCGCGATGGGAGCCGCCATCTGCTGTCACCAGCGTGGAGGATGTCACTCAGGAAGCAGAATGTAGAGAGCAGAATGAAAACATCTGTTTCCAGGCTTGAGCATGGTCCCTCCGAAGAGAGCACAAGACAGTAACAGCCAACAAGAGAAGAGGTTCTGGGTCCCAGGGGAAGCTTCATGAAGGATCCCTCCTTCAACCTTTGTAGCCCATGACCACTGTAAACTCTCTTTAAGAAGGTTTATTATTATTGCAGCAATGGCTACGGTCGCCAAACTGTGCAAAGAACCAAGATGCCCTTCAACGGATGAATGGATAAGGAAGATGTGGTACATATACACAATGGAGTATTATGCCTCCATCAGAAAGGATGAATACCCAACTTTTGTAGCAACATGGACGGGACTGGAAGAGATTATGCTGAGCGAAATAAGTCAAGCAGAGAGAGTCAAGTATCATATGGTCTCACTTATTTGTGGAGCATAACAAATAACATGGAGGACATGGGGAGATGGAGAGGAGAGGGAGTTGAGGGAAACTGGAAGGGGAGATGAACCATGAGAGACTATAGACTATGAAAAACAACCAGAGGGTTTTGAAGGGGCGGGGGGGGGGGGTGGGAGGTTGAGGAACCAGGTGGGGGGTAATAGGGAGGGCACGTACTGCATGGAGCACTGGGTGTGATGCCAAAACAATGAACACTGTTATGCTGTAAATAAACAAATAAAAAAAAAAGTATAAATTTCACACTCAAAAAAAAAGAAGGTTTATTATTATCATTACTGTTATTTTTACTATAATAGAAATACATGGGCATTGGTTTTGTTTTGTTTTCTTAAAGAAGGGGCCTCCAAGGATACCCATTAAACTTAGAATAATCTACTCCCCTGACTTACAAAGCTCTACATGATGTGACCCTACCCACATTTCTGTCCTCATTGTCTTCCACTCCTCCTCTTCCCACTGCACCCAGTCCTAGTAACTTCCTTTTTGTCCCTTGAACATACCATGTTTGAGCCTGTCTTTGGCTCTGTGGTCCCTTGCCCTTCGCATAGTTGACCCCTCCTTGACATTCAGATAGTGGCTCCTTAGAGGGGCCTTCCCTGGTTACCCAATTCAAAATAGCTACCTATTGGGCACCTGGGTGGCTCAGTGGGTTAAAGCTTCTGCCTTCGGCTCAGGTCATGATCCCAGGGTTATGGGATCGAGCCCCGCATCGGGCCCTCTGCTCTGTGGACAGCCTGCTTCCTCCTCTCTCTCTCTTTGCCTGCCTCTCTGCCTACTTGTGATCTCTGTCTGTCAAATAAATAAATAAAAATCTAAAAAAAAAATAGCTACCTACTTGCAACATCACCCTGTTTTCATTCTCTGCATTGCCTTCTTTCTACCTGATGTCCTTCTTGTGGTTTAATAGATGTCATCGCCCACCAGGGTGCCTATGTGAACTGGAACCTTTCCAAAGGATATCTCTCATCCCAGCACATGCTTTGACTCTTAGATGCTGTCAAGAGATCTTCACTGAATGAATAAAGAATGGGATGAATGAATAATTGAGAGAGTCAGAAAACTGTGCAGGTCAAAATGCAGAGATTCCCATTCCCCTCAAGGAAGAGAACAGAAGTTTCCTGTCCTTGTCTCGAGCTATAGAGAAGAGACATCGCCGAAATACTAGATGACTTCTCTTTGACCTGGATAATCTGAGTAAACAAGACTATCATCTCCCACTACCAAAAGAAATGGACTCTGGTGAAACCTACAAGCATGGGGAACCTCCGACACTCTTGTTATTTGAGGAGATGTGGATTGCTTTGCTGAAGTGAAGAGAGGCAGCTGTAGAAACAGTTGCAGTTGTTCTGATGAGCAAACTTGGAACAGGGCATGACATAGGAGATGCAGAGAGCAGTGTATGAACTTGTGGCATGTCCTCTACAAGAGTGAGAAGGACGGTTGACAAGACTGGACGTGGTATAAGAATAGTGTTGTCCCTCAAGAACAAAGATCTAGTTTTGATGTGATCTTTCTCCTGCTCATTGTTTCCTATCTCCTCAAAATAAGTAAATAAATAATAATGGGTGGAATCTGTGATTAAGGTGATGAAGTAAAGGCATTTTTTATCCCACTTCCTTTTCCCTCATATTTGGGGACACAATAAAAAGTAAACAAAAACTGTCAGTCTCCGTCTGTGATGAAAGAGAGCAATGACCACAGTCCCCAGTTATGAGCTGTCAAGGTTGCAGGCCTTCCACAAAACAATCTGGGCCCACACGAGAGGAGACTAATGCTCTCCCTCGATCTCAAAGAGGAAATAAATCTCCTGAAAAGTGAGAATCATGGTCTTGATAGACACTCCTCTCATCGTTTGACTGGAAAGACAGTATAAAGTGAGCTCAGTTAGCTCAGCTCTGTTAGAACCACAAGGAAAGTCATGTATCAAGTGCAGTGAGACAGGAAGCTGAAAGGATTCCAGGTCCTTGTTGACTTTCTTGACTAGCTGCACCAGCCCTGGATCGTCTTCCTCTGGGCTTTCTGTTACATGAAAACAATCAGCTCTCTCGGGTTCAACCACTAATACTAGGTTTCTCTGAAAGGCAGCCTGTAGGACAGTTGCCCACCTGGCAGCCCACATCCTGATAAGCATGGCTAACCAGTTGTGGATTGATCACAGGGTACCTAGGCTTACGCAGATATGAGGTCATCTAGAATCTGTTCCCTTAAACCATACAACTCATGGGCAGCTCCTGGGTGGTGTAAACATGTGTCATCCCTCTCCTCATGATGGTAAAAATTCATACTCTCCCTTGGCCCAGCCTTGTAACTTGCTTTCTTCTCTGTTCCTTATCTGCCTGACTATCACCTTAGGACTTCGTCTCTCTTTTTTCTACCCTGGGCTCACAGCTTGGGCCAGGGGTTCTCAATGGGGAATAATTTTGCCTCTCCCCTCCCAACCCCAGAGGACATCTGGCAATGTCTGGAGATATTTTTGGTTGTTGCAATTTGGAAGGAAGTATTACTGGCATCCACTGGATAGAGGACAGAGTTGCTGATGCAAACCATCCAGTGCCCAGAGCGTCCTCCCCCAGTGGTAATTATCTAACCCACTATGTATTGAGGAGCTCTGCCTTAGACCAAGCAACCAGTTACATCATTTTGGCTTAAAACGTTGCCTGTCTAGGGGCGCCTGGGTGGCTCAGTGGGTTAAAGCCTCTGCCTTTAGCTCAGGTCATGATCCCAGGGTCCTGGGATCGAGCCCCGCATCAGGCTCTCTGCTCAGTGGGGAGCCTGCTTCCACCCCCCTCCCCCACTGCCTGCCTCTCTGACTACTTGAGATATCTGCTGTTAAATAAATAAATAAAATCTTAAAAAAACAAACAAACAAACTTGCGTCTTTCTTAGCTTACACTCAACTCTGTCCCCAGTAACTTCTGGCTCTGAGGGATTCTACTAACTGTAGCCCCAGCCTGAGAATGCTACACTGTTTGGTCATCGGCTTCACTACCTTGGACCTTGGAAAAGGGACTCAGATAGGGATGAGTGTGCCAGAGCAATTTAGCTTGTTTCCCCAGCAAGCCCAGGGAGAAAAGAGGTTAAGACAGACGTCATTAAGATGAAGTGTAGGGGAGTCCTGTTTAAGGACTAGAGGTAAAATAGGATCTTGTATCAGGTGGAACTTGGAGGCCCATTCCACGAAAGGACTGGAGGTGGGTAAATGGGTAAATGGCTGTAAAGCAGTAAAGGGTAATTGATACAAAGCAGCATGCAAAGGAGCCAGTTAGGGTGGCTTAAGAGGAGATAAATGGGAGTGCAATGTTGCTCAAGCTATCACAAGGCATAGAAAGTGGAAGATGATAGAAGGGAGAGCCCAGGAGATCGACAGAACAGAGGAGGGAGATTGGGCTGCAAAGCCCAGAGGGCTTTGAAAAGGAGACAGAGCCTGTCCTAAAAAGCCTCTACCACTCTTCCAGGGTAGCAGAGAATAATTGCTGGCTGTCCAGGGCCTAACAAGCCCGTGTTCTGGAGGTAAAGGCCCATGTAGGGTAGCCCCTTTCTGTTCCTGCAAGTCCAGCAGTTCCCAACAAGGTCAAAAGGAATTTCCTCTCCTCTACCCAGATCTGCTCTGTCATCTTTGTAGGTAAGCTCTGACACACTACCGGCTGAGGAATCGCTTTGTTGTTAGTTGGACATTTTTGTTTATAAAGACTTAACACGAGGCTGCAGAACGATGGCAGACTTTCTGGGCTTAGAGTCCAAAGACAGGGTGCTCTTGCTTCTAGTGAGTCATAGCCATTAGCCAAGCTTCAAGTTTTGAATCTGCTAAATATGTGTCATACACCCATGTGGTCTTGTGGGTGATGATTCAGGGACCAAATGAGGGGACAGATTAGGAGAGCTTGGGAAATTAGGCACATGAATATTTAAAGTACTAGAGTATTACCACACACACCAGTCATGAACTGCTAGTTTGAAAGGATTAGAAGAAGATAAAGTACATGTAAAGTTTGAGCTGTATACAATGGATTTTATTTCCTCAGGATATGGGGTGTTTTTTGGTATGGAGAGAAGGCAAGAGTGGAAACAAAGTAAACACAGACATTCAAACCCACTGTCTTGGGTTTGGGCTCTACAGGGAAAAATCTGGAGTTGACCTCCCATTTAGTGAGACACTTAAGATGTCCTAGACCATGAGGAAGTATAGGTCACAGAGGTAAGCATTTGGCCTAATAAAATGAGAGGATTTGTATGTCAGAAGGAATCTGAGAGGGAGGAGGGTATGGACACCAAGAAGCAGGAAGTCTTTGGGGACAGAGAGGGCTTAACAGCCTGGTGAGAAGAAGCTTCTCACTGCTTCAGATCCTCTTACACATTTATGACTTCCTCAGAATGACTTGAGAGGGTCATTGTCACGTTGGGGCAGACCGTGGGCATCACCATAGAAAAGAGGCCAAGTTCCAGATCTGCATCAGTGAGGAGCAGAGAAAAAAGAGCTGCTGTAGACGAGGGGAGTGAAACCAGATTTACCTCTGGAGCCAGAATGAGGCACTGTAATGGAGAGTGACCATTGGGGGACTCTCTCAATGTTAGCACTGAGAGTCCCCATCCCAGGAAATCCCCTAGCCCCAGACAAACTGGGATGATTTGGCACCTTCTAAGTGATGCCGGAATGATGAAATTCAGGATTTTCAGAGAACTTGGGATGGTCATTGGACTCCCTTGCCAGGCACGGATAGAGGAATGAGGCCATTAAAAAAATCTCTAAAGACAGGGTGACATCTTGTTCTGTATGTGTGCCTGAGTGTTTGGGTTAATAAAGACATTTGGTTGACAAAGGAAGCAGAAGAGAGCATGGTTTTTGCTGTTTTCTCTAATATTTAATAAATTCCACCAATGTTGGAATTTCCTGGGCTGTTGTTGCTTTGGTTCATCTTAAAAGAACATCTCAAGGATCTTGCTTGTGAAGTTCTGAGTAAATGAAGTAACAAGACTCTATGAGCATTCATGAAAACACCTTTAAGCAAAAACCCCTCCATTTTACTTGGAAATCAACTGACAGAAAGGCCACCAAGAAAATAGAATCATACAAAGACCACCAGTATACCCTTTTATCTAGATTGCCTATTGTTAGCATCTTACTCCCATTTAAAAATTTTTAGATTCATTTATTTTAATTTGAAAGAGAGAATGAGTGGGAGAGGCTAGGCAGAGGAAGTCAGAATCCCAAGCAGACTCCTCGCTGAGCATGGAGACTGACGTGGGGCTCAATCCCATGACCCTGAGATCATGACCTGAGCTGCGCCATCCTGGACCCTCCAACCCCGATTTGTTTTATAATTTGGACAATTCTCATTTTGTCTCCCTATTTCTTAAACACACACATGCACACAGACACACACACATAATTTTTTCTGAGCCATTTAATACTAGGTTGTGCACATCATGCCTTTGTATCCCTAAACGTGTTCACTCCTCAGAATAGAAAAATCCGCTTATATGTCACATTCAGGAATTGAACATCAATACAGTCCTTTTCCTCTAATCGTCCACACACTCCAGTTTGGCCAGTCAGCTTGATAATGTCCTGTATAGTATCTCCCCTCTGTTCCTCCAGTTCAGAACTGTATGTAGGCTCAAGTGTTTCATTTTGCTGTCACATCTCTTTTGTCTCCTTTAGTCTGGAACACTTTGTAGCCATTCTTGGTCACTTGTGACATTTTGGAGGTATAATCCTGTGTCTCTGTTTGATAGAAAGTTCCTTACTCGGGGATTCATTGGAGGTTTCATCTCAGTTAGACTGTGCCTCCAGGTTGGCCTGCTGCATAGGGATCCCATGTGTCTCTCAAGGCATCACATCTGGAGGAACCCACTGTCCATCTGCCCCTCACTGATGTTAATTTTCACTGTCCAGGTGAGGAGTTGTCTGATTTCTATGCCATAGAGTTCTATGATCTACCACATATACACATATGCTTTTTAAGGATTTTTAAAATTTATTTAACAGAGATCTCAAGTAGGCAGAGAGGCAGGCAGAGAGAGAGGGGGAAGCAGGCTCCCAGCAGAAAGCCTAATGCGGAGCTCAATCTCAGGACCCTGAGATCATGACCTGAGTCGAAGGCAGAGGCTTAACCCACTCAGCCACCCAGATGTCCTCTTTTTTAAAAGATTTTATTTATTAATTAATTATTTATTTATGGCACAGGAGGAGGGGGAGAGGCAGAGAGAGAGGGAAGAAGAATCTCAAGCAGACTCCTCCCTGAGTTCAGAGCCTGACTCGGGGCTCGATCCCACAACCCTGAGCTGAAATCAAGAGCTGGACGCCTAACTGCCTGAGCCACCCAGATGCTCCTCCACCATATGCATATGTTCTTAATCCTACATGGAGATGTTAACATCACCTATGATGTTCAGACCTGCACTGTCTTGGCAACCATGAGCAGGTAAAAGGCGTTGTGACATGTTTTGGTTTCTATTTGCGCTAAAGGAGCAAAGGAAGGGGGAAAAAGAGAGAGAGGGAGACCAATCCTGAAAGAGACTATTAACTGTAGAGAACACACTGACGGCTCCCAGAGGGGAGGTGGGTGGGGGGATGGGTGAAGAGGTGGTGGGGGTGAAGGAATGCACTTGTGATGAGCTCTGGGTGATGTGTGGAGTTGCTGAATCACTATATTGTACACCTGAAACTAATATAACACTGTGGGTTATACTGGAATTAAAATTAAAAAAAATTTTAGTGTCTTTTTGTAAAATTCAGAGTGCAGGCGCATTAGTCAGGGAACTGCTGCTGTCTTTTTGCTCTTTGCTTCTCACATGAGAAGTCAAGGAAAGAATTTTATCTTAATTGAGAATGCTGGTGAGAGGAACAGAAGGGGCGTCCATCAGTAATGGGCAGAAAAGCATTGGTTTCCACCAGCTGTAGTAATTCCAACTTGAAATGTATTTGCTTTGGGGAAGTTTATTTTATTTTATTTTTAAAGATTTTTATCTATTTATTTAACAGAGAGAGACCCAGCGAGAGAGGGAACACAAGCAGGAGGAGTGGGGAAAGAAGGCTTCCCGCCCAGCAGGGAACCGATGGGAGGTTCTATCCCAGGATGCTGGGATCATAACCTGAACCAAAGGCAGATGCTTAAGGACTGAGCCTCCCAGGTGCCCACTTTGGGGAAATTTCTTTTTTAAGATTTTATTTATTTATTTGACACAGAGAGAGAGAGAGATCACAAGTAGGCAGAGAGGCAGGCTCCCTGGGCAGAGGGGGAGGGAGAAGCAGGCTCCCCGCTGGGCAGAGAGCCTGATGCAGTGCTCAGTCCCAGGACCCTGGGATCATGACCTGAGCCGAAGGCGGAGGCTTAACCCACTGAGCCACCCAGGCACCCCCACTTTGGGGAAATTTAAAGAAAATGTTGCTTTGGTACAATTTTTTCCTCCCTCTTTCTTTCTTCTGTGTTCATCATTAGATGTTGATATTGGAGCTTGTTTTATACACCTTTCCTTAACTTTTCTCAACATTTATGCTCCTTTTGTGGAAGGGTATGATAAAACCCTGTAAAGGATTAATTTTAGGATTCCTGCCTTTCCCACTCTGTTTTCTTCATTTATCTCTGTTGAGGGTAGAAAATACTAGAAAAACATTGTTTTCAGGTGAGAATAATGTAATTTATTAGTGAAAAGTTTGGTTTTGCTAAGCTCCTTTGGAAACCATCCAGTTATCAATGTAAGCACATTACGTAACTCCTCTAAACGTCGAAGAGCTCCCAGACCTCAAAACCACAAGTCCATTATCTGCTATTACACAACTTAAATCATGGGGAACTCTGCATTGTACAAGTCCTCTTGCCAAGTATGTGTGCATTTGGACACTCCCAGATGGCTCTTTTGCTTGGTCTTGTCCTCCTGGCTACTTCGTCCCAGGCAGCCTTATGGTTAAAGGAGCAGATTTCTATCCAGGGACTATAAGGTTACATAAAAGCTTATAGGAAATGTAAGTATAGATACAAAACCCCACAATATGGTGGTTAACTGGGAAATTTTTTGCTTTTTAACACACCCAAGCTCAGTTTCTTCCTCCTTTAATTATATATGTAGAACAGGCAAAAAAAAAAATTTCATCTATTAGATTTTTGTTAGTCTTTTCCACTGCAAACTTCTGCCAAAAGAAATTTTGTGCTTTCTGTTTGACTCCTTCCCTATCTTCAAATGCCCATTTTCCTTCCATTTAGCCACTGTTCATTTGGAAGACAAGTAACATCAGGAGGATGGGAGAAGGGAGGGAATGGAAGAACACAGGTGGTATTAAGGTAGGCAGGACTTCTCACCCCAGGTGCTTGTTAGAATCTTGGGAACTTTTTTTTTTTTTTTCAGAGTTCTTGGGGTATTTAAAAGCTGTCAGGGCATGGGCCCCTGAATTAATTGGTCTGGACACTGGCATTTTCATAAAACTGCCTTGGTGATTCAATGGATCTTCCAGTTGAGAACCCCTGAGGTTGATTCTTGATAAATGAGAGGGTGGAAAGGAGGAAGGTTCTAGAGTAGCTGTGGCTTGTGAGACAATTGGAAATCAGGATGATCAGGAGAAAGGGGACGTGTTAAGAAGTGTTAAGAAGTAGTGCTGTGGAGTGTGCATTGGATCTTTGTTTATTATTATTTTTTATTAGTTCTTTGTTTGGTAAAATTTACTCGTGAAACCATCTGGTCCTGGGCTTTTCTGTGTTTAGAGATTTTTGATTACTGATCAGTCTTCTTGTAATTGATTTGTGCAGATTTTCTATTTCTTCCTGACAGTCTTTGTAGGTTCTTTGTTTCTAAGAATTTCCCCGTTTTTCTTCTAAGTTGTGCAGTTTGTTTATAGTTGTTTACAGCAGCTTCTTTATGACCCTTCATATTTCTATAGTATCACTTGAAATGTCACCTCTTTCATTTAAGATTTTGTTGATTTGGGGACACCTGGGTGGCTCAGTGGGTTAAGCCTCTGCCTTCGGCTCAGGTCATGATCTCAGGGTCCTGGGATCGAGCCCCATGTTGGGCTCTCTGCTCGGTGGGGAGTTAGCTTCCCCCACCCCCCGCCTGCCTCTCGGCCTACTTGTGATCTCTGTCAAATAAATAAATAAATAAATAAAATCTTTATTAAAAAAAAAGATTTTGTTGATTTGGGGCCACTCTTTTTTTTTCTTGGTTAGTCTAGCTAAATATTTGTCACTTCTGTTTATCTTTTCCAAAAAATAACTTTTGATTTTATTGATATTTTCTATCATTTTCTTGTTCCCTTTTTCATTTATTAGTGCTCTAATTTTTATTATTTCCTTTCTTGCATTAATTTTGAGCTCAGTGTTTTCTTTTTCTAGTCCCTTGCAATGTAGAGTTAGGTTCTTTGTTTGAGGATTTTTCTTGTTTCATCAACTTGCCTGTTACAACTGCTTTTGCAGCATCTCATAGTTTTGATATGTCAAGTTCCCATCTTCATTTGCCTTAAGGTACTATTTTTGTCTTTGATCCATTGGTGGTTAAGGAGAGGGTTGCTCAATTTCCATGTATTTATGCACTTTCTAATTTTACTCCTTTTGATTTCCAGTTTCATACCATTGTGGTCAGAGAAGAAGAGAAGGAATTAAAATAAGGAAGATACACTATGCCTCCTAACACTAGGGTATTGGTAACCGTCCAACACTACCTTTAGTTTTATGTAAAAATTGCAGATTGGTTTACGTTTAATCATTTTTTTAAAAGATTTTTATTTATTTATTTGACAGACAGAGATCATAAGTGGGCAGAGAGGCAGAGAGAGAGAGAGGGGGGGGAAGCAGGCTCCCCGCTGAGCAGAGAGCCCGATGTGGGGCTCCATGCCGGGACCCTGGGATCATGACGCAAGCTGAAGGCAGAGGCTTTAACTCACTGAGCCATCCAGGCACCCCTAAGGCATGATTTCTGTCTCCTGATTGTATCTCGACTGATACAGTAGAATTGACACAAGGTGAGATAAATAGACCAAGAAAAGAAAATAGAGGGTGCCCAAGGGGACCCATGCCATTTGTGGACACTTGGTTTATGACGAAGTTGACCCTGCAGAGCAATGGTGAGAAAAATGGTCTTTTCTATACATGGAGCTGCTGTCTGACCACATCTTTAACTACCCTTCCCTACTGCACTGTGTTTCATCCTCTCTGGCCTCTTTGTTGCTTTTAACACGGACTTCTGTGTTGTTACTCCCGTCCTTGGAATGTTCTTCTCTGGATATCTGCATGGCTTCATGTAATTCTATGTTCAAATCTCAGTGGGACTTTCCCTCTGAAAATTGGGAAATCCCGAACATCATTTTTAGCTCTTCTTTAGTCCCTCACTTCATTTATATTTTGTCATCGTTCTTCTTGGCTAAGTTTAAAATATTTATGTTTGTTTATTGCGTGTCTCTCTCTTAAAATGTAAGATCCATCAGAAGATACTTCATTTCTTTTCTTTTCTTTCTTCTCCTTCTCCTCTTCCTCCTCCTCCTTAATTTACTTCTGTATGCCCATTACTTAGAACAGAGTTTGCAATAAATATTTGTTGAATGAGCAAACAAATGAATGAATGAATCACACTGACATGGGGCCATGTGGGCCTGGGGTTTATTTGAGTTACATGCACATTTCCTCTAAACTGATGTTTTAGCCTCACTCAGGGGAAAGCTCTGCTGCTTCCTGGCATCCGGCTCCTTCTCTAAGATTACCTGTCTTAAAGATTGACTGCCATTCTACTGAAGATTTTAAAACTGATGTTGAAAACACAAATCAGATTATTTCACTTCCATGCTTAAATCCTCAAATGACTTCCCCTGGCATGTGGGATAAAATTCAAACTCCCTTTTCTGGCCTCCTGGTCTGGACACGATCTGTCCTCTTTCTACTTTTCTGACCTCTTCTCCTTTTATGTTCCCTTCTGTTCCTTCTCCTCCAGCCCCACTTTATTGTCTTCTGTTCTTTGAACAGCACCCTGGCCCATTCCTTAGAACCTCTGAACTTGTATTTCCCTCTACTTAGAACACTGTCTTCAGATTTTCACTTGTTCAACCCATTGTCATTCAGTGATGTTGTCACCTTGGCGGAGAGGTCTTTCCTTATCTCCTCATCATCCTGCTTTATTTTCCATGTAGTACTGGTCACTTCCCCCAAATTACCATTTATTTATTTGTTTACTCTGTCTTTCTTCTTCATCAGAATCTTGCTTTGATGATATTTACTAGTCTATTCCTAGTGTCTAGACAAATGGTGATTGATATTAATAGGCGCTCAATAAATATTTGCAAACTAAATGAATGTTTCATCAGTAATATCACCTAAGTGTCGAAATGCTAGCTTCAGTGGGAATATGGATCCTCTTAGAAATAATGTGAGCTCTTTAGGGGGGGACTTTCTGTTTGCAGTAACTTACAGTAAATTGACTTTCTTCACATTCACCCATTTTGCTCTTCTGCAAAATCTATTCTTCATCAAGAAAGAGGACACTTTAATTCCTAGTTTTTTGCTTATACATAAGACACATTTTGTCACTCGTACTCTTTCTTCGAAGACTGTTTTACTATGATCTGTCCTTCCCATCAGAACATTGCTTCTCTTTTATGATTGAAGGTGGGCTGCTATCTGCTGCTCATCTTTCAGGTCTTTTTTCACTTGGCTTCTGGTTTATCAGCGTCAGGCCGCGTCTCCTGCTGTTGAAGAAGAGAAATATTAATCTTCTTTCTTTATTTTATGTATTATTTACACCCCACCTGCTGCCACACCAAGTTGAGGCAGCTAACTTCCCTTAATTACTTTCTACCCTTGCCCTTTGAAGCTTCCATCCAGACCTGGTAAGGTCTCTCAGCGGTACCCCTGAGTCTTTGATTCCTTTTTGAAGGGACGATGTTGGGTGGGTGGATTGGATGATCTCCAGGCACTTTTATAGCTGTGACATTTTGAACCGCTCTTCACAAAGTAGAGACATTTAATGACCCCTCATCCAGGGACCACTCTGTACTCACCCACCCATTTCTTCCTGGGTAAATGTCTTCACCACTTTTAGCTGCACTTCAAGGAGACCAAGTTTGAAACATGACATATAGAAATTTCCTTTTTTTAGTAAAATGTGAACTTTTAAGTTGTTACATATAGAGCATATAATATCATTTGTTGAGTACCTACTATGTGCCAGGCACTGTTAGTTACTTTGTATAAGTTATTTCAATTAACTTCTTTTAAAAAAGATTTATTTATTTATTTTAAGGGAGAGAGAGAGAGCACGTGCACATGCAAGGGGGGAGGGGCAGGAGATGAGAGAGAATCTCTAGCAGACTCCCTGCTGAGTGGGGGGCCTGGTGCAGGGCTCGATTTCACCACCCATGAGATCATGACCTGAGCCAAAATCAAGTTGGATGCTTAACTTACTGAGCTACCCAGGTGCCCATATTTCAACTAATTTCTATAAAGTTTCCATATTAATGCCCTTATTTTGCAGAAGAGAAAAAATGGGTATCAGAACAATAATTTACACAAGATAAAATAAACAGTAAGGGGGCAGTAGTGGGATTTGAGCTCTGGTCCATTCAGTCCCTTAGTCAGATACTCTGAGGCTTGCCTCTGTAGAGGTATCTATTCCTATGCATGAAGCTCATAGAAGGAGAGGGTGTTGGGTCAGGGATGGCCAAAGGAAGTTGAAACAGCTGCGGCAAGAGGTGACGACTACTCTACTCTGGGTTACACATACTTGTGTGAAGATGTGTATCTTCATGACACAATGTCATGGCAGCAGGAGGCAAACAAATGGCAGAATGGTTGAGGTCACATCTGACCGGGGTCTTAAAGGCTTCACAAGACTTAGCTCAGTCAACAGGATGGAAGTTGAGGTGAAGAATGGGCTTTCCAGGCAGAAGAAATAGCATGTGTGAATCCCTTACAACATGGCGCCCTCCAAAACTACGTAGTTGGGTGAGACTGGAGTATGGCATCTGCCTGTAGGTTGGAGAAAGGCCTGGAAAAGAGGCTGCAAAGATCAAGAAAGACCGGAGTATGAAGAGCCTTTGTGTTTTGCTAAGTAGTTTGGAATGAGTCTCACAGGGGACGGAGGATCCCTGAAGAATTGAAGGGGAGTGACACGATCTGGCTTTATTTTGGAAAGCTTTCTCTCTTCACACATTGTCTATAACTCCTATGACTTGACTAGTGTCACCGGCCAAGTATACGGGGAGTGCCCTTTGGGGGAACACCTTGTCTCCTTGGTGGGCCAGTATTCTCACCGTGCTAACCCCGTGCCTGGGTATCAAAGGGGATATGTCAAGGACAGAGCCCATCAGAGCCTGAATGGGGCTTTGCAGGTGGAGGCCCCACCACTCAGTCTTGAAAGGTACTTTTCTATGGCAATTGAGATTAGAAGGAAGGTTGCTCGGGCCTCAAATGTCAAAGCTTTCTGTGGGTGAATTTTCTGCTAGAGGTAAATCAATGCCAATTTGAATTCATGCAGCAAACTCTGGAAAACAGAATTAAATTATTGGCTCTCTTTCCCCTTGAAGCTAAAATGAGCTGAATACTTGGCCTCATGTTCGGAAACCTGGAGGGGAGGATGGACAGCTTTGGGGGTGAACGAGAAGTCAGCAGAGAGGAGGGGTGAAGACCTGGAGGGGAAGGCTTTGTCTGTGGCCTCATAGTGCTGGACGGGATTCTAACCCCAAACACTTCCGGGCCAGTGCTTTTGAAAGGCAAGTGTAACGAACACTTGCAAACTGCCTGTCGGTTTGTCCAAACATGTGGCCTACAGTACCTCGTACAGTGCTCTTCAACAGTTGGATGCTAGAAAGTGTGGTCAGAAACGCTTCAGATAAGAGCTCCCAAGCAGGGTATGTTTAAAAATTATTTTAGATTTGTTTTTGATTCCACAACCTCATCAAAGTTACTGAGTAGCAAAATTGTTGGAAGGCCCTCCCTGCCACCCCAGTCTGGCAAACCATCTCAATTCCATTGTAAAGGCCATGTGTAGCAGGGTGACTGGCAGGCTTTCAGCCTTGTAGTCAGGCAACCTGGCTTAGAATCCCAGCCTGAAAATTTGACTGTCCTTGTCCAAGTCACTTCATTTCTCTTAGCTTTAGTTTCTCATCTTTAAAAGGGGTCAACACCACTTAACTCATAGGGTTGTTATAAGGATTGGATTGGAGCAATTATAAAGGGCTCACTCTTATATTTGGCAAGTAATAAGCACTCAGTAAAAGGCAGTCATGGTGATCATAGTTGGGGTTCTTGAAAGTCAGGTTTCCCAGCACCAGTCTTGCTTCCTCCTGATCTGTTGTGCAGACCTCTGTTGACTCACGTCATCTCCTTCCTGCTGACCCGAGGCCTTCTCTCCATCCTGACCTCAGATAAATACTTCCAGCTCGGAGGCCAACTTGCTTGAACAGAGTGCCCAACTTCTGCATCGGTCTCCTGATTCTTTTAGTTCATCCTTCTACCCTGACACTAGTGCTTACAGACGTCTTGGTAAGGACCTTCCCTGACTCCATCATTTCCCAGCAGCCTCCTGTCGCAGTGCCTGTGTTAGTACCTGTGGTAGGCAGGCTAGTGTTCTCCTTTCTACCCCCAGAGAAGTGCTAATTTCCAACAACTGTGAGTATGTCAGTGCATGGCGAGGGGGGGTTAAGTTTGCAAATGGAATTAAGGCTGCCTACCAGCTGCTCTTGCATGGAAAGATGATTCTGGATGATCTTGTGATGTAATCACAAGTGTCCGTGTATGAGAGAGAGGAAAGCAGGAGAGTTAGGGCAGCAGAAGGTGTGTGAGAGAGATTCCAAGGGCCATTGTTGGTGATGAAGGTGGAAGAGGTGGTGAGCCATGGAATATGGGCAGCCTCCAAAAGCCAGGAAGGCAAAAGAACAGATTCTTCCCTAAATCTTCCAGGCGAAAACACAGCTCTGCCAACACTAATTTTAGCCAAACAAGACTCTTTTCAGAGTTTGTACACCAGAACAGTAGGGTTAAAAATCTGTATTGTTTCAGACCACTAAATTGGTGGTAGCTTCCCATGGCAGCAATAGGAAATGAATACTCTGCCTTTTTTAGGCAATGTACGTAATTTCTGGAAAATGGGTCCAGACTTAAAGACAGAAAGATGAGGAGTGCCTGGGTGGCTCAATCTCTTGGGTGTCTGACTCTTGATTTCAGCTCAGGTCATGATCTCAGCATTGGGGGATTGAGACCTCTGTTGGGCTCTGCACTCAGTGGGGAGTCTCCTTGAGATTCTCTCTCTCCCTTTGCCCCTCTCCCTACTTATGCACTTTCTCTCTCAAATAAATAAATAAATAAATAAATAAAAGACAGGAAATGAGGTAACATGGAGTTCAGAATAAACATTTCCAAAAGGACATGGTACATAGGCAATTTATTATAAATAATATCAATTCAATGATCTTCTCAGTTATCCACTTCCATTTTGAAGTGGAGAGAAAAAAAATCCTTTTATTTTCATGATTTGCCACTAAATACCACGTTTGAGTATTTAGTTATTTACTAGTAAGCACTATATAATAATCTTCCATATTTTCCCTACTGCATTTTGATTTTAGCTTCAAGTATTGTATTTTCATTTGACAATTTTTTAAATGATTAAAAAATTCTCTTAGTATAGAATCATAGGATATTAATTTTTTTACCACTTTTAGCTCCTTAAATAATGCATGCCTTCTTTTAAATAAAATGTTAAGTGACTGGATATTATAAAACAGATTATGGCAAATTGTCCAGGTGGGGATGGATTGCCAATGGGGAGAGGATGGGATCCCCAATATCTAGCTTTATCCTCTATGGCCCCTGAAGCATATCACTGGAGCCTTAGGAAAAACATTGTTCTAGGTTTGAGCTTTCTATTTGACAGATGGGAAAACTGTGGCCCAGAGGAAGAGCATGGTCAGCTGAAGTGTACATGGCCAGTTACCACCAGAAGATTGACACCTAGGCCTCTGGACATGGCTCTCATATGGGTTTTTCCTCTTTGCTACATTAATCTAAACCCAAATTCTTGTTTCATTGGATTTGTTTCCCCCTCACTGATAAGGTGAGAGATACAGGCATTCTCTGGTGGGTGGGTAGAAGAATGTTTTTCAGTCAGAAATTTCAACCTCAAACATATCTCATGTTCTCATCTTGTCCAGACATGTACTAGCTGCTAAAATGATTTCTTCATTCTGCTACAATCATTCTTCTGTGTGGAAACTGAGACTCAGAAGGATTAAGTGGTATACCTTCTATCCATTTTCAGCTCACTTCTCAATCAGCAAATGTTTCTTTCCATTCAAGGAGATGAAACCCTTTCCTTTCATCTCTGTGTGGGCACTGTGGAAAAAGAGTCAGAGAAAGAGGAAGATTTCTCATGGATAGGAATCCAGCCAGCCAACATTCCACGCTTATTGGATGGCGTTAGAAGAAAGGTATGCCTTTCCTAAAAGTCTATTAAAAATGACAAAATCCTTCAAGATGTCTCTTGGAGCAGGTGGGATTAGTGAAAGGGTATGCCGTAAGAAACCATCTTGGGAAGTGATGGGGAAGGCCTCCAAAACCTGAAGGAAAGAGGATCTAGCCCCAGACAACACTGAGAGTTATCACCAGCTCTTCCTGAGAAGGACAAGTGGACTGGTGTCAACTTCGTGTCTTCTTCCAGGTCCCTTAGGACACGTGTAGAGTTAGTCATCCTCATTTCAGAGTGAGGCTCCAGTCGTTCCCCATGAATCCACCCTAGACACTGTCAAGTGTACTAAGGTTAGTACCCCGCTGCTGCACACCTGTGGGGCTTACCAGCAGGCCTCTGTTCTGATTGGCCAGGGCCTACGGCATAACTGTCGTTGGATAGTTTCAATGGTCCCCCTGATATAAATACCAGGATCAGTCAAGATTCTGGTATCTTTAGTGAGCCAAGCTAGGTAAGCAAGATCCCTTACAGATTTTTTTTTTTTTACAAAATTAATTTTGATAGGAGTGCTGTAGTAAGCGATGGTGCCAGAATGCGAACGCCTTCCTATCTGGCTCCTCCGGCTGTAAGCTCCTCAGTACCGTGTGCTGTGTTTCAAGTGATGAAAAGCATTTTTCAATTTGATGGGTTTCATCTGCATTTTATTAGTCTATTTCTGGAAAAAATACCATTTGTACATCATTTTGCTTGCAGACTTGTCTTTATTATTCCTCTCCCCACCTCATGTGGTGGGCCGAGGATTTGATTTTCTCTCGGTTTTTGGCACATTTCTCATCCTCTTTCAGAGCAATTTACCCTCCGTGACAGTCCATCTGTCTCTCCTGCCCCCACTTACAAATACTTTGCCTTTTCCAATTTTCCTTATTTCCTTTTAATATCATCCACCCAGTCTTCCCTGACCTTTTCTGACTCTTCAGACGTGCCGTTGTTCCTTAGCCCCGCGGTGTGATTGGTCACCCACAGAAGCTCTGACAGCATCTCTCTCAGAACTTGCCCTGTCACTCTCTCTTAACGGTCTCATTGACCTTTACTTGTATCTTAGCGACTTGTGTTTTTCTCTTATTAAAAAGAAAAAAAAGGAGAAAAGTACAAATATTAAATGCATGGCCATTGTCTGAGTGTTAGCTTTTAAGAGAGGATCTGGGTGGGGGTATGTCCCCCATCTTGCACCTGCTGGAGCTGGAGGGAGCGACCACATGGACCTGTGGCCTTCAGGGGGCCACCCCTGATGCTTGTGGGGGTTTTTGGATGGGCAGGTGGTCACTGTTGTTGAGTGTCACCAAGAGGGGGAGTATGCTTATTCTTGTATATCCAGGGTCAGCAAACATTTTGTGTAAAGAGCTAGATAGTAGAATGCTCAGCTTCTCAAGTCATTTGGTCTCTGCTGTAGCTACTCAACTCTGTTGTGGTACATAAGCAACCAAAGGCAACACATGAAGGAAGAGGCAGGGCTGTATTCCAATAAAACTTTATTTATAGAAACAGGTGTGGGCCAGATTGGGGTCAGGAAACTTGGTTTGCTGACTTTTGTTTTAGAGTGATTTCACCTTCTAGCTTCTTCCTGTCCTTGGATATTTGTGCTTTTGTTGTTTGCTGGGAAGTGCCTTTTCAGACATAGGTTAAGCATTCTACCCGGGATACTCTCAGAGGTCACTTTGTGAGGGAGAGGCAGGCAGGGGAAAGGGAGTTTGGTGCAAGGAGATACCATGTACTGTGTTTTGGCAGTGACAGAAAGGAACCCTCATTGGGGCCTGCTGGAGGATGCTGGCCTCCTTGTGTTTGGGGGTAACTTGAGTCGAGAGATTAAAGATTTGGTTCTGACTCTGGATATTTTGCTCATCACTTCATGTCTTTGGATTTCAAGGTTCTTAACTGCAAAATGGGGTCACTATTATTGCTGTTAATTTTCTTTCTTTTTAAAAAAAAATATTTATTTGAGAGAGAGTTAGTGTGCCAGAGGGGGAGGGGCAAAGGGAGAGGGAGAGAGAGCATCTCCAGCAGACTCCCCACTGAGCACGAAGCTGGAGGCAGGATGCAATCTCATGACCCTGAGATCATGGCCTGACCTGAAACAAAGAATCTGATGCTCAACCAACAGAGACAACAAGATGCCCCCAGTGTTGTTCTTCTTCTTATTAAATTTAATATTCCATAATATTTTATTTTACACCTCTGATTATCAGTTGCTAGCTGGTGCAAGGATTTCTAACTTAAGGGAATTGCTGTCTTCTCATATCTCAAGGATAACATAGAGTATGTACTATAATGAAGCCTTCATGTAACAGAAAATCCAAATGTAGGGATTATGATATAGATGTTTATTTTTCTCTCAACCAGTTGTCTAGAGCTAACATGGTAGCTTCACAATGTGAACCAGGACTCAAGATCCTGCTGTCTTTCTGTCCCCCTACTCTCAGAATATGGCTTTCATCCTTAAGGTTATTTCATGGTATCAGTAAGGTAACTGTAGCTCCAGCCATCACATTCACATTCCAAGCCTCAGATCAGAGGAAGGGGCAAAGGCAAAAAGGAAGTATCTTAAATAAGTTTCCTGGAAACTCCACCAAATGACTTCCATTTATGTGCCATTAGCCACCCTCATCTTCCAGGAAACACAGTGTTTTAGCTTGGCACATTACTTTTCTCTATAATATGTAGGTTAAAAGAGAAGAATGGATATTAGGATGGCAGGTAGCAGTTTCTGCCATATACAGATATATATAATGGCCCCAGGTCAGAAGCAGAGAAATGCCCCAAACCACACCTGTGGCACAGCATTTCTAGCTCACCCTTTGACATTTTTTCCAACAACAGAACAGGTGAGTGTATATAATGGGTAATGCAATCATATTATGTACATTTCACTAAGAAGGAATTCTGTAAGTCATCTTATTTCGCTTCGTTTTTCTCATTATAGACACCAGAATCTTAACTGTGCATATCAGGGCTACAGGTAAAAAAAATTAACAATGGGTCTGTCATCAGAATGACAGATTCAGATTCAGAATAGATGCCCATTAGCAAGACAGGTAAGTGTGTGTCAGTTGCTCTAAAGTAATGCATGGGACGGATTTGTGAAAAATGGGAACCTCTTTCTGGAAAAAAAAAAATTATTTACTGTGCACACTTGTCAGAAATGAACCAGAAAGACACATAAATGTTGAAACCAATCTATAACTACTCCTCAGGAGAGCGCTGGTGGGAACTCTCAGTGTTGGCCTAGGATGATTCTTCTTCGTTAGGTTTTAATGATTATCTGTGTTTCCCAAGCTGGCTTCTTACAATAGACTCTAATAACGAATACCACCTGCTCAAAGGGAAGTCTTTAAGGACTTAGTCATTTTTCTTGGATTTTCATGGAAAGCAAACCTTTCCTGTAATACAATCCAACAAGTGCAAAATGCTGGCTGTGTCAGTATCAATGAGAAATCTTCATATTTTTCTAACTCTCTCACCAGAATGCTCAGGTTGGTCCCCACACTGTACGAAAGGGAGAAGGTTTTCATTGCCTTGAATGGGACGAGACCTTTGGTGATGGAGTTCTGAGCTAAAAGTCGATTCCCCATTGTGCTGTACTCGCAGGATGAGAACAATATAGGATTATACTTCCCGTGCATTTCCATCTGACAACCCCACTCTCCACCTGCTCCCAGCAGGGGCAGCTCTGAACTTCAGTCTAAGCGTGGCATTGTGTGGTGGCTTTCCTGAGTTGGACAGGATGGCCCCCCAAATAGTACTTCTATAGTAGCAGTGTTTTCAGTCTTCCCCAGAACACCAAAATGAATCCTGTAGAAAAGGGATCAATTCTTGATTTTTTTTTTTTTTCCTGATTGGAGAGTCAGGAAAGCAGATTTTGGGCTTAGGGAGAGAAGGGAGAGAGTGAGAGAAAACCAGTAGTAGGCCAGGAGTAGCTAGGAGTGGAAAGAAAAAAAAAATTTTTAAGTCAATCTGATCTATCTTTGGATCCCATTCATGCTTTTTGAGAAATACAGGTAAGTGATTTATTTCTTACTTTTAGTTGTTGGATTGTCCTTTTTTGGTCATGATGCTCTCCACAAGTTAACTATGAGGGACCCCTACAATAGAGATTACATCTAAATAAAAAAGTAAACCGTTTTCTTATTAAAGAAGCAATGCGTGCTGTTTGTAGAAATTGCTGGAATGGGGTGACGGTCAGATCTTTAAGAAATTGCTATTTGCAAATTGCAGCTTCCTTGTTTCGGTGGACCACCAAGCAGACTTGGAGCAGATCTTTTTTCAAGGAAGAGTTACTCAGGTGACTGTGACGATTATATAATTCAAGATTGATTAGTGGCTATTTTTCATCCTTGGGAAAGGGTGTAAGATGACCTTTGTCACCTGAAGAGACTGCTTCCTGGGGATACAGTTTGATATGCTTGGTTGGTTGTTTAGAAAATGTGGATCCACTTGCCCAGGGGTAAAGGAGCCATTGGGAAGAAAGGGATCAAGGCCCCAGATAATTCCTTTTTGAAAAATTGAAATATATTTGACATAGAGCCATGTGTAAGTTTCAGGTATACAACATGTTGATTGACACATTTGTATATTGCAACATTATTGCCATTGTGGACTTCATTTATCACCCCTCTCACATCACATAATTATCACTTCTTTTTTGTGGTGGGAATAATTAAGATCTAGTCTCTTAGCAGGTTTGATGTTTGTAATACAGTGTCATTGTCTGTAATCATTGTGTTGTGCATTTAATCTACAGGATTTATTTATCTACTAGTTTCAAGTTTTTACCTTTAAACATCTCTCCTATTTACCACCCCCAAACCCCTGGCCACCATCATTCTTTGTTTTTATGAATTCAGCTTTTTTCATGATACACAGGATTTGTGTTTCTCTTAGTTATCTCCCTTAGCATAATGTCCTTAAGGTCCATCCATGTTGTCTCAAATGGTAGGATTTCCTTCTTTCTCGTGTCTAATATTTCATACGAAATCTTCTTTTATCCACTCATCCATTGACAGGTACTTAGGTGGTTTCTCTATCTTGGCTATTGTGATCAGTGCTGCTAATGAACATGGGAATGCAGATAGCTCTTTGAGATTTTTCTCCCAATTCCTTTGGTTAAATACCCAGAAGTGGGATATGCTGGATTGTATGGTACTTCCATTTTTAATTTTTTAAAACTAGGCAGCCATTTCTCTGCTGTAGACCTGCCGCCTTCTTCTTCTTTTTTTTTTTTAAAGATTTTATTTATTTATTTGACAGAGAGAGAGATCACAAGTAGGCAGAGAGGCAGGCAGAGAGAGAGGAGGAAGCAGGCTCCCCGTGGAGCAGAGAGCCCGATGCGGGGCTCGATCCCAGGACCCTGAGATCATGACCTGAGCCGAAGGCAGCGGCTTAATCCACTGAGCCACCCAGGCGCCCCTCCATTTTTAATTTCTTGAGGAACCTCCATATTGTCTTCTAGAGGGGCTGCACTAATTTACATTCCCACCAACAGTGCACAAGGTTTTCCTTTTCTCCACATCCTCGCCAACCTTTGTAATATTCCTAAAAATAGCCATTCCAACAGGTGTGAAGGGAATCTAGATGTTTCCTTCTGAGTTTCAAAGTTAGTGGACATTTTCAGGGATGTTGCAATGGTCCCCAGGGAGATACACTGAGGGGAAAGAATAGCCAGGCTTCTAAGAAGCCCTCAGGAGAGACGGGAGTCTGGATTGTGACAGAGCCTGGAAGGAAGAATGTGAATGTGAGACACAGACCCAGAACTCTGGGCTCCCACGCCTGGACTACCTCAGCTGAGGTACTATAGAAGGAAGGGATTGTCCTTCCTCAAAGGATGCCCTTGAGCAAGGATATGGGTCAAGGAGGGGATCAACAGGAAGGTGCCAAGAAGGGCAGGCTCCAATTTTAGCAGCAAGAGAACATCAGAATTGTCAGGAATTTCTCCCTCTTTACTTAGCAGCAGGTGACAGAACTACTTTAAGCCTGAAGATTCCTGGACCATTTAGGAAGGGGATCAAGCCCGGGAATGAGAAAGGGAGCACTCTGCTAATGTGGGAATGCGTGAGAGATTAACTTGCTTATCAAAGAGCACAAATAGAGCTTATCTGTACCCAGACCCGGCAGGGTGGTTCATACCCAGTCAATCAGAAAATACAGATAAATGGAGAAGAAAATTCACAAGACCTGTGGCAATTATTATAATACCTCAGCATATAGTGTGTTCTAGATTTTTCTGTCGTACTGATACACACATGATGAGGCCTATTGTTTTTAAAATGCTGGCTTTCACTTAATAATATTTTATAAATACTTTTCTTGTCAGTGAATATTGTGGCATCATTTGTAATAGCTGAAAACATCCCACTTATAGGTATAGTATATTTTATATTCTGAAGGTAGAGTCATGTCTTTTTTTTTTTTTTTTTTCTCAATAAAGATAATTACATTACACTACCCTGCTTAACTGTGGACCTGAGTTCAGGAAGCGGTAGAGGGTCATGGGTCAGAGTAGTGGCTTTGGATTCTGGATGACCTTGACATTGTTTCTGGATCTGATGTTTCCACCCCATATGATGTCAGAGAGCTCATTTAACTTCACTTACCTGGAGTTTCATCAGCAGTAAAATATCCATAATAACTTCAACTTCATCATGTTGTTGTGAGGATTTGATTGCATGAGGAATGTAAAGTTCTTAGCCCAGGGTCTGACACAGAGTAGTTACGTAGCCAGGGTGTAATTCATTCACACATTAGTGAATTTATTGAATGCCTGTAGAGTTTCAGTCACAGGGATGAATGCTTGGGCTAAGAAGTGAGAATATGGGGGCACCTGGGTGGCTCAGTTGGTTAAAGCCTCTGCCTTCGGCTCGGGTCATGATCCCAGGGTCCTGGGATTGAGCCCCGCGTCGGGCTCTCTGCTCTGCAGGGAGCCTGCTTCCTCCTCTCTCTCTGTTTGCCTCTCTGCCCAGTTGTGATTTCTCTCTGTCAAATAAATAAAATATTAAAAAAAAAGAAGTGAGAATATGGACCCATCTTTACCCTCAGGAAGCTCACTGATATATAGAAGCACAGCTATAGGAGAGAAGAGAGAGAGATAAGGAGATAAGAGCTGCCATTTCGAGCAATGCTCTTGGGACCAGGAGGTATGTAGGCTTCCTGGATGACTGTGTCACATAAAAGACACAGTTGTCATGCACTCTGAGGAGTGTCGTTACTTTCTCTTTTCACCAGGAAGCAGAAGAAACCAGTGTCAGCCTCATAAGTGTGTTCCTCGTGTGCAAACTCTGACGTGGGGCACTCCTCCTTCATCCCCTAAGTCGTTATGTGCTGGAGACATTGCTCAAGGCCAAGAAAGACTCAGCCTTCTGATGCCTGAGCCAGCCATGCTAGCCAATGGGCCAGAACAGACCTGATGGAACAGTGCTCATTGGTTGGAAAAGGCTAGAACAGAGCACATGAAGGGCCCTTTGCAGTTATTAAGACAGGGAAGAGGTCTGTAACTCAAATGAGAAATGGAGGCCACATAGAGAATTCTTGTTTTTCCTGAGGCAGATGATTTCTGGAACCCAGGGGAGATGACCTGTAGGACAGTTGGAGGAGAGTTAGAACAACTGGTTATATGTAAATGGCATTATTATTTGTGTCAAGGAGATTCCATTTGAAAAATCCTATTTCTATTTGAAAAGGTGAGAGAGACTATTGCTTTCGTTTGACAACTAAAGATGAATTGACCCACTTGGTCGAGGATGTTGGGGATAAGCTAAATATTAGAGTAGGAACATGATACCTGTGTAGCCACACCGAAAGAGGGACCTCTTAACCCTCATTTTAAGAGTGAGGGTTGAGAAGGGGCACCTGGGTTGCTCAGTTGGTTGAGCAGCTGACTCTTGATTTTGGTCCAGGTCATGATCTCAGTGTCCTGAGCCCCCACGTTGGGCTCCATACTCAGTAGAGAGTCTGCTTGAGATTCTCTCTCCCTGTCCCTCTCCCTCTGCCCCTTCCCTCAAACTCTCTCACTTTCTCTATCCAGAATAAATAAATAAATCTTGAACCAAGATGCCCTTCAATGGACGAAAGGGTAAGGATGCTGTGGTCCATATACACTATGGAGTATTATGCCTCCATCAGAAAGGATGAATACCTAACTTTTCTATCAACATGGATGGGACTGGAAGAGATTATGCTGAGTGAAATAAGTCAAGCAGAGAGAGTCAATTATCATATGGTTTCACTTATTTGTGGAGCATAAGAAATAACACGGAGGACATGGGGAGATGGAGAGGAGAAGGGAGTTGGGGGAAATCAGAGGTGGGGGACGAACCATGAGAGACTATGGACTCTGAAAAGCAACCTGAGGGTTTTGGAGGGGCGGGGGCTGGGAGGTTGGGTGAGCCTGGTGGTGGGTATTAAGGAGGGCACGTATTGCATGGAACACTGGGTGTGGTACATAAACAATGAATTCTGGTACACTAAAAGAAATTTTAAAAAATAAAAAAAAAAAAACCAGAATGAGGATTGAGCAAGGAGTCTTGTACTTTGTTCTATTTCACACCCACCAGACAGACGGCAGGACTAGGATTGTCCCCTTGGTATCTGCACCTAGGAGGAGCTCTGGAACATTTACCTAGAGATCAAAGACTGAGGGGTGATGTTTCCTTGGACAGAGCCATGCTTGCCAGATATCATGTGCATTTCATAGCTGATGTGGCAAATAGATTTAGGCTCATGGGCCAATTTTGGTTTATTCAGATTAGCTACCTGGATCATAGCATTGGCATAGATTCAAGGGCCATGTTCAGGCTCAAGGACATAGAAGGTCATGCTTGTTTGGTGAGTCTATCACAGGCACAGGAAGAGGCCAACAGTGGCACCTATTATGGGATAAATAATATGGGTATAGAAGTCTTTGTAGAGATTCTTTATACGTTACAAGAAATAATCCTATATAAATTAGAGATGCTTTGCGCAGTCAAGCTTTCTGCTTAAGAAGTAAAAGGGGTGATGAATGATAGACACAGGATTATTCTTTCCGACATATAAAGAACTCCTACAAATCAGTAAGACAACCCAATAGAAAAACAAAGTTTGCAAACAAGTATGTCACAGAAAACAAAATAAAGACTGCCAATAGCTATTTGAAAAATTGCATGCCCTCTCTTGCACTACTGGGTATTTACCCTAAAGATACAAATATAGTGATCCAAAGGGGCACGTGTACCCGAATGTTTATAGCAGCAATGTCTACAATAGCCAGACTATGGAAAGAACCTAGATGTCCATCAACAGATGAATGGATAAAGAAGATGTGGTATATATACACAATGGAATACTATGCAGCCATCAAAAGAAATGAAATCTTGCCATTTGCGACGACGTGGATGGAACTAGAGCGTATCATGCTTAGTGAAATAAGTCAATCGGAGAAAGACAACTATCATATGATCTCCCTGATATGAGGACATGGAGAAGCAACATGGGGGGGTAGGGGGATAGGAGAAGAATAAATGAAACAAGATGGGATTGGGAGGGAGACAAACCATAAATGACTCTTAATTTCACAAAACAAACTGGGGGTTGCTGGGGGGAGGTGGAATTGGGAGAGGGGGAGCGGGCTATGGACATTGGGGAGGGGAGGCGAACCATAAGAGACTATGGACTCTGAAAAACAACCTGAGGGTTTTGAAGGGTCAGGGGTGGGAGGTTGGGGGAACAGGTGGTGGGTAATGGGGAGGGCACATTTTGCATGGAGCACTGGGTGTTGTGCAAAAAGAATGAATACTGTTACGTTGAAAAAATAAATAAAATGGAAAAAAAATTGCATGCCCTCTCTTAATAACCAGGGAAATATGAATTTGAATGATATCTATTTGAAGATCTATCAGATCAGCAAACAGTAGAAAGTGATCCAGTCCAGGATTGGATGGATTGTGAGGACATAAGAGCAGTCATATACTGTCACTGGAAGTATAAACTGGCTGTCTTTATGGAAGGCATTTTGATAGTCCCTATTATAATTTTAATGAGCAAATCCTTTAGCCCAGAAATGCCAATTCAAGATTTTTGTTCTTGAGATACAATTACACATACACACAAATATGTATGAGGATATTCCTTGCAGAATTGTTCACAACTGTGAAAAGCAATTAACAACCACAGCACCAATCATGTGGAAATTGATTAAATAATTTAATATATTCATAATATGAAAAATCAATTTAATTCTTGGGAAGAATAAAATAGATCTACAGATGTACAGACAAAGGAAGATCTCTAAGATATAAAGTGAGAACAAAGTTATTTTGTGTATAATACATGTAGTCCCATCCTATTAATTATTTTTTGACATCGAAACAATATATTCATACATGTAGTGTGTGTACGTAAGTGTATTTTTTTTAAAGTTTCTAAAGGCAGAACCTAAATCGTGATGTGGTTCCCTTTGGGAAGGAGATTGAAATGGTGGTCAGAGGTACTTTAATTTTTCCACTCCACATATTTTTTATTGTTGAAAATTTTAATCATGAGAGTGTGTTCCTTCATTATTTTCTAAGAACCAGAGTTGCGAGAGCACATGCTTCATTCCGGAAACTACAAAGGGGCTGTTGGAGACGGTGTGCTGGCGGCAGACTGTGAGAGAGAGCCCTATATGTCAGGTTCAAGTTTAAATGAATTCTGTAGGCTACGCAGAGTTATTGAAGGGTTTAAGCAGAGAAGACAGGGGATCAGATGGGCTTTTCTGATGGCCGCCCCTGGCAGCAGTTGGGAGATGGGGACACGACGGGTGCCCAGTGTGTGTTTATTGGATGGACAGCCGGGGAAATGACTGATTTCATATGGAAAAGCCTGAGTGTGAAATCACAAATGCCAACTCTTGAGATGATTTTTTTCTCCTTTTCCAAGTCAATTCAGAGACTATTATGAGTGGCTTTTGGGTCGCTTGAAAAGTGAGGAAACTCGATTGGAGACAAGTCAGGAGGCAAATGTGTCATGCTCTGTACGGTGATGGGCAACAGCCAGATCTTGGGTCCTCGGGGAGGTTTATCACAACCAATCCTTTGGTAGTAACAAAGTAGTAATGTTTGCACATTGTTTGCCTAGTGAAGAGAGAGTAGCCCCAAGATTATGCCTATGAAAGTGCCACCCCACTCGTGGCACCCATGTGCTTTCTTCAGTGGAGGGAGAGGGATGGGTACAGGCAGGGTGCTTAGAAATCCAGCTGAGGCCAGGACACCCAGAGAAAGGTGTCTTACCTGTGACAGGTATGTTGGAATAGGAGAAAATTTAAAGAATGCCTGTCTGAAGCAAAGGAAAGTGGATCCTCTCAAATTTCAAATACCACAGAATTGAGTTGTTCTGACAAAGAGCTTCCCCTCCACTCGTGCTATTCTCAGGGAATGGAATTCTTGGAACTAACATGACCCTCACGCTGTGGTCACTAGCAAGCTGGTCACCTTGCCCAGGATGTGCTGGTAAACTAGAACTCTGGGAACAACAGCAACGAAGCGAACTATGATATTGTGGTTTATGATGAATATAGATTTGGTCTTTGTCCTGTTGTGGCACTGAGTTCCCCCAAACCCTTGGAATTTCCCAAGTGATAGAGCGATAAATGTGAAATGAGTATCTTCCCTTATTCATAGCAAGCCCCTTTCAACCACACCTGAGTTTATGTTAATGAGGTGACTTTTGGAAAGGACTTAAGAGGCTGGCTGGTTGCCAGGGCAACCAGCCTGTGATTAAGGGGCTGGAACTTTCACATCTGATCTCCCCTCCCCAAACCTCTGGGGAGAGGGGAAAGGAGCTGAAGGTTGAGTTAATCATCAACGGCCAATGAGTCAAATCAATGATGTCTTGGAAATGAAGCCTCTATAAGACCCTTGCAGAAGGAGCTTCTGAGAGTTTGTGGGTTGGGGAACACATGGGGGGTACTGGGAGAGTGGTGTGTCCTGAGAGGACAAAGGAGCTCCGTGCCCCTTTCCCCATGCTTTGCCCCATGTGTCTTTCCCATCTGGCTGTCCCTGAGTTATATCCCTTTGTAATCAATAGATAATCTAGTAAATAAAATGTTTTCCTGAGTTCTGTGAGCTCCCCTAGCAAATTATTGGCCCTGGGAAGGGGTAGGGGGACCTCTGATTGGAAGGCAGTTGGTCAGATGCAAGGAAATAGCTTGGACTTGCCATTAGCCTCTGAAGCGGGGGGCAGGCTTGTGGGACTGAGCCCTCAGCTGGTGGGATCTGATGCTAACTCCAGGGAGACTCTCAGAATCACGTTAACTATAGCACTGCCTGAGACTTGCTTGCTGGAAAGCCCCCAGACCTCTGGTGACCTGCAGTGAAGTATTCTGTGAGTCGTGTTGTAGTGGCGGACAGAGACATAAAGCACCAGGACGAGAAACGCTGAGTTTCACAAACAAACCTTGACTTGTAGTATTTGCCAGTCCACACGGTGTCAACACGTTCACCATGGTCCAATTTCCAGTCATCATCAGTTTAAGAAACTGGCTTATAGCATTCCTGAACGTTTACAAATCAGCTTTCCATGAGCTTGTCGGGGTGGTTACCAGCCTGGAACTTCCCGAGGGTGAAAACTCTCATCATGGATTCTGGTCTAACTTCAAATGGCCGGCCTTTGGTGAAGAAGTATTATTAACCTCTTTCTTTCCTGTATCTTGCATGTGGGAACTCTTTCTTTGATGGCGCCATAACCGAAATGGTAATAATCCCATTTTATGAATGAGGAAACTGAAATTCGAGAAAAACTGAAATTGCCCAAGATTCTGTACAAGACAGTCCCTCTGCCATTATGAATGAGCCTTCCACAAAGTCCAAATGTACCAGTGCCTGGACACCAGCCTCTTCAGCTCAAATGGGGGAACTCACGGGAAGTCAATTTGGTGTGGTCCTCCACAGTCAACATAGATGAGGGAGGTGTTGCTACAATGATTTAATTCCCTTTTTTTTTTAAAGATTTTATTTATTTATTTAGAGAGCACATGCATGTAAGTGTGGGGGGAGGGGCAGAGGGCAAGGGAGAGAGAGAAATTCCAGCAGACTCCACGTTGAGTGTGGAGCTGGGCGCAGGGCTCGACCTCCCAACCCTGAAATCATGACCTGAGCCAAAATCAAGAGTCAGATGTGCTCCACCGACTGAGCCCCGCAAAGATTTAATTCTCACAGCAACATGTTTGTTGTTTATGAAAACACTAAGTGTCCAGTGATTTAAGTGGGAAGTGCTGAACAAAAGCAGTTATAAGTGTTAATAATGAAAGTGATCTCATAATCAAGGCCTATGCCATAGATAAGATGTCCCCCAGGTTGGAAACAAGGCCAAGGGTCTGAGGGGATCCTTTAGTTACTTGGGACCTCGGAGCGTGGGAGGGGCTGATCTGCCAGCTGTGTCTTCGGAACCCAGCACACTGTATGACATTTCTTCTTTGTCAGCGTCCTTTCTTCTCTACTGGATCACAGCCCCTCTGAGAGGAAGGCCCTCCTCTAGCTCTCCTGTCTTTGGATTTCTACCTTGTCAAGATGAGTTTTGATTTCCAGGAGGTGGTTTGTCCTGGCCTAGGTAACAGGCTTAGCTAACACAGTCAACCAAGTGATTCTCACACAAATTTTCAAGCTCTCCACAGGGAGGAACCCAGACAAACCTCTCATAACAGATAAGGCACTTGGAAATTGCCAGCAAGTAGAGAAGATTGTTTACTGCCTTCTCCCTGTCTGTTACTGAAAGAGCGGCCAGAGTTTCCTGAAACAAGTGGAGCTTGAAGCATCATCTCTCTGTGGACGGCAACACAAGTGTCTCATCCCTGACTTGGGATGCCGGCTTCAGGCCTGTGCTTGTGAGTCGTCTGGTCACCCTGATTCTGTTCACAGGCTCCATGCGGAATCACTCACCTGACCTGCTCATGCTTTACTTTCCTGCCTACACCCAGCTGATTCCCTGGCCGCTAACGCCGGGGCTTATTTCTCTGGCTCATGGTCAGTCATTAGCAACCTGTTGGAAAACAGAAGTCAGGCCAGAGCACAGCGAGAGCTGGGGAAGGTGGCAGGAGTCCAGCCTGGAGAGGTTCATGGGGATGGTGTGTCGTATATACCGCCTTGCATTCAGATGTTTTTCTTTTTTTTTCTAGTGTGTACATTTGGTTTTATAACTATATTTTTCATTCCTTGGGGGTGAAACCAGTTCCTTTTCCTCAGAGTGAACAGCCACAGTGAAGAAAGTAAATATTTATCTAATGAAAACAGTGAGGTAAGAGGTGAGAGCTAGCGTAGCTGTAACAAACCACTCCATGTATCTGGCCGTCACTTTGATAATCTTTAAAAAAATGAAGGTTGAACTAAAAACTCCCCAAAGCAGCAAAATTGAAGGCAAGGGTCAGTAAAAATTTCCTGTAAATGTCCAGGGAATCTAAACATTTTAGACTTTGCAGCCCATATGGTCTCTGTGGCAACTGTTCAACTCAGCCTTCTGGCAGGATAGCAGGCACAGGGCGAGTGAATATGACTGTGTTCCAATAAAACTTTATCTACAAAAATAGGCAACAGGCTGACTCCTGTGCAAGCGAGAGGGCTTGAGTAGGAGGCTTGGACCCACATGGGTTTGACCCCAGCGTGGACACCAGCTGTGGGGCCTTAGGCAAGTTAATGAATTCTTCCTCTCCTGAGGTGGTTCTGTGGTGGAAATCACGATGGTGTTCTTACAGGAACGGTTGCTGTGGGAATGAGGTGAATCTATATCCAGTACTCAAACCAGTGCCTTGCATAGATTTAACTATGGCTCCCATCTGAACTTCTACGTGTCCAGCTCTAATGTTCAAGGAGTCGAGGAGTCTCTGGATTTTGCTGGTAATTTCAATTCAGCCTTTTCAGAGATGTAAGCTGAGAGCTTGTAGGTGACATTTTCTTTGAGAAACAATAAACAATTTGAGTGGATTCCTTATCCAAACTTATGCCACATGGATAGATACAGAGAAGATTTGGGGACAGTGTTCTAAGTAGTTTGGGAGCTTTATTTTCTTTACTTTTTTAAAAAAAGATTTTATTTACTTCTTTGACAGACAGAGATCACAAGTAGGCAGAGAGGCAAAGAGAGACAGAGAGAGAGAGAGGAGGAAGCAGGCTCCCTGCTAAACAGAGAGCCCGATGCGGGGCTCGACCCCAGGACCCTGGGATCACGACCTGAGCTGAAGGCAGAGGCTTTAACCCGCTGAGCCACCCAGGTGCCCTGGGAGCTTTATTTTCTAAAATGCCCAGCCGTCTGGCCTCTGGCCTGCTGTTCCAGGTGGTCTGCACTCCAGGCTGCCTGTGTGTCCCTTCCCTCCCAGGTCCTTCCCTACCCTCAGCATGCCCTCTTACCCCCATGCATCACCTTGGCCTGTTTTCCTCTCTTAGGTATACTTTCTCAAGGCCTCCATCAGAGGCCTTCAGTCTGGCCTCTCGGGTGACAGGAAGCACAGACCTTCCAGGCCAGGTGCGGGGCACTGAGTTCAGGGAGCATCACTTTGTTCTAGGCAAGGAGGAGAAACTGAGGCAAATCTTTCTGACCTGGGGAGCCATGAGGGGCAAAGTGATGGCGGTATCACTGAGTTGGGAGGCTATCGTGTAGAGGTTGGGTTTATGTTTTTTGTTTTTTAAAGATTTTATCTATTCATTTGACAGAGATAGAGGGAGAACATAAATAGAGCAGTGGGCAGAGGGAGAGGGAGAAGCAGGCTTCCTGCTCAGCAGGGAGCTGTTACAGCAGGGAGCCTGATGTGGGGCTCGATCCCAGGACCCCAGGATCATGACCTGAGGCAAAGGCAGCCGCTTAACCCACTGAGCCACCCAGGAGCCCCGAGGCTGGGTGTGTTACTCTGAAGTCCAATTGCCTGGGTGTGAATCCCCCTTCCCTGCTCGCTAGCTGCGGGACCCTGGGTGAGCGAGTGTCAGTTGGACCTGGGACACAAGACTGCACTGAGGACTAGCTAGGGCTGTCTTCTCCATCTAAGGACCTGCTTGATTTCCGGCGAGTGCCAAGGGGCCTCTTCCCTCTCGTTCCAGCTTGCCCAGGACCCCCAATGCTCACCTCAGTCCCGGAGGTTACAGGACCGTTTTGTTGTATGAATGAATGCGTCTGGCTTGATTTCTAACTTGCTTCCCTTAGCATTTACTGGTGATTACTGTAGTCCTTCGTTCCTTCTGCACTGGTGGGGCATCTGCTACGTGCCAGGCCTTATGCCTGGGCTCAGGTCAAAAATAAGACCTGGTACCTGCCTCCACGGAGTTGCTCACCTATTTATTTATCCAGACAAGCAAATAATTCCAGAGCAGTGCAAACAAGGCTGTGAGGCAGATGCACAGAGACAGAAGGGCGGCTGGCTCAGCTGACAGAGTCAGGGGGACTTCTGGGAGGAAGTGGCAGTTAGATTTATTTTTTAGTAAGTGGGTGAGAGGTGGATAAGCTGGGGAAGGGTGTTCTACGCAGAGAGGAAAACATATGCCATGGCTTGAAATACTGTGATTTGCTTAAGGTTTTATAAGTAATTCGCATGACGAGAGCACGAGAGCATAGGGTGGAGGGAGAGTCTGGCGTCCTGGAGTGGGGAGGAAGGAGGGATCGGATAATCAAAGGCCTCATGGACCAGACCAAGTGGCTCAAATTCCTTCTTTATTCTGAAGGCATTGGGGGACCATGAAGGGTCCAACCAGGGAGCGGTGAGTCCCATGGGTCAGATAAGGGGTCACACTGCCCAGGGGCGACAAGGAAGCCTCTTAGAGAATTCCTCAATAAACCCGCTCTGTGACCAGTGTAGTCCGAAGCCCAGAGTGTACAGTGTTGTTGTTCTCCTTCTCTCTTTGCATTCTTTTTTGTTTTTTTGGACACACCATAAGAAAATGTCATTTGCACTTTGAAGAGTGTTTTGCTCGGGGCAGAATTGGACGTCGGGCCCAGGCTGCTGTACGGTGACAGGTTGCTGTGTGAAAGGAGGTGCTCGGTGTGAATAGGCAATTAACGGTCCCAACTGCTGGATAGGAAACCCGGAACTTCAGAACTGTGTTCCTTCACGACGCGTTTTTCCATTTCCCAAGTTCATAATTGCTCCGTGCACTGCGCTCCCTTGGCGAGCCGCGCGGGACTTGGGTCTCTGTGCAGTTAACCACCACCACCTATCTGAGTCGCAGGCCTGGAGAAGGCACTTGTGTCCCTTGTTGGGCTCCTCGGCACCAGGCTCTCCCCCCACTCCCCCACCGGGTGACACGCTGTGGGGCTGCTTGCACCTGCGGACGCTTCATTAACGTGGTTGTTTCTAATCTGCAGAAAGCAATGCCTCTTTTATTTTACCGGTGAGGAATTGAAGAGGGAGGGAGAAAGTTGACATATATCAAAGGCTCCTCTGTGTCAGGTGTTGTGCTCTGTCTATAGTGCTCACTGAGTCCTCAGGACAGGGAGAGTATCACTCTATTTAAAAGATAAGGAAGGGGCGCCTGGGTGGCTCAGTGGATTAAGCCGCTGCCTTCGGCTCAGGTCATGATCTCAGGGTCCTGGGACCGAGCCCCGCATTGGGCTCTCTGCTCCGCAGGGAGCCTGCTTCCTCCTCTCTCTGCCTGCCTCTCTGCCTACTTGTGATCTCTCTCTCTGTCAAATAAATAAATAAAATCTTTAAAAAAAAGATAAGGAAAATGATGCTTACAGTGGCTGGGGAATCTGCCTCCATTTGTGAAACAAACTGTTGACCCAAATGGGTCTAGAACTCAGGGTTCTTTCCAGAGCTTCCCATGGCCTCCTGAAGGCCTGAGGCTGCCGTGGGAAAAGGGGCGGGGGTGTCCATGCTACACAGGGAGACTACATTTCCCAGTTGCCCTTGTAGCTTGAGTAGGGTCATGTGACTAGGTTGTGGCCAATAGGATGTGGGGAGAATGATGTATGCTACTTCCTGGACTGGCCTGAATTGGAAGAACCTGGATCCCTGAGTCGCTCACTGTTTAGAGGGGAGCCACCAAGGAGATTAATCTTGGCATTGAACTGTGATGCAAGAGAGACATAAATCTTTATTACATTAAGGCCCGAGATTTGGGGGTTGATTGTTACAGCAATTAGCTTTCATTAACCTCACTAATATACCATCCTCCTAGTCATTGGTTAGATTTCCTCTCATCGTACCTATTGATGTTGCCCCAAAGGAAAGTTAATGTTGTTGAAAACTGACCTCTGTGCTCTAGAGCCAAAATATGTAACTCAAAGAGTTTGGGTATAAAGAGGGAGGCTAGTTTATTACTTTACATGGCAAAAGAGGCTCAGCAGGAGAAGGCCTTTAAAAGTACTGCAAGCTGGGGCACCTGGGTGGCTCAGTGGGTTAAGCCTCTGCCTTCTGCTCAGGTCATGATCTCAGGGTCCTGGGATCAAGCCCTGCATCGGGCTCTCTGCTCAGCAGGGAGTCTGCTTCTCTCTCTCTATCTGCCTACCTCTCTGCCTACTTGTGATCTCTGTCAAATAAATAAATAAAATCTTAAAAAAAAAATACTGCAAGCCCACCTTTGAGGAAGGTGCTGGGGGTTTTATGGGGAAATACAGGATCTAACTGGTTTTGATAGAAATTGTATACCTACAACCAGCCTCATTCTTCATGTCTTGAGGGTGGTACCAGGTTCCTGAAACAAAAGATTGAGAAGGGAGGGGGCAGTTTTGCAGAACAGAGGAAGAAGACTTAGTTTAAAATCTAGCCTCCAGAAAGCATTAGTGCAGCCATTTTGAGTTTTGTTCAACTTTATGCTTTTAAGCAGTTTCATTAATAAGCCCTGAAATGGAAATATTGGGGGGGGGGGGGTGAGGGGGTGGGATATCTACTGTGTGTGTGGAGAGATAGCACCTCTATTTTGGGGTTCCAGTTTTAGGGGAAGAGGAAAGTGACATTTTTTATAGGCTTTTTAAAAAAATATGCTAGGCATTTTCACACATGTTAATTCACTTAATCCTTTCAATATCATGAGAGTTAGATATTATTTAGTATTCATGATTCCTGTTTTGCATGAGAAGACACTGTGGCTCAAAGAAATTAAATAACTCCTATCATCTCACAGCTAGGAAGCTGTCAAGTTACTAATAATCTGGAGGGAGAGAGATGACCCTCAGGGGGAACAACAGAAGACTTTCAAAATGGCATCCGAAGAAGACGAAGGCAGTGAGGAAAGGCATTATCTGCTCATGCAGAGGGGACCCAGAGCCAATGAGCTGTGAGAATTCATAGGGCTTCACCAAGCATTAGCAGATCACATGTGTTCTCAGGGAAAACACTCGAAGAGAATAGAAGGTGATGGCCTCCTGTCTTGAATGAGAACACTGAAGTTCATAGAGGTCAACTGCCACGTCCAGGGGGATCTGGCCGGTAAGAGGAAGCACTGGGATTTGAACTTGTGCTCGACGCCCTTGGTCTTTTTCTGTACTGATGATTGAAGGTGGTCAATCCCTAACTAGGGATTGAGTGGTCAGTCCCTCATCAAAACTTATAGAATAATTTGGGCTCAATTTTATAAATAATCTACGATGTAGCCACATTTCAACATGAGGGGAACCATGCTTGGGGTGGGGGCTTGGGTCTGAATCTCTGATGGGTGGGGGAGCTGGTACATAAAGATTCCCAGTTCTGACAAATCTCTCCACCCAAATGAAATTATACCTTCACATTGCGATTGCTAATATTTTTCGTCATCGGTCTAAGAACTATCAATAGCAACCGCTGACCTTAATTACATTTTTCCCTAGAGTTACCAATTTTATAGCTGGTGCCCAAGGAGAGTCCAACAAGGTACATGTTTTTCCTTGCTGTTGCATGGGCAGAAGTGTGGGGTGTGGGGGTGGGGGGAGTACTAGTTATTTCTTAAGGTTTCCGGTGCTCAAAGTCACCAGATTTCTCCTGTTTTTCATCAAATTCTACTATCCTCCTAAGCTTCCCCGAGTGTCACCAATTCTCCCCAACTCTGGCTTTTCTGGGAAGCCACTCCAGCGAGGGTTAAGCCGTCTGGGTTCCTGGAATGGGGCCGTTTCTAACGCTTTCTCCTTGTCAGTGCCCAGTCTCCTTTTGAAAAGATTTATTATCAATTTTTCATCCTCGGCTTCAGCTTGGGCTTTTGACAGATCCTTAGTTATTTCCACACTTTTGGACACTGCAGGAAGGAGTCTGGGTTCTCTTTGTTGCTGGGCTTCTCACTATAATTGGTTTGGGTCTTTAATCATGCAAACTTTTCCTCTGAATAATTCTGCAGCAAGAGTGTGGAAGATGGCATCAGCGGTTTGACAGTTGTTTTAATTCACTAGAAAAACAAAACAGTTGCCCTGAGCGCCCATGATTTCTCCTGTCTATCTCTGGTTGAGGAAAGAGAATTGGAAATGGCGTGGCTGAGCTGCCCACTGCTAGTTCAAACTCAGGCTGGGGGGCTCTGGGACACAGCGCTGCAGGGAGAATGAGCTCACTTCTCTTTGCCTGGAGTATGGTAACATGCTGGTGGGGTGGGGGGGATTGTCGCTGGCTGTCTATAGTAGCAATCTCCTCAGTCCCAGAGGATCCCTGGCTTGGGGAGGGATTCTGAAGCTCCAGGGACAGAGGGAGGGAGATCCTAGGGTGAAGTGTGGAACAGAGAGAACTAGGTTTGAATTCTGGCTTTGCCACTTCCTCAGAATAGGCTGTTGAACAAGTTACTTACACATTTTGAGGCTCTGTTTGGCTCACTGTGCTTGGGGCCAGCATGTGTTTATACTACAGAAGATCGTTGGAGGATTGACTAAAATAATGCCAGGAGACGGCTTAGCACAATGTCTGGCACAGAGGAGGTGTTCAGTGACAATCAGACATTGCTCTCCACTGTGTTTTCCCATCAACCAAGTGATGCCACAGTGTTGGGCTTAAATAAGCCTGGTGCACAGATCAGAGGCTGAATATTAATTCTATGCCTCTCTATAATTCCCTCCTCCATCAAGCAGGTATCTCCATCCCTAGGCTTGTTCATCCTGAGCTTTGGGCTTTGGTTTCTCTTCCTCTCCCTCCTTCTCCTTTCTCCCCCCTAACTTCCTCTGAATTTGAAGTGAAATTGATATAACTTAAAGTGAACCATTTTATTTTTTGAAAAAGATTTTATTTATTTATTTGCGAGAGAGAGAGTGAAAGCGAGAGAGCTCACAGAGGGAGACGGAGAAGCTGACTCCCCGCTGAGCAGGGAGCCCAATGTGGGGCTCCAACCCAGGACCCCAGGATCATGACCTGAACCAAAGGCAGACGCTTAAACCACTGAGCCACCCAGGCGTACCCCTGAACCATTTTAAAGTGAACAATTCAGTGGCATTTGGCACATTCACAATATTGCACAACCACTCCTCTATCTCATTCAAAACCTTTGATCACCCCTAAAGAAAGTCCTGTACCTGCTGAGCTGTTGCTCCCTATTTCCTCTACCCCCCTCCCCCAAGTCCCTGGTAGCCACCAATCTGTGTTTTGTCTCTATGGATTTACTTAATCTGGGTATTGCATATAAATGAAATACGTAGCCTTTTGTGTCTGGCTTCCTTCCCTTAGCAGAATGTTTTCAAGTTTCCTCCACGTTGTAGGATGGATCAGTACTTCATTCCTTTTTACAAAGGAATTAATGTTCCGTTCTTTCTCTGTATGGATATACCACCTGTTGTTTATCCATTCGCCTGTTGGCTATTGTGAATAGTGCTGCTGTGAGCATGCGTGTGCATATACTTGTTTGGTCTCTGTTCTCAGTTCTTTGGGGGTATATACCGGTTACCTATTCTAATTCAACTCTGCTGTGCTTTTCTGATATTTTCTGCGAGGCACCATGACAGAGAGGTGAGGTGCGAGGGCTCCTCCGGGGCCAGGCTCTCTCCTTGGCTCCTTACTGGTTGAGTGAAGAGCTTGGCTTCTCCACACCTCTGGTTTCCCTTCTGTAAAATGGAGTCGTAACCACAGTTCCTCCTTTATGGCAGTTTTGCAACATTGCACTGGACCGATGCCCATAGAGCCCATAGTCTGTGCTCACTGCTGGTCTCTCTAGGTATCACTACTGGTCTCACCCTCCACTGCTTCCTTTCTGGCATCTCCTCTTTGATTCCTGTTTGTTTAGGGTCTCTCATATATCTCCCGGAGCCCCAGTGGCTGAAGTTTCTTCCTGGACAAGGTGGCTGAGTTACTGGGCTCTCCCTTTAACACAGGGAGTCTCAGGACCCAGGAAGTCCAGGACTCTGAAACAGGAGGAAGCTTCAGAGGAGCGAGCCTTTCAGCATATTCCTGCCTGACCCATAGGAATCTGAAGTCGCCTTCTTCCTTCCCACTGAAGTCCCCCAGTTCTATGGCTCTGTTGTATTCCAGAGGTGCCCTTCCTCAGAGCTGCCTGGTGACTCATAACTTTTCCCCCTTCTAGTCATATTCCTGCTCAAGGAATGGCTTCTTATTGCTTCTTACATTAAGACTGTTTCTCTACAACCCAATGAAGTAGGTAGCTCTCTTCCCATTTTTTTCAAAAGCAGTGTCCTCTTTTTGGGGGGGGGGGATGAGAAATACTAAACTCCAAGGCACAAGGTAAATGTCCGGGTCACCAGCGAGTGAACTACAGAGCTCAGATTTAAACACTCTAGCCGGGCCCAGGAGCACCTGCTCCTTCAGGTTTGCACACTGCCAACCACCTATACCACCTATACCACCTGGTACCAAACCCAGCTGATTTTTCCTTGGTCCATTTTCATCTGGTCTGTACTAAGCCAGTGACGTTTCATCATGCTGAGAGCACCTGCCAGCCTTGTTCTAGCCCCAGATCTTAGTCCCAGCTGTTCTGCTTATCTAGAATACCATACCTCCCACCTGTGCCAATCCTGCCACGTGGCAGGCCTAATTCAAATCCCTCTTCCTTCACTAAAGTTCCCCACTGAGCTTTTCAATCAAGATGTTGTTCTTCATTTTGGAATCTCCTGTCACTCTTAAAGTTGCTGTCTTTCGGGGCTTCAGCTATCACAAGCATTGCTTTTGTGTGAATTACAAGAAGGCATTCATTCCCTCTAAGCTGCTGAATTGCAAAAGATGTCCCCTGTCACCCTTTCAGCTGAGCACTTTTGTGCAGTGTACAGACTGTACAACCTCACTTGGCCACCTTGCCTATCTGACACTTTCAAGAATGATTATCTTCTGAGTGTAAAATATCTCTAAGTCACAGAGATGATAAGATTTCCACATTCATTCGCTGTCTCTCACAATTGGATTTTAAGCTTTTGAGGGCAGGAACCATAGTTATCCTCCTGTTTCCCCCACTGTGCTCTGTCCAGAGCCAGCTGCGTAGTTGGTGCTAAGACCTCAGTGTCCAGCCAATGAAGTGACTCAGCATGTGTTGTGTCAGTCCTTGGCTCTGAAGGAACCCAGCAAAACTCTTGCAGTTAAGATTTGACTGACACCTACAGGTGACCTTGGGGGACTTTGTCCGACTCCAGCCCATTTCTCAGCTTTGGAACACATCCAACCTATTCCTCAGGCTCCTGCCTTTCTGGAATGCTGCTCCTTCTCTGTTTGCCCAGACACACTTGGAGACTTGTCAGCTCAGACATCCCCTCCTCAAGGAGCCCTCTCTCCCAGAAGCCTCTACTAAAATCAACTTCTCCCTCCTTCAGTTCCCCAGGCAGTCTTTCCTTTCTTTTTTTTTTTAATTTTATTTATTTATTTGAGAGAGAGACAGAGTGAGAGAGCATGAGAGGGAAGAGGGTCAGGGGGAGAAGCAGACTCCCCATGGAGCTGGGAGCCTGATGTGGGACTCGATCCCAGGACTCTGGGATCATGACCTGAGCTAAAGGCTGTCGCTCAACCAACCGAGCCACCCAGGCGCCCCAGCAGTCTTTCCTTTCTAACCCCCCATTCCTGGTTCTTCAAAGTGCGTCAGAAGCAGCTCAAGTGTTCATTTCTGAGCTATGTTGGCATCTGGGCAGTGTATCCTAAAATACTCAAGGACCTCCTCTCCGCTTCTGTCCTAGGTGTTTCTGAGGACCGGACCAGTGCCTGGCTCTCAGTGGCTGTTGCATCAGCGGCCTTCCCGGCCCCTGGCTGCACATGTTTTCCAGCAGCGCGCCTCTCTTCACAGCAACAGAAACATTTGCATCCCTCGATTAGCATCGCCTGACACTTGGTTGACACATTTCCCAAGCTTTTTCTCACCCCTTCTCTGGTTTTGTTTTCACAACTTGTAGGAGATGAGAAAAGAAATGATTATTTCCATTTCACTCATGAGGCACCTTCCGTCGGGGAGGCAGACATCTCATTGTCTGGTGACGGAGGCCTGCCACCACTCGCTTGCTGGGGTGTCGGGAGCTCAGTGGACCACTGGGGAGTGGTGACAGCGTGGCTTTAGTTTCATCCTCTTAACTCTTGCCTGAAGTTCAGCATTCGTTATCCTTCGAATTCCCACTGCATGTGAGCCCTGAGGTCCGGAGGCTGATGGGGCATGAGGATTGAGTATCCTTGTCAACTCCAAGATCCCATGAGTACAGCTCATGGGAGTGATGTCAGAGCCCCGCATCCCAAGCATCCAAAGGGGTCCTGCTTTTCTTTCACCCACTCTCCATTCATTCATTCTTTTGGAGTATCTCTTCCAGAGGCAGGCAGCCTACAGCCTCTGTTCGGGACTGTTTGGCAAATGCCTTGGTATAGCGTGGCAGGTCTGTGTCTCGGCTGACTTAGGCACTTTTAGAACCACCCACACTTGGCACCTTTATAAGTTCCCCCCAGGTGTCTCTGATGGGCAGCCGATGTTGAGAATGGTTCTCAATGGCTTGGCCTCATAATCAGAGACTCTGCTTTAACCAGGGGATGGGAGCCATTGGCTGGTCTCCGTGCCATGGGTGCCATATAAAGAAGAATGACGGTGGTGTCCATGGGAAGACCCCTTCCATTCTAGACCAGCCGAGAGCAGGTTCACTTGATGCTTGTCTGGGATCAGCCTTTGCTAGCACTGCTCAACAACAGTGTGATCTAGGCTAACTTTATGTCTCTGATTAACTTGCTTATCTATGGGACAAAGCCATAAACTACACGGCAGAACCTCTATGGCACCAAATAAAAGAAAAAGAATATAGGTAAAATATATGTGACAGAACCTGGTACCATTCCCAGTGTGTTCCTGGCACAGAGGAGGAACTCAACCACCCTGAATTGAAAAGAATCACATATTATCCTGCCTCTCATAGGAAAATTCTATATATTAACCAACCACCTTGTTCAAGGACCTTCTATTTACAAAGAATTATGATAGGATTAACAAATTTTTTTTTCTGTGCATAGCAGGGAGAGATGGAAAGATGCATGAAGGGATAATGTTAGAGAGTGTCTGCCTGGCGTGGGAAGACAGGAAAAGAGGGAACCACATGGAGCTCTATCTCTGTAACAACACATCGATTTATGCATCTATATTCCTAATACAGACCTGAATGTAGTACAGGTTAATCAGAGATTAATCAATAGGCTGTGTGGGAGTGCCTGGGTGGCTCAGTTAGTTAAGCAGCCAACTGTTGGTTTAGGCTCAGGTCATAATCTCAGGGTCGTGAGATCGAGCCCTGCTTCAGGGTTCATGCTTGGTGAGGCATCTGTTTGAGATTCTTTCCCTCTTCCTCTCCCCTCCCCCTGCTTGGGCATGCGCTCTCTCTCACTTTCACATAAATAAATTAATTAAATATCTTTAAAAAATCAGTAAGCAATGTGAGCTCAGGGCAAGGAAAAAACAGTTTTCCTTGGGGAGACGGGAGGATGTTGGGGTGGGGCGGCATTTGAGCTGGGTTTCTTGAAAGGTGTGCATTTCAGCAGGTGAGGAAGAACCAGAAAGAGCATTCCAAGCCGAGGGATGAACCAGATGGAGGCTGGGAGGCTGAGGAAGGAATTTGCAGGCATCTGTTGAGAATCCATTAAGGGAAGGCTTTGCCTGCTTTGCTAAGGAATTTGAACCTTTAACCTGAAAACAAGTGGGGACTGTTGGAAGGTTGCATCTTGGAGATAGGCTCCTGTTGGAGCTTTTGGTTCACTGATCCTAAAGCAGGCTGGGAATGTGACATGATGCTCAGTGTCTTCCTCCCCAGCCTGGCCCATGGCAGACTCTGAGGGGCAGCTGAGTCTACTTCCCGGGTTCTGCTTTCTAGCCTGGAGTCCGGGTATGCCATACAGGTCCTGTCCTTTTGCATCGCTCCTGGAATCTGTTTCTTTTCTTTTATTTCTTCTTCTTCTTCTTTTTTTTTTTTTTTTAAGATTTCTATCTATCCACTTGACAGACAAAGATCACAAGTAGGCAGAGAGAGAGGAGGAAGCAGGTTCCCTGCCAAGCAGAGAGCCCGATGTGGGGCTTGATCCCAGGACCCTGAGACCACGACCTGAGCCGAAGGCAGAGGCTTTAACCCACTGAGCCACCCAGGCGCCCCGGAATCTGTTTCTTTATCAAATTGGTTTTAGAGTACTACCCCATTGGATTATCTGCTCCCCCCACCACACCCCAATCATCCTAAACTTCCTACAACCTTTATCCAGGGTGGACTCATATGCCCCTGATCTGAAAGCAGTCTGGATATTTGCTTTGGTGCATCTTGGCCTGGAGTGGTTTGCTTGTCTGCAGACTAGAGGCGGGAGGACCTGCTGGGTGGATGTGAGTGTAAGTGTGGGTTGAGATGATTATGGCCAGGACCGGGGCTTGTCACGGGCCTGCCGGGTTGCAGGAAGGGAGTGCTTCATGGGACGTCAGCGCTGTAATTTGCCTGTGACTTCATTATGCGTCCAGCTTATCTCGCTGAACATCTGGTCTCCTGACTCACCACTTGTTTTCATTTGTTCACTGTGGTCTGAAGTCTTGAAAATACTACCTACAATCTGAGTCATCAGGACTGGTGACCTGGGGTGGGTTCTGGAGGGTTGGTGTCAAGCCCTTATTTTATTTTTTAAAATTTTTTATAAACATATAATGTATTATTAGCCCCAGGGGTACAAGTCTGTGAATCGCCAGGTTTACACACTTCACAGCACTCACCAGGGCACATACCCTCCCCAATGTCCATAAAGCCCTTATTTTAAATGCTGATACTTCTTTTATTAAAAACAGGGAGATTTGTTATCCAAACATCAGACCTGTTAACTAAGACCTGGGGCAGGAGGAGGGGGCCAGGAGACATTCTCAGACCATCCAAAACAGGGACTATGCATAGAGATTGGGACGTGAGTTTTGAAAACAGACCATTAGATAAGGCTGACCTCTGGGCTCCTGTGGACCCACCTGACAAGGTGAGCCCTTCCCCGAGCAGGCCCTTCAGACAGGGATGTGGTTCCCAATGTTGCTGCACATTGGAGTCCTCCAGGGATTTTTTCAAAACACAGACAGTTGGCTGTCACCCCGACGTTCTGACTCTAGCGGTACGCAACACAGCCTGGGCTCTGGGGTTTTTAAAACATCCCAGGGGAGTCTAATGTGTAGCAAAGTTTGGGAGCCTCTAGAGTAGGGGGGAGTAGGAATGAGCATACTTGAGCCAGCACCAGAATCACCAGGAGGACTCCTGTAAAAACACACACGGCCGGCCCCACCCCGGAGTGCCGTCTAAGAATGCGCGTTTCTCTCCAGTTTCCCAGTGATACTGACTGAGCCACTGGCGTCAGAGAGCTGGGTCTGGCTTTGCTGTTATGAGCTGTGCGACCCTGAGCATGTCCCCCAGTCTTCAGAAGGATGGTTCCTGCTTTTATAACATGAGGCAGCCAAGGTGATTAGCTTGTGGGTCTCTGTGTGTGAAGCGAGATATTTGCAAGTTGCTGAACCCGGGGCTTGGCCCACAGGACCCGTGCAACCCATTATCAGTGTGTTTCTGTAGGTTCCCTCGTGCCAGCTGGTGAGTGATGTCCACGTGAACCTCTGCCCCTGTGGGTCCCCTTTTCAGGCTTTCTGGAAGAGGAAAACTGTTACTCTCAGGGTCTAGGAGTGCTCTGGGCGGGGGGGGGGGGGGGGGGGGGGGCATCCAGCAGGGTAGGGGCTCACGCTGGAGGCATAGGCCCATGCCATTCAATGATTGTCAGCTGGGCCCTTCAGCCGAAGCTGGGCAGCTACCAGCTGGATGGAGGCCTGCCCTCCTGACCAAACTCCACATCACTCACTTTCTGGCCCATCTAGTGTGGTGAGTGGTGATCCTCCTGGCGTCACCATGGAAACCAAACAGCTACCAAGGGACATGAGAACTGGCTCTAAATGGTGTTGGAAACCACGCTGTGTGTCCCCGAGAGGAGCATGGGGGGATCGCCACGCCATGTCTTCCCTTCTCGTGCAATTTGCCCGGCGTTCTCTTCTGTGTATATTTACTTCCCCTCCCGTTTACTGAGGAGGGAACTGAGGCACGGTATGCATGTCCCTGCTCATTGTAGGCGGACAGGATGCCCATGTCAGCCTGCTACTTTGCAGGCCAAGCCGGCACTGTGTTCAACCCCTTTCTGAATGTCACATGGAGAAATGGATTTTCCTTCCTTAATGGCTTTACCGAGTCACCTCTCAGGGACTTTTTGATACGTATAAAATTTCTATGTTTTGTTTTTTTAGAGTGGTATAAATCTGGTAAATCTGTATCACTTCCACATGGTTTGAGGGCAGAGTGCCCCGATTTCCATTTTATAGTTTGGGCCATGCAGGGAATGGGGAGAAGACACGTTCAGGATCGGCCCAGGAGGTGAGAGACTGGCTAGCTTACTCCATTTCCAGTTCTGTTTGGCCAGGGTGAAATGCTGGCTGTGCCCAGGGATTCCCAGGGGTGTCAGCCTAGGTTTTCTTCTGTTCTCCCTGGACTGAGACCTGAATAAGAGAGAGAGGGAATGACCGTAGGGAGGCCATGGGAGGTGGTCGTGGCCAAGTTATTCCTAGATAAGGGCACCATCCCCCCACCCCTCCAGGGGAGTTATTTTGCCTCACAGAGGATGCTAGTAACAGAAGAGAGCCTAGACACCCACCCCTGCCTGCCTTCCTCAATGGGGTTCCTGCCCTTGTGCCCTGACATGCGTAGACATTTACCTATGCCCTGGCCACTGGTTATCTGTTACTCTCCTTTGATATTAATTGATGGCTTTGTTATGACTGGTGCCACACCCTTCCTGGAGAGGGGGGTAGGGTATGGTCCACAAAAACCCTGCTCACGTGGGCCGCACACGTGGCCTATATACATACATATATATACAGAACAGTCACTGGCGTTGGGCTGACTGCTCTAAGTAGCTGTGTGGCATTTAAGCCTCACAACTCATGGGGGCAGTGATTAGCCTCCCTGTGCCCAGATCAGAGAAGTAAAGCCACTTGCCTAGGATGACACACACAGCAAGCAGCAGGCAAGTGGCAAAGTGAAGGTTTAAAGCCAGGTTTGGTCGATTTCCCAATATTCTTCAGCCACTGTACTACACCGCTGCCTAACTTGCAGGCTCGGGAAGATACTGTCTCGGAGAGAAAGCAGCAAGCCACGAAGGAAGACTGCCCCCTGTCTGCCCTGAACTTTTGCAGACAGATCTGGTGTTCTGCAAAAATACAGTTGCTCAGAAATTGGCTCCTAGAGTATCACGGCAAAGGCCATCCTCTAACTCATGTTGGTGCAAAAAGTGAAAACACTTCAATTAAGTGTATTATTTCAAATATGAAGCATTTGGCTATTTGATCTTTTTTTTCCCATCATCAATATGACCAACGTGTCACTTGTCTGAAGTTTCCCATTCACGCAGACCCTGCCTGCCTGCATGCTTCCCTCTTTCTGGGGACCGTGACAGAAAGGAGAAATGGAAGTTTATTTTTAATTTGGCCACCGAACAAACGTCAAAATCTTCCCCTCCAGCAGCTGAGCCTCTGTGTTTTCTCACCAGGGTATTAATTACCTGGTTCTGGGAACGGCCAGCCGGGCAGTTCCCGTGGCTCCGCAGCCCTAGCGGCCACAGCGCCATGGCTCATGGACGCAGCAGGACTCAGAGGCTTCGGCAGGGAGCCTCCTCCTCCTCAAAAAACTCAGACACAGGTATGGGCTAACTTGTTAAACACATTTATTGATTTCTTGACAGTAACCAAACACAGTGAGTGACCATTATAAACAAGGAAAGAAAGGCATTCGTTTGTATTTTGTGAGATCCGGCTGCACCTGGAGAGAAAAGACACCCCCTTCCCAGGAATTTACAAGGCAAAGTGCATTCCTTCAAGGGAGCATCACAGGGGTGGGAGGGGGATGGCAGTTTTGAAACGCAAGAAATCTGTCGCCTGCTGTCTCAGGCGGAAGCTCACCTTGTATGAATGATCGAGCCATGGAGTGGAATTAAAAGTTATACTTGCTTAGCAAATGCATTCCTGATTGCCACAAACTCAGTCAAAACTGGCTGCAAATGAACAGAACATGTAGATGAAGGAACAAGTGAAATCAAAGAATGCAGTTGTAATGGAATCAGGGCTTCGCCTGTAAGGAAGTAGAACAGACCAAAGGCAGAAAAATGAAATTAACTCGTTAAACACATTTATTGAGCTGTTAACAATAACCAAACACAATGTATGACCTTTGGAAAACAAGAAACAGTGAATGGATTGATTCTGATCTTGGCAAATCCTACTACAGATATGTGACGAAGAGGAGAAATAATTCCATTTCTTTATAGTCTGCAGTGATATATATACAATGTGTATCTCTTCAAGGTCTGTCCTTTTCTTTTTATTTTTTTGGGGGGAGTAAACAGAAGAATCATAATCTAGAAATAAGTGTCCTTGGCCAACTTTATCCTGGTTCACCTGTCACCAGAGGATCCTAGGACACCACCCGAGATAACTTGATGCCAAGAACAAAGTCCGCTTGATGCTGTCGGAGCTGTGTTTTCTCTTCTCTCTCTTTTGGAAGAATTTTGTATGTACAAAGGCTGAAAAGTCTCATTGGGTAGATTTATTAGTTCAGGAAAACAGTATCAAAATTGTAATCAGGTTAACTGGTTGTTTTCTTCTAAGACCTCTTTTGAAGGAGCCTGTATTTTCTGAAACTTGACTTCCATCCTGGAGGCCATGTGAGTGTGTCTGGGTGTAGATATGTTTGCGTGTGTGCCCGTGTGTGTGTGTGTGTGTATGTGTGTATGTGGTCTGTGAGTGTGTGGAAGAGATGTGTTCCTCTGCCATGGTTTTGCAGATACTTTTCATGAAGAAAGGGCCAATCCAAAGAGTGAATGAGGCTTGAGGGAGAGAGGGAGAGAGAAGAAAGAGGGGGGCATTCTAGGTTACATCAATTCAAAGTTGTAGCATTTCTTCTTGAGATTCTTCTTGGTCTTGTTCCCTACTTGAGGAGCCATTCATTTACTGGAAGGAGAGAGAAAGGAAAACACACACACAAACAAAACAAAACGAGGCATAGTTGAATTAATGAGCACAAAGTATAGGGGGCTCATTCCAAAGGGGATGGGACAGTTCTGTAAATTCTGTGTATGTGTCCCAACCACCCACTCTGCTTCCTCATAAACCTCTAGGCCCGACCCGTCCCATAGGGTTGTTACTGGTCACAGGTGGCTACCATAAATTCAAATTAATTAAAATGAAAACTAAAAATTTAGTTGCGTTGCTTACTAGCCACCCTTCAAACATCTGATAGCCACATGTGGCTGGTAGTGACCATATACTAAACAATGTAGATATAGAACATTTCCAGAGTTGCAGAACGTTCCAGTGGATGGCAGTGCTCTAGACGAGGGGACAGATGACAGCCCACAGACCAAATACAGCCTGTGATCTGCTTTTGGGGATTGGCCACACCCAATCATTTACATATTGTCTATGGCTGCTTTCACTCTACGACATAAGAATGTAGCAGGGTATATGACTCAAAAGCCCAAAGTGTTTACCAATTGGCCCTTATAGAAAAATTCTGCGACCCCTGCTCTAGACTGTGAGCTCTGTATGGAGGGGGCCCTATCTGTCTTCATCCCCACTATATTCCCATCACTCAGCTAAGTGCCTGACTAGGCTCATCATAACTACATGTTGAAAAAAGGGAAGGATCAATGAATGGCTCTTTTTCTGGTAGTTCTGGCAGGAAGGGAACAGACAATTATAGTTTCGACACTTTGCGTGTGTCTGACAGAGAAAAAAGAAAGAAGGAGATGCAGGGGAAGCAGGAGAGATAAAGTGGGGACCAAGGGGCAGCTGCCTGGTAATGTCCATAGCCCCCATATTTGGGTGGCACGTTATTGTTACAAAGGGCTTCCCCATCCAGGCTCTCATTTGCTCCTCGAGAGTCATGGAGTAGATGGTATAGAGACTGTCATGAAAGAAACCAGGTCCAGGGAGGAAATGACTTGGCTGGGTTTACATGGCTTGGTAATGACAGAACCAGGCCAGGAGCTCAGGCATGTGGATTCCTTGTTGAAGACATCTCCATGACTCCGTTCTACTTCCATCTTCCTTTCTATGTTGAGATTTTACCAGAATGATCAAGAGATACTTAGCGTACTTAGGAAAAGAGAGAGAGAGAGAGAGCTGGGTGTGGACAAGAGGGTTACAGGAGGCAGGAGTCATCTTAAATGTCTCCTTTAGTAGGGAAAATTGTCACTTCTAGGGACATAGCACCAGAAAAAGATGTGCTCACACGTGTTACCTCATTGGATCCCAATGGCCAGGCATCCAAAGTATTTGCTCCCCTTTTGGGAGAAAGGGGGTGGGGGTCCATTGTGCCCATAGCTAAAAGCTTGAATGCTTCTTGTTGTCCCGTTCTAACAGATAACATTGGAAAATCAGCCTCCCTGGGCCCTTGGGTAAAATGGCAATAAAAATGCTGTCTTACGCTAAGCAAAACAAGTCAGTCAGAGAAAGACAAATACCATATGATTTCACTCATATGTGGAATTTAAGCAACAAAACAAATGAGTAAAGGAAAAAAAAAAAAGAGAGAGAGTGTGAGGCAAACCAAGAAACAGACTCTAACTACTGAGAACACACGGACGTAAGGGAGGGGGGTGAACCAGGTGGTGGAGATGAAGGGTGCACCCGTCGTGCTGAGCACCAGGTACGGCGCGGCAGTGCTGAGTCACTATGTTGTACACCTAAAGCGGATATCACGCTGTATGTTAACTAGCTGGAGTTTAAAGAAAAACATAAAGAAGAAGAAAAAGGAAAAATACCTCCCTGGCTCCCATCCGTTTAGAGTCCTACGGGGCTGAATATACTAGAGGCTTAAGAAGAGGTCTACAACTTTCTGCAATGTCCTTAGTGTAATGATTTGTAACTATTTACGCAGAAAAATGCATATAACCCTATGCCCAATATTCTTTCATGGGAGTACTTTCTTCCTTGTGAAGATGCTGTATCCCAGGCAGCTATCCTAATCCTAATGTGGGCTCCCATAAAGCTTCCTTCCTCCTTCCCTCCCTTCCTTTTTTTCTTTTTAATGCTGTGAACCGGAAGGCATTTGAAGGTTTGGCACCCCTCCCCCAGCTCCATCTCTGCCTGTCTCTATCTCTGCTTATCTCCAATGATACAGAGGTTTCACCAGCAGGAAAGCACCATACAAATGGAACGTTGGGGTTGGGGGTCTCATTGTCATTTGTGGCCCGGATTGTAACGAGAGGATGCTCCCCCCCCCACCCCCCGCTGGGGCCCGGGCCTTCGCGCCAGCGCACCCACCTCTATACTGAAGCTTCTGGGCTCGGTTGTTGGGACAGTCCTTCCCCTGTAAACTGAAGTTGATGTTGGTGCGGATACAGCGGTTGTTGAGTGGCTGAACAGGTCTGAAGTTGTCACTCATGCTCAGAAAGATCTGAGACGGCTGGTTCTGGCTGAGCAGCCGCAAGGAATGCATCTGTGGAGAGACACAGATGAGTCCCACTTACCCTCCTAAATGCACTAGGAAGGGAGTGGGACAGTGTTGACCGTGCCCAAGCCAGGAGGTCCTAGATGCCTGGGACGGGGGACATGTGAGCGCTGCAGAGACCCCTGTTCCATGGATTCGGGTTGCTGTGGGCCCCCTGACACCTCTGTGCATGGAGCGAGCCTGGCTTCAACCTCACCAGGTCATGCAAGTCTCTGAGCAAGTCCTTTGCTCTCTCTTAAGCTCAAAGGCGCCGTCCGTGGAAGAAGGAAATCCATCCAGTTGTTCTCCAGGGTCCCTTTTCCCTCAGACACCTCATGGTTCCAGAACTTCCAATAATTCAGGGAATTTTATTCCCCCAACATGGGTGTTATCCACACTGTAGTGATTGATCCAGGGGTCAGAGCTAAAGGAAGCTGGATCAATGTGGTTCCTTTTCTGGGACTATTGGGACCAGGAGGCTGGACTAAAGCTTTTTCTGCCATGTTCCAGCCCAGGACTGCAAAGCAAAGGAAGACTTTCCTGTCTCTTACAGGAAAGAAGAACAAAGCGAATGTGTAATGAGGAGAGAAAGAGAACGGAGAAGACAGACTTCTCGTGACTTCCCGACATCGATTTCTGATCTCAACTTCCATAAGATGTCCCAATATCTCTTCAATACCTCCTTTTTTCTAAGTAAGGTATCTGGAGGGGGCTGCTTGTCACCGAAGAATCCCAATCAACACAGATAGGGTTGGAGGCTTCAAATGGTTCAGGTTGTTGGGTTGTGAGTACTGTCCTGTCAAGGAGATTGGATTCTAGGGCACCTGGGTGGCTCAGTGGGTTAAAGCTTCTGCCTTCGGCTCAGGTCATGATCTCAGGGTCCTGGGATCAAACCCCGCATCGGGCTCTCTGCTCAGCAGGGAACCCGCACCCCCCATCTTTGCCTGCCTCTCTGCCTACTTGTGATCTCTGTCTGCCAAATAAATAAATAAAATCTTAAAAAAAAAAGGATATTGGATTTTGCTTCCTTTGCTCCTCTTCCTTTTGAGTTTTATACACAATTGTAGAGTGCCGGAACCAGAGCGGGTGTCGTAACTCCCCTCGTTATAAAGAAGAGGCACATTCTTTTCACATAAGTGGGGGGTGATGGTTGTAGGAGTGCACAGTGAGCCAGTGGCACCCAGTGCTTAGACCTGGTTCTTGGTAGTTCAAGGGTACCCGAGTCCCATGAGATGTTCTAAAAATACTTCACATTTCAACAGTTTGTGAAATGCTCAACATCCTCTGTCTCTTCTTAGAGGCTGACACAGGTATGATCAATTAAAGACTCTGACAAGTTTCCCAGTAAGGAAATCTCTTTAACTTTTTTATTTTTATTTTTTTATGTAGGCTCCATACCCAGCATGGAGCCCAACCCAACACCAGGCTTGAACTCAATGACCGTGAGATTGAGATCTGGGCTGAGATCAAGAGTTGGACACTAAATTACCTGAGTCACCCAGTTGCCCCTATTTAACTTTTTTAAAATCCCTCTTTTTCCAATATATTTGGACACACCATCCATTTTGCTCACTTGCTGTTTGAAAATTAATGACTGCAGCGCACACTATGGGAGCTGATCTTGCTGTCTTTTCTCATTCAGACATGTGGGATGCTTCTTTAATTCATTCATGCTAAGCCATTTCAGATGCTGGTTTTCTTTTCTTTTTTTTTAATTTAAAGATTTTGTTTATTTATTTGAAAGAGATCACAAGTAGGCAGAGAGAGAGAGAGGAGGAAGCAGGCTCCTCACTGAGCAGAGAGCCCGATGTGGGGCTCGATCCCAGGACCCTAGGATCATGACCTGAGCTGAAGGCAGAGGCTTTAACCCACTGAGCCACCCACGTGCCCCAAGATGCTGGTTTTCAAACCTCGATGTGGTGATTTCAGTTGTGGACCTCCAGAATTCATAAACTGAAGTCCTAACTCCCTAGTATCCCAGAATCAGCCCTGATTTGGAAATAGGGTCATCACAGGTATAATTAGTTAAGATGAGGTCATTAGGGTGGGCTCTAATTCAGGGTGACACACATGTCCTTATAAAAAAGGGGATTTGGGCAGAGACGCAAGGGAAGAATGCCAGGTCAAGATGAAGGCAGGGTGGGCAGTGCTTCTAGGAGCCAAGGAACACTGAAGATTCCCAGCCACCACCAGAAGGACAGGTGGGGAGCAGACTCTTCCGCACTTCCCTCAGAAGGGGCCAACCGTGCTGACTCCTTAATCTTGGATTTATAGCCTCCAGAGCTGCGAGGCAGTATGTTTCTGTCGTGTAAGCCAGGAGTTTACGTTACACTCTGTCAAAGCAGTCCTAGCGAACTCATCAACAGGCCCTCCATAAACCCAGCCGGGCTTGACGCCATCTTCCCCATTAGCTGAAAGACCGCAGAAGGGCTCACCTGCATCCTGGTTATATAGACGGGTTTGTTCATTATTATCCAACTTGCCGTCTCATAGCAGGGTGGGATAGTCATCGACCCATCATACGTAATGAAACTAGAGGTCTCTGGATATAGTTCCTCTATATTAAGTCCCTGTAGTAAGTATGCATCATCTAGAGAAGGAAATCAGAAAGACGTAAGAGTTAGGTTTCTTGAGAACAAGCTGGGATGGCTGATCGTTTCTTTTTCTTTTCAGATTTCAGAAGACCGTATCTGCCAGGATAGGCTACAAAAAAGAGCAGCTCCCCCCACCCCCCGATCTCAGTTATTTTCAACAATAGAAGCTGATCTCTTGCTCACATACACTTTCACCCTAAGTTGAAATGGAGGCACATTGTCACTGCTGTCCACAATCTGGGACTCAGTCCCTGGGAGCAGCTGCCATCTAGACCCTTATGAGTAGCAATGATAGAAAGCAACCAAGATGAAGCATACATTGGCTCTTAGGTCTCCCATCCCAGAAGGGGCACATGTCACTTTTGCTTACATTTTGGTAGCCAAAGAGGTAACACCGCCAAGGCTGACATCAGGGATTCAAGGAGGAACATTTCCCCAGCAGGATGGGGCACTGAATATTGGCGAGGCCACAAGAATGACCCAAGTCCTTTCTTGTGGTCCCTGAGACCTAGACCCATAGCATTACAGTCATAATGAAATACACAATTAAAGACTTCAGTGCCGACTGAAACATTGCCTGGTCACCATTCTCATTTACTACCTTTGCTTAATTAAAAGAACATTAAGAAAACACTTTCAGAAAAAAAAGCAAATCAGGCCAAACTGATCATGAGATTCAACAGTTAAGTCCAACAACTGCTTTCATTCTTTGTGGGTCTCTTCCCTATCGTGCCCATGCACATAGCCTTTTCCCTTTTTATACCTATTTGAGGTAGTCACATTCATATGTATTTTACTATTAAATATACATTTCAATTATGAAACTGACATAAGTACATATCAGCCTATATGGAGAAAAGAGAGACAACAAGAAGATAATCAATACCTCAGTCATCTGAAGCTGTGGCCATGAGCATTTTGGTTTATTTCATTCTGATTTTTAAGTTCAGTGCATGAGTTATACCTTTGTGAACACTGTAATGTACTGAAGTTTTCAAACACCCAGAAATTCCAATGAATGTCTCTCACCCTCCTCCTTTCTGTAGGATCTCTCTACGATCCCTCCCCTTCCTTCTGCACATGCTTCTCTTCTCCTGGCTTCTAAAACACCATGCTTGGTATTCCTATTTTTCTGACCATTATTTCTCAGGTTCTGTTGCTGGCTCCTGATTCTCCACCTGCTTCTCTCAGTGGAGACAAGCACAGGACAAGTCCAAGGCTTTTTTTTTTTTTCTTCCTCACTCTTCAGTGAGCAGCCCAGCTGCCTCCCTGGCTTCCATTGCCCTCTGTATCCCAGTGATTCCAGATCTAAGTGGGGGTCTTACATCCCCCGTTTGCCATGAGTGTCCACTGCTGTGGCCGGTCCAAGAGGCCAGGGGAACCCAATGCCTAGCAGGTGGAGGGAAGAGCCTGTCTCCTCCAGTCCTCCTAGATTCTCTCATCCATGTTTTCAACTCCCAGTGGAAAAGGACTAACTTCTTCAGTGGTTGACATAACCTCTCAGGTTTAGGACTGTGCACATATAAGGGTACAATAAGGGACTTTCACATACAGGTGGAACCTAACAATGACCTCTAAGACTGGTCAGGCAGATAATAACATCCCCATTGACAAGATCAGAGAGGCACAGTAACCTCCCTAGTGTCTCAGAGCTGGCTGGGGACTACAGAGTAGGAACCGGAACCCAGCTCTCCTGACTTCCAGACCTCAGTCACTCATCCACTCAACAGGTGTTGGGTAAGCACCAGCTGGTGCTGAACATGGGGTTAGGGAGAGCAGTAAACAAGGTAGATGTGGTGCCCACCCTCACTCTAGTGAGACACACAAAACCAGCCAAATAAATAAATGTGGGCTCTCCTATCAGGTGGTGATGAGTATACCTCGCCCAGGCCTGTTCCTCCCTTCAGATCCTGAGCATCGGGGGTGGGGGGGCTCACCCATTTTCCTGGGTAAAAGCCTCCTTCCTTTCCCATCTCTTCCTCCAGAAATTGCTCAGTCAATTTTCTCCGATAAAAAAGTCATCTCTGCCAAGGGAACTTGAATTTCAGGGCTCCTTCCCTCGTCAACAGAATTAAGAACCAATCAACTGATCCAGTGGTTTGGAATGATGTAAATAAGACCACTGCCTGCCTGATTCCCCCCACAACCACTCTTCCTGGCTTCTGACCACCCCGAGGGGGGGGGGACCCAACGTCTCCAGAGCTATGTCCACAGCATGACCGTGAGACGGACAGAGTGGTCCCGCTGGATCTGGAGGCGAACCCTAGGAGAAAAGCCTTTCTTTCACTTTGCATTGAAATTTGTCTACCCTCCCATCTGAACACCACGGACTCTGGACAAACCTAGGAGAGACACGGTGACGGGACTACGGCTGCCTTGGGGGTCTGGACTCTGGCCTCTGGAGGCAGATGCTTCCCTACAAGGCCATGGCGTCCAGAGCACGCACTGATGGGGCGCTCCTTGGGAGTCCCATCCGGCTTCAACACAATCCGTTTCCGCTGAAGCACCATCCCGTGGCTCTGTCTCTTAAGGCCCTAATACGCATCAAGCACTAAGCCAGGAGTGAGTGAGCACGACGTCATTAAGTGAGTGCAGCAAGGAACCACAGCACAGCGACATAGATCTGTGCTGGGAACAGGGAGTGGTGGTCATTTCTGCCTGGGGGTGGGGACTCGGGAGTGTATTCACCGAGGAGCTGGTCTGAGCTGCATTTTGAACGACACGAGGTCATCAGTGTGTAGCTGGCAGCAGGGTGGCTGTCAAGGGCACTGTAGACATTCCTGCCAGGGAAAGAACTGAGGACAGAGGGAGAGAGACACACTGGCTGAGGGCCGGGAGTGCCCGGAGCTGCAGGGGTGAGGAAGGGAGGGGAGTTGCGCAAAATGAGGCCAGTGGAGGGCACAGGCCACACGGGGGACATCCTACTCTGCGCTGCTGGGCGTCAGGGCTTCCTCCCGCAGGCAATGCGGAGCCACTGAAGGGTTTAGACCAGGGGAGTAGCAAGATGAGATCCGCACTTAATGGTGCCTGCCCTGGTCGGCGGTTTGGCCGGAAGAGGAACATACTGGAGGAGAGAAGGAAGCATTCGGCTCATCGTTATGAAAGGTCAATGTGATTTGTTTAACCAAGCTTGCACGCAGAGCATATTGGGTACTCTGGCGTGCGGCTATTATTGTATTTTATTTTATTTGGGGTGGTGGGGAGGAGGGAAGGAAGGAGGCGGTAGAACGAGGGGCATTCCAGGCATAGCTGGGATAAAGGAAAAGAACATTTATGTTTCCCTGGAACCAGAAGCAGCCTCTGCATTGCATCCATGCTCGAGGCAAGTGTTGGGGTGTGCGTGTGTGTTGGGGGGCAGGCGAGGAGCAAGACGCTATGTTCTGGGATGTAATCCACACGCAGGGTGACAGTGTGCTTCCAAAACACTGTTGCGCCCATGTCTCCGACTCCATCTGCTGGCATCCTGCCAGCAGGTTCCTTGTTGCCCACGTTCCCCAAGAGATGCAACATTCCGTAGGAGAACTCGGGCAGCTTGAGGGCCGTCTCAGCCTCCCACGATCCCTAGTTGCCACTTGGTTCTTTCCATGAATCTTGCAGATTTCCACTTCACTTTTTTTCCCTTCTTCTTCTTCTTTTTTTTTAAAGATTTTATTTTTAAGTCATCTCTATACCCAACATGGGGCTCAAACTCACAAACCCGAGATCAAGAGTTACATGCTCCATGGACTGAGCCAGCCAAGTGCCCCACCTTTCTGCCTGCCTTATTTCCTCATGCTCCAGAACTTGGAAAGACCCAGTGTGAAGAGTGTGAGCACTGGACTGAGACCTGAGTTCGAATGCTGACAGGGCTGCTCACCTTCCGTGTGTGAGCCTCAGTTTCCACATCTGTAGTATGCAGGTGGTTGGGTAGCCATAGGACTGAATGTATGTGTCCCCTTAAAGTTCATATTTTGAAGTCTTAACCCCTGATGTGATGGTATTAGGAGGAAGGGCTCTGGGGAGATCATTAGATCGTGAGGATAGAGCCCTCTCGGACGGGATTAGTGCCCTTATAAAAGGGACCACAGGGAGTACTCTCACCCCTTCGTCCTTGTGAAGAGGCAACAAGATTTCCGTGACCCAGCAGAGGGCCCTTGCCAGACCCCAGCCACGCCGGCAGCCTGATCTCAGAATTTCAGCCTCCAGAATGGTCAGAAGTAACTTTCTGTAGCTTGTACGCCACCCATCAGGGGTAGTTTAGGAATGCTGCCCGAAGGAACTGAGACAGAGTCCTTGCCTCTGAGCTGTTTGAAGAACAAATAAGACCACACCGTTCCAGTGCAGATGGTCCCCAGCTTAGGACGGTTCAATTTACGATTTTTCAACTTCATATTGGTGTGAAAGCCATCCTCCTTCAGTAGAAATCATACTCCAAATTGTGAATTTGGATCTTTTCCCAGGCCAGCCGTCCTCTCCCGGGATGCCGGGCAACGAGCCGAGGCCCCCTGACAGCCCCCGGAGTGTGAGGGGTCAACGGCCGGGAACCTCCCGCCATTCTGTACGCACACACAACCATCTCAATTCAGTTTCCCACTTTCAGCGCAGTATTCAGTAAATTGCATGAGATAACCAACGCTTCATTATAAAATGGGCTGCGCATTAGATGATTTGCCCCACTGCAGGCGAGCATAAAGGTTCCGAACATGCGTGAGGTCAGCCAGGCTGAGCTGTGATGTTTGCCCCTAGGATGTTTTCAACTTACAACGGAACCCTGAGGTAAGTCAAGGAAGATCTGCACCTGGCGCAGGATCGGGCATACGGCACTGGGTAGCACTGATGTCACCACCCCCCATTCCTTGCCCAGGGGGACCTCTTCCCTGGGATAAGCACTGCTTGACCTCCCTGAGGTCTCCTGGCGCTCCCCAGCTGGGTTAGGGCCTTCCTTTCTCACTGTATTTATTGAGTCATTGTCAATAATAACTCTATTTAAATGTCCCCGCCACCCTGTAAGCCTTTGGGAGAACAGCTTCTGTCTTTGATCTCAGAATCCCCCGGCGTCGGCATGGGGCCCACCACATAGTGGGTGCTCAAGGAGTACTGGAGGAATCGGTCAAACAGTTTCTGCCCCACAGCTCCACCTGCTGATGGTGCTGGACAGAGGCTCAAGGAGGAAGAGGCCGCATCATTCGTCAGATGATGGAGAAAGATCTCTGAGGCTCCAGTCCGTACTCCTAGCTTAAATACGTGCTGCCCACTCCTCTCCCCACAATAGGGCACCCCCCCCCACAAGATATCAAGGCAGGAGTGAGACTGCTGCCTGTCTCAGTCTGGCATCACCGTGTTCCCACAGCAAACACATCTGTTTACACTTCTGTATTTACATTGCTGACATCGGCGTGCATTTAACATGTCATGTTTATCCCCACGACTCCCCCCACTCTGCCTCGGGCTGCCCTTAAGTCAGCGTGCCAGCTTCTAGGGACTGGAAATTGAGAACAACAGGCTACCTGTTTACATCCTCTGTTCCCTCCACGGAGACTTGCTTGGTGCATTTGGTGGGATAAAGGCCATGGAAGCTGGGAAAAGAATATGGACAAACCCCCCGGTTTCCAGCCCTGGGGTCAAGGAATGCTGCGGTGCATTCCAGGGCTGATCCGCTTAGGAACGAACGATTGCCCTCTCCCTCTGTCTACGCAGCAGCTGGCAGAAAAACGTCAGTATGTGCATGTCACTGTTACCCTCTGGGCCCTGAGGCAGAAAGGAGCCTAAGAACGAATGCACTTGGTGGTGGGTTCTGCTCCCCAAACCCTCATGGGTCCATGTGTTCCTCAGTAAGGATGGCAAAGATCTAGAGGTTAGAGTTGTTTGTGGATGGAGAGATACAGAGTTGAGGGGAAGCTCAGAGGCCAGTGGGGTGGTCCGTTTGGGTTAAGGATATTTACTGAAAGGAAGCAATGGAAGAAGTTCAAATAAATTTTCATGTTTAAAGAGAGGTTTTCTGGGGCACCTGGGTTGAACGTCTGCCTTTGGCCTGGATCATGATCCCAGGGTCCTGGGATTGAGCCCAGCATCGGGCTCCCTGCTCAGCGGGAAGCCTGCTTCTCCTTGTCCCACTCCCCCTGCTTGTGTCCCCTCTCTCATTGTGTCTCTCTCTGTCAAATAAATAAATAAAATCTTTATTTTTTTTTTAAATTTTTTTTTAAATTTTTTATTTATTTGACAGAGAGAGATCACAAGTAGACAGAGAGGCAGGCAGAGAGAGAGGGAGGGAAGCAGGCTCACTGCCGAGCAGAGAGCCCGATGCGGGACTCGATCCCAAGACCCTGAGATCATGACCTGAGCCGAAGGCAGCAGCTTAACCCGCTGAGCCACCCAGGCGCCCCAATAAATAAAATCTTTATTAAAAAAATAGAGATTTTCTTTCTTTCTATCCCCCCTCATTTTTCTGCCTTGTCTTTTCTTACCATCTTTCCATCCACCTCACTTCTGTCTATCCAAGCGTCATATGAGAATACAGCTTAGAGGGGGCAACGCCCTGGACTTCAAGCACGAATTAGCACGAATCCTAATTCGAGTTTCAGTGCCACTTGTGGCTTTGCCAGGAACTTCCCCCTTGGTGGCTAAGTCCATGACCTCTTACTGTGGGCACCAGACTACTACGCTGGAAAATTGCTCAAGTCATCTTTAGGTGAAAACAGTCCCTGGACCCCCAAACATCCTTCAAAGAAACAAGCTTCTGTAGACGCATCTATCCTCGGTCGGTCCAACTTCTGTGATTCTTTATGCGTCGGCTACATCTCTATAGCACAGGAAGGCCCCTGGGAGAATCACTAGGGAGAGACCAGTTACCTGCAGTTTGTAGCCCGATTTGGTTCTTTGAAATGAGTGGAGAAGTGGACAGATGTGCTCTTAATTTTATGACATGCTTTTACCAAATCTGTGATTTATCTTATACTGAGTTCTCAGGGATGGATACAACTCTCATGCTGAGTTTTTCCTTCTTTTTCTTTTTCTAAAGATTTTATTTATTTATTTGACAGAGGGAGAAAGGGAGGGGGGGGAGTGAGGGAGAGGGAGAGAGAGAGAGAGAGGAGAGAGAGAGAGAGAGAGAGAATAAGCAGGGGGAGGGGCAGGGGGAGAAGCAGACTCCCACAGAGCAAGGAGCCCGATGTGGGACTCGATCCCAGGACCTTGGGATCATGACGTGAGCCAAGGGCAGCCAGCCAAGTGCCCCATTTCTTCTTTTCATTTTTTAATAAGAAAAATGTACTGGGGCACCTGGGTGGCTCAGTGGGTTAAAGCCTCTGCCTTCAGCTCAGGTCATGACCCCACGGTCCTGGGATTGAGCCCCGCATTGGCTCTCTGCTCTGCGGGGAGCCTGCTTCCTCCTCTCTCTCTCTCTGCCTACTTGCGATCTCTGTCTGTCAAATAAATAAATAAAATAAAAATCTTCAAAAAAATAAAAGAAGAAAAATGTGCTATGATGACACGTCTAGGACTGAATAGTGGGAGAATCCTTCCCTCTGTCTGAGCTTCAATGACAGACTCCTGTAAGGGTGTCATGTTTACTTATATGGATTTAACATCGCCCGGTGCCCTGTGTATGAAGTTCCCATTCGGAGAGAGCGGTACCAACGAGCAAAAGACACGGCATTTCCGGAGATCGATACCGGGCTGGCTTCTGATCAATAAGGAACTATTTGGCAATTTTCTCATATAGAATGACATTTCCTCTTGTAATCTGAGGCAAATCTGAGTGAACTGAAGAAAGGCAATTACCAAAGAATAAAGTAATATGATTTTTTGTTGTTGTATACCAACAGCCGGTGAAAAACAGGACCCCACCCCCGAGAATTGGAGTCATGGAAGGAAGCCCCCCCCTTTCCTGTCCCTCATTTCCCGGAGTTTCTACTTAGATTGCAACATGGCAAATGGTTGCTGCATTTCTCGTTCCCTGAAAAACATTTCCAAAGCCATTCTTTTGAAATGAAAGTACAAGTTCAATTAAGCACAGAGAAAGGCACCAGAAGCAATGTGCTTAAACTCCAGGGTATACTTGGTCACACCCAACACCACCACCCTCTGAGGAGAAGGAGCCCAGAAGGCTTCCCAAGGACCTGAGAGGTACAAGTCGCTCTCGCCTTGCTTTTAGCTAGGGTCAGGGCAGGGGACCAAACCAAAGTTATAAAGAGGCAAGACAGAAAAAAAAATGTTTTAAGGGGCTCATACTGTGCGTAAAAAAACACGTTTAAAATGTCTCCTCCGAGTGCCTTTGGTTGTGTATCTTTTTTATTTCCTTGGAGGGAATATTTTAAGACAATAGCAGGATCTTTTAAAATTTGGACTCTGGGATCTTTTGGATTCCTTCTGGGCTGAAGTTCACCACTGTATTTACAATCAGTGAAATGAACGGAGTATGTGAAATTGAAAGGGAACGAAGCCCCCGAAATGATACACTGTGCTAGGACATCAGAAGAAAGCCTTCATTTGTAGGTAATGTTTTATTAACTACTCCCTGTTCCGCATTTAAGAAGGCTCTTTGCACTCCATTAGTTACTGGTTTCACCCTTGAAAATATCATAAAATCTCTCTTAAAAAGAAATAACGTCAGCTCAGTGAAATCAGGTGGATAGTAACACGATAAGAACGTTACCCTTTATGCAACTGGAGCAGGTGCTAATTAAATAACACAAGGAAAATGGAGGGATATTGGCATTCTTGCAATATACCACATTAAAAAATTAAAATACTTCGGGTAAATTACTGATATCTCCTCCAGAAAATCCATTCAGAGAATCCATTTTTCAATGTCACGATTTCAGTCTTGACCCTCAGTCTCTTGAAGGGGAATTTAACTTTAATAAAATGGATTTTCTTTAGAAGACTTTCTAAATTCAGTCTGAAATTAATTCTGGCTGGTCTTTTCCATTGTCGGTCCTGGTTCGTGAGAGTGTTTTATAAAGTTTGCTCAGACATATAAAAGCTAAGCTTCCAAGGAAAGTAGAACCTCTCTAGGCCATTACTAGCTGCTGCATGGCTTCATAGACAGGAACTGGGCGGCTTGTAAAGTAAGTCCTATTGTGTGCCCAGGAATGCATTCGCTGCGAACATAGTTTTTTATTTGGCATTTTGGTGACCTATCTCCCACCCTTCAGGAAGCTGGATTTGACCGCCATGTACCTTTGGACAATTTAGGAACACCCAAAGTCATGTACTTCGTTTATACCAGTCATTGTCTAGGCTATGGACTGATCGCCTTGCTTAATCCTGACCCCAACCCTCTCAACATCAGAGTAATTATCTTCATTTTACTTATGAGGAAATCATGACTTCAGAGTCAGTAAGAAACTTGCCTGAAGTCACACAGCCAAGGAAGTGGTAGAGCCGGGAGCCCGGGTCTGCTACGTTCCATCTCTCTTCGCTAGAACACACTGCTTTCCATAAGTATCATGGTTTCACCACTGTGGTATTTGGCTTCCAAAATTTCCAGTCCTTTTGGCAAGATTCTCCTTCTTGTTTTCTTTTATGGATTCCCTGGCATTGATTTTCTTAACTGGCTCAATGGAATGATTTTGCACAATTCCTTTTTCTCCTAGTCCTCTAGTCTGTGACCAATTCAAGCAATGGACTGTGTACCTACTAGTTGCCATTTTGTGGTCATTCTGCCCCACGCTTCCACACTTGCTCCCACTCACCTGCACCTTTCCAGCTAGCTGATGAGACAGACATGCAAGAGCCTCTTCCAGGGGGGGATTTAAAAGATATCTTTAGAAATGATTTGCAATCCTAAGTCATGAGGCCATGTCCCGCCTCTCTCCTCTATTTATTCTCACTCATGATTTCACCCAGGTTTAAATGCCATCTGGATCCCAATGACTTCCACATTTATATCTGCCATTCTCTCTCCTGAAATCCAGACTCGTGTATCGAACTGCCCACTCCTCATCTCTTCTTGGATGCCCAATAGACATTTTAAGCTTGCCACGTTTGAATCTTCTGATTCCCTTCCCTACCCACTAATAGGCTTCATCACAGCCTTCCCCAACTCCACTGATGGGAATGTCTTCCCTCCCGGTGCTTAGGCTAAAGGCTGTACAATCATCCTTGACTCCTCTCTTTTTCTCACAATGTAAATCCAACCTATCAAGAAATCTCACGGCTCTCCTTCAAAATATACCCAACCATTCCTCACCATCCCCTTCACATTGGCCTGGGATCATGACTGACATTGTTGAATCATTTGGATGGTTGCAATTATCTCCCAGCATTGACCCTTATCCCTCTACGGTCTCTTTCCAAATATGCAGAGTGATCCTTGTCAGCAGATCATGTCACTCTCTGCTCAAAGTCTTAGACTGATTTCTCATTATAATGGCCTCCAAGAGAAAGACTGATGGGGAGGACTGACCCATCTGGAACAAAAGCCTATGTCTTCTTGGGTAACTGTGTGCTAACGAAGGTAGTGCTATGGTGTCCTTCTGCATGATGCTGATTTCCACCAGTGTCCCCATGCCATGGCACAGGCAGGAGTTGCAGAAAGCTTGGGATGGGATGAACCAGAACTTCCAACGTGCCCACAAGTTCTATGGTTAGTTTCTGTCCCTTCCAAGTGGAAACAAATGCAAAAAGCAAGGAGATGGCTCTTGAAACTGAACCAAAGTTAAAATTAAGAAAAAAAAAAAAACCAAAACATGCTGCCCAGTTTCATGCAATGCAAAAGTACCATCATTACAACTAGGTGTAAGACCTCAGAGCTAAGGTTTTCTCCATCCCTAGAGAGGAAGCATGATAGGAAGATGAGGGCATAGAAAAGTTCCTGGGAGGACCTGTGTTTGAATCCTTGCTGTCTCACTGTGAAAGGCTAGATTACTGTTTAGGAAGTGTTCACTTCCTTCCCATCCCGACCTCCATAGGTGGATTTTGATGTTGGCTTGGCCATATCTCTTGCTTTGGCCAGTTGAAAGTGGATTGAAGTGATGGTTTATGAATTTCAAGCCAAGCTGCCCTCGCTGACCTGCAGACCAGCAGCTGCGATGGGAGAAATCAGCGCTTATTGTCGAATGCTTGTTCGTTGTGCAGAAGTTGCTGACTTATACAGCCACTAACTAAATGGGTGTCCTTGCCACATTGCTTCACTTCTTTGGTTTCCTCAGATGTAAACTGGGACGGCAATCAGATCTGTTTTGAAGGTGTGTACTTCCACCAGCTGGATGCCCAGTGAGGGTGAACACCAGGGGTACTGCCTGAAAAGCTAGCAGCCCAGAGACTGAGATGGGGAAGGTGTTCAGTTGCGTCCTTACTCGTGACGCTCAGCACACTGCAGAGTGGGTGCCACATCTGAGTGTGGGGGCAAGTTGAAGCTGTGCTGGGGTGTGGTTCTGGGGAGCAACAGAGTGGCTGGGGTTTGAGGTCAGCTGTCCCCAGGTAATGTGGTTAGGTGGACGTGGGGGCAGGGATCAATTTCCTTCCATCTCACTCAGAAGTATGGAAGCAGGGGACTCTGATGGATGTCCCCGAGCAGGTCGTGTTATCTCTCCCGGCACTCAGGGGCTAACGCCATCAGGTCTCCAGAGCCCCTGCAGAGGCTTCCCACCCACCGGCTGCTTCCTAGTGAATGATTCCCGTTTCAGAACACCCTCCACTTGCCACCGGGCCAGTCTTCCGCAGGCTGGCTGCCTCAGGGACTTGAGCGGATGGAAGAGTGCTGGTGCTCTCCCGCTGAGCAAATCGGTCCCTTTCGGCCACAGTGTCCTGGGCGAAGTGGTGTCGAGGCCATTCCCACTGGTAGGGCCATCATTATCCCTGCGGCTGTGATAAAGCTGCTGCCGGGAACACCTCCATGATTGCCCAGAGTTTAAGAGCACAAATGCCTGTCATTAGGAGGCCTCAAGCAGTTACCGCTCCCCACATGGGGTCTCTTTACCTTGCTTTCACTCCCTTTCTTTTTCCTTGGCCATGACAGATAGATTATGAGGGACTGAAGGAGAACAGCTGCTCCCACTCCCTTCCATGTGCATTTCTAGGGCATTTCTTCAAATAGGTCTTCTGCCTAGACTCTTCGGAAGGCATTAAGACTCCTCAAGACCCAAACCACATTTCCTGTCACTCCCTCTGTCCTTGTCACTGCTATGGCAGGGGCCACTCATGCCTGAATTAGGCTCTAATTCAGGCCCTAGGCATGTTCGTTGTGTATACTATGGACATTGCGATGAACCGCTGTGGAAGGGAGCGTTTCTCCCTCTGCGGTCTTCACAGTCCTTGTATGCTCTCCTCGCTTTGGATGGCACTCTCTGTGCTTGGAATGTCCTCCTTCCTTCCTTCTCTTTTCCCCTCCTTCCGGCCTGCCTTCCTCCTTCCTCCCCTTTCCCCACTCCTCCTCTGCTCACGTCTCTCTTTGCCCAGCAAACAGTCATTCATCTATTCAGTCCTTATCGACATGGCACCTGTTTCGTGCAGCCTTGCCATGTATTCTAAGCAGATTTTCTGTGATCCCAAAGATTTCTCTTTAGATTTTCACACTGTGCTTGTTACAAAAATGTTTATAGTGCCCTACGATCTGTCTCTCCGCCTAGAGAGTGAGGACCTGGTGGAGAGAAAGTGTTCTATTGATCTGTCTCATGGCACCTAGGAGCCTCTCAGTAAGGATTTGTGGAGTGAGTGAGCGAACAGCTGAGGGAAGGTCTTGGGTTTTCACACTGCTAACCCACTTTAGCTACGGCCAAAGCGCGTCCTTCTCAGTTCCCAGGGAGCTGATGGGGTGGCAATCAGCGGGGACGCTTCATTCCAAAGAGATGAAGCTGAAATTTCCCTCAGCCGCAAAGTGGCCATTCACCATTGGTCCCAATGAGACCTGTCCCGCTGGCTCCCCAGCTCCTTGTTTGCCCCAGAACTGGTACCTGTTCCTGAGGAAGGCCACCCTTCCATAGCATGGACCCCTGTGGATGCTTTCATTTTCAGCAGAAGCCATGCCACTTAATAGGCATCAGACCCATGTTGGGGGTGGGGTGGGGAGGAAAGTCCCACTAATGGATAGACTCTGCAGCTGGCAATCGGTTAGAGTGGGTGTTTGGGCTTAATGCGCAATTTCATGGTTTTTCATGGTCTCTACGCTGCAAATTTGAGATGATTGGAAAGCATTTTATTTAATTTTCATGCTTTTTTAATCAAAAAAGTTAAAAGACTAATAATATTTTATGGGCAGTTAAAAATGTGCTATTTGGGGGCGCCTGGGTGGCTCAGTGGGTTAAGCCGCTGCCTTCAGCTCAGGTCATGATCTCAGGGTCCTGGGATCGAGTCCCGCATTGGGCTCTCTGCTCAGCGGAGAACCTGCTTCCCTTCCTCTCTCTCTGCCTGCCTCTCTTGTGATTTCCCTCTGTCAAATAAATAAAATAAACAAAATCTTTAAAAAAAAAATGTGCTATTTGCCCAGGAGACAGAAATGCCTTCCCCAGAGGAGCGACCCGAGTGGGCACCCAGAGAGGAACTCCACAGGGGCTCTGCTGAGGAAGAGTGGGATGGTCTTGGAGACAACTCATTCTTTCAGGTGATGTCCATCTAGGTACCCTGGGATTCTCCAAGTTCATTCACCTCCCTATACCCCATCCTTTGCATATGGAAGTGACTCGGGAGTGAGCATCTTGTGGGGAGGGCTGGGGTCAGGCCACCTTTACGTTCGGAAAAGTCTCGCCTGGTGTCTGTCAGGGGCAGAGGTGCAGAAAATGTTTTCTGAATGAATAAAATGAATGAATGAGTTCCATATTCCCTCTCTGGCAGTCCAGGGGGAGACCTGAAACATTCACCATTCACTCTGTCTTTTCCCCATCGCCACTGGAAGCAGAAGCAGCAGGCACAGCTGAGCTTCTCGCTTGGCGGAAGGGGACTTTGAGGGCACGTGGGTCTAAGAATGGTGGCATGCTGCTTTTTACTTTGGTGAAGTCATTATTTACCTATTGCTTAATTCAAAAATCCCAGACCCAGAAGGACCCTAGAAACTGGGAGTTCAATTTCTTCACTTTACAGATGAAGAAACAGAGTTAACATGGAAGAGGCTCCTTGTTGGAACTTGAATCTCACTTTCCTGCTTCCTCCTAATTAGTTAAAAAACACTTTTTTTTTCCTGTAATACTTCTTTCATCTCTTGTTGTGGGCTGTAACTCTTTCCAAATTCTGGGATTGCTTTGGGAGAACTGGCCCCTTTTTCCTTCTACCCCTTTCAACTTTGCACAGTTCTCATTTTTCTGCTTAAGGATTCTGGGGATAAAACACTCTGGAAACCCAAAGAAATGGACAAAGTCCTCTAGAGAAGTAGAGCACATACAGCAATGCAGAAAGATGCCCCAGCCTGAAAAGGGACCCAGGGACACAGAGAAGGAGATTTGGTCCAGCTCTGGAAATGTTGAGGTTGGAGCCAAACTACCTGGTGAATGCTTTTTCAATCACATAATTGGCAAAACCCCAAATGGGGCCAGCTGACATGGCGGAGTTTGTCAGCTAGTAGAGTCCCCCAGCTCATTACCAATCCATGGGATAACGATGACCATCATCATAATAATCATTATCGCCTTAGACAGGCATGGATGACAAAGGCACCCCGGGGACGTCCTTTTGAAATGAGCTGCTTCTTAGCCAACCCTGACTCTCCAGAGTGACTTTCTAGAGAATTAGAGGATCATGAAGCTGGAAGAGGCCCTCTGAGATCATCAGTTCTGGCTTTCTGCCTCCAGACAGGACTAACCTTTATAGAAGAGTTGTTGTATAGGAAATCGAACCAAACTTACTTTTATATGTTATTCTTGTGATAGTATCTCTGTTGAGCATTCGATTAAGAAATGGGTTTGATGAATCAGAAACCTAGGAGAGAAAAGAAAATATTAACGACTGGGTCATGCTATCCCAGAATACACATGCCTCTGTGCATTCACTTATTCATTCATATTCATAGAGTGCCTACCCTGTGCCAAAGAGCACGGTGGCTGGAGATTCAGACATTCAAGGCACACACTCTACTCTCAAGAAATCCTAGTCTAGAGAAAGAAGACAGGTGAGTAAAGGAATGGTTGTAATGAACTCTGAAGATTGCCATGATAGAGTTGCAGGCACAATGATATTAGGGGAAGACCACCCACCTGGGGAGTCTGGGGAGCTGAGTGAGCTGGCTCTTGAGGGATGGGTGGGAGTTACAAGGTGCTTTGTACCCACAAAGAGGGTGTAAGGGAAGAAGGATAAGGAAATAATTGCATACAACATATCTGTGCATATGGACACGAGAGTGAGAACTAGCAATGCTCAGGCAAGTACTTCTATGTAGCTGTTACTGGGAGTACAGGGGAAGGATGGACAGTAAGGCAAGAGAGGTAGGTAGGGGCCAGCTCATATGAGACTTTGAATGCCACGGAAGCTCCATTCTGTAGGGATGAGAAACCATCAACAAGTTTTAAGTAGAGGGTGGGGAGTAACATTTTAGGAAGGGGACAGTTACTCTAAGAAGACAGTAAGAGAGTACCCAGAATAGAAGTAACAGGGGATGAAAAAAATCTCTAAGACATAATATAGACACTTATATCACTGCCATTATTACATGACTCAAATATATCATAAGCCATGCCATTCTGTCAGCCAATCATGCATCCATCCATCCATCCATCCATCCATGTGCCCATACATCCAATAAATATGTACCAAATGCCTATTATGGGCCAAACATTGTACTGGATGACCAGGGATCAGTTCCCATTTTGCACCCAGGCCCTCAGGTCTCCAAATTCCTTCTTTGGGAGAACAAGGGAAGGTTCAAAGGGCTCAAGCCAGAGGACCACCATTTGGAGACTGTGATGTGCCCCCATTTAACTGTGTACACTGTTTCTTAACAACCTCCCTTCTACTCAGTCTTTTCCAAGGTGCAAGGGTTCGTCTCAGTCAGTTCTCTCCTACCTCTCTCAGCCCTGCTCTGTAATTTACGCCTCAGCTGCTAATCAGATGCTGTGACACATCAGCATTTTAAATCTGATTTATTCTGAGGGTTGGAAAAATTGCAGCAGATGATTATTATTATTAGATAAGCAACAGGTAATTTTTAGTTTGGAGAAAGCTCAGTCTGTTTATTTTCCCTCCATCTGTCTCTCCTATCCCACACAGTTTCCTGGATGTGCTGTGGTGAGACACACTCCAGGAGGCAGCGGGGAGCTCTGTGAGTGACAATGCTCAGTGGAGTTTGTCAGAGCCCCCCCAAAATGGAGAAAAGTCCCAAGGCAAACACTGCTGCTCCTCAGAAGCTTTCAGGGCCAAATTGAGCTTCCCCTTTGGCCTCCTCTTTGGCCATTTAAAACATAGCTTGATGCTGCCTGTTTGTGCTAATTTACATGAGAGGGGAGACAAAAATATACTGTCATGGTCAGTAAGGAATGTGCCATGCCCCTTGTACCTTGGGTTCCTGGTCCCCAGGGAGTCTGGATGGCACGAATGTAGGGACTGGACCTTTTGAGCCGATTAAAAATAACTGACAAATTTCCAGAGTGCACGCAGATGATTTGTGGGCTCTGGTGTGTTGGCGGCGTGGGAGGGAGGATGAAGTATGTACTTGGTATAAGTGAGCTTAAGTGGGAAGTTAATGGTGTGTGATTGAGCAGTAATTACAGCCAAATCTCAGTTCCCTGTGGTCATGGATGGGAAGGATGGGGGAACAGGAGGGGACAGACATAAATAAAACCCACAGATAAACAATTCTCTTATTTTAGCTAACAATTCTGAGCCTTGTATGGCTCCAGTTTTGGCCAGGGTGCCATCTCTAGGGATCATCTGACCCAGAGGAGGGAGCCTCTCATTTTCTGTACCTGCCTACCAGGCAGCGAGCTGGGAAGAAGGGCAGAAAGATCAGAAGGAGGGGAGGACCACCAGAGGCGGGGTGCCCTTAGAGCCAAGGGCTCTGTTCATCTCATTTCTAGGCATGTGCCTAGCACGGGACCAGCCTGTGTCCCACACTCAGTTGGTGTTTTGGGATGAGTGAGTGACAAGTCTTGGCTTGGATAATTCACTGTGGAGCATCTGGGAGTTGGTTAATTTGGACAAAGATAGAAAGGCTGTGGCTTATTTTGAGATCCAGCAAGAAAGCTTCAGGTTTGCTGAGGAAAGGATGGAAGCATCCCTAGGGAGCCCAACTGGCCTGAGAAGATGCAAGAGCTGGTCCCCATCCTTTCACTGAATGCAGGGCAGGGAACATAAGTTCCTCCCAACGGCCCACTGGGATGCAGGCAGCTGGAACCTGTGTCAGTCATCTTCTGTAAGCACTTGGGAAACACACCCATGGTCTGCTGTTGAGGGGGCTGACTTCCCGGCTTATCCAGCACCCTGTCAGCTGTAATGTGCTTGAGCTTGTGGGATGACGGCTACTGACTCAAGCACTTGGAGCAAAATGGGGGTACCGGCAGGGGCTTAGGCTGAGGCGCCCGCCCAAGGACAAACAGTGTTGGGCAGCTCAGGGTGGCGGACATGGAACCCTGGCACTGGGAAGGCCAGCAGGGGAGCTGAGCTCCTGGACACGCACAAGGCAATATTGTGACAGATCTTCAGGCTTCTCAGCACTGAGCATGGCTCAGGATGAATGCACCCATTGCATCAACATCATGACTGAGGCTAGTTGAGGGATACAGAGTTTGCCCTGTGCTTATGTGTGACATCAGGGCATGGGGGGAGATGTTTACAGGTCATGTCCTCTCTTCTTCATCTCAGCTGTTTCTCTGTGCTCTGTTGGGGAGGTGTGTGGTATGAATAAGGTCATTAGTGTGAAAGTCAAGCAAGACCTGGGCTCCTTTCCTGGATGGACTGTCATGAGCTCCGTGCACTTGGGTGGAATGCCAAAGATTCTCTGTCATTTTCCTCATCTGCAAGATAAGGATACTGAGGGCCGCCCCATGGGTTTATCATTAGGGTTAAGCCGTAAAATATATGGAAAGTACGTATCTCGGTGCCTGGAATTCAGAAATCTGTTGTTCATTATAACAGGGTCTGTGACGATGGCAAGAGGTGTAGTGTAGGGACCAGCAGGATCTGTGCCAGGACCCATGTCCTTTGGGGTGTCACATCAGGTGTTCAGAGGTATGACAGCCCAAAAATATGCTTTCCTGGCCAAAAGCTCCTTCCTGTCTTTGCCAATGACAGCTTCAGGAGTTTCGTGGCCACCAGATGTCTCTGACTGATGTACAGTTTTACCCGGGCCATAGAAAGGCCCCGTGGGACCCCCATGAGGGAGAGGAACTCAGGAGGTGGCATGGGCGTGGAGAGGGAGGACCAGGCAGGGCCAAGTGCCTGTGGCAAAGGGTGATGCTTTTGGGGAGGAAAGGGGGGTAGTGCCTGGGGTGCCCCCGAGCCCAGTCTCCTGGTCAGTGATCATGTCACCATGAGAACTCTGTTAAAACCCCCCAGTGGCAAATGCTGGATTTCTATCAATCATATTCACCAGATTCCAAGTTCTGACTGGTCTGGCCTCCCATGGTCTGGCCCAAACTAAGGGGCTAGCACCATGACTACCAACTTTTGAAATGTCACACATTCCTTGTTTTTTTCTTTTTTTCTCTCTCTCTTTTTCCCATTGGAAAGACATTTCTTCTTTTTTCATTTTCTTTTAAATTTGCATACCGGCTTCCCTCCATATCTGTCAAAATGTTAAAGGTGATTATTATTATTATTATTTTTAATAAACTGGAATTTTCTTGGCTGGAGATCTGTTGTTGCTGTTGACTGTTGGGGAGATATGGAGCCTCCACAGAATGTCATAAAGTCAGCCTTGGTGATCTTTGCTTAATTTCTCCCAGGGGTGCTTACAAGGGAAAGAGAGAGGAAGATGGGAGATGTCCTATGGAGCAACTTCAGGGAAGCTGGAGGGGACTGTTCAAGGCAGTGCCTGGAGGGGAGGGACATCTCACATTTCCCTTCCAGCTCTGTTTCCAAGGGGCCACTGAGGGATAGGAGCTTAGTGCCGTGGGGCGTCAGTGAGCCACCCCCTCCTTCTGTTGCATCCTTTTGCGTGCTATGGGACCTGAAGCCTGTCCCTAGCTCCAACTCCCCTTTTCTCTCTAGAACAAAGGCTGCCGAATCCTCAGGCTCCGAGACTCTGAAATGGTACCATCATTTCTGCATCGTCATGAAAGGAACCTCATTTGTCATAAATCTCATGCGTATCAAGGTCACTCTCCTGCAGCTTTTCTTGGGCATGGACCTTACCCCTTGGGTTATTTCAGAGATCCAACAGAGACCAACCTGGTATTCTGACCGGGCTGGGAAATGGCAAGAAAAGAATGAAAGAAGGCAAAGATACTTACTTTTATAAATATAGAAACTACCACCAATCCATTAGGGCTTTTTGCAGCTTCTGTGACATTTGTATATAACTCATGGTTATAGTGGATAAGCTGCACCTGGCAAGAGGGAAATACAAGAGTAAGAACAACAACATTGCCCAAAAGATGGGAGGCATTGTGTCTCCTCCCTAGATAAGGGTTCACTCTAAGGTATATTGTAGAACAATTGAAAAGACAATCTTGTAATTGAAAGAGATTCAGGGAGGTGTGTGTGCATGAGTGTGGGGTGTGTGTGTGTATAATGCACACACACACACCAAAGTACCCATACATCTTTGCAAATGTTTTCTGGTAACAATCATGCCTTTAATAAGCTCAGTGCCCATCTGGCTCTGGCTCCAAGCCAGGATATTTCCCCTAAAGCGCATGTAAAATGAAATTCACTTTAGGAATTCTCTTATTAGGAGTAGAACTGCCCTGCAGGGGCAGACGTGCCCTCCCAGCTGTGTCCATAGCTGCCACGGGCACTGAGCGAATCTTCCTCGTGGCCTTTGGCGAGCAGGGAATGGTTAGGTTTTGAGTCAGCCCAGTGACTCTGAGAGGATAGTGGCCAGCCTATGAGATGTGGCATCCTGATCAAGAGAGAGTGGTGACTCAGGCTGCTGATGCCCCAGCCTGCCAAGGTCATCTGCTGGTGTAGGACTCAACTTCCTCCTTGCTGAGTGAAGGTCAGCAAACTGCTTTCTTTCCTCTCTCTCTTTTTCCCATTGGAAAGACATTTGTTTTTGTGCAATAGTTAGTATGGGCAGCAGACAAAGTCTTGGATCTGGGTTCCAGTAAACTAGGTTTTCCCTCTCTTATTTCTTTTTAAAAAAATGCCTTTTTAAGAAATTGTGAAACATAGCATCCATATATATTCAGATGAATGCCCCACCAATTTTTAGCCACATGAGTAATAAACTCCATCTCACTGGGACTTGATTACTTCTTCTAAAAAACAGGTGTGATTGTCTCTCTCTCCTTAGAATTCATCTTAGACTACGGTTTTAAAATAGATTCTTTTTAATAGTATGGAAGTATAATTTCTGTAACAAACTAAAAAAAAAAGTGATAGTTCCTCCCCCACCTCTGTGTAATCCCAGCCCAAGCAATATGACTATTAATACTTTAGCATATGTCCTTCCTGATATTTTTTTTGTGCTTATAGATCACACGCATATACATGGAAGGTTTTAAAATTAATAAAAGATCCAGGATCTATACATTTCTAGGATTTTCTAGGATTGAGGATCCTAAAAATTATCTAGGGTAGATAAATTCCGAGAAATATATAACCTACTAACACTGAATTAAGAAGAAATAAAAATCTGAACAGACGAATACAAATAAAAAGATTAAAGCAGTAATCAACCCCTCCCTCACGCCCCAACAAAGAAAAGCCCCGGTCCAGATGGCTTTGTGGGTGAATTCTACCAGTCATTCACATAATTCATGTCCATCCTTCTTAAACTCTTCCAAAAAATGGGAAGAAGAGAGAATACTTTCCAACTCATCTGAGGAGGTCAGCATCACCCTGATACCAAACAAAGACAGACACTTTAGGAAAAGAGAACTACAAGTAATTATTCTTAATGAACACAGATGCAAAAAACGTCAACAAGCTGAATTTAACAGCACATTGAAAGGATTATATGTCATTACCACATGGGATATCCTCCCATGCAAGGATAGTTTACATATGTAAGTCAATCAGTGTGATACACCACATTAGCAGAATGAAAGATAAAAACCACATGACCATCTCAATAGATTCAGAAAGAGCATCAGACAAAATTCACCATCCTTAATGATAAAAACTCTCCACAAAACAGGTATAGAAAGAACTTACCTCAATGCAATAAAGGCCATATATGAAAAGCTCATAGCTAATATAATCAATGGGGAAAAACTGAAAACTTTTCCTCTAAGACAAGGATACCCACTCTTGCCACTTTGATACAACAGAGTGCTAGAAGTCCTAGGTAGAGCAATTAGGTAAGAAAAAGAAATAAAAGGCATCCAAATCAGAAAGGAGGAGGGAAAAATTTTCTCCACACATGAAATAATCATGTATGAAGCATACACTGAAGATTTGCCCACAACAAAACATGTGAGCATTAATAAATGAGCTCAGTACAGTTGTAAGATACATACTCAGAATACCAAAATTGATGGCACTTCTATATACTAGCAAGGAACTATCTGAAAAGGAAATGAATAAAGTCGATCTCATTCACAATCACAACAAAAAGAATAAAGTACAATTGACCTTGAACAACATGGATTTGAACTGAGCTGGTCTGCTTACATGCAGATTTTTTTTTTTATATATATACAGTACAATATTGTGAAGGTATTTTCTCTTATGATTTTATTTACTTTTTATTTTTATTTTATTTTTTCAGCATTCCAAGAGTGTTCATTGTTCATGTGCCACACCCAGTGCTCCATGCAATACATGCCCTCCTTAATACCCACCACCAGGCTTACCTTACCCCCCACTCTTCTCTCCTCCAAAACCCTCAGTTTGTTTCTCAGAGTCCACATGATTTTCTTAATAGCACTTTCTTTTCTCTAGCTTATTTTATTGTAAAATATAGTAGTGTACAAAATGTGTATTAATTGACTATGTTATCAGTAAGGCTTTTGGTCAACAGTAGGCTATTAGTAATCAAGTTTCTGTGAAGTCAAAAGTTAAACAGGAATTTTTGACTGTATGGGGGTGGTGGGTGCCTCTAACTTTCACATTATTCAAGGGTCAGCTGTACTTAGGAATAATCTTAACCAAACAAATGAAAGATTTGTACACTGAAAACTATTAAACACTGATGAAGGAAATTAAAGAAATAGATAAATGGAAAGACATCCCATGTTCATGGGTTGGAAAAATTAATATTGTTAAAATGTTCATACTACTACTATTCAGCTCAATCCCTATCTGAATTCTAATGGCATTCTTTATAGAAATAGAAAAAAAATTCCTAAAATTAATATGGAACCACAAAAGACTCTGAGTAGTCAAATCAATCTTGAATAACAACAAAGCTTCCTGGTTCCACAATATAGGTCAAAGCTATAGTAATAGAAAAAAGTATGATACTCACATAAAAACATACATATAGACCAATGGAACAGAACAGAGGATCCAAAAATAAATCTGCACACTTATGGTCAACTGAGCTTTGACAAGGATGCCAAGAATACACAATGGGCAAAGGATAGTCTCTTCAATAAAGGATGTGGGGAAAGCTGGGTATTCCCTGGAGAAGAATGAAATTGAACCCTTATCTCATGTCATATAAAAAATTAACTGGATTAAAGACTTATTTATAAGACCGGAAACTGTAAAATAGTAGAAGAAAATGGAGGGAAAAACTTCTTGACATTCATTGGTCTTGGCAATGGCTTTTGGGTCATGACACCAAAAAGTACAGGCAATAAAAGCAAAAGTAGGCAAGTGGGACTGTATCTGAAAAGCTTCTGCATGGCAAAGGAAACAAAACAGTGAAAAGTCGACTTACAGAGTGGGAGGAAATATTTGTAAGCCATGTAGCTAATAAGGGGTCCATATCCAAAATACATAGGGAACTCATACAACTCAACAGCAAAAACCCAAATAACCCAGTTAAACATGGGCAAAGGATGTGAATTGATATTTCTCAAAATAAGACATATAAATGGCCAATAGGTACATAGAAAGGTGCTCAACATCACAAGCCATCAGGGAAACGCAAATCAAAACCACAATGAAATATCACCACACACCGGTTAGAAGGACTGTTATAAAAAAGACAAGAGATTACAAGTGTTGGTGAGGATGTAGAGAAAAGGGAACCCTTGGACACTGTTGGTAGAAAAGTAAACTGGTATGTCACCATTATGGAAAACACTAAAGAGGGCCCTCAAAAAATAAAAAATAGAACTGCCATATGATCCAGTGATTCCACTACTGGGTATGTGTCCAAAGCAAATGAATTTGGATCTCAGAGAGAGACACTGGCAGTCCCATGTTCATCACAGCATTATTCATATCAGCCAAGATATGGAAATAACCCAAGTTTCTGTTGATGAGTGAATGGATAAAGAAAACATGTAAAGAAAAATAAGATGGAATATTATTCACCCACAAAATGAAGGAAATCCTGCCATCTGTGACAACATGGATGAACCAGGGGGACGTCATGGGAAGTGAAATGAGCCAGAAAGAGACATACTGTATGATCTCACTTATGTATAGAATCTCAAACAGTCAAACTCAGAGAAACAAAGTATAGCTTGGTGGGTTGTCAGGGGCTACAGAGAAACAGAAATGTGATGTTGGTTGAAGGGTACAAAGTTTCAGTTATGCAAGAGACATGAGTTCAGGGGCTCTGAGTACGACATGGTGATGTTAGTTCGCAATACTGTATTGCCTACTTGAAATTTGCTAAGAGCACAGATCTTAAATTAAATCCTCTTGACACACATGCAAGAGTAACTATGTAGAGGTGAAGGATATGTTATTTAGCTTGACTGTGGTAATCTTTTCACATTTTATTCATGTGTCAAAACATCAAAGTTGTACACCTTAAACATACACAATTTTTTTATGTTAAAGAAATCTCAAATAGTGGTCAAAAAATAAAGTAGGAAACAACTTGGTAACAATGGAATTGTTTATAATTATGACTCTGAACTTGATTTTTTAAAATGAAAAACTAGTTGGTGGCTATCTCTCAAAGCCAATGGTATAGAGCTACCTGAGTTTTTATAATAGCTGTAGAATTTCCTGTCACATGAATGCCTGGTGACATGTTTAAGCACCCTCTCACTGTCTTTCAGTTTGTTTCCAGGTTTTCTTCTGTCTTGTAAACAATGTCAAATCAAGCTCAGCATATATCTTTCTGTAGCAGTGTGAGCATTTTCCACAGGCTGATTGGAGGATCTAATAAGACAGCGCCTGTAAAAGTGATTTATGACTCTGAAAAAGTCTAAGTGTATTATTATCAATATCCTCTATTGCATTAAAAAAAGGAGGTAAAGTTTTAGAAGCCAAGAAAGTCAATGATTTTAAAAAAAAAGCGATTTTCTTTGATCTTTGAAAAAAAAAACAAACCCACCTCGGATACAGTGGTTTGCAACCTTCACTGTGCATTTAAATCCCCTGGGTGCTTCTAATACCCACCTGTGCCTGCTCCCCCAATTCTAATTTCATCAATTTGCAGTGGGAACAGGGCACCGAGATTTGTCAAATGCTCCCCAGCCAGCGGGCAGCTGGAGCGGCGAGACAGGGCAACACAATCAATGAACACCCACATCCCATCAGTGCCCAATCAGGTGGATGGAAACTTGGATCTGAGGATACGCTGAGCATCTTGAGTCATTAGAGCCTTTCATGGAGGGAGCATGGTGCTGCTGGTCTTGAAATATCCTATTTGCTTATTGCTTTTCCACTTCTCGTGCGTTTTGCCAACGGTGGCAGATGGTCCTACAGCAGCTCTTCTGCAATCAGAAAGGCAACCATAGGCAGGGACTGGCAACTCTCCTTTGCCTGTGCAGAGCGGATCGAGCAGGTTTTTCAGGCTTAGGCCGATCATTTGCCTCCCTTCCACCCACCCGCCCCTACACCCAGCCTGTGCTATCTGCAGGTGGGGAATCGTTGCCATGTAGAAGAAACAGGAGCTGCGGGGGACCTGCCACACCTCCCTTCAGTGTTGAGTAAGCTTCTTAATGAGAATCCAAATACATCCTGCCATCTGCTAAGATCTTCCCACCAGGTGACCTACAAAACCACCCGGGGATGGGCCAGTATTGTAAGGCATGCGTGGAAATTTCAGCACGTTCTGAGAATCAGGCGTTGGAGAGCTGGGAACTGGAAGGCGCTCCAGTGGCATAGTGCTTCTCTCCAACTTGCACGACTAAAAAATGCAAGACAAAGTCTCTTGAGCCACTGGGTGACCCACAGGGTGGCTTTCTGCAAGGGCCAGGGACTATGACAAAGGGGCTGGCAAGCAGAAGGGTGAGGCTGTGCTCTGCTCGAGGCTTGAGTTGGCACACTGAGAATTTTGATCTGATGACTTGCCTCCTCTTCGTTCCAGGGTAAGTTGGCTAGGATTTTGATCTCATGAGCTTGGGTTTCCATTGGGAGTTACAGATGGCCTGCTTCTTACCTGAGGGTCGAACCGTATGAGATTGACTTTTTGATCTACCAACATAGTGATTTTATAGAATTAATATAATCTTAAAATAAAGCAATTTGGAATACAACATCATCCTTCTACCAAGGCTCACACATTAGATGTTAAAAAGACCCATAGTGCTTTTCTACTCAATGCACAGTACAGGGACCAGCAGCTGCCACAGCATCTGGAAGGGAACTTGTTAGACACATAGAATCTTGAGCCCTACTCTCCATCTCCTGAATGAAGATTTGCATTAAAAGAAAAAAAAAATCCCCCATGATTTGAATGCAGATTAAACTTTGAGAGGTTCTGTTTTCGCAGATACTCTTGGTTGGTTAGCAGGGAGCCCTGTTTGGTCTGTCTGTTCCCTGCTCTTCTGGTTCAGGATGCATTGAGGGGTGCAGGTATCATGGATCTTGGAAGATAGGCTGAGCCCACATCATAGGAAGCCTAGAACAAGAGCTATGGAAGGGTTTTGAGCAGAGGGTAAGATAATCAGTATGGACTTCCAGAAGGCAGATTCAAGTTGGCAGAGCCCGGAGGTAGGGACGGTGTCGTTTCAGGAGGAGGCCATTAAGGTGGACAGTGTTCTGTAGGAAAACCACAGAATGTGCATGTTTGGCAAGAGTCGGGAAGAGCGGGCACCAAGCGAGCCCCCAGGCCTCGGGACAGTTAGGAGCTCCAGAAGATCCTATGAGGCACCTTGGCAGTGGCCGGGCTTCTTGTTCCCACCTGTTACAATTTTGGCATCAAAGGCAAGAGCAGAGGATGCATGGGGCCTGCACAGTCCATGCAGGGCTTAACTATGAAAAAGAGCTGCTTCTCTCCCTAACATCCAGGTCCCTTGAGTGGCAATTATAGTTCCTGCAGCTGATGCTTTGTTCCTCCCCAGCTGGACACAGTGGTGCCGATCCAATGCCCACTGACGACACACAATGTGCCTGGTGTGGGTGGGTGGGTCTAGTGGAAGAGGGTCTGCTGTTTGTTCTGCCATGAATTTGGTGGTGGGGGGTGGAGACAGCCATGTACAAATCATATCCTGCAAGGAAGAGAGTATCAGATTGGTAGGAGAGTTCTGAAAGTGATGTCTATGGATAACTTTTTGCCAGTTACAGGCAATATTTTAAAATCCCCATCCTACAAATTCAGAATTTTTAATAACTTGGATGAACACAGAGATGTAGTTTGAGCCTCAACTTCACGGCTTACTCAAGGGGATCAGTGTCTGATATGAAAGAGGTGACAGTAAGTGGATGTTTGACCTCTGAGCAAGAGCAAGGCATCTTCAGAGGGTGGAGGGACAATGAGCGAAGTGCTCACAAAAGCAGCTCTCCCCGTGCTAATCCTGATATGCTAATTAAGCATCAAGTTTAGTTATTCATTAAAGAGCTGCCAGGGCTTCCACCAGCCTCGTTGGAATTACCATGTGAAAGAGCTAACCCTGGATTACCGGAAATTATTTTATAATCTTGACTTCTTATTAATTTAGACAGGTGCCCTCATTGAGGGGCTTTCTGGAAATGCAAGACTGAGACATAGTTGTCTTCAAGGAAGAAGTAAGATACTGTTGGCTTTTTCATGATGCTCAGATGAGGCTCAGAGCCTGACACCAGGATCCGGCACATTCTCTGTACTAAAGTCCTTCATGACCTGATGTGAATCTTCCTTGCGTGGTGCTGGCTTGAACCTTGTGTTTTCATCTCAGAATATGCTGTCTCACTCGATCCCTTGCAGACACCTGGTATACACTTGTTCAAGAGATCTTGGAGAGCCAGCTACGGGCCAAGGCCAGCTGTATAAAACTGATGAAGTCCTTGGGGCACCTGGGTGGCTCAGTGGGTTAAAGACTCTGCCTTCGGCTCAGGTCATGATCCCAGGGTCCTGGGATCAAGCCCCACATTGGGCTCTCTGCTCCGCGGGGAGCCTGCTTCCTCCTCTCTCTCTGCCTGCCTCTCTACCTAGTTGTGATTTCTCTCTGTCAAATAAATAAAATATTAAAAAAAAAAACCTGATGAAGTCCTTGACCTCCTAGAGGTCATTTCAGAGAGCATCCAGAGCTTTGAGGCAACATACAAGACTTTGGCCCACAAAGTGAATGGTGTAGCGAAGGGGGGGAATGGAGGTGGGGCATGTGGGAGTAGGAACGACATCAGGTAGCGTATAGTTAGTTGGTGAAGGTCTGCCCGCAGGGGTGATGGGCATCTGACCTGTGTTCGGATGACAAAAAGGAGCGGGGCGTGGAAGACTGGAAGGAGGCAGGACACTGGCAGAGAGCATAGCCTCTGCAAAGGGGTAGGGACAAATGGCTGAGCAGGGTTGGGGAAAGGTGAAGGTGGCTCAAGATGGTACCAGCTCATGGGGGGCTTTGCAGACTATGGTAAGGAGCTTTGACTTTATTCCAAGCACAACGGGAAGTCAGAGGAAGAAATCAGTTGATTCGATGTGTGTTTTTGAAAGACTTCCCAGGGAAGAGGGGAGACAGGGGAGACCTCGTGTCCCCTTCTTGACCTTAGAGCTCAGCTCTGGTCTCATTTTCCCTAGGATATCTTCCATGAAGCACTGACCTTGAACATCAAGTGTAGCTCCTCTCTGCTCCATGGTGCTCTTGTCCAGGTGGCAGGGTTCAACTGTCTCACAGCTGGGATGGCAGGGATACTGTCCTAGACAACTGGGGTAAGTCCTAGACAACTGGTACCATCGCATGGGTGCTGAATGTCATTGTCGACATTAGTCACCATCGTCATTTGTCGGTCATCATTACCAACACTGGATGCACACTTATTTATGCCAGACGCAATGCCAGTAGGAACATCACCTCATTGAACCCTCACAGAATTCCACGAGTTGTGCCATTCTGTCCATCTGAGACATGGAGACACTGGGCCTCTGAGAGATGCTTTGTTCCAGGGAGTGGAAACAGTTGGAATTGCCCTAATTCCTATGTCGGTAGAGTTCACACTCTACTCACACTTGTGCACCATGATATTCTTTTTTTTTTAATTTTATTTATTTGACAGAGAGAAATCACAACTAGGTAGAGAGGCAGGCAGAGAGAGAGGAGGAAGCAGGCTCCCCGCGGAGCAAAGAGCCTGATGTGGGGCTCGATCCCAGGACCCTGAGATCATGACCTGAGCTGAAGGCAGAGTCTTTAACCCACTGAGCCACCCAGGCGCCCCAACACTTGTGCACCATGATATTCTTTATGAGGTTATTCTTTTCTCTACCTTTGAATAAACATCTCAAGGGCAGGGGTGTCTTGTATCGTATCCTCTCCCTTGTACCTGTCATGGGACTTGCCTGGAGGAGATGTTGGCAATGTTTGTCAAGTGAATCCCAGTTCTGCATCCTGTGGATTCTTCATCCAGCGAGGGACCTCAAGGGAAACCCAGGCCAGCCACTTCTTTGATAAATGGAGAAACTGAAACCAGAGAGGGGCTTGCCCAAGATCAAACAGTCAATCGTACATCCGTTCATTCAACAGGTGTTTACTGAGCAACTACTAAGTGAAGGAGAGTAGTGTGTGTTGAAGTCAAACAGGGAGACAGGGCCAGACCATGGAGAGCCTGGAAGGCCAAGCTAAGGGGTCCGGATTCCATTCTAAGGGTGATGGAGAATCGTGTTTATGACTATACTCTCAGGACCACAGGCAAAGCTTCTGTGCCCCATCATGGTAGTGAGGAGCCTGACAAACGTTGGTCTTTGGTGGCAAGTAACTCAGCTCCCAAGCTGATGGAGAAGTACTCATCTTTACCACGTGAACAGAACTACCGCAAGCAACCATCCACGTCGACCACAAGCTATCCTTGCCATTGGTTGGGTGGAGAGCCTGTGTGGTGCAAAGTGCTCACACAGAGTTCACACTTAGCAGCAATGAGGTGATTCACAGGCACGTGCCAGGCTGCTGCTCGCTCACCCTTCACGCCTCAGCCAAGTGTCCAGCTGTGTCCTCAGACCCTGCTGTAGATGCCCAAGTTTGGTTTTCCCAGCCAGATGCTCCATTAGCGGGAGCCCCTTAGTGAACTTGGGAAAGAGCAGCGTAGTCGTGGAAGACCACACACACAGCACTCCCTGCTTAGACACCTCAGTGCCTTCCTGTTGCTTCAGAGATGGAGACGGAGACCCAGATCTGAGCACAAGCCTTGTGTGGCCTCTGGCATTTCCCACCACATCTGCTTGTTTCATGAGCTCTGGCCACAGTGACCTTTGTTTCCTTATACACCATGCTGCCTCCTTCCCTAGAGCCTACGCATATGCTCTTCCTTCTGCCTAGGACGCCCTTCCCTCCCCTCCCTGCCTGCCTTTTATGTACAAACTCCTTTAGCTCTAAGCTCAAGGGTCACCTCTTGAGAGAGATCCCCATGACCCACCTTCATGGCATCTCATGGCTTTCCCCTTTGAAACAGATCACAGTTCTGTTTCAATTCTTTGTGTGATTGATTAATGCTCATCATTTTTGATTGATTTTGATTGATTAAAGTTGCCACTATGCTGACTTTAAGCTTCATTCAGGCAAGGGCTGTATCTGATGGGTCCTTGTGACGTCCCCATGCCCAGCACAGAGTCTGGCATGTATTAGCTGTAGCAACATAGAAACAATTGTTAAGTGAATGAGTGAAGCCATGCAGGCTGGCAGAAATACAGTAATATGTGATGTCCCCGAGGGGCAGGGAGAGCAAGACACTTGACTGAGCTGGTAAAGGAACAGCCTGGAATCCTAAAGAGAGGATCTCTAATGGGAACTCGCCACGGGGTACCCTTGGGCAAGGCAGGCTTCTCATTTACAAACAGGGACAATATTATTAACTACTTCACAGAACTGTGGTGATGATTTTATGAGACAAAATATATAAAGCGTTTAGCCCAGGGCCTGGCATCTCACAAGCACTCAGTAATTAGCTCTTCAGGATGACTAACCAAGCAACCGGTAACAGAACCTTAAGCTCCTGCAGGAAGAGGGCATAGGTATGTGCACCCCGCTCTTCTGGGTCCTCTTTGAGTCTGTTCTCCCAAGGAAGCTCGAGCAAGACATTGCCTGTTCAGAGCCTGGATCATTTTCCAATTTCTCTTGTCCTGTCCAGACACGTATGGAGCACTCTGTGTTCCAGGCACCAGAAGAGGTGAGAGCTTTTAACGAGAAGCATATCCCTAGTGGCTCGTACTATAATTGAGAGGTTGGCAGACTTTCCCTAGAGTCAGAAAGTGAATAAATTCACCTATGTAGGTTCTGGGCTCTCTGTTACAACTCTTCAAGTCTGCTTTGGTATGAAAGGTGCCATAGACAAGACAGAAAAGAATGGGTGTCTCTGGGTTCCCACAGAAGTCTATTTACAAAAACGGGCGGCAGGCTGTGGTTTGCCAACCCTGCTAGTCTAAAGTTGAGATATGAATACAAAACATCAGGAACATACATTATCCAGTAAGTGTTCTATGGAGGCAGGAAGAAAATACATATTAAGGAATAGCAGTATTAACCTCTCCCTCCCTTTAAATGAGGATTACCTCTGTCACATTTCTACAGTTGTTTAAACTTTTCAAGGGCAGATTCAACTCCAGGAGAGTCTGACTGAAGTCAAGAAACAAGTCCCAAATGTTGTATGCCAGACTACAGATGTCCCTATATTCGACTACCCCATTTGTTCCTGACCTAGGCCAATGATGAAACAAAAAGGCACAGAGAGGTTAAACAACTCTTCGGATATCACACAGCCAAGGGACTCTGCTCCACTTTGCTTTCAAGCGTACATACCTTTTCTCTCCTCAAGAAAGGAAAGAGGCAAGGTAAGGAGTTTTATATCTGAGGGCGGATCACATTTCAACAGCGGTTGCTGGAACAATTATAAGCTAGAACATATTTATAGAGCATCATTAACAAGCTTGTCTTTACGTGTAAGAGCACACACAGTCTGCGGAGGAGAAGGTGGTTTCATATCTACCAACTGCCACATTCTGGCCCTCGGGTTCGGCAATTATCACCGGTCTGCCTGGTGACTGATCATTTCCCCCCTTTTAAGACATGGAATGCAATTACAGCTGAAGATAAAGAGAAGCGCCTATAATTTCATTGACTAAAGACCCCCGAATATGGGCCAGCAATCGCAGTAACCTATAAAACCAGAGTGAAATGTGGTATTCTTCCCCACCTCCTGAAAATAACAAAACCTGGATTTTAAAAGCCTGGTGTTTTTCACCGAGTTGCACGACCATTGGCACATGTGTGGAGGGGTCCGTTTAGACACAGGAGGCTGCTGGAAAAGCCACTGCTTTGAATCCAGCCAAATACCTCTTCTGTCCAGATAACCCCGGACTAGTCGTCGAGCCCTCTGGGCCTTATTTTCTTCATCTGTGAAATGAGAATGCCCCTAAGGATCGTTGTGAGAATAAAACAAAAACAACCACCACATAGTCTTTCAGGAACTAGACAGGGCATAGTCAGACACACAAACTAATTGTGGTGACACAAAGTATCACACAGAGGAGAGGCGGTTTCAATGTTCCTTCTTTTTCCTTTCATAATGCAAAGATTGGACACGCTTTCCTTCTTACTGGTTTCTGGGTCTGAAATCTCTTGTCACAAAACAAACTGCATTCCAAGAATGTTCTGGAGCGTTCTCTCTTCTGAAGAGACATATTTCTCACATGTTTTTCAAGAACCACCAAGTTAGGCCATTCCCTGATGCTTTTCTTTTTCTTCCCCCCCCACCCCCGAAACATTTTGAAATAGCCATTTCTAGGAGCCAAAGTCTTCCTACGATCCTTTTCCCAAAGCATCTGTGTCCTTTCCAGTGCTCATGGAAGAAGCTGCAGAAAGCCAAAGCAGGATGCCCTCCTCTAATGAGGTCCGGCTCCTCCCAGAAGGGACGTTAGGCAGGGGCTGCTGCCTGCCAGGATGGAAAGGTGAGGTCTGCAGGTGTCTTGAACCTTGGCTGATTTTAATGAGAGCTCTGCCCCCTGCTACCCACACTTCACTGCTCCTGTCCCTCCCCAGCATCCGGCTACTTCCTGCCTCTGCTCCCAGGATGTCAGATGCATCCCAGAGAAGGTCACGGGTGAGGCTCATTTCACTGACTCTGAAGTTAAATATCCTGGGTTCAAGTCCTGGGTTATTCAGTCTCTTTGAGCCTGAATTTCTTCACATGTACAAATGTGACTCCAACGTAACCTTATCTAAAGAGTCCGGGTTGGTTAAATGAGCTAAAACATATCAACGAGCTTTAATGTATAAATGAGATAAAGTAGGCTTTAGCAGCTGTGCCTGGCACAAAGCAAATGCTCATTAAATAGGAGGTTTGGTTATTACCATTAGACACGTCTGGCTGCTGGGGCTCAGATAAGGGACAGGAGAAGCCTGGAAGGATGAAGTGATCTGTGACATTCCATAGATTACAGCAGAGTCCGGCCGTGAACACTTGGAGAATGTATTTCTTGAAGACAAGATTAGTCTATTATTCATTTTTGTATCTTACTTTATCTTCCTGTCATCTGCTGCCAAGAAGATTCTGCCAGTCCTTTCTGTAGTTCATATGATGAAAATTGTAGATGTGCTGGGACGCATTGTCTCCATTATCCATGCACTGCCTCTCAGCCTCATGGTCATCCTTGTGGAAGAGCCCATCTCTGGGATGAAAACCCATGTTCTGGTTTGTTTCATGTTTCTTGAATAAGGAACTCCAGAGCCTACATAGATAATATTAGCTCGCTTTGTTCTAATTATTGTAGGGACACGTTACATAGTTCCTTTGGTTAAGATAAGAATCTTTTTTAAATTTAAAAAAAATTATTTTTTCAATGTTCCAGAATTCATTGTTTATGCACCACACATAGTGCTCCATGCAGAATGTGCTCTCCTTAATATCTACCACCAAGCTCACCCAATGCCCCACCCTCCTCCCCTCCAAAACTCTCAGTTTGTTTCTCAGAGTCCACAGTCTCTCATGGTTCGCTTCCCCCTCCGATTTCCCTCATCTCACTTCTCCTCTCCATCTCCCAATCCCCTCCGTGTTATTCCTTATGCTCCACAAATAAGTGAAACCATATGATAATTGACTCTCTCCGCTTGACTTATTTCACTCAGCATAATCACTTCCAGTCACATCCATATTGACACAAAAGTTGGATATTCATCCTTTCTTGATGGAGGCATAATATTCCATTGTATATATATCGACCATATCTTCTCTATCTATTTGTCCATTGAAGGGCATCTTGGTTCTTCCCACAGTTTGACAACTGTGGCCATTGCTGTACCAGGGGTACAGATGGCCCTTCTTTTCACTACATCCGTATCTTTGGGGTAAATACCCCGTAGTGCAATTGCAGGGTCATAGGGAAGCTCTTTTTTAAATTTCTTAAGGAATCTCTTTTTGACTTCTAGTGCCCACAGAAAAGCCTTGGCCACAATGGGTTTAAAAGTATGTTCCACAAGACTTTTAAGGGGCAGCCAAGCTACTGTCTCCTACATTCTTATATGCAAGAAGCCTAAACAAATATTAGCTACTAGAAAACAATATTATGGTAAAAATTATTTTTAGGATTATCTTACTCTATATTTTTATCTTAGGTACTTTATTTTATCATTTTATTATGATCAAGTAAGGTTCATATCAGGAATTAAGAATCAAAAGTGGAAAAAATCTTCCAGTGTGGTTGAACTTGGTAGAATTTGGTTGCTGAACTTGTTGACACTTGGTTGAAGCAAGGGGAAAAAAGGACGAACATTTTTCAGGAGGGATGACCTACATTTCAGTCACCCCTATACCAAAGTAACACCCATTTTGGTGGTGTTAGTTCTCCTCTTGGCCCAAGAACATGGCTTTAACAGTTGAGTTTTCTGACTTCTCCGATGGGATTGCTGGTCTTGCGACTCTTAGACACCGTAGAAACTGTTAACGGTACTTCTGTTTTATTGGCCTGCTTAAAATGACTTCAGTTTTGAACTTAAAAAAGAAGAGTCCAGTGTTTCAACCTGAGGGCCAGGATATCTTTGCTTGAGGTCTGATCTCAGGGTGTGGACAAGAAAGCAGCCTCTGTATGATCATGTGATGGCATGGGTCAACGCATGTCCACGAGAGACTGAGTTAGGCTCTGAAAACTTCCTTCTCTATTGCTCGGGGCCACCACCCACAACGCAGTGTGAATGATATTTCAGGGGACCACAGAGTAATGTTTCTAACCACCCACCATGATTTGTAGATGTTCACGGATTCACTAGTTTAGATATAATTCAACAATAGAGACACACGATCTGTCAAATATCCACAGGCAACGACCATTACTAGGGGCCCTGCAGCAGGTGCATGCCAAGGGCTTGACCCAAAAGACTTCTGAGCTCCACTTCATAGTCAGTCCTGGGACCAGCCAGTTTTTCACATCAGTGAAAAACAGAGGAGCGACCAAACTCTCCTTAGTAATTGGATGGCATGAGAGCCTCAGAATCTCAAGTTCTAGTCCCTGGGGTCCAAGCTCTGTGCCTTACTGGCTTTGCGACCTAATATTTTTCTGGCTCAGCTTCCTGATCTGTAACATGACACCAGTCACTTGTGCCTTCTAGGCTTTGGGGAAGGATTTGAAAAAATAATGGATTATACATCTGGGTGGATTTTCAGCATGAGGGACAGTGCCTGGCGTATTCTAGATACTTAGATACTTGAAGGAAGAAATGCATGTATGAAAATCCTCCATAGAGATATTTCCTTTTTATTCTGAATACAGGAGGACTAGGTCTTTTCAGGACCACAAGAAATGATGCCTCCAGGCATCCTGGTGGCAGTAGTAGCTGGAGTGGGGAGGTGGGGGTTACTGGGACGACGTCTTTGGAAGAAAACGAAAAAAAGCTCATGTGGAGAATCTAAGATTAACAAAGGTTAAATTAGGCACATTACAGGAGCAGAACCTGTTGCTCCAGGTTCGACCAGAACAAAGGAACCACTGGGGCAAGAGTAAAAGCCCTTCTTTTCCCCAGATTCCAACTCTGTCAGCAAGTAACTCTCTCAAGACTTGGATGACCCATCATTCGGTCCCATCTGCTTTCTGCAGAGGCTGTAAACAAGCCATCACAGAGGAAGAGAAGACGAAATCCTCACAGACCTCTTGCAAAGCCCCCATGTTCAGTCAGTGCTAATTCAGAAGAGTTACCTTTGAGGAGTACTCTCCTGCCTGTTGTATTAATGGAAATCAAAACACAACGTCTATTAAATAAGAGAGGAGGGTTTTTTCCTCCTCTTGTAAATCAAGCCGTGGAGCAATGTGGATGAAATTGTTCCAAAATGAGGCTTTATTCTGCACACATTAATTGCGTAAAGTGTAATACTTAACTAGATACCTGTACTTTCAAAGCCATTAAATATACATAAATACGGTCCACAGGACTGACTCTGGGGATGGAGAGTAGAGAGAGTTCCCAGCTGGCAGTCAAGAGGACTGGGTTTTAGAGGACAGTTCTGTCCCCTCAATAGTTGGGTGGGTCCCTGTTCCTTTTTAAACCTCGGGGTCTTTATCTGGAAAACATGGAGATGTCAAGGACAGGGTTTTGTGATTTTTTTTCTAAAAAATGCACAAGGGTGGGACGTGTGGGCTGTTGCTTCCTGAGTTTCTGTCGAAGTCAATTAAGTCACATAAAACTGAAACCAAATATTTATTTGAAAATGTTTAAATGAAAGCTTCTGTGAAATATTTAAGTGAAAGTTGCAGGAGATAGCATGTGTCAGCCTGTGGTTGCAGATGGAATAACTCTAGAGGGCCAGGGAGGTTGACAACAGAAGGGGGCCAAGATCAAAGAACACCTATGTGTAAGTCAGGAACAGTCTCTGGGCTTCCTGGCTGCCAATCTGTGACCTCTGGTTTGATAGTGTTTAGACTAAACCCAATCAAACCCAAACACAACAAAATATTCTAAACCTGAGAACTGACTCTCATGCTTTCATTCATTTACTCTTTCAATAATCACTCCTCTGTGCCTCCCGGGCCCCAGGCACTGTGCTGGACATGAGGTGATCAAAAGAGGAAAGGTCTCAGAGGCAGAAGGAAGCACATGTACAAAGGCCCTGTGGCACTAGGGAGGCATGGGTAAAAAGAAATGACTAGAGTCCAGAAGCAAAGGTGAGCTAGGAGGAAAAAAGGTAGGGACTACCTTAACCCATACCCAGTCTTGGAGATCCTGATAAGAATTTTGCCTTTAACTGAGGAAAAAAGGAAAATCATCAGGAGTTTTAAGACCAAGGAAAGGGTGTGTATAAAAGGATGGAGAGTGGCAGTAACATCAGATTTGCTTTTTGCACAGATCACTGAACCAAAATGTTGGACAGAAGTCTGTAAGTAAAGGAGACTTTCACTATTGTGCATTTCCTCACTATGGTGTTGGACCCGTCTAGGTTCTCAGTGAGCCTGGCATTCCAAATCCTGGACTCAGATCACCCCAATTCAGTAACAGATCTCATACCACTGTGTTTGAAAAGTTAAAAATAATTTGAAAATCTGCTTACATTTTTTAATCGTAAAAGGCATGGATAATTATTTTGTGATTCTCTTTCTTAAAAAAATAAGAGAATTCAAAGAACAACGTATTAATCCAGATTACAGGGAATGAAGACCCTCAGACGAGATTCTGAAAAATCAGAAAAAGTATTCAGGAAGATAATAAGAGATGAGTAATGAGTACAAAACATCTTTTGGCAAACACAGAAAAGTATTAGCTTATTCCAAGAAATAAGATAAGTTCAGCCAACCACTCTAAAACAAGTAGCAACTCCCGCCATGCAAAAAAAAAAAAAAACCAAAAACAAAACAAAACAAAAAACCGAAAAACAAAAACCAAAACCCAAACCCCAAAAACAAAAACAAAAAAAAACAACCACCCAACAACCAAGAAAGCCCTAATACTACTTATAAGAAAAAATATAAAAGCAATAATTCCGGAACTAATTAGAATGACACAGGGATGGCCATATTGGTTCCTCGCTATTGCTACAATTTACAAGAAGCTAAGTGCCAGGGGATATAATGGGATCTGTTGTGAGGGTTCTCGCATGCCGCACAGGAAGGAGGAAGCCACAAAAACATGCCAATTGAAGAAGAAGGAAGAAATTATGGATTGCTGATGGGCCCATTGGCCAGGCTGATACAGTCCTAGAAGTCAGCCCTCCCTCTGCTCCCCAGGCAATGTTTTATCATCAGAGAGCTGCGCGCAGTGGGCTCTGGACCAGTCTTCATTGCGTGGGACTATCTCATGCATTCCAAGGCCTTTAGAACATTGGTACCCCTCCCACTAATTGCTTGTAGGTCCCACCAATCATGGTGAAAATCCTAAATGCCTCCCACAGATTTTCAAATAACCTCTCCAGTACAAACACCTTGGAGTGTAGACAGGGGTCTGGCCTGGGCGATACTGCTAAGACTGAGGGGCATGGCTGGGAAAGTCAGCTTCCTTAGCTGCAGGTTGGAGGTAACGATGGGCTTCCCATGCTACATGCCTGTCCTGTACATCCTCATGAAGGTTGCAGGGTCCCAGGGGTGAAGCAAAAATGACCTTGGGTTGCCATACCCTTCCTGCTGTGCCCCTGTGTGGTCTGATCATCATTCAACACCAAGTCTTTGCAGGATGCAGCCAGCTCCTTCCTCTCCTGGTGGCTCTTGTTTTACAGAAGGATCCTTTGATTCTGTTGAAGAGGGGTGGGTTGGAGCTGACCATGGGGAAAAGGGGACAGAAGAAGGGAGCTGAATTACCCCCACTATATGGCCAGGGAGCCCAGATGGTGCCCTTGTCTTAGGCTCCCAAAATATACTCTTGGAGGGGAACAAAGACGGCATTTTGCTGACAGCATTTGGGAAGAGGTATGTGTGCAGTCTATATTAAGACTTCTGACATCCATTCCCAGACTATCTGTGTGCCTGGGAGGGCACCTTGGCCTCACTTGGCAGATCACTGGGCCTAATATCTCTGGGGGTAGATTCCATGTCACCCTCTCCCTCCCATCTTGTAAGCCAGGCCCAACCATTCCATGAAGGGTTTGGCCCCAAATCATGGCTCCATCTGGGACCTCCATCATTTACTAGGACAAATGTTGTTTCCAGAAGAACCAGGTCAGTCAAAGGGAAAGATCTGAGTCCCTCGTGCAACTAGAGTCTGGGACATTCCCAAGGGGGAGTGGGGTTCATGCAGTCACATCCCCGGAGAGGTAGCACCTACTCTGTGCCGGGAACTGTCTTGGGGTGGGGATTCCAAAATGGAAACCAAGTCTTGGCCTCAAGCAGTTCCCAGTCCATGGAGAGCTCCCCAATTCACATTGGCTCCACATGTACATTTCCTCCCTGGATTCACATAACAGCCCTGCTGTGAATTAGCCCAGGAAGCTTTGAAGCTTACGTTCAGAAAGGAGACTGAGGACCCAAAGCCACTCAGCTGGCAAGTGTAGATCCTAGACTTGAATTCAGCTCTCTGATTTTCCAAACATAGTCTATTTCTTCTCCCTAGACTTTTGTTCAAGCTGCTTCTTTCATCTCATGTAGCCTCCTCCCCCCACCCAAGTCTCTCCACTCATCCTCAACTCGCCTGATGGTCAACTTAAAAAAAGTGAAAGGAGCTGCCATGTACAGAGTTTCACAGGCCAGCAGGGTCGGGAATACCCTGTAGACTCCATCTCATTCCTGTAACAGACGTTACGGCAGGAACTGCAATTCTCATTTAACAGGTGTGGAAACTGAGGTCTGGTTAGGGGGTGGAATGACTTGCTTGAGGTTCCCAAAGTGGTAAAAGGTGGAACCATGAGTCAAACTGGCCTGGGGGGCCCACAGGAGCAGCCTCTGCTTCCTGGGCATTAGCGTTGTTGCTCTGCCTGCTTCGGGCCTCCCTGGGCAAATCTCTGGGACACCCACACACGCAGGAACCTGGGGAGGTCTCCTTCCTTTGCTGGGCCCTGGGAAGAGGCTGGGTGATTTTGCAGCTCCATTTCAGCTCTGCCTTTCTCTGGCTCTGCCCGTCATGTGCACGCGACCCCCATGTTTCCAGGTTTCAATGAGTAACAGCAGCAACCAGGACAACACTAATGCATGTTATTGAGCCCTTAGTGGGAACCAGGACTGTGCCAGCCAGTTCACATGCATTACCTCGTAATCCTCGTGCATGAGGACCTCACCATTACCTCCAAGGCCTAGAAAAGGTAGAGGGCTGCTAAGTAATGCAGGGCATACCATCATTCATGGATGGAGCAAGGCCTGGAGCCTGATGCCAAAGACAACATGCAGACCACTAAGCTCTACATCCCCCAAGTGGATGCAAATGTTCTGGGACTTGGATGGCCAAGCCGACGGAAGGACTGGCCAAAGAGATGAATCCCTGCAGGGTGAAGGCCTCGTGCACTGGAGGTTTATCCTGATTTCCAGCTGCAGATACAAAGGTACAAGGGTCCATTCTCCCCAGACAAAGGCACAGGGGCCCTCAGCCCCAGTAGCTGAGCATCCTGTCCTCTAAAGTTGGAGGGAGTGGGCTTGGTGCAGGGTCAGCCTCAAGGAGGAGATGGGAGCTACCCCAGACTCACCACTAACCCTTCCCCTGTTGGTTCTGGCCTCCAGCCTTCCCCCGTTGGTTTGCTTTCCCAAGTGCTAATGTGGCCTCCTCCTTCCTGCCTCCAGACCTCCCTGCCCTTGGTGAACCCTCGGGGCCCTCCACTGCCAGATCCTGCTGTTTTTGGCCTCCTCTTGCCTACTTCTCTACAACATACAACTTCTCTTCAAGGGGTTCCTTCCTCTTCGTGCGCGTGCCTTATAGTTTCACGTCTGGCCTGGGCTCAAGCTGTCTGTCTCCACCTGGGATGGCTTTCTTTTTGTTTTTTAAGCTGTCATTTCTGTAGACTGAGAGCACTTCCTAACTGCCATCTCCCATGCTGGCTCTCTGGATTTTCCTCTCTGGATTTGCTCTCTTTATTCTTTTGAATTCTCCCTGTACTATAATGTGGATTTCCCTCTGCTTTAAATGAAGACTTTTTGTGTCCTTGTCATGACTCCCCCCTTAGCCTCGAAGGAGTCGAAAGAGGTGGAAATCTGATCCTAGCCCTGGCACGAACTCTGTGACTTAGGGCAAGTTAACCTCTCTGAACTTGAATTTCTTCCTTTCTGAGATGGGAATAATACTCCTAAGTTTTCTAATTATTTTAAGGATTCGATAACTTGATGCCTGCAAAACACTTAGCACATGCCAGGCTAGCAACAGGTGCTCACAAATGTAATTTACCGTTCTGCTTCACTTTCCTTCCTGACTCTGCATCCCACCTCCCACCCCCATACATATACTCACACACAGAGATCTACATACCCATTGCCACGGCCAGCACCACCACAAAATGGCTCATTGCTGGTGTACATGGGATCACAGCACGGAGAGCTGTAAGACTTATTAGCAATCCATTATTTAAGTCATGGTTTTGCATTTGAGTTACTAACACCTGGGTTGGGGGTCATTTGCTCTTACTGCCCCAAATCAGTACAGTCATATAGCTAACATTTATGGGTTTCCTACAATATGCCAGGCACTGTGCTTGGTGTTTGGCAAGCATCATCTTACCTGATCCACCTGATAAATCCTGTGAGTTCGGGTAATAACATTCCCATCATCCCTATTTTATGGAGGGGGAACCCAGGCCTCAAGAAGTCAAGTAGCTTGTTCAATACCTCATTTTGCTAATAAGTTGAAGAGCTAGAATTTGAACCCCAGAGTGTAATTCTAGAGCCCGGTGCTTACCCAGAAGCTTAAAACAAAAGTGGATCCCAGATATCCTATATTCTTCCCAGAGTCCTCTCCAGGGCCTCAGGAAGGGCCGAGGCAATTCAGAAAAAGCTGATTTCCCAATTCCTCTGCCAGGGCTATTTTCCCAGCTCTGCCCAGCGAAGCTGAATTGAACAGAAATGAGTTTCACCGGCCAGCCCCTTGCCTGGCCAGTCTCCTCCCTCAGTAACTAGAATAAGCTCCCGAAGGCCTGGCCGCTTCCTGGTCTGGAGCTCCTGTGAGCTTTGCAGGAGAGCTTAAGGGCTGCCCTTAAGGCCTGTCATAGATGGAGACTCTTAACTCTATCTTGGGTTGACACAAAACATGAACCTCTCTTGCTGGTCATTCGGAGGTAAACAGGCTTGTGGTGGGCCTTAAGTTGTGTTGAATTGCATGGGTACCAGAAGGGGCTATTCTTAGCCTTCTGGGACCTTGGATACAGAGCTGGCTAAAGCAGGGATAAGCAAAAAATGGCTTTCCAGGCCATGGCCTGGAGCCTCTTGTGTCCATTTCCCTTCTTTGGCATTTGGAAAGCAGGATCCCTGAAGACCAGATGACTGAGATCTGAGGCTAACTCAAGGCAGTCCCATAGAGCTGCCCCCGCTGGTGGTGGTGAATCATGGCGATTCATGGCAACGGGGACATCAAGCACCTGCAGGGAATTTCATACCCCAAATCTCAGACACACTCAGGGTCCTGCCACTGAACCTCCTTCTGGATCTGCCCCTCCTGCATCTGCTGTACCAATGCCACAATCTTGCCAGCACTGTTTATGAACCTGGGCACCTAGGAAGACTCTACTGTCTTCCTTACTCTGGGGAGTCCGTTGGTCATTGCACCATGTGGATTTCAGAGATATTTCTAATAGTTCTGGTAAATGTCCTCATCCCCATTCCCAGAGCCATGACTACAGTTCAGGGTGTTACCTAATCTTACCTGGAATGTTCCACAACCTTCTAAGTGGCCTTGCTGCTTCCAACTCGGTCTCTGCACAGGGTCATTGTGATGGCTCTAAGTGCAGACACTTCACTCCCCTGCTTAGGGAACTCTTCTGTGGTACCTCATTTTCCTGAGGGAAACATCCAAGCACTTTTGCATGGCCCATGAGGTGCTTCACGACCTCCCATGTTTTACCTTCCTGTCAAACCACACATGCTGGTCACCTCAAGCCACATGAATAGACCCAACTATTTGCACATCTGTATCTCTGACTGTGTCTTTCCCTCCACCTGAAATGTCCTTCATCTCTGTGCTCATCTGGCACTCTTATTCATCCTTCAAAACCCTGCTGAGGCCTCACCTTCCAGGTAGACATGACCTCATTGTACCTCCGGGCCACCTTCCTACCCACAACATACCTCTACGATCGCTCATAGGAACATCCCCCAGGTTTTCTAGAAAGCGACTGCCCAGGATTGAGCACAATCCCTGTCGTATCACAGGCACTAAATACACTTTGTTGATATGATTTCATCAAATTGATCAAACGGATTCCTCTCACCAAGTACAACCACCACAGGGAAGGAAAAAAATCCTCCTCTTACTTAGGAAAAAAAAATTACGTGACATGTCTTAAAACTGTAAAACCCATGAACAAGCGCTTTATCCTACTTTTTTGTGGTTACTTTTTCTTTTTTATTGCGTGGCTGGAGCCTGGATAAGTTGCCTGAGTTTTATTCATTCTCCAAACTCTGATCCTTATCTTGGGGGAGGGGTGGGATGAAACAACAAACAATACATTGTAGCTTTTTCCTTTCCCAGAGACATATATAGAGCGGCCTCTGAAGAAGTATTAATATTGAGAAAGATGCTATTATCTGCATTTTATTAATTAATCCATACATCTACCTGTCATTCTTTCTTTTCTATGGCCTTCCTCACAGCAGTGGTGCACACTTCTGCTGTTGGCAAATTGACACAATAAATCTGGTGGGACCACCTCTATTTCCAGCCGTTCACTTAACATTTTATCACGCGGCTGTGGTCTCAGGATTGAAGTCAGTTAAAAAGATTAATACCATTTAATACCACCCAGAAGGAAGATGCCAGAAATCTGCTTAAGGTCTCGTTATTCATGTCTTCATTCCCTTTGTGTGTGTATTCTGATAAGCATAACCACCCTTTTTAGGCTGCTGCTAATAACTACTTAAAATGATTAAGGTAACTAGTTATTTCCTGTAAGAAAATTGCTCTGCGGTCATTAACACGGAATTAAAACGGCTCCCGTTTCATCTTCAGCACACAGCCTCTTGCCCCCCAGTTGCCTTAAATAAACAGAGAACCATCTCGAGGAGGCTGCGTGCTCCTTTGTAAGAGAGGAGCTCTGATGAGGCAGGGAGAGGAAGCGCAGCTTTGCAGAGAACCCCGCTATGGAGGCGGATGCTGGGAAGGATGACCTGGCTGGCGCCTGTGCTCTAAGCCCATCCCCCTGACCTCCCACGGGGTTTGCAGGAGTAGGATTCACGTGATTGGCATAATTGGCATTATTCCCACATGGCCTGAGCAATGTGAATGGGATCCGGGACTTTCTCCAATCTCGCGGTTCTCTGGACCAGGGGTTCTCAAGTTTTCTTTTCCTGGACACATACATGACATTCCCCTGTGATACACATACATGCCCACGGGAACATTCTGCTTTGGGAGAAAGACCCACAGATATATCTTACCGGGACAGAAACGCCACGATCATTTGCAGCTCCCCTAAGTAGTAATGGTAAGTGAGGAAAGATGGCTGCTTATTGGGGGCTTTAGCACGAGGAAGTTTGACCAGGGCTATTTAAGGTGGAGTCTAGGAACATGCCTTCTACCAGTTTGTCTAAGTATCCGTTTTCAGTTCTGGATATACATCTGGGAGTGGAATTGCTGGGTCATATGACAATGATATGTTTAACCTCTTGAGCGCCCCCCGCAACTGTTTTCCTACATAAACAGGACTTACCTGTGCCAGGCACGGAGCAAGAGTTCATAAGACAGTGCATTTGGACAGTAAAGGTCTAGAGACGGGAGACCAGCGCGGCTGAGGAGTCCAGATCTTTACGGACCCGTCACATTGTCCTTCTCGCTCTCTCGTTTGCCCTTGCTCTCTCCACCTTAACGGTCTACCACCAGCAGCCAGCACCCAGCACCAGCCTCACCTGGGAGATTGTTGGAAATGCACTACCTGGGGCTCCGCCCAGACCTACCCTACCATCATCTCAGGGGGGTGGGGTTGGGGGTGGAGCCCAGGATCTGTGCTGAAGCAGGGGTCCAGGTGATTCTGATTTCTCAGGTTTGAGCAGTTCTGAGACAGACCCAGGTGCAGCCTCCCAGCCACCCTCTTTCTCTTCATGCTGGAAAAACCTCCCTGCAGCAAAGTGAGTGAGGGAGGTACCGCATTAGGGACGGTTTGGGGTCCATTCTAATTTATATAAAATTAATCATTTGCAACACTCTGCGTGCCCCACTTCATCTACATTTATAATATTAATACTAGATTATCCTGGGCAGTCCTGCATGAACATTCACTTTGGCCCCATGTTATGCCAGTGATGGTCAGCTGGTCTCTGCAGAAATAATCCAGGATCTTCCTAGTAATTCCAGGGACTGTGCTCCTCCTCAGTGCCCATGCCAACCTGCAGGTGTGATGACTGGTCTACAGAGGCATCAAATACCCCTGGTTAGCTCTCTGTGGCTTCCTGAGAGCCCATGGCAGTGGTGACCTGTGATACTTGGTGCTCATGTTAAGTCCTTCACATCTCTGCTGGTCAAGAAGTAGTGATGCCATGGAGTACTGAGACCATGCATTTTGTTGTCAGGATAGACCAGAATTCACACCTGCCCCTTGAACTTGGACCTGTTTCTTAATTCTTGAAGCAGTCAATATCCTGCCTGCAGAATGGGTTCATAATCTCTACTACATGGAATGTGTCCAATAAATAGTGGTTATTATTGTTATTGATCCTTGCTGATGATATGCATGGGAACTCTCCACAGTGCTTCTGACCTCCCTCCCTTTCTCCTTTTAATAACAACAACAACAAAATACACAGAAAGAGGCAGGTTGTTAAGGCAGGGCTGAGAGAGCAAGAGAGAGTTACCTGTCAGGGTTCCCTAAAAGCTTCTGGAGGTATTGCAACCTTCTGGTCTCCTCCTGTCTCTAGACGTTTTTCGTTCAAGTGCACTCTCTTGTAAGCTCTTAAATCCATTGCCTGGTACAGGGTAAGCGCTCAATTCAAAAATACAGAAAAACGGTTTGGTGGTTCCTCAAAAAGTTAGACCTACAATTACCATATAACTCAGCCATTCCACTCCTGGGTATATATCCAAAAGAACTGAAAATAGGTACTCAAACAAAACCTCGTGCGTGCACATTTATAGCTACACTATTCACAACCAACAAAAGGGGAAAACAATATACATGTCCATCAACGGATGAAAGGATAAACAAATTTTGGTTTACCCATACAATGGAGTATCGGTCAGTCATAAAAAAGGAATAAAACACCTGTTGCTACAACAGGGATGAAGGTTGAAAACATTGTGCTGAGCAAAAGAAGCCAGACCCAGACAAATAACCAAGAGTTATTTATTATACAATTCCATTTATGTGCGATATCCTAGAATAGGTAAATCTACAGACAGAAAGCAGATTGGGGATAGCCAGGGGCAGGGGGCAGAGGGCAGGCAGCACGGGGAGCGACTTTTTAATAGGTATGGGCTTCTATGGGGGGGCTGACAGAAGTATTTTGTAACTAGATGAAGATGGTGGCCGCACAATTTTGTCACTGTACTAAGAGCCAGAGAATTGTCCACTTTGAAATGGTTTATTTAATGTTACTGAAATTAAAAAAACATACACCTAGACACTAAAAAAATGAAAGGTTGAGTTTGAATGATCGGTTTTGGTATTCCTAAAAATGCAACCACTGAAAAGCATCTTCTATTTCTGTTGCTCCTTGCTATGACTAAAAACCCATCAGTCCGTGCGGGGAAATCCAGTGAGGGATGTATGGCTCTCTGGCAGGTGTACGTGGCCGTGACTTTGGCCTTGCTGGTGCAAGGATTTCAGGTGAACCAGGAACTATGGAAGCTGTTGACAACCCAGCTGTTTCCAAGACAGGTGAGCATCTAAGAGAGGGCCATGGGCAAGGTTTAGTGCAGTCAGGAGAAAAATGGGAAGGAAATGCATGTAGGCAAGCCCTCCCGAGAGACCAGATTCAGGGGCATAAAATTGGCAGTTCTTCTCCATTAAACAATTTGGAGTGATCTGAAGTCTCCTCCAAGTTCCTGTCTTTCTCTTTATCTTAATTAGCAAGGTGCAGTAAGCCCTCGCCTTCCCTCACAGATTAGCTGGAAACTCGGAAACGGAGCTTCTATGAGAGTTTAATAATCAAGGAGTGAAGGAAAGAAGGACAGGATGGTCTGCAGACTAAGAGCTCTGTGCTGGGAGGCGAAGGGAGCTTTCCCAACCCATTAATTCACATACAAATTCATTCACCTTCAAAAACAATTGCACCCCTTTTTTTGGTGTACTGTAAGGAATCAAAGAGAGACACAACCTAGTCATTCTCCATCCTTAAAGAGTTTACTATCTGTTGAGGGTTGAGGGGAGACAAGGACACAAACAATCATTAAGCAAACCAGAGTGGCGCGTGTCACACTATATCGTGCACATGGATCACTTGGGGATCTTGCTAAAATGCAGGTCTGATTCGCTCTGTCTGGGGTAGGGCCTGAGATTCTGCGTTTCTCAAAGTACTGAGGTGAAAGCCACGCTTCTGGTCTGAGGATGCCCACTCCACACAGCAAGGAGCTAGAACGTGATAACGGAGTGATGACATAACGCGGGTTTCAGCAAACTCGGGCCTGTGGGTCTCCTCGGGCTCGTTGCCCGTTTTTGCATGGCCCGTGAACTAAGGAAGATTATACACTTTTAGGTGGAAAATAATGGAAGGATGCTCTTTCATGATGTCTGAAAATTCTATAAAACTCAAATTTTAGTGTCCCTAAATAATGTTTCATTGGAACACAGATGCCCCCACTTCTTTATCTATTGTCTATGACCACTTTCTCACTGCAAAGACAGAGTTGAGGATTTGCAACTGAAACCATATGGTCCATAGAACCTAAAATATTCACTCTCTTGCCTTTTATGGGAAGTTTGTCTACCCCTGGCATAAAATAATATGGGATTTCAGGAGGGAGGGAGAGACTACTTCTTGCTGGTTTAATGGGGGAGACTTCAATGAGGAAGGGCATCTGAGGGTCTTGACTGTGAATAGAATCTGAATGGTAGACTTTGGAGAAGAAAGAAATCCACGAGGTACAAAGTCGTGGGAGTGGGAAACACAGGGGACGTGACAGCATATCTCAGTGTTAAAACCACAAACAAACCAGGCCACTATCGGGGCTGCCAACGTGGAAGCATGGGAAGCTTCCCCTGGAATGGGAAAGAAAAATGGCCTGATAAAAAGAAACCCGTTTCCCCTCCTACACTGTTGGTGGGAATGCAAGCTGGTGCAGCCACTCTGGAAAACAGCATGGAGTTTCCTCAAAAATTTGAAAATAGAGCTATCCTACAACCCAGCAATCGCACTACGGGGTTTTTACCCTAAAGATACAAATGCAGTGATCCGAAGGGACACGTGCACCTGAATGTTTATCGCAGCCATGTCCACAATAGCCATACTATGGAAAGAACCTAGATGTCCATCAACAGATGAATGGATAAAGAAGATGTGGTATAGATATACAATGGAATACTATGCAGCCATCAAAAGAAATGAAATCGTGCCATTTGCGACGATGTGGATGGAACTAGAGGGTATTACACTGAGCGAAATAAGACAATCAGAGAAAGACAATTATCATATGATCTCCCTGATATGAGGAGGTTGAGAGGCAAAGTGGGGTGTTTGGGGGGTAGGGAAGGAAAAATGAAACAAGATGGGATTGGGAGGGAGACAAACTATAAGAGACTCTTAATCTCACAAAACAAACTGAGGGTTGCCGGGGGGAGGGGGGTAGGGAGAAGGTGGTTGGGTTATGGACATTGGGGAGGGTATGTGCTATGGTGAGTGCTGTGAAGTGTGTAAGCCTGACAATTCACAGACCTGTACCCCTGGAGCAAATAATACATTATATGTTAACAAAAAGTTAAAAAATTAAAAAAAAAAAGACATTAAAAAGGAAAAAAGAAACCTGTTCCCAACTCTGGGAAGATGGAACCAGCCAGGCAAGCATCTGGTGAACCGTGTGTGTGTGTGTGTGATTATTTATTTTATTATTTTATTATTAATACTACATATTAATTAATTAATATTAATTAAATGTGAGTATTCTCAAAGCAGGAGAGGGACACTGTCCCCCCAGAGAGCATTTGGGAATGTGTCAAGTGTTCTGGATTGTCACAATAATTAGGGAACATCTATTGACATTTACTGTCCAGGACCAGGGAAGCTAAATAGCTTTTCAGTGTGATGCAGAGGACAGTTGTTCTTGGCAACATTGAACTAGTTTCTCCTAAATGCTAAAAGCCCTCCATCAACAGAGTTAGGCTGGGAACTCTTCTTAACCCACTGAGCCACCCAGGCGCCTGAGCTGGGGACTCCTCTGTGGTGTGGAATGGCCATGGGTTGAGGAATGAAAAGACAGAAAAAAGGGAATGCAACCTGCCTGGGAACTGATGAATGTAGACCAGGCTGGAGGGTGTATTGATGCCAATTCTTGGTCATCAGATCAGAAATCTTCCATTCCTCCCTTCCCCCCAGATTCCTGAATAGCCAGAATGCCAGGCTAATGTACAAATTCCAAGAGAATCTGTGTGTAGAGGATAGAGTGCTTCTTTTCATGACCTTTTACCCACCACCACTCTTTCAGGCTTCATCTGCATGGTGGCCAGATTGCTGGGTTTGGAGCCAGGAGGAGCTGGGTATGATTTCTGCTTTGTTTTTTCCTAGCTGGTGCTGCTCCTAGGTGAATTATTTCAGTTTTTTTAACTTTAGTTTCCTGACCTGTAAAATGACTACAGCGAAGGATTTTTGTACCATTGATTAAGATACTCCACGGGGCAGGCTTAGCGTCATACGGGGGCCCATGGCAGTGCCCGGTAAATGTGTTCCCTTCTCTCTTTGCTTCAATGAGCAAACACTGATTCCTGCTGCTAACGGTGCTATTATTGGTCAGTTGGCAAAATTAGAGGAGAACAAGTTTTAGCCAAGCATGTCATTTATAGGTATAAAGCAACTTTCTCACCCCCCCAGCACTACTGATGTTTTGGGCTCAATAATTCTTTGTTGTGGGGGCTGTCTTGTGCATGGTAGGATGTTTCTCAGCATCCCCGGCATATACACACTAGACACCAGTACCATCCCACAGCAGATAACCCAAGTTGGCTCCAGACATTGCCAAATGTTCCCAGCGAAGCACAACTGCCCTTGGTTTGAGAACCGCTGGTTCATAGTGGCTGTTTTGGGTGAAGGGAGAAATGTGGGATTGCTTTGTTTCGTTGTCTAAGCAAAAATTCTGCCCATAAACCTCCAAACTCTAGTCTATAAATACCAAACGTAGTATGTTTTCGCTCAATGCCGGGCAATGCCCTAGGTCTTGGGGACAGACAGGAAACAAGGCACGATCCCTGTTTCCCAGGCGGGAACAACCTGCTTTGCAGAATCCCATCTGGGCAAGGTTCTTGAAATTCTGGCCACCAAGCAGCCATTCATTTTCTAGGCAGGGCTCACCATTAGGTCTTGGAAACATGTGGTTGGGCAGCTGAAATGATAAGATGGGAGACTACGTGGATTTATGCTGGTGCTTATTCTGAGAGTTGGACCAAGGCACAGGTTGAACCTGTTGGCAAAATGAAAGTTCCCTTGCCATGGCGGGGAGGCTGCATTTATCTCAGGGGATACGGTTTGCTGACAAGACTGATTATGTGGGGTATATTGTTTATACAAGTGTTATGTACTCAGAGCTCAAGGCAGAAGGTGAGTTTTATAAATCAGCAGATAAGTAAAATAAATGCATGGGCTGGATACTCCTGCTGTCTGGATAAAGGTGAAAGGGGATGGTGATATATAGTTATTCAAGGGAATTCAATAAACTTAGTGGATTCTTCCTTAAATGATCAGTAACTACCGCCACCCCAAAGCTCCCTCACCTACTGCCCCCAAGGCCATATGCTCTTTGAGAAAGTTCTAGAATGTTGGCATTGGAGAGAGAAGATCTTGTTTTCTTTCTTTCATTTTTTTTCTTGGGGGCGGTGGACAGAAGGAGAGGGGAGGGTGAAAGTTAAACAGTCTCTGAGGTCAAGACCCAAGTTGAAATTAAAAGTCAGACACTTAACCGACTGAGCCACCCAGATGCCCCATGAGATCTTGTCTTCTTGACACCAATAATCAAAAAGTCAAGAAATGGAAAGACTCCCTGGTGAGGGTGGGTAGAAGAGAGGAAACGCCATCGTCAGGAAGAGCTACTCTGTGCCAGATGTTTGATATTGGCATACACAGCATCTCATTTAATTCACATACAAATCCTGTGGAATGACTATTTCCAAATTCGTCTGCTTGTAAGAACCACCAGGCATGCTTATTACAAATCCAGAGATGTGAGCGCTACCCTTAGACCTTCCTTCTCTGGGGAAACAGGGAAATCTGTATTTTTAAACCACACCTTCCAATAATCAGGGGCTTCCAAATGATCTGGCTAATTAGGGGAACACTGTGGCAAACTATAATTTATCATCTCAAAGTTAGAGATATGGAAACCGGGCTTTGCCTGACCCCTAATTCTAAAGACTTTTTGCGGTTTCATGCTGCCTCCTTGGAAATGACAGGTCCAGGTAAGACTCAGACAGGACGGGCTGGAATTTTGTCTCTGCTTTGCATATTAGCTCCTTAGAGCTTCGAGAGTCAGCGTAGTGAGGAGGAACAAGGCTGTGATTGGAGTCTCGGGACCTGAGCTACCGCTCTGTAGTTTATTGTGACCTCGGGCGAGTTACTAAAGCTCTCCTGGTCAGTTTTTTCATCTGTAAAATGGTGATTAAAAAAAAATACTTGCTCCGACTGCCTTGAGAATCCCTGTGTGGATCGAATGAGACAATAGAGGCGGAAGAGTTCTGCACATGGGAAAGCCATCTGTGAGGTCTTCCTGGGATGGAGTCCTGAGGACATCCGTGCCCAATTATCTAGGTAACCAGTTTCTATTTTGAGCAAAGCCTTTGTGAAGTCTGACCTTTCCTTCTCATCTTTAGATCACTCTCCGTGGTGTGGTCCAGACGAGGACAAGGAATTCACACGTTAATTGACAGACTAATGCATGAAGAGTGCTCCCCCATCAAAGTTGGCTCCTCAGTGTAGGCCGCCTTATAAGGGCAAATGCATATATGTTGTGACCTCCAGATAGACAACAGCAAACATACCTCCGGATGCACCTGGATAATGAATTATTAACCCGGCCACCACTGGTTAGTTGTGGCAAGGATAGTTATATGTTGCCTGCAGTATGTGAGGTCACCTGCTCGTGGGGGAGGTCGTCAATGCACCTGACACCTAAACATGGGTCCTCCCACCTAGCTCGTTGTGGGGAGAATAGATGTTCCCAAGATGTCCATGTTCCCATCCCTGAAGTCTATGACTATGTGACCTTACATGGAAAAAGAGACTTGGCAGATGTCATTAACTGAAGGCTCTTGAGCTGAGCGCGTTAACCTGGATTATCCAGGTGAGCTCAATGGGACCACACGGGTCCTTGTAAGTGAAAGAGGGAAGGGGGAGGAGAAGCGAGGACGTGGAAGGCAGGGACTGGAGCCATCCAGTAGGAGAAAGACGCAATAGGCCTCTGCTGGCTTTGAAGACAGACTCTTCCCCAGAGCCTCCAGAAGGAATGCAGCCTGACCAGGATCTTAATTCTACTCTGTGAAATCAATTTGGACTTCTTTTTCTTTAAAGACTTTTATTTATTTATTTTAGGGTGAGAGAGAGGACGCGCATGAACAGGGGTTGGGGGGCAGGGGCAGACGGAGAGAATCTCAAGCAGACTCCACGCTGAGCACAGAGCCTGACTGGGAGCTTGGCCCCAGGACCTTGAGATCATGACCTGAGCCGAAACCAAGAGCCGGAGGCTCAAGGGTCTGTGCCACCCAGGTGCCCCAGCCAATTTGGACTTCTGACCCCCAGAACTGTAATGCGATAAGTCAGTGTTGTTTGAAGACAGGGAGTTTGTGACAATGTGTTACAGGAGCCCCAGGAAACAAATTTACCTCCTGTTTCAGGGTTTAGCAGTGGGGTGCTCAACAGCACGTGAGTGGAGGCTGGTCCCAAGCACTGCAGGGCACCCAGGGGTCTGCGGGCACTAAATGCCAGCCTCCCTCCTGAGTCACTGTGACCACACATTCCCAAAGGCCCTGTGGTGGGAGTGGGCATGCCGCTGATACGGGTCGGCCCCCTGGACGGGAAAGGTACATGTCAGGGCGAGCCTCCGAAAAGCAGAATTTAAGAAATTCATGTAAAGCTCAATGATCATCATTAGCATTATTGGGTCACCTCTGGACCACAGACTCTTCTTAGTGCCTCTGTGTCCCCTGCACACCAGGGCTTGCTGCCCGGCCCAGAATAGGTGCGCTCTACGTGTTCGTGAAGAAAACAAATGGGTTCTTTTGAAGAATTATTTCTCAGGCCTCCAAGAGGGATTTATGATGCCTTAAAATATTAAAATGTGTAAGCTGAAAATAATGAAATAATGTAATACAATCTCATTAAAAGGAGCATAGAAAGAGATGTCTGGGCACCAGGAATTGGAGGTCGGAGGAATGTAGGGGGGTTGGGGTCCCATATCTGAATGCCATCTTTGGCCTTGGATTTCTTCTTCTTCTTCTTTTTTAAAGATTTTATTTATTTATTTGAGATAGAGAGATAGGGAGGGAGAGAGCATGAGTGCGGCTGGGGGGGGGGGTGGGGGGGGTAGGGGCAGCGGCAGAGGGAGAATTAGGCTCCTGGCTGAGCAGGGAGCTCAACACAACACTTGATTCCAGGACCCTGAGATCATGACCTGAGCCAAAGGCAGACGCTTAACCAAATGAGCCACCCAGGCGCTCCCCGCCTTGAATTTCTGACCACAAAAAGTTAGACAGGCAACACCTACTTAAACATGACCCCATGGAGACTTGCACACTGGGAAGGCAAATGCATGTTTGATCTCCGAAAACGTCCCTTGCCATTAGGCAAGAGACGACTGGAAAACACACCCAGCTTGATTAGAGATAGCCAGAGGCCTGCTGGTGTGAGCGGGTTTATTAAATTATTGAGATGTCTGGAGGCTACAGATGCCAGAGAGGACGACGTGAGGAGTCAGAGTTGGAGTCTGCAAATCACTGGAGACCCTCTCTTGTCAGTGGCAGGACAGGAGGAGAAGCTCTGGCTGGGGGAGGGGTGGGGGGGTGTTAGGGTGTCACCTTGTCTTCCAGACAAAGAAAACAAACAAGCCCACACGCAGCCCCTTGTGTCTCTTCCTGCCTCTGCAAAGCCACCAGGGACGGCTCCTCTGTGTCATTGATGCTAATGACCCACCTAATGGCCCTGCAAGAAAGATTTCAAATTTGCAAATGATGGCTTTCCCAGGCGCCACAAATCGTGCAGCCTCACCGTCAAATCATTGAAGGACTCGGGATAACGGGTGACAAAATGCAGTTTAATGCAGACAAATGTGGAATAATATGTCTTGGAACAAACAATCAGAAGGAGGAACAGCTGCTAAATGAATTGCTTTGCATTACCCTGATCAGGGACTAGAAAATGGCCCTTAGTGTTGACAGGGGGAAAGGCTGTAGGGAATGTTGTCCATTGCTGGACAAGAACCCCAGAAAAATAAATAAAATCTTTAAAAAAAAGTAGGGGGGTGCCTGGGTGGCTCAGTGGGTTAAAGCCTCTGCCTTCGGCTCAGATCATGATCCCAGCGTCCTGGGATCCAGCCCCACATTGGGGGTCTCTGCTCAGCAGGGAGCCTGCTTCCTCCTCTCTCTCTGCCTGCCTCTCTGCCTACTTGTGATCCCTGTCAAATAAATAAATAAAATCTTAAAAAAAAAAAAACCAGAAAAGCCAGAGGTAGGAGAATAACCAGGTTGGCACCTGCCTTACAGGTACTCAATGCCTGAGTTGGGTGCTGGAGGCTGCTTCTTGGTCCTACTCTGCCTCCAAATTTTGGGCTTTAAGGGGTGATGCTGGGCTTGGACCTTGGCTTTCTCTTCTCTAGTCTCACTGTCTCTCTGGAGAATCTCAGTCAGGTCCTTGACTTGAAGTATCATCTACACCCCAGAGACACCCAAAAAGTTAAATCTTCAATTGACCTCTCCCCAGGTCAGTGGGTTTCAAAGGTTCCTACACATTAGAATCATCTGAAGGATATTTTTAAAAATCCCAATCTCCAGACCACACCCTATAGCAATTAGTCAGAATCTCTTGGGTTGGGACTCAGGCACCAGTTCTTACTCCGTAAGATTCCAAAGAGCAACCAACTTTGAGAACCACCACTCTAGACTTCTTTATCCAAACGTCTACTTAATTTCTCCTCTTGGATATATAAAAACTCAATATGACCAACAAACTCGATTATTGCCCCCATTCCACACCTAGTCCTCTCTGGTCCTCACCATCCACTGATTGCTCAAGCCCCAAATCCAAGCTTTATTCTATATTTTTTTCTCTTTCTCTCAGTACCTACATCTAATCCACCAGCAAATTCTTCAACACTAATCTGAAAACATCCAACACCATCCTGCCATCAAGTCCAAACTGAAATACTGCAACTTTTTCCTTCCATTTGACTTCTCCCCAATCCATTCTCCCTTTGGTATCCAAGGTGATCTTAAAACCAAAAGCAGACCATGTCATTCCTTGTCTAGAAGACTCTGATGGCCTCCCTTCCATGTAGAATAAAATCCAAGCTAATGATCCTGACTTCTGAAGCCCTATTCTGTGAAACCAATAGGATATTGAGTAAATGTGTGTGACTTCCCAGGCAACATAATAAAACATCACAACCTTCCCTTATGTTCTCTTGGATCATTTACTCTGGGAAAAGACAGCTGGAATGTTGTGAGAACATGGCAAGCAGTCCCGTGGAGTAGTGTGTGTGTGGTGAGGTCCTGAGGTCTCCAGCCACCAGCCAGTGCCGACTCATGATCCACATGAATGCACCATCTTGGAATTGGATCCCTCACCCCAGTCAAGCCCTCAGATGACCAAAACCCCAGCTGACATCTGTCTGTAACTTCTTATGAGACTTCTAGCACAGCTGCCCAGATTCCTGACCCATGGAAACTGTGAGATAATAAATGTTTACTGTTTTAAGACACTAAGTTGTGGGATAATTTATTATGTAGCAGTGGATAACTAATATGTTGACTCATAAAAATCCAAGAGTCTGGAGACCTCTTGATCTCAACTGGTCTGAACCATGATTTGTACTACTGACCAGTTTTATCATGAAACATCTTTAAGCTTCAGCTTTCTTGTCTATAAAATGGGGATGATATTTGTCCCTGCCTTTTAGGTTGCTGTGGAAGATTAGAAGACACGATGCCTATAATTGATAGTAATGTTTGTTATCATTATTCTCAGTCTTTATTATAGTTACGGGCTGTTTCATGCCTTCCTCAGCTCATAGTACTGTTTTCTCAGCACGATCTGCATTCTTTCCCCCATCTCCCTGCAGAACCGTTCCTTCTTCCAGAAGCATGTAATCAAAATAACAGCCGCCATTTATCATCTGCGACATAACACACTATGCTGGGGACTTTACAAAGCAGGGATTTTTAACTCTCCATTTGCAAAGGAGAAGCCTAAGGCTCAGGGAGGCTGACTCACTTCATGTAAGGTCCCTAATGCTGGTGGGAGCGGCCAGGATTCCACCCAGGGTAATTCCAAAGGCCATTCTCTTTCTGGGGCATCAGAGGATGCTCAGTAAACTTCGAATGAATGAACATGTGAGGCAATATCATTTGTTATACAAAGAGCAGAGGAGAACCATGGACGGTCTATGTGCTCTCATTTCACTTTGACATATACACAATCACATGATGAAATGATGTCACGGGAAGTAGAATTTTTGCTTTGTACCAGACATTTTGTTTCATGTGATCTGGTGATTGCCGGTGACAATTTCTATGATGCAGGCTGACATCCTGTACATTCTAAGTGGTCCCCACTCTCCACAGGCCCTGTGGTGCAGGGAATATGCCCTTACTTTCATTTTGGCTTGAGTCATTCTCAGAGTTTGCTGAGAAAAAACACTCCTAACCAACAGGACTGTTTGGAAATGAAATGTGGCTTTGGAAACTTGATCTAAAAGTGTGTGTGTACGTGTGTGTGTGTTTTGGCTATGCAGAATAGTTCAGTAAACCATATGATAATTGATTTTAACCTGGGCACATCATCAGTAGATATCCAAGAGGGGCCTCTAGGACGTAAGAATCCAATGTACTGGAAAATGCATCATGTAGACCTGGACTATCCCATTACCTACGTGCTATATGCATGTGGGCAGATTGCTTAAACTCTCGGAACCTCCATCTTCTCCTCTGTAAAATGGGGATAGTAACATCTCATTCAGTTTTATTGTGAGGATGGAGCATATATCAAGTCTTACTGGTCTGGGCCTCCTGTGCTTTTCTGAGCTTATATCCTATGATATCATCCCACTGCATACTCCTTTCCACCTGTATCAGCCTCCTGGCCATTCCTTAAACTCATGAGGCAAGTGTCCACCACAGGGCCTTTGCACCAGCTCCTATCTTTGCTTTCCCCTTCAGATACCCAGTGCTTCACCCCTGCATGTCTTGGCTTCCATGTCCCCTCTTCCATGAGGTCCGTTCTGACTACCCTAATTAGTGCTGCACCCTCCTCCAGCCACTCCAGACTCCACTTACTTTGCTTTTTCTTCTTTCCCTAGCATTCACCACCTCCTTATATGCATAACAATGTATTTCTACTTATGATCCATCTCCCATTGCTACAATATAAGCCATGTGAGGGCCAGGATCTTCGTGCTTTATGCATTGATGTATCCCCAGCAACTAGAATTGAGCCTGGCACATAGTTGACACACCACAAATCCCTGCTGAATGAATGGATAAATAAATACCTGAATGAAATCATGCAGAGCAGTGTCTGGCATATTGTAGATATCCAATACAGTTATCTATTATTGTCGTAGTGTTGTAACCTGGATATCCCTAGTCTTTCTCACTGTGGAGTTACAAATAATTTTTTTTAAGATTTTATTTATTTATTTGACAGAGATCAAAAGTAGGGAGAGAGGCAGGCATAGAGAGAGAGAGAGAGAGGAGGAAGCAGGCTCCCTGCCAAGCAGAGAGGCCAATGCGGGGCTCGATCCCAGGACCCTAGGATCATGACCTGAGCGAAAGGCAGAGGCTTTAACTCATTGAGCCACCCAGGCGCCCCAAACAAATTCTCTCTTTATCTTTGCTGAGCCAGAGTACAAATAATTTTAAATGCCTCAATTCCACTGCCTAGCACCCCCGCACAGTGTAGGACCTCATCCCTCCCCCTGCCGCTCCCATGCCTTCCAGTCATTTCTAAGACCCCCACAGGGGCCCAGGTAGCCAGTCTGCTTTGGTTGAACAGCCCCACCCTTGCCCTGGTGGGGCACTTGGTCCTGAGTGGCAGCCCCCTCCTCTGTTGTAACCCCCCATAGGATGCTGCTTCCCTGTCTCCCTGGTCCCAGTGGGCTCTGGAGCTGCTTTCCCATTGCCCTCTGAGCCACCCCCGCCCCAGCATGGCAAATGCCGCTACTGCTGCTCTCCCAGCAGCCCCGACACCATCGCTGTGTGCTCCCTGGAATCAGAGAAAATGTTGCCTCCTTAACCCTCAGTTGTGATGGCTCACCTGGACCCTGAAGCAAAACAGCCTGTGGTCCTAGTCCTCAAGGTTGCTGCTAGACAAGACATGCCCCTTGAGGTTTTACCGAGGACCAGCATCTGACAAAGAGACGCCAAAGAGACACCACTGCTCTCCATGATCTTGCCTTCCCTCTCGTCTTTGCTCCAAGCTTCCTTTGAACCAACCTCCTTCCTCTTCCTACAACCAGAGACATGCAGGGTCCCCAGGCCTCCCCATTCATGCAAACGCCTGTCTGCCCGCAGGGGTCCTCGGACCCCATACCCAGTCTTTGCTCAGCTTCAACCCAGAAATCCCTCCAGAGCGTCAAAAGCAAACCAGTCATCATTTAAATGAAATTTAAAAAAAACAAAAAAACAAAAAACAGCACAGCAGAAGGATACAATGCCTTAAATTACTGCGTGTTGGTGGACTGCCGGTCCCTCCAAAGGTCTGGCTGTGCATGACAAGGTGACTGTCACAGCCCAACAGATGGTCCATAGTATCAGAGCAGCACTGATCTTGTTACAGTGAAATCCACTAAATGAGAAATTCTCCCCAGCAGGTGTGCACACCAGTTTTACACCCACGTGGGAATCCATATCTTCATGAAGACATTGCTTTGGTGCTATTTATAGGCTGATGGTTGCAGGGTGAAGGGAGGGGTGACTGATATTAGTATTAATTGCAATCACTTGCATTTATCTAGTGCTTTATGCTTTCACGAAAATGCTTCCACAGCTGTTCCCTCATTTGCTTCTTGCAATAGCTCTATGAGGTAAGATATTAGATTGAGGGCAGTGAACCCAGGAAGGCAGGCACATTTCCTTCCTTCTCGGCGAGGTCTCAGAATAAGTTTGCAGCCCGTCTGCGGTGGCTGGGAGGCCAGCCTTTGGGTGGTGAGCCTGCCGGCCAGGGGATGTTACGGAGAGAAGCAGAAGGAGCAGGAATCCCAGCCCCACCCCCTCCTTTGCAGGGCGTCCTTGGGAACCTGGTGGGGATCCCTGGAAAGGCTGTAATCTTAGTGGGGCTGTTGCAGGGCTCCCTCCCCATCTCCGTCCTTGCCTTGCTCCCATCTGTTCTCAAGGCAGAAGCCACAGGGAACACGCCTGGGTGGCTCAGTCCGGTAAATGTCTGCCTTCGGCTCAGGTCACGATTCCCAGGTCCTGGGATCAAGTCTGATATTGGGCTCCTTGCTCAGTGGGGAGCCTGCTTCTCCCTCTGCCTGCCACTCCCCCTGCTTGTGCTCTCTCTTTCTCTGGCAAATAAATAAATAAAATCTTAAAAAAAAAAAAAGGCAGCATTGTCCTAAGTGTCTTGGGCCAATGATTCTATTAAAAAAAAGAAAGAAAAAAAAGACAACCCTATTTCAGACTATGTCACTGCAGCGCACCCCTCCCCCACATACCCTAACTCCCAGTGAGGGTGGAAGGGCTCACAATGGCTTCAAGGCCCCCCACCGCATGCCCCGGCTCCCACCTCTGCTTGCTCCCACTCCTGCCACCTGGGCCTCCCTGGTGTTTCTCGAACATGGCACAGCCCACCTCAGAGCCTCCAAGACACCTGCTCTCTCTACCTCTCACATTCTTCCCCATCCCTGTCTGGCTCACACCTCACCTTTTCTGTGGCTCCTGCCCCAGTCTCTCCAGACTTCCTCTCTTCTGCTCACCCTCCTTTTTCCTTTCTTTAGCCCTCTGGCCTTGCTCTGCTGTTGCTTTTCTCTGTGACACTTAGTTTCTTTTAACATATTATATGTATTCACTTCCCCAGGTGGCCATAACAGGTTTCTGTCTTCTGGGGTGTCTGTGTCCACACTTCCCTCTCCTTATCAGGACGTTTGTCATCGGATTAGGGCCCACTCTAAGAACCTTATCTTAAATCGACTGATGCTATCCGCAAAGACTTTCCAAATAAGGTCACATCCACAGGCACCTGGGGCTAGGACGTGAACATATCTTCTTGGGAGACATAATTCAATCTCTAACACTGCAGATTTAAAGACGTGATTATGTCTCTTGGGTATGGTCTGTTACCTCTGCGAGGTAAGCTCTGTGAAGACTGGGGTCTTTGTTACATGGGCAGGTTAGATCCCAAGATAGTCCACAAATGTCAGCTTCCTTTCCTCAAGTTCCTCATCCTTTAAGGGTTATTTATATCCCCCCATGAAAGTCTCATAATAGTTAATTCTCAATTATCCACCCATACTTGGGAGTTGGCCAACGACGTTCATAGTCATTTCTAATATATTGCCAGAAGAACCTTACTTTGACAAATTGGGCATTCTATCCAAATTGCTAGCTTATATTCAAATCCCATTTTCACAGAGGCTGCCATAGCCTGTAGAAGGCTATGACTTGGGCAAGAGTCTTAGGCGAATTGTTTCCACTGAGACCTCCTTTCTTTTGCAGACCCTGCAGTGACCTGCCCTCCAACCACCATCCCACACTACGCCTTGCCCAAAGTTTGATACCTTGCCCAGATGTCACAGGCCCTTCCTTAGAACCTGACAATCAGTCCAGAGAATCAGATCCCTCTCATCTGAGAGTCAGAAGGGATCCTAGGAACTGCTCATTTACTCACTTGTTCCATAATATATTTCTTGAGCACCTACTAAGTGCCAGGCATTATGAGCGTCCCTTTCTGTCCCCTTTAAGCCTCACAGCACCCTGCGATGTGGGCAGTAGGGTCCCTGCCTTGCATGTGAGGGCTCAGAAGCTGAGAGAGGGGAAGGACTGAGGTTACCCAGCCAGTAGGTGGGAGATCGAGACCCACACCCAGGATGCCTAGGTTCCAAACCCCTTGAATGACACTGTCTTGTAACCCAGTTCCTCAGGGTTCTGTTCAAAGATGAGAGACACAGATTCTATTCTTCTCTTCTTTTAGATTGTAGATCATGCTCATCCCCTTCTTGGTGACACACTGACTAGCTCATAGAAGACTGGTGACAGGAAGTTCTTATTCCCAGTTTAGAAAACAATTCTTTTTTATCTCATTTTCCTAAGGCCACTTTGTTGCTGGTTGAATAGGTACCATGTGCGCCTCCAGACTCCCTCTCTGCCCTCCTCCTCTCTGTCTGGGACACTCACTGTGTACTCTGTCTAGGCTGGCTCTTGTAGGGTTCTGCCAATGGCAACTCCTGGGGAGGAAGGAAGAGGGAGGAGGCCAAGGAGATCAGGGTACTTCTGCACCTGGTTCTTGCCTCATGAGGCTGTTTGGGCTGACTGTGTCCTAAAAACAACTGCTTGTCTCGGGGCTGCCAACCCCACAAGAATCTCCCTCCTTCCAGCTTCCGGTAACTTCTCTCGCCTTTGCCCCTTTGGACCTCGGGGTAGTAACAAACACGAGGTTAGCATCTGTGGGTTGGCATCTAGTCCCCGGGGGTTCTCTCACACTCGCACTTTGGTAATACGCCTTCCTCAAATGATCCAATAGTGGGGTGCCATTTGTATCCTGTTGGGAATCTGCGGTATACAAATAACTGTGCCCATAGAGTAGAGCGGGACCCCCAGGCTTAGGAGGCTAAATATCTCCACCCCCCCACCACGTCATATGAGGAGGAAGCAGCTGCCTGAGGGCTGGAATGAAATCCCTCATTTCGTGCTCTGAGATCCAAGAGGAAGGTCCAGACATACAGAAGACGGCTGATAGGCGGTTCTTGTTCTATGCCTGTATATAGTAGGTGATCCATAAATGCTGGCTGATGACAAAGTATTCTGTGTTCATTAGTTATAATGATCACCTTCCAAATAACCACAAGTAGGAAGTCAGCCCATTTGGAACATCAGTATTGTGGCAAGGAAACTGGGATTGTCCCCAGTAGATCTAAGTCCAAATATTGGCCTGTGGAGGGCAAGGCCCTGAGACCCTGCGCTCTCACGCTCCTCATCTGTAACTGAGACAGCCCTGCTCTCCAGCACTGCTGTGGGCATCCAATGAGGACACCCCTGTCAGGCCATGTTTTGGCAATATCCCCCCAAGTCCCTCCAAGCAGTCCTGAGCTTATCGTCCCTCGCAATCGTACGTCTTCAGCATTTCACTCTGTGTCCCTAGTGGGGTGCTGGATGAACGGGAGTCGTGGGGTGGCAAAGAATGAGCTCCAGAGGAAACACTTGGGAAACTGGGCTTTCTGCCATTAAAAGAAACAGATCTTTATGGTGACCTAATTCAAGTTTTTAAAATTCAATTTGGACAGTTAGCAAGCTCTAGGCTCTGTTCCAGTTGGAATAAGGACTCGGTGCAATGACCCAGACGATCCCGGGCTGCCTGCCATCTTGAGTAACCGAGCGGGTTTATCAGCTTCTTGCAGGGACCCCGCTTCCCCTTGGGTAAGGAAGGTGTCCCATGGGATCACACTGATGTCGCCAGCCCAGAGTGGCTGCCATGACTTAGAGGAGGTGTATTTTGGGGGAAGGGAGTCATGAAGTATGGTTCTCACCCAGGGAAAGGTGATTTCTCTTTTGTGAACCCTGACAGTTGTTTTCTCCCTTTTGTGTAAGCCAAGTGCCTCCCGTAAGCTTTGAATACTGAAGCCTCTGTTCAAAAGGGACTCTCTCCAATAAACACACCACTGGATGAAGGGCCAGGCCACCGGTCTCCACCAAGTCTCCTTGTTTTAGTGATCTTGGTTGATTTCAATAACAAATCATTTGGGCCATTTATGATTGCTCTTCCTCTGTGTTAAATTCCTGCTCTTAAGTTTTAAATTCACCAATAAAGAGTGGGTCTAGGAAACCTAGGCTCCCATCCTCCACCCTAATAAAACCAGGCCTGTGTGTGCTTTCTCTCTACCTGCAACCCGACTGTGTGGCCCCGGGTGTACCGTGTAATTTCCAGGGCCTATAAGTAATAAGCCTGTGTTTTTTCAAAGTTTCCTAATGGTTATTGCTGAACCACCAGGGCTGACCCAGCCGTGACATTGGTTATGGACAGGCTGAGAATGGTACAAAATATCTTTCCCCTGTTGTTATGGAAGTTTAGGGAGTCTAGAAGAAACAGTATCCTTCCAAGTCACCCATCCACCCATCCTTCCATATTTCCATCCATCCAGCCTTCCGTCCATCCATCTACCCCCCTACCTCTCTGTTCATCCATTCAACATATACTGTCTGCTTACTCCCCTCAAACGCTGGAGATAAATACTAAATATAACACCATTCATACTCTGAAAGAGCCCAGTCTTTATGCAGATACAGAAGACTCAAGCAGTGGTTGTAACCACAAGGCTCTGAGTCAGAAGACCTGGGTTTAAGAGCTGACTCTGATTTAAGTGGCCACGTGACCTCCGGCAAGTCTCTTCTCTCTAGGTCAAGTTTCTCCTCCACGGAATAACGCAGCTGGACTAGAGGAATGCACTCTAAGACCTCTTCCAGGTCAGATATGCTAAGATTCTCTGTCCAGGCAAATTCCGCGTAAAACAGATTATCTTGTGTGTGTACACTGCGATTATCTCTAGTAAGGGGTTTCCTCTGTCCACCTTGCCCCACCAATGTGTCTCCTGTAATGTAGGCCGAGGGGGGCTGGCTAAAGTGAATACATATTTCTCTTCTCACTCATCTTCCGAAGGGTGGATGCCTTCGGCCTTTAGCCTCTCAGGCTAAAGATCGAATTCTGTATCTGGTGGCCTTGCCTAACCCTTTACCTCATTTTGCACCAAGGCTTGACTCGCTTTCTTTGCCCCTTACACTCATCATAGCTCCCCTAGCTACAAAGCCCCTGTCTGGACCACTTATTTTTGTCCCCCCCCTCCACGCAATGAGAATTACCCGCCCTCCGGAAAGCAGCCTGCTTACCCTTTCTTCAAGGACACTTCCTCTTACCATTCAGGTGAGGCCTGGCTCCTTTGTCATTCGACATGCAGAATCATGTTTCTTTCCTTTAGACCACAAACCCTACTCCTGCTCTAAACCCTAATAAAGGGGTCTCTTGGTTTTAATGTCTGGCTCCCCCAATAGCCTGCACGTAGCCCCATGAGATCAGGGGCTGAGCCCAGTTTGTTTATCATCCCACATCCTAGCACAGCGCCTGGCACATAGAGGGCGCTCAAGACCCAATTTCTTTTTCTTTTCTTTTTTCTGGACGGTAAAGAATATGGTTAGTGTCCTAGGCTGATAGATATAAAATCTGCCACACCTGGAAATGAGCCTGGGACATGGTATCCTCATTGAGTGAGTTCACCTGGGGGAAAAGAAACTGCCTCAAAAGCCTCCCATATGTTACACACTTCTCTGCAGCGGCCAAGAGGCTCACTCTCCTTCATCAAATAACGAAGGGGACCCGTCAGATCTCCAAGGAGAGGACTCCTCTGAACCACAAGGGACGTTACACCGGCCGGGACCCTGAAGCCTGGGGCCCGTCACCAGCTCTGGAGCCCCTGCTGAATTGGTGGTGGGGGATCTGGGCAACAAGGAAGACAGGATGTAAATGGGAGACCAGAGAGTGAGAATTGATGAGGGGTCTCTCTCTGGCACCAGCCAACGGGGGAGCTATTCTCAGTCTGGAAAATCAGTTCTGTAGTTTATTTTATTTTATTTTTTTAAAAAAGATTTTATTTATTTATTTGACAGAGATCACAAGGGGCAGAGAGGCAGGCAGAGAGAGAAAGGGGGAAGCAGGTTCCCTGCCGAGCAGACAGTGAGATGTGGGGCTCAATCCCAGGACCCTGGGATCATCACCTGAGCTGAAGGCGGAGGCTTTAACCCACTGAGCCACCCAGGTGTCCTGGTTCTGTAATTTAAAAAGCCTTCAAGGAAGAAGGACAACTCATAATTTTTCTTGAACTTGGTGAAAAAGTACTTCAAATGTGATTCTGAGTAGCATCATCAATGGTTGAGAGCATGAGCTTGGAAGTGAAGCTGGAGGCCCTGTTCTAGTGCCGGGCGGGTGGCCTGTGTCAGGCCTCAGTTTCCTCATCAATGAGGACAACGGTGTGTTTATTACCGGGTTCTAGGAAGCAGGAAGGGAGTTATGTAGGCTCAGTGGTTCACACAGGACCTGGCACATATTCAGTGCTCTGTAAACCGAAGCTGCTCCCAGTAAGACCAGGAACTCCCTTTGTGCTCCCTTCCAGGTCCCTCTGGTGCTCCTGATTCTGGAGTGGACCCATCTGCTGGAAGTGGGCTCCCATGGGAACTGTTTGCTTTCATGGCTCCAAACCCCGACGCCTCTCCCCGCAACACACCAAGTCCGTCAGCTACCAGAGGTGGCCCTCTTTTGCAATTGTCTCCAGAATCCACGGCTCCTCTCGGGTCTGGGCTGCCAGCCTGCCTCGCCCTGACGATGGCAGCGGCCTCCTAACAGGTCTCCTCCCTTCCTATGCCTTTTGGACCATTGTTTCCTGGTAGGACGGGCCAGAACAAGCCTGTTAAAATCTCAGTCAGGGCAGGGGGTTGAGGGTGGCATCTGGGTGGCTCAGTTGGTTAAGCATCCCTCTCCTGATTTCGGCTCAAGTCACGATCTCAGGGTCATTAGATGGAGCCGCACGTGGGGCTCCGTGCTCAGTGGGGAGTCTGCCTGAGACTTCCTCTCCTTCAGCACCTCCCCTGCTCATGCGTGTGCATGTTCTCACTCTCTCTCTCCAATAAATAAAATCTTCAAAAAACCCTCAATCGTTCCTGCCACTCCTCCGCTTGAGAACCTCTAATGCCCCAATCACACTTGGAATGAAACCCCAGTTCTAGACCCTGCCCTCCCAAACCCTCCGGATCAGCCCCAGCCGACCTTTCCAATCCTGCTCACTCTCCCCTAACACTGGCTACACTGGCCTCACTGCCACACACTGTGCACATCCCTGCCCGAGGGCTGGAGACCTCGCCACCTGCCAGCCTGCATACTGGCCTCCCCACGTCCTTCATGTCTTTGTTCACATGTCACCTTCTCGGCCGGGCCTTCCCCGACCACCTTAGTTAACACTGCAGTCTCCACACAGGACCCTTTTCCTTCTAATCCGTCTCCCATGTTACGTTCGCCATTGCACTTGTCAACCATCTGATGTACTATATACATTTTACAAATTGGTCTGCCATCTGTCTGTACCTCTAAGTTCCATTAGGAGGGAACTTTGGTTCTGTGTTCCCTGTTGTAGCCCCAGTACCCAGATCCTCATGGAAGCAACATGCTGGGTGCTTCCGAATGAATGAATGAATGAATGAATGAATTCAACCAATGAATAAATATTCACTTATTCACTTATATTTATTCATACGTTGTATGACTATATGAATGAGTGAGTGGTCAGCCCAGTTCTTGAGGTGTAGACGCCTTCTGTGTACACTCAGAAACAGTTCTGGATTATACAGTAGTTCTATCAGGATCCCCAAGCTGCTTCTTTACAGGATGGCTCTACTTTTACCCAGTTCCTGAATTTTCTGGGCAGCAGAGTCAATCCTGGACCTCAGATGTCCCTCACGCCAGCCCAAGAATTGCCACACATTTTCACAATGGCCGAGAATGAGTCAGACTCTGATACGGTATAAATATTTAGCCTCTTGCCTTCTGAAGGTGAATTGTCTCAGGTTCCCAGAAATATCTCTTGGTTCTCTAAAGCAGAAACACACTTTCTGGTGTGCATAAATTGCCAAGACAAGTAAGAAAAAGCAGTCTGGTGCTTGCCGTCTTGGCCACCAAGCACGATGATAAGTGGGCAGGGAAGGGAAGTGGATACGTATATATACATTTGTTTCTCATATTCCTATCCTTAAGTAGAACAATGGAATCCCTTCTGGAAGACTGGCTGGCTAAATTTGGAGCCATACGTTCCATTTTGGAGAAGAGTGGCTTTGCTTTAAAGGGAAATTGGAGGTAGCTCTGAGGAAGGGGTGAACTGTGTTCCCAGTGGCACCCAGAAGTACCCATCAGGCTTGTTCACATTGGGATGCATGGTGGCCAAAGGATGAGCATGGGGAGATTCATGATAATGGCACTTGCTGGGGAAGGTTTTAGGCAAATGTTTAAAGGAGGACATCAACCCAGCAAGTATCTGGGAGTAAGGATGAGCAGAAAATGGTGCTTAAAGTAGTAGAGAATCCTAAGACATAACCACTCCTTGCTGCTTTGGTGATCATAAGTGCTCTTAAGTAGTTATTCTGATCAGATTCTACTCATAACCAGTATATTATCTAAATGTTCCTCTGGGAAGCTTAGATAGGAAGGCAAGGGAATTGGGCAGGAAAGGGAGGCACTCTCACGTCTCCACTGTGCTTGAGAGTGGAGTGGGAGGATGTGGGTTCAGGACACTAAAATATTGGCTTGCTGGCAATGGCCACGTGTGGGACATGTAGGAGAGGACATTACAAATCTACAGTTTCACAGAATTTCTAATATTGATATGATGATGCGGTTATATAAATCTTTAGTTGTCATTCATCAAAATTCTCTGCATTGTCATGTTAAGAGGACCTAAAGCAGAAAATGATGGTTGTCAATAGAATAAATGTATTCTCCCTGAGTGTACTGAGGCAATCATCAGGGGAAGTATACTATCAAAAATAGGAACTTGGACTAGGAATCTCATTCATTCACACACTCATTTACTCATTCATTCATTCATCTATCCATTCATTCATTTATTCACTCACCCAGCAAATGTGTTTTGAGTACCTACTATGTTTCAAGCGTATGTTCTGATGAGATAGAAGTCAGCAAGATGAACAAGATTCCTGCTATCTTAGACCCTGCATTCTGGTGTAGGAAGACAATAAACTAATAAACAAAAAATGGAAAAGACAACTTCAGATAGTGCTGAATATTACGATAAAATCAGTGTGTGATGCTAAAGTCTGGGGGTTAGTGTTGAGGCTCTTTTTGAAGGGATAAGCAGGGAATGCTTCTCTGGGAAGTATTGTTGAAGCTGAGACCTGAAAAATGGGGAGGACCCAGTCACATGAAAATCTAAGGTGATGGTTCCCATGGAGTTTTTGAAAATAATGGATGGTGGATCCTCTCTCCAGAGGTTCTGGTGTAATTGATCTGGAGATGAAACTCAAGGGTATCCTCAAAGGCGCCCAGGGTTGCCAACCATATATGCAGATTAGAAGAAGGAGAACTTACTAGACAGACTAGCATGTGCAAAGGCTCTGAGGTAGGGAAGAGCTAGGAGTGTTTCCAAAGCAGAAAGCTGAGTGTGGCTGGAAGGGAATGGCTGAAGCAGAGAGAGCTTAAGAGAATTGGAGGAGGGAGGGATTGTACTGGCCATTGGTAAGCTTGCCATGGCTTTAGAAGTGGACCCCTGAAGTACAGAGGAAGAAAGGGTTCCTGGCTACATGCAGAGGAGGGTATTGTTCTGAAGGCAGCCAGGGAAGCAGGATGGATGGGAGGGAGTGAAATGTGTCCCTAGGACACATTTCACTTCTTCAGTGTCATCAAACAGCAAACTAATCTTAACTGCAGAATTTCTCTGGTGATCAGTTGCCTGTTTTCCTGGGGTGATCAATCTATGAAAAGTTTCCAAATTGTGTTAAAACTGCCAGTTTTTCGGCAAACAGCACAGAGCACAGTTTCCAGGGAGAGAAGTTCAATAATTAAAATGAGTCAGCATTGAAGGACTGGAGGGCGGTTTGATCTAGTTCAGCAGCCGACATTTTCTTAGCAGAAAAATGCAATATCCATAATACATTATTTTGCGCCAAACAGAAGTCAACTAGAACAGAACTGTCTCGGGAGAGACCACAGCAGCTTGCCAGAAAATCATTCTGAAAGCAACAGGAAACTGGGTCTTCAAAAGCTGAAGTTGGGGAGTGGTCTCGGAGGCTACTGTCTTGGGTACCTGCTGGTCAGAGATGCTCCCCAGATCTGTTCCGACGTGCCTCTCTCCCCCTCTGATGGCCCTCCAAAGGGCACACAAACACAACCCCCAGGCCATCTGAACACCTGCGGTTCTGAAGCCTGCTCCCATCCTCACCCCCGCCGGAAAGATCTCAATGCGGGGCAGCTCTTATCCTAGGGGTCAGGGTTGCATTTGCTTGGGGTGTTACTGCGGGAGGTGGGAGGTTGGGGTGATTTTTGTTTTGTTTTGTTTTCCTGAGATTAGAAGAGCTGTTAAAAGAGAAAAGTGCTTTCTCTGGATGGCACGCGTCCCTGCAAACATCCCCCCACTGAGCTTCCATGATGAGTGAAATCTGCTGAACCTGACAGTGGCTTGGCTTGAAGTCCAAGTCGTGGTGAGAGATTGTAGGAGTCTCCTCCCTATGCCGGCTGCACGGTCTCCCCTCCCGGGGTTGGCTCTCCAACTTCAAAGGGAACAGAAATTGGCTCCATTCTGTCCTCCTGAAGTTCATGCAATTATGGGCCCAACTAAATTTGTGTTGGATTATGCCAAAGACTAAACAACATTTTGCTTTATTTTTTATTTTTTGCTTCACTGACAATAGTCCAAGAGAGGAAGGCTTCAATTAGAGTAGCAGAAAATACTGATTAGAATCAATCAACACCTCTAGAAGTTTAAACACTTAAGTTAATTAAACGGTTCAGTAAACTTGAAGAGAAACTTGCAAACAGAAATTGCAATGTATAAAAGGATGCCTAGATTTTTTAAAAAACAGATAATTATCCAACAAGCTCAACATCAACCTCACCAAAGGCTCTGTGGAAATGAACAGGCAGTGCATTAATTTTCACTGCAGCTCACACTTATGTTAACGCCAATGCTCCAAAGGGAAAACTCATGATTCCAACCTGGGGTGTGATGTTCTCAAAAACAAAAAACAAAAAACAAAACCAAAACTGGTTTAGACCTAGACTACCTAGACTATTGGGAAACTGGTGATGACCATGTGGTTTTTGAAAAGTTCCGAACGTTATAAGAGACCACCGTTCCCTCACCTTCAATATAAATAAAACCACGCAAATGGAACTGGATCTTGCTGATTTTGTCCAATGTAGAAGAAGACCCAATCAGAATGCTGAACATGGCATGCATGTTATTTACAAGGACCTATACTTTGTAAACTCTTCTGGTACAAAATAAGGTCAAACTAGGTGTCTTTGGTGGGGTTCTCTTAGACAGAGCCTGAGATGGGGAGTCCAGTGATTTATTGAAGTTGAGTTCTTCTGACAAGGTGGGGTCAGGGAGCAGGACAGAGCAGAAGCAAATATCTAAGTAAGGGTGCTGACTGGGATGGAGACTGTTTCAGTCTGAGCCCGGAAAGAAGAATTGGAGTGTGGGTTACACACTAGTCCCACCTAAGTCAAGGAGGTCAGCTCATTACGCCCTTGCTGTACACATAAGTCACTGACTATGGGCCTCCATTGGAGATGGGTGGGACTGGTGGGGTGCGGTCTTGTGGGCAACAACAGGAGTTAATTCCCCAGGAAAAGGGACAGCTATACAGCTGTCAGGTGTGATAGGACAAAGTTACAGCCAGTGGTGTATGGACACAGTGACTACCAGATGGGATCTGGGCTGGGGGTCAACTCTATTGGGCCAAGGAACTTCTATCTCATAGAAATCACTGGGTGATCTTATATAAGGGCAGTGCTGCTAGTTACTTTGGATGAAGAAGCCCATTCTCAAGTGTGAGCTTCACCAAGCTACTGTCTTGTTCACCTCCGAGCATATGAATGAGTCGGTGCATTAAGTGAATGATGAACAGATTGATTATAGTGTCAACAGGAGATGGAGCAGTTTTCATGCCCTTTCCAGACATTTCACAAACACCCATTGGAGATTAAACAATAATATGCTACTTGAGGTTCGGTCTTATAAGGTATATAGGTTGGAGCCCTGCTGTCACTTGTCACTGGGTATGTGGTTTTGGACTTCAGTTGTCAAATCTATAAAATACAGTACAACTTCACAGGGCTCTTATGGGGCTTAAGAGAAATGGCAGATGGAAATATTTAGTCATTTGTCTTTTTCTCACAAAATGTTGTCCTTTGGCAGAGAGGCTGGAGAGAAGGAACAGAGATACCTAAAGCTAAAGCATTGGAAGACTATTTAATAATAAAAATTTACTGTATAAGGATAAAGCAAAACTAGGTCCATGCTGTAAGCCAACAGGCACCACGAATTGATACTGATCTACAGAACACACTTCCAGGAATGAAGCTACTAGATAATGCAAGGTAGACCTAGAGCAAACATCTCATTGTTTTATTTCCTACACTTGTTTGCAGCTCAAGCTCTGAACTCTTCTTAACTAGAGAAAGTGAGAGTTGTAAATAAAACATGGGTTTCCCTTGTGTTGGCCATTTGCAGGTATATAACACTTACTACTCCTTCTCAGACTATGTGGTGTGACTTATTTTTGGGGTTGCCAAAACAAACACTGCCTACCACCCATCAAGAAAGCAAAGGGAAAGTGAGCAGGCTTCTCAGGGTAGGGCATGGTAATGCAGGCGCTCTGTGTCCTGGTGTTCCAGCTGTCCGATGACCTATCCTGGCCTCCACAGACTCTCGGGTCCAGAATTGGGGTCACCACAGAGACTCACCCAAACAATAAATCAGAGATCATATTTTCATTATTTGGGAACATGAAGACTTCAGTTGTCCAACTGAGTGACTTCTTGAGAGTTTTACCTATCTTAGAGTTCCTGAAGAGTTGGGAGCTACTACTTAGCATGACCTTTCTTCATCCTCATTGAATGGTCTGAACACTGTCCTCATTGACTCAGGGACTGACTAATGGTTGGACTTCACATACAGTCAGAAGGATGGATGAGTGGCCACTTCTTGACTTGATCATGAAAATGAGGGAATAGCTGCTAACAGGCAAGTGTAACAGGATGATTAGAAACCTGCATTAACTGAGCCCATCAGAGATGGGGACAAGGTAGGGCACCTGAAGACATTGGTGATGCTAAGTCATATGAGAAGAGTAGGATCTGAAAGAATATGAGTTTCAGCTCTGTATCTTTCTCTGAATATGCCTTCCTAACTATCATTTAAGCCTAGAACCAAAAGCAAGATTCCCTGACCACTAGACTTACCTTGACTAGAGCAAAAGATGGAGTCTGGGTAATGAGTATTCATTGTTTTCCTGCCCAGTATCTATCCCCCATTCTCTTGATAATAGCTTCCTTCCTTTCCTTTGGAGAATGCCTCTACCTCATTCCATGTGGCCACTGGGGAAATGCCAGTCCTGGCACCCTGCTCCAGGGTGGGTCCATGATTGCACAATTTAAGCCAGATTTAATCTCCTGGGAATTTGAATTGTAAGTGGAGTGAAATGCGGATGGAAGATAATTGACTATTTGATGGCAGTACTCAGAGTCAGTCTGCAATCCTTGATGCTGATCTGTTCCTGACCTTCTTGTAGTCCTTGAGTCTATGAGATACCTGGTATCACTTAAAACATTAAATTTAATCCTTGAATTAGTTTGAGTGGCTTTTCTGCTGTTTATAACCAAGAAACATCGAGAGTTCCAGTATAGAGGGCCATAGTGTTCCTAAGGAGAGAAATGTCAGTCTCTCTTTCTCCGTGTCTCTTGCTCTCATGCCACATGCATGTACATGCAATGGTGTGAGCACTGATAAGAGTTAGGCCTCAGTAAATGCTACTCCAGGCCTCTTGTCTATCTGAGAGGTAAGGTGTGATATGATGTGTTACCTTCCATCCCTGTCTTAAGGAGACAGTCTCCTGGAAAGTACAGATTTTTGCAATCAAAGAAAAGTAGCTTTGACTGCCAGTTCCGCCATTTGCAATTCACGTAAGCCTGGACAAACCTGGGTTATATATCCTTTTACTGTCTCCACATATAAAATAGGGACAATAATGCTATCTTTTCACAGGTTGTGTGAGAATTAAATAAGGCAATGTATACAAATGACTAAGAACAAGTAATTCCAGTCTGCCCTTGGAGCTCTCTGAGAGGTGGGTTGGGATCTTTATCACGATGGTTGTTTGCAATGGTGGGCTTTCTTAGGACACTTGATGAGGCCATGTTTATCTCATGTTATCTCATGAGAGACAACAATTGAAAGGATGATATGGACCCTTGTGAAATAATGATGGAGGAGACTCAACTTAGATGTAAGCAAACGTTTGCTCAGGTGAAGAGAGAAGTCTACAGAAGGAGAAATCTGTAGACAGTGTACTTTCATCTAATATCTATGCAGGAGAGTTTCAGTTAGGGACCTGAGAGGGGGCAGTGAGGAATCAGGACTCAGGGGGTCCCTTTCCGCATGTGTGATCCTGTCAACACAGGTGCTTGATACCCAGACAGCATAAAACAGCATATCCTCTCACCACAAATTCTCACTATTTCATGAGTTCTGGCTTCTCAATAATCATAGTTCTCATAGTGCACACTCTTTTAAGTGAATGGTAGGGGAAAGAATAAAGTAATGGCGGGGCGTATAAAAATTTTTTTTGAGGGGGGGCAGTTTCCAAGTAATTGTATGGAGGATTTGGTGTTTGTTTTCCTGAATCAATAAATACTGCCTGCAACAATGTAAAATGGCCACTATTTTCTTCCCCTGCTCCCCTCCCCTCCCCTCCAGGCTCCTGAGCCCCCTTGCTCGGGGGTTCTCCCTCCAGATGTGATCCAGCAAATGAGGCCGAGTGACACATTACGGCCCTTCAATCATCTTCAGAGGAATCTGATTGGGGTGGGGAAGTCAGTCACCAAATTAGTATGTTTTGGGGAGAAGAGGGGTAGAAACTACCTTAAAGAAAGGAATGCTCTAAAATGTTCACTGCTTCCTCTTTTGCCACAAAAAGTGACATTTATTCAGAGATTAAAAAAAAAAAAGATAAAAGAAAGAAGAGAAAGCCAGGATGTTCGTTCCTGGGCTTCCTTCCCAGCCCCTCTTACTGCCCCTCAATCCTCCAGGATTGATCCCAGGCTGGAGTAAGTCACGCGCTGCCCCTCCGGTGACGTCAGCCTTGGGGGTCAGGTACTGCGTCAACACTTAACTAAACGGATGAACTTGGGGACTACATTTTGCCACTCTGAGCTGAGTTTCCTGCCATGTTATCTGGTAGGGGCATCAGTCAAATATATGCTCGCCTCCCCCAATGAATTGTAAGCCTGTGCAAATGTTACACTGAAACCTTTCCCTTACAGACCCTTCAATCTGAAGGTCTGCTACTGAAAAATTTAGTTTGCATTCAACAGAAAGTCTCAAGGGTCACCAGGTTCATGGGAGGACCCACATTTGTTCATGGTCTTTGGGGCTTTGGCTGTGTAGGCAAGGGGATCTTCACTATGGTGGGGATGTGGAGAAACGAATTAGAGTATTCTTTGAGTAGTCTGTGAACTAGGTTGTTGCTGTCTTTGGAAACCCACTTCTTCGAGGTAGTTTTCTGTACCTCCTTTTACACCACAGCATCTGTAAACTATAAGCTGCAGGCTTATCCCATTTCCCCAAATGGTCACTCCTTTCCCTCTGACCTTACTCCAGTCCCTCATTCCCTTCTGAGATCTCATCTGAGCAGACCACACCTCAGCATGTGTGCAAAAGTACATTATAGGGAAGAAGGATTTGAAGAATCATAAAATCTACGGTACCAGAGAAAGTCCAGGATAAATGGGCTTTGAATAAAATAAATGCCACCAACCCCCCCACATAAATGATACATGACATTGCCTGCAAACTGAGGCATGAAGGCATGAAAATTTAAACTCCCAGATGGCTTCCCCTCTGTTTCTTTTCAGCTCGTCTTCACAAAACTACATCACTCACTGTTGAACTTAGAGGACCCTTGAACTCAGCCTGTTGCTGAAAAGCAGGCTGGGAAGTCGAGTCATTGCGGATCTGAAGGCAAGAGCCATATTGTACTTGCCTCCATAGACTCAGTATTTAATACAGGACTGGGACATGGTCGGTCTCAGTAAGTGTTGCCTGCATGTTTCTAAAAGGGGAGGAGAGCTGGCTCTGAGAGGCATTAAGACCCATCAGCAGATGTCGTTCCTTCATGATGTAAGGGGCTCAGAATGCACAGATGGGGATAAACCTGCTGTTGCCAGCCTTACAGGAGGCAATGAGGTGGGCTTTGAGACCAGACAGGCTGGATGTTGGTTCTCAGCTCTGAAATAGGCATCTAAACTCTGAGACCTTGGTTTTCCACCATTGTGATAGTAACAGTAATAATAATAGTAATAGTAATAGCTCTAATATTAATAATAATAATTATTATAACCAATTGTACCTTCAAAGCATTATTTCAAAGACTGAGCTAATTATGCAGCCCAAGGGACCAGGACCCAGGAAATACCTTATGAATGCTTCTTCTTGCTCATGCCTTCCCCAATCCCTTCACAGATTTGGCCTGATTCCACCGGTCCCATTAGTTGCTCCTATATCAAGGTCGATTCCAACCACGGGGATGTGTGACATTTTACTCCTAACAAGCAACTTTTCAATAGGACAGATGTGAGTGTCCTTTTAATCCAGGTCTATTCTGGACAGGTTGAAAGTGAAGTTGAGGAAATGAGGAAGAGGGGCATCTGAAACAGTCACAGTTCATGTCAGTGACTCTGTTAACCTTTAGGCTCTGAGATGCCTTCAGGGTTTCCTGTCTCCTGACACCCTTGCCAGAATTAGTGGGCCATAGACTTCCATGCATTCTCTTATATGACATTCATAACAGCCCTTGGGAGGAAGTCTGGACTAGACAAATTATCACTATTTTCCAAATGAGAAAATGGAATCTCAGAAAGACTTGTAATAAAAGAATCAAAGCCTATTAAAATTGGAGGGTGTCCCGGAGGGCACGTGGCACAATCCTGTCATTCTCTGATTGGAAGATGAAGCTTGGATCAGGAAGTGACTTGCCTGAGACCACATAGCCATTGGTAGAACTAGGACTGAAACCTATTTGTCTTGATTCTTAGTTTGGTACTTTCCTCTTGGTTATATCTGTTAGGTCTCAAATGCAGATTTTTTTTTTTTTTTAACAACAAATCTAGTGCTTAACCGCACCCTAACCCCTTAGTACCACCATCTAAGAGATGGGCTCTTCCTGAAGTCAGTACCTCTCCTGTTGAGACAAAGAGTGGCAGGTTGATTGAAAAAAATACAGTTCGATGGACAATACCAATTCAGCTTTCAAGATGCTGTCTGGTTCTCACTTTGAGGATGGGGTCCCATGGGAAAGGAGCCCATCAGCTAGACTGGAAGAAGAATGCTGGGGAGGAGCCCCAGCCAGGCATGTATTTGTTCAAGTTATCCGAGAGCATGTCATTGGCGGTAGAACCTGAATTACATGACAGGGCAATCAGGGTTACCGACGAATTCGTGCCAAATGTCAAATCTAAAGGGTGAAGGTCGGGATAAAATTGGACGACAAGCCACAAAGTGGATCCCGAGAGCGTCAAGAGCAGGATGGATTCAGTATGAAGAACAGTGGTTCAAAATCAAGGATGTGAATGGCCACTGAGGGCTATCAGTGCCTGCGATGTGGGGTGGGAGAAAGCATGCCACCTGGAGGTACCAAGCAGGACAGGTCATGTCCACTGGGCAGTCCTGTGCGTGTCATCTATGGGAAAGACACGCATTTTAGGCAATTAATCAGTCATGATCTTAAAGAATTACATATATATCACTGTATATTTTTATTATACATCTTTAATTATATATTAATAATATATCATAGACAATATTACATATTATATATTTTTTATATATTTTTTTAGGTCTCTAGGGAAGGTTTTTCAAACTCAGTTCACCTTCCCTTTGATGTGAGAAAAGCAGAATCAGATTGCAATCTTTTTCTAACCTACTTGCCATTCGTCTGGGGTGCTTGCAGACCCTTTTATCTTTGCTGAAATCATAGTCCTTTATGTCTGATGAACGCGCTAGTGCAATGCTGTTTGGGCTTCGGCATGAGGCTGTCTCCCCCCCCCCCCCCATCCCCTTCCCCCACCTGCCATTACATTTCTGAGCACAGATAAAAAGCCTGGCACTCATTAGCTGGGCACCGCCGCAGCCAGCCAGCCCGTGTTTACTCGTGCCCATGAGGCAAACGGCATCGCCCTGGGCACCTGTGTGAGCCGCCCATGACCCTGCCATCCTCTGCCCTCAACCCTGGCTCCCAGCGGGGCCGTGGGGCTGTGTGGGTCTGGCACAGAGCAGCGGCAGACAGCCAGGCCTGGCACAGAGTAATCGGGACTATGAGTGGGCCTGGGAGTTTGGAATTTTGAGGAGGCTCAGTGGTGAGAATTCAGAACTGTGAATGATTTTGTAAACAACCGTTCTAAATGAAAGGAAGAGAATCCAGAAATGCAGTTTCCATTGATGTCCTTAGAGAGTAGCAGGGACCCCCCCCCCGCCACCTGCTGTGCATTCTGTAACTGATACAATATGATAGAAAAGAATATTGTCACAATAAAGGGTGTCCCTTTGGGAGATGTGTTGAGACTCTCTGGGCCTGCCCACTTATTTTCTATTTAAGGAAACTCTTTTCTGCTTACTCTTTCTGCTTAGGAAGGTGTAGTAGGGGTACGTCCTTTTAAATAGCATGAACGTCGGCAATGAGCTTTTTCAGTAAACACTGGCCACTGCCAACAGAAGTGTAGGAGGGGCTGAGATCCTCATCTTTTGGATGAGGAAAATGAGGCCCCATTTTCTGGCACCTCCTGCTCAGCGGCCCACTGCGACTGCCTGGGGCCCCATTTTCTGAATAAAATGCTGTCTCTCTCTTTGCCTAATGAAATTTTACTTGCCCTGAACTGGGGAAATAAAAAATGGTTTGATTTTGGGAATGGAGGATGGTGGGTGACTTTTTCCTTTCTTTTATTTTGTTTTCTCAGAATATTATGACGATGACCTGCTCTTTCAAGGAACAAGTTAAAATGCAATTTTAACAAGGAACATTGAAAATGCAATGTAAGAGAGAATATTTCCCTTCCTGGTTTGGGGATGAAAGCAAAGTATGCCTATCCCTGATGACCTGGGGAAAATTCTGTCTGCTTCGTGAAAGTCCTCTCTCAAATATCTCTGTGCCTCCCAAAGGCCCAGCACACTGGTGGGAGCCCAGTGGTCATTTAGTGAGTCCTTGCTGAAGATGAAGGGCATAGTGATAGGTAGTGATAATGATGACAGTTTCCACTGTTGAGGGTCTACCAGGGGCCAGCATGGGTGGGAACAGCTTTACAGCTATCAATCTCTGGTCCTCATGACAGGCCAGCAAGGGAGGAGTGACATCCTAGTCTACAAATGGTCAGGCTGAGACTCACAGAGATGAAGTGTCTCCATTAAGGCCACACAGTTAGTAAGTGGCAGGATTGGAACTTGATTTGTTGGACTCCAAAGGTGTGGTGGTTGAGGGGGGAGGAGATCTTGGTGGCAACCCATGGGACCAAATACATGTTAATGTGGCTGGCCAGAGTGCTCCCCTTGATTCCCAACTGCACAGGACAAAGATTCATGGGCATTCCAGAACCCCTTTGAAAATAGCTTCTGAATAACCCGTCTAAGAAAGGACCAGTAAATCAGCCTAGTTTCTTGGGTTTCCCATTGTTCTGGCTTGAACTTTAATAGAATCTACATCTTCTCCTCTTTCTAGTTTCACTAAATGTCAAGGTTTCATCAGCATGAGCCATGCTTTCCAGGGAGGGATGTGTGCACTGCTGCCTAGCATACCAACAAGAGGGAGGAGTGCTTTCCCAGTAACCAGCTCAATGTCAAGGCCGGTAGTGCAGTCCTCCTGCCATGTTGGTAGCAAGTGGGAGCAGGTGCATGGGAGGTACTGCAGAGCCACTTGCTGGCTGATAGGGGAAGGATGATTATTGGTTTTTCTTCCTTCCCTAGCATCAAAGAGGGTGTGTTTGCTCATTGACAGGATTCTTTTTCTCTTGTGATTTCTCTCTCTCTCTCTCTCTCTTTTTCTATATTCATCCTGCATATCTATCCCTCAGGTCTGAGTAGAAGGCAGATGCTGATGGCCAGTCTTTGCTCATATATTCATTCATTCATTTGCTCATTCATTATAGAATGCTTCTGCTGGGCATCGTGTCTTTTGCTGAAGATAGAGAGATAAAGACAGGGACCTTGGACCATCCTGGAGATGGAAAGACTCTCTAGCTGTAAAAGGATGTCATGTGCAATAGGGACACATTGACATATTCTGTGGGAACCCTGAGGCGCTCTCTGCCTGGGGCTGGAAATAGTGATGCCAGTGTGGCTGGGGGCACAGAGAAGTCTTCAAAAATCGGGTGCACTTCTGACCAGGGTCTTGAGGGAGAAGTGGGATTTGGTAGGCAGACACACAGGACAGGAGGGTTGGGTGTCCTGGCCAGAGGAACTGCCCCTGTGAAGGCTGGAGATGTCAATGAACATGTCGTTTTTGAAGGAGTGACAGGACATCTACCCTTCTGTTCTCTGTTTATGGGAATATGATGCATCCTTAAGGTCCAGCACAAGTCCCACTTATGTAAGAAGCTGACCTGAACTTGAACTACCCCTAGCTGGCTTTCTTTTAAAATAATTCTATAGAATTATTTGTCTACACTTAACCATCTAATGTTTTGTGTTGCTACATAGCTTTCCAAGGCATGTCTCTCATCTTTCCTAAGTACTTTCTGGAGCTCTTAGAAATATTTAATATGCACCTTGAATGCCCTAGAGAAGGACTTAGAGATTTTTCCAGAGATCTGTCCCCGTGGGACAGAGGAGAGGCCCCAAGAAATAAAATGGATTGCACACATTTATGAAACCATGTGGTGGGATCAGAACCCAGGGTTGTTGATTCTCATGAAGTGGCTTGTCTGTTTCATCAGCAGTTTTCATATTTGTTGAGTAGAAGTGTGGGCGGGGGATGGATGGACAGACAGATGGATGGGTGGACACCATGGTGTGTGATGTGCAGCCTTACTCTTTGGTCACTTGTTCAGTCCCTAATGCCCCCACACTCTCTGTGGGGAGGAGCATTTCTAGAAGCTGAGACTCCATCAATAGACTAACTTCCACCAGAGCCTTCTACTGACCACTTTTCACAGAGTAGTTGGCATTTAGGAGTGGCAGGAGGAGAGGAGGGGGTGTAATCTGATTTCATTTTCAATTCTGCAGAAAGAAAGTTCTTCTCTTGTCTTTGGCAAGCGTTTTCAGAATGATACTCTGTGGAGTAAGAGGGGGTGTCCCACACATTCTGAATTCAACCCAGATTAATAAAGTGTCACCAAGATGATGATTTTTTAAAAACTTTTAAATGATGTTTCTCTTGTCTCAGAGCCTTTGAGTTGGAAAATCTTTATGAACAGAGTTGGCTGTAGGTCAGGGATGCCCAGTAATGGCTTGGTCACATACAGCGGCTCCCAGGGATCCTGAGCTAAGCTGTCGCTTTCTGCAGCCATGATCCAGGAAGTGGGCCGTCTTTCCCCCAATTTAAAAATCAGAATGGGATAATAAGAATAATCTCTTCTCTCTGTGAAAAGTGACTTGCAAAGCACTTGAACTGCTTCATGCACTTTCGAAGCTATCGTTACTGAGCTGAGCGCCCATTGTATTGATTTATGGATATTTACCGAGGTCCCATTATGATCCTAAACGTTAGGGGAACAGCAGTGAAAAAGACCCACAGTGTTCCTGATATTGCAGAACTTGCTTCCCCCCAACCATTTTATTTTGAAATTATTTTATGTTTACGTAAGAGCTTTAAAAACAGTCCAAGGAGTTTGGTATGTTTCTCATCCACCTTCCCCTAGGGTTCCATGACCATGGGACTGGTATCAAAACGAAGAAATCAACATCATAACAAGATTGTTAACTAAACTGGAGACTGTATTCAGCTTCCCCCTCTTTTTTCGCCTCTGACCTTTTCTCTGTCCTGGGACCCATCTTACATAGTTGTCCCTTCCCCTCACTACTCCCCACCAGTCTCTGATAATTCTTCCGTCTTCCCTTGTTTTTCATGAACTGAGTGTTTTTGAAGGATGCTTCTCAGATATTTCATAGAAAGTCCCTCAGTTTAGGTGTGTCTGAGAGCATATCCTGTATCTATTCTGTGCCCCTGCTAGGACAGGAGATATAATTTCTGCTGAATCGCATGATTATACCCTGATAATGGAGTTCTGGAAGCCACTGTAAAGTATCTTTCTCCTCACTTCCAGAAGCAGCCGATATCCGCATGGCATCCCCAAGGATGTTAACCTTCACCATTCGGTTCAGGCGACTCCTCCTGAAAGCTAGCATTTCCCCCCTTTCCATTTCTTTCTCTTGGAAAGCAGGTCAGTAAGTTCTGTCCGTGCTCCAGAGGGGAGGTTTTAGCAGAGCTTGCTTTCTGATGAAGGGAGTTAGAAGATATACAAATAAGTAGGTACCTGGGGGAGATTATCGGTAAGTGGTAAGTGCTGAGCCAAGAATGAAAACAGGGTGATGTGACCGTGAGTGACCATGTAGTTAGGGACAGTTACAGCTGAGATCTGAGTAACAAGGAGTCAGACATGAAAAGGGCAGGAGGGGGGCGCCTGGGTGGCTCAGTGGGTTAAGCCGCTGCCTTCGGCTCAGGTCATGATCTCAGGGTCCTGGGATCGAGCCCCACGTTGGGCTCTCTGCTCAGCGGAGAGCCTGCTTCCCTTCCTCTCTCTGCCTGCCTCTCTTGTGATTTCTCTCTGGTCAAATAAATAAAATCTTAAAAAAAAAAAAAAAAAAAAAGAAAGAAAAGGGCAGGAGGAAGAACATTCCCGGGAAAGGAAACAGCTGCTAATGCACGGACAAACTTGGTGTCATCAGACCATATCACTCTGCTCCGGTGACTCCCTTCTCACCCAGAGGGAAAGCCAAAGTCCTCACCTTGATCCCCCAAACCTGCACGATCCGCCTTCCCCCATTCTGCCCCTCTGACCTGACGGCCCTCTGCTCTATCTCACTGACCACCACCCTGTTCCCCAAACGCACCAGGCACAGTCTGTACTTAGGCCTCGGCACTGGCTGCTCCCTCTGGGAAAACTCTCTTTTGCCCCCTGTGCTCATGGTTGGCCCCCTCACCTTTCAGGCTGTGTTCCAATGTCATTTTTTCAATGATGCCCACCTTGACCTTCTTATTAAAAAAGCAGTCTGTGCTCATTGCTGGTACCTCTGAGCTGCTTAACCTGGTCTCTTTTTCTGCATCACCTTAAACCTTGCAACGCACACCCCCACACACCCCAGACCCAGGGAGTGAGCAGGTAATCCCATCATTCAGAACTCAAGCACTGGGTGAGAAGGAAGTCCCTTGTGTCTAATCAGGTCATGGGCACTTTCTTTAGCTAAGGAGGCCTGTGTGACAAGCCACTAGGCCTGCATGACTCTTTCATTTCCACCTCCTTAATGTATTTTTTTTCCTGACAGTTGCCACTGACATCTTTGCCAGCAATGATCCCCCTCTCCCTGCTTCAGTCCTGCCTACTGTTCAGGCCATAGCAAATTTCTGTTGCTCCTTCTTCATTTGCTGGTGACTGAAGAGCCATCTGCATTGTGTTCCCCATCAGCCTATGCATGAGTAAGCTATTTTGGGGGAGAAACTGCCATTTTGTGTGGAAGTTTCCAGTATTCCTGAAAAATATAAAATCCGGGATTTCTTCAGTTTCCTTGATGGCCATCTCTTTGGTCTATCTTTTGCCCACCCAGCCAATATCCAACCTCTGCAGCCCTCTCTGAAGCAGTCCAGTGGGGTAGACCAGCTGACCGGTTAGCAGCCACACAGCAATGGCAGAGAAAGGGTGCCCAGAAAGACCAGGAAAGCAGACCAAGAACTGCAGCTGACATATGTTATTCTGTATCATACCATTTCTGCTAAATCTCTCAGATCCTGGTTTTCTATGACAATGGGGATATTGACATGGCATTAATTTTCAGAAAACACAAAGCTTAGGCCAACACATGTGGTCAGAAGGGGAAGTAAGTGTCAAATAGACATCTCTCCAAAATGGCCAACAAATCAGGACAGAAGGTGAATCAGTGAGGCATAAGTTGGTGCCATTATTATTCCCATTTTAAAGATGAAGAAGCTGAGGCAGAGACCTGGAAAATAACTTGCCAAGGGCTAGCACCAGCAGTAGAGCAAGCGTCAAGTCCAAGCAATCCGGAAGTGCCCATAATCCCTCACCCATGGGTCTGTGTATTCCCACGGCAAGCAGTGCCATCTCTTACCACAGAACTTGGTGAGAAACACTAAATGTCTCCTGGCTAGAATGGAAACTCCTCGAGGACATGGATTGTTCATTATTCATATTTGAACCCAGAGGCTGGGAACATTTTTCACAGTAAAAACCCCAATACGGGTCTATGATGAATAAATATAATTCATGACACAGAGTTTTTGGGTTTTTCATTATTTTGAATTAGTGGTTTTCTGTTTCCTTGATGAGGAAGTTATTAAACACACCAATCAGACTTTGTCAAACCTTGTGATGCAGGAATATTTTCTTCCTTGTTGGATTCTTTTTCTGAACTTGTTGGCAATTATTTCCTGGTAGAAATGTTTTGTAAATGTGGCCCCAAAATCAACAGGGACTCAAGAAAGTTTAAGGGATAAACATGTATTTGCACTGAAGCAAATCATACTGCATAGCTAGGGAAGTAGTTGGTTTTGCAAATTTAACCCTGATCCCCAGCTCTTAACTCAAGAAAACATTCTTTTTTTTCCTTTTAAAAAAGAAATTGAATATATGCCAGTATGAAAAAAAAAGCACCTTCAATATTAAAGGTCCACTGTAAATGAACTTTTCTTTTAATTAAATCGAGCACCCAAATTAAATAATATAACCTTCAATGTTGATCAAGCTCAGCCCCTGCCCAAAAAAGCTGTGTGTTTCTCACCTGTTGACATTTTCTAGAACACTAATAACAAGAAAACTATCCCAGTGGGGATATCCTGGACTTTGAAATTCCAAAGGATTTTGGAGAATATCCTACACCTGGGGCTTTTAAGAAATTAAGTCAACACAAGGGACAGAATAATTCCTTGGGTTGTTTCAGTGCCATGGAATGGACAGAGATTAGATACAGTTGTCATATACTAATCATCTGTACCCAGATAAGATGGTCCCTGACGAGGTGGGCAACAGGGAGCTCGAATGATCAGCCCCACTGGATGCTTACTCAACAGGCTTAATATCAAGTGAGTGAAAGTGGCTCCAAGCCAATGAGCAATTTTGAACAATATAAACACTCCTTCCTCTTCTTGCTCTGAGTTCTGGAAACTGACAGGCAAGAGGTGAGAACACATGTAAAGGTCCACTAATTATTTTAGAAATGTTCCCTCTTTGGGTGGATGGAGAAGAGTCTTTATTTTAACTCTTCTATTCCAAGGTTAGACCACATCCCTTCCAAGTCTGCGTGTTTTTACCCAAGACATCTCATCAGCCCATTTCTGGAGAAGACAACAGATAGAGAGGGAAGGTGCTGGAAATAAACATTCTTGACATCCCCTCTGTGCCAGACACAGTGCTAAGGCTCTTTATCTCAAACTGCCTTATTTTATCCAAACAACAAACCCTCTGAGGTTGATATTGTTACTATCATTTTTCTCATCTTGGAGGTTCCTAAATATTTTTGAAGGGCACACAGGAAGTGGCAGAGCTGGCATGTGAAAGTGGGTTTGCTTGATGCCAACCCCTGGGAAACTTTTTTTTTAAAGGTTTTTTTTTTTAATTTATTTTCCAGAGAGAGAGAGAAAAAGAGAGAGAGAGAGAGAGTACACACAAGCAGGCAGAGAGGCAGGCAGAGGCAGCGAGAGAAGCAGGCTCCCTGCAGAGCAAGGAGCCTGATGTGGGACTCGATCCCAGGACCCTGGGATCATGACCAGAACCAAAGGCAGCTGCTTAACCAACTGAGCCACCCAGGCGTCCCCTTGGGAAACTTTTTTGAGCCCACCCCATTTATGTACTGGCAGAAAGGGAAGAAAGGGAAGAACAGTGTCAGCAGCCAGGAAGATGAGCAACATGGCTGTGATGTGCCACTGATGTCCCCACGATGGGTGAAATTGTTGTGAAAATCATGAGATGCTAAATTCTTTGAGAGCACACCATGGATTGACTACCTTTATTCTTTCTATTAATAGGTGCTATTCTATTTGTCTGGGATACTCTTATCCTATTTCAGCCACATTCATACGTTTCGTTCAAGATCTTGCTCATGTCCAAAAGCCTTCTCCAACCCCAAGATTCACGTCCAATATATCATGTGGATTTTGTTGGGCTAAGCAGGAAAAGAACTTTGTTCTCCACCACAGTCAACATTTTAGGGGGGCATCCAAATGGCTTACAGTGACTGCTTACTCCATGTAATTGCTCTCCTTCCCATTGGGGAAGGTCTCCCCAGACCTGTTTATCTACATGACGCCACCTCACATGCATAGATGGTTGGGTCAGAGAGGACATCAGATCTAGGTTGGAAAAAATCAAACCTCTCCTCTGGAGAATTTGGAATTGGGATGAAGAGCCAGCCAGCCAGTCAGGCCAGGGTGGTCTTGATCCAAGAGGGCATAAACTTGGGAGCCTAAGGGGGGGTCATTTATTCCCTGCATGGGCACAAAGAATTGCAAGAAAAGGACAGCTGATGGAGAGAATGAGAATAAAGTAGCCATGTGGAGGTCAGAAGTGGGGTTGGAGTAGTTACCAGGGTCATGACCTTGTTTCCCTTCTGGGTTCCAGTCTCTTCACTGGCCCAGGTGACCTTGAGTCCTGTGACATACCCCAGAGGCTTTCCATAGATTGCTTTGGTCGCTTTACTTAGCTTAAGGGAGTTCCTTTGACTTGTATCCCAAAGCACACCACTTAAGATATACTTAAGGACATAAACTCCATGAGGACAGTGGCTGGGTTTGTTCATGGCGCAGCCCTAGGTTGGAGCCGTTCTCGGCTTAACTGCATGGATTTTTGTTGAAATGCCCTCGCTGATGATACAGCTTTTCTGTCTAAGAGATAGAGAGAACACTACCTGACCCTCCTCCAAACCATCGTCTGCTACCAGAAATTAAAAGAATTGAAACCAAGGGTTGGTTGGTTCCTTTGAGAGACGGGGGGCCTCATCCCCGTCATTCCATCCCATTTCCAGTTTGAGAATGCAGATAGGGCGAAAGCTGAAAAGTATCCAGAAATGAGAACAGCAGGAGAAAGTGACAAGTGAGACAGGGTATGAAGGGTCTTGTTTTGTTCTGTGTGCTTTGGCATCAACTTGTTCTTTAATTAAGGGGGAAAAAAATCACCCTCCAGCTAGTAAAGACACCCCTAAGAAAATTAAAATAATGTAAATCAAGCTAAATGAATACTCCAGAAGCAGCACCAGAGCTTGGTGGGACTGAGTGTTTGGATGCCCCTGAGGTTTTAAAAAGCAAAGCCGGCAACTGCCTTTTGGAACAGAAACCCTTTCCCTTTTGTTTGATGGCAAAGAGGGCTAAATGCTGACACCAATAGGGATTTACAGAGAGGTTTACGGTGAGAGAATCTTCTTGCTGTTCTGGCTCTCTAAAGACCAGAATTGAAACAAAGCCTAAGTGGATGATAATGATAATTCCTGGGGTTTCTTCCTGGGGGTGCTCCATGTAGAGAAATCACTTAAATTGTAATTAAAATACACAAAGCAACATGGTTCGAGGGGAACCTCTGGTTTCCAGTAAAATACCCTAGTAACCACAGGAACATTTTACCTGGGAGGGAGCTGAAGGATGGAAGCCTTGTAGAATGTGTGTGTGTGCGCACGTGCGCTAACACTATTAGTACTGTGGCCACTGTAACAGGGACACAAGGAGGAGGCTCGACACTTCAGGCATTGTAACAAGTAAAGGTGACATATCCAAGTCAGCAGAAGCATCTCAGCTTGAATTTATGGTGTCACATCAAATGTCTTAATTTCCTAAGCTTTTACCTTAAAGGACATACGATGGCGGCCAATTATAGAGTATATACTTAATCTTTGGGAGAAGCTCTCCAATGTAGCACACAGATTTTATGGGAGACCCATGCTTCTGACCCTCCACACAGCACAACAAACCCCTCAGTCCACGTTTATATGTGATGATAAAATTACACGGGAAGATTTTACTTCTCTTGGCCCCTTGGTTCCGGGAGGGCTCTAATTGAGGTACTCCAATCCTCCAATTTTCTGGGCTAGGGGAAGGAGATCTAGAGAGGTTAAGCAGCTTGCTCAAGGTCTTCTAGACACAGGGTGACCCTATGATTCATTGTACAAAGTGAGGCATTTTTGAGAGAAAAGGAGGTGCTATTTCAGGACCAACTGGCCTCAATCTAGACCGCCCTAGGAGCATGCGATCATCCAATTCAGTCTAGACCGCCTTAGAATTCGATCATCCTACTTAGATAGCTCAAGGTTTTGTCTCAGACACAGAGCATGAGAAAATGCTGTACTTGCTGGTGACCTTTGCAAGAATGAAGGAGTCCTTATCTGGGAAAGGGGAAGGGCGCTCCCAGAGGCCAGGATGGGGATTGCACTTCCTTGCACGTGCTCCTGCTGAATGCTTTCCCCCACACTGCCAAGCTGGTCTGCACGGGGCCCTGTGATGACTAGAAAGAGGTGCAGTTCTGAGGACAAACATCTTGGCCAGTGGGTGGCACATGTGCATGCAGCCCTCTTCTAGGGAGTATTGATACCAATAAGAAATCAGCAATCAGAAACGGTGAAATGTAGACATTTCACCTGCTGCACGGATGCCACTCTGGATTCATAGATGGGGACAGAGGGTAGAAATGTTGACCTTGACAGATGGACCTCGAAGAAGCATACTGTTCCCAATAAATGCTACTATATCTGAGCGCTCACTGCGCATCAGACACTGTTCTGGGCACTTTACGTATACCAATACTCGTAATCCTGAAAACAACCCTACGGGGTAGAATGGTTCTGTATCCTAATTATGATGATGGTTATGCAAATCTGTATGTGCGAAAGGTCAGAGAACTGTATGCCGAAGGAAAACGGTTAATTTAAATGTAGATCATTTAAACAATAAATGATATATATCATATATATATCATATATATGATATAGAGGCAACCCACAGAATGGGAGAAGATATTCGCAAATGAAACTACAGATAAGGGGCTGATATCCAAGATCTATAAAGGACTCCTCAAACTCAACACTCAAAAAACAGATAATCACATCAAAAAAATGGGCAGAAGACATGAAGAGACACTTCTCCAAAGAAGACATACAAATGGCTAATAGACACATGAAAAAATGTTCATCATCATTAGCCATCAGGAAGATTCAAATCAAAACCACATTGAGATATCACCTTACACCAGTTAGAATGGTGAAGATTAACAAGGCAAGAAACCACAAATGTTGGAGAGGATGTGGAGAAAGGGGAAACCTGTTACACTGTTGGTGGGAATGCAAGTTGGTGCAGCCACCTTGGAAAATAGTGTGGAAATTCCTTAAGAAATTAAAAATAGAGCTACCCCAGGGTGCCTTTGGCTCAGGTCATGGTCTCAGGGTCCTGGGACTGAGCCCCGCATCAGGCTCTCTACTAAGTGGGGAGCCTGCTTCCTCCTCTCTCCCTGCCTGCCTCTCTGACTACTTGTGATCTTTATCAAATAAATAAATAAAATCTTAAAAAAAATAGAGCTACCCTATGACCCTGCAATTGCACTACTAGGTATTTATCCCAAAGATACAGATGTAGTGAAAAGAAGGGCCATCTGTACCCCAATGTTCAGAGCAGCAATGGCCACAATCGCCAAAATGTGGGAAGAGCCAAGATGCCCTTCAACTGATGAATGGATAAGGAAGATGTGGTCCATATATACAATGGAGTATTCTGCCTCCATCAGAAAGGATGAATACCCCACTTTTATATCAACATGGATGGTACTGGAGGAGACTATGCTGAGTGAAGTAAGTTAAGCAAAGAGAGTCAATTATCATATGGTTTCACTTACTTGTGGAACATAAGGAATAACATGGAGGACACTGGGAGATGCAGAGGAGAAGTGAGTTGGGGGAAGTAGGAGGGGGAGACGAACCATGAGAGACTGTGGGCTCTGAGAAACAAACTGAGGGTCTGTGGACTGTGGAGGGGAGGGGGGCAGGGGAGATGGGTGAGCCTGGTGGTGGGTATTAAGGAGGGCACGTATTGCAAGGAGCACTGGGTGTGGTGCTTAAACAATGAATCTTGGAACACTGAAAAAATAAAATTGAAAAAAAATTTTAAAAAAGACTACATACTGTATGAGTCCATTGAAATTTGAAAAAAGCAAAACTACAGGGAGAGCACATCAGTGGTTTCCAGGGGTCAGGGGATTGACTGTTGAGGGACATGAGGCCACCTTTTGTGGTGATGAAAGGGTTTGAGATCATAGCCATAGCAGTGGTTACATGACTATGTACTTATGAAGATATATTGACTTGTACAGTTAAAATGCTGACTTTCATTGTAGGTAAACTCTACCTCAATAAAGCTGGGGAGGGGAGTCCCACAGATGGCCATCACTGTTAATCTCATCAGTAAGGAAACTGAGGGACAAGTGGGTTGAGTAACTTGCCCAAGGTCACAGGTGTGTGTGACAAAGCTAGATTCAAACATAGGAATGAATAACTCTGGCAATTTTAAACTCTGAGATTAACCACTGCTCACGTAAGTAGGTTCTAGCTCATCACCCGGGGGGCAGGGAAATACATCAGCCCTAGACAGGCAGGTGCAACAGGAAATGTGTGATCCCTACCAAGGACCTCACAGAAACAACAGTTTTTCTGGGTGGCTGTTTGGGTCCACTACAATGGTCTTTCCTGAAGCAGACACTGCTATTTGCTTTGAAAAGCCTGGAGCAGGGGGCTGAGTCCTGAGGCAGGTATCTGGTGATCGCTGGGCCTTCCCCCTTTTCCTGGCCAGGAGTGTGATCTAAAACCTCCTGGCTAAGCTCACTTTGTCAAAGAGGTCCTGCAGGGTCCATGTTTAAGATTCAATCCAGAAATTTCTAGGTCAGCAAACAGATCCACTGCAAGAAAATACATTTGCCCAAGCAACCTCTGAGACTAAGGAATAAGGCTTCCCACGCTTTGCAGAGGGAAACAGATGTTTGTACACAAACAAATTTACAGATAAGCAATACCTTGCTTATTGTGTTTCAAAGACGTGCGTGAAAAAAAAAATCACTGTGCATCTGTATGCAATGTCCCAATTGCTGTCCATCTGAGACGGACAGGTGGATGGACCTACAGTCCTCAGCAGGTGCACAGAAGTGAATATTTCCCCTTGCAGTGCATGCCACTTGGAGAGACAGGCTCCGGTCTCCCTTGACAGCCAGAGAAAGTGCAGGTTGCTCCTGAGGCTGGTGCAGCATCCTCTCAGGTGACACACAGGGCACTTGTGATTAGAGAGAAGGAGCTTAACCTGTGATCAAGCAGCTACTTAGAAGCAGAACCAGTTAGGTGCCCTGACTTTGCATAGCTGAAGCCAGAGACCTGGGTTCAAATCCCCACTCTTCCCCTAATGGACCATGTGACTGAAGCTGGTTCTTTAATCTCTCTGACTTTTTTTTTCCTTTTTGTAAAAATGGTGCTTCCGAGTGTTAGCTCACAGGTTTATTGTGAGCCCTGGGTGTGAGAAGAGATATGAACTATGTACTGGGTCATAGGACATGCTCGATAAATGAAAGCCGACGGTAGCAACCACCTTGGCACATTGTGATTATCTTTATATGTCCTCTCTGCAAAGACTTTGGACTAGATGACTAGCACCGCACTTTATAGCTTAAGAAGCCCTATCACAGGAATGCTTTTTCTCAATACACAATCAACCGATCGCGTCTGTGGGACTGGTATTATTAAACCCAGATCAGAGTTTTAAAAGGGTAGGGAAGGCTAAGTGATCTGTCCCATTTTGACCTTCCTGAGATCACACAGCTAGTAGGTGTCAGAACGGGGTGTTGAAGGCAGATCTTTGAAGTAAAAACGTTAGCCTCCATCCAGTACCACAAGTATCTGACTCCCAGGCCACTATCCCTTCCCCATGGTGTGCTTGCCTCTGCTTCCCTGCAGCCCTCTTCTAGGCCAAGCAACTACTGCTCTTGGAAATGGCCTCTACCAAGCTGATCCAATGAATAATCATGAGACCATCCTAGTGTTGCCCTTTTACTGCTGAGATGGGGATAGATTTATAGAGGCTGACTCTGGCTGGTATTTGGGAATGGATAATTACCTTCACTTACTATATCCTAGGCTGCTTCGGCTAAATATTTACTGCCCAGAATTCTGCCCTTTCCAACCAGTTCTGAACACGAGCATGCCACAGGCAACTAACTGGTATAATTCATTCGGGGCGACCATAAATCTAAGGCTTCCACCAGAAATGATGCAAAAAATTAATGGAACATGAAATCAAGTAAATGGAATTGAGTACAGTAATTAGTTCATATTTTAATCCTCAGGTCTGTTTATTATCCATCAACTGGCGAGCAATTAAGTCGGCACCATTGAGATGATTAGCTTTGTTTCAGCAAAAGTTTATCGATATGTCAGAGCAAATGAATCTGAGGGTTTTAAACGGCTTTATTTTGAATTGTATAGCAGCACATCCATGGAGCAGCTAGACATCTCATGATTTAATTTTGCAATATTATTATCTAGATTACTTATATTTAATATTACGAAGCTGTTCTAGATGTTTATTGGGGAGTGTGGATGGAAGGGGGGATTCAAACTGTAGAAAAGCATGGCTTCTATTCTCAAGTCCTCATGATTGCCTTTTCATATTAAGACCAACCAAAGGGTCTTTCAGGAATTTTACTTTCTATTTTAGCCTTCCAGTCTTTCATTTCTACATTTCTTGCAATCAGACACTATTACAATTCTCACATGGTGGTATTTTTGTTGGGGGTAATTTGGTGACTTCTAGAACCCTATCCGCAGGGATGCTGATGAGTGCTCCTGTTTGGAAAGTAATCTGTCCATGTCTCTGCCTTTTTGAGGCTGTCTGCATAAATGTTCTTGTGTTGGGTTCTGCTCACTAAGCTAGGGAATCTGATTATCAGACTACACCTGCTCTGTGGGGCAACTAAACCAGATGGACTCAAAGGGCCCGCTGAATCTTGGGATTGTACATAATTTACATTTTTATCTGAAAAATTTTAAATCTCAAACTAGGGCGCCAGAAACTTAAGTTTGGGTCCTAATTCTGCCACTGACTCTCAGTGACTTTGGGCAGTGCTCTTATCCTCTCTGTCATCTGATTTTTCTATTGTACAGTAAGTGGTTTGGAAGAGGTGACCTCCATGGGACCTCCAATTTTAACACTTCAGACAGAGGCTTTCAGCAGGCTCGTTCTTTTCAATAGCAGGTCCATCCCTTGAAGTAGGAATGTGATCTTTGGTGGAACCTCCGCAAATTTTGGGAACTCTTGACAGTGGTCAGAGTAGTAGTGAATGGGTCACTCTTACTTCACACCTTTCTTTTCTAGCCGATTTTATTCCTGTGGCTTTGGAAATGGGTGTAAAAAGTACACCTCATTGGTAGAAGTGTCAGGCCCAGTACCCTCCTTAACTGCAATGTCATTGGTTACTAAATAAAGAAAGACCACATTTGACACTTATAAAACCAAACACTGATGGTCTCCATGGTGACCATTATGTTCTAGGCTGAACCTTGATCAAGTCCCAGGTAATGTCTATCTTTCACATCAAAGTCTTTGTAATATAATACCTCCTTCCCTGCTTTAGACGGAATACCAGGGAGGAGATTAGAGTCCAGTAGAAGACCATGGTGGCTGTCATAATGGCATCCTGGCAGGACCAGGTCAGAGGTATGCTGCAGGTTGGAATGGGAGCCCATGGGATAAAGAGTTGGCCTCAGCAAGTTGTCTTTAACTGCAGTGTTTCTCTCCTTGGCTGCCCCATGGTGTCCATCTAAAACTAGCAATCCAGGAAGCTGCTGACTTGGTTGGGTTGTCCCTTCCCAGAAGTAATTATAAAAATGTCCAAAGGCAAGACTCTCTATCCTTAGATCACAGTCTTCATCTACTTGCTGGCATCATCATAATAGGTCTGGGCTTCCGACTTCTGTTTGCTTTGCTTCTCGAAGGCCAGTTTACTAACTCTGAGTGGGAATGGCTTCTGGGGATCCAGAACTTTGGCTTCTAGCATTGGCAGAGATAAATTCCCTGGTCTGATCTTGGGAGTAATTCCAGGGCCTGAAATGAGGAATCTACATGAATTTTTCTAGCATGTTGGCTATGCATTGTTCCATTCCTCCTCCCAGGGACTCTGAAGAATTCATTTACTCTGCATATGCAAATAACTTAACATATCTAGAACTTCTGTTGATATTGACATTAACTTTATAGGTTTGCCATTACGATGATAGAACTGAATTCATGATAGACTGGGCATAATTTAGACACTCTTAAAGTTGTCATCTTTTTTTTAAAAAAGATTTTATTTATTTATTTGACAGGGAGAGAGCACAAGTAGGTAGAGAGGCAGGCAGAGAGAGAGAGGAGGAAGCAGACTCCCCGCCAAGCAGAGAGCCCGATGCAGGACTCGATCCCAGGACCTTGAGATCATGACCTGAGCCGAAGGCAGAGGCTTAATCCATTGAGCCACCCAGGCGCCCAAAGTTGTCATCTTTTAAGTTATCTTCATTTGCTCATTCAGTCTTTTCATTCAGTAATATCTGTCAGGTGCCTATCACATGTATGGGGACATATTAAAAAGTACAACCTAGGGGCACCTGGGTGGCTCAGTGGGTTGGGGCCTCTGCCTTTGGCTCAGGTCATGATCCCAGCATCCTGGGATCGAGCCCCGCATCGGTCTCTCTGCTTGGTGGGGAGTCTGCTTCCCCCCCCCGCAACCGCCTGCTTGTAATCTCTATCTGTCAAATAAATAAATGAAATCTTAAAAAAAAAAAGTATAACCTACTCTGTGACTTCCGGGAGCTGACATTCTGGGAAGTCAGGGTCTTCCCCATGGTCTACAGATCTTTGAAGTCCCCCCCTGGGCTAGGGCTCAGAGTAGGTGAGCAGTCACTACTCTGGGGTTTATGGGTAGGTAAAGCTTGGTTGGTTTAAGCAATGTTATGAATCAGAAGACCTGAGCTAAGCCTAATCTCGATCATTTACTGTCTGCATAGTCTTGGGCCTTAGTTTCTCCAGATTCAGAGGGAGACGATACTAAGAGGTAACCTTACCAAGCTAGCATTGGGTGATTAAATGGGAGAATTTGTGTTGTGCTTTGGAATTCATTGAGAGTATCAGCCAAAGTCCATACAAAGGAAAAGATGACCTGATGTACACTGCCCCGCCCCCTCTCTCCTCCCTGACTTCTCATGCCCTCTCACTTACCCCGTGCTCATGCTCCTCTCCTTCTTCCTAGAACGCTCAAAGAACGCTTTCCCCCACTTCAAAGCCATGGTACCAGCTGTCACCTACTGCCTGGAACGTCCTTCCCCTAGACATCTCTATGGCAACCTCACAGATGGCATCCTCTCAATACAGCTTACACGGACCACCCTGCTTACCCTTGAAACTCATTACCTCCACTCCTCATGCTCCGGTCCCTCTTGACTCTATTTTCTCCCATGGCATTGATCCTCTTCTAACTTATCACATGCATTGACTCATTTATTATGTTTATTATTCATTATTTGTCTATTCTCACTTGACTGCAAGCACCATACCGGAAGGACTTTTATCTATTTTCTTCACTGGAGCACATGATAGGCACTCAATATTTGTTAGCTGAATGAATGAAGGAGGGAATGAATGAAAAGCACATCAGGAAGCACATCAACAGTGGCCAGATGTTAGCAGTGAGACTCCGTAGCCACCTGTGGACGAGCCAGGCGAGTTCTGGCTTGTGCTGCAGAGTAACTGACTCAAGTCTCCGCCTTGTTCCTCCAAGGTGACACTTTGTTCAATCATTTTGTGTTCTTTACCACACTGAGGATAGGGCTGGGTTAGGACCTTGTTAATAAATTTTGAATCTCTCAAAGTACAATCCTTTCTCAAAGAAAGCCCAGAACACGCCTTCATGGTAGCTGTGAACTAAACCACTCTTTCTCTTTTCCAGTTTCTAACAGAACTCAGTGCTTTGGACAGCCTCTATCGAAACCCTTCATCTTCAGTTTAAAGGAAGTTGCATGTTCCTGGTGTAGTCAATGAATACAACACACCCAGAATTCTAGGAACAAAGCCTGTAAGTTTTGAATTCCTACGTTGCCAATAGTTGACTGAGTTATGGATTCAGTGACTGAATGACTCATTGCAAAAACATCAATTAAGCACTTACAGAATGTTGGGTACTGTGCTAGGTGTATGGTATCCAAAGATGAGTAGTGAAGAGTCCCTGTCTTTAAGGGGTGTAGGAAGATGATTATTCTTTCATTCAGTAAACACTTATGACTCTGCCCTCATGTGTCCGACAGTGTACAAAGGGCTGGGAATACAGCGATGATCAAAATAAAATCTCTATCAACAAAGAACTCCATTTCCAAGAGAACTGAGAGTAAAGAGTTATAAAATCTACAGTGATGAGCAATTTAATAGATTGGGGTCAGCAACATTTCTGTGTAAAAGATCAGATATTTTGCAACCGTTTCAGCTTTGGCAGGCCACACAGCGTCTCTGTTACATGTTCTTCTTTGGGGGAAAAAAATCCTTTAAATACGTAAACCATGCTAAGCTACTTGACTGAGTTTGGTCCATAGGCTATAGCTTGCGGACCACTAAATTGGTGAATATGGAGGATTCTCTGGGAGTCACTGGCTGGGAGGAGGGAAGGAGGCTTGGAAAGCTCTTGGGTTGGGGATGGGGGGCTGTGTGGGAATGAGGAAAAGAGAGAGAAAGCTGGCATTCAGGACAGAGGGAACACTATTACCACGGCTCTCAGGGAGCTCTTCCATATGTACAACCGTGTCCCTGTTATTCTTAAACATCCCAAATCTCATTCCCCTTCAAAACTCCACTTGTGCCAAGGAACATCTCTACAAGGAGGTCCCAGCCTCCCGGCAAAGTGCTAATTACATTGCCTGAGTACCTCCCTCCAGAGCCGTTCCATGCCTAATGGGGCCCTGGTTCTCTGTGATGTGCTCCTCGGTGCTTTTCATACTCTAGAACACTTTGGAACAATTCGGTGTTGCTTATTCCTCCAAATTTGTGTGGCTTCAGCGCAGCCAGTCTCTAAAGGATGCATGTAACTGACTCCGGGAAGGGAATAGGGCCTGCATTTTTTTCACTGCTCAGTTGTTTGCATGGAGATAATTATTTTCCCTTTCCTGGTTCAGAGCCACTAAATAAATAGGTAACCCAACAAACAAGCCAACGAACACATAAATAAATAACATACGACTTTTGTTCCCCCCCCTTTTTTTTTAAGATTTTATTTATTTATTTGACAGAGATCACAAGTAGGGAGAGAGGCAGGCAGAGAGAGAGAGGAGGAAGCAGGCTCCCCACCAAGCAGAGAACCCGATGCGGGTCTCGATCCCAGGACCCTGGGATCATGACCTGAGCGAAAGGCAGAGGCTTTAACCCACTGAGCCACCCAGGCGCCCCTTGTTCCCCCTTTTAAAGGAAACAATCTTATCCACATTCATGGCCATAGCTGTGGACCGGTTCCTTGCTCAGATGTGTGTGAGCAGAATTAGAGACTCGAGAGGCTGAGCCCAGGAAGGCTCATGTTCCTAGCTCACCCTCAGTGAGAGCAGCAACTGTGCCCGGCCACACAGGCGTCCATCTGTCCTCTACTTAAAACAGTCCCGAGAGACCTACTTCATAACCCTCTTCCTGAAGCATCCTCAAATATAAGCCATGTGACACTGTATTTTAAATATACATGTCCCTCAGTAGACTGTCTGCTCTGCAGGGCTGTGGAGTTCAGCACACAGCAGGAGGACAGGAGGTATGGGAAGATGGATGGCACCAACGGGAGGACCTGGCAGAGGTTTCCTACAAAATGGCGGGCATGAGTCTCAGTATATACCCTCCCTTGGGCCTTCTGAAAGAGCTTCAAGAAGGTATTAAAAAATGAATCTTTCCAACCTCCCCTCAATAAGAAAACTTGTGTTTTTTTTTGTCTAACCTCACTATTGGAACTTCATCCATCCCCATGATTCTTTTCAAATATTATCTCCTGCCTGGTTAATGCATTTGTTTCTTTTCGTAAATACCCGACTTTAGAGAGGACATGAATCTAACCAGTTAGACACGATTAGCAGGCAAAGGGTCTTCCTTATTAAGAACGGTTCATTTTCCCTTCTTGAAAAAAATGGAGATATTTGAATCCCTGAATATGCTCATTTATCACCGACCCCCAACAAGGCATCCAGGAGTGCTCCATGTAGGACATGAATAATTAAAAAAAAAAATGCGGTTGCTGACTGTGTCGTACATCCACGCAGCTTTATAAAACAAAGCAAATGATTACCATCAATTACAATAACCTCACTAGACAAGACTGCAATTAATCTACAGCTCTTGAGATAACGACAGTTGCGCTGTGCCAAGGAAAATGCCCGGCATTAATTGACTTATCACGATCAGCGATGATAGATGGGACAGATGGCGATGTGATTATTCATTGTCAACAAAACAAACACACGCTCCGTTGCTAGAAGTGTCTGCTTAGGTGCTCTCAGAGGATAGCCAAAAACAGAGACCAAAGGTGGCTTTGAGGAGAGCACAAAATAAAAATAAGACACCGACCTACAGGATGGGCTCTGTGTACTCTAACTGGGGCTAACACTCAGGGGCATCTGGTTGGGGGACATTTTCTAGCAGGAAATCATGGATTGCATGGGATTTCAGCACTAGAAGGTGCATTCATGAGGTGCTCATGAGGATATGAGGTGAGTCATTCTTATGAAGTCCTCAAATTCCATTCCATGCTTAGTAATTCCAGTGATGGGAATTCGCTATTGCAAAGGCAGACTCATTCCAGCAATGGATAGCTCTCACTGTTAGAACATATTATTTATTTTGCTGAACTCCATCTGTCTAGGACTTCCATCCATGGACCCTAGGTCTTTTCCCTCAGGCCACAGAGAAGGTGCCAAAATTTTTAGTCACTAAACTCTTAAATATCTCAAAGGCTAATACTTAGCCACGTGACATTATTTGGGTGCTTCTAGCATTTTGATTTCTTGCACCTACACCCACACCAGTTCAGAATTCACTCCATACTTAGACCACTCATACCGAGGGGCTCGGAAAGAAATATGACATAGCTGATGTCGGCTGCCCATGACAAAGTGTGAGAGTTCTTGTGCTGAGGCCAAGGCTCTGGCTTGCCTTCTTGGGAAGCTATTCCCCAGATCCCATCCATCTAGACAGCACCCCAGCTTTGCCATTTGCAGTGACACCTGGGTGCCCTTTTTAATTCTTGTGCAATATGGTTTGGTTGGTTAAGTCTTCATTATTTAGAAAACTGGGATAATTACAGCAGAGCTAGGGCTAGAAGTGGCCCAGTGGTCACTCACCAGAATTTCTACAAGTGTGCATAGTTGGGCTCCACTCCCTGAGGCCCTGATTCAATTGTTTTAGGGAAGGATTCAAATGTAAATATTTTGACAATGGTCCCCAGTTAATTCTCACTTGCAACTCTGTTTAGAGGCTCTATTCATTGAGAGCACTTAATAATGTGCTAGTGGAGTGAATGTTTCACAAACCTAGTCAACAGACTCTCCTGGGGGCTTTAAAAATGCAGATTCCTTGGAGTGCCTGATACCTGCGGTCTGGGTATGTCTAGGAAAATTAATACTTTGAGAGATCAACTTGTTATATGTTTCCCTTAAGGATTTTGGAGAGACTCATTTACTCCAATATTGTAGTTCCTATACAAATTACAACGCACCCTTTATCACACATTGAAAAAAGGCAATTCTAAGGAATTCTACAAAGTAAAGATTTTAGCCAAGTAACCATCCACATTTTTTTTCACTCATGCATTGAGTAAATTCATTAATAAATTAATTTTTAGTCGGAGGCAACACTGTGGTAAGGAGAAGACTATAACAGTTCAGTGAGGGAGAAAAGCGAAGAAATGAGCAAGTAAACCAACAAATAAAGTAGTTACAAATATTGAAATAATATGTATTTAAGAAGGAAGTGTCTATTAATTTAGAATAGTCCCTAATTCAGACTGGCAGTCCCTGGTCACTCTCAATTCATGGACTTTGGCCCTGCTTTCATCATCTTCCCTGCTCTATACTCTGGCCCAGAAACAGCAACCCGAGGGAGTTTTTCCTTTAGGGTCCCTATACTCGCCTACGAGTATAGTATGAGTATTAAAAACAATGCCAGGTTTAAACACGATGTTGATTGAAAAAAAATTAAAAAGACCAAGTCAATTGTGAGATACATACTTCTGTTATTTCACAGCTTTCTCGACATCAGGTACCGAGGACTTTTAAAGAGAAACGTAGTTACTGGCTATTTAACATATAAGCACCCTGGACTCCTGGTTGATAACCACCATCAAGTGTAGGAGGACAAATTAACTAGACCATGCTTGTCAAGGGTCAGAACCCGGATGATATCTGTTTAAACTGTAGCTCTCATCCTATAATTGAAGCCATTTGGCTCGCTGCTATGGTCTGAATCCTATCTGGGTTGATGGTGGCACACAGTGATACTCACCATTAATGGTGACATACAGTGACATTTCCAATCTGTAGAAAGTCAGGAAGACCATTTAGTTGCCTGACATTTGTTTCGCAGTAAGTTATAGTTTTGTGCAAATAAGACCCATTCTGCCAGAAGGAAGAATTATGGAGTCTATACCCTCCTATGAGAGGCTGATGGTCCAGGTAGGTCTAAGTGAAGGTATGCAAGAAAAGTGAGGGTTTGGGGTTAAAATAATGCTCCAGAGACACTGTAGGGCGTGAGTCATGAGAGCTGCGCCAGTGTCTCAGAAGGAAATACCCAGGTCCATTGTGGCCTTCCCTAGAAAAAACTGGAAGCACGTTTATAGACTTCTAGTCAACTTGCAAAAAGACAGATGGAGAAAGGAGGCACTGACCTTCTCATTTCACAGATTTAAAAGAAAGCTTTCCATCTGTTATCCCACCTTGGGTATAAATAGGCACCAAGTCTTATTAATTGGCCCTCAGCTTTAGGATTTCAACAGCCCCACATACCTCCCCAGAGAAGGCTTGTCCGTTGAGGAGGTGCTCCGACCCTTGGCTGTCCTCACTCCCGAAGTGTAGTCGGATCTCCTCCAGCCGGTGGCTGTATGTCATGGGTCCTCCTGATATGTTAACCAAGTGCTCCTTGTCCAGGCGCAGGGACACATGTCTTCCAGTGTTGTACATGGTCCCACTGACCTGCAACGCAATGCACACCAAGTCAAGCAAGGTTCTCTTTCCTTGTCTCACCAAACCCAGCATGGTGCTTAGACAGATGCCTTTTGCCTCCTCTTGATGGGCAACCATTAGGCTAAGTCTCTATATGAAATGGGGAGTAGCAGTACCTGGAGGGCATTCCTGCCCTACCTGGCGTATGTGGTACTTTCCGTGAGGCATAAAACATATTCACGATCACACGATCATGTAGGAATTTGAGGTAGGGATTCAAAAGCGACCTCAGCAATTGTGACTAATATTTTGAACATTTCACCTTAGAAAAAGTCACTTGTTCCTCTTAACATAGGTGTTGGCAAGGATGTGGAGAAAGAGGAACACTTGTGCACTGTCGGTGGAAAGGCAAACTGGGCCAGCAGTTCTGCAAAAACAGTATGGAGTTTCCTCAAAGAGTTTAAAAAAAAGAATTACCTTTTGATTCAGCAATCCCACTACTGGATATTTACCCAAAGAATACAAAAACACTGATGCAAAGGCACACAGGCAACCCTTTGTTCTTAGCAGCAATATTTACAAGAGCCAAACCTGGGAAGCAGCCCAAGTATCCATTGATAGCATTGATAGATAAATGGATAAAGAAGACACACACACATACACACACAGAGGAATATTACTCAGCCATAAAAAAGAATGGAATTTTGCCATTTGCAGCAACATGGATGGAGCTACAGAGTATCAGGCTAAGCAAAACAAGTCAGTCAGAGAAAGATAAATATGATTTCCCTTATATGGAATTTAAGAAATAAAACAAATGAGCAAAGGAAGAAGGAAAAAGAGACAAATCACAAGACAGATTCTTAACTCTAGAGAACAAACTGATGGTCACAGGAGGGGGGCCAGGTGGGGGGGATGGGAGAAATAGGTGATGGGGATTAAGGAGTATGCTTGTCACGATGAGCAACAGGTGATGTATGGGATCGTTGAATCACGATATCGCACACCTGAAACTAATACTACTCTGTATGTTAACTATCCTGGAATTAAAATAAAAACTTAAAAAAACAACTTGCCCCTCTAACCATAAGTACTTGGAATGTAGAGACACTGTAAAAGTTAAAATCTCAAGTGTGAGAAATTGGAGAAAGCAAGAGATGCCACTAAGGCCAAATGAGAGACAAGGAAGCCAAAATGGGTGAACAGGAATGAGCTGTCGTGGGAGACTGAAGGCTTTGGTCCGAAGTCTCAGGTGTGCAGTTCCCTGTGCCTTTGTTAGGTCCCTCTCTTGTCCCTGCCACCAGATGCCGTGCAGAATGTGAGCTCTGGGGGCGCCTGGGTGGCTCAGTGGGTTAAGCCTTTGCCTTCAGCTCAGGTCATGATCTCAGGGTCCTGGGATTGAGCCCCGAATTGGGCTCTCTGCTCAGGAGGAAGCCTGCTACCCCACCCCCACCTGCCTCTCTGCCTACTTGTGATCTCTGTCTATCAAATAAATAAATACAATCTTTAAAAAAAAAAAAAAGAATGTGAGCTCTGACCTCTTCTCAGAGCTCATGGATTCAGTGCTATGCTAAAGAGATGGATCCAAGTTTCCCATTTCCCTTCCTCACTCCTGATTCCATCTTGCTTCAGTCTCTCAACTGCCTGACTTTACTGCTTGATACTTGCTTTCCTTCTTTTCTCTTTGAACTTGATATTTAGCTTTATTTTCTTAACTTAGGACCTCTCAACCCTTGATCCTAGAACCCCGATTCCTACCCTTGACTCTACTGCCTTCGTCTCCTGGGTTGACTTAGCTCTTGGGGCAGAACAGAAGATTAAAGGAGACTCTGAATGGGTCTGAATGGAATGCTTCTGGATTCTCAGAGGCTGAGATACTTGGATTTTCTTCCGGCTTATTCTGACTGTTTTGGGCCCAGCCTTCTGCCTTAGGAATTCCTTAATGGCTTTATGTAATGTCTGATACCTTCCTTCGTCATGTTTTTATATATTTTCTCACTAGCGCTATCCTTATCTGACCCTCCATTTTTCTGACACTAGTTTTGTGAATAACCAAATAGGTCTATAGATGGCTCACTGTGGCAGAGACAGTAATGCCCACTAAATATTCCATTGACTCATGATTCTGCCATTTTGCTGTAAGGTGGAGCCCATGTGACTGATGTTGGCCATGAGATGTGAGAGGAAAAGACGGGTGTCACTTCCAGGGTGAAACAGTGGAAAACTTATGAACAAGTCTCCAGTCTCTCTCTCCCTGGCTGCCTCAATCCCTGGGGCCACGTGGAAATATGTAAATGTTCTGTAGCTACAAGATGGAGCTCATGTCAGCCTGGGTGCTTGGCAGATTAAAGGGCAGATTGCAAAAATGGCCAGAATTCTTCCCCTCCGTGTAAATGCATTCTTTACAACATGATTCTGTAGCTGCTTCCATCAAGATAGGGATCTGCTTCTCTCCCTCCTGACTCTGGGCTGGCCTTTTCACTTGCTTTGGCCAATACAGAATATGACGTCTGTGCTTTCTCCTTCAGGGAAACTTGAGACCACGTCAACAAGGGCTAGCCTGCTGGGGGATGATACAACACTGAAGAGAGTCATCCAAGGAGAAGTCATCACAGACTGACCACCCCATGGCTGGCCTGCCAGCTGACTGGCCTAGCTGAAGTCAGCTTAGCCTGGCCTAGACCAGAAGAACTGCCCACAGACCCACAGACTTGGAAGCTAAATAATTGGGGTTTTAAGTCCCTAAGTTTTGGAGGTCGTTTGTAATAGAGCAAAAGCTAACATATACACTAGGTGAATAATCTTCCCCCTCCTGAATCTGGAACTAGCAACAGAAACTCTGTTGAGGGCCTGGCACTGTTGAGTACCTGAACTGGAAAGTCCCATGGAGTCCAGAGACTCAGCCTGCTGGGTAGCTGGAAGTCAGACCAGAGAGAAGCAGATGTGCCAGCAGTGACAGAGGAAACCATGCACTGACACAGGGAGAACAGCTCCTTGACCTTCAGAAATCCTTCCCATCTCCTTCATGAGGTCTGAGCTGCATTTTCTCATATGCTTTACATCTTACCAATAAACTATTTTTTTTCTCAAGCTATCTAACCTTGGCAACCAGATAATCCCAAAGTGTGCACGCCTCCAGTCTCAAAGAAATGCATAGTCAGTATGAGATCATGAGGGCTTGTCTCTTCTTCACATCCCAGCACATGAGTTTCTTGGCAGTAAAATGGTTAGAGATAGGTTTGTGTTTGACACTGCATTTATTGTTAGGTAAAATTTACCTTTTCTAATTATTAAGATAATATACAGGTATTATATATGGTTAGAAAGATATAGAGAGGCTCAAGGAAATAAAAATCAGCTACAATTCCACAATAACCCAATAACACAATAACCCAATGATCATCACTAATATTTTGATACATATATTCTTACAACTATATATACTATATACTAATGTATATACAATGATATATACTATATACTAATGTATATACAATGATCATCACTAATATTTTGATACATATATTCTTACAACTATATATACTATAACATATATGTATGACTGTCTATACCCATATTTTAACAAGATCATTTTATATATGTGTCTGTAAAACCAGATGAGTGATTTTTCACATACATGTATATATATGAGTCTGTGTATATAAATATATACTATTATTTATAATATGTTATGTGTAATATTAATATAATAATGGTATTATGTAGTATATATTTATTATAGATTAATGTCTAAATCATTAATTGAGACAGGAATCTGTCAAAATCCTAGAGGAGAACATAGGCAGTAACCTCTTCGACATCAGCCACAGCAACTTCTTTCAAGACATCTCTCCAAAGGCAAAGGAAAAAAAGCGAAAATGAACTCTCGGGACTTCATCAAGATAAAAAGCTCCTGCACAGCAAAGGAAACAGTCAACAAAACAAAAAGGCAACCCAAGGAATAGGAGAAGATAATCACCAAACTGTGGAAAGAGCCAAGATGCCCTTCAACAGACGGATGGGTAAAGACGATATGGTCCATATATACAATGGAATATTACGCCTCCATCAGAAAGGATGAATACCCAACTTTTGTATCAACATGGACAGGACTGGAGGAGATTATGCTGAGTGAAATAAGTCAAGCAGAGAGAGTCAATTATCACATGGTTTCACTTACTTGTAGAGCATAAGGATTAGCATGGAGGACATTAGGAGAAGGAAAGGAAAAGTGAAATGAGGGAAATTAGAGGGAGAGATGAACCATGAGAGACTGTGGACTCTGAGAAACCACCTGAGGGTTTTGGGGGGGAAGGAGGCAGGGTGATGAGTGAGCCTGGTGGTGGCTGTTAAAGAGGGCACATATTGCATGGAGTACTGGGTGTGGTGCAATGAATCTTGGAACACTGAAAAAATAATATATAATTTTAAAAAATCATTAATTGTATTTATATTAATATATAAATAATATACCATGACATAATATTAGATGAATGCAATATTATTTAATATATAATAAATAATACATATTACTATATATTAACTATATATACACAAATTGTATATATTATGTACACAAATACAATATGCTTATTTAACTATATATATAAATATCACATATGATTATGTATTATATAAATATATATATAATTTTCACAAACATGAATATTTCCGGGTCATTAAACTGCTCTTCTGTAATAATACTTTGAAATGGTTGCATAATACTCCACCGCAAAAATACAGAATTTATGGTTGACTCTTTACATCCCCTTCACTTTTTCACTATTGCAAAAATGTACTGCAATGATCATACTATGGATAAATTAGTCTTATTGATCCAGGGATATTTCAGTTGGCAAATTCTGCATCAAGTGGTGAGCACATGACTATCTACGGCCACAGCCATCGATGTGGAGAGCAGACCCCACAGAGCAGAGCTGGATCTCTGTAATTGTCTTCAAATGACACAGCACCATGACATTCAACCAGTAGCATCCGTGGGCACCTAGTGTGTGTGAGGCAGTGTAAAAGGAACTCCTCTGAATTTTCTTTAAAGACTTTTATTTATTTGAGAGAGAGAGAGTGAGTGGCCGGGAGGGGGACAGAGGGAGAGGGAGAAGCAGATGTCCCACTGAGCCAGGAGGCTGATGTGGGTCTCGATCCTAGGACCCTGAGATCATGATCTGAGCAGAAGGCAGATGCTTCACTGACTGAGCCACCCAGGCACCCCACTGTCCTAAATTTTTAGAGGACATATGCTCTGTTCCATTAGGCAAGTATCTGGGGTTTTCCTGCACTTCTGGAAATCTTTCCATCTGTGCCTGTCTAATGTCTAACGTGCCTAAGAAAACTGTTGCACACTGAAACAAGGCAGGGGCCAGGTGGTACTCTTGTTTGCATTTCCCCAGGACTTAAAAAAAAAACAAAACAAACATACTGGCACATAGCAGGTGGGAGAAGGAAGGACTCTTGAGTCAAAAGATTCCCAGTGTGCCTCTTGGTGACCTTGCGTGGTTCAGTGAATTTCCTGAAGCGTCTACATAATATAGAGATAAGAACCCTGCTCCCACCGCCCCCCCCCCATGAAAATGGATAGAAAACTATAAGGCATATAGGAAACACATGTCAAAATGATAGAAGTAAATCATCCTCATCAGTAATTATTTTAAATGTAAATAGATTCCACTTATACAGGTCCCCAGAGTAGTCAGAGTCATAGGGATAGAAAGTGGAACGTGGTTGCCAGCAGCTGCTGGGAGAGAAACAGGGAGTTGTTACTTAATGGGTACAGAAGTTTCAGTTTTGCAAGAGGAAAAGAGTTCTGGATATGGACGGCAGTGACGGTTGCTCAGACTTAAGACCATGACGATGCTCAACAAGGGACCCATGCCGATCTTCCCCACTTCCCAGCGCCCAGTGGGATGCTTGTTAAACATCACAATGAAGGACTTCTACTGACTCCTGCATTGTGATGGTTCATTTGCCCCTCATTTCGGATTTTATTTATTTTTTAATTTTTTATTTAATTTAATTTATTTTTTTATTTAGAGACCATGTGAGGTGGGGGAGGAACAGAGGGAGGGAGACAAAGAGAGAGAGACAAAGAGGATCTTAAGCAGGCTCCACGCCCAGCGCAGAGCCCGAGGTGGGGTTCCATCCCACGACCCTGCAATCATGACCTGAGGCGAAATCAAGAGTCCAAATAATGCCTCTGTGTGCTAGGAGCCAAGGATGGCATGGTGACTAAAACAAGGCACAGTCCCTGTCCTCACGGAGCTCACACTCTCCACCAAGCAGAGACCAGAGAAGGGGAAGGGAGTTGTGAGGAATCCACCTGCAACTTGACCATTTGCCTATGCGTTCTTACAGCTAGACACAACACCCCCTTACCCCCACCCTTCCCCTAGACACTGAAATAACATTAATTTGTATTAATCAAAAAAAGCTGTGTAGCCCGGGTATGGTTTGTTGCACTTTAATTTAAAAATAAAAGCTTGACAACATTATGTATGATATCTAATGGTACATCTGCACTGTAGTAATTAACATTGCAATAGTGTCATTTTAACTGTAATGCTAATTACAGTGTTTCCAATGAACTACTTTGGTGCACAGCATGTTGGAAAAAGTTGTCTCATGCTGACCAGGAAGCAGAGCTGAGCAGAGAAGTTGAAGCTGCAGGGGAGATTCTGGCTGCCTCTAGCTGCTTCCATTGTCCCCCTCTATGTTTTATTTTCATCCATTGCAAAATAAGTTGAGAGGCGTAAGTGATGATTACTTTGCAAGGGAGGGATGTAAGTGCCATTGCTGATGGCTCGGTGACTTATCCAGGATGACACAACGGGCGGGGGTGGTAAAGCCCACCAGGTCCAGCGATCTTGATGTGAGCACAGGCAAGCATCACAGCCCCTTCCAGATGGAGGCCACATGGGGAATTGTGATTTCTCCACCAGTCTCTAAATGCAGGGCTTAGGCAGGGGCAGAGGCAGCAAGGTTCCTTTTCAGGAAAATAGGGGACCGGAATGGACACTTGGCTGCTGAAGTTCATCCTGGGAGGAGACCTGGAGAAATCTGTAGGTCAGAGAAGTTCCTTGATTTCCTGGCCTGCAGACATTTCCACTGGTTGGAGATGGGGTGGACCCGTATGTGTTGGGAGCAGGTAACAGGTGGTCCACAGAGGGACTGCATATCACTCAATATTATTTTGATCACTTGAAACCATCTAAAAGCCATGCATTCTTTTGCAAAGCAAAGAATTAATCTCAGGTTACTCATTTTGTAAAGTTGGATGTCTTCCTATAGCAAATATGGAGGTTTACAGTAGCTCATGATTGGCCAAGTCCTGTTATTAAATGGATTCGTATCTTTTATGCTGATGACGCCACTGTATTAGAGGAAAATAAATCCAGCCATTGCATTCTTAGGGTCAAGAGAAGTTTGGTTCTTTGACAGTCAGCAATGATCTTGTTCATAACAGCTGCCATCTTGGGTTGAACTGTTCTTTGGTGTCAGGGACCGTGCTAAGTTCTGAACCTGAACTTAAGGAAGTCTTACAATTTCTCCCTCACCAAACTGAGGACCAAACAAATGTGGTACTTAGGTTCATGTCATTTGCTTCCTCTTAAAATGGAAAGATAGTGGGCTAACCCCACCTGTGGCATGGAGGCCTCCCACAAGGCATACCTGTCCTAGGCCTCTGGTCATTTTCCACCAGAAGGCAAATGGGCCATTGGTTGGGGAGCTAGGGATTGACCCCACATATCTCTGGCTCTAAAGCTTGTGCTTTTAGCTACTGGAAATGATTAGATTGCGCAACTAATGACCTAACAGTGCAATATGACAGGTTTTCTTTAAATACGAGTTGAGGTATAGGAGCCCCACAGGGTGTTTGGGATTATTTATTGCAGTAGTTAGAGTTCTCTGGAGAAAAGGAAACCAGTAGGATGTGTGTGGCAAGTTCAAATTCTGTAGGGTGGGTGGCAGGTTGGCGAACCAGAGAAGAGCCAATGGGGCAGCTCAAGTGTGAAGGCCGTTTGCTGCAGAATCCCTTCCTGCTTCAAGAAGCTCAGTCCTTTCGTTCTCATGAGGCATTCACCTAACTGGGGGCACCAACCCACATTATGGAGCACAATCTGATTAATTCAAAATCCACAGATATAAATGTTTGTCTCATCCAAAAATACCCTCACAGAAACATCCAGAATGATGTTTGACCAAATATCTGGACACTGGCCCAACCAAATTGACATAGAAAATTAACCATCATATTTATCTTCACATCCCGTTTGCTTTCTTTGTTATATCTTGTTTAAACTGGTCTTACCCAGCCATGCTGATACTATACATAGCACATTGATCTATGTAATATATATGTGTAATATATTTATAGATATTATTTTATTTATATTTTAAATATATCAATATATTATATATAATACATATGTGTGTATATGTGTGTATATATATGTATATATCTCATATATTTTTACATCACCTAATTTAAAAAGTCAGCTGTCCTAAACTATTCAGCAAAACTCAGTCACATGGAGGGAGAGCCAGTTTGAAATAATGTATGTCTGAGTCCTAGAACAATCATGAAGAAATGATTTAACTCTTCTTGTCAAAAGCTATGTGTACAACAAGGTAAATCTATCCTTGAGTCTGGAAGAGAACTCAGAGACAATTCTGGTGTACGTCCCTCATGTTGTCTATCTTCCTATTTCCAGATTGGGAAAAAAAAATGGAGAAAGTGCATCTTTTTTAAATGACCCAATTCACAAAATAAACATAGTGAAGATTTTTGGTTTAATGGAGATAACACTTATAGGGTTGATGTTTATTGAGGACAGCTAAGCATAAGTAAACCTCACCCTCAGAAATTCCAAAAGATTCAATAAAATTACCCGCCTGGTGTAACGCAAAGTTCCTTTCTATTCTCTCTCAAGGAAGCCTGACCCAAATCTCCTGTAATATACTCAGAAATAATTCCCTACAGCTTAAATGGAAATGTTAACACTACAAATGGAGCATCTGAGAGGAAATAGAATCTCAATCTCAGTTGTGTGAAAGGAAGAGGTGACCATCTGACTTGGCAGGAGAATGACTACATTCTCAACAGGGTTCGTTAGGGAAGCCATGGGCAGGATGCACCCACAAATTTTGAGGACCTACTGTGTATCAGACGCTGTGCCAACTTTTAAAAATTTTAATTCCAGGGTAGTTAACATATGGCGTTTTATTAGTTTTAGATATACAATATAGTGATTCAACGCTTCCCTACATCAGTCAGTGCTCATCAGGATTAGTGTGCTTTTAACCCCCCCCATCACCCATTTCACCATCCCCTACCCACCTCCACTCTGGTAACCATCTGCTCGTTCTCTATAGTTAAGGGTTGGTTTTTGGTTTCTCTCTCTCTCTTTTTCCTTGCTCATTGAAATTGCACTTAGGAGTGAAATTATATGGTATTTGTTTTTCTCTGACTGGTTTATTTCACTTAGCATTATACTCACTAGCTCTATCCCTGTTATCGCAAATGGCAAGATTTCATTGTTTTTTTTTTTAATGGCTGAATAATATTCCAGTCTATATATATTATATCTTCTGTTGATGGACGGTTGGGCTGCTTCTATAGTTTGGTTATTATAAATAATTCTACACTAAACACAAGGTTTTTTTGAATTAGTTTTTTCACATTCTTTGGGTAAACCGTCATTAGTGAGATTGCTGGATCACAGAGTAATTCTATTTTTCATTTTTTGAGGGACCTCCATACTGTCTTCCACAGAGGCTACACCACTGGGCCCTCCCACCAACACAGCAATGCTACTTTGTAGATCAGGAAACTAGGCACCGATAGGCTAAGAACTCTACTTAAGGGTGTGAGAGAAGCAAGTAAGGGAACCACAGCTCAAAAGAAGTCTTGATGACTCAAAGTTCATGGTCTTCCTACAGTCTTGGAGAGCAATTTCAAAGCCACCAAGAAGAGGCTGCCCTCCATTTCTCACGAGCCTGTAAATCTCAGAAATATAATATGGTCATTTTAATTATTTATTTTGGAGTTGGCATATGAGTCCTCTTCACTCATCATGCAGGAGTGTTGGCATTCTTGTCTTTAAGATACAGTCTTACTCAGCAGATGGTCTACTGTACTTGGAGTGAACACAATGGGCCGATGAATGTCACTATAATATTCACCACACAGCTGTGACTATATATATATATTCCAGGCCCTGTACTTATTCTTCCTCATACATTATCTCATTTAATCCTTACACTACCCATGTGAGGAAGGTATTGTTATTCATATCCTACAGCAGAGGAGATGGAGGCTCAAGGACTCATAACTAGAGTTAGAAATAACAGAGAAATTGGCAGAGTCAGAATTCCAGCCCAGGCCCGTTTGAATCCAAGTTCTCTAGTTCTGGAAGAGAAGAAGGCTGGAAGTTTGTGGAAAGAGTTTTGGGGAAATCATGTAGCTTCTAAGTAGCTTTTATGATTGGGGATAAAGTCTTTTTTTTTTTTTTAAAGCTTCTTTATTTAAGTAATCTTTACACCCAACATGAGGCTTGAACTCATAACCCTGAGATCAAGAATCATGCGCTCCTCCAACTGAGCCAGCCAGTTCCCCAGTGGATTGGGGATAAAGCCCAAATATGGTGTCCCCTCAGTGTGCCTGAATGGGTTCAATTTGGCCAGTCCTAGCCTGAATAGCCTTGGTGGTTTCTAGACCAGGACAGCATAGCCCCTACTTGCTGGGGCTTGAGGGATGGGCCACACCTGCCTATTCTATTGTTGGCTTAGCAAGTAGGTGGCCAAGACTGTCATGTTGGCTCAGTGCCTAGAAGGGTTAGTGAAAGAGGTCTGACAGCATGCTCTATAAATTAGGTGTCCTTTCATTGCAACTGAGGCTTCCTATTTTATGTCTCTGACTGCTCTGCTGAGGTGTGTAATAGGTCCTTTTTGAATGTAATTAGTGAGCCCAAGGGATTTAAGAACATCCCTTAGTCCGGTTTCCTATAGAGAAGCTCGAGATGCTGAAGGGCTGATGTGTAAAGGCAGAAGGCAAGAAACCAGTGGGCTGCTAGCTCACATGGGCACTCCAGTGGCATCACTCCAAGGAAAAGCAACGTGGCAGAAATAACTGGAGTCAGTCATTGACCTCACTACATCACAGCATATACACAGATTGGAAAAATTCAGGTACTATGGATTCTAGAGCTGAGAGGACTTCAGAGACAATCAAACCCAACCTTTTCCTCAAAAAACCCAGAGGACTGGGACACAGAGAAGTTGAGAGGCTCATCCAGGATTGCATAGCAAATAAGTGGCAGGTTCAAGACTAGAATTTAACCAACCAACACTGTTCCTTGCTCTGGAAAGCATATCTCCTCTTCTTATTATTCTTTTGTTTTTCTCCTAAATTATTTTAGGCAGATTGTACATAAGCATACTGACTCAGAGACTCAGAGTTGGAAATGCTGGGTGTGTATACATGAATACCATAACCCACAGAAAACTAGAAAAGATTCAGCCTGACATCTGGGCATAGCATTTACATGATGTCAATCATCTGGATTCAGGGCTCTTCTCCTGCTCATCTAGACATTCTGTGCTATGTAGATTTCAGAGTAATAATTAGACATTGAAAGGATTAATTGTTAAGAAAAGAGATGAAAGTAAAGTAGAGGATATGGAACATTAGGAGAAGGCCTTTTTTTTTTTTTTTCAATGCAGCTTTGAAAGAAAGAAGAAGAAAAGTATTTGGAGCCTGTGGGTTGGGGCTGTTAGGAAGGAAGTGGCTGAGATGTGGGTAAGGAACAAAATGGAATCCAATCAGAGAGCTCTGCTTTGAGTTACCATACATGGAGTTGTGGAGGAGGGTTGAAGAAGTACTTCCAAGATCTCGCCCACCACTCTTAACCCTGCAGGGCGGATTGAAGTTTCTAGCTTAGCAAGACTAAGTTTACTCCAATCTTTCTCTCTCCCATCCATCTGAGTCAGTCTGCTTTTCCTAATAGGAAGAGCCCAAGCTTTTGGAGTCCATGTTGAAAAACCAGATGAAGTGATCACATGAACCGCTTGTTGTTATATGGATCCTATTATTATCATTATTATTAAGAAAAAAGTTGAAACTATGTAACATGGCAATATTTACTCTTCAAATAACAGATATGCAAATTCTATAGGGATGCTAGGCAGCACCATGGCAGCAAAATCTTGAACATGACCAGCAATGGTGGGGATGACAAGAGGAGCAGAGAACAGTTGTGGTGAATGTTTTCTGTTCATGTGGGTTATGCGAAGATAATTCCCTTTATCCTCCAGCTTCCTCAAGGGAATGCATGGCAGGGCGTTGACATAAGGCTAGATATGTTCCACCAAACATTGCTTTTGGCCCTGAAGCCCTTCGCCTATACCTCAGCCCTTCATCTCTGACCAAGGAGGGGGACGCCAGAGAATGTTGTCTGGAATGAGTTTCCCCCTTCTGGTTCTGGTATAGGGGTGTTTAGATGTGAATCCCATATACCACTTGTTTCCTGAGTCAATGTTGCCTACCAATGATTTCATTAATTTAATATTATTTTAATAATTTAATATCATGAGAAAAATGTAAATGTAATAATTTGTCTCACATGTGTCCTTACGTGGTTTATGAACATTTTAAATACCTGCACAAAATCCGCAAGGTAGATGTGATCTTCCCATTTCACAGAAGAGAAAACTATCACCAAGAGGGTTATGTGACCTGCCCAGTGTCTCACAACTAGTGGGTTAAAGAGTACCGAGTTTGGACAAAGACTGTTAGATTCCAAAGATGGGTCTCCTGCTTCACTGTGCTTTGTCTCTGTGAGTTCAGTATTGGTTTCATGCTTAGCTCCCCAATTCCCCCAGCTGGACCAGCACTCTGTTTGAAATTTTAGCCTGCTAGGACTTTGAGAGCCCACAGAGTTCTTGCCAAGCCTCTCATGGTTGGTTGTCTGGATCCAATTTTTTTTGACTCCCTAACGAGTGGCCAATTGGATAGAAAAACCAGAATCAAGATGGTATCAGCTGATTGGCCAGCAGAACTGTCTCCATGGAAACCTCTGTTCCTCTGGGGCACTGGGGCTCCACCTGAGAAATCTGCACTGGCTCCTGTATATTTAAATATATCTGTAATTTTTGGGTAAAGATAACATAGGCACGTTTACACGTACCTTTCCTGTTTCCAGCTGCATTCCCAGCACATGAACAGTGCTTGGTTTCTGTTTGTTGCAAAAAAATAGACATGGTGGTACACAGCAACATCCGGGTGCCTTTCCCAGCTCCGTCCTCTAGTCTGCCTCAGTGGGTCTGAGGTGGAACTCAGGAAACCACCATCTTCCTCCTCCAGTTTCCCTTGATGTTCTCTCTAACCCAGTCTGTCAGACAGTCAATGCGGGGGACAGGGGCACAGTCATACAGAGGAATTGTCTTTATCCTTCCCCATCCTCCAGGCTCTAAGGGTTGCTCTGATAATTACAAAGACAATAGCATTAAAATTCTCTCTCAACACAGAGTGGGCTATAAATGGATTCATCTTCAGGCCACTGTTTTCCCCTAAACTGTGAAAATTCAAGGTCAGACCCCCTTAATTAACACACTAAAACTTGCCTTGGAAAAGTTATTTCTAGCTTAATGTCATTTCACTCAATCCTGATTCATGAGGCTTTAGGCAATGAACTCCTCATCTCCAGTTATCTCATCTCCAAAGAGGAAAATGCCTTTTGAGGGGAGTCTGGGGGGACTCAGTGGCACACAGGTGCTACCAGAGCACACAATCACCTTCACATTCCCTTGTGTGGGTGTCGGGGGTCCCACCGATTCTATTAGAATCACTGATGCCTATTTTTCAAAGACACGAGAAATAGCAAATGTTTAGGAGATAATCAGATAAGAAGTCCCTTTGTTCCTCCCTCATGTCCTTGTGTGCAAGTGAATTGCAACATTTATCTCCTTCAGTGTCCTTGCTCTTATGGACCCTTGTCCACCATGAGCTGCCCTCCTCTAGGGCAGACTCAAATGCCCAGTGGCCAGCAGGTCATGCAGATAAGTGAGACAGGCCAGGTGGGAGACAACAGGGAGTGGTGGAGACTGGGGGAGGCACTGGGCAGTGCTACTTCTTGGACATCTCTGGAAGGGTATACAGCACACTAAGGGGATGTTTGCCTCTGGGGGAAAACTCAAGAGGAATCAGGAAAAGGAGGGCCGGGGTACAAGACTAATTTTCACCTTATGCCCTTTGCATTGTCTGAATTTTCCAAAGTCGTCAAAATAACTTTTTAAATAAGATCCATTTAAAATTTCATAATAAGGTACTCTACCTTATCACATCTCATGCTAAAATCTGGGCTATGGTACAATGGTTATGATGTGGGCCCAGGTGCCATTCTAGAGCAGCTGTCTGTAGAGATAGAAAGCAAATCTACATCTGCAATTTTAAGTTGTCTAATAGTTGCATTAAAAAAAAAACCTGTAATGAAATGAATATGAAGAATATATTTCATTTAACTCAATATTATTTCAACAGGTAATCTATACAGAAATGATCAATGAGGTAGTTTACTTTCTTTTTTCATAGTACATTTTTGAGATTCAGAATATATATATATTTTGCACTCAAAGCACATTCCAACTTGATCTGCAGGCATCTCAAATGCTCAACAACTACACGGGGTTAGTGGCTGCCATATTGGACAGTAAAGCCTGGTCAGACTTCCTTTCCAATGTGTTCTCCCTCATGCAAACAGAACTATATCAAGGAGTGGGTCAACTGGGTAGCTGCTGAGGGTACCAGACTCTGAGGGGCACTGAGCGCCCCAGGAATACATGAATATAGTGCCAGTAACTTATACCTGTTACTCATCCAAGCAGACAAGGCCCTATTGGTGAGGTCCTCTCCCCCTCCCCTTTTCCTCTCCTCTTCTCTTCCTTCCTTCCTTTTTTCATCTCTTCTCCTTCCCCTTCCCTTCTTTCTTTGTGATTCATATCACAAATTTTATGGGGTGACCATGCATGGGAACAGACAAATGACAGTCACCTGGGTAGTTAGAATCTACTGACCTTGAAAGGCAGGAAGGCATGGCCTAGTTCTATTTACCAGGAATGTCTACTATGTCCCATTATCTGAGTGATGCACCTCTTAATATTCCTCCTCAGATGTTGGCTGAATCTGAAAATCGTGAAATAAACTGAGAAGCTAAATGACATAAAAGTAGGAAACCTTTTGCTCACAGGTGTCTTTGTTGGAGGGATCCCGGAAGAATTCCCAAATGCTTCCATCCCACAGCTTCCTCCTTCTCCCAAGATCAGAGAGCCCCGTCCCTATCTGGAAGGTCACTTATTCTCTATTCCCCGGAGCTCTTTGTCTTGTCATTTGAATGACTGTGTATTTGCGATTTTCCATTGTTGTCCAGTTCTTACATGCTTTGCCTTTCTCAGTGGCTCTGCAAGCGTAATGAACATTTCCTGTGCCCGGGAAGGAAGGCTTACGGTCTTAAGCTGATAAGTAAATATCATCCACAGTCCAAATCCGAAGATGACTCTGATGCATTTATTCTGTTGGATTCCTCACCAGGGCCACTTACAACTGCGGCTTCTAACCAGGGGGGAGGTGACCATGAAAAAGACTGATTTCTAGAAATAGCATGCATCCTTTCCAGAAGCAAGCGACCATGGAAATTACATTTTCTGACTCGAGATTGCATCTGGATACACTACTGCTATGACGACGCCAACATCCCTCCCCTCTCTTGAGCCCCGTGTGTCTGCCACTGGGCGTGCATGAAGCACTTGATCCTTGCCACTGCCCCAGGAAGCAGATGTTTTTATTATCACTCTTTTTATGAAGAAACCAAGGCCCAGCTAGGGTAAATAAGTCGCAGGGCTCCACATGTCAGAGGTAATGTATGCGAAAGAACCCGTACGGACCGCATACGGAGTTATTCTGTTGGCTCTGCAGAGAGAGAAATGACTTCTGTCCAGGGACGCTGGCATCTCAAGTGGCCTGGGGGACGGTAGGATGTGGATGCCCAGAGACACCTAGAATGCCTCGGCGAAGACCAGGGATGGGAAGACACAAGTCGTGCAAAGGGAACGGCGGAGTGACGGTCCCTGTCGCCAGAGTGATTGAGATACTAGCCACAGGGAGGGGGTCGCACAGGGAGTCTAACTGGAGGTACCAGACACCTGCCAGGGGACGGACTTCCCTACCGGTGTTTTATAAAGGTCGTCCCATTCACTTTTCAGTGGAACAGATGCGGGTGGCTGTTATGACGATCTCTGCGTTACAAATGATGAGAACCGCCATCTGGGAGAGGACCACTGACTTGCCTCAGTCGCCAGCGAGCAAAGGATGGAAGATGTGAGCACATGTCTGTCCTACTCTTTCTGCGCAATGTGAAATCATGTCGGAAAAGGACACGTTTCCTAAAAGTTAATTTCCTGCTGGCAAGCTCTGTCCTCCTACACTGATTCTCCAGATTTGCCACATTCATCAGAGAGAGCCGAGCCCTCCGCCCCACTCCCGGACGCGCCCCCCCCCCCCCCCCGCCCGGGGAGTGTCCACCATTCCTGCCATCACCACCCTGGCAACCCTCTTCTCCCTCTTCCTGGTCCTTAACTAACGGAATAAAATCTAAACATCAGCAACCACGGAAAGCCCAACAAAATGATTAAGTAGCTGTCAGCATCAACTAGAATCTCACCTTAGGGATGAGAAGATGAATACTGCAATAACCCAAATCTCAAAAATGTGTGGCTCCATTTTATGCAACTCATATTCCACTTAATGGCTCCAAAGTCACAGTTGACATCAGCCAGTTTGCGTCCTTAATACGGTAAAACGCCTACAGAGGGATGGCTGTGAGCAAGCGTGCAGTGCGGGCTGGGGGCTCTTTATTGAGGATCCTAGAATCAGCTCACTGGGGACCCAGCATGCACAAGCAAATGGTTCTCTCCCACCTCGTCCATGACAAACATGCTGAGTGGCTCCGAGGTGATCTGTCAATTGATTCAGCTGATATTAGGACAGCGTATTTGCCAGATAAGTTAGAGCAAATTACATGCAGAAGACAGTATTCAACCTAAAGGGCCAGAAAGAAATCATGCAGTCCCTTTACCGACACCCTCCGCATCTGGCCTCCATCGTCCTGGTCCACTGAAAACATGCACAGAATTTTATTCCATGAGCTGACCTCATGGCAACTTTCTGGTATGTAATTCCCCATGTCCCTTTTATGGGCAAAGAATTTAAAATATTCATAGCAAAACCTGTTTTTACTAGTTTCTTCCAGTTGTTAACACACACACACACACACACACACACACACCCTACCCCCACAGAAGAACTCTCTTCTTCATCCCTGACATACATTCAACAATTATAAAAAGTCCACCTCCTAGAAGCTCCATAATCTGTCTTCTTCTCGCTGTCTCTATAGCCACTACCTCACCTTATTGTGTCCCTTTATTGTATGCTGTCCTGTCCTGTCATTTCTATCCTCCCCAGCCACTGCCTGACTTTAAGCCCTTATTTTTCTGTATTTCCTCAAATCTCAGATACGAAAGATTGTAAGATGCACCATGATTTTATGCCCCACCTCGAAAAGAGAAAATACCACAAGTGACACAGCACTGTTCACAGGCGGCATCCCCTAGAGATGTTAAAACATAAAGAGAAAATGTGCATCTTAAAAATTGACAAAGTATAGCATCTCAATTAAACTCATCTTGTCTCCTAGGCTCTCACCCATCACTCCTGTCCTGGCTCTTCCTGATCAGGCCCCGAGCTACTTCTCCTTTTCTTCCGCTTGGAAACCCCCTTCTCCTTCCTTCCAGGTCACCTTCTCAGGGTCTCCCGAGACCCCGTACACATGGTGATGACATTTCCTTGCACTCCCATGGCATTCTGAACATGTTCACATAATAACAGATACGCATTGCTTTGTAATTATTTGCCTATGTGTTTTCCCCCCTTCAAGGACTATGAGGAATTTGAGGACAGGCTGTGTGTCTTGTTCAGCTCAATATCCCCAGTCCCTGCACAGGGCCGGAGCTGGGAGAGCGAGTGCTGGACATCGCAGAGGGCTGTGAGCGGCCGCTTGTTTCTGGGCACAGCCGCTAGAGGGCAGTGTGGACCCATTCCATCGCCCAGAACGGTGGTTCCCTAGGAATGCAGGTAGTAAAGGTTGAAGGAAGCCGGCCTCCTGTGGGCAAGCTGGCTGAGAGCCTAGAAAGCTCTGTAGCTCCAAGGGCGCCGTGGCACTCCGCAGAATCTGCTTTGAGGATGCTCCTTGCATCTCCCTATCCCTTGCCAGCCCGCCCACTCCGGGTGGCTGCCTCAGCACATTCCTTTACTGAGAACCAAGCGCTCTTCCCTGCTTTCCATCCTGGGTGGAAGTTGGGGGGGGGGGGGGCACGGAGAGGGAAAGAAAAGCTTCCTTCACATCCCCATCCTCGTTTCTAATAAAGACAGGCTTGCCGAGAAGGGCCTGGAGTATAATTGCTCCGCTTTGAAGAACAACAGGTAGCAGCATCAATATTTGATTTTTAAAAGGTTGTGTGAACAGTTTTAAATATTAAAGATAAAGGCAAAGACTCAGATTGCCTTTTCATCTCAGCAGTTGGAGCATTTTAAACGAAAAACGGTGCTAATGAGCAGAATAAGACTGTTTGCCCATCAAATGGTATCGGGGTGCGATAAAGCAAAATCATTTTGAGGTGGGGTGGGGGGTAGGGGGAGGCAAGGCACGAGGAGTGGTATCTGTACCGGGGAAGTTCGCGATCATTACTTCTGTAATGAGAGAAAAATAACGCAACTCTGCCAGAGTAACTTTCTTCCGTCTCATCGTGGGCTGTTTAGCTCCCTCAATGAGTGGTCTGGGACAGGCTCCGAGGAAACCTCATAAATTAACTATCCAACTTCCTGGCTAATGAGCCCAATATGTCAATTTCCAGTGATCAAAATGATGCGATTCAATAAAGCACAGTTCATTTTGTAAGGAAATATACTTTTAATAGGAAGAACTGCAGGGTCATGGTCCTCCCGAGATAATTATGGGCCAGAGGAATTAGAGGCACGGAGCTGTTCTTACCGTCTAGAGATACCCCATGGGGTTTGTGTGGCAGAGAGTGTGTCTTTCAGGGACAATAAATTCCTTCATTATATTTCCATTACAGCATTAATGCAGCCATCTCTGATTTACTTGTAACCAAGAAGGCTGGTTATTCCTGAAACTTGGCATTTAATGCTAATAAGTGCTTGCAAGTCAGGTAGCTCCGTGTGTGTGTGTGTGTGTGTGTGTGTGTGTGTGTGTGTGTGTGTGTTGGGCTCAGGCAATCCAGCAGGAAAGTCAGGAACATGGGAGGGCAGGGTTCGGAGGGCTGTTGTGACTCAGGCCAGACAGACAGATAGACACCTGGAAAAGTCAGGAGTAGATCGTTGAAATCACCCCTGAAAAGGGAAGCTGAGATCCCCACTAGGTAAGCAGTACCCAGTGTGAGATCCAGACCTTAAGGTAAGGCAAATAGGACACCCTCGAAAGACAAGACCGCTGGACAGCAAAGCGGTGGAGGACCGAAGCCCAGAAGCAAAAGAGAGAGCTGGGACCTTATGCCAATTCAGGGTGATTCCATGCAATGTAGGGGCCTGGTGGTGATGGGGCCAAAGGCAGCCCAGCACAATGGGTATCTCTCCTAGAGGCTCCACCTGGATAGAGACAGCTCCTTTAAGAGCAAGGAATCCATACAGACATGTGGGAAAGGTTTGATTCTGCTCTCTGTACCCAACAGTGAAAATGTACCTATCTGGTTTATAAAGATAGAAGTAGACGGAATGGATTTCACAAGCCTCCATGCAGGATGGGATGGCCCTCCAACATGCTACCCATCCCAAGCTGGGAAGCTCTCCTTTGAAGGGAAAAACCACTTAGGAGAGATGAGTTCCATTAGCACTCTTCAACTTGACTCCAGTCGAGTGGGTAGGTGACGTCACAGGAGACAGGACAGTTCCCAGAGTCAGGCTCAAGTTCTGACTCCTCCACTCTCAGCTGAGTGGTGTTGGGTAGTGCTCAGCTTCTCTGAGCTGGAGTTTCCTTAACTGACATTTAATTTGCTTGGCAGTCTCTCCATTTCAAGGGAGATGGGAAGATAAATGAATGTGTCAGTATGCTTACTTTTGTTGATTTTTTATGTATTTCTCCAACACCAGAGATAAGGAAAAAAATAATATGTTACAGACAGAACCAGGATTTTTTTCCCTGGAAGCAATTCTTATCTATAATGGGACTTACTTAGGGCAGTAAGGTTGCTGTTAATTCAAGTAACTTGGAAAAAAATTGTAAAGAAAGGATTTTTTCCATGAGTCAGAGGGCTGAGATGATTATACACTAATTAGAAGTGTTTACTTAAGGTGAGAAATAGATGGTGCCAAGTTCAGCCTTATGTAGAGTCTTGCCAGAGGTCCCTGATGGGCAATGAAAGGCAAAGCTCATCAGCTTGCTCTGTCCTTGAAATGAGACTCTTGGTTGTCCAGAAGTTGTGAGAGGAGACTTGGCAAGGATTTTATGCTCTTAAAAACAAAACAAAACAAAACAAAACAAACCCTCTTTTTGGCTTTTGATGCTTATCTTATTTTCACCTTTATTAAATTCAACTAATGGGCACAGAACATTCACTTCCTGCAAGTTTGTCTTATATGCTCTTTTAATCATCATAATAATTATATAAAGTGGGTTTAATTATGCCCCATGTTTAGAGATGAAGAAACTGAAGTTCAGGCAGGTTAAGAACTTAATCACAGGGACAGCTAATTTGAGGAAAGGGGACTCCATATTCATGCCTCTGGATAAACTCTAGGTCTCACTTCCTTTTTCACATGTCACGTCTTATTTCTCAGTGACCTCTGGATTTGATTCTCTCAAATTTTTTTTCTTTTTCTCTATTTAAATTCAATTAGCCAACATCTATTAAATCATTAGTTTTAGATGTAACATTCAATGAGTCATCAGTTGCGTATACCACAACTCATCACACTCAATACTCCTTAATGCCCATCCCCCAGATTCTCTTAAATTTTTTAACATCAACTTTATATTTTGGAATCATTTTAGGTTTATGGAAAAGTTGCAAAGATCACACAGAGAGTTCCTGCCAACCCCTCACCCAGTGTTCCCTAAGGCTCACATCTTCTATAACCACTGGACATTGCTTACAACCAAGAAATTAGCATTCGTACATGGCTATTAACTAAACTACAGGACACCATAGAGCATTCAGCGATTCTCAGGGGCAGCTTGCTTCATTTGGGAGAAGGTTGGCAGAGGGATCAAGTTTAAAGGCTCACATTTTTGTAGGCTATACCCACTTGTAAAGATATGCTAGTTTTTTTGTTCGGTTTCGATTTTGCCTTTGGTAGAAGCAGTTCTTAAAACTCATTGCAAATGACACTTTCATCCTGGCTTGCAATCTTGGCTTGTTTGTACCACGACTGTGAAGGTTTGGGATTGAGATTCAGCTTTCAAAAGCAACTCTCCATCATTGTCTTCTTTCAAGGACGGGAAATTTCAAATCAGCTCTAGGCTTCTGCAGGCACTGTGCCAAACATTCTTGAAGTTTCCACGATTGCCAATAAGTAAGACATTCCATCATCTTTAAGGCGTCAAATTTTCTGATAAATTGAATTTCATAAAATATTGCTCTATTGATCTTAGTGCTTAGCTTACAATAAGGCAAGCCAGCCAGAATTGTTAGCTGGAACTTTCTGGGAGGAAGATGTTGTGTACTTACATGGGTAGGGACATTTATGAGGTCAGGGTCCTTGACTCTAAATTTTAGTTTCTGACACTACCTCAAATCCAAACCGATGCGTAGTGACCCCTCCATTACTGGCCCCTGAACTTTCATAGTAAAATCTGATTTTTGCCTTACGAAAGAGAGTACAGAGGAGCTCTCCCGAGTATGCACAGTTGCTAGCACTTGGCACACAGTGGGTGTGCAATCTGTGTTAATGCTCCCTTTCCTGTGAGAACAAAAGGAACTCAAACCTGCCTCAGAACTCAGAACTCAATTTTGAGAGTTATCACGATGACAGAAAGGAAAGGGCCAGCGATGAAGATAGTGCGGCAAGACCAGAAAGGAAAAAGCCAAAGCACAGTGTTTTCCCCACACCAGCATTCCCAGGGCCGCTCTTGAAATCGTCTGCAGGGATGTGCGGGTTCTCTTAACAATTTTTTAAAAACACCAATAACATTCTCATATTTTTATAATGACAACATGTCTTGAATGCCATCTGTTCCTGCCGTTTGTTAAGGCAACTCACTGAGAGAAGAGTATGTGATGGCTAATACTTAGCTGGTTCACAGTCTTTGATAAACGGGTGGACAGCTTCCCTTGAGATAGTATCCCGGGATCCACGGCAAGCTCGTGGAATGGGAAGGCTTAAGGTTGGGCTTTGCCATCGCTGGACAACTTGGGTCATTCAGGCAACATTTCTTGAGCAACTACGATGTGCCAGACCATGTGCTAGGACCAGAGAAATAAAGATGGAAGAGAGAGAGTCTTCTAAGGCTGGCGGGGACTGAGCAGCAGATTCATGATTGTATATGAAGGGTTAAGTGCCATGACAGAGGTCTGCCTCTGGATGCCAGTGGAATATATAAGGAGGGATATGTGAGGAATATATTATTCCTTATATATCTATTATTATATAAGGAAAATATAAGGAGGCCCAAGACCCAGTCTGCATGTGTGTGTGTGTGTGCTTGGGGTGGGGGGTGTGAGGGGAGAAAGAGGAGCTCTGGAAAGTTTCCCTGAAGATGAGTCTAGCAGAAAGGGGAGACGTCAACTACATGTAAAAGAGAGGGGTGGGCGCAGCCTCAGATGACTCTGACGGGATCAACTTGGTGCATCAAGGACACACATGTAGTCTTCTGACTATTTTAACTGGACCAGAGAACAGAAACATTCAGTAGAGCTAATAGGTCAAACACTGTTTCCTGGTGCACCCTAAAACAGCTGATCGACATGAACTGATTGCTCAGCCCCAGAACAGAGCAGGTGAAACAGGGCTATAAGACAAGACAACACGGTGCATGATGGGAGGGCAGTCACAACCTCAGGCCCCAATCAAACAGCAATGAGAGGCAGTGTGTGAAATATGGGCAACCATTTGTGCTTAGGGAGCTGGTATGTCCTATGTTGGCCTAAGGCCATGAAGTTGTTACTTGAGATTTTTTTTTTTTTTTAAATACTTGGGATTTTTTTTTAAGTCCAGTTACTGGAGGCTTCCTCTTAGATCTTAAGTTTTTTTTTGTTTTTTTTTTTAAGATTTTGTTTATTTATTTGACACAGAGAGAGAGCGCGAGAGAGCGAGCACAAGCAGGGGGAGCAACAGAGGGAGAGGGAGAAGCAGGCTCCCCGCTGAGCAGAGAGCCCGATGCGGGACTTGATCCCAGGACCCTAGGATCATGACCCGAGCCGAAGGCAGATGCTTTAACCAACTGAGCCACGTGGGCACCCCTCAAATCTTAAGGCTTTATCTCCATTGTTCTCTTAGGCAACCAAGGTTAAACCCTTTTTACAGAACCCTTGTCATTTTTTTTTTTTAAAGATTTTATTTATTTATTTGACAGAGAGAGATCTTGTTTTGTTTCGTGTCCTAGCACGATCTGGGAGTGCCGGTCTTTTCCTAATGCATGGGAATGCACAATAAATTGCAGTAAACTGCTCATTGTAAAACTGCTTTGTCCCTTCCCCCCACCCCCAGAAATAAAAAGCTTTCAAGGCGAGACTTCCATGTTTTCTGAATCATGGTTATCTGTGGTGGGCAGCCAGTTGCCATGTGCAGCTGTAACATTCTGAGTTTTCTCTACATACTACAGAGGAACAAGGAATCCTAGGACAACAAAGCAAATAAGATACCAAGCCCCCAAGAGCTTGAAGGGTCACAAAATCACACCATTAATGTTGTGATTTGCTAGACCGCATTGAAGGGTTCTTATGAGCTAGACCCTGCAATGAGTACCATGTCTCATGCAATCATGAGAGCAACACTATGAGCTGGTACTAAGGTTGTATTTACTTTACAGATAGGAGACAGAGGCTCAGAGAGGGTCACTGACCTGTCCAAGACCACACAGCTAGAAGGAAATGAAATGAGGTCACCAGTCCAGGCTTGCCCCTTGCAAAGCCTTTTCTTGATCATATCACCCATGAGAAGTCAGTCAAGGGAGCTTCCCCATGCCCAACTCGGCAATGCCAACTCTCTGTACTGGCCGTGGTGGATCTGGGGACCCTCTGTCCATGAAACTCAAGAGTCATGTCCATGGAATTCTCTGAAGTCAATCTTTCCCACTGTTGTCCCAGGTGACTTTCCTGCCATGTCCCAGGCATGTCGCTCATGCTTCCTATATTCAAGAAAGGGAACGTCTGCCAGCCCTAACTCTTTCTTGGTTCATCTGGCAGGCACTGAGTGAGTCTGTACCGTGTGCCAGTGTTCTAGCCTAGGGTGATGGCGAGGGTCCAGTGGGTGGGAACCAGTGAGACGAGACTTGACCAATAAGGAGCTGGCAACATCGCTATGACTCCTTACCTTTCACAGAGCTGTTTCCCAAGCCCGTTCTACTCTGGCTCCCAGACAGAATGTTCTGCAGGAGGAGCAAGGCAGCCTAACTCCCTGAGTTTAAGTCACTTGTCTGTTGTCATGTCACCTGCAGAGGCAGGGTTTGGCACCATCCATGTGACGGCACATAGAGGGCTCTGTACCCCCGCTCCTCCTACCTCTCCTCTTTTTCATTCCTACACACTCCATAACCTCTCTGGGCCTCACTTTCCTCATCTATGATACGGGGACAGCTATGGTAGTACTGGTTTGCTGTGATGATAAAGAAGGTACTACATGTGAAAATACTACATACGGTAATTGTTTAACAAACATTAGTTTCCAGCAGTCACTTACTACCTACAGGTGTTGGAATCACTGTTACCGCCACTACTACATGGCCACACAAGAACTAAAAAACGATTATGGAGACCATGCAAATTCATGCAAATGAGCCCAAGCACTTGCTTATAAAACATAACTGTTGGGTGATATGGGGTAAAAGAGTGAGATAAAATACGGTTTCCCAAATTTGGTTGTACCAATGCATAGCTCTAACAGTTCATGCTTCTGTAATGAAGGCCACAATGGGAAACAAAATATGGATGAAATCTTTAGTTAGTCCCCAAATGGGAAAGACTGACAGGCAGACACAAACATGGTGAACAGGTTAAAACGAGGTGGCAGCCACTGTTGTCAGGGGAGCAGGGAGGAGGAGGAGAGGGGCAACACACTCAGACAATTGAATTCTAGTAAGAGTCATGCAAGACAGGTGGTGTTGCCCCCATTTTACAGATGAGGACATTGAGACTCAGCCAAGTTAGGTAACTTGTCAAGGTCACAGAACAGAATGGAATTTTCACACAGATGCTTAACTCCAAAGCCCACGCTTTTTCTACCTCACGAATGACGATACCCAATCCAAGAGAGCTTGTGATTTTTTCCATCTCTGGACTCTGAGAGCACTTAGCATCTGGGATTTACACACTCACTTGCACACGCATTATTCACACATGGTGGGCACTGAGTTATTCGCACGTGTGAGGGATCTCTACAATCAGGCTGTAAGTTCCTTGAAGGTGGGTCAGTGCTATAGTTGCTTTTATATTTCCCACAGTGCCCAACATGTGGCCCTGGGCATGGTACGTACCTGTTGAGTGGCCTGGAGGAGAGGAGAGATTCTGTGTTGTGCAAGACTGGGGAGGAAGCAAGGACTTTCATAAGCAGACGTTTGTGCCAGAGTAAAGCCAGACTCCTTGGCAATGACCTTAGAGTATAGAACCTTCTGGAAGCCAGTTGTGTGAACTACAACTTCCTCCTCTGGGCACAGGTGATTTGACCAGGTCTGAATCCCCTCCAGAAGTTGGGCTGTTCAGGTTCTCTTCTTACTCATCTGAGACCAGGACTGGGAGATTCAGTCTGGGCTGGTCTCTTAGATAAAGAGGATAAAACTTGGGAACTGTGGGCTGGTCAGCTCCTGCCTGAGAAGCAGACAGAAGGATGGAGCCTGCATTCAGAGACAAGATGTCCTCCCAGCCTAATGGAGAAGTTGCCAGACTTCTGCAGGATGGAGGATCCTGGAAGGAGACCACTGGATCTTTGGAGCCAGATTGCCCGGGTCCAGATCCTGTTTCTGCCCTTTACGGTCATCAGTGTGACGGGAGGAACACTGTTTATTCCCCGTGCCTCAGTTTCCCCTCTGGGAACTGACGATGAGAGCACCTTCTTCGAGCCCAGTCACCTGCCTCAGCACCAGGTTGGAGACCTCACCCACCCTCGGTGAAGAGCAGCTACCATTTTCAGATCGTGCCTGCATTTTATTTGGCTGGGTTTCCCATCTGTATGTTTCTGGCATCTTGACTACTTTTTCTTCCTCATTTCAGAACTCTCGGAGGCTCAATTGCTACTTGCAGCACAAAGCAAAGCAAAGCCCTCTCGGTCGCCGGTGGAGAGACCCGTCTCTTCAACAGCTACTGCCACAGCGTATTTATCAGCTACTAGCCAGAAACACACACCTGTCTTCTCGAAAGTGACACCCCAGGCCCCAGCACATTTCAAAAGCTCAGACCTTCCTCTCCTCCGACGGAGAAGGGGCTCTGCGTGTTTGTTCTCTTTGATTCTCGGGGCTTCTTATTAACTGGGTACAGGGCTGGGGATATTAATGTCCTTCCTTTGTCAAGAACATTCTCCCAAGTCATGAATAATCATGTTGTCATGCCTCTGTGACTTAAAATACAAAAGGTGCAATTTATGCAAGTTTTAAAGTTACTTTTTCAAAAGAGTTCAACCCAGGGTGCTGTCAGACTGTCAGAATATGGGCACCAGACTAGATCCTTTGCTGTTACTTATGAATTTTCAAAGGACTTTAGCACATTTTTAATTGGAGTTGTTTCCTCCACCCCCCAGCCTGCAAACCAATCTGTTTGGCCATTACATCTCGAGTGGGGTGGCAACGTAATGCTGGGCTGCTGGGAGGGATGGGTGGAAAGCTTGCTTCATTTCTTGCTACCTCCTAGTCTCAAGGCCATAGGCCTGAGACCAGGTTTCTCAGGCAATGAGGCATTTTTATTTATTTATTTATTTATTTATTTATTTATTTTTTAAAGAAAGGTGAAGAAAGAAAACAGGATGCCAGCCAGCCAGGTGTGTATGAAGTTTCTTAATAAGGGTTTATTTCATAGTACTCCTCGGAGCAACTCGCACATACCCCAGTGCACTTGAGTCTCCCAGGAATGATGCCTATTCTCATCCCCTTACTGGGGAGTAAACATTTTTCCAGGGCTCGGGGAGACCTTGGTTCCCCATGCCTCCTGACTCATGAGGACGGACTCTTCCCAGACAAACACTTTTAGTCCATCTATCCCCTCCTCGCTCCTCCCCGAGGAAGAGTGGGCTGACTTCTCTGCATTCAGAGTTTGGGGATGAGTGGGCTGACTTCTCTGCTTTGAGAGGGAGGAGTGAGCCTGGGAAGCTCAGTACTTTGCGCTCTGCTCAGAGCGACCTGCCTGAGCAGGGGGCCATGCTAGTTGGCTCTCTTGGTCGTGCTGGGATCTCCGTGGGAGAGACCTGTTCCCCCTGAGGTCAGGCCTATGGTTTAGGAGGGTAAGTTCAGTTTGGAGTGGTGTGAAGTGGGTGGTGTTCTCAAATTCACTTCGTAGCCCACCACAGACACATCCTCCAACAGAGTTCTCATCATCGAGAGAGCTGACATTTTACGTCTCTAACTCTCCGGCTCGTGGGTTTACGTCTTACTTCACGTGAACCATGCAGGATACAAGGGGTGTGGGGGTGAGGCGGGGTAAGGCGTATTATTTATTAGCCCCCTCAAACACTAGTAAGAAGACTCAAATCCATGATTAGATAGCAAATGGTGAGTTTGTTCTTCTATTTCTTCCACACATATTCATGGGGTGTCTCCTGTATGTCAGGGCATAAGTTTTAAAATGAAGAACCCTCAACAAACATATTTTTTCATGCTGGAGAAAGGCAGACAACAATTCAATACACAATTATGTAGTAATAAGGACGAAGCAAAGGAGGATAGGATGCCCAGGAATGTATAATGGGGGATCTGACATAGTTTTGTCTGGAAATTGAAGGCTGTCTTCTTGGAGCAAGTGACAGTTTAAACTGGATTCTAGAGGACGGGCAGGAGGAGGTGGGCCAAAGTTTTTATGTGGAGGGGGGTGAAGGGTGATCCTAGCGTATGGCCCCTAGGACACTGAAAGGCAGCAGGTGCAACTGAAACAGGAAAACAGGAAGGCACTGGGGCACACAGCAAGAGGGGGTTGGGGAGACAGGCTAATTGTGCAGGATCTTGTAGGTCAGATTTAGGATAGTCTTTTTTTTTTTTTTTTTTTTTTTCCTTTTCTAAGATCAACAAGAAGGCATTGAAAGGTTTTTAAGCAAGAGTGGGATTTGCTGGGCGCCTGGGTGGCTCAGTGGGTTAAAGCCTCTGCCTTCGGCTCAGGTCATGATCTCAGGGTCCTGGGATCCAGCCCCGCATTGGGCTCTCTGCTCAGCGGGGAGCCTGCTTCCCCCTCTCTCTGTCTCTGCCTCCCTCCCTGCCTGCTTGTGATCTCTGTCTGTCAAATAAGTAAATAAAATCTTTAAAAAAAAGAGTGGGATTTGTTAAGATTTGGGGTTCCCAAAGAGCACTCCAGCTGCAGTGTAAAGAACGGAAGAAAGCAGAGTAAGAACATGAGCTGGGAACCCAGTGAAGAGCCCATTCCCCTAGTCCCAACAGGGCATTAGAGATAGGGATTCATCGTGTTGCACTGAGGATGGTTGAGTTCTGGTAGTTTGGGTTGCCCCCAAGATTCTAGTACAGGAACGTGTTTGGAAAGTGATTTCGGGAAACACCAGGATGGAAGGAGGATACGAGACAGAGAAGGGAAGGAGGTCAACAAAAGCGAGTGATCAGGCTACTATGAGTGATGGTGCTTGCTCTTGCCCGAGCATATGCCTGACAGCAACACTCTCCACTAATAATGTCAGGTGAGCCGTATCGTAACCTAAAATTTTATAGTCATTGCATTAAAAAAAGCAAAAGAAAGCAAGTAAAATTAGTTTAAAGAGTATTTTTGTTTAGTCTACTATATTCCAAACATTATTGCTTCAACCTGTAGTCAAAATAAAAATTATTAATATTTTACATGCACTTTCTTATAGCAAATCTTCAAAATCCCATGTATATTCTATACTGATAGCACATCTCAGTGTGAACACCAAATTATCTTTGGACACACCCGATCTGTGTTCAGGCTTCATAGAGCTTCTAGTTGAAAAAAGAAGAGTCCTATATCTGCATTGTGCTACACATACGTAGAAGTTTCCCAATAACTGAACTGAGGGTCAGCTTTTGAGTTTAAATTAATTAAAATGAAACAAAACAGAAATTTCAGTTTCTCCATTGCACCTACCTCCTTACAAGGTCTTGGTGGCCACACGTGGCTAGTGGCTACTGTTCCGGATAGCCTGGCCACAGAATATGCCACCAAGGCACAAGGCATGGGAGCTGGGATATTTACACACCAATGACAGTCAGTCACTGGGTGAGGACTTCCCGGCTCCCCACGCTTGCCTGTGCTTGGGCAGAGGGGACTCTGGTAATTAGAGGAAGCCCCCAACAGTTGGTAGCTGTGTGGGTGCCCTCGAAAGTAAAGCCCAAGGGGATTAGAGCAAGGATAAATCTGCTATAGAAAGACTGATGTTGGGGTGCCCAGGTGGCTCAGTGGGTTAAAGAATTGCCTTTGGTTCGGGTCCTGGGATCAACCCCAGCATCGGGCTCTCTGCTCAGCAGGGAGCCTGCTTCCTCCTCTCTCTCTGCCTGCCTCTCTGCCTACTTATGATCTCTGTCTGTCAAATAAATAAACAAAATCTTTAAAAAAAAAAGAAAGACTGATGTTGTAAAGTTTGTAGGCTGTGCAAAATGAGGAGGGGGAGAGAGAAAGGGGGAGAGGCAGAAAGGGAGAAATAGAGGAAGAGAGTGGGGGGAGAAAGAGTTGGGGGGAAGCGAGAAATCAAATACTGTGTGTAGTTCATGGTTTACAGTTGTGTAGAGAGTAGGTACATTTACTGAGATAGAGAAGATGGGAGGGGGCCTTGGTTTGAGAACAAAACCATCAATTTAATTTCAAATATATGAGTTTGAAGTTCCTGGGACATATTTAGGTAGAGATGTTGAGTTGGCTTGGGGATAAATTGGCTGAGAGATCAAGAAACATGTCAGAACAGTAAACCTGAAATATTACAGAAGAGCTCCTGGACTTCACGCACGATAGAGCAGTGTCCAAACTACAGATAGCGACACTTCTAGAAGGTGGCCAGAGTGGGGTCTCATCTTTTGTGGTGCAGGATTGGTTCATGGGGCATTGCTTAGCTTGGGGCAGAAAAAAACATCCATCAGGAAAGTGTACTCTTTGCCCAGAGTCCAGACTCCTCAGGGCCCTTTTTTCTTGGCCAGGGAGAGTGGAGAGGGGATTTTCAGATAAAGGAAAGAGTTATCGGAAAGGGAGTTCTCATTCTCAGTAACAGCAGCTTTCGGGTTACATCGCATCCAGGTGCTTGTTCACTTTGGGCCAATCTCCCTGGGACCCATCAACTCTGAGTGTCTTAGCCCATGGGACGAGCCCAGCACTAGGCACACAGATGGTGCTCCCCTGACTCGACTGATGGCCCAGCCCTCAAGTCCTTCAGATCCAGCGTCGTTTGGGAGTTGAGCGTGGCTGTCTGGCTTACAGGTTGGTTCGGGGGCACGAACCATCGCACGGGTACCCCGCAAACAGGTTTCTAAGGACAGGACCACCGCACGTGACTCAGATGATGAGGTCTTACAGGAATTCACACTTCGTTTGGAGGGTTTGTTCCATCAGTTTGGATGAGATTGCAGAAAACACACCTTGACCACATGGTAATAGCGCCAATAGTCGTACAATCACACCGAACACCTTTACGACAGGGGAAATAATGCAGTGCTCAATCATTTGTTCGACGTGCAGTTGTAAAGTGCTGATACTTTTCTAGGCCTTGTGCTAGGAGAGAAACCACAGGAGAGCAGAGCACTGTTTCTGCTCCCACTCAGGAGGGAGGATCAGTAAACCAGCAGGGTAGAATGTGCTAGAAGGGATGATGGAGGGGTCACAGAAATGCGGTATTCTAGCTCAGGCTGTGCAGGGAGGAGGAGAAGGGGACGTTTCCCTGCAGAAAGCAACCTCTGAACTGGGATTATGGAGGGATCAGGAGAAGTTCCTGGGTCAAAGAGTCAAGAGGGGTCCCTGGGAGCCCCAGAGCTTAGTTTCCTGCCTCCTGGAACACTCTGCCATACATTGGGTGGTTGAACCAAGCACCTTTCGATTCACTGTGAGATCAAGAGACAGTCTATGGTGGAAAGTGCAGGATCAGAGTGTTCAGTAAAACTGAAAATCAGAAAGGGGTCAGAGCCAGCGAGGGCCTTTCGCAGAAGCAATGGAAGCACAGGCATTTGGGGGCTGGCAGGTTATGGGCTCTGTTTTCCTTTTTCCAAAGAGAGGGGAAAGAGAAGTGGGCAGTAGTAGCTGGATGGAGAGCCCCATCACGGGGCTTGGCATTTCGGGGCTCCTTCCTACCTAGCAACCCCCCTCTGCTCCCCTACTCCCCACATCCCCAACTGGGTCTGGCCTGCAGATGAACACCGGATGCTTTTTAAAAAATTTAATCTCTCCCCCCCGAATGATTCATTACAAATTCTGTGTCCATGAGATGCATTAATATTGATTAAGAAACAGGTGCTCTCCGATTCAATTAGCAAAACTACAATTATTCACAGAGGGTTACGCTGGAAAATTGGGCAAAATATGCAGGTGTACAAATGAGCTCTACCCGAAGGCCCCACGGCAGGGCTTGAAAAATGCCTCCCCTCCAGCAAGTGCTCTCCTCGCCTTTCCCTTTGTTTGGGTGACAAATGGAGTTGCCATTTCGGCTGAACAGCGATGATGAACCTTGGTGGGTCAGGGTCCCGTAGAACTTCACAGTTGGAATCCGAGTCCCAAGTCAGGACTCCCAAACTGGCTCATCAAATCCCTGCTTGTGAATCCCTAGAGCCCTCAGCCCCACTCTGGGTGATTCAAATTCAAGGAATTGGGTGAGGGGCTCAGAATTTGTAGCTTAAAGTGACTCATGGGACTCTTGTTACAAGTTTGGGGAATGTGCTTCAAGATAAGGCTGGGGCTGGCCAGAGCTATGAAATGCCATCAGTGGGGATGGATGATGGCAGGACATGGGAAGGACTTCACTGTCGCTTTTGGTTGGGCCATATGTCCTATTCTAAGAGCTGTCTCTCTCCATGGATGCTGAGTGAGGAGTGGTTTAATCTAACAGGCATGAAAACAAGAAGAGGGCATTACGATTTGCTAATCAATACTCTTCTTTTATAAATAAGAAAAGAGGGAAAGAGAAAATAAATAGCTTTCTTTGGGAGTGGAATGATGGACACCCAGCTTGGACTTCTGGAACATTTTTGGGATTCTTGCAACCAAAATGTCCCTTGACAACAAGACAAGAGCCTTTGTGGCTTAGTTGCCTTCCTGGGTAACTGTTTTTCTAACCACAAACCCTCAGCCACTGACATCAGAGACTCATGGAATTTTTCTTGCAGGAAGGCTATTGGAGATAATGGAGTCCAACCCCTTTACAGTGCAGATGAAGAAAGGCATGCTGTCTCGGGGGGCGCTGGGGAATATGACACTTGGGTGATGAGGTATGAGATACCAAAGGTCTTCCCAAGTATGGGAGAAAAGCTGCCACATTTCATGAACCTGGGTTCTGGCTGTCAGTGCCTTCTTCTGGTGCATCTCACCGCCGCTGAGACTTTCTCATGATAGAGCTACAATAAGCTCGGGAGTAGGGAAAGCAGGAAAAACTTCAGTTTGCTCAATATATGTTAAGAGAGAATCCCATATGTTCAAGGAATTGGGCAGCACAACGAGATGTATAAAATAAGAGCCCCATCCTTTAGGTCACTCAGACATGTAAATGAACAACTGAAATCGAATCTGACAATGCAAAGTAGGAGTATACATAGAACAGTGGTAACTCCGGGCAGGAAGAGAAATTAGGCAAGTCTGCTCAGAAGGGTTTGAGTCAACAGCCCGAGCTTGTCCCATTCAGAGTCTGTAGCTCACAATAGGGGAATTGTCTCTGATCAAGAACCTAAAGAAATCCATCCATGCTGCATAAGGATGTAAAGACCGATTCCTCCTACGGGAACCATCAGCACCGTAGTGCCACCAACTTGGTTGACCAGACACAGAAGAATTCTTCATGGTGCTAGGGTGTTATTGGCTCTTCCAGATCAACTACCGAGGTGAATACTCTCTCTTTTCCATATATTAGGATCCTGTTAGCCTTTGAAGCCCACTTAAAGTCTTTCCATCTTAAATAAACAAATAAATAAATAAAGCCTTTCCATCTTTGGCATTAACTTATGTTCCACGTGAGGCTGTAAAAGTTTGAACCTGTACTTTACTACCTCTTTCACTCTATCTTGGGTCAAAATTACTTGTATTTTTCTTTTTCCTACTACATGGTAAGTTCTTGGAAATAAACACATCCCCACCTTTATGCAGAGGAACATCGTACATGATGTGTAGGAGAGAAAAACTGAAGCGTAAATAAATGGACGAGTGCTACATCCCACCTATTCTCATTTTGGGTTATTATGCCAAGTACTTTATGGATATCTTGGGTACTTCTCACCTGAGAGACAGGCCTTACTTCCTCAGTTTTCCCAAAGAGAAGACGAGCACAGAAAGGGGGCACGACTTGGTTCAAGTGATGAAGACAGCAGACAGGGGACCTCGAAATACAACCCAATTTGCTTTAGTTTCTAAGTCTGTTCTTCCACTTTACCAACTCCTTCTTAAAGCTCTGCACATAACAGAGGCTCAGTAATTTTTTTAAAAGATTTTATTTATTTATTTGACAGAGATCACAACTAGGCAGAGAGGCAGGCAGAGAGAGAGAGGGGGAAGCAGGCTCCCTGCTCAATCCCGGGACCCTGGGATCATGACCTGAGCCGAAGGCAGAGGCTTTAACCCACTGAGTCACCCAGGTGCCCCGAGGCTCAGTAATTTTTGAACCACGACCAGATTAAACCCAATAATGGATAGAGGGTATGTGATCACCGCTACACATAATCAAATTCCATTTAACAGTTTCAACATACTTGAGCAATAGAAGAAGGGTTCGGCATCTGTGTGTCAGAATAACTACATTATGAGAAGCCGGCTCATTTAAGTAAGAAGCAAAGATTGAATTAATGAATGATGATTAGTGGAGGAGCTCAGCCTCAGTTGCTGCGTATGCATAAAGCCCGCATCGTAGCATGCTGCTCATTATGCTCAAATCAAAAGTAAACTGACTAACTATTAATTATGTTTTTATACATCTGGAAAAGGAAAAAAAAAAAGTAGGAAAATAAGCACCAGGATCAACAGACCCAGTAGAGATGCTGGTGTAGATTAGGCAGATAGAAGCCATAAATCATGTAGGAGTAAATTTTAGGAATGATCAATGTCTCACCCAACTGCTACTGTTACAATTATAACAATATCTGATGTCTATGCAGCTCTTTGTAGTTGAAACAGAATCTCAGACCCCTCATCGATGTTAACCCAGAAGCTCAGGGTTTCAAGCACCTTGCCCAAGGTTGCCCAGAGTTAGCAGAAGAGCAGAGAGTGCAAACTTTCAAGGAACTGTTTTCTCCCCCCAAGGGTTTTACTATTTCCACTACGGCCCACAGAGAGAAATGGATTAGTCCAATCACTTTATTCCTATCTAATGCAGCTCCATCTTCCGTCTTCTCTCTGTGGCCCCTGCTGCTGAGGGCCCAGCCTGGTTTACACCTGAGGCCACCTCAGTTGAACAAACAGGAAATGATGCTTCATCAACTTGGACAGAGGTGAGGGTGGAGAGAATCTGAGGCCATGAACTTACAGAGTCTGGAATTCCTGACAACTTCTTTGGGACCAGCGGCCATCTGGGGGGCAAAAATTCAAAAGAACAACAAACACAGGATGCCTGTGGGGAAACCACGTGGGTATGGTTTCACGGGATGAGGGCGGGTCCAAGATGATTTGCCCGCCCCCTTGTTTTACCACATGAAATACACTTATTAAAGTCTAAAAGTCACTGCTGGTTAAAAACCTAGGAAAGTTGGGGCACCTGAGTGGCTCAGTGGGTTAAGCCTCTGCCTTTGGCTCAGGTCATGATCTCAGGGTCCTGGGATCGAGCCCTGCGTTGGGCTCTCTGCTCGGTGGGGAGCCTGCTTTCCCCTCCTTCTCTGCCTGCCTCTCTGCCTACTTGTGATCTCTCTCTCTCTGTCAAATAGATAAATAAAATCTTAAAAAAAATAAAGCCAAAAAACCTAGGAAAGACGACAGATGACAACAAAACCAAATAATGGGCCAAGAGTCCCTGGGAGGCTGGGTACCCCACGGAAAGCAGGTTTTGCCCTGTGTTGAAGCTATTGGCTAAGACAAAACAAGTGGCCTTTGAGTAGAGGTTGGGCTTAGAGAAATCTTCTGTGACTCGGTTATAAACTTATCTCTGGTACGGTGGACAGGGGAAACACTGAACAGCTGCCGCTTGGTAAATTAGTACACAGACCCACATGCTATCTGCGGAGCAAAGACAATTTCTTTTCCCCTTGCATGTTTTAGACAGATGTTTGGTGTTCCTTGCGCTTTCTCTCCTTACCATCACATTTCTGACCTTTCTTTGTCGACTGTTCATTCAGTGGAGGGTTATCATTTCTCCACCTGCTGTGTCTCCCTCTGCCTCCGCATGCCTGAGCGTGCTCTGATTCTGGACATTCGATGCAGTCTGATGGGGATTTGCTTTTCAGAGCCCTTTTCTCTTTGTACACAATACATCAAACAGCCAACGGTGACTGTGGGACCCACCTCTGCAAAGTCAACAGATGCCGGGGAGTTGTTGGGAAGAAGGCTGAATTGAAGTAGGCAGGGCAGATATTTGCAAATTAAAACAACTGCTTTTCTGCCAGGGTTTTGGTTGAGTCTCACAAGGTGCAAGGAGAGAAGTTAATTACACCAGTCACCTTGAGTTTCTTGAGCATCGCAAGAGGGAAAGGTGTATTTTTAGTTTGTTTCTGGCTCCGCTATTCACAAAAATGAGTGTGTAAGTAGGGCATTCTGCTGCCCGGGCACCTGAGCGTGGAGATTTCACCTGGGAGCTGGAAGGAAAGCTGCTGGCAATGCCCCTTCTCCATTTTACCAGTAGACAATTGAGGTCAGGGAGGTTACAGGCCTGGCTCAAAGTCATACAGCTAATTGGTGACTGGGGTGGAAGTGGAGACTAGGTCATTTTACCCCTGGGTCAGCAGGTGTCATCCCACTATATTGTATTAATTTTAATTTCTATGTATTGGGCTCCAAGACCTTCTTCTGCTCAGGCAGGGATCCTTTTTATATCATAAATTCAATTGTATGATATTTAAAAATTGATACCAAACAAATAAAACCAAATAAGTATCATGTATAATATATACACTAAATATAAGATGCAATGTTATAAATTTCCTCATTCTTTCAACAAATATTTATTTAAGACGTTCGTGCAGCACTGGGACAGAGATAGTCAGAGTTTCAATAAAAGAAATTTATAACAGGGTGGAAAAGTAGGGAAAGGAAAAGTAGATAGTGCAATCCAGGAAATATGTTCATGACAGTAGAATCAAGGATATTTCCATATATAGAAGGCAAGACATCCGAGACTTTAAAAAAAATCTGAAAGTTCTCACATTAAGCAGGGCTGATATTAAAACTCAGTTAATTAGAAGGGAATTCCCCGGGACTCTCAGTTAATCAGAACTGGATTGCCCATTCTGCTTTGGGAAAAAGAGAAAAACCACAAAGAACATAAGGTCTGGCAAGCAGGATGGCATCTAGGAAGGGCTTGGGTCCAGATGTAGGTTTCCAGAAAGCTTAATTTTTCTATCACTCAGTTTCCTCTCCTGTAAATGGCCAGTGTGAGGTGTCACCAAGTGGGTGGGAGGGTATAGTGTATGTGTGTATCCAGCCCAGAGCCTGGCACGTTGCCTCTGCTCAGTAAATGGACCCTGTCTTCCTTATTTCTTAAAAATGCACTTCAGCAGGGGCCCCTGGGCGGCTCAGCTGGTGAAGTGTCCAGACTCTTGATTTCAGCTCAGGTCATGATCTCAGGGTCCTGGGATCGAGCCCCATGTTGGGCTCCCTGCTCAGTGGGGAGTCGTTTTTTTTTCCCTCTCCCACTGTCCCTCCCCAATCTTTCTCTCTTAAGTAATTAAATAAATCTTTTTTTTTTTTAAATGCACTTCCAGAGGACCTTACTGCATTTGGCCCATATTCAGAGCTGTGTCTGTCCTCATCTTCCTCGTTAGATGGAATAGTGAGGACCAACATTTGGGATTATGTGATGATGCTCCGGGGGAGCCAAGGCTATCCATAATGGTTCTAATGTGCTCCACTTCCCAAAGGAGAACAATGGAATTACACATTTTGGAAATGTGTAGGCATCAAAAGGTCAACCGGAAGATTCAATTAACCACAGCATGACTGGTATAAGAATTGTGGAAGATGGAAATTTGCTTTGTATGAACCTCACAACCTTATCTTCAGAGGCAGGTCTGTGTGTCCTGGTATCAGCTTCCTCCAGGAGGTAAAGGTCCCACGTGTCCTGACTAAAAATAGTCTCTGCTCGATGGAGCAGGTGCTGATGGAGCTCGGGGCTGACCCCGGGGAGGAGCACAGTGGCACTGCCCACGCACGTGGTGGTCACAGGACAGCGCTGTGCTGGGCATATGCTGATGCTTCTCAATGTTTCAAATCCCTCTGCTTTCCAAAAGTGGATTGGGAGGGTAGGCGGGAGTGGGGGAGACTCCAACCAAAGCACAGGAAAATCATGGCTTAAAAAGTCCCAGAGAGAAAGCGATCTGAAAGGCTACAGACTGGTTGATGCCAACTGTATGACATTTTGGAAGAGGCGAAATTATGGAGACAGCAAAGAGATCAGTGGTTGCAAGGAGGTGGGGTAGGGATGGCGGAGAGGAAGGGGCAGGGCACGGAGGGTTTTTCGGGGAGAGAAAATACTCTGTGACATTGCAGTGGGGCACACGTCATTATATGTCTGTCCAAACCCATAGGATGTATACCCACAGTGAACTCAATGTAAACTACATCATGTATCAATATAAGCTCATCAGTTATAACAAACATATCACCTGGTAAGGGATATTGACAATAGGGAGGCTAGGTATGTGTGGGGACAGGGGGCAGGGGGCTTATGGGAAATTCTATGGACCTAAAACTGCTTTTAAGAAAAATCCTTTCAAAAAAGGTCCTAAGAGTCAGAGCGATTTACCTGGATACTTTATTTTATAGAATGAGAAACTGCACTCTGGAAAAGGACAGAGGTTTCCAGGAAACAGTGGCAGTGGGACCAGAATCCAGGCGTGCTAATTTTTCACTCAGGCTCTTCCTGCCATTCCTCTGACAGCTGGGATCTTGACCAACTTTCCCAGGGCATTTCTGGACCACTCCCATGGAACTGGATGTTACACATGGAGGCGTCTTACAGACTTTTGTATTCAGTTCTTTTTCAGAGGAGGACCCTGGGGTCCAAAACGGGAATGTGCCTTGCCCAGGATCTTATGGAAGTTAGGGAGAAAGCCTGACTAGAGCTCACCTCCTCTATCATGGGCCAAATGCTATATTCTTATTCTACTCTGCAGAGCCAGCCAGACTTCATGGAGGACCAACCCGCTCCCACCACTCCCAGGAATGGCAAGTTCAAGTGCCATGTCTCTGGTATCATCTTGCTTGCCAGATGGAAGAGCGAGGACGTTCTAGGGCACCACGCAGAGAAACCTATATCCTTTGGGGTGAAGGAAATAGTAAGGAGATTAAGGCAAGAGAATAGACAAGAAGACCTACTATCCCCTGGTTTAAATCTTTTTAGATAATTCAAGTAAAATTCATGAATCCTGGACCACTCTAGCCTGGGATTAAAGCTAAACTCACAAGGGTCACAGAACTGATCTGCTCTAGGCTTTTTCTCTACTTGCCATCAGGCTGCCTGGAACACTTCAAATCAGGAAAGCCATCTCTTGCTTACAATGTAGCATCTGTCATTCCTTCCCCTTCCTCCCTGAAGTCCTGCCCATTGCCAAGGCCTCCAACATCCTTGCCAAGAGCACCGGTGCTTTCCCTAAAGCCACCAAAGCCTAGGAAGGTGACTGCAAAGCCAGCTCTCACAGCTGTCAGGGACACTGCTACTTTTTCTATAAAACACAGAATGAATGTCTTTAAAGATGAGGGTGGTGACCTCGTTAGCAACTACTTAGTCATTATCTGCATCTTTAAAGGCATCTTTTCTCCCCTTCTTCCCAGAAGCATCCCAGGTATACTACGGCTTCTACCCACAGGCCATCTGCTAGCGGCTTTGGCCAGGACAGGTGCCCGTCAGGTGGAAGAGGGACCCGGAGAGCCTCTGCACGGTGCCACAGGGCTTTCAGACATTGGGGAGGCAGGCAGGCCCATCACGGACGGCCCCAGCTGCGGGTGGCCGGCACAGCCAATCTGGGCATGGAATAGGGACTGAGGGCCTTTGGGCAGCATGAAAATAGACGTGTATTTGTCCGTACTATGCAACGTGATGATGAGACTTCCCAGGCTCAAGCTGCAAACCCCATTCTATCCTAATTCATCACACACACACACACACACACACACACACACACACACACTCACTCCTGGAGTAGTGGTTCTGGAAGTGATCTGAGGATCATTTAACCCAGTGGTTCCTACGCTTGACCATGCCTACTGATCATGCTAATTACCTGCGGAACTTTTAGAAATCACAGATTCTTGCTCTTAGAAATCACAGGTTTTCAGGCCCCACCCTCTGACCTAGTGAATAAGAATAAAGAATATCTAGAGGTAAAGTTATATATATATATGTGTGTGTGTGTGTGTGTGTGTTCTAATGTATATGCACACACACACACATTTGAACAAACTTTCCAAATGATTTGGATGTAACCAGCCCAGTATGCATCTACAGATTAGTATCTGGGGTCCACTGATTGAAATCCAAATACCCTCCCTCCAGTGATATAATTTTACTGAAGAGGACCCAGTGGCCCTGGGAGAGAAAATGACTTGCCTTGAAACCGTGGTAAAGCCCTGATACAAACAGGCTGAAAAGCAACTCACTCAACTTCTTCTGTTTCCTCCTTCCTACAAGTCTACTGCCCTGTCATTCATGGCGAAACCTTCCTTCTTATTTTTCTTACGTTCATACCAGGACACACACATGTTTGGCAAGGCAACCACATCTACTGATCAAAACATATTTAATCTAACCCTGCATCCTGTAGGAAGCTCAAAGTCTCCCTGTACATGAGTCTTCTGGAGAGCCCTCAAGGTTTTTAGAGAGACCCTAGGGCTTCAGAGACCAGTGTCTGAAAATGTACATCGACTGTTGTATATAAACATCTGTGCTGATTTTTTGGAAGAGGGTTCATAGCTCTCCACAGACGCTCAAAAGGCATCTATCTATATCTCTAAAATGGCTAATACCTCTGGTTTATAATACCTCTGATAAGAGGTCGTTCACCTATCATTTTGAAGGAGAAGGCTTAGAACTTAAAAAAAAAAAAAGAAAGAAAGAAAAGAGAAAAAAGTTTGCTTTAGAGATGCAGCTTGACGTACTGGTTTTTGGCACGTCTTGCTGGGCTAAGCGTCATGAAAGTGTTTGATAAAGTGTCCACATAGATGATATGATCATAAAAGCTAATGCAGCTTGAGAAAAAAAAATTTTTTTAAGTTGGCTTAAAGCTGCATTATCACTAATGTGAAGCAAAAGGATGGTCAAACCAAAATGCCTCAAGGAAAAGGCAAGAGAAGCCAGAGAAGGCTTAAGACACAGAGTTGGAAGGATAATAAATTGTTTTATCAGGGCAGGACTTGGGAGGAATGTGAAGCAGTAACTTTTAATTAAAGTTATGCTAGTACACTAGCTTGGGCAACCAAGATTCATAATTAAAATTTTATGCCAACTCTGCGCATCACCAAACATTTTTAATGGCTCCAGGAAGACCATGACATGGGTACAGGATATGTCATGGTGTACATCGAGGTAGCCAGTCAAATGCACGAGGTGGAGAAAGGGGTGGGAAAAGATAGGAAGCTTTGTCACCAATGCTCTCAAATCCTCCTTCTTCTGCAAAATGAGCAGGGATTGCTTCTTAGTCAAAGCAGTGTTCAAATATCTTTCATAGCACAGACTGAAGTATAGTCTGGCTCCTTGGTACTTTCCTGCCTTCCCTAATTCAATATGGTTTCCTGAGGGCAGGGACTGCATCTCTCATTCTTCTATCCTCAGTACTCAAGTACTTGAGTACTGAGTACTAAGTACTCAGTACTTAAGATATGTCTTGTCTTAGTTATCTGATCCCATAATAACTCTGCCAAAGAATCACAACAAATGTCAACAAATAGTTAGGTTAGAAGTCCTTGGGGTTCAGGTGATCCAGACTGGATTTGCTTGTGGATCCATGATTAGCTTCAAGACATCTAGACAGCTTTGCCAAACTTGCTGGGTTCACTCACATGCCTGGGGGATGCCTGGCTATTGGTTGATCTATGATAGTCTTCGTTGGGATGATGGGGTACCTCAGCCCAGCGCTACGTATCTCATTCTCCAGCAAGCTAGCTTGGGCACGATCTCCCAATACCTCACCAGACAAAGCAAGACCTATGGGTAAGTTGTGAATACGAATAAGAGGGTACTACCAAATTACTTGGCAAAGGGTATTGATACAGACTGAACTGAAGAACTGGGGCCCCCTAATGCAGTCAGCCTCCTACATGCCTTGCATCTGCTGAAGGCTCAATAAAACTTCATTGCAGGGGCGCCTGGGTGGCTCAGTGGGCTAAAACCTCTGCCTTCGGCTCAGGTCATGATCTCAGCATCCTGGGATCGAGCCCTACATCGGGCTCTCTGCTCAGCAGGGAGCCTGCTTCCTCCTCTCTCTCTCTCTGCCTGCCTCTCTGCCTACTTGTGATCTCTCTCTGCCCCCGTCAAATAAATTAAAAAAAAAAAACTTCATTGCAAAAAAAATGAATGTTCCCCAAAGAAGATATTCAAATGGCCAATAAGCTCAATGAAAAGATGTTTAATTAGTCATCAGAGAAAGGCAAATCAAAACCTGAGACGTCACTTCACACCTACTAGGATAAGTATTTGTAAGGGTGTGCAGAAATTGGAACCTTATACACTGCTTGTAGGAATGTGAGTTGGTGCAGACACTCTGGAAAACAGTCTGGCAGTTCCTCAAAAAGTTAAACATAGCATTATCACTTGACACAGAAATTCCACTCTAGGTGTATACCCAAGGGAAATAAAAACTTGTACACCAATGTTCACAGCAGCATTATTCCTAAGAGCAAGGGGGTGGAAATATCCATGTATCTATCAATTGGCGAATGGATAAGTAAAATGTAGTATGCCTGTACAGTGGGGTAGCATCCATAAAGAAGAATGAGGAACAGACACAAGCTACCCCATGGATGAATCCTGAAGACATGAGACTGAATAAAAGAAGCCAGACACAAAAAGCCATGTACTCTATGATTTCATTTATATGAAATGTCCAGAAGAGGCAAATATATAGGGCAAGAAAGTAGATTAGTGGTTGGCTGCCTAGGGCTGGATGGGTTGGGTGAACTGGAGATAGCTTTTTTTTTTTTAAGATTTTATTTATTTATTTGACAGAGAGAAATCACAAGAGAGGCAGGCAGAGAGAGAGGAAGGGAAGCAGGCTCTTCGCTGAGCAGAGAGCCTGATATGGGACTCCATCCCAGGACCCTGAGATCATGACCCAAGCCGAAGGCAGCGGCTCAACCCACTGAGCCACCCAGGTGCCCTGGAGATAGCTTTTAATGGGTATAGGGTTTCTTATCAGATGACAAAAACATTCTACAGCTGTGATAGTTGCACAACTCTGTCAATGTACAAAAAACATTCAACTGTACACTTTATAAAGGCAAACTATACAGTATCTCAATAAAGCTTTTACCAAAAGAAGAAGAAGAAGAAGAAGAAGAAGGAGAAGGAGAAGGAGAAGGAGAAGAAGGAGAAGAAGAACTAAATGAAATAACTCCTATAAAGGTACTCAGCCCAATGTCTGGCCATGTTAACCACACTTTATGAAATCAGTGATGCTGTAGACTGTACGGTGTACCATTATTTTATGTACCATCACGAAAGAAAAAAAATACTGCCAAGTAAACTGTGACAGATCATCAATTATAAAATAGATTCTAATTTTGGAGACGTTAAAATGTGGAAAAATGTGTCTTAGCCCCAGTGAAACATGGCACACGTTGAAGAAGTTAGCAGCATCTGAAATTAAATCTATTCAACAGAGAGACACGTGTTTCTGTCTTCAGATTCAAATTTGGGGCTCACACATCTTTCCTAGAGCAATGGTTTTCTGGGCATCCACTTTTGACTCCCACTCTCCGTCAAATTCAGCAGGTGCGTTCCAGTGAGGTGTCTACCCACCCGGGGCCAACCCAGCCTGTCTCGGGTCCAAGTCCCCGGTCTGCCTGCGTATCTCTTTGTAAGGAGGGAAGTCTAGGCAGGGAGTGAGCCTGTCCTTCCCTCGGGGACTGGAGGTCATTTCTTCCCCTGAAGCTCTTCAGGCATCTTTTCTCTCCTCCATGATGGGATGTGACTGGAATAAACAGGAAGAGTGCTTTGTTGTGGCGAGAGATGTCTGGCCCCCAGTGGCAGCTTCTGCTGAGGAGAGAGTGAAAAACCACACACACGTTTGCTTTGTTTGGGTGATAAGCAGTCAGAGCTGTTGACTGACCAACAATGGGATGAATAAAAGCACGAGCCATCCATCTTTCGGTTGTCAGTAAATCTGTAGACCCCCTCGGGAACTGGGGAGAACTCTTTTCTCCCTCCTGCAATTGACCAGTCTTATTTAGGACAGATAGCAGAATAGCTTCATCGTGGGCAGACTCTCATGTACTTTATTAACTTCTAATCTTCAGGCTAGAGGGGGAAAAAAACCAACTGATGGTCTTCAGTCCTCTCTTCCATATATATGAGCCTCGTATGAGCTACAGAATGTTCTTGTGGGGAAGGGCAATTAAGACAAAATAGTGCTCGGGGCACCTGGGTGGCTCAGTCAGTTAAGCATCTGCCTACAGCTCAGATCATGGTCCCAGGGTCCTGGATCAAGCCTCGTGTTGGGCTCCCTGCTCAGCGGGGAGCCTGCTTCTCCCTCTGTCTGCTGCCTGCGGCTCCCCCTGCTTGTGCTCTCTCTGTCAAATAAATAAATAAATTCTCAAAAAAAAAAAAGTATTGCTCAGAAGCAATCTTTCTCTGAAACAAAACCTAGAAGGAGAACAATGAGAAGCAGCATGGACACCGTGGCCACGTGAAGACCCTTCTCCTGGGGCTGCTCCTTTGTTCTCCATGATTCCAGATTCAGAGTATAACATCACAGATATTCCAGTCAGAAAAGAAGGCATCTATCAGAAGATGACCAGTGTTTTATGGAAAATATCTGATCTGGGGACGGCACGACATCGTGGATCATGGTGTCTGAGTGGCGGTGCGCGTACTGGAAACATCTGTTGTCCCGAAGTCTTCGTGTCAGCCCCACCAGAGACATTGCACAGACAACAATCCCAACAGATCACAGTGGACGAGGACTGCCGGGTGTGGTCCTCTGGATGCCTGACGGTGGGCTGTCAAAGTCGGGGCGGGCAGATAGCTTCATTTTCCCTCCAGAGTCCACAGGGCAGGACGTGGCTGCTTGCCACGCCGTGTGGAGAAGGATTCAGAGGCTGCTTCAGAATAGCAATCGGAAAAAGCGCAGTTACTGATCGCACCTATCTCCTCTTTCAGCAGGGGCTGTGGAGACGGCTGGGTCTGTCTGTTACGATGCTTCTCATGATTTCTTCAGGGAGACAGCATTCGAGGAGGGAAAGACTTGGAATCAGGTCCACCTGGTTTCCATCCTGGTTCTGCTCTTTGTCACCTGACAGTGGCTCTGGTTTCTCAGTTGCAAATGGCGTGATCATAACACCCGTTGATTTCTTATACCTTGCTCGCTTGCTGCCAGGCACTGTTCAAAATGGCTAGTGTGTTTTAACTGATGTGGTCCTCACAAGTGCCCAGCACAGTCGATCTTAGGCATCATAGATGGCAGGTGCTTTCCTCGAGGGAAAGTTCTTCCTCCACCGGCTGGTGTCATCCGACCCAGCCCAGTGCACTCTGCAGGCCCTGCTTGGACCGAGGATGTGTCTGAAACATGAAGAATGAAGGACGTTTCCTGTCTTTGAGCCCAAGGGCATTGGAAGGTGACGTCTGAAGCGAGAGAGGGTTGCTGAGTCTGGATTCAGCCTGAGGGCAAAGGGCTGTGGGCAACCACAGAATGTCCTTACCTCCAGTCAATGGGCAGATAACACTGGAGGCTCTGGTGAGGAAGGACCCAGCCACCCTCTTTCCATGCCCACAAGGACATGATACCTAACAGCCGATGCACAGCTCTGAGACCTGGGTCTGCTTTTCTATGGCCGAGTTGTAACTGCTTCCAGGTTCTGCTGAATCTGCCCTATCCTCCCGCCAGGAACAATAAAACAGCCATCTCCTGATAGTAAATGCAGAGGAGCAGACCACAGGCTCATATCCTCACCTCTCAGGACCCTGTCAGTTTTGCCCAGATATCCTACTGGCTAAATGACGAACATACGACTTGTGGTTTAAACGGGGAATCAGCCCATTGCAGTATAAGCCAGCTTTCACCTTCAAGTCCTTGACATCACTTGAAACCCTGCCAGAAAATGGACAGTACTCAGATCTCTCTCACTCGTAGGCAACTGAGACAGTCTAGCTGGGAGGCTGTCCGGGAGGGGGTGGGTTTGACGTTTGGGCTCTGAGAAGCTGATGAGGATGGGGAAATCTGCCTACCATTTTCCGAAGCAGCAGCCTTGCCCTCCATCCTCCTAGGATTTAGTCTTTCCTTCCTGAGCCTTCCCTGTTCCAAAATGGTAACCAGAACCAGGCAGCCTTCCCCGCTGCTTCTGCTTCCCCTACGGTCCTGATTTCTTGATTTCCAGACCTCGCTAGAGACCTAATTTCCTCTTTACTGTCTCTTCTCCCCCAGTCCTGATCTCTGTTTTCTCTTTCCCAGCCTTAGGATCAAATCTAACAATGAAAAATGTCTGGAAATTTTAAAATCATGAAAGACTTTTGGTTTATTTCTACCTTTTCCCTTTCCTTTATTTTTCTGGTGGTGTTTGGGCAAAAGGCTAGCATGGAGGACTAAGCAAAGAAACCCCACGTTTAGGAAGAGTAGAAATCTACACAATGCCTGTATTTAAGTGCCAGTTTTAGTCAACTTTAGGAGCATAAGGCATCTCTCTACAACTCAGTTTGCTAATTAAGTGGGGGATTGGTATATTAAATTTTAAAGTATAATTCAGTCAGATGATAATTACCAGTGAACTAATTAAATTTGCTTTTCAGTGGTTTCAACTTTTGCCACAAATGGAGCTATAGTTATTGAACTGTAAGGAATTTAGCATCTTCCCTTTCATCAGTGAATAAGAAGCAGGAGAAACAGACTCTTTTTCTACATTGTATTGTACATGAATCCTATGGCAGGCTGTGTGAGGTTAACCAAGTTACTAAACCTCTCTGTGCCCCAGTATCTTTCTATTAGTTACCCATCTCACAGAGTTTTCATAAGGAATACATGAGCTGGTACTTATAAAGATTTTAGAATGTTGCCCAGCACATGCTAAATGCTAAATGAGTGCTATCTAGGATGATTTTTAAAAAACAATCTTTATACTTTCTGAACTTATCTCCCCTAATGTCAACCCCACTCAAAAATATAAATTTCTAGAAATGGATCTGGAGGGAAAAAAGGGAATGAGAACCTAAACTCACAGATGATAGCATCTGCTAGTCATTCTTAATTTGTGATATCCCTGCCCACATTTCTGCTTCTAATATTTCTCACTTGTCCGTTTCATAAATTCTGAACTGGAGTTTGGAAATGATGAGAATTGCTGGTTCATTTCTTGATTTGGGTCAGGTAAGGACCTTTTTGGGAGCAGTCATGGAGGTCATGAGAAGACAGGAGCATTATAATAAAAAATGCTTGAAGTACTTGGACAATACGCCAGTTTCTTTCACATGCTTCAAAATATGGGGGAATGGGAAGTTGGCAGGAGGTCGGGGAAATGAAGTTGGTCAAAGGCATTGGCCACCTTGCTCTGGGAGGTGCCGGAAGCAGTCACAGACTGGATTCCTAGCTGCATTCTTTGTCTTGGCTCTACGAGGTACCCTTCCAGCATCAGGAGTGAGTGTAGTTTGTTTGGTAATCCACAACCTAATTAATGGATAAAGTGTTTGCACAGTCCAATTAACAGGTAAGAACTCCCTGGCTCCCAGAAGAGTTCAAGCCCTTTCCGACTAGCAGACTTGACCCTTGCCAACCTTTTTACCCTCATAAAGACCATGGCATGATCACACCTCAATGGAATTTGGCATATCATTTACCCATCTTCAAAAACAGTATGTTTTTACTCCCTTCAAAAAATTGGTAGGATATCACATATCTATAAAACTTGGATAAGTTTTATGTAAACTATGGAAAACACAAAAACTTAGTTTCTTTCTTAATCAACTACAGGCTCATGCTAATATCTTTTGTGGGTTTTATTCAAGCAAAGTTAATCTTTTACTGACAGCTGTTACATATGCCATCATTTGTGAAAAACTTTTCAGGAATAATCAAAATCTTTGCAGCTCTCATTGACCTCTTTTTGGCCTTTACCTTGGCCTAGTGTGGATTTAAGTTGCACATTCTTAGTTCCTGACAGTCAAAATCTGCAGTGCAGTGCTGTTAGGAGACCTAGGCTCAGTGTGCGACCTTTTTTGAGAAATCAGATAACTATGTTTAGTAACAAAGGGTTTTGCCGGGAAACCTTTCTTAGCTTACGTATTTATGATCTTAAACTTGCGATCATCTTCATGCAAACTCTCCAGGCACAGAAAATTGAATGATTGTCTTCGACGATGTCACTAACTAGGAGTTGCTGAAACGGACCGATGGTTGTGCCACAGAACTCTTCACACAGATGACTGCTTGTCAACCATACCCAAAGTTAAAATCGCTATTGCTCACAGACATCCTCGAAAAATAACTGAACTGTATTCATTAACTCTGTTCAATAGATCAATGTGTTGTTGGCATCCTTTTTGCATTCCTGTTTCTGAATTTTCAGCCCAAGTGGTCTATAGTTGCATGAGCTCCCACAAAGACCTATTTAAGGCAGGGAATTGGGATGAGGAGTGCCTAGTGCGAATGACATTTGCAAGAAAGCAAGGCAGATGCTGTCTTGCTGAGCCCTGGGCAAGTTCTACCCCAACCTGCATATCCTATACTCTTTCCTCAAGATCTTCCAGCCCCAGATCCCATTTTAGTCCACTGGGTCCTCTCCTTTGAAACCTGGCCTTGCAGCCCCTTCATGGTCAACTTTCCACCTCAGGTTGGACATTGGGTTTCTCCTCTTTGGAGGAGAACCTCTGCTTCACCCCTCCCTCTCCCCGAGTCTTTACCCAGACATGGCCCTAGTTCCCATCTTCACTCTTCCAACTTGGATGGAGCACCAAAGAGAAAAAAATAAATATGCTTTCCCAGGAGAAAATTATCTGCAACAAGGCAAAATGAAGTTATACACATCTAATTGAAAATGGGGGAAGGTGAGCCTGAAAACTTCCTAGCCCATTTTTAGTAATTAAATATGTATGCAGCATCATTTATATTTTATACTTTATTATTTAGTAATCTGTCTGTTGTTCTATCTTAGGGAATGCAAAACCATCATAAGGCTTGCATAGGCTTATGGGTGAAAGGGCTTTAAATTTTGCCATAAAGTCTTTTTTCCCCCTAGCTTTGAGATATAGTTGACCTCTAACATTGTATAAGTTGAAGGTGTACGGCACAGTGATTTCATATAGGTATTTATTGCAAAATGATCACCACAATCAGGTTAGGTAACACATCCAACACCTGTCATAGTAACAGATTATCCTTTTGTGGTGAAACTGAAGGTCTACTCTTTTTAACAACTCGTATATTTATACAGCACCATATCTTGAACTACAGTCATGACACCACACGTGACATCACCAGAACTTTTTCATCTTATAACTGAAAGTTTGGACCCTCTGACTACCTTCACCTGTTTCCCCACCCCTCACCCCTGCCCCTCACAATTGCCTATCTGTTCTCTGTGTCTATGATTTTTTTTTCATTTTTTTAGATTCCACACATAGTATTTGTCTTTCTCTGCCTTATTTCACTTAGCATAGTGCCCTCAGGGCCTGTCCATGTTGTTGCAAATGGCAGGAATTCCTTTTTTTTAAATGGATGAGTCATACTCGATTAAATATATATATATATATGTGTATATATATATATATATATATACATATATTCCACATTTTCTTTACCCACATTTTCTTTATCCATTCATCTGCAAACAATACTGAACTTGCTTCCAAGTCTTAGTTATTGTGAGTACTGCTGCAGTGAATGCAAGAGGGCAGGTGTTTCTTTTAGACTATGATACAAGGTTTTCAACTCCTTTGTGGCAAACTTTTCCACTCTGAGGGTGCACAGTTAGGGAGGGGAAGGACTGTACTTTCCCTGGAATCTCCAGTCCATATTTCTGGGCTCCTGTACTGAAGACCTCTAATTCCTATGTCTGGGGTCTTTCTCTCTTGCTTTGCACAGTTAGATGAGGATCTTGCTGGACCCTGGTCTCAGGGGCCTCTTTCGGCCCCAAGAATGATTTTCACAGATGCCAGTTCACTGTCATGGGCAGGGCTTCAGCAAACATGCTGTGTTAACACACGGTGTTCCTTCCTATTTCTGTGCTTTCTTGGGGGCTTTCCCTCTCTCCCCTACTTCTCTACCCATTTACTTAATAAACACATATGACGCAGCTACCATGGCTAGCTGCTGGATGTTCACAGGTGATCTGGTAAATATTTCTCCCATGAGGGAGGTTTTATCTACTTATTTATTTATAAATATTTTATTTATTTGAGAGAGAGAGCAAGCACAAGCTGGGGGAGGGACAGAGAGGGGTGGGGAAGGAGAAGCAGGCTCAATCCCAGGACCCTGGAACCATGGCCTGAGCTGAAGGCAGACACTTAACCGACTGAGTCACCCCAGTGCCTCAAGGGAGCTTTTATTATGTACGATCAAGATAATAACCAAGTAAATGATGGAGTAAATAAGATAATTACCACACTGTGAAGGCAACAAGCAGGGTGAGAAGACGGTGCAGTGGTTCTCAGTTATGGCTGCACACCTGTATTGCCTAGAGAGCTTTATATATTTATAGGTGCTTCCGCTCTATCCCCTGATCAGTGACATCAGAAATTCTGGGAGTGGGGTCCAAGTATCCAAGTACCAGTATTCTTTAAAACCTCCTCAAGTCATTTTTAAAAATGATAATGAAAACCGTATCAGAACTATAAACTTGTGGACTATAAACTTGTCGAATCACTATGTTGCATGCCTGAAACTAATGTAACATTGTATATCAACTATAGTCAAATTTAAAAAAACCTTATTTAAAAATTTGATTAAAAAGTTTCACGACATATAATTTACATACCATTCATTCACCACTATAAGTATTTGGTTTGATGGTTTTTAGCCAACTACAGCTGGACAGTTATAGATCAGTTTCAGAACATTTCTAACACTCCAAGTGATCCCTCCTGCCCATTTGTGATAACTGTGCATGCCCATCCCCAGTCCCAGGTGGCGCCTGATCTACTGCCCACAGACTTGCCTCTTCTAGAGGTTTGCTGGGTACTTGCAGTGTGTGCAGCCTGGATTGAGGAAGGCCAACACAGAGTGAGAAGAGGGATTGGCTAAGATGGGTCTGAAGGGTGAGAATCAACCAGCCACGCGTGGGGAGAAGGGCACTCCTGGCAGAAGGAAGAGCAAAGGCAAAGGCTCAGAGGAGGGAAAGACCTTGGCACAACCCAGGAGCAGAAGGGAGGCCACTGCATGTATTGAGCCAGGGTGAGAGCAGAGCAGGAGGCAGGATGTGGAACATGCAGGGCTTCGAGGCAGGGCAAGGAGCTAGGGTTTCCTCTGAGAGAGATGGGAGATTACCGAGGATTTTATGTAGGAGCAGGACAGGTGGTGACTTTCCTTTAAACAGGGTTCCTGGCAGCTCTGTGGAGACTGGATCAGAGAGGGGCAAAAGGGAGAAGCAGGGAGGCAGTCAGGGGGCTACCACCACGTGGCTGACTTCTGCTCTTCCTGGAAGCTTTGATTCAATGGGGCCTGCCTTGGGAGGCTTTCTCTGTGTCCCTGCTTTCCCCCCACAGAGCTCCAGTAGCATTTCCATTAAAAACCAATTACAAGGCATTGTTAATAATCTGTTTACTTGTCTGTCTCCCTGATAGGCTATGAATGCCTTTGCTGGATCTCACGGGGAAAGAAAATCTCACCAAATCAATAAATTAATGAAAAATATAACAAACAAAAAATGAGAAAGAGAGAAGAATTATGTGTTATTTATCTTTCTATTTCTAGCACTTGGCACTGCCTGGTGCTGTAACAGGTGTTCAGAAAATAAATGTTTATTGAATTGAACGATGCATCTCTTCGAGGGCTGTGACCATACCTCGGGTTTGCATCCCCTCAGCAAGTAGCGTGATGTAGTGCACGGGATGGATGATCTCTAATTTTCATGTTGCATAAATGAATCTACCTTGAGATGTGAGTCCATCAGGACATGGAATGGAATATGCAAGGATAATGAAACATTCTTGCAACAATATATAGTTCTCAGAGCACTTGCATCATTCAGAAAACAGCTGAGCACCCACCAGGAATCAGGCACTGCTTTGGGTGTTGGTGGGTGGTAAGACAGAGGTTCCTTGCACGGGGCTGTCTTCTTGCCGGAGGAAGCTGAGCGTCAGGGTATCATATAGCAGGCTTGAAGTGGATGGACCAAACCTCATTACCCCGTTTTACAGATAAGAAAACCAAGGCAGATTGAGATACTTATCTAAGGGATCAGCTGAGACTCCAACCTGAGTCTTCTGGCTGCCAATTCCCTTTGCTGGAGAGTGGGAAGAACTGCCACACCCGGGACATTGTGCCTTTCCCTGAGGAAAACAGCAATTGTCTCTGGGGTACAGACCATGTTGGACTCTTCTGAAACATGGAATTTATAGCTGGAAGGGACCTTGGGGAGCATTTGGTTCAATAGCTTTTTTCATAGATAACTGAAATAATTTTCCTTCACATTAAACAGGTATTTAGTCAGCAAGCCATAAACTCTTGGAGTGAGAAGTCCTCAGCTATGTTATATTGAAGGAATTTAGAACCAGAGACGTAAAATGATTTGCCTAAAATCATACAACCAGCAAATGGCAGAACTCCAAAAAGAACCCAGCTCTTAGTTCCCTGCTCTTACTACTATTTGTGAAAAACATATAAAGAGTGTCCATAGCACCTTTAATCATAATAGCCCCAAAGTATAAATAACAAAAGTTTCCATCGGTGGTAGAATGGGTAAAGGCAATACTAAGTATCCAAGGGAATACTACACAGCAATGAAGAAGAATGGGCCACAGCTTCACAAAACAAGGTGGGCTGATACTAACAGATAAAGTGACCAGCAAAAGAAGTCAGACCAGAAGAAGAGTATGATTTCACTTTCATGAAGTTCAAGAATAGGCAAACTAGTGACAGAGGTCCCGACAAGAGTTACTACACTGGTGGGCTGTGGTCTGGGAGGGGTCATGAGCGACATGTCCAGAGTGCTAGAAATGATCTGTGTCTTGGTCTGAGTGGCGGAAACACAGGTGGAAACACGTATAATTCCCCAAGTTGTCCTCTTTTTTTTTTAAGATTTTTATTTATTTATTTGATAGAGACATAGCAAGAGAGAGAGAGCACAAGCAGGGGGAGTGGGAGAGGGAAAGTCAGCTTCTGTCGAGCAGGAGCCTGATGCGGGGCTGATGCAGGACTCTGGGATCATGATCTGAGCCAAAGGCAGACGCTTAGTGACTGAGCCACCTAGGCACTCTCCCCAAGCTGTCCTCTTAATATCTGTGTGTGTTTCCGAATGCCAGTTGTATCTCAACAGATAGGATGAATGAAAAAAGAGAAAAGTTTCTCCTCGTTCTCTCCCACTGTTCACCACAGCTCTAGGAGGGAAGGCCAGTACTGGGAGTATAAAGTGTTTTGCTCAGGGAATTTGCTGGTCAACCCCACAGCCCAGGGAATGTCCCTGTCCAGCCACAGCTTTGCTCAAAAACTCGTAGGGTTTCAAGCCTTCAGCCAGCCAACAGAGAGAACATTTTAAGTTTTTGAGAGAGTTTATAAATGTGTTAATTACAGTCATCAAGATTTTGTATTGCAGTGAATGCTTATCTAATGGGTTTAGATTAGGCAATTTACTCAACTTGCTTGTTATTTCTCAATTAACTTCTGAAATCCTTCTCTGACTTTTCAACTTATACCAATGGAGCCCCCGGAGTTTGGATCGAAGGAATTTTTAAGTACTATATATAATTTGGTTTACCAGCAGAGAGTGGAGGCAATTTCATACTTATACCTGCCTCTCTGTTGTTTGAATTTTTGGTTTGTCTTGCTTTTCAGGAAGAATCTTTATCCACACAAACATTAGCTGCAGCTTTATTTACAATAGGAACTAATCAGAAGCAAATAAATGTCCAACGATGAAGAATGCCTACATGAACTATGAGCCATCTGCTAGATGGAATTCAACGTGGGCAGTGAAAATAGTCCGTAGCCTGAGGAGTGCCTATGAGAGGTTAAGGGAAAAAAAACAAGTAAAACTGTACATACAGTGGGTCTCAACTAAGCAAAGTTACACATGTTTAAAAATATATAATATACATTATGTATATTTATACTATACATACACTGAAATGTCAACACTGATTATATTTAGCTAAGAAAATTAAGAGTATTTTGCTCTTCTTTCTCCTTTTCTGTATTTTTCAAATTGTCTTTAATGAGGATATGCTACATTTATAGTTAAAAAATGGTAGCTTTGAGGACAAAACAAATTAATTTTTTAAGTCTTGTGGTGTACTCTCTAAATATCCATTTTTCAGAGCTATTGAGTGCCTCACACTATTAATAACATTGTATTCTTTTTGTTTTGAGGTATTATTTTCTAATTGAAGTAGAGCTAAGAGACAATGGTATATTAGTTTCAGGTGTACAGCATAGTGATTTGACAATTCTACACATTGAGCTAAGCTCACCATAAGCAGAATTACCACCTGGCGCCATAAGACATTATTATAATATTATTGACCCTCTTACCCAGGCTGTACTTTTCATCCCCATGACTGATTTATCTTATGACTGGAGGTTTGTATCTCTTAGTCCCCTTCACCTATTTTGGTCACCCCTCTAACCCTGGCTCCTCTGGCAAACACCAGTTTGTTCTCTCTACTTAAGATTCTGATTCTGTTATTTTGTTTTTTGGATTCCACATATAAGTGAAATCATATGGTATTTATCTTTCTCTGTCTGACTTGTTTCACTTAGTGTAATTCCCTTAGGCTGCAAATGTGTCTTTTTCAAGACCAAGTAATATTTCAGTGTATGTGTGCATGTGTGTGTGTGTGTGTGTGTATGTGTGTGTTTCTATATACTTATGTATCTTCTTTATTCATTCATCTACTGATAGACACCTAACCTGCTTCCATATCTCAGCTATTGTAAATAATGCTGCAATAAACATAGAGGGGCATATTTTTTTTTATTGGATCATATGCTATTTCTATTATTAATTTTTTTGAGGAACCTCCACGCTGTTTTCCACAGTGGTTGCACCAATTCACATTCCAACCCATATTCTCCAGGACAGATCACATGTTATGCCACAAAACAAGTCTCAATAAATTTTGGAAGTCTGCAAAAATATCAAGCATCCTTTTGACCCCCACAATATGGGACTAGGAATCAATTCCAAGGAAAAAAAACTGGAAAAAACACAAATATGTGGAGGCTAATCAACATGGTGGTGAACAACCAATGAGTTGATGAAGAGATCAAAGAGGAAATAAAAATAAAGACACAGAGACTAATGAAGATGAAAACACAAGTCTAAATTCTTGGGTATGCAGCAAAAGCAGTTCTAAGAGGCAAGTTTATAGTAACAACATTATACTTTAAAGCCAGTAAACTGAAGCTTATTAAACCATAACATTGTGTCTGAGGCTTCTCAAAGTACCATATGGGATAAAATAAAAATGTAGCAGGGCAAATAAGAGTGACGAAAGCAATGGGAAAAACAGGCTAATGGAATAATGAAAACTAAGTTTATTTTGATCTATTTCCTGTTATTTAAATAAGATATCTTGATGGGGCACCTGGGTGACTTGTTTGAGAGACTCTTGATTTTGGCTCAGGTCATGATCTTTGGGTCATGAGATAGAGCCCCAAGTCAGGTTCCCAGCTCAGCAGGGAGTCTGTCTGTCTGTCTGTCTCTCCCTATCCCTCTGTCCCTCCTCCTGTTACTGTTCTCTCTCTAAAACAAATAAATAAATCTTTAAAAAAAAAAGTCATCTCCAACACATCGATTGCTGAAGGTGGGTATGATCCCATTTGTTGATTCCACAAGCATTTCTAAGCACTTATCATGAGCCAGGCACTGTGTTCCTCGGTGAGGTTACAAAGATAACTAAGATCCAGTTCTTACAGTTGTATGTATCCAAATTATACATAATGAAAAAAGTACAGCCTTTTATCTAAAGAGAGCTCTCCATGAAACAGAAGTGAAAAACATTCAGAGAAGTTAAATGACTTGTCCAGTGCCCCCCCAGAAAGCCAGAGCTGGAGGCAGGATTTCAGTGGGTCCCCGGACATCCTGGTGCTGCAGGCCATTGAGTGATGCAGGTACGGATGCCGCAGGACTGGCACTGAGGAGCTGGTAAAGGCTGCGGGGACCAGGGATGATCTCCCTGGGCCTCAGGGGGTAGAGTGTGGATACACAGATGTGATGGGGAAGATAGTCCCACAGGTCAAGAAATCAGGGAGGTGAGAAGGATCCCACGCTCTGATAGTCTTGTAAGGAAAGGGGTCCAAGTAGACAGTGAGGTTAGACTCTGGGACAGGCTGTCTTGTCATTCAGATTTTGGCCTCCGATTGACACCTCTGCAGAAAGGCCCGATCTGAAAGAGACATCCACTCATTTTCCATAGGATCTAATCTTAAATCTATACAGACCATGTATTAGTATTGGTTATGTTTCTTGGATGGTAGCCTTTCAAAAAAGCATTGCTTATTTCCTTCCATTGGAATGGAAAATCCAAGAGAACAGGGACCATGTGTGTCTTCTTTGTAGCTTAATTCTTAGAGCCTGAAGCAGAGCCTGGGAGAGAAAAGCTTCCGTAATATTTGTTGAGTGATTTCATTGGTTCTATAGGACCACCAAACAGGGTTCCCTGCCTGGACAGAAGTAGGGGGGTGGATGTCAGGGAAGGTTTCCCGCAGGCGGTGGCAGTTGAGATGGGCCTTGATGGATGAGTAGGTTTTTTCCAGAGTCAGGGTAGGAGTGAGAGGACTGAGGGAAGAGAGGAAAGACTGAAGAGCACAGGGACAGCCCATGAGAGAGATGGTGGAGAAGACTGGTGCAGGAGGAGCTAGAAAGCATGGGGGGGTATCCCTAAAGGTAAAGCTCAAAATGAGGCAGGGACCAGGCTCCAGCATGAACTGGAAGCTTCCATCTCTTTGGAGGACAAGGAAGATCAGTTGGATGGTTTCAAGTGGGATATGACACGATCAGATCTATATCGTAGGAAGGTTGCCCATATAGAAAGACACATTTGGGTGACACAAGCCTTGTGGGGAGGACCCCTGGCCCCCAGGGCCTGGCCTGGAATTATTAATCAGGCCTTGGTGTTCTCCTCATGAACAGAAACCCTTATACAGACTGCAGCAGAAAAGGCCAGTCGGCAGCTCCGTTGGGTCCAGGCAAAAACAAGACCACCCCACAGTGGTGTCTGGACACAAGGCACAGTGTCCAAACTGTGGAAATGACCAGACGCTCCCCTTCTGTGGCTAGTATAAGTGACTGCATCTTCTGTGCCCCTTACAGTTCTTATGGTGCTTCATTCTTCCAGCTTTATGGGTAAGACTGACCAAAATACTTCATCTTAGAATTACCCCCATTTCCTGGATGAGAGTCCAGGGCCCAGTCCTGTTTCCTCAAACCCTCTTCCAAAGCCCCAATGCACCTCTTACTGAGACATCTCGAGATACCCCATTCCACACATGCTGCTCCCTCCCTGGAAGGAGCAATAGATTTGTTCACCTGCAGACCTGTTCATGGTGGTCTTGGCTGGAAAGCTGGGACATGAAACAAGGACATGGCTCAAAGGTTGTAACCATCAACAACAAACCAGAGCCCACTGTTATGTTTTCAAAGTTTTGCAAATGGGTGGTTAAACACATCACCATAAATAATTAAATTATATACACTTCCAATTAAATAAGTCTAATTACATTGAGACAATAGTAATGCATCCTTGAAACTCATTACTTCATAATTCTTTTATTACATTTCACTATCCTCTGTCCTCTGGGGCTATGCGTATCTATCTTATCTGCAGGGTGGAAACAGTAGAAAATCAGACACCACTGTGCCCTCTTCCCAATCTTGTGTCTAGTGATGTCATGTTGTGAGCTTAACATCTCGCCACAGCGGGAGTATTTATACCATGGAAATGGGCAAGCACTACAAATCAGAGCTTCTCCTGATCTCCTTCCTCCAGCTTGTTAGTAAACCAGGACACCACCCTTACACTAAGCTGCAGATGCTGAGGCCTTGCAACCGGGCACCAAGAACAGGGCGGAGCAGTGGGTGAACTCAAGGGCTATTTAGGTGATACAGGAATTGACGGGGAAGGAAATTTATTATCTGAGTTTTTCCTCTGTCCTCTTGTATGTAAAATACAAAGCCTTGGGACTCTTTTTTTTGCCTAAGGAGGCCTGTTTTTAGTACCAGGATATTCCTGATTCCCCATAGATTGACCCGGGTCCCACCACCTCCTGGCTGATTTCTGGCCCTTGCCTTGAGAGCCGTCTGGATGAGGGGACCCTGCTTAGCCATCTCCCAGATAGCTCACCATTATCAATTAAGAGAACAAGACAAGCTGCGTCATATATTTACTACGAGGGATGGTTTTGACGATGCAAAAAGTGTGTTTACTTTTTAAAATGTTTCAATCAGCCTTAAAATTTCACCTAGACTAAATCAGATAACAGAAAAGCATAGGGCGGATAGAAAAAGATGAAAAGGGAAGTCACAAATATCACGGCACTGGATGGGGAGCAAGGGCAGTGTGGGCTGAAGGAAGGGGCTTCCTCCAATGATGGTATCCAGCTCCTTAACAGTCCAGGTGATTATGGTAATAACATACTTCCAAAGCATAAAGCACCGCATCAGGGCTGAGATATTCCTGGGCCATTCTATCACAGTGGGAGGGGTCAGTACAAGTTCCACTTCCTGCATGGAGCCCTTCTAGGTCGAGATCTTCCAGATCCTTCTAGGTGCCTTTGTCAGAACCCCAGCAGCTCTGTACCCTTAGGGTCAATGTTGCTGCAACAACATGTCAACAAGCCATATGCAGGCTTTGCCTGGGGCTCTGGCACCCTGCTCCCTGCGTCTGCTGCCCTCTGCACAGGGCCTGGCCCTCAGGGGTTGTACCCTTAGGGGACTCTCCATAAAGCTGTGTGCGATCACATAGTGAGCATGAAGGGCCTCCGCTCACACATGATAGTCCTGATATACCAACTCTGCCAACCCATGGAATATTCCAGATCTTCTACACACTCTGGGAATTTGGTGCTGTATAAAACTCCCACTTTGTAGGTTGGAGAGCAGAGGCTCAAGCAGCCCGTGGAAGACCTCAAGCCTAGCTCCCGCTCAGTCTAGCACTCTTTCCCCATTGTTTCTTAACATATGGGTAGCTTCTGCCTCCCTCTCATTTCCTCCTGCCTTGCTTCCCCACGACGGTCATACCAATAACCACCCCAACTACAAACAGAACTTCCCCGGTGGAGGGTGCTGTCCCGAGCTCAGAGCACCTCTGTATTTGTCCTCTTAATCTGCACTGTGTCTCCACTTCTAGCCTCGCGACCTTGGGCAAGACCTTAACCTCTCGGGGCCTCTGTTAACTTCAATTACCACATTCATCAATGCAACATCCAAGTGAGGCAGGGAAGATTTTATTAGTAGTAAATTATTAATAAGTATGCATTAATAATGACCTCTTAAACTTTTATAACTGTTCAGAGTTTACAAAGCACTTTCTCAAGTGTTTTCTCATCTCTTCTTCCAGTCGCTCTGGAAGGCTGACGGAAAGGCAGACAGTACCGTCCCAATGTGAGGGTGAAGAAACTGAGGTCTACAGCGACTCCAGCAGCATTTTATAAAGTATGTTTTGGGAGCATATCAATCCCTGGGAATACTTGAGGAGAAAGGGCTGGGTGGAAAATAATTGCATGCTATGTCCCCTGCTTAGAAAAAGTGTACAGCATGTCAAAGGCCTTGATAAGTCCTGCAGTAAGGAAACCTGCCGAATTCTGTTTAAACTATGTTTGCATAAACTTACCTAACCACAAAAGATTCCTTTGCTCTCTGAACAGTTATCAGTATTTTGTGAAACTGAGTTCCTGTAGAGCTCCTGTTCTGTAGAACTGACTTTTAGTATTGTCTGGACTAAACAATTCAAGCGAGATTGTGTGGCCGTGAGAGCTGATCTTCTGCCTCTGAGTCCATATGAAGTTGATGGGGTCATTAGCAGAAAGGAATCACAGCCCTCTGTTCATAATACATTGCACTACCTTTATGGCTCAGTTTCCTGTCTGCTTTGCCAAGGGAAAGTCATTGTTGCCTATGAAATGCTGAGTCCGGGTACCGAGCTAACTTTACATTGCTGAGAGACTGGCCCAGACTTCTCCCGTGTCTGGGGATGCTTTCCTCCTTAAACTTCCAGCCATGAGTACAGGGGTGGGAGATTGGGAAAAGGTGTATTTGAAGCTTCTGTGTCCCAGGCTTTCAGGTTTAACAAGATTGTGTAGTATAGATATAAATTCTGGGGTCTTCTTGGCTCTTCTTTCTTAGTTGTTCTGGACATTCAAGACAGTAGTCCAGACACCGAACACCGACAATTAGGTAAAGAGACTGAAATGGTTGCTCGCAACCAGAACAATCGCCCCTCCCCTCCACCCTGTTCTTTCTGCAGGGAACACTTGGCAGTGTCTGGAGACATTCCTGACTGTCACCACAAGGAGGTGCCTAAGTGGAGAGAGGCCAGGGATGCTGCTGAGCACATAATGCTGAGTACCCAATGACAGGCCAGCCCCCCACAGCAAGGAACCTTCCTGCCCCAGATGTCAACAGGGCTGAAGGAGAGAAGTGCTGGACTACAGGTGTACCCCCAATGATTGAGGCAGTGCAAAGCAGCAGAAAGAGAATGGGCTGCTTGCCTGAGAGCCAGGGTTCATATCTTGGCTCCCGCAGTGTGAGGGAGACCTCTGGGGCTGGTTGGCAAGCCCTGTCACCTAGACTTGGTGGTGGGCCACAGGTGAGTCGGTGTGACCCCCTGCTGAGCCATCCCCTCCCCCCATGGCCGTCTGTCCAGGAGACATTCCATCTGCACTCTCTTCCACCACCTGTGGGCCGGGCACCCACTGGAGCATTCTGGGGTCCCACTTGGATACTAGATCAGGGGTTCTGAAACTGAGGTCCTTGAATCCTCCAAGAGGGTCACAGATGCTGGAACTTAGGGGTGGGAGGGGCATGACCTCTTTACTTTCACAAACCTCTCACTGACAGGCTGAATCATCGAATCTCTCATTTTTTCAACAGCAGTCTAACTGTACCTGTGACTTCTTTTGCAGTAGGACTCAGAGATTTTCTCGTATCACATCGCCGTTGTTAAACGGATATCTCAAAACGTCATTTTCGCTCATCGCTATTTTGCAATTACGGTGGTTACTGGACTGGCTGCTAGCTCTTGCTTAATAATGTACAAACATGGAAGCACACATATTACTATAGTATAATTTGCTCTTTTTATTTTAATATTTTGATAAGCACTTCACATTTGGTTTCCTTCGTTATCCTATGTATTTTATTTTACTCATTGGCAAGCATTCCGCAGAGAAGGGTTCCCAGGCTGCACCAGACTCCATGAGGGGTTCCTGGGATAAGAAGTTTCGGAGCCACTGCTCTCTGAATGACTGCATGAATCACGGTCCACCCTCCCAGGACAGCCCCATGCCGTTCCTGGGAGGCCCTGCCAACCCACACTGGGGCACAGTGTGAGCAAGGCACGAACCTTTCCTGTGTCGAACCACTGGAATTCGGGTGATGCATGTCACAGCCCTTAGCCTATCCTGGCCCTCACTGAGTAACCCCGCCAAGCTTGTCCACCACCTCCAAGCCTGGCTTCCAAGCTTCTTGGGAAGAATCCTGATTGTCCATATGGTGGCTGGGAAGGTAAGGGGTGGGGGAGCGCGTGTGGTGTGCGGCACAGGTGAATGGGTTACTATGAATCACCAAGCGGGGCTGCTTTTCCCTGAGCCAGGGGTCTGCAGACTATGAGCCACCTGTTTTTGTAAATGCTGTATTGGAATACAAGCTCCCCTGTTTGTTTATGGGTCATCTGTGGCTGCCCTCATGGCAGAGCTGGGTGCTTGAGGCAGAGACCAAGGGGCCCCTGGAAGCCTAAAATATTTACTCTTGGTCTCTTTAAGTACAAGTATGCCCACCTCTGCCCTAGTCCTAAGCCCTGATTTTCTCATTTTGGAAAAGCTGTAGTCCCTTTGTGTGGATAAAAACTCTGGGGAGATGCTATCCTCTTCGGGCCCAATGGTGAGGTTGGGGGTTGGGGCAGCCAGCAACAGAGAGCATGCTAAGGGCACCGATGGGATTCCGAGCCCCCAAATGCCAGCCCCTTTGCCCCTTGCTTGAACTGGTTCAACATATGGATGCTTCCCGGGGCTTGTTGCCTTTGATCAGGTGGATAGACGGCCTTCTATCTGGAGGATGTGGCCAGGGCAGAGAACCAAGGGTAGTTTGTTCTATATCCTTCCAGCAATATTTCTCGTCCTAAAGATAGTATCACACCCAGTTTACAGATGAGGAAACTGAGTCATAATGGGTTACAGGAGTGTGCGAAGGAAGGTACTAGATAACAGACCAGTGCCTTCAGTGAGCATGCACTTTCCTTAAACTGCCACCATGAGGACACAGGTTTGGCAGGGGGGCTGGTCCCAGAATTTGCCCCAGATGGTATAATCAGTAGGCGGCAGAGCAGGCATGTTAACTTGGTCTGGTTTCATGGCCACGATGGCAGACCCCGCTCCACACTGCTTCCTGCATCATTTTTGCTGCTGCTGGAGTCCGTGTCAAAGGACCTCTGTGCACGTGGTTACCGAGGAAAGCTGTGGCAGGGCCTCGGCCATAATCCAGTCCAGAACGGCCTTTCATGTGACCCCAAGTCAACTCTTGTTTGTCCTCTGCTGTTGAATGCTGTGTGGTCCTGAGTCAGTCATTTAACCTCTCTGAGCCTCAGTTTATTCAACTGTCAAAACAGAATCATTATAATCTTTATCCTTCCTCCCCGGGTAATTTAGCACTCATTCAAAGATTTAAAAAAAGGGAAAAAAATGATGAGTTGAGTAGATTTTTCTTTTTTTAGCTTCAGCATTGAAAAAAAGTATTTTTCTTTGAAAGACTCATAACACTGACAGCTGCCAAAATTAGCATCTGGCTCTTTTCCTTTTATTTAAATATATCTTATTTGATTCCGTTATTTTGGCATGCGGTCGGATGATACGATGCCAGTGCGAGAAGGAAGTTTAAGAGAATCATCCTACATGATGATTTAGCGGTTGGGGAGATGGGTCCCAGCATGGCAAGCAGTTTGGTTTGGGCCCCCCAGGAAGTATGAGCTGAGGCTACAACTCCAGCCCAGGGACTGTGTTCTCATCCTTTTACTGTATCTTGAAGGAAGGATCTGCTGCAGGTGCTCGATTTTAGGACCATGGTTCATCAAGCACAGAAGTCACAATTGACGGGTCCCACTCCTTTGGAGGCAGGTGCACGTGCCCTGTTAAATCCACCAGCTCTGGCTTCAAGACCCGGGTGGGAAGGGTGCCTCTGCCACCGAGAGATATGAGACTGTGGGCTCATTTTTTACCCTTCCTGAGGAGTCTTTGTCTCCCTGCCTCTTGTCAAATCAGGATTGGGCTAGTTCCTACCCTGTAGATGCTGAGAGGCTGAATAAGATGTGGGGGACAACCACGCCCAATAAATTTGCCAGCATATGGGAAGACTCCATAAATGCCCGCCATACTACATTGCTCTGGCAGCTAAGGTAAGGATCCTACATCAAGTCCCAGCTAGCACAGTCCACTCACGGGGCAGGAAAGAGGCTGTCATGCGGCACCCCAAGGTACATAAAAAAGAAGCCCAGAAACAAGGCATTAGTAGCCATGGTTATTTGCCCAGTTTTATGATTGAGAAGGACCACGTGCTAGAAAATTCCTGTGCCTTGAGGTCTCTTACTCAAAACTCACTAAATGCAAGTTTAAATACATATTTTTTGAAGAACCTCCCCACTGTTCTCCAAAGTGGCTGCACAAGCTTGCATTCTCACCAACAGTGTAAGAGGGTTCCCCTTTCTCTACAACCTCTCCAACATTTGTTGTTTCTTGCCTTGTTAATTTTCTCCATTCTTACTGGTGTAAGGAGGTATCTCAATGTGGTTTTGATTTGAATCTCCCTGATGGCTAAGGATGATGAGCACTTTTTCAAGTGTCTGTTAGCCATTTGTATGTCTTCTTTGGAGAAGTGTCTATTCATGTCTTCTGCCCATTTTTTGACTTGATTATTTGTTTTTTGGGTGTTGAGTTTGAGGAGTTCTTTATAGATCCTGGATATCAGTCCTTTGTCTGTAGTGTCATGTGCAAATATCTTCTCCCATTCTCCATTCTGTGGGTTGACTCTTTGTTTTGTTGACTCCAAGAAACAAACTTAGGGTCTTAGAGGGAGGGAGGGATGGAGGGATGGATTGGCCTGGTGATGGGTATTAAGGAGGGCCCGTATTGCATGGAGCACTGGGTGTTATATGCAAACAATGAATCATGGAACATTACCTCAAAAACTAATGATGTGGCTCAGTGGGTTAAGCCTCTGTCTTTGGCTCAGGTCATGATCTCAGAGTCCTGGGATCGAGACCTGCACCGGGCTCTCTGCTCAGCGGGGAGCCTGCTTTCCTCCTCTCTGCCTACTTGTGATCTCTCTCTCTGTCAAATAAATAAATAAAATCTTAAAAAAAAACCCTAATGATGTACTGTATGGTGACCTACCATAACATAATAAAAATTTTTTTAAAAGTATACTATTCTTGTAAAAAATACATATTTATTTCCTATTATGATATCCGTGAGTAGGAGCAGTAAGGAAATCACCCATAAACAACTTAAATCTTCTGAGTTCCATCTTCTGCGGGAGGGTTTCTGGGCGGCAAATGGTTGGCGGGGAGCATCTGATTTCCTGTGTACCTGGGGTCCCCACAGTGGCCGCCTCCTTCCTGGCTGCAGAACTGGGGTTCAGCACTCAGTAGTTCCGGGGATCCAGGGCACCCCAAATCCGCAAACTCTGACCAACTGTGAAAAGTCTTGGAGCGGTAAGCTTTGATGAGCTTGATGCCCAGGAACTGTGCCTTTCATCCACTGATGGAAGACACAGGCTTTCTGGTTTGTAAACAACCAAGCTCTCAGTGGAGCCCTGCAGGGGTGGGAGTTGTTTGGGGCTAATTAGCCTCATTAAGAAACAGTTGATGAGCTAATGGAATCGAAATGTAGTCACAATCTGAAGTCACTTAGCAGATTTGCAACCTAAAAATAAAGCCACTTTCTGGCATGTTTGTATTTACCTCTGGGAGGAAATAGTTCAGGTGAGGTCTTCCTCCTCCACTGAGCAAGAGCCTGCTGACCAAAGAGCTCCTGCCTGGTGCCCTTTCGAACTTCTTTTTTTTTTTTTTTTTTGGACTGAGAGGTTTGTCCAGCAGAGTTCCCTACCCACTCTTCTCTTTGCATTCAGATCCAAACCCTGGAGTTCTGCTCAAATCTGACTGCCTATCTGAACTGTGTGTTTTCTCACTCCCTCTCTCTCTCGTTCTCTTTCTGTCTTTGGTGATCTACTCTATGCTGGGTTATCCTATGCATTTTCTAATTTAATCATTATAAGGACCCTATGACATAGTCACTACCATCATTCCTGTTTTATAAATGAGACTCAGAGAAGTTAGGTGACTGTTCCCAATTCCCATGGCTCATAAGTGGCAGACCCAGAATTTGAACCCTCACCAAAGTCTGACTCCAGGACCTGAACCCCCCATGGAAGACTGCCTTCAACTGTGAGCCCGTACAGTGTTCTCATTCTGCATCCACGTGTTCTTGTCTTGTGCATGGACAATGGGCTTTCCCGACCGACACACACATAGCAGGCATTCGGTAAATATTTGTTGCATGACACCATAGGTTATAAACTTCTTGAAAGTAGTGATTTTGTTTTATAGCGCTCTGACCCTCCCCTGCAAATTCCTTGTACTGTTCTGAGCTCATAGTTTGAAGCTATGACATTTTTCCTGACTATCACATAGTCCTATTTTTTGGGCAGATTCTTTCTCATATCTCGATGAAATCTCTGACAGAGCAATTTAAACTCATTTCCTTTAGTCTGAGCCGTGTGTAAAAATGTCTGTCTGAACCTGAAGACTACTGAACACTGAGCCACAATAATAGGAGAGAAAATCATGGAGTTTAGTCGGAGGACCTAGGTTTGAATAACATTCTGAAACCTATTCGCGGTGACCTTTGGCCACTGGCTCAAGATCCTTGCGTCTCAATTTTCTCAATTTTTCTTGATCACCCAGACCACCTCATAGAGCTGGTATGGGGATTAAATTAGATAATATGCATTGGTTCAATTTGTACATCAGTTATTATTCTTACTGACCACAAGCTGGTGGGGGAATAATTGTGTTGTGGCTCCTTCTGGTGAGCAAAATCTTGAGGATGCCTTTCCCAGATCAAACTACTAAGGAGAGGGGCTATGGATGCTTAATTCTATTTACAATGCTCCCTTGGAGTTTTTATTGTGCACTTACTGTACTGTAGGTCCAGGATGCTAAATGTTGGATATTCTAGATGCCAGATATGCAAAGCCATGCAAGACAGAGTCCATGGTGCCTATAGTCTGAATGTAATAGAGACAGGTGAATCCCCAATCACCATGCCCTTGGCCAAGTTCAGTGAAACAGGTGGAAGGAGAGAGAACCAGTATATCATGAATATCTACTAAACCTTGGAATCGTCCTTGACTTTTCCATTTCTCTTACATCCCATGGCCCATCTCCCAGTCAATCATGTCAGCTCTACCTCAAAATACATAATAAATATGACCATTTCTCATCTAAAACTTCCATTCTTTTTTTAAAAAAGATCTTATTTATTTGTTTGCGAGAGAGAGAGAGAAAGAGCATGAGTCAGGGGCAGGGAGCAGAAGAAGCAGGCTCCCTGCTGAGCAGAGAGCCCAATGTGGGGCTCAGTCCCAGGACTCTGGATCATGACCTGAGCTGAAGGCAGACACTTAACTGACTGAGCCACCCAGGTGCCCCTAAAACCTCCATTTTTGACCATCCTATCTACAATAGCACCCACAGGCTCTTGTTATCACTACCCTCTTGCTTAATCTATCTTCAAAGGACATGTGGTGCTGCACACGCAGTTAATGACTTAGGTGTAATATTGTCCTCCATCCCAGAGAATGGAAGCTCCATGACGGTTTGTTTGGTTCACGGATGTCTTCCTAATATATAGAACAATACCTGGCACGTGGCAACAACAACCATGTATTAAGGCATTTAAGATGTCCCTAGCATCATCCCACACACTGGAGATCATCACCTCCTTTAATCTTCTTCCTAACCCTTCCCTATGTGAGGGCCACTCCCACCACACCCCCTATTGAATACAGGTATTCAATAAATATAAACAGATAGAATGTAAAAGACAGAACACCAGAAACACGGAGAAAGGGCATCTCACAGGACTTGGGGGCTGGGCAAAGAAGAAGGTGCCACTTGCTTTGAGATTTGAAGAACTGAAAGGTATTAGCTAGACAGAAAGTGGGGGAGGGTGAGTGTATTTCGTGGAAGGTTCAGATACTGTATGCAAAGATCCAAAGACCATGATGCTTTTGGGGAACTTTGAGTGGTTCTAGATGGAATGACATCCAGAATCCTTCTACAATGATCTCAGGAGAAGATTCAGCCTTTTTTCCCATCATCTTCTTGTCTCCTGAATAATTCGCCATGGGCTTAATGAACTGACATAGTTTTAAATCCTTTTTCCAAGCTCTACTCTTTCCAACGTGGGCAATTCTTTATTTTTGTTTTCCTTCTTTGTTTTTGCTTTCCTTAGTCTTTAACAGGCATAAATGAGCCAGGTGAAGAAAAGACAACTTTCATTTGTTTCTTTACATGCTGTTTTGCTGGATCCCAAACACCAAGAAATAAGCTGGTGAAATGCCAGGATCGTCCCATCCAGAGTGCTGGTGGAGGGCCATGTCGGTTCGGACAGGCCAGATCACCCTACCCACAGGAATCCCCATAGGATGGATCCTCCAGCTCTAGCCAAGGGCAATGCTTCACTGATGTTTTCTGCCCATGGCTGGATGTTGCTTGGGAAATGAACCACATTCACTTTGGAATACCAGTTACTATGGGGCTGTTTTCCAGTTCTGCTCATCCTTTTTACTTCCTTAGCACATATGGTCTTTCTCCTCTGTTCTCTCCGGAAAGAATAGGATGAAGGGTACTCATGAGGTGGGGAGAATGGGGTGAAACTTTTTTTCTGACAATTGCATTTTCTGGGCCTCAGAGCCAGAGGCCTCCATGCTCCTAGAGTTGAACCAAGTGATGAAGACAGCTATTAACACTGTAGTGCTCTACCTGTGGTCCTAGTGGTAGAATTACCCAGAATCCTGGCGTTTCAGCTTCAAAAATGGTGATGTATCCATGTCCATTGATCTGACCTCCCTTTCCAAATTTAGGTCTCCCTATGCAAGCAAGCTCAACAACAAGCATGTATTAAGGCATTTAAGATGTCCCTGGCATCGTCCCACACACTGGAGATCATGACCTCCTTTAATCTTCTTCCTAACCCTTCCCTATGTGAGGGCCACTCCCACCACACCCCCTGCTGCCATGACGTTTGGTCAGCCCACCTTGCTTGCCTGGCCTTCTAAACACTTCCCATAACTCTATTCCATGAGATAATGTATTTGCTTTTTTTGAGCATTACTCTCCTACATGAAAATGAAAATGTCATAAAAACAGAGAGACTTTTTGTTTTGTTTTGATAACTGCTATCTCCCCAGGCTTCCAGCACATAATAGGTACTAAACAAATATTTGTTGGTGGGTGAGTGCTTTATTACCCTTTTACGGAGGAAGACACCAAGCATTTATAAGGGAAATAAATGGCCCAAGATAACAGACTGAGGATGAAGGTGAGGGGAGAGTGAGGCCAGCATTTGATCCCAGGCTGGCTAATTTCAATATATTCATGTATTTTAATCTTAACCTTAATATATTCCTTTATGCCCCCTACATGCAAAGAGGACCAGGATTAGAGTAAGGCAAAAGAGGCACTCATCTCAGTGCAGAATTGAAGGGGATACCAAAAATTTAGCAATTAAAATAATATTTTAACGCATTATTTAAAAAAATAAAGAATTCTAATGCCCTAAAACCATGATACATGAAACTTAAAAATTATAAAGAAAGAAAAAATTGGTATTACTGGTTCTTCCTTTTGCCTCAGGCTCCAATGTGGTTCAGCCAGCAGTGATGTGTTCTTACTTAAAACACAGATATCACCCTGACCCCTGCCTGGTGCTCCAGTCAGTTATGCAGTGAACCTCTTGTTCCTCCGACGTTTCTTCCCTTCTGACCTCTGCTCACACGTTCCTGGACTTCGTGATAATTGCCTCTTGAACCACTTGCAATTTTCTGTGTTCTGCAGATCTCGCTAAGCCACAGTGGATGGTCATGGGCCACGGCGTGACATCTTCCACGCACGGCTGCTCAGGGCGTGAATGGCACATGTTCTGCCTTCCTCACTTCGCTAACTGGTGGCCACCATGTCCTAGGATGGCCTTGGCATTGATCCCCCATGCTGAGCTCTGACTGTCAGTATTACGGTCAGTCCTGCTATGTGGTCCAATTACTGGGCTGTTCCGTTGCACTTCCCTTACTGTTTTGTGAACAAGTGGAAAACAGAAAAATAAAAGAGCTGGATCTAGCGAGAGGAAGCATAAATCTTATAATCTAATCTAATTGGAATAAAAATGGAAATCATTAGGCAATGCTTCCTGAGCTTTCATCAGAGGCTTGCTGCAGCTGCCTGTTGACTATGTGTCTACATGTGGAAGAAAAGAACAGGACTAGAGAGTAGGTACGGAAATGATATATTATCAAAGACTGAGTCAAAAGTGAGGTTTACTGAGGATTGTGATACCTTTTTTTACCCCATGATATCATTCTACAGTTGACTCTTGAACAATGGGGGCACAGGTTAGGGGCACAATCTTAAATCCACATGCACTTTTGACTCCATCAAAACCCAACTTCTACAGCTTACCGCCAATGGGAAGCATTGCCAATAACATAAACATTCAATGTGTATTTTGTATGTTGTATGTGTTATAGATCATGCTCTTATAATAAATTAAGTTAGAGAAAAGAAAATGCTATCAGGAAAATCATAAGAAAAAGAAAAATATCTACAGTATTACTGTATTTATTGAAAAAAATCCATATCAATGGACTCAGGTGTGTGGTTCAAATCTGTGTTGTTGGAGGGTCCGCTGTAATTGTTAATCCAGAATGTACTCCATGTCAGGCACTTTACATGTATTAGTTCATGCAATCCTCCTAACCATCCTAGGAGATAATATTATCATTTTTTCCCATTTATCTATTATGGATGAGGATACTGAGGCACAGAGACACTAAGTAATCTGCCCAAGGCCACACAGCCAGTGACTGTCAGAGTCTGAATTGAATCCAAGTAGTCTGGCTCCAGAATCCTAGCTCTTAGGACACCAAACCTCTTACGTAACACGTAGGTGGATGGACTTCATGTAGTTACCTATGTTTTCATTATTAATTTCCTAAGCATTACATATAGAAGTAGTTCCCTATGCAGGGCTCTCTCCCATTTTTGCCGGCCCTAGTGCCTGCCCTTTTCCAGGGTCTGGGTGAAAAGCTAGCTTTTCACGTTGCCTTCTCTGACAAGCTAGAAGTAGTCTTTCCTTCCAGAACATCCTATTGCACTTTTATTTCTTCATCCCTCAAAGTTCTTTATTATTCTTTTATTCAACACATGTGTGACTCTCTTAATTGATGTGTGGACTGCATTTTTTCCTTGTGCAAAACAGCAATGAAGGAGGAACGGAAGGATGGGATCTACCCAGGAGAAATAGCCTCCGCTCCTCAAAGCCAGAGATTTCCATGGATTTTTCCATAACTTCTCTACATAGTGGGTGGAAATCATAAAATGCTATACAGTTACAGAAGTAAAGGGTACCAGCTACTGAGAAGTACAGCTATCCATGACTAACAGTAACACCCTTTCATGGAAATGACCCTTCAAGGACACTGGCAGCAAAGTATGTCCCAGACAAGCTGGAATTAGCCCTAGGTTCTTCCAGAAAATTCCACCTTTAAGTCCCAACCAGGCCTCTGAACCTCGGATGTGGGGAAGGCAGCTTCATCATGCATAAAATATGGATAATCACTCCTGCTCTATGTTTCTCCTGGGGTTGTGACAGCAAATGAAAGGAGATACAAAAGGACCCCATATGCTCTAAAGTAACAAGGAGTCTAGGCGGTGATTGTATTTTCCCCGGATGGATTGAATCATTCTCAATCCATGTTCCACACATCCTTCAAAGCCATGCATGTGCAGACACTGCACTTTACTGCTAGGTCCTGCCTCTACCCTTTCTACCTGTCTCTGCTCTAGAAGGCTGGCCCTGTGCTTATCACTGGCTCCCTTTCTCTTTGGCTTGCATTTGGGTTTGGCCACTGAGGGACCCTGGCAGAGCAAGGAAGGAGCAAAAGGCCAGGGTATTTATTCCATTTACCTGGCTAGCCTCTTAAGTCCTCCCTGTCTATCTGGCCATCTCCTTCATTCATCTCTTTAGGTCTTAGGGCAGTGACCACCAGTGCTGGGCACTGCGCTCTTCCTGTGGTTTTTCTAACCTTTCCCCAAACCTATATACACAGCCCCTCTATCAAACCCTCCTCCACTTATCCTGATTTGTGTTATCATTTCCTACTGAGACCCTCACTGATGCACCCACTCAAGGTCCTACACTTCCTTCATGAGGCTCTTCAATCCAGCAGAGAGTTAACCAACCTTGCTCTGAACTCAAAGATCTCATTTTTGGCTTAAACCAATTTTTGGCCAAGTGAGGAGCATGGAGTATTCAATCTAATAGATATGAGTGACATTTTAAAAAATTTCTTATTCTTTTTCTTTCTTTTCTTATTTATATTCCATTAACCAATGTATAGTACACTATTCCTTTTTGATGTAATGTTCAATAACTCATTGTTTGTGTATAACACCCAGTGCTCATTGCTCTTCACATCACGTGCCCTCCTTAGCCCATTACTAAGTCACCCTATCACCCCACCCACCTCCCTTTCTGCAACCCTCAGTTTGTTTCCCGGAGTCAAGAGTCTCATATGGTTTGTCTTCCTCTCTGTTTTCTTCCCCTTCAGTTTTCCCTCCATTCCCTTGTGGTCCTCTGTGCTATTCCTTATGTTCCACACATGAGCAAAACCATATGAAAATTGTGTTTCTCTGATTGACTTATTTCACTCAGCATAATCCCCTCCAGTTCCATTCATGGCAATATAAATGGTAGATATTCCTGTTCCGATATCCTTGGGAGACACAGATTGAGCAGACCCCAAAACCATCACCACTACTTTTTTGTCTGTGAGACTTTTTACAGCATTAAATTAGCTATTATGCATATTATATGCCAGTAGGAGAGAAGACACACACACACACACACACACACACAGTATACCTGTAAAAAGCTACTGATTGTAAAACGTATTATTATTTCAGAGCTATTACAATGTGAGAAAAAAAAAAAAAGATCCTGGTCTTAGGATGGGTGGAATACAGTAGTCGACACATCTTCCAGATCTTCTTGTTTGAGGAAGCGATTTAGGTAGAAAATCTCACCAGAACAGAGTAAAACAGATACACTTTGGCAAAGCCTCACCCATGGCTTTTACCAGCTAACAACATATTTAGCTCCGGTGCATTCTTTTATGACTGCATTGTTGTTTAGCTATAAATTGATTCCTGATCTCCTGCTGGCAGGTAATCACTATTAATTCCATGTCTAGACATAGTGATAACATCTTCTGGGCTCTGCAGATACTCTGTGGCTCCCAGATTCTGGGCAGGGGCTGGCTAGCTGTTTGCCAGGCTGGGCTCTATTTCCTCCCATGCACACAGCTCACTGCCTTTCTCAGCCTTCCTCCCAGTGAGCTGTGGCCGTGTGAGCTCTGCCTAACAGACAGCAGTCAGGAATGATGTGTGCCACTGTCAAGCTTGGCCCATATGACTCTCCCCCTTCATGCTTTCTCCTCCCACTTGCTGGTGGGACAGCCACACCCAGGGCGAGGCTGGAACCACAAGTTAAGGACGGCAGGCATCATAAGGCTACATTTCTGGACACATGAGCTCCCCCTCTATCCATCTTCCCATCACTGCTGTTGAGACTCTGAGTGAACAACAAATACCTTTCTGCTGTACATTTCCCCTGTGGGCTTCCCCTGTTACTGTGGCTGGTACCATACAAGCTAACACAGCCTCCTCGTGACCATGGAGTGGCTGGGGCTAGGAATGTGGCCGGTGGCTGCAGACTGCACATAGCCTTGTCCTCTAAACTCAGAACATCGCTTATCCTCCAGCCTTCTCCTCTTGATGGCTTCTCCGGGTCCCAGCTGCTGGCTGCTCCTTTCCCATTCTTCTTAACTCTTTTGGGCTTTACTAAAGTGCTTATTGAGTTGCATTTCATCTCCCTGTGAGCATGTTTATCTCCCTCATCTCATTACAAATTCCAGAAGGTCAGGAACCTTGATGTATCTATGCCCCGTTCTAAGTATCCTACATAGGGAGTGGCACTGGGTGCATACTTAAAAAAAATATTTTACTGAATGAATGAGTTACTAGGACTTTGGATGGTCCAATAAGGTACCTTGGGCCCTTCTCCATGTATGTGGAGTACCTCCAAGTAAATCCCACCATTCCAACAAATATGTAACAAAACTAACCTAAGATCCTCCAAGAAGAATCAGAGTTCGGAGAAAAGCAGTCATTCAAAGTAAAAATATCTTTCATCCACAAACTTTTCAAAAGGGCGGTTCCATCGTTAAATACCTTTTATTGAAACAAGATAAATCTTCCAAAGGTGTATGGTGGGTCATGACCTAAAACTTGGGTTCTGCAAACCATCCAATTGCACAACACTGAGGGGCTCGATCGTTTTTGCTTCCTTTTTTTTTTTTTCATGTGTAGTGCAGGAATCATAATAAATAGTGCAAAGTTCTTGCGGAGAGTGAACACAGAGGAAGTGTGTCCAAGAGTGCACTGCACACAGTGAGCACTCCCTAAATGTCAGCCGTTTGTTATTACTTCGTAAGCAAGCAGTTTTATTTCCTGTTTTCATTAAGATGTCTGGTTCTCCCCTGCGTTAGCAAAGCCTCTAAGTCAGGTTCAGCCCCCAGCCTGTGTCTGCTTGGCCTTGCAAGCTAAGAACAGTTGGTGCATTTTTGTTTTGTATTGTTATTTTTGTTCTGCATTTTTGTTGCATTTTTGCAAACCAAAAACAAAAATGAAACAGAATATCGATGGGCCCTATGTGTCTGGCAAAGCTGAAGATATTAATTTTCCATCCCCCTGCTGATCTTTCCGCTTTAGAAACCGCTCTTTACTTGTGGGAAGGCCAGGGTTAGCCCTTCTTCTTGAGAGCAAGCATGGTAGAGTGGGGAGTAGCTTGAATACCACATCAAATCCTCGGCCCTTTCTATACATTCACTTGCACGGATTATGTAACTCCTCGGAGCCTGTTCCCTCACTATAATAGGCAAAATTTAATGTTGTCCCTGTAAACAGGGGTGGGTGGGTGGTCCTGCCTGCTCCAGGGGCTATTTTAAGAATTTTACGATGAGAATGTGTGTTGAGATGCTCTGTCCAATGCCTCCCCCAAACTAGGGCCCCCATGGGCTACTGTCTTCTTTCTCCTTCACATCAGTGGTCTTCTACTGGACCTGGAATCCCATTACTCTTTTTAATGAGCCAAACTATGGATACAGGACCAAGGAGGGAGTCCTAATCACACAGCCCCACCGTTCCTCTTCCAGGAACTGATCTCTGGCTTTTCTTGGCTCCTCCTGATTCTCCTGGCACGTGGAGTCCTGCTTGAGGGTCAAAGTGATTTTGCAGGAATGTAGGCTGTATGCAGGAGAGGTTCATGTTATTCAAAGACAGCCCCCCATGGAGGTGTTCCTGGCCTAAGAACAGCACACAGCGGGCCCCCCTGTGGCTGCCTCCTTTAATTTTTAAAGCATTTGAAATCTTTACCAAGTTAGGGGACTTGTAAACATTCATAACAGACAGGGAGTGCTGGAGCCTCCCTTCCTGCTCCCATGAAACTCCAGTGCGTCAGGCGCTGAGCCGAGGGTCAGGGGCTGGCCAGCCAACTGCAGGGAAAGAATGAGGGGGTTCGTTGGGGGCTTGGAGGACCGCTCCTGTGATATCTTGCAAAGACAACTCCATGCAAATCAAGACAGCAGTGAGGAACAACATTTAAAGGCTTCGTGCTAGCCATCAAAAGAAATGAAATCTTGCCATTTGCGACGACATGGATGGAACTAAAGGGTATTATGCTTAGCGCAATAAGTCAATCAGGGAAAGACAATTATATGATCTCCCTGATATGAGGAAGTTGAGAGGCAACGTTGGGGGTTTGGGTGTAGGAAAAGAATAAATGAAGCAAGATGGGATCGGGAGGGAGACCAACCATAAGAGACTCTTAATCTCACAAAATAAACTGAGGGTTGCTGGGGGGAGGGGGCTGGGAGAGGGTGGTGAGCTTATGGACATTGGGGAAGGTATGTGCTATGGTGAGTGCTGTGAAGTGTGTAAACCTGGCGATTCACTGACCTGCACCCCTGGGGCTAATAATACATTATATGTTTATAAAATAAAAAAAATTATAAAGGCTTTGTGCTAATACTTAGGAAAAAAGGGTGCACAGAGATACACATGATTGCAAACCACTGCAACCCCAGAGGAACCATGGCAGGGAAGGGGAGCAGATGGGGAACTAGCATCCAGTAGGTGCCTACTATGTGCCAGGCAGTGTGTGAAATGCCTTCATGAGCGGATTGGCCATTCAGGTCTCATAGTGGCCTAGCCAGGCGGTTACACAGTCATCGCTCTAAACTGACAAAACCGGAAGCTCTGGTTTAGAGAGGCAAGTGCCTGTGTAAGGCGCGCTCAGACAGAACCAGACTGTGTTCATTTCCAAGCCATTGTTTGGTCCTAGAGCCAAAGGTGGATTGACACTCTGCTGTGGGGTTCGGGAATGACCCTGACCCACAGGGTCCGTGTACACACAAACCAGTCAACAGAGTACACAGTCGGGGCTGGGGGCGAGGCGTGATCTGGGGTCGCAAAGCAGTCCCCCAAGTTCAGAATACGATAGATTCGTGTGCCTCTGTCTGCCTTCTTTCTCGCTCTCTCTTTAACATTCACCTGATTTAGAAAGAGGATTGTGCTTTTTAAGAATTCATTTCTGAGATCTGTGCCAGCTTTATAATTCTATGCTCCCATGCTTTGTAGCCCCTGTTATCCTTATTCATGAAAGGTTTATGACCAGCTGGTGCCAGTAAGCGGCACCTCTTGAAAGCTTCAGGAATTCACCTCATTAAACTGCTTCTGTGCGGCCCTGGGCTTGCAAGGTGGGGTCCCAGGAATTCCAGGCACAGAAAGCCAACACTGCTTCAGCAAGGAGGCCAGCATGCAACTGCTCTGCTGACTCCACATCAGGGGAGAGGAGAAAGCCAGGAAACGGAATGCCTGACACTGGCCCTTATGTGGGCCGATGGCACGTGCCTGTCTCCCCTCATGGATATTTTCACTTGGGGCTGCCCCATATCCCTTCCCTATATATATATTTCTTTTTCTTAAGCATTTTTAAAAAAGATTTATTTATTTGACAGAGAGAAAACACAGAAGAGGGAGCAGCAGGCAGATGGAGAGGGAGAAGCAGGCTTGCCGAGCAGGGAGCCTGATGTAGGGCTTGATCCCAAGACCCTGGGATCATGACCTGAGCCGAAGGCAGATGCTTAATGACTGAGCCACCCAGGTGCTTGTCTCCCCCCTCCCCATTATTTTGGTTTCTCTCCTATTATATGTCTTTCTTTATCAAGAACAGACACCAGAAAGCCCATATCCCCAGACTCCCTTGCAGCTGGAGTACAGATCTGAGAACAGGTTTCTACCAGTTGGCTGCACCCATGTAAGACTTCCAAAGTGGGCAGCTGAGGAGGTGGTCGGGTGTGGGGCACTTAAATAGGCCAGGGGTCACTGTAATGGGGCTTTCTACTTCTTCAGAGCTTCTAGCATCCAACACTGAGGCTCAGGGACAATGACTGGGATGGTGATGTTTTCCCTAAAACAGTTCCCATGGCGTGGTTGGACACTGTCATTATCTCTACAGTTCCAAAGCCTGGCTCTTTGGTCCTCCTGCGGAGTCTGTGAGTCACCTGATGTCCTTGTAAAATTATTGCTTTTTATTTAAACCAGCCACAGCGAATGCTGTGATTTGCAGCTCAGAACCCTGAGTAGTGCCATCAAGTGACAAGGAGCAGGTGGATCCTGGGTCAGTGCAGAGGCTCAGAGTATCCTTAAAGATTCAGCCTCTATCCTTTCAAGTACTGTGTGTTTACTTTTTATCTTTTTTTTTTTAAAGATCGATCGATCTATCTATCTATCTATCTAGAGAGTGCCAACAGGGGGAGGGACAGAGGGAGTGAGAGAGAATCTCAAGCAGATTCCCCGCTGAGCACCGACCCTGACATGGGGCTTGATCTCACGACCCTGAGCCAAAACCAAGGGTCGGATACTTAACTGACTGAGCTGTCCAGGCACCCCGTTTACTCTTTGTCTTAAGGTCTGCTGTCTCATGGTCATTCTCAGTGACCAAGACAACTATCAATGGCTCCCAACATCACATCTTCACACTTCATTGATCCAAGTAGAAAACAAACGAGCAGGCAGCAAGGGAGCTTCTTTTCTTTAAAAAAATTTTTTTATTAAAGGTAAAATATTTTTTAGAAGTTCCTCGGTGCCATCTCCTATGGTACACTGACCACAGATGGGTCATAAAGTGCAGCACGAGAGTTGCAAAGGCATAGTTGACAAAAGGGAAAGTGATAGCCGCTGCAAGCTTAGGGTAACCATTACGTGTCACCAGGGGCCGGAAACTCCAGATCCTCTTATGGAGAAAGGAGACAGGGTGGTCGCTGGACAGGCAATGGACAGTCTACCACCATTACATTCCAAGTTTCTCCTCTTGACCAACTTGGTGGTAGGAACCTGCTCTTAAAATAGGAAGACTTCCAAACAGGTTCTGGTTTCTGTTTCTCTGAGGCCAACTTCCAGGCACTTCAGTATTTTCCAAAGGACCTTTTATCAGACAGATCTGGATTTGAATCCTGGCTCTGTCCTTTGCCCTGGAGGGGCCCAGGCTGGGGGAGTCTCCCTTCTCTTCCTTCATCTGTAAGAGGGGGGATAGCGATCGTGTGGCCTCATGGGTTACTGTGAAGACTGGAGCTCTGGTGGCACGATTCCTGGCATGTGGTAAACAATAACTATTTTAGAAAGAAGGTCGAGTACTACTGTTAAATGTTCTGACACACAGTCCTTCCCGGGAGAGCGGCCCGACCATACCCACACATAACCTGATTTTAGAATAGAGTTGGTTTGGTACCAGTTACAAGGTAAGGTGTTCACCAAATGTGTGTTTATGAGTGGGTTGTAGGGAAATGTTACACACATCATCTCTCTTACTCTTCATACAGCCCCCCTTGTGGAGGTGAAGAATGAGAGGCTTAAGGATGTTCGTGATAGACCTGAAGGGACAGCTATAAATGGCAGGGCCAGAATTACTCACCCATGTGCTTTTTGCATTCTACCTTGGCAACTGGAAGCTGACCATGAAGGTCCGTAGCAGATTTCTGATTTGAAAACCACTGAAGATTAATCCAGAGAAAACGCAGGAGCGTTGTGCTGGTCGTCTTTAATTCCATCAGAATTGGCTTGTGGGACAGTGATTTCTTCTACATTTTTTAGGCTCCAGAGATTGAAGACAAGGGTAATATTATAAGAGAGAAGTTTTTTGTTTTTGTTTTTTAAGATTTATTTATTTTAGAGAGAGAGGGAGAGAGTGCGATCGGGGGAGGGGCAGAGGGAGACAGAGAGAGAGAGAGAGAGAGAGAGAATCCTCAAGCAGACTCCCCACTAAGTGTGAAGCCTGATGTGGGGCTCGGTCCCAGGATCCTGAAATCATGACCTGAGCCCAAACCAAGAGTCAGATGTCTAACTGACTGAGACCCAAGCGCCTCCAGGAGAGAAGTTTTGCACAACGGAAAGGAGAATATGGAGTATGCACTAAGCAATAGAGGAATGAGTGACATTGGTGAGAAGTGAGTTACCAGCCACTAGAGGTAATCAAGTAGCACTGGTCTCCTGTAGAGATGATTCATGCATTGGATCAAGGCAGGGAAGTAAGGCTGAATGAGGCTGAAGACCCTTTCGGTTCAGAGATGGAAGATTTTGGGAGAGATAGTGGCAGAGCCACACCAGCCTCATGGGAAGTTCTGGGGTGAGCGGAATCTGCCCATCTAGTGGGAAGAGCTGCTGATCTTAGACTATCTGGAGTCAAACACAGATTTGATTCCTCTGCCCTCCCGTCAGTGCCTCTGTTGGGAGATGCCGGTAAAGTCCTTTGGCTATCCAGGTTTCTCCCTTGGGCATTAGTGGGAGTGGCTTGTTCTAAAGGAAAGCTAGCTGACCATTCTCACTGGTGGATCTCAGTAACGCTGCCAGCCTAGAGGCCAAGAGAAACCAATGCTCCCTGTCCTCCTCCTCTCAGCCTTCCATGCAGATTAAGAGCTTATTTTTCAACAGCCTTTGACTCGTTTCTAAGCATTATACCCTCAGGATTATTTCTTTTTCTCTCTTTTGTTCTCCCAACTTCCATCCAGCTGATTAAAATTCTAGTTAAATTGAAATACTCTTTCAAATTGGGCTATTCAGAATTAAGCAAAAAGCACCAAATTTACTAGAGCTCTAGCACTTTTGATTAATCTTTAATTAACACTTCACTTTAATTTTCAATGCTACCTTTAAAACACAGAGCTGTGTTCAAACCTCAAACTCATTATCCCATCATTTTGAAAAAGGGGAGAATGTCTGCCAGAGAATAAAAAAAGAATGCTGAGTAGTAGTCTCTTCCTGGAAGTCGGCATTGTAAAATCTGCATTGATAGACAGTGGTCCTAAAATATATATCTTTTCGTAGACGACTGTTTTCTGAAAGATCTGACAAGAATCAGCTGGGAGAAAGTTATTGTAACACAGGGCAAAATAATATTGTACCGTGTTGACATTAATTTATCTTTGTTATTCACCCTAATGATTTTACGATTTTATTGGTATGCTACATTGCCAAAAGTGTGGCTTATAATTTAATTTCCACCGTTGAGTCCAGAGAAGCCACTGCAGGCACCATAATGATGAAAGAAGCACCATGGTAGTAAGACCACGGAAAAGGATACAAAGATGATTTATGTAACTTTCTTTTCCCATTTGCAGTTCATTAAGTCACTGTCTTCTCGCAGTGACCAAGTGAAAATTAAAGCACTTCAGAGAAGAGCTTGGGGTTCAGCATCATTAAAGGAAGAGAAATGGGTGCCTGATGAACTTGACTGCAGAAATCTATAGAGCACAACTTAATCAGCCTCTACATTGATCTTGGATGCTCAGAGGCAGGTTTAAGACTGAACAAATCTTTTTAATGCATATTCCCTCCCTTTGAAAAGCAGCATATGATGCATGAGAATGATTTAGAGATTATCCCAGACTTCAGTTTCATAAAGTGAAATTACATGTAGCACTTTCCAGGTGTTCATGGAGAAATAGGGAGAGAATGGATACTGTTCATGAAGGCGCCTCCTTCCTGGGATTCTCTGTCCATGGTCCTAAAAATAATCGTCCAGACAATGGCAATTACTTAGGAGAAAGGGAAATTGCTTGCTGTCCAAATGATCATAAAAACTTTGGACCACCAGTGTTTTACTTCCTTTTTAATGGAGGTTCAGAGGGAATCTGTGTATCCAGCAAGGGCTGGCAAGGGCTGTGAGAAGGATCTTCTCCTCCAGGAGTACGTCATCTCCCATCCTTGAAGGGAAGGGTAGCTGCCACATGAGGCAGATAGCAGAGCCACTAAGGTTTTGGTGCCAGACAAGCTGGGCCTTGAGTCCTTGCTTCTCCACTGACTGTGAGTCCTTGAGCAAGTTACTTTAATCAGCTGGGCTCCAGATTCCTCACCTGCTGAAAGGGCAGATGAAATTCCTCTACTACAGTTAGAGAGGGCATTAAAGATGGGAACTGGAGGGAATGGCACCCATCCCATGTCACGCAGAAACAGGCTTTTTTGGGGGAAATTTACAAGCAGAGGATCAGCAAGAGTGGTCACCCACTCTCTCCTTTGCCGTAGAGAGGCGTCTAGGGGCCACCTTGGCTGGGCATGGTGTGAGGTTGTGCTCCACTACTTTGCTATTCTATGCTTTCACAGGCAGAGTGTGTGAGAGTTCTCCAAAGAGTGGCAAGAACAATCTGGTATGTACCCTACCTGCTCAAGGGACTTGCAGATAGATATCTTGTAGCTGGACACCAGCTCCTTGCGGGGCAGGGGGTGTTCATTCCTGGGGTAATATCAGTCCCAACGTTCAGGAACTCAAAGTTCCTCCCCCTGGAAGAGATAACAGTCGGCCACCGAGAGTGACGTAGGCTAGAGTCACAGGAAAACCTCTGAGGAGACGGTGGCAAGTCTGAACCCGAGCTGAGGTAGTTGAGAAGAGAGGCCACTTTCCCTTGATGCATAGATTTTGCAAGTCAAACTTTACTTTGGGGTCCCTTCGACGCATAACTGTGGTCTGCTGATGATAGAGCTATACTACTGGAATATTCTAGAGATCTACGGCTTGCTAGTCTCCACCGGCTTGGGCTTTCTCCCTCAGCTACAATGTGAGTCCGGTCCAGGCACTGAAAACAAACTAGCTATAAGGCAAGATGTAATTATGTTTCTAAGAAAGCTGTTTTTGTTGTCGTCTTTCAATTCCGTAAAATGAACATGCAGGTCATCGTACCTTCTAGGCACTAGGGAATATAGTCGCGGGCTGGGTGTAACACCACCAACAATAACTCCTAACAGTTATTGAGTTTCAGTGCCTGTAGGCAGTGTTCCAAGTACTTTCTGTGTTTTATATAAAGAAAAAAGTCTAACACATAACACTGGCCTTTGAGTTAGGTGGGCAATCAGCCACTTAACCAACTGAATGGGCCACACTAACACTAAGTGCCATGAGAGAGTAATAGTCAGAAAGCTCTGGGAGTCCAGAGAAGGCTTATGGGGAACATCAGTGAAGGAGACATTAGAGCTAGAAGGGCCAGTAAATGGGCCCTTCTAGAAGGGCCAGTAAAAACTGGCCAGATAGGAGAGCAATGGAAGGAAGGGCACGGCCAAAGACATGACGGTGGCAGTGGTGATGATGAATAAAATCCGAGGAGGAGGAGGGAAAAGAGAAGGAGGAGTAGAAAGGGAAAAGATCAAAGAAGACTGAAGAGACAACAGACTGCCCCCAACCCCCGCCGCCATCGGCACCCCTCTCGGTATAGACTTTCAACACATATTTTTCATTCATTGACTTGGGAGGGACCAGGAAGTGCAAACGTAAAAGATGACTATGTCTTTGCCGACTTGGCCAAAAAGTGAGCCATCCGTTCTGCAGGCTGAAGGCTGGCTCTCCACTCTCACCTGCCATGTTTGGACCAAGGTAAATAGAGAACGAATATCCTAACTTCTCCTGGGGTCTTTCTTCCTGAGATCCCATAATCTCTTTGTAAATCCAGTGAGATGCTCTATGTAGAAGCACTTCAAGAAAGGTACCAAGACCCAGCACACAGGCAGCACTGGTTCTGTAAAGAAGCCAGGTTTCTTCTTTAGAGTCAGAGCATACAGGATGGAAACAGCCATGGCCAAGCAGTCTAAGGGCAGAGCACATGGTGCATGGATAACCCAGCTCTTCACACTAGCTCGCAGGGCACCTTTTAGTTCCCTGTCTGCACCCATCCCCACTAGGCAGTAAAACACTCAGAGTGGAGAAAAACACAGAGGTTTAATTTCAATCATTCACTTGAAGAGTAACATTTGTGGAGAGCCTGTGCCAGGTGCTGTGGACGCCATGGTCCAGGATCTCCCAGCGTATGAGGAAAATGGACCTGTTAAAAAAATAATTGTGGGGGCACCTGGGTGGCTCAGGGGGTTAAAGCCTCTGCCTTCAGCTCAGGTCATGATCCCAGGGTCCTGGGATTGAGCCCCACATCTCGTTCTTTGCTCAGTGGGGAGCCTGCTTCCTCCCTCTCTCTCTGCCTGCCTCTCTGCCTGCTTGTGATCTGTCAAATAAATAAATAAAATATTTAAAAAAATAATTATGCATTACATGTTCCAAAGGTTATGAAGGTGGGGTGGTATGGAGAAGGGAGGTGGCTGGGGGAGGGTGAGGTTTGACAGGTTTCTTGCTGTGGGTGCAGAAATCTTCCCCAAAGGTGGACACACTTGAGTATGAAAGAAGAAAGAAGGAGGAGCTTATTCTACTTTTTCATTCTTATGGCATATATTTGGTTCCTACTGCATATGCTTGGATTCTTTCACTTATGCAGGGGGTAAAACCCTCAACTGAGAGTAAAGGGGTAATAAAGGAGGGAAGGAAGATGTGAGGAAGAAAACCAAAGAGTAAAATGCCATGTGAAGCTTTATAATGTCATAAGAAATGGTACCTATAAATGGTACCTGGTTTTCAGATCTCTCTCTCTCTCTTTCTCTCTCTCTCTCTCTCTCTCTCTCTCTCACACACACACACACACACACACACACACACACATCTTGGAGAGAGAGTCAGTGAAAGGTTCTGTGAAAGGTGCAAGCCTTCTGGACAATTCTTCGAGGAGGAAGCATCAGGAGCAGAAGAGGAGGAAGCATCAGGAGCAGAAGAGGCTTAGCAGGACTTTGTACAGCCTTTCTTGGCAAGCTGACTTCCCATAAAGATATGTCTCCTCATTCAGCATTATCATGGCATCCACTATGAAAGTAAGACTCTCTTTTACCAATTATAATGCGGAGCAGGAGATAAGGACAAATATTTTTGAGGGTCCATGCTTTGGCAGAGCTATGTATATAAAACTGCATTTAATTCTCATGATACCCTATAATGTTGGGAATGAAAGACTAGGTCCTTTGACCAATGGCTGCAAGTTGTGACCTGGAGTTTCAGAACACTTTGTCTAAGGGCCTACAGCTGATACAGGTCAGGCCTCTTTTATTCCAAAGCATTTATTCTCTCTGTTATGTAATGCTGCCCTGAAAACATTAGCCAACAACATTATTTTGATAAATAGTTCTTTGTATGTGTACATGACCAAATGTGAAAATGTAAGATGTTTTTTGTATGTCAGGTACATGAGGGATTATCATGATTATTTGTTGAAAACTTTCCATTGTTTACAATTTCTGAATTTTATTTTTGAGTCCATAGGAGGCTGGATTCTTGGAGTTTCTAACTAGCTAATTATCTCATAGAAGTGAGAACACCTGCTCTTCAAGGGAATATTTTTTTCTCTCCTGGTCAAGGACGAACTTGAATGATGAAGGAATCCATATATTCTGCAACTCGGAAGTCCTTAAAGTAATATTTATCACCGCCAATTTAAAAATCGGAGTGCAAGTGTCTTGAAGCATTTTATCTTTTCAATGTATAATTAATTACCTTGTTTGAAACCCTTATGAAGTAGGTGCTATAGGTATTATAATTCTCCTCTTACATTCATTCATTAATTTATTCATTTTACAAATATTTATTAACAGATTAAAAATATCTAAAGCTACAGAGAGATAGTTGATTGCCTCTGAGTCAACAGAAGAAGCTAATGGCAGGCTGGAATCAGGGCTCTGGGTTTTGAATTTGGGGCGTTTCTCATTAAAGAGTCTTGCATGAGTCTTCATTCTAATCTAGGTCTTTCGGACATATAATCTTGATGCCCTCGCTGGTTCACTTTATTGTAGGAAAGATCCTAATGGAACCAACTAAATCAATTCCCATTGGCCTCCACACCCCCCCATGGAATTACGGCTCTTCAAACTGCTGGAGCTTTAGAAATCCTGAGGAATGCATGGGGTGGCCTGTGTGATAACTCAATTATAGGGGATGAGACTGTTTAATTGCCACGAGAAGCTGAACACAGTTATTACTCAGAGTGAAAAAGCCTTATTTCTTATTTTCTTTGAAAACTGACAATTGTCTTCTGGAATGACTCGATGCGGTACCAAAACTTCCATAGACATGCAGTGAGACATTCCACAACAGGGCAAGTTTACATAGCAAATAGCTCTGCATACATATCCTGTACTTCTCAGAAAGTAGATGGGTGGAAAATACACAGTTCTGCTCAAGGGAGTGTCTGGCACCTTCTGTGACCTGCTCCTGCCTATTTCTTCTCCACCTGATCTATCAAAGACTGGACAACTCTTTCCCATCTACCACCAGTGAGCCCTCTATAGACTTCTCTGATTAATAGTTATTTTGTTTTTATCTCTTGTTTTATCCCCTACTAAATCACAGGCTTCCTAAAGGCAGAGGTCTTGTTTTATTAATATTTGTAGCCTTGATGCCTAACACAGTGCCTGACACAAAGCAGTCATTGAAAAATGGTTGTGGGAAGAAGACACAAAAGCATGAAATCAGGGAGGTATAGTTCTTGGTTAATTACACATTCACTGTTAAGTGAAAGAAGGAATGAGCAACAGGCTTTGAATATTTCCAGCACTTTCTCACCATGCACAGAACACTATGGCTAGAACCTTATAGAAAAGATAAGTGAACATGTAAATGATGTAAGAAATATCATTGATTTGTTCATTGCATATTAGATAAATCCATACTATGGCACAGGCACTAGCTGCTGACTCAGTACACAAAGGAACGACAGACTCTGGAGGGGCTTAAAGCTTGGAAGGAAGGGGCCGGGCTATAATCAAGTAATAAAAATAAAGTAAATCGATGGCCTAATGAAAGGGAAGACTGAGAGAGAAAATTGGAAAATTTCAAAAATGACACAAGCATAGCTTTGGCACAGGAATTCACATGAAGAGCAATTCTAGGAGTTAGCATCATGACCAATGATCAATGGGGTCACTAACACTGTCAGAGTATATGGTAGGATCAAAAGGCTATTCTAACTTACTCCTTCCATTAGTCCTAGAAAGTAAGCACTGGTCTAGAGACAGAAACTTGGGATCAAGGAGACAAAGCAAACAGAGGGTATGGGCCAAGAATACTAGCTTTGGCATCTGCAGAACTGGGTTTGAATGATGGGTCCATAACTTAACAGTGTGACCTTGGACAAATCATGTCAGGCCTCAGGATTTTCACCACCCAGGGGGGCAAATGACAGCACCCACCTCACTGGTGAGGCAGGTAAGTTACTTATTAGCACACTGCCTACTGTAGAACCCACTAAGTGTTGACGACTTCTTTAGTTCAAGACCACACAGCTAGCAAGGTCAAGGGAGGGCTTCAAATACAGTCCTTCCTAATTCCAAAGCTTATGCTCTTTTATTACCTGATCCTTTTCTAGAAAGAGTAGGTGCTTTGACATACATTCATTAGATGAACCAAAAGGCAGGATGCAGTTTCAAATATACTGGGTCTGAGTTTTCTGTGGATCATACAAGCACAGGAAGGTGCAAATGGAAAAAAGGTGAAAGCATCATCCGCAGGAAGTAACTACTTAGGGGAGATGGCTGGGAGCATGGAGGCAAAACATCAGGACCACAGTCAAAAACGTGTGGCCTGTTATCAAGATGCCTTGAACAAAACAGACCAACATGTTTTGACAACAAAGCAGCAATAGAGGCAGATCTTGGGGAGAACAGGCTCACAGTTTATCAGTGAAGAAACAGAAAGCAAAACAGAGCTGAGTCTACTTCATGGGACCCATGGGGTTGTTCGGAAGTAAATTAACATCCTAGAGAGTGACGTGACAGTGGTAGAGATGGACAGTGATGGCCTTCGTTCCTATCAGCCAGACGGTTAGGATCCTGCCTCCTTAGACAGGACCAGACTCTTACATGACACAGGGCCCCTTTGCTTACCCTTAGGAAGGTCGTGCTCTTTGGGTTCCTTCCCCTCCTTTGCCTGTAGCAGCCAAAGTCAGGAGTTTGCCCTCCCACCCCCATATTGGGTCTTCAGTCCACATACCATTTATATTTGCCATCCTATATGACTTTGGTGTGTATATACTGAGAACTGGATTTTATAGTCACCTTTCTGGTTTCATGGTCTCGGTACAGTAGCCATGCTGCTGTTATTATCTCTAACTCTGGCAGCATATCCTCCAATAAGCCAAGGTGCACAAGATTGCAACGTTTGCTGGTAACATTTAATGGCGATACTATGTCCATCATACCCCGCTTCTCTTTCTAGTACAGATCTGGCCCTTCTGCAAGGCAGCTCCCAATAGGAGTGTGAGAAGACAAATTTTAAAAGAAGCCCCAGTTAAAAGGATAGGGATGTCTGGGAGATTGGATGAGGGAGTGGCTCGTTCCCTCTGAAGAGTGGACACCTTGGTCAGTCTTCAAAATCACCACGTAAACTCTGGGGGAAGCTCCATCCCAGCAAAAAACACAGCATGGGTTGATTTATCATTTGGCTCCTATGTCTAAATATGTTGGCAGCAAGAGGCCGAAAACTTGGACTTGACGGGCTTAAACATAAGGAGATTTATTATTTTACCGAGCAAGCTGTCCTTAGGTAGGGAAGGCTCTGAGCAAGGTACGTCAGGGCTCTGAGCCCACTTCACCATGGTCCCAACTTCCTCTGTGAGTTTTGCTTCAGCATCAGTTCTAGGCACATCAGCAGTTCTAGGCACATCCATGACTGGGGACTGTCTCCTCCTTGTGCCTCTTTCTAGCGGCCAGGGAATATTTCCCATTAAAGTACCAACAGCTTCTCACCTTACAGACCTGAATGGAGTCATGTGCCTGCCTCGAAGCCAGTCACTTCGAAGGGGTCTGAAATGGCCATGGTGGTATTAGGTCATTTGGGATTTGTCCCCTGAGCGCTCACGTTTGCAGCCACCCGGACAAAATCAGTACTCCACAATCAAGAGGAAGACAAGAACATATTTGAAGTGGGCGGTTGACAGGATCTGGTCTGTAGCCACTCTCTGCATATGATACTTTTTACTTTAAAAGAGAAAGAACAAAAATACAAACAAAGAGTGCTCTGAGAAGAGGACCAGACTCAGGAAGGTAGACTGATTCGGGGCGAGGGACTCGGATTCCGGATGGCACGATGTTCTTACAGACAAAATCTAGAATTTAAAGAGCTAGCTGTCTGTGAGCAGCAGGTGCTCAAATATCACTGGTGTCTTCTGTGTACCCAGTAGACACCGCTGTGACTGAGCACTGCCATGCCAGCTGAAGGCGCTCACCTGAGATGGGGTGGGGTGTTAGAGTTGACAGTTACTGTGTTGCAGTTTGTGTCAAAGTTTCAAGGATTTGGCAGCTACTGGATGTATTTGTTGGAAACATTACCCTATAAAAGATATGGCATCACTAGTATGACACTCTCTTCTCACATATACACTCACACAGAAAAAAAATAGTATCTATATATAAGTAATCACTTATTTTTCATATATATTAAACCATTCTTGCTTTTAGTAGAAGTCACATTGATAAATCAATAAGTAATTAAAATTTAAGCATTCAGTCTGAGAAGAAAAACAGAATATGGAGCCATATAACCCAACTCCCTATCCTCAGCTGGCTTTCAGGTTTTACAAACAAGCCTATGAGAGACAAGCAAAAATTCATCTCTGTTGCCAATAAATGAGCAGAGTGGGCACTGCAAATGGGTTGTTTCCACAGACTGAGCAAGAGGAATGCTTATATGCAGCTCGGTTAAGTAACCTGCAGATGATAAGTACTGTGGCTGTACCCATTGGTGGAAACCTACCACATATGCACTGAACCAGGGGTTGATGGAGATGTGAGATGGCCAGCCAGATTCACCTAGAGATAAGCTAAAGTGATGGGATGAAAACAGCTACAGAAAAAATGAACCATAGAGACATCTGCAGCTGGGGAAGTCTGTCCCTTGAAGCTAGTGGCAAATTATGAGCATCTAGCACATTCCAGATGGGTAGATGGAGGCAAGGGGTACATGAAGAAGGTCGCCATGAGAAGGAGCCATTGTGTTAAGGAGAGAGGGACAGCTATGTTGCCCGGGCCCTTAATATTTGGTTCAGAAAATTCTCTAATTGACATTTCTCCAACCACATAGCTTCTGAATAAACCATTGCATTTGTAAGACAAGACAGACTCATTTATTTTTGTCACTCTAATTGCTTTGAACACTGGTTCACGACTTCATCTGGAAAAGACTTTTAAAGGACCAATTCCAGATCTCCACGACAGGGAAGGTTAAACTGGAATCATTGAATGCTAGATGAGTTTTCTCCCACACAAAGGTTCTCTTGAAGCTCAGGCATTATACCTGGTTCTCTGAAATGACATGGGCCCATCTTCAGAAAAGAAATTCCTCATAAGGGGCGCCTGGGTGGCTCAGTGGGTTAAAGCCTCTGCCTTCGGCTTGGGTCATGATCTCAGGGTCCTGGGATCGAGCCCCGATGTGGGGCTCTCTGCTCAGCAGGGAGCCTGCTTCCTCCTCTCTCTCTGCCTGCCTCTCTGCCTGCTTGGATCTCTGTCTGTCAAATAAATAAATAAATAAAATCTTTTTAAAAAAAAAAAAGGAGAGGAAAAAGAAATTCCTCATAAAATTCAGTGCTAGTAACAGTCTCCAGTTGTACACACTTATCCCTTTCCTACACAAATATACCAAAGCAACTCTACCTAATGCTATTTATTTATTTTTTTAGTATTGCTTTAAAGAAGATGGAAAGATCTTAATGATACCTTTAGTGGGATGGAGCCAGAGTTGTAAAAAGAAGAAAAAAAGTCAGAGAATCTTTATTATCTCAGTTTTCATGATCAGAGTCTCCTCAGTTGCATGATTTCAGAGAGAATTAAATTCACAATAGCATGAACATATTCATTACTGAATTGACCACTTATAAAATCAGACCCCATTCAAAATCAGTCCCCACTTAATGCTAGAGCCTTAGCCAATGTCATTACAAATCTCTCATTGACTCTCATAAAACACAGTCTTATAAATATACTTTGGGAATGGTTTTATACATTTAAAAATTTTTTCCAAGAAATGGAAGATTTCCTGAAGTTAAAAGAGATGCTGTTGAGGAACAGTTGGAGTCACATGGAGAATTATTGATGGAGATGTGGCAGAAACACAAGTAGGCATTGTTTAAAGAAGAAAGAAAATCCTCAAGGATAATGACAGCTTAGGCATTATAGACAGAATGCTACGAATACCAAAGGGATTAGAGAATACTGGTAAAATCCTTGAATTTTGCAAAAATGACCTTTCTGATTATGCTAAGATAGGCTCTATTGTGACATCATATGATTTCATTGGAAAAATTAATCCAAAGGGGGAAGCAAAACAAGACAATTCATTCTTTTCAGAATTAGTGCTTATAGTTATAACTTGATTTTCCCCCCAAATTTAAGTAAAGTACATGTGTTTTCATAATTTTTCATGATAAAATCCAAGTGGAAACATTTTCCATTCAATTTTTATAAATTCTGGTCTCCGTTTTAAGAGAATTCACTTTAAATGGCCATTTCCAGGTATCCATTATTGTTAAATAAGATGGAACTTCTGTAAACATTCTCTTGTCACTGGGCTACGTGACCTCAAATGAGACTAGAAAAGTCTAGTATTAAGGATTTCTGGTATGGAAACACAGTTTCTGTCACCACTGTGATGGTTTCAAAATATGTCCACAAATCTTTGGATACTTGTCTCTTTAAAAGGCAGTCTAGGGGCGCCTGGGTGGCTCAATGGGTTAAAGCCTCTGCCTTTGGCTCAGGTCATGATCCCAGGGTCCTGGGATCGAGCCCCACATGGGGCTCTCTGCTCTGCAGGGAGCCTGCTTCTCCTCTCTCTCTGCCTGCCTCTCTGCCTAGTTGTGAGTTCTCTCTGTCAAATAAATAAAATATTTTTTAAAAATTTAAAAAAAATAAAAGGCAGTCTAATTTCTCTTTCTTGAGTGTAGGCTGGATTGAATGATGCCCTCCTGATGAAAAGAATAACAGAAGTGATGCTAGGGGTACTGGGTCAAACATGCCCCCTTCGCTCCTCAAAAAAAGAAAATTCATGTCCACACAGAACCCCTATTTGGAAATAGGGCCTTTGCAAGACGTAATTAGTTAAAATGTGGTCATAGTGGATTAGTTAGAATGTTAATCAAATGAGTGGTGCTTTTCTTTTTTTTTTTTTTTTAAGATTTTATTTATTTATTTGACAGTCAGAGATCCCAAGTAGGCAGAGAGGCAGGCAGAGAGAGAGGAGAAGCAGGCTCCCTGCAGAGCAGAGAGCCCCATGTGGGGCTCGATCCCAGGACCCTGGGATCATGACCTGAGCCAAAGGCAGAGGCTTTAACCCACTGAGCCACCCAGGCACCCTGAGTGGTACTTTTCTGAGAGAGCAGACACGCAAGGGGAGGGCAATCACGTGAAGATAGAAGTAGAAACTGGAATGGTACAACCATAAGCCAAAACACCCAGGGTTGCTGGAAACCACCAGAAGCTAGGAAGATGCAAGGAAAGATTTCTCCCCTAGAGTCTTCAGAGAGACCACCATCTTCCTGACACCTTGATCTTGGATGTTTCACCTCTAGAAGCATATGAAAGAATACATTTCTATAATTTTAAAGACATTCAGTTTGGGGTATTTCATTATGGGAGTCTTAGGAGATAAGTGCAGGAATAACTTCAGATTCTAACACTGCAGCTTCTTCTGCACTCTCTCTTGGGCCTCTCACTCTAGGGGAAGTTAGACGCTTTGTCATGCAGATACTCAGGTAGCTTCAAGAGAGGCCCCCTCAGTGAGGAACAGAGGCCTCCCGCCAACAGCCATCTTGCAAGAGGACCTTCCGGTCCAGGTCAAGCTTCTGCCAACATCGTGGTGGCTCGCACCTGAGAAACCCAGAGCCCGGCCTCCAACTAAGCTGCTTCCAAATTTCTGACCCACAGAAACAGTGTGATAATAAATATTCATTGTTTTAAGCCACTGAGCCTTGGCATGATTTTTTATGCAGCAACAAACAACTAATACCTTTGTTCCCTCAGATCTAATTTCCCTACCTCCAAAGTTCCTGAAGATCCGGCTACAAATAAAACACATTTAGAATTAACCAGAGATTTCTTCTCCCAAGGCTATTACAATTTTCCATAACTTTATTTCCACTGCTTATCCACCTCCTATTTCTGACAGATTAAAAAACAGCCTTCTTTTCACACAGAGCTCGCTTGCTCTCTCTCACAGAGCTCTGCCATCTCTCAGATGTAAAGATTTAAAATAAAGGGTGGTTGCCACTTTTATACATGAGTTATTAGTTTTATCACCTCAGATATTTCAAAGGAACCTGAAGCTTCTTTTTTTTTTTTTTAAAGATTTTATTTATTTATTTGACAGAGAGCGATCACAAGTAGGCAGAGAGGCAGGCAGAGAGAGAGGAGGAAGCAGGCTCCCCGCAGAGCAGAGAGCCCGACGCGGGGCTCGATCCCAGGACCCTGAGATCATGACCTGAGCCGAAGGCAGCGGCTTAACCCACTGAGCCACCCAGGCGCCCCAGGAACCTGAAGCTTCTTCTATTCCCTTGGGAAACGCTCTTGGTGGCAGATTCCAATACTGGCCTTCTACTCAGTAAGCTTCAGAGGATGTTCGGGAATATCCTCTGATATTCCACAATTCTTGTGGAAAATGGCTGCTCTCTGGTTTCCCTGATTCCTCAGAAAGCTCACTGAGGGTGGCTCAGCTGCTCTGGTGGCTTTACCCATAAGTGTATAAAGGAGGGAGGGGCGTCCCCGAGAAAAAAACTCTCCCAAGGATGTGACACAGGTCCACAGAGTTGGGTATTGGTCACTTGCCTGATTTAACAGATTTCTTTTTGCATGAGAGATAGAGAGAGTGCATGAGACTGAGGGGGGGTGGTGGGAGGGAGGGAGAGAGAGAATCTCAAGCAGACTCCATGCCCGGTACGGAGTCCAAGGCAAGGCTCGATACCACCATCCTGAGATCAGGACCTGAGCCCAAATCAAGAGGTGAACACTTAACTGAGAGACACCTACGCACCCCTGATCTAACAAAGTTATTTAGTACCTGATAAGCACCAGCCGCAGAATGATAGGTCCTTGGCAGATAAGGAAGAATAAGATAAGGATGCACCACTGTCATCAGACAAACCCACAGAAAAATCACTACAGGATATATGGTAAGGACAGAAAGGAAATACATACAAAGTTCAACAGCAACAGAGATGAGGTGAGCTTGCAGAATATTTTTTATTTTAGAATCTATTTGCCTGCAGGTTAGCTGATGGAGCCTTTATGGGAATTGCCTTCAAGGTGATAACTGCATCCATCTATGTAGAACGAGCAAAGGGTAGGGGGAGGAGGAAGAGGAGGAAGAGGGGAGGAGGAACAAATCCATTTACACTACAGGCTCCTGCCCCCAGGGACAAATGAACATGAGGAAGGTCACCTATGGGTTGGAATCCTCTGCTGGGCTGCCTCTGGGCAGAAATGCCAGCTCATGGTCTACACTACATACTACACGATATTCTAAAGGCTTTACAATCATCAGCTCATTCAATCCTTCCAACAACCTTAAGAGGATGGTATTACTAGGATCCCTATTTTACAAAGAGAGAAACCGAGGCAAGTAGGAGGCAGAGCAGGATTCAAACCCAGGCACTAGGTCTCCAACAGAGCCCACCTGTGCTAATCTCTCAGCTGTCCTGAACGCCAGCAGCAAAGAGGTTTATTCTTTAGGATGGCTGATTAGGAATTTTGATGAAGGATGGCGCAAGGCAGAGCTTTAAGCCTTTTAAGCAAATCATCCTGGTTCTACTCGGGTGATCTCGCTATTACAACTTAAGGCTGATTCATGTCTGCTTGGTAGAGAGGTGTACAAAAGTCAATGAGGGGGGGGAGGCAGACTCAGTTGTTCCGTGTTTTGTGACCATTTCCTAAAAATGGTCAGGATGCCCATGGCTGATTCAGATCAACGTATCACTATGTCTACTTTAAACCTAAATACATTTGAACGTGATATCTTGGGATGCAATTAATTAGGTGGGCTCAAGATTGTCCGGTCGGGTGGGCGGATCCCACGGCTGTGGAACAGCATGGACACTTGAGTCTTATGTCATGAACCTGAAGCCATTCTGTGAGGCTCTGGAAGCCAGCGAGGGAATCTCGGCAGCTCATCACGAATTTACTTTAAAGAGAAGAGCTTCTGAGTCTCAAGTCAGCTGTACTGCATCAGCCCTTCTCTCCCTAATCTGTGGCTCCAAATAATTCTATAAGCAGATAAAATTCTTAACCCATCCAAGAATAATATAATCAGACAACTAATACCACAATCTTTCTCTCTTGGGGAAGCCTCTCCAAGGGGCAAACCAAGCAGAGTCTTCCTGAGAATTCTCTGCCGTTCTGTCGGTTTTAAGTTTTATCTTCCTTGCGGGAATCACATCCACTTTCACTGAGCTGAGGGTGGTGAATGGACTCTGGGATATTGGGAGATAACAGAACACCCTAATCTTTTCATGTCTCTCACTGCAGTGCACCCTTCTGTCAACCCCCACCCCAACTGTTTTTCATTGTCACGGTCACATGGAATCGGAAAATGATGTAATACTATATTTTTAGCCCTGTTTATCCCAGCCCGAGACACACCCTACTTCCCACCGACAACGCCCTCCGATCTCTGTCATCCTGGCGGTAGCAGGAACCTGGCAATCAGATCATGCTGTTTCCTATAATGGCTGGAATCTTGGGATACAATGAATGACGGTATTTGTGACGCACACTGGGGTAAAGCTGCGAGGTTGCTTCTGGCCGGAGGCAGCCAGTGTAGGGAGGGGCTCCTGCAGCCCCAGGTTCTGGCCAGCACCCATTGGGGACTGAGAGACTCAATATCCCACGCACGCCTGTGATTCATTTGTGACACTTCAGGAGGGATTCTCTGCCTCCTCAGGTCTCAGACATTCTGTCTGGAAAACAGAAATCATAAGGGCACTTTTCTGATAAGAGCCCTTTGCAGGCCTTCTGTGAGTTTATGATACATACCTAGAGCCCATTCCCACAATATGGTATCAAAGAATTTTCATTACTGCCGTTGGCTTTACAGGGCCAGGGCCAGGGCCAAGGCCAGGTGAGGCGATTGTGGCATTCACCTTTGATGCAAAACTTAAAGGGTTTCAGAATCTCAGTGACCAGGATAAATATTTTCATGCAATATTAAAAAAAATAAAAACCGAAAAATCTTAGGGGCACCTGGGTGGCTCAGTCAGTTAACCGTCTGCCTTTGGCTCAGGTCATGATTCTGGGGTCCTGGAATGGAGCCCTATGTCAGCCCTCTGCCCAGCAGGGAGCCTGCTTCTCCCTCTCCCTCTACCTGCCACTCTGCCTGCTTGTGATCTCACTCACACTCTCTCTGTCAAATAAATAAATAAAAATCTTTAAAGAAAATAAAAATTTTAAGTAAAGACAGGATCTGTCTCCTCACTGGATGACACAGTTCATTACTTTACCCTCATCCCTGCCCTGCTGGATGCCATGTTGATTTTTTTACACATTGCATTAATATATTCTATATCTCAATTACGAGGTTTTCTGGTGTCCCTTGACATTTTGTGCCTGAGGCTAGCGCCTCTTGTCCTGCACCCTAGTCCTGAATCTGGGTACATTTCAGGTGTTGGACTCCCTTTTACTCAGACACTCATTCAGCAAGCTTCTGTTCTCTGCCGGGTGCTGTGTTGGGCACGGGGCATACAGAGGGGCAGGACCCAGCGCTGGCCTGTGGGAAACACTGATATGCAAACAGATATGTGCTGTATGCCTGTTAGGGGTGCTACAGATGGATTCCGTCATTGATTCATTCTACTCTATTCAGTGGATGCTCCCCTGTATGTGCCAGGCACTCAGTACAAACCGGGTACAACACAGGATTCAGTTCCCTCCGCATGGGTTGATAGTTCCTTGTAAAACACACATTCCCAGAAGCCTACTAGGAGGCAGTGAGCAATCTTCCTGGAATTGAAACATTGCTGGGGCTACTTCAGATACCTCATGCACTCCCAACAGTGCCTACCACATTAGACACGCTCAATAAGGAAATGTTTGTGAAACTGAAGGCTCAAGCTAACTGATTCCCAAACGTAAGATGGAGATGATAAGTTACAATCTGCCACTTGGAATCCCTCGGTTTGCTCTGGATGCTGCCGGGCGTGGCGCCCTGGGAACAATCAGACTTTGCAGTCGATGGATCTGAACTTGGAACCTGCACAACTTATTAGCAGCGCGACCTTGGTCCATTTGCTTAATCCTTCTGAAACTCTCTCCTCCAGTAAGGTTCATCCCACCAAACTTGCAGGTCTTTAATGAGACTATGGATCTGCAAAGTGTTTCGTAAAGTCTGGCTCACAGGACAGACTCCGTAGATTTGCTTTTCTTTCCGTTCCGCTTTGTTCCAGAACCTGATGGAAGTGTGCAGGTCAGAGAGTCCGAGACAACATCGGGCAAAGAAAACCATTTGGGAAGGGGGCAATGAGATTTCACCATGGCTGTCACGCCAAGGGCCCTGACCATGCAAAGAATAGGACCAGTCTGTTTCTTCACATCAATACCCCATCAGCAAGCTGGATGCGGGGTTTGAATAATTCAAGTCCATTTCCACAAGACAGTCACAAATGGATTGGCTTCTCCAGGAAAGATGCCAAACCGGGGTCTGAAGAAATGTGGACCCAAAGAAACGTTTCAAGGGCTGAAGAGACCCACGTGCCGAGAGTGGGAGAGTCCCTACTATTGTTGCAGAGACGCAAACTGGGGCTGTGTCAGGAAAACACAACTTAAGCCATAAAATGTCACTTCGCATACAATTTAAGAGAGATCTATGAGAAATAAACTTTAGAAAAGTGCTCCCATACATCAATGTATTACAGGTGCCTGGCAAAACACTTCTATGAAAATATGCAGTATGGCGTACGTATAAATCTGTCCTGAGTTTTATGGTTCCATATACAGAGTCATAATGTATATAAAGTAGAGGAACATGGGGAACCAGTTCATTGCTTTAACCCAGGCTGGTCACATGGACTTGGAATGGTCCATTAAATTTATACAGCATCAAACAAGTACAATCATCATCTTGGAAGGATCCAAGCAGCAAAGGTAGGTGTGGTCGTATTCATGTTATGGAGAGGCAGGTGGGTGGGGAACAGATGGACATTTCTTGAGTACCTGCGATTAGGCCAGATCTTTGCTAAGCACCTTCCCTGTATTATCTCACTTCAGCCTCTACACAATCCTTTGAGGCAGGTACTACTATTTCCATTTCGCAGATGGGAACACTGACACCCAAAGAGGTTGTGTTATGTAATCAAGGACACAGAGGCAGCAGATCCTGCACTAGAATGGGAGCCCTACGCAAGCAAGGGGATTGTACACCACTTGTTCGCTCAGCTCTTACAACAATGCCAGACATTTAGTAAGTGCTCAATGTTTGTTGAGAATGAGTGAGGGAAGATGGCAAACCCAGGTTAAGTTAACTCTCTGTCTGGTGTTCTTCACCTGGGGTCTGTGCAGTGAGGAAAGGAATAAGGCAGCTCATCTGCACAGAAGAGAGGGTTCATGGGGCACGATGAGAACTGGAGCCTTTGACGGGCAGGTTATGGAGACCTTGGGAAATCCCACAGTTTAAGGAGCAAGCTGCCTCTCTGCCCCAGTGCCTGTTCCGGCCATATCTCTAGACTTGGCTGAGCCCAATGTCCCCTCCTGCTGATCTTTGAGTACCCCTGAGGGGCAGAGTGGAGGCAGCATGGAATCCTTAGGGGCAGCAGCCCCAGTTCCAAGTCTTAGCACCGCCACTTAGTAGAGATATGACCCTGGAGATGTCACCCAAGCCTTCTAATCCTCTAGCTCCTTGTGTCTGCAAATAGTATATTATCCCTCTCTTATTATCTTCTGGGCTGGATACAGCAACGCAGGTCATGTACTGAACGATCCACATCCTGGAGCCTACAGTGGGAGTGGTGGCCCCTGCAGGTGTTCAACACAGCAGCCCTGCTCCCAGAGGGGACGCAGGAGAAAGAGGCCACACATGGAGCCAGACACACCTGAGTGCAAATCGGCTCTGTCACTTTCAGGTGCACGGCCTTGCCTCAGGTGCCTTCACCTGTAAATGGGAATAAAAGAAATAGGTGCCTCCTAGGGTTGTGTCGAGGGTGAAATGAATTGATACCTGGGATGCCCTTAGAAGGCATGTAGTAAGTGCTCAGAAACATTTTGCTGTTATTATTTTATGTTATTTTGCTCTTTGCAAATTCTGGGTTAAACCCAACCTGTTTTGGGTCAGTTTGCTTCAATAGGCTGGAAGCTTCTAGAAGGCAAGGTTTGTGACCATGTATCCAATTATCACTATTCGCCTGGTGCTGTGCACATACTGGACCCCTGACCAATATTTGTGGAACTCAACTGAACCAGCCGTTGGCAAAGTTCTGAGTTCTGGGGCCTCGTCCCATCAAGGACTGTCTTCCTCTGCGTCACACTTGAAACTTGAGCCAAATACTTCCTAATTTATCGTAAAGGGTTAGATTTGACTAAACTTCAGATTTCACTAAACTTTCCTTTCTTACCCTCAGTCCCAACTCAAATCCTCTACATTGAGAGGAATGAATGGAGAGTTTTCTTTCTGGCTGTCAGCCAGAAACCCACACGTAAGAAGGCCTCCCAGCTATCCGAAAGGAATTTTTTCTCTGCTCCTCTTCTTGGGGTCATACAATTAAGCAGAAGAAATAATAGGCTACACCATCTACCTGGGGCCCAGCATAATGCAGACTTTGTATCCTCCAGGGCCGGAGTGAGAATCAGGGTCATGCGGCACCCTACGAACCATGTCCATGTTTGTGGACAGTTTGGGGACCCTGGTCCATGACCGCAGTTCAGCTCTATTCAAGCAGATTTCAGCTTCACTGAATTAGAAGGGGAGGGCGTTGGGTTTGTCCATGGTCTCTACACTATGGTGGTGAGTGGAGGTGACCGATGGCCAAAGAAATTTCAGACCAAAAAAGCCCCTATTGTTTTTCTGAATTATTTAGGATTTCAGATGACCACTTCTAAGGAGTAAATATATGACAGTTATAATACTTTTATAGTACTGAGCACTTGCCTATATATAATTTAATTTAGTCATCATGGAAATTAAGGCAAGGATAATGAGCCTCCAGGTCAAAGACTCAAAGAGGTTAAGTAACTTGCCCGGAGTCGCACAGCTGAAATTCAAATCTAGGTCAAATTTAAATACTGTGAGCAGAGTTAAGCACTGGGGCTCTGAAATCAGATGAATCTAGAAGTAAATTCTAGGTCCGTTTCTCAATAGCAGTGTTGTGTTAGGGGACCTAGTAAACCTTTCTGAGTCTCAGTACCACCGGTTGTAAAATGAATAATAGCTGTATTCATCCTACAGAGGTGTCCTGAAGGTCAAGTGAGATAAGGCATCTGACTCACTTAGCACGAGTGTTCCTCAAGTTTAGTTATGTATCACTTCATTTCAAATGTACTATTCCTACATCGTGCCATGGACATAATTCAGACATTCCCCATTCCCCTTCTTCTTAAGAGATCAATGGCTTTCCATGTTTTTAATTCAGAATTCCTATTCTTCCTCGCCTGTTTTATTTAAATGAGAAAGTATCCTATTTAGATAGAGGGGGACTTAATCATATGTCCTTGAAAAAATCGAAAGGGGTAAGCTTGAGTCTACTTTACTGTTAGACATTAGCCTGATGCTAATATATTAGTTGTTTAATAAAAAAAAGAATATTAAAAAGGTTCCGATGATATTTAAGTGTCTAATAAAACCCAGAGAAACGGCTAGATAGAGAGTGGGCGATGAAATTCTGCTGCAGTCTAACGATGTTAGAAGCTATGGTGTTACCACCAGGACAAGGGACTCCCTGGGCTGCTTCTGCGGGAGGCTGGAGAAGGGTCAGCGGGGGTATGGCTGGCAGCCCACTGTTGTCCCTGCTCTGCTCAGCACGCCAAGAGCCAGAGTGCTGCCCCTTGAACTGACCCCCACGGATTCCTCTAAGTGTATGGGGCCTGCCCACACTGGATCACCCTTGACCCCTAACAGAAGCCTGTGGCCATGACTCTGCTAAGCCCAGGCCACCTCCTGGTGCATTCACTTTAACCTGAGCTGCACGCCACACTCCATCCCCAGGTTTTGGCATCACTTCCAGCTCCCCAGCTTCATGACCTGCTATGCAAATGTGTCTCTGCACCTGCCCTCAGGCATGCTTCACCATGGATGACAGGCACCCGCTCCCCCACAAGATTCCAAGGGAATGCTCAGCCAGTCAGCCTGCTCACTAGGGGTCTTCCTTCATGGTCCCTCCCAAGGAGGGTATGCTGGCCAACCTACAGTCCAGAATGAGGAACTGAGGCCAGGGAAAGGAGCTGAGGGTATAGGGTAGCAGCGGCTTCACCCCTTCTGGGCACTGCTAATTTTCAGTGAGGTCAGGCTGGTCACCCAGGAGACACAGGGTTAGGATTGGGCAGTGGGCAGCCATTCAACTTGTGGCTAGAAAATGTTCTTGGGGAGGAGAGAGTGAGATGCCTTTCTGTGCAGTTTGTAAATGCGCAGCAGGCAATGAACCTCTTGGGTTTACGAGCATTAGTGCGGGCAGCTTCTAGGGGCTCGTCTGGTGGGGAGCTCCCCCTTGGCTGGGGAATATGCGTGAATGGAGGGGCTGGCTGAGAAGTCACTTCCTGGTGACAATAACATCTGAGGAAGGCAAGCTCTGCAGAGGGCACCTTCTCAGGACTACAGAAGGGGTCCTGGCAGGCAGAATCTGCAGTCCCCTCCTGCTCTCTTGGAAGATGTGATATGGTCCAGAGCCCCCCAGAAGCTTCTGGGCACATGGCTTATGACCTGGGAGGAGGAGCTGAAGGTCATTTCTAAGCTGAAGATGATGCCCACAGGGGATTCAGCAAAACCGAGAATGACGTGCTCACATTGACTGAACTCTCCGGGTATGCTGGGTCAGTTCCGGGGGCTTTACATGCTTAACCCTCACAACCGCCTATGGGAAGGTGCTATTTTCATCCCCACTTTAGAGATGAGGAAACTGAGGCATAGAAAGATCAAGTAACTCACCCAAGGTGAGTAGAGAATCTGTTTTCTCATGTGGCCCATCTTGCTGCCCACTTGGCTGGGGGGCGGGGGTGGGAGGCAGACAGCAACCGCCAACAGGGGGAAAGGCAGAGGGAACATTTGCTCTAGATTAAATCGGCCCTGCATATGGCTCTGGCTCCGCAGCCCCCTGCTTTGTGACTTTGCAAAAATTGCTTTACCTTAGTTTCGTTTTCTGTGAAATGGGGGAACAACACCAGCCTGAAGAATTAGTATGAGACGGGAATAAGATAACTGGTGTAAACCACCAAGCCCACAGCGCCTGACACACGGGGGCCACCTGTATAGGCCGGCTCTTAACTAAGTGGGAAATCACTTTGTGAAATTCAAACCATCATAGGCATTTTAGCTCTGCAATGGCAACACTGCCATATGCACCATCATTTAAGCAAAGAAAAAATGTTGACAATTAAACTATCACACACCATTGAGAGGAGGACACACCTCAATTTCCGGGATGCAAAGATGCTAAATAGAGTGTAATATACCTATGGACAAACAACCTAAAAAGAATGTAGGGACGCCTCCCCCAGCAAGGGAGGGAAGCAACGCCAAAAAACAGAGACAGAGCTGGGGTCTTAGAAGGAGCGCAGGCGAACGGATAAAGAAGATGTGGTCCACATATACACGAGAATATTATGCCTCCACCAGAAAGGGTGAATACCCAGATACAGATGAGGACACTAAGGTTCTAAGAAACCACCTAAGACCCATATCATGGCAGAGCAAGGACCAAAGAAAAGGCTCTCAGAATCTGAAGACTGTATTTTCCCAGGGGCCCTAGACTCTGCTCACTGGGTGCTCCTGATTTTATCAGACAAAACAATGACCCTGTATTTTAACAGAAAGAGCCCCGGAAGAGAAGCTCCCTCATCAGCCTCACTCTTCAAGTTTCACTCTTAGGAATGCCAAGCGCCATACCGTAAGGTGCTGTACGAAAAGTCAGCCAGGTCACACCACGGGCCCGGTTACCTGCCGTGATGTGGCTGGGTCACACACGACTTCATTTTCCTTCTGTTCTAGCAACAAACTGCTGCTGGATTAGGGGGAAGAGGGACGCTCCCACATTCTGTCCCTGTGGCCATTCCCATATGAGAGGGCTGGGAAGAGAGCAGAGTCTGCCTTCATGATCTGAAGGATAGAAGACGCCGTGGATGACACAGACGCAGTGGTTGGTTTTCATAATTTTATGATTTCTGGTTTAGTCTGCAGGGGCAAGCACAGTAACAACGCGTCTGATTCTGTGATAGTGTCTCCCCTTAGAAAATACTCATTTCTGGCCCAGTTAGAGCGGAGATGGTCTGCCGAGGCCCGCCTTCTCCAATTCAGGGGGAAAAGAGCTCAGTAACCTCACGTGGTTGTCCTTCTTCTGAATATTCATGACTCTGACCTGCCACCAGAACTACATTATAATGTAAATAGGGAAACGGAGGAAGGAAGAAATGACTCATCAAAATTCTCCCTGGGAACCTCCATCAGAAATGCAAATCGCAGACGTTTCTGGATTCTAGGTAGGCACCTGGAATCTCAGCTTGTCGTTTTTCTTGGGGCAAGGATTAAAAATAAAGAGAAACTATACGTTCCACTTTAGCAAGCAAGCGCAAGGGGACATAGGCATTAAAAACAGAAGTAAAACATGCAGAGAAGAGCTTCATTCTACACTGAGAAAGCAAGGTGTGCCTTCCCCGGTGTTCTTACACCTTGGGTCCTGGCGCAGGCCACTCCCATGGTGAGGATGGGGAGAATGTGCTCGGGGCCAAGACAGGGAGTCCCCACAGCCTACTCTTTCCACCGATTTTCAGTGTTTTCCTCAACAGATTTCCTGCTGCAAACCCCTCAGCTGTTGTGTAATCGCTCCAATGACAGCTGAAAATGTTAGTCATTTCATTATACACACTCTGAAAGGGGTGTATAAAAGTTGTTTACAAGGGCAAAGTCGTCGTTCTGAGCACTGGCTCGGAGAGATCCTTCTACCTTGCCATATTTTAATTCCTTAAACGCGCAGCTACAGTTAACACCTTCATAACTGCCAGTACAGGATGTTATTCAAACACTTGGCTCCAGTGTGTCTGGGCCCTTTGTCCCTGCCCGAGGGCCGTCAACGGTCACGGCCGGGCTTTTTTGCGAGCCCACCAAGAGAAACATCATGTTGGAATCATTTCTGTGGCCAGTAAGAGGAAGGGAGGGACAGACTTCGGATCTAGGCCGCGTGATGCGGTGATGGAGGGGATGGGTCTTGGAGTTAGAGGAAGCTGGAATCCTTGTCTTGCCTCTTAATCCCCATGTGAGCGGGTCCCTTAGCTTCTCAAAATCTCTGGGGGCCTGTGTGTCTGCATGTGGGAACAATATACCTACCACAAAGCATGTGGTGTGAAGTAACTGAGACAGGAAGTGCCCAGGAGAAGTTAGGTTTATCACTGTTATTGAATTAGTACCATTATCTTGTCTGCATCAGAGCAGGGTTCTGGAATCTGGGCAGAATGAAATTTCACAACCATATCCCCCTGTTGCCGTCACTTACTTAAAAAAAAAGAAAAAAACAACTTTATTGAGAGAAATTCAATATATGAAAATTGTATATATTTAAGGGGTATGACTGGATGTTTTGATATATGTCTATATTATGAAAAGATCAGCATAATCAAGCTAAATAATTTATCCATCGTTTCTACATAGTTATCTTTTTTTTTTTTGGAGTGTGTGTGTGTTGAGAAGATGTAAGATTTTTCCTCTTAGTAAATTTCGAGTGTACAACACAGTATTGTTAACTCTTGTCCCTGTGCTGTATGTCAGACGCCCAGAGCTCATTCATCTTGCATAACAGAAACTTGTGTCCTTTGACCAGCATCTCCTCACTCACCCCTCCTCTTCCCTCTCTCCCCCGGCCCCTGGCAACCACCGTCCCACTAATCTCTGCTGCTTTCGGTTTGACTATTTTAGATTTTACAATAAGCAAAATCATACAGTATTTGTCTTTTTGTGTCCGGCTTATTTCACTCAGCGTTAACATCATCCTTGTTCTTCCCCACCTTGCTGTCACAAATGGGTTTCCTTCTACTTTAACGTTGTCTATCATGCATGTATGTGTGTGTGCATCACGTTTTCTTTAGCTATTGGTCCTCTGACACATAGGCTGTTACCCTGCCTTGACTGTTGGGAATAAGACTGCGGTGAACCTGGGACTGCAGATGTCTCTCTGGGATCCAGATTTCATTTCCTATGAATATATTTGCAGAAGTGAGATTGCTGGATTGTAGGATAATTCTATTTTTAGCACTTTGAGGAACCTCCACAGTGTTTCCCGGAATGCCTATAATCGTTTTCTTAAGGGAACCGAAAGTAAGCAAGGATGAACAATGATTCACGCTACCTTTTCCTTCCTTGCCACAGGGGTCCAGCCTCTGGCAAGATTTAGACTCCTACCTGGCGTCCTCTGTGAACAAAGAAAGGCAGGACCCAGCCTACAATTCTTAGTGTCCTGTTAAGATGTGAGTACTAGTATGGGAATAACTCCCAGCTGCCATGTTCGTTGACCTTTTCCCTCAGATTGGAAATTATTTGGCCCACAAGGGTGTCCAGGATTATATTCTTGGTTGGGTCTAGAGATAACCTTGAGGGACCCACCTACCCAGGGAGGCACACGATTCCCTGACCCACATTTCACATGGGCTACTGCAAGCCTGCAAATATTAGAGTCTGGGTTTAAGCCCCGGGTGCTCCTGATTTTATCAGACAAAACAATGACCCTGTATTACATATACCCTCTGAGCCTTCATCTTCTCATCTGAAAAATGGACATTACATTATTATTGATTTCAAAGAGTTTTCAGGAAGACTAAAGGATGGGACACAAAACAGCATTATCAACTGTAAAGTAACACTTGTTATTACTTTTGGTGAGCACGGTCATCACTGTCTGATCAGTTCCTTATAAGAAGTCAGAGGGTTTCTGTAACTGACGATGGGCAGGATACACCTAAAATACAGATGTTGTATTTCTTACTCAAACGTCAGAGCCGGGGAACCTGGGTGGCTCAGTGGGAAGGCCGGTGAGCCAGGGTGAGAGCAGGGTTTGCTTCCTTCCAATTTATTGGAATTGAACTCCTTTACATTTTTCTTTCTTCCTTACAGACATATCCCATTTCATCCTTTGGTTCTTTCCAAATCCCATTCCTGGAAACCCTTTCTCTTCCAGTCCCTTGAGACCCCTCGGACTTAGCACTCTCCGAGCATTAATTTTTAAATGGTAGATGCTTTTACGGGCCCCAGTACTGACCCCATGAAATTAGTCCTTCCTCTTTGGAGCCACCTCATTCTGAGGAGGCTTGAGCTCAGCCAGACTTGCAATACTCAAGGCCTCACTGGTCTGGAGGCCTCGTTTGCAGCCTTCTCTTATTTTCTTACCTGAAACACCCTGCAAATTGAGTGGCTGGAAGTCTCGTTGTAAGCACAGGGCAGGGGAGGGGGCCAAATCTGTGGTGTGTATTTTAATGGCCTGGAGGAGGCAGGCCTGCTCTTTGATGCTGCAAATCTGCAAGGACAGCTGTCTGAGGGGAAGAACTGGCTGGTGAGGGGTCGTTGGCCACTGCACATGTTCCATCCACACTTGCTGTTCTGAGAGATGGTCTGGGGGGTGGATGCGTTCCCTGATGTTAGCTGTCCCAAATAGTTCCCAGTGACCCTGAATTTGGAGGACCAGCAGGAAGTAGGTTTCCTCTGCCTCCTAGACTTTCATCCATGCAACAGAAACATGCGAAAGACTTGTAATGATATTATGCCAATAACAGCAAAGCTGCTACTGACTCCTCTACCTTATTACAATGTCATTGGCGGGAGGCAGGGGGCGGTACTCGGAATATAAACCCCAGCAACAGCCATCCTGATGGGCTGAGATTTGGAAAACAAGATAGAGATGGAGAATGGGGTCAAGAGACATTGTACTAGGTACTTGATTTCCTCCCATCCCTCCTCCCCATTACTTGTGAGCTGTGAGGCGCTGATCTACTAAGCCAAGCATAGCCACTGTACTCTTTGAAATTTTAACATAAAACACGTATGAAGCTATTGCCTCTCTGCTTCAAATCCAGCTTTCACACCTCATTTTGTGAGGCCCAGGGCGGGGACTCTGCAAAGCATGGTACGCCTTTGCTGGCTGGAGCCATGCCAGGTTGTGCCAGTAGGGGGAGATGGCGGAACCCGCGAGGCCCAGGAGAACGCGGAGGTTGGTAAGCTTCAGGTCCTCTGGCGAGTTGCTGGGGCTGCAGGCATCCTTGGCCTGTTCTGCACCAGCAGCAGCAGTCACATTTGTTAAAAGCAACTTAATCCAGTTTGCAGTTTTCCCAATGTCACAGAACCTGCCTCATGGCGACCCTACAGAGACATCAGCACCATCGGGGTCCTCAGGGGCCTGCGTCTTCTCAGCCCCGAGATGCCAGCATTGGCCAAAGAACTCCCACCTCTCAGAGGTCTGACTTTCTACGACATTGGCCAAGCTTCTAGGTTTCACGCTTCCTTTTATTTTCCCTGTCCTTGAACTGTCACGCAACTGTTGGCTCTGTGATACCTTCATATTTATCCCTTTGCCTTTCCAGATCTTCATGGTGTGGTTTGTGTCTCTGCACTGGACCCTGACAGCTGCATCCTGTTCGCTCTCTGACATGCCTGGCAGTGAGAGCTCACAGCATTTCTTTTCTTTCTTTTTTTTTTTTTTTAAAGATTTTATTTATTTATTTGACAGAGAGAGATCACAAGTAGGCAGAGAGGCAGGCAGAGAGAGAGGAGGAAGCAGGCTCCCCATGGAGCAGAGAGCCTGATGCGGGGCTCGATCCCAGGACCCTGAGATCATGACCTGAGCTGAAGGCAGAGGCTTAATCCACTGAGCCACCCAGGCGCCCCACAGCATTTCTTTTTAATTCAAGACACAAGTGCATGCTCTATGGGTTGTCTGTTGAAAGCCCATAAGAGACAGCTGATATTTGAGAGAGATACTCTAGGAACCATAGTAACTATTCATACCTGAAAATCTCCATTTTTCATTAAGCCAGAGCCTCCAAAGCCACATGCTGGGATCGTGGAGGTACGTACCTACCTCCCAGAGCTACTGGGGATATTAACTGAGATAGCCATATAAAGTACTTAGCAGATTATCAGTCTCCAAAAATACTAGATAATTATGTGTGTGTGTGTGTGTGTGTACAGAAATATTTTTAAAGCAGTACTGTGCTGTTTCCTGCAACATTGTTATAGGAAGTGATGCCATTGTATTTGGGGAGTTAGGAAAATAAATTGGAAGCTGTATCCCTCTGCCTGTTTTTGCTATACAAAATTAGCAGGAATAAAAAGGAAGGAGATCACTGATACACTCCTTTTAAGCCAGAGAAAAGAGGGCTTGAAGGGAGTAGAGGGGAATGCCTTGAATCTCTTTAATTATCATCAGAAGTCTGACGAAGATGAGAAATATGGCATGTTTTCCATGGCCCAAAAGGTCAATCGAGGACTGATAGGAGAAAAAAGAATACTTTTTGCTTAAGATAAACAGAAATTTGAGGAAATATCCACAGGCTGACTGGCTGGAGAAGCAGAGAGTTCCCCCATCAGATGAGGAAACTAATCAAAGCTGGTGTCTGCTAGGTTAAAACAGTGGCTTTGAGCACGGATGGAGGGACTCCTGAAAGTTCTTTTCAAACCCAATGCTATTTCATCCTCTGGGTTTGGTCTAAGTTTTCTAGATTCACAGGTTAAAATTGCAAAGGAGGAAAAATAATGAGGATGTGAGAGAGAAAAAAAGTTGAACAGATGCAAAGTATAAGGTTAGAAAGGCATCAGGAAAACCTATGCCTGTGAAACAACTCCCTTTTTTCTCTTATTAGATTTTAAACCCACTGAGTTGGAAAAATGAGAACTAGGTCATGATAGGTGGGTTGTTTTTTTTTTTTTAATGAGATGATTTGGGTTAATTTTCTATATACCAACTTTACATACCCTTGTTTCAAAGGCGACTCTTAGAATAGCAAAGAGAGAACATAATAAAAAATGCATGGACAAAAAAGTTGCAATCAATGTAGAATAAGCCTTTGAAAATTAGCTAATTAATCTGGCTCTGCTTTGTTTCCTCATGTCGGGGGACTTGATTTACATAAAAGAAGTCTAATGTGAACAATGAACGTACACACAGAAAATAAAAGTTGAATAAAGGATTACTTATGTATATGACCAGACGCTTCAAACACTCAGAGTGAATGATGAATCAGTAAAGGCTACGTCTCAAACGAACTCCAGAACCATGACTTTCTTAAACCGTAATGAATTCCACAAGGCTGGGAAGGGTCCGAAACAGAACGGCCACACTTCATGTACTGTCGCCATGAACAACAGTTACCCTCATGCTAGACACGATTTCTTCCTTAATTCTCTCACAGGCAGAGCCAACATCGACAACACGAGGTAAACTCCAACTCCTTGGAGAAATTCTCATATGAGGCTGATCTGTATGAAGGAGGTGCCATGTACCAGGAAAGAGAGTCGTGCTCAAGTTGGAAGGATCTAGAATCAGATGGGGATACTTATATGGAGATTTTTAGGTCCCTTAGCAACGAGTGCAGTGAGCAAGGACATGGTACAACAATATTTACAACTCTATTCATTCAGAGAAGAGGGATTTTAGACAAATCCAGCACTTAACAGGACTCCTTTTTTTTTGCCTCAACCCTATCACCATCCCCACCCGTGTGCCATTACACTCCAGAAGAGACCCAGTGTCTTATACTGAAATATCATACAACAAAACACCACAGATTGGATGACTTAAACAATATAGGTTTATTTTCTCACAGTTCTGGAGGCTGGAAGTCTGAAATCAGGGTGCTGGCCTGGTTGGAGTCTGATGAGGGCTCTCTCTCTCTCCCTATGCTCCTGTGCCCTTTCCTCAGCTCACGTGCAGGGAGAGAGAGAGAGAGGGCAAGTGCTCTGGTGTGTCTTTTTTTTTTTTTTAAAGGTTTTATTTATTTATTTGACAGAGAGAGAGATGACAAGTAGGTAGAGAGGCAGGCAGAGATAGTGGGGGAAGCAGGCTCCCTGCTGAGCAGACAGCCCGATGCGGGGCTCAATCCCAGAATCCTGGGATCATGACCTGAGCCGAAGGCAGAGGCTTTAACCCACTGAGCCACCCAGGTCCCCCTCTGGTGTATCTTCTAATGTAAGAGTAACATAATGTGACGTAATTAGTGTAAGGCACTGATCCGACTGTGAGGGCTCTACCCTCATATCTCAGCTCATCCTCATGACCACCCAAACATGCCACCTCCAAATACCACCTCACTGGGAGTTAGAGCTTCAACATACGAATTTTGGGGGTTGAGGCAACATAAACATTCATCCCCTCATAAAAACTGAATGTGAAGCCATGGTATGCTGACTTACTAGTTGTGTGACTTTGGCCTAATTGCATACCTAAATCTCGGATGCTTTCGCTGGAAAATGGAAACTCCAACAACCCCTTCCTGACAAAGGTGTTGTGGAGATTAAATGAGTCAATAAACACAAAGCACATTTCACATAAAAATAGTGCAAGAGATTTTCGTTGCTATGACTGTCGTTGTTATTATTGGTATTATCATCAATTCAGATGGTACAAAGTTGATTATGAAAGTTGTTCCAAATGCTGCTCTCTGTTCTGGTCTTGCTTTGCTGATTACTCTCTGTGCTCAAATTCAGCTCATTCTGTGCAGAAAGCTACCTCGGATTATCTCGCCAGGAGTTAGACCGCACCTACTCTGCTCTCCCCTGACTAAGCCTACATTTGTGAGCAAACAGCTTTCTCACTTCCTTTTGAATTGCAATTTTGGTCTTCGTCACACTAGTGAGACTCTGAGCCACTTGATGGACTATCCAGAGTTAGCCAAACTTCAGGGGTAAGGGCACAGTATTTCACAGGACTGGTGTCACTTTGGATATCAGCCACAAGTTCAAGGTCCCCATGAGTCTTCCTCGCTTCTGATTAGCTGGCTATAAACTCAGGGGTCGCCCAAAGACTCCTTCAGGCCTGAGAATTCATTAGGACAACCCACAGAACTCAGGAAAACACTAACGGAATCCAACCAAAGAAGAGACATATCGGGTTAAGGCTGGGAGGGCTCCGTAAGAGAAGTTCCCATCATTCTCCGGATGCATGACCTTCGTGGCACATCTGTGTGAGATAATACACAGACTACGCCAAACGTGATTGCCTACCTGAAATTTGGTGCCCTGAGTTTTTACTGAGCCTTCACTATACCTGCACGATGGATTGAATCATTGGCTACAGGGCTGAACTCATTCTCTAGCCTACCCACCCCCCCATCTTTGGGCTGATACCAACTGGATCAAAGCAAATCACAGGGTTGGTTTTTCTATGCTGAGTCTCCCTATTAGCATAAGCTATCAGGTGCAGGTGTGTGGTCCAAAGGGTCCACCATGAATAACAAAGACACTCCTATCATTTAGGAACTTCAAGGGTTTAGTGGTTACCTGCTGGGAACCTGGGGCAAAGGTCAGCCAAATTCTATATGCTGCAGGGATAGAGATTAAGGCCTCCTGAGTGGTTAGTAGAGTCGATGGTGGGGGGAGGGGATTAGTAAATATTTGTGGAATAAATAGTAGAATGAGAAATAAAAGTCAAAACAAGACTACTGTTTTAACCCCACGGAAAGAAAGAGTTGGACAATGACCTTTATGGAGGGGGGGCACTAGATTTATTTCTGGCATTTGAAGTCCTCACATCCCTCATTCCATTTCCTCTTCTACTTTCTCCTATTTTCACTGAGTTCTTCCCACTATCACGGTTCCTTACTACTGTGAAACAGACTTTTGAGTTCCTCCTTAAAGCTCTGCCTTTGCCTTTCACACCTTTTAAATGGGATTTTGCAGTGCTCAGAGCTGAGGAAGTGAGACAGAAAATACCCCGCCTAAGAAGATCATGTTCCTCTCCCAGTGGCTGAGGCGCTTTGATGCATGACAGCGTTTCAATCCTGGCGCTGACTCCTCTCCGCATTATATTGTCACTCCACTTGCCACTCCATTACTTATTATTAGTTAAATCAATAAGCAACCTGTAGGTCTGGGGCTTACTGCCTGTCAAACTGAGGCACGTGGGGGAGCTGTTAACACAAACTGACATTTCAGGTGTCAAGGGGCACAATGGTGGGCGCCTGCATGGCTCAGTGGGTTAAAAGTCTGCCTTCTCAGTGATCAAAAACCTCCCAAAAAACAAGAGCCCAGGACCTGACGGATTTCCTGGGGAATTCTACCAAACTTTCAAAGAAGAAATAACACCAATTCTCCTGAAGCTGTTCGAAAAAATTGAAGCAGAAGGAAAACTTCCAGACTCTTTTTATGAAGCCAGCATTACCCTGATCCCCAAACCAGGCAAAGACCCTACCAAAAAGGAGAATTTCAGACCAATATCACTGATGAATATGGATGCAAAGATTCTCAACAAGATCCTAGCAAACAGGATCCAGCAGCACATTAAAAAGATTATCCACCATGACCAGGTGGGATTCATCCCTGGGTTGCAAGGTTGGTTCAACATTCGCAAATCAATCAGTGTGATAGAACACATCAATAAGAGAAGAGAGAAGAACCACATGGTCCTCTCAATGGATGCAGAAAAAGCATTTGACAAAATCCAGCATCCGTTCCTGATGAAAACGCTTCAAAGTATAGGGATAGAGGGAACATTCCTGAACTTCATAAAATCTATCTACGAAAGACCCACAGCAAATATCATCCTCAATGGGAAAAAGCTTGCAGCCTTCCCGTTGAGATCAGGAACACGACAAGGATGCCCACTCTCACCACTCTTGTTGAACATAGTATTAGAAGTTCTAGCAATGGCAATCAGACAACAAAGAGAAATAAAAGGTATCCAAATTGGCAAGGAAGAAGTCAAACTCTCTCTCTTCGCAGATGACATGATTCTTTATATGGAAAACCCCAAAGACTCCACCCCCAAACTACTAGAACTCATACAGCAATTCAGTAACGTGGCAGGATACAAAGTCAATGTACAGAAATCAGTGGCTTTCTTATACACCAACAATGAAAATACAGAAAGGGAAATTAGAGAATCGATTCCATTTACTATAGCACCAAGAACCATAAGATACCTGGGCATAAACCTAACCAAAGAAGTAAAGGACCTGTACTCGAGGAACTACAGAACACTCATGAAAGAAATTGAAGAAGACACAAAAAGATGGAAGACTGTTCCATGCTCTTGGATTGGAAGAATAAACATTGTTAAAATGTCCATACTGCCTAGAGCAATCTATACTTTTAATGCCATTCCGATCAAAATTCCACCGATATTTTTCAAAGAGCTGGAGCAAATAATCCTAAAATTTGTATGGAGTCAGAAGAGACCCCGAATTGCTAAGGAAATGTTGAAAAACAAAAACAAAACTGGCGGCATCACGTTACCCGATTTCAAGCTTTACTACAAAGCTGTGATCACCAAGACAGCGTGGTACTGGCATAAAAACAGACACATAGACAAGTGGAACAGAGTGGAGAGCCCAGATATGGACCCTCAACTCTATGGTCAAATAATCTTCGACAAAACAGGAAAAAATATACAATGGAAAAAAGACAGTCTCTTCAATAAATGGTGCTGGGAAAACTGGACAGCGATATGTAGAAGAATGAAACTCGACCATTCTCTTACACTGTTCACAAAGATAAACTCGAAATGGATAAAAGACCTCAACGTGAGACAGGAATCTATCAGAATCCTAGAGGAGAACATTGGCAGTAACCTCTTCGATATCAGCCACAGCAACTTCTTTCAAGATATGTCTCCAAAGGCCAAGGAAACAAAAGCAAAAATGAACTTTTGGGAGTTCATCAAGATCAAAAGCTTCTGCACAGCAAAGGAAACAGTCAACAAAACAAAGAGGCAACCCACGGAATGGGAGAAGATATTTGCAAATGACAGTACAGACAAAAGGTTGATATCCAGGATCTATAAAGAACTTCTCAAACTCAACACACACAAAACAGATAATCATATCAAAAAATGGGCAGAAGAAGAAGCAACATGGGGGGGTAGGGGGATAGGAGAAGAGTAAATGAAACAAGATGGGATTGGGAGGGAGACAAACCATAAATGACTCTTAATCTCACAAAACAAACTGGGGGTTGCTGGGGGGAGGTGGGATTGGGAGAGGGGGAGCGGGCTATGGACATTGGGGAGGGGAGGCGAACCATAAGAGACTATGTACTCTGAAAAACAACCGGAGGGTTTTGAAGGGTCAGGGGTGGGAGGTTGGGGCAACCTGAGGGTTTTGAAGGGTCAGGGGTGGGAGGTTGGGGGAACAGGTGGTGGGTAATGGGGAGGGCACGTTTTGCATGGAGCACTGGGTGTTGTGCAAAAAGAATGAATACTGTTACACTGAAAAAATAAATAAAATGAAAAAAAAAAAAGAAAAAAAATGGGCAGAAGATATGAACAGACACTTCTCCAACGAAGACATACAAATGGCTATCAGACACATGAAAAAATGTTCATCATCACTAGCCATCAGGGAGATTCAAATTAAAATAACATTGAGATACCACCTAACACCAGTTAGAATGGCCAAAATTAGCAAGACAGGAAACAACGTGTGCTGGAGAGGATGTGGAGAAAGGGGAACCCTCTTACACTGTTGGTGGGAATGCAAGTTAGTGCAGCCACTTTGGAGAACAGTGTGGAGATTCCTGAAGAAATTAAAAATAGAGCTTCCCAATGACCCTGCAATTGCACTGCTGGGTATTTACCCCAAAGATACAGATGTAGTGAAAAGAAGGGCCATTTGTACCCCAATGTTTATTGCAGCAATGGCTATGGTCGCCAAACTGTGGAAAGAACCAAGATGCCCTTCAACGGATGAATGGATAAGGAAGATGTGGTCCATATACACAATGGAGTATTATGCCTCCATCAGAAAGGACGAATACCCAACTTTTGTAGCAACATGGACGGGACTGGAAGAAATTATGCTGAGCGAAATAAGTCAAGCAGAGCGAGTCAAGTATCATATGGTCTCACTTATTTGTGGAGCATAACAAATAACATGGAGGACATGGGGAGATGGAGAGGAGAGGGAGTTGAGGGAAACTGGAAGGGGAGATGAACCATGAGAGACTATGGACTCTGAAAAACAACCAGAGGGTTATGAAGGGGTGGCGGGGGGTGGGGTGGGGTGGGAGGTTGAGGAACCAGGTGGTGGGTAATAGGGAGGGCACGTACTGCATGGAGCACTGGGTGTGATGCCAAAACAATGAACACTGTTATGCTGTAAATAAACAAATAAAAATTAAAAATTAAAAAAAAAAAAAAAAAAGTCTGCCTTAGGCTCAGGTCAGGATCTCAGGATCCTGGGATGGAGCCCTGCATAGGCTCTCTGCTCAGTGGGGAGCCTGCTTCTTTCTCTCTCTCAGCAGCTGCCCCTGCTTGTGCTGGCTTGCTCTCTCTGTCAAGTAAATAAACAAAATCTTTTAGACAAAGGGGGCACACTGGCTCCTGAGAGGGGTGTGGGGTAGGCAGTTTGGCTCGACAAACAATTATTGAGTGCTTACTATTGTGTCAAATGTAAGAAGGCACAGTTTCTGGCCTCGGGGAAGCTAATACTAGAGGACGATGGAGATGGGGGACAGGCAAAATGGATTTTCCCTCTGTGGTTCTTTCTACCCCATAGAAATTCCTCAGGGTCCTGACATTACCTTCTGAGGTGTGACCGGCAAATTCAAGACCCTAGCTCTTCCCTAGCAGTCTGGCACTCCTCGTCTTGCCTCTCTGCTTTCCTTTCCTCCTGCGGTATTTGTCACCACCTGGCATCCTACATAATTTGCCTATTTGTTGCCTTGCCTCCTCCCACTAGAATGGAAGCTCCATGAAGGCAAGTGTTTTCATCTATTTTTACTCATGGCTGGATCCCCAATTGTGAAATCTACGCTGGGAACATAGTAGGTGTTCCATATCAGTTTGTTGAATGAATCTACAGACTTCTTTTCTTTTTCTTCGAAAAGCTCTCAGGGCCGGATGCCACATCCTGTACTTTGTACATGTTGTCTCACTTAATTCTTAATGAGGAGAGAGCTAGCTAGTCAGGGAGCTTGCCTCTGCTCCCACACCTCACCAGTGCCAGTGCTGATCTTCAAGACCGATAACTGTGGAATTCCTTGGCCCATGTTCTTCCCATCCATGATGTCGTTAGGAGATCTCTCTACCAATCTATCTATCTAATCTGTCTATCCCAGTGAATGCCAAAAATGGTCAAGGCTGAAGGCTCTGACAGAATTAGCTGGACAAACCTGCACCCAAGAAACCACACTGGTCTGTGGGACCGTGCCCCCCTTTACACATTCACGGAAGGCTGGACAGGGTGGACATGAAGAAGCGGCAGGGAATGGGTGGTTGGTTGGCTTCCCTTGTCTCCATGTTGACTGTGACCCTGGAGACTCACTGTCAAGAGAGATCAAGAGAGTAAAACTAGGGAGGAAAAAAAATAACCTATTACCAAATTTAAAAAAAGACAATGTTTTTTAAAAATCTCTGTCACGTCTGCTAGTTCTTGACAGCTCTCATAAACCCACCACAAAAGTTCTTAATCCTAATGATCCTAATCTGACTCCTCTCGATGAAAGACCCCTTAACTCCCCTGTTCTCCCCATCTCCAGATCTGAGCCAGTAAAGTCCCAGTGAGATACTAAGTTAAGAACCATTCTTCTAGCAGAGAGAAAGCTCTGAACTATGCATGTTTTCTCCACGCCATGCTTCAAGGTAGATTGGAGCTCATGGAACAGCCTCTCCATGGAATTGTCCTCCCTCCTCCTCCCCACTCCCTTGTGGCTAGTCCTCCTGCCAGCTGGTTTTACTCTAGTTCAAGTGGTCTCTAAACTCTACTCTAGTTTCCCGTGGTCTCCTCATTTGGCTCTTGTCAGTATTTCCTCAAGATTGACCCATACTTCCAACATACCCCCAGCCACTGGGTTTTTCTGGATAAAAGCAACTAAGAGATGCTAAGATCTCTCCTTCCTAAGAGTTCTTGCTCCTTCTGTACCCTGATGATCATTGCCCACCTGGACTGGACTGACACTCAAGATACCCCCCTGGACTTTAGGATTCCTACATTCTCTAGACACAACAGGGGGGCACCATTTTGGCTCATTTATTCTTCAGGCCCTATCATACCACCTCCCCAGTGGAAGCATTGTTAGATGTCTTCTAACATAGTCACATGGTTTATGATGTTTACTTTTAAGAATTCAATAGAAATGTTGCCCCACTTAATGGTCTTTAGACCCCACGAAGAAACACTGAAAATATTTTTAATGCAAGTTAGACAACTAACAATAGAAAAATTAAAGGTAAAAATGGAAAATAATGGTAGGCAGCATAGCTCCTCAGAAATAGTCCCCTTGACTGAAAAGTTAAAACTCAGAAATACCTGGGTTGCACTCGGCTGATGAATCTTCACCATGAGAAATGACTACAATAGTTTATTTCTGTTTGGTTGGCAATAAGATTGACATATTTCCTTGGCTCCCCTGTGCTATTAGAAAGAAGGCCTCTAAAATTGAGACTACTGCCAATTTCAGTAAGAAATGAGGCCACATGTCAATAGAATATAGGTAACTAGACATTTATAGCACTGGGCAGTGATGCAGAATTGATTAGCAAGTGTAATTGCAGTAAGTAAGATGCTCTCTGCTCCTGGTAATGATGACTCATGGCATATTGAGAGGAAAAAGCATGATTTGCAAGGAAATGAGATTCCCAATATTAAGATTGGGTCTAAAAGCACCCAAATAGAATTGGAATTAAGCGAACTATTGAATGAGGCTGTAGAGTGTAATGGTGAAGAGCATGGGCTTTACAAGGAGACAGTTCTGACTTCAAAGATCAGTTTTAACATGTATTCTTTTTTTTTTTTTTTTTTTTTTTTTTGACAGGCAGCAAGTTCTTTAAGCTCTCCAGGTCTCTGTCCCCCCTACAAGGAAATGGGAATGCTAATAATGTTTACTCCTCTAGGTGATTGTGAGGATTAAAAGAGAAAATGCAAGTAAAGCAAAGTCTGTGTCTCTCACACAGCAAGTGCTCAACAAGTAAAAAAGAAAGTAAGGAAAGAAAAAAAAAAAACCCCTATCTATGATGTTTTATTAGTTCACCAGAAACCCCAGATACTAAGAAGCCACCACCCAGTGATCTACTGAAGCTAAGTCAGCCTACGGATGAGACATACTTTTGTAACTGATTAGCTTCAGACCTAGAGGCAACTGACAATCTCCCGTCCCTCAGGACAGGATCTGAGGTTCTGCCTTGTGAACCCAAGCTGCAAGGAGCAGGGGAAAATCTTCCCAGAACAGGAAATGTAAAAGGGAAGTGCCAAAGGTGTCTAATTATTTCCAAACAAATTTTAAAAGCCTCTCAACATGCATTTTGTATAAATGTAAATCTAAACAGTTGGGTGATTCACAGTTTCTAGGTTATTCAGTCTTTCAAAAATAAATCGATTAAACAATTCTATCAAGATTCAAATAAAACAGGTATAAGATGCAAAAAAAAAAAAAGGAAAGAAAGAAGGGAAGAAGGAAAAAGAAATTTCAGGGAAAGATACTGTACTTTGGCTTTCTATTATATCTGGGAGACCATTCATCTTATCTCCCGCACGGGCTCTCTCTCTTTCTCGTTTTTAGTAAACATTAATCCGCACAGATGGTGAACCATGGTAATCTCTGCTACCAGCTGCAGAGAGGAATTTTTAATGAAATGGGAATTTGAAGGTTTTTACACAAAGCACTAGAATGTCTTCTACTTTTTCTCATAATGCTCAAATTATTTTTACTGCCGTGGGTTATAAATGCATTGCTTCTGGAACACACTGATCTACTGTGCAGAAGGGGTTGATGCCTTACACATTCTATCTCTTGCCCCACCCAGTATGAGGGGGCCAAGTCCCCCATAAAAGGCACTCAGTGGCTAAGATGACAAGGCTTAGCTCTGAACTGCCTGATCTTTGTCTGGCTTTTGTAGAAATGCCTCCCAATCTGATGACCTCCCTTTTAATAAACTCCACAGAATTGTGGCCTTGATTTTGAGGCTTCTCTAAATCTACAACTGAAAGATTTCTCCCCAAATCCGCCCAGTTTTTTCCCCTGGCCCAGCACTGCTCAGACTGACCACATAGTCTTTTGACATCTCCTGCTTGATGTTAAGACTCTCCTTTACATGCACCACCATGAGCAACTTTGTGGACATGGCTCAGTGCTTAATCACTCACTTGACTTCCTCAGTGCCTGCCCAAGACAGTCAATGCTAGACACTTACAATCATTCTTAAAGAAATCTTATCAGAAGGAACTGCAAGTTAGCTGTAAAGCCTAAGTCTTTTTATAAAAAAATCTTTATAAAAAGTTATATATACTCACCTACACAAGCACACATGTGCAAAAAATTGAAAGTTAAATAATATCTAAGGTGTATTTACCACTTTTAATAGGGACACACTACTTTTAAGAAGATTTATGCACCTTTAAAAACATTCAAAACATGGTGACACAGAATGATGTTGATGCTTATAATAGTTCTTAAACATAAAATACAAAGGGAAAAGAGTCAGAAACTGTAAACAAGGCAGGGTGAGAAATTATTATCTGCTAATTAAGGACAGACACAAAAGAATACTATAATCTTAAGGTTAAGAAGTTCATCTCTATTGAAGTTAAATATTGAAAACTTCAGTCTTGAACAATGAATTCTCTTGTGTACTCCTTCGATGACCAGACCCAGTCACAGATCATTTCAAATGCACAGGGAGAATCTTTCAAGACAAAAGGAGGCAATCAGAGGAAACTCATTGCCATGGAAAGACTATCAGGTTGAGGAAGCCAGGGATCTAGTCTTGCAGAACTTACTTAGTTACTTACTTACTTACTTTGTGATCCAGGCTGAGTAACCAGGCCTCTTCAGGCCTCAGTTTCCTGATGTGTAAATTTACCTGTGTGGCCCTCAGGCCTGACTAAATAAGAGTTCATAAGGAAATAATGCAAAACTCACCTGGAACTTTAACAGGAGTCTCTCTCCCAGATCTTTGATATTATGTCATTGGATGGTCATGGAGAAGGCAGGTTTCAGGACCCTGGACAGCAGCTTATCTGACAGCAGAGAAAGTCATGGGGGTGAGAAAGGCTAGCTGTCAAATCTTTGGGAAGACTGGCCTCAACTAGTCTTGACAGAGATGTTTATTAGAAACATTGTTAACATCCCTGGCAAGATCGTAAGCTTCTTAAAGCAAGGCTCCTTGAGGTTTAGTGCTCACATGAGCCTTCTATCTAGAGATTTCCATATGCAGAAATGTGCATTTTTCACAGATCCACTGGTGATTTTGACATGCACTGATGCTGGAGAGTTTTGTGTGTGTGTGTGTTTTTTAAGATTTTATTTGAGAGAGCAAGAGAGCGAGTGAGCAAGAGAGCATAAGCGGTGGAAGTCACAGAGGGAGAGGGAGAAGCGGACTCCCTGCTGAGCAGGAAGCCAGAATGTGTCCTCAATCCCAGGACCCTGGGATCATGACCTGGGCAGAAGGTGCCTGGCTGGAGAGGTTTTAAAAAAGCAGAGCCCAGGTCTTAATATTAGGTCCCTGGCACCTACTAGACTGCCCAAGAAGCACGCTAGAAGAATGGATGTGCTGAATGCAGTGATGTGTTTCAGATTCTGCAATCCAGCATAAACACTGACTTTTATGGGACAAATTACTCTGGCACCAGGCAAACTTCCATAGACGGTCACTATCCCAAAGATTTTTTTTCTACGAAGCCAGGTGAGGTCATCTGAGGTTACACCACATTGCGAAGAATGGAAGGTTATACCACTACAAAGAACATTTGTTTCCTAGGTACAAAGAGTAAAACTAGCCAAGTAAAAACTAGGGCACCAGAAGAGAAGGATGTAAACTTTGGAGTTTAGGTCTGATTTCTCAAGTGGAGATAAAAAGCAGAGTCAGGAATTATCCAAAATCAAGCCTCAGACCTTTCTGCCCCAACCATTCTTTAATTGGCATTTATTAAGACCAGTCCATTGCTGCATGATCTTTCAGGATTCAAGAACCTGAACTATAATCACTATGCTCTGTCTTACATTTTCCCTGTAAGGAAGCCGAAAGCCAGAAGAAAAGAATCACATGGAACTGAAGCCAATGATACAATTCTGGCAATGGCTGACTGTGCTTACATAGCTAGCAGCCCCTCCTAGGAGGTAGCCCTCTTGGTCCAAGAATCACCAATAGCTTTTCTTGGGCCATGGGACATGCTATGCTATTTTGCCCATCATGCAAGGGCTGGCAGTCCACAAATCACCTGAGGGCAGGATCACACTCTGAAGTGACTTGAGCAAATGATTTGTGTAAGTTAATGTGTACCTCCTATAGTTGTGCTGTCATCAAAACACTGGGTCAAATCAAATAAGTCCATCAAGGTGCTATAAAATATGCATGCAAAGAGAATGGATGTGATGTTGTTGAGAATAATAAAACAGTCCATAAAAGCTATGAAATAAATCAGCTGTTCTTTCAGGCATGGAATACCAAACACCACATACAGCCATATATATTATATATGCTGTAAGCACACATATATTATATATGAGCACTTATCGACACACTTGGAGAAACACAAAGCGATTAAGGTGTTTGCATCATGGAAGTCTTTGCTCTCAAGGAGGCAGTGGCACATTGAATGAAACAATGCTTTAGTTTCTGATCCATGGCTCCATCAAGGACAATCATTCTGGGGAATACTTCTCATGGGGAACAGGTGTCTCCCTAAAGAGGACAGCTCATACATAGGAAACACAGGGACATTACACTTATGTCCTGAAAGAAGATTCTCAGGTAGGTAGCTCTAAGATGTTTTAAAGTGATTCTCTGCCTTTCTCCAAAGCCATGTTTTTAATCTCAGATCGTGGGGCAGGGGAATGTACCCTTCACCTTTAGACCAAGGAATGAATGAGTTAGGAGGTAGAGATCCCTCCCCCACCCCTTCTTTACATACTTCCTTCCTTCTTTCTTTCCCACCTCTCTCTTTCCTTTCTTTCCCTCTAACTCCCCTCCTCCTTCTGGGGAGAAAAGCGTACTCTAAGACCAGGTGCCCTTCTGCACACTGCATTACCAAGGCCAGGATTGTGCAGTGACTATCTGTAGGTGACAGGCTCTTTGTTATGCAAGCAGAATTACAGGCATGAATGAGCTCCCGCCCTGCCCTCCAAGAGTTCATCATCTACTATCAGAGAAACATATATACACAATTAATGATAATGCTAATAAGGATGAACTATGTAATTTAAAGGCAAATATAAGCAAAGGAAAGAAAAACTAATTCCAACTGCAGAGATTTTGATAAAGCGTCTCCCATGAGATGGAATATGAACTCTGGCCGAGGAACAGGATTTTTCCAGCTTGGGAACAGCATGTTAAAGACCTAACATAGAGAAAGGCAGCAGTAATTTTTCCCTACAGAGCACTATGGCAATACTGGTGCTTAAACGAGTCTCCGGAAGGGAAATACCCTCTCCTCCTTCTAGCAAAAAGGACAGGGGCTTTTCTACAGAGTGACTTGGAACCCTAAAAACAGAGGTTGGATTTCTAGCTTTAGCACTCACCTACATGTGGGGGGGGGAACTCTCCCACAGAGTGACTTGAGTCCCTAAAAATTCCATTTTCTCTCCATTTAGTGCTAGTTGTTAATCCAGAGGTCCAAGACCACGGGGATTCAAGAATAACACCTCAAATCCATATCCTCTCAGATAGTACCGAGCCCATCTTACCAGGATCATGCTAACCTTTCCCTCTCTCAGATCTCTTCGTCTCTCCCTGCCATTTGCCTTCTATCAGAACCTCTCCAGTGTTCAGGTATCTCAACACATGCCAGCACGCCACATGTAGAAAGAATCTAAGTTTCCTTGCAAGGTTATCCCAAGTTCTGAACAATAAGGAGTATTTGTAGTACTATCTGGAGCTGTCTCCTTCCAACTGGCAAGAGTCAGTTATCAAATTTTTAGGAATTTTGTGAGCCAGTGAGCTTGAAATCAAACACAGTAGGAGGACTTATGCCATGGAAATTGGAAAAGACTACAAATCAAAGCTCTTATTTTCAGAGAGCTGGTTGTTAACATTTTTTTTTTACCAGTACCATACTGAATATTTCGTTCTTCAGAGTCCCCAAATATTCCACACCAGTGAGCTAAGGACATGCAAATGACTTTCAGAGAATTACCACCTTACTCCATTACCCTGTGGAATGTTGGTGCCCTGGGAAATGTGGAGAGATGGATCTCAAAAATGGTGCTGGTCCAATATCCCCTTCAGGACTGCAGCATGCTGCAGGGAAGAGAGAAGCATGGAAGCATCGTGTCTAAGAATGCTAGCTCTATTCCTTATTGACTGTGTGATCTAGAGCAAGTTATAGAGGTCTCTACTTTGTTTTTCTTACCTGCAAAATGGGGACAAAGTGGTTGTCAAAATCTGAAAAGATATTTGAAGGCATTTCGAACAATGTAACAGAACAGAGCTAAGTTCTCAATAAATAACTCTGAGGAGACTAAGTTAGGTGCAAATGCTGGTATTACTCCTTTCCAGCACGTACAACCCTGCTAAAATTACCTAACTTCTCTGGTTTCCATTTCTTCATATGAAGAATAACACTACTTTGCAGGGTGCAATGAATTAGGGGGTTGGTACTCAGCATCCTTCTCGTCTTCTCAGTATTGCAGAGGCTGGAAAGCTAAAAACCTACACTTTTCAAACTCCCTTGCAGCCAACATTCAGAAGGGAATTAAGTTCTACTGATAGGAAGCACTTGTGTGGAGTCTGAAACACAGATGCAAGGCAGAGAACAGATTTGTTTCTTGGCTTGTGTTGTTGGTAAGCGCAGTTGTGGAGCCACTGGGCTTTTCTGCAGTAGAGTTCTGCTGCTCATGACTGGCCAGAGGAGTGTTGAGAAGCAGCTGTGCTGGCTAGGGTGGGTTTCTGATCCTAGCGCTTCTGACTGTTGCAGCAGGAGTAGCTCCCTGGTTTCCATAGTATTGTTCCGGAAGTTGTTCCTGGAGGCCCAGACTACAGTACTCCTCTGTCCCTTCCAGTAACATTGCATTCTTCTTCTTCTTTTTATTTTTTTAAAGATTTTATTTATTTATTAGAGAGACAGAGAGAGACCACAAGTAGGCAGAGTAGCAGGCAGAGAGAAAGGGAGAAGCAGACTCCCCACTGAGTGAGAAGCCCGATGCAAGACTCGATCCCAGGACCCTGAGATCATGACTTGAGCTGAAGGCAGCCACTTAACCGCATGAGCCACCCAGGCGTCCCATGCATTCTTCTTCTTCTTTTTCTCCCCCCCACCACCGCCCCAGCCCTTCTTCTTCTTCCACTTCTCCTCCTTCTCCTTCTTCTTCTTTTATCATGTTCAGTTAGCCACCATATAGTACCTCATTAGTTTCTGATGTAGTGTTCAATGATTCATTAGTTGAGTATAACACCCAGTGCTCATTCTGTGTTAAATTACTCTAAGTTACCAAAGAGGTGTTTGTGTTCTGCAACTGAAACCTGACTGATAAACAGAGTGTGGGGAAGACTTCATAGACACATAGGACGATGTGCCTAAAACAGCTGGCATGCAACAGATTTCTAATAAATGTGAGCCTCATTTTCTTTCCATACTTATCAATTCTCCTTCTTCTGTGGAAGATGAAGACCCAGCTCACCATGGCTTGTAATCAGCATAATCAGCTTTATGACCTTTCTGTGCAGAGTGTGGGGGAAATGTGAAGGTATATTCATTCCCTGAAAAGCCAGAACTCTGCTCTCAGTCCATTTTTATACATGTAAATCCTCAAAGGATGCTAAACAATGTATTAAGACTGTGGTCTTCATGGACAGAACTATAGGGTAGTTGCTGAACTTGGGAGATAAGACCACCCTTTCTGGAAACTGAGAGATGGCATTGCTTGGAAAAGATTTCCAGGGGACCCAATAATTAGTTCTGTGTTAATATATGACTCTTCCTAGTGGATGTGGTATCCAACCTCAATATTATCCTATTAATTCCATTTTAAAACATTGCTATCTGAGCATCCACTCTGGGAGTAATTATTAAAAAACAAGACAAAACTCAGTTCTCCTTCCTCTGCTCTTTTATTCAAGTCCTCTTCAAGTTGTTTCCTAAACATTAGTAATTTCTTTCCATGATTAAAATGTCAGGAGGTGGGCAGAGCTCATTAGAATAGCCCTTGACCCCATGTACCAAAAAGCCACGTAAGAGAGAGCTAGCTCTGTGACGATGACCTCATTATTAACACAGTATATTATATTAACCTTGTTCCCAATGTAAAATGTGCTGAAAACACTGGTCCTCAGCTCTTCCTGGTTTTGTTTCTGGCACCTCAGGCAACTGCTCACTATTAGAGCTAAAAACTGCAAGAGTATTGCAAAACAAAGGCCTGGAAAATGAACTGGAGATGCAAATTAAAATAACACGATGGAATGAGACTCTGTGTCTGCTCTCTCAGTCCTCTAGAAGGCTTGCTTTACCCAAGGGCACTGCATCTGGAACTAGGTCTCTCCCCTTGGTGGCACATCTCCACACTTACTCTTGGGCATCCTTTGTGGGGTGTGATGAGGGGCAGTCGGAGTGCGGAGGGTGGTTTCAACCCGTGTCTGGATTTTTATTCACAGGTATTCAGAGAGCCATGGTATTATTAAGGGTATTCAAGTCCCCATGAGTAAACATAACCCTCCCGATAGTTAACACGACTGAACAACAATACCCTTGATCCTCAAAGTCATTTACGCTCTGCTCATAGCTCGATGTCCTTCCCTGTGCAGACACCTTTATGTAAAGGAAGGAGTGCTGCCTCTGCAGTCATAAGGGATCTGGGTTCTATTCCCTGTTCTAACACTTCAAGCTCTGTGTCATAGACAGGTCTCTCAGAGCCCATTCCTTCGCGGGTTTTTTTTTCAACTTTATAATGATTAACATATAATAAAATTCACTTTTGGGGGGAGCGTATAGTCAATGCATTTTTAGTGTATACATAGATTCATGTGACCACCAAGATCGGGAACAATTCCGTCATCTCTGCCACTTTTTACCCCTGGAAACCACAGATATACTCTATCTTCTCCAATCCTATTGTTTTGTCCTTTCCAAAATGTCACATGATGGAAACATACAGTAAACAATTATCTGAGACTGGTTGCCTTTGCTTAGTATAGTGTATTTCAGGCTCATCCATGTTGCATCCACCAGCAATTCTTTATTTTTCATTGCTGAGTAGTATTTCACTGTAAAGGGACATCCATTCACCCACTGAAGGATATTAGGCTGTTTCCAGTGATTATGAATAATGCTCATATAAACTTTTATGGGAAAATTTTCATGTGAATCTAAGTTTTCACCTCTTTAATGCAGAATTTTTTAATGGCTGTATTATTCTGTGCAGAATTTTAAGTGGGGTAATTTTTTGATGTGGGAGGTTGTCTTGTGCTTTGTAAGATGCTTAGTGGCATCACTGGATTTACCCATTAGATACCAGGGGCACCTTCTGACCCAGTGTGATGACCAAAAATGTTTCCTCTTATTACTGAATGTTCCAGGCAAGGCAGGGCAAAAATGCTCTCAGTAGGTAACCAGGGCTCTTGGGTAAAAAGCCATAAGAGACATTTCTGGTCTATGCAGTAAGTATACATTTACCTATTAGAGACACTGCTAAGCTATTTTTTCTAGATCATCTCTACTATTTTGCTTTCCTACCAGCAACGCATGAGGTCAAACTACCCCACATCTTTGTCAGCACTTGGTATTAGCAGGTTTCTTAAATTTTAGCCATTCCTTCATTTTAAAGTAAGGGATAAAAATACAATCCTATGTTAGATATTAGTGCAGCTCACTGATATTTTCAGTTCTGTGATGCCTGTCACTTGAGAAAATTTCATTTCCTGATCCCATTAGGATCATTTCACTCTGTGAGTTACATCGGTCAAAGAGTGGCAGTGAGTTGGGTCACTTCAGGATGGAAGCATGGAAGAGCTGACACACTCTGCTCTGTCTTCCCTCTTCCCAGCTTTGGCAACAAGTTACATTCCAGATGGTGGGGACTTCATCAGCCAATGTCCTTGAGTGAAACTGACATGGAAGAGACTCCCCTGCCAAACTTCAAATGGACATGACGTGCGAGCAAGAAATAAACCTTTGTAGTTTTAAGCCACTGATATTTTGAGATTGTCTGCTGCCTCATCATATTTAGTCTATCTTGACTAAGACAAATTCTTATGTGATAGACACATTGTAAGCATTTATGAGATACATGTGGTTAATGCATTCAGCACAGTTCTTGGCTCAAAATAAGTGCTCAGTAAATGGTTGCTATTATTATAACTCTTTATTCTTTCCTGGCCATCCTATCTCAGGGTGGTTCTTCCATTTATAAACACAGATTTTATTCTCTATAATGCTTAATACAACTACTTCAACTCCTTCAGGGTACTCTGTGAACAGATTGGTCTCAAAGAGACAGACTGAAGCAAGCGCACATTTCATTGGCCACCTGCCCATAAGGTGTGCTATACACCATCAAGGGTTCAAGGACAAAGCATCACTGGGATGCTGCAAACATATTATTTTGGATGGCAACAATCTCAAGTCATTTTACAGCCTATCTCCTTTAGGTCATTTTATGTTTTGAAGGTCTTTCTTTGGTCAGCTAACCTTTTCACATTTTCTATCTACTTACCCATTTTCCAAGAACGCAAAGAGGTATAAAAACACAGTGGCTCCCAAAGCTGACAGTGCATCAGAATTACCAGCAGGAAGTTGAAAATTCTGATTCCGAGACCTAATCCCACTGAGATTCTAAAAGCAATAGATCCAAGGTGAGGTCTGGGGTCCAGGGGGTAGGGAGTGTTGGAGATGGGCAGAGGGAGAGAGAGAATTTTAAGCAGGCTCCATGTCCAGCACAGAGCCCAACGTAAGGCTCACTCTCACAACCCTGAGATCATGACCTGAGCTGAAATTAAGAGTTGGGCACTGAACTGACTGAGCTACCCAGGTGCCTTGGACTTAATTTTTAATGTTAATATTGTTAAAAAATATTTTTTAAGAGTTCCTACATAATTTTGATGAGTAGACAAATTTGGGAGCTTCTTCATTAGTTACAGAAGGGGAGGAAGTGTGACCTCAAGAATCCTGGTAAGACTCTGAAAAACTCCTGAAATTACCCCAGCCATTCAGGAATGCCAATGGAAGTCTCTACTACTCACTTGGAGGAATTATAAGCTGCCATAGCATTTTCTTTCAAGTTATTGCCCAATACTGAAATTATTCCTGGCTCGGCTTTAAGTTGGCAGAGAGATCTTAGGCAGAAAACTTAGCTCTTTGGGCACCAGGGTCCACATATGCAAAGCGTGAGACCTACAAAAACCTTTGACTCGTTATCTTTTATAATCGAAACATTTATTCTGATTATCCAACTAGATTGCTGGATGGGTTGATTATTCCTCTTCTCAGAATTTTAATGCATGATATGGGCCCAGTAGATGTTTTTCAAATTTATAACTCTTCATTCCCTAACAAACAGTGCCTGAGCGAGGGTCTCATCAGTTCAGGTATGATTTATATGTATATATGTGTATTTCTTATTTGCTAGATCTTCAGTTTATTATAAAATGATATAAATTAGGTTTATCCAGGTGGGAGAGATGCACAAGGCAAGACATAGGGAAAGGGTGTTGGGCTTCCAGGGCCTCTCCGTGTGACCCACTCTCCCAGTACTTCCACTGTTCACCAACCTGGAAGATCCAGGTTTGGCTTTTCACATAATATTTTTTATCATTCCAAATACAATATATACTCATTATATAAGATAGGAAAAACAGATATAAATAATAGTAACATTTCATAATTCCAACACGCAAAAATGTCCACTGTTAATAGCTTAGATTATTTTCATTTATTAAAATAAAATATGCAATAAGCTGATGCAGCCACTCTGGAAAACAGCATGGAGGTTCCTCCAAAAGTTGAAAATAGAGCTACCTATGACCCAGTAATTGCACTACTGGGTATTTACCCTAAAGATACAAATGTAGTGATCCGAAGGGGCATGTGCACCCAAATGTTTATCACAGCAATTCCACAACAGCCAAACTAGGGGAAAAGCCTAGATATCCTTCAATAGATGAATGGATGAAGGTGTGGTATATATATACAATGGAATATTATGCAGCCATCAAAATTTGAAATCTTACCATTTGCAACATTGAGGATGGAACTAGAGGGTACTATCCTAACCAAAATAAGTCAATCAGAGAAAGACAATTATCATATGATCTCTCTGATACAAGGAATTTGAGAAACAAGGCAGAGGATCATAGGGGGAGGGAGGGAAAAATGAAACAATATGAAACCAGAGAGGGAGGCAAATCATAAGAGACTCTTAATTGCAGGAAACAAACTGAGGGTTGCTGGAGGGGGTGTAGGAGGGATGGGGTGGCTGGGGGATGGACATTGGGGAGGGTATGTGCTATGGTGAGAAAAAAATAAATAAAAAATAAATAAAGTATGCAATATATAGTTCTGCAACCTTTAAAAATTTTCTTTCCATTGTTACATGAGAATTTTGTCATGATTCAATATTATTCAAAATCAAACTTATAGTACCCGGCATAGTATTTTATTAGATAGTTATTATACTTATGTTACCACTCCTCTCTGTCAGACATCTTAGGTAGTTTCCAATTATTCTCCATTGAACATCATGCAATGATGAGTATTTTTTGCACATGTATTTTTATGTGTATATTGCTTTAGAATGAGCCACTAGAATTGGAATTACTGGGGAGTCAAACACTGCAAATAGTGGCACAGCCTCCTAAATGCCCTCCCTCTCTTCATTCTTCCCCTCCTCTCATCTTCTTTACTGCTGCCAAGATTATCTTTCTAACACATGGATTTTATCCCCTTTCTCTGCCATGAGACTAAAGCTATGATGGGATCCCTGTTCAAGATGGCGGTAACCTCCCCTCTGCCGCAAATATTGTTACAATGAGCAAAAAGATACAAAGTAAAGAATTAAGTCAATTAAAGCTCTAGAAAATAGGAATGAACAGACAGACACTTGGAGTAACTTCTGAATGCTAATGAAATGAGACAGGTTTGGCAGGAAGTGAAGACTATAGAACGGAGTGACCCAAAGCCTATCAAAAGAAAGAAAGAAAGGGAAGACTCCCTGCAGAGAGGAGACCCATTTGCTCCGACGAGAATCCTGAAGAAATTCCATGGAGACAATCTACACGTCTGAGAAGCAGGAATGGAATAGAAAGACATTTCTCAAAGCTTCCTTTTCTTTCAAAAAGGAAAGGCAGTGAAATATGTTCAGGAGTGTGTTAATACACTAAATGTATTAACTGTCTTTTATATTCCGTATTCTGATGTTTTGACATCTGGGGCTGGGCTGATCCAGGAGGGACTGCCACTCCCAAGGTTAGCCAATTTCTAGATACAAATGGAGAGTGAGAGTGTGTTTTCATATCAAACCAACCAATCCAGGGTCCACACCCCTCCCCTCTCCTTTATTGGGTGTTTATACTCCAGGCCAGTATTCATTGGCCCAAACCAGACAACTAGGGACTGTTCCTCTGCCTCAGAGCCCAGTGAAATTTTTCAGATGATTTAATCCTGAACCTGTTTACCCTGCCTCCATGGTTCCTTCCCAAAGAAACCGTAATAAAACCTCCTGCTTTCTGTTCCCTCCTCCCCCTCTGCCCATGGTGACAGACCCTGGTACCTCCTGGTGTGGCCTCCCCTGGCGTGGCCTGCCTCCCATCTCTTCAGAACTGTAACAAACTCTTCTTAACAGCAATCATCTCCTGATTGGTTGGCCTTACTGTACCCTTCTACTAATGCACTCTATTTTAGGACAAAGGCTTCCTTACTGTGTAGAACTCTTGGTGTTCCCAACACCCTGCCAATTCCCTATAAGAAACGGTGCTTATTGGCATATCCAATGGGTTTCAGTAATAAAAGAGCAAATAAATAGGCAAAAGACCTGTGCAGAAGCATGATGAAAAATCAGTGCTGGTGTGCAAACATATGGAATAATACGATAGCAACAATTAAGCCTTGTGGTATCAGCGCATGAAGAAATGAGAGACATGAAAAGAGAGAGCATAGTACAGACCTATGCACACATGTGGGGACTTAGGCATATTTCAGATTAATGGGGGATCTGTGGTTTATTCACAAAATTGAGTCACTGGAAAATATTAGATAGATCTCTTTTTCAAAGAGAGACTAAAAATAATCTTGAGATGGATTACAAACATAAGGTAGAAAAAAATCCCACCATGATTAAATTAATAGGATAATGGTTTTTTTTTTTTTTAATAATCTTACACTAAAGGAAGTTTCCTAAGCAAGAACAAAACCCAGAAACCACAAAGGAAAAGATTTACAGATTTTAGATCTTACAAATGGAAGTTTCTGTGCACCAGCAAAAGTCACTATAAATCCATTTAAAAGACAAATGATAAAATGGAAAAAAAATATTTGTAACATCTAAAACAGAAAAATGGTTAATATTCATGATCTATACAACAAACTCATAAAAATCAATATGAAAAAGGCAGCCCATCTAATAGAAAAAAAGAGCAAGGGCTATGAATAGGCAATTCACATAAAAGTACAAAAGGCAAATAAACATATGAAAGGTGAAGAGCCTCACTAACAATCAGGGACATGCAAATGCGGTCTACAGTAAGATAGTATTTTCCACCAATCAGATTGGCAGAAATTTTAAAGACTGAAAGTCTCCACGGATGGCAAAACTAAGGGGGAAAGAGAGCACTTCATACTGATGTGGGAGGGAGACAGCTCTGGGGAGGACGATTTGGCAGAATCCTTTGAAAATTACAAGTTTGTGATTTTGGGGCTCAGCAAGTCCACTCTTAGTGACATAATCCATTATATTGCTTGCTCAAGTGCATAAAGGCATGAGTGCGAAATGTTAGATGCAATAGTGTTTGTAATAGTAAAGAAGTGGAAGCATTCTCAAGGCTCATCAACAGAGGCATGGTCAAATACCTTGGCAAACTTTCACCATGTCTCAAAAGAAAGAACGGACTTATATATAGACTTATAGACTTATACTAATAGACTTATTAAAGCCCGACCTTAAAATAGGTACCTATCTTAGAGTGTTGGCTAAAAAACGAAAAAAAAAAACCCAGAATGAAAGAAAGTTGCAAAATAATGTAACATGTACATTACATCATCATCTATTTATATGTGCATGTTTACCTCTATAAAAGATATGTTCATATATTTAAAGGTGTATATTTATACAAGTCTATACATCTAGAAGTATAAATAAAATAACTAACAAAAAACTTCATAAAATCATAGTACTACATCATCATATCCCTTCTCATTTTCCCCAGCTGATCATTTGCATTCCATAGGCTTTAATATAAGGAAATCCAGGATCTCATTTGTGGTTGCCCATCCCGCAGATTGTCCAAAAACCCTTGGATTCTCATGAATGCCAACTGTGAACTGTGGGGAGTGTGTGTGTGTCTGTGTGTGTCTGTGTGTGTCTGTGTGTTTGGGAAGGATGTCAATCCAGCTTCCAGATCCAAAAGATGCAGCTGAATGGGGCTGTCTTCCTTAAGATGTCACTGTCAAGACTGGCCTCCCACGGTGGGGTCTGTGATAGTGATGCTTGCCTGTAATGATGCTCCCTGACCTAGGCATCTGTACTTGGTACTTGCAGGATGCATTCTCCATGCCTTTCAAGATAAGGTCAACTGAGAGTGAGGCTTTCCATGCTCAGCTCTCTCAGTTCCTGTGCAACCAACTTGCAGGGTTCCTGCTGGTCAGAGTGCACTGAGTCAAGACTGAAATCTTCCAGATTTCATGGCATTGCCAAGAATTACACAGCATTGCCACCCTCCTTCCCTTTCAAGGAAACCCACCAACGGGTCCAGGCAAGTTTGCCTTTTAGAACCTCAGAAGTCATTATTTATTCTCCTTTCCCAGAACAGAGTAATAGGTTGGCACTTCTCTTTGAAAGGAGAGCTTTCTAGAAAGGAGAAATTCTCGTGGGGTCGAGCTTAGTTATGGTGCTGATGGAACAGTTTACTGACAGAACAGATTTGTTGTGCATTGCACAGGACTGGGAGGTACCACACCAAACTATTATAGGGGGTCATCACCTTGTAGAATGGTGGGGATTGGGGAGAGTGGTATGGTCATATTTACTCCATAGTACTTTGAACGGACTAAATTTTGGGTTGATTTTATTTTGGGAGGATCAGTGAAGTTGTGCGTGCATACACACACACACACACACACACACACACACACACACACACACACCCCCTATAGGCAAACCAACTTAAAAATAACCAAAATGTTTCTTTCTCTCACCTGGGGCATTTCCATCCTCTTACACAGATGCCATTATTCCTTTCAACTGAAAACAAATCCCCCCATGATCACCCTTCCCTCTTGAGCTATAAGCATATTTCTCTGTTGCCCTATACAGCAGAAGTCCTCAAGTTGTCTTTATAAATCACACTAATGATGATTTCCCCCTTCACTTGCTACTACTGCTCTCATCAAGGTCACTAATGGCCTCCATAGTGTTGATCTGGTGGTCGGTTTCAGTATTCATCACACCTGACCCATGAGCAGCTCCGTCCACTTTTAAGTATGTTCTCCTGGTTTCCAGGATACCAGCACTTCTAGTTTTCCTGCTCCTTTCCTGGCAGAGCCATCTTCGTCTCCTTTACTGTTTTTGTCTTCCCATCTTACTGTTGGGAATCACAGGGCTCACTCCTTGAGTTTCTTCTCCAGTGTGATTTCATCAGTCCTGGCTTTAAAGAGCATGTATGTTCCTCATGGCCTAATATTTCACTGTGAGCCTAGCTTGATGTTCCTGAATTTCAGATTCTTTTTTTTTTTAAAGATTTTATTTATTTATTTGACAGACAGAGATCACAAGTAGGCAGAGAGGCAGGCAGAGAGAGAGGAGGAAGCAGGCTCCCTGCTGAGCAGAGAGTCCGATGCAGGGCTCGATCCCAGGACCCTGGGATCATGACCTGAGCCGAAAGCAGAGGCTTTAACCCACTGAGCCACTCAGGCGCCCCCTGAATTTCAGATTCTTATATCCTGTTGCCTATTCAACACCTTTACTTAGAATGTAAGTATGTCAAACTCAACATACCCAAAACCAAACTCATGATGTTCTCTCTCAAACCTGATCTGATGATAACTACAGCCTTTCAATGGCTCAAGCAAAAATCTTGGAGTCCTCCTTGACCCCTCTCCCATTCTCACATTCCATATGCAACCCACCAGCAAATCTTGTTGACTCTACCTTCAAATTATATCCAGAATCTGAATACTTCTCACCAATTCTTGTGCTACCTCCTTGGCTCAAGACACAATCACCCTCCCCCTGAATTGTTGCCAACAGCCTTTTTACTGGCTGCCCTGACTCAGCTTTGAGTCCTTTCAGTGACTCAACACTGGGTGATTCTGTTATATCCTAAGCAGATTGTCACTTTACTCACAATCCTACAGAAATCCCTCATCTGCAGAGTCCTTACACGACATGGCCTTAGGTTCTCTATGACCCCATTGCCTTTCCCCCTCCAATCCCTCATCTTAGCCTCCCAGCTTTCCCTAGGACAGCTCATGCAAGGCTATGCCTCTGAACCTTTGCATTTGCTGTTCCCTTTCCTCCACTTGGATCATTCTGCCCCAAATACCCAGCAGCTTGCAGATGGCTTACAGACCCATTCAGGTCTTTGACTTGCCCTGTTCCCAGTGAGGCTTTCCATTATTATGTTATTTAGAATAACATTCCTCCCACCCTCCTGGCATTTCCTATGCCCCTTTCCAGTCTTTTCTTCTTCATAGCAATTACACCATCTGTATTTGTTTCCTAAGGCTGACATAACAAGTAATCACAGACTGAGTGGCTTAAAACAACGGAAATTTATTGTCTCATGGTTCTGGAGGCCAGAAGTCTAAAAATCAAGGTGCTCACAGGGTTGGCTCCTTCTGGTGGCTGTGAGAACGAATCTCTTCCTTGCTCTCCTGGCTTGTGGTTGTGCTGGCAATCCTTGGTGTTCCTTGGCTTCTAAATATATCCCTTTTATCTCTTTTTTCATCATCACATGGCCTTCCCCGTGTGTCTGTGTCCCCACGTTGTCATGTGACATCTTATTAGGACGTCAGCCATTGGATTTAGGGCTCACGGTAACCAAGAACAACCTCATCTTAACTGGATTGTATCTGCAAAGACTATTGCCAAATACATTCACATGCTTGGACACCAGGGGTTAGACCTCAGCACACCATTGGGGGACACATTTAGCCCATAGCACCACCTGACATTCAACATATTTTACTTACTATGTTTGTTGTCTTTCTCTTCATACAACAATGCAAACTCTCAGAGGGCAGAACTTTTTCGGTTGTTTTTGTTTTGTTGTGTTTTCCCCACCGTTATCCTCTCAAGGACTAACATGGTGCCTGGGTGGGATGCACCCCATAATGACTTGTTGAATGACTAGAGTATCCTGCTAGTGCCCCAAGATGAAGAGGATAAAGGCTCCACCACTAGATATAGCATTCACATGCTTGAACAATCTGTCCCCCTACTTAGGTTTTCACGTATAGCTCCTGTCTTCCAGCTCTCGTCTCTCAGGGTCCTCAATTTCTACCAAAATGAACTCCTGGTGCTTCAAAACAAACCCTTCTACAACTGCCTATATTTGCTCTTTCTTTCCACCTCTCCTAAAATATGCTCCTTCTTTTCCTCACAACACATATTACTCAGTTAAAATCTCATACATCCTCCTAAGATCAGCTTGGTCCTCCTTGAAACCTGCTCTTAGCCCATATGCAATTTACAGCCTCCCCTGGGTCCCTCCCCACTGTGCTAGCTTTCCCATTAGAAATCGAGTTAGATTTTCATTTTATCACATGAATGTATTGGCTTCTTATCATGACCACCCTGACCTTCACATTAAACTGAGAGATCCTTCAGGGATGGACCAATGTCTTCCTTAGCTTTCCATCTTCCCTTTGCTTCAACCTCCAAAATCTACCTACTTCTTGGATTATACTAGTCAAGATCTACAAACCTGTGGATGGAATGAAGGAAGCAAAGCAGATTTGCCATCCTGGGATGTGAAGATAGAGTGTTGGCCACGGGCCCCAGAACATCTGTCCTAGAGAGTCAGGCAGTGAGTAGAGCAGCAAAGATGAGGTTTTTCAGACTTTTTTTTATAAAGTCACCACATGCCTTCCAGGAAGGTCCTCAGTCCTGGGCAGAGACTGCAGAGCTCGGCACAGGAACACTCAAAATAGATGGTGCATGAACCACAAAGGGGCTTTGTCTCTCCAAACTGTCTACCAGTGATGGCCAGTCCAGTAAGTGGGGGTGGGGCAGAATCCTCCTGCAGCCACCTGCACCGTCCCCAAAGTCTATCACCTTAGAGCCATTCGCCGAGGTATTCTGAGTGATGTGGGTGAATTTAGCCATGTGGTCTTGGGCACAGACGAGCCTCAGTGGCTACACAAATTGCAGCTTTCAACTGCCCAAATTTCCTAGAGGAACAATACCTCCTCCAAAGTAACTGTAAGGTACAATTGATCTTTTTCATCATTCCACGAAGTCTTAGAACTACCCACATTACAATCATGTGAGCGCTTCTTGAAAATCTAATTCCTAGGTCCCATCTGAGTTCACCCCGAATCAGATCTTTGGGTGCAGCGGCGGAAGCTGCATTGTCAATGAGTCACCCACACCCCAACCCTGGAAAATATGACACACAGGGAGGTTTAAAGATTCCTTTCTTAAAGGAACCCACTGCTAAATCCATCCATGAGAGCCATCATGGTCAACTGTATTCCTGACAAAGCTGGAAAGAGAAAGGAGTGAAACAAATAGCAAGTCTTTGGATCAAGCTGAGGTTTCTCTAAATACTCCTCCATCTCCAAGTAGAACTAGTCCTTGAGAGTAGGTCCCAAGCAAGGAGCCTGTGGGCAGAAGTAAGCAGGTCCACAGGGCTGGGATGTGGAACGGAAGTGACAGCAGTTCTTGAGGGCATGTTATCAATCACACCCGAAGACAGATGGGGATTCTGAGACAAGGAGACACTCTGGACAATTATTCTGTACACTTTCTTGCAGCCCGCAGAACTGAATATTGATGCCAGATACAGGTGGTCTCGTGCAAACAGTAAGGTCTTTGGAATAGGATAGAACAAGGTTTTAATTCCTGCTTTAGCAGTTCTTTCTGGCTCAGTGAATCTGGGCAAGTTATTGAATTGATCTCAGCCTCAGTTTCCTCGTCGGCATATTAGGAATGACTGCTTGGCTGGATTGTTGTGAAGATTCAATGAAATAAAGAGCATGAGATCACCCACCATGACACTTGACACTTGGGAAGCCCCTGAAATAAGACTTCTTCTAGACTCATTTCCCACATCCCAAGTAAATGGTGATCAGAGGTTGGCATTGATCGTAGAGCCTGGAGGAGGAGCAGAAAAGGGGGAGAAGGAGGGAAGGAGGAGAAGGAGAGGAAGGAGAAGAAGGAGAATCGGGGAAGAAGAAAAAGGCAGAGAAGGAGGAGGAAGAAAGGAATGAAGGGAGGGAAAAGGGAGAAAGGAAGGGAGGGAAAGGGAAGGGAGGAGTAAAAGAAGGGAAAAGGTATGAGAATGAGGGTAAAAAAGTAAAAGGAAAAAAGAAAAAATAGTGAAAGAAAAGAAACTTAGCTTGGTGCAGTTTGGGAGATATAAAACAAGTTACCTGTATATAAAATGTTCTACTGCATATTTCAATTAAAACATTTAAAGGATCCATCATGTCACCGCAGGCTGCTCCAAATAACCACACAGTAGAGTAAGACTATTTTCTGTGGCTCTGAGTGAAATAATAGGGAAGTAAACACTGGAAAGCTTTTAAAGCATCCTAAATTGTTTTTTCTTCCTTCAAATGTCAAAATGCCTGTCTCAATAGATATTTTTAAATTGCATTCCTTTTTCAAGATCCTTCTATCCCTAGCGTTCCGCTTAGGAATGAAAGAAATAACTTAGCCAAAAGCAGCTCAGTCTGGAGTGGGATGGGAAAGGTGAAATTTATTTAAAATTTCAATTTGACCATCTCCTAGATCTTGGTAGCTATTGATTATGTTTCACCATTGAGTTTTGTGGAAAGTAGAGAGAAAAATAATCTTTTAATATTTTCTACAGCTCCCATTATGTACTGCTACCTAAAAAATCATCCCAAAACTCAGTGGTTTAAAACAATAATTCATTATTGTCACACATGCTTCTTTAGACTGACCAGGCCCAGTTGGGTGGTTTTCCCTTGGGGTCGTTCATGTGGTTGCAGTTTGGAATTATAGGCTCTGAAGGCTCTCTGGACTGGATGTTAAGTTGAGTCATTCCCCAAACTGACCAGTTGATTTGAGAAGTTGGCTGGGAGTCAGCTGGGGCTGTCAATCAGAAAACCTACACATGGACCCTCAGGTGGCTTCAGCTTCTTGGGCACAGTGGCTGGATTCTGAGAGCAGAAGCCCCAAGGGTGAGCATTCAAAAGACCCAGGAGGGGGCTACAAGCTGCCTCATAATCTAGCCTTGAAGCCATGCAACGTCACTGCTACTGCATTCTGTTGGTTACCTGGGGCCAGCCAAGAATCAAATGCACCAGTACCCGAGTATGCAAGAGAAGGACTCCTGGAAAGCAGGATTTGTTGGGAGGCTACCTTGCAGACTAGCTGCCACATCAATTATCTCGTAATTAAATTTCTGTATTCACAGGGGGCATTTCTACCTTAACAAAATCATTTTAGCACAAACTCCAAATGGAATTTTCACCTGCATGAAAAGAAGGTTACCATCAAAGGTAACAAAACACATGACCAAAATTGCCTGCTAAGACATCTGTGAAAGACCTTTTAGTAAATGGGGGTCCACTAGAGATATCTATCCTTTGTGAGTTTCTGACCCCAATCCCTAGGCAGAAAGGGAATTGGAGTCTCCCAGCTGCAAAGGGGTCCGGAGGGAGAAAGCTGTCACAGATAAGCCACTGCTATTAAGTACCTTGGGCAAGTCACTTCCCCTAGTTTCTTTATCTGGAAAGAAAAAGGAGAGCAAACAAGATGATTTTTGAGGTCTCTTCCCTCCCGACATTCCATTAACGTGCCAGTGGCTTAGGGAACTTCAGAGAATAGAACATTTTAATTAACTTATGGTGGTATTTAAAGCTTCTTCTAGTCTACTTAGACAGAGATTACGGAATTGGGAGCTGGTTGACAGTTAATAATGCATTTTTCTAAATTGCCTCTTTTTTATCTTTTGGTTCATTCATGAAAATAGAGAAGCAGGGTGCATCGACCCATGGTTCCATCACAATGTGATGGAGATCAGAGAACAGACATGGAGTCAGTGGGAGTTGGTGTGAGTGTGGGCTCTGGTATTTACAAGGGTGGGACCCATTCTCATTTGCTCAACTTCTCTGGTCTGTGTCTTTCTCATTTGTAAAAAATACTGAGCCCATGGTTTTGTTGGAAGGAATAAATGAAATAAACTTTAGGATCCCTTTTACCACTGGGACATTTTTGTTGTTTGGTTTTGTCTTTTAACTTCACTTGAATGGCTTAATGGTTATGGCGTACCTGTAGTTTTTAGTTACCACAAATCTGTTTGAGAAGTAGCCAGGGTATGAATAATACACACAAATAATAAATGAGTGAACCACATTTCAAAGCAAAGCAACCCTATGAGAAAATATGGACTCAAACTACAGTTTCAAGCCAACCAAATGTATTTCTTGGGTCACTAGCATTTGGAAGGTGCTGTGGGAGTCTTCGCAGAAGACAAGGCTCCCATTAGGTCTCTGGACTTTCAGTCTACTCAGCCAGAGACTGCTGAATCGGGAGCTGGTTGACAGTTATGCCAGCAGCACAGATCACTCTGTCTGCCAAGGAGAGAACTGAAAGCTTCCTTCTGCTCACTACCTAGCAGACGGCTCAGAAAGAGTCCTGCAAAGCAAGCACTGAACACAGGGCCATCTCTCCTCCTTTCCAGGTTCTCACAAGTAGGTCAAGAACAGTTCAGGAAAGATGTGCTTCTGCATCAGAAAACTCTTCCCACTGACCAAGACTCAACTTTGTCCCTAGCAGGAGGGATAAATAAAGGATTATCGATGACTGTCTTTGGTAGTTAAAACAAAAAGAAAGAACCCCAAACTATCACATGTACTACCATGCATCCATTCCTACCGAGGTACTGAGGGCCCGTCTGAGCAAGATGCTGTGTGGGGACTGAGGTGTCCTGTGTGTGTGTGTGTGTGTGTGTGTTGGGGGTTGCATGAATAACACAAGACTTTTAGGAGCTTACACAACGGGGAGATACCTAAATCACAATAATTCAAGGGAGTGCTAAGGATTAGAAAAGCTCCAAGTTCTGAGGACTGAGAAATGACACCAGTGAGGGAACAAGAGGGAGAGTTGTTGGGAAGGGAGGTCCTCCTCCAGCCTGGCCATGGAGCAGAGGGAGCAACAGTAAGGAATGTGGCTTAGAGGAATCACAGTTTAGGAAACAAAAGAGGAGGAAGAAAAGTCTGTAAAGGAGATGGAAGCCAATCTGGAGCATTTTCAATACTGACCTAATGGGTCAAATGGCATAGCAGAACATAGCAGACGGGGTTTGAATGAGAAGGCAGTTTGTTTATTCCATGCAAAAAAAGTTAGGGGGCAGGCAGTCCAGAGTCAGGATCCTGGCTCAACAGCGAGTCTCTCACAGAGTACGCTGGCTCTTTCCATTTGTCCTGTCATTTTTAACAGGGAGTTTTTGTGTGTGTGGTTTTGGTTTTGTTTTTGTTTTTTTGGTGTTCATGTTTGTCACCTCATGGTCATAATATGACTGCTATACCTCTGGCCTCAGGTGTGTGTTACAGGTAGGAAGAAGGGTTCAGGATGAAGGGACATGCTGGTCAAGCTTCTCCCAAGACTTTCACTTACATTTCACTAGAAATTTGTCATGCCATACGGAGCTTCAGGGGAGGCGGAGATCTTTGGACTATCTTACATTTTCTGCCTCCGTGATAAAGCAAGCTAAGGGAAAAAAGGACTTAGAGTCCCTTTTGAGGACACAGTTCACGGCATCCACAATAGAACTATTGATGGTTTTCAGACAAGAGTATGATAAAATTGGAGCTATGCTTCTTGATAAATAATTTGGCTGCTATACATAACTAAACCTGGAGAGAATGGTGGCAGACAGAAAGATGAGAACTCAAAGGCACAGAGAGATTAAGTAATGGGTTCATAATCATTCATATATTAGTAAGTAGTGGAACTGAGATTTGAATCTGGGTTGTTGGCTCCCAAGTTCTTTCCACTCATCTTTCTAAGGACTCCAAGGATTTTAGCCTTATGATTGACAGCCTATAGGGCCCTTAATAGAATTATTTTCTACATAGAGTCATAGGCATAAGCACCCAAGCTAAAGAGCCAATCATTCATTTATTCCTTCAGTCCTGCTTTAAGTAAGTCTACTGGTGTGTTATAAACAACCCAGAGAGAGAGAGACAGTGTGTGTCATAAAGTGGAAAGAACGGGATTTCAGAGAAAGATGGGGATGGTTTCAAATCCCGGCTATTATTCCTCCTCCCCACGGTATGATTTGGGGTTAGTCCCATAAATTCTTTGACCTTCAGAATCTTTATGTAAAATGGGAAGGAAAATAACAATAAAAGAGCTTGCAAAATAAGATCATGTGAGGATGCCAAACCTAAGGCCAGCATGGGTTAGTTAGTTGGCCCAACCCTCATTCTTAAATTTCTTCTCCTAGACTATTCCAGCTAGGATTAGTTGTGTGTCACCGATTAGATGCAAGTGAATTTGGCTCTATTTCTAAGTCTACTGGTCTTACACAAATTCTTTCCTCTTCTCCTTTCTTTGATGGGGAGCATGATAGCGGGACCTGATAGTCATCCTACCACTATAAGGAAAAGGCCATGATGATTCCAGCGGTTTCATCATGGAGAAAAATGAACAAATGGACTGGCTCTGAAAGCTGCCAACCCCCCGACCTCTCATTATATGACCAAAATAGAGCACTTGTTGAAGAAACTATGGTTTCATTTTCTATTACTTTCAGTTAAAAGCCCTTAAAATTGATATAGCATATAAAAGCACTTGCTGCCTAGATGACAATAAATGATGCTTGTTACTACCATCACTGATATTATTGTTATTATTACAGTAAGCATCAGACAACATCAAACTAATGTTAACTTGAGGAGGAGAAGATTATAATCAGAATACAGGAAGAAATATGTGATATTCCCATGAAAAGATGAAAACAAAGTCACCACTGAGGAATGAGAGCACCATAAGGCCATGTTGATTCTGCAGGGCTGGAAACTGTCTGTGCATATGTTAGGAACAGCCAGGCTACAAGCCCAAATCCAGGATTATAGGAAAGGACTCCCTGTCCAGATGCAGGAACAGAGTGCACATGGCAGGGGATAGAGGGAGGGAAGGCTTTCTCCTGGAGGATTCTGAGTGACAGCGACAAAATCGGTCCTCCGATTCTGGAAGATTCTTTCAGTGGCTCTAACTTAAATTTAGTGCTCATGGAGTGGAGAGAAATCAAACTGGCAAAGAGAGACTGTGGTTTCTGGTAAAGAATTTAGAAATCAGGGAAGCCATGGTCCATGGAAATGCATTCTCTGACCTTCAGAATTCCCAAACCAGCTGCTGAATGAGATAAATTGTTAATCTATAATGCATGTTAAATTCTCAGATTTTCATGAACCTAAAGTGCCAAATTAAATCCTATGAATAGTAGACACCAAGAACAGACAGGTCATTAAAATCAAATGAACAAACAACCCCAGTGCAGAGCAGAGGCCTGTGTGTGTGTGTGTATACACACACATATATATACACTAAATACGTGAATGATCCAATAAATCATATAGGTCATTCAGACAAAATCAAAGATTCTATATTCATGAGATCAATAGATCAAAATTTCCACCCATCTATTTGCCATCTATCTATACCACTCCTATTTCTACCTTTTCAAAAATATTTGTTACAGTTTATAGAAACACATGCACAGCTATAGAATAAACAATGGATAGAAGAATTCTGCAGTTCAAAATCGTTGACTATCTATGTCTCCTGCCTTACATCCCATTAAATGACACAAAGTACATAAAATAGGGACAAAATTATCCCTGGGAGAAGTATAAGGAGCTCGCCATGAGCAGATCAGAATATTCAGGAATTTCTGAAAGGCTGAAGGCAGGTGGTAACATCTCTAATGGAGAAAGGCTAAATAACCCACAATACAAAATGGAGAAAAGACAGGACCAAGAAAATAGGAAAGTTCCCAGCCAAATTCTGGAGGAGCCTCAAGATCAGGGGCAGGGAAAGTGAGGAGTAACTGAATGAAGGAGCTGTACCTTCTAGAAGGCAGATGTGGCATTTGTCTCTGAGGAACCCAGAGTAATGACTCACTGATTAGGGTGAATGATCTATGATGGGCCCCCGGAGTAGGCAGTAAGGTCCAAAAAAATGCAGCATTGTGCTTCCAAGTAACTTTGGTTACCATGGTGAGCCACTAACAGATAAATACCCACATCTCCTAAGAAAAGGGCTTCCCAGTTATAGTCCCCACCTCCTGTAAGGACCCAGGGCTTCTGTCCTCAGAACCTGTACCCATTGTTGGAGAGACAACGATTTCTATACATGATGAGAATGCTAAACTCAAGATACCAATTCTGTTCATCTAGGTCCTGATTTGTAAGTGTGAACATGGAACCCAATCACTAACACTGAATGAAATAAAAAGTCTGAAGTGACTCCTAAGAGGAATAATAGGAGAAGGCGTTAATGCATAAAATAGAAAAAAAAATTAAAGTAAGCAAAATTAGCATCTTCAGAAATAATTGTAAGTTTCCTCCTAGTTTCTTTAAAAAGATGAATCAGAATTCTTGAAAATTGAAAATATCACTGTGGAAATAAAATGCATGCATATGTGTGAGATCTGAAAAAAACAAGATAAAGAAATCTTGCAAACAAGGCAAAACAAAAACAAAATAAAAAGTCCAAGAGATGAACTTCATATAGAAAAGTAAAAAGACTCGTGTGGTGCACAGAATAATGGTCCTTCCAAAAATGTCCTTATCTAATCCCTGAAAACTGTAAATAGGTCACCTCATGGGGCAAAAGGGATTTTGTGGGTGTAATGAAGTTAAGGATTTTGAGATGGGGACAGTCTTCTGGATTATTCCAGGGTGGGTTCAATGTACACATCTTCCTTAACTTATAGTGGGGATAACCATAATGTTCCAATAAACCCCTCCTAATTTGAAAATACTCTAAGTGGAAAATGTACATAATACACCTACCATATCAAATGTCATTGTTTAGCTTATCTGACCTGAACCGTGCTCAACACTTACATTAGCCCATGGTTGGGCAGAATCATCTTACACAAAACCGATTGGACACTCAAGTATTGATGACCTCGTGTGATTTATTGACTGCTGTACTGAAAGGGAAAAATGGAATGGTTGTGTGAGTCCAGAATGGTTGTCAATACGTTGGTTGTATACCCTCATGACTGTGAAAGCATCAAACCTCACATCACTAGCCTGGCAAGAGATCCAAATTTGCAATCCGAAGTCGCTTCTACAGAATGTGTCTTGTGTTTGCACCATTATAAAATTGGAAGATTGTAAGTCACACTGTCATGAATTGGAGACCACCTGTAATCACAAGGGCCCTTGGAAATGAAAGATGGAGGCAGGAGCATCAGTCAGAGAGAACCTTAAAGATGATGGGCAGCTGGGTTTGAAGAGAAAGGAAGAGGCCATTAGCCAAGGAATGCAGGTGGCTTCTAGAAGCTGCAGAAGGTAACTGAGTGGCTTCTCCCCCAGAGCCTCTGGAAGGAATGCTGTTCTTTGGATACCCTGATTTTAGCCCAGGGAAACACACTCGAGACTTTGCAGCCCCCAAACTCTAATTTAATAGGTTTGGTTTTTTTTGAAGCCATGAACTGTGTGGTCATGGGTTACGGCAGCCAAGGGAATGAAAGCACATGGAAACCAGTCCACCGACCCACCAGCTGTGTAGGGAGAGTTCAAGAGAAAAGACGTGTGGGTGGAGGGGAGGATGCAAACACATAAATTTCTGAAGGAACGTCTCTGAGCTGAAAGGGGCTTGAGTTTCCAGAGAGAAAAAGGCTGAATGAGTCCTTTATGGCAAAATTGTAGAAAACTGGGATCCTTAAGGGTAAAGAAAAATCCGGACATGTTTCCAGAGAGGGGAAAAAATAAGGCTGGTAGAAAGAAACTGTTCTCATTCTTATCACTGAGTCCATTATTCATTTGTGCTCAGTATTTTCTTTAATCTTTGCTAGAGGAGGACTCTGTATCACATGCTTATCTCATACATATGCATGAGAAAGAAGAACCTCACAGACAGGAGGCAGTTCTGCAGTTGTGGGTAGAAATGGGATTAAAAGTCAGGTCTTTTCCTATTTCTAAAACTTGTAACCTTAGATGCTCACGCCAAGCTTCGCATCTATATTTAAAAAAGCAGGAAAACAGGGGTGCCTGGGCGGCTCAGTGGGTTAAAGCCTCTGCCTTCAGCTCAGGTCACGATCCCAGGGTCCTGGTATCCAGCCCTGCATCGGGCTTGCTGCTCAGCAGGGAGCCTCCTTCCCCTCCTCTCTCTCTCTGCCTGCCTCTCTGCCTACTTGTGATCTCTGTCTGTCAAATAAATAAAATCTTTAGAAAAAAAAAAAAGAAAGCAGGAAAACAATGGGCTAATGCTAAATACATATGTATAAATATCTATATTTATACACATTTATATAAAGAGCTGAGGAAATGTGTTTTGAAGCTGGAGTCCTATATTAAAGTATGGGGCAGAGGGTCACAGCACTTTTAGATATATAAGAACTCAGCGAGTTTATCATCCACATAACCTTTTGTGAAAACAAAACACCAAAAACGATAAAATTTCTGGTTATAATTTGGCAAAATAAAGCCGAGAAACAGAAATATTACACAACATACCAATAAACTGAGCAATGATATCAGTAAAACTTATAGTTAATACCAAGTAATTGTTGAAAATATGGCAGTGAAATTTAATGGAATTGTTAAGTAGGTATTCATAAAACAGAAGAGGCACAAAGTAAAAAATTAACAATCTGGAACCAAAATTGAAGATAATTTTAACAGTACAGAGGAGGCAGTAGGGAAGAAATAAAGGAAAGAGATAAAATAACCAGTGAGACAACTTTTGCTTTGTTTCTGTGAAGTGGCTGTAACTATTCCTTCATTTTTATGGAGAAAGGAAAATGACTTCTCGATGTGAAGAGTTTAAGGATGACACTGGCAGGACAAAAATACAAGCTAACACTCTTAAACTACCAAAAGGTAAAATGTAAAATAATCAAGAAAATAGGATAAAGCATGGAAAACATGAAATAACAAACATGTCAGATGTTATCAGGAATGACGTCAGCTGAATTTTTGCACTTAAATGACTCTCAGTTTAGAGTGGGGGAAACAAGCAAATAAGACAATCCCACTACATTTAAGGAGAAGTACCTAAAATAAAACCACATGAAGAAGTTAAAAATAATAACAATAAAGGAAAAAGACAAAGATTTCTCAGGTCAGTGCCAGTACAAACACAACTTGAGAGTTAGAGACAAAGTAGAATTCAAGACTAAAAGCATATATACAAAAAAGGAGCACAATTTATATTGATAAAAACCTGCATTCTAATAATATAATATGTATGAATATTAATAACCAGGGAAATACAGTTGACCTTTGAACAATGCGCGGGATGGGTTAGGGGCACTGATGCCTCATGCAGTTGAAAATCCATATATAACTTTTTTAAATCCATGAGCCTGGAATTTTTTCCACTTTGTGTGATCTTTAATTTCTTTCATAAATGTGCTATAGTTTTCAGAGTAGAGATCTTTCACCTCTTCGGTTAGATTTATTCCTAGGTATCTCACTTTTTTTTTTTTTTTTTTTTTGGTGCAATTGTAAATGGAATCAATTCCTTGATTTCTCTTTCTGCTGCTTCAGTATTGGTGTATAGAAATGCAACAGATTTCTGTACATTGATTTTATACCTTGCAACTTTACTGAATTCATGTGTCAGTTCCAGCAATTTTTTGGTAGAGTCCTTTGGGTTTTCTACATAGACTATCATGTCATCTGTGAATGGAAATTTGACTTCTTCCTTGGCAATTTGAATGCCTTTTATTTCTTTCTGTTGTCTGATTTGCAAATGACATATATGATAAATAGTTAGTATCCAAAATCTCTAAAGAACTTATCAAACTCAACACCCAAAAACCAAATAATCCAGTTAAGAAATGGGTAGAAGATATGAATAGATATTTTTTCCAAAGAAGACATCCAAATAGCCAACAGACACATGAAAAGATGCTCAACATCACCCATCACCAGGGAAATATAAATCAAAACTACAATGAGACATCATCTCACACCTATCAGAATGGCTAAAATTAACAACTCAGGAAACAACAGATGTTGGTGAGGATATGCAGAAAGGGGAACCCTCTGACACTGTGGGTGGGAATGCAAACTGGGGCAGCCACTCTAGAAAACAGTAGGGAGTTTCCTCAGAAAGTTAAAAATAGAACTACCCTATGACCCAGCAACTGCACTACTAGGTATTTACCCAAAGGACACAAAAATAATGATTCAAAGAGGCATTTGTACCTTGATGTTTATAAGAGCATTATCAACAATAGCCAAATTATGGAAAGAGCCCAAATATCCATCAACTGATGAATAGATAAAGAAGACGTGGTATATATATTCAAAGGAATATTACTCAGCCACCAAAAAGAATGAACTCTTGCCATTTGCAAAAAGGTGGATGGAGCTAGAATATATTATGCTAATGAAATCAGTCAGTCAGAGAAAGACAAACACCATATGATTTCACTCATTTGTGGAATTTAAGAAAAAAATAGATAAACATATGGGTAGGGGAAAGAAAAGGAGGCAAACAAAGACACTGTTAACTATATAGAGAACAAACTGGAGTGCTGGAGGGGAGGTGTAGGGGGGATGGGATAAATGGCTGATGGGATTAAGGAGAACATTTATGATAATGAGCACTGGGTGCTGTATGCGAGTGATGAATCACTAAATTCTACTCCTGAGACTAATATTACACTACATGTTAACTAACTAGAATTTAAATATAAACTTAAGAAAATAAACTGGTTCAGATTTTTGGTGGGAAATTTAGCAGTACTTATCCAAAATTTAAAAACATGGATCCTTTGACGCAGTAAGATTACCTCTAGGAATCTATCCTGCAAGGTTACTCAATGGGTGATTATTTGAAGAAAGAACAACTGAAGATATATTTAGTTCTAACAACAGAATGGCTGGATCAAGTACATTTCAGCTATTTCATACGATACTAAGCAACGCTCAAAAATAATGCAGTAGAGATCTTTATGAACTGCTGCAGAAGAACGTCCATATATTGCTGAGTTAAGAAAAGCCTGCATGGGGGCGCCTGGGTGGCTCAGTGGGTTAAGCCGCTGCCTTCGGCTCAGGTCATGATCTCGGGGTCCTGGGATCGAGTCCCGCATCGGGCTCTCTGCTCAGCAGGGAGCCTGCTTCCCTCTCTCTCTCTCTGTGCCTGCCTCTCTATCTACTTGTGATCTCTCTCTGTCAAATAAATAAATAAAATCTTTAAAAAAAAAAAAAGAAAGAAAAGCCTGCATGTGCCTGCATGCATGACCCCCACCACATATGTATGTATATATGTATATACATATGTGTGTATGTACTCATGCTACTTACATGTGACTATGTCTATAGAAAAGTCTACATACTGTAGAATTGTCAACAGTGACTTTCCCTAGAGAATGACACTTGGGACTTTTATACAACTGAATAAGTGTATCTATATCTATATCTATATCTATATATATTTTTTTTGCCTGAACATGTAATGTTACTTTCAAAATTCCAAAACTAACAATAGATAAATTAATTTAGGTTGGAAGATAAATTTATAGTAGTAAAAGGCCACTGAGGGTAGGTGAGTTTATATAAATCCAGGGCATTTGTTAGGGCTCAGTGGGCCATTAATCCACCACTGAGCCTCCTAAAAGTCAAAGCATGAAGAAAACTGTAACTGGTATATGATTAGAAAAACCATAATAATTATGCAAAACGCATTTGCCATATTCTTGGGGGGAAACATTTCCTCAGGCACTTTGGTCTAAAAGATATTTTTCCTGGGGCTTCATATAAAGCACTGATACAAATGAAGTGAAAACCCTACCCATAAGAAATACCATGATTAATTTGTAAAACTGCTTCTTAAACTGACCACATAGTCATTCATAAGATAGTCCTAATGAGGAGCAAAGTAAGTCCTTCTTCCTTGAGAAAATAGCAGTGAATCCCAGTTAAGTTCTTCAGACAGAAACGTCCATAGCAGCAGCATCATTGAAAAAAAAATTACTATCCACTTACACAAAGTGAAGAATAAAGGAGTTAATGGCCACTGGGACATCTGAGAGGAAGCAAATCTGCGCTCACAAACTCCCCCCTCAAGAATTAGGACTCTTGGGGCACCTGGGTGGCTCTGCCTTTGGCTCAGATCATGATCTCAGGGTCCTGGGATCAAGCCCCATGTTGGGCTCCATGCTAAGCAGGGAGACTGCTTGTCCCTCTCCTTCTGCCCCTCTCCCTGCTTGTGCTCTCTCTGCCTCCCTCTCAAATAAATTTTTAAAAATCTTAAAAAGAAGAAGAAGAAGATGATGACGACGACGATGACAAGAGGAGGAGGAGGAGGAGGAGGAGGAGAAGGGGGGGGAGGGGAGGGAGAAAAGGGAGAGGGAAGGAGGGGAGGAAGAATTAGAGCTCTTTTTAAATCAAAGCTATAACCAAGCTGGATAAAGAACATGATGACAACTTGGAGATGCACAGCTTATTCATACCTACCTATAAGTAAACATGAGTAATTCATTCATTTATGTTAGCAAGTGACAAATTTGTTCCTGAGCAGAACAAACAAAATGCAATAATTTATTACTTAGAAAAAAAAATCAGGCCAATAAATTCCAACAGAGGGACCTCTGTTCTCTTAGGATGTTCTGTCCTTGGTCTATTAAGGTAAGGAAAAGCATGCTTCATGCCAAAGTGATGTGAAATGTTTACCTTGCCTTGTCTTAGGGTGGGGTGTAATTATTACCATCAATGTCACATTTGTTTCTTTGCCCTCCTAGCATATGAATCAGATTTGCCACTTCGTGAAGCACGAAATTACCTTTTCAATACTAATTCAATAATAATGTTGAGTAAACCGTGAGCAGGTATCACTTGACTCAGGAAATGCTGTCTTCCCACCTCTGTCACTTTCCAGTCACTAAAAATACAGCTCGGTTTGCTCACACCACAGATGGGGATGACATGGATGAGATGAATACTTCCAAATCTAAATGAGTAAGAACATTCCAAGGGCTGGAATCCCAAGCCCCTTGTCTAGACATTTCCTGCCTCATTTCCTGTCTAGACATTTCCTCTGTAACCAACAGACTGGTTACAGAGTTGTCATCTTTATTAAGTAAAAACATTAAAAAATAAATAAAAATAAAAATAAAATCACTTATTAAGTTATCCCCAGGTAGCAGACATTGTGAAGAAATGTAAGAGATTTGGGCTGCTTTCTAGCAAAATCTTATACTTTGAGTTGGCATAAAATCTTTTGGAGCGGTTAGGGAATCAGATTGCAAAATTCTTGATAAAAAATATAATAATAATAATAACAACAACGATAGTGATAGTAATATGATAGTCATTATGGCAATACTAATAGCAAAAATCAAAGCTACCCTTTAATGTGTTTTTCCTTTTTTCCAGGTACATTGCTAAGTGCTTCATTAACATTATTTTATTTAATCCTCACAGCCATTCTATAAGGTACAGATGACAAAACTGAGGCTAACAGAATTTGAGAAGTTTCCCCAAGATCACAGAACTATTCAGTGATGTCGCTGAGACTGACACCAATGTCTGTTGGAACATACATTCTCTTTCCACTCTCCCATTCTAGCTGTAAAAGCCCCAGAAAACACCAAATTCACGACTGTGCATTTCTAGAATAGATGAAAAATCAAGAGCCGAAAATACCCAGGTCTCTGATTAGAAATGTTCACTTTGACAGCACGGTCTAGAACAAAGGTCAAGTGAGGGTGAAAAGGACACTTGATGACTCAACTCCAGGACTTAGGTAACATTTAGTACATTTTGTTTGGGTTCATTGCTAGGTGGTGTGTTGGGTAAAATTCTGTGGTCTCTGTCCCCATGGAGTCTATAGTCTAGTTGGGAAGACAGGTGTCATTTAAATGATTATATAAGGGAAGGTTAAATTAAACTGTCATCATTGCTTCAAAAGAATGGTAAAAGGTTCAATGAGATTATAATATGGCTGTGGTAAGGAATTTTGTTTTTGGCTTAATCACTACAGGACATTTTTTCCAAAGGTGTGAAAGAGTGCTAGTGTTAGAAGTCAGGAAATTATAATTTCAAAATCTCTGGATTGAGAGAACAGAGGATGAAGTGGAAAGTAAGTGTGTGTGTGGGGGGGGTGGTAATACCAATTAGAAGATTATTAAGTTGTCTTCAAAAGGGACAGTGGTCTGGATTAGGATACAGGATACTCTGGGAGTAAAAAGAAAAGTGAAGGGATTCTGGAAATAGACAAGAGGTAACAGTGACATTCATTTTAGGCAAATCATAAGCAAATCATTCTTATGAAATCAAGCCTAGACTGCATTCTCGCCAAAAAGTGATTTTCTTTCTTCTGATTTGTGATGGGGACTTGACCCATTTATTTGAATCCTAATTGGTTTTGAACCTGCTTAATAAGCATTAAAAAAAAGTTTCTGTTTAATGGAATGCTAAGTGATTTTTTAATGTAATTTTTTTCTGAATAATTTTAGCTAAAATCAAGAGGCAAAAACTATTCTTTTCAAATTGGCTTACTTTATGGTTGAGAGAGATATGGGCTCTATGGGTCTCTCTGATATACAAGAAAAACTCAACCCATAGCTTCTGCTCCTCAACCAGGGGGGGAAAAAATGAGACACTATTGATGGTTTTGCCTCAGTATTTCTGGCTCACAGGGTGGTGTCTGTACTCTTCTCTTTATTAGCCAATCTAGAACAAAGCTCCTCATACCAGATGACTCCCCTAGATGGCTCACTTATATCTCATACTATACCATGCATATGTGGTAAATACTATGCCTGGCTGGATCATGCATTAAAGAACAACAGAGGGGCGCCTGGGTGGCTCAGTGGGTTGAAGCCTCTGCCTTCTGCTCTGGTTGTGATCTCAGGGTTCTGGGATTGAGCCTCACGTCAGGTTCTCTGCTCAGCGGGGACCCTGCTTCCCTCTCTCTCTGCTGCTTCTCTGCCTACTTGTGATCTCTGTCAAATAAATAAATAAAATCTTAAAAAAAAAAAAAAGAACAAGGGGCGCCTGGGTGGCTCAGTGGGTTAAAGCCTCTGCCTTCGGCTCAGGTCATGATCCCAGGGTCCTGGGATTGAGCCCCGCTTGGGGCTCTCTGCTCCGCAGGGAGCCAGCTTCCTCCTCTCTCTCTGCCTGCTTCTCTGCCTAGTTGTGATTTCTCTCTGTCAAATAAATAAAATATTAAAAAAAAAAAGAACAGAATTTTTTTTTCACCATACTATTAAATCTAAAACAAAATTAGCTCTAGCCTATATGTATCATATATGTATGACTGCTTTTAAGATATGTTTAAGTTAGGGGTGCCTGGGTGGCTCAGTGGGTTAAGCCTCTGCCTTCAGCTCAGGTCATGATTCCAGGGTCCTGGGATTGAGCCCCGCATCAGGCTCTCTGCTCAGCCTGCTTCCCTCTCTCTCTCTGCCTGCCTCTCTGCCTGCTTGTGATCTCTCTCTGTCAAATAAATAAAATCTTTTTATTTTATTTTATTTATTTATTTGAGAGAGAGAGAGATCACAAGTAGACTGAGAGGCAGGCAGAGAGAGAGGGGGAAGCAGGCTCCCTGCTGAGCAGAGAGCCCAATGAGGGGCTCGATCCCAGGACCCTGAGATCATGACCTGGGCCGAAGGCAGAGGCTTAACCCACTGAGCCACCCAGGTGCCCCATAAATAAAATCTTTTTTAAAAAAAGTTATGTTTAAGTTAAATAGTTTGTGTTTTGTCAATAGCTGTATATCTATCTATCTATCTATCTATCTCTGGCCCTACTTCTCCCCCCATCAACTTTTTATTTCTTTAAGTCACAAATGGACAGTAGTGAAAAGTGGATTGTTTGGCCAATAGATCCATCTTTTGTCAGGGTCCCAATAAAAGCCAGATAAAAATAAACCTTTGACATAAAGTTCTCATATATTTCATAAACTTGGTCTTAAATTTCTCTCCACAAACTGAGCTACTCTTTATCCCTAATTCTTATGACAGATGCCTTTTCTCATGTTCTTATTATTAGCCCTACCCTACCCTTAAGATTTCATACTTGGTACGTCTCCCTTCCTTTTCTTGGTTGTAAGTGATGTCTCTGTCTTATAAATGTTACCTCAGGTCCCTTAGAGTAGGAGGTGGAAGGGGAAGAAGCAGAACTGGGATTCCATGTGTACCCGGAGCCCATGTGCTTAGCCACTGGTACACGACTTCTATGAATAACACTTCTATTTCAGCGAGTCCCCCCAAACCTGCTTTTGTGGGCCCACAAGTCCTGCAGGCCCCAGGGAAGGAGGAACTGTCTAGACATAGTTCTGGATGGATAACAAGGACCCAGCCTAGAGTCAGCTTCTAGTTAGTGTTGCTTATGAATCATGATGACATGAAGGCAAAGGTCTATTGTAAGAATAGACATTCTAAGCTACAATGCCGGCACTCTTGGGAATATGAGCACCAGGAATTTGTAAGTTCTCCCAGGCTTTCTGGTATCCCAGCTATAACACGAAGCACTCTTGTGAATTTAATGCAGCAAGGCTAAAGGAAAAAGAATTATTAGTATCATTATGTTTTTAAAAAATGTATGTTTCTTGCTTTTGGGTAGGTTTTAAACAATCACGACAACTCCTCAGCATTTGAGAGAAGTTTATTAAAAAAGGAGTTAGGAGGGAGGGAGGTGCCTGGGTGGCTCAGTAAGTTAAGCATCTGACTTTCGCTTTCAGCTTAGGTCATGATCTCAGGGCCGTGGGACAAGCCCCTCGTGGGGCTCCACACTCAGCGAGGAGTCTGCTTGAGATTTTTCTCTCTCCCTCTCCCTCGGCCCCTCCCCCCACCCTCACACATGTGAGTGCATGCTCATGCTCATGTTCTCTCTCTCTTTCTCTCTCTCTCTCTCACATAAAGAAAGAAAGAAAGAAAGAAAGAAAGAAAGAAAGAAAGAAAGAAAGAGGTAGGAGTCTAAAATTTACTCTTAATATCCAAATTTGGAAACACTCTATACGACCAACATAAGAGGACACTGAGTAAGCTATGGCAATGTTAATGATGATGATGTCATCGCTGATGACTGCAGCACCACACACTTATCACGTCCTTACTAGGAATCACTAAGAATAGGTTCATCTCCTCATTTCATCTTTGCAACAACCTTATAAAGCTCAGTCATACAGTCAATATAAGATGATGTTGCCAAGAATTTACGATGAAGTGGAGAAATAAAAAAAAAAGTAGGACATAAAATTCTTTCTTTTACAAAAGAAAAACTAGTTGTTGGAAAAAACTGGAAAGAAATACAGTATAAAATTGCTAGGGGTCAATTTTCAAAGGTGGGGCTGTGTGTTCCTTCTCTTTCTTCTCTTCCTGAATTTCTTGTTTCTTACAAATCCTTGTTACTTTTCCGTTGGGAAAACACATGACACCTTATTTAAAATAAACATATGCTGTGTCATTTCTCTTCTGAAGATGACTAACTAGAAAATACTTGTTCTTAAAAGGTCTTGGGGGTTCTCCAGAGAACTCAGGTTAGATTTTGTTCTTCAGCATGTTGAAAAACCATTGCCTATCATTCTTTCTTGCAGGCACTACTTCAAAATTCTCCCAAAGAGGAACATATCTCAGATTTGGAAAGATGCTGCTGGTGAACCAAAAAGTACAGGACAGAAGACACCTCAGGTGGGTCTGGTGATTTATTCTCTTCTCAGCAACTTCATTTTCCTCTTTTCCCCCTTGTCCCTCACAAGACCCCTAGGAGACGCCAACACCAGGCACTGTTAATGTCCTTGCTACAGAAAGTGAGAGACGATGAGAACAGCTACCTGGCCACACAATGAGCTAGTAAGCACCTAAGACTGGAACCTAATCCCAGCTCTTAATTCAGTGCCTTCTTTAAGGACAAGGGCTATCTACCCAGAGTCCTGATTACCCCTGGCAGGAAAGACAAGATTACTAGGCCATCCACTATGTAAAATGTGGATGGATGAAGGTTCTATGTCATGTCTGTTGTGAATTCACTATGGTGCAACCTCAGAAAAATTAAAGACATAGCACTTGTATCATATTTTTTGATTCAGCCAGTTGTGCGATACCCATTTCTTGCATGCCAAGCACTACGAAAGTCCTGGGGATTCAGTGATGGCTGCCTTTGTGTAGCCTACTGTGGGAATGAAATTTAGTAGTATAATACAATGGGTTGAGTAATGTAAAAGAGACATAACAAGGTGTAACAAGCTCTCAAAAGAGGAGAGTGGTGCTCCTCATTCATTCACTCATTCATTCTACAAATTATCATTGACTGCCTCTTGCTGCCATGCTTTGAGTTGGGTTCTGGGATCCACAGTAAAGAACATGTAATCTTTACTCATGAGGATTACTGTCTAATGGGGAAGACAGAATCAGATTGATTATAGAGGCCTAAATTAAATCAGAAATGAGATAAGTGTGGCAAAGGATAGTTAACCAGGGCTGTAAAAAGCCTATGTTCTACATATGCTATATACTTTCGAATCAAGGGAGAGTTTCTTTGCAACACTCTACTAGAAACTGAGACATTTTGTAGTTCCTTGAAGGCTTGGACATTCACAGGATAGTTTTCAGGTGCTGACTGGAAGGAACCTACTCGATAATGCTCATACATTTATGGTAAAAATTTGATAGACTCACTGTTTCTCAACACACTGCTGCTCTGTTTTCTCCTCTCCACCATGACCACAGAGTAAATGCTTATTTATCCTCTTGCCCTCAGTTTATAGATGGAATGTAAAGTTGGAATGTTCCTCTCTTCCTGAACAAGCCAGGCACATATTTTCCCCCCTCCTGCAATCATATCACATTATTCATAGTAAAGCATTAGCTCCTAACCTAAAGCATCCTCCGCTGAGGCGAACAGATGGCATTGGGACGCCTATGCTAGAAGGAGTGGAAACCTGATTATACTCTTTCTAATTTTTTTTCCCCTCCTACATGAAGCACGCTATTGCCACCTCATCGAATATGGTGATGTGTCAAAACTTAATTAGCCAACACTTGTACCCCATCTACATTATGTTGGAAATGATGTTTTCAAAGGCAAGAGAAAAGAGCTTTAAATATTCTGGCAAGAAGGGAATTCTTAGGACACAAAGGAGAGAGAATAATGCAATAAGCCATTTTATACTCCCAAGTCCTTCATACTTTCTTAGATAAGCTGAAGCAGGAGACAATTTCTTGGGTCCTTGGATACAGATTGGCATAACTTCTACACAAAAATGGGAAATTCTGGCATGTCTATGTGTACTTATAGGGGATCAGAGACTAGTATATATGAATGCAGTATAGTTCCTGCATGTCAGGCATGCCACCATAGGTTGACCAACCCTCCTGGTTTGCCTGGAACTGAGAGGGCTTTTGAGATGCAAGAATTTCAGTGCTAACACTGGAGAAGTCCCAACACAAGCTCAGATGTGTCTGTCACCTTCAATGCATATAAACAGTAGTCATAAAAAGGCTTTCGTTACAAACTTAAAGATCATGTGGAGCAGCTCAGTGGTTTCTTCTGTTCTCCTTTGACCATTTGGAGGAATGAGGCTGACTATTCCTAGGAATATCAGAGGAGATGTTTCTTGTTCCTAAACTGGCTCATCTGTCCAAACCCTGTCTTTGCCATCTTTCTTCTCTTCTGGCCCTGCTCCCCATGTCCTAGCTCCCACCCTCACGGCTTCCTGGCTAAAGACAGTCAATTGCTCACAACAGCACGAGAAGGGTCTCAGGTTCATCCATCCCCTGTTCACAAAGCAGCCCCAGAGCTCCTTCTACATTTTCTAGAGATTTCTAACCAGGGGATAGGAAAAAAAAAATGAGATAAATGTTCAAAGTGACAAACAGCCCCAAAACTCTCCAATAAAAATGCACTTCTGTAATTCTCTAACACATGCATGAAGTGAGTTCTATCCTAGTGTCCTTATTTACTAATTGTGTGCCTGAGAGAGTCAATCCCATCAGGACTCCATCCCCAACTTCTCTTGGCCTCTCCCATTTACAGGCTTAGCAAAGAGGTCTCCCTCCTAGGTTCCTTCCACTGCTTATGACCATAAGGGGTAGTGAACGTATTACAACCCACGTGGATTTCAGGGTCCTCTGCTTATTCAGAGCTGATTAGTTGAATACTCTTGGATGAATTACTGAATAAACTCTGAACCTTGGTTTACTCATTATATTGCCCCAGAGATGTAAAAAAACATCAAAAAGTCATATTTACATGTTGCCAACCTTCTTAAGGCAGCTGCTTTGTTTGTTCGGATGTTCAGCATGATAGATGATTATGAAGCACACAAGAATCTCAACAGAGAAAGATGCAAGCACATTTTCTGTATTTTCTTCATTAAGGCAAGGAAGTGGTTGATGATTTGCCCCAAGGTTGGAAATCCAAAGGGTTATTCATCAGTGTCCCAGAATTGGCAGTTGGCCTACCCATGTGGCATGGAGAGAGCTGTATAACTGGAAGATGAAGGTTAGGCATGGAGTTAGAAGCAGTTGGGCAAATAGTTCACATTGCATCTCAGGTGGGGATCATTCCTCTTGACCTCACCAACTTGTAAGAATTAATCAAGCTAGTAAGCAGCATTTCTTCACTCCCTTGCTTCCCTTCCTCCCTGCTTAGAATCCATGGTCCATCACCATGATCAGCCCCTTCCCTACAACTCAACACCTTTATCACCGTCACCTGCCATTACCCAATAGCCGGCTGGGAACTAGCTCTCCGTCTATCTTGTTCCTGTCCCCAACTATAGAATGAGTTTGGATAAAAACATATAACTATATTTTCATGTGTAACCATAACTCTCAAGTATGTCCTTAGTACTCCCTAGCAATGCTTTGGTCCATTTATGACCCTCTATTTGATACCTCCTCCCCACCCTCCTCAAATTTCCCATTCCCATTCTTTGCTCTCAGTTGATGACCTTGATTACTTGACCGATAACACAAAACAATCAGACATGGAGGTACTTTACCTTCCCATAACCAAACCAACGTCCCCAGCCCCATCTGCATCCAGATTCTCTTCACCTCTTCAGTTACGGGAGGGAGCTGCCCTTTTGTCCACCTGTGGCCAGCACCTCCTTTTGGCACTGGATCCCACCTTCTCTTGCCTAAAGGAGGTACTTGACGCCTACAGGAAACTTGTCTTTCCTTTCCTTAGCATTACCAGTGAATTGGATTATTCCCATTAGCATACGATTATATCCTAATATATATCCTGCCTGAAATAAAAAAAACAGCATCTACTTTGATCCTCGTTCCTCTCTAACTCTAACTTCTCTCTCTAGTACGTATATTAAATATGTGTATCTATAATGCATGTATACATACACGCACACATACACTGTTGCTGACCAGATCCCCATTGAAGGCTCCAGGACTTAACCCCCCCACCCCCACCCCAACTGCTCTGAGTCTACAGCTGGGAGTCCTATTACAAGCTCTCCCCCAGAATTGATTTTAGAGGGTGAGAGCCTCCTGCCCAAGCTCAAGCCCCCTTCCTAGACTGCCCGTGTACTGGTCTAAAGGTGAGGGTCCCCACATTCCCCTGGGGGATCATTCTGTAGGACCATTCTAGCTTCAGAGCTCGCCATGGGGGTCACCTACATTGCGACCCAACTTCTTCTGTTTGGTTTCCCTTCATTCCCTTCCCCCATGGGAGTCGAGCCTGAGAGCCGTCTTCAGTCCACTTCCTACCCACCAATGCTCATCTCCAAGTCTTCTCCTGGCAAACCTGACCTGTAGTACTTTCCTTAAAATGTAAGTTCCACCAGTGCTGGGACCTCATCTGTCTGTTTTGCAGCCAGACGCCAGACTTTGGAATAGTACCTGGTACACAGCAGATGTTCAGTGAGTAGCTGGTAAATGAATGAGTCAGATGGCAGAGCTGGCACCAGGAACTAGTTCTGCAAGATTCCCAGCCAGTGCCCTCTGCCCCCCAAACACTACCACAAAGAAACTTCCCACCTATAACTTTGAGATCCAGTCCCATCTGCAGCTCTGCCCTTGCTTCGGCAGGCACCTGCTGCCAGAGGAGACTTATGCTTAGCGAACGCACGGGGATTCATTGGAAGAACTCGTTCTCACACATGGGGAACCTGCACCAGCTCATGCATGGCCGTGGAATTACTTTGGTGGCATGGACACGTCGGGAGGCCCCTGGAGGGTCCAGAATCCAGCTCAGCCCGAGAGCCTTCCTTCTTAACTTTGAATTTCCTTGGGCCTCTGTCACTTGAAGTCAAACAACATCATTTTAACAGATTTTGAGTGTGTGAATAATTTCTCTGTTTCTTTTGCCCTGGTATGTAAACTGATATTAAAGACTAGAATATTTATCATGTTGACAGCTCCCGCCTGCTAGATTAGATTTTGTTAAGGAGCTGAGTTTTCCTCTGAGAGCGTTCAACTCCGTATCTTCCTACTCTTGCCTTCCACTTTAGACGCTTTTTGTATTAGCTCGCTCTACACCAGAATAAAATGGGAGGCGGCCAATAGAAATAGTGGAGGGTATGGGCCACCTTCCTTCCAGACTGCTGGGGAAATACAAATTTAGTTACAAAATAAAAAGCCAATTCGGTTAAGGAAGGAGGCTGTATCTTCCCCAATGACTCCTGTCGCATCCCCTGGATTAAAACCCTCAGCACTGCCGCTCCTATCCCAGTGAGGTGTTTGGTGCTGACTTCACTGAATCACGGGGAAAACTATGTGCTGTGACATATGTCCAAATGCAGAGAGAATCGAACTCCGATTAAGCCCATCTGAGACCGATGCAAGGACATCTCGACTTGACTTCATCTGGTTCTCAGCAAAAGCCAGAGATACAGCTGCCCTTCTATTTCGGGGGGAGACGGTAACTCAAAGGAATGCACGCGTGAGCATGCACAACGTCTCTGAGCAGCCGTGTTTCTCCTTTCCCTGGTCGGAATAAATGTGGCACCATTTCCTTGTGACAGGTGAGACAGAAGGTGGAGGGTTTTCCCAGACACTCTTTCCTGGCCTTTGTTAAAGATAAAAAAACATTTTCCCAGTTAAAGCCGTACCGAATGAGACTGGAGGCCATCTCTATTTCTGCAAAATTATAGTGAAGGGGAGCTCAGATTTCTCCCGAACTGGAGGTCAGGCCCGCAAAATTATTCACTATTTATCTACAGACTGATGGTGGAGCTGCCTATCATGATTTCAGGAAATGAAAGTCATACAAGGAAGGTGGAATTCAGAGGCAAACACTATCAGCGTGAAAGAGGGGGACGGGGTGTCCTCTGCTCTTTTGACTGAATCATTTTGAGACACAGGAAGATAGTGGAGAAACACAGACAATATTAGCCATGAAAAGCAACCCCCTTTTGATGAGCAAAATGACAGCTTCAGGATGCGACTGTACCTGCCAATCTCCAATCATCATTGAAAGGACAAAGAGCCCATTTCGGGGAATCTTCTACAGATGTTCTTTTGATAAGCTGTTTCTTTAATTGTCAACTTGGGGCTCAGCTTTTTATAGTTTGGTTTCTCAGGAAAAGCATCACCTTCTCTTAGGAGAGCATCTAACACCTCTGAGATTTGTACAATTCACTCTCGTGCAATGTGCTCCTCTCACTGACGTCAACCTCAGAAGGGAACGAGAATGTTGAGAAAGACCCCCCACCCCCCGCCCCCGCTCCTCAACAGCCAGAGGCCAAGTCACAGTCCCCCTCCTCTCTTTTCAGGGCATGGGATGTTCCTAGATTACTGTAACTTCTTCCCCTTTTGTCTACAATTGAGAATATTTTCTGCTTCAAGGTTTGAAATTGTAGATATGTCATAAAATGTGGCCCAGTGCTGTTTTGCTTAACCTATCTGCTCCTACTTCTGTCTGTTGTCCTTTAGTTTCAAATCCTGGGGACTGAGCTATTTGAACCAGACCTCTCCACTGGAAGCAGGGCAACAGGAATGAACAGCAAAAGGGGAAGCTCCTGTCCTTGTGTGGATTTGGGCTGGAGGGTGGGGAGAAGAGAGGCTTAGGGAGGGGATGGTGTCAGAGGGGGAGGCTTAGAGACAATGCATAGAATCCCCTCTGATCCTACCCTTAAGCTCTTTTAGAAAACCTAATCTCCGAAGATTTAGTTTAATTTTGATTATAAACAAAATATCTTTTTGACCAATGGTAATTAATAAAATGAGAAAGCAGAGAAACAGACCAGCTGGTTTCCCTCTTCTTAATTAGGTACCTCTGATTTATTTAATTATTTGTTTTGTTCTTCTTTCTATCTTGCATCATGCCACAAAAGACTTCCTATGGCTTATGGGGGGAAAAATTATAGATAACAAAACTATCAAAGCAGGTTAAAGACAGAATAGAATGGCAGGACCCAGAGAGTAATTCAGCAGTTATAAATCACCACTAATTTTATTACAGGTGAAAATTTGGCTCTGAAGTTCTTTCTACTTAAAAGGAAGTGAACAACACAGTTCTCCTGGAGGGAAAAAGCACGTCAGTTGTGTGGAGGGAGCAAGGCTTTTCCTAAGGCTTAGTGTTAAAGGAATTTCTTACTGAGGGCTTCCGTCAGGAAGACCCAATGACACAATGTCCTTTACAAAATGCCAGTGGCAATTTAAAGGGTAGATACTTCCCTAGATTGTTCACAAATTTGAGTTTTGTAAGGCAAAATGAATCTTAAAGGTGTTTGTCACTGGTGGAGGGGAGGAGGGGACACATTTTGGTCTGTAAGTTATCACTTTATCAGTTTATCACTTTTGTTCACTGTGGATTGTTTCATGTAAAATTGTCTCAAATACAGGCCAATCTGGATAGTGGAGCGACTGTGGCTATGCGACTGAGCCTGGGGAATGTTGAGTAGAAATGACAACAGCCCAGTTCTGCCCCTAACACTTATGTGGTACTGTGTGCTTCCACTCCCCGCTCTGAGAACTTCTGATCTCAACTAAAAGGTCATGCTCCAGGTAGTTCCTGCCCCTGCAGCCTGGGCCACAAAGCCTGGCTGACCTTGACTTGAATAAGACCTGACTGTGGCCCTTGTGTAAGAAATACATGCTTACGAGATTTTGTCGTTATTTGTTAGATGATGCTATTCAATAGCGTTATTGTGGCAACGGCTTGCTAATACCCTGCCCTGACTATGCCACGAAGTTGGTGTGAAGGTTAAGTCAGACAATGATCAAGGATATTATTTGCATAACCAAATTTAATGAATTATAATTGCTTAAGTCTCCGGTGTTTCCTCCAATATTCGGCTCATAGAGTTGAGAGCAGACTTGTCTTTTGCTTACTGGCAAATGAACTGACCCTGGGACAGTCACATACCCAGCAAGCACATTGTAGAGGAGGTGGTTCATTCTGCCTGGCATTGAGATACCTGTTGGTTGATAGGGTAGGTGGACCCTTGTGTACTGGGACACAGTACGGTGTCTATTTGGCCCATTATGCACAGACGGGAGAGTGAGTTGAGACTGTTGGCTGGAGGGACACAGAAGAACAATCCAGAAGAAGCTGGAAGGACTGGGACAAAACAGTAAAGAGCTACTAAGAGGAGTCTAGAAACCCAAGCACAAGTCTGGCTGATCTATACTTAAGCCCAAATCATTTGCTGTGGGGGAGATTAGTTTGTTCAATCAGTAAAAATCTGAATTACCTACTTGTCCTTTCCTGGGGGTCACCCTGGGAATTACAATGATAACATCCACATTTCTGCCTATCTTTTCTTTTCTTTCTTTCTTTCTTTTTTAAAGATTTTGTTTATTTGTTTGACAGAGAGAGAGAGATCACAAGTAGGCAGAGAGGCAGGCAGAGAGAGAGGAGGAAGCAGGGATGCTTCCTCCGATGCAGGACTCGATCCCAGGACCCTGAGATCATGACCTGGGCTAAAGTCAGAGGCTTAAACCACTGAGCCACCCAGGTGCCCCTCTGCCTATCTTTTCTAACCTACTTTGGTCATCTGAGCTCAGATTAATTACAATAAACATTTAGCAAGCAGCTACCAACAATTTCAGTGCGTGTTTATTGGGCACCTACTATGAGCCAAGCCCTACGTGGCTTCAGGAATAAGAAAAATAGGCCATTAGACATGGTTAAATATAAGCCAGATTATAAAACACATGATGACTGTACTCCACGAAGACTAAGAAGTACAGCTATCCCTGATGGGGACCAGGACACACCACCCTAAAATATGCCCATTTGGCATAAGAATTACTTTGAGCTGAGCTCATCTCAGTCCCTGATGTCCTTTATCTTCCTAAAAGCAGGGCCTCTCCAAAGAACTCAGTTGTCATAAAGCCTTCCCCTGAAGTCACTCTAATTTCTCTTCTGGGACAGCACCACCCTCAGACAGACGTCAAGTCACAAACTATCCCATCTCCCATCCCCTCTCTTAAGAATGCATTTATCTTTCCAGAAAGTCATTTGTTTTTCCATCAGTGCCCTCGCTCCCCCTCCCTTTCCCCTACTAAGTTAGTTATAGGGATCCCCAGTTTGAACCACCCCTTTGAGTTAGTCATCTCTGTCCCCGTATTATTGCCATTTATTAATAGGCACCACACACATGTTCATCAACTTCCATTTGTTTCTCTCTTGTTAATCTGTCTTTTGTCAGCCTAATCTACAGAGCCCCAGCTGGAGAATCTAGGGAAGAAGGAAAAAGATACATTGTTCAAAGCTTATCATCTATTATGTTTTACTATGTTATATGTACTACCTTCACCTCTTTCTATAACTCAGAAAGTACACAAATACTGATGGCATAAATAAAATTGACTTTGAATCACAAGTGTATTATTACTTGGGTACATATTATTACATGGGTATCATTACTATGATGACATAATTCCCAAGTCAGCTATTTCTCTGTTAAATTAAAATTAAATTGCAGAAATGCTATGTGCTGGGCACAAGGATGGGAGCATTCCGATAATCTGTGATTCTCACCGCAATTCTTTAATAGTAACTCTACTGTATAGACCAGGAAAACAGGCTCAAGGGGATAAAGTAACTTGCTTCAGGGCTGTTAGAGTCCAAGTGCATTCCTTTTTTCTCTGCATCCTGACACCCTCATAGTTTACTTACTGTGCTCCATATGGTGCAGTCAGTAAAAAGCAAACGGCAACTGGGGGAAAAAAAAAAGGAAACAGCAACCCAACTTGCCTGCCATTTCTCTTCTTCATTGCTAGAGAAAGAGTTTACTAACATCAGTGTCAATGATCATAAAGCAAAACGTCCTAAGCCTTAAATTTGCTTTTCAAATACCAGTATTTCAGAGGCAGATTACCTGACTCCAATAATAAGCCTCAAACCTTGCACGGTATGTGCAATGAGAGGGAATATTTTCATCCATTAGAAGAGGCTTGTCAGGGGAAAATATTTTCCTGATATCATACCCAAGAGAACAGCGTGTGGAGTAACATTATCATATTTTATTGAACTTCCCTATACTCCATGCAGTATAATGTATATTTTATCTTCTGAAAAGCCTTGGTAACAAAAGAATAAAATATCTATCTAAAACTCAAAGTGCTTTCTAATAATGCTGCACGCACATTAATAGCATTAAAAACAATTCACGGGGCACTGGTAGCTGACCGGTCTGTGCAGGGAATGAATATCCTTCAGTTACAGGAAGGAAAGCTCAGCCCAGTGGCTTTGCTCACTCTTCATAGCAGGGGGCAGGTGGAAACTAAGGGGCAGAATAAAGGGCAGCCATTCATAAAGGCTCCCTCCCAATTGGCAAGATTCTGGGAGGAATGCCCTGAGCAGGAGTTAAGTACTAGCTTAGCTTAATTTGCATATTCTTCTAGCTTAGCAAGGGTATTGATTCTAGCCTCTGAGAGACAATTTACATAAGGGTTTCAGAGCATTCTCAGGAAACTGGCAAGGAGGATTTTGGAATGGACAATGACAGTCTTAAGAAAAAGGAGAAAGAAACCAGCTGTGGGTCGTTGTGGACGGAAGGCTGGGTGAATTACTTAGAGGTAGAAGGGAGTATAAAGACGTGTGTTTGACATGAGGTATCCTTCTGTTGGTGACTGAGTGCTTCACATCTGATTCCCACCAGGCGTGGTCACTCAAAGGGCTTCCAGGCAAGTCCCTAGGGTCTTGGTATAAACTTTTTGTCAGAGGCTCCTACGGAATTGGAAAAGCCATGCGATCTCCTAGGGACTCGAAAGAAAGTTGAAGTCCCTTCAAGGTCAGAGCAGTTGGGCTTGGGATAAAGATCTTCAGATGCTTTGGAGAAATGTCATTGTCAGGATTGAAGTGATCATTCATATTTCAGCAGTGCCCGCAAGAGCCATGCAGAGTACGGGGGCAGGGGCAGTGGAGGGTCACAGGGGAGGAGTGACCCCCATCTGCACAAGCATGCCTCCCAGGAAGCACGAGGCACCTGGGACCACACAGAAGGGTGAACCTGGGAGGCTGGGTTAAGATCCCAGCGATGGACTTGTGGGGGGAACATGAGCCAAAAACCACTGTAATCTTGTATCTTTGCTTTGACTGTCCTATTCCCGAGATGACTTGAGAACTGAGGGTCACCTCTGAATTCCTTTCAGTCTTAACAGTGGATGTGGAGAAGAACAAACCTAAAATTTCTAACCATTATCCACAGAGAACTAAGGGCAGGCCGAGAAATGAATGGCAGGGATGTGCCAGCTTCGCCCCTGTTAAATTATGCACATCATATGAAATGACTTAAAGGATGAGTGCCCAGGAGAAACAGGGACAGGCCATTTACACTGGCCAGTCCTTTGAGGCTCATGACTTTAAAAGTTTCTCTTGATCTCCTATGAGCCCTGCAGAACATGGAAATGCACCCACTGGGATTTCCACCGTGCAATTCATGCTCTTTTGGGGAATGCCCTGCATGCAGAGACACCACGGCATGTCCTCAGCGCAAAGCAAGAGAGACAGAGCAGAGCAGACGGAGGACACAGAGAAAACGCTGCCACTTTCTACGTGGAGAGAAAACACGCGTGTCTGTGTCCTAGAAATGGAAACTGTGTCTTTTTCCTGACTCAATAGCTGCCCGATCTGGTGTGGCGATGACAATAACTATCTGGGGCATTTTATATGGCACTTTTTTTGATGAAGGATGTAGGAAAATTAACTACCCATTTAGAAATGACATTCAGGACGTGCTCTGCCACCTTGCCAGGGAGGAGAGTAGCAGCCAGATAACAAAGCAGACCTACAGCATCACCTCGAAGGATAAAATATGTACGATGCTAGAGCCAAAACAAACAGGCTGCAGAGAGGTAATTAACAGGCAGAACATGGCAGGAACCCAGCATAGGCAACACCCTTCCCTCATTCTCGTAAATGATGGCAAAGAGAAGCAAATTGGCTGAAGGTCAGGGCTCTTGTGATCCCAGACCCTCTTCTTCCTGAATCCATGCTAAAATGGAATATGTTTCCCTTGTCTTCAGCTTTGCTGCAACATTCTGGAAAGGGACACAGTGGTTCAGACAGACAAGCTAAGGTTGAAACTCAGCTCTTTTTTTTTGGTCTCCCTTGTCACTCTGGGTAAATTATTTAACAACCGTACATCTCAGCTTCCTGGTCTACAAAACTGACCATCTCAGGTTGTTTGGGGAATTAAATGAGATAAAATATGTATGTATAAATGGATGTGGTAGGTACTCAATAAATCTACGTCCTGTCTCTCTTCCCATTTATTTGTAATTCCAGGATCTGGGGCGTTTTTGTTTTTGTTTTGTTTTTCACTTAACTATTTATCATTTCATTCAATAAACATTTATCGAGTGTCAACTTTGTGCCATACACTTTACTGCTAACCAGAATTTGTCAGCCATCGCCACGAAAAGAAGTGGACCAAATGAGCCCAGGCTGCAAGTTGAAAGGGGCTACCCTTGAGACCCTATACCTCATAGATGTTGGTGCTTTAAGCACACAACCCCAAGAGGAAACGCCAGACCACATGGTAATTATCAAGAACAAGTTCGTCCAAAGAAACAGGCTGCAAAGATGCATGATTTTGTTGCTCCCACTTGAATTTGCTTCCACTTGAATCAAAGGACTCTGGCTAAGGTTAATTCACCTGTGAAAGGTGATCAAGGTATACACTTTTCTCTTCCCTATATGGGCGCCCGTCTTTGAAAGGCAAATGATTACGGGTGTTTGTGTAACATTTGACCTTCTCCTGTCTTCACAATCCTTTGAATTTTATATTTCTAATCACAGAGTGTCGCAATCCAGAACACACAGAACAGTTTGACTCTATTAGTGAAGTTACTTATTTATATATTATCTGTGATCACTTGCTTTCCTCCATTACATTCTTCCAAGTGGGTAACTTACAGTTATTAACTTTCAGGAAGTCCCTATATATCACAGCATCATACCATTAAGCCTTTTGGAAATTCATCACAAATCAGTATACAGATGACATTGATGTCTTATTGCTATTCATTCCTCCTGGGCCGTTTTTAGCAGTTCATTTTTTATATCCCTGCAGTGCTGAAATATGGCTCACTCCAGTATCTGTCCTTTCTGTAATCGCAAAAGGAAAGCTTGGCAGTTGTTGTATATTACACTCTTGAGAAAAATGCTAGTAATACTTTGAATTGATTTAACAGCGTGGACTCAAAACTTCCTGGCACAGAGCTATTTCCTCACTCATATTCAGATTTTTTTTTAAATCATACCTTTTATATTCAGAAACTGTAAAATCATCATCATAAGACAATGTGTTGAATAAGGATCACTTGGAAAAGCCCAGAAGCTCCTCCCCATTTCTTCCCTTTGCACCTGCCAATGTGTTTATTACATGTGTTTACAGTATTGCCTGCTAGTCCGCTGGAAACATACTATCACTGACAAGAAGCTGGGAGGGTGGGGTTGGGGAACTGGGGTTGTGAAATAGCCCAGGACATCCCTAGTTCTGGGGCCGTCGCAGCTTAAACTGGAAAAGTTCTTGGTGACATTGCTTTGTGATTGCCAGGGCACTGGGTAAAACTCTCCCCGTGTGGCAACCTTAGTCTGCAAAGAGATGATTAGGAGGAATGTAGGCTTGAGGAATGTAGGCTTGTGGAAGGCAACCAAGTAAAGATGACATATTAAAAGAGGAATCAGAATGAAGGTAAGGAAAGTCAGAATTCCCTCTACTTATTTCTATTCCTCCCACCTCCTCCCCAGGGGGCAGCTGGGCTTGGGGAGGGTAGAGTACAGGGCAGCCCAAGTGGACTGGTAGTTAAGGAGGTCAAAACAGTCATTGGAATCATTTCCAGGATGAATATGTGTAGCAAATCTAAAACTTCCAGTACTAGCTATGATAAATGCTGTTATGATCCACTTACCCCCTTTTCTGGGAGAATGGGCAGGTGTCTCAGCTTCTCTGAGTGTTGGCTGCAATCAACTTACCCTCCTCCTGGGAACTGCCCTTGGTCTGTAAGAACTGTGGTGCCCTGGGGCGCCTGGGTGGCTCAGTGGTTTAAGCCTCTGCCTTCGGCTCAGGTCATGATCTCAGGGTCCTGGGATCGAGCCCCGCGTCGGGCTCTCTGCTCAAGCGGGGAGCCTGTTTCTCCCTCTCTCTCTGCCTGTCTCTCTGCCTACTTGTGACCTCTCTCTCTGTCAAATAAATAAAATATTTAAAAAAAAAAAAAAAAAAGAACTGTGGTGCCCTGGTAAATATTTATCGACCAGCTCTCGGCAGGGTGGGGGGGAGTCGGGGGAAGGCCCTGTTGTGTAGCACTGGCAGATTTCTTCGATATAAACTCACCTACCATGGGAATTTCAACTTGCCAACTTGATGTCACTGAATGCAGAGGCAGGAAGAGATGTTCGTATGGGCTCTGGAAAGCCCGTGGAAGCAAGATTCTCCAGGGCAACAGTGCACAAGAGCGCCTTGCCTGGGAGCGCCAGGGAGGTTATGCCCCTGTTAGCTGCCTCCCTAGCCCCTGGGGGGAAGGGGAAGTCTTCTAGGACCGTGGTGCCATTCACGCTCAAGAGCTCCCTGTGGGATCGGGCTCCAGCTGGACTCCCATCTTCGCTGAACTTCCTCCCTGCTCTGTTTCCCTCACTTGAGAACACTTCCTCAGCAATTCATTGGTTCAAGAAGCTGCATCTCAGGCTCTAAAAACTTGGGCTCAGGGACGCATCAGACTCTGAAGGGGTGATCCAACACTTAATTTGAAGCGATAATTTTGCCCAAATCTTATTCTACCAGAGTCTCTCAAGCTCAAAATAAGTAATTTGGGAGTCTTCAAGCACTGAGCTGATTTCTATATTTAAGCTTACCTAGCACACGAGCACTAAAGAGTAACATAGTATATGGACTGCATAATCCCTTCTATCCCAGCACAAGCCATGCATGTTGTTCCTAGTGAGAAATCAGTGAAAACAGCTACTTGGTTGAAAAAAAAAAAAAAAGAAAGAAAAAAGCTTTCTCTCTCTCTCTATGTATATATATTCTGAATATTTCAGGGGAAAATGCAAATTAGGAAAAGTCTCTGCTCCACAGAATTGGATGGGAGGCCTATTTGTGATATGAAGGTGGGAGAGATTATTTTCAGGAGGTGAGATGCTGCGAGTTTCCATTGACAGGTTTCCATTGAGTCCGACACACCAAAGTGTGTGGGGGTATATATTTTCATTCTTGGTAAAAATGAGATCATGCTCCTTCGTCATATGATATCCTATGTAAACATGTTTTGTAGATATGGTCAGAGCATGTGGGTTTCAGGGCTAAGGGTCAGAAAAGACTAATATTATAGTATGTCACATCTGCTGAAGAGCTCAGTAAACATGGGAAAGAATCTGTTCAGAACACGAAGTAGGCAACGCAAACGTTAGCCAAATGTCCTATGGAATAGACACTAGGTTTATTGTATGAAAAAAAACAGATGCTGGGCTGAACTAGCTAATCTCTTAACATTTTTTATTTACCATTTTAATAAAAACTGTATACATTTAAGATGTGTAACATGAGGATTTTATACACACATGCATTGCTAAATGACTATTACAGTTACACTAACATATCCTTCTACTCAGCACTGTCTTGTTATTGGTGAGAGCAACTGAAGTCTACTGTCTTTGTGCATTTCCAGGATTCAATATGGCATTATTATTATTATTATTATTTAAAGATTTTATTTATTTATTTGACAGACAGAGATCACAAGTAGGCAGAGAGGCAGGCAGAGTCAGGGTAGGGGGAAGCAGGCTCCCCGCTGAGCAGAGAGACCGATGAGGGGCTTGATCCCACGTCCCTGGGATCATGACCTGAGCTGAATGCAGGGGCTTTAACCCACTGAGCCACCCAGGTGCCCCTCAATATGGCATTATTAATGACGGTCATTACGGTCTACAACAGATCTCTACACTTACTCATCCTACGTAACTACAACATGGGGTGGAGAGGTGGGGGAAATGGAAAAATAAACTGACTACTCTTAATTTCCATAGGGCTTAGATCTTGGCCCTCACATAGTACAGAACAGGGATTAGAATGTCTACCTTCGAAAATGATAAAATTTGAGATATTGGAAAGAAAAGGATTATTTTAATTATTCTTACTCCTTCATGAGACATAATAATGTTGCTTCTATATGACATTAAATTTTCGTAAGGAAAATTGGGGCAACTGGGTAGCTCAGTTGGTTAAGCATCTGACTGTTGATTTCAGCTAAGGTTATGATCTCAGGCTCCTGGGGCTGAGCCCCATGTCAGCCTCCACACTCGGCACAGAGTCTGCTTGAAGACTCTCTCCATCTGCCCCTCTCCCTACTCACGTACTCTCTCTCTCTCTCAAATAAATAAATAATCTTTAAAAAAACAAATTTTCATGAAACAATTACAAGTCTGATAGTTGCTCAGATGTTCAATTTTTTATGATGCATAGACTCCCCAAATCATACCTTTCATTCTAGTTTTCCAGTCTTAATGTAGTTCTTTCGTTTCAGAAAGGCAGAAATAGAAGAAAATTTGTATTTGTATTTTCTTAAGTCCTTCACACAGAATCTACTTCATTTTTCCCCCCTGAAATGATGGGGACATTATTATTAATTTTTATTTTCAGACCAAAGATACCTGGTTTTTAGGCAACAATGTCCCTTGAGCTGGGCTCAAAGTCTCTGAAGTTCAGGCAGGGAGAGCTTGGCTGGTCTATGCAGCCAAATGGTCAGACTTACAAGGAGCAGACTGGCCAAGTACAGAGCCTTCCTGGAGAGAATGCACAACCAATATCAGATTTTTAACATCAAAATTCAGAACGCTTGGGTATATGACTGTTTCTGTGTCGTCCAGGTGTTCTGCCGGTTTGATCTTCTTGACTGTGACGAAGACACTTGTTCTGGAATGCCTGCGAGATAACACAAGCTGGGAGAAGTCTGTAAAAATTGGGTTGTCTTTTTCCCTTTCCTCCTGCTCTTCTCCCTCATTTTTAGATGGATGGCAAAAGAGCTGAACGACAAGCAGTGTAGGTGAATAAGACATTTTGTCACCTATTTGAAAGGGCAGTTAATTTGTAAAATGCCTGTTGGTTTCATCTGTGGAATCAAGCAACCAGACAACTTAGGTGATACCATGTGATTGACCCTTAACACCCATGAAATCCCTGGAGGAATTCATCTGCCTCTAAATTCATTAGGTTTCTTGAGTCAATTCCCCTCCTACTCTCTCATAAAAATTGTGCGCAGTCCTCAGATAACTTGAATTTTCTTTTATTTAAGTGTTGCCACCAAAATCCTAAAATTGTCAGTGCTTCTAAAATGTGTGAAAGGGGGCACCTGCGTAGCTCAATTGGTTGGATGACTTCCTTCAGCTCAGGTCATGATCCTGGAGTCCCAGGATGGAGTCCCCCATCGTGCTCCCTGCTCAGTAGGGAGTCTGCTTCTCCCTCTGACTCTCCTCCCTCTCGTGCTCTCTCTCTTTCTCAAATAAATAAATAAATTCTTAAAAAAAGAAGAAGAAAGAAAAAAATACTTTAATAAAAAATACATAAAATATGTGAAAGGGGAGTATCTATTCCACCCCGATACAGGAGAGAAATGGCATGGGTTCCTCGGTCACATGAACCCAGGACCAAGGGGAAGGAGGGAGGAGAGGAAAGGGGGGACAGAGGAATGGGGCAAGGTGAATGGGAGAAAGGAGATGGGGGAGGGGAGAAAAGAGTAGGAGAGCCAGAGTGACTGAGAAGAGGAAGGTAAATGCAGAGGTGGAGAAGGGAGAGAGAGAGAGAAAGAGAGATAGAAACCAAGAAGCAGGAGGGGAAAGCAAAGTCTTTTCTAATACTCACCAGAGAAATAAAGAAAGACACAGAACTAAATCTATTTATAAAATACTAAAGCCAACATCCAGGTGTTTCCTTCAAAGGTTTGCCTAATGACTGCATTGGTGTTCTGGGCGATGTCAGGAGGGGCACATTACAAGCAACTTCTGAGAGGGTGAGCAGTAATCCTGAGGCCGGCTCTAAGCTAGGCAACAGTGCATGAGAGCCTGACGCCAAACCACAGAATGCCTCTGCTCTAAGCCCATGCCCAACTTAGGATACAGCCTCAGTCCCTGACAATTTGCTCATCTTTCATCACAAGGCACTGAAACCTTCCACTACCTGCAAAACACGCTGCTCTGAGTATAAACACTGTTACCCTGGCCTTCTTTATCTTTAATCAAAGTCCTTTCTTGTAATATTCATTTTGCCCTGGATCTTCCATTCTAGTGACTCAGAGCAAAATATCATAAAGGAGAAAGAGTCCAGTATCCAGCACTTTGAGGAGTCATTTGGATAGAGGATGAGAAAGAGGAGAAGGCAGGTTTCTTCCAAACCAGTGCTAGGGCCTTTAAAGGGAGTTCTCCTTTGGGAGTTAAATGCACATTTTGGGAGTTAAATCCACTAGCCTCAAACATTATTCTGTGTGCCCATCTAAGCATTGTTTGTATAGTTTCCAGATTGGAAGGGGCATTCCAGGCCAGGTCAAGGCTCTCCTCTAATGCTTGAGCTATTCTAGAGTAGGAGGTAGACTTCAGTGCCTGCGGGAACTCTTTTTGTGCCGGGGTTCTCAGTGGAACCCATGTAGGTCATTCACCTTTCACAGGGCTCGAGCTCTTATTTTGAAATAAAGTCTGGTTCACGCCACTTCCAAACACTGGCTCTCTGTGTCTGAGGCTGCACAGGACAGGTATCATTAGAAGGTACCTGTAATCATACCTTGAAATGTTGTTCTTTCAGAGAGAGAGAGCAAGAGAATTGAATATAGAACGTACAGAATTGTTGATTCTTCTCATCAACACTTTGTCCCTCTTCTTCCACATTCCACTTGGTCAACCTCTTTTCCATTCGTTATTCTAACCACCTGCACTGAGGGATCTGACGGCAATATCCCAGGTAGTCTCTTCCCACTGAAGGTTATTGTAAGGACAACGGCCTCACTTACGGAGGAGTACCTCATGTACTATGTAATTAGGTTGAATTCGTCTCTTGGCGTCTTCCCTGTGCTATTTACTCATGCCGATCACATTATCCATTAACTGCCTCTACTTTTCCCGCATGTAGTGATTTTACGATGAATCCAGCCCAGTCTGAATCTGTGCAGCTTTTTATAAAGATAGGCGGGAGAGGAAAGCTTTACCTTCATGCCTACTGACTTTTAAGCTTTAGGATACGGGTTGCTGGCAAGATGGTTCTGGAGTCATATTCCGTCACTCACTTCACCTCCCAGCATACACGTTACTGATTCTAAAGGGAATCAGATGAAAAAACTCCGGGGGGGGGGGGATTAGGTTGTGTTTTCTCCCTATTGGACTTCCCAGCCTCCAAAATTATGAGAAGTAAATGTCCATTCTTTAGAAGCCACACTGTCAGTGACAGGTTGATCCAGCAGCCTGAAGGGAAGAAGACGCTAGCTAACAACCATGACACATCTTCTCTGCCAGCCACTGGCCTGATAGTTCAAATTATTACCTGTCTACTAAGTGTGTTAGTTCATGGAATTCCCTCCACCGCAACCATGCAAGGTGGGTACAATTACGTTCTCTCTTTTACAGAGGAGGGAATGGAAGCTCAGAGAGGTCAGGCTTCTCATATCTGGGTGACAAGTGGTAAACCTAGAATCCAAAACTGAAGCGGAACATCTGTGGGTATCTATTCCTCCCTTCCCCCCAAAGAAGTTCTATATTATTAATGTTCCTGCTTCCCATAATTATAACTTTCAAAGAGCTTTCATTCCACCACCCTAAACTCATTCTGGACCTTATTCTCCCTGCAACAATTCTTGAAGGTTCCTTCCACTTTCGTCCTTCTCCTTGGCTGTAAAGCCCTTTCCCTCATATCTCTTCCCTGCCATTTAAAAACATTATTTTTGGCAAGACTCCCTGTACAGCCACATCTGTAGCCTTAGCTCCCACCACTTCCTTTTTTTGGGGGGGGAGATCATCATTTGTAATTGTATTACCATAATTTCATTTTTAAGAGCTTCTCAGTCCTCTAGAGTTACCTTCCATGAGGCAGAGAGATCACATCTACTTTAACTATGATATTTCAAAAATCTGTCTTTTGAAGCTTTTAGGATCCATGTCTGAAAAAGCTTATTAGCATTTTTTTTTAACTTTGGCTACCGTATTTTCCAAGATAACACACCCACTTTCTTCCAGAATTTTACTATCCGTTCCATATCACTGAGCTGCTTTTCCTTGTTGGTTAGAATTAGATTCAAATAAAGAGATTCTTTGTTGCATCCTTCTGAGTAAGGATATTGTCAGTACGGCAAGTCAAGAAATTTATCAAACCACAAAATACAAATGAGTAAGAATTACATTCACTTCCTCATCAGCTCTTAGAGATCTACTTTATCCCACGAGCACACGTAAAATTATATGTATCATTTCCATACCAGAGTTTCAGTATAAAAAGACCCATCGTACTTAAAGATAGCTAATGAGTTCCAAATGGGAAAGAATACTTATCTATGAAAGTTTAATATCACTTATCCAATAAAAACCAGTACCACCGTAACATACTCAGATGGCAAAATGGATCTATCCTTACATTTTCTTCAATCTTTCACATGTGGAGCCAGAACGTCTAACTTCTAAAGACCCCCCTGCAAACAGTATTTCATTCCACCTACCTGTCCATGCTAACTAACATTCTAGCACTCCATAAGCCTGGTTCAGCCAACCCAACTTCTTACCACCATTAAATACTAATGTCAAAATGATAGATTTGCTATTTAATCATTTCACTACTTCCTTAGGATCTCTTCCACTATTATCTCAAGCAGTTATTTAAATCAGCTAGTGTGATTTAACGTCTGTATATCTATATTTTCTCCCCTAATATATCGTGAAGTCCTTGAAGGAACATAAAGGCCTTACTCATAAAAGGTTTTAACAGAGCAATGTAGACACTGCCATGATTAATTGTGGTCAACTAAATTTTGCTATCAGGTTCATGGGGGAAATTTAAAAATAGACAAGTGATAAGATTGTAGGCACCCAACCAATTCACAGTCATTATTTTTTTCAACATATGTTGACCACATTTCAGGAGAAGTACAATAACCGAAAATTAGTTCCTAATGACAGATTCTGTTGATCGCAAGGTTACTTTTCAACATGGGACTTTCTCATATTTTTCCCACCTTGAATCAAAGCAACTTTTTACAAATTCCACATAAACCTTTTGTTTGGTAATCAAAGGTAGTCTTCGTTCAGTTCAAATCAACCAGCACCATCATAGATAAACACAGGGATATAAAATGAAAATATGAAAGCACATTTCTCAGGAGTAGCTCTTAATCTAAGATGGGAAAATGACGTGGGTAAGACTGATGTACTATAGGTCAAGGTTCAGGTCCTAAATGAAAGATAAGCAAGTTACTTAAGAAGGCAAATGAAGAGGGATTTCACCAGTCATGAAAGGCATCAAGAGGAGTGTTGTGGCAGGGAAAGCAATGGAGCCACAGAGACTGAATGAGAGAAAGGGAGGGATGGGGAGTGCTGAGTTACAGAAGGTATGTAAGGTGAAGGGTTACATTGTGGCCAAAGCACAGATGACAGGGAAAGATGAGATATGGTCAATTAAGAAAAAAGGACCACAGTCTCACACTGGGAACAAAGGTAGGCATAAGATGTAAGAGGAATAAGGCTCTGGAGGGGAGGTTTGGAGCCATATTGCAAGGACTATGAATGCCAGGTTGAGACATTTATACCTAATTTTATAGGTAATGATGAGTTTTATTACCTCATATTCATTTAATGGGAAATGTGCCAATGGTCATGTAGATAAAGGGTATAGCCTTCTGTTGGATGTCTTCTAACTGCCCCTTCAAATCTACCTTCACCTCATCCTGCGGCCTGGAGGCTGGCTTATGTAGACTGAATCAACAGTCTTGTCTTGGTCTCTGACTTCTCCCCAGAGGGAGCCTGGCAAAGGGCAGGTGGGGAGGAGTGCAGCTGGGGTTTTCTATCCTCAGCTCCATCCCTGTGCTTGCATGAGATGGCAACCAATCTCCTTGAAAGGGTCGTCTTACATTCTGGAAGTCAGAGGTCAAAAATCAGTTGTGCTGGGCTCCAATCTGGTTTTAGCAGGGCTGTGTTCCTTCTGGAGATTCCAGGGAAGAATCTGTTTCTTTACCCCTCTCCAGCTTCTTGAAGCTGCCCACATTCTTTTGGCTCATGGCAGCACATCGCTCTGACCTCTGCTTTCTCTGTCACATCTCTTTTTCTGCCTCGGACTCTCTTCCTCTGTCTGTTCGTTGTAAGAACCGTGTGATTACAATGGGTCTATCGGGATAATAGAGGATGATCTATCCATTTTAAGATGTTTAATTTAAGTGCATCTTTAAGATAGCTTTTTGCCCACATAAGATAACATATTCATAAATTCTGGGGATTAGGAGATATATATATACATATATATATATACACACACACACACACACACACACACACACACACATACACGTACATACACAATCTTTAGGAGAAGGCATTAGTCCATCTACCACATTTGCCAACTCTAAGTATATTTTTGCCTAAAACAAAGGGATGAATTAAAAATCTATACATGTTTTTCAGATTATTAAATTAATGCAGGCTTGTTATAGAAAATCTAGGAGCTTTAAGAAAGTAGAAACAATATTACTCTTAACACTGGTCTCTTTTCAATTCATAGCATGGATACTTTTTAAACAAATTGGGATCATTAAGTGAATGACGTTAGATGCTACCTTTTACATTTAATGTATCATGAGCAATGCTCATGTCACTAACTCCTGAGATATCCATTTTATTAAAAGAACAGAAAGACGAAGAAGGATGCCAGAACTGATTTTTGGTTACAATGGCAGGATTAGCAAGTGATTTCTGACTCCATTTTAATATACTTTTCTTCTTATAGATATTTCAGATTGGTAGAGAGGTTATCTACAAACTATACCTCTTCCATGAATGCTAACCTCACCTCTTTTTTTTTCTTTTAAAGATTTTATTTATTTATTTGACAGACAGAGATCAGAGGTAAGCGGAGAGGCAGCCAGAGAGAGAGAAAGGGAAGCAGGCTCCCCACTGAACAGAGAGCCAGATGCGGGGCTCGATCCCAGGACCCTGGGATCATGACCTGAGCCGAAAGCAGAGGCTTTAACCCACTGAGCCACCCAGGTGCCCCCTAACCTCACCTCTTAATCCAGAAAGCCTCCAGCACCCACCTCACCTGTCTCAGAGAATGCTCCAGGCAAATATCTGGAGGAATTATTATACCCCACAATGATTAAGCCAGGCCATTCATAGTTTGCCATTCAGTAATATTCACCCTCTACAATGTTTTCACATTACCAGGAAGCTTACTTGGGTGAACAGCACACAAAAGTTAAGACACAAACACATAAGGTACACTCACTTTGGTGTGAGGAAAAAGACAAGGAAGGTAAAAAAAAAATATGCTAATCTGTACAAGTCCATTGACTACCAAGGGTCTCCACCTTTAAAACAGTCCATCAGGCTTGAACTGAGCTTAAAATACCACATGAATCAGAATCTAATTTCCCACATACAGGGATTTTAAATGATCTAAGACTGTGAAGGAAGAATTATCTCCACCTGCCTACTCTAATTCCTGGGTTCGCTCAGTAGCTTTCTCCAAAATAGATTAATTAACTCCAAGATTAAAAAAAAAATTGTTTAGACTATTAGGAGTCAAGTTTAATGGGGTCACGGGTGGGAGACTGATTCCAAGGAGAGATTCTTGTGACCACACGCAACCCAACCTTCAGTGAGTTTTGTTTAAAAAGAACAGTTACTTTAAATTTTGCCCATAAGAGTCCTATGTGTCAGATATGAACAGGGTAAAACAAAAACAAAAACAAAAACAAAACCCAATCTTGTTCAAGAAAAGAAACAAAACAAAACAAACCCAAACATTGCTTAAGAATTACCACTGAAGGGGGCGCCTGGGTGGCTCAGTGGGTTAAGCCGCTGCCTTCGGCTCAGGTCATGATCTCAGGGTCCTGGGATCGAGTCCCACATCGGGCTCTCTGCTCTCTGCTCGGCAGGGAGCCTGCTTCCCTCTCTCTTTCTCTCTGCCTGCCTCTCTGCTTACTTGTGATCTCGCTCTCTCACTGTCAAATAAATAAATAAATAAAATCTTTAAAAAAAAAAAAAAAAGAATTACCACTGAAAAGAAGCAACCCATAAAGTAAAAGAAATACCATTATTCAAGTACAATGAATATACTCCATTATATCCAAGACACAATATGTTTTGATTGTCATATATTATTATTCTTTGTATTCTTGCATCAGGTTGAATTTCAGCCCTTGCCCATGCTAAGATAAGCCTTTAATTCATGATTTGATCCCTATGCTGGGTCAGACACATTAAAACGAACACAGTAACACAAGTCAGAGGCTGCGGCGGGGCCACTCACGGGCTTGGGCATAAGGTACACTGAAACACGAGCAGGAATCATGCTCAGGGATCAGAATGTGACATAAAACACATAATGACTGGGACACATTTAACATGCTGATACCCAGCAGACCTCAGACTTCACACTGTGGCACCTTGCCCACGTTCTACAAAACCTCCCAGTCCTACAGGGTGGTCTTTACACCTTTTGAGACCTATCTCTTCCAGGCAAAACTAAATTCACAGCAGTGATTTGAATACTCACTTGCAAAAGAAGTCTCCAACTCATTAAACAGCACCTTTAAAAAGCTGGCAAATGTGGTTTAACTACTGTCTATCATGTTTAGACATTTCATTACCAGTTAGTTTATCCTTCTACCATCTCTATTTTATTTTCCACCTTTCACTAATGTAAAGGAAACCACCAGACAGTTCTCAGCTCTTCAAACAGCTGACAACACAAATTGTGCCAGATAGAAATATTTACATCGTCGAGAGTAAATGTTTCCAAAATTCCAAACTCCAATGCATTTGAAAATTGATTTGGATCAGGTACACTTTACTGAATTGAAAATATATATATAAAAAAAAATCTGTCAACAACAAATAGAAAAACCAGGCCAAAACTGATGAGTGCTTTTTAACACCATGTAATTGTCCCATCTCATCATTCCCAATAAATTTTTGGAGAAGCTGTCTTGAATTCGTTATTTTTTTTTTCACAGCAATATTTTCCTCTAAGATGGGCTGATAGAAAAGTGAAATTTATGTGTCCATTATTTGCATCAGCTTGCCACCTTTCCCATCCCATGTCCAACGTACTCTTAATCTAAAAATGCTTCCATCACTTGCAGTAACTCAGGGGAAAGATCCAGTTCCTTAACACAGCCTCTAGATTTGGCCCCATCTTCCTTTTCCATCCTTACCTCCTGCCTCCTCCTCTTTGATCTCTGTGCTTCAGTCTTGCTGGTCATCTTTTATTTTTATTTATTTTTTAAAAGATTTTATTTATTTATTTGACAGAGAGATCACAAGTAGGCAGAGAGCAGGCAGAGAGAGAGGGGGAAGTAGGCTCCCTGCTGAGCAGAGAGCCCCATGAGCGACTTGATCTCAGGACCCTGGGATCATGACCCGAGCCAAAGGCAGAGGCTTTAACTCACTGAGCCACCCAGGCGCCCACTGCTAGTCATCTTTTAGCTGATTTCTGGAACTCAGGTACCAACCCTCATTCTGCATTTTTACTGCTTCACCCTTTGTCCAGAATACAATTATTCCAAGAAGGAAAGAGTGATCAAAAAGTTTAACTGCTTCAACCTTTGTCCAGAATACAATTATTTCCAAGAAGGAAAGAGTGATCAAAAAGTCAAAACTGCAACTTGCCTTTTCTGAATACTGGTCACTGAGCCTGTCCATGGTCATGACTTGAAGGAGAGAGGTATGTGTAGAACCCACGGCAAGTTCCCTTTAGAGTTTATAAAAATAAAACTTCAAATGAAACGGTAATTTGGGTAGGTTAATTTCCATGGAATCAGAGCGATAAACTACATGACCTACATAGGACTCTTCTAGAAAAATGCTTCTCAAGTCATATTCAAAACAGCACACAAACACTACATAGAGAGATAGTCTCAATCATGGGCAAGGCCTTTTAAAACCCACTTTGTGACCTGAGTCAAAGATACTAACATCTCTGAGAACCGTGATTAAAATTTGGATTTATTTTTTTGTTTGGTTTTCTGGCAACAGTTATGTAATAGGAAAAAATACATTCCAATATATCAGAAGGAGAAAAACTTTCTTACAAACTCCATGGTAAGTAAGGCAAACGGACTGAATAAGTAGAGGGCAGAGCCTCAGGAACGCAAACCCTGGAGAATCGGCTGCCAGCAGTAACAAAAGCTGCCCATAATTTTAACCCCAATTTCTTGGACACAAATGATTTTCCATTCCTCTTGAGTTCACAATAACTAAATCACCTTCAAACACAATTTGCTGTGTGTGTGTATTTCCCACCTTCAATGAACTACTCAACAGTAAAAGGTAGCCAAAAAGAAATTAACCCACAAGAGAAATGCTAGAGCCCAGCAATAAGAAACCCCACAGGCATTATGACCTTCCGAAAAATAAGGAGGAGCATCTCACAGTGGTGGGGGTGGGGGGATGGGAGGTGGGGGAAGACAGGACATTGGTGTGAGAATCACAAGGTATAGTTCAGCATTTCTGGGCAAGAGCTAGGACTCTTAGCCAGCCAAGATGCCCCTAGAAAGATTAATTATTGATTTTCTTATAAATCATCTAAGGTGATTTTTATTTGTTTTTCCTTCCAAGATGATAAATTTCAGATTTTGCTTTTGTTAAAGCAATTTTCCCCCCACTTTGTTGAGGTTAAAAGAAGCCCCAGTAAAGAGGTTTCTGAGAGGAGGGATTTTCCCAGCGTGATATGCTTGGGAAGCAACACTGCTTTCTGACCTTCATTAGGTACCAAGGGATAGGGCCTCAGGCAACCTCTAGGGGGTACAAAGTAATTAGAAGCATGAGGGTTTGACTAGCTAGGAAAGAGAAAGCACAATTCAGACATAATTACATTGGTTGGCAGCAGGCCTGAGGGCTGTGATTTTACTCCTAGATGGAAAGGCAAACTCATCAGAGAGCTGGAGACCCAGAGGACTAGCTTTCAGAATCAGCATCTCCCGACATCCTCGACTTCACAATGGAAGCACCATGACTGCTTACCTTCCTGCCCCCAGTGTTGATGCGCAGGGGCGTCAGAAAGGGGTCGAAGATCATGTGACTGGTCTCTATGTTGACCGGCGACTGCCGTTTCCCCACAGAGCAAAGATTCCAAGCTGAGTTCACCAATCCCCAGAAAGAAGGAACTAGAAACAAAAAGAAATTGTAGAAATTAGTCTGGGTGGCAGTTTTAAGAAACAATGAAGAAAAGCCATGGCACCAAAATGGTGACATCAGAAAGGGCCACCTGGCATTTCCCAACCATAGAGACCCTTGGGTGTCACTAGGGTATTTTCCCAGCCTGGATCTTGGTCAATTTCTCTAAGTTTTACCTTTAGATTTTCTTGTTTCAGACCCACTCATCTTGGGACCTCTTTGATGAGTATAGTTAGCATGAATGCCTTAGTGGGAAAATGGCGTAGTCCACCCACATGATCTTTTGAAGTACACCGAATATTTAGTAATTCCTGAGCTGATGCTCTGCCTTTCTGTGTGGTAGGAACGATACGGGAATCACCCCTGTTCTATATAGAAGGTTTTGAAAGCTTTTAAAAGAAAGCAGCATGTGACATACACAAGGTGTTATTCCGTGAGTTGTCAAAACCAAACTGAGGGAATGAATGACTTTCATGACCCCCAAAGAAGGCCAGACAGGAGCTTGGCAAAATGACCTTGTCTTTGTTTAATCCAGCACTGTGTCACCAACCTAATGTACCAGTAGCTCAAGAATGTGTTGATTTGATAGGCAGAAAAAATGACACGGAGCACTGGGTGCAAATATCCAAAGGGGAATTGTCTACTCATCTTCCGTGCCACATTAAAACATCTGTGAAAATAAAATTCTGTAGCAATTTCCAGTTTTCTTCTGCTTAAGAAAGTTAGCAGAGCAGGGGGAAGCAATTATTAATTTTAAATCAGTGAAGATCACAAACTATATCTTCAGCCTTTTCCTGCCCCCCACCCTCCTCCGTGCTCAGTTTCTACTGAGGCTCTGGATCCATGTGTCCACTATGTGACCATCAGCCTATATGGTTATTCATTCACTCATCCATCCACAGTGCCCATGGATAGTACAATGAACTCCTGTTGTATGCCCGGCCCTGGCTTAGGTAAATTTAGAGTAAGGCAGATATGTGTTAAGAATGATTACCACTTTGCAGGGAGTGGGGTGGAGTGTTGCAGAATGAGGTGAGTGGCTTATGAATCGCCAGGTGAGGGGCGCTGCACCCTGGCACCGTGGGTAGCGGAGTTAGGGAGTGATTTCTAGAGTAGACGAAACTAACAGTCAGGTCACAACCCTCTCAAATGCACCTGTCCTCTCAGGAATTCAAATTTAATTCAGCCTTTATTTTAAGCAGCCAACACTCCTTCTCATGTCATGGATGGAGAAAATTGAGGTGAGAGAGGAGTAGTGCAAATCCCTACCAAACATACTCTATAAAAGACCCACATTTCAGGAGAAGGATCAGGCTGGATGGTATGTCTAGTACCACCGAAATCCAAAATTCTACCAACCTTTTATGTGTTACAGGCCATTGTTGGGCAGAAGTGGGAGGAAAACCAAAAGCAAGTCCCTCAGAAGAATGTTTCAACACCAAAGAGGGGCTTCCTTGTAAAATATGGCAAATACTTAATTTGCCTTAACCCATGGCAATAAGCCCATTGGGTGGTTCTTTCATTCCTTTTAGTTTAAAGACTTTAAGTTGCTTTTCAACTGATTTTCAAATGGCAGCCATGGGTAGACGAATAAATGGAGAGAGAGAAGCAGAGGGGGTGGGAGTAGAAAGAAGAGAAGAACCTGTACCTGTGTTCCTTAGCACTTTCATGTCCCATCAGTATTTAAGTCATGTTATCCCTACAAGTCACTGAACATCTTTAGAAGGTAGCACGCCCTAGCCAAATGATAATATTTAAGGAAGCTCTTGAATTAAACATGCATTTTTAAAAATATAAACTTCTGTCTCCTCTGTACTGCTATTTTTAAATCACTGACAATCCTATAGTTACTCCTCAATCATTTCCAGTTTGTTATGCAAGTAAAGGCCCCATCAGGCCTGCTCCTACCCATTTTTGTCAGTGATGCACAGAAACGTGGCAGAGAGGAGGATGCTGGGATAAGGCCATGGCACTGCCCCAGATGAGCTGGGTGGCTTTAGATGTATCATTTATCTTTGGGGCTTTCATTGGTCTCTATAGCCTTAATGGCAGGCTGGATAATGGTCCTCCTTCAAAGATGTTCACATCCTAAGATGTTAAACTTCTGTAATAAATGACACTGTGTGGAAATAATTAAGGGTACTGAGATGAGTTGATTATCCTTGATTGTCTGGGTGGGCCCAATGTAATCCCAAAGGTCTTTTTTAAGAGAGAGGTGTAGGAGCGTCAGAGACATAGAGAAAAGATCTTGGGTGGAAGAGAGGGCAGAAGATAACTGGCGTTGGAGGTGGAGGAAGGGGATATAAGCCAAGGTGACCTCTAGAAGTTGGAATGGGTGAAGCAATGGATTCTCCCCCCTTGAGCCTTCAGGAAGATCACTGGCATGCTGGTCCTGATTTTTAGCCCCTCAAGGTTCATTTAGGGCTTCTCACCCTATAAGATAACTATAAGATAAATAAATTTGTGTCATGTTAAGCCACTAAGTTGTAGTTACTTGTTATAGCCACAACAGGAAACTAATACAGCCCCCTTTAAGCTTTAAAACTCCATGAGACCCTCATCTCTTTGACAGTGGGCCCATCTATGATGTCTGGGGGGCTTCCCCCAGAAGGCAGCTGCATAATAAAGGTAGTGAGAGCTAAGTGCAGATTGCATTTCATCTACTCCCATGAAAATCATTACCCAAAATAATTCCAACCCCATAAATGGGTTGTAAGACTGCTAATATACGGCAACATGGGGAGAGAGATGCTCCAAGCCTTACTAATAAACTTCACACCCTGAAAGCACCCCCACAAAAACACAAACAACAAACACTTTATGGGAACATCTGCCTGGGCTTTTATTGGGCATGCCATTCTTTATGACAAACAGTTTCAGGGTTTTATATTCCCACTTCACTACTGAGGCCTATGAGTCTGGTTCCAACCACCTGCTCAGACAACAGAGGAACAGCTGAGAGCCACTCACCCTTATTCATTAGCTCCACTCCTGAAGGGGTATCTAAGTTTGCTCACTACTGGACTGCTCATTTTTTCTCTCTCTCTCTTTCTTTCTTCTTTCTTTCCTTCTTTCTTTCTTTTTTAGATTTTGTTTACTTATTTGACAGCAGGAGAGACAGCGAGAGAGGGAACACAAGCAGGGGGAGTGGGCAGAGGGAGAAGCAGGCTTCCCACCAAGCAGGGAGCCTGATATGGGGCTTGATCCCAGGACCCTGGGGATCATGACCTGAGACGAAGGCAGCTGCTTAATGACTGAGCCACCCAGGTGCCCCTGGACTGCTCATTTGCAAATAAGCCATGAATTCCTCATCTTTCAGAAATAGAAGGTGCCTTACAGACTATCTGGCCTGAACACACACAGAAATGAAAGCCTTACCGGCAGAGGGTCAAGTCCCTCCTTCCCAGCAGGCTCCACACAAGGGCAGATTATGGGAGCCAAGGAGTATCAGAGTTAAGTATGGCCTTGGCCATTGTAAGACTCTGCTCCCTGTTTCTCTTTTGGCAAGTCAAAAGTAACATCAGTAACTATTTTCTGGTTAAATTAAATGTCAAGTGCAGAGACTCAAACCAACCTGCTTTGGACATCAACCATTGCAAACAAAATGAGGATTTTTAAAAAGCCATACAATGGGGGCTGTGTTAGATACAAAGTCTTCAATCTGGGCAAGAGGAGATTTGCTTGGGTCCTCTCTGCAGGGCCGTCAAGGAGATCTAATGGGGACCACCCCTCATGAAGAGCACCTCTAGGGATTAGTGCCCTGGGGCCAGCCAGGCTGGGGAAGAAGGTTCTGGTCCAGATGAAAGAAGCCCATGCTTTTAGAATCAGTGTTAAGTGTTGCGGGACGACAGCGAAGGTGTCAAAACTAGTCTAGGGAACTTAGACGCCCAAAGGACCAAACTCAGATGTCTGCAAATGTGATGTCATCTAGGTTCTAGGGAAATGCATTAGGAGGAAGCCTCTGGAAACAGGAGGGCACGGAGATGCCACACTTCCTGCCGCATGGGAGCAAGCCAGCAGATTACACCTGCATGGTGAGGCTGGACGTGTGAACCAAGGCTTCAGGATTTAGAGTGAGAAACTCTCCCTCTGGATTTGGACAGAACATTATCGCCTGATTCTGACACTTAACTACCCGCCATGCTATTGATCCTTCAGGTTGCTACACACCCCGTGTCACCCCTGGGAGCAGAGGTGGCATCGCGGGATGCTATGACACAGCTTCTACTTCCAAATTGAGAGAATCACTGTTGAATTACTTTTCTCTTAGTTTCCATGACTGTCCCCATAAATCAAGTTTTTAAGCTCTGTGTCATTTTTTAAAAAGCATCAGTTATTGTGGCATATGGGCTAATGCTGTGTCTTTTTCTAGCTCAACTGGCTCAATGTATCATTAAGAAAAAAAGCCTCAAATGTAAATAAAGCAAAACTGAGTAGAGTCACTCTAACCAATGAATGGACGACTGGTCTGAAGTTGTCTGAATGGCATCATTCCTGGTATCCTTTTCCCACAATCTTCTAATTTACATATAAACTAGAACACACAACAGACCTGGATATTTTTGCAAATTAATTTTCACAGAGCCCAAACAATGACCCTTAAGGGCTGCATCGCAGCTCTGTGCCATTTTGCCAAAACATCTCCCCGATGGCAATGCTGTATTGTTACCATAAATTACAAGTCCCAAACAGTCTCTTGGCTCCGGGAGCAGCGAGCTATGAAAGACGCCCAGTGACTATGATTTCAGCTGCTTAAAATATGAGCCTTGGAAAACCCAAAGCAAAACCCATCAGCCACTTGTTCAAAACCAGTGAACCAAAAAAAGTCCCAGTTTGGTTTTTTTTTTTTAATTATTTATTTCTTTATTTGACAGAGAGAGAGAGAGATCACAAGTAGGCAGAGAGGCAGGCAGAGAGAGAAAGGAGGAAGCAAGCTCCCTGACGAGCAGAGAGCCCGATGCGGGACTCGATCCCAGGACCCTGAGATCATGACCTGAGCCGAAGGCAGAGGCTTAACCCACTGAGCCACCCAGGTGCCCCCCCAGTTTGGTTTATTAACATATCATGGTAACCCCCATACAAAAATGGAAAAGTTCTCATTGAAACAAGAAACTGATAAGGAGAGCAAGGAACCAGAGGACTCAAGTCTGATATTGAGAGTTAAAATTCGCCCTGGGACTTTTTTTTTTTTTTGATCCTAGAGATGATGGCCCAGCATCTGTCTGAACTCTTAGACATCCTTTTTATTTATGTGTCCTAAATTTTCATTTCTTGTCTCAGCAGAACTTTCATAGCCCGTGCAGTTGTGGGCAAGGAATTTGGCCCTGGGAATTAATTCATGCAGCTTATGTGAATTTGCTAAGTCCTAAAGGAGGAAGATAAACTCACTTAAAAAGTATCTACTGACAGCCTGTGACATGCCAGGCATTGGGCTTGACACCCAGAACTCATGCAGCAAACATTTGCTGAGGACCTATTACAGGTCAGACCCTGCTATCAGTTCTGGGTAGTTCAGCAATGAAGGAAAAGAGCGCCCTGTGGGGAATACAGGAGATATTGTTTATTATTATTTATTTATTTATTTATTATTTTTTGTTTATTGTTTATCTCCACACTTGCATTTATCCACAGAGTCAGCATTTCCGGTGAGCATGCTATAGAGACAACTAAGATGGTCAACGTACTGGGACGCTTGGTTGGATGGCTCAGTTGGTTAAGCGTCTGCCTTAGGCTGGGGTTGTGATCTTAGGGTCCTGGGATTGAGCTCCTCATCGTCATTGGACTCCCTGCTCAGCAGGGTGTCTGCTTGTCCCTCTCCCTTGACCCCTCCCCCAGCTGGTGCTATCTCCCACTCACTCTCTCTCTCTCTAAAATAAATAAATAGAAATCTTAAAAAAAAAAAAAAGATGGCAATAGATTACAGAATAAAGCATGGATAGGGACATAGCCTAGAATGGTCACGGATAATTTCTCTGGAAGTGACATCTAATAGCTGTGGAAGGATTGAGAGGAGTCGTGCCTGAAGAGTGTCAGGGAAAAGTGTGTCCCAGACAGAGGAGCAGAACTTGTCTTGGCAGAGAAGAGCCTGATGTGTTCAAGCAACCAAGAGGAAGCCAGTTAACTTGAACCTGATGAACCAGATGAGAGAAAAGGCGAAAGGAGAGGAGGCTGGCTGGGTAGACAAGGGACTGATGTTTCCGGACTCTGCTGCCCATAGTGAGGACTTTGTACTTGACTCTAATGTGTTAGAAAGCCACCGAGAGTTTTAGGCAAGGGAGAACCATGAATTGATTGATGAATTAAAAGCATGTATCTGCTTGGCTGGAATACAGCCAAGAGTGAGCTTGATTATCCTTAGAGTAGTTGGAGTGGGGAAAGAATAGGTTCCCAGGCAACAGTTGGGTTTTTACGTGAATTTAATCCTATTGCTTTGGATTTGTTTAAATTCTATCTCAAAGGCAGAACTAATTGAATGTTTTAAAAACTATTCTCTTCAACATATGTGCCAATAAAATAGCATTTTTCCTAGAATCCAACGAGCGCTCGAAGTCACCATTTGAAGCAAGGAATATTTTCATGGAGAGACTCCGCTAAGGCAATCTCTTTTTGCTTTCAAGCAATAAACTAAGTCCCCAACTTTTCGGCCAAAGGAAAGCAAATGAAAGATGGGAAAATGAATACTGGCATAAAACGTATCTTTGGTGAATTCAATCCTACAAATAAAGCCTTCCACTTCAATACAGCAATCTCTACTTTAGGGTTATAAAGCACATGAATACATTTTAAATAAGAACTCATATCTCTCCCTTGCTCTTTTCCTCACCAATACTGATTTACTGTCCCTTTCCCTATTCTCAACTGTAATAAATCTCCACTTTGAGCCATTATTAATAAGCATTTTAAAATACCCACTGCTGTAGGCTTTTGGCCCCTTTCTGATTTCAGATTTATCTCATAGGAGGAATAGCGTTTGAATAACTCTTTTGCTTCTGGATTCTTCTTCCGTTGCTCTTCCTCTGGTTCGTAGTTCATAAAGGGCGTCTAACGGGGCTTCCCCTTCTCTCACTTGGGGACCACTCAGGGGTTGCAAAGTAACCTGCTTAACACATAATCATTAAGTCGTGCATTCATCTGCAAATTAATGAAACATCTCCACTGAGTCAGATTCAAAGAAAATGCCCGCACTCTTAAGGACACCCCATACCGTGGGAAGATAGGCACGCTAACAAACAGTTATCATAAAACATGGTAAGTGTTATAATTAAGGTGTGTGCATATTAAAGCTTAAATGCAGAGAGGGGAGTAAATGGACTCTGACCCTTTCCTCCGGAGCTAGGATAAGCCTTCTTATTAGAGGGGATATTGGAGTTCAGTCTGCAAGTATGAGCAGAGGCTGCAAACCACAGAAGTCTTAGAACTAGTTAAAAGCTGAAAGGTCTCTCTTACGTAGAGAAACTTGCCATTCTTAGCAGCTAGGACACACTATCACGGGACTCTGAATAACAGTTATGCAGAGAGAGAGTTTAAGCCACTGGGTCTTCTAACTTCTCTGAGCTGGGGGCTATTACTGTACAGGAAAAAGATCAGGAGCGACCACATCCTTGCCACGGAACCTTGAGTAGGTGGCTACACTTCGTAGTCTTGGTTTCTCCATTTGTAAAATGGGGGTGACAGTTGCTTCAGAGAGGTGCTGGGAAGATTAAGTGGGAACATGTTTATCAAAGGTCTAGCATTATGTGGTTTTTATAATAAGTATTCTGTGAGGGTTGGAGAAGGGGTCCAGTGAGGGGATCCTGGAGGAGGATGTGGGCTCCTGACACTGGTCCCACCACTACAGCATCCCAGAAAGGGAAAAGGTGAGAGATCCAGACAGGACGGGGGAGGAGAAGCAGCTTTCAGGTACCCACCCAGCCCAACCTGGATTCAGAGTGGGGTGCTGTCTAGACCATAGGATTAACCTCTTAATTTCACACCCTGAAGGCGCCATGTGCAATTATTTCTTGAATCTGTAACTCTCGATGTCTGGATGAATTTGGGGGGCGGAGGTGGTGAACAGTAATGTGAATCACCCAGAGTGGTTTTAACGCCAAAGACAACCATTTTTATTTCGCTTTTAGAAGCTGTGGGACTAATCGTTTGTACAGCACCTTCATCCACCTGTTGGTTCCAATGTGGGGACTGGCTCGCATTTCCGAAAACATCACTGGAGGGGGTAGAGAAAGGAAGGAAGAGGGGGTTTGCATTTGCCGATCATGTACTGTAATCTCTGTGCCACGGATCTGACATATCTTATCTTCCTAATCCTCCCTACAACTCTGGGAGATCCTATTATCATTATTTTATAGATGAGAAAAGTAAGACTTAGAGAGGTTATGGGACTTTCGAAGGTCACTTGGCTAGTCAGTACAGTGACTAGAATTTGAGATTAGTTCCTTTCTTTAGAGCAAACAAACAACCAGATAAAATCGTGCATGGATGGTAGCCGGGGAAGCAATGCCCAAGTGTGTAGATCAAGGGGTGATTATCTCCCTCTTCTTCCTTCCAGGGACACCTTACGGTAATTGGTGTGAACACTTGGTCAGGCATCTTTCACTAAGCTCACCTACGCATGCCTGAAACATATCCATACATTTAGAGAGGTTCTATTTGTAAAACTATTGATTTATTTAGCTCCCGTACTAGTGGGGTTGGGGGTAGGGGTGGGTGGGGGGAGAGACAGAATCTCAAGCAGGCTCTACACTCAGCGCAGAGCCCAACGTTGGGCTCGATCTCATGACCCTGAGATCTTGACCTTGACCGAAATCTAGAGTCGGATGCTCAACCCACTGAGCCACCCAGGCGCCCCTGTAAAATGACTTTTTGTTTCAAGCAGCAATATGTCATGGATGTCCTTCCTGTCAGTGCTCCCTAGAGCTTCTCACTCATGTGTTAGGTGACAGAGTTTCCATAGTTTGGATGTACTTCTCCTCTCTCAGCCATTCCCTAGATGAAAGACAGGAAGGCGATTTCCATCTTTATTTTACCAAGCTTTTCATCTACTTTTCACACGAATGCCTTCATTTCGGGAGGAAAGATCCCTAAAGGTAATACTTCAAGTATTCAAGTCAAGATGGGCACATGTTTTCAGAGATGCTGCCAGGTTCCTTTAAAAGATACAGGCACTGTCTATAAATATTTATGTTCCTATCAGCTATGGGGTGTCCCTTTCCCCCATAATCTCCATAGCTCTGGATGTTATTTATTTATTTGTTTATTTATTTATGGAGATCTAACAGGGAAAATGAGATCTCATTGATTTAATTTGCATTTCCTAACTGCTGCTGAGGTCGGGCGTCCTCTCACATGCTTGTGAGCTATCTGCATTTCTCTTCTGAAAACATTCTTCGTGCATTTTTCTCTGGGTTATTTATATGTTTCATATAAATTTTTGCAGTAATTTGAACTGTAGAGACATTTACTCTTTGTCATGTGCTGTCAACATTTTCTCCTCACTTGTTATCTAGTTTTTAACCTCATTTTGGGTATTTCTATGCTGGCATTTTTAAATTTTATATGGGTGGATACATTGATCTTTTTCTTCATAAAGCTTCTGAGTTTCCTCTATTACTTAAGAGTGTATCTTCAGGTACAGATATAGAAATATTTCTAAATTATGAAAAACTACTTTTATTATCATACTTTCTATGACGTGACTTTTACAAAAAAATCTGTTAAGAGATGAAGTTGCATATGCTATGATGGCGGTCTAAGATTTTCCAAGATAGAAAGTGAATCATGCCAGCATTATTTATCTAATAAATCAACTTCCTCTACCAAAATGAATGTTACTTTAACCACATATTAACTTTTCATATATACTAGGTTTGCCTCCGGACTTTCGAGCTTGTTCCACCTAGTATTTGTATATTTCGGTGTCCGTGCCATATTGTTTTGAGTATAGTAACATTTATGGTAATTTATAAGATCAGACTTCCTGATCAAAAAGCCTATTCTTGGAGGCACCTGGGGGGCTCAGTTGCTAAGCATCTGCCTTCGGCTCAGGTCACGATCCCAGGGTCCTGGGATCGAGCCCTGCATCGGGCTCCCTGCTCAGCAGGAGGCCTGCTTCTCCCTCTCCCTCTGCCTCTCCCCCTGCTTGTGCTCCCCCTCTCTCTGTGTCAAATAAGTAAATAAAATCTTTTTTAAAAAGGCTGCTCTCTTTCCCTGCTACCTCTAGGGGATCAAAAATATCTGAGCTCCAGGGTAACCTGCTAGGATTAGGGAGTCTAGATATGGAACACAGATGTAGCATTCTTGGGGACACCAGGTCGTTAGAGTCTATGTGACCCACCTATGAAGACAGGTAATTATGCACTTGAATCATAACTGATAGAGAAGACAGTGCTTGCCCCTTTCCTCAAAAAAGCACTATAAGTGCAAAAGGTACACTCAAAGAAATTCCAGAATGGACTTCTTGGAAGACAGGGTACTGAGATAGAAATAGCACAGCATTTAGGGCCTGTGGAACTAGGTTCTGGTTCTGCTAAAAAAAAAGTCACATCTACTGAGTACTTCCCATGTGTTCACCACCACACTAGGCATTTTCCATTCATTAGCTCATTTAATAATCTAGGAGGCGGATCTTGTTATTATCCTAATTCTTACCAGGTCCTATAGGTATCTGAGGCACAAAGATATTAAATAAGTTGCCCAAGATTTAACCAAACAAGAAACCCAGTTCGCCAGTGATGAAGTCAAGGATTCCAGGCTCAGGTAGGCTGGCCTATGTCCTTGATCTTAATCCCTGTGTTACCCTTCCTCCTTATCCTGGTCCACTGACTTGAGCCAAACACATTTTTTTCTTTTTTCTTTTTTTTTTTTTAAAGATTTTATTTATTTATTTGACAGAGAGAGAGATCACAAGTAGGCAGAGAGGCAGGCAGAGAGAGAGGAGGAAGCAGGCTCCCCGTGGAGCAGAGAGCCCGATGTGGGGCTCGATCCCAGGACCCTGAGATCATGACCTGAGCCGAAGGCAGCGGCTTAATCCACTGAGCCACCCAGGCGCCCCCAAACACATTTTTTTCTTGAACGTCAGTCCCCTCATTTGTAAAATCAGGATCATAGGAAGATACACTTCACTATACTTGTGTCCATCTAAATGACAATTAAAATTTAAATTAAAAAAAAAAAAAAAGCAAAACCCGTTATAGTCCGTTACACATAGAGTCATGGGCAATTGCCACTGGGGCTAGCCTGGAAAGAGACTAGCTTTACACCGGGTCGTCCCTAGCTGTAGCTGTCAGGGACAGCTATTACTTGTCCTTTGTTCCAGATGAGGATCTGAAGCTCAGAGAATTGAGTGGTTTAAGCAAGGACACTTAGCAAGCACACAGCTGAGCTGGTGGCAACTTGAACCCAGGTCTCACTCTTATACCCCACATCAAGCACAGAGCTCAGTAGAACGAAGGTGCCAACATTTTTTTCTCCTCAATATTTTACTTTCTCAGAATTCACTCACCAGTGAGTCAGGATGACTTGTTCTTGAGAACCCACAGGAAGGCATAAAACACAGTCTGCGTTATGTAGGCATTAAGCCCCGTGCGTCTGCCTTAGGTTTAAGATTTAAGCCTGACAATGGTGTTAAGCGTTATCCAATTGTATTTCGGTGGAAATTTTTCTTACCCCATGCAATTACTGGTGCTTCAGATAAAATCTGAAATTAGTCAACTGAAGTTGGTAATGAAAACCACAAAGAGAAGAATGTCTCAATGCAAGTCAATAAACCAGCCCATTAATTATTTCCGCCCATTCAACTTTGAAAAAAATGTCCAGCCTGATGTCTCTGAAAAACCACACGACCTACTTGAAATTTATATAAAAGTTGCATCCTCTTTGCTTCAAGAAGTGCATATCACTAATGCTGAAACAAGCTGGGGCATGAGAATCGAGCACCGGGTAAAAAGCATTTTGCCCGTGAAAGTAGCTGATCTTCTTCAGCCTTTGGAGATCTGGAAAAAGTTCACTAATACAGTACCTGGCAACAATTTCCCACAAATTCAAACATCTGGTGAAACCCTTTTAAAATCCTGCAAAACATCTGGATATCTTGGACTACACTGTCCTTGATCTAGTTGAATGTGTAAACAACTTCTTTTGCCTCTCCCTCCCCTCGGATAAATGCACAAAATCATCCCCTTATACAAATGTCGAAAAGGGGAAAGCTTTGCTACCCAGATGTGTGGAGATCAGCTGAGCCTCGCCTCAATGCATCCCAGCGGTGGGTATCTCAGCCTTTTGAAATATCTCACTGGGTTCACATCTGTGTCAGCCCACAGAAACCCCCAGCTGTTCCAATCTGCCTTGGATTTGGCATGTATAGGGCCTTTCCTTTATCATCTGCCTAAATAACAGGTCTCTGTTATCTTCACGCTACATCAAGAGAAATCATCGTCATGCCATCAATGAGTGTTGGGCCCTAAACACAATGGAATCAGTCACGGAACAGGGAACGAAGACACACAAGTGGTCTGTTGGTCTCCTGATTCTGTGCCCGGACGGACTATCCAATATGTCTGCAGTGTACTTTCTACTGAGATATCAGATTTAGTTTCTCTGATAGTGTCCTTGACTAACACATTTAACTTGTCCTCTTACCTTTTTATTTGACTTTTGCATCAACATGCTTCCTATCAGCACACAAGAAATCACACAGGCATCTTCCTAACTGTAGATCTCTGTCAAAATCTTACAAACAATCAAATCTAGGTGAGTTCTTTGCTTTGAAAAGCCCCTTTTCCAACCTGGGCACCTCTAGCCGAAGCCAGGCTCCCCCTGCCATGTACCTTATTCTCTGCAATAATTCCTGAAATTAATTCCCCAGCTCCAGGGTGCGCTACATCTCACAAAGGGGGTGACAGCTGAGCACACGAGGAAGAACCAGGTCTGGAAATTGTGCCAGATCTGTGGTCCACAACAGAATTTAGTACACAGCAAGGGTCAGGACAAGGTTCTTCTAGACTTTTCCTTGTGGCCCTAGAGCTCTGATTTGATGCCACCATTATATTCCCAATGCTTGGCACACAGTAGTCACTCAACAACTCTTTAGGAAGTGAGCAGATACACAGATGGATGGATGGAAGGGAGAGAGCAGGATGGTGCTGTCTGCTTTGCATTCCATTTTCTCCTTGTGCTTGTTCTGTTGCAGTCTTTTTGTACAATTTATGGAATGAATGGCTGCAAATCACTCTGTTTCATTTCTATACCCTCACAACACGGGGCGCTCATTCCTACTTCTGTGCTTTTGTCACTCCAACTTCACTAAGATGACAGACAAGTAAAAATTGCATATAGTCAGGGTTATGATGTGACTGTTTCAGGTGTAAAATGGGATGATTTCATATGCATATGCATAATAAGATGCTTACTACAACCAAGTTAATTAACATATCCACATAGTTTGCATGTGTGTGTTGAAAACACTTAAGATCTACTTTCTTAGCAGATCTCATGCATATAACACAGTATTATTAATAATCGCCATGCTATACATTAGATGCCTGGAATGTATTCCTCTCATAACTGGAAGTATGTACCCTGTGACTTATTTAGCCCCGTTCCCCCACTCCCCTGCCCCTAGCAACCACCTGTCTACTGTCTAGTTTTAAGAGTCAGAATTTTTAGATCCCACATTTTTCTTCTTCTTTTCTCTCTTGAGCTTCCTGTAATAAAATCCTACACATTCCACAATTCCTAATTTAAATCCCAATCCCTCCATTGTCATTCTCTACTATTCAAGGTCATCATTCTGGATCTCCAGGGAAGCCAGTTAGAAGCCAGACCATTTCATACTTAACTATGCATGGCTATATCGTTCACTGTTTTGCAAACGCATTATTATCATTTCCTAAGTAAAATAAAGCATTTCAAGATCAGAAACTCAAACACAGCACAGCACTTGATTACAGGGCCCAGGCTCATAAAAGATGATTCATGAAGATACTGACCAAGATTAAATCTCTCTAAGGGGCTTTTAAATAAAAGGATTTGTATTTGAAAAGACACCAGCAGGGAAACAGATTTAGTGGTATTTTGACACTTCTTGCCACCCAGGGTCTAAACATTTGCCCAGCTCTAGGAAGCTCCTTGCAGTTCCATTATGCAGCGGCTCCATGCCTAGAATGCCCTTCCCAAGGCACATGCAGAGAGCATGTTCTCCTCTTCCAAGATGAAGGTCTCATTTTCCATCTGCTCCTCCCTCTACTCTTCCTGCTAGAGCCACATGCCCCACCTCTGTGCAACTTGAGAACTCCTACCTTCCAATACTCACATCTTTTAATTTTGTACATGCCTATCCCCCCAATCACATTTGTGGGAAAACATTTTGTCTCTAAATCACTATCACTAAGCACAGTGCCTGGGGACTAGTAAATTCATAGGTGATGTTGTTTGAATAAAAAACAAATGGATAAAAAGGAGCCAAGACCTGATACACACTAGTGAAAGAGAAGGCAAAGGGTGAGGAGTGGGGCGATCTGTCATTTTACTGAACATCCACTGTATGACAGGCTCAGTATTAGGCATTTACTCTGTGTCTGATCCCTTTACCCAGATGAAGTGGGAGAAAGGGCCTGATCCTGGCAACACAGTCTTCTTTATCCAGGTAGTGAAGTATGAATACCAGACATGGTGGAGATTTGATGGTACTCTTATCAAGGACAAAATTCAAAGTTGGCTTGCCATGTGGAATAAAGAAAAAAAGAATGATTCAAGGTGCAAAATCAAAGGAAGAAAGTAGATGACTGATGAGATTTGCAGTGGGCAGTAGGAAGGGGAATAAAAGAATTTCATGAGTCAGCCAATAAGGAGATAGTAGCATTTTATTCATTTGTATGTCCATGAGCATGGTATGTTCCGAGCTTTCAAAAGTGTAGCCCTGGGGCAGCCATTGGATCCTTCCTTCTACTAATTATGAAAGATGGACTGAAAGCTACATCAAATGATCAGATTGCAAGAAGGACTAGAATATTACTGCCACAGGAGACCCTGACAATGGTCAACAAGGCTTTAGAACATAGAAACTCTGCTGGTACTTATGTTTCCATTTTGAAGGCATTGCTCATTTCCACACAGTACTGTGTAAAGGTTCAGTAATAAACGAATGCAGAAGTGCTTTGTAAACTGTTACACAGTCTTAATTTCTTAATTATTCATGCTTGCAGTGCAGTATGCTTACAAACGACCAGCCCTCTCTTGGTCAGTTGGCTCTCTGAATTTCAGTTTTGCTGTTCTGGCAGGACAACTCAAGCTCAGGTACTAAACGCAAGGAACAGACCTTTGTTGTAGTGCTGGCTCAAACAGACAGCATGAGTGTTGGCCTTTGCTTTATTATTATTTCCCAAGGAAAAAAAGTGAGGTATTTAACAAACTATACTCCAACTTGCAGTCTCTCTAGGAGATCCACGACAGCGCACCAAAAGAAATTCATGCCGATTTAAGTGAAGCTTTTAGTGACTGATCCAGCTTCGAAGACTCTCTTGAATCAATGGCTTGGGACATTAAAGTCCAACATCCTCTTTTTGATACAGCAAAAATCGGAAGTTTCCTCATTATAGTTGACAGCTCCCTGGTCTTCACTGAGAAGAATCTAAAATGCCCCAAGGAAACACCAGTTCATGGTGACAAGAGATTAAAAGAGCATTTGAGTTTTAAAGGCCCCAAATGCCTAAGAGAGTCAGCAAGGATGGCTCAGAAATTTAATCAGCAGTGAACACATCCTTGAATGTTTCTTCTGTAAGGAGCCTCAACCTCAGCTCTGGGCCTGTCATAATGCTGTCCCCTCCTGCCTTTCTTGCCTTTGATTGTGCATTGGGAAATCAGAAAAATCAGCAAAGCCCTCACTTTTGCAACACTTTACAGTTTATAAAGCATGTCCTCAAAGCAGGCAACTCCGCTACTTCCTGTGTAGTGGTACACGATTTCATCAACAAGCCAATTTAGCAGGTCACTCAAAACCCTTGTGTAGTCTGGGTCACCAAATATGAGAATGTACACCCTCTTCTTTCAGAAGGAGGCAACCTTATAAAATTCTCTGTGATCTTCTAGGAAGCAGGACACGACGCCCAAATCCAAAAGCAATCAGAGTGGATGGATTCCTGGTCACCATAGAGGGACAACAATGGAATCTTAGTGTAGTGATGTAGCATTAATCTGGGGGCATAGCAAGAAGCTGTGAGTAGAGGAGGCACTCAGTTAATACTGGTCCATGTGAGGAAATGGGAGAGGGGGTAAATAAATGTTCTAAAAGAAGTGGAAATAGGAAGAGGGCTGCAGAGTCAAAGGTTTTTATAGGATGCTCTATGGAGAGTTGACTAATGAATACAATGATCGGATAATTAACTTTTATTAAGTGCTGACTTACTTCAGGCCCTGTTCTAAGTGTTTATATATATATATATAAACTCATCGAATACTCGCAACAGTCATATCATGTAAACACAACCATTATCCCCATTTGACAGGTGAGGAGACTGAGGCAGAGGGAGCTTAAGTTTCACAGAGAGAAGGTAATCAACTTGAGATTCAAAGCCAAGAAGTCTGGCTCCATACCTGCACCCCTTAAAAACCAGGTGAGCTTTTTCACTTTGAGTCTTGAGGTCTTAAGGTCAGCATTGTGAATAAGGATAGATCCAAGGACAAAAATGTTATCAGCTGAAGGGTCGATAAGAAAGACTAAAACAGAAACTCCCGCATTGTGCTTCCTGCCTTGCCACAGCAGAATGGCATGGAAATTTGTTTCCTGGTGGGGATACAGTAGAAATATTTCACAAGGGCCCACCATAGCCCTCAACTTTATCCACCGTCTTTTGTTCTACCTCCTTGTCCTCCAAGCAACCCTTGGATAAATGTTCCCAAGTGTTCTAATCTCAAGAAAGGAAAAAAAAAAGTTCTAGATGGTAGACAGAAATAGTTCTGTTACTAAAGGAGGGGAGGTCCTAATTTCCCCATTACAAAGTAAGTTGTCGTGATGGCCTTATTGGCCTATGCTATCTTTATAACTACCAATCAGCTCTAACAGTCTGCTCACCTGTGGATATACCAAGACTATCCTGTTTCCACATTTGAGAGTCTATGCATCAGACATCGGGCCATGGGATTTTGACCAACCCTTGGCCTCTGACACGGGCACCGCCAGCCTCTGTGGTAATCTCCCCTCACCTTTCCAGAAGGTAACTTTACTTTAGAAACCATAAACAGCATTTAAAAACCAAAAAATGACTTGTGTGCACAGAGATGTTCACCAGACCATAATTTATAATAATGAAGCACTGGAAACAAATTAAATGTGCAGCAATAACAGTGGGATGGTTTAGAAAATTAGGTGGGTTCACATAAAGAGTATTCGTGCCATCGTTAACATAAATTTTAACTATACAGCAAATTTTTATATATTGAAGTATTATGTAAAATATATTGTTGAAACAATATTTCAAGTATGTGCAATGATGTGTACTGGAGGGTAAAAAATAACCAAAACATGGCGAGAAGTTATCTCTGGGTAGTGGAATTATAGGTGAATAGTAATGGATACATTAGTATGATGTCCCAAGCCTTCTCCAAGGAAGAGGTAGTATTTTCATAATTAAAAAAATAAATAAATAAAACAACACAAAGCAAAAAATCAAAGACTGCTTATTTGGGCCAAATTTTAACCTTCCAAAGAATTCCGTTCTGTTAAACTGAGATGAATTTTCTTATCATATCTGTTTCAAAGGTAGGAATGATAAAAAAATAATAATAAAAACCCAAAAGACAAAAAACCTGTCTACCTCCCTGCGCCCACTTTCCAAATTTATGGGATGATCTGGGCACAACCGGGCATAAAATGCAGGTGACGCCTTCCCTAGTAAGAAAAGAAACGGGGATCAGACTTAGCTACTGCCTAAGGGGAGACATCAAGAACCTCAATATATTGAGCAAGAATTCTTCCTTTTCATCCCTGCCCTTGGACATGAGAAGTTAATAGACTCTTAGCTAATTGGCTAGTTTTCATCCTAATTGGCTAATGAATCTATTCCAATCTCAAGGAAAACCAAGAGGTGGAAACAAATAACAGGAGGGTTCTGATGCTGATTGATGTTTTGAAGAGATTGCATTTTAAGTGTTGGGAGGTCTGATGTCCTGAGGCTCAGAGCATTAGCTCCCTGGAGGGTTCGGGCTCCATCAAGGAAGGGGTGAGTTTACCTGCCGGGACACCCTAGGTCTTCCCATCCCTTTGAAGACAAACTGAAACTGATGGCACACGTTTGATTTTATCATCTGACACTGAATTCAGCTTCAGCAAAGGCACACTCATTCTGGGCTGCGAACAGAAGTTTCAGCAAGCCTCAGGCTCTTGGATCACACAGTCACCAGAATCTTCTAGAAGGTGCAAGGTAAATCCGTTGAAACTGAGTTTGCTTTCTCTTTCCTCACACCAATTAGTTCTGCCATTTAACACAGGGATTAGCAATCTCATCACCTGGGACTGATTCATCAAAGGATCAGGATTATGCTACATAGTGGAGCTAGTCTTCTGCAAAAGTTTGAGGGAGGTGAAATTGGTTTTTCTTATCTCTTCACCTGCCTTTGCAGTCTCCTTCCCGCCCTTGTTCCCTTCCCAGGGAGTCTGTGTTTCCTTTGCTCACTTCTTTGTGGTCTACCTCTGCTACCACAATCATAATCTGGACTACGGCTCGGCCTTTATGATCACACAGATGCAAACACACCCTTAGGAGGGGTGGGAGAATGCTTGAGACTTGTGTGAGATCAGAGAGTCAGGCAAGGTGAAAACTGACAGAAGGAAAAGTATAAAAAGTTAAAAAAAAAAATATATATATATATATATATACACATACACACATACACAGAGTGGAGGGGCGCCTGGGTGGTTCAGTGGGTTGAGCCTCTACCTTTGGCTCAGGTCATGATCTCAGGGTCCTGGGATCGAGCCCTGTGTTGGGCTTTCTGCTCAGCAGCGAGCCTGCTTCCCCCTCTCTCTCTGCCTGCCTCTCTGTCTACTTGTGATCTCTGTCTGTCAAATAAATAAATAAAATCTTAAAAAAAACAAAAACAAAAACAAAACAAAGTCGAAGGGAATATGGGAAAAATCATGGTGAGAAGAGCTAATGGGCCACCAACACTGACCTCCAGATCAGGTGACAAAGGTCCCAAGGCTCAGGCCATTTGTTACTGCAGCAAATAAAAAGACACCAAGGACAGCTGGGGGAAGAACCCAGAATTCATGAAACATAGAATGAAGTCTCTTCCACGTTTGTCCCTTTCCATTCCTTCTGTGCACCTTTTGAACCTCCTGTCTAGTCTGAAATAATCACCCACAGGAGGTCTTACAACATTCAGTTTCTCCTTGCTTTCCTTTCCTTGGCACAGAATCATTTTTTAATTTTTTTTTTAAGATTTTATTTATTGATTTGAGACAGAGAGAGAGAGAGTGAGACAGAGAGCACGAGCTGGGGGGAGGGGCAGTGGGAGAGGGAGAAGCAGGTTCCCCTCTGAGCACAGAGCCCAACATGGGTCTTGATCCCAGGCCCCTGGGATCACGACCCAAGCCAAAGACAGATGCTTAATTGACTCAGCCACCCAGGCGCCCCATTCCTGGCATTGAATCTAACTGCTTCATAGTCCCCTAGGGCCTCCTTCAGTGAGGCTTTCAGACTTTCCACTATCTGGAAGGAACTTGTCTTTGGGGCTTACCTCCCCCTGCCCTTCCCCCCACACCTTGGCCTTTAGCTGAACCAGAACTGTCAAACCAGGTGACCTGGGGCTTTCATCTCTTCAGCAAAACCATGCTCCTTCCCTGATACTCCTACTCATTAAAAAGCCTGGTCATTCCAAGGTTGGACTCAAGTAACTCTTGTTTCAGGAATCTCCCTCAAATGCCCCGTTCTGCCTCAATGCCCCTTTCTCCTCTGAAATTCTGTTGTACCCCTTATCTCTCTCATGTCACGTCTTATAGTATCTCTTACAATAGTGGTAGAAACCATGTTTTTATGTCCTAATAGTTCTTGTAGCTTATGGTCTAATTAATGGGGTACCAGTGGCTTGATGAATGCATGAACTGAATGAATGCCGCCACGCCATAGGATGGAGGGTTCTCTTACTCTCGCTCACTCTCTCCTGCTCTCAAATGCACACACGTATACACTCACATGTTCCTGTCCATGAGGACAATTCAGAAATCTTAATTGAAATATAAAAGATTGATAAGCAGAGGGAAAAATAATAAAAAAAAAAAGAAAGAAAGAATGGTTAATACTCCCATTCTCTCAAATAAGACAGATCTTTTTCCACTTGGCTTTTAGAACATAATTAATTACGAATTCCTGTACTTGAAAGCCACCCCATTCCACAGAGGCTTTTGGGTTTGTTTTTATAATGCAAAATCTCGATTTTAGGATGTGCCTCTTCCCATGGCAAAAAATACTTGATCTAGGCTTTCTGAGCTACCTTTATCAGGCTGGTGGTAAAGGACTCAAAGAAAGAGCCCACATTTCCGTAGAAATTGGTCAACGGTAGAGCGGTACATGGGAGGGCCTCATTCAGTCTGACACCCGAGGTTTGTAAACAGAGCATCTGTTCTCCTTGGTATAGACATGACCTTGTGGGTCTCTTTGCAGACTATATTAGTACTGTGCAAATATTCCTACTCAGTTGTGAAGGCACATTATACTCAGGGAAATTATTCTCCCAGCAAACAGACAGATGTTTAACTTCACTTAATATGACACTATAGTCTGCATTCTTAATGTGAGACAAGGGTCCTTTTCCAGCTAGAGTAAAATTTCGTATGCCATGATGCCATGTTTTAACACCACAGCACTTGTACTGTAGCAAAGATTAAGTCATTACCTCCTTCTGACTAGAAACGGCATTTCTTTCAACCCCCACGCAGCAATGTTATTGGCAGAGGCCATGGTGTATCTCGTAGACCTTGGGAATCCCAAGATGATGCAGGAGGTGTCTGTGATGGCCTTTTTCAGCCTCTCGGAGAACTTCTAAACACTTCTGCTTGCAAATCCCTATGGTGTAACATAGGGGAACTTATTTCCAGTTGCAGGAGTCAGGCCCAGAAGAATACAAAACCGGTCTTTTCCAAAGATGCTAGGAAAGCCTAAGAAACTCAAGGAGGTGAAAGGGGGGTGGGTGGGATTAGACCAAACACACAAATCTAGATTTATCCTTGGGGGCTTTGGCATACAATCTGCCTGTCTGCTGGTGGTTATCAAGGACAATTATCCTTTGGAACTTAAGCAGAAGGGGCTCAGGAAACTGAGCTAGACCTGGGTTTGACACAGTGGAATTTCTTTTAATACTGGGACTTAGGATGGCACGACTCCCCCCACCCCCCACGTAAGGTCCACACAGCTTTTCTTCTATCTTTCTACTCCGCTGGGCTCGACAGCCACATTTGTCCTTTCTTGGCAGGCTTCTACAGACTCGAGTGAGATACCAGAAGGCTTTCATGAAGGACCTTCTCCTTCCTGTCTGCAACCCCTTCCTGCCGGCATTACCCCGGGGATGGCGCCTCTCCCTGGCATCTTCACTGGGTTCTATTTCACTGGGCTTCTGTCCCATACTCTCAGGACTGGCTGCATCACACTCGCTTTGAGACACCAACACCTGTGCTCCCCAAAGCTCTGGGTCCCAGTTTTCAGGGACCTCATCCACACAGGCGCCCCTAAAAATGCATTTCTTAAAAAAAATCTGAAGGATCACTATTACTAGCCTGAATGATGTTCCTGATAGATTGATAAAAGCGAATACTTTTATAAGTGGTGAACATTTGTTTTGTAATTAGAGAAAGATAAAGGGAATGGTCAAGAAGGATAAAATAACAGGATACTGTTGTCCCTGAAAGAGTACTTTATTAGCCCTGTTAAAACAACTCAAAATATCTTTAACATATGCAATTGGGACACTATGATTTTTTTTTCTCCATATTTCGCTGGGATTACAATAACCATAAAACAATGAAGATGCAATTTTTTGAGGCTTTTGCCACAATTTGAAACTCAAAACGTTTACATAATATGCTTAATTCAAAGGCATACACTCTACTGCGTCTAAAATTTAACTTTTTAGCTAAATATAGCGAAAACCAACTCACATTAAAGTCCACAGCTGGGAAAGAAGAGTTAGCAAAAACTTCAATTATGGTCTCATTGACACTTCTATTTTCAAGCCCATTCATGAATTAATTTTAACTCTGTGCCTCTGCCTTCAATCAAACTGTAAGCACCTATCAGAAAAGGACAGTGTTTGAATATCTGCACATGTGTTTGAAATTTCTACATCTTGATTCCTTTGTCAAAATTTCAACTTTGTGCCATGTGGGGGAGGTTCTAAGGCAGAGGCTGCAAGATTCGTCTCTGAACGTGGCCAAGATTCCCATCCAGAGAATGATGATTTACTCTACAAACCAAAATGAAGTGCCTTCTTCTTTTTTATTTTTTCCAAGATTTCATTTATTTATTTGACAGAGAAAGACACAGTGAGAGAGGGAACACAAACAGGGGGAATGGGAGAAGGAGAAGCAGGTTCCCCACCGAGTAGGGAGCCCAATGTGGGGCTTGATCCCAGGACGCCTTGAGCTGAAGGCAGACGCTCAAGGACTGAACCACCCAGGCACCCCAGTGGAGCTCCTTCTTAACAGAGCTGACCTCTAACACATGAGAAGGCAGGAGGGGAGCAGGACGTAGGGAAGCAAGCACTGAATAGGAACTTCAGGGGACCCAAGTTCAAGGCCACGTTCCATAATGTGACATGAGGCTGATTCTAATCTATGAAAATGGGCACTGAACTAGGAGAGCTTTGTTGGCAATTGTGCAGCCTGTCATTATAATAAGATCTTCTACCTGCAACGTTTTAAGCACTCAGTCTATGGCCCTGGTTGCCAAAATTCTGGATAGCATAGTGCCCCCCTACTGGTGAAAAAAGGAGTTCAGAATGCAACCTCCCTATCAAAAGATTTGTTCATAAATTAGACAGGTATGCCATTGTACTAATTATTCCTAGTGCTGGGTCTCCTCTAAAACAGTGCCTATCAGCCAGCATCCTCTCTCATTCAGGGGACGCCACACAGGGCTCGTTTCCGACCCTCGACCTTGCCAAGCACGTTCCTACCTCCCTTACCTCACCATGTCTGCCCCGCCTTCTTCAGCGGGCACCTTGGTTTGCACCCTCAGCTACTTCAGGTCTTTGCTCAAGGGTCACTTTGTCAGAGGCCTTCCCTGACTTCCTCATTTAAACTTAAAATCCTTCCTAGTTCCGCCCCTTGCCTCCCTCTCCCCCTTCTTGCTTAATTTCTCTTCGGAGCATTGTTAATCCTGGGGATTCCTCTTCCTCTTTCTCCCCCCTTTTCTGTGCCCCCGGAGGCTGTCCTCCATGGATTATACCAACTGGGCTCTTTTGCTCCCTGGCTTTCAGTTTGAGTTGGGCCATAGAAGCCCCATAGCAGGGGACTGGAGGGAGAGAAGAGCCAGAAGCCGGGATGCTTCTTCCCTCAGTAACTATCCTATAGGGCCAAGGGCTGGAAAGGGCTGCTTTCCTCTCCCAACCTGGTGGGAGTCCTACTCCTCCATCCACAGCTGCCCGTCTCCCTTCTGAGCGCTAGGACACGGCGCCCTCCCCGGGGGGCGGGGGGGACAGCTCCCCACTTCCTGTAGCCCCTGAGCTGTCCCACCATACCTTGTTGGTTTCTTTTAAACCCTGACTTGCCCTCCATAAGTAGCTCTTCCTCAATCTCTCCTCAACGACTTATGTTGAGGACGCTGCCTGTTGCTTTTCCAGGATGTTATCAATATTCATATTGATAATTTATTTCCTCTCATTGGAATGTAAAATTCGTGAGGACAGAGATTTCTCATCTGTTCTTTGCTGTGCCTCACTGCCATATGTACAGTTCCCAGCACACAGTAGGTGCTCAGGTAAACAGATGTTATAATATTCCCGTCCTGAATCCCCGTGGCTTGTCTTGCACATTCTGTCTTGGGAGTCACTAACCAAAGGTACACATACTGTTCTTTGCCTGATTTTACGAACTCCTGGACTCATTTAGCCTAATTCCGATCTAATACAGAGCTCTGATTATTTTTAAATTGTAAGAAATGTAATTTAGTATCAAATCCTTCCGGAGGATCCTACTTGCCTCCCACAAGATTCCTATAATAATGGCCCCAACAGATATTGAGCCAATCAAGGGAAAGACTTTATTAGTTCACCTTTCTAAGCCATCTTTGAACTAACAGATTTGTCCTTCTCCCTCCTGATTTCTGCTTTAAGATCCCATCTTCCTTTCTTCCAATGAGGAAGATGAAAACTGCCCAAGGAAAGTAGACACGGCTGGCTCATTTTGTCCCTGTGCACACAACAGGAGAAAATCACTCAATATCTTGTTCCCCAGCTCAGTTACTTAATTTGCATACAATACTCCATTATTTAATTAACTTATAACTTCCAGGGCTTACTTGCCCAGATCAGACTTAACAATTGTCTTTAGTAACAACATTCCTTAGAGCAGAATAGCTAATTACACAGAATTTTTTTCTTTTTTTTTAAATCAGAGGCACATACATATCCTTTTCTGTCCTTCAATGTGAACATTTGGGTAATTGCTTCTGACTGAATTACCTTCTGTCTATTAAACATGCCCGTACTTCACTTTTGGATAAACCAGATCATTTTTCACACGCCTAAGTTTCTTTCTCTGTGTTAATCGATAAAGGCAGCTGGGTTCTAAGAGTTCCTTCTGTACTGAACAGAACCTGATCTTCAAGACAATTTCATGGAACCTGCTGAGGTTGCTTTGGGAGGGAGAACATAAGTGGCAAGAAACTGCTGAGTCCTGAATCCAGGAGGAAACATTTTGTAAACACAGTATCTTCCCCATACAGTGGGGCTCCATTTTTAAACACTGTGCTCATCTCGGGCTATATATAGCGGCATGAGTAAGGGTTTTCTTATGCAGTTTCTTATCAAGTTTCTTGAGCTGCAAGTCAAAACACTCCAATGCTCCATCTTTGGGAAGAAGAAGACATTAACTGCCAATATTATTAAAATGGAACTCTGCTTTCCATTACAACCAAAGTATGTGAGCTTGCACCGACAGTTACACAGAGTAAGATAGAATTTTCTTTCATTTGAACTTGAACATTTTATATTGTCCCACTCTTGGCAGTGGTCTGACTCTCCAATGCTGTATCAGTGTTCTAGGTGGGCCATACCAAGTACTGCAAACCAGGTAGCTTACACACCGGAAAGGGATGGTGTCCCAGGTGTGGAGGCTGGAAATTCAAGACCAAGGTGTCAGCAGGGCTGGTTCCTGCTGAGGACTGTGAAGGAGAATCTCTTCTATGCCTCCTCCTTAGCTTCTGGAGGTTTGCTGGCAATCTTTGGCCCTATCTCTGCCTTTGTTTTCACTTGACGTTTTCCTGGTATGTGTGTCTGTGTCCGAATTTCCCATTTTATAAGGACACTGGTCATACTGGATTAGTGGCTCACCCTACTCTGGGATGACTTAAGTCATTACATTTGCAATGACTCTGTTCCAAATAATGTCACATTCTGGGATACTGGGCATTGGGACTTTCAATGAGCTTTTTTTTTGGGGGGGGCACAATTCAACCCTTAACAAATGGTCAAAATTAAATTTTGCGTCGAGAAGATGCTAAGAGATCACTGTATCCAACCTCTTTCTTTTTTAGTGAGAAACAGAAAGATAAAGTGACTCATCTAGGGCTTGCTGGTAGAGTGGTAGCACAGACAGACCCAGAACACAGGGCTTCTGGCTCTGGTGCTTTCCTAAGCACTGTCTATTTGCATTTACAGAGGGCAAAGGGCAGCAGCAACCATCCTATTTGGGAAAACTGCCCAAAGACAGATGCAGGACATCTACACCAGCTTGCTTTTTGGGGGTCACCCCCCCCAATAGGCAATTAAAAAAGGAAAAGCTAGGTGTGAGGACTGAAAAAAAAACCTCACTGAGGGAAATACGGTGCACATGGCATTTGCTCTGCACGCTGAGCAATTCTGAGTTAGTAAGTTAAACTGATTTTTTTTCTTTTTTCTTAATTTTTAAAAAATTTATTTTTTTTTTCAGCGTAACAGTATTCACTGTTTTTGCACCACACCCAGTGCTCCATGCAATACGTGCCCTCCCTATTACCCACCACCTGGTTCCCCCAATCTCCCACCCCCACCCCTTCAAAACCCTCAGGTGGTTTTTCAGAGTCCATAGTCTCTTATGGTTCGCCTCCCCTTCCAATTTCCCTCAGTAAGTTAAACTGATTTTAGTAGTCCCAGGAATTACTCCCAGGTACTTAGAGCTTCCTCTGTAGAAAGCGTTTTCAAACCCATTATCTCATTTGTTCTCTGCCCGCTCTGAGACAAGCATCATTTCTATTTTACAGAAAAGAGAAACTGAGGTTCAAAGATAAGCATATATATACATATGTATGTGTGTGTGTGTATATGTGTGTGTGTGTGTATACACATATATGTGCTCAGCAGAGAGCCCTGGGGCTCAATCCCAGGACCCTGAGATCCTGACCTGAGCCAAAGGCATCGACTTAACTCACTGAGCCACCCAGGTGCCCCCTGCATTTTTTTAACAGACAAGAAAGCTATGGCTCTAGATCCTACATCAAGTTAAAAATCCAGCATCCGGAGTTCTCAAGACTCTCAGCCCTGTGCTCCTGATGGCTGTAGGATCTATCACCATTTCAGTAAGACCAAGATTGGATGGAAGAAAGTCCCCATCACATTACACTGCTTCTATCCCCCTTTCTCTGAAGGCAAGAAAGGTCATTAAAGATGCATGGGAGAGACTGCAAAAGAGTACAATACCGTGCAACAGTGATATTCAAAATTATTAAATTGGTGGCCACAGTGCCTTTGAAGGCACAAAGCAGCTCCTCTGTAAGGTTATAAAAAGAGGTTGCATGTTGTGGACTGAGGTTTCTTTCAACAGAGACCCCATTATGGTTCCAGAGGAAAGGACATGAATTCCTTCCAGGGAGTCTGTATAAAAGATAGTGTATGCTTCTCTCCTGGTGTCAAGAGTTACAAAAGGGACAGGAATTGTGACGCTCTATTACTGACGACCTTCCCACAGAATATACTGCATCTCATTTTTAAAAATAGCCTCGCTTCTATTGGGTGGATTATTGGATGTCCTTCATAAAGAAACTGGAAGCTTTGACAGAAATCTTGAAAGGGGTAAAGAGCAGAACAGAGAGAGGGAAGGAAGAGGCCAAGAAGCTGTTCCCACTGCTCGTGGATCTTTCTGGACCTCAAAGGGACCATATGTTTGACCTCAGGGTCTCACCGCCTCGGGATGGTTTTCCCCATGGCCTCAACTCATCTCTGTCATTCTCCCCACTGCTAAATGGGTTGGGTTTTGCCATCACCTCAGAAACCTCTGTTTTCTCCACACGGTAAAGCCTTCCTTCCTCAGCATGGCCTGCCTGGTGCTTGGAAACCCAGCCTCTGCTCTACCTCATCTCCTGCTTTTCTGTTCTAGTAACTCACGTCTCTGCCACACTCAGGCACCTGCGACTCCTCAGACCTGTCCCTTGTGGCCACAGACTTGGTGTGCCCTTTGTTTTCTTTCGTCAGTCAAAATTCTCCTTGAGAACAAGGCTCAGCTCAGGAGCTCCCTTCTGTGAGAAATCTTCTGGTCAGAAAGAATCACTCCCAGCCTGAGCTCCTTCTTGGGAGTTCAGCTCAAAAACCTCCTACTTTAAGCTTGGGCTCTTTTGATTAAACAGAAAGACAAAGCCATTTGTAAACCAGTATCAAGCCTAAAAACCCTAAAAAATCTTTTTCTTTCAGACTAATTTTAGATTTACATAAAGGCTGCAAAGACAGTGCAGACAGCTTCCCCTGATAACTTTTTAGAATCACAAACTATTTTACAGAAATGTATAAAGAAAGATTATCTTCACCTCCCATCTTTATCAAACATTAACATTTTGACCCTGGCTTCAGATTTTTTTTTTAAACATAAAATATTACTATTATTGGGGCGCCTGGGTGGCTCAGTGGGTTAAAGCCTCTGCCTTTCGCTCAGGTCATGATCTCAGGGACCTGGGATCGAGCCCCGCGTGGGGCTCTCTGCTTGGCGGGGAGCCTGCTTCCTCCTCACTCTCTCTCTCTGCTTGCCTCTCTGCCTACTTGTGATCTCTATCTGTCAAATAAATAAATAAAATCTTAAAATATATATATATATATATTACTATTATTTTTAAAGTCCTCTGTGCTTATCTCCTTGTTCTCAATCTGTTTTCCTCCTCAGAATTAATCACTATCTTTACTTGGTGCTTACGATCAATTGGCATCTTCTGTATGTTCTACACATGTATGTATCCCAGAAACCATACTGGATTGCTTTGTATGCTGCCAGACTTTATACATGTGGCACCCTTCTTATACATCAATCAGTTTTATATATTTTGCTTTTTCACATAACATGTGTTTGTGATTTTGTAGATCTAGTTCATTCATTTAATCTTCTGTACAGTAATTTATTATAGGAATAGACAACCCTCTATTCTATTCAGTCGGCTCGGCATTTCAGATTCTCATTTATTTTTCGGTGTGGACGAGGAGAAACATACAGCAGTGCACACTGCAGCACTAGTTTTATTAGCAAAGCCAGGGAGTGGATCTGGATGGATTAATCCATGAGCTCATAAACTTTCCCACCCTAGAGCACCATTTAAGCCCTTATGAAGGAAAAAAAAAAATATAGAATCAAAATAATATTTTTGACAGCGTTGAGAAGTTTCTTGTTCATTTTTTAAAGATTTTATTTATTTATTTGAGAGAGAGAGAGAGAGAGTGTACAAGCAAGTGGGAGGAGCAGAGGAAGAGGGAGAAGCAGGCTCCCCGCTGAGCAAGGAGCCTGACCTGGGACTTGATCTCAGGACCCTGAGATCACGACCTAAGCTGAAGGCAGATATTGAACTGACTGAGCCACCCAGGTGCCTCTCTTGTTCATTTTTGTTCAGCAGAAATCTTTTTTTTTTTTCTTTTTTCTTTAGATCCATTAAAATAGCAGGAGGGAAACTACCAGCAGTTTTTAGGAAAAGGCACATGTACCTTTAACTCTGCCAAGCTCTTCCATACCTCCAAAATGAAGGTAGAAGGTACTGTTCATACTATTACACAAAATTGTAGAATGAAGTCCAAAGGGTATCTGGAGTCTTATTTCTATAAATTCTAATTTCCTATACCCAGAATGGGCCCAGATTTCTTTAAAATTCCCTTGAAATAATAAACTCTTTAAAAAAAGAAAACCAGATACAGATGATATCATTGTTTTTTTCCCCCAAACAGTTTTAAAATATGCCTATAAATAATCCTATAGAAAAGAGGAGAGCAGACAGGCTCAAGTATTTGGGGAGCTAATTAAAGCAGAACTTGTGTTTTATTGCTTAATGATTTTATACAAATAGGTAGAAAGGTGAGGAATGTTATTCCAAGATGGTCAGGCAGGAAAATAGATGCCTTGTCTCAACTCAGAGAGCCCCCTGGTTCCACGGGGACATCTGCATGTACTGTAACCTTTTCCTCTCGCTTACTGGGGTACTATGCGATCTCACAGGCATGGTGGTAGGATTGGGGACACTGGGGTGAAAAAGGTAGGTCTGCTTTTAAGAAGCTACTGGCCAGGGGCGCCTGGGTGGCTCAGTGGGTTAAGCCGCTGCCTTCGGCTCAGGTCATGATCTCAGGGTCCTGGGATCGAGCCCCGCATTGGGCTCTCTGCTCAGCAGGAAGCCTGCTTCCTCCTCTCTCTCTCTCTCTGCCTGCCTCTCTGCCTACTTGTGATCTCTCTCTGTGTGTCAAATAAATAAATAAAATCTTAAAAAAAAAAAAAAGAAGAAGCTACTGACCACTCTATGAATATGTGGAAATAAAATTGAGAGAGTGAGAGCGAGAGAGAGAGAGGGAGGGATGGCATGGTTCTTTGGGAGGAGGCAGGAGACTGAGTGGGGGTGCCATATAGAGGGAACTGGAACAAAGGCAAGGAGCACTAACAAATTATCTTTGCCTCTAAGGATCACCTGTAACAGTGCATCTACTTGGAACCTAAATCCTGGTTTCCATAGTTTTGTTAATTATACAATTACCCTGGGATACCTGGGTGGCTCAGTTGGTTAAGTGTCTGCGTTTGGCTCAGGTCATGATCTCAGGGTCCTGGGATCGAGCCCCACGTCGGGCTCCCTGCTCAGTGGGGAGTCTATCCCCCAAGCCATGAATTTTTCAAGCCACAAAGCTTTACTTACACCCCCACTTTGATGACATTCTCTGCGTGCTCCACTTCCTTCTAGACTAATGCATCCTTAAAGCTCATTTGAAACCTCACCTCCCTAAGAAACCTTCCTCACACGCCCCAGCGGGGTGAATCATCCCATGTGTGCTCCCAGAGAAGGCTGCTTCTGTCCCTGTAAAGTATAGCCGTCAGCACAGTCTGACAGATAGTCTCTTAATTGTGCAGGACTCTGTGTCCTCCACTCTTAGGAGACAGGGATTCATCTCATTCATCTTTGTGGTCCCCTCAGTACCTGGCATAGTGCCAGCTGTAGTAAGTGTTCAATGTGAAGTTCATTAATGACTTCAGCTATCTGAAAAGAAACAGTGCTGGGAACGAGAGTAATCAACAGATCCCAGTAGTACAATTGCCTTAGACTTTAGGTGGATAGGATTCTTTTGGAAAAACTGTGTTTTGTGTTTTTTGTTTGTTCATGATAATTGGCATTGATTCAGCTCTACCTGGAAGTCCTAGGTTTAATTCCCTGGACAAGGAAGCAAGCTGTGTTTGTTTGAGTGGGTGTATGAGGGTAGTCCTCATGGATCTTTTCTACAAACTCTGTTCAAAGCAGGCTACTTCCTACTAGATTCCTCACCTTTCCTAGATAGCAAACAGTAGAATGTTTATTTTGGTTAAAGTAAACAGCTACGTCAAAAGTATGCCCAAGAATGAAATTGAAAAGGCAAGAAGTAAAATATCAGACATAACCTTTAAAGGGGAACTATTTTTCCTTCAACTTTATGGTTTATTATATGTCTTGAAATAATTATAAATGGCTTTTCCTTGGGTAGTGTTAGGTATTTGGTGAGTTCCGCCCTCCCCCCCCCCATTTTTCTCTAGAAAATTTATAGGAATAGAAAAACATACTTTAGCAAGGAAGGCTGAGGATTTTTTTTTTATTTTTTTAAGGATTATTTATTTATTTATTTGACAGACGGAGGTCATAAGTAGGCAGAGAGGCAGGCAGAGACAGAGAGAGAGGGAAGCAGGCTCCCTGCAGAGCAGAGAGCCTGATGCGGGGCTCGATCCCAGGACCCTGAGATCTTGACCTGAGCCGAAGGCAGAGGCTTTAACCCACTGAGCCACCCAGGCGCCCCAGGCTGAGGATTATTTTAAAACTCAAACATATAAGGCCAATATACTCATGATATAAAAACGAAACAAAACAAAGCAAACAAACAGGTGAGCAAAAAATAAAACGAAACAGGAAGAAACAAATGAGAGTACCAGTAGAAAGCAAAAAGTAATATAATTTTGTTTGGTTCCAGTTTGGGCTATGATGGAGTATGTATCTCTATATCTCCCACTGATTACAACTAAAGACATAAAGGTATCCATGACAGGACTCAGAAAAAGTAAATGATAGCAGGTGAATTAGAGAAAGAAATCAAAATTGAAAGTATGGCCAATGTGGTAGTGAGTTTATGAGTATTTTCTTTTTCTTCCTAATCTCCCAGTCTGGACTCCAGAATAGCTTAAATCCCAGAAGTGCACACTAGGCATGAAGAGGGAAAATCCCCAGAGAAATACATACATTCCCTATTGTACTTTCCAGAGGACTGGGAAGGAAAAGTATATGGAATGGAGACTGGGGAAGGAGATCCCTTCCTTTGTGTGTTTTTCGTTTTGTTTCCCTGGCTCAGCCCAGACAAGTCGTAGTCACAAAGCTGTACACTAATGGATGCAACAGCTCTGAATTTACCTAAGATTCTGGGAGAAATTATTTCTCTTTGAGCAGAGGAACTGGAAAACAGGTCCCTGTAGTCCAAAGAGAGTATGTTTGTGGGAAACTGTTGTTATTAATTTTCTTCCTCTTCTCCTTCTCATTGTTTTGCTCTCAAGGTGAACCAAGTCATGGAAAGTGTGAAATAGCATAGGAACCTAAAACTCAGACTTTTAAGAAACCCTGGAGACTGAGGAGGAACGCTGGGGACTGTAGAGGAATGCAGTAGAGGAAAAGAGCCCCTAAATCTCTTGCACGAATTTACAGGCTCACCACTTAGTTGCACATGCATTGAAATTCCATGGGATTGAGCATAGTGAATGCTTCAAAAATTGGACTATGGCAAAACAAAGGGTTGACTCCTGGGTTGTATATATATGGAGCAGACAGAATAGAGCTACAGATGCTTTGAAAACAAAACTGTCATAGGAACCACAACCTGTAGAAGGGAGGTGAATCACATCAGGTTGATTATCTGAGAATACAAGCAAAAAACAAAACAAAAAAAAAAGCAAGGTGGGGGGGGAACATTACCTAGAGAATTTAACAGGATGAGTCATAAACATAAATCTCAAAATGTCTATGATATAATCTAAAACTACTAGACATGAAAAGACCCAGAAAAATCTCACCAACTCTCCAAAGAAAAGACAATCAGGTAATAACTAATCCCTGAGAGGATCCATATGTTGAAATTATTGGGCAAAGCTTTGAAAGTAGTTATATATAACTGCATAGTTATATAAAAGTATACTCCATGAAGAGAAAAAAATCTTTTGAAATGAATGAAAAGATAAAAGTTCTGAGGCAAGAAACATAAAATATAAAGGAGAACTAAATGAAAATTTTAGAAATAAAAATATGATAACTAAAATTTTTACCAGATAACTCAATAGAATAGTGGAAATGTTAGCAAAAAGGAGTCATTGAACTTGAAAAAAAATAGTAGAAATGATCCTTTCTGAATAAGAGAGACAAAATTATATATATATATATATATATATGTTTTTTGTTTAAAATAATTTTTTTATTGCCTAGGATATTTTTTTCTTGTGTCTTGTTTGATTTCTTTTTTAATAATTATAAATTCAAGCTTTGTGACACTTGCTTTGTCCTGAAAACAAAAACAAAAACAAAGCTGATCTATCATTTTCTAACCTGATCTCATTTGAAGACAGAGATACTCATTATCTTGCAAGAGTAAAATTTATACCATGAATGATGCTGGTCTAGGTCTGATGGCACTAAAAGGAGATGACAGCGTTGTTGACAAAATTATAATCTGATGGTGGCATTTGCGGAAAAGAAGCCCTTGCAAGTTTCTAAATAACAGTAAACTCTGTTAGGAAATTCTAAAGTGTCTTACAGACTAAAAAGGGAATGAGTTTAGTAAAATGTCCAAATAGATAGATAGATCTATATAGATATATATCTCAGAGCCTCAGAGACCTGTAGGAGAGATCTCACATTTGAGTTACTAGAACCCCAAAAAGAGAAGGAAAAGATTGGTGCAGAAAAAATAAACCCGAAAATTTTCAAATTTGGTTGAAAGCCATAAATTTTTAGGTTTAAAAGTCTGAAAGTACCTGAAAAGGGGGGGGGGGGGTCACATACAGAGACATTATAATCAAACTGCTAAAATCTAAATGTAAAGAAAAAAATCTTGAAAGCAGCAAATAAGGACTCCAACACTTTATATATAGGAGAACAATTTAGTGACTGCATATTTCAGTGGAAATCATGGAAGCCAGAAGACAGGGTAATAACCAGTTTAAAGTGATGAAAAGCAAAGAACCATTAATTCAGAATTCTATACCCTCCACAAATATTCTTCAGGAAAGAAAGGTGAAATAAAGATATTTTTGGATGACAGAAACAGCTAACAGAATTCATAGCAGCTGATCTTCTCTAAAAGAAATGATGAAAGTTCTTCAGGTAGAACAGAAATGATACTAAAGAGAAACTTGGAACTTCAGGAATTAAAGAACAACAGAAATGTCAACCACCTGGGTAAACAGCCTTCTTATTTTTCCCTCTTAAGTTCTTTAAAATATGTTTGACTGTTGAAGGTAAAAATTATAACATTGTGTGGTGAGGTTTTCAATTTTTTTTTTAAATAGACACACTACATTTGATACCTATAGCATAAAGGAGGGAGCAAAAAAGAACCTATATGTTTCCGCTTTTTCTACATTTTTCTTTAAGTGGTAAAATCTGAACTCTACATAGACTGTGAAAAGATATATATATATATATATATATATATATATATATACACACACATACACACACACACACACATATATATATTTTAATCATTTGAGTAACCACTATAGACAGTCAAAAAGTAAGTACACAAAATGGAATACTAAAAAAATCAAGTAATCAAAAGAAGGCAGAAAAAAAAGATGAATGAAAAACAGAGCAAACAGAAAAACAATAAAATGACAGACCTAAATCTAAACATATAAATAATTAACATTAAATGTAAAGCTACTAGGCAAATTAAAAGAGAGATGATGAGATTTGAAAAAAATCAACTGTATGCTGTCTGCAAGAAAAACACCTAAATATAATGATATAGATAGGTTAAAAGTAAAAATAAGAAAAAAGACAAACCATGCAAACAGTATTCAGAGGGGAATTGGGATGGGCTGTATTAATGTCAGATAAAGTATACTTCAGAACAAGGAAAATTACTGGGGATAACATAATGATGAAAGGATTAATTCACCAAGAAGAGATAACAATCTTATATGTATATGTACCACATAACAAAGCATTAAAATGCACAAAGTAAAAATGGATGAAGCTGGAAGAAATAAACAAATGAAAAATTAGTGAGATTAAAACCACTTCCCTTTATGGGGAATCCTCCTACACTGTTGGTGGGAATGCAAGCTGGTGCAACCACTCTGGAAAACAGCATGGAGGTTCCTCAAAATGTTGAAAATAGAACTACCCTATGACCCAGCAATTGCACTACTGGGTATTTACCCTAAAGATACAAACATAGTGATCCAAAGGGGCACGTGTACCTGAATGTTTATAGCAGCAATGTCTACAATAGCCAAACTATGGAAAGAACCTAGATGTCCATCAACAGATGAATGGATAAAGAAGAGGTGGTATATATACACAATGGAATACTATGCAGCCATCAAAAGAAATGAAATCTTGCCATTTGTGACAACATGGATGGAACTAGAGGGTATCATGCTTAGTGAAATAAGTCGATTGGAGAAAGACAACTATCATATGATCTCCCTGATATGAGGACATGAAGATGCAACATGGGGGGTTAGGGGGATAGGAGAAGAATAAATGAAACAAGATGGGAATGGGAGGGAGACAAACCATAAACAAACAAAACAAACTGGGGGTTGCTGGGGGGAGGTGGGGTTGGGAGAGGGGGAGGGAGTTATGGACATTGGGGAGGGTATGTGCTATCATGAGTTCTGTGAAGTGTGTAAATCTGGTGATTCACAGACCTGTACCCCTGGGGATAAAAATACATTATATGTTTATTAAAAAAAAAAAAAAAGGATGAATACCCAACTTTTGTAACAACATGGACGGGACTGGAGGTGATTGTGCTGAGTGAAATAAGTCAAGCAGAGAGAGTCAAGTATCATATGGTTTCACTTATTTATGGAGCATAACAAATGACATGGAGGACATTGGGAGATGGAGAGGAGAAGGAAGTTGGGGGAAATTGGAAGGGGAGGCGAACCATGAGAGACTATGGTCTCTGAGAAACAACCTGGGGGTTTTGAAGGGGCGGGGTTGGGAGGTTGGGGGAACGAGGTGGTGGGTAATAGGGAGGGCACGTGTTGCATGGAGCACTGGGTGTTGTGCAAAAACAATGAATACTGTTACTCTGAAAAATAAATTAATTAATTTAAAAAAAACACTTCCCTTTGTAATTAATAGAACAAGGAAACACAAAATCATCAGAGACATCAAGTTTTGAACAAGACTCAGCCAACCTGACATACATAGAACATTCCACACAAGAGCAGAACATACATCATTTTCAAGTGTATATAGAACATTCACCAAGACAGACAAAATCCTGGGTCATAAAACAAACCTTAAGAAATTTTAAGTGACTGAAATAATACTAAGTATGTTTTCCAACCATAATGCAATTGAACCAGAAATCAATAACAGAAAGATGCTGGGGGGGAAAAACACAAATATTTGAAATTTAAATAACATGCTTCTAAATAATGCATCTGTCAAAAAGAAAGTCTCAAGGAACATTAGAAAATATTTTGAACTAAATGAAAATGAAAGTATTACATGTAGTGGTCAGTTTCATTAGCCAACTTAGGTAGGCCATTGTCCTTGTTATTGAGTCAAATGTAAATCTAGTTTCTGCTGTGAGGTACATATGGTTAAAGTCTACACTTGTTTTATGTTAAGCAAGGAAGATAATTAGTTGGAAAGGTAAAATAGATATTTCAGAAAAGTGTCCCTGTCTAAAATACCTTCCCTGAACTCCTGTGAGAATACTGAATGAAACAATAGATCTGAATCATAAGAAACAGTCCAGTTTTTATTGGAACTCAACTATGTATTCTTTCTTCCACCCAGATGGATATTTACTGTGGGCCAAGTACTGTGGTAATCAATGAAGATTAGACCTAAAATTAAGATAAATGAATGAATGAATCTTTTTATATATATATAGATTTTATGTATTTGTCAGAGAGAAAGAAAGCACAAGCAGCAGGAGCAGCAGAGGGAGAGGAAGAAGCAGGCTCCCAGCTGAGCAAGGAGCCCAGTGCGGGGCTTGATCCCAGCACCCTGGGATCAGGACCTGAGCCAAAGACAGATGAATTAACCGACTGAGCCACCCAGGTGCCCCTGAAATAATGAATCTTTAAGGCACTTCTGTGTGAAATTTAAAGAATGAGTAGGGAATAAGCAGAAAAGTCCTTTACAGGCAGAAGGAAACAATATAAACAAAGAAACAGAAACAGAATAAGAAAAATTATGCTTTGAGAAATTACCCTTTCTGCTCCTCTGATGCGCTTTTCTTCTTTTCATGGGTCTGACATGGGGAGTGAAGGCATAAGTGCAATGAGGCAGCCAAAGCATATGGAGTTACTAAGCAGGCTTTTTGTAGAGGAACAGATCACAGAGTAGCTACGTAGCCCAAGGAATGGGAAGAAGAAAGATGGAACACTCCTCGCAGCCAATGCAGATTTTGTGCTCCCAATGGAATTTTTACAGCATTTTTAATTTAAAAAAATACTATGCAAGGCTGGGTGAAAACTTGTCCAATTCCAAGCTACGCAGGCGAAGTCTTGACTTCATTTAAATCCTATTAAAGCACAATCTTCTCAAATTCCTTTTGTGATGTCTGGAAAGTCTAATTCTTCAATTTAATTTTATCGGAGTATGGATTAAAAACGCTTATAAAGAACAAAGGGATTTACCCAAAGTAAGGCATTTCCTGGAGGGGAAAAAAAAAGCCCTCCATACAGCAAAAAGAGTCTTTTAGTTTTATTATTTTTACTTTTTCTCTCCCTCTATGTATGAGGAATCGAGAATCGGAATTTAAGCTCTCACCAAAGTATACCTTTTATTTTATGCAACATGGCTTTAACAGAGGAAAAGTGACTCTACTACCATCTTGCATAATTTTTGTAGAGGAAGCATAGATGTATTACTGCTCAAATGCTGAGATGACTATGTGGCTTATTCAAAATTATTTGAACTATTAGCTCATATAGGGTAAGCACGCTAAGCATTAATGCTTTCATGATCTAATTAATCAGCCTTTGCAAAGTCACTAAGACAAATTCTTCAAAGATGCTTTCAAAAATCCCTTTATCCTAAAAGGATTCGTTGTTTTATTCTGCTTATCCAAAATCACAGATAAGTTATTTCCTCTACTCCTAGATCCTTTTAAAAATAAACTAATATATTGGGGCTCCTGGGTGGTTCGGTGGGTTAAAGCCTCTGCCTTCGGCTCAGGTCATGATCCCAGGGTTCTGGGATCGAGCCCCGCATCGGGCTCTCTGCTCTGTGGACAACCTGCTTCTCCTCTCTCTCTCTGCCTACTTGTGATCTCTGTCTGTCAAATAAATAAATAAAATCTTTAAAAAAAAATAAAAAATGAAAATAAACTAATATAGGCAAAACACCTACATTCCAGGAATGAAACAGAAATAGAGAGAAGTAAGGAAGCAACCAGCAACACCCAAAAGAAGTGATGAAAATTGACTGGTCTACAACATGGACCTGCACCAGGAAATACTGCTCTAAAAATTCTGTACCCGAATAGGTATTACATGGCAATTGGAGTTAATTTGCTAATGGGTGTGATCAAAAAAAGGATTTCAAATATTCCTTGACTCTCTAGGTCAAGGGACCTAGAGCTGTTCCTTTGTTTCAGACCAATGATGAGCAGAATTGAAAAATGAACCTGGAACATAACAGGTGTATTTGTAGGCAATGGTGAGCTTACAGTTTATTTTCCATAAATGGCAATACCATGCTTATTACCTGCATTGGCTTAGGAGCTCAAAAAACATACTCTACTTCTACAATCTGTTACAAATGGTTACAAAACAATTTCTTCCCTAAGAAGAACAAATACCTAGAGAGATTGTGTTTAAATTTATCCTTGGACATGATAAATAAAAATGTATCTGCTGTGAGCTTTGGATCTTTTATTACAACAGGATTCTTTAGAAAGTCTACCCCTTCCTTCTTGCAGGAGAAAGCTTAGTCAGCATTATTTGGGGATGATCAATCTGGATAGAAACCACAATAGAAAATTAACATTTGCTAATCAGAATTTACAATACTTCAGATAACATTGCTGTGGAAGTGGAAGTCACCCTTATCTAGACAATTTTCAGCAGTAGTTAGAAACAGGGAATTATAACAAGATAGAACTGTGAGAAATATTTACTGTATATTTTTGAGCTTTCTACTTCTACCACTTTATTTTATTTTTCTTCTTCTCCTTTTTTTTTTTTTTTTTTTTTTAAGGAGAGGGAGAATGTGAGTGAGGAGAGAGACGAAGGGAGAGGAAGACAGAGACTCTTAAGCAGGCTCCATGCCCAGCACAGAGCTAGATGTGGGGCTCGACCTAATGACTGAGGTTGACTGACTGAGCCATCCAGGCACCCTCTACTTCTACCACTTTAAAAGTAACTCATATTTTACATAGCATCTTATGTTAATAAAAAGTCACTATTACCTGCTTATATATAGAATAAAGCCACTGTAGATCTATTGATTTTTCAGACTATGCATTCAACCAAAGTAAAGTGATACTTTAAAAAAATCTAAACACGGGGCACCTGGGTGGCTCAGTGGGTTAAGCCTCTGCCTTCGGCTCAGGTCATGATCTCAGGGTCCTGGGATCGAGCCCCGCATTGGGCTCTCTGCTCAGCGGAGAGTCTGCTTCCTCCTCTCTCTCTGCCTGCCTCTCTGCCTACTTGTGATCTCTCCTCTCTGTCAAATAAACAAATAAAAAAAAACTTTAAAAAAAATCTAAACACAATTATTTATCTCAAATACCATATAGTCTTAGATGAAGGAAAATACATGGGCATATGCAATTATAGAACCCATACTGAATCAGAAATTATAGAAAATGTGATATGGGAGTTACATAAGGGAAGGATGCTATTTGAGGAATCAGGAAAAGAGCAAAGTCTCAAAAAAGATTTGAGATTTACTCTGGCCCCCTCCCTTTTTTTTTTCTGGCTGCTTCTCGAAAAGTTCATTCATATTGTAGACTATAATACTTTTTGGAGACCAAATGAAAAACAACATTTTGATCATAATTTGCCTTTTCTCTTTATGTACATTGATATTCATGAATCTTCAATCTTTATCCTTAGATTCTATATCTAAACTGTGAATACACAAGATTAGAAGTGATATTCCTTTTTTTTTAAAAGATTTTATTTATTTATTTGACAGACAGAGATCACAAGCAGGCAGAGAGACAGGCAGAGAGAGAGGAGGAAGCAGGCTCCCTGCTAAGCAGAGAGCCCAATGTGGGGCTCCATCCCAGGACCCTGGGATCATGACCTGAGCCGAAGGCAGAGGCTTTAATCCACTGAGCCACCCAGGCGCCCTAGAAGTGATATTCTGATTTAAGTTAGTATATAAACTTTTCTGAGTATCTAAAAATTTGAAGGACAACAGTAGTGCTTGTATAGAGATTAATAAGAGAAATCTTCTGCCTTAAAGAAGGCAACTATCCTTTGGGGAAACAGATTCATGAACAGATATAAATTTAACATGCTGTGATAAGAGCACAAGGTACTAGGTGAGCAAAAAGAGGATGTTTTTGAAAATGTCATACATTCCTGAAAATTATGTCTTATAACAGGTGGACATAAGTGAAATATGCAAGAGTTGTTTTCACCTCTGAAGACAATGAAAAAATTAAATAATAATTAAAGACAAGAAATGATGGGAAAAAAACCCACACAAAACCAAAACCGTATTAAGTAGTACTGATGACCAGCTTAATTTGTTTTGCGTGACATCACTTATGGCATGTGATTGTTTAAACTGAGCGACCATCCAAATGCCTCCAAAGCAAAACTGAAAACAAACTGCAAGTAGAGCCATAAAGAATCATGGGAAGAGACTTTCCGTCACTTCATTTCAGGCTGAAGTGGCCCTCCATTGCCTGGTCAAGTAGGTTACAAAATGCTGCAAACCTGGTGTGTAGAGTACTAGCCAACTGCTGAGGCAGCATTCTACAAGGTCAAAATCTAATAAAGCATCAAGATTCAGTTTCTGACATAACAGAGTAATAAATATCAGATGAACTTTCTTGCCATAAACAACTATACAACTAGACACAACTATTTTCAGGGTTCTGCAAGAGAGTGCAAGGCTGTGATCTTGGAGAGAAAAAATACACATAAAATAAGCTCCAAAGTTATCCTGAATTTCTGCCAGAGGGCACATTCCAAGCCTTGAGGTATGGAAGTTGAGTCCAAGAAGAATGACACTCTCAGCTGGGTGAAGGAAGCAGAGATTTGCTACGGGGATGGTGAGAAGGCTGGAGTCCTCAGGGCAAGGTTAGAGTAGGAGGGAGCTCTGAAGATTAGGAGCCGCAGAATTCTGCCTCTTTAGAGTCTCCTACACATGTGCAGTCTGGCAGAGAATAACTTCTGGGGAATTGTGAGAGTTTCTGAAGGGTGTTAATGTGGGAAAACATTGGAGTTCTGTCATTCAGAGTAGGAGGATGTCCCCAAATGGCCAAGTAATCAGTTAAAATTTCATAAAAATTATTTAAAGAGTATGGCTAACTGAAGAGTATGGCTACATTAGCCCTAAAGTATCCTTTAGATTTATCCTAATGAAGCCCTCAATACCCCTGAGGGTGTAAAGCTGATTCTTCAGTTATTTACTTTCCAGAAAAAAAGAATCAATTTTGTTTAAAGACAAGAATATTTAAACTCTAAACATGAGTCAAATACACACACAGCATATGTGTTTCTAGTAATTTCTAGAAAATGTAGCAGGGAAATATAACACATAACTAGGAATTAATATGAACAGAGAGGTCAATGTTATTGTAATTAGCAGGTAAAGACTTTAAAAGTAGCTAGTACAGGGGTGCCTGAGTGGCTCCACCGGTTGAGCGTCCAGCTCTTCATTTTGGGTCAGGTCATAATCATGGGGTTGTGAGACTGAGCCTTACACTGGGCTCCATGCTCAGCATAGAGTCTGCTTGAGATTCTCTCTCTCTTTTCTTCTCCCTTCCTCTCTTCCCCTTTCCCTGTTCTCACACACACACACACACACACACACTCTCTCTCTCTCTCTCTCAAATAAAGAAAGAAAATCTTAAAAAATAAAAGTAATTCTTACAAATAGATTCAATTTTTTAAAAAAGATTGAGAATCTCAGCAAAGAGGCACTACCAAAAAAGCACAACAACAACAACAAATAGAAATTCTACAACAGAAAATTACAATAGCTTAAATAAATAAATAAATAACCTTAATAGTAGATGGACAATGCAAAAGAAAAGATTAGTGAACTTGAAGACAGGACGAAAGAATCTACATAAACTGAAGCTCAAAGAGAAAAATAAGCTTGAAAAAGGAACAGAGTCTTAGTGAATTGTGGGACAACATCAAGCAGTCTAACCTGTGTAACTAAAGTGCCAGAAGGACAAGAGAGAGATTAGGCAAACATGTTTGAAGAATTAATGATTAAACTTTTCCAAATTTATACAAAAATTTCAAATTACAAATGCAATAAGAAAAACAAACCCCAAGTCGCATAAACACAATCAGAATATGTACATCATAGTCAAGTTATTGAAAACCAGTTTTACTATTTTACTGAAAATAAAAGGAAAATCTTAAAAGCAGTAAGAAAAGGCACATTACATATGAAGAAAAAAAATGATAGGAATTATCACTGACTTCTTACCAGAAATAATGCAAGAAAAAGGACACAAAAAAGAGGAAAAATTTAATGCAAGAAAAAGGACACAAAAAAGATGAAAAATTTCCAAAAACCATTTTTCAAGTACAAAGGTTAAAAAAAAAAAAAAAAAAAGACGTTCCATAAAAACTAAAGTGAAAAGAATTTAAAACATGAAAACTGTTAAGTTTTTTTTTCTTTAAGAATATGGAACAAAGGGGCGCCTGGGTGGCTCAGTGGGTTAAAGCCTCTGCCTTCGGCTCAGGTCATGGTCCCAGGGTCCTGGGATCGAGCCCCACGTTGGCCTCTCTGCTCCGCAGGAGCCTGCTTCCTCCTCTCTCTCTGCCTGCATCTCTGCCTAGTTGTGATTTCTCTCTGTCAAATAAATAAAATATTAAAAAAAAAAAAGAATATGGAACACAGATTTAGTTGCAAGAATAAAGAGCCCAAGAAATGGTAAACTATGTAGGTAAATGGAACTTCTTTCTTGTTTCTTAGGGAAATGATTTTTTTTAAAGATTTTATTTATTTATTTATTTATTTGACAGACAGAGATCACAAATAGGCAGAGAGGCAGGCGGTGGGGGGGGAAGCAGACTCCCCACTGAGCAGAGAGCCTGATGTGGGGCTCGATCCCAGGACCCTGAGATCATGACCTGAGCCAAAGACAGAAGCTTAAGCCACTGAGCTACCCAGGTGCCCCGGTAACTGATATTTTTGAAGGTAAACAGTAATAAGTTAAGCATGCATATTATAATGTACAGCTCAATAAGTAAATAAAACACAAAGAAGCATGACAGAAATGTCAATATAGGAGATGAAATATAATACTGAAGATTACTCATTTCACCATCAAGAAGATATGAAATTTCTTATGAAATTAATACACAGTTAAGATGTCTTCTACCCTTAATCTCACAAAACAAACTGAGGGTTGCCTGGGGGAGGGGGGTAAGGAGAGGGTGGTTGGGTTATGGACATTGGTAAAGGTGTATGCTATGGTGAGTGCTGTGAAGTCTGTAAACCTGGTGATTCACAGACCTGTATCTCTGGAGCTAATAATACATCATATGTTAATTTAAAAAAAGATATATGTCTTCTTGATGAATTGTCAATATTATCATTATAAAATAATTCTCATTATCCCTGATAATGCATTACTGACTGAAGACCAATTTGTCAGATATTAATATAAGTACATTGGTTTTCTCATGATTAATGTTTGCATGATATGTTTTTCTCTATCTTTTTACTTCTGATCTGTCTGTGCTTTATGTTTAAAATGTTTTCTTATAAACAGCAAATAGCTGACACTTGTTTTTCTATCCAGTCTGATAGTCTTTGTGTTTTAAATGGGGGAATTTAGTCCATTTACACTTAATGTTATCATTTATAAGTTTAAATATGCCATGTTTTGTTTTCTGTATTTTCTATTCATTATTTCATATTTGTTTTCTTTATGTTCTGTCTGCTCTTCATTTCCACCTTTCCTACCTTCTTGATGGTGAAATGAGTAATCTTCAGTATTGTATTTCAAAAAGGGATAATCAGCACAGACATTATAAAGATATAAAGGAAAGTTATATACAACTTTGTGACAGTGAATTATACAACTTAGATAAAATTAACAAATCCCAGGGGTGCCTGGGTGGCTCAGTGGGTTAAAGCCTCTGCCTTCGGCTCAGGTCATGATCCCAGAGTCCTGGGATCAAGCCCCACATCAGACTCTCTGCTCCATGGAGAGCCTGCTTCCTCCTCTCTCTCTGCCTGCCTCTCTGCCTACTTGTGATCTCTGTCTGTCAAATAAATAAATAAAAATCTTTAAAAAAAATTAACAAATCCCATGAAGCAAAACTTAGCAAAATTGATACAATAAGAAATAGGAAGTATGATCAATCCTTTATCCACGAAGGAAATTTAATTTTAATCCAAAATTTTCCACTCAGGCCTAAAAATCTTTACTAATAAATACTATAAAATCATTAAGAAATGTATGATATCAGTTTTATATGTGCTTTTGCAGAAGATAGTGGAGATGAAACCACTTTCTAATTAAGTTTATTAGCCTAGCATATGGTTGATACTAAATCTAGACATGGACATTATTATGTAGACCAATACCTCTTATGAACCTAGATACAAAAATTCTTGCCAAAGTATTAGTAAACAAAACCCAATAATAATTTTTTTAAGATAATATATAACGACTAAGTGATTCTTACTCCAGGTATTCAAGGTTGGTCAAATACACAAAATTCAACTAATATAATTTCCACATTGAAAGATTATAATAGAAAAAGCATATGATCATTTCAATTTTAGTATATGTGCTGCTGAAGCGAGCACGCATATGATCATTTCAATTGCCACAAAAAAATTTTAAATAAAAATCAATATCATTGAAAAATTCTCAGCAAACTATGAATAGAAGGCTATGTCTTCAACCTAGTAAAATTCATCTGCTAAATAGTTTATAGCTAATGCCATACTTAATTATAAAACATTAAGAACTCTCTAGGATTTTTTTAAAAGTCCATTAGCAGTGCTTTTACTTAAATACTTTACTAAAGATCCTAGATGATGCAATAAAATAAGTAAATAGAGCACAGATTAAAAAGGAACAAATAAAGTCATCTTAATTTACAAATGACATGATTGTGTACATATAAGAAATATAAGAAATCTATTTTAAAAATCCCCAATGAACTAAAAAAGTACATCTATCAATACCATGGATATAAACCAATACAGGAAAAAGTAATTGAGTTCCTATGTGCTGGTAATAAATATTTAGAAAAATAAAAAACAGAAATACCACTTACAATATCATCCAAATGCTAAAATACTTAGGGTTAAATTTAATGGAACCTGTGGAATAGCTCTATGCTGACACTTAAGATACTGCCAAGAGAAATTAAAGAAGACCTCAGTAAATGGAAAGATGTATCATGCTCTGGGATTGGAAGCCTCAATGTTATTGAAGTCTTCTCATACAGATCTAAAGATTCAATGCATTCCTATTCAAAGTCCAGTGGGTTTGTATTTTTAGTAGGAAAAAAAAAAGTTGATTCTCAAATTTATATAGAAAAGCAAGGAATCTAGAATACCCAGAAAAATTCTGAAGAAGGACAATGTTGGAGAATTTCAAAGCTTAGTATAAAGCTACAATAATCAAAATCATGAGGTACAGACATAAATATAAACAAACAGATCAATGGAATAGAATTGAGATTCCAGAAATAGATCTACTCTTATATGGAGACTTTATTTTTCCTTTTTTTTTTTTTTTCTTTTTGGCAAAGGCATCAAAGTAATGCAATAGGAAAAAAGAAGAAAGAGAGATAGAGAGAGAGAGAAAGAAAGAAAGAAAAAAGAAGAGAAAAGAAACTCCTTTCAATAAATGGTCCTGATATAACTAGATATTCACATGGGAAAAAATCAATCTCAACTTCTACATCGCCTCATGAACAAAAATTAATTTAAGGCCAACCATGGACCAGCTTAAACTAAAAATCAGAGCAGAAAGTCTTTTTGACCATATATATTAAGCAAAGTTTTCTTTAATAGTACACAATAAAGCACTAATCATTAAAGGAAAAAAATTCACCAAAATAAAAAATCTTCTACTGGTAAAAAGACCTTGTTGAGAAAATGAATAGGCAAGTAGTAGATTGGAAAAAATATTTGCAAATCATATATCCTGACAATGGACTTTTTAATCTATCAAACTAAAAAGTGAATTTCTCAACATTATGGATAAGACCAATATAAAAAGAGCAATTGGGTTCCCTCTAATAGCACTAAATGTTTGAAAAAATAAAAATAAATATCATTGGCAATATCATCCAAAATATAAAATATTTAGAATGAATTCAATATAATGCTTAGGAATTCAATCAGTAACTCAAGGTTGGTTAAATATACAAAATTCCACTAATGTAATTCAATTAATGTATCCAGAGTAGGTAAATAACCCAATTAATGTATCCAGAGTAGGTAAATAATGTATCCAGAGTAGGTAAATAACCAGAGTAGGTAAACAACCCAACTTTAAAAAGTTGGGGGAAAGCCTTGCACAATCATTTCACAAGGGTGCTTAATAAATGAATAATACATACATGGATGTGTTCAACATCATTTGTCATCAGGGAAATGCAAATAAAAAATACAGTGGGTTACTACTACCCACCCAATAGAATCAATAAAATAAAAAAAACCAGCAATACCAAATGCTGGAGAGAAGGTATAGCAACTATAATACCCACACACTACTAGTGTTAAGTATAAAACAGTACAATCACTGGGTAAGAGGTTCTGGTAGCTTCTTCAAAGGTTAATCATATAGCCGTCATATGATCTAGCCTTTACACTCTTAGGCATGTATTCCAGAAAAATGAAAATATATGTTCATGTTAAGATTTGTACATCACTGTTCACAGCAATCTTATTTATCATTTGGAAATAGCCCAAATGACCATCAAAAGGAGAAATGATAAGCCGTGACACAGTTATACAATGAAATATTGTCCAAGTGCAAAGGCAAACAACTAATTGTGACATGCTACAATATGAATGAATCTCAAAAACGTGACAATGAGCAAAAAAGTCAAACAGGAAAGAGTACATACTGAATGACTCCACTGTACGAAATTCTAAGAGGGGCAAAACCAAAATATGATGGAAGAAATCAGAGCACTAGCTCTTTTTGGTGGGGAAGGGACATGATTGATGGGAAAAGTAGACCAAGAAACTTTCTGGAGTGTCAAAAATGGCTTATGATGGGGGCGTGTCATACAGGTATTCACACTTGTCGAAACTCACTGAGTTTTAGAGTTCAGGAATGTACATTTTACTAAACATACATTATATCTCAAGATTTTAAAAGTTTACATCTGCATGGGATTACTGATGAAAGTGGATATTTGCTTCTGCCTGCCCCAGAACGGTATTTAGTCTTTTTCTTTCTTTTCTTTTCTTTCTGTTGTTGAGATGTCCATTAAATAATGAAAGTAGCAAATCTTATCAATACTGACATTGGGGGATGCCTGGGTGGCTCAGGCTGTTAAGCTGCTGCCTTCAGATCAGGTCATAACCCCAGGGTCCTGGGATCGAGTCCCTCATCAGGCTCCTTGCTCAGCAGGGAGTCTGCTTCTCTCTCTGCCTCTGTGCTTGTGCTCTCTCTCTCTCTCTCTCTCTGACAAATAAATAAATAAAATCTTAAAAAAAAATACTGACATCGGTCTGGGCACTGGGGATAGATCTGTTAAGATGAACATTTAAATGTTAAGAAAAAAATGGGCTGTATTCAGAAAAATCAAATGGATTTACTTATTGTCTCTTCTCCCTAACCCATTGCATAGGTAAGGAGAATGTCATACGTAAAGGTATTAAGAACGTAAAACATGCTTGGAAAATTGTTACTCAGCCTTACAAGCATTGACACAAGTACCAGAGGTAAAGCTAGAGTCCCAATCATGAAATTTTAGGTTCTCATTCACCATCAGGCTATAAAATTCCTTTGAACTTTTCCTCTCTCTCTTACCTCCAACACTTAGAACTATGGTGGCTAGGTACACATTGAGGAAAAAAATGATGCAAAAATAGTAGAGATATTGAGTCTTTCAGTGCTTGCTCATCCTGGTATCTAATATCTGCCAGCACATCCATTGTGTACAAACCTGCCCTGAAAATCTAAGTGCAGTGGCCTTGGAGGCAGGAAAGTAGAAAGGAGTCTCATAATCATTACCAACAACAATGTGCTCAGTTTCTTGGTGGACTGAAATAATGCAAACAGGGTCTCTCCATGCATTCATTTACATTCTGTCAAATGTTACAGAGCATTTTGCATCTATGAGTTAAAGGTATCCAGAGAAAGAAACATAATGCCCGATTCATTCGAACCTTCAAGGATAAAGCAGTGAAAAGAGAAAATACCAAAAGAGACTCCAGGTCTATATTCAACCTTGGCTTGTTCTGGTTTATAACTGCAAAGGCTTTTCTGAGCTACGCCTGGAACTCAAGACTCACCGTGTCCTTTCATCTCTTTTCCTGTTTGGAATGTTCTTTCCCCCTTTCTCCACAGTTAAAGTCCTACTCTTGACTCAAGGCTGTGCAGACACCATAACCTCTCCCCAATCAATTACATCACCAACTTTAGGTATTTTTAGTATATGTGCCCACATCTCCGTCTTTTCCAGAACACAGGGAACTCACCGAGGGAAGCACTTTGTAATATTCATCTTCGTGTCCTTGTGGTCTAGCTCACAATAGGTGATAAATAACTATTTGATAAGGACCAAATTAACTATAGGAAACAGAGATTTGAGAACACTGTCTCCCATAGGATCTGATTAGACGTCAACTTCATGAAGGTATTTTAGCTCAAAATATTCAGTTGTTTTGGATTTTTTTTAAACTTTTTTTTTTTACCCAAGTAATATTGCTTTTTATCTCCAGCCTAATCTGGTTTCACATCTCAGAGTTGGCTTTCAATTTTGCCATAGGAAATGATATATTTTTTCTATTTTCTGGATTCCAAACTCTTCCGTGTTTTATATCTGGTCACGCTTAATGGAGTATGTCATTTATCCACCATGAAACTAACTCTGTCCAGATGACTCATCTTTTAATGTTCCCTGTCAGCTTTCTGGGCATCAGGAAACCTGAACACTTTTCAAGCTATATGCCTGTCTAGGACATTCATAACAGAGTGCTTTCTGCCATCATGAATAACTTTTCTTTCTCTCCTTGAAACAAATTGGGGATTAATGTACACAATCTCTCTCACATCAGGCTTTCTGATTTGTTTGACTGATTTCTTCCACTCTAGTGTGCAATATCAGGAGTACCCTAGAAATCTCAATAAATTATCTGCACCTAGAGTGCCTCTCCTCTGTCTCTTGAATCTGCTATAATCTACTCTGGTTAAATAACTCTGAAAATGGATGGCAGGTCTTATTTGTTTTCATGGGTCTGGTTCCAATAGTTTTTTTGGGGTTTTTTGTTTGTTTGCTTGGTTTTTTGTTTTATTTTGGTGTGGTTTTGGGTTTTTTGTTTTTGTTTTTGTTTTGCCAGAAGACTACATAGGTATTTTGCCTCATATGTGTTTACTTTTTATTGATTTAAAATCTTATGCAAAGGTGAAAGAAAATAAGATACTGCCTGTGGCTGCATCAAGAGTGAAAAGAATACTATCATTAGATAAAATTTCAGCAAAGCTCCGGCAACAAGAAGGTCTAGTTAACTCCACAGTGGAACCAGAAGCTAGTGAGACTACTGGTTATCCATTCACACCTTCATAACTGAAGATATGTGTGTGTGTGTGTGTGTGTGTGTGTGACACATGCACAGTTGACATAGTTGACACATGAACAACACTGTTGTTGAACTGTGTGGCTCCACTTACGCATGGATTTTCTTTTAGATAAATACAAGTAGTGCATATTTTTTCTTATGATTTTCTTAATAGCATTTCCTTTTCTCTAGATTACTTTATTGTAAGAATGCACCATATAAAATACATATGCTGGTTTTATATACTATATATAAAACCTACAACATATGTATTAATCAGATATTTATGTCATTGGTAAAGCTTCTGGTCAACAGTAGGTTATTAGTTATGTTTCGGGGGAGTCAAAAGTTATCTGCAGATTTAGGAAGGATTTGCACCCCTAACTTCCATGTTGTTCAAGGATTGAGTACACACACATACACACACACACACACATATTTTAAAGCTATGCCAACAAATCAAGAACATTTAGCTGCACATTCACTGTCTGGGTGGCTCATTGTTTTTCTGTAAGGTCAAAAGAACATTTTGTAGGACAATTCTCAGGGGCACAGGTGCTGCTGTGTTCTCCTAGATTATTGGGTACTACAATGATTACAGGAGCTTTGTGGCTAGAATATGGTGAACAAGTAAGAAAAGGAGGGTATGTGTAGGTGATGCAAAATATCATCCACGGCAGAAAGAAAGTGTCCACTGATAGGGACAGTGGACACAAAATCCATTACATCAAAAGCAGACAGATGTAGTGAAAAGAAGGACCATCTGTACCCCAACGTTTATTGCAGTAATGGCCACAGTCGCCAAACTGTGGAAAGAACCAAGATGCCCTTCAACAGACGAAAGGATAAGGAAGATGTGGTCCATATACACGATGGAGTATTATGCCTCCATCAGAAAGAATGAACACCCAACTTTTGTAGCAACATGGACGGTACTGGAGGAGATTATGCTGAGTGAAATAAGTCAAGCAGACAGAGTCAAGTATCATATGGTCTCACTTATTTGTGAAGCATAACAAAGAACATGGAGGACATGGTGAGATGGAGAGGAAAAGGGAGTTGAGGGAAACTGGAAGGGGAGATGAACCATGAGAGACTATGGACTCTGAAAAACAACCAGAGGGTTTTGATGGGGCGGGGGGTGGGAGGTTGAGGAACCAGGTGATGGGTAATAGAGAGGGCATGTACTGCATGGAGCACTGGGTGTGGTGCAAAAACAATGAACACTGTTACACTGAAAATAAAAAAAAATAGTTTATATTTTTAAAAAAGCACACATGGATATATATAGATATAGATATAGATATATGAAAATACTAGTACTATAATAACCCATTTCCTATGATGGTAAATGTAAATGCATAAACAAAAAGTTTGGCTAATAAAATTCACCAATTTGCTGTTCACAAAAAAAAAAAAAAGCAGAAAGAGCTCACTGTGTATAAAGTCTAGAGCTCAGAGAGGGAGGAGAAGTTTGCCACATAACAGGGTGGTAGAATTCCCTCACCCATTTTGGTAGGAGAGCCTTGACTTCTGTTCTCTTCGGCAAACATTCCCAACCTAATGCCTCTATAGGAGCATTGACTATGATTAGTATGACTCTCACAGCTGTTGCCCTTTAGTTAGTTTTCCCCAAATTATTTTATTCTAGTACTTCTCAACCTTAGTGGCTTCTGGGTCCATTCAATGGCTAACTGCATGATTTCATCAGAAAATGCACATCCACCCATCTATAATTATTTATACAATTTCAAGGAGTAACATGATGGACACAAATACACAAAGCAAAATGCAAACAAAAAGAAAGTCAATGTCACAAGATGAAAAGCAAGCCCAGTTGGATTTAAGACAAAAAGCCTAAAGGAAGAATTAGAACCATGACTGTTTTGAACTTTTATGTACGGAATAACAGTGCACTGAAATACCTAAAGCAAAATGACATAGAATGCCAGGAAATTTTAGGGAGAAAGTTAAGGAAACAAAGTAGTAGAGGGGAATTTCATATTTCTTTCTTAGTTTTTGACTGATAAAAAAACCAAACCAAAGAAGAAAATGGAGCACATAAATAATATAATTTAAAAAGCTGATCTAATAAATGTATGTGTTTGTGTGTGTATATAATTCTACACTCTGCAAATATCTTCTATTTTAGTACTCATGGAATGTTTACAAAAATTTACTGTATGTTTTTAGGCCACAAATCCCTCCAACATATGTATTTTATATATTTAAATATGTATTTTAATGTGTAACTAGTTGAAGCAGAAACAATAATAGCTATTCAGAATTAAATCCCTCTACCTTTTTTTTTTTAAGATTTTATTTATTTGACAGAGATCACAAGTAGGCAGAGACAGGCAGAGAGAGAGAGGAAGGGAAGCAGGCTCCCTGCTGAGCAGAGAGCCTGATGCGGGGCTCGATCCCAGGACCCTGAGATCATGACCTGAGCCAAAGGCAGAGGCTTTAACCCACTGAGCCACCCAGGCGCCCCTCCCTCTACCTTTTATGTCAAAAGGAAATTAAGTTCATTAAAGATTATCAGTAAAATGACTGAAATATTACATATTTGACCTATGAAGGATATCTTTAGGTCCACTTAGATAAAAGTTTAGAAAATTTGATGGGTAAATCATAACCTCAGAAGATATGGAAAGAGCAAAAAAAAAAGGAAAAAAGAGAGAGAGAGAGAAAGAGAAAGAGATAGCATGAAAAGATTTACTAAGAAGTCCATTCAACAAATATTTATTGAGAAACTCCCACAGAAAAACTACAGATTTAAGGACCAAATCTGAGAATTTGTTCTATGGAGAAAAAGATACAGCGGGGCACGTCGGTGGCTCAGTCGGTTGAGTGCCTGAGTCGGTTTCTGCTCAGATCTTGATCTCAGGGTCATGAGATCAAGCTCTGAGTCGGGCTCCACACTCAGCATGGGGTCTGCTTGAGAATCTCTCTCTCCTTCTGGCCCCTCCCCACCTCTTGCTCCCTCCCCTCACTCAAATAAATAAATAAATAAATAAGTCTTTAAAAAGGTACAGCAACAATAAAAATACAAAAATAGATTAACTATTCACCAAGTTAATTAAGAAAGGAAAAGAGTAAAGCACGAATATCTAAAAATATAAATTCAAAAGGCAAACAAAACTTGAGGGAATTTGTTGTCTGCAGATTTGCCTTGCAAACAGTATTAAAAGAAGTTCTTGGGGCACCTGGGTGGCTCAGTGGGTTAAAGCCTCTGCCTTCGACTCAGGTCATGATCCCAGGGTCCTGGGATCGAGCCCCAAATCGGGCTCTCTGCTCAGCGGGGAGCCTGCTACCCTTCCCCTCTCTCTCTCTGCCTGCTTCTCTGCCTAGTTGTGCTCTCTCTGTCAAATAAATAAATAAAATCTTTAAAAAAAAAGTTCTTTAGAAAAAGGAAAATGATATAGGTTAGAAAGTCAGAACTACCTAAAGAAAGGAAAAGTGTCAGAGAGGAATGTATGAAGATAAACCAAAATCTTAGTTTTCTTATCCTTAATCACCTTAAGAAATAACAACTTGGTCACAGTAACACTAGCAATCATGTATTTAGTGATTATGACCTATGAGTAAGCGAAATGATCAATGACAGAAGTGTTACGAGGGATGGAGGGGGAAGGAATAGAGGATACTTTGAGGTACTTGCATTACCCATGAAGTGGTTTAGTGTTTGTTATTTGAAAGTAGACTTGAATTAATTAAAAATGTATTTTGAAAACATTAGGGCAACCACACACATGCACGTGTGTGCACATACACACACAGAAGAAAGTCTAGGTAAGAGACAGAAATCAAGAATCAGGAGCTGGGTTATAGGTACATTAACTTGGAGAAACATTCTAAGCATGTAAGTCCAGCAGGTGGGGGGATGAAGAGAAATGAGGAGAGAGAATGCAAAGTAGCCACCTAACTGGTGAAGCGAGGAGGAAACTGAGAAAGAACAGTTTCCAGAGTGCCAGTGAAGAAAGACTTTTATAAAAGACTAAAAAGTGTATTAAGGTGCATAAAAATATTGAACAAATATAAAACAGAGTGTGAGCAGTGATTGTTTTGATGCAGTGGGTTTGTGGGTGATTTAATTTTAGGTTTTCTGTTTCAATCTTCCAAAACTGTTCTGCAATAAATAGCAACACCATAGTAATAAGAAATGAGACCATGAAAGTTATGCTACAAAATATCAGGCCACTTATTCTTACTCAGGAGTATATATTCTTCATGTCTACCTTCCTAGTAAAGTCAGATCTTAGGGAAAATGTTTAAGGAGATGCCCATGTTCCAGGAAAACCTGTCAGTAAAATGTTCTTGAGCAGCACTGCCCAATAGAAATACAATGGGTACCACATATATAATTCAAAGTTTCTTAGGGGGCATACTGAAAAAAAAAAAATTAAAAGTGACAGATGAAATTTGTTTTAATAACATTTTATTTGATCCAGAATGTCCAAAGTATTTCTAATTCAACACATAATCAATAAAAATATAAATGAGCCAGTTCATCTTTTTTTTCTGAAGTCTTCGAAATCCAGTGCCTTTGACAATGATACCGCATCTCAACTCATGTCAAGGGCTCTAGAGCCATCTGTGGCTGGCTCCTACCTTACTGGACAGCGAAGTTCCTTCTAGACTTCATATGGTCTGCAGGCCAGCAGCAGCACTGGCATCACTGAGGAACTTTTGAGAAATGCAAAATCCCAGTCCCCAGCCTGCACCTATGGAGTCAGAATCTGTTTCTAACAAACTGTCAAATGATGCTGATCTACAGCCTACATGGAGAGTAGCAAGACTGTCATTTTCTAACTCAATCTTTCTCTGCAATTTCTGCAGTGGTTCCCAAACCTATTTCCTGCCACTATTTTCTCTCCCTTCATCTCCATCATTTCTCCAAGCCATATTTATTACATGCTGGTTACCTTTAAAGTCCTAGTGTGCCCATTTTACAGAGGGGGAAACAGAGGCACTGATAAGTTATGTATCGTGCCCAAGATCACCCAACCCAGGACTCACTTTGGTCTAAGTGCCCAAACCTACCTAGTAACTGATGGGACTGGATCTGAAACCAATTAGTCTGCCTCCAGAGTCCTACATCTTAGCCAACAGTGATCTGTTTATAGTCTCTCCTACATCCAGCTCTTCAAGGACATATACTATATTTTACACATCTTTGTTCCATAACACTTACATAATACGCTAAATGTTTTTGGAAGGGAAGGAAGGAGAATGCCTATCTGTTCTCCTTCTAGGGCTGTCCTTCCAGGATCCAATGCCCTGTAGTGTCATCAAGCAAGCCTCCATTATTAATGATCTCTATTTTATGAATGTTAGTGGACACGGTATGACCATGTCATAAGCTCTGGTCCAAGCACCAGTTTTGTTTCTATTATTTTGCACTAATATTAAGCAAAGCGACTAATCCTACTTTGAAACGTTGAGAAGGCTTTGGGCCTGGAAGTAACAGATGGGCTTTCATATTGACAAAAGTTATAGATAATATCCAAACCCAATTTTTGCTTAGGAAATGTTTCTTCCTAAATATTTAGAAGATGAGTTTTGTCTAACTGATAGTATAACTGGTCTGAGTTCTACGAGAGGCAGTTGTGAAAACTCATGAAATAACCATAGAGTAAGTAGGAGACTTAAGAGAGAAAGTAAGAAGATGGAGTAATTCCAAATCCAAACAACTATCTTCTTGATATCCCGGGGATAATATTTATTGTTCATCCAGTGTTGAGCCTTTTCATATTCGCTTGCTTTTTGCATTGATTTAATCAGCCCGATTCCATTTATATTTTCTCAGTTAACACGCCTGCCCTTTGGAAAGGGACCAGTTCTTCCTTTGGTACTTTGGACTCCCTCTTTCTCACCTGGCCGCACTGAAGTGGCGGAAATGCCCTCCAGGACATGGAGCTGTGGGTAGGGAAGCGCCTTGTGCCCTTTGCTAGAAGCTCAAGCTGGCTGCCAACATCCAGCTGCTTTTCCACGGAGATGCTGCCAAGTCAAGAGAACCACCTGCCTCACAGATGGCCTCAGTATCTGCTCCAACAATGGCAGACCCCCCCCAAAGGGGGAGAAGAGTCTGTTCCTTTATGAGCAGGTGTAGAGATGGCTATGGTGTGATATACCTTCCGCCATTTAAAAGCTGTGTGCCCTTGGGCAAGTTACTCTGTGCCTTAGTTGGCTTAAATGTGTAAACTTGGACAACAAGTTTACTATAAACCTCAGGTTTCACTAATAATAACGTGGCATTTTCACTTAGTGAAATGGATTTTCTAAGAACATTAATGGAGAATAAAAGATATGAAAAAATACATAGTGCAGAGCCAGGCACCTGAAGAATGAGGTCTCATTATCATCCCCCTGCAATTCTTTCCTATTTAACTACAGGAGTTTTGAGGCTTCGACAGTATCAGTATTTTAGGCCTCTCAATGGCCAACCACATGTTTCAATGCCACCCCATTCCAAGATGCATTTAGCCTTCAGATACATTTCGTGCTCAACACCATTTGCACACAACGTTCTACTGTATTTACTTACTCACCAGCACTTTATTGTGAACAGATAACGTCCAGGTCATTTCATTTTCCTTCTTGGGCATATCATACAATGCCAGGAATGAACAGGCGCTCAAAAAAAGGCTTTTTGATGGCAGGCACCCCCAATGTCTTTGGAAAACCTTCCATGAATCCCATGGTTTGGTCACCACTCTCTCTCCCCTCTTATCCTACCATGACATCCGCTGTCTCAGACCTCACTTCCTGCAACTTAGGTGTTGTTATTATGAAACGTTTCAAATGTACAGGGAAGTAAAACCTCCATGTCTCTACCACTCAGGTTTCCAGAATGTTGACACTGGGTCATATTATTCAAGGTCTGATTTCTAGCGATCTATGAATGTTTCAGATGCAGTCATAAACTTTTCAACCCTGATTTCTGCCTCCTCTCTCTAAGGCGACCATTCTCTCTCATTTTTATTTTTTGTAAAAAAAAAAATCTCTTTATCTCTTTATCTCTCTTATAGGATTGTGAGGATTAAGTAAAAATAAAATATATAATGGGCCAATAATAATAGTTGGAGCTATCATCACCATTACAATTATTATCCTCCTCATTATTTTTTTCTGCCTGTTTATCTGTTTGTTTGTTTTTTTCCCCAGTAGAGTTATGCCTTTTTTTTTTTTTTTTAAAGATCTGGAACTATCTTTTCCCTCTATACACCTACATCCTGGCCCAGTTCCCAATACACAGCCAGTGCACATAACTTATAAGTTAAATGAATGTTCTAAAGGCTGGACTGCTTGCCACTCATTCTCTAATTTGAGGCATGATCTTAAAACACATCAGGCACAGCCCTTTACCAATTCTCCAGAATGGAAACTGGACCATAACCTGCAGGCTGGTATTCACTCATCTGGAAAAATCCAGAGGACCGATAATCTCTTAGTTCTTTCAAGTAGCCCTCATTACTCATTCGTTAGTATCCTTTCTTCTCCAGTATCTGACTCAGAGGACAACGGGACAAAATTAAGGTTCCTGACATTGAGAAGCTGAACTAAAAGATGTCCAGGTAGCAGGCAAAGGTGTACCCAGGATGTCCTCCAGATCCTCTCAAGACAGAAGCAGCCTTTTTGTTTGTTAAAACCCCACTTGCTGTCTCCTATTCAATTACTGAGATTTACAGACAGAAAAAAAGCAGAACTTGCCATTTTAAATTATTTGCAATAAAATTCGATTTTGTTTACTCGACACTAAATACCGACAGTCAAGGAAGCGGCAGGCGATCTTACTCGTTTCCCCCCGTACACCAATTAAACATTTTAGTGCAGAGATCAGCATAATTAGAGAATTAGGAAACAATGAGAAGTGCTTGGGATAATTTGTAATATCAGTGCACTGACGCACTGGGTCCAGATACCAGAATTTGATTGGCAGGACTTTATTAAGTTTTGGCAGCACTTAGGTAGGCTGGGAGCGCCTTTATGAGGCTCTTGTACATTAATCTGGGCTCCCGTTCTCGTTAATACTGATGAGTGAAGGCAGTTAATTGAATTATGTATGAAGCACTGCTGATTAAATAATATTTCACTCCCCACTATAGAATTAGCTCTGCTGGATTAACATCCACTGTTGTCTCTGACACTGAATGTCATCAGGACCTCTTCTCAAGCACACGCTTTGATTCTTTTCCATCTGTTCGACTGATGCGGCACCTCAGTAAGCCCTGGAACCGACTACCCTTCAGCTTTGACATCACGTCACTCTGGAGAAACGAGAGGTATTTATTAGCATCTGGGTAACCGGGAGCAAAAAGTCCTCCCCGGTGCCTCCAATATTCTGAGGATATTACTATTCAAATCCACTGCGGAACGTGAAGGAAAATTCAAATAATTTATCACTGTATTTGCATTGCATAAGCTAATAGGAAGAGAAAATCACGGGGGATGAGGGGGGCATCTTCCCAACCAGCCTTGAAAATTAAAGCTATTTTGAGCTGCGTTATGTGGGCTCTGCTTCCGTGTTCTGCCCCTTCCTCTTCTCATGTCATCTCAGTAACTGCTGTTGAGTAAACAGAAGCGTCTCCCTGTGGAAGTTGCACTCAAGTGTTTTTCCTCTCTCCTGCCCTCCCTCCTTTCCCTCTTTCTCCGATCCATCTCTTCCTTCACTGTGACAACACGAAGTGGCAGACACAGTGATGAGTTCTGGTATGCAGAGACAAACTGTGGTTACTCTCCTAGACAAGGTCCCATCTTCTGAGGCAATAAGATAGTATGTAGACATGGAATAGCATGTGATATGCCCATACTAGTGATATGCATGGGGCCGGAGAGGGAGTAAACTAATGATACTACTGGTTTAGTCCTAGAGACCTTGGAAGGCTTTGGAATTGGAAATTACAGATGGGGTGGGTCTTGAAAAATAGAGATGGAATTTTCCAGATCCTTACTCCATTAGAAAGAAGATAAAGAATAAGGACGCACTAAATGACATGGAGACCCATCAATCATTGAGGCAGCAGAGTGGGGATTCAACTACCAAACCAGGAGTTTTGTTTCCCCCTATGAATTAGATAAGATTTGTTGAGTTGTTTCTCAGTTCTCTGGGGATTATGCTATATTATGAGGCCTTACCACATAATGGAAGGAACAGATACCCGGCCAGGGGTCCAATTTGCTTGTGACATTTGTCAAGTCACCTCTGTAGTCTGGGCTTTCATTTCTGTAGCTGTAACATACAGTTTGGTCAGGACAGGTCCTATGGAAGATCTGCAGAGATTCTGCCCAATAGTGGGGAATAAGGTTAGTCTGTCTCCACAAGAGGTAGGCTGGTGGGTTGCCTAGGGACATTCACTCTAGATCAGGGTCTGGCTTCTCACTGTGCAAGTCTAGAAACCCTCTTATCAGTGCTGGACTTGAGTACCTGATTTATACGAACTAAATTTATAAGAGATTGAGGTATACATAATTCTTAATCTATGATTGTTCTTATCAGTCTACCTTGAAATTTTCTTCTTAAAGAGAAACTATAGGGAAAGCTATATTTTAATCAAAGCTTACTTCAGCATGAAATCAAAGCAAGGAGAAGTGGATGATTTAAATATTTTATGACACAAGATTCTGAAAGCACCTGTCTGACTGCATCCGTCTCCATGGGAGAATTTTGTCTGTCAAGAGGAACTCTTTTTAGTAGGCAGGGACAGGAACTCCTTTCTTAGCACGATGTTAAAGAGTCAGTGCCAACGTTCAGCTCCCAGCCTTTCTTTTCATCTAAACTTTGATTACTCGCCACTTTTTCTTTCTTCTAGATCTCAGTTAATATGTGCTGTCTATCACTACTGTTCTCTCAATGAAGTCCATGGGGGCATTTGTTCTCCTTAAGATGACTGCCTATCTCTAAGGGTCCATGAGTTGATTTGATAATACAAGGTGGAGAGGATAATCTTATTTTCTCAAATAGCGACGTTCTTGGTAATCCCTTGTTATTCCTTACCCACTTATATCCTCCAACTCTAGAATTTTAAGACATAAAATATCTTTTCATGGGGCATCCAATATGAAACCTATTGAAGATGCTTAAATGGAATTGAATGGCAACCCAGAAATAAACATATAGCCACAGTCATATTTTTTTAAAAAAGGAATAAAGTTGATAAGATGTTAAGATCATGACTGACACACAAAGCTGTCTTAGAAGAGTAAAACCACATAAAGCATTTTACCTCTCAAATCTCAAGTTCATAAAATACTTAATAGAAACAAAGCAACCAAGAGAAGAAAATAAAGCCCAACACTCAGCATTTGGATTATTAGAAAAACATCATTCCTTAATTAAAATTGTTAATGGCTTTTATGCTGTGCTTCACTTATTGCAAATAAGTAAAAATATTCAGGAAATAAAATGCCTGAAACATAACTGCTGAATTTTCAACTAAGAATTCTGTTTATGTGCCTCAGCATTGCTTCAAAAAAAAAAAAATTATGCAAATAATGGTTTAACCAAATAATTGAAGTTTGATCATTAGAATAAGACATTGTTCAACCATTAAAGGAATGTAAAACCCTCAGCAAACCAAATTAACATTTTCATTAAAGTTATATTCAAGGCTTACATTCAGTGGCATTCTCTAACTAAAGGAAATGGGTCTAACAAAAAAGGATGTATGGAGAAAAGCATAGCTGAGGTTAATTCTGAAATTTCTATAATATCTGAGGAAGTTGTATGTTCTTCATGCAAAGGTTCTCTGTCCATCCAGGACTGAGGATGACCCAGTCGAGTTAGCTGGATTTTCAGAACTTGTTTCCGGTGTTATTCTTGCTTTCAAACTTTCCCATGGCTGCCTTTCAGCAATGGGACCAAACTAGGTCAGCTATTGTGTGCCTCACATATTACATTTCTTCTTCCCTTAGGAGCCGTCACTTCTCTTCTCCTTGAAATAAATTCACCTAAAGAGTCAAAGCCATTTCTCTCAATCAACTTCCCATCGTTCTCTCTGGAGCCTTCAGAACTCACCATTATACTGTCAAAAGTGTGCCATCCATGCGTTCACGAAAGCACAACTCTTGAAAGCCAAATAATAATCATGGATACTATTTACTGAACTGCTCAAATACGCCTTGCCAGCTGTGATGGAGATCCAGTGATAAATAAAGCATTTTTGCCCTTAAGGAACTCCCAGTCAACCAAGAGAGGCAAACAAGCAGGCAGATGTTCGTGCAGAGAAGGTCTGTGTTGGAAAAGCACAGATGAGGGAGGAACTCACTCCAGTGGGAGCCAGGTGACTCTCCCACATCTTTCCATGGCCTCATCATCCCCCTGCCCCCGACACTTCAGTGTCACAGCCATCTCCTCTGTTGTCTTTTCCCACCAAATGGTGGTTTCTGCTTCAGAAATATCCCTGACATCTTGGGGCGCCTGGGTGGCTCAGTGGGTTAAAGCCTCTGCCTTCAGCTCAGATCATGATCCCAGGGTCCTGGGATGGAGCCCCGCATCGGGCTCTCTGCTCAGCAGGAAGCCTGCTTCCTCCTCTCTCCCTCTGCCTGCCTCTCTGCCTACTTGAGATCTCTGTCTGTCAAATAAATAAATAAAATTGAAAAAAAGAAAGAAATATCCCTGACATCTCTTCTTGTTGCCAGTGAACTGGGCCCTCAACCTCTCATCGCCTGGATGCTACAATAACATCTTTGCTACTCCTATACTCCCTCCAAATATTATTATTGAATTTTAAGCAGCACGAATTCAAAAACTGCCACTGGGGGAGACTGAATGAAGGATGGGCAAAATGGGTGAAGGGGAGTTGGAAGATGTAGGCTTCCAGTTATGGGAAAAAGAAATCATGGTAATAAAAAGGTACAGCATAGGAAATATAGCTCATGGTATGGTAATAGTGCTGTGCGGTGACAGATGGTAGCTACACACGCGGTGAGCATGGCATCATGGACATTTGAATCACTATGTTGTACACCTGAAATTAAAGTAACGTTATATGTCAACTATACGTCAACAACAACAACAACAGAAACCAGAAAGACCATCCTGGCTACTGTGATAAAACCATGATAACATGATGCTGGGTTAGGAGCTCTTCCCAAGAGGCTACAACTTTGCTCAGGGAAGAGTCACAGGAATTCTTCAATGCCTTGTCGAAATTAAAAAAGGAAGAGTTTGCCACTTTCATGGAATCATTGCTGAACTCAAGAAGCTAGCCGAATAATTGAATAAAAATGTGAACAATCCATTTGCAGTTCTTCTATTTTTAATTTCCTTCTTTTTTAGGCTCACTATTTTGTGTAGTTTAGATAAAATTTCAAGAAAATTAAAAGAAATTGCCATTGGCTCTGACTTGTTCACAAGATTTAAGTTCAATGTCTTCAGTGTGGCCCAGGTAACTTTTTACAACCTGGCCCTCATGCATTTCTTCAGCCTCATAACCCACATCATTCTCCAGGTGACACCAAACTTTTAAGTCTCTCATCATGCCATGTTCTTTCCATTATCTGGAGCTTTGAGCATGCTCTTTTCTCCGTGTGGCATACCTTTCTTCCTGGCTCCATCTTCCTGGGAAAATTCTTATCCAACAGATCAACAGATCAAAAGTCATTCCCACTTGGCCTTTTCAGCATCCGCCTTGCAAAGTCTACCAGATGGCCACTCACCCCACAACTGCAGGCCACTCCACAGAAAGGCAAGAACTTGACTTTTAAATAACAGCTGAGGACCACATTTTAGCCAAGCACACAACATTCACATGTGGCAAAAATGTCACCAAGAGAGCTGCTATAACACGCTTGACTATTTTCTATGGATTTAAAGATGTTAAACCATTTCTCAAAATATCTACCTTTCTTACAGACAATAGGTACAACCTGGGATTTTAGAGCTTTATGGTGACAGAGGCTGAATTATTCCCTAAACTTCCTAACTTCAACCCCCTCGGTATTGGCTGTTTCCTGCTCATTCTTCAACTTTTGGCTTATATTAAGACCCTTTCAGAAATCTTTCTGATATTCTTTCCAGGATAATCCCTGCTACCATCTTTCTTATAGAACCACAAGAAAGATTCTTTTCATTTATAGCACTTACTGCAATTTATTATTATGTATTTATTGTCTGATTTTGTCTTTTTCTGCACAAGTCTGTAAAGTCCATAGTGATACAGAACACTGTAGTTTTATTCATTCATATCTAGCCAGCACTAGCCTGGCACAGAGGAAGTCTCAATACATATCTGTTGAGTGACTACAATTACATCTTGTATCATGCTAGATGACGCAAAAGCATTAAAAAACAAAACAGTAGATGACATGATGACCAAAGTTACAATTTGACGGCTGAAGAAATCAATTACTGATGACGATCTACACATATCCGAGTAGCTAAGTAATTTCTGTGAGTTTTATTGGCATGAAAACCCCATGGAGGTCCTGAGAGAAAGAGAGGAAAAAGAAAAACTTTGAAATTTGCAGTTATACTCTCTGGGTGACAGAAAATTCATCCTGAGGTAGAAGAAAATCAAGTTGCCGAGGCTTCTGCCATGAAACATGATGAGTTTTGGTAACTAAGCCATCTTTTTAGATGTAACACAGCAAGGGAACAATTAAATATTATCTGACTCAACTCAATAAATATTATCAACTCAATAAATATTATCTGACTCAACAGAAACTCCCTCGTATTTAAAATATCATGCTCTAAAGAAACTAAAAGAACAAGGCACTATTTTAGGGATCCCCAAACAAAACTGACACCACTGAGGAAATATCTCACCTCATCCCCTGTGAGAGAAGCACTTGGGCTAACAGAAGAGAGGCAGCATAAGCTACAGGAATAATGTCAGCCTCCAATGGCAACCCCAAGGTCATCAACCCAGTGAGAACCACAGGGACACAAGAATCAGGGGATTATGACCACCAAATGGCAAACTGAAAAGCAGCATGTTCACTGTAATATCTGCCAAGGTAAAACATGGGTCACCCTGGTGCCCCAGCCCAGTGAAGAAAGACAAAGAAGGTGTTGGGAAGCCCCACTGTTCCTCTGGGTGGGGACCCAAGTCAAAGCAAATGTTCTTTACAGAGGCACTGGCTGGCCATGTTTTTTGTTCATCTCTCCTAGACTGCTATATCCTAGGGAACAAGGAATATAAGGACACACCACATGAGAAAAGGAAGGAACAATAAAAGTAGTAAAATAATTTTGTGCTCAAATTACATGTACAGACTGCCGGTGCTACAGATATTGTAGAGACGAGAGAAAGAGCATCCAGAAAAGGAGAGATAGAATTATTTGTTCTCCAGCACTCCTTCATGGAGAGAGTCAGCCAAGGATAAATTTAACTTTACTTTCTTTTAAATACCTGTCCCTGGAAATTCTTTATCCCATAAAACACCAACCTCATAAAATTACAGCACCATCCCATCTTCCTCTGATGTATTTCTCTTCCTTCCCATTTCCCTTTTATCAATTAAAACACTGCTCACAACTCTGAGAGTGTCTCCTTTCACTCCAGGTTCCCCTGGGTCCACTTTTCTGCACAGCACATCAATTTATTTATATTTATTTGTCCTAATATATATTTTTCAATTGGTTTCTATTATGCAACACACTACAGGGAAAGAGCCTGGCATTAAAATCACACTGTGTGGTTTAATTTCACTTCATCGGCAGGACTCTGGTTTTAATCAACTCATTTTGGTCACAGAATAATTCTCAGTAATCATCCAATGGTGTCAGGTAAGCCATAAGCTAGGAGTAATCAAATGAGTCTTTCCTCCTCGTTCCTCTCACTCCCATCGGGAGTAGCATGTTTCTTCCATTCCACATAAACTGGAGCCAAAGCCAGGTTCTAAATCAGCCTGGTGACATCGTCATTGACACTCCATTACCCCTACTCGTAATGGGAATCAATGGAGTGGATAATCCAAAGTAATGGTTGGTTCCAAGTCAATCACAGTTGTCTTGAGGAATACATTTTTTATGTTTTTTTTTCCTCCCTTAAAAGATTTACTTTTCTTATTAATAATCTTTCCTTTGTCTCTAAGGGGACATCAAGGAAAAAGAGACAACACTATTTAGAAGGCCAAGCAATCCTGGTGGTGCTTTATAAACATCATCGTGGGCAATCACTTCAGGAGGAAGGCGTTACTATTTCCAGTTTGTAGAGGAGACCATTCAAGGGCAGAAAAGCACTGTGGGAAAATCTCTGGGCAAAGAGCTAGGGAAAACAGAGATCAAGTTCCAGATCACTGTATACTTCCTGAAAATGCTGGAAACGCTTCTTGCCCATTCAGCCATCCAGTATTCAGCAAACTCAGTTCCTGCTGGGCACTGTATGTGTGCTTAGTACTGTGAGGAAAGGATGCCCCTTTTCCTGCAGGTGATTCCATCATCAAGGTTGAAGGCTTCAGGGATGTGAGACAGCATCCTGAGTTGAGGCTGTTCTCATGAGTTCTAGCTTGCCCACTTTGTCCTAGTTTCCCTCTCTTCACATATCTTTCCTTCCTGATGGCTTTCCATGCGGACTCCAGGCTCTAGCACTGGACAGAGAAGCAGCAATACTATACTGAAGCTATACTATACTATACTATACTATACTATACTATACTATACTATACTATACTATACCTGAAGCTATACTGATTTACTCTAAGAAAGGCAGGGCTCTGCCGAGCGAACAAACAGATCTTAGAGGAGAGAAGGAGAAGGTGAAAGAAGCAAAATGAAGCCGTGTCTGGTGTTTTCCAGTGCAGTGAATAAAAATAATGAGAGGCCAGATGTTCTGCCACAGCAGTCCTACCGCCCCTCCCCCACCAAGCGATTACAGCACAACGACAGCAGAGAAGTGGATTTTTTTTTTAGAGGATCTTGCTGCCTATCATGCCATGTGAGCTTCTACCTTTTTTTTTTTAATTTTATTTATTTGACAGAGAGAGATCACAAGTAGACAGAGAGGCAGGCAGAGAGAGAGGGGGACGCAGGCTCCCCGCTGAGCAGAGAGCCCGATATGGGACTCGATCCCAGGACCCCGAGATCATGACCTGAGCCGAAGGCAGCGACTTAACCCACTGAGCCACCCAGGCGCCCTCTACCTTTTTTTTTTTTTTAAAGATTAACTTTATTATTTTTAGAGAGAGAGGCAGGGGGAGAGGAAGCACAGGAGCAGGGGAGGGCAGAGGGAGAGAAGCAGACTCCCTGCTGAGTGCAGAGACAAATGCTGGCTCATTCCCAGGACCCCGAGAGATCTGACCCAAAATCAAGAGTCAGCTGCTTACCCAACTGAGCCATCCACCTTCTACTACTTTATAAAAGAGATGAAGAAAGATTTAAATTCCTTTTTTGGAGATGGAATTGTAGATAATTTTACGCTGTTACATTGTATGGAAACAGGCTACAAGGTAGCCCAACTATATTAGGTTGTGTGTGTATCTTTCCCAAATGACCCTGCAGCAGATTTTTCAGTTTCCACTTCTGCCATCCTTCTAGGACCAAAGTGTGTGTTTGGGAGATTGCATTCATCCTCAGGAAAGACACAAACAGAGAAGCCAAGCCATTTGCTGGAAGATCCTGGGCTTTGATCAGCTGGGCTAGTTGGGTTTTCCTGGGGGTTAGAGTTACCTGGAAGTCTCAGACTACTGGCTTGGGTTCCAGATCAAAGAGAAACTGAAGGGTCTAGAAAAGCTCAAGACATATATCCTGAGAGCCACTCTCGGACTGATCCTGGTTTTACCTGAAGCCTGATGAAGGGGATAAAGAGAGGTTAGGGAGATGGTCTCCCCATAGGATGTAGTAAGTCACAGGGGCTAAAGACAGGGGGATTTGATGGGGAAGTCTACAACTCAGGTAGAAAACAAACCACCCAGAGTTTACCCATTGGGGAAATGGGAACATTTAGATGCAATAACCTTCTTTAAAGGCAAATGCTGAGAAAGAGCCCACCCACCTGCTCTTTTGAATTGTATCAGCTTTGAACTACGTGCGGGACTGGGATAATCAATCAGCATCCCTTCTCACTTCCATGTGCATTTCTAGGGGAATAAACTCTTTCTTAAAAATATTCAGAGTAGTGGGGCGCCTGGGTGGCTCAGTGGATTAAGCCACTGCCTTCGGCTCAGGTCATGATCCCAGGGTCCTGGAATCGAGCCCCGCATCGGGCTCTCTGCTCCGCGGGGAGCCTGCTTCCTCCTCTCTCTCTGCCTGCCTCTCTGCCTACTTGTGATCTCTCTCTCTGTCAAATAAATAAATAAAATCTTTTAAAAAAATATATTCAGAGTAGTTACTTACAAGAAAAAAAATAACACAACACATAAATAAGTTAGCTGTCTCTTACCAGGACAACCACCAAAAATAACATCCACTTCCCCTGGGGCTGCTTCCTACTTATATTAATAAATCAAAATATCTACTTATGATGATTTATTTGTAGATCTTAATGCTGAAAACTCATTTATCATTTGCAATGCAATTTGCCCATCTCTACAGATCATAAAAATTCATTGAATTATGCTTCTTTTTATGGTATAATTTAATATCTTATTTTTTCAGCACCAGAATAAATCCCCATGGTAAGTATATAATTTCCCTACATTATCCTTCAGCAGCCAATCACAAACAATGTATATTTGCACATGCATTTCATGAGTTAGTGAAAGGAATGTCTCACATCATAATTTCTTAAAATCAAAAGGTACAAAGAGGAAGTATCTAACCTATAGGAATCAGAACAACAAAAATGCCCAGTTAACAAGAAAGCCAGATGTGTGTTTCTGGAATAAGTACAATACCTTGCTGATTCTACCAAAACTGCGATTTATAGCCAATACTGTGGAAAAGACACATATATGTGTTTTCTTACAAGGTGAAAGTGGAGAATTTTAGCACTCCCATTCCGTTTCTTAAACATTAATGAGAGTTATGGCTACTGAAATAAAAGGTCTGAGACAGAGTTTATGAACTCTGCATTAATTGACAAACCACCACCTTACATTATTTTTTCTCTGCTTCTACAAAGAAATGTGTTTCAATAATTAGCAAGTTTTTTCCCAATGTTTTAGAGAAACTGAAGTATATCAAGCTTCACAGAATACCTCAAAAACTAGAATAAGGTAGTGATAAATAGTATTTATCATCAACCAGTCTAGTTTTCATTTTACAAGAGAACAGGTAAATGATATTCTTTAATAATGAAAAATTTCTTTTTTAGCATAAATTATGAAAATACCAACTTATTTTTTGTGTCTGAAGAAATTTGCTAATTGTCCTCAGACATCTCAAAGCCAGGTCAAGAACAGGCTCTCAGTTTTCTTGTTCAAATCTTAAACTTGTCCAAAAAACAATTAAGCCTTGAGATTCTTGGATATGTAAATTTTTAAAAGATTATTTATTTTTATTTGACACAGAGAGAGCGAGAGATCACAAGCAGGCAGAGAGAGCGAAGGGGAAGCAGACTCCCTGCTGGGCAGAGAGCCCGATGTGGGGCTCCATCCCAGGACTCTGAGATTATGACCTGAGCTGAAGGCAGAGGCTCAACCCACTGAGCCACTCACGCACCCCTGGATATGTAAATATTTTTTCAACTTCACTGGCATATTAGCAAGTTATTCTAAAATATGTTACTAAGAAAGATTACGACCTGGACCTTCATAAATGCCCAGAGTTGTGAATAGCTCTACAATACATCTTTTCCCCCATGAAATGTCATAAAGTATAATATAATAATTTAGTTGATCTCTGAGGACCTTAATGATTCTATAAATACACTAAAAAAATAATTTATAAAACCATAAAAATAAATTCTGCTTCCAAAATAAACTCTACACTTCATTATGCTTCAATGCTACTGTCATAACATTAATTATAAACTTACTGGAATCTTAAAAGAAACTTTCTATCTCCATTAACTATCTACCTCTTGTGGGTTATTCTCTAAGCAGTAAGTAATAGACAATTTCCAAGGCTCATTGAAATAAAAAGGGTGGGCCATCCACTTGGGCCAAGTGATTGGCTCCATTACCAGACACTGTGTGTGTCTTGCCCATCCTCTTTGGCATTATGCTTATCCAACATTATGGCTCTCAAAAGGCACTTTGTCATAGTAAACACAGTGAATGTTCCATCTGGCCTAGAAGAGGTCTGTCTTACTGGTATGGAGAGTAGTTGTTAAAAGCCACTACATGGATGACCAATTCATTACCAGACTTTCCTGGTACAGAATAGCTATAACAGAGGATTGATGAAGATCTGATCTACAATGCTGATGTAATAATAAGCTTTCCAAAAACAGCCTCTAATATCATCACAAATTCTTGGCTTCAGAGGATTTTTCTTTGAAATATACAACTCTCAGGGTGCCTGGTTGGTTCAGTGGGTTAAGCCTCTGCCTTTGGCTCAGGTGATGGTCTCAGGGTTCTCTGCTCAGCAGGGAGCCTGCTTCCTCCTCTCTCTCTGCCTGCCTCTCTGCCTACTTGTGATCTCTCTCTCTGTTTTTTTAAATTAAAAAAAAAAAAAAGAAAAGAAATATATTGATCTCTTGGCTCTACTGGCCCATACTAACTAGTCACATGAGAAATGACCAGTGGCTGGGAAATTTGTGTCATAAGCCAGACTTATTGTGAACACTTGGACATGGAAGGAGAAAAGTGACACATGAAACAATAGGAAAAAAAAAAATGAAAGGAAACTGAGTTTAAGGTTCAAGAAGAAAAAAAAAGGATGAAAAATGCCCTAAAGTAAAAACAAACAAACAAACAAAAACATCACACACACAGACACACAGAGCTTCTGGTCTTTGAACTAATGCCAAGTTGCAACTTTCATCATCTGATGTAGACTATGAAGTAATGAGTTCCAGAGAGAAAAAGATGCATAAAGCACAAACTCTAAAATATCTGATGAACATTGAAATGATCAGGTCTTTGCCTCTCTAGAAGAAATAGCCCCTGATAGGTTTCCTGCTTCCACCTAAACCTGAACTTCCATGTTGACAGAGCTTGAAGGCTATAGGATGAAACCAGCAGCTCCCAAAGAAGAAAGGATGAGGTCATGACATACAACTCACTCTCTTCTCTGCCCTTAATTCCAACCACTTAAACTCAAAAAGGAAACGGGGCACACCGGTGCTTAAAATTCTCAATTATGGCAATAATACAGAAAATCATTACAGGTGAAGGGAATTAAGATGTACAAACTTCCAGTTATAAAATAAGCAAGTTACAAGAATGAAAATTACAGCATAGGGAATATCATCAATAATGTTGTAATAACTTTGTATGATAGACAGTGACTACACTTACCATGGTGAGAACGGTGCAGTGTATAGATTTGTCAAATCACTTTTTGAACCCCTGAAACTAATATAACACTGTATGTCAACTATACTTCGATAAAAAACTACAGAAAAAACAAAGAATAATATAAAAGTACCATGTACCTCTGCTTCACACCCAGATTTAACCAATGTTAACATCTGCCATTCTTTCAACAGATCATTCTTGGTGAAAAACATGCAAATGCAGGGAAAGATCCATTTTCATAATTTTTAAGCCCATTTTTCTTTCTCTCACTACAGGTAATCAATGTCCCAAAGCTGTTTATGGCCTATATGACCACTGTTTTTATATTTCTTAAATATATATATGCTCAAATTTTACATGAATGTAATCATATAGTTTATTCGGCAACTTGCTTTTTCACATAAGATGGGTTGTGTTGATATGGGTGTATTAATTTTAAGTGCAGTAAAATATTCCTGAGTAAGTACCTTTTCCAAAAATGTCATGGCAATTCTCATACCCTCTTGGGATTTTGATTGAAATATTACTGACTTGGGGTGCCTGGGTGGCTCAGTGGATTAAAGCCTCTGCCTTCGGCTCAGGGTATGATCTCAGGGTCCTGGGATCGAGCCCCACATCAGGCTCTCTGCTCAACGGTGAGCCTGCTTCCCTTCCTCTCTCTCTCTCTGCCTGCCTCTCTGCCTACTTGTGATCTCTGTCAAATAAATAAAATCTTTAAAAAAAAAAAAAAAGAAAAGAAATATTAATGACTTGAATCTGGGGTGAATTAGCTTCTTCATTATATAAACTTTTGCCATTCATATTTATTATGATTTTTTTCCCTTTCATCCAAACCTTTAGTTCCTTCCATCACATGTTGTAATTTTGTGGTTGTTGTTACAAGCCTTTGACACATATTATGTGCACAGTATATGTTCCTTGCAGTCATTACATCAATGGTACTTTTTTCCCCATTGTTTCGCTATGACTGATATATACAAATGCTTTCAATTTTTGCCTTTAATCTTATATTCAATAAACCTGTTCAATGCTCTTTAATAGTTTGGCTGTAAAACCTCTTTCAAATTTCTATATAATTATATCATATTCAAATAGTAACAATTATTTTTTCTTCTTTTCCAATCCTTCTACAATTTATTTATTTTTCTTGTCTTTTCATGGCTGAGACTTCCAGTTAACAAATTCACAGGCTAGCAGTGACACTGAATGTCTTATCACATACCTGTCTTTAATGGAAATATTTTTTACATTTCATTCATGTAAGGTGTTTGATATAAGATTTTCGTGGATACTGTTCACTAGATTCAGATATTTGATCCTTAGTTAAAAAAGAATTTTATTATGAATAATGCTAAAATTTGGAAAAATTTTTTGGTTTCTATTGAGAGGACCATGTGACTTTTTTTCATTAATTAATGTACTGAATTACACTGAGGGATTTTTTTTAAAGATTTTATTTATTTATTTGACAGACAGAGATCACAAGTAGGCAGAGAGGCAGGCAGAGAGAGAGAGGGGGAAGCAGGATCCCCACCAAGCAAAGAGCCTGATATGGGGTTCGATCCCAGGACCCTGGGATCATGACCTGAGCCGAAGGCAGAGCCTTTAACCCACTGAGCCACACACGTGCCCCACACTGAGGTATTTTTATGATGTTGTCCCACTGTCACTTTCCTGGAAAAAAAAGACTTTTAAGAAAATATTAGTGTATTTTTAATATTCTGTTCAATTGAATTTGCTAATGTTTTATTTGAGATTTTGTACATGTGATCATACATGAGAACAGATTATATTTTTTTCTGTTTTTATCGGGTTTTGCTGTTAATATTATAGTAGCCTCATGAGTCAGGCAGCTTTCCTTATTTTCCTATTCTCTGATACAGTTTTCATTATGTGTGAACTAGCTATTGCTCATAAATCTATTTATATCTATAGTTTTCTATTAGAAATTTCTATAATGTTTACTGGTTCATTTTTTTGAGATGCTTAATTATCTTTATTTTTCTAGAAGGTTATCCATCTCCTAAAATTTTAAATATGTGATCAAAGTAGTATGAAATTTTCTTTTATCTCTTCACTGTATCTATGGTTACTCTGCTTTTTTTTTTTTTACTACTCATATTATTTACTCATGCAGTCCCTCTTATTTCTTAATCAATCTTGCTTATTTATTTTGTAATACAATTTAGTTTGTTTTTCAAAGGGCCAGTTTTGGTTCTGTTGATGATCTCTTGTTTGTTTCCTATTTCATTACTGCTTCTTTCCAGAGGATTCCCTTGCAAACAAAGTTGTAAAGCCCTCAAGGAAAACCTCGTACAAAGGAATTCAATAAAATCAGCAATTAGGATGTGAATATACTCCAGAAGGAATGAAAATAACAGAGGAAACTAAAAATGGATTTAAGATGAGAAAGTTCAGAATCCTTGATAAAAATATCATAATAACTATGTTTTTTAATTGAAAAGATAAGGCTTTCGACAAAAATTACTAGGAAGTGGGGTGTGCAAAAAATGATTATGCATTAGACATTAGACATTAGATTATGTCTAAGGCATAATCACTTTTTGGTGGAACACAGTAGAGAAAACAAATAATTTACACTTTGGTTAAGTAAGTGTGTTAAAAATCTAAGGGTATACTCTTAGACTTTTTAATTTCTCTTTTTTAAATATTTTTTTTTCTGTTGCTGTTATGGGTTTGAAGCAGAGTGGGGCTCGAAAAATGACGTTACAATGTCCATGTCATTTTGACTAGAAATCAGTAGTGGACATTTTCAGAAGTTTCAGACCTTCCAGTGCCCACTTTGACTTGAAGAAATTTTGAAAGACCCTCTCCGTCTCAAGTGTCACGTAGACTTGATACACATAAGGCTCTTCAAACTTACGAAACTGAAGCACTGAACTTAAACATGAGTGTAGTTGCTTTTCTATCTGAGCTTATTTCCTACTCCTGCTTGGTTGGGCATCGTGTCCCCTACTCCTAACAGAAAACAGTTCACCCTTCAACCATGTGGGGGATTAGGAGCACCACTGCCTGGCCAGTTGAGACTCCACAGTGGAAAATCTGTGTATAACTTTTGATTCCCCCAAAACTTAACTACTAATAGTCTCATGTTGACTGGAAGCCTTACTGATAACATAAACTGTGGATTAACATGTATTTTGTATGTTATATGCATTATATACTACATTCTTACAATAAAGTAAGCTAAAGAAAATAAAGTAAGCTAAAGAAAATGTTATTAAGAAAAATCATAAGGGGGCACCTTGGATGGCTCAGTTGGTTAAGCATCTGACTGTTGATATCAGCTCAGGTCAAGATCTCAGGGTCCTGCTTAAGATTGTCTCCCTTGCCCTCTGCCTCTCCCCCCACCAACCTTCTCCTGCACACACTCACTCTCTATAAATAAATAAATAAATGAATAAAAATCATAAGAGAAAATACATTTACAATACTTTATTGTATGTATCTAAAAAATTTTCCATATATAAGTAGACAGTTTAAACCTGTGTTGTTCAAGAGTCAACTGTAGTTGGTCTTCCATTCTGCCTTTGTCTGTACCTTCCACCTTCTCCTCCTGTCCTGCGCCTGTATAGTAGACTGCGGGCTTCTGGAACAGGAAGTGCTTCTCATGTTTTTGACTTTAGCATCAAGTACAGTGTCTGGCACACAGCACTCAACCAAACCAGTGCTTCTCAGACAGATAAAAACGCTTCCTTCAGGCACTAGTCTGTCTATCTCTAAAAGTATGAATACCAGACCACAAAGACATTACAAGTCTAAATCCCCCTCCTACATCAATCAGCCATTCTCTGTGATAAGGCTTTCCTTTATACACCCAACTGGAAATCATGTTGTTCCTTTTTTAATTTATAAAGTATTTTAGCATACTTTTTATACCACATTACTCTTCTATGTTCTAGGACAGTGATTTATGAATAGATTCCTTTTTTTTATAGGACAGCAATACTCTAGACCAGACTCTAATTTGTGTTTCATACACAGCAAAGCAAATTACAAATATGTGCTGAATAGTTTAAAATATAAAGATAACATTTTAAAACTGAATTTTCCATTTGTTCAATCCTTAATCATTATTTTACCAGGTCTCTGTGAAGGTTCCTGAACTACGGTTTTGACATGTCACTTGGAAAGAAGACATCCTACAGATATTAAATATTGCTTTCCTTCCTTTCAAAGAAGAGTATTCTCTTCAGCAGGGGCTTGGGAGCAGGGCTACACACAATGCCCCAGCTTCTGGATAATCTCTACAGCAACAGTCAGTTGTAATCTTCGAGAGCCCTTCTCTTCTGAATTTATGATTTGGAGATGTTTAATTTTAGAGGATTGTGAAAAGTTTATGATTCAAAACTCACATTTTTAAGCCAAAACATTAAAACACGTATATGATTTTTACAGTCTGTTCAAAGTATATTTATTAGTAGTACTTTTATATCAGAATAATGCATTGCTGTCCTTTTTCAATTAAATGAAGGGAGGCTGATGTCATCAAATTGAAGTCCTACATTCATTACTTCCTTAGATACATAATTGAAGTTAAAGTCCTGCGCTCAGAGAATGAAGTCAAGTTTCAGTTCATTTCCTGCACAGAATGAGAAGTGACCACTAGAGTAGAATACTTGGATATGCACACACAGTGGGGCCAAGAAGACCAATGGCTCACTTCTGTCTTGGGTGGGTCAACTCCCAAGATGGGAAGGTCATTTAAGCTTTCTGAGTGTTGCTTTCTCTGCCAGAAAATTGGGAATTGTAATTTTGACCTTGCAGAATATTTGTGATGGTTATAGGAAAGTCTGTATGGCTCTGAACACTGTAGTATGCACAAATCATTCATGGTATAATTTATGGTCATGTATCATGACCATTTATCATGATATTTATCACAATGATGATGATGATGGTGATACTGATGATACACGTTCACTAGATCAGAAATGTCTCCTGGGCTTAGAGGCCATACGATCAACCCTGTAAACTTGAGTTTTTGCTTTGATCGGGTGGTAATAAGTACTTTATTCTCAGGGTCATCAACATGACAGTTTGGTGCAAATACTTTGGGCAATTTAAAAAATTACATTCTCAATGGCTGGGGCATCAATTTTTTATAGCTGATCATGATAAAGTAGAATAGCTCATCACAACAGGAAGAGGATGCTAAATAATTTTACTCAGTTATATTAACCAATATATAAAACATGAGATGCTTTATTAAAACAAATGAGAAAAAAGTCTACTTTGCAAAAATACATTGAGATTTCTTCCTCCTCTTCCCCCTCTCCTTCTCTTCCTCCTCTTCTTCTTCACTCTTATCAATAGTCTGTAATGCGAGCTAGATGGTTTCACATTTTATCATGGAAATGTACGTGAAATGCACAGAGAACACTACAAGGACTATATACATTGTAAGGGCATGACCCAGGAAAAGCTACAGGGGAAACAGAGAAAGGGATCTGTGGGTAAGAGAGAATCTTTGAAGGTCCAGAAACAAGATGTACATGCCGATAGAGAAATGACTTATGCAAAGTCATTTGCTAGAAGAGCAAAGTGGAAACTCAGGAAGGAATGGGCATTGTTCCCTAGGTGACAAGCTCCAAGGATATGGCTGTACCCACAGCTGTGTGTTCACGTCATCCATGGCCAAGGAACCAGAACCACTTGTGAGGACAGACAGGACAGAAGGTAAGCCCATATCCAGGGTGAGCTGGGAGTACTGGGGGCATCAAGCACCATGTACCTGGGCTGAGGAAGAAGCCTGGTCAGGAAGACACACCTTCCTGCCCCACTACACTATGAACTAACTCAGTTATCAACTGATAACTAACTTATTATTTGTTAAACATAATCCGAATCAATTTTTTTTATAATTTCTGTTATAATTCTTATAAGCAGGGATGATAATCTTAATTTTAGAGATGAGAAAAAGGAATAGAGATTAAGAAACTTGTCCCAATGCTTTCAGAACCCTGAATCCTCAAAACAATCCTATAAATTCAGCATTATTAATCTTACTTGCAGATAAGACAATTGAAATTTGGAGATACTAAGCAACTTAATAACAGATGAAAGAGCCAAAATTTGAATAAAGATTCGTGAACCCAAAGAGAAAAAATGCACTCAATAAATGTTGCATTGATTGGAAAGAACAAATTCCAGCTTCATTTTTCACAGATACGGAGATTTGGACATTTTAGTGGTTTAAAAATAGAGTCATCATGCTAAGTGAAATAAGTCAGTCAGAGAAAGACAAATATCACATGATTTCACTCATAGGCAGAATTTGAGAAACAAAACTAATGAATGTAGGGAAGGGAAGGCAAAATAAAATAGGATAAAAGCAGAGAGGCAGACAAACCATAAGTGAGCTTGAACTATAGGAAACAAACTGAGGGTCGCTGGAGGGGAGGTGGTTGGGGACTGGGGTAATTGGGTGATGGGCATTAAGAAAGGCACTTGATGTAATGAACAATGGATATTGTATGCAACTGATGAATTACTAAATTATACCCCCAAATTAACAATACACTATTTGTTAAATTAAAATATAGGGTCAATTTTCTCATTGCCTTTATTCTCTTTAACCAAGAAGATAATCTTTCTTGTAAAATTCTATTTTTTTCATGGAACTCAATATAGCCATTCGTTTTCATTTTATAGCTTCTAAATATTTTGATTTTTTTTTTCTGAACTGACCCTAATGCCATGTCACCACTTCTGCCACTCTAAATACTGAGAGAGAAAGGTTAGTTTTGTTTTGTTTAATTTAGGCAAATGCCCATGAACAGCTTCAAGCAGCTAAAAGAAATTTGGGGATTTTTTTTTATAAGGAACAATCTGAACAAACATTTTGTTTATTTTTTTAAAAGATTTCATTCATTTATTTGAGAGGGAGAGAGAGAGAGAGAATATGGGCAGAGGGAAGGGCAGAGGGAGAAGCAGACTCCTGGCAGAGCAGGGAGTCCGAAGCAGAGCTCAATCCCAGGGCTGTGGGATCATGACCTGAGCTGAAGGTAGATGCTTAGCCACCCAGGTGCCCTACTTTTCACACTTTTTTTTTTTTTAAAGATTTTATTTATTTATTTGACGGAGAGACAGATCGCAAGTAGGCAGAGAGGCAGGCAGAGAGAGAGGAGGAAGCAGGCTCCCCGCAGAGCAGAGAGCCCAATGTGAGGCCGGATCCCAGGACCCTAGGATCATGACCTGAGCAGAATGCAAAGGCTTTAACCCACTGAGCCACCCAGGTGCCCCTTCTTTTCATACTTTTAACTTAAATCGATGTATATTATACATTTGGACAAGTACATAAACCACAGGTGTACACAGCCTGAGGAATTTTAACACAATGAACAACTTTGTGTCTTTAGAACCCAAAACCTAGGTCTTTGGCCAAGAAATAGAAGACCACCAGCACTGCAGAAGCCCCAGAGGGAAACAAGGAGAGGCAAGAAATATTCTGGAATCTTATCTGTAATTTATCTTTTGACCCATGGGCTACTTAGAAACATGTTTCTTAATTTTCTAATATTTGGGCATCTTCTAGTTATACTTCTGTTGTTGATACAGAGTCTAATACCCCTATGAAGAGAATACATATTCAATCTTCTATATCTTACCTGTTAACATACAGTGTAATACTAGTTTCAGGTGTAGAATACAGTTATCCAACACTTCTACACAAGACCCAGTGCTCATTACGACAAGTGTGCCTGTTAATCCCCATCACTTACTTCACTGTCCCTCCGTCCATCTCTCCTCTGGTAACCATCAGTTTGTTCTCTATAGTGAAGAACCTGTTTCTTGGTTTGCCTCTCTCTCTCTCTCTCTTTCCCTCTTTACTTGTTTTTGTTTCTTAAGTTCCATATGTGGGTGAAATCAGATGGTATTTGTCTTTTCCTGACTGCTTATTTCACTCAGCATACTACTTTTTAGCTCCATCCATGTGGAAACGGCATGCCTTTGCACATGGCAAGAGTTCATTTGCTTTTTTAGCTGAGTAATATTCCACTGTGTGCATGTAAATATATACGTGCCCACACACAGCATATCTTTTTTATCCATTCATCCGTCAGTGGACATTCGGGCTGTTTCCATAATTTAGTTATTGTAAATAACGCTGCTATAAACCTAGGGGTGCGTGGACCCCTCTGAATTACCCATTTGGGTAAATACCTAGTTGTGCAATTGCTGGGTCATAGGCTAGCTCTATTTTTAACTATCTCAGGACCCTCCGTACTGTTTTCCAGAGTGGCCGCACCAGTTTCCATCCCCACCAACAGTGCAGGAAGGCCGCCCTTTCTCCACATCCTTGCCGACACCTGTTGTTTCTTGTGTTTTTGATTTTAGCCCGTCTGACAGGTGTGAGGTGATAGCTCGCTGTGGTTCTGATTTGCATTTCCCTGATGACGAGTGATGGTGAGCATCTTTTCATGTGTCTGTTGGCCATCTGGATGTCTTCGGGGTTTGTTTTTGTTTTTGTTTTTGTTTTTGTATTTGTCATATTGGTTGCTGAGAGATTTTTAAAATCTCGTACTGTAATTGTAGATTCCTCTATTTTTCCTGTAGTTCTGTCAACTTTTGCTTTATTAAATGTGAGGCTATGTTTTTAGGTGAACACGAATTTAGAACCCTTATAATGTCCTGGTGAACTGAACCTTTTATATTTATGAAACGTCCTCTTTCTCTCTAGTAATGTTTCTGGCCTTAAGGTCTACATTATCTGATATTAAACTGTTTGGGAAGTACATTTTTTCTTCTACTCATCTATGTTTAGTCTTATCTTTCCTTATTTTGAACGTCTTTCACTTGTTGGTTATATGGTCTTCCTGTCTTTTCAGTTGTTGAGATTATCACATCAATACCTATACTGAAGGTATACAATACTAATATATTAGGTTATAATACTAATACAAAGTAGTATTTTTGCAAGATTCTTAGAATGTTTCAATTCCAATGATATCCTTTCCACACTTTATGTTATTATTTAGGGGGTATTTTAACTCTGCATACATTCAAAATACAAAATATTACTGTTAGTATTTTATTTTCACTGTTGCCTTAGAAAGTCAACATTAACTCAGAGGCACATTTTTTCTCTTCACACATTCCTGAAATTTTCTTACTTGCATATGGCACCATTTTTCTGTTTGTTTGTTTTTAAGATCTTATTTATTTATTTACTTGAGAGAGAGAGAGAAAGAGGGAAAGCATAGAGGGAAATCATCTCCCTGTCACAAAGGGAAAGTGACAAGGAGAAGCAGACTCCCCACTGAGCAGAAAGCTCAACATGGGGCTTGATCCCAGGACCCCAAAATCATGACCTGAGTAGAAGGCAGACACTTAACAGACTGAGTCACCCGGGACCATTTTCCTTTTGTCTGAAGCATTTCCTTGTATTTTCTTCACTGAAATTCTGCTGGGTTTTGTCTAATATAGAATTTGTCTGCTAGTACAGAATTTTGTCTGTCTAATATAGAATTTTGTCTGTCTAATATAGAATTTTGTCTGTCTAGGGTAGAGTATCAGGATTTTTGTAATTTTCTTTAATTCTTTAAAAATGTCATTCCAGAGGTGCCTGGGTGGCTAGTGGGTTAAAGCCTCTGCCTTTGGCTCAGGTCATGATCCCAGGGTCCTGGGATCGAGCCCCACATTGGGCTCTCTGCTCAGTGGGAAGCCTGTTTCCTCCTCTCTCTCTGCCTGCCTCTCTGCCTACTTGTGATCTCTCTCTGTCTGTCAAATAAATAAATAAAATCTTTAATAAAAATAAAAATGTCATTCCATTTACTCTGCCTTCCATAGGCTCTGGTGAGATGGGGAAGTCTGTTTTCTTGCTTCTTCTTTGAAAGTAACAGTTTTCCTTCTACATTCAAGATTTTCACTTGGCCTTTGTTAACAATTTTACTATGCTATCTCTAGATGTATTTTTCTTTTCTTTTATTCTGCTTGCAGTTTGTCGAGTTTCTTGGATCTGTGGGCTAGTGTATTTATCAGTTTTAGAAAGTTTCCAGCCATCATCTCATCAAACTTTACTTCTACTTCATTCCGTACTACGCTTCTGTCTGGGCTACAGGCCTCTTAGGTGTGGGCAACGTTGGTCACTCTATGGTCCCTTCTGAGATATTTTCAAAATATTTTATGCATGCTATCTAGCTCTCAGCAAAAGGACAGATCTGATATAAGCTAATCCTTGGTAGCAAGAAGGAGAACATCCTCTTTGGAGGTGGTATTTCTTACACTGTCCTAATCTCAGTCATGGGCCGAACACACGATCTTCTTATTCTTACTTAGACATGGTCCCATACACGAAATGGGAGCCAAGTTTAAGGTATTAAGTAAGTAATAATGTCAAGCCTATGAAATACAATTTAGATCTTCTGCTGTCCCAGCCACCAGGGACTCTAAGGTTCATTCACATAGGATTAGGGCATTGTGACCCTCACTATAAACCCATGGGTACTGGCAGGCTGCCAAATCACAAGCTGAGGTCATGTGTAGGGAAGCCATTGTCAGAGGAAGTAAATAAGGTCAAATGAGAAATAGAGTGATGTAGCAGAAGATACCCAAATGGATATTGGGGACCCTCACAAGCTACCTTCTCATCCACAGATGATGCTCAGGCTTCCCTCTACTGAGAGCAGATAACTTCCTGTCTCTAAGGTTCACATTGCCTGAAATGATGATAATCAGGAACAATCATCCTGTAGGTTTGTGGTGATTGGAAATAATAAATCTGCATAGTGCTTAGGAGAGTGTCTCGTTCATAGAGATTGCTTCGTGAGCCATGCTAGGGGATAATGACGATTGTGATGATGACCCTGAAATGAGAATGATCGTCATTATTATCAGGAGGAAGTCAGAGCATATCAGAGTACGCAGTTCTGATATGTTACAGCTGACTTTCCATGGGGTGTTTGTTTGTTTGTTTTTAAGATAAAATGGGAAGTCTAGTATTCATTGATTTTAAAATATATATGTTCTATCTTAGGGGCACCTGGGTGGCTCAGTCGATTAAGTGTCTGACTCTTGATCTCAGGGTTGTGAGTTCAAGCCTTAGGTTGGGCTCTGTGCTGGGACCGGCGCTTCCTTAAAACACACACACACACACACACGTATACGTATACATGTATGTAATATATTTATTCTATCTTAAAGTGGTGATGCTCCTGAGGCTGCATGTGAGTGAAGGCAAAGTCCTGTTTGGGGGGAACACTATCCCAAACAGATTCCATGGGATACATGAGATGTCACAATGAGCGTCCTGCCTTAGCATCCCCCATAACTAATAAGAACAGGAGGGGATAAAGCTAACTCATTGCCACAGATTTTGGAGAAGGACTCAATGCTAGTTTATATGGCTCAGAATTTCAAAATGGTTATTACACAAGATCTCAAAGGAGAAACAGAAAAGACCTCAGAATGGACACTTTCCTCCTTGTGGCTCTTGCTGAAAAATACTGATAATAGAAAGCAATTTTCCTAAGGCTCATTCACATAGGACTAGATAGTTTTCTGCTTCAAATACACTGCATTTTTAAAAGAGGATAATTTGAAAAGAAAAAAAAAATCTGTCACTTACACCAAATGGATAAGACACCTAGATGGAAAGAGACAAAATCAGGACACTGCCATTTCTATTCACGAACACCTTTCCTGTCCTCATTTATCTTAAATATTTTTTGATTGTAGAGAAGTGAAACATGCATAAAATACCAGCCTTTTCAGAATGCGATAGGCAACTTCGTTGAGACAATGGATCTGATGATTGCTTTTCAAGCTGTGGGTAAAGAGGGGGATGGTGCTAACAGGGAACAGGTGAGATACACATAGGATGAAGAAACAGGTAGCAAAAGGAGCAAAACTTGACCAGGATGGACATTAACACTTTTTATTTTTTGATGGTCACGCAGAAGGTTAAAAAAAAAATTAAACATACAAATAAATATTTAAAATATTTTTATATACATATATTATATTTTATTATAATTTCATTTTCTATATTTTATATTATTTATAATTAATTTGTTTTAATATAATTTAATTTACATATATTTAATGTAATATAATTTATATATAATATATATACATACATGCATATATTACACATACATAAATACATATACATGTTATATATAGTGTATGTATATAGAAATAAAGTGAAAATCTCTCTTAAATGAAGGGGACCACACCAGTCCTTCTCCAGCTTGTCTGAGGTTAAGATTCTGGCAGATGTGGGCCCCAGGTCATGAGTGAACTTGCCTCCGTGAAGACAGAGGAAAGAGACTTAGAAACGAAAGGACCTTCAGCGGCAGTGGGGCACAGGGATGCGGGTTAGGGGGCCACATGTAGGTGAGGATCCTGCTGCACAAAGTGGAGTGTGCCCTTAGGCAAAATCATATCATCCTGAAGCTCTGTCAAACCACCACTGCCTTCCCAGACTTGGGGAGTCCTACCCTCTCCTCCCACAGAACTTCACAGTCTTCCGCTCGCTGGCACCTGCCACTGTCCCTTCTATTCTACTTCAATCCTTCCAAAGACTTCAAGTTTTCATACACAAAGGCAGGTGCCAGAAAGGAGGAAACCTCTTCAAGGAAAGGAAAGGCAACGAGTTGGCTTCCTTCTTGGACTCCCATCCCTCGATCTCTACTTTTGCCTTCTGTAGAAGGAGGAGCTTGAAATAGAATTCTCAAAGCCGATCCTAGCAGGGAGCTCTGGGAGTCCAGAATTCCATGTTTTCTCGGGTTCTTCCCCTTAAGTACAAAGACTGGAAGTCATTCCAACCATCCCAAAGCAACACACGTTTTCCGAGGACTGTTGCTCTAGGTTCTGGGGTGGGATCATGAGAATGTTGAAATTCATAATAAAATCAGGGAGAGAAGACATTCTCCCACGGAAGTTAACTTTGAGAAGTCTATATAGATAGGAAGGAACCCCTAAGGTCGGGACAGACCGGCCTTGCCAAATTCTGCAGAAAGAACAAGGCAAGGACCTCTCCACCCCTCCTTTCCCTCACTGCTAATCAGAATGGGGGTCAGTCTCTCTTGGAAAAGAGTACCTTTCTAGAATTGAGGTCGATAGTACTCTCTGCACTCTTCCAACGGCATAGCTGTGAGTCAGAGAAGTTGATGTTTTGCCCAAGGTCACACAATGTCTCTAATAAGTGGAAGAGCAGGACAAGTAGAGGACAAGGGCAGTCCCTTCATAGAACCTCCCTTTTCTTAGGCTTCTGTACCCACGGCCTCTGGGATCAGACTTCCAACAAACACTGGTGGGCTAGACTAATTTGGGCCCACCCAAGTTCTCTCTGAAGCCCTTTCACTGACCATCGCTTTATGTTGGCTGACCTTTCAAAACTTCCCCTCTGTAAATGCAAGCAATAATATCTGACTTCATACCTCCCAGGGATGGGAAGATAAATGAGGTAATAAAGGTGAGAGCCAGATGACCTCCTTTTAATATCGGTGCTAAAAACCCCATGGAGTATTATGGTGTTATTAACAAAATGCAGGGTTTGCAGAGTTATATATGGCCAAAATATTACACCTCCGGTTTTTTTTAGGAGGGAAACACAGATGCGGAATGGGTATTTACTAATACTGAAACGGACAGCCAGCGTGATTTCACTTTCAAATGAACCCATTATATGCAAATCCAACTAATAGCAAAAGGACACCAATAGTTGATTTTATCATCTAGAGATACCTTATATGGAACTACTCAGATTTTATTAAAAGGAGAATCCTTTGATATGTTTCATGCTTTGGAGCATTTCAGTGAAGCTGCAATTATAAAACAATGACTGATGCCAAGTCTTTCAAGGGCACATCTTTGGTATAAAATGGGTCACAACTAAAGTTACCAGAGGGTCTCTCCTGGGATAAGATTCTACCAGCTAATTGCATCATTGGCAAATGTTGGCAGGTGTTGCCCTGGGCTAGCTTTGGAACCCAAAAAGGCAGCTAGAATGAGCTGTGAGCCGCCGTACTGCAAAGGGGCAGTGACAGTCAAGACAGGACAGTAGACGTGATCTTGACTTGAACACACTGCTCCCTTCTCTAGGGCGCATCCACAAAATCCCACCTCTTCACATGCCCAGGAAACTTCTGCTTTGACGGCGTGGCTTTTAGGGCCATGAAGAGCCTAAGGCTAACTGTTACATTTCAATTTTTACCTTTCTCCCCACATGGCTTGTCATTAAAACTCTCTTCCCAGCTGGTGGCCTAGAGAACTTATTTTCCCAATTTTGCATCACCCGCCCCCACAACTCTGTTTAATTGTATTTTTCAGAATTACTGGATAATTTCTTTTAAGGGTGCTATCATGGCCCAAACATGTCAGCGTATAAGGTTTTCCAGTGATAAATGCTGAACATCTTCAGTTTTCCATTGGAAGTTCATCAAATAACTTAATTGAGTCCTTCAATGTTTATTCCTTGCTGAGGTTCCCCTCAAGTCTTTCTGTCTCACATCTCTTCTACCACATCCCAAGAAACAAAAGGGACCCAGTTAAGCAACCTGGACCCCTGCCTTGCCTAATTTAGGGATGATGATCACAGGAGATGGACAATTACCATTTCAAGATTAAGTTTTTATGAGATCATCTCAAAACATCCTTTGGTCAATAAATCCTTATTCCAACAACATTTGAGTACTCTTCTTTTTTAGAAGATTTTATTTATTTATTTATTTGAGAGAGAAAGAGCACAAGCAGGTGGAGGGCAGTGGGAGAGGGAGAAGCAGACTCTCTGATGAGCAGGGAGCCAGACCCAGGGCTCTATCCCAGGACCCTAATACCATGACCTGAGCGGAAGGTGGACGCTTAACTGACGGAGACACTAGGGTGCCCCTTGAGTGATCTTTCTGGTTTCTAGAGTGAACAACACTGGTCAAGAGCATCATATGGCCTTACCTTGACCAGAATCTTATTGAGACTGAAGCAGTAGTACAATGACAGAGCACAGGACATGGAACTTAGAAGGCCTAAATCACACAGCCTTCAGCAGGTTGCTCAATTCTCATGGCCTCATCTGTTTCTTATCTAGAAAATACCAAAGATTCCCATCCTATCACACACAAATGATATTCCTCTCATTGTTGTGAGGGATTAGTAAGACACAAAGTACACGGCCTGGTGTCTGGCCAACAGTGGACACCTCAGAGTCAGCTCCCATCTCCAGATGGGAGTAAAGCAGTTAAGAATATAAGCCATTGAACTCTGTTCCCAAATATTTCCAAGAAACTTACAACTCCTCAGCGATATGAAAGCCATGTACTTTCAAATCCAAGTATAAAAAAGCCATGTGGCTGAACTAAAAAGTAGACTACTCTGCAGCGTACTGTATCCCAATATTGCATGTGTATTCATCTCGCACACTTTATAATGTATACTCTTAGAGAGAAAGACTTTTTTTTTAAAGTCAAGAATTTTTATGTCAAGTGAAGGCATCTGCTCATTTGCACAGAGTGCATATTGCTTTGCTCCTTCGTGCAGAGTAATGGCCTGCTTTCCCCACCCTCAAATTGAGTCCACCCGTGATGGAAAACAGGCTTTTGGTGGCAGATGTTTCTGTCCAGCTAAGCAGTAAATCTTAGCCTGTCCTGATGATTGTAGGAACGGACTCCTGGCAGTAATTCTGATGTCATTATCCTCTCCCAGAAATGCATGAATGATTCTGGCCTTTAAAAACAGATTTAAGAGAATGCATTTATCTCGACATTATCAGCCTTTTAAAGATCACGCAATAGGGCCTGTGGACCTTTCTGTCTCAAGGATGAGTTGCAAAACCGCTGGATAACATTAATGGAACGGAGTGAGAACAAGTGTGTACTCGGGGGCCATCCCTGCGGCGTGGAAGAGGTGAGAAAGACGCTAACGGGAACTTGCTGCAGTTCTGTGAGAACTGAGGAGTCACACGTAAATGAAAGCAAAGAGGTACAAAATGGGCTCCACTTCTGTTTCTACTTTGAGCGTCAAGTCTGTGGGCGTACATGAAGGCACGAGCCAAGAATAAAACATCCGGTTAATAATGAAGTGGTTGACAATGACCCCAACTCCCGAGACACGTTTCCTTTACACCCAATAATGTAAAAGTCTATACTTTTAAACGAATACATAACGTTCACCACCGTACACTGGGAACACAATTGGATTCTCTTACTAATCATATGGAAGGCTGTATGCAAATTGCCTCCCTTGTCTACTACTGAATTTCCCAAAATATTTTTTTATTTTTATTTATTTATTTATTTGAAGATTATTTATTTATTTATTTATTTGACACACAGAGAGAATGCAAACAGGGGGAGCAGCAGAGAAAGAGAGAGAGGGAAAAGCCTGCTGAGCCTGATGTGGGGCTTGATCCCAGGACCCCAAGATCACGACCTGAGCTGAAGGCAGACATTTAACTGCCACAGCCCCCCAGGCGACCCTCAAAATATTCTTTTAATCAAGGTTTCTGGGGTGCCTGGGTGGCACAATTGATGGAGCATCCACCTCTTGGTTTCAGCTCAGGTCATGATTATAGGGTCGTGAAAGCAAGGCCTGCACTGGGGTCCATGCTGAACAGGGGTGTCTGCTTCGGGTCCTCTCTTTCCTTCTCCCTCGGCCCCTTCCCCCCCACTCAAAATAAGCAAATACATCTTTTAAAAAATTAAAAAATAAAAAAATCAAGGGTTCCTACAGTTTTAAAGATTAAAGAAAATAGTCATTGACAAATTCTTCACACAGTGCCTTGGCCCTCTCATGGGTACAGTAAACGCCAGGATCTTTCCCTCTACACCCTCTTTGCACCAACTTGCTCAATCCACAAATCAAATGGTGGAACACGCTGATAAAGTTAAAAATTAGAAATTGAGATTATCTGACTCCCTTGGCATCTTTGGGATATAATTACCATGAACACATTTTCAGTGCAATCCAGAGTTGTAACAGAGGTACAGGAATCTAAAACTGGAAGCACTCCGAAAAATACAGGAGCTGCCATGGGCAGAGCAAACATCTCTCATCTCATACACAGAAATAAAAACGGATTAAGTTAAAAGCACTGACTGTTCTGCCTTCTAAACCCAACAGGGAGGTCATATCAATGCACAAGCTGAAATGCATAATTCTATGCTTACCCACTAGCACTACAGCTCAGTGAATGTTTTAAATCCCAGATACGGTTAAAAATATAGCTGGGTATATGATTTTCTTTGAAACCTAATATAGTGAAATGAACACATACTAACAGGAGCAGATGAACCAGTATTTCCATGGCAACCAAAGACTATCAATATCACTTTATTATTATTATTTTCACTTTGCAAGGCACCTTCTTTGACGAGCAATTCCCTTTCTGCATGGGTCTACTTGATAGCTCCCTGAATAATTCTAGTCCATGAGGCTTTGTATCTTTTTTTACATGCTGGAAATACAATGGCTTATTCTAATTATCTCACGAAACTCAACTCTTAAATAAAACTTGAAAGTAAAAACATAAAGCAGCCTCCTTCTTTGACTTTAGCTATTGGTTGCATGGTGCCTTCCCCTCGGCCAAGAGCTAATAAGAAATGGGACAGGCCTGCGGCAGGGAAAGGGCTCTTAACACTTCTCCCTTGCAAGAAGGAGAGTTTGGACCCAGTCAGGCTCCATTAAAAGAGAATAAGACATGAATAACTGAAAACCTTCCTTCTGGATGACAAAGGAGTGGCTGGCTGAAATAAACATTTATTGAGCAACTACTAGATGTCAGGCACTTTGGATGAACATATCAATGGTCTAGGAGAACTCAGAACTGCAAGGGGGGATAAATGGGCACAAGTGGATATCTATAAACTCCGATACAGGTCATAATGGAGTTAACATCAAGATTACTATTGATTCATTGTCCAAATTGGGACACTTTTGAGAACGAAAGAGAGAATGAGAGACAATTTTGACTGCGACATGTTAATAATTATGCAAGGACAACTGACAGAAACATTACCCCAGTTAGGATCACAGTATATTAAACAAAGGAGTAAAATACATTTGGAGGAAGAAAGACCATCAAGGGTTTCAGAGGAAGCTTTGAGTTTGGATCATCAAAGAAAAACAGATATTATAAAGTGGATAAACAGGAGATCATTCCAGGCATAATGAAACAGCAGGCACAAAGATGTGAAGCAGTAAAATCGCATTGTGTGGCTCTACCCATATGAGTCCAAAGGAAACAACCAGGAGCTGAAATTTGGTCCCATCTTACTGAGAAAATTTAAGAGCCTGATAATACCCAGCATTGATAAGGATGTTGATTAATACCCCATATATGAGCACAATCAATCTGGAGAGAATTATAGAAGTATCTACTAAAATTGAAACTATGTGTAACCTTCTATCTGGAAATAAAATTCCCAGTATATAACCACATTTGTGTCCAAGAAGAAATATAAAGGAATATTCACTATATATTTTTTGTAATACTGACAAATTAGGAACACCTTAATTGCCCATCAACAACAGAATGAAAAAAAAATTGTAGTAAACCCATATAATGGACTACTATTCAGCAGCTAAATGAACAAAAACCCAACACATCGATCAACATAAATAAATCTCACAAGCACGTTTGGTGAAAAAAAGAAAAAAAAGCTACAGAAAGATATATATTATAGGATACCATACCAATAAAGATTAACAGCATGGAAATCCCGCTATAAATTTTTTCATGGATACATAGATACAAATACAGTAAAAATACATGATAAAAAAGCGTGCATGACAATGATAAATACAAAATGTTGGACAATGGTTTGTTTTAGGTAGGAAATAAAAGGAAGAGGATTAACAAGAGGTAAACAGACGCCTTTAACTGTAATCAGCTTTATTCCTAGAGGACAGAGAGAGATGAAACAAATAGGGAAGCAGTTTTAATGTGACCGAGCTTGGCGATGGGTAGAGGGAGCCCTACATATTTTAGTGTGGTGATTAGTGGGGTCTGAAGTCTGAATCCGATCCAGTCCCCTGGCTCTATCACATCACCAGGGTGTGACCTTGAGAGAATGATTTTTTCCTTCACATCTCAGCTCCTTGCCTGTAAAATATGGTCAATGACGGCGCCCACATCGTGGGGTTCCTATGAAGGCTGAATGAGTCAGTGTTTGAAAAGCTCTTAGAACACAAAGAAAGAACCGTTATTTGTTAAACAAAAACAAACAATGAGTCTTAGGGCACAGTTCAGTGAGGCAGAGAACAGGACAGCTGGGATGGGTCATGATGAACGGTAGGGTTAAAGCACAGGTCCTCGGAAGCCAGGAAGCTTCCCGGGAAGTCACTGAGTCAGAGGGAATACAGATGATAAAGGAAGAGTTTGCACTCAGAACCTTCTTGGAAGGACTGTAATCCAATCTATTACTGTATTTGGAAACAGTGTCTGGGATGTAAATAGTGCTCAAAAAACAAGTGTGTTTCTTCTCTTTATTCCTCTCTCAACCTGAAATATTCCAGGGCTCCATCACAGCCCTGATATTAGGGGTCACGACTAAGGCCCCATTTAGAGGATGGTTATGTCCTGTGCTCTCTGGAGTGGCTATCAGAGGCATGAGTGGACCCATGGCATAACTAGATAATCGACATATTTACACCATGCAATTCTTCACAAAGAGACGGACCTGAGGATCATCAACCTGACTGTGCTGGTTATTTGCCTGTCTCTTTGCTCTAAGACTCTCCTTCCCCCTTTCCATTCTCTGTTCTGTGATGCTGGGACTCAATAGGCTGCCCTTCTTTTCCTTTTTTTTAAGATTTTATTTATTTATTTGACAGACAGAGATCACAAGCAGGCAGAGAGTAACGCAGAGAGAGAGGAAGGGTAGCAGGCTCCTGCTGAGCAGAGAGCCTGATGCGGGGCTCGATCCCAGAACCCTGAGATCATAACCTGAGCTGAAGGCAGAGGCTTTAACCCACTGAGCCACCCAGGCGCCCCTCCTTTTTTTATTTTTTTAATATTTTATTTACTTAGTTATTTATCTATTTGAGACTGCGAGAGAGATAGATGGTACAGGGATGAGCAGGGAGAGGGGCAGAGGTAGAGGAAGAAGCAGATTCCTCACTAAGTCCCATTACCCTATGGGGGGCTCAATCACAGGACCCTGGGATCATGACCTGAGCCGAAGGCAGACATTTTAATCAACCGAACCACCCAGAGGCCGCTGTATGGTGCATTTTTATCTGCCTTCTAGCTGGTTTCATGTGAGGAGGTTGGGAAGGGGGGAGTAGGGACTCTTTCCCATTTTAGCATCTGTCCATGTGACTGCAACAGCAACAAGTTAGGAATATGCCCTTCAGCTTCCCTTAACAACCCCAGGGCCCCAGGAGAGTACCACCCTGCTGTAGTCTCCAGAGATAGCGGCTACCCTCCAGGTAACCTAGAATCTGCTGGGCCACAGCTGCCTAATAGTCCAGACGCTCACTGGGCCATGCTCTTTAACTAGTTCCTGGAACCAAAGCTCAGCCTCCCTGGTCCTCCAAGTACCAGCCATGGGTATAATGCTCTTCAGCTGTATGAGCGATGTGTCATCTGTCTCCTTAGACAGTTAAGTGACAGGCCCTTAAGGCCCCCCTCCCAGGTCCCAAATTCTTCCTTGTGGTCTCTTCCTTTCTGATCCCAGAGTTCTAAGATTCAGAGCTGCTTTCTGGTTTTATTCATGCCATGTTGCCTTGGTTCCCTCTTTGCACCTTTGATTTCCAGACATCTGTGCAATTCCCTGTATTAAATCTCCTTTGTATGAATTAGCTGGCACCGTTTTTCTTTTTCTTAACTGGACCCTGACTGATTCAGCGCGCTTACCCTCGTGTCATTACCCAAGATGAGAAAACTGAGCTGTGGAGAGTAGAAATAACTTACCTTACAACAAGGTAGGAACATATGGTCTAGAATCCAGGTCTCCTGACTGTCAGCCCACCATCAATCAGGGATAATACACCAGACTTATCACCAAGGAATGAGAACGGAAAGGTCCATCGGTGATCTATTATTTAGCGCAGGGTTGTTGTTTTTTTTTTACAAAAATAGGGTTTGGGTGGGATTTGGCTCATGGGTCCTCCGGCCCTAGTTTTCCAGTTGCTAGTGTGGTGGTTTTTAAATATCCCCATGCATAAGCGCCACCTGAAGAGCTTGCTGAATGGAAGTTTCTGGGCTCTACCTGCAGAGACTCTAATTCAGCGGGTCTGGGGAAGAGCCCTAGCATCTGATTTCCAGCGAAGTTCCCAGGAGACAGAAGACACTGATGCTGAGAGGACACACTTGGGGAACCACTGCTATGATCCAACTTCTTTATTTTATATGTGAGGAGAATAATGCCGGAGATCCTGATTCAATTTCTCACCAGAGGTCGCACGGTCAGTCAGTGAGGGAATTGGGGCTTCGATCAAAACCTTATTTATTCTGAAAGTATGTATGAAGTTCTGACCCTCTTATGGGCACTGTGCTAGGTTCTGGGTATGAAAGGATGAAAGCCATGTGGGCTCGCAGTCAAGGGGAAGAAAATGAGATGAGAGATCATGGTGTGTTAACTCTCCTGAGAGCACGGGAAGCGATGGGACCACAGTGAAAGAAGTACCTGGCCTCTTGACAGAGGTGACAGCTGAAGCTTTTTTTTTTTTTTTAGATTTTATTCATTTATTTTGACAGCAAGAGAGATCACAAGCAGGCAGAGAGGCAGATAGAGAGAGAGCAGGAAGCAGGCTCCCCGCTGAGCAGAGATCCCGATGTGGCACTTGATTCCAGGACCCTGAGACCATGACCTGAGCCGAAGGCAGAGGCTCAACCCACCGAGCTACCCACGCGCCCCCAGCTAAGGCATCCTGAAGAATAAATAGTAGCCATCCAGTCACTAAGCAGATGGAGAAGGACATCCCAGGCAGGGGGAACAGCTTGTGCGAGATGCGTGAGAAGCAACATGGCGTCATGCTTAGCAGTAGGAGTTCTGGCTGCGGCTCTTAGTAACTGCAAGCCTAGCTGAATTACTTAACCTCCAAGCCTCAGTGTCCTTTTCCAAAAATAGGGACACTCCAAGTACCTACCTCAGAGGGTGATGTGTAGATGATATACAATACTGAAGGCAAGATACTGAAACACAACTGGCCCTGCATGAACACGAGTGATTGGCACTGTGCTCGGAGCGTATGTCAGAACACACCACGTTCACAGTCATGAACAGACCCAGAGTACCAAGTGCAGGTGACGCTATGGAGGCAGGCTGGGTCAGACAGGGAAGGGCTGTCTGCAGCAGTGTGTCTTCATGTGGGGCAATGAGTAGCCAAGGAAGAATATGGGCAGAAGAGTGACCTGCAAAGGTCCACATTCTACCTGGAGGAAGGGAGAAAGATGCGGAGGTGTGACGCGGTAATCCCAGGGGTGCAGACAGATTTGGAAGCAAAGATGATGAGGTCCATTTTGGAAATAAGTGGAATAGTTCAATGGAAATGTCCAGAACTCCAAAGAAAGGTCTCAGCTGCGCAAACCCGGGAGCCCTTAGTGTGAGCCGCACCCATGGAAGTCAATGAAATGCCTGAGCGAGGCTCTGTGGAGAGAAGAGGCCGCATGCAATGCTCATGCAGCCAGCACTGAGCAGTAGAAGGGAAGACTCATGAAGTATTACCCCAGCGGTTCAGAGAGAAGAGTTTTAAGAAGATACAGTCCGTGCTACAGACATTTAGAGATCAAGCAAGAAGAGGATCTATGAGGGATCCCTGGATTCAGAACCAGGATATGCAGTTTTAGAATCTGCTTTTTGCTAGGTGAACTACAGCATGTACATTTTATAAAAAACAATCAATTTGCTCATAAGAAGGTAAAGAGGATAGACAGTAATTAGTCAAAGAGCTAATAAGATTTTTTTCAAAATCAAGGGACGCCGGGGTGGCTCGGTTGGTTGAGCCGCTGCCTTTGGCTGAGATCATGATCTTAGGGTCCTGGGATCAAGTCCCACATTGGGGTCCTTGCTCAGTGGAGAGCCTGCTTACCTCTCAGCCTCTGCCTGCCACTCGGCCTGCTTGCACTCTCTCTCTCTGACAAATAAATAAAATCTTTTTAAAAAAAGATTTTTTTCAAAATCAAGCAAATTAAAACATCTCCTGCTAAAAACCTGGAGAAAAAAAATGATCTGAATATTTTACTCTCATTTTCTACCCAAGGTCATGCATGGGATTCCAGGCCCTCTGTTATCTGGCCATTGATGATGCTAGTGTCCCCCACCCCATGTCACCCCCACATCCTCACATCCTTCCACGAAGACTGTCCCAGCCATGCTCAGAGTATCTTCCTCATCCCTGCCATGACATAGTGAGTCTCCAGGCCTTTTTTGTCGCTCTGTTCCTCACCTCTCCCTAAAATGATGAAAAACTGTGAGTTAAAAAAAAAAAATCCACATACACTTGAGGCTTAATTTCTGTGCCATGCCGGACTCTCATGTTGCCCACCCGCCGTTATCCTCTCGCCCAACACTCTATTTCCTTCACAGCACATTTGCACAAATGATATTTCATTTGTTTCCTTACTCTTTAGTCTCTGTCTCTTCTCTGGAAAGGCTGAACCACCAGGTAAAGGACCACTCTGGCCCAGGTCTGTGTTCCATCCAGTGGTACCTACTGCATCCTAGGGCCCGGTATACGGAAGGATCTCAATCCACAGTTATGGAATGAAGGGAGGCAACGGAGTGTTCCGATGAAAAAGCACGTTAAGATCATTTAGGACAGGTGTAAGAAAACTCACACAAAGAAGTAACGCACGTCTACTGGAGAGCTGAATGGGATCAGAGGACTGAAGTTTGGGGAAAGCAGGCGGGGAGTACAGAAGGCTTGTCAAGAGGAGAGAATCACCAGGTACCTACTAGACACATCCCTCGTTCGTAATTTTATCCTCACAGGAACAACACCGAGTAAGTGGTATTTTTCTCATTTCATGAAGCAGAGAAGCTTAAAGGGGTTACTAACGTGTTGCCCAAATCACACAGCTACTAAGTGGCAGTGCGGAAATGAGTCTGATTCTACAATACCATGGCTTTGCATGATGGTGTGTTGCTCTCATGAATGAGAACACACAAGAGCAGACTGAATTAAAAATTAAACAAGATGTGAATAGAGAATTGGCCTCCATTAATTAACCTAGTATACAGTAACGGTCCTACCCACATAAGAGCAGGTAAACATATAATTCCAGGATGGATCATAATTAATCACTGTGTGCAGTGAACACAACCCTGAACAAGGCTTATTAACCCAGATTTTGCTCACAACTCCGCCATTTAAAGCTGAGTAGCCTTGTTTAAGCCCCTCACCCCGGCCTTCCTTCAGATCCTGCCTGCCTACTTAGCTCATAGAGTTGTGATGAGGCGCAAATAAGACAACACATTTTGCAAGCATTTTGCAAACAGAAACAAGCTATATGTGCCCAAGGGATCATTAATTCTAGGCCCCCTGCCTTCTTCTCCACCCTACACTCTTCAAAACATGTCTCTCACAAAATTTTTGCTTATCTTTTCTTGTCTTAATTACATTCATGTGAATACAATTATGTGTATACATACTGTTTTTTGGAGCCCTGTTCGAAATAATTTTAAAAGATGTGTTTCAAGAAACATTCTGAATAATATAGCAGAAATCTGAGCTGCCAGATAGCCTGTTCTGCCACATACCGACTATGTGGCCATGTGAGAATAACCTTCCTTCTCTTACTCTTACTATTTTTACCCACCAAGTGAGCAAAATTAAATGATTTATAAAATATTTTCCAAATCTCCCATTTTATGTCTAATTATGCCTTTGAAATTAACTTGATGGGAAACATGGTTTAATCTTTCCAAACTGGTCCTTAAGAATCTTAGGAAGTATTTATTTTCTACTCCCACAATGGTTCTAGGAAAGGATATTCCTATTAGGCCATTTTCTCTGACTATGAAAATCCTGATTATAACACTGAAATCTAGTTTGAGTGAGTTTCCTGCATAAATATTAGATTGACTCCACATTCTCCCTATTAATGAGGATTTTGAAAAATACTTCCATTCTTCTCATGGCACCTTTTGTCAACTGGAAACTGATAGAAAATTTCAGGGGGAGAAGTGATCACCTTAAGGAGAAGCCACCTGCTTTAATTCAGGGAATAAAAGTTACACTGATTTTTTAAAGTGATCTGAAACCAGCATATATCTCTACCTAAAGCCCAGACAGATGGATGAAACAATGGACTTCCTGTGATCACCTCTGCTCCCCACACATGAACAGGGGTGGGAAAAAAATAAATGTGTTTTAAATTACTTACCATTTCAGATATACCTAAGAAATTGAATCTCGCTACATTCGAAAAAAGTTAATATGCCTTAAGCTATATTAATAAAAGTCTAGTTCACTTGCCATGGGAGATAATTGACCCCTTTAACACTATATTTAAAGTATTTATTTCTGGCTATCACATGTTAAGCATAAAAGTAACACATTACAGTTTATCCAAAGGGGAAATGACTAATACAGGGAGAAGCTCTGAAAGCCATGCTCTTTATAAGAAATCAGAGGATTTTCATCCAGTTTTAAAAAGACTGGAAGAAGACTGCATAATGGTTGTCAATTATTTAACACAATATATTCTATGTTATCAAGGAGGGCAGAGCAGATAAACAGGAGGAAGATAAAGGAAGAGATATTTGTCTGACTGGTACAGAGAAGGTTCCAAAAGACTGAGCAACCCTGTATTAGAACAAGTCCTCCCAGAGGTGACACTGCCTGGACACAGAACGTGTGTAAGCAGAGGGTGGGTGGTTATCTATCAGAGATGATATGGTTGGGAAATAGAAGTTTTCTTAGAGCATTAAGATTCTCTTTTCTTTCTCCCCCCACCCATTTTTCAATTATTCAATAGTGACTCTCAAAATCCATTCCTTCAGAACCCACCATATCTATTGGAGAGAAAGTGTAGGTTTTGTTGCTCATTTAGAACCATGGGATTCTAATTCCTAATCAATGTCAAGGACCTGGTCTACCTATGAATGCTCATTCTTGTTCTGTACTAAACAAGTCTTTTATAGTAGAGGCACTTGGGCCCTGAAATCCTCTTCCATCATAGTCCTTTGCTTTTCATTTTGCCTTTCAAGTCTTTTCTGCATTCTACAGATGTTGAAGGTAGAGATCAAAATAGAGAATGGATAAAGGAACTTTTATTTCAGGCCTGATGGAATGTCTGGGATCAGACTGCCCTCCTCCCTTAAACAAGAAAAAACCTGGAAGAGATATACCCAAAAAATGGATTTCAGACACTGGGCAACAAGCTGTGTAGGGCAATGGTTCTTAAAAGAAGGAAAAAAAAAAAAAAAGAATAAGATGAGATATGTGAGTGCCCCTAGATCACCACCTGAAAAGTATTTCCAGGCCAAGCATGAAAAGGAGGGATACAAACAGAACCAGGTGGTCTTGTTGAGTTGAGGATATAGAATTCAGTGTTTAGAGAGGCTAGGGTGGCTAGAATTTGAGCAGTTTAAGTAAGAGGAGGGAACCACACCAGAGAGGAGCAGAAGAGACACTTGAGTTCTTGGCTGAGTACTAATCTTAGCATGCATGACAGAAAACCACGCAAATCCCGAGAGAAAACACTGAAAAGAGATAGTCACAATAATTTCTGAATCTCAAACACGGCTGGGAGTAGTTTGTATTTCCAACATCCAAGTGGCAATATATGGGTGTATAATTCAGAGGGCATCAGGTAGAACCTATAGAAGGGGATAGTCTGGGTGGTAGAGCTAAACTAGTCCTCAACTCAAGGCTTCTCTGGCAAGGCTTCAAAGAAATCAAAAGATTCCAAGTAACTTAAGTGAATGCTTGAACAAAAAAAGCACTAGAAAGGGAAGATGACAAAATCCAGCAATGAAAATGTGAAATTGCCACCAATTCAACATGGCAAGCTGTGCAAACAAATAGAAAAGGATAACTTAAACCCTGATGAAAAATCAATGGAAACAGGGGTGCCTGGGTGGCTCAGTGGGTTAAAGCCTCTGCCTTCAGCTCAGGTCATGGTCTCAGGGTCCTGGAATCGAGCCTCGCATCAGGTTCTCTGCTCGGCGAGGAGCCTGATTCCTCCTCTCTCCCTGCCTGCCTCTCTGACTACTTGTAATCTCTGTCTATCAAATACATAAATAAAATATTTAAAAAAAATCAATGGAAACAAATGCAGAAATACACAAAAGGTAGAATTTTTGGACAAAAACATTAAAACAGCTATTATAATTATCTTCCATTTGTTCAAGAGTATAGAGGAAAACATGAGCATGATGAGAAATGGAAGCTTTAAAAAATACACAAAGACATCTTCCAGAGATGAGAAATAAAATATCTGAAGTGGAAAGCATACTTTATGGGATCAGCAGCAGATTAGACACTGCAAAAGAAAAGATCGGTGAAGTTGAAGAAATGGCAGTAGGAACTATCAAACATTAAATAGAGAGAAAAAAAGAACTTGAAAATTGAACAGAGAACCTCAGAGACATGTAAAATAATAGCAAGCAGTCTAAGAAACATAGAACCAGAATCGCAGAAGTACTTGAGGTGGATGAGGGGATGGTGGGGAAAAAAGTGAAGAAATAATGGTTAAAAAATTGTCAAATTAAAAAAAGACCTACAATCTAAGAAGCACAAATGAACCATGAACAGCTGAACATAAAGAAAACCATGATAAAAAAAAATCATAACTAAAGTGATGATAGCCAGTGAGAAAGAGAAAAATCTTAAAGTGGCCAGAGGGAAAAAAAATTAAATTATATACAAACAACAAAGATAAGAATTTCAGTGAAATTATTTAAAGCTATGCAAGCCAAAACTCAGTAGAATGATATCAAGCACTAAAAGAAAAATATAAACAAATGCTCAAACTTGGAACTTGTTATCCAGTGGAAATACATTCTATAAATAAAAGTTAAATAAAGTATTTTTCCAAAAAATAAAATATGAAAATATTCATTGCAGGAGATCTGTTCTGAAAGAAATACTAAGAATTTCTTCAACCAGAGGCAGAATAACAGCAATGAATATTTGGATCAACACAAATAAGAACATTAGAAAAGGTAAATAGTTGGATACATATGAAAGACTTTTTTCTCTCATTCTTAATCTCTTTAAAGGATAACTGTTTAAAGCAAAAATATGATGTATAATAAGTTCTATGACATACATACGAGTAACATGTATGACATCAATAGTACAAAGCCAGGAAAAACAGAAAGATGTGTACTGTTTTTAGGTTCTCATAATAATAAGACAGTTTTAAAAAACAAAACAAAAACCAATGGACCTGAAAGAAGAAAATCCAAAATCCACAATGAAATGGAGATTTCAATCCTCTTCTTTGAATAATTGATGTAACAGTGACAGAATTAGTTAATACATGGAGAACTTGAAAAATACTTCCATGAATGGAATCTAAATGACATTTATAAAACACCCCACTGAAAGAGTAGCTGAATATGCATTCTTTTCAACTGCACATGGAACATTTTCCAAGTAGACTGTATTCTGAGACAAAAAGCAAATATCAACAAATTTAAGAAGTTTGAAAATATACGAAGTAGTATTTCTGATCACAACAGAAAAGAACTAGAAATCAATCATGGAAAGATACCTGGTTAATTAATTGCATTTAAATAAAATAAAATTTTAAAAAATAATGATAAGATGGGGTGCCTGGGTGGCTCAGTGGGTTAAATCCTCTGCCTTTGGCTCAGGTCATGATCCCAGGGTCCTGGGATCGAGTCCCACATCGGGCTCTCTGCTCAGCAGGGAGCCTGCTTCCTCCTCTCACTCTGCCTGCCTCTCTGCCTACTTGAGATCTCTGTCTGTCAAATAAATAAATAAAATCTTAAAAAAAAATCTTAAAAAAAATAATAATGATAAGATAACTGGGAAAAATTCCAAAATATCTGGAAATTAAACTGCATACTTCTAAACAACTGATGGGTTAAAGAAAAATCAGAGAAATAGGGAATGGTTTGAATGGCATGAAAATTTAATCACAATATATAAAAATATGTGGTATGCCATTAAGGTAGCCTTAGATGGAAATTTGAAACATGAAATGTTTATATTAAAAGGAATAGATATAGATATAGATTAACTAGCTTCCATCTCAAACAAAACAAAACACAAAAGCCAAAACAAGAACAAAACATCAAAAAAGAGGAAAGAAAATTGAACCCAAAAATTTTTTTTAAAGGAACAAAATAATAAACATTGGAGAATGATCAGTAAAATAGAATATAGGAAAAAAAATCAGTGATACCAAATCTGGCTCTGAGAAATGAACAAAATTGATAAGCCTCTAGTCAAACTATTTCAGGAAAAAAAGAAGTCACAATTATTATTTTTGTAAGGCACAAATTAGTTATAGCACAAAATGAAGCAGGTCATCAAGAATCTACAAACACTAAAAGTCTAATAAATAACATTATGCCAATAATTCTGACAACTAGGATGAAAAGGATGAATTCCCTAAAAACACATCAACCAAAGTTTCCTTGAGAAGAAACAAGTAATCTGAATAGCTCTATAATTCTTCAAAAAATTAAATTAGTAGTTAAAAATTAAACTATCTTGGCCTGGTGGCTTCATTGATTACTTCTATCAAATATTTAGACTTCCAGAAAATAGAAGTTGATGGGACATTCTTAACCCATTCCATGAAATAAGAATCAAAATCACTCTGGTCCCCAGACTAGACAAACACAAACACATTATATGGAAAGAAAACTTTAGATCAGTAAATCTCTGAACATAAATGCACAAAGATCCTTAACAAAATGTTAACAAATAGAATCTAATAATGTATTCAAGGATAGTAGACTGTGACCATGTATTCTCTCACCCCTACACACAAGAGTGGTTCAACATTCCAGAATCAATCAGTAGTTCACTGTATTAACTATTAAAAACAAAAGGCCATATGATTATCTCAATAGATGCAGAAAAAAACTTGATGAAATTCAATTACTGTTCAAGATAAAAACTCTTGGGGCACTTGGGTGGCTCAGTCGGTTAAGCATCTGACTCTTGATTTTGTTTCAGGTCATGATCTCAGGGTCAAGAGATTGAGCCCCACATCAGGCTCTACACTGAGCAGACCCTGCTTAAGATTCTCTCACTTCCTCTTCCTCTTTTTCCCACCCCTCACTCACACTCTCTCTCCCTCAAAAAAAAAAAAAAGAAAGAAAGAAAGAAAGAAAAAGAAAAAGAAAAATTCTTAGTACACTCGAAATAAAAGGGGTAAAAGAGAACTCCCTCAACTTGATAAAGAACATTTATTAAAAACCTTTAACCATAGTTAATCATTATCATAATTGATTGGAAAACACTGAATGTATTCTCCTAATATGAGAAACATGAGAGTTATATTTGCTCCCAAATCTTACCTTATACAATGTCATGGAAGTGGTGGCTATGCAATAAGGCAAGGAAAACAAATAAAAGCCATAATATTAGAAAGGAAAATGTTAAACTTTCTTTATGTTTTCTTAGCAGGATCATCTAATGTAAAATATTTATAATAATGGAGTTTAGCAAGGCCACAGGGTAGGAAGTCCATATATAAAAATTATATTTCTACATAGGAGAAAAAAACAAAAATTAACGATAAGAAATGAGTATAATTTATGTCAGCAAAAATATGAATCCTTAGATAAATTTAGCAAATCTGAGAAAGATCTCTATACTGCAAAACATAAAACACTGCTAAAAAAAAAAAAAAAAAAAAAAAAAACAACTTAAAAGACCTACATGAATGTAAAGGAATGCATTGTGTTCATAATCAGAAGGCTCAATTCTATCAAAACAAGAATTCCCAAACTGATCTAAAGATTCAATTCAGTCTGTCAAAATCCCTAAAGCCTTTTCTTTTAAAGAATTTGATGAGTTATTTACATAATTTTATAGAAATGCAAAAATCTTAGAAAAACTACAACAATTTTGGGGGAGATAAATAAAAGTATAGCATTCATATCACCTCAGTGTAAGATTTCTTATGAAGTTACAGTCATTAAGATGATGTCCATTTGGTGAAAAGATGGACAGCAATTGACCAGAATAGAGTCCAGAGGTAGATCTGCATAAAGGTTGTTAACTGACTTCCAACAAAAGTATCAAGTTATTTCAATGGGAAAGGATTATATTTTCAATATATTAACTGGAATGATTAGATATTCATATGCACCCTTAGCTTAAATGATATGCAAAAATTAACTCAAAATATATGACAGTCCTACAACATGATCTACAATAATCAAATTTCTAGGAATAAACATTGAAAAAAGTTGTTATCTTGGATTAAATAAAAACTTTTTACCTCACAGAAAGCCTGAACCATCAAAGAAAGCATCCCTTAGCTCACAAAAACCATGATCAGTTGATTTTCTCAAGATTAAAAAAGTCTGCTCTTCAAAGCAAGAAAGTTAAAAGACAAGCCATGGGTAAAAAAAAATTTTTTTAAGTGTATCTAAAAGGTGACTTGTATCCATAGAATATAAAGATCCCCCATAAGTCAATAAAAATAAGAAAAACAGAGAGGGAGGAGTCAAGATGGTGGAGAAGTAGCAGGCTGAGACTACATCAGGTAGCAGGAGATCAGCTTGATAGCTTATCTAAACATTGCAAACAACTACAAATCCAATGGGAGATCGAAGAGAAGAACAGCAATTCTAGAAACAGAAAATCAAGCACTTTCTGAAAGGTAGGACTGGCGGAGAAGTGAATCTAAAACGACGGGAAGATAGACTGCGGGGGAAGGGGCCGGCTCCCGGCAAGCAGCGGAGGAACGGAGCACAAAATCAGGACTTTTAAAAGTCTGTTCCACTGAGGGACATTGCTCCAGAGGCTAAACCAGGGTGAAGCCCACGCAGGGTCAGCGTGGCCCCAGGTCCCGCAGGGTCACAGAAGGATCGGGGGTGTTGGAGTGTCGCAGAGCTCGCAGGTATTAGAACAGAAAAGCCGGCTACAGAGACAGAGCCAAGGACTGAACTCTCAGCTCGGGGTTACCTTGAACTGGTCGCGGCTGGGTGAGCTCGGAGCGCGGCTGGAAGCAGGGGATACGGGAGTGATTGGGTGCTGTCCTCTGGGGGCGCACTGAGGAGTGGGGCCCCGGGCTCTCGGCTCCTCCGGGCCGGAGATTAGGAGGCCGCCATTTTCATTCCTGTCCTCTGGAACTCTACGGAAAGCGTTCAGGGAACAGAAGCTCCCAAAAGCGAACCCAAGCCGATTACTTAGTCCAGCCCCCGGTAAGGGCGGTGCAATCCCGCCTCGGGCAAAGACACTTGAGAGTCACTACAACAGGCCCCTCCCCCAGAAGATCAACAAAATATCCAGCCAGGACAAAGTTCATCTATCAAGGAAAGCAGGTTCAATTCCTAAGACGGCAGCGCAATTCCAGAGGAGGAGAAAGCAAAGCACGGAACTCATGGCTTTCTCCCCATGATTCTTTAGTCTTGCAGCTAATTCAATTTTTTTTTCTTTTTTCAATTTTTTTTCTCTTTTTCTTTTTTCTTCTTCTGCTAAATTTTTAAAAACTTTTACCCTTTTCTTTTTTAACTTTTTTTGACTAGCTTATCTAAATATATATATTTTTTCTTTCTTTTTTATACTTTTTCTTTATTTGTTTTAGTTTTTAAATTTTTTTCTTTTTTTTCTGAACCTCTTTTTATCCCCTTTCTCCCCCCCACAATTTGGGGTCTCTTCTGATTTGGTTACAGCGCATTTTTCCAGGGTCTTTGCCACCCTTTTAGTATTTTATTTGATCTTTCATATCCTCTTAGCTGGACAAAATGACAAGGCGGAAAAAATCACCACAAACAAAAGAACAAGAGACAGTACCGAAGGCTAGGGACCTAATCAACACAGACATTGGTAATATGTCAGATCAAGAGTTCAGAATGACGATTCTGAACGTTCTAGCCGGGCTTGAAAAAGGCATGGAAGATATTAGAGAAACACTCTCTGGAGATATAAAAGCCCTTTCTGGAAAAATTAAAGAACTAAAATCTAACCAAGTAGAAATCAAAAAGCTATTAATGAGGTGCAATAAAAAATGGAGGCTCTCACTGCTAGGATCAATGAGGCAGAAGAAAGAATTAGTGATATAGAAGACCAAATGACAGAGAATAAAGAAGCCGAGCAAAAGAGGGACAAACAGCTATTGGACCACGAGGGGAGATTTCGAGAGATAAGTGACACCATAAGACGAAACAACATTAGAATAATTGGGATTACAGAAGAAGAAGAAACAGAGAGGGGAGCAGAAGGTCTATTGGAGAGAATTATTGGAGAGAATTTCACTAATATGACAAAGGGAACAAGCATCAAAATCCAGGAGATGCAGAGAACCCCCCTCAAAGTAAACAAGAATAGGTCCACACCTCGTCACCTAATAGTAAAATTTACAAGTCTTAGTGACAAAGAGAAAATCCTGAAAGCAGCCCGGGAAAAGAAGTCTATAACATACAATGGTAAAAATATTAGATTGGCAGCAGACTTATCCACAGAGACCTGGCAGTCCAGAAAGAGCTGGCATGATATATTCAGAACACCAAATGAGAAAAACATGCAGCCAAGAATACTCTATCCAGCTAGGCTATCACTGAAAATAGAAGGAGAAATAAAAAGCTTCCAGGACAAACAAAAACTAAAAGAATTTGCAAACACCAAACCAGCTCTACAGGAAATATTGAAAGGGGTCCTCTAAGCAAAGAGAGAGCCTAAAAGTAGTAGATCAGAAAGGTACAGAGACAATATACAGTAACAGTCACCTTACAGGCTAATAATGGCACTAAATTCATATCTCTCAATAGTTACCCTGAATGTTAATGGATAAATGCCCCAATCAAAAGACACAGGGTATCAGAATGGATAAAAAAACAAAACCCATCAGTATGTTGCCTACAAGAAACTCATTTTAGACGTGAAGACACCTCCAGATTTAAAGTGAGGGGGTGGAAAACAATTTACCATGCTAATGGGCATCAGAAGAAAGCTGGGGTGGCAATCCTTATATCAGATCAATTAGATTTGAAGCCAAAGACTATAATAAGAGATGAGGAAGGACACTATATCCTACTCAAAGGGTCTGTCCAACAAGAAGATCTAACAATTTTAAATATCTATGCCCCTAACGTGGGAGCAGCCAACTATATAAACCAATTAATAACAAAATAAAAGAAACACATCAATAATAATACAATAATAGTAGGGGACTTGAACACTCCCCTCACTGAAATGGACAGATCATCCAAGCAAAAGATCAACAAGGAAATAAAGGCCTTAAATGACACACTGGACCAGATGGACATCACAGATCTATTCAGAACATTTCATCCCAAAGCAACAGAATACACATTCTTCTCTAGTGCACATGGAACCTTCTCCAGAATAGATCACATCCTGGGTCACAAATCAGGTCTCAACCGGTATCAAAAGATTAGGATCATTCCCTGCATATTTTCAGACCACAATGCTCTGAAGCTAGAACTCAATCACAAGAGGAAAGCTGGAAAGAACCCAAATACATGGAGACTAAACAGCATCCTTCTAAAGAATGAATGGGTCAACCAGGAAATTAAAGAAGAATTGAAAAAAATCATGGAAACAAATGATAATGAAAACACAACGGTTCAAAATCTGTGGGACACAGCAAAGGCAGTCCTGAGAGGAAAATATATAGCGGTACAAGCCTTTCTCAAGAAACAAGAAAGGTCTCAAGTACACAACATAACCCTACACGTAAAGGAGCTGGAGAAAGAACAAGAAAGAAACCCTAAACCCAGCAGGAGAAGAGAAATCATAAAGATCAGAGCAGAAATCAATGAAATAGAAACCAAAAAAAAAAAAAGAAAAAAAAAAAAAGAAAAAAATCAATGAAACTAGGAGCTGGTTCTTTGAAAGAATCAATAAGATTGATAAACCCCTGGCCAGACTCATCAAAAAGAAAAGAGAAAGGACCCAAATAAATAAAATCATGAATGAAAGAGGAGAGATCACAACTAACACCAAAGAAATACAGACAATTATAAGAACATTCTATGAGCAACTCTACGCCAACAAATTTGACAATCTGGAAGAAATGGATGCATTCCTAGAGACATATAAACTACCACAACTGAACCAGGAAGAAATAGAAAACCTGAACAGGCCCATAACCAGTAAGGAGATTGAAACAGTCATCAAAAATCTCCAAACAAACAAAAGCCCAGGGCCAGATGGCTTCCCAGGGGAATTCTACCAAACATTTAAAGAAGAACTAATTCCTATTCTCCTGAAACTGTTCCAAAAAATAGAAGTGGAAGGAAAACTCCCAAACTCATTTTATGAGGCCAGCATCACCTTGATCCCCAAACCAGACAAGGATCCCACCAAAAAAGAGAACTACAGACCAATATCCTTGAGGAACACAGATTCAAAAATTCTCGCCAAAATACTAGCCAATAGGATTCAACAGTACATTAAAAGGATTATTCACCACGATCAAGTGGGATTTATTCCAGGGCTGCAGGGTTGGTTCAACATCCGCAAATCAATCAATGTGATACAACACATTAATAAAAGAAAGAACAAGAACCATATGATACTCTCAATAGATGCTGAAAAAGCATTTGACAAAGTACAGCATCCCTTCCTGATCAAAACTCTTCAAAGTGTAGGGATAGAGGGCACATACCTCAATATTATCAAAGCCATCTATGAAAAACCCACCACAAATATCATTCTCAATGGAGAAAAACTGAAAGCTTTTCCACTAAAGTCAGGAACACGGCAGGGATGTCCATTATCACCACTGCTATTCAACATAGTAGTAGAAGTCCTAACCTCAGCAATCAGACAACAAAAAGAAATTAAAGGCATCCAAATTGGCAAAGAAGAAGTCAAACTATCACTCTTCGCAGATGATATGATACTATATGTGGAAAACCCAAAAGACTCCACTCCAAAACTGCTAGAACTTGTACAGGAATTCAGTGAAGTGTCAGGATATAAAATCAATGCACAGAAATCAGTCGCATTTTTGTACACCAACAACAAGACTGAAGAAAAAGAAATTAAGGAGGCAATCCCATTTACAATTGCACCCAAAACTATAAGATACCTAGGAATAAACCTAACCAAAGAGACTAAGAATCTATATGCAGAAAATTATAAATTACTCATGAAAGAAATTGAGGAAGACACAAAGAAATGGAAAAATGTTCCATGCTCCTGGATTGGAAGAATAAATATTGTGAAAATGTCTATGCTACCTAAAGCAATCTACACATTTAATGCAATCCCTATCAAAATACCATCCATTTTTTTCAAAGAAATGGAACAAATAAACCTAAAATTTATATGGAACCAGAAAAGACCTCGAATAGCCAAAGGAATATTGAAAAAGAAAGCCAAAGTTGGTGGCATCACAATTCCGGACTTCAAGCCCTATTACAAAGCTGTCATCATCAAGACAGCATGGTACTGGCACAAAAACAGACACATAGACCAATGGAACAGAATAGAGAGCCCAGAAATCGACCCTCAACTCTATGTTCAACTAATCTTCGACAAAGCAGGAAAGAATGTCCAATGGAAAAAAGACAGCCTCTTCAATAAATGGTGCTGGGAAAATTGGACGGCCACATGCAGAAAAATGAAATTGGACCACTTCCTTACACCACACACGAAAATAGACTCAAAATGGATGAAGGACCTCAATGTGAGAAAGGAATCCATCAAAATCCTTGAGGAGAACGCAGGCAGCAACCTCTTCGACCTCAGCCGCAGCAACATCTTCCTAGGAACAACGGCAAAGGCAAGGGAAGCAAGGGCAAAAATGAACTATTGGGATTTCATCAAGATCAAAAGCTTTTGCACAGCAAAGGAAACAGTTCACAAAACCAAAAGACAACTGACAGAATGGGAGAAGATATTTGCAAATGACATATCAGATAAAGGGCTAGTATCCAAAATCTATAAGGAACTTAGCAAATTCAACACCCAAAGAACAAACAATCCAATCAAGAAATGGGCAGAGGGGGCGCCTGGGTGGCTCAGTGGTTTAAGCCTCTGCCTTCTGCTCGGGTCATGGTCCCGGTGTCCTGGGATCGAGTCCCACGTCGGGCTCTCTGCTTGGCGGGGAGCCTGCTTCCTCCTCTCTCTCTGCTTGCCTCTCTGCCTACTTGTGATCTTTCTCTGTCAAATAAATAAATAAAATCTTTAAAAAAAAAAAAAAAGAAATGGGCAGAGGACATGAACAGACATTTCTGCAAAGAAGACATCCAGATGGCCAACAGACACATGAAAAAGTGCTCCACGTCACTCGGCATCAGGGAAATACAAATCAAAACCACAATGAGATATCACCTCACACCCTTCAGAATGCCTAAAATTAACGAGTCAGGAAATGACAGATGCTGGCGAGGATGCGGAGAAAGGGGAACCCTCCTACACTGTTGGTGGGAATGCAAGCTGGTGCAACCACTCTGGAAAACAGCATGGAGGTTCCTCAAAATGTTGAAAATAGAACTACCCTATGACCCAGCAATTGCACTACTGGGTATTTACCCTAAAGATACAAACGTTGTGATCCGAAGGGGCACGTGTACCCGAATGTTTATAGCAGCAATGTCTACAATAGCCAAACTATGGAAAGAACCTAGATGTCCATCAACAGATGAATGGATAAAGAAGAGGTGGTATATATACACAATGGAATACTATGCAGCCATCAAAAGAAATGAAATCTTGCCATTTGCGACGAAGTGGATGGAACTAGAGGGTATCATGCTTAGTGAAATAAGTCAATCAGAGAAAGACAACTATCATATGATCTCCCTGATATGAGGACATGGAGATGCAACATGGGGGGTTAGGGGGATAGGAGAAGAATAAATGAAACAAGATGGGATTGGAAGGGAGACAAACCATAAATGACTCTTAATCTCACAAAACAAACTGGGGGTTGCTGGGGGGAGGTGGGGTTGGGAGAGGGGGAGTGGGTTATGGACATTGGGGAGGGTATGTGCTATCATGAGTGCTGTGAAGTGTGTAAACCTGGTGATTCACAGACCTGTACCCCTGGGGATAAAAATACATTATATGTTTATAAAAAAAAACAAAATGGAGGGGGAGGCGAACCATAAGAGACTATGGACTCTGAAAAACAACCTGAGGGTTTTGAAGGGTCAGGGGTGGGAGGTTGGGGGAACAGGTGGTGAGTAATAGGGAGGGCACATTTTGCATGGAGCACTGGGTGTTGTGCAAAAACAATGAATACTGTTACGCTCAAAAAATAAATAAATTTAAAAAAAATAAGAAAAACAACCCAATTTTTTAAATGAGCAAAATATTTAAATAGATACTTCACTAAACAAGATATATGAATGGCAAATAGGCACATGAATAGATAATCAACATTATTCATCATTGGGAAAATGCACAATTATAAATATAACAAACTATATTACTATAAACTCACTAGAATAGCTAAAAATAAAATGACTGATAAGACCAAGTGTTGATGAGGATGTGGAGATACTGGAACTCACACACTCCTGGTGGGAATGTAAAAACGGTACAGCCATTTTCAAGAACATAGTCTGGTAGCTTCTGATAAAAGAAAATACACTTACCAAATGACTCAGTAATCCCTCTCCTAGGTATTCAGTCAAGATAAATGAAAATATATATTCAGACAGGGACTTGTACATGAGTGTTCAGCACAGCTTTATTCCAAATAGCCTAAATCTGGCAACAACTCAGATGTCCTTCAGTAAATGCATGTGGGATATTAGTATAGAATAAACTGCTATTCAGCAACGTAAAGAAATGAGCTACCAATACAGTCAACAATGATGAACTTTACATCATGCTAAAGGAAAGAAACCATGCACAAAAGACTCTCTATATACCTACAATCTACAGTTCCATCAATAACCTACAATCTATAGTTCCATCAATATGAGCCTCTAGAAAAATATAAAATTATATTGATAAAAAGCTCCCAGTGGGGCATCTGGGTGGCTCAGTTGGTTAAGCAACTGCCTTCGGCTCAGGTCATGATTCTGGAGTCCCAGGATCAAGTCCCGCATAAGGTTCCCAGCTCCACGGGGAATCTGCTTCTCCCTCTGACCATCTCCCCTCTCATGCTCTCTTCTCTCTCTCTCAAACACATAAATGAAATCTTTGGGGGAAAAAAAGAAAGAAAGAAAGAAAGCTGACCAGTGGTCATCAGGGACCAAGAGGTAGGAGGAATGAATCAGCCAATGAATGACAAAGGTGTCCAAGGAAAATTTTGGGATGATAAAAATGTTTCATATCAAGATAGTGGTATTAGTTACAGGACTGTATATATTAGCCCAAACTCATGCAATTATACATTTAAAATCAGAAATTTTTACTATAAAATTATATCTCAATAAAACAGATTTTAAAAAGACTATGGGATTTTCAAAGTCCTGAGTTTCACATAGCATTTCTAAAAACAAAACAAACAAACAAACAAAAAACCTCAACACCACCTCCTTTCCCACAATTCTTCTGTTAGAATAATAGCTGTATTTTTAGTAAGCTTTTACCATAAAAGTAATGTCTGGTAATTTTTAAGCAATTAGAAAATACAGAAATATAAAGAAAAGAAATAACCCCATCAACCAGAGATATACATGTTTTTTCATTCTGCCATTTTTCCTTCCAGGGTTTGGCTTATATAGTTATGACAGAGTATAAAAAGTGAATGATACTATATATTTGATTTAATATCTTGCTTTTATTACAAAAACTATAAAGTTAAAACTTAATATATGGTGTTTCTTTTCCTGGTCAAAATATGTAGTTCATAAGTGTTTATTATTAAAAATAAATTCCAGTTAGAAAATATGTCTTATGGTTAAAAAAATAAATACTGTGTTAATAAAATGAAAGCCTGAAGAAGTTCCATTTATTCTTATTGGGATGAAAATAAATGAGTTTTCAGTTCTTGGTTCCCATTTATAAACTGATATCCCCACCCCACCCCACCCCACCCCCCAAAATCCCTTTTTCACCATTTTGTTTCTTTTCCTGAAGCATCTGAGAGGCCATTTGCTGAGAAGCAAACTGTGAGGCGGTGGGGGGGGGAGGGAGAAGTCTTGCGCAGAGTTCATCCAATCTGCAAATGGCTTAACTGGGGAGTCAGCCACTTGGCATCCCTGGTTTTAGTATATATTTGGGAAACACATGGAATAAATCACTGCATGCTGTGAATGCATCTGGGAAACAGAATCATTCCACGGGAAAGCCAGGCAGAGGGGCCGTGCTCTTCAGGTACGAATTGGACAGGGAAAAGCAGCCAAGAGGGAGAGGTTGCATCTGGTTATGGACCACTGTGACGCTTTAAAGCACCAACTGTTGGCCAAGCACAGTGCACACATTCTAGACGGCAGTGGAAAGATACAGACAACCTGCTTTCTGAGACTCGACAATCTGCATGCACAAGTTTCCATAATATTTGGAACCCAGTGACTGCTATAAAAGGAACAAGGGATGGTTAAGGGTTCGGAAGAGAATCTGATCAGTTCCTGCTGGAAATTATGGAATGGTGAAGGGAGGACAAGAATACTGGGGGATGAGTCAGATTCCAACCAGCAGGAGCAAGAACCTCCGGGGCGTGCTAGAGTAGGAAGAGAGATTCTAAATATGCTGGAAGGCATGACAAAGTTGCTAAACCAAGAAAACCTAGGGTGGACTCAGGGACTAGCTAATTAGTCCTGGCTGAAAGCCGTAGCTCCATGCTGGGGAATTGTGATGGATGAGCTTAGAAATTGAGGCCAGATTATAGGTGCCTTTGGATACTGGGAGAGCATGTGAACTTGATTCTGTAAGAATGTGAAGTCACCGAAGGTTTTTTTTTTTTTTTTAAATATTTTATTTATTTATTTGACAGAGAGGGAGGTCACAAATAGGCAGAGAGGCAGGCAGAGAGAGAGGGAGAAACAGGCTCCCCACTGAGCAGAGAGCCCGATGCGGGGCTCGATCCCAGGACCCTGAGATCATGACCCGAGCCAAAGGCAGAGGCTTAAACCACTGAACCACCCAGGCGCCCCACCAAAGGTTTTTGATCTAGGAAACAGTAATCTGTGGTTGTGCTTTGGTTAATCTGGTTGCAGCGGGCGAAAGTGATAGGAGCAGAAAAAAATTCAAAAACACCTAGGAGTTTATCATAATATTCTTTTTTTTTTTAATTTTTTTTTAAATTTCTTCTCAGTGTTCCAGAAATCACTGTTTATGCACCACTCCCAGTGCTCCATGCAATATGTGCCCTCCATAATATCTACCACCAGGCTCACCCAACCCCTCACCCCTCACCCCTCCAAAACCCTCGGATTGTTTCTCAGAGTCCACAGTCTCTCATGGTTTGTCTCCCCCTCCGATTTCCCCCAACTCACTTCTCCTCTCCATCTCTCTTAAAGTCTGAAATTCAAATGATATAAGAAATATAATGAAATGACAGATGTAAATTATTTTTGGAGTTAAAAGCTACAGGTTTGGGCACCTGGGTGGCTCAGTGGGTTAAGCCTCTGCCTTCAGCTCAGGTCATGGTCTCAGGGTCCTGGGATCTAGCCCCACATCGGGCCCTCTGCTCAGTGGAGAGTCTGCCTCCCCCCTCTCTGCCTGCCTCTCTGCCTGCTTGTGATCTATCTCTCTGTTAAATAAATCTTAAAAACAAAACAAAAACTTGGGTATTGGTATCACCTGCTGTTCTAAATTGAGTAAATATCCCCTTTAAAAAAAAAAAGCTACAGGTTTAGGCAAAAGAGGGATTTAAAGGGGGAAGAGTTAGAAAGAATCAAGGTCTCCAAATCTAACATATATCCATTCCCACCTCCCACACTCACAGATTACCGACCGGATCTCACCAAATGCAGGCGAGACGGCAGGGTGCTGCGAGTCACCATGGAACAGTATTAAAGAGGATAATTCTAGATGTAGTCTGCCTAGGTTTGAGACCTGGCCCCATCATCTACTAGCGGTATGACTTTGAGTATGATGCTAAACTTCCACATGCTTCCATTTCTTTATTTGCAACATGGAGATAATAACCATCACCACTTCGTGGGATGGTTGTAAGGAATGAATGAGTTAACATTTGCGAAGTTCATATCCAAAAGAACATTTGCAATCATGCCTGGCACAAAGTAAGTGTGGCATAAATGTTTGTTAAGACATACAAATGCTCATGTACTCCTACACGAATGTGAGTTGTCATAGAAGGTGAAACGGCTTCCACGGCTGCCCATCTCCTGAAAGGCTGGCTTTTCTCCATGTCTAATCTCCTGTCTGTGAGCTCTATTTTATCTTTAGGCAGTCTCATTCACTCCATGGCTTTTAAATACCATTTGTATGTTGGCAGGAGGCAAACGCATATTTCCCCTCAGACATCTCTTGCCAACGTGTTGCCTCCTCTTGAGTGTTTCGTGAGCGTGTAAGAATTAGCATGGCTGGAACAGAACACTGGATTCTCTCCACTCCAGACCTGCCTCTCCCACGGTTCACCAGCTCAGAGGACGGCTCCACCATTCACCAGATCGTTCAAACTAAAAATTTAAGATTCATGCTCCATGACTCTCTTCCCATCCAGTCCATCAGAATGTCCTGTCCACACTACCTTCAGAATGTTCCCAGAATCAGCACAGTCACCTGTGCCTTCACTCCTGCCTCTGCAGTTTCTAGCCACCATGACTTTGCACCTGCCATTTTGCAAGACTTTCCCTAGGTCCACTCTTGTTCTTTTCTGGTTTACTCTCCCCACAGTAGTTAAAAAGATTAAAACAAAATATATCATTCACACAGCTCCTCTGTTTAATACTCTACTTGCTTACTACTAAGTAAAGACTTATTTATTTAAATATTTCATTTATTGGGCGCCTGGGTGGCTCAGTGGATTAAGCCGCTGCCTTCGGCTCAGGTCATGATCTCAGGGTCCTGGGATCAAGCCCCGCATCGGGCTCTCTGCTCCGCAGGGAGCCTGCTTCCTCCTCTCTCTCTGCCTGCCTCTCTGCCTACTTGTGATCTCTCTCTGTGTCAAATAAATAAATAAATAAAATAAATAAAAATAAAAATAAAAATAAATATTTCATTTATTTATTTATTTGAGAGAGAGCACACAAGCAGAGAAAGGAGCAGAGGGAGAAGCAAACTCCCCACTGAGCAGGGAACCTGACACAGGGCTCGATCCCAGGAACCCAGGATCATGACCTGAGCTGAAGGCAGATGCTTAATGGACGGAGCCACCCAGGCACCCCCTGAATAAAGATTGAAATTTCAGTTCCTTACATGGCCTAAGAGCCTCTTATTCTCAGTTTCCATTCTTTTTTTATGTTGCTCTGTACTTCAATCCCGTCACTGGATTTCTCTACCAGGCTCCAATGTGCTGAACTCTTTGCAACCTCAAGAACTTCCAATGTTCATGTTCCATCTTGTTGTGACCTTATCTTGCTGGTTTGTTGGCCAAATTCTACTCATCCTTCAAGGCTCCCCTAAAATGACATTTGCCCAATAAGGCCTTCTCACCCTTATTTCCTTTGCGGACTATACCATACTTTGTAAAGATGTATTTTCGTCATGTACTTATTTGATTGATATCTTTCTCCCTCACTATTATAAGCTCTGAGAGGGGAAGGCCATATTCATATGTTTACTCCTATACACCCAGCCCCCTTCCAGTGCCTAGACAGAAATGTAGTTTTCAACAGGAAGGAAGGATGGAAGGAGGCAAGGAAAGAAGAAAGAAAGAAAAGCATTTACTAACATTGGTCAATGGTCATTAACTTTTGATTCTCTGAAATGGGGCGCCATTCAAATAATGGGAGAACTGGAGAGAAAGAACTAGTTTGGCAGGTAAAGAGGACTTATCCCAGTTTTGGCTCATTATCATTTGGGGCCCATGTGTTTATTCTTACAGAAAAGGTATTAGAAAAGGGATAAATATATAACAACTCCAATAAAAATGAACGAGTACCATTTGCAGAGCCAGGAATCAGGAGTTTTCTGAAGATTTCAAGCAGATAAGGAAGGATAAATAACTAAGAGAGAGAATAAACTCCTCGCAAAGGTAACAGTCCTCCTTCCTACCTTTTCACTGGCTTCCTGGAGAAAGGCCAACCCTCAAAGGGATAGGAAGCAGGAGTTGGCCAAACACAGGGCCAGGATTAGAGTATGGCCTGCGGAAGGGTTCAACTGTTTTGGCTGCTCTTCCTCTGCCTTTGTGTTAAGGTTGGTACTGGCATTTGCTCCTGAGCTGAAGCCATAAGAAGAAGACCCCTCCAGGGAAGCAGATATCAACTGTGTGTGTGTGGCGGGGAGGTAGTGGCGGCAGTGGGGGTCCTCCCAGCATGTACCTGGGGCCAGATAGAGAAGCTGAGCAAACTTAAGTTACCTTCAGAACCAGAGAGCCCATACAGAGATGAAACATATGAGGGCCAACTCTGTAATAGCATAAGCTATAGTGACGCACATCATGCCCTTCAGAAGTGCTTCCTGGGGCACCAGGGTGGCTCAGTCAGTTAAGCAAATGACTCTTGGTTTTGGCTCAGGTCATGATCTCAGGGTCCCAGGATCAAGCCCCATGTCAGGCTCCACACTCAGTGGGGAATCTGCTTGAGCTTCTCTCCCTCTACCCCTCCCCTACTCTCTCTCACTCTTTCTCTCTCTCTCTCTTTAAAAGTAAATAAATAAATTTTTAAAAAGGAAAGAAAGAAAGAGAAAATAAAAGAAAGGTTTCCTGACTTTGGAGGCTGAGATTCACCAGCTTGTCATTTCATCAACTCTTCCTCTACCTCAAAGAAAGGAGGGCCCATCAGCATCTTCCATTTTGACCCCCTCATTCAAGGTTAGAAACTTATCCTAGCAACCGGTGGGCATAACTGCTGAGAAAACCACACCAGTTTCCAACACTAAACTACTCAGTCCTTTGTTTAAAACATGAACACAGTGCCAACAATCACCAGACATTTGAGAGACGTCAACAATATGAAAGAGAAGAACCGTGATTAGCAAAGAGAGAGCACTGATGAGAGAAGAAAATGTGAAAAAAAATCTCATCAGTATCCTTCTAGAGAGTTAGGTAGGTAATGGATCCATAAAATAAAATCTTCATGAAAAAAAGATAAACTGAAAAATAGAAATCGTTTTTAGAAATTAAAAAGTGATTGCCAAATTTCAAAGTTAATGAAAGTCCTGTATAAAAGAACAGACACTGCTGAAGGCCAACATGAACCACTGAAAGGTAAGTAAAGGAAAAGTCCCAGAGCTTAAAATAAAAAGAGAATGAAATGAGGAGAGCAAGCAAAGGATGCAGAAATTGTGCATGGAAAGAAAAGAAGGGCCTTGAAATTAGATCCGTATGTTCCCAAACCTGTCCAGAATGTAAGAGCAGAGGGAACAGATGGTAGAAGGTAATCAAAGAAATAATAGAAGAAAATTTCCCTAAAATAAGAAGTGACTGGAATACTAGTTCATTTAGCCAATTAGATTCAGGGAGCTCTTACTTTTTGGCAGGCACTCTTCTTAGCATTCATAGACCTGGGAACAAAACAGAAAACAAAACAAACAAACAAAACCTCTGCTCTGTTAGAACCTGGATTGCAGCATGCAGAGTGCAAATAATGAAAAAAGACATAACCGTGTCTTTAACTATATCCCATGATATTTCTGAACTTCAAGAATAAAGATAATGTCCTAAAAGCCAGTAGCAGCTGGGGTTGTTAGGAGACATTTATCTATAAAAGCACCAGACTTCTCATCTTGGACAGCACTTGCAAGTTGACAGGAGAGCAATACCTAGAAAAAGCCAAAGAAAGGTGCTTTTGAAACTAAAACTCTATTACCAAAGAAACTATCACTCAAGGGTCAGGGCAAAAGAAAGACTTTTGATTGGACATCTGAGGACCCAGAATACTGATCACTCTTACACATTTATTTCCCCCCAAAAGGAGCAAAACTTAAAATGGAGTTCAGAAAATTAGAAAGTAAATTCAAAAGTATGTCACAAGATATGAGAAAGAGTAGAAATTACCTATGAAGTAAAACTCAAACAAAACAAAAGCCAGTGTGATAGCTGAGCAACACAGAACGTAATCAGTCTGAATTAGAACAGAATGTTAAACAGAACCGGGGAGGATGTCCTCAAGATAAAGTAGCTGCAACCACAAAATGCATCAATGAAAATCAGTAAGTATATAATATATTGTTACACTGGTATATTATACCAGTTATTATACCATGGCATGTTAAATAATGTTATGATAATATGATGTGTTATTTATATATTTTCATCCCAATGAGATGAAGGCAGGATTTCTTCTGATCATCCTGGGTGATATTTTCCCAGGGAAACAAATGTGAGAAAGGGGTGATCTAAATATGAAACATTCTAGAAGGAGGCATGATTCTGGGCAGCTGCTGCGGTGTTAGAACACTCTGGGGGAGGAAAAAAAGAAAACAGAAATCTGCTTTCCAGGAGTAAGGCAGAGAGTCCTAAATAAAATATAATAGAGTGTACAACTGATTTTATATGAAATGCTGGTGCTCAAAAGATGAGCCGGCAGGGCTGTTCAAAAGCTTAGATAATGAGGATGTCACTGAGAAGAGTCTGGAACCAGGGCTAGAGATGTCGGAGCTGTTCGCAGGAAACAGGTGGCCACCAAGGCCATGAGAAGAGTGAAAAGGGCCAAGGAACAGGCTCTAGAACACCATTCATGGACAAAGGATGGGTATGGAAGGTTGCAAAGGAGCCCTCAGATCTAGAAGCTGTTGATACAGCAATGTGCACTCTTCCAGAAAGAAGAATCATCAGTGATCCAAGCCTGGGCTGAAAAGGAGCCAATGGTGTGGCACTTGGCAGGAACTGGTGACCCAGTTCTGGTCAGTGAGGGGAGAAGACAGCTTGCAGGGTAAACTAGAGATAAAATGCAAAAATCATCACAGCTGCCATGGGGTCATGGCGTCCATTGGGAGAGAAAGGAGGTCGTCCCCTCCCCCCCCTCCTTCTAGCCCTTATCACCACACTGGGACCCTGCCCCCCAGGCTGGGGTCAAGGAAAGAGAGTTGTCCCCCTCCTGCTGCCAAATCTTCAAAGAGCACCCAGCAGGCACTGGATACTTGCTGCATAAAAGCCTTTGCTACATAGTTTATCTTTTTGGGAATGCTGCCGAATGTTATAGTCTGTAACAAAGTCCACAGGCCCCTCCCTGTCATCCTTTGGTGGGTAAGAGAAGAAGAATTCCTGGTTGGGGTTATAGTCTTGCTGCCCTTGATTATCTTCTGCCTGACAAAGAGGTGTAACCTGAGGGTGAAGCAGCGGGCTGTGTATTCTGTAAATAATCCCATTATCACACAACAACTCAATGAGCAGTATTTACCCTTACAAGGTACCTCTCAACAACTCACTGAGCTGCTTTTCAACAAAGCTATTACCTGTGGCTTGTGATGGTAACCCAGGCACGTCTTTCCAATGGGAGGCACTGCCAGGAGAGGGAGGGAGTGGATTTTCAGCTGGCTGGAATGGCCAACACCATGCATGGGAATCCAGTTAGCTTTACTCAAAGAAACCATGAGTTTTGTGGCCAGAAGGCAGCCACAAGCTCCACTTTGGGGGTGTTTATTCAGAAAAATGTCCAGTTAATGAGGTGCCTGGGTGGCTCAGTGGGTTAAGACTCTGCCTTCAGCTCTGGTCATGGATACAGGGTCCTGGGATCGAGCCCTACACTGGGCTCTCTGCTCACCTGGGAGCCTGATTCCTCCCTCTCTCTGCCTGCTTGTTATCTCTCTCTTCTCTCTCTCTCTCTCTCTCTCTCTGTCAAATAAATTTAAAAAAACAAAACAAAACAAAACAAAACAAAAAAAAAAGGAAAGAAAATGTCAAGTTACTGAACCTAAGGCTGTATACAGGATCAAACCTAAAGCATGTGACTAAGGAGCTTTTTTTTTTAACTACCCCTCCTCTGAACAACACAATTATCCTCAGGTACAACTATGTTAATTAATAACAGTATTTCTTTTCTGTAGCTTTAAAACACACAATCAAAAAAATTTTAGCAGTAAAAGCATTATTCAAATTGACTAAAACATTTCATGTCTGAACCAAAAACTGCACTGACCAAAAGAAAATATTATCCCTTGCAGTTCCAATTCTGCTTCAGTGTTTTAAATTTCAAGTACAAACAAAAACTCCAAGTAGTCACACAGAATGACGTAGGTGAAGTAATTCACAGTCGGCTTCTTTGTGTTTACAATCACAGCACGGTGGCTGTGCATTTTGAACAAACTGTTTAAATTCAGGAATATGTAGTACTCCCGGGATTGGAGGCAGGGACTGCCCTACCTACCGTGAACTCCACCCATTCTGAACCTGAACCTGAACCCTCAGGACTGTCCTCTAGAACAAACACACAGAGCTGTGTCCCTGTGTGTCAGAAGCTAACGGAGCCACCAAGAGTTCCTCCAATTACCGTCTGTGTAGGATACAGGGCTCATTGAAAGACAAGTAACCAAGATGTGCCAACTGGAAGATTATATACGTATCATTAAAACATAAAAACAACCCTAGGAATTGTCTAGAGCTCAGACCAACAAACTACTTTTTCAGGAGGAGTATTTCATCACAGGCATTTGTAGAATTTCCAGCACATGAGGATAATAAGAAGCAGATCAAACTTTCAGGGGATTTCATCATTTGCTAATTCAATTCTCCAGAGAGAGTGCGTCCCTTCCTGCCTGCACCCAGTGTGGAACACTGCCATAGAGCCTCCCTTGGTATATTTCCAACTGGATAGGTCCTGAAGCTCCATAAGTATTTTTTTTTTTTAAGATTTTATTTATTTGAGAGAGAGGAAGAGAGAGCATGAGTGGGCTTGGTGCGGGGAGCAGAGAGAGAGGAGAAGCAGGCTCCCCACTGAGCAGGGAGCCCCACACGGGGCTCAATCCCAGGACCCAGATCATGACCTGAGCCGAAGACAGATGCTTAACCAATTGAGCAATCCAGGCGCCCCCCTCCAGAAGTATTTCCAAAGTGGTTGATTGGCTAGAGCCACCTGTGCTGACAGGACCAGGACCCTGTGTGTGGCACCAGGAAAGACACGTGCCTCTGAGAAGGCTCAGAGCGAGAGCGATACTTCATATTGGTTGGCTGCAACCCGGCCATCCTTGCAGTGGAGTATACATACAAGCTAAAAATGTGATTGTGTTCAAGTTCTTTCTTTTTGTACAATGGGTGACTGTTAACATACCTCCAAAAGGCTTCCCGTGCCTTCCTGGATTAGAAGGATGTATTAGGAACTTGGAACAGTAGTACAACCAAGCAGAGCCCTTCCTTGCCAGCTTAAATAGCCCAGTGCAAAATTACAGTAACAAAAAGAGCCATACCTTCGTAGTCTTTCAGAGTCGACAAGGCATGTCTAGGTCTAATACAGACGGTGGTCCCTCATTACCTGCGGTTTCATTTTCTGGGTTTCCCTTACCTGTGCTCAACTGTGGTTGGACAGCAGACGGTCCACCTTCCGACTTATCATCAGAAGGTCCTTACTAGCCTAACCCTACATCCCATGCCCACATCATTCTCACTCCACCTGACCACATACACATTCTATTGTCTCACGTCATCACAAGAACAAGGATGAGGGGCGCCTGGGTGGCTCAGTGGATTAAGCCGCTGCCTTCGGCTCAGGTCATGATCTCAGGGTCCTGGGATCGAGCCCCGCATCGGGCTCTCTGCTCCGCAGGGAGACTGCTTCCTCCTCTCTCTCTGCCTGCCTCTCTGCCTACTTGTGATCTCTCTCTCTCTGTCAAATAAATAAATAAAATCTTTAAAAAAAAAAAAAAAAGAACAAGGATGAGCACAGCACAGGAAGATATTTAGAGAGAGAGAGACCACAGCCACATAAGTTCTATTATAACATACTGTTATAATTCTTATTGCCAAGAATCTCTTGCTGTGCCTAATTTATAAATTAAACTTTATCACAGATATATATGTGTAGGAAAAAAGATGGTAGATACAGGGTTCAGTATATTCTGTGTTTGAGGAACCCACGGGGTGTCTAGGATCTCGCATCCTCTACAGATAGGGGGCGATTACTGTTATTTTATTTTTACAGAAATATTGGAGACAGAGGTTTCATTGTCCTAATTTTACAAGTGAATAAACTCACGCTCTGAGAAGTTAGGCAATTTCTAAGCATCACACAGCTGGTACACAATGGGGCGGGACACAAAGCCTGGTCTTCAGAGTCCAGGGCACTTCCCATGACACAGCTTTCAAGTATGGTCCTAACAGGGGCTGTCATACAAGAGATGCTTGCAGGAAGTTTACAATCTGTTACTTAGTAGTAGGTCAGATTCCATTCTGTTTCATCCACCAGCGGTGCCCTTTTCCATCTTGTCGACCTGACATGCTCTTCCATTATTTCTGAAGACCCTATGTCAAGAGATGTCTTCATCTGCAAACCGTCTCTGACCTGAAGGCAGAGCTCATTGTTTGTTCGTTTTGTTTCTTTTTTTTTTTTTTAAGATTTTATTTATTTATTTGACAGAGAGATCACAAGTAGGCAGAGAGGCAGAGAGAGAGGAGGAAGCAGGTTCCCTGCTGAGCAGAGAGCCTGATGTGGGACTCAATCCCAGGATCATGACCCAAGCTGAAGGCAGAGGCTTTAACTGACTGAGCCTCCCAGGTGCCCCAAAGGCACAGCTCATGGTACCTTTCTCCTCTGTCTCTTCACTCAGGTTTCACATCCTCTACCAGGCTAAACTGTAACCTCCGGTTTGCAATCTGCCTCTAAACTTGTCTGTGAGCTCCTTAAGATTGAGAGCATTATTCTTATTCGTACCCCCAGTGTCTAGCAGGGTGTCTGGCATCTTTCAGGCTCAGAGTAAATTTTAATCTCTGTACATCCCAATTTCTGAGAAAAAAAATCTAACTAAAGGTGTTTATAATTAAGGGTGAGTCCCTGTGGCATCACCTTGCTATGCTGAGAATACATACATTGAGTTCTATTTGCTTTCACAGAGACCAGAGATCAGAAATCTAGAGACACACTTACATCACTGACTCCATTTCCAAATACTGACACTGAGAACATAATAAAATTATCCCGTGAATGAAATCAATATTCTATTTCTTAATGTTACTAAATGTATCTCTCAAACCAATCTTATATCACATTAGTAAACTTTCAGAGAATATTGATTGCAGCCAGGATGGGTCTTTGAAAATAACGCAGCTCAAGGCATTGGTTTTATACACAAGGAAATCAAAAGCCTGAGATACTAAATGACTGACCTGAGATTACACATTTGGTTAGTGGATGAGCCAAGCCAGTGAGCACTTTGCCATATCCCTTGCTGCTTCTGATGAGGGAGCAGGAGGCTGGCTGAGGACAAAGAAAAAGCTGGCACCTTGCATCCCCTCGGTAATATGTGTAGCGTTGCTCAGGCATCCCTGACCACCATAAACGAGAAACAAATAGTTCCCCTTGGTTTACAAATGTCCTAGAGATCTACAAAGAAGTTACCTTGTGCTATTGATAATTTCCAGGGGCAAATAACTCAGTTCCTCAAGCCCTAAGGTCACCCTCCCCATCCACATACAACACTGAAGGAGGCTGAGGCAGAAAGAAATGTAAATATAGTTAAATCTCTTCTGAACCTAAATCTCACTAACAAAGACACTTGATAGCAGAACTGTGACCTTCCACCGGGAATCTCCCAACTATCTTGATGTTAATAGCTTGCCAAAAGACAACATTGATCGAGCCAGAAGACCTCCAGGATACTCCCAGTACCTTGTAGGCCCTCTTTAGCATATGAAAACTCCGTTGAAACTTCCCTTCCCCTCACCTTCCCCCAGCCGCAGGGTACATAACCTGCCATCCCTCACAATCCGGGGCAGCAGCTCTTCCTGCCCACGGGTCCTGTCCCCGTGTTTTAATAAACCACCATTTTGCACCAAAGATGTCTCAAGAATTCTTTCTTGGTCATTGGCTCTGGACCTCAGCCCACCAAACCTCACCTAGGTTCTAGAACTTCATCACTTCCATAACCCAAACAAGAAGATTGGTAACAACAGAAGAGAAGTTTGGGGCAGCGTACTGGTGTGCTTTCTCACCTGCTCCCCGCTCAAGTAAAGGAAACAGATAAAAGAAGAACTTATACAGTAAGGACCGATTGCCTCCAAGAGCAGAGGACTATTCCCCTGACCAAATAATATGCAACAGGACTCTGTAAAATGCAAGTTTTATGTCTTAGAGAAATTAAAATGAATTCTACATGCCAACAGAAAGGTTTGCATACACTTTTGTAGCAAAGAAATTGATGCCATAAAGGGAGATGTCAGGAGGGGCTTGATTTTAGAACATCTATCTTCAGAATTATAATAGATCTGTGGGTTTCGAGCCATTGCTTGTGTAATTGGTTATGGCATCAACACAAAACTAATACAGTGACTTTGTAGAACACTCATCAAGTGGGGCGTATCAAAGGATGCGGGAGGGTAGGAAGGTTTAGGGGCTGTGAGATCCTCTTCCCTTCAAAGGGAGACTGAGTGGGGTTGGGGTGATCATTCAGTGAATGGCTGAGGGGAGAAGGCTTGAGTCCCAGTGTCAACACAGCCTGTCCCTTGAAGGTGGAGGAAGATCTTGGGAAGATGATGGAAAGCAAACAGTGAGTGTGAGCCAGCGGCCAAAGGGCAAGCTCACCCAACACAAGGACAAGGATCTGATTAGGGAGAAATATCAGAAGCCAGAGTGTGAGGCCGGAGGATACAAGGGTCAAGGAGAGAGGGGCAAGGGGAAGTGGTTGGAAGAGCAATTTGGGGTGGCATCTGGCTGTTGTCCGCAGGGAGACTCTCCACGCTGTGTCCCCGGGCCCCCCATCTCACTGCTTCTTTCCTGTTCTACAAAGGAGAACAATTCCACCCTCCAGCAAGTTGCCCAACCCAGAAGCCTGGGAATCTTGTAGAGAATCCTTCCCTCTCCCTCATACTTGACATTTGTTATAAATCTGGGAGCCCTGGCTGAGAAATTTGAGCGCTGGTGTGGGGGAAGCTAGCATTGGTTATCACCTAAGCGGACTCTTAAGGGAAAGGCAACAAAAACAATATCTAATCTAAAAAATACTATTCGTCACCTCTCAATCTGAAGATTTATTCTAGAACAGTGTCTACTTCATCTTCAAATGGCATTGATTTAGAATGAGCATTTTAGCAGGCTTTTCATTTTATTTTTTTTCAAAGATTTTTATTTATTTATATGGCAGACAGAGATCCCAAGCAGGCAGAGAGGCAGGCAGAGAGAGAGGAGGAAGCAAGCTCCCCGCTGAGCAGAAAGCCCGATGCGGGGCTCGATCCCAGGACCCTAGGATTGTGACCTGGGCTGAAGGCAGAGGCTTTAACCCACTGAGCTACCTAGGAGCCCCTCATTTTAAAGATTTTATTTATTGGGGCACCTGGGTGGTTCAGTTGGTTAAGTGTCTGCTTTCAGCTCAGGTTATGATCTCAGCGTCCTGGGACTGAGCCCCTGTGTCAGGCTCCCTGCTCAGCAGGGAGTCTGCTTCTCCTTCTCCCTCTGTTCCTCCCCCTGTTCGCGCTTTCTCTCAAATAAATAAAATCTTTAAAAATATATATTTATTTATTTTGTGGGGAGGAGGGGCAAAGTGAGAGAGAATCCCAAGTGGGTTCCCCGCTGAGTGCAAAGCTCTATGCAGGGCTTGATCCCATGACCCTGAGATCACCACCTGAGCCGAAACCAAGAGTGGAACACTTAACCGACTGAACCACCCAGGCATCCCCATTTTAGTTCCCTTTTACTGTTTCCTACATAGTACACAAGAGAACACCCACACTATCTACCACACAGAGGAATGAAGGCCAGTGTCTTATGCCACATTCCAAATTGCCTCCAACTTCCTCACCTTCTGGCATACACACCCTCCCGAATATGAATCCGATTTGTGGGTAGGATAGACTTTCACTCCTGTCATTAGGTCACATGGTATGTGAGAGATGAAGGGATTTTGCAGATCTGAATGAGGTGGTCTGTCAGCTGACTTGGAGGTGATCACGGGGAGATTATCCTAGATAGGCCTAACTTTTAAAAGAGAGTCCAAAACCTCCCAGAAGAGAAGGGAGAGATTCAAAGGGAGACATTTTCCTCTTGGCCTTGAAACAGTCAGTCGTGTTGTGAACTTGGAGAAGGAACAGCCTATCAGAGCTGAGGGCCTCAGTCCTACAACTGCGAAGAACTGAATTCTGTCCAGGAGCTATGTGAGCTTGGCTCTGGAGGAGAGGCAAAGAGACAGACTCCTTTTGCAGCCTTACAAGACCCTGAGAAGAGGACCCTACTAAGCCGAACCTGAACTCCTGACCCAAGGAAACTGTAAGACAGTAAATGTGTGTCTACTGAAGGTCCTAGTTGTATGGTAAATTGCTACAAAACAATAGAAAACAAATAAAGGCACCCTCTACTTTAGGGAAGAATGAAGGGAATGCATGACCCCAGGCAGCTCTTCCTACATCATCCACCACCCCACCATCTGCCTGCTTCCCTGCCCAGGAGGACTTCAGGGAGGAAAGAGAGCTCGCATTCCTTACCAATGTCTAAAAGGAGCCTGTCTTAAGTAGGGAAAATTGGCCATTTTAGACAATGCAGGTAATTAGGTATCAGTGCTAAACCACAGCTGGTCGCCCGTAGATATAATTACCTGCATCTTCTAACAATCTTGAAGTTTTTTTTGTTGTTGTTGTTGTTTTTTTTGTTTTTTTAAAGATTTTATTTATTTATTTGACAGAGAGAGATCACAGGTAGCTAGAGATCATGACCTGAGCCGAAGGCAGCGGCTCAACCCACTGAGCCACCCAGGCGCCCCCAATCTTGAAGTTTTAAACCTACCCAGCGGCTTCGGCTCAGGTCATGATCTCAGGGTCCTGGGATCGAGTCCCGCATTGGGCTCTCTGCTCAGTGGGGAGCCTGCTTTCCTCTCACTCTCTCTGCCTGCCTCTCTGCCTACTTGTGAGCTCTCTCTGTCAAATAAATAAATCTTTAAAAAAAAAAAACCTACCCAGCAAGGCAGGCATGGGAATTTGCATGCTGGGAGAAGTGACTATCCCACACAGACCACTTCTCCTAGATTTTGAAGAACGTACCAGAGCATGGTGCCATGGGCCAAAGCAGCCTCCAGAGCCCCGCCTGATCAGAAACGAAGCTTTGAGTTTCTCTATTGATCATTCAGACAGTTAGAAACTCACTCTCATGATCCCTGGTGCCTCTCCAGATCTCGGAGGAAGAGTGAATAGCTTATGGCTTCTTACTGTCCTCCTGCTGTTCCTGGGATCGTCGTGTAGAGGACTTGGAATTGTGGCCAAGTACATGGAGGCTCCTGACTGTCACCAATCTCAAACCACTCTGCTTCTGACACTCTACGTTCTGGCCACAATGAAGTTTGTTCCATTTCTCCCCAACTTCCCTAGAATGAGAAGGGGGGGCTACAAAGAGAGTGAGTAATTGATCACGCCCATGTGAGGAAGTCCCCATAAAAATCCTAATAGAGGGGGGTCTGGAAAGTTTCCTGGTTGGTGAACCCACTCATGTACCAGGAGGGTGGTACAACCCAGCTCCACGGGGACAGGAGCTCCTAAACCCATGTATTTCTTCATCTGGCTGTTCATCTGGATCCTTTATCATATTCTTTAGTAAACTGGTAAACATAAGTTAAGTATCTCCCTGAGTTCTGAGAGCCACGCTAGCAAATTAATCAAACCAGAAGAAGAGGGTGTGGGAACCTCTGATTTGTAGCCAAGTCAGGCAGAAGTCATGGGTAACCTGGGGACCTACTATGTGTGATCGACATCTGAAATGGTGGGGGGAGGGTGGCTGTCTCATGGGACTGAACCCTTAACCTGTGGGATCGGATGCTCCCTCCGGGTACAAAGTGTTAGAATTCAGTTGAATTGAAAGACATTCAGATGGTGTCATGGAGAATTACTTGCTGTGTGAGCATAGCTCCACCCATTTGGGGACCAGAAGTGTCAGAAGTGAAACTTACTGTGGGAGGAGCAAAGAAGACACAGGTAGGACACGGGAGGTTTTTCCTCCCTACTTGGAGCCCTACTTCCGGTGGCGGTGCTGGGTTTATTTTGATGCTGATGCTCGTGATGATTCACACCTGGCTTCAAGGAGCAACAATTCCTCTGTTTTGATCCAAGCTGATAGAGCAAACATGGAGCCACCCGAATACAAGGTTTGTGCTATGTCCTGGAGGGGTAGGGGTAAAGGGAGACAAGGTTCCTGCCCCTCGAGGCTAGACCCTCCTCAGAGGCCCCGCTGCTCCTGTCTTAGCTCACATCTCCCTCATCCTGAATCTTGCTTTAGCCTTCATCCCTCCCTTGGCACTCCAGTGCGTCCAGGGTAAAATCTAAAACTGGCGGCTGGTATGGCCTTCAATGCCGGGATTCCTGCTGCCCTCCTCAGCCCTAAGTCCCCCAGCTCTCCTTGCACAGTGAGCCTCTCTCTTCTCAGCCTCCAGGCCTTTGCTCACCTCCCTCCCCTTTCTGAAGCATCATTTCTTCCCATTCTGCCATAGCACAATCACACATGGTACCCTTGGGGACTCAGTTTAGGCACTGCATTGGCGGGGAAGCCCTTCATGCTCTCTCAAAGTGGGCAACCCCAGACACCCTCCATGGGAATCCTGGCAACGTCATGGATAGTTACCTATCTCCCGCTCTCTCACTATCCTCAGCATCTTGGGACCACAGTGAATGTCCTTTGTGTCTTTTTTTTTAAGATTTATTTATTTAGGGGCGCCTGGGTGGCTCAGTGGATTAAGCCGCTGCCTTCGGCTCAGGTCATGATCTCAGGGTTCTGGGATCGAGTCCCGCATCGGGCTCTCTGCTCTGCAGGGGAGCCTGCTTCCTCCTCTCTCTCTGCCTGCCTCTCTGCCTACTTGTGATCTCTCTGTCTGTCAAATAAATAAATAAAAAATCTTTAAAAAAAAAAAAAAAAAAAGATTTATTTATTTATTTTAGAGAGAGTGCACCCACATACGTGCAGGGGGAGGAGCAGAGGGCAAGGGAGAGAGAGATTTTAGCAGTCTCCACACGGAGCATGGAGCCCGATGTGGGACTCGATCTCACAAACACTGAGACCAAGATCTAAGCTGAAACCAAGAGTTAGCAGCTTAACCAACTGTGCCACCCAGGTGCCCCCTTTCTGTCATTACCCACCAAGGCTGAAGCAGAATGGAAGCATCTGGAGAGAGCTTGCTAGATGAGTGAGTTTAGGAGGTCAGGTTCAGCACCCTGAGAGCAAGCCTTAGGAGGCGATGACAGAGAGAGGTTCTCCACCTGCTCTAGGGTTTTATAAAGTTCTAAAAACATATACCCCAAGTGTCATGATTTCAAGCTTTCAAACGGAAGCAAGCCCCTCGACTCTGATGTCCTAGTCTGAAAAGAGAGAAAATCCCCATTCCAAACACAGCCAGCACGTGAAGCTGGTGTTGGGGCCTGAGAGGCCCCTTTTTACTTTGAGCAACTGTCTCTCCCACAAGACTGAACAAAGTCAGAGGCCATCTCTTTTTTAAAACCCTGGCTCCTAGCATAGTGCCTCCTCTATAGAGAATGCCTGATTCCCCTACTGTTTTGGATAAATGGAATGTGAAAAGACAGTATTTGGCAGAAATTTTTCGGAAATGTGTTAAATGTGTATATTTATGCTAAATGATAAATGTGTTATCTACATGTGTGAAAGAGAGATATACTTTAAATGTTACTAAACAAACCCTATGCCGAATCCTTCAATAACATGATTAACCCAGTTGGGGGGCTTTGTCTTTGGGTTTGTTTTTTGCAGTTTTTGTGGGTTTTTGGTTTTGTTTTTGTTTTCCCCCTCACTATCTTAGTATAGGTGCCTGCCATCTCTTACCTGGATGATTTAAAAAAGAAAAAGAAAGAAAAAAGCTCCCTATGAATCCTTGTGCCTCTGATATTCTTTTTTAAAATATTTTATTTATTTATTTGACAAAGAGAGAGAGCAGGAGAGCGAGAAGCAGACTCCCTGCTGAGCAGGGAGCCTGATGCAGGGCTCCACCCCAGGATCCTGAGATCATGACCTGAGCCAAAGACAGATGTCTAACAGACTGAGCCACCCAGGCGCCTCTCTAATACTCTTATCAAAAGGCACTACATCTCCATTACTATAGCCAGAGCTGACTGTTTTAAAATTATTTTTTAAGATTTTATTTATTTGACAGAGATCACAAGTAGAGTGGTAGGCAGAGAGAGAGAGAAGGGGAAGCAGGCTCCCTGCCAAGTAGAGAGCCTGATGCAGGGCTTGATCCCAGGACCCCGAGATCATGACCCAAGCTGAAGGCAAAGGCTTAACCCACTGAGTGGCCCAGGTGCTCCCACAGCTGACTTTTTAAAATACGCATTTGATTATGTCTCTCCAGAGCTTAGCGAGGTCTTATAATTCCTCCATTCTTAAAGGGAAAGTAAGTTCTTGAACACAAAACACAAAGACTCTTGTGGCCTGGCCCCTGAGGACATGCTGGCCTCCTCATGCATGACCCCATGGTGTACCCTGCTCTGTAGACACTCTCCACACCCACCGTGCATTTCCACCCCACTCCCCCAGCGCTGTTCCCGCCGATACTGTCCACCTTCTCCTCCTTCTCCACGGAGAACCCTGAATCTGGGAGAATGCTTTGGGCTGCAAGGGACAGAAAGCCTGACTCAAAACACCTCCAACAGTAGGAGCTCCACTGTCTCACTTAAGAAAATGAGGCCATTCCATGGTTAACTTAATGCTAAGGAAGCCGCACAAGAACTATATTCATCCCGAGTTTCATCTTCCTCTTCAGATGGTGGGTTCACCCTTGAATCAGAACTGTGAATCAGTCACCTCTTGATATCAACAGCCCCAAGCATGGTGCTCCCCATGGGGGGGGGGACTCTACAGGTGCTTTGAACTGACCAAAGGGGGTTATTCTGCTACTAAATCAACCTTGTGCTTGCCATGGCTAGAGAAATCCTCTATTTCTAGGCACCATGAGCTTTGCTGAAATCACAGATTCACAACTGTTATGCCAACTTTTTCCTAGATACTCTTGCAAAGAACTTATGAGGCAATAAAACTTGCTCAAATAGTCTGGTCATACAAAGTCCTCTTCTTTGTCACACATCCACCACGTGAAGAAAGTCCCGGTGGCAAAGCAAAGAGCACTCTTGACCTTATACTCCACAATGAGAATAAGAGATAAAGGGTCCATGGTTCGCCCTGAGCACCAACTCAGATAAAGGAGGTCATTTGGAATGTGTCAGAGGCTAGAGCCTTAAGTCCAATTACTTAATTCAAAAATTCTCATGACTCCTCTCTTAACAGAGTGGAATACCCCAAAGCTTAAGAAGTGAAACCATCAGATACCAGGCTTCTTTCCCAGGAGGCCAAAGGGCTTTGGGACCATTAAAGGCAGAGGATGATAAAGTCAGTTCTCAGTTGGCCACTGCCTAGAGACCAGCTGAACTCACCAACCCAAGGAACAATTACTACGTGTCTTCCATGTTCCGCGCATCATGAGAGACCCTCACTTACATTATTAGGTTTCCAGTTAATAGCTCTCTGCCTTTGCCAAGCAGAAAAGTAGCAAATATCCAATTGTACTGCTATTCATAAACTAATAACAGTAATACCCAGAACGACTGACTTATACTCACACCATGGGTCAGACATGACAATAAGCACCTCATCTTGCGTTATATAATTTAATCCTCACAAAACCTCAGAAGGCTGACTGGATCCTTATCTCCATTTTAACAGATGAATAACTGAGAGGTGGTAGGCAATTTGCAGACAGAACTACCAAGAGGAAGTTGTAGGACCCCCACTCAGTGCCCGGTGTGTCCGACATGCGAGTCCACACTGCCCGTTTTGTACATATTCTCTCCCATGAAGGTGGAAATGAGGGAAAGTTCAGCTCTTTTAAAATCAACCCATAAAAGGAAAAACAAAACTTTCCCTGCAGCTGTCTCAGAAGCAACAACCAAATCAAAAGTGGGCTTTGGACATGTGTAGAGAAGGGATGTGCCAACGGAGGGGGAAACATCAAAAATAAAATGTGGGGCAGGAAAGCAACACTCTGCAGGGTTTATTCGGTATTATCCACGAGCACTTCAGTCACTACAGAGGATAGTCTTAGTTTGGCAAAACTCATTATAACCTGGAGGGAATGCCCTTTGTGCCTCTAATTCCACAATCGCAAAGCATATATGTATGAATGCGGTTTCTGGGACATCTTGAACATGAGAAGCGGATTCCTCAGAAAAACAATGAGCATGCCATCCACTGGCAAGAGATGTCCCCAGCTGTTAAGGATAAAATGCCATGTGAATATAGCTTATGTCAATCAAGTTGTTACAAGGTTATTATTAGAAACCTGATCATTTCTGGGTGAACTAATCAAGACCAGTATCTATGCCCACTGGGCCAAGGAATAAATGTGCCAGAGTAAATTTGTACCGTTAATAATCTTAGTTTATCAGGCTCTTTGGCAGTTAGCTGGCTTTTTTGTGGGCTGCCCACCACACCTTCACCAAGCTGCTCTCCTCCTACTGGAAAGCCCCAAGAACATGGGCTACTGTCCTACAGTTCAGCTGAGAAAGTGATGCTCAGAGGGTTTAGTAACTTGCTTAGGAACTCCATAGAAGAGCCAGGACATAACAGCAGCCAACGCTGAACCGGATTGAGCTGGGGACGTGGCTCTTCCCACCTGCCACCAAGTCCAAGGATCTCCACTGACACAGGATGCTTTCTGGTTTAGCCCCTCAGCGAGGACTCCATACTGACTCCTCCCATGTGCTGCATTTCTTCCCATCCCACATCTAGACCGTTAAAAATACTTTGAAATATCTCACCCACCTTTCCATCCATCCTTCTCTTTAACATTCTTGCTTTTTTTCTCTTGCCTCTCTCCCCCACTGAAGTCTGATACAGCAGAACGGGGCGGGCTGTGATTAAGGTCAGAGTGGTCGGGGGCCACAAGGACCCTCCAGGCTTCCTTTGACCCTAAAGCCACTGTATGTTTCTGGCTCTAATTTGCCTTCAGTTCTCTCCCCCACCCCCATGGTGACAGCATTCACTCCAGCCGTTATTTTTAGCCCAGACTTGGCCCAATCTGCTAAGTTCTGACCACAGATGCTACTCAAGTGACATCAGTGACAGCATGCATCCCAGCAAGCCTCACTGTCATGGTCAGCCTTTCCAGACTTCCTGTTTCATTAATGTTGAAAAACAAACAACAACAACAAAAAGACTCTTTCTTACTTAACAAAATTCCAACAGAGCTTCAACCCTCAGTCCTCCATCGCCCTCCTGCTGGCAGAGTCACCTGTAGAGGGAAAGGGCTTGGGACGTAGGCTTTCATGGAGCAAGGGGGTCTTGGTGAAATTGCCGCTCTAGAACAAACTGGACCTTGGCAGAAAAGTCTTATATCCACCATGTGCAAGAGACGCTGCTGCTCCTTGCAATGCCTTCCCTGCCATGCAGCAAAGGCAAAATTCTGGAAATAATATTCTATTTCATTCAAATTCCTTCCTTAAAAAAATAAAAGAATATGAATAAATGTGTATTTACCTGGAACAAAGCTTCCCTGCACCACCTCCTTGTACGCCCACCAGCCTTCATGGATTTTTGGTGAATTCTGTTGAGCTGTATGGGGAAAAAAAAGGCGGAGAGACACTGAGAGGCTAGCCGAGGATCCCTGTGTGCTGGCTGTGGAAGTAGAGTGAATATACATACAATAATCTTCCTCTACCCACAAGTTATCCTACAAAATGCAGCAGCCACCCTCCCTCTCCTTTTTTCATTTTTCAAATAGATTATTAACCTGTAAATATCCTGTCATCACGTTTTTATCAAAAAGCATTCAGGAGATTTCTACTGAAGGGAAACAGACAGTAATTCTGTATTTAAGTCTATTTCAATTCCCCTGTCACTTGTCTCTACCTCCAACTCATCTCTTTTCTGCACCTACCCAAGCCCATTAGCGCACACACGTGTGTACACACGCGTGCGCACACACACACATACACACACACACACGCACCCTCCACTGGGATCAAGGAGAGGTGGCTGATCCCATCCACAAGCCAGACAAGGGGTGCAGAAACCCTTTAGGAATGGAAAGGAGGTAGGGCATTTGCTCAAAGAAGAGGGAAGAGCTTTCCTTGGGCCCCTGGAAAATGAAAACAAGAATATGAATCATCATGGTGAGAGTTTTTCCATCATAGGGAGAAAAAGGGGAAAGCCCAAGAAATCGGGACATACATAGCACAAGGATCTGTGAGCTCCTGTGGATGGGACCTCAGGATAATCTTTGACCTTGATTACAGCTGGTGGGCAATTGGGGTGATTCTATTACATGGGGGTATCTGCCCCACAGTGTTGGAGGCAGATACATTTGTGTGGACGCTTCCACTATTGAACCGCATCCACATACCACCTGTCAGTCCCACTGGAAGAAAATAAGGTAACTTCCACCATATTTGTAATTTAGCAGGGATATAGCTAATGTTAAACCTTGCTTTGCATTGCATTTCTTTAAATCTTTTTTTTTTTTTTTTCTTTCCGGTCTCCTTCAGATGCATCATTCTCAGTGAGAGAACATGGTCAAAAACAATGCGTTTGAAAGCACAGCTTTGCATAGGGAAAAGATTTGCCAAATTTCCTTTAGCTTCCATGTGAGTTTCCATCGCTTAGCTCCAAGAGTCTCTCATAGTAGAGGGAACTGGGACATTAAGGCCGCCGAGGCTAGCAGTTTTGTGATGAAGAATGGTTTATGACACAGGATGAGTGAAAGAGAAGCCCACTTTTTCTGGAGAGGGCAGTGGGGTTTGAGCTATTTAGACACAAAGAGAAGAGGGAAAAAGACCCTACTCAAGGTTCTGGAAAGATATCCTGCTCCAAGATGCCCAGCACCAAGTCTAGGGTTTGGGATGCATCAAAGGACAATGGGTTACCCAGGATCCTACTTCCATGTGGACTGGATAGAGCTCCCACAGCCCTCGAGGACAGTCCTAAAGACAGCTGAGCAGAAGGCCAGTGATCTGTTCTGGGGCAGCAGGCAAAGGGAGAATTGGCCTCATAGCAGAGGCTGGAGAGACTCCAAGTATTTGTGGCACTGGGGAAAGACAAGGAGATTTGAAATCAGCTAGGAATTCTTTACACCACACGGACTTAAGAAACCAGATCAAGAGTTATATGGTTGGAAAGTCTATGAAGTAGGCAGACAGTGGACATTTCTCTGGCTCAGAGCAATTCTGATGCTTCCTCTGAGCCTTAATATTGCATAATTCACCCTCCCCTTCCTTCCCAGATCATTGGAGGGTCATCATAGGAGAAAGAGGGGAATGCCAAAGGTTTAGAAATCTTTGAGATCAGATTCTCCTAATGCACTCACACCCAGTGGCCCATTTTTTAAAAAATATTTTATTTATTTATTTTAGACAGAGAGAGAGAGAGAAAGAGGGGGAAGAGGCAGAGGGAGAGAGAGAATGTCAAACCAACTGTGCTTAGCATGGAACCCGATGTGGGGCTCAATCCCAGGACCCTGCAATCATGACCTGAGCTCAAACCAAGAGTTGGGCGCTTAACTGAATGAGCCAGCAGGTAAATACCCCTACAGTGACCCATTTTTGAAACAAACATTTTGTAATGCCACCTTGATAATTAAATAAAACTAATAGGCAGCAGACCCTACAAAACAAACAAACAACAACAACAAAAAAAAAAACCACTCTGATATTTCACTAAACTTTAGCCTAACTCTGCTGGATATGAAGCATGTCCCAAGTCTGGAAGAGATACACTTATCTGAAAGTCCAAAAGTATTGAACTGCAGACACCACCTAACAGCTTTGCATTAGAGATAAGCCAGGCTTGTTTTTCCTTACCAAAGACAGGAATTTCTGAGTTTTATCAAAACTCACCAAATTTTACCCAATCAGGATTGTTGACTCTCTTGAACAATTTAAACCATAAATACAACCTTCTTTCTTTATTCTCAGAGGTAGTTGTTGGGAAAGCCACACTCACTATTTTTTCTAATTTTATTTTGCTTAAATTCAATTAATTAACATATAGTGTATTATTAGTTTCAGAGGTAGAGTTCAGTGATCCATCAGTCTTTTATAATACCCAGTGCTTATTATATCATGTTCCATCCTTACTGCCCATCACCCACTCATGCCATCCACACCGCCCCCCCCAGCAATCCTGTTTGTTTCCTATGATTAAAGTCTCCTATGGTTTGTCTCCTTCTCTGATTTTGTCTTTTATTTTATTTTTCCCTCCCTTCCCCTATGATCATGTTTTGTTCCTTAAATTCCACATATGAGTGAAATCATATGATAACTGGCTTTCTCTGATTGACTTATTTCACTTCGCATAATACCCTCGAATTCCATCCATGTCATTATAAATGGTAAGGTCTCTTTTTGATGGCTGGGTAATACTCCATTGTATAAACATACCACATCTTCTTTATCCTTTGATCTGTTGATGGATATCTGGGCTCCTTCCATAGTTTGGCTATTGTGGACATTGCTGCTGTAAACATTCAGGTGCAGGTGCCCCTTCAGATCACTATGTTCGTATCTTCTGGGTAAATACCCAGTAGTGCAATTGCTGGGTCATAGGGTAGCTCTATTTTTAACTTTTTGAGGAACCTCCATTCTGTTTTCCAGAGTGGCTGCTTCACTTTGCACTCCCCCAAGCAATGTAAGAGGGTTCCCCTTTCTCTACATCCTCACCAATATTTGTTGTTCCCTGACTTGTTAATTTTAGACATCTGATTGATGTGAGGCGGCATCTCATTGCACCCAAAACTCTAAGATATGTAGGAATAAACCCAACCAAAAGGCTGGTAAAGATAAAGGATCTGTACTCTGGAAACTATAGAACACTTATGAAACTATAGAACTATAGACACTTATGAAAGAAATTGAGGAAGACACAAAGAAATGGAAAAACATTCCATGCTCATGGATTGGAAGAACAAATATTGTTAAAATGTCTATACTACCCAGGGCAATATACACACTCAGTGCAATCCCTATCAAAACACCACAAACATTTTTCAAAGAGTTGAAACAAATAATTCTAAAATTTGTATGAAACCAGAAAAGACCAAGAATAGCCAAAGGAATGTTGAAAAAGAGAACCAAGATGGTGGCATTACAATTCCTGACTTCAAGCTCTATTACAAAGCTGTCATCATCAAGACAGTATGGTCCTGGCCCAAAAACAGACACAGAGATCAATGGAACAGAATAGAGAGCCCAGAAATGGACCCTGAACTCTATGGTCAACTGATCTTTGACAAAGGAGGAAAGAATGTCCGATGGAAAAAAGTTTCTTCAACAAATGGTCTTGGGGAAACTGGACAGCCACATTCAGAAGAACAAAACTGAACCATTTTCATACACCATACACAAAGATGAACTCAAAATGGATGTAAGATCTAAATGTGATATAGGAATCCATCAAAATCCTAGAGAAGAACACAGTCAGCCATCTCTGTGACCCTGGCTGCAGCAATTTCTTGCTAGACACATCTCCAAAGGCAAGAAAAACAAAAGCAAAAATGAACTACTGGGATTTCATCAAAATAAAAAGCTTTTGCACAGCAAAGGAAACAGTCAACAAAACCAAAAAACAACTGACAAAATGGGAGAAGATATTTGCAAATGTCTTATCAGATAAAGGGCTAGTATCCAAAGTCTATAAAGAACTTACCAAACTCAACACCCAAAAAGAAGTAATCCAGTGAAGAAATGGGCAGAACACATGAACAGACATTTCTCCAAAGAAGACATCCAGATGGCCAACAGACACATGAAAAAGTGCTCCACATCACTCAACATCAGGGAAATACAAATCAAAACCACAATGAGAAGCCACACTCTAGTGTATATCTTTATCATTACAAGTGAGGATCTTCACAGCACTCAAAAATTTGTTTTATATTAAATATTTTTACCAAGTTGTTTTACAAAAATTTTTGTTTATAGTAATTACACAGATCCATTTCAAACAATTAACACAGTACTTTAGCTATAAAGTAAAGAAGAAATAAAAGAAATGTAATTCATAATAATACATATTTCAGTGTGTTTGCTTGAGCCTGATGCCTTCGAACAGAGATTGGCAAATTATCATCCACTAGCCAGAAATGGCCCACTGACTCTTTCTGTACCACTCAAAAGCTAAGAAGGCTTTGCATTTTCAAGTAGTCAAAAACAAATAAAAAAGAGTATCTTGTGACATGTGAAAATTATATTAAGTGGAAATTTCAATGTCTATAAAGTTTTATTGAAACACAGCCATGTCCACTTCTTTACATATTGCCTATGGCTGCTTTCTCACTACAATGGCAGAGTTGAATAATTGTGACAGAGACAAACTGGCCTGCCAAACTTAAAATATTTCCTTTGTGGCTCTCCAAAAAAAAATTTGCGACTTTTAATTTATGCACTTAATTTCAAAAAACAATCTAATATAAAGGATAAATGTATAATTTGTAATAAAATACATTTCAATTTGTAAATACTTGGTTGATACACCAGAAGAATGAAGAAATTGAATATCTGATTGAAACAGGCACCAATAATACAGTTGGGGGCGTGCCTGGGTGGCTCAGTCAGTTGAGTGTCCAACTCTTGATTTGAACTCAGATCATGATCTCTGGGTCCTGGGCTTGGGCCAGCATTGGGCTTTGCACTCAGCGGGAACTCTGCTTGAAATTCTCTCCCTTTCCCTCTCCCCTTCCCAGCCCCCCACCTCTCTCTCACTCTCACTCTCAAATAAATAAATAAACCTTAAAAAATAATAACATAGTTGTACTCTATTGGAGAGGCCACAGTCTATAAGTGGCATTGCTCTCAGTGGTGGTATTTTCCAAAATGCAGAACAACTCTTGACGAAGTTCAGAACAAAATAAAGTACCATCTTCCCTTGATATACACAGTATTTGCATTGCTGGAGAAGAGGATATACTGAAACTATGTAAGGGATACTTTGTGTTCATATGCAACAGGGAGATTATATGCTCAGATAAATAAGTTTTCACTCACTTGAATGTTGGCTGGGACATGGGACAATGTATCACTATTCGAAACTGTCAAATATAGTGCAGAGCATGTTCTCAGCCTGCCCTGACCCAGTTGGTGCTAAATGCAGTATCTTTCATTCAAACAATGTCACAGGGATGCCTGGGTGGCTCAGTCAGTTAAGCATATGCCTTTGGTTCAGGTCATGATCCCACGGTCCTGGGATCGAGCCCCACATCAGGCTCCCTGATTGGTCAGGAGTCTGCTTCTCCCTCCCCCTGCTCTTCTCTCTCTCTCTCTCCCTCTCTCAAATAAATAAATACAATCTTTAAAAAAATTAGAATAAAACAATCTCACGCTGCCCCTCTTGTCAACCACTGACCTAAGGGGATTATTTATGGCACTATCTATCTATGATAAATGAGGATAAAGCATCATGTTGAACACTAATCAGAGGATAAGGCACTTTTCCCTATATATCTGAATTGTAGTGTCAAATCCACATGCCACCGCATTACATATTTCAATATCTTTTTCTTTATCTTGCCATTTGACCATATCCTTAAGAAACTATCATTTCCACCAAAGAAAAAGCAGTGAGGAAAAAAGAGAAAGCAACGATGTTTGCTCTTAAGATGATAAAAAGGGAAAGCTAATTCCAATACAATCCTAAGTAAAATGACTAAAATGACTAACTTTTCAGATTTTTAGGTATATTCATATTCTCTTCCTTCTGTATATATAGGCATCCCCCATTCCCTGCACACACATACAGAGGCCCCTCATAAGGAAAACCAATTAATCGGACTGAAGCACTGATTTAAGAGAAGTCACTTTTTTTTTTAATAAAGATTTTACTTATTTATTTGTCAGAGAGAAAGAGACAGAGAGAGAGAGACAACACAAGCAGGGGGAGCGGCAGGCGGTCGGAGAAGCAGGCTCCCCGCTGAGCAAGGGGCCCCATGCGGGACTCAATCCCAGGACTCTGGGATCATAACCCACTGAGCCCTCTGGGCATCCCAGGAGATGTCATTTAAAAGGTAGAAGAAAACGAAGTCCTTGGATAATTACAAGTATTGCAACGGACAGAAGTATCACCGCAAGCTTCCGCCCCAGCCATAGAGCTGCAGAACGTCTTGTTCTCCCTTCATGTCCCATCATTGATCCTTCAGCTACCCCATCCACTCCGAAGTGGAATCATGTAAGAGTTCAGCAGGCGGCCAGACAATCAGACCATCTGAATGAAGTCTGTTCTAATGACAGAACGGCAAAGCTTCGTTTGCTTTCTTTGACATGCCCTGTGAAGGATCCAAACGCGCCCTGCAAAAATCAATCAGGCCTGGGCCCACGTGCCGTCTGTCAATTACAGAATATGATACCTGCAGGCTAGATGGGAAGAAAAGGAAGGTGTTTCATACAATGTGTTTCTGAATGCCTCATACTGTTGGGCCATTTGGAAAGCTAGGAGAGCATATTTCAAACGCATCTCATTTAAAGGTTTGGTACAGAGATGCCTGAGTGGCTCAGTTGTCGAGTGTCTTCCTTTGGCTCAGGTCACCATCCCAGGACCCTGGGACTGAGCCCCACATTGGGCTCCTGCTCAGCGGGGAGCCTGCTTCTCCCTCTCCCTCTGCCTCCTGGTCCCCCTGCTTGTGCTCTCTCTGACAAATAAACAAAATCTCTCTCTGACAAATAAATAAAATCTTTAAAAAAATATATCTAAAACTCTGCTACCACGCATGAGCGGCTTGTTTGCAACAGAGCACCATGAGGAGTACTGGCTTCCCATTTTAAACCTGCCCAGCCAAATCCTCTCTAGTCATCTTGTTTACATCCGATAGCCAGTGAGCTGTGAGCCGCCAGGCCAGCCAGCTGAGAACTCCTCCCAGCAAACAGGTGAGCCCAAAGGAGCCTCAGCCTCTGAAGCAATGTGCAGAAGCATCAGATCTCTGCACTTAACGTGCAACCAGCCCCTGGGAACAATCCAGGTGTCTAATCAAAAACATTGTGTTGACAGTAAAAGCTGTCATCGCTGCCGGATAAGGAGATATACATAGCAAGGGTCCCTCTCTTGGTAGTAAGGAAAACATATTTCAATTTTCTTCTCCCTTTTTTCACTGTGGCAGTTTGAGAACTTGCGAGTTTCAAAAGAAAATTCAGAGTCTTGGGATTCAGAAAGAGACACAGAATTCATTACTCCGATCTCCTCTTGGGCAGTTGAGGAAACGGACGAATAGAGAAGGGATAGAAGGGATGTCACTAAAATAAATAAATAAAAATTTTAAAAATATATAGGATGTCTTAGAACAAGTCAGCAAACTTTCTCTGTAAGTGGCCAGATCATAAATATTGTGGGCTTTGAAGGCCGTACTGTTCCTGCCCCCATGACTCATCTGTGCCACTGTAACACAAATGAAGCCATATACGATATAGAATTGAATGGCTGTGGGGGCACCTGGGTGGCTCAGTGGTTTAAGCTGCTGCCTTTGGCTCAGGTCATGATCTCAGGGTCCTGGGATGGAGTCCCACATCGGGCTCTCTGCTCAGCAGGGAGCCTGCTTCCCTCTCACTCTCTCTGTCTGCCTCTCTGCCTACTTATGATCTCTGTCAAATAAATAAATAAAATCTTAAAAAAAAATAGCTGACACTATATTATTAAAAAAAAAAAAGAAAGAAATGAATGGCTGTGGCTATGTGCCAATAAAGTGATATTTACGGACACACCTCGAGGGCGCAGCCCGTGGTGGGCAGCACTGTGTTGATTCCTGTCTGACAGCTAGAAAGGATTTTTGTCATCTAGTTCTGCTGCCCACCTCAAATGTTTAGAAGTGAGCTACTTTAAAAGGCAAATTTGAATTTGGAAAGAGATGAGCTTCTAATTACAGGAACATGGCATCTGATCAGTAAGCACCGTAGAATGGATATGTAAGACTAAATCTTCTCCGAACTCCCTGAAATTGGTCACCAGAGTCTACATAAAAATCAATACACTCCCCCCCAATACCATTTCTATTCTAAATCACCAAACTTGTAGGGGTCTCACATAAACACTGCCCACACCCCCATGCTGGGTTTTTCAAACAGTCCTAAAGGAACTGACTGATTCTTTAAACCCTTATTACCCTTCCGTTAAGTCTAGAAAGCACGTTTCTGGATAACTCCTGGGATTCTCATCTGTGTCCATACATACAGTAATTATATTCTCACCTGTTAATTCTTCTACATCATTTTGAGATGAATTTCTGCAACTCTCCTCTCTCTGTATTTTCAATCTCTATCACTACCTTAGGTCCAGAGCAAACACAACTTGGGACCATCTCCATATGGAAAGGAGAGTGGTCTCTTGACCTCATGGAAAAGAAAATTCAAGAGCAACACTGAGAGTGGCTGATGTGGTGGGAGGGAAATGATGTAGGATGGAACAGAAGAACTCTCACAGAAGGATCCTGCAGGGGAAGGGAGAATGCTTAAGGAAAGTCCCATGGAAATGCACCTAACAGTAATCACACACATTGCAGAAATGCACTTTCAAGCCATCGGTCAGTGCCACATCATCTGTGACAGGTGGTCTATGATAAGGGAGGACGGAACCAAGTATAGGGGAGACACACCTATAGGGACTACTGTGCTATTTTGTTTAAATGGGCTAGAGGAGCTCTGGACAGTATAGTGTCCTCAAGAAACTCTTTTCCTTGGCCTAAGGAGGTAACATAAGGAGGCACTGATCCTATTGGATCAGTAGAACACCAAATGTTGGAAGGGGAAAAGGCGCTGTGATCATTGGATGCAGGATGGAAGATCACATTCCCTATCCCCAAGACAATCACTGTTTCCCCTTAATGGCCTATTACACACCCTACATGGGAAGCAGGAACATGGAGAAGAGTATGGATCACTAGGAAAAATGTAAATGACCATCCTAGTACATTGCGTGGCACCCATTGGACTTACCAGGGATAATCCTCTCCCTGAAGTGCTTGACATCTATACATGCGGTAGGTCTCTCTCTCCTCCATGCACCTTTGATATTGAGTTATCCTACATTTTGGCATGGAGATAGTGCCCCACATTTACCTGTTTCCATGTCATTCTTTCACATTATACAGTAACTTTCTTGAAGCCAGAGAACACATCTTCTTTTGAAATCCCACTACTGATGCAAAGCATCGCCGACAAGAGATGTTCAACAAAGTTGGATGAACCCAGGAAAAACGCTGTCGTGAAGTCAGATGTTCTATGACACTGCAGGCCCGCTCAAACAATCCTCGGTAGGTTTTAGTTTACATGCAAAGACTCATTGGTGTGATGCCTATATTTGTGGTCAGTGGGAATGTCAACAAAAGCAGTTTCAAGGGGCGCCTGGGTGTTTCAGTGGGTTAAGCCTCTGCCTTCAGCTCAAGTCATGATCCCAGCCAGGGTCCTGGGATCGAGCCCTGCATCGGGCTCCCTGCTCGGCGGGGAGCCTGCTTCCCCCATCTCTCTCTGCCTGCCTCTCTGCCTACTTGTGATCTCTTTCTCTCTGTCAAATAAATAAATAAAAAATCTTTAAAAAAGCAGTTTCAAGATGGTGGACAGGCCCACACTCACTTGGCAGAGGGAAGAGCCCCAGGAGCTGACACTCTGATTGGGGAAATCAAAGCCAGAGCAAACCCTTTTATTTAGCTCGATGTGTTTCATTTAAAAGTATGGTGGGCATGAGGGTGATACCGTGGCTCTGAGTATATACATCTCTGCCATTCTTCCCAGTTTTGAAATTGTCAGACAAGAACGAGACTCATTTCTATCCCTCTACCGTACGTGACCCCCATTTACCATAAAAAACAGACAGAACACTCAGATCGAGGATTGCCCTGGCTAACTGGGCCACACACTGATTACTCAACCATAGGAAACGTATACAAGCTAGAATCACCTTGCACATTCGGCCAGACTCAAGCAAGCAGACATCAAAATTGTATGTGCGTTGGGAGAGTAAGGAAAAGGGAAAAAAAAAAAAAGGTGGTGACCGACTGTATTACTTTCACCTAAAATGCTTAGGATGAGACTGCAGTTAAGAGGCTCAAATGAAGCTGGGGTCAAAAAATCAACAAGGGGGGGGCACCTGGGTGGCTCAGTGGGTTAAAGCCTCTGCCTTCGGCTCAGGTCATGATCTCAGGATCCTGGGATCGAGCCCAGCATCTGGCTCTCTGCTCAGCGGGGAGCCTGCTTCCTCTCTCTCTCTGCTGGCTCTCTGCCTACTTGTGATCTCTGTCTGTCAAGTAAATAAATAAAATCTTATTTTTAAAAAAATGGATGAAAGAAAACAAAAGCGAAAATGAACTTTTGGGACTTCATCAAGATCAAAAGCTTCTGCACAGCAAAGGAAACAGTCAACAAAACAAAAAGGCAACCCACAGAATGGGAGAAGATATTTGCAAATGACAGTACAGACAAAAGGTTGATATCCAGGATCTATAAAGAACTTCTCAAACTCAACACACACAAAACAGATAATCATATCAAAAAGTGGGCAGAAGATATGAACAGACACTTCTCCAACGAAGACATACAAATGGCTATCAGACACATGAAAAAATGTTCATCATCACTAGCCATCATGGAGATTCAAATTAAAACCACATTGAGATACCACCTGACACCAGTTAGAATGGCCAAAATTAGCAAGACAGGAAACAACGTGTGTTGGAGAAGATGTGGAGAAAGGGGAACCCTCTTCCACTGTTGGTGGGAATGCAAGTTAGTGCAGCCACTTTGGAGAACAGTGTGGAGATTCCTGAAGAAATTAAGAATAGAGCTTCCCTATGACCCTGCAATTGCACTGCTGGGTATTTACCCCAAAGATACAGATGTAGTGAAAAGAAGGGCCATCTGTACCCCAATGTTTATTGCAGCAATGGCCACGGTCTCCAAACTGTGGAAAGAACCAAGATGCCCTTCAACGGACGAATGGATAAGGAAGATGTGGTCCATATACACAATGGAGTATTATGCCTCCATCAGAAAGAATGAATACCCAACTTTTATAGCAACATGGACGGGACTGGAAGAGATTATGCTGAGCGAAATAAGTCAAGCAGAGAGAGTCAAGTATCATATGGTCTCACTTATTTGTGGAGCATAACAAATCACATGGAGGACATGGGGAGATGGAGAGGAGAGGGAGTTGAGGGAAACTGGAAGGGGAGATGAACCATGAGAGACTATGGACTCTGAAAAACAACCAGAGGGTTTTGAAGGGGCGAGGGGGTGGGAGGTTGAGAAACCAGGTGGTGGGTAATAGGGAGGGCACGTACTGCATGGAGCACTGGGTGTGATGCCAAAACAATGAACACTGTTATGCTGTAAATAAACAAATTATATATATATATATATATATATATATATATATATTACACATTTAAAAAAAAATGGATGAAACTTCAGACCCTCCAAAATTCAAGTCCACACCCAGATCCACCCTGCCCCCTCCATCATGGGGAGAAGGAGAATGTATGTGTGCTGTATTCAGACTACTGACAGTATTGATACAATGAAACAATTTTTAAACTGCAGTTCATAAACGATAGGTATTTCCTAACATCAATGAGTTAGCCAGTTGTAGGATGAAACTCATTTCGTACGAAACTTTCAATTCAAACTAGTAGCTTTGAATGAGACTGAAACTTTTTCATTTCTCTCTTGAGCTTTTCAGCAAGGCTAAGTCAAATGAAAAGACACACGCAGGGTTGTTGGTGTCTTTTGAGAAACAGTGTGAGATAATGGAGACTATGCAGCATTCTGGAGTTGAATCACAAGTTTACTACTAAATTTTGTGTCACTCTGGACAAATTATTTCACTATTTATTTATTAAAATATTTTATTTATTTGTCAGAGAAAGAGAGAGAGAGAGAGGGCACAAGCAGGGGGAGCGGCAGGCAGAGGGAGAAGCCACTGAGCAGGGAGTCCAATGCGGGACTCGATTCCAGGACTCTGGGATCATGACCTGAGCCAAAAGCAGACACTTAACTGACTTAACCACACAGATATCCCTTATTTCACTTTTTAAATGCTCAGTTAAATACACACGAAACACCTCAGTGTCCTTATCTGAACACTGGGAATAATTATCTTGAAGGACAGTCAGAAATACTATGCTAATGTATGTAAGACAATACTTTAGGGGCGCCTGGGAGGCTCAGTCAGTTAAGCATCTCCTTTCAGCTCAAGTCATGATCCCGGGGTCTTGGGATCCAGCCCCACATAGGACTCCCACCTCCGCGGGAAGTCTGCATGTCCCTCTCCTTCTGCCCCTCACCACCCCCCACTCCCCTACTCATATGTGCTCTCTCTCTCTCAAATAAGTAAAATCTTTTTTAAAAAATACAATATTTTATGTGCAATAAATGGCACCCATTACTCTTACTATTTGATGTCAGTGGTGGTGGCATTGGTGGGGAGGAGGGTGCAACCAGAGGCAGAATGGGAATCTAGCAAAAGGAAAAAAGTAGAAAATGCTCAGAAGGAAAAATTAGAAGCTAGGACATAATTTCATTTGAATCTGGTTGAAATTAAAAAAAAAAAAATCACAGCCTGAAGAAGAATTGATCTGCATACTCCCCATTCTCTAAATTCTGAGCTGACTCATAGAAGGAAAAAGACAGCCCTGCCAGACTGAGGGAGAGCTCAGGAGTCCCTAAGGAGGCTTAGGACATTTGCAGGTCAAAGTGCAGTCAGCAAGGAGCCCTGGGAAACAGGACAGGAGACCTGAAGCATGAAAAGAAGCCATCCTCGCAACTCAAACAGGGAACCTGCGCTAGTGGCCAGGACAAAGCCTACAGAAGCCCAAGACCCAAGGAAAGCTGCAGGGGAAGCAGACAAAATGACCTTCCATAGCCAATTAGCCATGGTGGGACAGAGGGTCAGATGGAAACCTGAGGGAAAGGCCAGCATGGTTTTATTAATTTACTTTTCTCATCTATCAGCAGCTCAATATCATTTTGTCCTTCTTTCAGATTCTGATCCCCCAAGTGTTGCTGACCAGGCAGTGCGTAACAGGGACTGTCACAGACTTTGTAAGTCGGGGAGCGAGTGAATTAGGAGCCTGCCTGAGCTGTCCAGACCAGTGGAACTAGAGTTTCATTATTTAAATAACAAAAGATGAAAGTGAAGTTTGGAATCTGAATTACCTGGAGAGTCGGAACTGGAAAGACTTGATCCTTCTACCTATTGTAGCTACTACTCCAAGGACAGGACTTGAAAATCTGTATTCCTCCCTGGGACATCTCATTCCATCCAGGTCCATCCGACCTTTTCAGCGGCTCACTCAATAGGGCACTGTTCCTTTTCCAGAACTTCGCAATCCCAACAGTTGTGTTTTACCCCTATGTCAAACACAGTAAGAATAATGTCCCAATATCCATATTCCTCTTCTCCCTTTACAAGAGAAGCCCTGGTTTTTAGGAAGGCATAGGATTTCTCAGAATAAAGACAGTATTTCTCTACTTTCCCTGTAACTGAGTGTGGTCAGGCGACTAAGTTCTGGCCAGTAAGAGCTTAGTCAGATCCAGCAAGTGTTAAAGGGAAATGCTGTCCCTCTTCTCACCACTTCCAGAAAGCTACAACGTGCATATGATGGCAAGACTTCAAGCAGCTATCTTGAACCATGAAGCAAAAGTCTCATTTCCAGTAATAAGAGGGAAAGAGCTAGAATCCCTACACTGCCTACATTTACAAGAAAAAAATAAATCTCCATCTTATTTGGTATTTTCTGTCACTCACAGCAGAAACTAACCCCAACCTATACACACCCACGGCCGATACTGAAGAAACCAAGACTTGATTCTATATCTGCTATAGCTTTAATCCATTCTGTTCTATACATTTATAATCCCCAGGCACAAGTGCTTAATAATTACTGACATGGGCAATTACAACCACCTAATCACAAGACTCCCCATCTCCATGCTCCTTGCTACTGTCCCACACCTACCCCACTATTAAGATTTCTCCTCCTACGGGCATTGACTCTGGATTTCAGCTCAGGTCATGATCTCAGATTGTGAGATGGAGCCCCACATCAGGCTCTATGCTCAGCACGGAATCTCCTTGAGAATTCTGTCCTCATGGCCCTCCCCCTGCTCACACATGCTTTCTCTCTCTCTAAAATAAATAATAAAAAGATAAATAATATAAATAAATAAATAAAATAAAAATCTTAAAAAAATTTCTCCTCTTAGAGCAATATTTTGCTCTTTTCTTTCACTGACCCTTCAAAAATCTTCAGTTACTCCAACTGTTCATAAAACAATGTCCAAATTCCATCACACCACATCCCTTCAAGGCTCCCAATGGTTACACAATAATGAATGGATGTTCTAGGGAGGCTTTCCATGGCCTGTATGGTGGGGTTAATTCATTTTTATTTTTACTTTTTCTAAACTCACTCTAATATCCTTTGGGGGTCTTTTCTCTGTGCTCTCAAAGCATTTATTACATACTTCCATCTCAGCATATATACTATCTTCTTAAATTATCTCTTCATGGGTTTTTCCTCCTGCCAGAACAGTTCTCTGATAAATATTTTGAACTGAAGTAAATTTAGACATTTGTTTTTCACTGACTGACTCTAGGTCTTAGTCAGACTGAAGTATCAGCTCTTGTTTTTGTGTGTCAAATGCTCATACTATTCCTTTTTCCTGGAACATCATTTTCTTCATGACATATCCAGCGTAAAGCAATTCTTCAAATACCAGCTCAAAGACCACCTTCTGGAAACCATCCATATTCCCTCCAGATGAAAGTAAGCTGTACCATCTCTGAAGTTTACTACCATCTTATGTACAATTTATTTCATTTCTCTCTAACTCAATAAGATTCAATTCAATCCAATCCAAAAAAAAACCCAGTTAGAGGGAGCCTGGGTGGCTCAGTGGGTTAAAGCTTCTGCCTTCAGCTCAGGTCATGATCCCAGGGTCCTTGGATAGAGCCTTGCATCGGGCTCTCTGCTCTGTGGGGAGTCTGCTTCCTCCTCTCTCTCTCTGCCTGCCTCTCTGCCTACTTGTGATTTCTCTCTGTCAAATAAATAAAATATTAAAAAAATATATATAATCTACATGTAAATGTAAATGTAAATTGACTACTTCTTCTGGGTTACTATTTTGGAGAAGCTTACAGTTCAGTGAGAGGGAAAGAGATGATTTTGATATATTGGAGGCAAACGTTCATGAGGCACAGGAGTTAAGATAACAGTTAGTGATGATAATGCTCGTTTCCCTGTTGTAACAGGTCACCCCTAAAGTCTCAGTGGTGTAGGACAAGTTTACTTCTCACACATGTGAAATCTTAAACTGGGTCTCCTGACTGAGGTAAGGCTCTCAAGTATAGGGCCCAGGCTCCTTCTACCTTGTAGCTCTGCTGTCCACACCACATGGACTCAAAGCACTGTGCTGTGGGCATCAGGCCAGAGGGAGGAGAGCATGGGGGTAGCTCTCATAGGTTGTTTTTGTGGCATCAGCCTGTAAATGTTGCTTATTACTTCTACATGCATTTCATTGACTAGAACTTAGTCTTCTGAACACATCTAAATGTAAAGGAGGCTAGCAGAGGACTACATAATGGGGTTTGACTGCACAGAACCAAGGTAAGTCTTGTAGAATCCTCTGTGATCTATAATAATACTACAGAGAATTTTGAAAGCTTCCCATTTCCCTGAGATGAGCCAAGAAGAGAAAGCAATATGTTTTGGGAAAGATAGACCCAGGGTGGCTCTAACTTTCAATCTGCCTAGGCTCTTCCTAACTTACCCTTATTGTCCCAAATTAAGTATAAATAGGATACTCTTTGGCTCTCAGAGGTGACCCAGTTTAGACGGTCATCCCTACACATAGCCATCATCTTTGCCATATGTAGCTTCAGCTGTTTTGAAGAACTTGCCTGCAGGGTGTCTGGAGTCATGCAGATCATCCACATAATGCCCAATAGTTGGTCTTGTTGGGACACTGTCCAACCTCAACCAAGAATGTACGCCTTCTCCATCTCCTCCTGTATCCTCTGCCTTTCTCCTGCTTTCCTTCTCATCATCTGCTCCCTAACAAGTCAATAACACCAATTTATTTGACCACAGAAAAGACCCAATTACTAGAAACCTGGGACCCAGATACTGTCCTTTTATTTAAACGTTAGATGAAAGAAGCAAATTTCAAGGAAAAAAGCTTTCTGAAGGTATTAAAGGCTGGGTTATGATGGGGCTGAGTATGGGGAGGATTCCCTTTTCTCCGAGTCACCTTTCTCCATCAGCAAATATTCAACATTTCCCCATTATTTCAACTTCTGTTTTATACAAGGGAGAATGGCTACTGGAATGAACTGTTGTGTGACAGAGTGAATGTCATGAGTCATAATTACCTTATAAATAAATGATCTAATTAGATTTCGTTTTCTTCTCAATATGGGCTAGCCTGTCCAGAAAAATGAAGGCATGACCTAGAATAACAGATGTGGAAGGGAGCTTAGAGATCTTGTTTTCTGTCCCATTTATCAGATGGAGAAACTGAAGCCCACAGGGGTGAAAGCCTTCAGAGGAGCTCAGAGTGTGGCAGAGAGGCAGTGCTGTGACTTAAAACCTCTGGCCATCCAACAGCTGCTCTTCCAACTTTAGATACGTATAAAAAGAAAGCTTTCTCAGTCACTTGTAAAAAGGAAGATTCATTGTCAGTCCAACAGAACATCTAACCTCAGTTATTCCGGATTATTAGCTCAACATCAGTAAATCCAAACTTTTCTGAGAGCACACGCACTAATTCCACTCAAGAAATCTGCAGAGATGAGATTTTGTCCTGATGGCCTGTGCAGCAGGGTTCTAGAATAGAACATGCACTCTGTGCCTAAGAAAACCAAGTGCAAGAACCAAGTTTGATGAGAAATCTTCCTTTGTTCTGCAATCATCCACCTCCAGAGATCCATGCGACTACCCTCAAGGTCTACCCGCTTGTAAAATCAAAGGCAAATTATTATGAATGAAAAGACAGAACTATGGAAGCCTGCTTTCTCTGAGATCCTCTCCAAAAGTTAATCTTTAAAGGAACAAAGGCAAATGTACTTTAAAATGACATCCCCCACCCCCTGAAGCAGTAAGTTCTCTCAAACTTCCGGGAATGCCAAGAACATCCTATCTGGGTTATAAGCATTACATGCCATCATTTAATAACAAAACGAAGAAAGGAAAAAGAAGGAAAACCCTTACAAACAAGGACTGTTTTATCACACAAGTGAGGCTAATGCCATTCATTAGAGCTAAGAGAACACTTGGCTTTCAGAAAGAAAAAAAAAAAAATCACCAAGCACAAAAGTGGAAAAACACACTAAGGATTTCAAAGAGCTCAGTCAATAAACACTCCCATCATCCTGGCCAGATTTCCCAGACCCTATTTTGTTCACAAAGTAAGCAAATGCTCTTTCATTGTTAGTTAATGCTCTGCAATTCGACAAATCTGATTCCTTTGGAACATCCAGGGTCATGCAACTGTAAATTTCAAAAGATAGGCAAAAAGAGACAGTCTGCGAGCGGCAGAAGAAAATGCTGTGCTCTCATTTTCAAGGTCAAAAAGATTGGATTGGAAGGCTGAAGAAGTTCACATGAATTACACCAATAGTGACCTCCACTGAGTTTCCGAGTGCACACTTAGCTGCTAAACCGAGAGATGCTGGCTTGGGTAGGGGGGTGGAAGGTGTGCAAACATGCCATAACAGGGGTCAGGGCCGGCTGGCAAAGGGTTACGGGCTTGAGCCGGACTCAAAGGGCTTCTCAGTAGTCAAGAGTCAGTCAAGAGAAGAAACAGTCATAATAGTTATCATTTAAATAGCTTTTACTAGTAGGTACTTTTCAAGTACTTTATGTATATTGACTTGTTAAACTCACATAGACCCTCTGTAGGGTTAACGTCTATCTTCCCCCATTTTATAGGTTCGGAAACTAAAATTAAAGATGTGAAGTCATTTGCCTAAGGTCTCCCTGGTCATAAGGGGTAGGGCTGAGACTTTGGCACCCGAGCAGTCCGGCTCCTGAGTCTGGGCTCCTAACCACTATGGCAAGGGCTTTTCAAGATCCATGGTGTAAATACAAGGTTTATCTTTAGAGAACTGTAATAGAGAGAGAGAGAGAGGCTCATCAAATGCCAAGAGGTAAAACAGGACTTGAAACATTCAGAGAGAAGAGGTCACCGGGACTGAAGAAACAGAACAGGAACAGGTGGGTGGCAAGAGGACTCCGGCCAACAGCTGGACCATGTTTAAAAAGGCTTCACATAAGGGCACAAGTTCAGACCGACACTCGAGAAAAGACCTATCACCCCTTCACCAAGGCTGTCTTCCTCTTGTCAGACGATTCCATCTATTCAGAAAACTGGACATTCTTGTGAATAAAGCTGTACTGCACCTGTGCTTAATTCCTCCAAAAACGCTTTAGAAGTAGAGTGATTTGGGTCAAAGGGGAGAAATAACTTAAATCAATGGGCATTCCCATCCTAATAAGAAAGAAAACAAGGATGATTAAAATAAGTATGAAAAGGGGAAAGCTACCATTTACTGGGTGACTGTCTCGTGCCAGCTGATCTTCTGGGCACTTCGTATATACCATGTCTCTCAATCAAGACAAATGTACAATAAGAAAACATTCTGGGGATTGAAATTCAGAAACAATATAGAATTTAGCCAAGGTCATAAGCTCTTCAGTGGCAGATACGTGATTTAAATGAAGTCTGCTTGATGCTAAAGTTCATGGGCTTTCCTAGCTATATTGTCTGCAAGCTCTGAACAATCAATAAAGGAGGACTGGGAACCATAACCATGACTATGGAAAAGAAATGGGGAAAAATCATTATTTGTACACCATGCCTTGTCAAAGGAAATGTATAACTTCAAACAAACAAAAAAGAAAACAAACAAACAAACAGAAAATGAAAAAGGCAATGAAGGAAACAAGCCAGTAGAGTCAAGAATGGAGAAAGGAGAGACACAGACACACACACAGAGCGGCGGAGGGGAGACCACCCAGGAAAATCATACTGATAAGAAACAAAACAGGAAAATAAATGCGAATATATTAGTCATCACTAAAAATAAGACGTTGGATCTTTTAAAATTAGGTATTATGTACTCTAACAATATGCCTGAATAAAATGGCACAAAAAAACTGGAAGTGAAAAGTGGAAACAGTTGAAATATTCATCAGTACAGGTCAATCAATTGTCATATCAATATGCAAGAATGCTGTACAGCAGTTAAAACAAATGAAGTAGATCTTTAAGTATCAAGATACACCTACAATTATATTAAATGAGAAAGCAATTTGTCAAAGATAGTGATTATCTAAAACATATAGAATATAACTTATAATATGCACACCCTAAAACTCACAAAATGCAACTGTACATTTTATGCATGTGTGCATACGTAGTAAACTTATAAAAACCTAGATATACATTAACTTCAAGGAAATGATTATCTCAAGAGAAGGACATGGAATGGGGAATGGAATTGCAAAGGGATATACAGATTACTACAAGTTTTACTTATTTAAAAGTATCTAAAGCGAGGCACCTAGGTGGCTCAGTTGGTTAAGCGACTGCCTTCAGCTCAGGTCATGATCCGGGAGTCCCGGGATCGAGTTCCGCATCAGGCTTCCAGCTCCACAGGGAGTCTGCTTCTCTCTCTGACCTTCTCCTCGTTCATACTCTCTCTCATTGTCTCTCTCTCTCAAATAAATAAATAAAATATTTTTTAAAAAAGTATCTGAAGCGATATGGCAAAATGCTAATATTTGCTTTTTCAGAGTGGTGGATATTGTTTGACATATCCTTAGGAGTTTTGTGGCATGCTTAAAACAATTCATAATTTTAAAATACACAAAGAGAGATAGGTAAGGAGGCAAATAAACATGTTATTATATGACCTTAAATACCTGTTTTTGAAGATCAGCTGGGAAAAACAACCTTAGAATAGACAAGTAATGCAGTCAGTAACACAGAGTGGAATCAGTGAGATCCTTCATGTTTCCGAAGGGGTAGAATACACGGATGTCAATTCTTCCTAAATGGATGTGTAGTTTTAATGATAATGTCCTTCAATATCAAGAGATTCTTCTTCATAATTCAAACTGTTTCTAAAGTTTATATGAAAAAATAAACAAGACTCTTTAAAAAGAATAGTCAGGGGACTTACGGGTTCAGATATCAAAATCTTAAAGCTACAATAACTAACATGATGAATTATTGATAAGCAACTGGCAGACAGACTCATGAAATGGCATCGATGCTATCGGTGCTGAAATATTCCTTAGAAACAATAACAACCGTAACTCAAAAACATATACGTATCCCTATGGTTACTGAGCATCATTATTTACAACAGTCAAGATATGGAAACAACTCAAGTGTCAGTCCACAGATGAATGGATAAAGACATGGTACATATTTATGATGGACTATTACTCAGCCATAAAAAAGGCATGAAAGCTTGCCATTTGTGACAGAATGGATGGACCTAAGAGTATCATGCTAAGTGAAATAAATCAGAGAAAAAGACAAATACTGTATGATTTTACTTAATGTAGAATGTAAAAAACAAACAAACAAACAAACAAACCAACCCTAAGACTGGAACCTGGAAACAGACTCATAGATACAGAGAATGAGCTAGTGGTTGTCAGAGGGGAGGAAGGCGGGGTGGGTGAATGAAATATGTGAAAGGGATTAAGAGGTATAAACTTCCAGTTATAAAATAAACAAGTCACAGGGATGAAGCAGTTAGTATGAGTATACTGTCAATAATATTGTAATAATTTGTAGGGTGATAAACAGTAATTACACTTAATCATGGTAAGCATTTTATCAGGTATATAATTGTCAAATCACAATGTTATACACCTGAAACTAACATCATACTGTATGACAACTACCCTTCAATAAAAAATAGGTAATTAAAGCAATTTTAAGTTAATGTAGGTCACCCTCTTCCCCTAAACCTAGCTTGCTTAAGAATTCTAGGTAGATTAGCAGCCCAACCTTCATAGAACAGTCAAAGAAATGGAAACAAATGTTGTCCATGCCTTCATGGGAAATGAGCTGAAACCCAGTTTAAAACTGGGCTGCAGGCTTATGTAGATTATCCAGTGGGCTAGAGTCCCCTGAAAGAAACATAAAGGCACCCCTTCTTGGAGATTACCATGAGCCCATGAAGACAAAGACATATGTAAATGAGTGCTGACTACACTCTTATTATTAATAAACTTGAAAATGACTGAATGTTGAACAAAAGAGCTTGAGTTAAATATATCATGGAACATCCATCCACACAATGGAATATTAAATCATGGTTTTTGAAGATTAAAGACAGAAAAATCCTCACCAAAAAACAAAAACAAAATAAAACAAAATAAAACTCTATGGAAAAAGTAGAACATTTAAAAAAAAAAAAAGGTATATAAAATATGATCCTGATTTTGAGAAGAGACAATAAAATCTGGAAGGAAATATAACCAAAGGTTAAGCAAGGCTATTTCCAGGTGGTAAAGATTATGAAGAGAAGTGAATTTTCTAACTTTTATTTTTTCCGTATTTCCCAACATTCTCCAGGAACGTGTGTTTATTTCAAATGATTAGGATAAAAAACATTATTAAAAACTGAAAAGGCAAAACCTCCCACTGTGTGCTGAGCTTCCCAGAGCTAGTGACCCAGATTTCAGGGAAGACCCTAACAACTTCTCTTCTTAGCCATAAAAATAATGAGTTTTCCAACATTAATATTTAATTTTCAGACCTATAGATAGGAGCAAGAAAACCCAAAGGACAATCATTCTTGAACATAATTTCTCACTCTCAAACACTGACCACTATGCTGCTGGCTAAACAATTTCCCCCATTCTTAGTTACTCATTTTGACTCATGCATAAAAGATACATGTCAAATCAGAGAAACCTCCTTAAGGGCAATTACAAAGGAAGGGAGCTTGGAGTGCTGCTTCAAGCCCTTAACTCAGGAAACGTGGTAACATTTTGGACTCAGTTTTACTCTGCTGCTGTAAATGACAACAGACCTCACTTTGGGGAGCTTTGTTGTTAATGCCAGCTTTCAATTTACCAGGAAATCCTGACTACTGTTAGCAAACCCAAAACCCACCTCCATGACGCGAGGGCTCCCTACTAGGACAGCAACTGCACGATGCGATCTGTTCTGGAAGGTACTGCTCTCTGCACAGCCAATGAAGTTTCACAAGGCTTCGTGAATAAGAGGAGCAAATGAGAGGCAGGCATGGAATGGAACAAAGGTTGACTGTGAGAGGTGAGTGCTGTCAATACTTTTCATACACGCCAGTGGTTCTAAAGGACTCCCCAAACCTTGATGTATGTCCCTAAGAGGGGGAACAGTTAAAACAACCTCTCCGTTTCTCTGTGTAGGTTCTGTCTCCTCCTGACTCTCTGTGTTTTTGATTCTTTTGTCTGTCTCTTGTGTCTCTCTGCATCTCTGTGCTCTGTGAGTCTGTCTCTCTGTGCATGTCTCTCTTTCTCCATACAACATCCCTTCTCTTCGTCCATGGAATCTAAACAAAAAAGTGTGTGGGGGGGATTGCTGGCTAATATATGTATTTTGCCTGGCACTGTGTTTGTTCCTTTATATATATTATTTCACTGAAGCCACTCAGGAACCTTAAGAGGAGAAATGGAGGCTCAGAGAAGGATGGCATCCAATGTCATAGGTAAGTGGTGGGGATGGGATTTGGAACCTGGTCTGTCTGTCCTGTCTGTTCAGAGAAGACAGAAGACAGCTCTCTGGTAGTGGGTCACTATGGTCACCCTCTGGAGTGACACCATTGTTGGCCTGTGGATACACTTGGCGTAGGCATGTTCTGTATGATGGAAGCACTTGGTTCTCAAAATCTATAAACTGGGAAATCCACAGCCAACATGTGAGCTGACCTAGCCAAGGGTTTAGAGAGCCCAGCAACCAGCCTTCCATCCCTCCTACCTCCACTGCCTTCCCACCTGCTGTTTTTAAACTTCCTCCAACCTGATTTTTGTTCCTAAAACAATCTAACCTTGTCTTTCCAAGGGTCTGCTAATGTCCAGGACCCAACGGCCACAACCCAATCTTTACTATATTTGACTCTCTCTCAAGACTGAGCACCATGAAGCTCATTTTCTTAACTTGCTCTGTCCTTAGCCACTATGATATGATACTATATTCAATCACCTTCTGTTTATTCTTTTTTAAAAAGGTAAAATAATATATACACAACATATATATCTAATTATAATATGCAGACATGTATGTTACATGTAATATACAGACATATGTGTCTATATTATTCTGTCTTCCTTTTGAAAGAGATACATGCATATATACATATTACACACACACATATACATGCGTATGTGATACACACACACACACACGTATCGGGGATTAAATGAGAGCACATCGTTGGGAAACTCAAGTGTCATAAAACTGGCCACATAATAGGTGTTCAATAAATATGTGTGGACTTAATGGATGAACTAGTTATTAATTCAACTGGTGCATTATTTCCCATTCCCTGTCTTGACAAATCTTCACTCCAACCAACTAGAAAAAGTGCCTCCTATCCATGCCATTTACCTTCTTGCTCATTTCCATAGACCCCCTCAAGAGAATTCCCTGTCCATTTACAAATTCTGTTCACATCCTGGTTCAAATCACTGCCCCACTGAAAGTCTTCTTTGCTACTTTGGATTGAAAACTGCTCCTCTCTGAACATTTCTGGCAATTTTTTCCTTTTGGTAATTTACCCTGTACTCCTCTGTGAATAATCTTTCAATGATTACCTAAGTTCTGTACTATGATTTCCTATTTCCCTTGTTGTCCCTTCAAATGAATGAATCTTAGTTTTTCTGTCTTTGCTGTGCTCCTCTCACAGCAAGTACATACTCAGTACATGTTAGATATATAATTATGGTGCAGTCAGGAGACAAATACTTCCCTTTTAAGTGACAGAATTGGGGGAAGGTGTGTAACAACATTGGCTGAGCTTCTCATGTGCCCTAGATAATTTACATACATATCTCCTGTCATTCTCATTGCAATTTATTAAGTGGGTTTTATCTCATCTACATATAAGGAAACTGAATTACTTGATGAAGTTATGTATCTGTTTAGTAGGAAAGCTGGGATGTGAAACCAAGATTCAATGGGAAAGTTCATGTTCTCAAAATTACATCACACTACACAAGAACACTCTAGAAGAATACATACAAGAGTATCTTCAGAACTTTGGAAAAGGCCAAGGTTTCTTTAACAGGACACAAATAGCCCTAACCAGTGGGTGGGAAAAAGGTAGATTACCTGAACCTCATCAAAATCAAGAACTTCTGTTCATCTGAAGATACAATTATAAGGGCAAAATGGGAAGTTGTAAACTGTAGAAAGTACTTTCTGGAAAAAGATTTGTACTCAGAAAATATTACATACCTCCACAAATTAATAGGAAGAAGACAAGGAACACAATTTTTTAAAAAATGAACAAAAATAAGAGCGGGGGGGACAAAAGACTTGGGGCACCTGGCTGGCTCAGTTGGCAGAGCAGGTGACTGTTGATCTTGTGGTTGTGGGTTTGAGCCCCAGGTTGGGCACAGTGGTTACTTAAAAATAAATAAAAACCTAAAAAAAATTTTTTTTAAATAAATAAAAATGGGCAAAAGACTTGAACAGGCCCTTCACAAACAAGGGCATCCAAATGGCCAGTGACCATATGAAAACTTGCTCAAGGTCATTATTCATCAAGCAACTTAAAACCACAATGAAACACCACTAATGCCCACCAGAATGGCTAAACTTGAAACAACTGACAATACCAAGTTATTGGCAAGGATACGGAGTAACTGGAATTTCATATGCTGCTGCTAGGGAGTATAAATTGGCACAAGTACTTTGGAAAATTGTTTGGCAGTATCTCTTAAGAGTTAAAACTACAAATTCCACCTACACTATGACACAGCAATTACACACCGAGGCATACATGCTAAAGAAATGAGCGTGTGAGTCTAGCAAGACATGCCCAAGAATGTTTACAGCAGCTTCATTCATCATAGCCAAAGACTGTAAACAACCAGCATGCCTACTGACAACAGAATAAAATAAATATATGCTTGTGTAGTCATACAATGGCATACTACACATCAATTTAAAAAAAAAGGAACGACTGGTATCTGCAACAAACAGGTGAATCTCACAAATTGTTAAATGAAAGAAACAAGAAACAAAGAGCATGTATGATACTATTTATACCAAGTTTAAGGATAGGCAAAACAAGTCAATGCTAATAGAAGTTCTAACAGTTTTTACCACTCGGGTGGGAGTGGAGAGGTTGCTAACTGACTGGGAGAGAGGAGGAGGGAACCTACTGTGGGACTGTAAAGAAGTGATGTGTAACACACACACACACACACACACAGGAGTATTATTTGGCCACTAAAAAAGGGAAATCTTGCCATTTTCAACAACATGGATGGAGCTAGGGGGTATTGGGCTACGTAAAACAAGTCAGTCAGAGAAAGACAAATACCATATGATTTCACTCATGTGGAATTTAAGAATCAAAACAAATGAGTGAAGGACTAGAAATATTCCATATTTTGATGTCGATGTCAATTACATGGGCATATACTTATATATAATTGTATATTCCGTAATATATAAATATATTTATACCCATGTAACCATATAACATAATATAGCCACATCAGTAAAATTAAGATGTATAAATCTATAAATTAATATTTACATATTTCATATATCTCAATAAAAATCAATAAACAAACAAATGAAACAACACTGTCTCCCAATGAGGACAGTGTGGTAAATGAAAATACAAATGTAACTACAAGTTTCCTTTATAAGAATGTATGTGATCGATCCCTCTCATAATTAAGGTCTAGGGGAAAACAGCTGCCTCTCCTGTCATCCTTCCCTTTATCAGACAATAAAGCCATAAATCCTGCCATGTCTCACCCGTGCCAATAAGCACACACTAACTCAGTACTATTGATCACTTTCCTGGCCTGAGTGTTGGTATATTTACTTCTATTCCCTCTTTCTGCTGCCTACCCCCCAACCTCCAACCCCATTTCCATTTGATAAATATCTTTTACGTATGCCTTTTGCCACCTCAAAACCACACTGGATGCAGGTAGGGGCGTAGCACAAAGAATGTACTGAGTGAATAAAGTGCTAAGGACAGAGCTGAAAGATGAGAGAAAGAGGATAATATTCGGGCGCCTGGGTGGCTCAGTGGATTAAGCCGCTGCCTTCGGCTCAGGTCATGATCTCGGCGTCCCCGGATCGAGCCCCACGTCGGGCTCTCTGCTCTGCAGGGAGCCTGCTTCCTCCTCTCTCTCTGCCTGCCTCCTCCTCTCTCTCTGCCTGCCTCTCTGCCTACTTGTGATCTCTCTCTCTCTGTCAAATAAATAAATAAAATCTTTAAAAAAAAAAAAAAAAAAAAAAAAAAGAGGATAATATTCACTCTGGAAACGTTGGCTTGGGTTTCCGGTATCCACCTTGTTACCTACAGGCTCTTCTCACACCGGGATGCCCTGACTTTATATCACAGGATAACCCGTATCAGAGTTCAGGAAAGCATGGTGGTAGCATTCACCGGGCTACCATTACAGGGTGCGTGAGCTGAGGTCAGGGAAGGAGCAAGTCTGAACGTCCCCACCACCGACTGAGGACCTCATTGCTCTCCACCCATCACATTTCCTCTGACCTACATTTCCTTTTGGGAACTTGGTGGGTGTTCTCCCTAATGATACAGACCTCTTGCGCATGAAAGTGTCTTGAAAGGCTTGACTGGATAATGACCATGGAACTTAGAACCTCAGGTACATCCTTCTTTTCTCTCCCCTTAGAGAAAAAGTCCCTGGCCAGCCCTCCATGTCCACTCACAGAAGAAAGCCATGGGAACCAGCTCAGAGCACAAAGTGAACAAGCTGAGGACAGAAATGAACCAATGCTCTGATCCTCCAACACCCACCCCCAACCGACTTTTTTTTTGGACTGTTTGACAATGGTTCCTTTTAATTTCCAAAACTCATTACGTGTTGCTGGATATCAAAATGCTTGGACAATAGCTTAATAGACATTGATGTCTCCACTACTCTTTTGGAAGAGAAGCTGATATATGTTAAATGTGCTAGGATCTCTTTCTTTAAAAACAAACAAAAATATATATACATATATATTTTTTAAGATATATATGTGTGTGTGTGTGTGTGTATATATATACATATACATATATATATATATATATTTTTTTTTTTTTTACAGGTAAAGCTGATGTTCCACTACCCATCTCCCCTTCTTACCTACCCCCATCTTAAGATCCCTCATGTCTGAGGTTGGTACAAATCATTGGCATGCATCGTTTTGGTTTTCCATGCATAATCCCCTAATACTATTGTTTGGGGTGTCATTAAAGTTAAATAAAATGAATCCGGCCATACCCAGCCTCTCAATCTTGCTTTTCTTTCTTGTCATATTGCAAAATCCATTCATCCCAACCACTGTATAAGCTGCCATTGATTTGTCCATTCCTCTACTAATAAATAGTTAGATTTTTAGTCATTTCAAATTGTGCTGCAATGAATATCCTTGTGTGGATCTCATTGTTTATACTCGAGGATATCCCATTTAAAAAAAAATCTAGAATGGGTGCTGAACAGCAGAATGGCTGAATTGTAGAATAAGTTTATCCTGAAATAAATTAGAGCTTTCTAAAGCAGTTACAACAATTTAAACCACCATATCGTTTGCCCACAGTTGGTGTAATCAGATTTTAAAATGTGTGCCAATATGATGGGTTTGAAATGGCAATCTAGTGCAATTTTAATTTCCCCTGAATCCCAGTGAGACTGAGCACATTCTTCATATATTTATGGCTAGTTGAGTTTCTTCATCTATAAACAGACTTGTTTATACAGTTTGCACATGCAATGGTTTATTGGACTCTCTGAACATATCTGGTGCCAGGGAATTTGACTCCTCCCAGGGATGCTCAATCCATTTTCTCACATCTCTAATTTCAGAAGTTTCTTCCTTAAAGTCAAACCCAAACCTGCGCTGATATTTCCACCCTGCACACTGGGTTTGCATTCTGGGATGACCCAAGGTATGTCTGACCTTTCTTTTATACAACTGCCTTACTCACATTCATTTGTTCACTCATTCATTTGTTCATTTGTAAACGCTAACTAAGTACTCAGCAAGGTCAGGAATAAGATCTGGATCATGCCATCAAGGAGATAGAGTTTGGAGCGGGGGAGAGACATTGCATCAGCTAACAACACAATGACATGGTAAGCCTAATAATAGAATATCTACAAGAAACAGAGATAGGGCAGAATGAGGATGATTTCAAAAGATATTCACCATTTCAATACATAATTTATTAAAATATTAAGATATTTACATAAAGCGTATCTATTTTAAATAGCCATTGCATTAAGCCCTCTGTGTATCTCCTCCTTCGAGCTCCTGGCCAGCCTGGCACCTTGGAGGGATAGCCCCTCAACATCTCAACATTATTACAGGGGAGTCACAGGTTGGGGGGCTCTAGGACCTCACACCTGTGCTACAGTTGGCCCCTGTTCCAGCTGGTTGGTGCTCAGGTCCATTGCTACATTATTTAAGATTACTTATTTGAGAGAGAGAGAGAGAGAGAGAGGAGGCAGAGAGGGAGAGAGAATCTCAAGCAGACTCTGCATTGAGCACAGAGCCCAGTATGGGGATCGACCTCATGACCCTGAGATCATGACCTGAGCCCAAACCAAGAGTCGGACACTTAACCACCGAGTCACCCAGGCACCCCTGTTGTTATATCTTCTGACTCTCTTCCCTGGGAGGGGCTCCTTCCCACATGACCTGCTTTCAGGTATTCTCATTACCTTTTCTGGGGCTTGTCTTTATCCCTCATAAATCAGAGCACCCAAAGCAATACTTCCATCTGTGAGGAAATGGCCTAAGCACAGTGTTTGTTAGACTTCACTGTGGGTCTGAAACATCTAAGGATCTCGCTAAAATGCACACTGATTCAGAAGGTTTGGGGGTGCGGCCTGAGATTCTGTATTTCTGACAACTTGCCAGGTGAGGCCAATGCTGCCAGTCTGGGGACCACATTTTGAGTAACAGTGGTCTCACCATGGGGCGCCTGGGTGGCTCAGTGGGTTAGCCGCTGCCTTCGGCTCAGGTCATGATCTCAGGGTCCTGGGATCAAGTCCCGCATTGGGCTCCCTGCTCAGCAGGGAGTCTGCTTCCCTCTCTCTCTCTCTGCCTGCCTCTCTATCTACTTGTGATCTCTGTCAAATAAATAAATAAAATCTTAAAAAAAGAAAGAATTCAGGATCTCTTTTAAAAAACAAACAAACAAACAAAAAAACAGTGGTCTCACCAGCTTGAAATATGGTGTGGCTTAACACCATTCTGTGTCACATCAGCTTTTTGGCCAAGACACTACTCACACGTATTGACCTAAGTCCCCGGAGGTTAAAGTCTACTCTTTCTCATCTCTCATTTGTGTAAAGATGCAATTTTGTACAAACATAAACGTTTGTGTCTGCACTTCCTTGCAGGCTAAGGAAGCTGCATTCTGGTTGTTACTACTTGCACAGGCCACTTTCTAGAGAAGAGATACCCCATGTTGCTTCTGACAACGCATGTGAGCTTCTTTTAGCCTGTTGAGAGGTCCACTGCTACATGAAAGCAACCTCCCAGTGAGCTAAGGTTCCAAGATGTAGCATTAGAATGTTTTGTTCATTATGTTAGCAAGGGGTTTTTGAGCACTCATACCCAGCAGTCGCTGTTTTAGGGACTGAGACAAAGTCCCCTTTCCTCATGGAATTTACATTCTGTTGGGGCCAGATCTACTAAACAAAGAAAACCAATATGAATAAAGAAATATTCTTATTTCTTATTTCTTTCTCATATTCTCAGCATATGAAATTCTTCTTAGAATAAGAGCAAGAAACAAGTGAGTGGCAAGATGGATTGGGTGGTTTAAAAAAAAGAAAAAAAAAGGCCTCTCAGCATTTTCTCATTTAGTCGGAGGTCTTCTGGATCAAGACTATAAGGAAGAAACCATACAGAGATTTTAAGGGAAAAAAAAATACAGGTAGAGAAAATACACAGTACCAGACCCTGAAGCAAGAAAGAGCTTAACATGTTCACAGATCAAAAAGGCCAGTAAGCTGCCTGGAACATAACGAGTGGAGTAGGGCTGTTACACACTGACACTAGTAGGGAGGGAAGGGTCAGGTCCTGTCATGCTACAAAAGTCAGGGTAAGGAGTTTAGACTTTATTCTAAGTGTGATGGGTCGCCATGAGAGATCCTTGAAACCTTTGGATTCGTTTTAGAAGTAGAGTCTATAAGATTTGCTTCATATCGAATTACCAGGTGTTGTGTTTTGTTATTTTAGCATTAGCCATCAGTTGAGCATTCAGGTCCTTTACTTAAAAATTGTAACATGGAGGAAGTTCGTGGGGGAAATGCAAGAGTTTCATTTAACCATGGTCAGCTTGGGGTCCATGCCAGAGATCCATGTGTAAATGCCAAGTCCGTTGTGGGACACTGGGACACGAGTCCTGGAGAACCAGCAAGCTATTGGGGCTGGAGCAAAAGGCCAGGCATATACAGCAGCTGGTTCCAAGGCAGACCCACAAGAGACGCCACACTTACAGATGGATTAGAGGTAGAAAGGCCAGTTCAAGAGGAAGAAGAGTAAAGATGTGGAGACTTGTGAACTCTAAGAAATCATCAAGGAGGCTGTGATGGACTGTATCTGATTCTACTTTAAGGTCACAGTAGATAAGAACTGTGCATCGCCTGCCAAATTTGGCAATGCAGAGATCACTGGTGACCTTGGCAGTCACGCCCCCAGCAAAGTGAGGGGAGGGAAGTCTATCAGGTGAGTTGAGAAGAAAATGCTAGCGAGGAACTAGGTCTAGGGATGGTAGACAAATAGCTCAAGATTTTATGTGAAGGGAGCAAAGAGAATAGAAGCTGGAGGGAAACAAAAAACATCAATTTTTTTCCCCTGTAGGAGATCCTGGAGCATATTTGAATGAGGACAGAAATGAGCAAGTGGGGAAGGAATAATGGGCTGACTCAGGAGTAAAGGAAGATACAACTGCAGGAGGAAAGACTTTGAGAAGGTGAGAGAGGCCGAAACACCATCTCCATAGAAACAGGGAGGAAAGAAAAGAGGGCACAGATGCAGATCGGCGGTTCTGGTGCTGAAATGAGGAAGGGTTCCTGTCTTACTCCGTTTTCTCTATGTTATGAGAGTAAAAAGACAAGACCTACTCTCATGTGCAAGGAAAACAGTAAGCTAACATCTAGCATGACTCCACCATGGCTACAAACAACTCTGTGTGAAAGTGGGCAAAAAAGAGGTAAACACCTTCTATCTAGAGAAATCAGGGAGGAGATGTCATCTCCTCAAAATTCTCGAAATATGTTCCATCATGTCCCCATTCCCCAGGATCCCATGACCATTCCTGACACTTTAAATGTCCCTTTCCTGACAGCCTTCTCATATTCTGCTTCTAATCTTGGTATGTTGAGAATCTCATTCATCTTTAAAAGCTCACCTCACATATATATCCTCCATCAAGCCTTTCCTGATATCCACCCAATGCCTCCCAATATTGGTACCTGTCTTGCCCTCTTTGGATTTCTTAGTCTTATGACATCACTTAACAAAGTCATCCCTGAATGATGATAGTTTTGTACTCTTGGAAGGAAAGAATGAGCCACTGGTTGCCAAATATGTACGTATGTGTGTGTGTGTGTGTGTGTGTGTGTGTCTGTGTGTATATATATGGTATATAAAATATAAAATAAAATATACATATTATATATATATTATACATATATATCCTTCCAAGAGTACCCTCTTTTCTTTCTTGGGTGCATGCCGATGTCTTCCAGTAACAAGACACAGGCAGGGGCTGTGTCCCCTCCCCAACCACGTGGGATGCTGCAATGCATCCGACTGATTTCTACAACACACACAGACTTGTGTTCATGAGCACGTGTATAAGAGTTCATGCCTCGTGTGCTGGTGAGATACCATCTCTCTGTTCTTTGATGCTCTCAAGGGTTACTGGAGCCAAATGTGACGTGGTATCGGCAGCAGAATTCAGCCAATCTCGCTGGAGTCAGGCAACCAAATCTTCTGATAATTGGCTACATGTAGGACTTAACTTGAGCCCTAAGTAAGCTGAAGGCACCACTAGAAAGGAGTATAAGGCTTTGGGGCTTGTTAGATCCTCATAGCTCCTTCGTTCAAGGGTAGTGGGCTTAAATGATGCCTCTAGCTGAACCATGCATCTTGAATGCCTTTCATTTTATCAATAAAAATTGATTTCTAACAACTCTCATGCTGATCAACAAAATCTCTAGGCGTGGATCTAGATATGGAATGCTGACCGTGGTTTTGCCTTTGAACCGCTGACTCCCCATCAGTGTCTCGCAAATGCTACCCTCAGCAGTGTGCATTCTTTTCCAGGGCACTTCAAATGTTGGCTGTTCCCAGGACATGGGTAAAATCAACTTACACCCATCTAGCACAGGGCTCAAATAGGAATGTTCTAAAGTAAATGACAGACACACAAGTTAACAAATTCATCTTCCCCATTCTGTTTTCTCCCTTCCCTCTCTCCCTTTCTCCCCTCTCCCACCTCCTCTGTTCTGCTCCTGCTCCCTCCTGTTCTTTTATTCTTGGCAGTCTATACTGAAGAGTGATGGAGTCATAGGAGAGCACATGCTCTCAAGTGCAAAGCATTTCACTAAAAATTAAAATCCAAAGACAGTTCTCTTCTTCTAAACCCCTCTCAGCCACCGTGCCACACTGGCTCTCTTTTCCCAGATCTTGTTCCCTCCCTTGGGAAATTTCAAATTACTTTTGTATAGAATTCTGCTTCCTAACACAACACTCTGAGTACTTAACTTGCAAACCCAAACACCAAGATTCTTGGGAAAACAGAGGCTCTTGGAGGACACATTACCCTGCCTCACTCAAAAGCTGCAGAATTTATAGAACATCTTTAATGCCTTAAACGTGTCCTGGAGGCCTCTACCTCTCCCCAGCCCTTTCCTGTGCAATTCTCAGAGCATTTCTCCCAAACAAATACAATGTTCTCCTCAAGAAGAATGTTGGTGGGGCGCCTGGGTGGCTCAGTGGATTAAGCCGCTGCCTTCGGCTCGGGTCATAATCTCAGGGTCCTGGGATCGAGCCCCGCATCGGGCTCTCTGCTCCGCGGGGAGCCTGCTTCCTCCTCTCTCTCTGCCTGCCTCTCTGCCTACTTGTGATCTCTCTCTCTCACTGTCAAATAAATAAAATAAAATCTTTTAAAAAAAAGAAGAAGAATGTTGGTAAATAAAATTCAACTGCCTTACAGATTTGAGAATGAGAAATCATTCTTAATCATTAAAGCCCTGAGCAAAATCTAAAATGCATCTTATTCCAGATACAGACTCACCTATCCTCTACGTTTACAGAAGGAACTGACTCTTGACATGAAAATAATATAAATATTCCAGGGCTTTCTAGCATTAGTTTTTGGGGGTTTTTTGGTGGGTTTTTTTTTTTTTTTTTGGTCTGTAATTCACATAACTTCTTCATTTTTTGTAAATTTCAGCCTTACTGAGGTATAACTGACAAAACTGTAGGATATCTAAAGTGTACGTTGTGATGATTTGATACACATATACCTTGTGAAAGGATCCCCACATCTAGTGAACTACCACAAGCTTCGTGTTGTTGTTGTTGTTGTTTTCAGTGAGAACAGTTAAGTTCTATTCTCTTAGCAAACTTCCACTATACACTACACCATTCTCAACTATAGTCGCCATGTTTTACATTAAATCCTCGGACCTGATTCATCTTATATGTGATGGCTTGTACCCTTTTACCAACCCTTCCTTATTTCTCCACCCCCGAGCTCCTGGCAACCACTTTTCAATTCTTTTTCTATGAATTTGAATTTTTTTTTTTCTTTTTCTTTTTTTTAAGATTCCACATATAAACGACACCATGCAGTATTTGTCTCTCTCTGTCTGGCTTACTTGACTCAGCATAACACACTCAAGGTCCATCCACATGGTCATGGCTGGATAATATTCCATTATATACACACATATACCTCCCATGTCTTTATTGATTCATCTGCTCGTGGACATTTAGGCATTTCCGGGTCTCTGTTGCCGTGAATGCTGCTGCAATGAACAAGGGAGAGCAGATACGTCCTGGATTTCTGTTTTCATTTCCTCTGGGGAGATGTCCCAAAGCTGAGTCACCCTCTTCACTTCCTTTTCTTAGTCTCTGACTTTAAGCATTTAGAATTGTAGCACAGCCTGCGGTGACTGCAATGAGCTGGAGCGATTTTGAAGCTACCCAAGAACATCTCCAGATCTTCTCAATCAGCATCTGCTGGGCTGTTGTTTTGTTTGTTGTTTGTTTGTTTTTTGTTTTTGTTTTTTTTTAATCTTTAGTCGGCCAATTGCCATTTTTTTAATCGGCTGGGCTGTTTTATTAAAAAGAATTTCTGGGGGCGCCTGGGTGATTCAGTGGGTTGAGCCTCTGCCTTCAGCCTGGGTCATGATCCCTCCATCTTGAGATCGAGCCCCTCATCGGGCTCTCTGCTCAGCGGGGAGCCTGCTTCCCTCTCTCTCTGCCTGCCTCTCTGCCTATTGTGATCTCTCTGTCAAATAAATAAAATAAAAGCTTATAAAAGTATGTTTTATAAAAGCACGAGGAATTCTCCACAAGGAATTTTGGAGCCGGCACTGATTAAGCTCATCGCCCGGGAGGAACCTGAGGACTTTCTTTCTCTGGGAGCCGGAATACTGCTTCCTGAGGTGAGGTCGAGGCTCGAGGCTTCTGGTGACCTTCCACACAACTCTGTCCCTTGCCCCACTAGTAACTTGCAGTTTGTGCTTATCGGCACTTTCCGTGGTCATATCACTGGGGTCACTCTGATTTCATTCTTGCCCCCTCCCCTTAAGGGAGCTGGTCAGCCCCTTCCTACTCAGATGGACTCATAAACCTGTCTGTGCCTGAGACGCTGACCCTTCAACTTGACCTTAGCTGGCTCCCCCGACCGATGCGTAAGTGGAACGCTGTACTGGGACTGTACTGGAAGCCACTGGGGGCTGCCTACACAGACTGTGCACACTTCAGCCTGGAAGCTCTCCTTCAGCCACAGACCTGGTGCCTGACTACTCCTTGGTGAGCACCTCACTACCCCAGGAAGAAGACGTTTAGCACAGTCCTTCTTCCAAGGCCGTCCCGCTTGTGCCAGTCCCACCACCCGAGTTTCTCCTCACCAGCAGAGCCCCATCCCTCAGCCCTCAGGTGGCGGTTAGCTCTGGGGAGCCAGTCCAAAGGAGGGGCCCTGGAGTCAGACCGATCTGGGTTCAAATCCCAGGTCTGTCATTTAAAGCATTGTGGCGTTGGGCCAACAACCAACAACCTGACTGAGATTCCTATTGCTATGTATAAAATGGACATCACAAAACAGTAAAACTGCCTCAGGAATTGAATGGAACTAAGTAAGACGCTGGGTCCGTGTGTGCGCATGTGCGGCATTTAGCACATGCGCACTCCTCCTCGGGCGTCCCTCACAGAGGATCGCTGTACAGCGTTACCTTCTTTTATCCTCCTCCTTCAAACACGGGCCCAAGTCATAATTACTGAGAGAGCTTTGTCAACATGGATATTCGCCTGCCCCTAGACTCAACCTCTTTAAAATCTCTCAACTTTATCTTTCCTGGCCTCCTCTCTCTCCCGCAGTGACATCTCCAAATCTAAGATGGCGGACTCAGGTGAGGCAGGGGCAGTATCTGGGCTGCACAGTTCAGGGAGACCCCGCATTCCCACACAATCCCGACGACATGTGCGCCCTTAAATCCAGCATCCAGGCACCTCACTCTAGTCCTGACCTGCTGGGGACTTCATTCCCTCCATCCCATGAGCTGCACTGAGGACAACCATTTCCTTTCTCCGGGTAGTTTACATATAGCTTAGTTAACAGTAGGGCTTAGGCCCCTTTTCTCACTGGGGTGAATGTCCAGAACACAGGTTCCCGAGCTCCATCCAAGATCTCTGAAAGCAGTTCACCCCCTGGGTGAAGGTTAGACTTACTGGAAACTGCGACTCCCACCTCCAGGTGTTCTGGTTCAACTGATCAGGGGTGGGGCCAAGCAGGTCATTTAAAAAACCTTTTCAGATGCTTCCTACTGATGACTAGGGCGCAAGCCCCAGATTGGGATCAAAGACAATGCTCCCAGGTGATTCTCCACTCATTACAGCTTAAAAATCCACCTGCGTCCTGTTCAGGGCTCTCGCTCTGGAAAAGAGACTCTGGTTCTGATCCTGACTCTTGCACGTGCTGCCATACTACCTTGAGTAAAGGTACTTAACCACCTCCTCACCTGTAACATGACAATAGCAACAGTCCCTGCCCCAGAACCACTGATGGCCTTAAATAAGACTTAAGTCACTCAGCATAGCATGTGACACGTAGCAAGTCTCATTAAGCCATGGCTCTTATTATTACTAGCATGTTCTTAGCACTTCAAGCATTGATTTGGCTCTTACTGTGGGCGAGCAGTATGTGTTCCTGTGTGTCTCAATATACAAATGACATAATCGTGGGCCAGTTACCTAATACCCCTGTGCTTCGAGAAATTATAAACAGCATCTGTAGGATAAGTATACAATGAGGAGTCAATGAAATATTGCATGTAAAGTGTTTAGCAGAGTCCTGGCACCCGGTAAATGACCAGTACATTTCAGATGTGAGAACTACAAATAGAACTTCAATAAAAGTTGATATTCCTTTAGTATTTTTAATGCAATTATTATTCAATAAAATGGTCAATGGTCCAATAGTCTAACGTGGCTCCCTCAATGAAGCCAGATGTCTTACTCTTTATTTGTTTCTCCAGCTTTTAGCACAGTGGCTGGTACACATCAGGGGTTCAACAAATGGTTCCCAAACGCATGAATGAATGAATAACCGGGGAATTTGTATTTGCCTTCGCTCTCACACTCATCTTGCCCATGTCCCTAGATTGTGAAAGCCCCACTGACCATGGGCCATTCATTCTGTTTCCAAATGCTGCCAACCTGCCCAGGGCTCTAATCAAGAGCAGACCTGATTTATGCTGCCTGTGGAGTGAGCCTGGGAGGCGGAAACCTCCACTGCTGATCTGTTTATTGCTGAGTCCTTGAAAATTGAATAGGGAGGGAGAGGGAGGTAAGAAGAATGAATTAAGAGCTACTCCCCATCACATTTGATAAGAGGGCCTTTCACTCCGGCAGAGTATGGCTTTGTGTTGTTGTTAATATGAAAATTCTAAATATGTTAGAAAAACACATGGCAAGTCCCATGCCTGTCCTGTTGGTCACCAGAGCCTTGACAATGATGGAAGACAAGCTGCCTGGATTTTGGGGGCTCAATTAATGAACTGTTCTGGGCTGTGCTATAACTCCATAATACTCCTCAGTGAATGACTACAGTATATAAAGCAGAATATGTTTCCCCCATTTAGTGGATATTGATTAAAGGGTTTATTTTAAAACGTTTGGGCTAACTGGATTCTTTGTTTTATTTATTCATATCTTTACATCAATTGAAGGCCCAACAGCTCAGAAAGATTGTATTAACTTGATCGCCCTCTACTGGCCATGAGATGGAGTACATGCCTCTTTTGACCAGGTCCTACCAAAACTACAGCCATTTTTAGAAAGCACTGGGCTTTTAAACTCCAAAATGCTTTCTTACAGATCAATTATGAATACAGCAGAGAGACCCAGCTACACGAAATCCCAAACTGTCTGCCTTATTTTGGAATATTCTGCTTCCTGGAAGGAGAGGATCTGATTTTATATATTTGGTGATTAAAGAAGAAACATGGTCAGGAGCCAGGAGACCCAAGTTCATAGAAGTCTGTCTTCTCATCTGTGAAAGGATCAGGCTGAGGTAAGACAAGCCCAAGGCTCCTTTTGAGTCTCCCCAGCTGCTGTGGTACAGCATGCCCTGAGGTCTAGTCCTTATTCTAATGTTTACTCTTGCTCTCAAGTTAAAAAAGCAAAAGGGGATGGAATCTCTATGGTTCCTTTGAATTCTCACGTGTTATGACCAAGTCACACTAAGTCTGAGCAAGTATAAATGACCGGGAGAAATTCTCAGAAGGATGATTCCATTTAAAACCCTTTGTGTTTTTGTTTGTTCTTTTTTTTTTTTTTTCCTATGAGTATTCTCTGGAAAATACAGAGTTTATCCCTTATAGAGACACATATTTGTCAAAAAAAAATGACTGCCTCCACGTGAGCAGTCTGAAGAAACTCCAACAATTTTACTGTCTAGAAGACAGGGGAGGAAGAAAAATCCAGACGCTAGATTTTAGATGCAGGTTTTCATAAATTGGAAAAAAATGACGTGAAGAGGCCTTTCAAGTTCAAGGAAGAATAGCCACCTCTGAGTATCTAGTCATTTTGAGAAAAGCTGGACCATTTCCCTCTACATAACAGACCTGCACTGTCATCAGCAGGCAAACTTTTGCCCCCCTTGGTTTGTGCTGGACTCCCCAGCCCCAGCTCACTGTTCAGAGGAGACGTTAGCTCAGCCCAAGGTGAAAGTGGTGGGATTCTCCATCCTTGAAACAAATTCTGAGAGCATGTAAGAAAGTCAGAGCAAGGCAATGCTGGAAGAAGGTCTTTTTCTACCATGAGGGGAAAAAAAAAAATGCCACCTAAATCAACATAAAATTGAGGGACCTAGCAGTGATCTGGCCCAGATCAAATTCACCAAGTTACAAGAATTAAGAGCAAAAACCACAACTTCCTTATATCAAATTAGCCCTTTCTTCTCCCTGGCACTTTCAAATGCATACTTTCATTTGCTTCTTAAAACAACACTGGAAGGGGTTCATGGAGCATTATTAGGCCCATTTTGTAGCTGAAACTGAAGAGCATACGTATCTTGCCTATAAAGACCAAATCACACAAATAATAAGTATTATTTTTAGATATTTAAAATCATGCTCTAATACTTTCAAAAAACATGCAAGTCATTCTAAGGATGTTAAGGTTATATGTAGGTACACAGGCACGAATCTCCTTTTCCAAGGACAGCAAAAAAGAAATGAATATGGATTGCCATGGGGAAGAGTAGAGAAATGGAGCTGGGAGAGGAAGTCTTTGAGTTTGACTGTGTGCTAACTTCTTCAAAACAAGAGTTCTGTTCAATGTGAAGGTCACTCAGAACATTGAGTGGGCACCTGAAAGGCACTGAGTGGGAAACATGCCTTCCTTTCCAAGTTCACTGCCTGGTTGGGGAACAAGCTTGGCAGATGAATGCAGATGAAATCTTGGTCTCTAGGAGGCTTGTGGACAAAGTGGCAGCCATTTGTTCCACAGGGTTGGAAAATAATGGAGAGGAACCTCATGCAAGTCATATCCAATCCCACGGGCAAGTCTTTAAAAAAGCTACCAGCTCTAGTTCAAAATATGTCCCAAATCTCATCATCCTCTCCATCTCCACTATTACCATTCCAGATCAGTGGTATAAAAGGTGAAAATAGGACCACTGAAGGTATGTTTCAGTGTCAGAGACAGGAGCATCAAAGAGGAGTCCTCTTCTGATCTATTGAAAAAAAAAAAATTGAGACCTTGTTCCTGTTTTCTCTGGAATCAGGAGGTAACACATGATGCCATGCCCCTAAAGTTTTATCTGCAACAGGCTTATGTAGGAGCTCATACAATAGAACTACATGTATTCATATCTCTTCAATCTCACCCACGTGTACTCTGCAAGTACAAAGCTTAAAATACACCAGACTAGACACCAGTGTGAGTCCAGCTGGAAAAACTGAGACACCAGCATGATCTCTGTGTAAGCATGTGATAAAATCTCTATAGACAGTCATCCTTTTCATCTGGATACAAGCTCTCCCTCCTCTGAATCCCCATAACCTTTCTTGCATCTCTCTGACAATATTTTTGCATTTGCTTTCTCTGCCTCTTGAACCATAAGCTCCTGTGGGTAGGAAACACATATGATCATGTCTCTTATTCTTCTTGGGCAGCTGGATAGAACAAGGTCTACAGAGTCTGACATGCCTGCCCCAGAAAGCTAGTCTCCCAACTGTGGAATGTGGAGCCCTTCATTAACCTCTCTGAGCCTAATTCCAACAGCAAAATGGTCACTGTGAAGATCCAATGAGCTCATACGTGTGAACTGCCTAACCGATGCCTTGTCCCTGATAACAGAGGCAATGTACTATGCCTTCAGTTGGGCTTCCCAGAGGCCAGATCTGAGATGAGGATTTGGGTACCTGTGGTTTGACTGAAGGGGAGGTCCCGGAAAGGAGGGGAAGCAGGATAGGGCAGGAGGAGAAGCTAAGCTGAAATCCAGCTTCAACCTGATCTCAAGGAGAACTCTGGAGCATAAACTCCACCATAGACTTGGATCCAACCTGAAACGGATCTCGTATTTTGTAGAAATGCCCCCACCACCAACAACAACTAAGCCCTCTATCTCCATCATTCATTGCTACGGGCCAGCCCCTCAAGGGCAGAGAAGACAGATTCCCTTCTCCATGCCCAGATAGCTCCTATTTGGCTGAGGACAATTCTCTGGAGAGGGGGGCACCTGTGGGCTTGACAGCAGCCAATATTCACAGCAACTGTGTAAGACAGATCTGGGCAGGGCACCAACAGCACCCACTACACTATTATTATCATATTTATATCATCCCATGCCTAGATCTGTGCTTTTGATATGACAGGGACTTAATAAATGGTTATTACACTGAATTAAATTAAAGGCTCCAAATTATGGAGAGTACGCCAGACCAGCACGAGTTGCACAAACCTCATCCAGGGGTCCAAGAGCCTGGGAGGCAGCCCTCACATTTCTCCCTTTCACTGGCCCTCAAAATTGCCAAGACAACACAAGATTGTAGCATGTCCCTAAGGTCCTGGGCACACTGGCTATGTCTGAAATGAACTTAACTGTGAATTTCCTTGCTTTACTTGTTTCAGAGATTTTCTGGCGTTAATTACACCTATGCTTACATCCAAATATTTCATTGTGATGCAGATTACACTTGTAAGTGCATGAATTATTCTTTGAAGGCAAAAGGAATTAATAATGTTTCACCACTCACTGTGACATGTTTCCAAGCACGTAAGTGACAGATGCATTTTTAAATGATGCGCTTTCTCTTCTCCCTGACATGTAAGGACCCAGATTTAAAGAGATAGAGGATGTAAAGGCATTGCCTTCTGGATCTAGCGATGTCATGCTTGGATTTCCATCTCCATCAGCAAATGCATGAATAAGTAATGTGCTCAGGTCCCAGTATCTGCTCAGATTAGATTGTATCAGCAGCCTTACACTCTGAAACACCATTAAAACAAATCCCCAGACACCCAGAGAGGGGAGGGGTGAGGAGGGGGGAGTTGGATTTGTCATCAACAGGACTATGCGGAAAGGACTTTGTAAACTGGGACGTGCTTTATGAAGGTCGGTTATTAGTATTAATATTAATTTTTCTACCATCAGCCTTATATTCAGTGCTGTCCAAATCCCCTAACCCCACATTTTCTACTGATTTAATCAGCCTGGCAAAGATTTACTTCTGTTCCAGTGACTGGGTTCAAATGAAAGAGAGTCCAACCAGGTTCAGTGACCAGCTCTTTTCTTACACTTTCATCTGATACTCTTTCTTGGTAGGGATCAAATGGAATTCAGAAGATAAGTCCCAGCAGGAGCTGGGGGAGCCTTAGTAGTGAGCAGCCCCTGGTATCATATGGAAAGGGAATGAGGATTCCAGACGCGATCATCACTATCATGAGATCAAGGAAATTAATGTCCAATAACCAGGTGTTGAGTCTGGGAAGCAAGTAGACCTACCACTCTGATTCACCAGATTTCTTTTACTTCTATCAGGACCACAAGGTATTGGAAACAGGAAGAAAAAGGAAGAAACAATACCCACTATTTGGCATAAATAATCCATAAAATAACTAACTAATCCCTCAATTACACATACATGTAAATTCATAGTAATGGGAAAAATGGGGCCGGTGGGGGGAGCAGACTCCAGAAACGCCAATGAGTAGGCAAATTGAGTTCCAGAGTAGGGGATGGCAAACCCCTGGCCAAATCTGGCCCTTTGTCTGTTTTTGTAAATGAAGTTTTATTGGAACGGGACAATACCCACTCATTGACGTATTCTCTATGACTGCTTTTACTTTACAACAGTAGAGCTGAGTAGTGAGACAGAGACCATCTTGGCTCACAAGGCCAAAAATATATTCACTATCCGGCCCTTTACCGAAAATGTTTGCTGAATCCTTGTTCTACAGTCAGACTCCTTGGGATAAAATACCGGCTCTTACACTTAAGAGTTACGTTACCTTAAGTAAGTTCTTCAGTCTCATCATGAGGAACCTAACACTACCTACTGCATAGGGCTGATATGAGTTAAAATACTCAAGGCACCTAGAACAGTGTCCAGAATATGTCAGTGAATCAATAACTTAGCCATTATTATTATAAAGAGCAAGATCAAACCTCCTCCTTTTCCCCATATATGTCATTGGCTCTTCTGCCAAAAGGACCACCTGGATACCTTTGCTGCCCTTTCTCATGCATAAATTTGGGATGTCATTCAGACACAACTTACTAAGAATGCAGACAGATCGCCCTCTAGGTAGTCCATAACAACCATTCAGAGAAGAAATCATTTTCTTTTCCTTTCCTCACTTTATTTCCATAAGAGGATTCCAGTCCAAATCTCATGCAGAGATTAGAAACCCCCTTCCTCTGTCTGCTACTAAAATATTCAATCACCAGTCCAACAACTGCTAAAATAACAGTTTGATTTCCCAACTAACAGTGTCTCTTCTCACTTTTAAAATCAGTCAGGGGCTCTGCAGATATTGTATAATCGGGGGACTATGACTTAAAACACCAACCCTGACTCCCTAAGAGAGTTTATTGGTGTGTAGAGATTAGCTGCTCAAGATGCAACAAGAGCACAGCCTCTGTGAAGTCCGAAAGCAAGGGAGGAGGTAAACTTAGTGCCAGTCGTGAATAACGCAGCTCTGGAAAAACACAGATGGCGGAGTAGATGACTCCTTGCTCTTTCTCCCTCCCTTCTTCCCTCCCTCCTCCCCCTCCTCCCCCTCCTCCTCCTCCCCTTTCCCCTCCCCCTCCTCCTCCTCCCCCTCCTCCTCCTCCCCCTCCTCCTCTTTCCCCTCCCCCTCCTTCTCTTTCCCCTCCCCCTCTCCTTCCACCTCCTCCTCCCCCCCCTTTTCTCTCTCTCTCTCTCTTTCTCTCTCAGTTTCTTTCTCCATCTCCTCCTGGCAGCGTTCGGTAATAAAAAGATCAGAGTTGTGTGTAAAAAAAATTATACAGATACCCATATGTGCAAGGTACTGCCGTGGAGACCACAGGGGGGGAGAAAAAAACCCGAGGTATAATTCCTGTCCTAGGCAGTTAATAATACCCTTGGGAAGACAAGACAGACCCGTGAAAACTTAAATAGCAATTAATGAGTTCAGCGACAGTACAAGACAACAATAGAAAAGATACTGCCATATAATAAGTAATTAGGTGCTAAATACTTTCTTTAGATAGTGAACATTATAGAAATTTCAGAAGAGAATAAGATCCACATGACATGTGAATTTGTTACCCAAAACAGGAGAGAATGGCCCTCCTACTTCCTCCTACGGAAGGAAGATGAAATGCCAAAGTTAAATATGTATTTACATTTCAAGTGAGTAATTTAAGGTGTTTTAGTTTAAAATGAACATTAATTAACTAGCTTCCCTGGCTAACAATGTGTGTTCACCAGCCACTGAACACTGTTTTCTAACTTCCGTTGTAATGTTTTTGGACCAATGTAGGTTGGGCTAAAAGAGGCAGAAGCATTGTATGGAGGAGCTTTGAGAAGAAGACAGCTCTCAAAGCCACCGCAGGATGGAATAAGGACCTGAATAGTGTCAAAGGACCCAACAGCTGATGGAACATAGCAGAATTCAGGGACCAGCCTCCCTAGACTCAGCACAAATGAGCACGTGTGGCTGAATACTAGAATGTTCTTCAAAGACCAAGCTGAAACCTTGCAAGCGAGGCTCCTGAATGAAGCTTCTCTATCACAGTTACCAATTTCACTGTAGGCATTCTTATTTCCCAGTGTGGGAAAGGAGTTTATTTCCAGATGTGTCATCAAATTCAAGTTTAACCACATACCCAGATTTCTGTTTCTTCTGGACAATTGAAGTTTCAATCTGGGTGCTTCAGTGATCTATCAGCTCACATAAACTCCATGGTACAGTGGTGAAGAATGAGTCTCCAAAATCAAACTGCCTGTGTTCAAGTCCCACGTCTGCCACTTTAACCTTGAGCAAGGTGCTTAACCCCAAAGGGGAGGACGATACTACTGAACTCTCAGGGTGTCATTAGGACCAAATGAGGTCACACATGTGAGGCTTTTAAAAACCATTCTTGGTGGGTGGTGGGGGGCACCTGGGTGGCTCAGTGGGTTAAGCCTCTGCCTTCAGCTCAGGTCATGGTCTCGGGGTCCTGGGATCAAGCCCTGCATCAGGCTCTCTGCTTGGCACGGAGTCTGCTTCCCCCTCTCTCTCTGCCTGCCTCTCTGCCTACTTGTGATCTCTCTCTCTGTCAAATAAATAAATAAAATCTTTTTAAAAATTTTTTTAAATTAAAAAAAAAAAAAAACTATCCTTGGTACAGAGCACCCAGCAAGTATAAGCTCCATACCCTTGTCACAGTCTTTCTCTCTTACTTAACCTGCCAGCTACAGGGGCAGCCCTGCCTCTTTCTCTGGGACTACCGTAGGCCTTACAAAGGGGTACCTATCAAGTCAGAGTTCATTCAGTAGTCCTCTTTCTCGCACTGTGTGTATCTTACTCCCATCCTGGTTCCACCCAGAGGAGCTAATTTTAGCAACTTGATTCTAACTTTCTCTTCCACCTATCAGATCCTGGTCTCAAAGTACCACATTTTCTCTGGTGAGTGGAGTTTGTATTGACCTGTGTCAATCATTCTTAGACCTGGACCCAGTCTTGGCATCCCAGTCCCCTCCCACCGCTGGGTCCCTCCAATGCTGTGCTCTGCTCCCTCCTGGGATCTTGTCTATGGCAGGACTGCTTAGATGATGACTGCCTGCCCACCAGGATATCTTCCACTGTCCTGTTGAAACCTTCCCCCATCACTTCCAGTGCCTCTAAGAATCTGACGAGTTCCTACATTTTTACATCTGTGGTTCAGCATCTACTCAAGTGTGGTTAGCTTTCCCTATGGCAGGTGACCTGAAAAGGCTAGGCCACCAACTGTTCTGCAGACACTATGGCAAAGTCACCGAGATTCTTCCAAGTGAAGGATTCACTGTCTCCCCATCATCTCTTGTTCAGCTGATTTGACGAAATGAGAAGACAAGGAAGACATTCAGAGCTCCTCTCAATTCTACTGTTGTGGCAAGACTACTCACTGCATGAAGACAAGGAGATGACACAAATGGTGTGGGATACTGTCTCCAAAAATATGACTGCTGCTTAGCACACAATCCAGAGCCTGACCCGGAGCGTGCACACAGAACAACTCTTATCTAAATCACTCTGCAGACCTTAGGTATGTGAAACCATGAACCCATTTCCCAGTTCTCACTAGAAAGAGACCTTCATGGAAAATGAAAAAGAATTGCAGCCTCTTAGTAGACATTCTCCAGCAATCCCATAAAGGGTGGAAAATTGAGGGTGTTCTTGGCTATCTCACACACACACACACACACACACACACACACACACACACACACACGACATCCCAGCAAAATCAAATGCTGGGTATTAACTTGGCAATCACCATTTAGACACCAGGTCTACCCTCTCTGGCACAAGCTGAACGCAGAGTACAAGCTGTGTTTCCCTAAAAAAGACGGTCTCCCCAGCACCACTCTTGCCCCTGCCACACACCTGCGCTGCCCTCCCTTCCAACGGTCTCTGGGAGCCTGGAGGCGAAAAGCTGGTCACTGGGAGCCTTGACCTTCTCACTCATCACTGACCTCCGGTCCATGTCTCAGGATATAGTAATTACTAGCCTAGAACTGGGATCAGCAAGTCAATCTCTCTTCCACAAATATATGTCTCACTGCCTTTTATTCCATAGCGAATATGACTTTTTGCACTCTTCAATCAGAACTATCCCAACAGCTGTTAACCTGGTTTGGACAAGGAGAAGAGTAAGAAAAAGCTAAAAAACCACCCAAACGCACTGCAAAACCAAATTTGTATGAAGAAGCCTCAGATGCTGGGGACAGCCACAGATGATGGAGTGAGGTGAGGGAGGCAGAACTTGGCCACTGAGCTGAATAGTATTTCACTGCAATATTTTTAAAAATCAGAACTTAATGCAAAAAATCCACTGGGAATAGGATATCCAAATTTTAAATAAGAATGGAAGTCAATGGTGCCGTGAGGAACCATCTTTGTAGCCGATAAGACCAAAGGAAAAAATCAGTCGTGCTGATCCTGTCTTTATTAAAAATTTGGATTATTTCATCAATTGTGGGGTTTTTTTTTTCCTTGCCTACACCAATTCTGGTTTCTCAAAAAATATTTCATTAAGGTATGACTTACCTTGATTCCTGAGGTTTTTGGGTACCTCTCTCCTTTAATCTGTACCCCAGGCAAGTGCCTCATTTAGCTTACCCTCATCCCTGCCCTTCTGCTAATTATTGAGAATGGTCATATCACCGGGAAAAGCAAGGGTACTGGCTTCTGGAATACTGCTACCCACTTTGTTAAAAAAAATAAATTAAATAAGTAATAATAATAAATAAATTAAACAAGTTTAAAAATTATCTAAAAAAACAGAAAAAAAGCAAACAAACAAAACAAAAACAGAGGCACCCACAATGAGCACAGTGGAACAGAGGCCAGTTCCTACTGAAGCATTATGAGACAGGTTAAACATTCCTCTTGGGTTCAAGTGCCATGGATTTTATTCAAGAAAGACTATTATTGGAAAGCCCCAAATTTGATATTAATTTATCCATTTCTATTGCATGATGGGTCCTGTATTGCAAAGTCCTTTCTAATTGGCAATTTGGTCTTTGCACTGTCAAAGACATTATTTCTCCCCACCCCTGACCAAGCCCTGAATATTGAAAAACGTCTTCTTCTTAGACATTTATTAATCCATTATTAATATATTTTGTCCACCATCTTAATAGGCTAAGATGTCTACAGCTGCCAATTTCATCTTCTGGTCGGTGGGGGAGATAGTCCATGATGGCCAGGCTGAGCTGACACAATGATGACCAGAGAAACCTGACCTTCCAGTTGGCCCGTGTGGCTTCATCATGGATGTCAAACTTTTTTTTGTCAGCTCTTTCAAAATGTGGGGAATTCTCAGAAACAGTTATGATGAATTATCAATTAAAAGGAATGACATCAAAAATGATACATATGCTATGTTTTCACCTAGGTATACAGAAAGATAATAAATATGTAAAAAGAAAAGTTGTTTGGTGTACTAGTAATAGGATTTCAGATAATTGGTTTAAAAATCATGTGCTGTTTCTATTCAAAAGTAGAAAAAGAATCCAGACCTCATTACCAATTCTCGGTCTTGTTGGGGCCTGAGGATCCCCCCAGGTAGAACCCTTGTTCTACCGAAAAAAAATCAGTGTTGGGGGAGAGACTGAAAGCGAACTGGTAGAATAATAAATTTCGAAGCAAATTCATGAACAGAAGGCTCATGAATGTACAGTGAGCAGGCCAAGGGGTCAAAGGCCAATGACTGAAGCTTGATATATTTCCTTAAGAAAATGACATTTTCAGATGCTTTGCAAGATTATATGCTAGACAGTAAGCTCCCTGAGTCCATCCATATGTTCCAATAAATATCAACAGAGTGCCTTCCCAGGACAGAACAAATGAGTATTTATTGAGTAAATGAATGAGTGAGTTTTTATTTCATTGCCATTGTTTCACATATGAACATACTTCAAGAGGCCTCATGATCGGAGAAGTGTGCCTTTAAAACATAACACGATAAAAAAAAATTAGAAAAAAAAAGACAGATAGATACAGGCTTATCATGGAAGCACAGCCTTGGGCCCCTTTTGTAAGACACCTTGTCTAGAACAACCATTAACAGACAGCATGGCACACCTCTATTTATTTATATCTATCAACTAACGAACTGATGAGCTGTCCCACAGATCCTTCCTCTTGCACTTGTCCCCACTGGACTCTCCGGTCTTTTGTTTGAGCCAGTATCTCACCCTGTCATACCCTCTTAATTTCTTCCTTTTGACTGTGTGGCGCCTTCCTGTACTTCCTGGCTCTCCAACACCCCAGCTGACTTTCTCTAGACTTGCATTTCCCTCTTCTCTTTCACCACACCCCCTACCGCACTCAGAATTTGGTCCAACTTGGACAGACTCTTACAGACACTTTTACTGATCCCCACAACAATCCTATGAAGTTGGCTAAGCAAGAGTTACAGCTGGTCCCATTCTATGGCTGGCAAAACTGAGGGTCAGAAAAGTTAAATGTGTTGGCCCCAGATCTCAGTAAGTGATGTATCCAGGATTCAGTACCAGGCCTTCTTTCCCCAAGTCAAGCCTTTTGCCACTACCTTCAGATAAGTATAGGATTCTCTTATATCACCAAGGACTCAGTCTTGTACATAACACATAATCGATCAGAGCCTGACGTAAGAAATGACATAACCAGTCATACAGAAAGGTTCAGAAGATCCTGGAGAACACAGTATCTTGCTCTCCCTATGGAATCAAATAGTCATTCTTTAGCATGATCTACAAGATTCTCAGAACTTGGATCGTCTGACTTTCTAGCTCCTTCTCCACCATGCCCCATGATTCACCCAGTGCCCCAGTCATGCTGACCTTACAGGATCCCTCACTTCTCTCCTGCCCTGCTCACCTGACAAACTCCTATGCATCCTTCTAGAGCCTGCTTAAGCAAGACTCATGAAACTTTCTGGGTAAGACCGATCTCCTATGTGCCCACAAGAGCTGTTACTCAAGAAGCTTCCCACAGCTCTCAGGTTAAGTTTGGACTTTCATTCTGTTTGGCTTGCCAAGGCCCTCTGTGATCTGGCTCTTACTTACACCTTCAGCCTTATCTTTCCTGATCCTACCATGCTCTCACGTTATTCCCTATCCATACTTAACCATCTTTGGTTTTCACATACATCACTGGCTCTCTCTCTCCTATAAGCTTCTGCACATGCAGCCTCTCTGCCTTTCCTTCCCCTTTGCTGGGAGAATTCCAACTCAATATTAAGTTAGTTTCAGCTAAGAAGTCACCTCCTCCAGGAAGTCCTCTAGAACCAGGATTGATGGCAGTCTTCCTTGCATCATGGCACCTCTCCACCATGATAAGTACTTTGTGACCAACTCTCCCAATATCACCCCTGATTGTTTCTTCCTTGATACATTCCCTGTCTGTCCCAGGAGAGAGTCCATGACCAGATTCTCCTTGATGTTCCTTACTGGAGATGCCTCTCCATCTTTATAATCATCACTAAAAGGTTTTGGGGTGAAAGTTGCAGTGGAAAGAATGCTGAACTAGGTGTTGGTTCAGTTTCGGGTCCCACCCATCCATCTATCCATCCAACCACCCATCCATCCACCCATCCATCTATCCATCCATCCACCCATCCATCCACCCATCCATCCATCCATCCATCCACACATCCATCCATCCACCCACCCATCCAATGGCTATTTATAGAGTACTTCCTATCTACGTGCTCGGCACTATTCCAGGCAATGAGAAGAAAAGGCAAAGCCCCTGCCCTCATAAAATTTTCATTCCAATGAGGGAGTCAAAGCAAAACAAAAAAGATAAATACACAATGTAATGTTGGTGATATGTGCTGTGAGCAAAAACGCGGCTAGGTTACTACCCACGCTAACCTGGACAGACCTATTAAATCTCTCTGAAACGCAATGTCATCATTTATAAAATGGTGTGAATAATATTTGCTCTAAATAACTAGCAGGGTTCCTTTGAGGTTCAGGTATGCAGAAATATGGATGCAGTTTTTGAAAACACCCCAAGCACCCCATATGCTAATACAATTACTAATTTTGATGTAATGTGGTCTCTACTTACTCTCTCCAACAGCCAACACATGAATACAAAAGAAATCCATCGGTAATTTAGATATTTGAAAATAAACAAATGTCTGGCTGACGGCTGAAGTCTTCTCCTGAATGTTTAGTTGACGTACCTGTGTGGTTGGAAAAGTCCTGTGCTTGCTGCTGTGCACTTGAAGGCATCAACCTCCAGAATTATTATTTTTCCCCACACTATTGAGATAATGGTAATTTTCCTGTCTAAATGTAAATTTAAAATGGGCATTTTCATGCTCGTCTGGGAAAACAAGCTGAACAGGACTGTCCATCTCACATAAATGTTATTTATACTTCTGTGTAGCTCATTTTTATTTCGGACATATGTACATGCCAGCAATGTGTGGGAGAACATTAAATCATTCCCCATGAAACTTGGGAGCCAAATTTAATTTTGCAACTGTTTGCAAAAATTTTTAAAAAATGGCAACATGTTTTTTTTTTTTTACTAGCTTTAAAAGGGACAGCACATGAGAATAAACTAAACCATGCTTTTTCCATATTGCATTTGCTAAAGAAGAACCTGACATCCACCATTTTGAAAGGTGCATAGAGGGGGGTGACTGGGTGGCTCAGTGGGTTAAAGCCTCTGCCTTTGGCTTAGGTCGTGATCCCAGGGTCCTGGGATCCAGCCCTGCATCCGCTCTGCTCAGCAGGGAGCCTGCTTCCTCCTCTCTCTCTGCCTGTCTCTCTGCCTACTGTGATCTCTGTCTGTCAAATAAATCAATAAAATCTTAAAAAAAAAAAAGAAAGGTGCATAGGAGTGCGGCAAAGATATTGCAAATGGGGTAAACACTTGAGGCTTCTTTATTTTATTTATGTACTTTTTTGTTTGTTTGTTTGTTTGTTTGCAACTGAACAATACCTCACGATAATTCTGACCGTACCTGGAAGGCTCAGGTACCTCTTCTCTCCTCACCTCTGCCATCATACCCTCACTCCACCTGTAAGGTAATCACGGTTTCCAATTTCGCGTGTATCCTTGTAGACTTTTTAACATGTATTTACAAACATACACACGTGTGTCTACCTGAAGCACATACCATGCCTATTGTCCAGTAAGACTGTTTCTTCACCTGTATTCTAGAGATCCCAGCAGGTAGGCACGGAGAGGTCTTCCACAGACTTTTGCACCGTTGCATGGTTTTGTACAATGTGGTTCCATCACATGGTGGGATCTTAGCTAGTCAGAGTTTATCTCATTCCTATGGATGGCTAGTTGGGCTATCCGCAGTGTCTTTATGTTCAATGTATACAACACTGACCATCTGGGATATGCTTCCTAATACACATGTGTGCATATCGCTCCAGGCTGCTCAAAGAGAGGCATAACTGTGCCTTTGGGGACACTCATCTTTTTTCTTCCTTTATATTTTCACAGACACCGCAAACTTGCTCTCCAATAATGGAATATCCACTTACACTCTCACCAACTAGATCCGTTCTAGTCAGAGGGCATCGCTGTGTTATTTAGGGAGGAAGCAAAAGAGGAAGGAGAAGCTGGTGCCCTCTAGTTCTCTGGGAGTTACATACAAACCTTCAGCAGGTAAATCCTGAAGGAGTAGAAGGGGTTCAGCCTGGCAACAATCCCCCCTTTTCTATTACGCTGAAGTTAATTCCTCCATTATGCTACATTGCCCTTTCATTTCACTTTCACCTGCCCTAATCACTGACATCAGATATCCTGTGACTTTATATATATAGGGATATGACCCTAATGAAACTGTCCTTTGGAATTAACAGCAACTATCATTTACTAAGTGACACACACTTCACATCCACTATGTCAGCTGACCCTTGAAATGGTTCAGTTAAACAGGTACTTTTTGTTGTTGTTGTTGTTTATTTACAGCATAACAGTGTTCATTGTTTTGGCATCACCCAGTGCTTTTTGATGCCCAGTTCACAGATGAGGAATACAGCCCAAGAGGCTACATGTACATCCACAAGGTCACAACATGAATCACATGGCACAGAAATCTGGACCCAGGGGTGCCTGGGTGACTCAGTGGGTTGAAGCCTCTGTCTTGGGCTCGGGTCATGATCCCAGGGTCCTGGGATTGAGCCCCACATTGAGCTCTCTGCTCAGCAGGGAGCCTGCTTCCTCCTCTCTCTCTGCCTGCCTCTCTGCCTACTTGTGATCTCTGTCTGTCAAATAAATAAAATCTTAAAAAAAAAGAAAGAAAGAAAGAAAGAAAATCTGGACCCAGGCGAGGTTGGTTCCAATGCGGGCTCTGAGACTGCAAGTCACCAGACTCCCATGCAAACAATCATTCCCTCCTCAGGCTCTCTATCTCTGCCTCCCTTATGTCAGGCACTGTTTTCCATCTCACATTAGTTATTTGTGAATAGTATTTATCTTATCTTTTCGACTATTAGCTCCTTGAACAAAAGATGCATGAATGAGTCACCTGTCTCCATCAGCATTTCAAAAACCCCAATCCCTCAAATACAGTAGAAGCTTAATAAATATACTTTAAATGAAAGCCATACCATTCACTCTTGCAACATTTCTTCCCATACCATCCCATATCACTGAATGCCCCCCATACTGAATCTGACCATGGCCTTCAAGGGTCACCTACAGTGGATCCATCAGAAGGCTGATTCCCACACTGGAACCGCTAGACCTAGATCTCTTCTAACACCATCTCGGTCATTAGGAACTATTTGCCTTCTGGTCCATTTCCCCAGAACTCCACTGATGTAGATCTCATGGCTTAATTTGAGTTAATTTGTCTGATGTCTTTTTTTTTAAAGATTTTATTTATTTATTTGATAGACAGAGATCACAAGTAGGCAGAGAGGCAGGCAGAGAGAAAGGAGGGAAGCAGGCTCCCCGCTGAGCAGAGAGCCCGATGTGGGGCTCGATCCCAAGACCCTGAGAACATGACCTGTGCTGAAGGCTGAGGCTTAACCCACTGAGCCACCCAGGCCCCCCTCATCTGATGTCTTAATTAGAATTTATTTGCCTTAAGGCACCTGGGTGGCTCGGTTGGTTAAGAGTCTGACTCTTGGTTTCGGCTCAGGTCATGATCTCAAGGTCATGAGATAGGGCCCTGTGTCAGGCTCTGTGCTCAGTGGGGAGTCTGTTGGGTATTCTCTCTTCCTCTACTTCCATCCCTCTGTTCCCCCACCTTTCCCCCAAGTCCCGCACACATGTGCGCGCATGCTCTCTCTCTCTCTCTCATAAATATTTTACAAAAAGAATTTATTTACCTTAACTTATCAACCACAGCTTTTTGTGGCTTGCTGCTCCCCATCTCTATGCTCTGTTGTCCATCTTTCATGCCAAAGCCTCTTGCTCTAGCAATTATTCCCAATTTCCAATCCTTTGGGTTATGCCTTTATTTTGCCTTCCAACTCAGCTGCTCAATGGAAGCTTGACTGGACTGTCTGGCTTCCAGGTCAGCTCTACCCCTGGACACTACCTCTTGAATCATTTTCCATTCCATGCTCTGCTATCCAAGGGGAGAATCAATCACACTCTACCATGACTAATGCAAGCCCCCCACATTTCAGCTTAGATCCAGAATCCTGGGCTTTGTTTATGAGGATGGAAACATGGCCAATAGGCAATAACAAACAAGGACCATCAGTGCTCTGAAAGTGGAAGAAAGCAGCCCTCATGTCAATGACACTAGACTACCACTTTCCCCTCTACCGCTTCCAGCTTACTCAACCCAAAAGCCATGGCCACGGTCTTCCTCCATGTGGCCCTTCCCAATTTTCCCCAACAATTACTGAGAATCTCATTAGCCATCTGCTCTCCATTTTCCCAACTAATATTTAATTATACAGGGTCTCATTTTGTTTCATGGGATTTGTGGTCTGCTTTTATAGACCAAAAGCTTCTTGAAATAGGGACTATATTATCATATTTTCTATAATCATCATCATCAATAGAGCAAATATTTATTTAACACTATGTGCAGAATGCTTTACATGAATAAATTCATTTAATCTTCATAAGAACCCTACGATATAGGTACTATTATCATCCCCAATTTGCAGATGAGAATATTGAGGCATAGAGAGAATAAGTAACTTGGTCCAGGTCACATGGATATCAATGTGGTAAAGCAAATGTTCAAGTCTGGGCAGTCTGGTTCTAGAGTAGTCTATGAGCTTAACCACTGAGATCTCTTCTTCCATGTAATCCCATGACAGTACCAAAAACAGATGAGCACAGAGATATTACACAATAAATAACCATAGGCTACCTGGTATACAATGATACTAGTTGTCCTTTCAGTGTCCTACAATCATTTTGAGACTCAACTGCACATTACTTAATTGGCCATTGTCCAACTGTGGAGTAAGGGCTCAGAGTGGAACAGGATTTGCCCATAAGAGCTCTGAAAGCTTTGCAGAAAGCAGACCCAGAGGAAGAGGCTGTCCAGACTTGGTCTGTCTGAAGAAACACTGAGCATAACAACAACAGAATAGGCTCCAGTTGAGGCAGACAGCCAAGTGCATTTTGGTTAAGAAAATGGGCTTTAGAGCAATGGGCTTTAGGTAGCCATGGCTACCCTAAAGGCATGGGAGTTCATTCTTCTCAAGTATTCAGCCTAGTAGCGGGCTGATTAGGTGCCCTGTGCATGTTAACTGCTCTTTATTCATATTAATCAGAATGGAGAACAAGATCTAGGATCAGGGTTCCTGACTTCTATATGGGACACAGCAAGGAAATGAGGCACGGGGGATATTTAGAATTCAGCAACTTTTGCTGGGGCTCTGGAACCATGAGTCCTTTGGGTTCCAGTGAACTTAGTCATAGGTCAAAGAACCACATTTAGGGTGGGCACTGGACCCTAAGCCTAGAGATTCCAAAGTCCCTGTATAATGCCTGTTGAAAGTCAGACACTAGGGGCCGAGAGAGAGGCTCCAAGTCAGGATCAAGCCAACATACAGGTTTTGGTGCCTGGCGGAAGTGAAATCTCATGGTTCAGCCGAGACATAGGACCGGAGCAAGATGGCAGCAAGGGTACCTTGGAACCGAGCCCAGCGTATATGGGGTGGAATGGGCCTCCATCAGCCCTGCCTCTGCTCAGGAATAGCCCCGAGAACCCAGGGCAGGCTGAGCTTGCATAAGAATCACGTGACACTGAAGCTGAGAGTGAGTCTGGACCTGTTCCATGCTGCCTGGGGCTGCCCCACCGCCCGTCCAGGCCGTACCCTGTTGGGGAGCCAGCAGTCTGGTGCCGTGCCCTTTGCTGAAGGGAGGTGCGCAGCAGGTGCCTCACCCCGGGGGGCGCAAACCAAGCTGTCAGTGGGCACAGCCTACAGGGCAAAAGCTCAAATGCCAAGCTGGCAGCCTCAGGGGCCCCAGCAGTGGGGCCCCCGTCCTCCGGGCAGGGAGCGCCGATTCACACAGCACGAGAGCCATAACATAGCAGGAGACCCAGAGAAGGCTTTTAAATGTCTATTTTTTTAAAGTGGTTAGCAAAGCAGGGGAGAAACTGTCAGAGAGCCACAATGAAGAGTTTAATTCAGAGTCAGCAAAGAGGAGAAAGGAAGCAGAAAGAGAAGACAGTGAAAGAAGAGCCTTTAGGATTTTGGAGGAGAGACGCAAAGCCCAGGAACAGGAGGAAAAAGTAAGAGCCACATCTCAGAAATGGCTCAAGTTCACATTTGGGAAGACTGTTCTCCGTTCTGCTTCTGCAGGCAGCTTATTTGCTCTGCCAGGAAAGCCCCCTCCTCCATGCAGCTGGCAAATTTCTCTGTGTTCTTAACTCTGGCTCGGGGTTCAGCTTTGACAAAGCCATACTCTCTATCGGGCTCTGTTTTCGCCGTTTGTAATAGCGCATCTCAAAGTCTAATACAACAGGTTATGAACTCCGTGCACTGCAACCCCCCACGGTCTCCTGAACGGCCATTTACCTTTCTATCCCCGTGACCCTCAAGACTTAGTACAGTGCCTGACACACAGTAGGTGCTCAATGGATGATGACTGCAGAAACATGGGAATAAAGAACGAATAAAATAAAAACAGGAAGGAAGGAGCAAACCATGGAAGGAAGGAAGGAAGGAGGGAGGGAGTAAGGAAAGATCTTTTAGGGCTCTAAGTGCAGAGTGCACAGAGGGGAGGCAGAAAGTGAGTCCACAGACATATCTTAGCATGTCCTAAGAGTCATGTAGATCGTGCTAAGTATTTAGCTCACCGGCAAAGTAGCATAATCAAAGGTTATAAAGCAGAATGATATTTGAAAAAGCTATTGCCAATGCCCTCTTCACCCTACATGTTATTAATCTCATTTATTTGCTCCCTACTTCAAATTAATGTACTTGTGCCCAGAGATTTGGCATCCATGGCCTCATTCAAAACCAGCAGACCTCAACTTCTCCAAGAAATATTCTTAAAATGACCTCCTATCCAACTCTTTGTTATCTCAGTAATTTTTTCTTAACTTATATCCTTCCAACCCTGCACCTGTTTATTTGTCCCTTGGGGTGACAGCTTTCCCTGGGAGTTATGAGTTTATTCTTTACAGCCAAACAAACTTGGGTTCAAATCACAGCTTGGCTATTTGCCAGCTTTCTAACTCCAACGAAATTACCTAATATCTCTGAGCCTCAGTCTGTTTAGCTATAGCGGGGTGATGAAATGATGCCGATCAGCGTGGTTTTTGTAAAAACTGAAGGCTACTTAAGGTTTAGATATATACTAAGCAATCCATAGCAGCTAGTAATATCGGTGTTGCCAGTATTAGTTAAAAATTGTAGGGGCGCCTGGGTGGCTCAGTGGGTTGAGCCGCTGCCTTCGGCTCAGGTCATGATCTCAGGGTCCTGGGATCGAGCCCCGCATCAGGCTCTCTGCTCAGCAGGAGGCCTGCTTCCTCCTCTCTCTCTGCCTGCCTCTCTGCCTACTTGTGATCTCTCTCTGTCAAATAAATAAATAAAATCTTTAAAAAAAAAAAAATTGTAGTCATAGTAGGTTTGTTGGATCTTATGCCCTGCTATACTCCCTGGCTGGAGAGACTGTCTTCTCTTTCTGAAGTTATTATTTCCTTTTCTTCCCCCTCCCCCAACTCTACATCACCCTCTCCCCTTCAAAGTGTCTTGCAACTCTCTGTGACTCAATGCACAGTGCTGCTATGCACAATGGTTCCCCTTTGCTCTGTGCCCTAGCTTCATGGATGACACCGTCATCCAGAAACCTGGGTCTCGTTGTGACCCACCATTCTCCCTCTCCTCCTGCCACATGCAATTTACTAGGCTCTGTTGGCCCGCAGCCTAAACAGTTCCCGGTTCTCTCCATTGCCCTCCATATCCACTGCCACCTTCGGCTGGTGAACTCCATCTCTAACTCTGATTGCCAGCGGGGTCTCCTGACTCCCCCTCTCAAGATGACCTGTCTCCCTTACCCCTCTTGGCTGCCAGTCAATTCTCTATTCTGCAGCCAGGGAGGTCTTCTTAAAATTCAAACATGATCATGGGACCCTCTTGTGGTTTCCTATTGCTGTGAGGGCAAATGCACAACTTGTTAGCTTGGTTGTTCTAGAATCAGACTTATTACTTGTGTTGGAACCACACTGGTTACTATCAGGGTCCCTCTTTGCATGGGTTGTCATCTTTCCCTCCAACAACTCTCCAAAGAAACAAGCCTTGCAGAGCACTGCCTCAAAAACAAAGGTAAGCCCTGACTCTGGACTCTAGGAAGGTCTCTTTGGTTCAGGATATTGTACATAACTGATACAAAACACTGTGTGAAGACAAGTCTCAGAGACAAGGGCCAAGCTTGTAAAGTACAAGACAAAGTGATGGATGGGATGGAGGAGCTGGGTGCCTAAAAGCACTTCATTTCACTTTTCTAAATGTGCCCTGTCAAAGTGAAGGGAATAGACCCAGCAAGGCTTAAGTTAGTGGATGCACAATGAAGTAGAATATTTATCTTCACGCTCTTGAGCTGTAGACTATTCAGCATTAGAAAACACCATCAAGTCTGTCTCCCAACATGCCTGGGGCCCTGAGAGTGGGGAGGATTCTGATTTAATGAGCAAGGCATACCATCTGTCACAGGACTGCTGAGCAGTAACTCAGCCAACAGCAGCTCCTGGACCCCAAGGAGCAGAATGCTTGGGCACCATTTGGGTAAGATGTAGCGCTGGGCTCAGTGGTCAAGAGACCTTACACACCCTATCCACCCAACTTAAGAATGATAAGTGAGATCTGTGTGTCCTCGCTCACTGCCCAACGCAGCCTCGACATTTTCCTTGTGGGTGATTGATAAGCCATCGCCGAGGGGAGGCCTCCAGCTTAGAATAAGGTGTTAGAGGGTTGTATCCTTAACCGTTACACTTTCTGTCAAGAAGCTTCCAGTAAACAATACTACCGACCAAAGCATTTACCTTGGTATACAACTAAGGGTGGAGGGAAAGAGGAAAATGGGGAGAGTATAATTCATGCATATTCTTATGGAATATGATTTTAGAATTGAAATAATCTAGGAGAATACACTTTGTATCTAAATCGGTGAAAGTAACATGGGGCTTGCTCCTATCTCAACAGTAAAATAATTATGATCTTTCACCAAACGGACCAGAAATTATGTATCCAAATGAGGGTTTTACCCATTAAAAGCAGTCACCTTAGAAAGCTATGTAATTCTTTGTTTGCATTTCCATAGCTCATTTTACTTACTAAATTCTGAGGTTGACTTCTACGGGAATGTTTTCTCTTACACATGTGAATCTCAAGCCCCTACCTAGTGCTTGGCACACAGGCAGAGCAGCAGACAATCACCCAGGAGTCAGATGACCAGAAGTTCATATCCCAGTTCTGTTAGCTAACAATGTGAATTTGGTCCTTTGTTCTAAGCCTCAGTTTCCTCACTGTGAAATGGGGATGATAACTGTCCATAACTCATAAGAGTTTATATAATTATATGAAAATAAAGCAAATAAAATACTTAATATCATCTTTAACACAGAAGAAATGCTGAACTAATGCTGACTACTGTTATGATAGTCATTAACTTTTTAAAAAAAATTAGTTATTCCAATTATGATATCTTTATACGTAAATTATTGGGGCTCCTCTTCTGAAATCACTAGGATATCCTAATTCCCATTCTTCAGAACGATCGTAATGTATGTTTTTAGTGGGATTTGATATGTAGAGACAACTGAAAATTGGCTAAATTTCACCCAGTGTCTATGAGCATCTCAACTCTTAGCTTGAAGTCTCACTCTCTTATTTTCTTTTGTAACCATAATATCTTTCACAGTGCTTGGCACTTAGCTCCGGTAAATGTTTATTTAATGAAGGGAACATCTGTTGAATAAATCATGGAATGAATAAAGTAGGTGAACAAGATGAACAATCAGAAGAAATTACTCAGCTTTTCACCCAAACTAGCACTGGGACTCTGTCGGAACACCCTCAAAAAATGTGAATAGGATGTGGGAAACAATCTTTCCACCCTTCCTTTAATGCTGCTGTGCCAGACATTTTCATGCTTTCTAATCTTCCATCATCTTTTGAATACTTTTTTGATGTGTATGAGTTTCCTACTGCTGCTGTAATAAGTTACGACAATTTTAGTGCCTTTAAACAACACAAATTTATTATCTTAATATTTCTGGAGCTCAGAGGTCTGAAATGGGTCAAGATCAAGGTGTTAACAGGCCTGTGTTCCTTCGTAAAGCCCCAGGGGAAAGATAGTTTCCTTGCCTTTCCAGCCACTGGAGACCTATTGCACTGTGTAGCCTATGATGCCCTAACTCCTTCTTCAAAGTATATCATTCAACCTATGCTTCTATTACCACGACTTCTTTATCTGACTCTGACCTTCCCAACTCCCTTGTCCAAGGACCCTTGTGATTACACTGGGCCTGCCTGGATAATGGAGGAAGATCTCCATATCTCGAGATCCTTAACTTCATCCCATCTGCAGAATCCCTTTGACCATATACAGTAACACATACACAGATTCCCAAGATTAGGATGTGGACATCTCTGGGAGGCCATTATTCCACCAATCTAGCCAATTCACTGTGTTTGGAGTATTTCCTGCCTTTAGTGTTCAATCCCACCCAGGCAGAATCTCTTTTGATAAAACATAGGCATGTGACCGAAGCTGACCACTCTCAGATGTCAGCCTCTTCCATTCTGATATTGGTGATATGAGGAAGGAGGTCTGATGGGGCCTCCACTTCCTGGTGAGGTTGACGGCAGAAGTGTCCAGCTCTCTAGGCACCAGCAATGTCTAGTGACCCCTCCGCACAGGTGACAGGATTTGGCTATCTCTGTCCAGCAGTGGCAAGAGCAGGAATGCTTTCTAGAACAATCCCATAGTATATTCTTGCAGGTGAACCCTCCAGTTCCAATTCTTCCACCTACCCATAGATTCTGGGAGCACCCCAGGTGCTTTCATGAACATCTTGTCTGTGCCTTACAGCTCTGGTTTTAAAATCTAGTCTTCAACATTTTTAAAATTAGAACATCAAATTGATTAACTTTCCAAATAATAATAACAATAACAACAATAATAATATTATCTTGTCTGCATCCATGAGTCTTAAAGAGGTTCTATTATTTAAAACTAAGGACCCCAGTCTTCATAGTCACCTGCCCTAGGTTATAAGAGCCTGCAAAGAGGCTGATGGAGCGGTCCTAGAAAATGGGAACAATGAAGAATATTTGGGGGTGCCTTCCAAGGCCCACGTACTTAATACAAAGGCTCTGAGGAAATGCAGTACCAATGTTCAAACCAGGGGTTGGTAAATTGCACCATCCTTTTTAATAGTGGGTGTGAGGAGGAGGACAGAAAGGGAACATGCTATGGGCCTGGCACCTCAGACTTTGATTTTCACCTCTTCCCAGGTACACAGAATGCTGTTTGTGAGGGCATAAATTTTATTTATTTATTTATTTATTATTTATTTATTAATGCTGGTCAGCATGGACACACCCCTCAGTGTTTTTTTTAAAGCGCTTTACCGCCATTTCTTATTTATATGAAATTAAATAACCTTGGCATTGCCATTGGGTTAGAAAGCAGAAGTATGACTGGCTCAAGACTGCCACCCTCACCCCTGCCACCCTCAGCCCTGCATTATCTACAGCACACTCCCCTAGGGCTCTTAGCTCACTCTTTTGCGGAAGGGGGGATTTGGTTCTTCAAAAGAATGTTTTCACCTGCTCTCTGCTCTGTGCCTTCTGGTTGCAGTTTAGCGGCTCAAATCTTGACTCTGGATTTGAGTGACTCATAGCTGGGTGACTCGGAACTGTCATTTAACTTCTCTGAGCTTCCTTCGTCTACCTGGGCTCACAGGACGACCCCAGGCAGGTTTGTGGACAAGACTAAGCAAGCGTATGGGATGGCAGCTGAGCTCCAGCCCTGGGTTTAGACAGATCAGGGTTCAAATCTGAAGTTTACACCTTATCAGCTGGATACCCTTCAGCAAGTTAATCTGGGGGCCTAGGATCCTCTCAATAAAATGGAAGATGGGTAAGCACTCCCTTACAAGGTTAAGCAATTAAAGGAGATCACAGACGGAGCTCCCCACACCACGCCTGTCAGCTGCTAATATTGGAAACAGTGAAGTAGTTGGTCTACAGTGGGTGTTTGTAGTGAGCTAAGGAAATTTCCCATGGAAGTATGAAATCAACTTCTTGTCTTCACACATCCCCAGCCACCACCCTCCTTTAGTCTCCAGTGTTCCGAAATGCCCAGGAAACCGACATTTAAAAGCTGCTACTATTGACAGAGATCAGATCTGCGGTTGCCTGAGTTCGGACTGAACTCACAGTGGGACTGATGCCAAAGGCGCACAAGGAAATGCAGAAATGTCTGCTTATATGAGTCTTACTCATGGAAATATTCTGTAGCTTGATGGTGATGGTTACATAACAGCATTCTTTCCTAAACTCATCAAACAGTAGATTTAAAATGAGTGCATTTTATATATAGTACACTTTGAGAAAGCGGATTTTAATTATCCCATCACAGGCACACTAGAACAGGGGTTGGTGAGATTTTTTTCGGTGAAGGGCCAGATAGTGAACATTTTAGGCTTTGCAGGTTATATGCTCTGATACAACTACCCAGCTCTGCTGTTGTTATGCAGAAGCGGTCACAGACAATAGCTAATACATAAATGAATAGGTGGGGGGTAGCTGGGTCTGAATATGATTTTATTTATGGACTGAAATTTGGTTTTACATATTTTTCATCAATCATGAAATAGTCTTCTTCTTCTTTTTTCCCCCTAATTCACTTAAAAATGTAAAAATCATTCTTAGCTCCCAGACTTCTAAAAAACAGTCAGCAGTCTAGATTTGGTCTAGGGCCGGGGGGCGGGGGGCGGCTGTATTTGCCAAGCCCTGCTCTAGAGTTCGAAAGAGCCCCCATCAAGCAGCATTCTGAAATCTGCTTTCACGGCTTCTCAGGGCAGATGCCAAGAGGGCTTGGGAATCCAGCTCCTGCGAGTCCCGCGGGGTCCTTGCCAGAACCCACCCCTCTGCAGCCAGGCAAAGCCACTGCTGCCTGCTTTTAATTTCCCCATCTGTCCTGGGAGGAGGACCACCATCTCCCAGAGCCCAGCAAAACTCATTCAGCTTGTTATTTGGGAGAAAATGCTCTGTCCAAGTGCAGAAACCGATCAAGGCGGAGGTGATGTGTCTGGCCTGTCTGAATCATTGGGGGGAAAGGTTTGATTTTTCAGGTTGTCATTCCTAAAATTGCTTCTCTTTCCAGGTGATGTTCTTATTTCTGAATGTGGTCTGACCTTCACATTCCCTAAAGAGGAGGGTTATTATTTTTTTTCCCCCCAAAGAGCTGGCAGCAGAACCAGACCCTCAGAAAGCTAGCTCCTTCCCTGCCAAGCAGCCATCCCCAGCACCAACCATCCTGTCCGGGAGGATAGCCTCCCCTCAGAGTGTCTGCCTGGACAGGGCCAGAGTTACTCCAAGCTCCAAGCAGAGGAAGCGTTACAAATCCAAATCAGCACTGAGTAAGAGTTCTTTTTCAGTTTCTGACAGTGATAGGTGCCAGAGGAACCTGCTTGGGGTGGTCAGAACTGCCAAGATAACAAAAGTCAAGATACTTCTCTAGTTCAAAAGCCTCAAGGCTTTAAAAAATGTTTTTGAATATTTTATATATAATTTAACTAATCTTTCATTGAAGAAGATGGATTACCCAGGCACCCAGTTTATTATTCTAGCTATTGGAAGCACTGAAATCAATTGTTTGCATTAGGGGTTGCAAACTTCTTCCATAAGGGCCAAAGAGTAAATATTTTAGGTGTTTCAGGCAACACCATCTCTGTTGTAGCTCCTCAGTTCTGTTGCTGGGGTATAAAACAGCCACAGACAAGTGAATGAATGAGCATGGCTGTGTTCCAAGAAAACTTTATTTGGGATGTGAGGTGGCAAGCCAGATTCGGCCCATGGACACATCTTGACCTCAATGAGTTTGCCATCTGACAGGGGAAGAAAGGCAGGTAGGCAATGAGCAGCACTGGAGACAGCAAGATCCAGTAGGGTATAGAGGACCAAGAGAGAATCCTAACTTGAGGGATCATGACAGCCTTCACAGAGAAGGAGACCCCACCCCAGCTGAATTTGTGAGATGGGATGGTTTGGAGGGGGTGAGAACCGGAGTGGGGGGGTGCAAAACACGCAAAGCCACAGAGTAAGTATGTGCGAAGTGTGTTCACGGGATAGAGAGTAGACAGGTTGGAGCAAAGTTGGAAGGATGTTTGTGGGGTACAACAGACAACTTGGAAGCACCAGTTTTCAAAGCGCGAACTCTTTTTTTATAGAGTCAGGGGAAGAGATAGTTTCTGAACTTCTACAACAATATTCCCTGCAAAGCAGGTAACTCAAAGAAACCGCCTCCTTGGGGCACCTGTGTGGCTCAGTGGGTTAAAGCCTCTGCCTTCGGCTCAGGTCATGATCCCGGGTCCTGGGATCCAGCCCCACATCGGGCTCTCTGCTCAGCAGGGAACCTGCTTCCTCCTCTCTCTCTCTGCCTGCCCCTCTGCCTACTTATGATCTCTGTCTGTCAAATAAATAAATAAATAAAATCTTTAAAAAAAAAGAAACCGCCTCCTTTATAAAGATGATGGGATTGCGTGAATACCACATTCATACGTGTTATGAATGTCATGTTCCTAAAGGGTCACATTTATTAAGCCATTATTACATGCCCAATAATAACATACTAAGTGCTCTACTTTCATACGCCATGTAATACTTACCAAAAAAAAAAAAAAATCACTGAGGTGGCTGCTTTTATCCCCATTTTACAGATTAGAAAACAGAGATGCACAAGAAGTTAACCTACCCAAAGCCTTCCAGCTTGGAGGAGGCAGCGTGTGGGTTTAAACCTCCATCTGTCTCAAATAGCTTACCAGTGCATTCAAACATATTTCTGTGTTTTAACTGTTAAATGATACAATTTTTTAAAACCTCATTTCTAAATTGTCTCTTCCTAGTGTTTCCCTACTCAAAAATCCCCAATACTATGATTACATTTCTCATCTTTTTCTCTCCCTACTAATTATTTTTTTCAAGAGCAACAGATTCATAATTAAAGATTTAGAAATTTAAATTACGTTCAAATTTCACCCAATATGAGTTCACTAAGTTAGCATAAAATTGTGATTTTCATCAATCCCATATCTATCCATCTACATCCATCATTCTTTTCATATTGGTTTTGTCTACATGTTAGGCAGGACTTGCTGTAACACAAACGTATTTATCTCACATGACTTTTGTACAAATGTAATACCAGAATGAAATTTAAAATAACTTAAAAAGCTTATAAATAAAGACCTAGAGGAGAACAGACTATTAATAGCAGTTGCATTCAGGTTATGTGATTCCAGGTAATGTTTCCTTTTCTATTCTTCTCTAAATTACTTAAAATTGAGTTATATTAGGGTTATACTTTTAAAATGCAATCATGTAAAAATGTTCTCAAAAAAAAGAAGCTTATGAAACAACACATTAAGATCTAGTCTAATAGGCAATTAACAAAAGAATTTCCTAATGCAAAAAGGGACTGTGTTCTGTGAAGTTTCCGTGACTCTTGCTTACATGTACTTAAAGCTATTAGGTTTCATTAATTCACTGGGCTCTAATATCAGGCTAGCTGGTGTGGGTGTATCTTCAGCTCCTCTAAATTCAATCAATTTAAGAGAAACAGGAGTAGGGGTTTAGTGGATTAGCTACAACAGGCCATTAATCTCCCCATCCTCAGTTGTAATCCAGCCTCTACCAATGTGATTGGGGAGAAAAAAAAAAACCCGCAAAAAAACCAAACTCTCAGAAAAGCTCCCAAGCCGGCTCCCTCGAGACAAATACGCTTAGGTCACAGTTTGCTTGTCTTTACTTAACATCAATACAGCATTTGTCATCTGTCCTATTTCTTGTTGGTTTTTTCTTTTACGCCTTTTGCTGAAATTCTCAGATCAGATATATTTGAAAGGGAACCATGTCGCAATCCCAGAAATAGCTCAGCATTTAATTATCATTTAAAAAATCATTCTCTCAAGTGGCCATAAAACATAAATCAAAACTATCGTTTCATGTTGCAAATTTGTTAAAGAAACATGGTTAAGGTTACCACACGCATAAATTAGTGGTGGGGGAAGCTAGGGAGACTGAATCATGAAAAGAAAATAGAGTAACCAAATTCCAGTAAAAAATGAGCAAGGGGTAGTTCTAGAACATGTAAATACTATATCTTCTATCATAAATGGAGGAGATCCTAATACCTCATTTCTTTATTGCTCTGGCCAATGAGACAACAGTTACTCATGCATCAAGCTGGAAAAAACTATGAGCAAGTTCCTGACTCAGGGTTTTGTTGATGCCACCAGTCTCAATGCCAAATATTTACTGGATTCCATGAGATCACATACCTGTATAACAGACCTTGATAAGTCTAAACCCTCATTGCAAAATGAAAACAATGTGGCATTAAATATATGTATTTTCTAATTATTAAAAAAATGTGGGCTAGACACAGTAAATTGCCTCTGCAGACCATTTTATGAAAAAGACATGATTGTCTTCTTTCTTATTACCTTTAAAATATTCCCCAAACATCTTAGCTTCCCCTGGTGAATCAGATTCAACCAACCTCAACTGATTATATGTTACGTGCAGGCACTGTGCTAAACACTTTCACATGAATTGGCTCATTTAATCCCCATGTTTTACATGATATTGCCAAATCCCTTCCTATTTTTGCCCAACATTTTTTGTTCTTTTAGCTTCAGCCATAACAATACAGACCATTTACCAAGTGCATTCTATGTGCTAAGCAACTCACTGCGTTTTAAAATTTCAGTCTCTCTTAACTCCAAGGATAAATGCTATTACTTCCAGACTACAAAAGAAGACACCAAGGATAAGAGATTTTAAGTAAGTTCCCGAGGTCACAAAACCCGAGGTGAAATTCTAAGACTCCAATACAGAGTCCACATGGTTTTCAGGATGTGCTTTGATGAAGCAGCCAATGATGACTTCTTGACTCTTTCCAAGGGTCTTATTAGAGAACCACAAGGTCATCTTTCTACAAGTATAGTTTCGGTTATTCTCTCATCCTACACCTTAGCTGATACTTGTCCATCTCGGAAGTCATCGGTCACTCTCCTCGCCACTCACAGTCAGGAACATTCTTCGTGAAATTTAATTTTGCTGCCTCAACATTTCCCAAACTGGAAAAGTTTAGCATCACAGCAAACTTGGATAACCTTCTGTAAAAGTTTCTTAATATGATAAAATTTCCAAGTTGGAAAGGGACCTAGAAATTACCTAGCCCAATACTCCTGTTTAAAAGGAAAAAACTGGGGCCCAGGCCAATAAAATGATTTCCCCCAGACCACAGAGCTGGTAGGAGCAAAGCTAACACTAACACTCATGTTTTCTGACTTCCGTCCCATTCATCTTTTTTTTCCATTCACCTGATTTGCTCTTCTGTGTAATTTTTAGAAATGTGTTCTTAGAACAATATTTAAGAAGTCTCAAAATTCTGGATTTAGGAAAGCGATTTGTTTGTTCTTAACCTAGGCCTCCTGTCTCTGATCTAACATATTAAGCAAAGTAACATTTTGAATACTAGGCTAATTGCTTTTTGTTTAGTAGTTTGTGGGGTGGGTCACTGTTGAAAGGATCTTTGAAAATTTAATCACTATTCTTCATACTTGTCTACTTCCTCAAGGAATTCAGGGGTACTTCTAGAGACCTATGAACAGGTTGTGCATTTCCTAAGGATGTATTGTGGTAAGACAACAAAAAACTTCACACTGTTTTACCTAGCTACCACAATACTGGGAAATTTTTAAAGAAATAGTTCAATGGAAATAAATATCTATACTTCTTTGACATAAGCCATAGTAACTTCCTTCTAGATATGTCTCCTGAGGCAAGGGAAACAAAAGCAAAAATAAACTATTGGGACTTCGTCAAAATAAAAAGCTTCTACACAGCAAAAGAAATAATCAACAAAACTGAAAGGCCACCTAGGGGATGGAAGAAGATATTTGCAAATGACATATCTGAGTGGTATCCAAAATATATAAAGAACTTATAAAACTCAACACTTAAAAAACAAATCCAATTTTAAAAAACGGGCAGAAGACATGAACACACATTTTTACAAAGAAAACATACAGATGCCTGGTAGACACATGAAAAGATGCTCTACACCACTCATCATCAGGGAAATACAAATCAAAACCACAGTAAGATGCCATCTTACACCGGTCAGAATGGCTAAAATAAAAAATACACGAAAACAACAAGTGTCAGTAAGGATGTGGAGAAAACAGAACCCCTCTTACACTGTTGGTGGGAATGTAAACTGGTGCAGCCACTCTGGAAAACAGTATGAAGATTCCCCAAAAACTTAAAAACAGAACTACCCTCTGACCCAGCATTACCCAAGAATACAAGAATACTAATCCAAAGGACAACATGTACCCAAATGTTTACAGCAACGTGATCTACCAACAGCCAAAATTATGGAAACAGCCCAAGTGTCCATTGACTGATGAATGCATAAAGAAGATGTGATATATATATACACTCAGCCATCAAAAAGAATGAAATCTTGCCATTTGCAACAACATGGATAGAGCTGAAGAGGATTATGCTAAGAGAAATTGGTCAGAGAAACACAAATACCATATGATTTCACTCATATGTGGAATTTAAGAAACAAATGAGCAAAGGGGAAAAAAAGAGAGAGAGGCAAACTAAGAAACAGACTCTTGACTATAGAGAACAAACTGATGGTTAGTTACCAGAAGGGAGGTTGCAGGGGGGTGGGGGAGATGGATAGAGATTGAGGAGTGCGCTTATCTACATTGTACACCTGAAATTAATATCACAGTGTATGCTAACTAACTGGCATTTAAATAAGAACTTAAATATATATATATATATATATATATTTAAGGCTGGGAGTCACAGATATATATATATATATATATATATATATATATATATATATATATATATATAGGACCCCCAAAGCCAAAAAAAAAAAAAAATGGCAAAAACTAGAAACACAGATCTCAAAAACAGGGAAAAGGGATAACTACAAATTATGCTATTTTCAATGAATAAATTATATGGGAGTATTACAAAGTCATGAGCATTAAGGTGGCAGATGCCAACTAATCGTTCACCACACCATTTTCCTTCTGTAAGTAAATACGAGGCTAGCCGACAATTCCCAAGCTCTTTTGAAATAAGAAGTGGCCATGGGACTGGCCAGAAGTGATGGGCACAGCTTTCCTGCTTGGTCTATAAAACCTCTCCCATGATCCTTCTCCATATGCCTTTTCCCCATCTGCTGCCATTGACTCCTAGAACAACACTAGAAGCCCCTCTTGAAGACAGCAGAGCCTCCATGGGCCTTGAGACTTCCAAGTCACTGCAAAGACAAGATTCCTACCCTTCTATCCCTCCCCTCCTTACCATGCCCTCCCTTATACACCTTACACACACTCCCTTATACACCTTACACACACACACACACACACACACACACACATCTTGACACCAATGAGCAAGCAATGTGAGCAGGAAATAAGCTTCTACTGTGTTATGTCACCAAGATTTTGCTGTTTAGCTATCACCAAGTCCAGGATTTCTTAAGCTGAAGTAACTAGGAAGCAACAGGGAAATACTTAAAAAATACAATGTAAAAAAAAATAATAAAATTTTTAAAAAGATACAATGTAAAGTTAAAAAAAAACGAAGAGCAAAGATTTGAGGTTGAATTGCAACTGCAAACTTCAGTAAATAAACATTTGGTTTATAAGGAATCTGTTTTCCTCCATTTCCTTTGACACTGTGAGTTGGCATTAAAATGAACTAGCTCTGTGACTCCCAGCCTTGCTCTGGTGTGTGGCGCCAAAACACACCCACATTTAAAGGCCCCCGGCTTGCAAAGAGCGCAGACCAAGGAGGAGCATTTCCCTGGAACACAGTTCCAGCCTGAACAGCAAGTGCACCAGTACAACTCTCAGTCATTAATGTGTCCAACACCTCTTCCCTGGAGGAGGGGCACATTACAAGCCTTTACCTGGCTTGGTCAAGCTGCGATCTCTCTCTGCAGTTCTGAGAGCAGGAGAGGAAAACAAAGGCCGGGGGTGGGGGTGGGGGGGTAACACCACCTCGTGTACTAAAAGGCATAGGAGACTCATTTAGCTACAACACAGCACTTCAAAGACACAAGCTAAAAGGCCACAAAGAACTTCTTCACCACAGTGGAAAAACAGAGATGGAGGTTGTTAAAGACGCAAAACATGACTTCCCTCCTTTACATTTCATTCTGCAGGGGCTGAGTGGCTGGGACTTAGATCCGGGATCATCACGGTGTTCCTAAGAGTTGGCCATCCAGTGGCACTCCTAGTCACACCCGGGCAGTACAACAGACACACACTACTCACAGACGCCCCACTTTCTAACTGTTGGTATAATCGCCCTGTATCTACGGGGAAGTTAAAGGTGGGGGCCTTTTTGGGGGGCAAGCTTCCCTTTTTTTTTCTTTGATTACATTAATAAGCAAACTAACAACAACAAACCATCCAACTGAGCATTTCTCCACAGCTGTGGAGATCAGCTAGAAGATTATAAGCAGAACACACAACCGGGAATTTTGAATTACTAATGTTCCTTCCATTTCTAGGCCCCAGAGTCTCCCCACTGGTAAGAATGAGTGAGCACCACCACAGCTCTGTTACCAAAGGCCAGATGGAGAAGTCAAGTTCTCAGACACAAGACTGAAAACACCTTAAGAACCAGAGTCCAGGGAGCCTGGGTGGCTCAGTCTGTTAAGTGCCTGCCTTCAACTCAGTTCATGATCCCAGGGTCCTGAGATCGAGCCCCGTATCAGGCTCCCTGCTTGGCGGGAAGCCAGCTTCCCCCTGTCTGTTGCTCTGCCTTCTTGTGCTCGCTCTCTCTCAAATAAATAAATAAAAATGTAAAAAAAAAAAAAAAAGACCCCGAGTCCATACTAAAGAGTGGGTGGGCTTTTTACCTAAGGCACTCTACCGCAATGCTATAGGGCAGTGACCTTTCTCAAGTACCCGCTTCTCCCAAGCTAGAATCCAATAAGAAAATGCCCTATCCTAACGATGTCCTTTAACAGGAACGAGATGACACGGGAAGAGGAACAGCAATGCCTCCGCTGATGCTCAGCCCTCCTGGTTCAGGTTTTATAGCATGGAATCACCAAACACAAAGGAGCCAAAATACATTTTAAACAAGTGCGCCCAACCGACACTGGGTTTGTCAAATGCAGACAGGAGTTGAGTCTGAGAAGGCAATAGAAAGCTATCGAACATATCGCTCCCTGGGAAGATGCCAGTCCTCTGGGACTCTCTGTGTGCTCAAAGAACCCCACACAGTAGAAGGGAAAGGGCAGCTAGCAGAAATCTTCTTCATCTCTCCTCCCTCCTGGCCTCAGAGCTTGTCTCCCATTCTCCCGTGAAACCACTAAACCTTTCTTTGTTATTCACGTATGTGCTGATTCACTCATTCCTTATTGAGCGTCTTCTAAATGCGAGGCACTGGGCAGAGCAATGGGGGAAAAAAAAAAAACAACACACAGTATTTCTGCATCATCTACTACCCAAATGCCACAAGGGTAAAGATCATGGCTGCCATGCTTACCATATTGCCTGGTCCAGCACCTCCCTCAGAGGACGCATTCGTTAGCATTTGATGAATGAATGAACCCACACATTGAACAGTAGGGGTGGGGGGGACCAGAGCCCTTCCATAGATATGACACTTTAGTTGTTCACTTCAAGAATCCTGTGAGGTATTTATTATTATTCCAACGTCACGGAGGAAGAATGGCCGGTCTCCCTCGGTAAGTGCTGCCATCACAATGGTCTTCCTTGAGGGTGAGAGGTAGCCGTGTGCGGTAGGAAGAGGGGGCAGCGGAAGGGGATATGTTGACTCATATCCTTCAGTAAATGTGTTTATTCCAATTCTGGCATTGCTGCCAAATGTGTTCCGAAACCAGCAGGACTTGGCTCTGGAAAACGCACCTGAAAGTCACAGGCTTCATTTCCTACCGCCAGCCCCTTTCGCCACTGGGTATGAAGTATTGGACCAAGTTAAAGATTAATTCTGCATTTTTGGTGACAAAGGTCACACCTCTCCCAGATGAGGAGGAAAAGGCATTTGTAGGCTGTCTCCTTCACAGCCGCTGACGATCTCTCTGCCGTCATCCTGATGGTACCTTAATGCAAATGTAATCAAACCCGAACACTGGCTATCCCATTACACGGACCAATCTAGCTAATAAAGAGCCATTAGAGCTTTGTCATAAAGGCAATCCCGGACCATTTCTTACCACTCGCAGCTCCCCACCCCAGGCTCTGTGTGATGGAAACCCTCTAAAGTTTTGTTTAGGGTTACATGAGATGAAACTGCAAAAAGATTCGATTAACAAAGAGAAGAAGGTAATTGGCATACTGCCAACTCCGGGCTCAGCCAGTGCAGTTCTGGCTTTTTCCTAGGGTCCGAACACCTGGGGACAAACTAAGTAAGGTGATAAATTCTGTACTGTGTATCTGGGTTATCTCAAAAGTTTCTGGGAAGCCACCTGGCACTAGAGGGGACACTGGAAAATCACCAGTGATCTGGGCCAAATGGAGCATTACTGGGCCCTAGCCCAAAACCTTACCCCTGGCTCATCAATTCCCAGGGAAGAGAAAGACGTAAGCTAGAGCTACTTCTTGGGGCCTTTAAAGGATGCCTTCCCTGCCCAGGGAGGCACAAGGGTGGTTTCTGTTGACAGTTTTTAGATGTAAGGTGTTACTGTTACTGCAGTCCTCTCTCCCCAACCTCCTAGATCTCAACCTCATCTACTACACCCCACTCTCTAGTGGTTGCCTTGTTGACCTCTGGACAGTCCCCCAAATTCATCCTGGGTCTCCTCTCATGGTCCTGCCTTTGCAAATGTTCTTTCCTGTGATCGCCCCTCCCCACCACCCTCCTCCCAGTCAATCAGCAAATCAGCAAAAATCCTCCATCTCTCCAAGACTCAGCCCAAGCATCCTTTAACACTGCTTCCCACCCCCCACCTCCAAGAATGAGTCAGACGTCCCTTCTCAATACTTATTGGATTCTGCTGTCGCTACGAATATTTTTTAAATTGCTCTCTTACTAGATTGTGAATTCCTGGAGGGAAAGATCCGAGCCGGACTCACTCCTGTTGGATGCCCAGTACCTTCCATATAGTGTCCCCTCCGTAAATGCTGAGTGATTAAGAGGACAAGGGAAGACATTTCCTTTAGGTCTCTACACTTGATCTCTGGTAACGGGACCCTCGAGAGGGTAAAATGGGTATATAATTTAGTGGGCCACGAGTATATTCTCCCAAGTGAGCGGCGTCTATCGGAATGACAAGTGCAGAGCAGAATAAGCAAAACGGATGCAAAGTGCTTCACGAGGCTTCAAGCATCTGTCCCATGCCACCTAGTGCGTCTACTAGGCGCATACGGCCCAAAAGCATGCTTGGAGTGCTTCACTTCCCTTAGCCTTCTTGTAACAGTAAAGACGTTACTATTAATATTTCCATTGTTATTCAAGTACAAAATTGGTGGCATTTGCTTCACATGAAAATCTCAAAGATGAGGGTAAATCAGGTCCATAACAGATAGGACGACAGTCCCTCAGAATGTTCCATAATGGCTTAATTGATCTATTACACCATTCTTTTTAAAATGGGTGTTGTGAGCAAGAATAAAGGCTGAACAAGAAGACAAGGAATTGGGTTTCTGAGTTATTTCTTATTGGAATCAAAGTTTAAAAAGAATTGCACTAAACCTTTTTTTTTTTTAATGTCATTTTCCGTACCTCCACTTTAACTCCTCATAACTAAAAGAAAAAGTCTGAACTTCTTAACTTGGCTAACTCACCCCTGCCCACTGGCCCCAGGTTATTCTTCCAGTCCTGTCTACAGTCCTTAATTCCAGCCCACCCCCTCCCTATGCCCAGCTCACTGCACTTCTAATCCTTGTTTTTTCTCATTCCTTCCTATCAACCTACTATTCATGCCTCAAGATATGTCTTTTTTTTTTTCTTTTTCCTGTCCTTTTGAATTCTCAGGTATTCTTTCAACCTCATTCAAATGTTCCTCTATGGAACCTTTACCATCCCCACTTTTTTTTTTTTTTTTAAAGAATTTATTTATTTGTCAGAGAGAGAGAGCAAGAACACAGTAGGGGGAATGGCAGGCAGAGGGAGAAACAGGTTCCCCACTGGGCAAGGAGCCAGATGTGGGACTGGATTTGTGACCTGAGCTGAAGGCAGAGGCTTAACCCACTGAGCCACCCAGGCGCCCCTCCCTTCCCCACTTGTATCCACCGACATGTTCCTTCTTCACACTCCTGTAACACTTTGTGCACACCTCTATCTCCTGTCTTGGAAATATCGAGGATCAGAGGTTGTTCGTGATTCTTAGCCCCGACGCATAGTTACCCGACAGTGCTATTTTGTTGAACAATGAAGAAATGACTGAATGATTCACTGGAATTTACAAGAACAGGTCCAAAGTGTCAAGAACAAGGATAGTTGTCGATGACAATGATGGTGATGATTTCATGCGGTGGCTGCCATTCGCTGAGTCACTACTACATGTCACGAGCCACGGCAGGATCTTGTGTATATTTTTTCCACTCCTCATTTTACAGATTTTACAGAGACTCAGAGAAGTTAAACAACTTCTCTAAGACCACATAGCGGGAGAAAATACCAAAGCAAGGAATATTATGTACAGGTCTATCTCGGTTCCAAAGCCCATGCTTACTCTCCTACAATATGGGTAATCTGGTCCATGGTAAATGTATTCCAGACCAGACACCCTGTTAGCATTTTACAAATATTGTTCTGCTCCTTACAATGACCCTGTAGGATCAAAATTCTTGGGAAGTAAGTATCGTGTCCATTTTACAGATGAGAAAACTGAAGTGTCCGCCAGACTCAACCATCTCCAATTCCAAACTACAAACTACAAACTATGCAAAGTACAGCAGTAGCTAGAAACTTGCAACACGAATTTAAAACCCAAAGAAATGGTGGGATTTCAAACAAATTTTAACCAAGTTCAGTCCATTGAATGCAGGCAAAGATCCATAATTAAAAAAATAAACATCACCGGGGTGCCTGGGTGGCTCAGGGGTTAAGCCTCTATCTTCGGCTCAGGTCATGAACTCAGGGTCCCGCATCGGGCTCTCTGCTCAGCGGGGAGCCTGCTACCCCCCCCCCCCCCGCCTGCCTCTTTGCCCACTTGTGTTCTCTCTGTCAAATAAATAAATAAAATCTTTTTTAAAAAAATAAAATAAAATAAAAAATAAAAATCACCAAGAAATTAAATATCTGAAGACACTCCATGTTTTTTCCTCAATTCAACAGCTCCCAACATGGGCTCATCCCAACTTTCTAGCATCCTAAAGGGAACTTTTATTCCAACTGGGACTGTCTTCCCTGTACATCACTCATTCCTATTCCTCTCCTTTGGATGATGGAGTCCCTCCATCTCTTCCTTCTAAACCTCCAACATCTAGCCAATATCCTCCTTTCCCTTCATATCTGGACTTCTCTCTTCGGTGGCATGTATGTCCTTTATGAAATAAGACTAATCCGTGTATGTCCTTTATGAAAACAGACTAATTAGTCTTGTTATTTCATATCACAATAACTTTGTGCATCACAACTCTGCTGTCATATCTTAACGATTAAGCACTCATTATTCACATGATTTTATAGCACTCTGCATTATGTGTATGTATCTCAACGTTGCTTTCATAACTCTACCTTAAGTGCAGATCATTCAACAGTACAGTAAGACACAAACGCTTTACATTTGAGCAACCCAAAGAACACTCAGGATCTCCCTCTGTTGTTCCCTCCACAATCCTTTGGACTGGGGAGAGAAGTGATCGTTTTCATTTTACAGAGGAGGAAACCGAGACTCAAAGCGTCTGAAAGAATCCCCCAAAGAGGTAATTAAGGAAGACTATGACTGCAGGGTGGGTCTTCCAAGTTCCATACTCCTTCTATGAAGGCCTGCCACCATAGATTTTTTTTTTTAAAGATTTCATTTATTTATTTTACAGACAGAGATCACAAGTAGGCAGAGAGAGAGGTGGGGAAGCAGGCTCCCCACTAAGCAGAGAGCCCGAAGCAGGGCTCGATCCCAGGACCCCAAGATCATGACCTGAGGCGAAGGCAGAGGCTTAACCCACTGAGCCACCCAGGCGCCCCACCACCATAGATATTTATGATGCCTGGATCTCTTCCTGACCTAAACCCCAGGCCCAAAGATATAATGCTTAATCAATAATCAATCAATAATCAATTAATCAATAATCAAAGGCTGGCCTTTGATGGCCTAGGATGGCCATCCAACCTCCTTTCCTCCCCACCCAAGAAACTGATTCTCCACCTTGACATCTCTCCTTTTCCCCAGGGCTTTTTATTACTCAGAAAGACTCTTGTCTCTCGGACAAGAAAGTCCCATCTCTGATGATGGGATCTGTTAGTGACTGGGCTCTATGACATCACACAGCAAACTGGATTTAAACAAACCAATGAGGGGCACCTAGGAGGCTCAGTGGGTTAAGCCTCTGTTGTTGGCTCAGGTCATGATCTCAGGGTCCTGGGATGGAGCCCAGCATCGGGCTCTCTGTTCAGCAGGGAGCCTGCTTCCTCGTCCCCCCCCACCCCGCCTCTCTGCCTACTTGTGATCTCTGTCTGTCAAATAAATGAAAAATCTTAAAAAAAAAAAAAAAGAAAGAAGAAAAAGAAACCAATGAGATCATCAGATAAATAGTCTTTGTGGGGATGGGGGCTCTTTCTGTATTTAATGGAATGTTCTCTTTCAAGTCATATTGATAGTCTATATAGTTTGCCATCTTGGCACTTGAAAGCTGGGTTTATACAGAGTGATCATTTACCAGCAGAAGGAGGAAAATTCTGTTGCTCCCCTGGGTATTAAGTACGACGTCGTTCCCAGGTGATGTATTAAACGTTCCAAGCCTCACCTCAGTACGGGGCTCAGAGAGATAAAGTGAGTTTTACTCATAATAGGCACCAAAGCCCAATGCTACCAGTTTCATTGATACGAGAAAGAAAATTAAGAGATAGTTCAAAGTCGTTAGGCGAAGCCGTCCTTGAAAGTAGGAGGAAAATGCTCAATGTTAAAAAATGCGCTTGCTCGTGATTTTCTTTTTGCTTTTAAACACTATAAAGTGAGGAAGGTAAAGGCTCTGTTCTGTCACAGCCTCAAAAAACCTGTGCAGTGCCTGATTTGTAGGAAAAAAATTATATTATTGCAAGCTTTCTCTGCCTCAGATATTGGGCCAAGTGAAAAAAATCACTGAACGCATTATCTCATTTAATCCATGTCTCAAAGCTGTGGGGTAGGGACTATTACCCCCTCTCTAAATGTAGAGACACTGAAGGGAAACCATTTTATTTTCCAATTTCCCAATTAGGAAAAGAGCATAGGAAATATTCCTTGCTTATAGGGATGGCTGATCCCAAGGGGCTGGCGGTAAACCCGGGTAACAGTCTCAACCATTTGCCTGACAGTCATATACAACTCAAATGCTACCTTATGTCCAGGACAGAACAGCAATCACCCCAAGCTTCCACTTCCAAACTAAGACTTGCATCCATTTAACGCAATTCGTTCTTTCAACTCAGAGACATCCCAATAAAGAAATAAATATATATATACCGAATAAAATATTTAAAAGAAATCCTGAGCCAGAAAAATAAGTGCCATCCTGAATTCTGACTGAGACCTGGATGCTAATCCTGGCCGCGAAACTGCTGTAGGCTTTGGCGGCCTTGTCTATAAAATTACCCTACAAACTCTAAGAAGAGATGAATGAAAATATGTGCCATGTTATGTAATATTGATGAAAGCACCACATCGTTTTAATTACTATTGCTGTTATTATGATGAATAAACTCACAAAGAAGTAAAGTTACATAGAGGCAAGTAGGATGTGTTGTGGAAATGAAATCAGACAGCTGTCTCTGGGCCAGGAAATTCTCTCCCGGCGCTGCTAAGCATTCATTCTCGCTGATCCGAGCTGCTTTTGTAAGAATGGAATGGTGCTCTAGCTAGCACAGGAAAAAATCATCCTCATTCTCCTCTCCCTCTCTCTCTCTCTCTCTTTCTTTCCCGCTCTCTGTCTCCTTCTCTCTTCTTCACAGATCTTGACTGCCTTACACTTTTGGCAAAATGATATCTGAGTCTGATGGGGAACAGAAGACCTCCCAGATCATGATATTCCCTCTTAAACCTAGCTGTGCTGGCCTCCAGTAGCCAACATGGATATGATCGTGCAAATGGAAGGCACATGCTCCAGCCTCAGCAGCTGGTTAAGGCTGATCAAGGAGAACCCCCTCCTCCCCCAATCCCATTTGCTGACAGCTTCATCACGACCAAATGAGGAGTGCAGAGCCATCAAACATACCAAGCCCAGGGCTCTGTATTTTAAGAAATATATCCACACAGACCCTGAGAGAAAATGCTTCAGGGACACTTAATTGGCAGAATGGGGAGAGCTAAGGGTGGGAATCTTTGCTTAACAAAACACAGAGCAACAAAGCACCAGAGTGTTTCCGAAAGCCAAGGCTACCAAGTGAAATTCAGTCACTAGAGGCCAGATCTACCACCAAAATTTTCCTTCTGCAAAATGTTTACACTGCAGACTGCTTTGCTGACCTTTTCTAGTAATGAATCAATCAATCACTGAGGCTTGGTAACTCAGGAAGAATTAGTACCCATTTACTGGGTAGGATAATTCACCCCAGGATGGGAGAGAGGTGCTTTGTTTTTTTAATTTTTTTTTTTTTTAATTTAAGATTTAGTAGAGTCTAGGATCGCAGGGTTATGTTCCTTTTGGTAAAGCTCAGTCGTTGAGTAAATTAAAACTGCAAATCATGGAAACAGAAATGAAAGACCCACTAAACTGTCCCTGAGCCACAATTATTCAACCTTAGTGCCCTGCATAACTATACCTCTTAAGGCTGCTAGAGGGGAGGGAAAAAAAAAAAAGTCCCTAAATCATGGCAACTGTGAATCATAATTATATTGTTAATCAGAATTAGTACATGGAAATCACCGAATGGGCAGTTGTTTGGGGAGGGAAACCACCTTGGCTGTGGAGAAAGAACAGCCTTTGAAAATTAAGTTCACGGAAGTGTAAATGAAGAGTACACAATGTCGCAATTCTGCCTAAGTGTCTTCACAAAGCATAATTAATTAATAAATTAATGCAGAGCCTAACTAGACATTTGGAAGGCAGCTATGCTAACCACTATACCACCAATGCTCCGGCCTAACTAGACATTTGGAACGCTAACCTAGTTTTCTGTGTTTGGCTAATAGCTAGCAATTTTGCTTACACCTTTACCCCCTTATTACAGAGCAATGATGACTATTTAGTAAATACATGTGAACGGCCACATACTTCACAGCACCTCTTCTGGGTTGGAAATAAGCCCCTCCTAATACTGGTATTTATAGAAGTTGGTTACAGAGACACCAAATCAAGTAGAGCTGTGATAAGAAGCCCCTTAAGTTCTCTTTTGGAGGCTCAGAACGGACCCTGTCTCTGAGAGTTCCCCTGTGATGGCCTGGCCAAATGCAGGGTAGGAGCTGGGGAGAAGGGAGTTTGGGGGATCCAGAGCTTCAGTGAACACGAACATTTTGTTAACCCTAAATGGACTCAGCTGGCTTGGCTGCTTTATGAATTACTTACGATGGTGGAGAGAGGCAGGAAAAGGCTATTTTCTAATTACTGAAATATTACGGAACAAGAGAGACAGTTTGAGAGAGTTGTAGAAAAGAAACGTTTAAAATGTGCTCTTGTAAGATGCTACCCACGCCTGGTCATATGACTGGTATCAACCCTTATAAGTCACCTGGGAATTTTTCCTCTTTGATGTGGGATGGGGTAAAACAAGTCCCATAGAGGATTTGGGGTGGTCGCAGGCACTTTTTATTGTCTTCCAAAAGTATTACAGAGGCAAAATTTTTAGTTGGGTGGCCAAGCACCAAAGAGAATGATTTTGAATAGAAGATTCCCTATTCCTGCTCTAAGAGGAGAAAGTTGAAACTGAACAGTGTTATTTGGAACTAGGCCCAGGGTAAGCACAGACAAGGATTTTTAACACTCAAAACCAGGTCTGGGTTAGGAGGTAGGGACTGGCTGGGCTGAAGGAAGATGCGGGAAACAGGGCCCTCCACCTCAATCCTGCTATGGGTCTGTTCACAGGGGCAACATTTCTGCTCTCCTCTTCTGGTGACTTTATGGGAAGTTGGCTGAGTCCCCAATTATGCAGAGGTAATGCAGGCACAGGGGTGCCCTGCAAATGGGTCCTACCCTAGCCGCTTTAATGACAGGTGGGAGGTGAAATCCAAGGGACACTATCAGTGGGAAGAGGCACTGAACAGAACTGGGGAATACTGCTGATCCTGGGGTTTTTTCTCATGGCTCCCCTCCACACCACCAACTCCCTGCACCAACAAAGACGCTGCTTGGATATCAGAATCCCCTCCAACACACAGACACACAGGCTTACGCAGGTACAAGCCCTACCCCATTCACCTCATCACTCCTGAAACCACAGACTGCTGGGAGTAGCCTGAGGTCAGTGAGTCTGGGGTAGCACATCCTGGCCACCGGGAATCCGACAGGCTACAATCCAGAGTGGTATTTACGATACTGTGTTGTTGCAGGCAGATGTTGCCTTTACTTGTGGAGCTGGGCGTGCTAGCATGCTTCAGACCATCATGACCAGTCCTGATGTGCTTGGGGAAGGCATGGAGGACCTCCACATCCCTCCGGTCCCTGCTGGTGGCACTCTATAGTCCCGCATCCTCCCGCAGTCTCTCGAAAGTGCCTAGATACTAGGGCAGGGCTCTGCGTCCATTTTGCCAGCCAGGAACCACCGAGTTTGGGAACTTTGAAAACCAGGGGATGGGGGTGGGGGCTGCCAAGGCTCAGATTTCGGGGCCAGAGTTCTCAACCAGGAAAGCAGTTGAAAATCAACACTGATCTATCTGTCTTTTCTTTCTTATCCCTCAGTGCTTCTATGTTCCAGGACTCCATACAGATACTAACCACACCACACACAAACAGACACACAGACACAGGCGCGCGGGCGGGCGCGCGCACACACACACACACACACACACACACCCACACCCTTGGGCTTAGAAGGTTTTTCAATTCCGAAGGCAGCAAACCCAAAGAGCTGCAAGGGTCTCTGCCACCACCCCCTTCCCCTCCTACCCCGGGAGGCTACTTGACAGTCTATATACACAATAAAACCCCACACATTCCAAACAGCACAAGGTAACCCAAACCCGCCAGTGACTCCAGCGCGTCCCATACCTGATATGCAGACGATGAAATTGGCTTGAAGAAGAAAAAGCACCTCCCAGACTATTTCCATCCTCTGATTCTCATTCCAAGTGCATCACTCGACGGGAAAACAGGGGGGGAAGGGGGGAGCCCGACACGGCACACACACATACAAACACGCACACACTTGCGAGCGAGCGCACACTCGCACTCCCACCCGACAGCCGGCCAGGGACAGTCACCCCCAAGATCAATATCGCAGTTTGAATTGTTCCGGCAAATCTCCCCTCGGGCTCGACGGATGTGCGCCCCAGATGTGCTGACACATGTCCGACGTCTCGCTGCTCCGGAGGTCTCCCCGATCGCCGGTCTCTGCTCCTCGCACGAGAGGCGGAAACAGCACTAGCAGCGGCGGCGGCAGCCACCTGAAGCCACCAGCGCCGGGCTCTTCCTGCAAAAACGAGACCCCGATCCGCCTGGCGCCCCAAGAAGACATAGACGATAGCCCCCCGCCGGGCCGCGCCGCACAGTTCCGGGGCCCCGGCGCTCGCAGCTCGCTGGCTAAGCCCAGGTAGTCCGCGACAAGTTGCCCTCGAAGTCCGCCCCCCTCACCGGGGCATGGTCAGAGGCTGTGCCGCGCTCCGGGGCCGCTCTCCTCCTGCTTCAGGGGGGCGGGGGGACGAGACGACACCGCAGACAGGGGAGACAGAGAAAGAGAGGCAGGAATTATTGCCCGAAACCGCCGGCAGCCTCCGCCGACCCTCCCTGCTCCCCAAGTCCGCGCTCAGCCCGCCGCCTCTGAACCCGGCTCGGGCGGCGCGTCCAGGGCGCAGAGCGCGGAAGGCGGGGAGCCTGGGACCGGGGCGCGTCTGGGGCCCACGGGCTCCCCACGTCGTGCGCGCGCTTCCCGTTCCTCTGCTATTTTCCTGGGCTCCCCGGAACCCCCAGTTGCCTCGCTTCCATCGCCCGCAACTAGAGCCGCCGCCGCCGCCGCCGCCGCCGCGATTTTCCGCAATGCAACTGCAGGGGTCGTTATTTCCTCGCCTACGGAGCCCGGCGCTGCCGGATTCGGAGGGGAGGAGGAGGGCAGGTGGGGGCGAGAGGAGGGGGAGGAGGGGGCGGCCCGGCCAGGTGAGCGTCCCCGCCGCTGCCAGCCTCCGCGGCAGCCCCGCCGCCCCGCCGCCCGGCGCCCGGGGGGGCGGAGGCAAGACGCCGGGCTGGGGAGCTGAGGCTCAGCGCGGCCAGAAGGCAAGGGTTGGGCGTCGGAGCTGCGGGCCAGCGCGGAGACGCCTGGGTCCCCGCCGCTCGGTTGCCCTCCAGGATTGGGGAGTTTCTCATCTCCTTGGAAAGACTGGAAAGAACTTCGCGCCAGCCGCTTGGGCGCGGGAGACCCGGGCGGGACTCAGCTGGGGCGCTGTGATGCGCTCTCCCTCTGCTGCAGAATAGTGGGGATTTTATTTTTTTATTTTTTTTTTATTTTTTTTGCATAATTCATTCCCTGCCCTCTCCCTCTCGTCCCTCTCCTGCCCCCCCCTTCCCCCTTTCCCCTCCCGTGCCAGAACACTACTTACCCCAGAGTTCTCTCTGCACGTTCCTAGACCAGGTGCAACTCTCGCCCGAGAGTCCCTCACCTCCCTCCTCCCCGAAGGGGGGAAAAACCGTCTTTCCAAGTCAGGGCGCGAGCAGTGGCCGCTGCCAACTGCGCCTCTGCTCAGCTCCGGGCGGATCCGAGACTACTGGAAACCCGGGCTTCACCGGAGCGGGCTTCCCTTCGTTTCGGTCTTTTATTCTGGTTTTCTTTCGGGAAGCTCGAGTGCTTTGGAGGCTTTTGCGGGGCTCCAGAATACTCTCCCCCAGCGACACTCAGCAGCTTCCACCGAAGGAGAGTCCCCAACCAAACCCGCGCGCGCGCGCGCACACGCCCAGCGCGCGGCTCTCGGAGGCCCCGGGGGAAGGTGGGGGCGGTGTGAGCACCACCCACCGCGGTGGCGGAGGCCCAGGCCCAGGCAGGAGGCCGCGGGTGCGCAGAACGGCTCGCCGCGACCCGGGGAAGGACGAGCTCCCCGGCAGCGGCTCGGAATGCAGATGCGGGGGGAATTGGGAGGAAACCCTGCGCTCGGGACTGTTCGCCCGAGAAGAGGGCTGGGAGCGAGAGAAGACGAGACAGATCGTGGCATATTTGCATTGCCTCGGTCGCCGCAGCACCGTTTTGAGAAAGCCCCAGACCTACCTCTTTGGGAGTGCTGAAGAAGAGAAGGGCAAGGGAGGGGGAATCCCTGGAAAGATCTCGGATTTCTCGGCGCGCTTGTCCGGATTGCAAACTGTGACGTTTGGAGATTTTGCACAAGCGCGGATGGACACACACAACAAACACAAATACACACGTAACCGGCGGGGGGTTTTTTACACTTTTTTTTATTTCTGGTGTTTAGCATCCATTTCAGTGCGAATCTCGGGCTAATAACCGCAGCAAGGGTGGATAAGTGGAAAGGGAGAAAGAGGGAGGGTACCGTACATCCGCACACAAATTAGTGAGGCTTCCAGGCTGTGTGGCATCTGGTGGGGCAGGGTTGGAGCCCAAGGAGTAGTAACACTGCGGCGCTCCCTCCCAGGCTTCCTGAACGGACTCCAGATGCCCAAGGAGTCTGGCGGATCTTTTTGCAGAGTGGCGGGGGTGGGGGTGGAGGTGGCGGGGAACGGGGGAGGAGGGGTGCCGAGCCAACCAGCCTAAGCATCCTGGGTTGGGCCGGCTTGGGGAGCTGCGTAGTCCTGATGCCCCTGGGGATTGGGAAGAAGAACCACCTGGAGGACTTGCTTTAACCGGGAGGTGTGGCCAAGGACTCCCAAGTGGTCAGCACCTGAAAAAATCTAGGCCCAGATGAAGAAAGTCCAAGATTCTTAGGCGGGGAGTTCCGAGGCTCTCAGCAGGGAAGTCACTGAGACCTCAGAACATTTAAAGAATCTAAGATAGTGAGAATTAGCCCATTTGGGAAATATATGGGGGGGGGGGGTGTTGGTCTCTGCGCTTTGAAAGTCGACAGTTGGAGAGGGGTTTTTTAAAGAGAAAGAAAAAGCAGTTTTCTAAAAATGAAGAAATCCCACCCTAGCCAGGATTTGGAAACATGGAGAGTGACCGACCCTTCTGCACTAGGGAGTGGAGTTTGTTGCCAGGAGCGCTCTCTCTGGAAGCAGAGGCAGGGTGCCGGGACTTTTATACCAAGACCCATTTATTTATTAATGAATTATGCATACATTATGCAAACACCTTATATGTGGCAAGCACTGTAGCAAGAGGCTGGAGTTTTGTAATTGAAAAATCCATAATCCTCTCTTTCAAAATGCTTACAGACCATTTTTTTCTTTCTACATTTTGCCTTAAGAGCCAATGCCAGTAAAATAATACTTACTTAATATTCCCCTTTTCAACTTGTGCACTGACCTTCTGCACTCTCACCGAATATTTAATCTGTTCTCTGCCACCAAGTCCTTCCAGAAAAAAAAAAAAAAACAATCCATATGATAGTATTTAAGTAAAAATAGTGGCATGCACCAGTTCTTTGCTATACGTCATGCATTGCCAAATCCTTTATGTGAATTATCTCAATTATCATTATTATAGATGAGAGAAATATTATTACTTCCATTTTACAGATGATGAAACAGAGCCCCAGACTAGTTATTAGCCCAGGGTGTCACGGTTATTAACTGGTAGTGTAGAGATGAGAGCCAGGCATTTCAAACTCAGTGGACATTCCACATCATCTCCCTTCATGCTCTGCAAAACGAAAAGTATTATCTTGGGGAAGTTATTTTGTATTTAGGTAAAGCAGAAGTCCATTTAGGTAAAGCAGAAGTCCGTTTAGGTAAAGCAGAAGTCTTTAAACTGAGGCAGGGTGGAATGTAATGGTATCTTACGCAGTTTAGAACTTAACTGCGGTTGAATTGAGAGGAAGACAAGATCACTGGGAATTAGGGATAATCAAAGGCATTTCTAATGAAAGAACCTGAAAGCCTGCTAACTGCCAATTCTGTTCTCGGCACTTGGAAGACAGCACAGAACACAACAGTTCCTCAATGCTTAGTTTCAATATTCTCATTTTTTAGAAAAAGAAATTTTTTTTCTTGAGTCATTGCTAGGCTTAACCTGTATGTTTTCTTAAGAAAAGCTCCACGTTAACCCAGAAGATAACTCAGAAAAAGCATGTACTAAGTAGGAAACTGCTGTCTTCACTCCTTATTGAAATGTTTAGTTTTTTAGTCTACAAAACAAACAAAAGAAATGAAAAAATAATTGGAAAATATTAATTCATAACAAGTTTTTTCCCTGTTTTAATGAGCTCATACCCATATCTTGATAACAACAAAGAATCTCTCTACCCAATATCTGCTTTCATCTTTTGGCTCTGTCCTACCCTACAGCTCTCCCCTACCAATTCAGGGCAAGTATGCTGCACATTTGCTAGAAAGTCTCTGCTGAGTCTCACCAGGGGGCCAATTCCAGTTTCCCATAGAAAGCAGGAGATTACAGTTCTCCCCAGAAAAAGCCAATATTGCAATCCTCTGGATTCTCTTTCTACTTCCTCTTTTGGTCAACCCCATAGAAAGAAGAGCGGCTTCTTTGGTAAAATTTGTGCAAGCTTGACATCCATTAAGGAACATTCCCCAGAGCCTGGACATCTGTATTAGGAGCCAAAGCAAGCCCATCTCTCTCGCTGCACCTGTGTTCAGGCACAGTGGGCTCCCTATTTCATGAGTCTCCTTGCCATATCTAATTCAGAAAGCAGAGTGGTTGTCTTAGGGAGATGAAAGAGTAGAGAGGGCCAAGGAAGGAGAAGTTACAAAGGACCACAAAGAAACTTTTTAGAGTTAATGGATCTATTCAGTATCTTAATTGTATTGTTGGCTTATGGGATGTATATATATGTCAAAAGTTATCAGACTGCACTTTCAACATGGTCAATTTTTTTTTGCTCAACTACATCTCAATGCTATGCCTTCAAATGGATGATTTTACTTTTACAAATATAAAACAGAGACTGTAATCATAAATAATCACAAATAGATGTATTTAATACACCATGGCTGGGCTAGGCTTGGAGAACTTAACCTCAGCGCACGGTTGTTGTTCTTTGTGAAATGCTACTTACTACTAAATTTCTCAGACTTTGAGAAGAATTAAATACTTAAAGAGTTGTTCTCTCTTTAGTTTGGAAGCTGTGTAAAGAAGGGGCTCTGATGTTGTATCTGTGTCTTTATCTGTTTTACAGGTATTGGAATAGGATGTTATAAAATCATTATCCTCTTGGAAATAAATCCGCCCCTAGTATTAAGCAGGGAATGTTCCCTCGAAGGTAGTAGAAATCATCCATTCAGTGATTCCTGGAGAGAGGAGGACCTTGGAGCAGAAATGAAAATTTGGGAGGTGAGTCTTACAGTGAGCTGATCAAGAAATACTTCTTTTCAGAGCCAGGATGAGAGGCAAAGGAGTCTGTCCATTCAGGAGCGTGCTCCATGGTGATGGGAAGTGCCATCCTGCCACTGAGACGGAGGCTATGACCTAGGCGGAGAGAAAAACTTAGAGGAAGGCAGGAACATACTGTGAGGGAAACTAGTAAGATGGGCGTGTCATTCTGTTATCTGAGAGCAATCACACCCAGCAACCATTTAAAAGTTAGTCCCTGAATGTTTTTCCTGTCTGCTGTCTCTTCAGATGACTACCAATGAACATTTTAACAGAGTGTGAGAAAATTTCTGTGCCGACCTGGGCTCTGAGGCAGCCATTCCAAAACCAATATGGAGATGGTAGCAGAAGCAAGCTCTTGGTGGTACCCCAAACTGAAGAGAGTGCTGGCCAGTGATGCCAAGGGCACCCACTGGCAGAACAGAGAGCTACGTGGAAGGAAGAAGGGGGCAATGGTGGAGACCTTAGTGATGACGTGGTTTGTGAGCACAGATGAGTTATCCCTTCACGGATTCCTTAAGAGTTAGTTGGGGACCTCAAAAGGGGGACTAGGACTCCACTATCCGGCATGCAGGTTGAGGCCATCAAGTGGTGTATGAGTTTCTTGCTGTTGCTGTGGTAAATTATAAATTTCCTGGCTTAGAACAAACTCTACCCTGTAGCTCTGGAGGTCAGAAGTCTGAAATGAATCTGACCGGGCTGTTTTCAAGGCATCTGCAAGACAGTGGTCTTTCTGGAGGTTCAAGGACAAAACTCCCATTCCTTGACTTTCCCAGTTTTTTTTTTAATTTTTTTAAGAGACTTTATTTATGTATTTGAGGGAGGCAGAGAGGCAGGCAGAGAGAGAGAGGAGGAAGCAGGCCCCCCGCTGAGTGGAGAGCCCAATGTGGGGCTCGATCCCAGCACCCTGGGATCATGACCTGAGCCGTAGGCAGAGGCTTTAACCCACTGAGCCACCCAGGCGCCCCTTGACTTTCCCAGTTTTGAGAGGTCATTTACATTCCTGGGCTCTTGGATCCTTTTCAGCAAAGGCTTTACTCTGACTTTTGTTTCCATCTTTATTCCCTGTTTTCCTTGTAAGGCCCCCTATGGTTACACTGGGCCCACCTAGATGATCCCTGCTTAGTCTCTCCATCTCAAAACCCTTCACTTAATGGCATCTGAAGAATCCCTTTTGCCATGTAAGGTGACATATCCATGGTTCTAGGGATTAGGGTGTGGATTTGGGTCACATGAAAAGTGCCAAGTGTAGATCAATGGATCCTCTCCAGAGGTAATTGCAAAAAGAAAAGCTTGACACCTTTCAGCACCACTCAGTCATATACTGTCTACTTTTCAACAGTGAGCTCAAGACAAGGGCATGGGACCTTTATCTCTGTAAATGAGTCAGTCAAGAGGAGATGTTAATGTATTTGAGTGGAGGCAGTTCACTTCTCTGAACAGAGAATGTGAAAGTGTTGAAATGGCATCTATCACCAGGGCAATGGCTTATTTCCCACTCTTTGACATCAGACTGGGTAATAGGTTCATTCCCACCCATGTACATTATATTTTATTTTTCTTTTTTTTAAAAAAAGATTTTATTTATTTATTTGACAGACAGAGATCACAAATAGGCAGAGAGACAGGCGGGGGCGGTGGGGGGGAAGCAGGCTCCCCCCTGAGCAGAGAGCCCTACTCGGGGCTCGATCCCAGGACCCTGAGATCATAACCTGAGCCGGAGGCAGAGGCTTAATCCATTGAGCCACCCAGGTTGAAACAGGATTTCTTCTCATCCACTCTATAATTTGTGACCAACACGAGGGAATTTTATTTTTTTCAAAGGAGATAGCAGACATTTTATTCCTATCAAATGTTATACCTTATTTGGTATTTAAGTTTTGGCAGATGAACAGTAACTAGGAAATGATAACACACTAACTTCACAGCATGTTGGCCAATGATTCAGGCATCATTTTGGAAGTCCATGAAAGCCATGCTATACTTTTTGTCTTTTCATCCCAGTCCATTTCTCTTAAACATCCAATCTCCTGAACTTGAGCTCTTATAAATGGAAGACTTGTTTGCAGTGAAGAAGTAGGAGGAAACTTCTAAATGATTGCTGAAAAACTGAATAGGTTTATTTGTTTGTTCATGTAAATAGCTCCACGCTTTCTTGCGTTTTGTCACAAATTTGATGGTAGATGTTTTACGGTCCATTTCAAGTGCACATTAATAAAATTTCAGACCTGATCTCACCCTTTAATTTTCCGGTGAGAAGATGAGGGCCTAATTAAATGATGTGCCTAAGTTCAAATATAGGCGGAAGCAGAGGGAGAGTTAGAATTTGACTCCAGCCTTCCTAATCATTTGTGTACCTTTATTGGTTTGCAAACTGGTCCCTGTACACAGAGGGCAAGGGAAGACTGAAGAGGCAGAGCGTTCCAGATCCAGATCCGTAGGTAGCAAGTTCAATGAGTAACAGAGCTTAGACGCAAGGCTTGTCTTGGGTGGCTGCAAGCTGAGTGTATCTCAGGTCAGCTGACACCTGTGTCCTCTAGATGACCTGGAACAACTTAGCATCCCCATCCTACTTTCTGTTGTTACCAAGTAACATACTGTAACAGCTGAAACACAGAAGAGAAATATATTATCCAAATCCATACAACTCAGTAGAAGATGCTTTCCCTGGATTTTCTGCTTTTTGTCCAGTGGACTTTCAACTCTGCCCCATCGTGTGTGTGTGTGTGTGTGTGTGTGTGTGTGTGTGTGTGTGTGTGTGTTTCTTTTACATGAAACACTTTCCAGTGTTTTATACCAGTAAAACTCCACTCCTCTCCTTAAGCCAGCTGCTGTACCTTCAGGTAGCAGTTATAGATCAATATAGAGGATTTTAGCTTCATAATGGTTCTAAGGTTTAAAGAAAGGCTTCAATTAGAACAACAGTCTGCTCCTCTCTCAGCTTGTATAATTTTGGAGTTAGCAACTAAGGCATTAGGTTTCTAAATTATTTGCCAAGATTTTTTTTCACATGGCCTCCCCAATGATTAGCATTAAAAATTACAAGTATTAAGTTTCGCTTTTTTTGTTTGCCCTTGGAAAAAAACATGTTCTGGTTCAGGACGCAGCATTTTCTACAGGCTGGATTAGAGAGAGTCTTATGTCCCATTTAGTTATTAGGAAAACCTACAAATAGTGAGGGTGGCAGATAGACCCACCCCAGATATTTGGAGGTTCCGGTCAAGAGTAAGTCTGAGGCAGTCTTCAGTCCCCAAGCTGCGGCCCTCGCTCCTTCTCTTCCGCCTGCCAACACTGGCTCACATTGCCAGGGGGCTCCTGTGGGGTGGTTCACATTCAAGTCAGTCAAGCCTGGCCACGCCCTCAGTCCTGGGTGTGCAGGCTCCCACCCTTCAGCTGCCTTTGGGAAAGCAGACCCGCCCTCCAGCAACAGTATTAGACGTCAGATTCGGCAGCGCGTGTGAAATTAACAGTCCTTTTCTTCAAAGCATTGAAGATGTTCAGTAGCGAGGAAAACCACTCCTGGAAGGTTCTAAAAGGAATCCCATTCCTGAACCACACAGAGCTGGGTGCCTGGGTGGCTCAGTGGGTTAAGCATCTGCCTTTGGCTCAGGTCATGATCTCTGGGTCCTGGGATTCAGCACCCCTTGGAGCTCCCTGTGCAGCGGGGAGCCTGCTTCTCCCTCTCCCTCTGCTCCTCCCCTGGTTCATGCTTATGTGTGCTCTCTCTTTTTCTCTCTCTCTCTCAAATAAATGAATAATCTATAAATAAATAAATCAACACATGGGCTGAGACCTTGGTCTCCACATCTCCCTTGTTTTCTTCTCCTGCTCATGGAATTTCTGGATTTTTATCCACTCCAGCCACAGATGTTTTTCTTCCTGATACGACCCTATGGATTTAGTAAAGCAGAAGTTGAATTGCCGTGGTAGGGAACCCACCAAGTTCTGAATCTGTTCTCTGATTGTTGCCAGACAGAGAAGAAAACTCATTAAAGCAAAAAGAACCTCCTGCCATGCAGAACAGGAGAGGTATGAGTAGCCATAACCCTACAACAGAGTTAACAATACTTGAGACCAAAGGGGGTTGTAAGACTGGAGCTTTTGTTACAAAAATATAAACATGCCTTTGTCAGAGGCTGTAAAATATCAAGATTGCAGCAAATGTCACGTAAACTTAAAACCAAGTGATGGTTTTCATCTCTCTGACTTGAATACTTTCTCTTGATGAAATCTTTTAGGACCCTTATGAGCGAACATTATCTTATGTTGAATTTCCTCTCGGGAGGAGGAAGAACGTAAATAGCCCACATGAAAATAAACTTCATTTTAATCTCCCACAAGTTATTATTTTTTTAGGAACATGGATTTTAAAAGGATATGAATGAAATCTTCAGTGTCTTTTAAATGATCAACTATTTAAAAAGAGAGCATTCACTGCACGTCACTAACTCCTCTCATAATAAAATAAGAGTTCCTGGTGGCCATTCCTCACTATCCTTCCCACAAAACGGGAAACCAACTTTCATCCCACCCTCCTCACTTCAGGCTTTTCGTGAGAAAGAATGTGAGCAGAATGGGCTCTCTTTTCTCCTCCTGTATAAGTGAATTTTAGGAGGTGGAGCTGGTAATTTTGGAAGTGTAGCCATAATAATTTTTTGGATCCTTGCATTCAGGTCTATCAATAACTAATTGAATTAGCTGGTTCAATAGTCCTCATTAACCAAAGAAAGAGAATAGGGCTCCTAATAAAGCAGAATCTGAGTGCCAGTCTCCCACTCTCAAAGATTTCTCATTTACATTCGGGAATTTCATAAAATTTTCTAAGAAAATTGATTTTAATATACTTGATTTACAATGCCTTCTAAGGAGGTGTAGGGTGATAGAGTCATAAAAGTCAAATGATGGAAACCTTGGATAAAGCCCATTGGTATAAGGAAGTCGGGTCTACAATGGTTCAGACAGGGACTTTCATCCAAATTAGCCACTGAACGCTGTCAGGGGAGCTTCTCACCACCTGCTATGAGCTCTCTAAACCAGCAGGGTGCAACCTTGAGTCAGCCTGGATATGCCTTATCCCTGTGGAGAAGCAATGACCCAACTTAGAATGAAACTCACTAGGTAAGGGAACTGCAAACCTCCTCCTAAACCATTCCCCACTGAGGGAAAGACATTTCTGGCTACTCTACTGGAAACCCAAACTAGATAATGCAGACCCTGTGAACCAAGCAGCGTCCTGTCAGGAACACAAAAATCCACTCGTTATTTTTCTGAGAGAATTTAATGTAGGGAATTGGTTGAACAGGCATGGGGAGGACAAAAAGCCAACAGGAAACACTAAGTCAAAACAGAGAGACTAACTATAGGGAACAGCTGCCGTCATTACGACTGGGGAGACAAAGCAAAGGTGTTAGGGTTATCAGAAGCCTGGAAGGGGAGTTCCTGAGGGTCTGGGAGCCCTACCACTCAAGAGAAGGTGCTTTTCCGTTGGTGCTGGCCCCTAAGAAGCTCAGAGGGGAACCTGTAACTCAGACCCTGAGTGGGGGGAGGAGGGGTCCTCAGCTGCGACTAACTGGAGACACTTGGAAAAAATGGGTGCCAAACTGAATGGGTCAAGGGCTTACCCTGCCTCCTGCCTTCTAATCTCCCTCTACCACCCCCTGTTGGCAAAAACCTCACAGAGAACAGCCTGGCAAGAGAGAAGTGTATGTGATACAAAGACCCGGCCACAGCATCACAGAGTCTGGAAGGAATTGAACAGAAAGTTGATAGGTTAATAACGGACACCCATTAATGACAACAACGACAGGGCTTTGATGGAGGAAAATTATCCTCTAACGTTATAGAGCTACATCAGTTGCTATCTACCGTCCAGGGTTTTGAAAATGAAGTGTTGCCTCTCAGCAGCTTCTCACAGGGCTTGATGAGACTGAAGCAGGACTCTTCCGTCTGATTCACCAGCGGTTCTGGTATGTTACACATAACTTTGTATATACCTCATTTCTTTTCCAAAACCTGTTTCTAGGTGGATTTCTCACTGCCCTAATGAAACGAAGCAGTCTACCCCAAAGTCTCTTTCCCTGCCTTTGAATTTGGCGTATCATAACTTTGGCTTTTTCTACCATAGCAATCAAAGGCTGAGCCCTTCTCAGAATAATGGTTGGGACCAGCTTCCAAATAGCCAGTGAACCCCACCCCCACCCCAAAGATGATGCTTTACTTCCATGTGTCTAGAACCTGCCAGATAACAGGGTCGACGCAAAAAGAAAGGACATCTTGTAGTCCGAAGACTTGATCCTGAGGTCATCTGAATTAGATAGGCGATTCAGCTGGGCTACAGACTTAGAAAGCATTAGAGGAATTCAGAGAAGAAATGTCCAGTATGAACCATGATAGCTGGGCAAAGCTTGGTGGCAGAAGTGAGTCGCCCTAAATTCAAGGGTATGCTAACTGGAGCAGTACAAGGAACACATAAAGGGGCCCTGGATCTTAAATTGTAAGACTGGCATGTGAAGCTGAGGTCTACCATTTCACCATCTATGGGATTTCCGAAGACACTTGAGTGCTTAAACCACAGTTTCTTCTGCAAAAGCAGCATAAAAAACATCTTTCATACTGAATTGTTGAGTTAATTACATGGGACAGTGTACATAAAAGCACTTAATATATTATAGATACTTAATAATTATTCATCGAAATCTGTACAGAACAGTAATTGGAAAATCCGATACGTGGTTTAGGAAACATGCCAGCCTGGAATTTTAAAACAACTACTAGATACTCATTGTATGCCAAGTTACGGTTCTGATGCATCCTGTTCTCTATCCCTTTCCACCCTAGCTAGAACAATGATGTTTGATTAGCTGGTGGGGTTCTGGGTTCGGAAGGTGATATAAAAGAGAGTAGATGGGGCGCCTGGGTGGCTCAGTGGGTTAAAGCCTCTGCCTTCTGCTCAGGTCATGATCTCAGTGTCCTGGGATCGAGCCCCGCATCAGGCTCTCTGCTCAGCAAGGAGCCTGCTTCCCTCTCTCTCTCTGCCTGCCTCTCTGCCTACTTGTGATCTCTGTCTGTCAAATAAATAAACAAAATTGAAAAAAAAAAGAGAGAGTAGACAATTATATATAACAGAAATTTATAGTTTAAGCAAATAGTTGATGTGTACTAACTGAACTTTTTTTTTTCTTATTCTTAGATTTTATTTATTTATTTGACAGAGATCACAAGTAGGCAGAGAGGCAGACAGAAAGAGAAAAAGGGAAGCAGGCTCCCCATAGAGCAGAGAGCCTGATGTGGGGCCCGATCCCAGGACTCTGGGATCATGACCTGAGCTGAAGACAGAGACTTTAACCCACTGAGCCACCCAGGCACCCATTTTTTTCTTACTCTCAACAGGGAGGGAAACCCCAGGAAGATACTTGAAGGAGAACTGAGATAGGAATCAGAAAGCATGAAGTCACTGCTTTGCCATTCAGCAGTTATGTGGGCAAGTTACTTGACTTTTCCTCCAAATAGATTTTTGTTTTACTTATGTATTTATTTATTTATTTATTTATTTATTTATTTATTTATTTATTTTTACTCTGTGATAGGTGGACCAGTATCTACCTCATTGGGCACTTTTGAGAAAGAAATGAGGTAAGCCATGTAGGTGCCTCGTGCAGAGTCAGTCCTAAATTCATGGGGGTTAGCACTTTCGACTTCTGAGCACTAGGCTTTTGCGGATGGATCAGTGAGAGAGAGGTTTGAGTCTTGGCTTTGCCACCTACTAGTTGTGTGATCTTAGGTAACTCACTTCAAATCTCCTGGTCTTAGTTGCTTCGTGTTTCAAATTAAGAGACAAAAACTGAAGTCTCCCTACCTCGCAGGGTAAATGGGTAGTGCATCTGATGAAAAAATCATTGCAAGACACCTTATGTATGTGTACATACATATACACATTTATACCCCAGTATGTATGTATATGTCTATATGTATATAGTGCATATCTTGTATGCATATCTGTAATGTGTGAGCGCACACATATGTGTCTATACATACACATACCTACACATAGCACATACCTATAGGTCTTGATTTAGACCTCGATTTGGAAAGGTCCAAATATTACATAATTTATCTATAGTAGTCCTGGGACTGGGATTTACTGGTTAAGGCAAGGGAAGGGCTTCAAAATCCAGGCCATGCTGTGACAATTGAGGGGAGCAAATGTAGCCTCTCATTTGTTACAGATAAACACTAATATCTTTATTCCATTCATTAATAATTAATTGCCCCAGGCTCTGATTCAATTATACTTGTACCTCATGAAAGCCCACAGCAGAGAAATATTGTACAAAATGCAAAACACCAATTTTATCATGAGTAATAAAAATTCAATAAGTTTAGAATAAGTGTGTGAGTTAGTAACCCAAGCTTAACGTAAACCCATGGAATGTAAATAGATTTTGGAAAACAAAATAACAAGCATGTGACAATTTATAAAGTGTATGGGAAATCCATCATTCCCTTCCACACACAGGCAAGAAAAGGCCCACATTACGGGAGAGGGGAATAATTTTGACATTTTTATTGTGCTTTATCGCTGGAGCAGTCCAACAAGGAAGGTGAATAGGAGGTTTCTTATACCATGTGGCTTGAGGGGAAATAAAAAGTAAATCTCCTAGAATTATTTCTTCCATGTACCTTTGTTGGAGCCTGGAATTCTGAAGTGTGGGTGAGGGTCTTCCCTCTAGAAAAAGATCTTTTTCACACTGTGTGAAAAATACGAACATGAACATGGCATCGGAGGGTTGGGACCTGGTCTGCTCTCCTTTATCTGTTTTGTAACTACGGACAAGGCCACTTAACTTAATATGTGATTTTCAGTTCACACATTCGAAAAATAAAAGCAGTGATAATATTATTATTATTATTAAATGTGTCATGAGAGGGTAAAATGAGGTGTTAGTGAAAGCACTTTGCATATACTGTGGAGGTTAACGAGTGCTGTGCAAAAGGTGAGATGATAATGTAATTTGAGGATTTTAGTGTCTTTCATTGTTCGTTTGTTTTTTATTCATGCAAAATTTTCATGTTCAGATAACTTTGTTCTTCAAAAGAACCTTAGAAAAGAATTTTTTTGCAATTCTACCATTTCTCAAAAGAGTATGGCAACTCTTATCTGAAAAATGGATTTTAAAACAGTCGTGCCAAAATAGAATGGCTAATTTACCGGCTTGACCGCTATTTTTGAAAGTAGAAGATGCGTAAACAAGTTTTATCACTCACTTTCTTCGGTAAACTTGAGTTTGTCGCTAATGAATATATTCTAAGGAATAGGTTAGAGATTTGAGAGCAGTTTCCAAGAAAGGCTGCAGTACTCTGAGCAGTGAGAATAGAGGTGGAATCCTTATGGTTAGAGCACTCAGGAGCTGGAAAGGAGCACTCCGACCACCGCCAGCAGCTCTCTCTTAATGTCAAAGCTCCTTCCCTAATTGTGCTCATCACTGGTGGTCCAGGCTGTGCTTGCATACCGGAAGGGATGCAGGACTCAGTACTCCACACTGTAGCCCATTCTACCTTTGGTGACTTGTGTCTTTTGAAAATCCTTTCAAGAACAGTGGAGCTGAAATCTGTTTTCCTGTAACTTGTATTCCAAAATTTCCATCTCTCTTGACTCCATCCAGCTCTGTTTACTTCTCCTTCAAGTAGCTGATTTTCAGGATTTCAATGACATTTTCATTATGCTCTTAATCATTCTTTTTTTTCTTTTTGAATAGCCTGGCTTCTTCAGTCTCTGCAACTGTACCCAGAATTAAATATATCACTTCAAGTGTGTTCTGACCAGAGTGGGTTGTGCCTTTGTGTGTTTGCATTTGTGTGTGGTGTGTGTGTGTGCTGTGTATGTACACATGTCTGTATATATCCTCTTGCTTTTACCAGGCTGTGAAGGAAATAACGATGTTTATTTATCGATTTGATGAGTTTTAGTTAAGGTCTTTGTACATGCCAGGTGCTGCTCCTGATAGCCATCAAAGACAAATGCAATAGATACATTTCTTGTTCTTAGGAGGCTTATATTTTAGTTGGAGAGTGGCAAATACATTAATATATGATTAAGTAGCATCTAGATGAGCGTTGAAGGGAACAGTAGAGTAAAGTAATGGAACATTTGATGAGGAGAGGGTAGCTCTTTGAGGTCAGGAGATCAAGATAGGCCTTGCTTATGATGCAACTTTAAAAAAAATCAGCATATCTTTTTAAAAAAACATATTATTGAGGTATAATTGACATACAATGTTATATTAGTCGTAGGTATACAATGTATTGATTCGACAATTCTGTACGTGACTCAGTGCTCAGCGAGACAAGTGTAATCACCACACAAAGTTCTTACAGGGGTATCGACTATATTCCCTATGCTGTATTTTTCGTCTCTGCCGCTTATTTATTTATTTTTGGTGGAAGTGCAGGTGACACACAATGTCACATTAGCTCAGGTGTGTGACGTTGTGAATTGACAAGTCTATACATCACATGACTTATTGATTTCATAACCGGAAATTTGCACCTCTTAACCCCCTTCATCCGTTTCGCCCATTTCCCCTAACTCCGTCCCCTCTGGCAATCACCAGTTTGTCCTCTGCATGATGTGACATTTAAAGCGGGCATAGGACAGAGCAAAGGAATGAACCGGTGGAGCCTGAAGGAAGAGTATTTCTGGCAGAGCGAGTAGAAGTGCAAAGGTCCAGAAGCAAATGAGCTTGGCATGTCTGAGGAGCCAGAAGAGACCTGCGTGCCCCTAGTGCGAGTGCCAGAGGGAGATGAGGTCCGACCAAGCCTTGTAGGCTGGGATAACAAGTTAGGATTCTATCCCAAGAAGGATAAGAAATCCTCTTGGGTTTTTCACAGAAGACTGTCATTTTGAGATCACTGACTTCGGCTCCAGGGTGGAGAACTGACCCAGGTGACCATGGTAGGGAGCCCATGGAGAGGAGAGGTGGGGAGATCACCTGGGGAAAGTGACAGCTGTGGATGAGGCAGGTAACAGGTGTTCTGATAGCCAATTCCAGTGTGTGTGTGTGTGTGTGTGTGTGTGTCTGTGTGTGTGTAAGTGGCGGGGTTCCCCACAAGCAGTGCTCAGGATACCCACTGGGTGTCCTACAGTTCAGCTCAGTTCTGACGCTATCTGCCTGGAGACGGCCTCGGATTCCACAGGTGGAGGGCTGAGTCCCCCACACCCCTCTTTACCAGTACTTCAGACCCCAGTCCTTAGCTCAGGCTGTGACTTACACTTCTGATCCACTGGTGATAGAGCAGAGATTCCTACAGGCCCCTCAGTGGGTTCAATTCATTTGCCAGAGCAGCTCAGAGAACTCAGACAACCTTGTTGCTCTCTAGACCACTGATTTATTGTAAAAAGTTATAACGTAGGAATAGGCAGACAGAAGAAATGTGTAAGGCAAGGCATGGGAAAGGGCTCTGAGCTTCCTTGCCTTCTCCAGGCTCGGCTTTCCCGGCACCTTCATGTGTTCACCACCCAGAATCTCTCTGAACTCTGCACTTTTGGGTTTTTATGGGGGCTTCAGTACAAAGGCATAATTGATTAAATCATTGGCCAATGGTGATTGATTCAACCTCCAGCCCTCTCCCCTCCCTGGAAGCATGTGTGCTGGGGAGGAGGGAGAAGGGACTGAAGTTCCAACTCTCCAATGGCTTCCAAGGCAACCAGTCCCTCAAGTCACCTCATTAACATAACACAGGATACTTTTCTTACTCTTATCACTTAGAATAATTCCAAGGATTTTTGGAGCTGTCTGCCAATGATAGCAAAAAGACTAAATATATATTTCTTTCTTTGCCTTTTTTTTTAAGAGAGAGAATGAGTGAGGGAGGGACAAAGGAGGAGGGAGAGACAATCCCAAGCAGGTTCCACACCCAGCATGGAAGCCTGAAGTGGGGCGAGATCTCCCAATCCAGGGATCATGACCTGAGGTGAAATCAAGAGTTGGAGGCTTAACCTATGAGCCATCCAGGCATCCCCCCAAATATACATTTCTTATGATAAATCACAATATCACAGCAAAAGACCTTGTGGGCTTGAACTAGGGCAAGTGGTTGAATGTGGGATCTATTTGAAGAGTAGTGTTGACAGGACTCGATTGTCATAGGGATGACTGAGGGATGGAAGAAAGTGAGGGTTAAGGATTGCATTGTGGAACCCATGTGTAGTGTTTTTTGCAAACAGGTAAAGAATCAGTGGGTCCGAAGAGAAGTTTTACTGACATATGAAAAAGAATATCCTGACACATCCCATTCACAGCATGGTATAACCAATGCAACATTGGACTAGGAACTCATACTTTTCTAAGCCTTGTCACTTAAGATTTAGCCTTGAGCAAGAAATTTCCTATCAGTGGGCACCTCAGTTTTCCCACATAATTAATTAAAGGGTGAAAATTAAAGGGTAAACTAACTCTAACAGTCCATTTACTTCATTTGTGCAATGTCTCTAAGGATTAAACACAACCTTTATTGGCTAATAGAAGTTCTAAAACCATTAGTGACGTCGCTGGTGACTTGGCTTCATAAGGGCCTATAAGGGAAGTATTTCCCACGGGAAAAGTGTGTAGAATTTCATTAGCAATGTACCCAATGAATTGAGATGTCACTTAAAGCTTACACAGAATTCTATTTTGATGACCTGACCTAATAAAACAGAGTGAATAAACAGAAATTTGCCTCACTAATGCCTTGGGCACGGGAAGAGGCTCAATCTAGTTATTATACACCACAATGTGTTTGACAATGTTTCAAGTTCTTCAGCCAAAAGATTAATCTAAAAAGTCAGTAAATGTTTGTTCAGTGGGGAAAGAAATCATGATGATTGAATTACATATTATAGCTTCATTGATTGACAGCAAAAGTACTGAGCTATTTGGCCTGGTAAATTGAAACTCTGTTGCACAGGAATAAAAAAAAAAAAGAAGAAGAAGAAACGTTGATTTGTAATCAGAGCATGTTAACACACTGTTATTATTTCAGATATGTGTTTTCTCTCTTTTGCAAAAAATAAATAAATAAATAAATAGATAGATAAATAAATAAATAATCTGATGAAGAGCCTTGGTTTGTTTACATGAAAGATCCCATAGGCCAGGATCATGAAATTGAAATGGGAAAGCAACAACAGCTAATGATAGAAGAAAGGTAGAATTGGGAAACGTTTGGGCAAGGTGGGAGAAAAATGCAGGAGAGCAGGACAGAGAGCAAATCTGAACGTTGTATTCCTCTCTTATCTTCCACTATTACGAGTTAGTGAGAGAAAGGAAATAGGAAAACAAATTTCTCCGTAATCTTGCCAAATTCCTCTTAGCAACTCTTTAACTATTCCTGCCTAGAGAAGAAGTTCATTTTTTAAAAAGATTTATTTATTTATTTGAGAGAGAGAGAGAAAAAACACGTACAAGCAGGGAGAGGGAGGGTGCAAGCAGCCTTCATGCTGAGTGCAGAGCTCGATCCCAGGACCCTGAGATCATAACCTGAGCCGAAATCAAGAGAGGACCTTTTACCGACTGAGCCACACAGGTGCCCTGAGAAAAAGTTCATTTGGAAGACTTCCTTTTAAAACCATCCATATAAATAAGAAGTAGATTTAGTGTGTCTTTTCATTAGCCTTCTGGTCAGTGGTTCTCAAGCTGTAATGACCATAAGCATCACCCAGGGAACTTGCTGAAAATGCAGATGCCACAATTCCATCCCTAAAGATGCAGACTCCGCACTTGAGGTGGAGCCCCTGACTGACCTTTTTGCCAAGGATCCCAGGTGATTCGGATGCAAGTAGGTCCACGGACAAAATTGGAATATCCGTCGTATAAGAGGCAACAGAGTATGTAGTCAATTTCTTTCCCATCATTGTATCAAAGTTGAACTGAAAAGGATAATTTTTCTGATTAAAGGATATTTACCTTTGGTGAAATTCTATAGGTAGGGGGAACTGTTATCAAACTTGCTGGCTGGATGAAATGCGAAGTTCAATCCTATGCTGCTTAAGAGAAAGGCATGAGGAAAACGAGGGCATTGGTGAAAATTTTTATTCCAGCTCTGTAGAACTCAAGGTAAGAAACATTCAGTGGGGAAAAGCTAGTTATTTTATACTAGTATAAGTACAGTCTCCAATAAAGAGGTAACAATTGTTAACACTTATGTGCCAATAAAACATCAAATATATAAAATGTAACTTTTAAAAACAAGGAAAATTTTTTTAAATTCTGAGAGGTTTTAACATAATCATAAATTATAAAATTGAAATAATCTTGTAGCTGATTCTATCCAGTTTCTGCTATATTTAATTTATATTAAAAGCAACATAACCCTTTTATTGATTTTGGTAATGTCATAAAAATTACTCCATGCTTAATTTGGTAGTGAAAACTATAGCATTAAATGTGAGCAAAAGAAAAACAACTGAAAATACCATTTATTTGGAACCAAAGATAAAATAAAAAGCCAAGGAATAGCCAAGGCATCAGGTTAATCAATAGCATATAACAACAATCTTAAGTGAGAGTGAATTTAGCAGACCCTCTGCCAGAGATAAAGGGTAGTTTTTCCTTATCTAAATGGACTGAGTGGCTTTACTCTTTTTCTCCCTCCAAATGTAATCATGTTTATGTTACCCACCATAAATTTACAGTGTGTGTGTGTGTGTGTGTGTGTGTATGTGTGTGTTACACTAACGGGGGAGATATTAGTAGAAACACAAAACAATGATTGATGAGAAAAATTATTTCCCTTTGCTTCCAGAATATGTTAATAAGTAAAAAAGCAACAAAGTCTTTGTGGGATTGATTGATTGACTGATTGATCGATTGATTCCAGTATAGTCTTTGAATACTTCCTTGTTTTATGGTATGAAGAGATGTAATTAGCTAATCCTGTACAACTTTTCTTTTAAATTATTTTCATTAACATGTAATATAGTATTTACCCCAGGGGTACAGGTCTGTGAATCATCAAGCTGATACATTTCACAGCATTCACCATAGGACATATCCTCCCCAATGTCCATAACCCAGCCACCCTATCCCTACCCGCTGCCCCCAACTCCAGCAACTCTCAGTTTGCTTCCTGAGATTAAGAGTCTCTTATGGTTTCTCTTCTTCCTGATCCCATCTTGTTTCATTTTTTCCTTCCCTAACCCCCATAGCCCCCAACGTTGCCTCTCAAATTTGTCCTATCAGAGAGACCATATGATAATTGTCTTTTTCTGATTGTCTTTTTTCACTTAGCATAATACCCTCTATTTCCTTCCACGTAGTTGCAAATGGCAAGATTTCATTTCTTTTGATGACTGGATAGTATTCCATTGTGTGTGTGTGTGTGTATGACACCTTCTTTATCCATTCATCTATTGATGGACATCTAGGTTCTTTCCATAGTTTGGCTGTTGTGGACATTGCTGCTATAAACATTCAGGTGCATGTGCCCCTTCGGATCACTACCTTTGTATCTTTGGGGTAAATGTCCAGTAGTGTGATTGCTGGTTCCTAGGGTACCTCTATATTCAACTTTTTGAAGAACCTCCATGCTGTTTTCCAGAGTGGCTGCACCAGTTTGCATTCCCACCAACAGTATAAGAAGGTTCCACTTTCTCTGCATCCTCACCAATATCCTTCATTTCCTGACTTGTTAATTTTATCCATTCGAACTGGTGTGAGGTGGTATCTCCTTGTGGTTTTGATTTGTATTTCCCTGATGCCGAGTGATGTGGAGCACTTTTTCATGTGTCTGTTGGCCACCTGGATGTCTTCTTTGCAGAAATGTCTGTTCATGTCCTCTGCCCATTTCTTGATTGGATTCTTTGTTCTTTGGGTGTTGAGTTTGCTAAGCTCTTTATAGATTTTGGGTACTAGCCCTTTATCTGATATGTCATTTGCAAATATCTTCTCCCATTCTGTCAGTTGTCTTTTGGTTTTCTTAACTGTTTCCTTTGCTGTGCAAAAGCTTTTGATCTTGATGAAATCCCAATAGTTCATTTTTGCCCTTGCTTCTGTTGCCTTTGGCGATGTTCCTAGGAAGAAGTTGCTGCGGTTAAGGTCAAAGAGGTTGCTGCCTGTGTTCTCCTCAAGGATTTTGATGGATTCCTTTCTCACATTGAGGTCCTTCATCCATTTTGAGTCTATTTTCGTGTGTGGTGTGAGGAAATGGTCCAGGTTCATTTTTCTGCATGTGGCTGTCCAATTTTCCTAGCACCATTTGTTGAAGAGGCTGTCTTTTTTCCCTTGGACATTCCTTCCTGCTTTGTCGAAGATTAGTTGACCATAGAGTTGAGGGTCTATGTCTGGGCTCTCTATTCTGTTCCACTGATCTATGTGTCTGTTTTTGTGCCAGTACCATACTGTCTTGATGATGACAGCTTTGTAATAGAGTTTGAAGTCTGGAATTAGGATGCCGCCAACTTTGGCTTTCTTTTTCAAAATTCTTCTGGGTATTCGGGGTCTTTTCTGGTTCCATATAAATTTGAGGATTATTGTTCAATTTCTTAGAAAAAAATTGAGGGTATTTTGATAGGAATTGCATTAAATATGTAGATTGCTTTAGGTAGCCTAGACATTTTCACAATATTTTTTCTTCCAATCCATGTGCATGAGATGTTTTTCCATTTCTTTGTGTCTTCCTCATTTCTTTCATGAGTACTTTATAGTTTTCTCAGTATAGATTCTTTATCTCTTTGGTTAGGTTTATTCCTAGGTATCTTAGGATTTTGGGTGCAATTGTAAATGGGATCGACTCCTTAATTTCTCTTTCTTCTGTCTTGTTGGTGTATAGAAATGCAACTGATTTCTGTGCATTGATTTTATATCCTGACACTTTACTGAGTTCCTATATGAGTTCCAGCAGTTTGGGAGAGGTCTTTGAGTTTTGCACATAAAGCATCATATCATCTGCAAAGAGTGAGAGTTTGAATTCTTCTTTTCTGATTTGGATAATTTTATTTCTTTTTGTTGTCTGATTGCCGAGACTAGGACTTCTAGTATTATGTTGAATAGCAGTGGTGATAGTGGACAACTCTGCCGTGTTCCTGACCTTAGGGGAAAAGCTCTCGGTTTTTCCCCATTAAGAATGATAATTGCTGTGCATTTCCCACAGATGGATTTGATGATATTGAGGTATGTACCATCTATCTGGACACTTTGAAGAGTTTTGATCAAGAAAGGATGCTATACTTTGTCAAATGCTTTTTCAGCATCTATTGAGAGTATCATATGGTTCTTGTTCTTTCTTTTATTAATGTATTGTATCCCATTGATTTGCGGATGTTGAACCAAACTTGCAGCCCAGGAATAAACCCCACTTGGTCATGGTGAATAATCCTTTTAATGTATTATTGGATCCTATTGGCTAGTATTTGGTAGGGAATTTTTGCACTCGTGTTCATCAAGGATACTGGTCTGTAATTTTCCTTTTTGATGGGGTCTTTGTCTGATTTTGGGATCAAGGTAATGCTGGCCTCATAAAATGAATTTAGAAGTTTTCCTTCCATTTCAAATTTTTTGAACACTTTCAGGAGAATAGGTATTAATTCTTCTTTAAATGTTTGGTAGAATTCCCCTGGGAACGTGTCTGGACCTGGGAGGTTTTTTTGTTGAGAGATTTTTGATGACTGCTTCCATCTCCTTACTGGTTATGGGTCTGTTCAGGTTTTCTATTTCTTCCTCGTTCAGTTTTGGTAATTTATACATCTCTAGGAATGTATCCATTTCTTCCAGATTGTCAAATTTACTGGTGTATATTTGCTCATAATATGTTCTTACAATTGTAGGTATTTCTTTGGTGTTGGTTGTGATCTCTCCTCGTTCATTCATTATTTCATTTATTTGGGTCCTTTCTCTTTTCTTTTTGAGAAGTCTGGCCAAGGGTTTACCAATCTTATTAATTCTTTCAAAGAACTAGCTCCTAGTTTCATTGATTTGTTCTACTGTTTTTTTGGTTTCTATTTCATTGATTTCTGCTCTGATCTTTATGATTTCTCTTCTGCTGGGTTTAGACTTTCTTTGCTGTTCTTTCTCCAGCTCCTTTTGGTGTAGGTTTAGGTTATGTACTTGAGACCTTTCTTGTTTCTTCTTTCTTCTTCTTCTGGAATCTCAATTATTCTAATATTGTTTCATCTTATGGTATCACTTATCTCTCAAATATCTCTCAAATTTATTGTTATATACTTTCCTCTCAGGTCTGCCTTTGCTGTGTCCCAAAGATTTTGAACAGTTGTGTTTTCATTATCATTTGTTTCCATGAATTTTTTCAATTCTTCTTTAATTTCCTGGTTGACCCATTCATTCTTTAGTATGATGCTCTTTCGCCTCCAAGTATTTGAGTTCTTTCCAACTTTCCTCTTGTGATTGAGTTCTAACTTCAGAGCTTTGTGGTCTGAAAATATGCAGGGAATGATCCCAGTCTTTTGGTACCAGTTGCAACCTGATTTGTGACCCAGGATGTGATCTATTCTGGAGAATGTTCCATGTGCACTAGAGAAGAATGAGTATTCTGTTGCTTTGGGATGGAATGTTCTGAATATATCTGTGATGTCCATCTGGTCCAGTGTGTCATTTAAGGCCTTTATTTCCTTGTTGATCTTTTGCTTGGATGATCTGCCCATTTCAGTGAGGGGTGAGTTAAAGTCCCTTACTATTATCGTTGATGTGTTTCTTTGATTTTGTTATTAATTGGTTTATATCATTGGCTGCTCCCATATTAGGAGCAGAGATATTTGAAATTGTTATATTTTCTTGTTGGACATACCCTTTGGGTATGATATAGTCTCCTTCCTCATCTCTTATTATAGTCTTTGGTTTAAAATCTAATTTATCTGATATAAGGATTGCCACCCCAGCTTTCTTTTGATGTCCATTAGCACGGTAAATTGTTCTCCATCCCCTCACTTTAAATCTGGAGGTGTCTTTGGGTCTAAAATGAGTTTCTTGCAGACAGCATATTGGTGGGTTTTGTTTTTTTATTCATTCTGGTACCCTGTATCTTTTGATTGGTGCATTTAGCCCATTTACATTCAGGGTAACTATTGAAACATACGAATTTAGTACCATTGTATTGCTTGTAAGATGACTGTTACTGTATATTGTCCCTGTTCCTTTCTGGTCTGTTACTTTTAGGCTCTCTCTTTGCTTAAAGGATCCCTTTCAATATTTCCTGTGGGACTGGTTTGGTGTTTGCAAAATCTTTTAATTTTTATTTGTCATGGAAGGTTTTTAATTTCTCCTTCTATTTTCAATGATGGCCTAGCTGGATATAGTATTCTTGGCTGCATATTTTTCTCATTTAGTGCTCTGCATATATCATGCCAGTTCTTTCTGGCCTGCCAGGTCTCCGTGGATAAGTCTGCTGCCAATCTAATATTTTTACCATACAAGTCTGTATGTTACAGACTTCTTGTCCCGAGCTGTTCTCAGGATTTTCTCTTTGGCACTAAGATTGGTAAGTGTTACTATTAGATGCCAGGGTGTGGACCTACTTTTTTTTTTTTTTTATTTTGAGGGGGGTTCTCTGTGCCTCCTGGATTTTGATGCTTGTTCCCTTTGCCATATTAGGAAATTCTCTATTACAATTTGCTCCAAGATACCTTCTGCCCCCCTCTCTCTCTTTCTTCTTCTTCTGGAATCCCAATTATTCTAATATTGTTTCATCTTATGGTATCACTTATCTCTCAAATTCTCCCCTCGTGTTCCAGTAGTCGTTTGTCTCTCTTTTGCTCAGCTCCTTTATTCCCTGTCATTTGGTCTTCTATTTCACTAATTCCTTCTTCTGTCTCATTTATCCTAGCAGTGAGACCCTCCATTCTTGATTGTACCTCATTAATTCCTTTTTTGACTTCAGTTTGGTTAGATTTTAGTTATTTTATTTCTCCAGAAAGGGATTCTCTAATATCTTCCATGCCTATTTTAAGCCCAGCTAGCACCTTGAGAATCGTCATTCTGAACTCTAGTTCTGATATATTATCAATGTCTGTATTGATTAGGTCCCTAGCTGTTGGGACTGCCTCTTGCTCTTTTTTTTTTGTGGTGAGTTTTTCCACCTTGGCATTTTATCCAGATAGGAATGTATGAATGAGAGAGTAAAATATTAAAAGGGTGGCAAAGACCTCAGAAAAATAAATGCTAACCAAATCAGAAGAGATCTGAAACCAGGGGGAAAAGAAAGGGGGAGGGAATATTATATATATATATATATATGTATATATATATATATATATATATATTAGACTAGTGAATAGAACAGTCATCCACTTGATTTTGGGTGTATTCTGGTCTCTTAGAAGAAACTACCTGCTAAAATTTTAAAGAAAGTGGGATGCCTGGGTGGCTCAGTGACTTAAGCCTCTGCCTTCAGCTCAGGTCATGATCCCAGGGTCCTGGGATGGAATCCTGCATGGGCTCCTTACTCGGCAGGGAGCCTGCTTCTTTCTCCACCTCTGCCTGCCTCTCTCCCTGCTTGTGTGCTCTCTCTCTTCCTCTCTCTGACAAATAAATAAATAAAATATTTAAAATTTTAAAGAAAGAAAAACATATATATACAAAAATAAGGGTAAACATGATGAAGGGGTGGAATCTGACAGTAAAGAGGAAAATTTAAAAAGATTCTAAAAAGAGTTGATAAGTTGGTGGGAAAAAAAAAAAGAGGAGAGAATGTGATCAGGCTGGAGACTAGAGAAAAGCCATGTGCTAGATTTAGGGTATATTTTGATCTATTAGAAGAAATTGTGTCCCAAAAAGAAAAAAAAAATACCTATAGCTATACAAAAAATAAGGTTAAGTACAATGAAGGGATAAAATATCACTATAACAATGCAAATTTTAAAAGATTTTTTTAAAGATTTTATTTATTTATTTCACAGAGAGAGATCACAAGTGGTCAGAGAGGCAGGCAGGGGTTGGGGGGGGAAGCAGGCTCCCTGATGATCAGAGAGCCCAATGCAGGGCTCAATCCCATGACCCTGAGATCACGACCTGAGCCAAAGGCAGAGGCTTAACCCATTGAGTCACCCAGGCACCCCTAAAAAGATTGTATTTTAAAGGTATTGATAAGATAAAATAGTTAAAAAATGTTAAAAGAGGAAAGAGGAAAAGTTTGAAAAATAGAGCAAGGAAAAAATAAAAATAAAAAAAATAATTTAACTTTGCAAGACTAAAGGATCATGGGAAAAAGCCGTGAATTCTGTGTGTTACTTTGCCCTCTCTCTGGAGTTCTGCTGTTCTCCTTGTTCAGTAAGCTTGGTCTTGGCTGGATGTTCTTGCTGATCTTCTGGAGGAGGGGCCTGTTGCAGTGATTCTCAGATATCTTTGCCTGAGGTGGAACTGCATCACTCTTGCCAGGGGCCAAGGCTGAGTAATCTGCTTGGGCTCACTCTGCTCTTGGGAGCTTTTGTTCCCTGAATGCTTTCCGTAGAGCTCTGGAGGATAGGAATGAAAATGGTGGCCTCTAAATATCCAGCCCAGAGGAGCCGAGAGCTCGGGACCCCACTCCTCAGTGTGCCCTTGGAGAAAAGCGCTCAATCACTCCCGTCTCCACGGTCTCCGGCTGCATTCTGAGCTCACCCGGCCTGTGACCGAATGTTTCTGTCTCTGGCACACAGCCCCGTTGGAGTCTCCAAACCTGGCAGATTCCTGCAGCACAGCCCTGTTGCACTCCTCCCAGAGAAGGAAGGTGAGTCTACCCAGGTCTTCCACTTGTGGGGTTTTTGCTCAAAGAGCAGTAGTCCAGCTGTGTTGCGGATCACAGTTTAAGGTAATCCTGAGCTAGAATTCACTCCTTGGCTCTGTCTCTGTAGCCAGCTTCCCTGCTCTGATACCTGTGAGCTCTGCTACACTCAGACATCCCCGATCCTTCTGGGACCCCCCCCACCCCCAGGTCCTGAGACCACACTGTCTCTGCGAGGGCTCCACCCCTGCTTAGCCTCTGGCGTGATGTCCCTCAGTGGAGCAGACTTCTAAAAGTTCCAATTCTGTGCTTTGCTGCTCTGCGGCTTGCCGGGAGTCTGCCCTCCCCCCTATGGTCTATCTCCCCATTGCTTCGGATTCACTTCTCCACCCGTCCTACCTTTCAGAAAGTGGTCAGTTTTCTGTTTCTGGAATTGCTTCTCTTCTCTTCGATCTCCTGTTGAGTTTGTAGGTGTTCGGAATGGTTGGATTACTGTCTAGCTGAACTCCTAGGACATAATGCTATTTCAGTCTCCTACTCCATGATCTTGCTTCCTCCTCCATCCTGTACAACTCTTGTTCAAGATCTAAAATCAAAGAATTTCTTGAAGAGCCCGAGTATTTAAGACCAGAATCTGTCTGGTAGGTGCACTGGTTGCTCCACTGTTTCCAGGTCTTTCTGATGAACAGACTTCGGGGGAGGGGAATCATTGTGTTTATGTATGTGCAGGTCCACATGATGCCTGTGTGCACATATATGAAAACATGTGTCATTGCACACATATGCCTGGGTATCTATTTACATATACTTATATTTAAGAGAAAATGCATACTTCCAATTAAAATTTAGGGTTACTAAGTTTTAAACTTAATCTCCTCAATCTTAGCCCTCTAGAACATTCTCTTATGTCGAAAAGCTTGGCTTCCAGGTGTCCCCAACATAATAATTTATGTGTGAAGTACCAAAATTGATGACTGTCTTCCTCGAATTTATCAATGTTACCTCGAAGCCATGGTTATTAAGATTTTTTTAAATGGTCTCACTGTTTTTAGGATGTTTGTTATTAGGGATGTCCAGTATAATAAATGTTTTATATTGCTTGAAATAATTCTATGTACGGCCATGCTACTAACTCAATACACACCCAGGTTCCTTTGTTTCACTCTAATTTTGAATTTTAGGAACTGCTTTTTACATTTTATTTTTCTTTTCTTTTTTTTTATATTTTATTTATTTATTTGACAGAGAGATCACAAGTAGATAGAGAGGTAGGCAGAGAGAGAGAGGGAAGCAGGCCCCCTGCCGAGCAGAGAGCCCGATGCGGGACTCGATCCCAGGACCCTGAGATCATGACCTGAACCGAAGGCAGCGGCTTTAACCCACTGAGCCACCCAGGCGCCCCTTTATTTTCTTTTTATGTTAAATCTTTGATCCTGCAATAAAACAAGATATATTTAGAGATTTCCAGCTTCAATTTCTGTTGCTTATGCCTTCTTCTTCCCTCTCACAGCTTACCATTTTTATTTTTCAGTTTATCGATTATTTTGTCAAATATGCAAACAGCACACATGTGTGTGTACTCTTTTTAAACACTTTTCTCTACCTTGTGTTTTTTCACTTTACGATACACCGTAGAGACCCCCTCTATAATGGTAAATAGAAGAAATATTGTATTTCTTGTTCTGCCTCTTGCCATTTTGTTCCTGTAACACACATCAATCTCAAAATGAGTAGATTATTTAACTTAGGGACTCTGAACAAATTTGGTGCCTCCAGGATCCCAACATTAGTAAATGAAACTGTGTTGGAATGGCTCCAGTCTCATCCTGGCACCCATACCAAGAAACCCAGTACTTTTGGCTGTTTCACAGAGAGGCTTTCTTGCTCTGTGCATTTGCTTTACTTTCTTTCAAATCAATAAATGCTTACTGAGAACTTCGTGCCGGTTACTAGGTATACCAAGATACATGAGACGCTTTCTGGCTTCAAATAGTTTAAACGTGAGCAGAGAAAATAGACCTAACAGTGCCGATATGGTGTGGGAAGTGCTTGGCTTCTGGTGCCTCATTTCCCCTGATGGTTTTGGGGATGGTACAGCCCATGGGGGGCAAGTCGACAGACTATAAGGGGCGTCTGGTTGGGCTTTCATGCTGGCTGGAAGGTACAGGGAGGAACACATGGAAGACATTTAATAAATAGTAATGTTTCTCTTCTCCCCTCTCACTTCCCCAAATAATTTCCTTCCTGTAGAGCTAAGTGTTATTCCATCCTCTGACTCACCATTCTCCCTAACAGTCACACTCTCTGCATTAAGCATAATCTGTTCAGACAGTCACCCCATTTCTATTTATCACTGTGAACCTCTCCTTTTGGTGCCTCCTCTTTCCTGCCCACCCCTCCTTTCCCTTTCCCTAATGCTTCTGTTTTATAGCTGTTCCAGTCTTCCCCGCTGTTTACTCTTTTATTCTGATGTAACCAATCCCACTCGTACAAACTCAATTCATTCCAAAAGGAGACTTAATGTGCCATAAAACTAACAGGGAGATTGCTCTCAAGGTGGGCAATAAGCTGACACAGCACACAGGTAATATTTATTCGGCAGTACTACTTCAAGAAATATCAGCCTCTGCACCGCTTGCAAATCACAGGGTAATTATCCGCTTTAGGTCCTTAATCACTGGAGCAAAGCCCTTCCTAAGTAAACACAAATAGCGAATGTGAATCTGGACGCTAAAGACAAATGAGACAAGGCAGAGACAACCTCTGGGGGCAAGGCCAGGAGCAGTGGAAAGGGCCCTCCCTGCAGTCTTTCTGGAGGCAAGCAAGCACCTTGGTCAATATCAGGGTCTCGGAGCATAGAGAGAGGGGGGGGGTTAGATAATGTCCTGATCCTGGGCCAGTGTCTTCAGCAAGCTGCACCTTGCTTCTGTTCCTTAGAAGATGGCCATGTGGGGCACCTAAGTGGCTCAGTGGATTAAGCCTCTGCCTTTGGCTCAGGTCATGATCTCAGGGTCCTTGGATCGAGCCCGGCATCCGGCTCTCTGCTCAGCGGTGAGCCTGCTTCTCCCCCTCTCTCTCTGCCTGCCTCTCTGCCTACTTGTGATCTCTGTCAAATAAATAAATAAAATCTTTAAAAAAAAAGAAAAGATGGCCATGCTACTCCTGCCTTACTGACTAGTGGAGGCCTGGCCTTCCACGATGGGTCTAAAGTGCCGGGACTTAATAGACACACCCGTGTTTCTTCTTCTTATCAATATCGCCATTGTCTTAATCTATAACTACCAAGGTTTTATGTTTTGTTTTGTTTTTTGTTTTGGGGGGTTGTTATTGTTTTGTGTTTTGTTTTGTTTTACGAGGGAAATTTTTTTTTTTTTTAATTTGGGGGAGTCCCCGAAGAATCCACCATTTGTGCTGATCTTCACAGATGCTCCCCAGCTCTTGCTGCCCAGAACACGTAGGCCGTCAGGATCTCCCTTGGAAGAGGGGCACCTGGGGACGCACTTCCAGCTTGCGGGTGCCACCAACGTACAAATGCGGGTGAAGGTCTAATGTTTGTGGGGAGGCACAATGGTGCCTTTTCAGAAACTGCCTTTGAACCCCAGAGCCCGCATCAAGTCCCAGCTTGCACAGGCCTGAGAGCTACTGTCTAGACCCTAGCAGCATGTGTTAGCACCTGCTCAACAATGACCTGAACCCTAGCCCTCCAGTTTTCAGTAGGGAATTAGAAGTCTTAATTTTGCAACCAGGTAATTTGTTCCAACAGCTCCAACTCTTGCTGGAAAACTCTCAGATGCTTAAAATGCAAACAGGAAGAAACATTATTTTCTTAAGGTAAAGCCCCATTAAGCTTTACCTCCACAATTAAGAAGTCCCCCTTTATTTGTATTTTCCTTATCGTCTCTGCTATGATTTCTGTTGGATATTTAGTCCAGGCTGGAGAATCCTCGGCATTTGGAAATAGGTTCAAATTCCAGAATGGACCTCCTGACTATCTCAAGATAGACTCTTCAATTATTAAAAAAAAAAAAAAATGACTGAGTCCTGCAATAGTAATAGCTCTCATTTATCGAGGGTTGTTACATGTCAGGCTCTATAGTGAGAACTTCTACTAATTCACTCACTGCACTCCGTTACTTGTGAGATAGTTATGATTATTTTATATTTTCCTGGTTTTATTGAGATATAATTGGGATATGTCACTGTATGAGTTTCAGGTGTTAGCATGAAGGTTTGGTTCCCATACATTGTGAAGTGGTATCCATAGTAAGTTATGATAATGTTCATCATCTCATCAAGATACAATAAAAAGAAATGATCGTCTTTATTTTATAGATGAGGAAACTGAAACAAGAGAAGTTAAGTCACCTCTCCATGATTATATGGCTATGAAATAGGAGCCCAGACATTGAAAGCAGGTGGTCTAGAGCAGGTAGAGCCCACACCCCTGACAGCTGTAATGCCTACCTCCTCCAGGGAAAGGCAATGTACAACGTCTTCAAGAGCTCAGAGAAGCAATTGTTCAGAGGATGAGCTGTAAAAAGCAAAAGGCAATTTTCAATACCTAATAGTGAGGATTATTATGTTATTTATTTAACTTTTTTACTGACATGTAATTGACATAACATTATATTAGTTTGAGGTGTATAGCATCGTGATTTGATATGTGTCTATATTGTGAAATAATCATTATGATAGGGCTAGTTAATACCATTATTTATTTTTTACTTTTAGAATTTTAAGATGTTTATTCTTGTGTGTTTTTAAATATTAAAAGAGAGTTATCTCCTCGGGTCCTGAATCAGTTGGCAAATTTGACAAGAATGAGGGGTTTCAAAAGACTCTTTGGAGTCTATGTCTAATATAGTTAATATATAGATGTCCAGAAATGACCTGAGAAATTATTTTCTCTTATCTCTCTCATTTAGTAGATAAGAAATACCCATCAAATGAAGTGACATACCAAAAGGACACACGCAGAGACCAGAACTCTGCTCAGATTCCCAGTGCTGTTTATTCTCTTTTCTTATTCACCTTTTAGATATGTTTGAATTCTAATAAATTAAACAACCATGCATTTGGCTTTGATGTAGACCAGGTAAAGAAAATTAGGGCAAACCTTAATATGAAGATGATGGTTTCTATATGTTTTAAGAAGCCACACTGGACTGGCCATATCCAGTTAAATAGAATTTGGACACTGGGATACGATGATCTGTTAGGCAGAGAGGAATAATCCATGATTATTTACTTTAGTGACCCACAGTGAAGATTTTCATTGTTGCTAAACTATTCCCTTGCATTGCAGGGAAGAAGGACCTTAGACCTGCCTTCCATACAAGTCATACAGTGTCCTGGAGATGTCACTCAAAGGGAAAGTAATACGTGTCACACGTCAGAGGACTGGGGTAACAAGTACTATTTTCACTTCATGTAAATGTTACAAACAGCATGCTTAGTTGATTTTAAGAGTGGATGGAGTCCCTCCTTATAAACATTCACACTGTGATTTCTATATCTGAAACTAATTCCCTTGAAATCCTGTTAAAAATTGTAGCACAATGCTGTAACAAGCAGAAGAATGCCTCTCTTCCCCAAAATGTCTATATTAGAGTATCGGGAGCACGTGAATATGTTTCTTACATGGTAAAAGAGACTTCGCAGAGCTGATTAAGGGTATGGACTGTGAGAAGAGAGTACCTTGGATTATCCAGGTGGGCTCAATCTAAGCACATGCATCCTTAAATGTAGAAGACCGCAACAGAAAAGTCAGTCAGTGAGATAAGGACAGAAGGAAAAAGAGGGGACTTTGCAAGCATGAAAGGGATTCAACCCAATGTTGCTGGCTTTAATGATGGAGAAAGGGGGCCCCAAATCATATTATGCAGGCGACCTCTAGAAGCTGGGAATGGCCCTCAGCTGATGCTCAGCCAAGAAATGGGGACCTCGGTCCTATAAACACAAGGAATTGGATTCTGCCAACAATTGGGATGAACTGGGGAATGCAATCGCTTGGGTTAGGCTACTCAGGGTTCATTAAGTAGATATGTGGTCAACCCAATCCAGTCTGGAAAACTGAGATAGGAGGTCGGGTGGTTTCCAAAGGAAATTCGGGGCCTTTTTTCCAGAAGGAGGAGAAATGAATGCCAGGCTGACGATGACGGGCCTCCTAGAAAGTACGTCCTTTGCTATTCAGAATAAATCACACATCTACTTTTCCCTCCATAAAACTCACTCAGAGGGAGAAGGTTCAAGTCCAGTATTCCTCCTTAGCTAGTGTGTAACTCTCTTGGCCACGTGGGCACATAGCATCTCCTTGTCTTTTGTTATATGTCTAAATTATATACTTATTCACACCTAACTCATCCAGCATGCTTGCGGGGTGTCGATGGTATAATCATTCCCTTTAGAGAAGTCGATTTTGGTAAATAATATACTGTGGTCCTGTGTCCGTGTTGATCATCACATACTGTAGGTCAGAAGGTGGGAATGATGATCCCCGATAGAGGAGGGGATTTCTTGGTCAGTCTGGTAATCCTCAGTTCTGTTCTTCAGTTAGATTCTTACTTTTTCATTGCACTCTGTGGTCATATTGTAATATGGCCGTTGGCTGGAATTCCCTTCTTATATGTGGGTTTTACCTCTTTGGTAAAAGTGTGAGTTCAGGGGCAAGGAGATTATTTTAGGGGTTAAACAATCACAGACAACAGACAAGCTTGTGTTGTTTTGTTTGGTTTGGTTTCTTTTTTTTTCCCCCCCAACACAATTCTGTGAACTGCTTGGGATATTTTTGTCTATTTACTTTGCTCAAGCCAGAGAGCTTGTTGAGCCATCATCTCTGAGCCCAGAACCTGATAAGGGAATTGTGGTTTGTAGCAACTGACCTCAGACAGTTTCCTGCCTACTTTTCCAAACCTCGCTTCAATGGCTTCCAAATTGGGCTGTGCTTTTGGACAATTGAAAGCAATCGATTAGGGAAGGAGAGACCACGGATCTGCTCCTTGTCACAGACTCACCCCAGCTGCATCTTCCCATGGATAGAACGTGTTTTATGGTCAGCTTTCCAGCTTTCCCCCACATACATTTGGGAAATCACTTGCAAATTTCTAGGGGCCTGCTCATTTTTTTTTCCATTTGAAAAAGTTGGCTTTTACTGTTCACCACCTAGTGTGGGGGTGGATATGAGGATGAATGTGGGGAAATTCTAGAGCGAGCTTAAATGTCCTTGATTGGAAGCAAAGTGCTTTCAAACACTAATAAAATGGTATCCTTACAGCCAAATTATCAAGGGTGGGGTGGGAGGGGTGGATATTTGTGTTCAGTTAGTAATGAGGTAAAAAGTCTCCTGTCTTCTCCTTAGTGTTAACATATAAATGTGTTATTACTTTAAAAACCGCATCTGAGATTTTATTTTCCCTGATGACTTTGGAGTGTTTGTTGTGACTATTCATATATTTGGGGTGATTTTTACCATCTCACTTTGTACTTTCTATGATTTAGGGGTTTTTTTGCCTCTTCCCCCCCCCTTCATTTTTAACCTTCTTAAATGAATTAAGTAGTCTTTTTTTTTTAAAGATTTTATTTATTTATTTGACAGAGAGAAATCACAACAAGGCAGAGAGGCAGGCAGAGAGAGAGAGGAGGAAGCAGGCTCCCCACTGAGCAGAGAGCCCGATGCGGGACTCGATCCCAGGACCCTGAGATCATGACCCGAGCCGAAGGCAGTGGCTTAACCCACTGAGCCACCCAGGCGCCCCAAGAATTAAGTAGTCTTTTTAAAAAAGATTTTATCTATTTATTTGAGCAGGGAGCCCGATGTGGGACTCGATCCCAGGACCTTGAGATCATGACCTGAGCCCAAGGCAGACACTTAACTGACTGAACCACCCAGGTGCCCCAAATTAAGTAGATTTTATTCCCTTTTTCTTTTCTATTGTTTTAGAGTTATATGTATATGCATACATGTGTGTATATTTTATGTATGTGTGTATACACACACATATATATATACTTAGATGTGTAACATGCTTCTTAACTGACTCTAAAGTTAACAAATATTTTACCCTCCATTTAATCAATACAATAACCTTAAACTGCTTCAAGTCACTGATCTTACATATTGATTTTGTCCAGTGTTTTTATTCCTCCATGCTTTCCTACACTCCACGTTACAATTTGTTACGGCTTGTGCAACATGCGATTTTCGCTCAGTAAGTGCCGCTGTCTTCCTGGGCCAAATACGATTCCCTGCCCTGGACTCTGGGGTCCATCATGCAACTTGCTGTGACTCATGAGATATTCAGAGATGAGATATGAGTAGAGCTTGACAAGTTTGCTCAGTAGGCTCTGACCTCTCTTTTTCTTTTCTTTCCTTTTTTTTGAGACATAATTTGCTTACCTCAAATTCACCTTATTAAAGTGCATGACTCAGTGGATTTTAGTATATTCACAAAGTCGAACCACCATCACCACTGTCTAATTCCAGAACATTTCATCATCCCAAAAGCAACCCCATGTCCATTAGCCATTCTCAGTACCTGCTTCTACCAGCTCTTGGTAAGCACCAATCTTTTCTTTGGTCTCTATGGATTTGCTTATTGTGGATATTAAATGTAAAAATGATATCATACAATATGTGACCCTTTTTATTCTGGCTTCTTTTACTTTGCACAAAGTTTTCAAAGGATCATCCTTGCTGTAGCATGAACCAGCACTTGCTTTTTTTATGGCTGAATAATATTTCATTGTATGGATTTGCTGCCATTGCTTCCCCACTCATCAGTTGATGAGCCTTTGAATTGTCTCCACTTTTTGGCTAATACAAATAATGTTGCTATGAACATTTATGCCTAAGCTTTCTTGTAGACCTGCTCTCAATTATTTCTGGGACAGAGTGGAAAATTGTAATAATAAGGTAACTGCATGTTTAACTTTTTGAGGAACTTCCAAACTATTGTCTGAAATGGCAGCACTAAATTACACTTACAGTGTGAGGGTTACAATTTCCCCATATCCTCATCTCTACTTGTGATTTCCATTTTTTTATTATGCGTATTTCAGAAAGCGTGAAGTAGGAGCTCATGGTTTGGTTTGCATTTTTCTGATGAATAATGGCATTGAGCATTTTTCTCATATGCTTATGGGTCATTTGTGTATCATCTTTCGAGAAATGTCTATTTAAATCCTCGGCCCACTTTAACATTGGGTTATCTTTTTATTGAGCTGTGACAATTATTTTCATATCATGGTTATTAGATGCTTATCAGACACATGACTTGCAAATATTTCCTCCCATTTTGTGAGTTCTTTTCATTTTCTTGTTTCTTTTGATACAAGGAAGTCGTAATGTTGATGAAATCCAAAGCATCTGTTTTCCTTTGTGGTGCTTTTGGTATCCTCATATCCAAGAAATCCTTGCTAAATCCAAGGCCACAAAGACCTATTTCTCTGGACGTCTTACCAGATACCGGGTAAATCTTCTCTCTAGCCTCCATGTTTTACTTCCCTTTTATACATTTTTTTTTACCTTTTAATTACTCAGTGTTTCGTGATGAGGAGTTTTCTGCCATGTGTTCTCCAGCTCTCTGCAATTGTGTCCAACTTGTTCTTTAACTCATTTGTCGAGTTTTACTTCAAGTGATAAAGTTTTCTATTTCTGGACGTGTTTGCTGGTTATTTCTCAAATATCTCTTTCCTTTTTTTCATAGACTCTTTGTATGCCTTAATTCCTTCTTTTACATCATTAATCATTTTACACATAATCATTTACAATTGCAGATTATTCTACAATCTGATTTTCTCGGCAGCCTAATTCTGTGTGTATGTATAGGTGTGCCTGTGTGCATGTATGTGTGTATGCTGACTCTTGCTCATGGTTGCTTGTTTCCTCGTGACCCTTATATTTTTTTAACATGAGAGCTTCCTTACGCTGGCCTTCCCTGTGGAACTCCTGTGTGATCTGGCTGCTGGGCATGCTTTTCTAAGGTGGTTTTGAATTTCCTTTAGCCTAGAGCTTTGAAGCATTACAAATTGGGATCGATTTTAATAGTCTGTTCTTTGCTTAAAAGGGCACATACCATGCAGGTGGTATATGTTTGACCCCAAATCCACGTGTTATAGATTCATAGATATGAATTTTTAGGGGGAAATCTGTTTTCTCATTCAAATACCTAGGAGATTCAGACAAAGTCTTTTTGATATATTTCACTAATCCAGCTGTCAAGCGTCTCAGCATTATGTAGGAGTCTGTTTCATTTCCCTCTTTCCCATTGGCCCAAGTTTTTATCTACCACGGTAATAAAATATAAGAATATAAAACACATCATTGAGACTGACGGTACCTCCTCAGGCCATTGCAACCTCTGCTCACTTACTTACATTTGTAGTTTTCAATATTTTTTTTATATCTGATCCCTGAGAATTTCTCTCACTTACTCACGATTTTAGCTAGGAGTTTAAAGGATATTTAATCTATTTGTTTCAACTTCCTAAAGTGTTCTTAGTGAGAACATTTTCTGGTTATCCGGTCTATTGTTGGGGCAAAACTGGAAGCCTGAGAACTGTGCTGAAGATGAAATTTCGGCTGCAGAAATATTTCAGGATCAGGATAGTTGTCTAGGATGGTAGACCAGTTGTCCTCCTATGAAAACAAAGTTCACAGGTTTCCAGTCCTTAAGGGGAAATCCCGCAAGCTAGAAAGCCTGTAATAGGATGTAGGCTACAGGATGCCAGTGTCTTACCCAAACACTGATTTTCGTTCTCTTCTTGATATAGATCTTACAACTGTGTGATAGACTTCTTGCCAACAACTGCACACTGGTTTGTTTGGTCCTTTAAGAGAAGTGGGTGAAAATTAACTTAGTGCGTCTCCTGTTAGGATCAGATCTGGAGTTCCTGTTCCTGTGACCACTACCAGTATCAGAAATCAGGTGTTTCCTAGGAGAGTGTTCTCATTCTCTCTGTCGCTCTGTCTGCCTCTCAAATCAATGAGCTGGCACAAATTTCCAGTCTCCCAAGAAGAGCTCCATTGAGATTGTTGCCTCTGATAGCTTCATCCATTTGATTTTGTTTTTTAACTGAAATATTAGAAACTTACTATTTTAGATTTTGGTATTTTAGATAATGTTGTCTTTGTACATTTTTATGAGGTCTTAAGAATGAGAAACAATTATATGGACATTGGGGAGGGGAGGCGAACCATAAGAGACTATGGACTCTGAAAAACAACCTGAGGGTTTTGAAGGGTCAGGGGTGGGAGGTTGGGGGAACAGATGGTGGGTGATGGGGAGGGCACGTTTTGCATGGAGCACTGGGTGTTGTGCAAAAAGAATGAATACTGTTACGCTGAAAAAATTAATAAAAAGGGAAAAAAAAAAAAAGAATGAGAAACAATTATATTGAATCTAGGATTATAATTAAGAAAGCACTACCTCCAAAAGAAGTAAAGGAGTATCTTCCAGCTGAGACAGACAAATAAGTTATATCCGTATCTTCTCTCAATTTTAAACACAGGGAAATGCTTGATGATAAAGATGAGATTGGGGCACCTGGGTGTCCCAGTCAGCGGGTTCAGTGTCTGCCTTTGGCTCCAATCATGATTCCAGGCTCCTGGGTTTGAGCCCCGTGTCAGGCTTCCTGCTCAATGCGGAGTTTGCTTCTCCTCCTCCGCCTCCCCTCCATTCGGGCTATCTCAAATAAATAAATAAATAACATTTAATAAAAAAAAAAAAAGAAAGTGATGAGATTGTAATAATTATCACCATAATTCAGATAAAATTAAACAGATGGAGATGTTGAGTCTGATAAAAGTTATTTGGTTCCCAAAGTCACACTTTTTTTTTTAAAGATTTATTTATGTATGACACACGCACATACACACACACACGCACACATCTGAATGGGTGGGAGGAGGGGCAGAGGGAGAGAGAGAATCTCTCAAGCAGACTCTGCGATGAGCACGGAGCCCAACGTGGGGCTTAATGTCACCACCATGAGATCACAACCTGAGCCAAAACCAAGGATCAGATTCTTAAGCAACGATACCACACAGTCACCCCGCAAAGTCACATTCTATGAAGCATCTAATCTGACTTGAATCAAGATCCTCAGTTTCCAGATTCTAGGCTGTTTCTCTTACACAATACCATGACCACTACTGCAGGCTACTTTGCTCTAACCTTGCTGTCCAGTCCTGCCACTCTGAAAGAAAAGTTGAGATTTTAAAATGAATTTCTGGAAGCCATGTGCTAAATGGCAGCTCCCCAAATGGCCCCTGATGGCGAAATGATAAAAAGATTGGCAGTAGGGGTGCCTGGGTGGCTCAGTCGGTTAAGCCTCTGCCTTCAGCTCAGATCATGATCCTGGGACCTGGGACTGAGTTCCACATCAGGCAAGGAGCCTGCTTCTCCCTCTGCCTGCAGTTCTTATGATGTGCTCTCTCTCTCTCTCTTTCTCTTTCTGTTTCTCTGACAAATAAATAAATGGAATCTTTTAAAAAAGAAGAAGAAGAGGAAGAAGAAGAGGAGGAGGAGGGAGGAAGGAGGAAGGGTGTAAATCTGATGACTGTGTGTACCGGGTACTTCCCGGCCTCCCGCGCCTGCTCAAGTTAGCCATGGAGGCCCAGGAGTCGGTTGTCCCCTTTTAATCTGGCACTGTGGGAATTGGAATCCAAATTCAATATATTGCATTAAGGTTGACCTGTGCCTAGATCGCACCTGAATTACTGGTCAAGATTAAAAACTACATTCGTGAAGCAGCACTAATCAGTGGACACGTGTCTGACGACAGGTCTGGCTCTGCTCCTGCTGAATGAGCAGGACAATGCCTCCACGGTTGGACAGGCGGGTGCAGGTTCTGTCTGCCCGTTGCTGGTTCTCGGGGTTTTGATTAATGAAATCATCGAGGTTCATTGATGAATGAAATCATCTGTGTCCTCTTCTGTATTGGAGATATCAACATTTTTTTAAAGATTTTATTTATTTATTTGACAGAGTAAGATCACAAGTAGGCAGAGAGGCAGGCAGAGAGAGAGGAGGAAGCAGGCTCCCTGCGGAGCAGAGAGCCCGATGCGGGACTCGATCCCAGGACCCTGAGATGATGACCTGAGCCGAAGGCAGAGGCTTTAACCCACTGAACCACTCAGGCGCCCCGGAGATATCAACATTTTTGCTTCAAAGAGTGGTTGTGAGGGCCAAATAAGCATCATGCATTTTATAAACCGTGTGGTGCAGTCAGTCTGTCTTAAGTATTTTTCTGCAGCCTGGGCGTGAATTTTATTTTCCAGCAAGACTGTAAGACTCTGAGCTTATGCTCCAGACGTACTTTTGTTTCTCCTCCAAGAATATGGAGTAGATGCTAGGGTCTCTAAAATACTGGCTAAAATCATGGAACTAAATATCTGTGTTCTCTTATTAGTTCATTGCGTAATTGTTTCCTGTCTATTCCCCACCAGAATATCAATTTCGTGAGGGGATGTTTACTTGTTTTGTTCTGTGCTGAATTGCAGACACCCTAAAACAGCACCTGGCCCACACAGACAGTTATTAAACATTGAATCATGAATGAATGAATGATGATCACTGAACTAGGAGTTTCTAGAGTGGGAATCCAATATAACTTCTTTTTTATATTTTTAACACCAACTTCCTTTTCTCACCCATTTGACACTTAAATGACTGTTCCTGGATGAATTTTAAAACCCTCACAATTTGTGAACACTTTGTTGCCTTCCTGTCCGTTTTCGCCGTCTTCGCTCTTATTTGGGTGCAAATTACATCACACTCAGATTATTTTTGTAAGTCTCCTATTTCCTGACTCTACTCATTCTTCTCTAATCCATAGTATTCTATGCTGCCAGAAAAATCTACCCTAAAACACAGATTTCAACTTGTTACCTGGCCCAAAAATCTTCAACGGCTTCACATCATTAAAAAATCTCATTCCAACATTCAGAACCCTCCATCTGACTTTTACTTCCCATCCCTGTGACTCCCTCCTGTTTCTGAAACCCCGATTCCAGCCGGCCCATCTACTCCTTGCATGTCTTTCATTTTCCCACTTTTGCTCCTTTGATCATGTTAGTTAGCACTTAAAAATGCACTTCCTCCTTATCTAACATGCCCATGAAATCCAGCAACCTTTAGTTGTGAATGTTCTGTCCTCAATCATGTGATATTTATCCGATAGTCCCTTTGGTTCGTTTTCAATAAGATCATAGTGGATGGCAAACCAATGTTGTTTGTTTATTTGTGTTTTGCTTATTTACTTATCAAGATGCACTTTCAGAAAAGAGTTGAATTTCATTCTCAGGGTTATGGAAAGCCATTGGAATGATTTCAGCAGAAGAGTGACGTGATCTAATGAATATTTTAAAGCAGAGTGTCCCAGGGTGCCTGGGTGGCTGAGTTGGTTAAGCCTCTGCCTTCAGCTCAGGTCGTGATCCCAGGGTCCTGGAATCAAGTCCTGCATCGGGTTCTCTGCTCTGTGGGGAGCCTCTCCCTCTGCTTGTCACTCCCCGTGCATGTTCTTTCTCCCGATGCATGTTCATTCTCTTTCTGTCTGTCAAATAAATAAATCAAACCTTGGCGGGGGGGGGGGGGGGGAAGCAGAGTGTCCCAAGTGCAGCGTTACTGACATTTTGGGTCAGATAACTCTTTGCTGTGGGGAGTATTTCCGTGGGAAGTGGGAATGCTTAGCAGCATCTGAGGCTTCTACCTACCAGGTGCTGGATAGCAGCCCCAACCCCCACTTGACAGCCCAAATGGCTCCAGACATTGCCAATGGTCTCTTGGAAATACCCCACTGAGAACCCCTTTTAAACAACCCTGCCCCCCAAGGCTGCTCTGTGGAGAAGAGAACAAGGAAGAGAAGCAACTGTTAGATACCCTTACCACCTGTTTTCTGTGACCTTGGATGTGAGGCAAGGAGGAGAGAAAAGAAACGTCCCTTAGCTTTACTGTGATCTGAGCAGAGATAAATAATGTAGCAATAACTGACCCTTGTCCGAAAGGTGAGGAAGAAATATAAGAGGTCCAAAGAATCTAATGAGGAAGTTTGTGCTACTATGTGAGCTCTAATTGTGTACACGTAGTATACTATAATCTGAAAACAGAAAATACATAATTTTACAAGTATTTCTTTTCTGTCTTGGGAATTCACATTTGTCCTTCTCTGGGGGCAGACTGAGACCCACTCAGGAAGCAGTTTTCAAAGTTGAATTGAGAAGAAAACAATAACTTACATCTAAGAAATGTTTGGAAAATACCACCACCATTGCCATTTTCAGAGTTTGAAAGGTTTTGGGACGCCTTGTCAGCTTTGTCAGAAGAACATGTGACCCTCGATCTCCAGGTCATGAGTTCTACCCCACCCGCCCATGCTGGGCATGGAGGCTGCTTTAAAAAAAATATGACACAATCACCTTACACCGGTTAGAATGGCCAAAATTAGCAAGACAGGAAACAACATGTGTTGGAGAGGATGTGGAGAAAGGGGAGCCCTCTTACACTGTTGGTGGGAATGCAAGTTGGTGCAGCCCCTTTGGAGAACAGTGTGGAGATTCCTCAAGAAATTAAAAATAGAGCTTCCCTATGACCCTGCAATTGCACTGCTGGGTATTTACCCCAAGGATACAGATGTAGTGAAAAGAAGAGCCATCTGTACCCCCAATGTTTATAGCAGCAATGGCCACGGTCGCCAAACTGGAAAGAACCAAGATGCCCTTCAGTGGACGAATGGATAAGGAAGATGTGGTCCATATACACGATGGAGTATTATGCCTCCATCAGAAAGGATGAATACCCAACTTTTGTAGCAACATGGACGGGACTGGAAGAGATTATGCTGAGCGAAATAAGTCAAGCAGAGAGAGTCAAGTATCATATAGTTTCACTTATTTGTGGAGCATAACAAAGAACATGGAGGACATGGGGAGATGGAGAGGAGAAGGGAGTTGAGGGAAACTGGAAGGGGAGATGAACCATGAGAGACTATGGACTCTGAAAAACAACCTGAGGGTTTTGAAGGGGCGGGGGGTGGGAGGTTGGGGAACCAGGTGGTGGGTAATAGAGAGGGCACGTACTGCATGGAACACTGGGTGTGGTGCAAAAACAATGAATACTGTTACGCTGAAAATAAATAAATAAATTTTAAAAAAATATGACACAATCAGATAAAACACAAAGAATTTAAAAGGTTTGAGTCTTTATTGTTTTTGAGAGATTTCTTCCTGAAATCAAATGTGAATAAGAAATTCTTCATTATAGATGACAGGAATATCTGCTCTGCTATCCCGTAGCCTCTGACTGGTGCAACGATTTCTCCTTAATCCTAGCCTGCAGAACACCCTGCACTCCAAGACCAACCCTGGCTCTGGGTAGGGGAGGTAGAAGGGGTGCCCTGTCCTTTATTCTTTGGCTCAGTTTTTAAGAAGGTATCGCTTCCGGTTCTAAGCCAACTTTGGCCTCAGCTTCCCTGTGCTCTGATTTCTCTTTTTTTTTAAATCTCTTCTAAAGATCGGATTTAGTGTGTTGTAAACCAATTCCCCTCACCTTGTCGAAATCCCTGCCACTATTTTTCTGGATTGTAGTACACTTTTAATAGTTTTTTTTTTCTTTCTCCTTTTCATTGAGAAACTGAAGGCATTTTCTATAATAACTGAAGTTTTGCAAGCATAAGCAAGTTTTTGAATTATTTGCTGGGGAAAAAAATGACAAACATTTCTTACAGAAAGACACAGGCCTTTAAAAATATTAGGAGTTTAGCTCTGAGTAGGGAACTCTTAGCTCCAGCTCCACAATAACACAGAGATAATGGTAATGATAGCAAGCATGACAGAACCAGGGATATGGCAGAAGGCATATTTTTTATATTCTGTTCATCCTTTCTGGCTCTTTTTTATTCTTTACAGGATTAGAGGTGTCCAGCCAGGAAGATGATGAAACAGAGACCATGTTTATATAATAATAATAATGTACTGACATAATGCTCCGAGAGAAAGAGAATACAGGCTAGAGAAGAGATTGTCTGTCTTGGATGGGATTTCCTCCTTAGCAGAAGAAGGGCATCCGGTCACCATCCAGAGTATTAAATCTGAAGACCTTTTCTTTCCTTCTTTCCATAATGGAGCATGGACTCTTGCAGAAAGGAGTGATGCTAATGAAGGAGGAAGGATAAGAGACCCGTGATTCAAAAGGCTCCTAATAATGAATGATTGCATGAGAAAAGTAAAGGACCATTTTGCTCCCTCTGGTATCTGTGAGTTCAAGATTGCCTACCAGAGTTTTCCCCCTGTGGCTAATAGGCACTTACGCTGCCTCCCACTAGCTAAGGAAGAAGCACCACCGTTTCCAGAAGACGTCTAACATTCATGGAAGGCTTATTTAAAGTCCTCGCCAGGTCCTCCTCTGTGCCCTCACAAAACCTGGTCTTCCTGCAGGCTTCCTTCTCTGCAGATTGGGAAAGCCAGTGCCAGCTGCGTGTACTGAAATACCTTGGAGACGCTGCTGCCAGGGGAGTTCATGAGCAGGGACCAAAATAGGGCAGACTATTTTTCCCTAGGAGTCTGACTACCCAAGGGGCTGCCTGCTCGACGTTGACGCGACTTTGTTCGTTTCTCAGGGACAAGAGCCTCGTGGCTGTCAGGACAAGATCCTTGGAAGCCTAGGGCTGGTTTTGAAGGCAGTTCTCCCCTTCCAGGCTCTCACCAAATCCTTGTTCTCAGAGGATCAGCCTTGCACGAGCTCTGGGAGGCACCCGCTGGGCGGTGTGACTCCCCAGTCTCGTCACCAGTGCAGAGTTTCACTTGGTGGCCTCGCAGAAGGCCGATTAGAGGGGGCCCTGATGACACCTTGAAAACCTGGTTGCAGGTGTTTTGGGCTAGCTCTGGGGATACCTCCTCCTCCTGAAAGGGCACGGCACCCACCCCTCTCCCTGCACACCCCCAGCCCCGCTGCCCTCTACCTGTTACCACGAATCACCACCTTGAAGTTTTAGGACTTTACAACTACTGTTTGGTGAGCCCCATCTGAAGGGAGATAAATTCTCAAAGTGAAGGCAATTTGTCAACGCGATATTAAAACGAAGTGTGGAGAAGAAACACTTCAGCAAAAGCCAAGCTTGCTAACCTTTCAAAAGGAAGTGTATTTAATTTGAGCTGAATCAGGAAGACTGTTTGGATGTCTTCTGTATTTATAAGCGTTATGTGTAGGCTTCATGTTACCCCAAAGGCTGCTTGTAATTCTGTCCTTCTGCAAAAAAATGTCTTCTTGAGCTGTAAGCTGCATTCTGAATTCTCACCGGTCTGCAATGCCTCTGTGCTTGTTCAACCCACCTCAGGGCCATTTCCTGAATGCTACTTCCTACCTCTGTCTACCCCTTCCTCAGCCCTTACCATGTCACCCAAAAAAAGGCTGAAAGACATACCTCAGAGATGGGATTTTTAAAAATAATTTTTAAAAAGATTTTATTTATTCATTTGACAAAGAGAGAGACCACAAGTAGGCAGAGAGGCAGGCAGAGAGGGGGAGGGAAGCAGGCTTCCTACTGAGCAGAGAGCCTGATGCGGGGCCCAATCCTAGGACCCCAAGATCACAACTGAAGCCGAAGGCAGAGGCCCAACCCGTTGAGCCACCCAGGCACCCCAGAGATGGAATTTTTAATATAACATCTTCACTCGTCTTCCTGTACCCAGTTTCTGCCTCTCTTGCCAAAAAGCAATACAAACTATTCTCTACAGGGTTGTGAAAAAGATATTCCAAAAATATCTATCTATGACATTGCTCTCCTGCTTAAAACTTCTATGGTTCCCTATTGCCTGTAGAATTGAGTCTAAACAACTTATAATGGAATCCATGGTTGTTCTCTACCTCTACCCACAGCTGTATTTCTGCAAAATTTCCATGCCTTCCATGCCTCTGATTGGAATACTTCCACTGTCCGATCTCAGGACTGGGGAAGTCCTATTCATCCCGCAAACCCCATACTAGCATTCATCTCTTCTAGGACATCTTTTCTGACTTACTGTCTGTGTGTTTCATCATTTCCCCCTCGCAATTATTTCTGCTTCTTGTACCTGCTTGTTGTGGTGCGCTCATTGGAGATTATAATTGGTTTCTCTCTCTCCTACTCAGTTACAATTCCTTGAAGGTTCAGGCTGTGTCTTACTCACTCCTGTGTCTTCAGCATTAGCATAGCACCTACCACACTGTAAGCTTTCCACAGTTACTTCTCAGATTGATTGATGCTTATTCACATCTCCAGTGGTTGTTTGGTGGAAAATAAGACAGCATGCAAACATGAGAGGAGGAAATAGGGCTTGAAGCGGTGGAATCATAAATCAGGTATGGTCATACCAGATTGACTCCATGGTTGCTTCCACTCAGATAAGCTGGAGGAGGTGACCTCTTGCTGTTGAGCTCAGCAAAAATGATCACATTTCTCTCTTCATCTCCAGTGTCTTCTTTTCTGTTTTGCCCTCAGTTTTTTCTCTCCTTCTTAGAACTAGAGAGCACCTGCTTTGCGTGCAGTCCTTTCTCATCCCCCTTTTTTTTTCTGTAGGTCTTATCCTGAGATCATGACATCAGGTTAATGCAGAAAGGTCCCAGTCTACTCCTACTGGTTTCATCCCGAAAAGTGGACCCCTTCACTCTCAAGTTTTAGGATTTGAACAACAACAAAAAAATTCATGGACATTTGCATGTACACACACAAATAGGGATAGAAAGAGCAGGGACAGAGTGTGAGGGGACAGGGGAGGTGAAATGAGGGCGTGGTTCTTGTTTAGTGAAGAAAGGGAGAAAAAGATGGCCGCCTCTTGCAATAATAGTGATAAGTAATTCTTAGGATGTGACATGGTTTTAAATTTTTTTTTTTAAGAGAGAGAGAGTGTGCACATGCAAGTGGCAGGAGGGCAGAGGGAGAGACTCTCAAGCAGACCCCCCACTGAGTGTGACGCTTGATGCGGGGTTGATCTCATGACCCTGAGATCACGATCTGAGCTGAAATTAAGAGTCAGGTGCTTAACTGACAGAGCCATCCAGGTGCCCCTAAATTATTTTCATGTGCGTGATCTCATTGGGTTTTCACAACCTGATGCGGTAAATGGAACAGGAAATCCTTGTTTACAAATGAGGAAACTGAAGGCTCAGTTGACCCAAGTTTGCACAGTAAGTAGCAGCCCCAGGATTTGAATCTACATTGTTCTAAATATAAGTCCACTACACTGTTTATTATATCATAGCCGTGTACATTTAATTGGTCATGAAATTCAGTGACTAAAGAATGGGGACTCTTTCTGGTAATGTTCTGCCTAGAATTGGTTCCATTATGGCTGAAACCTACATGGGGCGATCACCGTCCTTCCCCCACCCCCACCCCCACCCTAAGAGTCTACTGTCCCCAGTGCAAGAAAGAGTCTCGGACAGATCTTGCAGGGCACAGAGACTGAAGAGAGATGCATTTCTAGCACATTCCAGGCATAGGCCCTATAAAATATAAGGATGGATATTCTTATATCCATCCTTAGTTATATCTTTAGTTGAGATATTCCATTCATGAAGAGGAGCTTCCAGAAGATACTTATCTTTGTCTGGCTTCTATTACCTAATCTCCTTCTCAGCTGCCATCCATGATTCTCTGCCTGGAGCTTTATTATCTATAAGAGCAAACGTCAGTCCATATGCAGGGCAGGACAGAAGCGCCAGGGAGTTAATACCCCTGGGAGCAGAGTAAACCCTCTTGGGAGTCACTTTCATCAATGACTAACAGTTATCAGTAGATAAATACCCTAGCCTCCTTCTCCCCTCACTGAGGGAGCGTCCACTCTGAGGCCTGTTTGGCACCATCTCCTGGAGTTCCCTAGGGAAAATGAACCTGAGTTGCCCAAAGGGGGAACCTGCTTATTCAGGTACCCCTGTGCTGACTCTCTTGTCTTCTTCATGTCACTTCCTCACCTCCCTCCTGGTGCTTCCTGGTATCACCTCCCAAATCAACTACTGGCACTGACATTCCAATCTCAAGGTCTGCTTCTGGGGGGCCCAATTTAGACTTTCGTCCTTAAAGACAACTATCATATGATCTCCCTGATATGAGGAAGTGGAGATTCAATGTGGGGGGTAGGAAAAAAATAAATGAAACAAGATGGGATCGGGAGGGAGACAAATCATTAGAGACTCTTTTTTTTTTTTAATTTATTTTCAGCGTAACAGTATTCATTTTGCACCACACCCAGTGCTCCATGCAGTACGTGCCCTCCCTAGTACCCACCACCTGGTTCCCCAGCCTCCCACCCCCGCCCCTTCAAAACCCTCAGGTTGTTTTTCAGAGTCCACAGTCTCCCATGGTTCATCTCCCCCTCCAATTTCCCTCAACTCCCTTCTCCTCTCCATCTCCCCATGTCCTCCATGTTCTTTGTTATGCTCCACAAATAAGTGAGACCATATGATACTTGACTCTCTCTGCTTGACTTATTTTGCTTAGCATAATCTTCCAGTCCCGTCCATGTTGCTACAAAAGTTGGGTATTCATCCTTTCTGATGGAGGCATAATACTCCATCATGTATATGGACCACATCTTCCTTATCCATTCGTCCACTGAAGGGCATCTTGGTTCTTTCCACAGTTTGGCGACCGTGGCCATTGCTGCTATAAACACTGGGGTACAAATGGCTCTTCTTTTCACCACATCTGTATCTTTGGGGTAAATACCCAGCAGTGCAATTGCAGGGTCATAGGGAAGTTCTATTTTTAATTTCTTGAGGAATCTCCACACTGTTCTCCAAAGTGGCTGCACCAACTTGCATTCCCACCAACAGTGTAAGAGGGTTCCCCTTTCTCCACATCCTCTCCAACACACTTTGTTTCCTGTTCATAAGAGACTCTTAATCTCACAAAACAAACTGAGGATTGCCAGGGGGAGGGGCTAGGGAGAGGGTGGTGGGGTTATGGACATTGGGGAGGGTATGTGCTATGGGAGTGCTATGAAGTGTGTAAACCTGGCGATTCACAGACCTGTACCCTTGGGGCTAATAATACCTTATATGTTTATAAAAAAATTTTTTTAATTATTAAAAAAAAAGATTTTCCTCCTTAAAAATTGAACTTCGAGCTCTTGGAGAAAGAGAAGGTTGGAGTTCTCCACAGTGAATAAATCAGCTTGGATTCAGAAAGCAACCGGTCTGCATAAAGTCACAGCCTTCCGAATGAGCACAGAAGGAGACCAGCGTCAATGGAGACCAGTGGCCAATGACCAATGGTCAACAACTATTGGAGAGGCTGTCTTTCACTCCCTAGTTAGATGCATACTAATTCCGATTTGTCATTCAGATGCTTAAGTTTGTCACCAGATTCTACAGTTGCACACAGTGCAACTGTCCCACTGTTCTAGGTGACTCTGTGTGCTGCTTCCTACTCGGGACTCATTCTTCCTCCACCCGTGTGGTGATCTCATCCTGCTTACCCCAGGGACCCTTCTGCATCCCCTTAATCTCTCCTTTGTTCTTGTAGTTCCCTGTTTCCGCTCTCTCCCCATCCCTGGAATCTTTATTTTGTTATAAAAATGACCCTGGTACTTTGGGATGTTTTCTTCCTCTTCCAGGCAAGATTCTTAAAAAGAATAGATTCCTTTCCTTATGGTTTCCTCACTTCCCAGCCACCTCTTAGCCCTTGGCAATCTGGCTTCTAGTCTGACCACTTGGCTGAAACTCCTTTTTTGGGGGGGTCAACCATCACTAATGATTGGCCAAGGTAAAATCCAACTGTAAATGTCCAGCCCTTATAACACTTGACACCTTCACAGCAACTGACCATGCAGAGATGAAAAGTAATATTGCCAGGTATAGTAAGTGCTTCGTAATGTCCTCTATTAATATTATTGCTCACTCCCTAACTTTTTGAGATCTATCTTGAGGCTTTCTGGAAACAACACTGTTTGTCTTCTTGCTTTGCTCCTACCCATCTGATCTCTCTTACTTCATTTCCTCTACTGGATCTTATGCCTTTGCTTGCTTTTTTTTAATGTTTGCGTTCTCTAGAGTTCTATTCTGTGGTTTTCCCTCCCTACTCATGTCCCAGGGAGGTTCCATTTACTTCTCTAACTTCAGAAATTCATTTCTATAGTCCAGAATTTTTTTAATGAATTGTGGATTTTTACTTCTGATTCTTTTATGAGAATCTCTACCTGGATGTTTTAAAGGGCTACCAAACTCAGCGGATGCAATGTGGAATTTCTTTCCTTTGTTATATGGCTCTACCCTCTCTACTACTCCTTTGGTATTCCTTATCATGAAAGGCACCACCACCTCCATAGAAGCCCAAGCCGGAAAGTTCCATGAATTCCTGTTTTCTTCCTTCTCATACACCACTCCCATCATCTCTGGTTGCCTATAATAGCCCATAGATAATAATATTTGAATATCTCTCCAACCTACTTCCTCTTAACCAGTCTATAGACATTACCTGAGTCTTAGGTCTCATTAGATCTTTCTGGTAATATTGCCCAGCAACCTTCTCAACCTGCCTCCAGTCAATATTTTGCAGCCTGATGTCAGAGGAGGTTTCTAGTTTATCGTCTCATGCCAGAGAAGTATTCAAAACTATAATTCTTTATATAATATGATGTCTATACTATAAACTCCATTGATTGTAACCATACACATGAATATAATACCCCAGGCCCTACAAGAACTTTTATGATCAGATGTGGGCAGTTCTGGAGCCCTATAAACTGCCACTTCACAAATGTATACACAACCACACAAAATTGCTTAGTGACACACCCTGTGTTTGTGTCTGGGGCACTTTCTTCCACTCACCCCTCATCCTCATTTCCCCCAAAATAAGAATTACTCATCCTATATGACAGTGTACCTAGATTCCATATGGCCAATTCTATAGCATGTTTAAAGTAATTGATTTAAATGATTGTCTTTCCTAGTGACCATTTGAAGTCCTCAGAATAGGATATTTTATACTATTCACCATTAAACCCCAGGGATTATCACAGTGCTCAGTTCATTCTGGATGATGAGTTCAATCATTTTTATCCAATTCCTGTTATCTATCTGAAGACTTAGCCATAGAGGTTCTTCAGGAATTGTTAAGGACATAATAAATCCATGAGGACAAGAGTTTGTTGTCCAATATGAGCTGATGAGACTCAACTGGGAGTTGGGGTCAGAGGCTAAGTGTTCAAGTCCTGACTTCTACTAGATTCTCTTACTGTGAATGTAGACAAGTTGTTTAAATAAACCCTCTGAACTTGAATTGGCTCAGCTTTAAAGTCAGGCTAACAATTTTGTCTTACTATCCTACTGTGAAGGGTCAGTGAGCTCATTTGTGACAACAACTTTGTAAATTGAAGAATGCTTTAAAAATACAAGATATTATGATCATCGCACGTAAATGGTTTACAGATACCAAAAACAGTTTCTTGATTGTTTGGAATGATTTCAACTGCAAGAACCCAAACCAGAAAAATGGTGGCCTTAGAAACAGAAGTCTATTTTTCTCATCAGCAAGAAATACGGAGGAAAGAGTTGGCTCAGCTGGTTCAGTAATGTATCAGGGACTCAGGGTCTGTCTCTATTTTCACTCCATCATCTTTAGCACATTGGCTTTTATCTTCATGCCTCTTGCTTCAAAGATGGCTGCAGCAGTAACAGACTTGACATCTTCCTCTAAGGCAGGAAGAAGGGAGATAAGGGAGAAAGCACAAGATCTATTTGTTCTCTTTATTAGAAAGCACAAGCTTTTCTAGAAGCCTCCATCAGAATTCTGCTCCCATCTCATTGCCTGGAACTGCCATGGAAGTTGCCACTTGGAGCACCGAGGAAGACGGGGGACTTCAGGTGAGCAAGGAAGAAGGAGCTTGAGAGTGGATGTTGGGCTTGTCATTGAACAGTGTTTGCAACAAATATTTTTTTGAACACCTCAGTTTTTAACCAGCTGTCAAGCAATCAATAGCATTGTGTTCTTAGAGAAGCTTCCAGTGTGCAGGGGTAGTTATCATTAAGGGTGATTAAGAGTCAGCATGTTTTGGCTCAGTTGACTAAGCAGTTGACTCTTGGTTTTGACTGGGGTCATGATCGCAGGACCCTGAGATGGAACCCTGAATCAGGTCAGTGCTCAGTGCTCAGCGAGGAGTGTGCTTGAGGTTCTCTTCTTCTTCTTCTCCCTCTGCCCCTCTCTCTACTCGCTCTCTCTCTCTCTCTTCCTCTAAAATAAACAAAAGAGTCAGCATATCTTTTCTGTTCTCTGGTCTTTCCTTCAGATCTCAATAAACTTTAAATAAAGATCACAGAGTTTTCCCTGTGACAGAAGAGAGGGTCACCCTAGCTCTATACTTTGCCTTCAGGAAACACACCCATTAAAAGCTGATCTGTGGGGGTTGCTGGGGGGAGGTGGGATTGGGAGAGGGGGAGGGGGCTATGGACATTGGGGAGGGTATGTGCTATCGTGAGTGCTGTGAAGTGTGTAAACCTGGCGATTCACAGACCTGTACCCCTGGGGATAAAAATACATTATATGTTTATTAAAAAAAAAAAATTTGGAAGGGGAGGCGAACCATAAGAGACTATGGACTCTGAAAAAGAACCTGAGGGTTTTGAAGGGTCAGGGGTGGGAGGTTGGGGGAACAGGTGGTGGGTAATAGGGAGGGCACGTATTGCATGGAGCACTGGGTGTTGTGCAAAAACAATGAATACTGTTACGCTGAAAAAATAAATAAAATGGAAAAAAAAAAAAAAGCTGATCTGGAGTATTAGAGAAGAAGGTGCTCCCTGAGAACTAGTTTCCCACTGCAGTGTTGGGTCCAGTCCAGTGTAGACAGACAAACACAAAAGCATTAGAGTGAGGAGAAGATTTAGAAACAGGAAAGAGGTGTCAGAAGAAAGCAAAAAAAAAAAAAAAAAAAAAAGAGAGACAAAACAGAACAAACGAACAAACAAAATCAAAATAGTTTCATTTCTCTCTCTGCTCAAGTTCCAACATAGCAACATAGCTCTTTATAAAGAATCAGGCAGCCTCCTTCTGTGGCCCCCTCTCCTAGCTGGATGGAACTGTGGGAAACCTCAGTGGTCTATCTGATGACTGGGGAGTTCACTAGAGGTATTGCTGTCTTCCAAGTTGGAGATAGTTATAAGCAGCTTCTTTCTTTTCATTTGTTCTATCAAATATAAATTGAAGGCATCTTAGATAAGCATCTTGAGGAAGTTGCTTAAAAGCACACAGGGCCACGACTCTGTCCAAGGATCAGCGTGGTCAAGGAATGTGCCTTGGGCTGCGAATATTATACTGGACCACACAGCACTTTAGAGTAGAACAACTCTGCAGCCCCAGCAATTTGGCTACTTTCTGTTTCCAGAAGAGCTGACTTGGGATGCCTTATTGCTTTTCATCTTGTTGAAAGGTGCTCTAAAAACTCCAAGCTTATCTCCAAGCTCTTCATCTTTCTCATTCAAACTAGAGCAAAAATGCATTAAAATTAATTTATTATTTAAAATGATAGGAATGGAAGGTTTAATGTCCTACACCGAAATGTAGGAATTAATTCTAGCGATAAATCTGAGACCAGACTGCAAGATCATGGTGAGCTGTTCTAACTGTCTGCACCACCATCATGTGAAAAATTACCTCTTGGAAACAGTTCATTATGTATTTCTGTACAGGCCTTCCCATCCCCACTTTCTCTTTCTTTATCTCCCCTCCCTCTTCTATGGAGTTCTTCACTTAAGCCACAAAGACAGGGAGAGAGGCGATTTTGTTAACAGTTGTCTGCGTGAAATGCACCCCGGCCTCTTCATTGGAAGGTCTGTGGAAGCTTTTATCTGCAGGACTTTCCACGAGTGTTGCTGCTGCCAAAGCTTTCGTGAAGAACACGACCAAGTCTGGTCTCCATTTTTCTCATTCAAATGATCTAACGACATTTTCATGGCTAAATGCTAAGATACCTGTCCCTTAAATTGAATTATCTTGAAAATCCATTTCCAGTTGAAGATTAGAGTTGGTTTTATTTGCTAGGTGTATTTATTTATTTTTTCCATTGGTCAACAAGGCTTCAGAAAGATCTCCGTTGTCAATTTTCAAGTACTATAATTGCTTTTCTCTTAAGTTGCCTACATGTGAAAGACATTGATTAACTTCTTGGGATATGCAGACCGCTGGACAATTTTCCCTTAAGAAATAAATTTGAAAAATGAAGGGATAATTCTTATGGCTTCTTTGCAAAAAGCTTCATTATATAAAGAGCATGTGCTCTAAAGAATTGGATAGACCTTTAGATCTGGGAGAGCTGGAAGATACTGTGAGAGTTTAACTTTTGAGCTTCAACCCTCCCCACTGCCCCTCAGTCTCTATTCCTTTTTTATTTTTTATTTTTATTTATTTATTTAAAGATTTTGTTTATTCATTTGATAGAGCACAAGCAGGGGGAAGGGCAGAAGGAGAAGGAGAAGCAAGTTCTCCACTGAGCAGGGAGCCCCACTTCGGGGCTCAATCCCAGGGCCCTGAGATACCCAAGGCAGATACCCAACTGCCACCCAGGTGCCCCTCTTCTCCCTTTTTACAAGTAAGAAAAATTTCCCAGGCAAGTGAAGATCTTCCCAAGGTCACATGACTCATTGTCATGCAATCTCAAATCTCATTTCTGATCAGTGCTCATTCTGCTAAAATTGCTTTTCACTATGAACAGTATTTTTAAAAAATGTTGAATGTACAATATTCACATTCAACTCAAGTCGAAGGAAAGAGCTAATGTTTCATTGGTTGTATTAAAAACTTCACAAAGCAAAATTACATCAAAATGAATCATCCTTTTCAAACACTTCTCAGCAGAATATAGTGTAAGATACACGCACTGGGGAGTCAGATCGGGGTTTCCAGCTCAGCCTTGTGTTGTGACCTTGAGCACATAACTTACCTCTCCTGAGGGTAAGGGTACTGATGTGCAATGTTGTTGTGAAAATTAGCAGCACTGCGTGTGAAATACATAGCACGGTACCTGGGATATAATAGGTCCCGAAAAAATAGCAGCTTTTATCAGGTAACATCAAACCTAGCTTATATAAGTGATGGTGAGGGTTACATAATCTTAGGAACATGGAGAAAAATAGGCACAGTACAGGTGTCTGTGCAAAGTGAGTAGACTGATAAAAGGAGTCAAGGTAAATACAGCGTGCTTGTAAATTAGTTCCTGTCTCTCTTGGCATGAGTCAGTTCCAATATTGAAGGCTCTTTCAACTACCTTGCCTAGGTCCTTAGCCAAATCTGAGGAAGATAGGGGATAGAGCAGCAAAATCAGCTGCTCTAACTGCTAGAACCTGAAAAATTATTTGTGTCCTGAAGCATATATATTTTTTTGTCCTAAAGCATATTAATCAACGTGCTTGGAAGAATGGTTTTCTACTTTCTTCCTTATCATTAGTTTGTCCAATCTTGAGCCTCAGTATCTGCCTTGGTGTCCTGATTTGCATGCTGGTTCCTCTAGTGGACTTCAGGACACTTTGCTGAAATGATAACAACGTGCCTAGGGCTTCACACCTACCCCTTTCAGAGATGAGACTGTCACTCGGAGCCCTCGATACCGACTGGGTCCTGCCCCATGTGGATAGAGAATACAGAAGCAGAATAAGTTCAAGCTCCCCTCGTCCTTCTGAATATTATGATAGGATTGTGAGTCAACATCGGCAGGTGCCAATCCTCCATTTTATTGAACTCGTCCTTCTAGATTGTATACCAACCCAGCTCCTTCATTTTTCTCTTGCTGGTAAGTTTAGATAGCTTTTCAGACCTGAGCTAAGAAGTCTTTGGAAGATCTGTAAGTAAAAAGACAAGTTTGATGTAGATATCATGCGGAAGCCGATCTCTGCAGGACATCAATATTCCCATACCATCTTTATTTTCCTTGAGCCGTAACTCTGTTCCTCTCTGATATAAAGCTGTGACTAAATTCTCAGACTCGTTGTGGAGTTTCAGTGATGTAACTCCTCCCCCTCACGAGGTTTGGTGGAACAAGGAGTCAAGGCCAGGGTCAGGTCTTCCTTCTGATACGGAGCCACGTTTCTCAGACAAGCTTTGGGCACCCCAAACTTTTCCTTTTGTTATTCATTTTATCGTCCAAAGAGCCTCGCATATGTACTTGCAAATACCTGATTAGGAGCTGCTTTAGAGACACTTAGTATAACACTACAAAATAAAGCAAGTTCTAATTTTGACGTTTATTTACACAAATGATAACAGAAGCCTAAAGAGGTCTTGGGTTCAATGCTTGGGCATTGAGGGGCACTTGACTGAGAATGAGTAAAACACAGGGGATTAGGTTGCTGCACTGTTGCCCACATTTAATATGTCCTTTCTCACAGGCGAGAGTGATTGCTTTTGCTTCTGTGAATGGTAGGAGCAGAAGCTCCAAAGGACACCCTGAAAGGCAATCATGGCCTACAATGTTTTCTCAATAAGAGCTGATGACTTTGACCCTCAGGCTTGTTCGAGGTCTTGGCTACCACTTTGACTTTTTTTTTTTTTATAAATTTATTTATTTTTTCAGCATAACAGTATTCATTGTTTTTGCACAACACCCAGTGCTCCATGCAATACGTGCCCTCCCTATTACCCACCACCTGTTCCCCCAACCTCCCACCCCTGACCCTTCAAAACCCTCAGGTTGTTTTTCAGAGTCCATAGTCTCTTATGGTTTGCCTCCCCTTACAATTTTTTTTTTTTATAAACATATAATGTATTTTTATCCCCAGGGGTACAGGTCTGTGAATCGCCAGGTTTACACACTTCACAGCACTCATGATAGCACATACCCTCCCCAATGTCCATAACTCCCTCCCCCTCTCCCAACCCCACCTCCCCCCAGCAACCCCCAGTTTGTTTTGTGAGATTAAGAGTCATTTATGGTTTGTCTCCCTCCCAATCCCATCTTTTTTCATTTATTCTTCTCCTATCCCCCTAACCCCCCATGTTGCATCTCCACGTCCTCATATCAGGGAGATCATATGACAGTTGTCTTTCTCCGATTGACTTATTTCACTAAGCATGATACCCTCTAGTTCCATCCACGTCGTCGCAAATGGCAAGATTTCATTTCTTTTGATGGCTGCATAGTATTCCATTGTGTATATATACCACCTCTTCTTTATCCATTCATCTGTTGATGGACATCTAGGTTCTTTCCATAGTTTGGCTATTGTAGACATTGCTGCTATAAACATTCGGGTACACGTGCCCCTTCGGATCACTGCGTTTGTATCTTTAGGGTACATACCCAGTAGTGCAATTGCTGGGTCATAGGGTAGTTCTATTTTCAACATTTTGAGGAACCTCCATGCTGTTTTCCAGAGTGGTTGCACCAGCTTGCATTCCCACCAACAGTGTAGGAGGGTTCCTCTTTCTCCGCATCCTCGCCAGCATCTGTCATTTCCTGACTTGTTAATTATAGCCATTCTGACTAGTGTGAGGTGATATCTCATTGTGGTTTTGATTTGTATTTCTCTGATGCCGAGTGACATGGAGCACTTTTTCATGTGTCTGTTGGCCATCTGGATGTCTTCTTTGCAGAAATGTCTGTTTATGTCCTCTGCCCATTTCTTGATTGGATTGTTTGTTCTTTGGGTGTTGAGTTTGCTAAGTTCTTTATAGATTTTGGATACTAGCCCTTTATCTGATATGTCGTTTGCAAATATCTTCTCCCATTCTGTCAGTTGTCTTTTGGTTTTCTTAACTGTTTCCTTTGCTGTGCAAAAGCTTTTGATCTCGATGAAATCCCAGTGGTTCATTTTTGCCCTTGCTTCCCTTTCTTTGCCGATGTTCCTAGGAAGATGTTGCTGCGGCTGAGGTCGAAGAGGTTGCTGCCTGCGTTCTCCTCAAGGATTTTGACGGATTCCTTTCTCACATTGAGGTCCTTCATCCATTTTGAGTCTATTTTCGTGTGTGGTGTAAGGAAGTGGTCCAATTTCATTTTTCTGCATGTGGCCATCCAATTTTCCCAGCACCATTTATTGAAGAGGCTGTCTTTTTTCCATTGGACATTGTTTCCTGCTTTGTCGAAGATTAGTTGAGCATAGAGTTGAGGGTCTATTTCTGGGCTCTCTATTCTGTTCCACTGATCTATGTGTCTGTTTTTGTGCCAGTACCATGCTGTCTTGATGATGACAGCTTTGTAATAGAGCTTGAAGTCCGGAATTGTGATGCCACCAACTTTGGCTTTCTTTTTCAATATTCCTTTGGCTATTCGAGGTCTTTTCTGGTTCCATATAAATTTTAGGATTATTTGTTCCATTTCTTTGAAAAAAATGGATGGTATTTTGATAGGGATTGCATTAAATGTGTAGATTGCTTTAGGTAGCATAGACATTTTCACAATATTTCTTCCAATCCAGGAGCATGGAACATTTTTCCATTTCTTTGTGTTTTCCTCAATTTCTTTCATGAGTACTTTATAGTTTTCTGCGTATAGATTCTTAGCCTCTTTGGTTAGGTTTATTCCTAGGTATCTTATAGTTTTGGGTGCAATTGTAAATGGGATTGACTCCTTAATTTCTCTTTCTTCTGTCTTGCTGGTGGTGTACAGAAATGCAACTGATTTCTGTGCATTGATTTTATATCCTGACAATTTACTGAATTCCTGTACAAGTTCTAACAGTTTTGGAGTGGAGTCTTTTGGGTTTTCCACATATAGTATCATATCATCTGCGAAGAGTGATAGTTTGACTTCTTCTTTGCCAATTTGGATGCCTTTAATTTCTTTTTGTTGTCTGATTGCTGAGGCTAGGACTTCTAGTACTATGTTGAATAGCAGTGGTGATAATGGATATGGATCCGCCTTGTCATTTTGTCCAGATAAGAGGATATGAAGGATCAAATAAAATACTAAAAGGGTGGCAAAGACCCCAGAAAAATGCGCTGTAACCAAATCAGAAAAGACCCCAAATTGTGGGGGGGGGGGGGGGAGAAAGGGGATTAAAAAGAGGTTCAGAAAAAAAAAATTTAAAAAATAAAACAAATAAAGAAAAAATATAAAAAAGAAAGAAAATATATATATATTTAGATAAACTAGTCAAAAAATGTTAAAAAAGAAAAGGGTAAAAGTTTTAAAAATTTTAGCAGAAGAAGAAAAAAGAAAGAAAAAAAATTGAATTAACCGCAAGACTAAAGAATCATGGGGAGAAAGCCATGAGTTCTGTGCTTTGCTTTCTCCTCCTCTGGAATTCCGCTGCTGTCTTAGGAATTGAACCTGCTTTCCTTGATAGACGAACTTCGTCCTGGCTGGATATTTTGTTGATCTTCTGGGGGAGGGGCCTGTTGTAGTGACTCTCAAGTGTCTTTGCCCGAGGCGGGATTGCACCACCCTTACCGGGGGCCGGACTAAGTAATCGGCTCGGGTTCGCTTTTGGGAGCTTCTGTTCCCTGAACGCTTTCCGTAGAGTTCCGGAGGACAAGAATGAAAATGGCGGCCTCCTAGTCTCCGGCCCGGAGGAGCCGAGAGCCCGGGGCCCCACTCCTCAGTGCGCCCCAGAGGACAGCACCCAATCACTCCTGTATCCCCAGCCTCTAGCCGCGCTCCGAGCTCACCCAGCCCACGACCAGTTCAAGGTAACCCCGAGCTGAGAGTTCAGTCCTCAGCTCTGTCTCTGTAGCCGGCTTCTCTGTTCTAATACCTGCGAGCTCTGCGACACTCCGACACTCCCAATCCTTCTGTGACCCTGCGGGACGCTGAAGCCACGCTGACCCCGCGTGGGCTTCACCCCAGTTTAGCCTCTGGAGCAATGTCCCTCAGTGGATCAGACTTTTAAAAGTCCTGATTTTGTCCTCTGTTGCTCCGCCGCTTGCCGGGAGCCGGCCCCTCCCCCCCCCGCCCCCCCCCCCCCCCCCCCCGCGGTCTATCTTCCCGTCGTTTTAGATTCACTTCTCCGCCAGTCCTACCTTTCAGAAAGTGGTTGATTTTCTGTTTCTAGAATTGCTGTTCTTCTTCTCTTCGATCTCCTGTTGGATTTGTAGTTGTTTGCAATGTTTAGATAAACTATCGAGCTGATCTCCTGCTACCTGATGTAGTCTCAGCCTGCTACTTCTCCGCCATCTTGCTACTGTTCACTGTCCACTTTGAGTTATTTTTAAAGTAGAGAACAAATCTGGCATGCTACCATATCATTTTTTTAAAATTAGGTGTACAAAGATCACAGGATAGACCCAACACAGGTAAAATGTAGGCTTTTTATTGTTTTTCTGCCCCAAACTTTTACTCTTTCCCCAAGTTCCTATTATGGCCAATGACATGGATCGACAGGTGCCAGGAGTCTCATCAGTAATCATGAGCCAGAAGAGACAGGATGAGAGAAAGGACCAGAAGGGCACAATTGGGACACAGATCACCACAGAGCCACCTGTATCTGTGAAGGTTCTTTTGGTCACATGCACCAGAAAATAACCCTGGGAAGCACAAGCACAATCAGAAACATTTTATCATGATAATAATGTGGTTTTTATAGAATTGAAGGAAGAAATGAATAACCAGCACAGAAGGAGAAGGAATGAAGGCATCATGAACACATTATCAGCAAAGTTTGGGGCCTTTTTCTTGAGGTGACAACCGATCCGTTTTCATTGTTGTGTTTCTAAATTTTGCCATTCCAGATGTCAAAACCTCATCATATCGTTTTGGGTCAGGTGACTATCTTTGGATTAGATTGTTAAGTCTGGGGGGGGGGGTCAGGTCACATGGGATGAACACAGCTTGTGGGACACTCTCTGGTGGCCTGGGTTCAGTCTTAGGGAAGAAGATTCATTTTGAGCTGGGTAGCCACCCACCCCACCCCCAGATTCTACGTTACACATCTTATATCCCAACCTTAATTCTCACAATCAAAACTTTCCCAAAGCTCAAGTATAGATCACATGAAAAATGAAAATGAACTACACACACACACACACGCACACACACGCACACACAAAACCCAAAAGGGGAAAAAAAAATTGTGTCAAAGCAATTTGATGCTTTTTGCATCGATTTTGTTGCTGAAGAAAAAAATCATTCTTCAGCTCACAGAGTGTTGTTTATGGGTTGGATTGTGTCCCTCCAGAATTTGTATTTGAAGTCCTACTCCAGAATCTGACTTTATGTGTAGTTACAGTCTTACAGAGGTAATCACTTTCAAATGAGGTTGTTAGGGTGGGGCCTAATCCAATATGACTGCCATTCTTTATTTTTTTAATTAATATATAATGTATTATTTGCTCCAGGGTACAGGTCGGTGAATCATCAGTCTTACACAATGCACAGCACTCACCATAGCACATACCCTCCCCAATGTCCATCACCTAGCCACCCCATTCCTCCCACCACCCTCCACTCCAGCAACCCTCAGTTTGTTTCCTGAGATTAAGCGTCTCTTATGGTTTGTCTCCCTCCCCAGTCCCATCTTGTTCCATTTTTCCCTCCCTGCCTGCCACGACTCCCCACCCTGCCTCTCAAATTCCTCATATCAGAGAGATCATATGTTAATATCTTTTTCTGATTGACTTATTTCACTTAGCATAATACCCTCTAATTCCTTTCACAGAGTTGCAAATGGCACGATTTCATTTCTTTTTATGGCTGCATAGTATTCCATTGTAGATATATACACCACATCTTCTTTATCCATTCATCTGTTGATGGGCATCTAGGTTCTTTCCATAGTCTGAGTATTGTGGACATTGCTGCTATAAACATTCAGGTGCATGTGCCCCTTCGGATCACTACCTTTGTATCTTTGGGGTAAATGCCCAGTAGTGCTATTGCTGGGTCATAGGGTAGCTCTATTTTCAACTTTCTGAGGAACCTCCATACTGTTTTCCACAGTGGCTGCCCCAGCTTGCATTCCCACCTACAGTGCAGGAGGGTTCCCCTTTCTGTGCATCCTCACCAACACCTGTCGTTTCCTGACTTGTTAATTTTAGTCATTCTGACTGGTGTGAGGTGGTATCTCACTGTGGTTTTGATTTGCATTTCCCTGATGTGCAGTGATGTTGGGCACTTTTTCTTTTTGACGTTGAGCACCTTTTCATGTGTCTGTTAGCCATTTGGATTAAAGACATTAATTAATCTTATTCTTATAATATTTTTAATAAAGATTTAATTTATTTACTTGTGCACACACAAGAGAGGGAGTGCCCTTTCACACAAGCAGGGGAAAGGGTGGGGGGAGAGGGAGAAGCAGGTTCCCTGCTGAGCAAGGAGCCCAATATGGGGCTTGATCATGACCAGAGCCGAAGGCAGATGCTTAACCGACTGAACCACCCAGGTACCCCTAAAATGGGTAATTTAAAGACAGATGACAGACACAGCACACGGGGAGAATGCCATGAGAAGACAAAGGCAGGGATCTGGGTGGGTGAGGTATCTACAAGCCAAGGATACCAAAGATTGCCCCTAACCCACCAGAAGGCAGGCAGAAGCATGGAACAGCTCCTTCACCACCCTCAGAAGGAACCAACCCTGCCAACATCTTAAAACATGGACTCCTAGCCTCCAGAAATGTGAGACCATACATTTCTGTTATTGAAGTCACCTTGTTTGTGGTAACTTTTTGTAGCCAATCTACCAAAAGAATACAGCATTATCAAAATGCGAAAGGGTACTGGTTATACATTGTAAAGTGGCCCAATTCCACTTGAAGTTTTTAGAGACAAAAATAATCTCATAATAATCTCTTTATCTGTGATGATTGAGTCACTTTTCTGCTGAGGCTAGCCTTCACCTTCATTCCCATCGGATGCCATGTGAACATTTAATTAAATTCTCCAATGTGTCACGGACCAAATAAGATTGGGTAAGTGCGCTGTTAAGTAAATGGGCTCTCAGTAATGTATAGAGATACGGCCTGGAATTCTTAGGTTCTTAGGGAAATCTTCTAATGTGAAGCTCTTCTTTTCGCAGAGTAATAATTAGGACTTGAGCTAAACGGTCACTGGAAAGTTATAAAGAAATAGATTTTGTTGCATTTTTAGGTCAACAGTGGACTTTTTCCTCTCTCTAATTACTAACAGTAACTCAGCCATCTGTACTTTCTACCGGCAAACCCATACATTTCAAAGATTCCAGCTGAGAAGAGCTTGCCTATTTCTCTTCTCCAGCAAAAGTCTGTGATTTCTAGTAATTTGTAAATGTTTGAAATAGCAAAAAATCTCGCAGAAATTACAATGGTTTGTGTTGAGGTTACCCAGTCCCAGATTCACTAGCAAATGACATGGCTTCAAAGGAGAACGTAGTTCTGCTATTTAAGGAAAAAAAAAAAAAAAAGGTAACACTCACAGACTTTTGGTGATGAGCTCAATATGAAATTTTGTAACTCAGTACCAGTGAGTTCTGGGGCAGTTTAGCATGTTATTGCAATGGTACTTATCACAATCTGTAATCATCTCTTTTATAGGTTTGATGTTTATCTTATAATCTTAAAAACTCTACGAGGACCAGGAAGGTATTTGTCTTGGCCTCTACCGCATCCCATAAATCCATCATGATGCAGGGAATTTAATGAATACTGATGGGATAAAAGGATGATGAAGTATGAAAAAGCAGTGATTATTGCAAGGTCTAGGCAAAATATTACCAGTTTGATACAGATGATAGATAACTTTATACTTCAGGAGATGGGTTTCTACCTCTCCTTCATTGACATTAACCTACTAATTAAAAAAAAAAAATTCCTAACATGGATATGCCTTACCTTGTTGTTTGTTTGTTTGTTTGTTTGTTTTTTAATAACAGGTCTTCATTTCTCATAGCACAAAGTTCAAAATCTACAGAAAACAATTCTGCGTACAATCCGGCTTTGATCAGCACATCCAACCTCTCCTCTTTGCAAGTATCCAGTCATTCTCCTAGCTTTTTCATTCACTCTGTTCCTTATGTGCTAGCTCAACAGGGCTATTTTCAACTCTGTATGTTCTGTGTACCTTCCAAGCTATACAATAGTGTTCTTGCCTAAGCTGGATGTCTCCTTGAACTCTACCTGCTGCCGATCTATTAACCTTGTGGGATTCACCTCACTGCCTCCATAGAAACTTCCATCAACTCACTTCTCTCTTTTTTTAATAAAATTAACCACTTGCTCATCAATGCCCGGCAAAATATTTTTTTTTATTTATTCATTTGACAGAGATCACAAGTAGGCAGAGAGGCAGGCAGAGAGGGGGGGGAGGAAGCAGGCTCCCTGCTGAGTAGAGAGCCGGATGTGGGGCTCCATCACAGGACCCTGGGATCATGACCTGAGCTGAAGGCAGAGGCCTTAACCCACTGAGCCACCCAGGCACCCCGGGCAAAATAATTTTTACATAGCAAATGAATTATTTTCTCTTGATATCTGTATAGCTCTAGTGTTTGTCGAGAACCCCTTTAGGGAATCTGTTTATCGCCCAATTCTCTGAAACTAGCTCAATGTGTGGAATTTGGTAGGTGCTTAATGGATGTCAAATTGATTCTTTTTTGGTTTTCTCAGAATTCGTATTTTTAAATTCATTCTTCCAAAAAAAAAAAAGTTGATTCTACTTCCATAAATATATTTAACCCGCATAGAAGTGCTTTGTTTACTTGACCAGAGATGACTTAATGTTTTATAAGACAATGTAAGACTCAGACTATGGGACAAGTACATCCTTGTTTCAGCTCATTTAAAAATAACTTAAAGAAACCTACTCTTAATGGCTCAAAACAGCCTAGTATAGATGGCACATCTCAATGCTGTGGGACTCCTCAAATTTTACATTTATTTCTTTCTATTTTTACAAAATAGTCAAGCTAGTAAAATAATACAGTTTCTCATTCCTATTATACCCTTAGTCTAATTGACTTGGATTCTCCAGAGTCAATTAAAACTGAATATGTTATCCCACCCAGTCATGGGAAATGCATGCATCCTTCTATTTTCTTTGTAGGTTTATATAATCTTCTGTGGGGAAGTGCTCAAGGCTGTGTATCTATAAACACACTCAGTTTGGGATAGAATTTGGTTGAAGTTGGGAGGGGGGACTCCTGTGTATCAGTTGGGCAGCTGCCTTACTAAAAATGCCACTGAGATATTTCCAGATTGTTCCCAACGTGCCAGCTGGGAATGAGCTTAGCAAACCCTGAAGGATAGCAGAGCCTCTACCTCTGGGTCTGCTGTGGTTGTTCAGAGAGGCATCCAATCAGTTGAGAGAATGTAAGTGGAGAGCTGCGTATATCCATCACCTTGCACCTGAGTTTTCCTATAGATCCCATGGTTCGAGCTGGTGGTACTGATCTGACACAAACTCTTCTGCATTGTTAATGGTCTCTTAATTGGGAAAATGTTATTTTAAGAACATTCTAATGCAAGTACAGTTGTTACAGAAAAGTGGGGAAAATTCAACAGTATGGCAAGCTATTAGAACAACAGAAGTGTTTACTCCTTTGGTGAAATGTGTCTTCTCCTCACTGTGGACCCAGAGCAACAAACACAATGCAATCTCTGGTTCTTCTGCCCAGGAGCATGTCCACCATTTTTAGAAGCAGTTTCAAATTTCGATGTTGAATATTAGTTAGCTAGTGCTTGAATTCTTACAACAATGTTTAGTGTTTGAATATTGCAATGCAGGTTATCGAACTGTTTTCCTATGCATAATATTTTTATTCTCATTGATCCCATGATTTGGACATAAAAGGTTTTGAGAGATTACATAATTTAAGGACACATAACCATGAAGTGGTATTTCTGGTAGCCACACCTGGGTTTTCTAAGTTCCAAGTTCATACTCTTTTATTAAATAGTGTGAAATATGGTTCACAATCATGCAACAGGAGCATGCATCCACATCCACTTATGGCTCTGACTTGAGAGAAATTGAAGAAAGCCTATCATAAACCATCTCTCCTAGTGCCTTCAGGAGACATGGACATTTTAACCATGTAAAAGCATTATGTTACCTTAAACTGTTCCAGGATAAGCAGCTAAAATAGTAGCTGATTCAAGATATGTTTCTCAAACATGGTCTATATCCCAGGCACTATGCTAGGCTTTGGCATTGCAAAGATATGTGGGGCATGGTCTTACCCATGAGCATCTAGTTCTGACCTCATTACACAGGGGATACATTAGAAAAGGGAGAAGCTCTGAAAGATCCACTATCATACAAGCCTCCAAAGGAGAGTCAACTGCCTTTCTAGTCTGTCACTCAGAACAAAGGTAGAGGTCCTTACAATAGCCCCCTGGCCTGCATAGCCTACCTTTCTCGTCTCTCTGACCTCGTCTCCCCATACTCTCCATTTCCATGATTCAGCTACAGCATCACAGTTCTCTTAATTATTCCCTGAATAGCCCATTGGCAGTGGCCATTTCTTCGGGCCACAGGTTTCTTCTTCGATTTATCTTCTTGGCTAACTTCCTTATTCTGTGAACCATAATCTTCTTGAATATTCCAACCACATCTCCTCCCTCACCCTTCCCTGCTCTCCTCATTCTCCTGTTTATGCTTCACCTTCCCTTTGCTTTTATCCAAAGCATGGATCATTCTATAACATAGTGTAGACTTTACAAGTTTGTCTGGTGTCTATGATGTGACTCAACATTCTAGAATAGCACTCCAGGACTTCAGGTTCACCAATGTATCCCAGGCCTCTAGAAGAAAGAGCATCTACCACTCTTAGTATTTGTTCAATAAATATGATTCATACTTGGCTTTGTGTCATAAGCCTTCTTATATATATTACAGTCATAACCTTACACAGTTCTGGACAGCAGCTTTTACTCTCCCCATTTCACAGATATGGAAACTGAGAGCCATAGAGCTTAAGTATCCTGACTAACCTCATACAACTGGCCTCCCAGGCTGCCTTAGTCTGGCAAAGAAGGGTGTGGGCATTTCTACGTAACTGCTATGTCTGGGTGAAAGGAGTAGACAGCTCGGGGCAAAGAATACTCGGGTATAAATGACTGGCTGGCAGCGGGTGGAGAGGGAGACTTCAATATCTGAGTCTAGGTGAAACAATTTGGGTAACAGGAAAAGGATCAGAAACATCCAAGAGCAGAGCTATACCATTGAACCATGACCAAGATCATTCCATGTAGGAATCAGGTGGAGGAGGGTCGGAGGCAGGTCTCCCAGGGAAGCTAGAGCAGAGTGGAAACCCTGAAGTTGGTCTCAAATTGAAAGTTAAGCTCCTTGAGGTCTTCGATACATGGAGCTCCCTGATGGAGCCTTCATCCTACTCAAACTTGGGTGCATGCTAGACCATTAAAAAAATAATACATGGAGGCGCCTGGGTGGCTCAGTGGGTTAAAGCCTCTGCCTTTGGCTCAGGTCATGGTCTCATCGAGATGAGATCGAGCCCCGGGCTCTCCGCTCAGCGGGGAGCCTGCTTCCCCCTCTCTCTCTCTCCTGCCTCTCTGCCTGCTTGTGATCTCTCTCTCTCTCTCTCTGTCAAATAAATAAATACAATCATTAATAATAATAATACATGGTAATTACAGACCTTTTTCATTCTGTGTATTACCTTTCCTTTGGATTAAACACACTTCTCCATGTCTCTCTCTGGCCATTGACTCACAATCTTCTTTGCTACATCAGTTCTTCAGAAAATTTCCAACAGTGTCTCTCGGCAGAGAACCATGAGGCAGGTGTGTGGAGGGCAACAATGTGGCGAAGAGATCAGGCAGACTCAGATCCATCTATTCTGAATTCTGGCCTCACCACTTGCTAGCTGTATAACCCAGGACAAGTGGTTCATGGGTGTTAGCCTCAGTTTCCTGAACTGACAAATGGGCTTAATCATATAAAACTGTATAGTTGTGAAGGTTGAACATGTATAAGAAATTTGCGACAAGGGCACCGTATGGTGACCAGGAAATAACAGGTGTCTTGAACAATGGTGGTTATTTTTGTTTTGTTGTTGTTGTTCTCTTGAAAACACATTGCCAGGATTTGGCCTTCCTGTTCAATTCTGAAAATGAACTTTTGGGGTCATCCAGGAAACTTAGCCACCATGCCGGGGAGGGAGGCAGAAAGGACAAACATAATTGGGAGCAGTAGGAGGCAGTGGAAAAAAATCAAACCTTACAGAAGAGCTGCCCCTTACTCTTACTATTTACATAATCAAGGTGTTTGGAATTTTAATGTTTGGAATTTAAATGAGAAAGACATTTCGGGTCTGACTACAGGTGTTTAAACTGCAATTAAAAAGATTTAGAACTCTGACCAAAGACAAAAGATGCTCCGTTATAGCTGAGACCCCTCATAACTTGAAATGAATCAGGTACCACTCAGATTTTTATGGGTCCAAAGTGAGATGCACTTCTCTGGTTTCCCCTTTATCCTAAACTGTACACATTAAAGGAGTCCAGAATGGTATCTGAGCAGATGGCTATTTGCATAATTTTTTAAAATGCTGAAGTACATGTCACAGTTGACCTAATGCTTCACTTGGTGTCCGGTGGTCCTCTGGATGAAATTATCAAAATGCCCAACAGGTCTTTTTCCTGATTAGGGTGCAAAGTTCAGTACAGAGTCAGTAGAGAAAATGAAAAATATAAACTGATTCTAGTTTAGATTTCAGTTAAGGTGGGCATAGGTAGATTTCTAGGAAGGAAAATAATGTGCTGAGTCATTCATTCATTTTACATTTACTGAGCATCTGTTATGCGGCAGGCACGGCACAAAACCTTAGTGAGTCAGAATCAAACAGAGCAGACACATCTTTACACTTATGAAACTTAGAGTCCTCCTGGGAAAGAGACAAGACTCTGTGCTGTAAATCCAAGAAGTGTTCCTCATACACTGGTACAGGTCTGTGTCAGATATATTTGTGACTTGAAGGAAAGGCTTCCGTTTTCCCTGAGGAGTGGTCAGGAACAGGCTTGATAACATGAGCTGACTTTTAAAAATTAAAGAGATATTCTGTGGGTGGATGAAATAAAGGAGGGGATTCTGGGAGGGAGACATTTCAGCAGGAGGCATTTAACGATCTGCAGGATACCTGGTATGCCAAGAGCCTAGGATTCAAGTGGAAGGTCGAGGAGGGAAGACACAGATCTGGACGGGTAGGAAGGGCAGGTCCTAGAGGGTTTCACTGAAAGACCAAGACATTATTATCCTGAAGGCTCGAGGGTCATGCAAGGACGTACATCATGCATGTCAATCAGCTTTGACATTTAGAGAGATGAGCCCTGTAGGATCATGAAGTTCTGGAAGCTGTAAGCCCAGCAGCAGGGGAAGTTTGTAGGACACTTTTGGAGGAATCCAGGTGAAAGATATTGAAGGTCTATATACCAAGCTCTTGTGTTGGAAATGTTTTTAAAAATCCTCCCAGGTTTTTCTCCTCTGGGGGCATTCCGTGTGATGGTCCCCACCATCTCTCAGTGCTCCTGTGCAAACTGCACTGTCTGATGGGTAAAAAGCAGGCAATCAGTTTTGACCAAGTCACCAGAACAGAACACGGTACACAGAGACCCACTTCTAGCTCCTCCGGCTCTCCCAGCCAGGGATCTGAGAATGTATTGAGAGAGGAAAGACATGGCAATTAAGTTTTTCATTAGTGAAAGTCCAGAGAAACAGCTGAGGCTAGAGGAAATGTTCTGTTGGTGAAGCCAGCGAGAACCAGAGACGAGAGAAGAGAGAAATGAGAGCGGATGCGGAGGAATCCAGACACATGACCCTTACAGACCTTGGCATCTGAGTGAGAGCCAGACAGAAGAGAAGTAGGGTTTGGAATCCTCACTTTTATTTTAGGAAATCTAAAATGGTCCAGCGAGAGACACCGGAAAAATAGAAGAAAAAAAAAAGTCTGATTGTTCTGCTGAGAAAAACAGGAACACTCAAGTAGCACAAATTTCACCCTGTTCCTCCCCCCCACCTCTCCCATCCCACCTCTTTCTCTCTTTGGAAAAAGAATGCAGAGAGGGCATTTACAAGTGATTTTGTTGGGTGCCTGTGAAATTAAGGAGAAAAAAAGAGCAAGGAAATGAGAGAAAGCAACTATATTTGAAACAATGAGAAGGCTTTGGAGTTGTCCTTAACCAGGTTGTCGCCTTGCTGGGGCACGAGGAGAGCTGCTGCTGAGTAGAAGGTCCTGGAAACGGACCTGTGTTAAGTGGAGAGCCAGAGACACATCAGCAAAGATGAAAAGTTTTCGTTTAAAACACACGAGGCTGGACTCCCCTGTGGCTTGCATTGTGGGGGACTTGGATTTCCAGTTTCTTGCTCTCCACTCTTCCTTGCTCAAGTTCACATATTTTATTGAAACGGTATTAAGACGTGTGCACTGGGTTGTGTCTATAACAAAAGATATACTGCCCAAAGCCTTTGAGAACAGAAAGTATCCTGGCAGATCTTGTGGATAAAATACAGCCACGTTCAATTAACTGTACTGAAAATAAACAAAAATGCAGAAGTGACTTTAACAACTCGCTCAACTTTGAAAAGGCAGTGTATTTCAAGCAGGAGGAGGGTGGGGGTTAGCTAGGGTCTACGACATTTTAAAGAGTTCTATGTCAAAGTTTTATACCTTACCTCTGAAGGGGTTGAAGAGAATGAAGAAATACTTGGTATTTAAAAGCCAGCAGCACAGGGTTTGATTCTTCCTTATTTCTGCTAATCATTAGAGATGTTGTTCCTTAAATAATTATCTCCGGTGCCTGGCTAGCGGTATCTTCTCCTGTAAATTCTGGAATGTTAGACTGGAAAGGCCCTTAGAGATCTCAGGGAAGTCTCTGTAAATGAGAAAACAGGGGCCCAGAGAGAGATGGCTAATTTCAGGGTTTAATGATTGCCCTGGTGAGAGAATATTTACTGAATCCAGACTCAGAAGTAATCTCAGAGCTGGGAATTTGGAGGGGAGGTGCTGATATCTATATATTTTTTCTGGTGCCTCTTCTTAATTTAGTTAAGTGATAACTTAGGCAGCCCTCTAAAGCAGCAGTTAGAAGAAAATGCTGGGTTGTACGTATTTCCCTGATTAGCAGAACAAGAAATGGAACTATGGACAGTCAAATGACCGTGTGGGTCAGTCTGCTTGTTTGAAACCCTGGGACAGTTGTTTTCTGAGTTTAAGGAGAATGTAATCTTGCTCTCTTGCTGGCATCCATGAAAAATACATGGGCAGTTAACAACTTCATCATGGAAAGAGGCCAGAATGGTGCTTAGGGCACAAGATTCCATCCCTTAAGGTTATAGAGATTAAGTGATGTGACCAAACTTCCAAACAAGAAATTGAAGGCCAAGAGAAGAAAATGAGTTCTCCTTTCAAGATCTTCTCTTGTGTTTTACTTTTCATAATAAAATATGGACGAGGATAAATTATGCATTACTTTTTGCTTTCTTATCTCCCCTTTGACTCCTAGTGTTTACTGCTGAAACTTACCCAAATTATCTCTGCACACGATTAAAAAAACATGGTAAAAACCACTGGCATTCGAAGTGAAATCGTTTCTGCCGTTGACATGCAACTTAGTGAAATGCCATTTCTAGTCCTTGATGAAATCCATTCCCACCCTGATTGGCTGTTTACCCTCTCAATACTGCCTTCTTGCTTGCCATGAACAATTTGGTTCTTTGCTGAAAATTTGGGAATCTTGGGTCATTTATGCAAAGTCTGATGTTACTGATCAGTTGACTCTACATGGGATAAGGCAACCTAAAAGAGAGAGACCTTTTTTTTTTTTTAAATGTGAAAGTTAAACTATATAGCTTGTCTATCCCATTCACTTATTTAACACATTTTTCCTGAGCCTACTATGTGCCATACTCTCCTCACTGTTCGCTCCGCCTTAGTTTCTTCCCCCATGCTACCACCATATGATTTTCTGAAAGCTCCAAATGTGATTGTGTCACTCTGTTGCTTTAAAACTCCCCAATGGCCTGTAGGAAAAACTCGAAAGTCCTTAGCATGATTTCCTGGGACTTGAGCCCTATCTAAGTCTTCAATTTCACCCCCTACCAATCCTATTTCATATTTCTAAGCTCTTGTTATACCATCCTATTGGCTATTCTCATTGGCCATGCCAACATTTCTGCCATCATCCATCTGGGGAATCTTATCTCATGTTTGAGAGGAAAATCAAATATCTCATCTATGATGTTAGTCTTTCCTTAACCACCCAATCAGAGCTGCCTTTTCCTCCTGTCCTATCACTACAGCACGTGCATTCTGTCATTTAGCCAGTAAGAACTTACTGGAAGCTGACCATATGCTCATTGCATTCTAGGCATGGTGAACAGTGCTTGTAGTCTGAGTCACTGGAGAGACAAACCATAATTAATTAATTACAATTATAGTAAGTACCACCAAGGAGAGGTGCAGGATTCTTTAAGAGCATAAAGCAAGGAGGAAGGATGTTGTTAGGATGTTGGTGAAGACCTCTATTATTATGCCTATTAATCTAATATTACAGCTATTAAACTCTGGTACAACTATCAACTTATTTTACTTCATCACCTACGCACATGAATTCTCTGGGATTAGAGACCTGTGTGAATCATCTTGCTATTACCTGTGACTAGCAAAGTAGTTGACATATTGTAGACACTCAGAATATATTTTCAAATTCAACACTTTATGCAAGTGGCCAGACCTCAACTTTTGCCTTTAGTAATAAGTTTTGCTGTTTTCTATGTGGAAAGATGAAGCATTTGTCCTGTGAGGTAGGCTTTATTATGCTCCTTTGATATATGACAGACTAGAACTTTGAGAAAGTAAGGGTTTTCTTTTTTTTCAAGTGTTTATAACCCTGAGATATCTAATTCTCTTACAAATGTATACTATTTGGGTGATCATAGGAAGAAATGTAGGCAGATGAGTTGAAGAAGAAATATGATTGGCTCATGAGTAGATGAAAAGATGTTCCACTTACCCCAATAGTGATCAAGGAAATACTAATGACAATGAGATGATGATATCAGATTGCATTCTTTTCTAATCACAACCACACCTCACTTAAGGATTGCCATTCTTTTCCAAGTTTGCAGGATGCTCTCTTCTACCTGGTGCTTCCTTTGATTTCCATGCTTGTCCTCTTCATGCTAGTTTATTTTCTGAGTGTTATAGATGTGGGTGGGATACATTTTCTGTCCTTTTCTATTCTATTCTTTAAAAGGCATTTGATTATCTGTTTTTCAGCAACTTGAATTAAATCAGATAAGCAAACTGAATCATTTGAGAACTATGAAATTTTCCAAAGTTAAATAGTTTCTCTCTCTCTCTGCTCAAACCTGGAAACTTTGTGTCTATAGTTATATACATCCCATATTAAGAGCATTTTCATTCCTTTTTTGTTTATGAAAATGGGTCAGTTAATATTATTTGGTAGTTTTTCTTTAATCCAAAGCAAACTGCGAGCACTCTTTCAAGTCAATACAATTACAGCTATGTCTGCTTTCATAGATCTTATTATTTTCTAGTACAATATATTATTTTTTTAAAGATTTTATTTATTTATTTATTTGTCAGAGAGAGAGAAAGAGAGTACAAGTGGGCAGAGTGGCAGGCAGAGGCAGAGAGAGAAGCAGGCTCCCTGCCGAGCAAGGAGCCCAATGAGGGACTTGATCCCAGGACCCTGGGATCATGACCCCAGCGCTAGGCAGCAGCTTAACCAACTGAGCCACCCAGGATCCCGATATATTATTATGAAAATATGCTCCACGTGATTCAGATTGATATCAGTGTTTTGCTTATATATGCAGTTCATCGATCTGTCCTTATCTTTTCATATTTACTCACTAGCATTTTATTATCAAAAGTCGTATCATTGAACCAAAATGTACGTGCACTTTAAATCTTATTGTTTTGTTTTGTTTTTTATTTGATTAAAGCCAACACACAATGGTATGTTCGTGTCACGTGTACAATAATGATTCACCTTCTCTCTGCATTATGTTGTGTTCACCGCGAGCGTAGCTACCACTTGCCACCACAGGATGCGATTCCAATATCACTGACAAGATTCCCTGGCTGTGCCTTTACTCCCATGACTGCCCTTCTTGATTTTAATAAAAATTGTCAGATTGCTTTCCATCAGTGTGATAGATATGTATTGTCTCACCAAAAATATATGAAAGTGTCTGTCTCCCAACACCCTTCCCAGCCCCTGATGTTCACGGTCTCCTTTCGTTTTTGCCAATTGATAAGCAAACAATTCCCATTCCATATTTGCTTTGCTTTTCATTCCTGTCAGTATCTATGAGGTGAAACATCTCTTCAAATGTTTATTAGGCATTCCTATTCTCTATGAATTGCCAATCATATTCTTAGCATTTTTTGGCTGTTGGATGTTGGGCTAATAATCCTTTGTTTGATTTTATGGTTCGTGCTTATATATATATATATATATTTTTTAAGATTTTGTTTATTTATTTGATAGAGAGAGAGAGAGAGAGAGATCACAAGAGGCAGAGAGGCAGGCAGAGAGAGAGGAGGAAGCAGGCTCCCCGCCGAGCAGAGACCCCGATGTGGGGCTCGATGCCAGGACCCTGAGACCATGACCTGACGTGAAGGCAGAGGCTTAATCTACTGAGCCACCCAGGCACCCCAGTGCTTTTATATTTTATAGTCAAAAGTCATAAAATATTCTCCTATATTCCCTTCTAAATGATTCAAGTTGGCTTTTCTTATTTAAGTCTTTATTTCTTTCATCTACCTCCCCCCCACCCCGTCGCTGTGTTTTATTTTTGGCTTTTTTACTTTCTCTGAGCACAGAGCTCTTAATGGTCCCTGTCATTTGTCACTTGTGCTGCTAGGCATCTCCTATATGGTTATTGAATTCTGGCTGTATGTTCAAGGTGCGAATGAGGAACCATTGATGATTTCCAGTCGGGGGAGGGATGCCACCATTGGCTTAATTATAACAATTTTCTTTCTTTTTTTAAACTACTTTATTTATTTATTTGACAGAGAGAGAGGTCACAAGTAGGCAGAGAGGCAGGCAGAGAGAGAGGGAGAAACAGGCTCCTCACTGAGCAGAGAGCCTGATGCGGGGCTCGATCCCAGGACCCTGAGATCATGACCTGAGCCGAAGGCAGAGGCTTAAACCACTGAGCCACCCAGGCGCCCCAATTATGACAATTCTCTACCAGCCCCCATGTATCGAGTGCCTATCACATTCTAGAGCCTTTAGGAAAATAATTTATAATCCTCTTAGCAGGCCTGAATCGTGGCGTCATTAAGCCCATTTTCCAGATGTAAAGATGGAAATTCTGAGTTTGGGCCAGGGTCTGGCATGCAGAACGAAGTAAACAGTGAGGCCAGGTTTTGCATCTGTCTGATTCCAAGGGACAAACCACCCTACCTCTTCACCACTGTTCAGTTTAGGTAAATAGCTTCCTATTTTTTTCCACTTTGTACCATGCCGTTCCTATCTCTCTGCTTTTCCTCACCGAATTCCCTCGTGTTATAATTCTGTCTTTCATCCTTGGGGCTTATACAGAAACAGAAAGGGTTGGAAATGCAAAGGTCAGATCTGCGAGTAGGTAAGACCCCATGCTGGGCAGAGGAAGGGGGCACATGGAGTTAACACAGCAAACAGACATCAAGCGGGTGTGAGAATCCAGGTTGAAGAGTCATATCTGCCACATATTAGCTCCATGAGGCTGGTGAAGGCGAATGTGGCTGACATTTAAGTTTTTAGCCCATATATTTTTAAATCTACAAAGTAAAGTTAAAAGTCATGGTTAATGTGTATGGCTATTTTATAACTCATTGGATAATTTTAGTGAACTATCAGGCACCTGTGAAAAATGCTTTTTTAAATGGTTAAATTTTTAAATTGAGCTTTGAACTTTTCTTAGGTATATGTCTTGTCTGTCTGTCTACACCACTAGCTGTCCCTAGCAAATGAGGCTGCTGAGCTGTTGAAACCTGGCAGTGACGGGTTGCAAGTTTAAGATGCATACCAGATTTTTACAACTTAGTACAAAAGAGAATGGAAAGAACTGTACTAATTTTTTAGTATTTATTACATGGCGTAATGATAATACTTTTGATATGCTGGATTACATACAATGTACTCAAGTTAATTTCATCTGCTTGTTTTTACTTTTGCTTATATGGTTACAAGAATATTGTAATTACACACATACTCTGGTTTCTATTTCTGTTGGAAAGCACAGATATACATAATGCATTTCTTTGGGGCACAAACCCTGAGTTTTGCTGAATGAATTGGTTTGATGCCAGGACCCTGGGATCATGACTTGAGCTGAAGGCAGACGCTTAACTGACTGAGCCACCCAGGTGCCCCATAACTTTCCTCTTGCTATAATCCATCTTCCACTCTGCCGCCAGAGTTTACTTCCATAAACGCAAATCTAGTTTTGTTCACTTTCCTGCTTAAATTCTTTTCAGTGCTTTCTCCATGCCTGATGAATACAATCCAGTCCTCCCAAGACCTTTCGAAGGCTCACCATGCTGTGCTCGCTTCAGCAGCACATATACGAAGGCTCACCGTGCTGTCCATGGTTTAGTCCTCAGCTTCCCCACCTTAGGAAGGTAAGCTGCTCCACTCTGTATGTGCTTGGTAATGAAGGTACCATCTGCTTTATTGTGCAAACAATCCAGGATACTTTTATGATGGGAAAGGGGCAGTGTCAATAGTAATATGGGGATAAAAGGCATAAACTGGGACTGGCCCAAGAAAACCCCTTTCATGGTCCAGCTTTACTGAGCCATAGTTCATGTGTGTTTGCATTTGCTGTTCTTTCAACCTTAAATATTCTTCCTCCTCTTTCCTGCCATTCATTTCTCAGATGTCATTGTAAGCGTTTTCCTTCCTCCCTTCCTCCCTCCCTTCCTTCCTTTCCTTCTTTCTAGAAAGCTCCACACTCAACGTGGGGCTTGAACTCACAACTGAGATCAAGAGTTGCATGCTCTACCAACTGAGCCAGCCAGGTGTCCCTGCAAGCATTTCTTTAAGGGTCCCCCAAGTCCACCATCCACTGGGGTAATTTCCAGGCACTCTCCCCTACCATCCCTACTCTCCTATATTAGGATCTCTTCCCCATCCCCCCACTGTTTGTCTATCTCTTGCGCACATAAAATATGTCTTTATACCATTGTCTCTCCAACACGTAGCCCACGGCCTTGTCTGGAATTGGTGTTTGAAAGCTGTTTCCAAGTGAGTATTTGACTCTCACCTCTGACCCCAGCTGCCATCCACAGCCACATGGGCATGCCTGCTGTGTGGGCTGATGGCTGGGGGCTGCCACCATCTTCCACCAGGGCATTCTCCAGTCACAAGTTAACCTCTCTGAGAGTTGACAGCTCAGCCTCTGCAAGGATAAGTGCTGTGGGTGATTGTAAGGAACTTCTGTCCCCAGATCAGGTGACACTGGGCCTTACAGAGGAATGAGAGCCTGCAAGGCAGAGGGAAGGTGTTGTGACATTCACAAAACTCCTTACCTCTCACTTTCCCTGGAAGACACAGATGAAGGCTGCTCTGCTCCCGGACCTTTCGATAAGGTTCTGTTTGGAAGCAAAGGACAGTGGTTCTCAGCAAGGCTTCTAATGGGCCCTGGCTTGGCCTCCCCGCTCCAGGGGTCCCTTTGTTCCTTGGCCCTGGAGGGAGGCCCTGGGACGACTCCTCTTGGCAGAGGTACATTTACAAAGTAAAAATGGTATTTTATCATGCCTGGAAACAAGAAACGATAATCACTAATGAGATTTATGAAATTCAACCCAAGTCGACTTTGACTTTCCTAATAAAACATATACCTCACCTTAGCCGGCCCATACTATTGTCATAGTGAAAACCTCTGGGGGCTGAGGCACGTCCTGCTTGAATTATGGATTGATTAAAAGGAGCACAATGTGTTATTTGAAGGTTGTGTGAAGGCTAAATAATCCCATCTGTGTAAGACAGGATACGATATTTTATACTGTCTGGAGATTTGTCCAATTATGTTTTATGGTCGAGTCTCCCAGATTCCAGCTTCTTATTTTATTTAACTCTGCAGGTGAATGTTCAGTCAGACATACACTCCCCTGAGGTAGAGAAGGGAAGATGGGGAAGTTGGAATCTGAAAGTCATAATTCAGCTTCAACCCGAAGCTGTTTGATGGGATGAGGAACTCCCTTTGAATTCTTCCACTATACCAAATAAGAGAGAAAAAAGATGGGGGCAGGTCCTGGTCTGACCGTGGAGCTCCTAGTCAGATCTGACCACGGAGCAATGCCAGGGGGCGCTTTCCACATCACCACGAAGCCTGACTCAAGATGGAAGTGAGCTTTGCGGTCAGTCACCTCCTGTTTTGGGGCCCCAAAGAGGCTGGTGTTGGGTGAGACTTCTGTCTCACAAAACTGTGAGGCGGCAGTTGCCCTTCTTAATGCCACATGTGTCTCATTTGGCCCTTGTTTCTGGATATTCCAACTCACTTCCCATATTTATCAGGTGATGATTTGGCTAATTCCTAACAGCAAGTTTGCGCTCTTAAACGATGGTCGAATAAATGAATCAGGGCTTGACTTCTACAAATTCATTGAATGTCCTTGTTCCAGAAAATAGCAGACCAGGTGAGAAGGGCATCATTTGTCTTATAGGTTATCTGCAGACAAGCATGCTCTTTCTCAGGGGCCTACACTTTATTTACTGTAAGATAAGAGTTCTGAGAAGTGGAGTAAACAGACTCAGACTTTCTCAGATGCTCTTGTCAGCTTTCTGGAGCAAGGGGTGTGCTTGGTTTCGAATGCAAATTATTGAATAAATAATTAAATGTGAACCACCATCTTCTTAGATATCCTTTTCCTGCCAAGAATTAGTTGACCCACACTTGGAGACCTGAGCCAAGCTAGGCTGGTCCGAGTCCTTTTCTAGGTGTTTTAAACTTGGGACAGGAAACACCAGGTCCTCTCAGGAGGTGAAATTGAGTGAAGAGAGGTTCAGAAGCTGTTGAGTTCAGGTTCTCTATCTTGTGGAGAAAGTTTCTGTCAAAGATAGAAGGTGACCTGCAATGATTGTTGGGCATGTGGGGGTGGGGGAGGGGGCGGGGGCAGGAGAGAAAGAGAGAGATGAAGAAGATGGAGAAGGAGGAGGAGAGGGAGAAGGAGAGGAAGGAGAAGGAGGAGACGGGAGGAGGAGAAAGATGGGAGGAAGTAGGAGGAAAAGGGAGACAAGGGGGAGAGGGAGGAAAGAAGAAGAAGAGGAAGAGGAAGAAGAAGAAGAAGGAGAAGGAGAAGAAGAAGAAGAAGAAGAAGACGAAGAAGAAGAACAGGAAGAAGAAGTTATTGTTGAAGTTGAAGTTGCCTTAATTTCTTTTTGTCACAGAGATTAGTCTTATCCCTGATCCATATTTGGTTGTATGAGCCAATAAATCCCTATTATTTCCTAAGCCCATCGAGGTCTGATTCTATCACGTGTAGGAACCAACTTCCATCACCAACGTCAGAATGGAATCTTCTGCCAGTCTTAGCAAAGCCTCTTCCAATTGCCCTAGACGTTTGTAAGTCAACTTAGTGGATTTTTAAACATTTACTATTTCTCTTTCTCTGAAGTCAATAGTCTACTTCCTCAGAGGGATGATGTCCCAAATCAGACTTATTCTCTAGCTAAGAAGTAGCCATATTTTTACAGTGCTTGGTCTAGATCTGCCAGACCGAGTCTTCCCAACTTTTTCCATGTGGACAATCATATTCAGTGGTCCCTGAAACAGAATCTGGTTAAAACAGAAAATTACAGCTTTCCTCTTTGATAGGGGTACATGTTGGGGCACAGACTTCTGAAATGTAGACCCCAAGACAAAACAGTTACTCAAGAATGACAGTTTCTCTTTTTCCTTCTCCTTTTCTCCTCTTTCTGTCTGTCTCTCTCTCAGCAATGCAGTAGTATATGGGTTGTCAAATGGGGAACCGATGGGCACTTTTGTTCCATCAGGGGCCCAAGTTCCTTCTTTCTTATTATCCTACCATTCCTTAGAATACTGGTTGAGCTCGTACATCAACAAGTACACTTTCCAGTTTATGGGAAAAGGGAAAGAGCTCACACAGAGGGCAAGAAAACTTTACTTAAGGAAAGGATATGAAAACTGCACATATTATGGCATTGATGAGGACTGGCATAGAGGAGGCTGTTGCAGGGGAGACTGGGATGAGTAGCATCTCGCTGGGCAGCTTTGTGTCTGTGACACACAGGATGGTAGAAGGGGGTTATTACTAAAAGGAACAAGGGGAGAATGGGTACTGTAAGAATATCACCAGTCCTGCCGTTGTGTTGCTGGGCTATTACTATAGGGAAATGAATGTGTTTTCTCCTTAGCAAATGGGTCACTAGAATCCCATGTGCTAAAAACACATAAATCGCAGTTTGCTATCCCCTCAAGCTACTGCCCTCTTTTCGTTTTGTTCACCACCAAAATTCTATCAGATAATTACCTATACTCAGTGCACCAGCTTTCCTATCACCTGCCTCCTCTGTAACCCATTGCAATCTGATTTCTGTGCCTATGTCTTTTATGAACAAGCTTTCTTATGGATCAGGAGTGGCCCCTAGCTCCCTTCATTCTCTCACCTGCATTGGTTGCTGTGGAAGATTTTTTCCCCCTTTGGAAACGCATTCATTAATTTCTATGACTCAGTGCTATCCCAGTTCTTCTTCTTCTACTTCTTTAACCATGACGCTTTTATCTTTCTCTTTGACCATCTTGTTCATTTTATAATGAACCATCTTGTTCTCATTTTTTAAATGTGACATCGTCTATGGGTACAAGTTCTTGAATTCTTCTTCACCCATCCTTCAGAAGTTTCTTCTGTGGCTTTGGCTAACTTCTAGGTTGACCTAAATTCCACGCCCATATTCCCTTTGTGCTTTTTTTTTTTTTTTTTTAAGAGAGAGAGAGCGAATGTGCACAAATGGGGAATTGGCAGGGGCAGAAGGAGAGGGAGAGAAAGAATCTCAAGCAGGCTCCATACCCAAGGTAGAGCTGATGCAGGGCTTGATCTCACAACCCTGAGATCATGACCTGAGCCGAAATCAAGAGTCAGACACTTAACTGACTGAGCCAGCCAGGCACCTCACTCCCTTTGCCTTATTACAGTTTGCGTTATTCTCCCGCGTTAATGATTCAGAAAGGATCCTGACACAAATCCAAGCACGGTTCCTATTAACTTCCAATGACCAGGTGTGCTCTGTGACTTTTCTGGTTCATCAGAGCTGTTTGGATTCCAAGGAAAGAAATTGCCTGAGCAAAAGAGAGCTAGAGCTAATCTGGGGACTCCCAAAGGTGGGCTAATGCCAGCAACAGACTGGAAAGAGGGGTCAGAGCTATCTTCTCTCTGGTTGCTGTGCATGCTTCTCCCTGCCATGGCTCCATCCTCCGCGGGACTAAACAGGTCTAGGTAGGGCATAGCTCCAAAGATTCCTTATGCTCAATTTCATTCATTCAGGGCAAGACTGACTTTCCCCACCTTAGTCTCTGTTTCTAAAATCCATGGAAAGAATCCCAGTGGAGGCGGAGGAAAGGAAGTACTCAGAAGAAACCAGAGGAATAGTATCCACAGAAGAGGACATTTTGGGAAACCCATATCCCGTTAGGTCAGTCATCTCTTAAATGCAAGCACTAATACACATCGAACCTCTAACAGAATGGGAAGAACATCAGGCTTACTGTTAAGAAATCTGCATTGTTTCAGCCTGCCACTATTTTAGCCGCATGATTTGACAAGTTTATGAGTGCCCATATTTTCATCACATAGTGATCCTTACACTCTGTCTTTCTTGTGATAAGTGAATGACCTTATAGACATGAAACTGACTAGTATAGGACCCAGCACATATTAGACATTTAGTAAATGTTAGTTGAATCTAGTTGGCCAAGAGATCCCTAAAAGGAATAAATAAATAACTAAATAACTAAATAAATAAATAAATTTTTAAAAGACAGTGTTCTGGTAAATTTGGGCAACCCCTTTCCTCTGGGCTGGAAAATAACACAAAAGTCCTCTTTCCCAATAATCCTCATCTACGAAAGACAGAGTATTAATGCATCTATCTGTTCTTCCTTGGGTGAATTGGCTATGGATATTCTATGTGGTGCTTAATTGGTCTTGCCAGTTCATTAGGAACTGCAGAACAGCGTCACAAACTTCCAAAGGAAGATGGATGGTGGCCTGCTTGCTCACATAATAGGAAGCCGCACATCAGCTGAAAAGTGCACAAAGAAAAGTTTCCTGGCTTTGTCTGGGCAGGAGAAATGTTTTGGTTCAATTCAAAGCAGACTTGTGGCCTCTTTGCTGTATTATGTTGGATATATTTCTCTGAACAATGGGAGTGTCTAGAAGATGGGGCAGCAGAATGCAAGAAAGATTATATCCTCAAACCTGAAGGTATTGATTATGTTTGTCTGGGAATGAAAAGAACAAGGGCCTATTACTTGGGAGTTTGTGTTTCTGAGGCTTTGGGTTCACAAAGGGATGGTTATTTGTACCCTTTCAACGTTTAGCTTCTCCTAAACTCTGCTCCTAAATCCTACTGAATCAAGATGACACTGAGATCTGATAAGCCATAAAGTGGGGAGAAATGAGAGAAGACAAGTTGTGTACATCCATAAAGCCAATGGGAGTTTCCAGTACTCTTGGGAACAGCAGGACAGGGGTTCTTTTTTTTTATGTGTTCATAAAATTCTTACAGACTTGCAGTTTGTTTGCTAATTGTAAGGTCATTAAGGATCCCAGGTCAGAGTTAATCACATAGGCTCATTAAGGGCCCACATTTCACGAGTACTTGCCAGATAAAGCAGGCCGAGACCTCTAGAACATAGAAGTACATTAAAATCCACTTTCCATGTGATCTCTTTTGACCTGCAAAAGAACAAAGTCATAAAGTTCAATCACACACACGCACATACACACACACCTCCCTACGCACAGACACATATACACATGCATACTTGTACAATGTTTTTTACACAATATAGATATAAAATTGTTTACACAGTATATGTCTGTACATACGTATAGAAATATACATATACACACAAGGAATTGACTAGGTAAGTTTCACATCCTTAAGATAGACCACCAGGAAGAGCAGGCTAGAACTCTTAGGTATGAGTTAAAGCTGCAGTCCACAGGCAAAATTTCCTTTTCCTTCAGGAAACCTCAGCTCTGTGTTTAAGGTCTTTCAATGGATTGAATCAAGCTGATCCATGTTATTAGGATAATCTCCCCTTCCTTCTGGTGAACTGATTATGGACTTTATCTCGTCTACCTTTGCACCTTCACAGCAACGCTGAGATTAGCGCTTTGTTGTGTAACTGGTGTCATCCTTAAAAATAAAATTTCAGGGGTGCCTGGGTGGCTCAGTTGGTTAAAGCCTATGCTTTGGTCATGATCCCAGGGTTCTGGGACCAACCCCCGCATTGGGCTCTCTGCTCGGCGGGGAGCATCCTTCTCCCTCTCTCTCTCTGCCTGCCTCTCTGCCTACTTGTGATCTCTGTCAGGTGAATAAATAAAATCTTTTAAAAAAATAAAATAAAAATAAAATTTCAGTTATTTTACTAGCAAAATGAGCTTATTTGTGAATAGGAGAGGAATTAAAATTCCTTATCCCAGAATGTGCAAGCTATACAAAACAGTAGACAAACCTAAAAAAGACAAAGGGAAGGTCAGCTTTTATTAGGTTTTGGGAGGAATTTGGGGAAGATTATTCTGAACAAAAGTTTATTGGGAAAAACCAAGAGTTTAACGTTGTAGAGCTTCTCATTGGCTGTTACAGTGGTCAGGGCTTCGTTGCTGGGGGCAGAGAGGGATCTTCCTAATTCTTCTTCAAAGAAGGAGACGAAATCTGACGTCCTCCCTTGTCAAAGTTAATTCTCCTCTTCCTTCTTCGTGCTGGTCACACAGGCTGCCAGGAGTGGGACATGCATGAGAGCTCCCACGTAAGGACTTGGCTCCATAGTGAGGTTTTCTTTACTTTCACACTGCAGAGTGTAGTCCAGCCAAAGGGGACACATCAAAAAGACCATTACAGAAGTTTAGTTAATAAATCAATAAACTGCTGTGAAGAAGAAATGTCTATCTCATTGAATTCTTTCGTAACTTCATTGATATTTATGTGCGACGTTCAAATGACAGTATTTAGTATTGCTTCTAGCTTGGAAGTATTTAGCCATTATGTTTCTCACTATATTTAAATAATAAAAGATATATATAACTATGTTAAATATTTCAGACAAATGTTCCCCCTTATTTTATTTGAATTAGCTCATTGGTTATCTTTTTTTTTTTTTTTTTTTTTAGATTTTTATTTATTTGACAGAGAGTACAAGTAGACAGAGTGCCAGGCAGAAGGAGAGGGCAAAGCAAGCTCCCCACCAAGCAGGGAGCCAGATGCGGGGCTCGATCCCAGGACCCTGGTCATGACCTGAGCCTAAGGCAGCCACTCAACTGACTGAGCCACCCAGGCGCCCAACCTCATTGGTTATCTTGTAGATTGTTTTGCAACTGACTTTGCATGAAGGAAGTAATAATGACTGGACCATTCTGGGGATTTCACATTTTTCTTCATTCAGTATTTCCAAGAATCCTGTGAGATGGGGGTATTATTTCATTTTTGTAGGTGAAGGAATTGAAGCTCAGAGAGATTAAGTAACCTGTCCAAAGTCACAGAATCAGCAGATGGATGTGTTCAAGATTTGAATGGGGTCTAGCTGATTCCAAGGCTTGAGTTTACCTCCACTGGACTTCTTTTGCCTATGGTCAACGTTCGCCAATGAACAGCTTATTGTGTCCCAAGAATTGCAGTAAATGACCATGTCTAATATTGATTGGGCCTCTTTGCTTTTCAGTATCACTCTAGTCTAATTATAGAATTAGATTAATAAAACAGAATAAGCAGAGGCTAACGGCATATTCCCTCACCCCAGAATCAGTTAACTGGCCTCAGGAAGGGCTGGCAGGGGGGAAGTGGGTCAAAGCTGACCAGAGATCAAATGGGGGAAGAAGGAAGGGGTAAATAGTAAGAATTTAGGATTAGCTGCATTTAAGAATTTAAATAGTCAAATTTAGGAATTCTCCTTGGAGGGGCTGTTATTAGACATGTTTAAGAAATGTACTAAGCTTTTGGAAGAATGGTGAATTTAAGAAGCAGAGTCCTTGGGATGCCTAGGTGGCTCAGTTGGTTAAGCATCTGCCTTCAGCTCAGGTCATGATCCCAGGGTCCTGGGATCAAGTTCCACATTGCGTTCCTTGCTTAGCAGGGAGCCTGCTTCTCTCTCTGCCTGTAGCTCCCACTGCTTGTGCTCGCTCGCTCTCTCTTTCTGATAAATAAAACCTAAAAAAAAAAAAAAATGAAGAAAAAGAAGCAGCAGCAGAGTCCTGGAGAAGTCCCAATTCTGAATTTATTCCTGACTATTTGATCAACATTGGACAAATCATCTTACCTCTCTCTGCCTTCATTTCCTCTCTTGCAAAATGCAGCAAATTTTCTGGAACTTGCTCTAAGCGGTCCTCAAGGGAAGATATGTGGATAAAAACCAGAAAGTTGTGAAAATTCTGCAGAAAATGTCTTTTATTTTCAAGGGCTGTGCAAATATAGTGTGCGATTATGGACGCAGAGTGTGACCTTCATTTCTTATGGGTTGAATCATCTCTGGCCAAATCCTGCCTGCCCATCCTCCATCCTTCTTTGACCCTGTGGCCTCTCTATGACTTGGGTCTTTGAGCTTCCCTGGTATCCCTGCAGCCAGCATGGCATGCCTTTTACCTTAATGCTTCTGGCTGGGGTAAATTCATAAGCAGCTCTTTTGAAACTAGAGCCTGGTGCTCACTGTCTGAAATACCTCCTTTATCAAAACGTCTAGGATAGGGCAGATCCACCAGGGGATGTCATATACAATGCTTTCTTTTCCTGAGAAGAACTGTGTTTTTCAAAAGAGATGCCTTCAGATTCCCTCCTCTCACTCTCTCCAACCAGTTGCTTTCTGTTGCACTATTATTAGAACCAGCTATAGATGAAACATCTGATCAGGCTCTTTCTTCCACTTGAGCATTATTCTTATAATCCTCCCCACAAAATCAGCTTAACCTTGATCTATTTGAACTAAAGATTTTTTTTTTTTACCTATATATGTTGACTCGCAATTGCCTATGGAAACAACAACATTGGGGATGAGGTTTGATAACCACAGTTGTCAAGCTGCAGAATAAAAACTAAACTTGTGATTTGCTTTGGCCAGTAGAATACAATAGAAGTCATGGGGTGTCACTTCCAAGGCTAAGCATCAGCAATTCCACTTGCTCTCTTGGAACCCTGCCATGTGAGCAAGCCCGGGCTTGCTGGAGGAAGAGAAGCACATGGCTTGGTTCTGTGCACCACCCCGGCTTCCAGCCAGCCAACTGCCAAGCATGTGAATGATATCTTCACAGGCACACCAACCTCTAGCCACCCTGCCAATTGACTCGGCCCAGCCAAGATCAGCTGAGACTTACCTAAATCAGCAGAACCACCCAGCTGACCTGTAATCTTGTCAGCATTAATAAATGTTTGTTTTTTTAATCTGCTGAGTCTTAGCATAGTTGTTATGTAACAATGGGTGGCTGATACAGAGGTCATCATTAACCAAACATAAAACAGGATCAGGAGAAATTAATTTCATCAATATGAATGCAGCCTTGTCAGAAAGAAGTGATCTGGGGGTACCAGAAACAGAGTCATCACTCGGGCTTTCCCAGGGCTTAGGTGGGACGTTACTTGAATTCTGACTCCTGCCCAGAGTAGGCAGTATGAGCTTTGTAGGTACTCAGAAGTTATAGCTTTGTTGCTAACATACACTTGGAATTCGCATTTTTGTTTTCGGTCTGATGTGAGTTTGACTGATCATCTTGAATGGGCTGTAATGTGAATGTGTAGTTTCCCTTCATATGGAAACTTGCCTGAAGGAATGCCTCTGAGTCCCTGACCAGCACTGACACCCTCTATGGTGACCCCAAGCATAGACTCCACTGGTCAATACAGATTCTTTTTAGAGTAATGATCTGCCCATATAACAGTAGCAATGGGTACTTATCCAGGACGATCTGTCCCACAGATATTTGCTTGGAAAATAGAAGGATGTTTAGCATTCTGTTTCAGTTATGGTGAGGATATAGACCCGATATGCTTTAACATAAATATAAATTTTAAAATAGAGAGGTTTTGAACTACATTTTATAGCTTATGAAAAATGTCATCTTTGGGGGACGCCTGGGTGGCTCAGTTGTTAGGCATCTGCCTTCGGCTCAGATCATGATCCCAGAGTCCTGGGATCGAGCCCCGCATTGGGCTCCTTGATCAGCAGAAAGCCTGCTTCTCCCTCTTCCACTGCCCCTGCTTGTGTCCCCTCTCTCACTGTCTCTCTGTCAAATAAATAAATAAAATCTTTAAAAAAAAAAAAAGAAAAGAAAAATATCATCTTTCATTAGCAGATCAGTCCTGGTGTGGGCAATGTTTTTAGAGTATGGATTTTGAAGAAATGGTAATAAACATTACTATTTGATAAACAAACTTAGCACACACTAAGTTCTTTGGTTCCTATATACAGAATCAAAGGCTGGGGAATGTCAAAGGAAGCTATCGTCTTATGTGGCTTTGAACAGATTTGCCCATAAAATGAAAAAGAGAATGGCAGTTTTCAGCATGACCGTAGCTCTCCCCGAGATCTTAGCAGAAAGAAACGGTGAGTTCTACCTGAGGAGCTAGGGAAGAATTTCCAGAGGAGTGACATTCATATTGGTTACAGAATTAAAAGCCAGAGTCTTTGAGGTACAGGAAGGAGGAGCTGCTGTGTGCACGTGTGCAGGTGTGTTTGTGCACACGTACAAGTGTGTATTTATAGAAACAAAACTGTGTATAGGGAATAACAGCACGGGAGATCCGTTAGCAACTTCATTCATCAGAATTTTTTAGATAAAATTATGTTAACTTGATGAAGCAAATAGTAAATATCTACCATCCATATTTAAAGTAGCCTGTAGTGTAAACCCAAGGACGCATGCCCAGGGATTGCTTCTCACTCTCTTCGAGGAACCAGACACATCATTAGACCAGAAATGGCTGTTTGCTTTATTGTTATTATTTAATGATGTGAATTATGGGAATTTAGTCCTCTCACTCTGAGTGACCATATATTATTATTCCATTTGGGGTTGGGTACTCACACTCTGACCTTATTAGCTGCCAACAGACTCCAGATCCAGCTTAGCTGTATTTCCCTTGGGAATGGCAACCAGCCCGTTAAAAGCCCGGCTGTCCAGGGCTTGAACACAAGGAATCAGGCAGTGGGTTCTGAGTCAGGGAAAGGCAGGAAAGAGAAAGCAAACTGTTTTTCTTACTTCTCATTAAATCTCTTACCTCATGCTGTCGTAAACATGGGTCAGACTCAGCCCTTGGTCAGGGCCCCATAATTGGATTCTTAGAATTGGCTGCCCAGAATGCCTGCCCCAGGTGTAGACAGAATAATGACCTGAAAAGCTGGCAGGGTCTCCTGGATTTTGACATTTGCTGCGTGGGATCTCCATATGCTGTTGCCAGTTACTGAATCAGGAGGAAAAGGTATGAAATTTCAAGTAAAATTAGTTGAAATTCTGTAACTGGTTATCCACGGTCACTTTTCTCTTTCTGAAGGGGAAGTGTGGGCAGGGAGATCTAGGTGGTCTGAGTCCTCTGGGGACTAGATTGGGGTGGGGGAAGAGGGAATGTTCAAAGGTAAACATCAGAGTTGGGCTGAAGAGGAAAGTCCAAAACAGAGTGTCTGAGGCAAATAGTGCTGAAGAAACAGTCAGAAATTGAGGTGGAGGGCCAGGGAAGATGGTTCTCAGAGAGAATAAAGTTCAAATCCCGATGTCGCCGTGGATTAGCTTGGAACCTTGGTCAAGTGCTTAGTTCTTCAGCCTTATTTTCCCCCTCTCTGGTAAGTGAGGAATAAAAATAGTACCTACCCCATAGCATTGTATTGGGAAAACTCATATAAAAGGTTTAGGAACGTATCTGGCATGACGTAAATGCCGCCTGTTTATGAACGCTGACCGTGATAAGGGTGATGACGGCGGTGTTGATAAAGAAAAATTAGCTAGTATGTACGGAAACGAATGAGACCGAAAGGATTTGTACACTTAGGTTAAAGCATCTGGCTAACCAGTGTGAATTTCCTGAGGTGTGAATTTACCTGGTGAAAGACCTTCAGTTTCTTTGATAGCAGATTCAGATCTCACGATGTAAGTACGTTTACACATGAGTCACTGCTCTGGGTCTTTTTCTGTGGGTTTGAAATTGACCAGTAAAGACCTAAGTAGTTGTAGGCAGCGTTTCCCTCAGCCTGGTATTAGCCAGTGGTGTTACCAGCTGAGAAAGGTGGAGACTGGTTCCATGCTGATGTTGTGTACTTTTGGTGCCCATCAGTATGTACATACCGTGGGGCGGACACAGATTTCCTCCTCTTTCACTTTAATAGGTAAGTGACCAAGTCCCAAAGATTGTTTTCTGTTCAAAAACTCACTCTTTCTCCATAGACATATAAGCCGATGTCAGGCAGTTCGAGGGCAAGAGGGAAGAAGCACTGGTTCCTGTAAAATGCCTTTTTACCTTTGAGTATAAATTTAGGAATTGAGGGGGGGAAGGTATGAGCTCACAATTCTCACTTTTTACAGACATTATTTCTGAATCTTCCTTATGTTGATCCCCATAGCTATAGGGCCAGCTCGGCATAGTAACATGAAAAAGAGAGAAAGAGAGAGACAGAGGGAGAATTTTAATTGTAATGTTTGTGATACGATTTTTCTTCTTGTTCATTTGGTCCCATGCTGCCTGTTAATAAGACAGGTGGATCTACTCACTTGTGTGAAGACATTTCTATTAGGAAACCAAGCTCTGGCATATTCATTATATTTCTACTTATGGCAAAGGGATCTCTGTCTTTTGATTAGTCATTCCCTGATAATATTCCTCTACAACAAACTGTTTACATTGCCTAAAGTCTTTAGCCTTACTTCTCATTCCTTAATACACAAACCTTCTACTTGCCCTAGCCTTGGCTTCCTCTGCCAGTGGCAGGTGGATTCACTAAAATCTGACCCACAGATTCAGTGCTGGCCTGTTACTGAATTAGTTCTGCCTGGGTAAAGGATTAGTATCCAAAATCTATAAAGAATTTACCAAACTCAAACACCCAAAAAACAAATAATCCAGTTCAGAAACGGGCAGAAGACATGAATAGACATGTTTTCAAAGAAGACATCCAGATGACCAAGAGACACATGGGAAGATGCTCAATTATCAGGGAAATACAGGTCAAAGCCACGATGAGTAATCACCTCACACCTGTCAGTATAACTACAATTAGCAACACGGGAAACAACAGGTGTTGAGGTTGCAGAGAAAGGGGAGACTTCTCATGCTGTTGGAGGGAATGCAAACTGGTGCAATCTCTCTGGAGAACAGTTTGGAGGTTCCTCAAAAAGTTAAAAATAGAACCACCCTATGACCCAGCAATTGCACTACTAGCTATTTATCCAAAGGATACAAAAATACAGATTCGACAGAATATATGCACCCCAATGTTTGTAGAAGCATTATTTATCAACAATAACAAAACTATAGAGAGAGCCCAAATGTCCATCAACAAATGAATGGATAAAGAAGATGTGGTGTATGTATGTATATGTGTGTATATATATATACAATGGAATATTATTCAGCCAACAAAAATAATGAAATCTTGCCATTTGCAATGACGCAGATGGAGATAGTGTATTCTGCTAAGTGAAATAAGTCAGAAAAACAAATACCATATTATCTCACTCATATGTGGAATTTAAGATAGAAAACATGAACATATGGGAAGGGGGAAAATAAAAGAAGGAGAGATGGAAACAAACCATAAGTGAATCTTAACAATAGAGTACAAACTAAGGATTGATGGAAAGAAGGGGTAGGGATGGGCTAGATTGGTGGTGGGTATTAAAGAGAGCACTTTTGATGAGCACTGAATGTTGTATGTAAGTGATGAATCACTGAATTCTACTCCAGAAACCAATATTGCACTGTATGTTAACTTAGTTGAATTAAAATTAAAATGAAACATAAATAACTTTTTATTAAAAATTTAAATTAATTTCAAGATAAATTGAAATATAAATAAATTAAATTTACTAAATTGAAATTAAAATGATTAAATTTTATATTACAATAAATTTTAATTTAAATTAAAAATGAATAAATATGTAAATAAAGTTTTAAAGTTTAGAGACAAAAAAGAAAAAGTATGTCCTAAACCCCATCTCTACCTGTAAGTGGCATCAAGAACTCTTGCTTCCCTAGGTTTGGAGTCTAGCTACCTGCAGAATTTTTTTGGACCACCACGTTTCATTGAGATGCAGTCTAACCACTGCCATGTCTATTTTTTTTTTTCAATTTTATTTATGTATTTGACAGAGAAAGAGAGAGCATGACCAGGGAGGGGAGGGAGAAATAGGCTCCCTGTCCAACGAGGGGCTCCATTCCAGGACCCTGGAATCATGACCTGAGCCAAAAGCAGATGTTTAACCAACTGAGCCACCCAGGCTCCGCTGCCCTGTCTATTTTGTCCAGACATAGAAAAAAATGTCTGTGGCCTTCCCATGGTTGAGGAGCATGGTATTACAAAAAATATTTAGGTTTCTAGCTCAGATCTAGCAATGCCCTTTTGTTTTTGCACACAGCATAAATCAGATGGATCTGAACAGCTGCTATCTAGTTGGGAGGGGGCACAGACTCACTGATCTACTGCATCCACACTTGGACTGGAGCTGTAGACATGGGAGCTTGCCACCCCTGATCTGTTTGATGTGATTCCGTACATTTTGGACCATGCATATGAACCATACATTTTTGGTTCACATGTTCATTCCAGAGCCCTCCTTAGAAACTCAGCCTTCTTGGCTGGAACACTGGCTACTTGCTGAGCTCTTGCTGATCCCCTCTCTCCCAGAGTCAGGAGAACTGCTGTCTTTCTGCCCTGCTCAGGAAAGATAAACTGCATTGAAATGAGAGAAACTATAATCTCTTGGGTCAGCAGACAGCTATCTAAGCCTCTTTCTCCCTGCACTCACTGCATGAGACCTTCCTGGGTATTTATATTGTTCAAGTACACAAGACCTTGGCTGCACACTCTCATTAGATTTTTGGGCAATGCCTTCAACAGTCTATCCTACAGGCTGGTCAATTCCCCAGCTCCAGGTAAGCCCATTCATTCCCAGATCCCTTCCCTTGCTGCTCAGGCCACTATCAAAATCTCAGCAAAACTTGCAGCAAAGCTCGAGGGAGTGGGACACAGTCACAACCCAAGGACGTGACCAGTGTGTTTATTTTGTTATGCGTCTCTAGAAAAACCACTCTCACTGTTCCCAGACTGCCCCAGTTCCTGAAATCCTTCCAAACTTAAGTCCTACCTCCTTTGTAAAATTTTCTTTTCTTTTTTTCTTTTTTTAAGATTTTATTTATTATTTGACAGACAGAGATCACAAGTAGGCAGAGAGGCAGGCAGAGAGAGGAGGAAGCAGGCTCCATGCTGAGCAAGGAGCCGGATGTGGGGCTGGATCCCAGGACCCTGGGATCATAACCTGAGCAGAAGGCAGAGGCTTTAACCCACTGAGCCACCCAGGCGCCCCAGTAGAATTTTCTTTTTTATTTATTCATTGAGCAAGGATTTTTTAAGTGCTTCTATCTGATGGAGTAAACAGGGTGACAGAGGTTTAGGGTAGGACAATACAGATGAAATCTCTTCATTAATGGGACTGTCACTCTAGTGGCAGAGTCAGCTAATGAGTGACAAAGCACGGAAATGAAAAATAATTTCAGAAAGTTTAAAAAGTGCTATTAATAAAATAAATTTAGGCAATATGACTGCCAATGGGGTTAGACAGAAACAATGGAAAATTTAGTGATTATGTGGTGGTGACATTTGGGTTGCCTGACCTCTCAGTTAAAATGATTTCAGTTTTAACAACAATGAGCTTAAATAATTGGATTTTCTTCTCACATGATAAGATTGTGAAAATTAGTAAGAGGAAACTTCATTTAAAATGGAGTCAGGAGGTCAGAAGCGGGAGCTCTTGCACACTACCCCTCGTGGGCCGTTGCAGACCCAACAGGAGGAGAGGGACCTTGCAAGTCCCTGGTATTTTAGCTACTACTTGGCAATCCCAGCAGGAGGAGGAAGGGCTTTCCTCATCTCTTCTCCCCCTCCCCCACAATAGCCCAGCCAATGAGAGGCTGACACAACTCAGCCAATGAACATCCAGTACGCTTGGCACTCCCCCAGTTTGCTCCAATGGGCTTTTTGTTTTTGACAGGCCTCCCAACTTCGCCCCTGGCTCCTGTAACAGAGCCTTACTTTCCTTTGTTATCAGGATTTGCTTATGGTTTCACTGGAGTGCGCTTGTCTGGGGTTGTAATTCTCTGCTATTCCCAAATAAACCCATTTTATTTTATTTTATTTATTTATTTGACAGACAGAGATCACAAGTAGGCAGAGAGGCAGGCAGAGAGAGAGGGAGAAACAGGCTTCCTGCTGAGCAGAGAGCCCGATGCGGGGCTCGATCCCAGGACCCTGACATCATGACCTGAGCCGAAGGCAGAGGCTTAAACCACTGAGCCACCCAGGCGCCCCACAAATAAACCCATTTTTGCTGGTAAAATAACTGGCAGGTTTTTTTTTAAGATTTTATTTATTTGTGAGAGAAAGAGAGAGTGGGGAAATAATACTTTAATTATTATTAAAGTAATAAAATTACTTTATAATTAAGCTTTATCATAAGTATGAGAGAAAGAGAGGGAGAGAGAGAATGTCAGCAGACCCCATGCTAAGTGCAGAGCCTGACTTAGGGCTTGATCTCACAACCCTGAGATCACGACCTGAGCCAAAATCAAGAATCCCTAGGTCGCTTAGCTGACTGAGCCACCCATATGTCCTGGCAGTTTTATCTGTAATGTTATGAGATATATATAGATATGAGAGCTTCCAGGCATGGCTCTCTGGGGATTTTGATCCACCTCCTTGAAAATCTGTCCCCCCTGACTTCAGCCTGTTGGGCTCATCCTCAGGCTGGTTGAAAGATGGCTGCAGTGTTCAGGATATCATATCCACATACCTAGGTCATCTGGAAGACAAAGAAGGGTAGCCGCTCTCCCTGTGTGTCTCTTTGGTCAGCTAAGAACGTTTAGATTCTTCTTAGAGGGATGTGCCCTCACATTTCATTGGCCAGAATTGGGTTTTATACACCTTCCTAAACCCGTACCTGGCAGGGGGAATAGGATATCCTTGATTGGCTTAGAACGGAGTCAGTAAACCTCTCCCATAAAGGGCAAAAGAATACAGTAAGCCCTCTCCCCCACCCACGGTTTTGCTTTCCACCGTTCTAGTTACCAATGGTCAGCAGCACTCCAGAAATATGCTTCTCTTTCTGAGGTATGTTCAGAAGGTCAGTAGAGCCTGATGCTGTGTTACAATGCCTACGTCGTTCACCTCACCTCATCTCCTCACAAGAAGGAGGGTGAGTACAGTACAAGAAGCTATTTTGAAAGAGACCACATTCACATAACTTTTATTACTGGATATTGTGTAATTGTTCTATTTTATTGTTGTTAATCTCTTACCTGCTTTATAATTAAGTATATCATAAGTATGTTTGTATAGGAAAAAACATAGCATTTGGTCCTATGCAGTTTCAGACATTCACTGGGGGCTTGGAAGGTATCTCCCCCATGGATAAGGGGTAGGAGCTGCTGTAAGTGTTTTTAGCAGTGTAGACCATGAAATCTCTGTTGTAACTGCTTACCTCTGTTGCTATAGCACAAAAGTAACCATAGACAATATGCACTGGAAGGAGTGTGTCCAATGAAACTTTATTTACAAAAGCAAGCATTGTGTTTGACCATCAGGTCATAGTTGTTGACCACTGGCTTGCACTAATTGGGATTTGCCCATGGATAGAGTGACTCCATTTTTAGTTCAAATCTGGGCTCTTTGATATTGAAGAGGGGATGGTATTAATTTTTATACTTAAACAATAGGTATAAACTGGGACTGTTCTAAAGGTCTCCTACGGGTCATATGACCCAAGGCTGAATACCTGAACACAATTGGATTGGGACCAAAGTACGGCATTGCTGCTGAAGTTGCCAATGGTGTGTGCAATGAGTGATAGGAAGGGGACAGAGTGCATGGGAGCCGCTCGTTGATTTATGAGAATGACTTCTGTTTCGTGTTAGGAAGATACTCTGATCGCATGTGCAGAATGGCTCGCAGGTGGCAAAAGTGAAAGCAAAGAGACTGGGTGGGACACAATTAGGCTACTACAAGCAAGAAAGGCTCATGGCTCTGACAAGTTGGCTGTGAAGCCAGAGAGACGTGGGTTGGTCTAGGAGATAATGTTTTGAGGAACTTCAGAAGGATTCGCGGAAAGATGGTGTGTAAGTGCATGTGGGGCTGTTGGGACTGGGGCAGGTACGAGAAAGAGAGAAATGCAGAATGAATATACTTCTATAACATTTATTTTGTGCCAGGTTTTTGCACATATTAATTCATTTGGCCCTTTTAACAACTCTGTACTTTAATTATTCTCATTTTTAAAACTTTTTTTTAAGATTTACTTATTTATTTGAGAGAGAGAGCGTGCATGCACAGGAGTGTGGGGAGAAGCAGAAGGAGAGAATGTTAAGCAGACTTCCCGCTGAGCATGGAGCCTGGGGCGGGGCTCGAACCCATGACCCATGAGATTACCACCTGAGCCAAAATCATGAATCAGACACTTAACCAACTGAGCCCTCCCTGTACCCCTGTTCTCATTTTTTAAATAAAGGATAGAGGCACAGAGTGGTCAAGTTACAAGTCCAAAGACACACAGCTAGACAGAGCTAGAACCTGAATGTGGGCATTTGGCTGCAGAATCCATGCTTACACTTCTTATGCTGTTCTGGTTTTTTGTGCTATATGTTTTATTCTTATGATATTCCTATGACCTAAGGATGTGTGTTGAGCCATTAGATAAAAGGAGCGGTAATCTGCTGAGGTGGGCAGGAACAACACTGCCACAGGGAATAAGTCCTTGTGAGCCTGTCCTGCAGATCACAAAAGTGCATTTGGCAATGTCACCCAATAAGGATACCTCTTAATTCTTGTTTTTTTGTGTGTGTTTATTTGATCACAAGTTGATAGTTGTTGAATTTATCACATTATTTTAGATCTTGACTCTTTATTGGACTAGAAGTTCCTTGAGAAAAGAAATGGCATCTTCTTCATTTATCTGTTATATCTACCACGTAACCCCACTTTCTTGCAGGCAGTAACTCCTCAGTAAATATTGCTTTATTTGATTTGTAAAGCCCTGGACATGTAATTCTTTAATATGAAACCTGGTAAAATTCTACATGTTGATTTTTATTTGGAGCCAAAGAGAAAACACTACTGATTTGAAAGGCTTGTCTGAATATTATAACATTCTTGAATTTAATTTTTCTTTTTCCCAGCTTTTTAGGTTTTCCAACACTCAAGTTTTTAATTTATTTTGAAAATGTTAACTTTTTTCTTTTCTGAAAAAAGTCACCAAAATTGTGCAAGGAATTCCCTTGTTCTCCTCACCTGGATGTCTGAGATGTTAGCATTTTACGTAACCACGGGTTATGAACAACTATTTATGACCGATGAGCACTCTACTCTGCAGATGCTGCTTACTGTGCTGATGGCTTTCCACTCTCCTGTTTTCCTCCTGTCTCTGTGGATGCTCCTTCTCATACTCCCTTGTTGGCTCCTTTCCATCCTTTAACCTCTTGGTGTTCCTCAGGGTTCCATCCTTGTTCATCTTCGCTCTAGTGACATTCCCTCCCTTGATGCTACCATGTAGGCTCATGTTTTTTTTTTTTTTAAAGATTTTATTTATTTATTTGACAGAGAGAGAGATCACATGTAGGCAGAGAGGCAGGCAGAGTGAGAGGAGGAAGCAGTCTCCCTGCAGAGCAGAGAGCCCGATGCGGGGCTCGATCCCAGGACCGTGAGATCATGACCTGAGCCGAAGGCAGCGGCTTCATCCACTGAGCCACCCAGGCGCCCCTCATGTTTTTAAACATAATTTATCCTGAAAGATTCTAAATTGCTATCTGTAGTTCTGGCCTCTCCCTTGAGCTCCAGATTTCAATATCAGACTGCTTACTTGACTTCGCCACATTGCCGAGTGGATACCTTGTATTTAGTATGCCCAAATATCACACGTGACCTCTTCCCTTACTGCCCCCTCCAACCGCAACTCCATCGTATTTCCCATTGTGTTAAATAGCACCATCATTTACCATATTACTCGGGCTCCGAATCTCTGCTTAAAGCCCAAGTGCTCTGAGATGTCTTTCCTGACTACCCAGACTGAATATCTGGACCCTGTCATTTCAACACGACTAAAAAGGCAGCTCCACGGCTGCAAGAACCTTGTTCTTTTTTTTTTTTTTTTTTTTTTTTTTTTTGCCCAGTGCCTCCCCGACGGCCTGCTGGATAGGAGGTCTATGGATTTTTAATGAATGAACGTGTATCTGACAAAATAAAATTCAATAGCTATTTCTTATAAATCTTAGATGGGAGATTTTTAAATTTTAGGTAATTTGTTCTCAAGGCAAGTCCCAAAACCAATATAGGTTTGTTGTAAGTGCTTTTAAAATGCATATAAATGTAAAACAATGGATGGAATTTGTTTTCACTCTTCTGCAAACATATAGCTTTGATACTTTCTTAAGATACTATGAATGAGAGTGCCTGGGTGGCTCAATGGCTTCTGCCTTCAGCTCAGGTCATGATCTCAGGGTCCTGGGATTGAGTCCCACATAGGGCTCTCTGCTCAGCGGGGAGTCTATTTCTCCCTCTATCCCTTGCCCTGCTTGTGCTCTCTTGCTTGCTCTCCCTCTCTCTCAAATTAATAAAAGCTTAAAAAAAAAAGATAGTATGAGTGATATTCTCTTAAGATAATAAAAAAATGTATCTTACCAACAATTAATGGTGAAACAAAGCCTTCATGATAAAACATTTGAAAATTAGGAATAAAAAAATAATAGTCAATAAAACTGTTGTTATACAATATTTTCCTGAAAGTTCTGGCAAAGCAATAATGCATGAAGAAAACAACAATAGCAAATATATAGAGACATATATAAATATACATCTATATATAACATTTTAATTTTAAATATTTTAATTATTATATTTATATATTCATATCATACATTATATTGTTTTTATTTTAATTTTTAATGTTTAATATACAACATAAAATTTATATTATATATAACTTAATTTAAATGTTTATAGTTTTATATGTTTGTATATAATTTATATTTTATATAAATTTACAAATATTTTACAAATATGTAAATTAAATATATATTTACTGAGTATATATCAGCAAATATATATATATATATATCTCAGATTACAAAAAAGTAATGAGATTCCCAGCAAAAGGCATACCTGCAAGAACATGAACTCTTGGAAGCACAAAAGCAAATGGGAGACCATTATTTGTTGGGTTAGCACTGATCATTTATCATGCAAAACTCACTTACAGACCCAAGAAATGTGAATTCTAGGCCGCCAGTAGGGAAAACAGTGAAGCAAACTAATTTTTACTATGGATCATTAAAAGGCTCAGAAATGAGTGACAGCGGGTATGGATGATATGGCCCTAAAAACAGGAAGAAGGATTAAAAGTCTGTGTAAACTCCCCAGCCTGCCCTGTCCTCACACAAATACGTGATGCCCTTCGCTATTGTAGTAGCAGAAGCCTGAATGTATTCTCTGCAGCGGATAACTATAGGAGCTCCCAGCCTCCCTTAAGAGTATTAGTACAAGAAGAAGGACATTATAGGTTATACATTTATTCACCAACTATTGAGATCTTCAGCTTTCTTCTCTCCTGGTGGCCCCTTGAAGACAGAGGACCAGTTAATTTACATCCTTCAGGCAGGAGACTGTAGGAGGCTTTTCTAGTGAATTTGACCAGTTCAGGGGGAAAGACTAAAAAATACAACACTGAAAAGATTTTTTAAAAATGGTTCAATCATATTGTTCCACTGTGAATAGGTCCTACTGGTGTCCGCAATGTTTCCAATAAGTTTTTTTTTTTTTTTTAAAGATTTTATTTATTTATTTGACACAGAGAGATCATACGTAGGCAGAGAGGCAGACAGAGAGAGTGAGAGGGAAGCAGGCTCCCTGCTGAGCAGAGAGCCCGATGTGGGACTCGATCCCAGGACTCTGAGATCATGACCCGAGCTGAAAGCAGCAGCCTAAACCACTGAGCCACCCAGGCGCTCCACCAATAAGTTTTTTGTTTGTTTGTTTCTAAAATATGAGAAACACGGAGATAGAATCCACTATAGACATTACAAACATGAAAGGAACTTGGAAGGAAGAAACTATTCCAAGAGAAATTTTTATTTATTTTTAATCTTAAATTGAATTTTAAAATTGAATTTTTTATTCAAGTATAATTGACATACAGTGTTAAATTTGTTTTAGGTGTTAATATGATGATCCAACAATTCTGTACATTTCTCAGTGTTCATCACCATGATAAGCATACCCTGATCTCCTTTATCTATTCCCCATCACCACCACCCCTGGCAACTACCAGTTCTCTGTATTTAAGAGTCTAGTTTTTTGTTCACTTGTTCCTTTGATTGTTCCTTAAGTTCCACATAAGTAAAATCATGTGGTATTTGTCTTTCTCTGACTGACTTATTTCCCTTGGAGAATACTCTCTAGATCCTTCTATGTCATTGCAAATGGCAAGATTCCATTCTTCCTTTATGACTTTAGTAATATTCTATTTTGTGTGTGTGTGTGTGTGTGTGTGTGTGTGTGTGTGTATACATGCTGTATCTCCTTTATCCATTCATCCATCAATGGATACTTGGGTTGCTTCCATATCTTGGCTATTATAAATAATGTTGATATTTTTAAAGAGATATTTTTTAAAAATCAACAAGAAAACCCATCCAACCCTCAAGAACATGAGTAAAATCAAATAACATTTTGACAGCAAAATAAAGGTTTAGGCAATTAAAACTATAATTGCATAAAGGCAGAATTTAAAAGAACAACTGAACAATAAAATTGAGGCTGTATCTCGGAATGTAGATCCAAATCTCAGATGGGAAAGAGAAGAGAGAGAAAAAAAGAATTGGAGAAAGAGACTAAGAAGTACAACAATGGAGAAAAGTTTCAGAAAAAGAGAAAAGAGAAAATGGACAAGGAAATGAAAAATTAAATAACTCAAGAAAATGAAGGAAGATCTAGAATGAAAGAGCTCATGAACAATCATGATGCTAGAGTTGAAAGGCTCACTGAGTACCCTGCAGAATGGATGGAAGTAAACCCACATCTCACTGTGAAATTTCAGAACACATGAGAAAAGAGGGAATCTTTTTTTTTAAAGCAATTATTTATTTATTTATTTATTTATTTATTTATTTATTACAAGCAGAGAGAGGAGAGAGAGAATCTCAAGCAGGCTCCATGCTGAGTGTAGAGCATGATGCAGGGCTTGATCTCAGGACCCTGAGATCATGACCTGAGTTGAAGTCAAGAGCAGACACATAACCAACTGAGCCACCCAGACACCTCAAAAGAGGACATCTTAAAAGCTTTCCTAGGAAATAAAACAAGTTTATGCAAAGGACAGAGAGTCTGAATGGCAAAGTATTTTTCAAGAGACTCAAGAAACTGGAAGATACTGTAGAAATGCCTCCAAAATTTGAGTGAAAATAATTTCCAATTTAGAATTTTATACTCAATGTCACTCTCAACTAAATGTGAGGGTGGAATAAAGGCATTTATAGACAAGAAAAAAAATTACCTCCTTTTCTTCGGAAAGCTACTAGAGGATGTGCTCTACCAAAAATACAATAATAAAGCAAGAAGGAGGAAGAAATGGAATCCAGGAAACAATGGACCCAACATACCAGGAAGATCTTTAACAGAAAAGAAAGACCAAAAGAAAAACTACAGGGAGAGAGACCACACTTGGAGTAGACCTGTAAAACTTGTCCAAAAATATGAATATGAAAGAACGTTTTATGTTTTTTGATATCTTAAGATGATTTCCCACCACTGGGAAAGGATAAAGAGTAGCACATGGAAAATGATGCTTTCGACCCTCCCTCTAAAAAGAAAAACCCACCCAAACAAATAAATAAAAACACGACAATTACAATGTCAGAATTAAGGTTGACCAGGCAAGAAAACTATTGTATAGAAAAACTATTGTTTAGTTCTCTGGTACATTTACATAAAAATAACAATGTAAGCCTTGATCAAATGAAAAGAGATTGAGTAAAATGGGTGGAGGGGGTCAAAAGTTATAAAACAAGACATGGGGATGTAATATATAGCCTGATGACTGTATTTATTAATATTATCTTACATGTTTGAAAGTCACTGAGAGAGTAGATCTTAAAAGTATTCATCACAAGAAAAAAGACTTTTTGTAACTATTTATGATGACATGTTAACTAGACTTACTGTGGTTACCATTCTGCAACATATAAATATTTGTATATATCATCATGGTAAATGTCAATTACATCTCAAAAAAACTTTTGAGGGACAGAGTGAAGGTGTTGTAAAAGAGAGCTTTACTTGGACTTTTTTATGGGAGGATATCAGAAGATAGACCTTAAAACTAAAAGAAATCGATAAATAGTAATGTAAGTAGCAAGTAATGTAATTATTTAGAAATGTGGAGGTAACTACCAAAAGAATCAGCTCAAAGGTTTGAAAGTTTCTCCTAGGAATGAGGAAATGTGCAGGTGGGTGTTATGAGCGTGTTCTTGGTTGCAACAAGGTTGGTAGATGTATTTGACCCTTTTACTCTCTGTATGTGTATACATTTTGATAAAAATAAAAAATTAATGACAACAGCTACAAGGAATTACTAGAGAGAAATATCTGTTCATAGTAGTAAGAGAACTAAAAATGCCCAGGGATAACTGTAAAGAAAAATGTGTTGCTGTTATGTGAAGAAAATGGCAAAACTTTACCATAAGGAAAAAAATATATATATAAATTAACAAAGAAATGTAGTGTATTCCTGAGGAGGAAGACTATTTTAATATTGTCTATTCTTTATTTATAGTTTTAAGGCAGTATCAATTAAAATATTATGAGAGGTTTTGGAGACTTTGGTGAGATGATATTAAATTTAATCTGGGAAACAAATAGGATAATTTTGATTTTAAAAAGGCAAAATAATGGGGAGTCTGCTTTTTCAAGTATTAAGAAGTATTCTTAAGTTAAAATTAAAGCAGAGTGGAACTGACACCTTACCTGAGTGAGAGTACAGGGGAAAAGAGTGAATAGCTTTGAAAAAAAAAAACCCATACTTTACATAAGAATTTATATAATTACTTAAAATACCAAAAATGATGTTTTAAAATTTGATATTTGAAATATTAGGTGAGATCTTATAATAAGGATTAAAGTGGGAAATGTTTAAAACAAAATATTATATGATAAATAAGCAATATTTAAATTGATCATAAGTTTAGGTGAATTTTCTTTTTTTTTTTTTTTAAAGATTTTACTTATTTATTTATTTGACAGCGAGAGAGAGAGAGATCACAAGCAGGCAGAGAGGCAGGCAGAGAGAGAGAGAGGGAAGCAGTCTCCCTGCCAAGCAGAGAGCCTGATGTGGGACTCGATCCCAGGACCCTGAGACCATGACCTGAGCCCAAGGCAAAAGCTTAACCCACTGAGCCACCCAGGCGCCCTTAGATGAATTTTCTAAGCATCAAAACCAATGGAAGTAATCCCACCACAAAGAGAAATAGGTTGCACTGCATAAAACTGAGAAGTTCTGAGTGTTAAAACAGACGCTTGCTCAAGTGTATTGGCATGACTTTATGGTGGGCTGGCGATCATGCTGGTGACCCCACCCCATCAGTGGCGTGCACTTTACTTGAGCTTGTTCTGTTCCCCCCCCAGTCTCTCCTCCTCCACCTCCTAGCTGCCCAGTTAAGGCAGCTCTCCCAGTTTACCCATTCAATTTCTTTTTAAAATTTTTTTTAATTTTTAATTTTAAAATTAAAATTTAAACTTTTAAATTTTTAAAGTTAAAATTTTTAAATGTTTAATAACTTGGTTTTTAAATAAAACTATATTTATGACATAACAACATAATGATCTGATATACATACACAATGGCATGGTTACTACAGTCAAGTTAACAGATTATCTCCCCACGTAGTTACCAGTGTGTGTGTGTGTGTGTGTCTGTGTGTGTGTGTGTGTGTGTGTGTGTGTGTGTGGTTAGAGCTCCTGAAACTTAATCTCTCAACAAAGTTCCAGTATTCACTACTCTCTTGTTAACTATAGTCATGGTGCTGCGCATTCAATTTCTAGATTTACTCATCCTCCATAACTACAACTTTGTAACTTCTAACCAAAATCAGTTTCACCTACCTCATCACCACCTGGTAACCACAATTCAACCTTCTGCTTCTCTGTATCCAACGTTTTTAGATTCCAGATTTTAGTGAGATCATGCAGACTTTCTCTTCCCGAGTCTGGTTTGTCTGACTCAGCCTGGTATTCTCCAGATTCTATTTGTTTACTTGCTTAGGTGGGACTAAACACCCAGCTATGTCTTGTTGGAGATGGCACGGGGAGCGGGTGGGGATGACCCTCAGGGTTTTTCAGGGAATAGAGGTAGTCTTCCTGTTAATGTTCACCCTTCCTCTAGTCAGTAAGACCCTCCCTGGAGGCCTCCTGGGCAGATGGGTTTCCTTTACTGCTTACTCCCTACTTGAGTTTCTGGGCTGAGGGTCCCCTAATTTGCTTCAATTATCAACATGCTTCCATCTATTTTTTAATTTATTTGTTTAAAGCTTTATTGAGATATAATTAATATACCTCCGATGTCATATATCCAATGTATACATTTTGATGAGTCTGGACATAGGCATATACCCATGATATGCCTCATTTTTTTTAAAGATTTTATTTATTTATTTGACAGAGATCACAAGTAGGCAGAAAGGCAGAGAGAGAGAGAGAGAGAGAGAAAGAGAGAGAGGAGGGGAGGAAGCATGCTCCCTGCCAAGCAGAGAGCCCGATGCGGGGCTCGATCCCAGGACTCTGGGATCATGACCTGAGCCGAAGGCAGAGGCTTTAACCCACTGAGCCACCCAGGCACCCCTGCCTCATTTATTTTTGATAGAAAAAAAATCTTGAAGTTTGTCCTCTGCTGATGCTCCCCTTGTGTTCTTTGCGTCCCTCTGATTTTATTTCCTTTTTTACTGCTGTATCATAATTTTAGTGGGAGCTCAGGAGAGAAGGAGAAAAACACTGTTGGCTCAGTCAGTCATCTGGAACCAGTAGTCTTTTAATAAATGTTGTAGGAATATTTGATTTAATGGAAATGGAAGTATACTCTGCAACATTTAAATAAAATGCCAAATAATGAAATGATTCTAATAAAAAGTAACATTTCACAAGCAGACATTTTTATAAATCAACATAAAAAACAGTAATGAGGGGCTCCCCGGTGGCTCAGTTGGTTAAGCATCCAAGTCTGGGCTGCTGCTTAGGCCATGACCTCATGTATCTTGAAACTGAGCCCTGCATCAGGCTCTGCGCTCAGCAGGGAATCTGTTGGAAGATTCTCTCCCTCTCCCCCTCCTCTCACTCACTTTCTCTCTCTCTAAAATAAAATAAATGAATCTTTAAAAAAAAAAAAAAAAACAGTAATGACTCAGTAGACTACCAGGACAAAGAAATGAACTGAAGAAATTCAAATAACCCATAAGTCTTTGGGAATATTTTAAACCTAATTAATCAAACATGTTTATATAATGAAGTATTTTTTTCATGTGTTAAAGTGAAATTTTAAAAATTTCATGTTACTTAATACTGAGTGCTGGCTTCACAGACTGCCAGAGGGCATGCACATTTGAAATGTCTGGAAAACACTTAAGCAAGATGTATTAAGGACACTTTCTAATATTTCTTTTTTTTAATCAGAAGATCCACTTCTAGGTATCTACCTTATAAGGACAATTAAAAATATGGGTAAATCATTGCAAGATTACTAGTCTAATAGGGAAGGAAATGGCAACAACCTCTATAGCTAACAGGGGTAGAATTTAAAAATAAATCATTATAAGTCCATGTACAATTATGTAGTTGTGAAAAGAATATTTCAAAGAATAATCTCATTAGAAAATATTCATGATAAGTTAGATTTTAAAAAGTTTAAGTAACTTCTTAAAATTAATTATGTGAATCATTAAAGTTTTCACTTTTGGAAAAAAAATGTGTATGTAAAGAGACTTCCCTGTTTCTATAAAATGGAATGCCCAGCATTTTTGCTTCCTTAGCATTCCATATTTAGAACTGGCTACATTTTCTGCTAGAGAGTATTTGTCTTGGTTGATGACAAGTTCTTTGAGAGAAGGGGAATACTTTGTTATTCTTTGTCTGTGATTCTCATCAGGGGACCTGACACATAATATATGTTCTGTAGATATTTGCTGAATTATCAAATGAAGGGAATAGTGAATGAACGATTGATTGAATGAAAAAGTGTATAATATAGTCCTGTAAATGGAAGGCTTAGTTGGGTGGTGGTAGGGTCTAGGGCAGGTAGAATGGGGAGGTAAAAAGAAAGAGACAGAAGGAATAGGAGTGAAGATATATCTTTGGCCAGAAGGGCAATAAAAGGAAATTCAGTTAAGCTGGGCTATGTAGAGAAATAAAGACAAAGAGACCAAGAAGGGATAATAGAAATGCATCACGATATTGTAGAAAAACATGGGCTTTTAAAACAAAAGTATGTAGGCTTAATTTTTTTTTAAGATGTTTATTTATTTATTTGACAGACAGAGATCACAAGTAGGTAGAGAGACAGGCAGAGAGAGAGAGATGGAAGCAGGTTCCCTGCTGAGCAGAGAGCCCGATGCGTGGCTCGATCCCAAGACCCTGAGATCATGACCTGAGCCAAAGGCAGAGGCCCAACCCACCCAGGTGCCCCTGTAGGCTTAAATTTTAAGTTCATCTTTGTTGGCTATGTAATCATACAGTAGAACACAGACATGACAGTTCTTTCCTAGTGGAGATGAAATGAGATAACCTGAAACTTTCTTTTTTTTTTTTTTAAAGATTTTTTATTTATTTGACAGAGAGAGATCACAAGTAGATAGAGAGGCAGGCAGAGAGAGAGAGAGGGAAGCAGGCCCCTGCTGAGCAGAGAGCCCGATGCGGGACTCGATCCCAGGACCCCGAGATCATGACCTGAGCCGAAGGCAGTGGCTTAACCCACTGAGCCACCCAGGTGCCCCAACCTGAAACTTTCTTGGTGCTGAGTAGGCCCTTGACAGATGAAAAAAGCAACAGATTCAAGGAGACAAAGAAAGAAAACACTTTCGATGAGGTGTAGTATCAACACAAAGTATTGGGAGTGAACAGTATTGTTTCAGGGAAGAGTTACTATAAAAGCCACTATCCTGGATAATAAGGAAGTATGCATTTTTGCTGCTATGCCATCCTGTTCTCAGCACCCTACCATTTATTTGTTGACAATGCACTTAGATTATATCAGCACCAAATAGGTAAAAATCGAAGTTCACTAAGAGCCAAGTCTATAAAGCAAAATCCCTTTAAACTAGGCTTCCTTGCCTGTCGTAGTATTTACTCAAATTCTCTCTCACTGGAGTCCCCAAAAAAGTATTAAAAACAATTATTTATGCTTCTTGATTTTTTTAAAATGGGAGTAGAGGATGCATTGTATCTTTTGATTTATTCAGGGAGCAGTGAAATGGAGAGATAAACATTGGTTGTGTTTTTGACCCCAGCCTAGTGTTAAAAGCTGTATCTTGCAGTCATCCCCCAATCCTTGTCAATGAGATAGTTTGGTCGGTCTTGGCCTTTGAAGACACATGGTTCTGGGTTCAAATTTCAACTTCAGTACTTACTAGCTCAGGGACCTTGAGAATGACTGTTCAGTCATGGAGTCAACATTGTTTTTATCTGAGAAGATCATTAATGATAGCAATTTCCTAGGATATTATAGGAATTAATGAAATGTATATAATCTTCCTAGCATTACCAATATTGCCTGCCTCTAGTGAGAATTTGGGGCTTCATATGTTCTTTGGGAGTTTGGGTGGCCTACAGGCATTAGAAGAGAAATTGTTTAAAAATCTTTATCCATGTATCATTGCAATTGATACATTTCCCAGGTTTGGTTTTTTTTTTGTTTGTTTTTTTATTTTTTTTTAAGATTTTATTTATTTATTTGATAGACAGAGATTGCAACTAGTCAGAGAGACCGGCAGGGAGAGAGAGGAGGAAGCAGGCTCCCCGCCGAGCAGAGAGCCCGATGTGGGGCTCAATCCCAGGACCCTGGGATCATGACCTGAGCTGAAGGCAGAGGCTTTTAACCCACTGAGCCGCCCAGGCGCCCCTCCCAGGTTTTGATCTGGATTTTTCTGGGCAATCCTGCAAAGGATGTTTGCCTGTTTCCTTAGGATTTTATGACGACTGTCTTGCTTGCTTGTTCTTCAGGTGAAACAGAGTCTGTCAGGAAAAATTTTACCAGGGTGGAAAAATGAGCATCTATTTCTGAAAAACAGCAATTCCCTTCTTCGAGTGCATCTTTTAGACGTACACAGAAGAGTTAGAAAAGCACATATACCTCATTCATCACCACTTCAGAGAAGTGGATTCTATCATTCTGGAATTAAAAATGAGCATTCAACTTGAGAAGAAGAAAAAAAATCAATTATGCTGGTGGTATTAAAGCATCATAACAAAGAAACTAAGAAGTACAGAATGAGATCTTACATTTTCTTTGAGTTGAAAAAGCCAAGCTACCATTTTTTTATACTTGGAAAGAACATCAATGAGATTGATTGGGAAAGGCTAGTAGCATGTTAAAATTACACAGCATCTTTGCAGCTTGACTGTAATCTGTACACACAACGGGCTATTACCTATGCATTTTTCTATGGGGAAAAAAAAAATAAACTAATTGCTTCTTCCCTTCCCTCCTCCTTTCTAAAAGCCTGATCAAGTCGTTTATCTTCAAACTTATTGCAAGGAGTAGTTTCATTACTTTTACATTTTTAGTTGTTTTCTTTAGGGAAGGTGATACCAAATTAACAAAGAAGTTTTTGATTTTCAAAATTCTCTTTGGGCGTAGCAGTTGCTGGGGGATTAGTCTGATTCATCCTACATCTTTCTCTGGACGGTCTGTTGGAATTCAGAATTTTTTTTTAAGGTTTTATTTATTTATTTGACAGAGAGATCACAAGTGGGCAGAGAGGCAGGCAGAGAGAGAGGGGGATGCAGGCTCCCTGCTGAGCAGAGAGCCGGATGCAGGGCTTGATCCCAGGACAGGGCTTGATCCCAGGACCCTGAGATCATGACCTGAGCCGAAGGCAGAGGCTTAACCCCTGAGCCACCCAGGTGCCCCGGAGTTTAGATTTTTAAGATAGCCAATTCATATCCATGTGATACAATGCTTAGAACAAGAAAGGGGGAATTGGGTTTAAGAATTTTTAGGCTCAGTACCTGGCGGTGTATCACTATATCATGTATATCTACCGAGTACAGTCTGTTCTTGCTGGTCTCAGTTAAAACCTCAGTGCTTCCCCTAGCATACCTCATGACAGTATACTCTTCTGGAGATTTCGGAAAACCACTTAACCAGCAGGCACTTACTGAGAAGCCACTTTGTTCACTGTCCTCTGTAAAGGCTCTGAACTAGTCTAGGATAGTCATCCCATAGCTTACTCTATTTTAGCCCTAGGAATGATCTCTTCCCTGTGGATAGCCCTCATCTCAAACAGAAGTGGTGCCATGAAAGTCTAAAGGATCTGCTCTCAGGCAGACACATCCATGCTCCTGCACTGACAAAAAATCTCCCTGCTATGGGGCATCAGGTAAATTAATAGTGGAAAATGCAGAAAGTATTAACTCTTTGGCAAGTGTGTCTTCATTAGGGTCAGAATTGAACATCCCTCTTCTGTACTACCTTGGAATTTATAAATACTTTTATTACATGCACTTCTGGCTTGTTGGAGTTGGTAATTTACAAGACTAGATCCTCTGTTAAACCATAAGATCCCCGAGACTCAGGTCTATACCGTATTCATCTTCATAACCTGAGCGGTATGTGCCATCTAGATCCTGAAACATCTTGGAAATTGAGTGTTAGTGTAAATCAGGTTACTGGAATTCGGAGCCATGAAGTGTTAGCCCTGGAAATGACTGCAAGTCCATTGTTGTTATGCACAATGATACATAACCAGTTTCTTACTGAGACATATTTATGCTTTACTAATTTTTTTTACTATTACAGATAATATCATATTGATTATACTTGTGTTTGCATTTTGCAAACACATGTAATTATTTCCTTAATATATGCATGCGTCTGTGTGTGTGAGCAGCGGTATGTTGGGTCTAGTGATTTGCAATAGAAAATGTTGATGTAAATCATCACTTTGCCCTCCAGAAACATTGTATACTCTCACTAGAAATGCATAGTTTCTCCACAATTTAAAAAAATGAACATTGGATATTTTAAATCATTTAAAGTATTTTTCCAAACTGATAAATACAAATGATAACATCTTGCTTTTTTTTTTTAAAGATTTTATTTATTTATTTGACAGAGATTACAAGTAGGCAGAGAGGCAGGCAGAGAGAGAGAGGAGGAAGCAGGGTCTCCACGGAGCAGAGAGCCCGATATGGGGCTCGATCCCAGGTCCCTGGGATCATGAGCTGAGCCGAAGGCAGAGGCTTTAACCCACTGAGCCACCCAGGCACCCCAACATCTTGCTTTTTTATATGCATTTCTAATTATAGTTGACTGACATATCTTCACTGGCACTGACAGCCTTTCATGAATTTGAGTTCTTTACCCGATTTCTTTGATTGTGATGGGTTTCTCTTTTTACTTTTTACTTTTTACTTACTGATTTGTCATATAAATGGATCATACGCTATGTAGGTTTTTTTGGTTGGAATTCTGTCAGTTAGGAAAATGGGTTTGAGGTTTACCCCATGATATATAAATCAATAGTCTCTTCCTTTTGTTTTTGATACACAGTGCTCTGTGTCTGGTTGTATCACAGTCTGGTCATACATCTAGCAATGGAAGGATATGGGGACTGTTCCAAATTTTTGGCTATACAACTGAAGGTGTCATAAACCTTTCTATAAGTTTTATGTGTGAACATAAGCTTTTATTTCTTTGGGGAATATACCTAGAAGTTTGGCTTGATCATAAGTGTATCTAACTTTATAAGAAGCTGCCAGATAGTTTTTAAATGGCTATATAATTTTACATTTCCACCAGAGTGTATAAGAGTTACACTTGCTCCCAAGTCTTGCTTTGGTATAGTAATTAAAAAAAAATTTTAGCAACATCTGGGTGGCTCAGTTGGTTAAGCATCTGACTCTTGATTTTGGCTCAGGTTATGATCTCAGAGTTGTGAGATCAAGCCCCACATAGGACTTCATGTGAGTGTGGAGTCTGCTTAAGATTCTCTCTCTCAGATATTTGCAAATGACATATCAGATAGAGGGCTAGTATCCATAATCTATAAGGAATTTACCAAACTCAACACCCAAAGAACAAACAATCCAATCAAGAAATGGGCAGAAGCTCAAATAGCCAAAGGAATATGGAAAAAGAAAGCCAAAGTGGGTGGCATCACAATTCCAGACTTCAAGCTTTATTACAAAGCTGTCATCATCAAGACGGTATGGTACTGGCACAAAAACAGACATATAGGTCAATGGAACAGAATAGAGAGCCCAGAAACAGACCCTCAACTCTATGGTCAACTAATCTTCAACAAAGCAGGAAGGAATGTCCAAGGGAAAAAAGACAGCCTCTTCAACAAATGGTGCTGGGAAAATTGGACAGCCACATGCAGAAAAATGAACCTGGACCATTTCCTTACACCACACACGAAAATAGACTCAAAATGGATGAAGGACCTCAATGTGAGAAAGGAATCCATCAAAATCCTTGAGGAGAACACAGGCAGCAACCTCTTTGACCTTAACCACAGCAACTTCTTCCTAGGAACATCGCCAATGGCAACAGAAGCAAGGGCAAAAATGAACTATTGGGATTTCATCAAGATCAAAAGCTTTTGCACAGCAAAGGAAACAGTTAAGAAAACCAAAAGACAACTGACAGAATGGGAGAAGATATTTGCAAACGACATATCAGATAAAGGGCTAGTACCCAAAATCTATAAAGAGCTTAGCAAACTCAACACCCAAAGAACAAAGAATCCAATCAAGAAATGGGCAGAGGACATGAACAGACATTTCTGCGAAGAAGACATCCAGATGGCCAAAAGACACATGAAAAAATGCTCCACATCACTCAGCATCAGGGAAATACAAATCAAAAATCACAATGAGATACCACCTCACACCAGTCAGAATGGCTAAAATTAACAAGTCAGGAAATGACAGATGCTGGCAAGGATGCGGGAGAAAAGGGAACCCTCCTACACTGTTAGTGGGAATGCAAGCTGGTGCAACCACTCTGGAAAACAGTGTGGAGATTCCTCAAAAAGCTGAAAATAGAGCTACCTTATGACCCAGTGATTGCACTACTGGGTATAGCCCCTAAAGATACAAACATGGTGCTACAAAGGGGCACGTGCACCCGAATGTTTATAGCAGCAATGTTCACAATAGCCAAACTATAGAAAGAACCTAGATGTCCATCAACAGATGAATGGATAAAGAAGAGGTGGTGTATATATATACAATGGAATACTATGCAGTCAACAAAATAAATGAAATCTTGCCATTTGCGACAACATGGATGGAACTAGAGGGTATTATGCTTAGTGAAATAAGTCAATTGGAGAAAGACAACTATCATATGATCTCCCTGATATGAGGAAGTGGAGATGTGACATGGGGGGCTTGGGGGGTAGGAAAAGAGAAGATGAAAGAAGATGGGATCAGGAGGGAGACAAACCATTAAAGACTCAATCTGAAAAAACAGACTGAAGGTTGCTGGGGGGAGGGGGCGTTGGGAGAGGGTGGTGGGGATATGGACATTGGGGAGGGTATGTGCTGTGGTGAGTGCTGTGAAATGTGTATACCTGGCGATTCACAGACTTGTACCCTTGGGGATAAAAATACATTATATGTTTATTAAAAAATTAAAAAAAAAAAAAGAAATGGGCAGAAGACATGAACAGACATTTCCACAAGGAAGACATCCAAATGGCCAACAGACATGTAAGAAAGTGCTCAACATCATTTGGCATCAGGGAAATACAGATCAAAACCACAGTGAGATACCACTTCACACCAGTAAGAATGGCTAAAATTAACAAGTCAGAAAATGACAGGTGTTGGTGAGGATGCGGAGAAAGGGGGACCCTCCTACACTGTTGGTGGGAATGCAAGCTAGTGCAGCCACTCAGGAAAAGAGCATGGAGTTTCCTCAAAAAGTTGAAAATAGAGCTACCCTATGACCCAGCAATCGCACTACTGGGTATTTACCCCAAAGATACAAATGTAGTGTTCCAAAGGGGCACGTGCATCTCAATGTTTATAGCAGCAATGTCTGTAATAGCCAAGCAATGGAAAGAGCCTAGATGTTCATCAACAGATGAATGGATAAAGAAGATGTGAGACAAGACACAATGTATTCCATTGTGTATGTGTGTGTATATATATATACACACACACACATAATATATACAATAGAATATTATGGAGCCATCAAAAAAAAAAATGAAATCTTGCGACTTGCCATGACATGGATGGGACTAGAGGGTATCATGCTAGAGGAAATAAGTCAATCAGAGAAAGAAAGTTATATTATTTCACTGATATGAAGTATTTGAGAAAAAGACAGAGGACCATTGGAGGAAGGAGGAAAAAACAAAACAAGACAAAACCAGAGAGGGATACAAACCATAAGAGACTCTTAATCTCAGGAAACAAACTGAGAGTTGCTAGAGTGGAGGGTGGTGGGACGAATGGGGTGGCTGGGTTATGGACACTGGAGAGGGTCCGTGCTATGTTGAGTACTGTGCATTGTGTAAGACTGATGATTCACAGACCTGTACCCCTGAAACAAATAGTACATTCTATGTTAATAAAAATAAATAAGTAAATAAATAAAAAGATTCTCTCTCTCTCCCACTCTCTCTGTCCCCCACATACACTCTCTCTCTAAAAAAAAAAAGAAAATTAACTACTATAATGAGTGTTAGTGGTAACACACTAACACACTATGGGTTTAATTAAACATTTCTTAATGACCAGAGTCCATAGTCTCTTATGGTTCGCCTCCCCTCCAAATGTCCATAGCACCCTCCCCCTCTCCCAATCCCACCTCCCCCCAGCAACCCCCAGTTTGTTTTGTGAGATTAAGAGTCATTTATGGTTTGTCTCCTTCCCAATCCCATCTTGTTTCATTTATTCTTCTCCTATCCCCCTAACCCCCCATGTTGCTTCTCCATGTCCTCATATCAGGGAGATCATATGATAGTTGTCTTTCTCCGACTGACTTATTTCACTAAGCATGATACGCTCTAGTTCCATCCACGTCGTCGCAAATGGCAAGATTTCATTTCTTTTGATGGTCAGGGGTGGGAGGTTGGGGGAACAGGTGGTGGGTAATAGGGAGGGCACGTTTTGCATGGAGCACTGGGTGTTGTGCAAAAACAATGAATACTGTTACGCTGAAAAAAAATAAATAAAATGGGAAAAAAATTTTCTTAATGACCAATAATGTGGAACATCTTTTCATATACTTACTTGCCATCTGTATATCTATTTTGGCAAAGTTTCTTTTTTTTTTTTTTAAGATTTTATTTATTTATTTGACAGACAGAGATCACAAGTAGGCAGAGAGGCAGGCAGAGAGAAAGAGAGGAGGAAGCAGGCTCCCTGCAGAGCAGAGAGCCCAATGTGGGGCTCTATCCCAGGACCCTGAGATCATGACCCAAGCCGAAGGCAGAGGCTTTAACCCACTGAGCCACCCAGGCACTCCTTTGGCAAAGTTTCTTTGAAAATCTTTTGCCTATTTTTTTTAACTGGGTGGTTCTCTCATTTTTCAAGTTTTGAGAGTTTTTTACATATTTTGAATACAAGTCCTTTTTAGAAATAGGATCTACAAATATTTTCTCCCAGTCTATCACTTATTTTCTCATTCTATGAATGGTGTCTTTGAAAAATTGAAGTCTAGCCACACAGAATGCATGTGGTGTCCACGCGTACAGCCTAATGGCGCTGTGCTCACCACCAGTGTAGCTACCATCTGTCGCGTCCAAAGCTATTGTGGTACTGTTGACTGTATTCCCTCTCCTATGCCCTTTATTCCCATAACTTACTCATTTCATAACTGGAAACCTGTATTTCCCACTCTCCTTCATCCATTTTACCCATCTACCCAACTTCCTCCCCTCTGGCAATCATCAGTTTGTTTCTATGGGTCTGTTTCTGCTTTTTATTTGTTTGCTTTATTTTTTAGATTACATACGTAAGTGAAGTCATATGGCATTTGTCTTTCTCTGACTCTTTGATTGAGCATAATGCCCTCTAGGTCCATCCATGTTTTTATAAACAGCAAGATCTCTTCTTTTTTTTTAAGCTGAGTAATAGTCCTGTGTGTGTGTGTGTGCGGGTATGTGTGTGTGTGTGTGTGTTTACACATCTGTATCTATTCATCTATTGAAGGACACTAGGATTACTTCCATATCTTGGCTATTGTAAATAATGTTGCAAAAATATAGGGGTGTATATTTCTTTTCAAATTTGTATTTTCATTTTCTTTTTTTTTTTTTAAGATTGTTTTTATTTATTGTACACAGAGAGAGGCAGCGAGAGAGGGAACACAAGCAGGGGGTGTGGGAGAAGAAGAACAGGCTCTCCGCTGAGCAGGGAGCATGATGCAGGACTTGATCCCAGAACCTTGGATCATGACCTAAGCCGAAGGCAGATGCTTAATGACTGAACCACCCAGGCACCCCAGTATTTCCATTTTCTTTGGGTAAATACTCAGTAGTGGAATTACTCATATGATATTTCTATTTATAACTTTTTAAGGAAATCATGCTGTTTTCCACAGTTACTGTACCAGTTTGTGTTTCTACCAAAGTGCATTGAGTTTTCCTTCTTTTCTACATCCTCACCCACACTTGTTATTTCTTGTCTTTTTGATGTTAGCTATTCTAACATGTATAAGGTGATAGTCTCATTTTGATTTTGATTTGCATTTCCCTGATGATTAGAGATGTTGAACATCCTTTCATGTTCTGTTGGCCATCATGGAGTCTTCTTTAGGAAAATGCCTATTCAGTTCCTCTTCCTATTTTTAACTTGATTATTTGTCTTTTTGGTATGGAGTTGTATCAGTTCTTTATATATTTTGAATACTAACCCTTTATCAGATATGTCATTTGCAATTTTCTTCTCCCACTCAGTAGGTTGTCTTTTTGTTTTGTTGATGGTTTCCTTTGCTGTGCAAGAACTTTTTGTTTTGATGTAGTCCCATAGTTTATCTCTTGCCTCAGGAGACATATTAGAAATATGTGATTACAGCTGATGTTAAAGAAATTATTGCCTGTATGTTCCCCTAAGATTGTTATAGTTTTAGGGCTCACATTTAGGTCTTTAATACATTTTTGCATTTATTTTTGATGTATGGTGTAAGAAAGTGGTCCAATTTCACTCTTTTGTGTGTAGCTGTCCAGTTTTCCCAGAACCATTTATTGAAGATTTATGTTTTTGCCTCCTTTGTCATAGATTTAATTGACCATATAAGTGTGAGTTTATTTCTGGGCTGCCCATTCTGTTCCATTGATCAATGTGTCTATTTGTGCCAGCACCATAGTATTTTGATTACTAGAGCTTTGTAGTGTATCTTGAAATCTGGAATTGTGAAACCACCAACGTTGTTCTTCTTTCTCAAGGTTGTTTTGGCTCTTTGGGGTCTTTTGTGTTTCCATACAAATTTTAGTATTACTCTAATTCTGTGAAAAATGCTGTTAGTATTTTGATAGGAATTGCATTGAATCTGTAGATTGCTTTGTGTAGTATGGACATTTTAACAATATTAACTCTTCTAATCCATTAGCAGGCGATATCTTTGCAATTGTTTGTGTCATCTCCTATATGTTTTATCAGTGTTTTATAGTTTCCATAGTACAAGGCTTTCACATTCTTGGTTAAGTTTATTTCTAGATATTTTATTCTTTTGGGTACAATTTTAAATGGAATTGTTAATTTCCCTTTCTGCTACTTCATTATTAGTGTATAGAGATACAACTGATTTTGTGTATAAATTTTGTATCCTGTGAATTACTGAATTCATTTATTACTTCTAGTAGTTTTTGGTGGAATCTTTAGGGTTCCTATATATAGGATCTTTAATGGTGTCTTTTGCACAGGCAAATTGCTAATTCTGAAAAGTTCCAATTTATCTTCATGTTTTTCTTTTTGGATCATGACTTTGGTTTCAAATCTAAACTTGGTTTGCCTACCTCAAGGTTGTGACAATTATCTCCTGTGTTTTCTTCTAAAGTGTTATAGGTATTAGGTTTTGCATTTAGGTCTATGGACCATTTTTAGTTAATTTTTATACTTAAAATGTGAGATATGAGTTGAAGGTTAAATTTTGTTTGCACATGGATGTCCAACTGACCCAACACCATTTGTTGAAAATATTATCCTTTGCCCATAAACTGAACCTTTGTAAAAAAAAAAAATCAGTTGATCTTATTTGTGTATGTTTTTTCCTGGGCTCTCTATTCAATTGATGTTTGTACACTTTCACCAAAATTACTTTGTCTTGATTAGTGTAGATTTATACTAACACTTGACATTGATACTGTGCGTTCTCTAACTTTGTTCTTTTTTAAAGATGTTTTGAGTTTGGTTTAAATTAAGATAAGGGAGTGACATCATCAAGATGGCAACATAGGATGGTCAGTCCCCTTCACAGAGTAAAGTTGGAGACATCACTGATTTCAAACCATGTTATGAAGTTATAGTACCAGTCAAAATAGTATGGTGTTTGCATAAGGGATGCCTGGGTGGCTCAGTTGGTTAAGTATCTGCCTTCAGCTCAGGTCATGATCCCAGGGTCCTGGGATCTAGACCCGCATCGGGCTCCCTGCTCAGTGGGGAGCCTGCTTCTCCCTCTGCCTTCTGCTCCCCCTGATTGTGCTCTTTCTCTCTCTCTGTCTGACAAATAAATAAATAAGATCTTTAAAAAAAAAAAAACAACAATGCACATAGTAGCTATCCACAGACAAAGCACCATTATGAAAATCCCAGAACCCAGGAGATGAGGCTGAAGCTCCCCTATGGATAGCAGAGACCAAGTCAGACTGCAGCTATAATTTGACCATGTTGCCCTTCCTGAGGCTGGGTCATGCAGCACCCTGTGGCTCCCCTGGGTTGATAGTTTTTCAGGTGGGAAAATGAGAACCCCAGCCTTGGGGGACCCTTCACAACACCTGTGGATTCAAAACACTGGGGATCATATAGAGAGTGAGAATGGGGACGGGACTTACAGCCCAGATCCCCAGCCAGCCCCTCTGGCCATCTGTGGAGCAGAACCAGTGCCCCATCTGGCCAGGAGTTCAGCTGGAAAATCACCCTGATTCAGAAACCTAGCCAGTTGTCACCAGCTGTAGAGTATATCCTAAGGTCTTGCCTCAGTAGGGGAACAAATCTGTAGCTTGCCCAACTACGGAGCATGACCTCTGGTGTTACCCTTCCAAGAAACATGGCCACAGTCATCCGCCAACTGTGGACCACATCCTCCAATCCACTGAGGCAGGCACTCGTCAGCAGCCTGGCCTAACTGTTGAAACAGCCTCTGGTCCTCATAGCCAGGGAGTCTGAACAGTGACCCTGAGCAGTCATGGAGTCCAGCCCATGTCACCACCCAGCCATGGACTGAAAACAAGCAGCAGAGTCCAGCATACAATCCTGCCCCATTGCTTAATGGAGCCTGTGGCTTCCCCTAGGAAGGCAGCCCATCTAGAGACCCTGCCCAATCAGGGAGCATAGCCTGTTGCCCCACCCATCCAGAAAGCCCAGCCAGTAACCTCACCCAAGGGCTTAGCACAGCCAAAGGTCTACCCGATCACAAAGCCCAGCTTGTGCCCTTATTCAATTTTGGGACACAACCTGTGGCCCTCTCCTGCCATTTGCAATAAGTTGAGGGTATTATGCTATGTGAAATAGCCAGAAATTATAAATGTTATGTAATCTCACTTATATATGAACTCATGGAAGAGGAGAGCAGTGATTGCCAGGATGAGAAGGTGGGGGATGTAGGTGGAGTTGGTCAAAGGGTACAAACTTCCAGTTATGAGTTGAATATGTCCTGGGGATTTAATTTACAGCATGGTAAATACTAAAACTAACAGTACTGTCTCATAAACTTGAAAGTTGCTAAAAGAGTTAAATCTTAAAAGTTCTCACCAAAAAAAAAAGGTAACTATGTGAGATGATGAGTGTCTTAATTTACCATATTATAGTAATCATTCCCAATCTATTTATCCTATAATCACATTGAACACTTTAAATTTATATAATGCTATGTGTTAATTATATCTCAATAAAGCTGGAAAAATAAAAATTAAGGTGATGAGCAAAATCATTCTATTGCTACTTGTTAAAAATACCACTGTTCCCCCCAGTGATTTGTAGTGGTATCTTTGCCATCAGGTGAGTTTATTTGAGTGGGTCTGTGTCTAGATTCAGAATTTTCTTCCATTTGTTTGTCTATCATTTTATCAATACCTGTGTGATTGTTTTTAATTGCTCTCTGTTCACACTTTTGTTTTATTTCTGGGATAGCTTTTCTGTTCCATTGATCTATAAGCCTGTTTTTATGTCGACACCATGCTATTTTGATTAATATATAGATTTATAACGTATTTTGAAGTCAGGAAACCTGATGCCTCCAGCTTTGTTCTTGCTAAGATTGCTTTGGCTGTTTGAGGTCATGTGATTCCATATGAAGTTTAAGGTTGGTTTTTTTTTTTTTTTCTATTTTTGTAGAAAATGCCATTGAAATTTTAATAGGTATTGCATTAAACCTTGGATTTCTTTGGGTAATATGAACATTTTAACAATATTAATTCTTCCAACCCATGAACTTGGATGTTATTCTATTTGTGTCTTCTTTAATTTTTGTTTTTAACAATGTGTACATACAAGCACGGAAGGCTAATACTGGGCATTCTATTATATTCTGTGCTCAGTATTGAATTAAAATGCATCAGGTAAGCTGTATGCAAAAAAGTAAGATAAGAGTTATTTCATTTGTCAATCTTCACCTTCTGGGAAGTCACATAGCATTATTGGACCCCAGGTTTTGTTTTTGTTTGCTGGTTTGTTTGTTTGTTTGTTTTCTACCTCTAGAATAGTAATGTATGTGGCACACATAAATGCTGAATTTTTATGATCAGATGAACAACAGATAATTTTAAACACACACACACACACACACACACACACACACACAACACACTTTGTAAATGGCAAAGCCCTATGCCAAAATAACTTGGTACTGATAAAGATAACTTTCCCTTTACTAAATTCTGGGGCTAGATGTCTAGAGACTTGTCATAACCTTATTTTACTGCTGGCGCTCTGATTTGATAACAGGATTAGATGTAGAGTAGGTACACTGTGTGCATTTTTTTCTTCTATCAGATCTTCCCTTTCATGAACTAGAGGACATATTCCCCTGAAACTAAATCTGGAGGAATTGTACACATGTTTCCCAAAATAAGGCTGTGTGGAAAGTAATTGCAGACCTCCTGTTTGCCAGCCAATCCATCTCCATAATTCAGAAACCCTTGGCATGGTTAGTATCACTCATTTGTACCAATAAAGTCCAGGCCATCCTGCCACAGAATTCTTCCAGCTGTCATAAAGGGACTCTGTTACCTCTGAATACCATATGCTGGCAATAAGTCTAACCTAATAACCAAGCCCATGGTCCCCTCATTGCTTTTAAGTCATTCCTCAGCATCACAGGGACCCCTTCAAAACTAGCATTTAGCTCTCACACATGTCAGCAGATGAAAGCCAAAGGATGATAGATAACCACATCACCAAACACAACTTGGGCCACTGTGCTCTCTGCCAACTCTCTTTCTCTGAAAATGCAGATCTTAATGTAGCATTAAGACGGTGAAGTCAAAGGCAACACTGTCAGTGAAACTTCCTTAGCAGACCCTTTCTCTTTTCAACATCCCCCATCTACTTAACTCACAAGGCCAAGGATGTTAGTCTTCCTGAAGACACAGGGTGTCAGGAAAGATTTAGAAGGGAGCAGCTGGTCAGGGATCTGCAATAAGCAAAGGGAATATAGACCCTCCTAGGTAAGTCTTTATCTGTGTAAGAGATTTAACGTGGCCTGAGATGGGCCTGTTGCCCTTGGTGGAATCAATTATTAGCCTGGTGTTCCAGGTCATGCGCTGTACTTTATCCAGGTGACCTTTTGCCTTAAAATATCCTTTCTCCATTGCTTCAAGCTCATGATCTCCCCATAACTGACCTCATCTCTTACCAGCGCCTTTCCCCCGCCTCCTGCCAGTGTCTTTGTTCATCTCCAAACCCCAGGGTCTTCATTGTTGCTCTTTTCTGGTTGAAATGCTCTTCTCCCAGATATGTGTAAGACTGGCTCTATCCTTGTCCTGTTGATGTGTCAGAAACACCCCCTCTCCTCCATTTCCCTTTCCCTGTTTTATTTTTCTCCATCACTGCTCACTTAATATACTTACTTACTGATTGCTTTATCAACTGCTTGTCGTTGTTCCTGTCTTTGGAATGTGAGTTCCACGAGAGCTGGGATTGTGTCTATTTTTGCACTGGTAGTATAGAGAAGTGATTCAAATATTGTCAAATACTGGAGGCAGTGCAACACCTTCCTCAAATCTCAGTTAACCTGCCTCTCACTTTATTAAGCCATCTCTCATCCCCAACCTCTATGGTTCTCTCCTATCTTCTTCTGCCTCTGTAACACTTTATTAAGACATTGAACACTTTTTTAACCTGATTGCGTGCCTAATTGTTCTACAGGTAATAGCTGTTACCATTCCATCTTCTTGATTAGACTAGGATGTGGGCTGTTTGATTAAAGCTTGAATTTCCCATAATCCTTTACTTATGCTAATTATCAGGAGAATAAATGAAGCTGTAACATAACAAATTGATTTACTTGCTCATTTACTCATTTGTTTAGCAAGAGCCTGCTGGTCACAGCTCTGGGCACTGGAGAACAACACGGAACAAAACAGGAAGAAAACAACAACATCGGTAAGTCATAAATAAGTACCTATATTTTACTATTTTACATAAGTTATTGTTACCTGCATTTCATCCTTATGATAGTTCTATATGACAGAGATTATTATTCCTATTAAAGTATGAGTAAACAGAAAACACTAAGCTATTGAAGCTATAATTTTTCTGGATTTAATTTCCATCTCTCCAATCCCAATGTGCATGTGTTAAGCAGTATGCCATTCTAGCTTTGTGCAAAATCCTGAGGTCTGAGAACAAGTCACTTTGGGACATGATGATGTTTGGATAACACTGGCACAAGCCTGCTGTGAGCTGAGGATGTTTGCTGATCTGGAATACTTGCTTCCACACACCCTCTCCCAGAAGCCCTGTGAGAAAATTCAGCACTGCTGCCCAGAGGCAGGGGTGCTGTCTGAATGGACACTCCCCATGTTCCAAATCAACTCCCTTTTGGTGTATCCAGCCCCTTTCTGGGCTTCGGTGAGAGTTTCCTCCAATGGCTTGAGTCCGTGGCCCCTCTTTGGAGGCCACTTTCAAGCCACTGGACCCATGTGTGCCTCAGGTACAAAAAATAGAAAGTACCTGAGAGTTGGTCTCCTCCCCACCCGCATTTCCAGGGCTGGTCAGCCTGTGTGTAAGTTCCGGAAACATGTCTGAAATGACATCCTTGCTGGACCTCTTCCCTTTGCCTTTTTTTTTTTTTCTTTCCCCACTCTCTTACGGAGTTTTCCTCAACTTTACTTAATAAAATCACTGTTCACAAATCCTTATTTCAGGGTCTGACTTGAGGAATCCAGTTGAAGATAGTCTCTTAGTTGAAAGCATTAAAGAAAATGTTTTCCCTAGGAAAGGGAAAGTCTTTGCCACCTGGACTCAGTTCTGCCTTTTCAGAGGAAGCAGTTTGCTGCTGGGTCAGGACTGGTCCTTGAGGGTGTCCCTTGGCTGAGAGCCGTCCTCATCTGACCCTGATGGGCAGGAAAAATAAATTTGGACTTATTTACTTAGATGTTGTCTATGGTTGCCCCAAACACACACACACACACACACACACACACACACACACACACACACACACACAGAGTCAGTCAAGTATTATTAGCCCCAGGGGTATAGGTCTGTGAATTGCCAGGGAAAAACTTATTTTTAAGTCCATTCATTCATCCCATCTAGCATTTATTGACATTCTTCACTTTCTAACATTATACAAAAATAGTGTGTATTTCTTACCCTTGAGAAATTCACAATATATGAGACAGGACAGACATGTGATTAATAAAAAACACAGTGCAGGTGAATGAGTGATACAGAAAAGGTTGGTGTAAGGTGTCGGAGACCAGAAGAGGGAGCTATAAATTCTGGTAGGGGAAAAAAGGAGGAAGATTTCACTGAGGAGATGACATTTGAACTGGTCTTGGAAGGAGGGACGGTTTTGCCTACGTAGAGAGAACACTGGAAGTGAAAAAGGCATAGTTTATTAAAGGATTCATTTGTAGTGTTTGTTGTTGTTGTTCCCCACTCCAACAACACTTCCTTTCCATTTTTAAGAAGACAGCAAAACAAATAAACAAATGAATAAATAAATCAGGAGCGTTTTGCTTTGGGGGCTGAAAGGTGTTATCTGAAAGCAACGCCTGTCCAGTGGGAGGGATGCTGGTGGGTGGGACATGTGAGAAGTGGGGATACAGAGCTGGGGTGTTGGGAAGGGAGAGAAGGGGAAGCTGAGGTCTGCAGACCCCCCGGGCTTGGACAGCAAGCATGTCATCCGTGAGCATGTTTACCACAGAGGAGCTCTTCTGCACAATATAAAACTTTAAGGAGCCCTAGGGGATGGGATGGGTGGAGAGACAGCCTCGGAATGACTAAGATTGAATTTACCTTCAACTGGGTAAAATGGGGGCAACGTCAGATGTCATTTGATTCAAAGAGAACAAGGAAAGGAGTTATGTCTTGGATATACGTTTTCAGAGTAAAATTCAATACTTATTTCTGGCTTGATGCACATGAGGAACTTTGAGTGGTTGGCATGGCTTACATGTGAGATAAAAGGGGAGTTTGGGAAGTTGGATGGGAGGCAGGTTGTAAAGTTTTTTGTACTGTGATGGTATTATGCCCTGATAAGAACCATTACGTATCTTTAAGTAGGAAAACTTAACAGGCTCATGACAGTGCTTGGGAGGGAGTCAAAATCGGGTGTCACTGTGACAAGCACATGTGATGTACAAAGGTAGATCTGTCCTTGTCTAAAGGGCTTACCGATTTCCAGGGAAATGAGATATACTCCAGAGAAAGGTGTGTAACCGTGCTCTAGGGAAGAGTGGCCATCAGAGGCTACTTTCAGCTCCTGGTTTGTTTTCCACCCTTGTTGTTTTATTAGAATTGGCTGCTGAGTAGTAGAACCAACCCTACCTTGGTGGCTACAGACTGAGCTGTTGGCTGGGGGCTCGGATAAAGTCATAGCACCCAATCCTTGGATGTAAAGGCTGAGCCATATCTATGGGCTCCCACATGCCTTGCCATATCCTTGTTTTACCTGAGTCTACCTCTGCCAACCTGACCCAGACTCCAAGACTGAATACGTCAGTATTGGCCCTCGTGCTGTAGCACTCCCTACCTCTTGGGTTGGTTCACTCCTATAGATGGGATCTTCATCCCTCTACATCCATACACTACCCTTTCTCTGGAGCAGATCTCTACTTTTATTCTAGAATTGGGCTTCCCACCATACCATTCAAAACACTGGGTTGGGGTTCTAATATCCAGCTTAACTTCCCACTGACTGCTAAATTCTCTATACCATGTTCTTACCATGTTTTCTGATGAACCGACACATATGAGCAAATCATTTATGAGATGCATGAATCAGGATGCTTGGCTCTTAAATTTGTGATGCTGCCTTGATCTTTGGAGTGTTGTCTTGATGTGATGTCCCAGTGCTGACCCCTTTAGGATTTGGAGAAGGTTATGTCATACTCACTTTCTTCAGATCATGACTCCAAGGCCTCCTTTATAACCGAGTAGACTTCTTGGACCCTGATTGTCTAGAGTGTTGTTTATTGCCCCTCCATACATGGTGACAACATGGAAGGAATCCAAGCAGGAGCTTGTGAGGCACAGGATTAGGGAGCTGTGGAGAAGGAACTGAAAGAAAAAGAGATGGAGAAAAGAGATATCTCAGAACTCACTATACTTTTGAGGTTCCCAGTAAATACTCAGATTTTGTTTTACATTTGATCTGCATCCATACAAACTCCAGTCTTCCCAGGGAAAGGAGGTTCTTTTTTTTTTTTTTTAAGATTTTATTTATTTATTTGATAGAGAGAGAGAGAGATCACAAGTAGGCAGAGAGGCAAGCAAAGAGACAGGAGGAAGTAGGCTACCTGCTGAGCAGAGAGCCCCATGCGGGGCTCAATCCCAGGACCCTGAGATCATGACCTGAGCTGAAGGCAGAGGCTTAACCCACTGAGCCACCCAGGCACCCCAGGGAAAGGAGGTTCTGAAGGCTTTGAACAGGCTGTAGAAGGAGCTAACCCTGCCATGGGACCATCACATTTCATGGTGACCGGATGAAAATGGTGCTTGAGGATTGGGTGCTGCGCAAGAGAATGATTGAGTGCATCTCTGGGGTGATGTTTTGCCATATTAAAAGGATTTGATGCTGGTTCTTAAGAGTAGTAGTTTTTAACCTCTTACACAATTAGCATTGAAACCCTTCTGCTCAAGGAAACCTTATGTAGAAAATTAATATAGAAAATATCCAAACAGAGCTGCTCAGGTTGAAACAACTGGGTAGTGCTTGAGCCCTGGCCAACTGGTTTTCTTCTCCAGTCCTCTCACTATGGTGGCACCAAGGCTGGCAAAGCTCATTGTCATGTCCACAGAGCAGAGGCTACAAACTGTCATCCCGAGGGCTGCATCCGGAACAGAGCTGTGCCTGGTTTGGATCTCACAAAGGGCATGTGGGTGCCTCAGTGGGTTAAAGCCTCTGCCTTCAGCTCAGGTCATGATCCCAGGGTCCTGGGATAGAGCCCTGCATCGGGCTCTCTGCTCAGCAAGGAGCCTGCTTCCTCCTCTCTCCCTGGATCTCACAATATTTTTTAAAAACTTGAGTCAATATTTTTTAAATGATGTAATTCACATGGAAAGTTTCATTCAATGTGGAACCTAAATTCTCACACAATAACACTAGTTGAGAAAAGAAGAACAGTATATTAGAGTTCTCCAAAGAAATAGGGCCAGTAGGATGGATATATACATTCCTATATCCATGTATCTCCACATATATTCCATGACTATCTATCATCTATCTATCTTTCTATTGACATTGTAGACATGTATTATCTATCTATTTATGTATCTACAAAGAGACATCGATTGATTTTAAGGAACTGGCTCACATAATTTGGCCCAGAGAATTGTAGCTCAAGTCTGGAGGCCTCTAATGAAGCTAATCTCATTCACATTATGGAAGGTAATCTGCTTTACTCAGTCTTCCTACTTAAATGTAATCTCATCTAAACATCTCATCTACAAAATACCTTCACAAAAACATCTAGAATAATATTTGATCAAATATCTGAGTACCGTGACTTAGCGAAGTTGATATCTAAAATTACAAGCAGCTTGTGACATAAGCCACTACCTTTTTATTTTATTTATAAAAAGGTTATTGACCTAAAAAATTTTTAAGTATAAATTTTAAAAATCTTAAAAGAAAAAAGGGGGGTGCGCCTGGGTAGCTCAGTGGGTTAAGCCTCTGCCTTCGGCTCAGGTCATGATCTCAGGGTCTTGGGATCAAGCCCTGCATTGAGCTCTCTGCTCAGCAGGGGGCCTGCTTCCCCTCTCTCTCTCTCTGCCTGCCTCTCTGCCTACTTGTGATCTCTCTCTCTGTCAAATAAATACATTTTTTTTAAATCTTTTAAAAATTTTTATAAATAACTATAAATATACAGAAAACATGGAAGTACAATACAAAGAACTTTATTTTTCCCTAAATAAATACAGACTAGGTTATCAACCTAATCCAATCATTATTAAATACTTTGGCATATGTTTTGTACAAACAAGGTCATTCACCTACAAAAACTCTATCCAGCTACTAAAATCAGGACACTGACATTGTCATATTACTATACCAATCTTAATTCCCTATTTAAGTATCCCCATAGTGTTTTATATGGCAAAAGGAGCCTGCTCGGAATCAGGCATTTCATTCAGTTCTCATGTCTCTTTAGTCTCCAGTCTGGAAGAGCTTCTCACTCTCTCCTTTCGAAGATTACAGGTCAATTATTTTGGAGAATGTCCCTTAATTTGGATTTGTTTGGTATTTCCAATTAGATTCATTTCATGCATCTTTGAGGAGTAATACAGAAATGATGCTTATTTCTCTCACTGCATCCTATCAGGTGGAAGGAGGCTTATCTGAAATTAGAAGGAAAGCTGTACAGCAGATGTGGGTGGTTGAGTCTTCCATCCATGAGTCGAAACAGCCACAGATCTTTGAAATCTACATGTATGTGCACAGCTGTACCACATTTTATGTATTTCTCCTTGACTGGGTTCAACTGCATGTGGTTTTCTGCATTCACTGATGTTTCTTCCTGATAAAACCACAAACAAGCAAATGTGACATTTACGGTATACTTAAATTATTCCTTAATATATCAATCACCTTGGAACAAATTTATATTTTCACAACAAGTATTATAGTAAAACTGGTTATAAGATGAGTCTGAATAAATCGCTTTTACTTTATTAGGATGGTTTAACTTTTTTTTTTTCCTTTGGTAAAGAAAAAAATTTACCAAAGGAAAAAGAGACATCCGAAAGTGGTGCTGGAATCAGCCAAAATGCTTCTCGAAGAGTGCAATAATGTCCATTAACAGCAAAGACTCACGACGCTCGTTGATATATACCCTCCTCTCTTTGTCTTAGGACTTTTCCTGGGACATTTTATACCACGGTTACTCTTTCACAGCTATCAATTTACCATGCAGAAGAATGGTAGCAGAGTAATCTCTCTCTGCAACGTAGGCACGATCTGCCTGATAAATATCTACAGGGAAAAGGAATATTTCTGCATGGAAAAAAAAAATACAAGGAAAGAGCAACCCCATAAAAAATATTACCAGAATTTGTATCTAAAAGAATATCCACTGTATAAAAGGAATTTACATGCTAGAAGGAACCATATGAGATGATTCACTGCTATAGAGCTAGAGTCATTAACACAGACATTGCAGGCTCGCACATTAATTCCCCAAAATGTCCAGAAATAGAAATTTGGATAAATACAAAAAAAAAGGCAGCAGAATTTTTAACTTTTTTTGAGTTTTGGTTTCTACACCTCTGAGAGTTTCCTTTCTCTCCTTTCCAGCTGATTTCAATAGCCCTGTCTTTTCCCTGGGCTTTTGACAAGTGATGAGACTCATGATTCTTGACAGCCCTCAAGCTTGGATTTTACTGAACAAAGTAAGGCTTTAGTCGAACAAGTGGATTTCATATTTAGAGCTTCCTCAGGTAGAGATGCCAGTTTAGGGAAAAAATCAGACACTGTAATTGTTCTTTTAGCACCCTACATCCATCCTTTTAATACTTCAGAGTTCTCCTGCAAAGAGAAAACACGTTTCATTCTAGGCTTGAGTCAGTCCATCTTTGTGGCGGCTGATATAGCATTTTTTTTTTTTTAAAGCATATGACTTATCTCTTAGAGAAAAAGAGAGAGCTATCAGCCTCTTGGCCAAAGGTGCACTTTCAAAGAGCAGGCTAAATGGAGCAAGGCACAGACCTGCTGTCACATTCTACAGTTGGGATGGTAGCATTAAAGATATCACTGGACAAGTATGCTCATTAAAACATTATTTGCCATAGGAAGAAAAGGTCACATAAAATCTGGAAGCAGACTGAATGTCTATCAAGAGAATGAATTATTTTTACCCATTGGAATTATATGCATCCACTTAAAGGTATCTATTTCTTGACATGAAAAGAAGTTCATAACATTGTAGAATGAAAAGAGATGCAGAAGAGTATTCAAAATAATAGCATGAGTGTGTGTGTGTGTGTGTGTGTGTGTGTGTGTGTGTGCGTGCACGCACGCATGGCATGTGTGTGCATGTAAGTGCCTGAAAAAGATGTTCAGCCAACTGTTGATGGAACTAATTCTGATTGGTGAGACTTGTAGTGATGTGTTTTTATTTCTTTAATTTTTTTAAAACAAGGTACATGTAGATTTCTAGAATAAGAATAAAAAAATAAAATAAGATTCTCCTCAAGGGCAGAAACAACCTATTCATTTCACTGGGGCTTGAAACTACATTAAATAAATGATCAACATACAGGATAGGGAATAAAACATCAACTACAGCAACAACAAGAAGCAACTGAAACTTTTGTCCCCAAGTTATTTAAAGTACTCGCAATACGGTGACTTTTCTCTCAAATCAAGAAGGCGTCCAGTGTATTTCTATCTCTCCAGATTTCAGATAAGATGTATATCGCCCTGAAAGTTAAACTATCCTGAGAGGGCAGATGAGTAAGCGTCTTGTAACGATGAAGGGGTTCAAGGAGCTTGTGAATGCCTGATGTGTGCCAGCTACCGTTCTAAGTGTTTTAAGTTCACTGGTTTATTTAATCATCTTATACTTCATAAGGCAGATACTATTAGTATCCCCGTTTTATGGGGGAGGTAATGTATATGAATCATAGCGAGGCAAGCCAACTTACCTGAGAGACCTGGGGGAAGCTAGGATTCAACTGAGACAGTTTGACTCCAGAGACTACAGTCACCATCATTTACAGGGAATACAAAAATCCACATTTCAGATTGGTGGAAGAGGCTGGGAGAAAGGAGGGGGTGTGCAGAGTGACATCCTTGTTTTATCAGATCTAGATTTGGTAGAGAACAGATGGGGAAATAGCAGTACTATTGCTCATTCCTGAACAGTGGTAATCGAGCAGACCTAACTGGGTAGTTTATCATTAAAAATTCCTATGAGCTCTAGAAATTTACTGATTCAAGTTAATCCTCTTTCTGACTGATATGATATCCCATAAAAGAGGGAACTCTGACCCCTGAGAGGGAGCGGACTCACACTACAGAGTGTATTGCAGTTTGGAGAACAGATTATTCTAAGACAACAAATCAGAAATGAGGGACTCATTCTCCAAATTCTCCAAATAAGTCTCTTATTCCCTCCTGTTTTGAAAATTAGAGGTCACAGGTGAACTGTTCTTATGCAGAAAGCAAGTATGCAAAACTAACCTAATAAAAAGGAGAATTAATGAAAGACAAATGGAAAATATGTATCTTAAGAATTATCTAATTAATAAAAGGGCATTTTAGATAACCACTCTCATACTCTTGAACATAAAGAAACAAGCATTTCAAAAATTACAAGGGATTGAAGAAAAGTCATCAAGTATGCAAAAGAGAATGAGTGAGCTGCCAAATGTCAGAGGAGACAGAAATGAGATATTTTGTGTAAATGACAGCCCCATGAAAATGTAAAAGGAGTTTGAGTAGATACAAATAAAACACGGGGACATGGTGAATTGGATTGTGAAACTTACATAAAATAGAAGGTAGGTAGTAATAATAGCAGTTAGAGAGAGGCAGGGGTATTTGGAGGGCACAAAAAATATGTTCAACATATAGATAACCACCATGCTTGCTGTTCAAACAGAGAAAACAACACACTACACACATTACATATGGACCAGAAAAAAATATTCAGGAATATAATACAAGAAAGGTTTCCTAAGATGAATAGAGTCATAAATACACAGATTGAAAGAATACTATGTGATCCAAGGGAAAAAAAAGTGCTAAAGAATGGCAATCACTAAAACATACACTGATCAAGTTACCATAATTCCTGGATATTAAAATTAACACTATTGTCATCTAAATAGAACAGAAATGTCTAAACAAAGAAAAAAATCAGACTGGCTTCACATTTCTCCTTAGCCATATTTCAACAGAACAATACATTAGAATAATATTTTCAGAGTTGTGAGAAGAGCAAATACAAGAATTTCATATCCCTCTGAGTTATCGTTCTCATAAAATAGCATAGAAATGGAATGTCTGTAATTTAAGAATTTAGAAGAAAAATTGCACTTAGCTTGATTGACTGGATAAATATCTCTTTTGAGATCTAGCACCAGAAGAAGGAGAAGGAGAATCAAAATGAGAAACTTGGAAATTTGGGACCTGAATGATAAAAGAAATAGCAAGGATCACTGAATGTACATAAATACAGAAATTAGAATCCATATTAAATGGTTTACAGAAGAGAATGCAAAGGTTATCAGATGTGACAATGTGAAATTTTATACTAACAAAAATCAAAGAAGGGAAGTCAAAATAGGTAAGAGACACTTTAAGTACAATGTTGTCCATATTTTTCAGGGCAAGTTACCAAAGGATATTGTTGAAATTGCTAAACTGGTAAATAAAATTGAGGTGTGTTATTTTAAAGTTGTTAGGTATTAAGAGAGCTACTGGAAAATCCACAATTTTAATTCAAAGTTTTGAAATTACCAAAAGGGGGAAAAGCAAACAAACAAACAACAACAACAACAACAAAAAACCAGCAAAAAAGAAACCTCAATCACAAAGCAAACATTTGAAACCCAAACCACATTAAAAACAAGACAGGGGTATCTGGCTGGCTCAGTCGGTAGACCATGTAACTCTTGATTTGGGGGTTGTAAGTTTGAGCCTCCTATTGGGTGTAGAGATCACATAAAATGTTAACAAAGAAAAACCAAACAACCCCAAAAGCAAACACCTAAAAATAAAATGGAAAGCAGTTCTTTCCAATACCTCTTGAGGTCAATGAGTAAATCCAATGGAAAACTTCGGAACATTCAGAACTATAAACATTTATATTCCCATAGTGGATTTCACTGGTGGTAAATGTGAGTATATTCTCCCTTTTCTCCTTGCTAGAAACAAGATTTTGCTCTCCCTCAGACCTCCAGTTCTGTTTCTCAGAACAAGCTAGGAATTGGCCTGATGGATACAATGGAACTGTCATCTCCCTCTGCTAGGGACAGGGTGAGGAATGGTCTTGGAAATCAATTCTGGCTAGCAGTAGGGGAGAAGAGGTTTAAGCATCTACATACTATAGACTTCCAGGAAGTTTTTTCTTGTTCTTGAGTGAGCCAGAGAATGGCAGTCGTGAATGAGGAAACATGGAGCTCCAACTGCTACAGGAACAAGGAGATTCATCTTAGAACACAGCCTCTACTGGGGACCACAGAGTAGAGGGACATGGAAAACCTGGAGCCTTGAAAACATCATGGAACTGCCCATAAATCAACCTGTAAGTCCATCCAAGAGACGAGCTCCCTTTAAGCTGTACTAAAGGCTGTTCTCATCTCCAGTCAATGTGAAGTGGTTTTAACTTGCTTTGTTTTTCATACAGTGTTATGAATCTAACTGATATAATTAATGAAAAGAATAAGTCAACTTAATAAATCTGTGAGCATTTATCAAATAATTGTTATGTCCTATGCATAGAAATAGGAGTTTTGTAAATATATATGCAGCAAATGTACACACACACACATATATATACACACCCATTTATATATATAACAAATGTATACATACACACATATACATAGACAGAGGGTAGACAGGAAAAAGATAGGAGAGATCTGGAAGGATATAGGACAAAATGGTGATAGTATATAACATTCCCTACTAACTGCATTCTTGACAAGCACATATTACTTTAACAACAACATATTCTTTGAAATTTTTAAAGATTAAAAAAAATCTATTTTCATTTTAACAGTAAAGAAATCCCTGCTGTCTCTAGTATCTGCCCTTACAAAAAATGTCAACATTGTGTCTTTGGCTATAATCCACTGGTGAGAAGGTCCCAGCAGGAATACAGCAGAATTCTGTAGTCTGGCTGGGCTTAGATTTCCTATTTCATCATCTGAAAAAAAAAAAAATCATAGAACAAAATGCTTCAACAGCTCAACATTTCTGGAACATTCATATATGTAGAAGAAAGAGACTAAACCTCATTTTAAAAAAGAAAAACCTATCCCAAAAGCACATTCTACAGAGCGGGAGACCTATAGGCACACACATTGTACTGGTCTATAATAAAGATCTTGTTTATCAAGGGCAGCATGTTTTAATGGCTTGGGAATTAAAATCTGGTTTTAGCCACCCCTCTGCCCCAACACAGTAAATTAAATTTAATGCTGACAGGAGTAATACCCATTAGACTCCAGAGCAATAAATTTAAGCACCAAATTAATGAAACTGGACTGAAATGAAGGGTCTGGGAAGAACATTATGGACAGAGCAGACTCTTTTAATGATTGTTCTTTTCATAATGGAGAAAATCGGATCTAGGAAGTAAAAATACAAAACCACCCACCATCTCAGCAGCCTCCGGGATTGCTGACGCTGGTGGGTATGTTTCTGTGGAACCTCCATGAGCAGCATTTCATGTATATCTTGTTAGTCCTTTTGGGTGGAGGAGCACCATCTGAAGAGAAGAGAGAATATGATCAACAAAAGGACAAGGGGGGGGTACCTGGGTAGCTCAGTGGGTTAAAGCCTCTGCCTTCAGCTCAGGTCATGATCTCAGGGTCCTGGGATCAAGCCCCGCATTGGGCTCTCTGCTCAGTGGGGAGCCTCCTTCCTCCTCTCTCTGCCAGTCTCTCTGCCTACCTGTGATCTCTGTCAGTTAAATAAATAAAATCTTTAAAAAACAAAACAAACAAACAAAAACAAAAACAACAAAAAAAAGGACAATGGGAAGTTGTCCTGAAAAGTTCAGGGAGAAACTGAGGATAATATTTCCTTAATATGGTGAAAAGCCTTCACTTTTTTCCCCTGCATCATTAATATAAGCCATCTCACAGCTTTGAATTTATTTTTTAGAACAATTTAAATTTCAAAACAATGCAGATCTTGAGTTTATAGGAGTTAAAAGCTCTACTGAACTTCTGGGTTTTTTACAGTGTTTTGGGGATATGATTGACGTGTTTAAGGTGTACACCATAACGGTTTGACTTACATATATTGTGAAATGATCACCACAAAGTTTAGTTAGCATCCATTGACAGACACAGTAAAAGAGAAAGCAAAAAGAAAAAAAGAAAAAAAACCATTTCCTGTTAATGAGAACTCTTAGGATTTATTCTCTTACCAGCTTCCCTATAGATCATAAAGCATTATTAGCTAGAGTCATCATGTTGTACATTACACCCTGAACCTCCCTAGTACTTATTTATCTTGTAACTGAAAACTCGTACATTTTCTCCAATTCCCTGTCCCCCTGCCTCTGGTAACCACAAGTCTGGTCTCTTTTTCTCTGAGTTTTTTTTTATTCCACATATAAAAGAGTTTATACCATATTTGTCTTTCTCTGATTTATTTCACTTAACATAATGCCTTTAAGATCCATCCGTGTGCTCACAAGTGGCAGGATATCCTCATTTTTTTTATGGCTGAAATACACACAAACACACATCTTTGTCCATTTATCTACTGATGGACACTTAGGTTATTTCCATGTCTTGGCTATTGTAAATAATATTGCTATGAACATGGGGGGGGTGTGGATATATTTTCAAAACCTCTAGATTATAATCAGAGTAGTCAGAGGTGGAAATGATCTTTTTGCTATCCCGTTGCAAATACCTCCGTTTTCTTGTCGATATTCCTGTAACATCTTGTTGAATATTGTAGCATCTGCATTGTAACATTTAGAATTGTGGTGAGCATCCTGGGACCACTGGGGAAAAGAGCTCAGGAAGAGCCCCAGTACTTGATAATAATGTTGACATCAGCTAGAACGATTCTCCCTCTAGACTCCTTGATATGTGAGACAAAACATTCCTGGGTTATTTAAGCCTTTTTAAGTTATTATTTTTCTAGTACTTAGAGCCAAAATTATCCTGAATAAAGAGGAACAGGAACCAGAGCTTTATTCCATCACTTAGAACAATTTTGATTGAGTTCCTACTATGTATAAGCCAGACACAGTCCCTATCTCATGGAGCAACTTAGTGAGGATTTCAGGCTTCGAAAACACAATCAGGATCTCCAGGGAATCATGTTGAGTTTAAAAAAAAAAAAAAATCCAGTCTCCGTAAATGGTTACGTACAGCATGATCTTGTTTAAATGGCATTTTTAAAAAGTAATGGAATGATGGAAATGGAGAATGCATTAGTGTTTGCCAGGGGTTAGTGTTGGGGGGTGGGTGGGGGTGGCCATAAAGGGGTAGCTCAGGGAATCTTTTGGTTCTGGAGCAGTTCTGCAGTGTATAGGATAAAATTGCATAGAGTGTCACACACACACACACACACATACACACAAGCATTCCATACTGAAACTAAAAAATCTCTTTGGATTGTGCCCATATCAAATCCCTGGTTTTGCCATTTTACCAGCTACGCGAGGGGTTACCATTGAGGGTAACTGGGTAAAGGGCACACGAGACCTCCCTGTACATTGTTTTGCAACTTCCCATGCATCTATAATTATTTCAAAATGAAAGCAAAAAAACAAAGAGTTACAAAATAATAATAATCAGGAATTCCTTGCTAGGATGACAAATTGAACATACACACCTAATTTCTCCTTTCTACTTCTCCAAAAGCACCATTAAAACTACCAGAAACGTGTATTTTCCTGAGGATTTAAATCCAAAAGTGCAGGGAAAACAGAAGCAAAGTAACATTAACGGGATTTTGGAACCTGAAAAGCAGATGATGGGCTTATTACACCAGAGAAAGGCAAATCCACAGCCAGCAATACAGCTAAAAAGCAACTCAATTAATACTGTAAAACCTCTAAAAGGCTTAGGTTCTGGCAATTCCAGGAACTTTTAGAATTAGGGGAAATGGGTGAGGGGGGAGCTAAAATGTATTTTCTTGAGTAAAATAATTTTGAAAATTAGAAATCTAGGTCTGCTCTCTCATGCCACGGTGATGAGTGACAGTCAGTCTACCCTCCTCCCTGGCAAAAGAGTGGATCTCTGTTTTTTGGTAAGATGTGATCTCATCAGGAATGAAGGGGAAGATTCGAGAAGGTGGGTACCATCTGAAATGCAGGACGGGGGTAACTGTGTGCATACTGAATGCTGAGACCCTCTGGGCCTTTTTCCAGTTAGGGCTCAGAATGCAGGCTGACCGATGTTGACATCCAGATAAGAGTATGGAAGACTCCTTCCTGGAAATTGCACAAGCCCAAATTTAAAAAGAGCTGATCATGTACTGCATAGCAAACCACTGAAAAATTGGTGGCTTAAAGTAACAGCCATATTATTTCTCACAATTCTGTGGAATTGTGCTTCTGCCATTGGCTAGGGTACGAGGATGGATGGAAGCATGTGAAGTCTCAACTGGGAGCTCAACTGGGAGCTGTCAGCGAGAGGCATCTGTTCCCCTCCCTGTGGGTCTCTCCATGTGGCTGCCTGGGCTGCCTCCCATCATGGAGTTTCCAAGTAAAGTTTCAAGAGGGAGTCATTGAAGACGGAAGCCCAGAAAGGGCCAAGCACTGGCACTGTTTCTCCTCTGCCATGTTCTATCGAAGAAATCAGTAATAAGCCCAGCTCTGAGTCACCATGGACATTCATGAATTCCAGGAGCCATCATTCATTGGAGGTCACTGATGTAATGGTCAACCTCACTAACATCAAGAGCTCCCCAATAAAGAGCCCACCTGGACCGTCCTAAAGTGAAGCTTAAATTACATATACCCTCAGAGATCCCAATCAGATTTTTAGTTCCCTGCTATTAACTGTGGGCAGACCACACTCCATTCATCCCTGAGACAACTGAAGAAAGCCTCCAACAGATGAGACCAAAAAATAGAATGAAAGGGGGGAACAAAAGGCAAATTGGAGGAATTTGAAGACACACACACACACACACACACACACAGATTATGTGTTTCATAGTTTAGAAACTATGTGAATATATTCATACACATATAAAGATATATTCAGAGAGAACAATAAAAAAGACAAGGAATTGAAAATATACTGGAAAATGAAAAACTAACTGGATGATGTGGAAGATAAAGTTGGAGATATCTCTCAGGAGGTAAAGCAAAAAGATAGAGTTGGGGAGAAATATAAGAGAAATTAAAAAACAATAGAAACAAGGAATCAGTTTCAGGACATTTGAATCATGGGCACTCTGGAGGGGAAAATTGAGGATCTAGAATAGAGATTACCAATAAAAAATTACAGTCAGTCTCTAGAACTGAAGAACCTGAATTTTCATAATGAAAGGGATCTCTAAGGGCCCAGAATTAAGGATAAAGATATACCCACACCAAGGTAAATATTATAATTTCAGAGTACAGAGGAAAAATGAGTTTTCAGAAAGAAGAGGGAAGAAAGCAATGACATAAAACAGAAACCCAAATGGCTCCAGCTTTCTCAAAGCAAAGTTGAAAGCATGAAGAGAATGGAGCTCTGTTCTCAAAACTAAAAAAGAAGATTATTTCACACTTAAAATCCCATTTAGCCAAAAATGCCAATTCAATGTATTGGTAGAATAATGACATTTTTAACATCTTAAGAAATAATCTCTCATGAACTCTTTCTCTGGAAACTCCTGGAGGATTATTTCCACTACAATGAGTAAACCAAGAAGGCAAGAAGAAGGGGGGATATATGAGTGAGGCAAAGGGCTTCTGTAGGATGCCGGTGCAGGGAGAATGCCAGAAGACAGCTGGGACCCAGGCATGGATGGACTGCATCTGGAGAACGTGACTCAGGATCCAAGGACTGCCATCATCATCCCCTGTGCCATGCTACCATCTTTTTAGCCTGAGGCATGAACTAGAAAAAGGACTCCATGAAAACAAGAAAATAAATCCAGGAAGAGAAAACAACAACAACAAAAGGGGCATAATCAAAATCAAAACCAGATTCTCGGAAACAGAGAATAAAACCTAAGAGACAGGCTAAGGGAGTTCAGAATTAACAGCAGAAGGGGAAGCTGGGATAACAGCTGTGTCCTGCATCTACTCTCTGGTCTTGGAGAGCAACCAGCCCAGATGGAAGAGGAACAGAAGTCTATCTGAGGAATGACTTTGAGAAAAATAAAACTTGGATCTAATGGAGCCTCTAATAGGATGGCATGGATGGAAAATTATAATGAAAGGTTATCAAAAAGTGGAAAGAATTATAAATAGGCACAAATAAATTTTTTTAAGAAAAAATGAGACTTTTTTGAAAAGATTATTTATTTGAGAGAGAGAGAAAGAGAGATAGCACAAGCACTGAGCAGTGGGGAGGAGCAGAGGGAGAGAAAGAAGCAGGTTCCCTGCAGAGCAGGGAGCCCTACAGCACGGGGCTCAATCCCAGGACCCCGAGATCATGACCTGAGCCGAAGGCAGATGCTTAACTGACTGAGCGACCCAGGCACCCTGAGACTATTATTCTTAAAAAAGGAAAGAAAATCTAACTGTGGTACGCAACAGTGCTCATCAGTGAATAGTTTTTGTCTAACTATAGAAACACAAATACTGCATATTTTTAAACCAAAAGGCATATTATAATTCCCACCGAGAGGATGAGGGGGCACAGAAAAAAGGGCAGTGTAAGAGAGCGAAATCTTCATTTCCCCTAATAGGAAATTAATAGATAAGAGAGAAGTATAAACCTAATATTTAGAAATAGCTATCTGCTTATATTATTTTGATTACATAAAATTAATTCAAAATAATTGATATTAAGGGGGAAAAGTATGCTGTTATTAAGAAAAGTATGTGGTGGTCATCTGACTCATGTCACGATCCCTGGGGTCTTGGGATCAAGCTCCCCATGGGGCTCCGTGCTCAATAGGGGACCTCTCCCTCTCCCCACTTGTGCTCTCTCTCTCATTCACTCTCTCTCTCAAGTAAATACACAAAATCTTTAAAAAAAAAAAAAAAGTATGTGGTTTGCAGCCTCACTGAAGGACCTGGGATGGTTTCCCTAAGGAAATGTTCACTATGAGACTTACCTAGTGATTAGGAATTAGTAGGGAGGAGGGAGGAGGGTGATAAAGGAAGAAAGTATTCCAAGCAGTAGGGACTAGCATATGTAAAAACCATTCTGAGGGCAAAAGTCTGACACAATGAAGATTCTGGAAAAACACACAAACAAACAAAAAACCTTTGTGGCTTGAGCAGAAAAGACACGTGACATACAATTAAACTAAAGCAACAATAAACAGCCAGAGCATAGGGAGCCTTGTGGACACGTGAAACATTGCGGACCTCATCATTAAGCAACAGGAGTTCATTGACTGGCTTTCAACTTTAACTTTTTTTTTTAAGATTTTATTTATTTGACAGACAGAGATCACAAGTAGGCAGAGAGGCAGGCAGAGAGAGAGGAGGAAGCAGGCTCCCTGTGGAGCAGAGAGCCCGACGCGGGGCTCGATCTCAGAACCCTGAGATCATGACCTGAGCCGAAGGCAGAGGCTTTAACCCACTGAGCCACCCAGGTACCCCTCAACTTTAACTTTTAAAACACTACTTTGGCTGCTTTCTTGGAGCCTGGGTTGCAGGAGGCAAGGGGCCATGCAGAGATAATATTTACAAAGATAGTTCAGTAGGTAAGACAGGACAATATGGTGAAAGGAAAAGCCCGAAGCCACTCAAGATTAACATACAGAGAGTCCTGTCTACAACCGCTTGGTGGGCTCAGCCAGTAGAGCATGCAATTCTTGATCTGGGGATTATTTGCAGCCCCATGTTTTAACATCCATAGCCAAGATCCTGGATACGTAGGCTAGCACTTGACCTCTACCCTGCGTTGCAAGATGACAATTCTAGCTTTAATGTGAAGATGAGGATAAAATAAAAAGATTGGAAGTAAGATGGAAATGTCTATTTTTCTAGGGAAGAGAAAAACTGTCTATTAGCTCGTGTTAGCACTTGAAGTTTCTGACTTATTCATTCATTCAGCAAGTATTTTTAAGCACCAGCTATATGCCAGGCACTATTCCTAGGCATACAACTAGAAACAAACAAACAAACAAAAACAGAGTCTCTGATGCCTTCCGTTATAGAGTTGTCATTCTACCTGGGTAGACAATAAAAACTATGAAAAAAAATCAATTAAGATTGAGGAGATCGAGTTGCCAGAGAGCAGAATGTGAGGTACTGTTATAGGTAAGGTGGACAGGGAGGCTGTCTGTAACATGATGTTTGATAGGATGCCTGCATGAAGTGGGGCAACCAGTTAGTTACGTGGGAGAAGAGATTCTGCTCAGAGAATAGCTTTCCAGGCAGAGTTGAAGAGTAAAAGTCTTGCACCAGGAGTTTTACTAGACCTGTTGAAGGTACAGCCAGGTTGGACTGGAGGAGACTAAAGGGGACTAATTGATGATAAGGTTAGAGAAGTAGCCAGGACAAGATAAAATAAGGCTCTGCCCATACTAAGTCTTAATAAATTAAAGAAAAAGACTAAAGGCAGTATTTCTACGTCTGTACTATGGTAACAGACTCCCAGCTGATTTTTTGTCTCTATTCAGCCATCATGTGTAAGATTGCCAGATAGATCTTCCTAAGGCATAGATTTTATCACATACCTTTTCTCCCTCAGGAAACTTTACTAGCATTGCCAGTTCAAAAGCAAAGTCCTCAGCTCTAATATTTATCTGCTAACCCCTTCTCAGCCAGCCCTCTTCTTTCTACACATACGTGTCTCCTAGTATGCCCCAGAATGGGTTCCTCAGTTCAGTCTCTCCATCCTTCTTACTGTCCCCTGAAAACATTCTGTGACTCCTGCTTCTGTATCCTTCAGGGCTCAATGCAATTCATGTTCTTCACTGATTCAACCCTGTACTCGATATCCATTTTCTAATGTCTGATGTATGCAATGCAATGCGCTAAAAGGAAAACAATATGGTTCCTGCTCTCAGAGCACTTAAATGAAAAGGAGAAGACACTAATCACTGTAATGTCATGCTCGAAAATGGGATGAACCATTGAAAAGAAACACTAGTTGTTATGAAAATTTAAGAAAAGTGTGGGAGAAGAAGTCTCTTTCTTTTGAAACTCTCCAGGACAACTTCAACCCTTGATAACCTTTATTACCTTGGATTCTTGGGGGGCACCATTAGAGAATACCTTGGACTCACTCTCTTTCTCATGAGTGTTTGTTTTGCCCCCTAAACTAGACTACAGCCTCCCCAAGGTCAGGAATGTGCTCTTCTTCTACTTTCCAGTGGTTACCAAGACTTCCCATGGAGTCTAGCACACCCATGTATTCTCTAAATGCTGACAGGGTGAAGGTGGGTTGAATTTGAATCCAAAGCACCAGTTACACTATGACGTGATCTGACTCAGAGCAACTTCTCTACACCATAGTCCCCACCCAGTGGACTGACTGGGGATTGGAGTTTAAAATCTTATTAATAAAGAATGTCTGAGCACCATATATATTTGGTCTTTTGATTTGGACTGACAACCCATCTGCAATTCTTCTATTAAATTTAAGTGTGTGAATCACAGTTCATTATGGTACCGATATTGGGTATATTTGAATTGAAAGAGTGTTCAATCTGAGCGATAATATAAATGGAAAGCAGCTGTTATGCTCAAGTTAAGTGATGTGAGCTGCAGTGGGGCTGTGGATAGCCTACCAGGAACTTTGAACATGATGCTTTTAATTTTTTAACTGATATCAAGATCGCATGGGACCTCACAATTATGGGAGGACACTGGGAATCAGTAGTCTAGTCCTGCTTTAAGGATAAGGTGGTTTGGGTTTGGGGAGAGGAAGTAATTTGCCTAAGATGACACAACGATCCGGTCGCAAAGCTGGAGTTAGAGCCTTGGACAGCTGCTCTCGTGCTGACCCTGTTCTCGGCACAGCCTCTTCGGAGGGAGGGATGCTCAGAAAAATGATAATTCATATGACTTTGTCTGCACTCACTGCACTCTCTCCTATCAGTGGGCACCACCTGGAAAAAAGGCAGCAGGGCAGCCTAGTGCACAAGGTTTTTCCACTTTACCAACAGATTGCTCTCATGCTTTTGGGGAAAGAGTAACCTTAAAATGATGAATGTTTGTCCTATTAAAAGCTCCTCCAGCACAAGCATTATTGATAGTGTGTAAAAAGGCCATCCATTTTAGTGCAAATGAAAATTGAAATGGAGAGAACATCATGTCTTTTTTTCTAATATATGATGCTAGCTCGGGAACTGTGTGATTGGTGTAAGCTGAAAACAGCTGTCCAAAGTCCTTGCGACCTTCGCCTTCTGCCTCCTCACTGGTGATCACAGGGACACTTGATCAGAAAGCAAGCCAGCTTCCAAACATCTATGTAATAATGTCTGCAGGCTTCAGTAGGGCATTCAAGGACTCTCATAATCTGGTATCAATCTGCCCCTTGGATGTATCTTCCATCACTTTCAGTCTCCAAATAACCTGCTAGTCATCTGAGATGATTCCATTATTATTTGTAGGTCATTCTGTGTTCTTCCAGTCTCCTACGTATGGTGTTTCCTCTGCCTTTTGATCCCTCCCCATGTTTCCTGTGAGGCTGAGTAATTTCTCTTCTTGCCCAGCCCACCCCCCAGTGACCCCACTGGGTCCTTCCCCACCCCTTCCATTTTTTAAGTTACATGAACTGCGGTATCATCAGGACATTTCCCATGTTCTTTAAATGTATTAAGGGTATTCGTGTTAATGGAATTATGGTCAGTATACATCCATCCCCTTATGTAGCAGTCATACTTACCGTGAGCGGACAGCTGAGGCATCTTTGTGTCTCCAGTGTCTCTCAGTGCCCATAGGGCTCGGAAGACAGCCGGCAATTGAACATTTGCCTAAAGAAGGGAACTCAAAATGAGTGCTGAGTAAATGAGTGCACCGTGCGTGTAAGATTGGAAAGCTTCATCCTTGTGGATACTTCTTTATGCAGACCGTCTCAGCTCTCAACTCAGTCTTAGCTATAATCAGTCCCCATGATCAGGAATTGAGAGCCTCTACCTAGGCTTTCAGCTCAGCTGCTGAAAGTTGTGTCATCTACATATCACCAAGCAATAACTTTCTGGCCGGGATACGGTGCTCACCTAAAAAGAGGTTCGCCTTTTAAAACGGAGGGATCTTTCTCTAGTGACATGACGGAGCACTTGGGACCCTCCATGCTGCATAATTAACACCCATGCATTAATCTTTCTTCTCTGTCCCTGGGTTTGAACCCTTCGCTGGTGATCATTATCCGCTGGTATGAGAATTTCAGAGTAAACCGGCAGTAAATTTAACAGCATTTATAACTAATGAGAGCAAGGGTGTCGGGATGAAATACACATTTCTTTGAAAACTCAGGCAACTCTTGCGACTATTTTGAAACCTGGCTAAGCATACAAACCTTAAAAGCAGCAGGATGAAAGGGCGGCTGAATTGTGGGTTAGTTCAGACAGGGAACCATTAGGGAGGCAGCATGGAAAAATGAAAAGAGGATTAGGCTGAGAGCCAGAAGGTCTGGTCTGGATTTGAAATCCCTGCTTCACCTGTGCTCAGTGGGGCCGCCTTTGCTGCCTCCGCTGCTTTTGTCCATAAACTGTGCATATGAATTTCTACATTGCAGCACTGTTGATGAGAAAGTGTAATTATATATTGGGGCATGCAATTGGTGCTCAATAAATATCCCTCCATTTCCCCTTCAAAAAGAGAACATTCTGACAGGACATTTGTTATATCGCTGTGTCCTTCGTGAGCGTGGGAGAAAGAGCTGATTCAGAAATAGGGATGAACAGGAATCAAATATGCATAAGGAGGTAAGATCACTCAGGAGCTTACTAAACCACTTCAGACTTATTTCAAATTGAGAGAAATCAGAGGGTCTACTTAATCTTACGGCCCTACTGGTGTAGCGGCTGAAACTCTGGGTAGATAAAATGAATAGGGCATGTCTAATACCGCCTCTTAACTCATAACTCAGACTTAGAATGGAGGAAGGATCAGGGGCTTTGGTAGCCGGCCGGAACGAAGTTCAAATTCTGGCTTAGCTCCCTTCCTGACCACAATGACCCTGAGAGTCATTTAATGCCTTTGAAATGAAGTGACCTACCTCTCTGAGTACAGTTCTCTTGTTGGTAGAGGTGGGGTAGAGTCCTTACCTCACAAGCTGGCTCTGAGTATTACATCTGATAATGTGTATAAGCAGCTAATATGGCTCCTGACCTGTGGCGGGTTCATGACAATCTAGTTTTCTCCCCAATTTGAATCTTAGTACTGGTTTTCTCTAATAGACTGGGAATTGGTTGCTTTAAGTTTTTAGAGCTGAACAGGCTCATGGGAATCATCTCCCCCAGAATTTGAAAGTCCTATCACACGAATCCCTGGGGTTTCTTGGAGACCAAGACCTTGGAGACCAGAAGACCAGACCTTCTGGCTCTAAGCCTAATGGTGGAGTTCTCCGTTTAAAGCCATTTTGTGTTTAAAAGAACTAATGACCCTACTAACAGAGCAAATATCAACAGAACAGAGGTCTGCAAACCAGAGATCTGTCGTGACCCCTCATTTGAACCCCGAGAGAATTCAAGCCAGGGAAGGGTTAGGGCTTGCCAGAAATCGGATACTTAACACAGAATTGGGTTATGATGTTCTCATATCCATGATGTCATGTAAGATAATTGAGGAGAAACTCTTCCATGGAAAATTTCATGTTTCCTACCTTTTGTGAGTTTTTCTTCCCAAATCCCCTCTTCTCTTTCCCCAAACCTCACAATCTTGCCTAAAATTAATTCTGTTTACAAAGCAATTTACATAAGAGATGATCAAGTATTTCTATCACATTGTTTACCATGTCATACTATTTAGAAGAAAAAGGACAGTGCCCCATAGCATGAGTGACACACTACAGAGGGGGAAAGGCATTCGGATCCAGGATGGGGGTGGAGAAATGATAAACCAGCAAATGATCTTTCTAGGACAACTGAAGTTAGTGTCCCACCATCTGTGGAATACGATATTATCAGCTTTCTGCAGAAAGAAGCATATAAACATACGGATGCACTTGCATCAGGTCTGGGTATCAGGGCTGAGTCCTAATTCTGACTTTGCCACTTGCTTGCTGTGGACCTTGAGCAAGACGTTTCACGTGTTAGTCCTCCCCTACCTGTAAAATGAGACATATGAACAAGTATTTTGATGGTTCCTCCAAATTCCAAAATTCTCTGATGGTAGCTGAAAATGACATCTATCTTCTTCCACTCCATACCTGTCATATGCCAAGAACAGAGAAGGTTTGTAATAGTGGACCTCTGAAGTTTATCCACCCCCAAGCCTTTTAAAGTGACCTTCATTCAAGTACTTGACTCTGTTGCTGGGACATTGGTTTATCAGAGGATGCCTTCTTTTGTCCCTGGTTCTGTCCTTTGTGGTAGCAGCAGCAGCAATAAAATGGGTCAATTAACCTAGGAAAGTTATTTTACTCAATTTGCTTTGGTTCCTGTATGGTCACAGCCCATCAGTTTTGTTTCCTCCTCCTCCAGCACATAGTTTGGAAATCCATCAAACTTTCCTTCCCTGACTGAATTTGGTGTTCTTCTTCTTCTTATCAGTCTCTGTAGCCTTCAACTCAGCAAGGTTTATTCTGGATCACTTCTGTACGTTATGAGCAAAGCAGTTCTCCTAATGTTGGGCCCACACTAGTTTAGAGATGCTGAATATCATTCCTATTTCTATGGTATATTTCGCTGGAGGATTGCAAGACTGAGATTTGTTACTAGATGTCAACATATTGTCTAATGATTCTTTATTAATATTCTTTAATATTTGGCATTTTGTTCTGGAGCATACATTTTAACGTTGTAGCTCATATCACCCATCTGAATTGGGATTATGGTGAGGCAGTCTGGCTTACATTGTGGGGCATAATTGTCTTGAGAGAATTGGAGATGTTACACATTGTGGCAGGCTTACATGAAATAGATTCTCTTTTAGAGGTTGACAGAGTATCTTACATAATGTGCTGTTACAGATGACTTCAATTTTACTTTTTGGCTGTTTGTGGGAAGGAAGAAGTACTTGAAAGAAGGATCAATATTTCCCAACTTTATGAATATGTAAAATCATTTATTAAAAACCTGCCAGGAGTCAAATCTCATAAAAAAGCAATGTATCCCAGAAATGAAGGGTGCTGGGTTTATGACTTGCAATCTCCTTCCATGGAGCAACCTCCAAAAGATTCCAAGTGATCTGGCTCTTTCTTCTTCCACCATTTTGTCTGCAGTTTCTCTCCCACTCACATACACACTGGCTTCCTCTCTTCTAGGCTGGGTCTTTGCACAGACTGCCCCTGTCCTTGGGGTGTCCCTGCTCTTTCTCCCACTGCACCATGTCTAGCCAACCTCTAAGCTCTAACCTCAATCTCAGCTGATATGCCCCTTTCTCACAGAGAACCTTGGCCTTGCCAAAGAAGATCTACCGTCTTCTCCATTTTCCTCTCTCATGTCATTACAAGCTCTGCCTTCATAGCATTTACTCTGCAGTTTTCATGTGATTATTTAAAATACCAACCTTGGGGTGCCTGGGTAGCTCAGTGGGTTAAGACTCTGCCTTCGGCTCAGGTCATGATCTCATGGTCCTGGGATCAAGCTCCACATCAGGCTCTCTGCTCAGCAGGGAGCCTGCTTCCCTCTCTGTCTCTGCCTGCCTCTCTTCCTACTTGTGATCTCTCTCTTTCTGTGTCAAATAAATAAATAAATAAATCTTAAAAAAAATACATCCCACCTCTTTCTCAAAAGTTCAAACTATGTCAGGGATCATGCTTATTTGGTTTTATCCAATAACTCCTATTGGGGACATCATAGAAACCAATAAATATTTCTGTGTCAATGAATATTTGCCTTCCCATTGCTCATTCATTCAACTCTGGACTCAGCCTCATATGACTACTGTACCTTTGGATGTGGTGGATACCAACTTATTATAAAAATGGCAACTGATGAAAAGCTTAATTTCATAATAAACACTGATCACATTAATATAATCCTCATTACTTATATTTCAAATGAATATTACTAATTCTTTTCTTGAAAATTTTATTTATTTATTTATTTATTTATTTGATTTGAGATGGTGGGGAGGGGCAGAGGAAGAGGTAGAGAGAGAATCTCAAGCAGACTCCACACACTGAGCATGGAGACATTTGTGGGGCTCGATTTCATAAACCCAAGACCACAATCTGAACTGAAAGAAATCACAAGTCAGATGCTTAACCAACTGAGCACACCAGGCACCCCATTACTAATCCTTATTTAGGATTTCTTTGGTAGCAAAGATAAGGTATCCACTCAGTGATCTCCAACATGAAGGCTATATGAGAATCTGCCATATGAGAACCTGCTATATGAGAACCAGGTGCAGAAAACAGAACTGCATATCATGGGCTGAAAAGTCTTTAGGCAACATCTCCATCTTCTTTTTTTCTGGCTCTATGATAAGATTTGTGTTACCTCCTTCTGAACATGTCAAGATTGTCTTTGTTTCAGAATGCTTTTCTCAGTGAGACTCTTAATTTCTTCCCCCATAATTGTGGCTTGCACAGATAATAGCTTGTCATGAGTCTGATTCTATCCCTAACTGTATGTGAATTTGCAACTCCAGTGCTCAGCATTGTCATAGTCAGGCTCTGCCTGGCTTAGCTCAAACTCTCAAGAGGCAGATGTGGTCATTGGTTGTTGTCTCTTCATAGGAGTATTCTTTAGGACCTTGCAAGAAAGGTCTTTGTAAAGACTTGCAGTGTGGATCCAGAGCCCTGAAGAAATGTTCATGCTCAGTGTACTGCTTTGAATAAGAAAACAGAGAGTTAAAGAAAACTTAGAAATCTCCCTATCAAAGTATTAAATGATGCAATCTTGGTGTTGACATTGGAAATATGTATTTCTCTGGGTTTTTCTTCCATGGGGAATAATTTATTCCTTAATGACCAAAAGATAACTTGGGGGTTATGAGTATTATGATAGTATTATAAAACCAGAGGCAAAAGCAAGTCTTCATTCTTGGGTTTGACTTTGTTTCCCAAGGGTACGGATAGTGTCTATTAATCAGAAACTGTCTTGAGTGTTTCTGACAATTTTGTAGGTGCTCAGCAAACAGTTAGTTAGCTGGCCACTTGTAGAAATGTGGAAGCTTCCATAGTTAATTCAGGTTGTCCAAAGATGCCCATTCTCCAACCTTCTGAAAGTGAGTCATGCTAGTAGGAACTTAAGTATTAGGGTTTGGGGGCAGGGATGTTGATAAATGACTTGCCCATTCTCCTTTTCTGAGTGAATCAATTGAGATAGACAAAAGATTGAGGAAGAAGGAGAAATGAATAATTCTATTGCTTGTGTAAGCCATAGTTAAGAATAAGATATAGCTATGGCACACAGTGGGCTTCCCTTTTGTCTCCCTCTCCTGTCCCTTTCCCCCACCCTCTGAAGTATAGCTCTATTGTCAAAATTGGACTCATGAAAGCACCAGCTCCAGACTAAAAACTTCAAGGAATTGCTTACTCCAATCTCATTCAAATTGTTCTAGAGATGAAAAAATCATGAAAAGTTACCTGACTTATTTTATGATTATGGTCTGATCATGATACTAAAACCAAAGGAAAATGTGAGTGAAGCAAATTATAGGCAATTTCATCTTCTAACAAATAATAATGTCTTAAATAGATATTGGGCAAACAGAATCTAGTTGTTCATACACAGAAATGGATTTACCATGGTGATAATGAAATTTAAGTCTCAGAGTCATTCCAGGTCATTTTGTTTAATTTTGGATTTTTAATTTAATTTGGGATCTTTTTCTTAAGGAGGGTCTCCCAGATTGTATAAGTTTCAGGTCCACTGGAACTGGATCATCTCCTTATGTACACATGTACACAAACATACACATACAATTATTCTAGGAATGCAAGAATCTATTGACATAACTCATCACAATAATAGGAAAAAAAGAGAAAAATATGATCACTGAAAGAGATAGGGGAAAAAAGAATTGGATGAAATTCAACATATATTCTTGATAACAGAATAGAACATGCTTCATCTGATAAAGGGTAACCACCAAGAACTTCCGCCAAGCATTGTGCTTTCTTGTGAAATGTTGGAAGCATTCCCTTGAAGGAACAAGGGTTGGATACCCACTATTGCTACTTCTCCTCTCTATCACCCTTATGGTTATAGTCAATCCATTAAAACATCATAAACAAATGGTATAAAGTGGAAAAGAAAACATGAAACAGATTTTATTTGAAGAGGAATAATTGCATTTATAGAAATACTCCTAAAGAATCTAATGATGAACTAAAAATTAATAAAAGATTTGGCAAGTTTATTTGATACAAGCTTAATATGCCAAAATCAATGACTTTCTGATGCAGAAGCAAAACCAATTTAAAAATTTAGTAATAAAAAGATGTAACTTACAAAATAAAAAATTGTTATATGTTAATGAATTTAACATAGTCGTAACTAAAATCACATCATGGGTTGCTATATTAAGAAAATTTATATGGAGCAACCAAGAATAACCGAACAAGAAAAATAATAAAAAGTGACATTCACCCTGCAAGACATTGACCTATTATAGAGCCTCTAGTAATTAAAACCCTGCAGTAGTATGCAAAAATAGCTATGTAGATGAAGAGAACACAATGGAATATCCAAACAGAAACCTATGTAAAAAGTTAATATTGGTATATGAGACAAGTAACAGCATAAATCAGTGAGAAAATCAGGGGCCATTCACTAAATGGTACCAAGACAACTGGGTTAAATATTAGGAGAAAAGATCCAGCCTCTTCCTCTCATGAGACATGAAAGTTAATTCCAGATAGAATGAGGATACAAATGTGAACAGCACAACTTCAGATTTTGGGAAAAAAATAGAAAAATATTCACATGGAGAAGATGTCATAAATAAGTCACATGAAACATAAAACATAAAGGAAAGGGTTGATAAATCTGAATCAAAATATAAAACTACTACACACCAAAAAAAAATCACAAAACAGAGTTAAAAGATGAGCCACTGACAAGAAATAGATATTTTTACCACATATAGGCAACAAATAATTAGCAAAATGGACATTAGCCATGACTGGCATATTTTCCTTGCCCTTCTAGATATTGGACAAATTTCCCATTATGTGAGTGTTGCTTCTCTACGGCAGAAACCAGATAGGGCAAAGGCAGGGGGCCTAGATGGCAATGATCAGATGCACTGGGCAAGACTCAGATGAGGAACAAAACTCCAACTGTAAAGGACAGAAAGCAATTTTTCAGCCTTTGGTTTTGAGGTTCATTAATGACACACATGCAGGATCTGGGCCCAGCTGTGCGGCAGTGAGGCCTTTCCTGTGACAATCGACAGTGTGACTTGGGTGAACCACAGGTACTCCAAGTCTGACCTCTGTCCTTCCAGAGATCCTATTAGTGGCCCAGTATCCTTCCACAAGATAACTTTTCTGCTTCAACTGGCTAGAGTATGTTCTTCTGCCTGCAGGTCAGAACAATGACTCATACAATCCATATCCAGACTATATAAAGAACACTTAGCAAATCAATAAAATAATTCAAAAATGAACAGGCAATTGAGAGGAGGAGACCTGAACTGAATGTCTAACTAGTGGATGAAAGGATGCTCAGAAGCACTGGTATTCAGGGAAATGTAAATTAACCAAGGAGGTGATGCTTCCCACTCACGACAGAAGGCAACATTGAAAATCTACTAAGACCAACTGAAGGGGAAATGTGGTAAAGGATACCTTAGCACTACTGCTGATGGAACTGTGATATGAATGGAATCATGATGTGCCAGTTGCTGATGTAAAATGCTACAAACATGAGGAAGAGCACATACTGTATCAAGGGGACTTTGTGCTTGTCTATGACATGACAAGTATGTCCACTGGAGAAGCCCAGGAAGTCCATAGAAGAATAAATATAGAAATGATTCCTTTTTTTTTTAGTCAACAAAATCCCATGTAGTTAAAACGGATTAACAAAAAACAAATATGCACAAGGGATAAACGTCAAGACGATATTGAGTGGCCAAAAAAGTGAAATGGCATACTGACTCATGTCATGTCATGTTTGCACTAAAAAATGAACATTCTGTATAGTTGGGGGATATATATGTGGTGAAGATACAAAATCGTGGATATAAAGCACAGTCACCAATTTTGAGATCATGGTTACCTCCATGGAGGAAGAGGTCAAGAGGAAGATTCCAGCCATTTTCATTGTTATTTCCTTAAAAATATGTTCTAAAGCAAATGTGCCAAAGTAATAACATGGATATATTTGTGTCCATGACATTTTTCGCATTCTTATTTGTGTATCTGACAAATTTCCGGCTCAAATTTATACCTGAGAACTTTCTAGATGTTGACGTGAAAGAAGACAAAGAGGAGGAGGAGGTGAAGAAGACTCGAAGCCACCAGAGCAGCATGGCCATATCTGGGAACGATTTCAATCCAGTGCAGCAGAAAAATGTACAACAACACTTTACTCAGCAGTCTTCCCATAAGGTGGGCCCAAATGCTCCGTCTTATTCTCCAATTAGTTAAGCTAGTGTGCAACATGGGATTCCATATGAGAAAACGGAGTTCTTAAAACTATGTTACCCTGAAGGAGCATATAGCAGATATTTTAAAATGCTGGCTCAGGGGTGGCTGGCTGGCTCAGATGGAGGATTGTGTGGCTCTTGACCTTGGAGTCATGAGATCAAGTCCTGCTTTGGGTGTAGAGATTACATAAATAAAACTTAAAAAAAAAATGCTAGTTCACTGACTCAATCAATAAATCACTACCAAGGTGGTTGAATAACCAAAATAATAGAGCAAATGCACTGTGTAGTGGGGTAACAACCTTGTGTCAGAATATAGAGTAACATTTAAAAAAAAAAAAAAAAAGATGGTTCAAACTGACCTTGAAAATCCTGTAGAAAATCTCAGGTTGGGGGAAGTCAGGTTCATTGAGGTTGAACACAGTATTTTAGCTCCTGCTTTGGAAAACTTTTTTTTTTTCCCAGTTAAAATATCATATATCAAGTACTTAAAGTAGTTGTCTTGTATTTAGGGGCAGAAGCATACTACAAATGTGTGTCTGTCTACTACCAGAAGCACGAGGCTTCAGAGATCAGTAGATCTTTGTCCCCATACCACAGTTGCTGTTGGCCATGCCCTCAGTGAGTGGAACAGTAGGTGGAATCACATTCTATTTAAATCTCTCCTTTGTCTTTGTAGACCAAGCAAGCACAATAGAATTTACATGTGTTAACTGAGACTGTGGTGTGACTCAACTTTAAATGGAATGGTTTCATTATGACCAAAGTCATCATAATAAACTAAAGCATGCTATAAACCTGTGGTTTTAACAACTGAACATCATCCTAACAGGCTCATATTAATGACCTGATGCTCATTTGTTTATTTGGATCAATTCACAAGAGGATGACATCCTTCTAGAACTTTACCCTTACAACTCATTTTTCCGAACGGCTGCACCTGTGCCTGGAATATTCTCCGTTTATTGTAATTTTCCACTGCATTTTCCACTCCGTTTATTGTAATTTTCCACTGTGCCTGCCACATAGTATATTCCAAAATGTCAGTCCAGGAAACAGGCATTTTTAATAGCATGATACCAAGTATTGTCTACACCCTTGACCTCTTCAAGAGTTTTACACCAAATTGAAGGAAGGCTTATCAAATTTTCAAATGACAAGTCTCTGAGATACAAAAAAAATTTTCAAATGAAAAAAGAAAAAAAAAAGGAAAAAGAAAAGAAGCCTGACAGTTTAGAATGGTAGATGAACAAAATAATGTGCAATTTATTTATTATTTAAAAGAGGTTTTTCTTTGAATATAATTGACACACAACATTACCTCAGTTTCAGGTGTATCACATCATGATTCAACAAGTTTATACATTATGTTATACTGACCACAAGTGCAGATACAACATGGAATTTAAAGGAACTAAATGTTAGATGTTGCACCTGAGTTGAAAAACCAACTACTCAAGTAGAAAAACGGGAGAGATAGGTGTCAGGGACACCATATTTGAGAGAAATGAGACATTTTAACCAACAAAGTCATCAGAGTAATGGCATTGCTTGGGACATCACACAGAAAATAAATGTTTTAATGGGAATGAACAAGCCCAAATTCAGGAGGGTACCATAAAATGTATAACCTTGAGGGTGCCTGGGTGGCTCAGTTGGTTGGGTGACTGCCTTCAGCTCAGGCAAGATCCTGGAGTCCCGGGATCGAGTTCCGCATCGGCTCTCTGCTCAGTGGGGAGTCTGCTTCTCCTTCTGACCCTCTCCCCTCTCATGCTCTCTTTCACTCACTCTCTCTCTCTGAAATAAATAAATAAAATCTTTTTTAAAAATTAATGAAATAAAATGTATAAACTTGAACGATAGTACTAATTCAAGGATGTGAATATATCACAGTCTGGAGGTATCGGAATGTGAATGTAAACACTTAACAAATGAGGGAATACATCCACAAATGGCTGAAAGGATCACGTTCCCATTGTCTGTTGCTGTGTAAAAAACTAGCCCCACACTTCATGGCTTTGAGGGGCTATTTCCCACAATTCTGTAGTACGGGGATCTGGTCAGGGTTCACCTGGGCCGTTCGCCAGGTTGTATCCTCTGAGGTCATTCACTCTTTCAGCTGTGTTTAACCAGCACTGTGGCTGGGCAGGAAGAAGGGCCAGTTAAGTCTTCTGCTCAAAGCTCTGGTACCTCAGTGGTGCTCCATGTGGTCTCTCTCTCCACGTTCATGCTATTATTATTTGTAGTCTATGCCAAAGTTTCTTGGCTTCTGTGCTACTGACCTTTAGGGCTGAACCGTGTTTTTTGCTGCCAGGTTCTGTCTGTACTCACTGACCTCTCCTCACAAGAGGCTAATGACAGCCCTTCCTCCTCTCCCCCACACCGTGACAGTCCAATGTATCTCCAGACATTGCTGTATGTCCTGAGGCAAATTTGCCCCCAGATTGAGAACCATCAGTCTGGCCCAACGGAAATTTTTAAGCATGGCACCCAGCTTCGCACAGAATGAAAGAGGAAGCTCCCAGTGGTTTCAAGGCTTGGGCCCAGAAGTCCCAGAGCATGACTTTTGCCAGAGTCTTTCAGTCAGAGTAAGTCACACACCAGCCCAGATTGAAAGAGAGGGAAAACAATTCTATCTCTTAAAGAAAAGAGGCAGAGAATCTGTGGCTGACCTTAATGCACCACACGTACAGCCTCTCTCCTGGGCTTGTCTGTGGTCCTCTTTTCTGTTCTACGATGATCCTCTTCTTGGCCCCATTCTATTCTTACGCTATGTAAGGCTGCCGTGGGATGTCACATCCTGCCTCAAGGAATAACATAATGGCCAAGAGGCAGAGTCAAAAGCTCTGGGTCACACATGCTGAGTTTAAATCCCTGCTCTGACACTTACTGATGATGTAACTTTGGTAAAATTTGAAAGTCCCTGTGCCTCCATTTCTTCATTTGACCTACTTTTTCATCTTATTACCTGTAGGAGTTGTTGCAGATATTAATGAGATAATAAATGCAAAGCACAGCACACAGCTCTGGGTGCTTGGTGGATGTGCAATAAATGTTTATTATTACTTGCATATTATTACCAAGGTCTTATCCTCAGCTTCTTCTCATGAAATTGCCCAAGAATCATTTTATTTTATTTTATTTTATTTTTCTCATTTTATTTATTTTTTCAGCGTAACAGTATTCATTCTTTTTGCACAACACCCAGTGCTCCATGCAAAACGTGCCCTCTCCATTACCCACCACCTGTTCCCCCAACCTCCCACCCCTGACCCTTCAAAACCCTCAGGTTGCCCCAACCTCCCACCCCTGACCCTTCAAAACCCTCAGGTTGTTTTTCAGAGTCCATAGTCTCTTATGGTTCGCTTCCCCTCCCCAATGTCCATAGCCCGCTCCCCCTCCCCCAATCCCACCTCCCCGCAGCAACCCCCAGTTTGTTTTGTGAGATTAAGAGTCATTTATGGTTTGTCTCCCTCCCAATCCCATCTTGTTTCATTTATTCTTCTCCTATCTCCTACCCCCCCATGTTGCTTCTCCATGTCCTCATATCAGGGAGATCATATGATAGTTGTCTTTCTCCGATTGACTTATTTCACTAAGCATGATACGCTCTAGTTCCATCCACGTCGTCGCAAATGGCAAGATTTCATTTCTTTTGATGGCTGCATAGTATTCCATTGTGTATATATACCACCTCTTCTTTATCCATTCATCTGTTGATGGACATCTAGGTTCTTTCCATAGCTTGGCTATTGTAGACATGGCTGCTATAAACATTCGGGTACACGTGCCCCTTCGGATCACTACGTTTGTATCTTTAGGGTAAATACCCAGTAGTGCAATTGCTGGGTCATAGGGTAGTTCTATTTTCAACATTTTGAGGAACCTCCATGCTGTTTTCCAGAGTGGTTGCACCAGCTTGCATTCCCACCAACAGTGGAGGAGGGTTCCCCTTTCTGCGCATCCTCGCCAGCATCTGTCATTTCCTGACTAGTTAATTTTAGCCATTCTGACTGGTGTGAGGTGATATCTCATTGTGGTTTTGATTTGTATTTCCCTGATGCCGAGTGACGTGGAGCACTTTTTCATGTGTCTGTTGGCCATCTGGATGTCTTCTTTGCAGAAATGTCTGTTCATGTCCTCTGCCCATTTCTTGATTGGATTGTTTGTTCTTTGGGTGTTGGGTTTGCTAAGTTCCTTATAGATTTTGGATACTAGCCCTTTATCTGATATGTCGTTTGCAAATACCAAGAATCATTTTAAAGGACAACCATTATGAAGTGATTTCTAGAGAAGTTTGCACCCTGTAAAGCTCTCTGAAAACTACTTGCTCCCCCTTAGGTTAACCTGGAAAAGCCTTCTCTGAGTGTACAGTTTTGCCATCTCTGGTATTCATAATGGAATACACAGACGATTGTGTCCCACTGTGTTACATTTATTGCTGTGGTGAGGAGTAATTTTGGTAGGAAGAATTATTTCCCAATTTGAATCCAAATAGAAATAAGTCTTTTTTCTGTTGAGTGTGGACATGAGAACCATATTATTTATCCATAAATCAATAACCATCTTGTCTGGACTATAACAGTTCAGAGTTTAACAACTTAGCTATGTGCTTCTACCGTCCTCTTAAAAGCAATGCATAAAATTTTTGTAGAGAGGATTTAGTCTTTAAAAAGTAGTCCAATTACATGAAATTTAATTTGGTTAAAGTACTGAAATGCTGGGGCGCCTGAGTGGCTCAGTGGGTTAAAGCCTCTGCCTTTGGCTCAGGTCATGATCCCAGGGTCCTGGGATCGAGCCCCGCATCGGGCTCTCTCCTCAGTGGGGAGCCTGCTTCCCCACCTCTCTCTCTGTCAAATAAATAAATAAATAAAATCTTAAAAAAAAAAAAGGTACTGAAATTCTGGGGTACCTGGGTGGCTCAGTCAGTTAAGCATCTACCTTCAGCTCAGGTCATGATCCCAGGGTCCTGGGATTGAGCCCTACATCAAGCTCCCTGCTCAGCGGGAAGTCTGCTTCCTCCTGTGCCCCTCACCCAGCTCCTGCTCTCTTACTCTCTCTGTCTTCCTCTCTCAAATCAATAAATAAATATCTTTAAAAAATAAAAAAAAATAAATACAGTACTGAAATGCTATAATTTTATTTAATCTGTGTACATTTCTCAAGGTCATTATTAGGACTATTTTGAAATGAACATATAGAGGAGGAATAAAAATTTCATAAATTCATGTCCAAAGGGAATATAATTTTGTCAGGCATTAAAATCTTGCAAATATGTTTTAATGGTGATGTTCTTTGATAGGCAGCCCATAATATGTTTGTACGGCAGTCATTAAAATTCCCTTGAACTTGAACAATAACATTCCAGTAAAAATACTGGGTGAGTATCCAGGTAAAAGTCAGTTTTTCCGTTCTGTTAGAAACTGCCACCTAAACAGTAGGCTTTCAACTTTGCCTCCGATGTGTGGGATAGAAACCTTGTGTAAATAACAAAACAGAGAAGAGAAACAGAATTCGGTGTACGGAATATGACAGGGTTGAAGAGCTGGCCAGAGTTTTGGAAATGTGATTTGCCCAAGAATAAGAACAAAGACATGATTATAGCGAGTCCCTCAAAGACAGCTTAGATGTGGCAGAGTCTGGGATTAAAATGAATGGATCTGTTTAGCTGTATCTAGCATAAGATGAGATATCTTTCCACAGTGATGGAATTGGAAGATGAAAAAGAGGGAAAAAATCACCAACCTGCTTTGGGATAGATGAGAGAATACAATGATTAGGACAAAGTCATTTTCAGGTAGTGTGTGCTCTAACGAAACTTGACAGGAAGACAGCTGCAGGTGGAAGGCACTGTGTGGGCCAGTCTCAACCAGGAAGTCTCCAAGTGATTAAAAGAACATCTTGGCTTCGGTTGATCCCTTAGAATTCTTTTATAGGTGGGCTACTTTCTGTTCAGCCATTTTAATAAATACATAGTTCCAACTGGACAGTTTGGTGTCTTTGGGCGGAGTTGGGTGGACAGAACTTTCAGGTCCCCTACCTGACTATGCACAAGTTTTCTTTCTCCTTTCCCTTACCGATGCTCATCAGTGGGACTCCAGACCGTACTAGTCTACCAAAATTACTGCAAATATCGCTGAGAAAATGCCCTTTGAAAATTTCAGTGTCCTTTCCTAACTGTCATGATCTTCAATGGCTTTGAAGCCCTGGATGCTATTAATCATATATGGCTTCTTTCAACCTCTCTGCAATTGTTTGCTCTGTCACCTTCTCTCTCTTTGCACTTCTTTTTCCCCTATTACTTAGCCATTAATGTCTACCCACATCTCATCTTTCATGCCTTTATATCTGGGCACTCATTCCCACAGAAAGCTCATCCAATGTTGTTTCCTCAACTATGACTGCCTGGAAAATGAATTCCAACTCTAAATCTCAAGCTATGGATCTAGTTATTTACTGTCCATACTGAGGAACAGCTGTTGACCATTCATATGCACCCATCACTGTCTGGAGAATATGTCTACGTAGACAACTCAACTACATTAGCTAGTGCAGGACAGGCTCTGTCGCATAACAAATAAGTCTGGAAATTTAGTGACAGCACAGTGAAATTGTATTGCTACTCATGTCTCATCCAGTGTGGGGCTGATTGCTTTCTTCTAAACAGTGACTCAAATGTCCAGCTCCTTCCCTTTTTAAACATGTGGCATCCAGCCCAGGCCAGAGGTGGAAACGGCGTACATCTCTTCCATCCACATCCGATTGGCCAGAAACCTGTCACATGACTGCAGCCTGACTCGAGAGAGACCTGGAAACCCCATAAGCATAATCTTCATGTGAAAACCAGAGAAAACAATATATATATATATTTTTTAACCACAACATTCTCCCTCAAACCCAATCTAACTCAAATCTAATTCGGCAGCTTCCTTTCCAAACTATAGTTAATCAATTATAGCAAACTATTTCCAATAGTCATTCACTACTTTTTCTTAGGAATCTCAACTCAAAGACATTATCTTTAATAAGTCATTCCAATTTATTCCTTATATAAAATTTGGCACCAAAACATATTATTTCTTCTTTTAAATATTTTTTATTTATTTGACAGAGAGAAATCACAACCAGGCAGAGAGGCAGGCAGAGAGAGAGGAGGAAGCAGGCTCCCCGCAGAGCAGAGAGCCCGATGTGGGGCTCGATCCCAGGACTCTGGGATCATGACCTGAGCTGAAGGCAGAGGCTTTAACCCACTGAGCCACCCAGGCGCCCCTTATTTCTTCTTTTAAAATATCAGTCATACATGCTCAGTATTGCTACCTTAGACTATCTAGTCATAAACTTCTGCTCATGTCATTTCAGACATCTCATTATATCATTTTTCCTTTTTAGTTTTGTATAATTTTTCTGGAAATATCTTCCTAAAACAATGTATCCTTCATGTCTCTCCCCTGCATATTTTTCTCACCATCAAGCCTGAACACTCATGGATCTCAGAATTTTGCATGACCTGGTCCCATTTCACCCAGAGGACTTGATCTTCCCTTGCTGTATTAGTCAGAGAAACAGAACCAATAGAATGTCTCCATCTGGGTCTGTGTCAAAGTCTACATCTACACCTCTATCTAGAAAGAGATTTATTATATTGTATTGGTTCCCATGGTTATGGAGGCTGAGAATTCCCACCATCTGCTGTCTACCAGCTGGAGACCCAGGAGAACTGGTGGTGTAGTTCAAAGGCCTGAGAGCCAGGTAGCTGACAGTGTAGATCCCAATGTGGGTCTGAAGGCCTGAGGACCAGGAGCACTGTGGGCAAAAGACAGATGTTCCATCTTAGGCAGTGGGGCAGAGAGTAAATTCCATACTCATCTTGGTTTTTGTTGTTGTTGTTGTTGTTGTTGTTGTTGTTGTTCAGTTCAGGCCCTCAGTGGATTGGATGATGCCAACTCACATTGGGGATGATCATCTGCTTTATTCAGTCCATGAATGCAAATGCTAATCTCTTCTAGAGATACCCTCGCTGACACCCAGAAATAACAGTTAACCAGGCATCCTGTGGCCCAGTCAAGTTGCAAATAAGATTCACCATTAAGATTGCTCTCCAGCATGTTCCCCATAATCTGAACAGGCCAATTCCCTCATAATTTCCACCATCTTCCTCCATCTTCCATACATACAGTCCATGCTATTACTTGCCTTGGTGATCTTTTCCTAGCCTAAATGGCATCAATTCTTTTATTCATCTACCCAGATCTTATTTACCCTTTAAGAACCAACCCCTATACTACCTCTATGAAACTCTCTTTGTCTATCCAGACTATGCTAATCCCTTCATTTCCTGTGCTCCGTTTAACACTTTGCTTGGTTTTTGCTTGTTTCCTGTTTGATTTTTCTCCTAAATTAGTAAATAAGAACTTAATTTCAGGACTGACAGTTGTTCATGATTGCACAATTCAACTCATATGTGCTCATTTGTGTCCTATTTTTCTCTTAATCTGTTGCAGAGCCTAGGAGAGTGATCAATTCTAAATAAAATTAAAATGTTCTTAGGTTCAGAAAATTACCCTTAGGGTCCGGTTTTTAGAGTCTGATTCTGATTTAAATATCCACATCTGTCCAAGGAGGCAGGAAACCCAGAGTTTAGGCCCAAGGATAGTTGTTTATTTCTCTAGCACATCTTTCCATGGACATTCTACCAGCTTTTCATTTTCATGAGATATTGTCTAGCATAAAAAATTTTTACAGGGGCGCCTGGGTGGCTCAGTGGATTAAGCCGCTGCCTTCGGCTCGGCTCAGGTCATGATCTCAGGGTCCTGGGATCGAGCCCCGCATCGGGCTCTCTGCTCCGCAGGGAGCCTGCTTCCTCCTCTCTCTCTGCCTGCCTCTCTGCCTACTTGTGATCTCTCTCTCTCTCTGTCAAATAAATGAATAAAATTTAAAAAAAAATAAATAAATAAAATAAAATTTTTACAGGACTCCTAAAGAGCTTCAGTATAGTGTAAGTACTCTTACCATAAACCTGCATTAAGACATTTTATTAACCAAAAATATTATATAACATATTTATTTACTATTAAGCAGATGGGCTATCTATAGACACTAACAATTTCTGGGTAACTTCAGTCTCTAAAGTCAACTTAACTCATCTACTTGCAGAATTTGAAGTTTGTACATTAGAGTTTTCCTGAAGATTTAGATCTCCCCAGAACATACTCAGCTGTGCTTTTGAATATTTGTGCTTTGGTCAAGTTCAGTTATGAGCTTTCAGAATTTGATGATTCATGTCATTATTTCAGGCAACTTATATGGTTTTTCTTCAACTTGCAGCTTCCTATCAATGAATTCTTGATTGTCCTGCAGGAGTGGCAAGAATCAAATTCACTTTGCAGACAATTGTTGTATTTCTTTCTTCCTTTAAGTCCTTTTGTTCCTGGAAAGTTATTTTCTGTGCCTGTATGTTTCTCTGTGAGGTACTCTGCCCCTTGGTTCTCTGTCCCTCTCTTTGGTACTTTCTTATAAAAAATCCTACAAATCTCATTTCACCCTCAAATAAAAACTTGACCATGATGGCTTAAACCAACTGTGCTTGTATGTATACTCACCTAAAATTAGTTGAATTACAACAAAATGATTAAGGATATTTACAAACACCAGCTTTCTGTGTTATTTCCAGTTTGTTCCATGTATGTCCATCCACTAGGGTCCCTCACTTTCCTGTCATCTGTATTATCTCACATATTTTCCAAGCAGCCTAGCAATGATGTGGAAACATCTAAGAAAGCTTCTCTTTTAAGAATATTGCTATTTTGGGGGCGCCTGGGTGGCTCAGTGGATTAAGCCGCTGCCTTCGGCTCAGGTCATGATCTCAGGGTCCTGGGATCGAGCCCCGCATCAGGCTCTCTGCTCCACAGGGAGCCTGCTTCCTTCTCTCTGCCTGCCTCTCTGCCTGCTTGTGATCTCTCTCTCCGTCAAATAAATAAATAAATCTTTAAAAAAAAAAAAAAAAAAAAAAAAAAAAAAAAGAATATTGCTATTTTGTGGGTTACAAACTAGGTGAAACACTTGAGGAAAATCCCGTTTTTAGGATCTGACTTGAATATCCACAGCTGCCCTGGAAGCCCACAGTCTGGTCCCAACACTGTCACTGACTCTGTATGACCATGGACAAACCAATGAATCTCTCCATACCTCAGGTTCCTCGTTTATAAAATGACAGAGTTGGACAAGATGATTTCTGAGACCCATTTGCAATCTTCTGTGCTGTAATTTTTTTTCATCATTGATATTCATTGTGATTTGCAAAGAGATGAGAATTTTGAGCAAAGCTTTTGATTTAAAGTCTGTGTTCAGAAGTGCTGCTCATTGAGTTTGGTGAATACTAATGAGGGCATTTAGATATTTCATAGGATGAGCTCCAGTGACTACCAGGATCTTCCTTCTCCTGAGCTTCAGATCCAAGAATATTCTTTTTTCAGATCCATGGCTCATTTTTCAGGATGATTATGGATAACAATAAGAGCCTTTTCTTCTTTTTTTTTTTTTTTAGGAAAGCCAAGATAATATACACTAGCCTTATAAATAGGAACCACACATTTATCAGCCCACCAGGAATGTCTTCAATCCTCTTTCTACCAAGGCCTAATAGGAAAGGGAACACTCAGTTTGTCACTTGCTTCTAAAAATCCTTAAAAATGAGGATTTTTATGAGGATTCAATGAGATGATGTACATGTAAGCACTTTCTAAAAGGAGCAGTTTTTTATTAATTATTTTTATTAACATATAATGCATTATTTGCCCCAGGGGTACAGGTCTGTGAATCATCAGGCTTACACATTTCACAGCCCTCACAATATCACACACCCTAAAAGGAGAAGTTTTATCCAATGGTGTGACATGGTAGTAATTGTAGTGCTCATGGTTACAGTGCTTACTACAGTGTGATAGTACTGTAAATTGAGCTTTTGGACAGGGAGGTAAGTCCTAAATCCAGTAACAGAGCTTATTAGGTTTGTGTAGGCTAGCCTGGGGACCCAATTCCAATATATAATAGGGTACTATGTCCACAATTTTTTCTGGCCATGGAAAGATGCATTCCAGATTCCAAAGTCAATTTTTAGAACACGCCCATATATGGATTGGAAAGAGGTATATTTAAGAACATGGATGCTATAGGTTTCTTACTGTTAGAGAACTTACAAAGGAGCAAGAGGAAAAGCCAGAATAATCCCTTTGGTATTGGGTAACAGAAATGTCAGTATAGGGGTCGTGGGTGGCTGAGTTGATTAAGCATCTGACTCCTGATTTCAGCTCAGGTCATGATCTTGGGGTTGTGAGATCAAGCCCTGTGATGGGCTCTGTGCTAAGTATGGAGCCTGCGTAAGATTCTGTCTCTGTCTCTCTCTCCCTTTGTCCCTCCCCCTCCACTCTCTCTCTCTAAAAAAAAAAAAAGAAAAGAAAAGAAATGTCAACATAAACTCATGTTTATAGATAAATAATGATAGATGAATAGATAAAGATATGTTTGGATAATGGATTATCATGTGTGTTTGTGTGTATGTGTGTGTGTTTCTTAGGCCTGGCTACTGAGGAAGCCTAGAAACAGTGATAGCTCAGTAGAAGCAAGCACACTCAGTACCTGGGTCTTGGTTTCTAAACACCATGCTCCAATCAGAGAAGTCAGAGCACTTTGGAGAAGTGGCTGATACTAGTGGTTGTGGCACAGAAAATATAGGATGAACTTGGAGCCTGTGTTATAATGCCAAGAAAGTAAGAAAATTCTATGCATGCATCCATACATCCATACAATACTGAGTGAGTTACAATCCAAAGAACAAAATAAGTAAAACCAAAAATAAATTTAGCAAATAAAAAAAAAGGACACCCTAGTTACTAACACCCTAAGGATTTCTCCAAGATCGCAATGAAAGGCACTGTTTAATGTTATATGAAGGATAAAAGATTTGAAATCAGAAACCTTCCTTTTAAAATGTGGTTCTGATCTTTATAGTGTGTTCTTAGGCAAGCTGTTTTGCCCAAGCTATGATTTCCCAGTTTTCTATATCCCTTTCTTGAATTGCTATGACCCCCACATGGGATGATACTGTGAAACTATAAAATGATATAAAAATATTAGTTCTTACCTATTAGTTTTATTAGCCTATTGTGGTGATTTCTCAAAGCATGGTCTGGGGACCCTGAGGGGTTCCTAAAACCCTTTTATGATGGCCCATGAAGCCAAAATATTTTCATAATAATTTTAAGGTATTTGTTTCACTCATTGTCATTCTGTCATGAGTGAAGAGTGGAGTTTCCTGGAGGCTGCGTGACCTGTGATGACATCATCATTCCAATGCATCATGGAATGTGTATTGTTCATCTTTGAACAATTTTTCAGTTTTAATTTCCAATATGGCAAACATTGATAGACATAACCCATATGAATAGGAACTTAGGGGGTCTTTAGTTAGTTTTAGAATACAAAGAGTTTTTGAGACAAGGATATTTGTGACCACTGTTTTATGACTCTAAAATAATAATTAAAGCACATTTTAAAATCTGAAAACAGCCAGTTTGAGGGAAGACTCCTCCTTGGAGTAGTTGAATGACTATTAAACTATTCTGAATTTGAAAAATCATTTCATTCAGTGAGCAGGGCTTCAGCTTGGCATGTCTGAGATACTGAAATGCAATCATGATTAGACCTTCCAACCCTGAGTCATGTGAAATACAGAAGCATAAACAAATAATTCTAATATAGTATGGGAAGTATTAAATTGGCTTGAATGCCGAAGTCTCCTTGGGGAGATATTATCAGAGGGATAATATCTTTATTATAATAATAAATAACATTATTTATTATAAATATCAATTAATATTTTATCAATTTATAAAAATTAATATTTATTTTAAAATTTATTTTTAAAGTCAAATATTAAATAATACTTAAATAATAAATAGTATTTATTATAAATATTATCAGGGTGATAGTAAGTCTCTAGGGAGACTTATCAGAGCAGGAAACATTTGAAATTGGACCTGAGGAACAGAAGAAGGGAAAATCCAGAAATTGGAATTTTAGTCCAGAATTCCAAACATTCCAGAAACCGTGATAATACTAGCAAAGGAATGGCAGCACAGAAGGGTAACGTTTCTTTAAGAGTGGTTAGAAGTTTGTCGTGATTGATTTTCCTTTGAAATACAGGTTTTATTTTACCTGGTTTTACTGTCATTCTTTGAAACACTCCCATTGCTATTTAAATGGAAGTTTTATGGGTGATATGTCACTGTAGGTCAAGAGAGCATCTTTTTTTTTTAAGGACTTTTTAAACAAGAAAAGAAAAGAAGAAATAACAAAGATTCTTTGTTTTTTTCATGGCAGGTATAGAATATTCTCGTCTTGTTTATTGTATTAAAAATTCTTTTCATGGTCAGCTCAAGTGAGCCATTCTTAGGGATTTTGTCTGCTTTCCGAATCTCAAATCATATTGTACTGAAGCTTCAAAGCTCTGTGTCTATTAATTTTCTCTTAAGAACTTGACAAAGACCGAAGGGTTTACAGAACAGGCAAAAGATGATGTGCATTTCACATGCATCATCCTGTGTTGAAAGAAGGAAGTAAATTATCTTTTGAGGCCAGCTGACCGCGTGCATATGTGAAAAGAATGCTTTTTCTCCTTTTCACACATTGTCTAAACCCAATTAGCTTCCTTAAACCTTAAAGAGTTTTGTTCTGTGGGGTTTGGTCATCATTCAACATTCTCCATCGATCCTTTGACTTAAATATCCCATTGTCCTGCTGGAATCAGTTGTTGCTTTGTTCGTTCAGGTGTCCAGGTTCATAAAACCAATGATAATTTTAAAAGTTCAAAAATTCAATCATTTTGCTTGAATTCAACCATTTTTCTTGAATTCAACCATTCAAGGCATTTTGCTCCTTGATTTCAACCGTTTTAAGGTGTTCAAATCGATAAAGAGAAGGGTGACCCTCAGACTTCAGCAACTTTAGTTAATTTTCACCTGTTTTATAAATTTGGACAAATTTTATGACATTTAAGAAAGGGGGATAGGTCAATTTTTTTAAGTAAATTTTTATATCCTTTCATCTAAATCCGACCGTAGCTAGTGATACACTCTCCATTTTGAATAGCAAAATGGTTTCCAATTTATCCCGGTGGGTCTGGGTATAATCTCACACATGGTAATAGGCAATGTCAAGATCTCATATAAGGAACTTTGGTTTTCCTCTCTTTTCAAATTGATCATCCGCCTGAATAACATAATGACGGAACACAGCTCCAGCAAGAAAACCAGCGACCTATATGGGATCCCTGATTCTGAAAAATGCAACTCATTGATTTACAGATTGCTGTTGACAATTTAAAAACAAATGCTTTAATAAAGCAAGTTGTTTTTGAATGTTAACATAATAACCATGATAGGCAGCTCTTTATAATCAGAGGCTAATCATTATTAACTCCTTTGACATTCAGTGCAGTGACATTAATTATAACAAACTCTTTCACTGAGCATCTAATGCAGGCTAGAGCTCAATAGCAAATGTGTTGCCATGTGGAATTCATTGTTGTAAAGTCACTGGGACGTCTGGCTGTATTCTCCAATTTTGAGCATCTTCTTAATCAAAGTGAATATCTTACTTTTCTATAGATTAAACGAAAATCCTATGTCTGAAATCTTTGATAATTATGCCTTAATTTTTCTTCTTGAATTCCATGATTTTGAAGTTTCATTTGACCTAAAGAAGTAGTTCTTACTTTTCATATCTCGACATTTCCCCCTAGATCTCTCCATTTGATTTGTGCACATTCTCATTATTTTTTTTCCTGACTCATGAAAACTTTAAAAAAAAAAATAAAGAGCGTTATAACCCTTTGCTATATGCAGTACACTGAATGGAGAACAACCATGCATATCATTTTTTCACTTTCAAAATTGAGTTGTGATAGAAAACAAAGGCACCCACAAGAATCTGAGTACTTGAAATTTGTGCTAATTTCTTTTGTCTCAGTGTATAGGTTCTGTTACATCATCATGCTTTTATTATCTTTTTTCCCTAATTGTTTTTGTTCGTAGGGATAGTGATTAGCTAGCATAAGGCACCCAGGCTTTGCAATCAGACAACTCTCTTGTTTATTACAGGATCCTAATGAAAATATGGCATTCAGTCTGAAGGGAACATACATTTTAAGCCTGCTGTGAGGATGACTTATAAGAGATCTCAGAGCACACAGTAGATCCTTGACTAATGATGAGTAATCTGAGCTGACATGTATTGATCAATTTGTGTCAGACAATGTGCAACTTACATGTATTATCTCATCTAGTACTCCGAATGCAGTATGGTAAGTAAGCCTCTTACCTTTGCCTTAAGGGTAAAAGAGTTGAGACATATAGATGTTTAATATATTTCTCCAGTTCACATAATTAGTAAGTGATGAAAGAATTAGTGGAATGAGGATGTGAATCCCCTCTTTATCCTGAGTGGTTTCCTCGATATTATAGCTATTATTCTTATTATTCAATTTATGCTACAGAATTTAGGTTTTCAGCAACACTAAACACAACACTAAGATTCCCTTTTAGGAATTCTGAAACAAGAGAATATTGTTCTAGGGATAGTCCCTACCCTCAAGCTGCTTTGAGTAAGTTTTGGCTGGGGCTTCTTCTGAGTTCCAAGTGTGAATAGTTTCTCTTTTCTTCGTTCTTCCTCTCCTCCTTCTCTTCTTTTTGTCTTTCTGTCATTTATTACAGTCTCCCACCTTCCCTATTTCTATCTTTTTGTTTTGTTTTGTTTTGTTTAAAGTTCAGCTTTGGGGCACCTGGGTGGCTCAGTAGGTTAAGGGTCTGCCTTCAGCTCAGGTCATGATCCCTGGGTTCTAGTCCCACACCAGGCTCCTTGCTCGGCAGGGAGCCAGCTTCTCCCTCTGCCTGCCATTCCACCTGCTTGTGCTCTCTCTCTTTCTCCGACAAATAAATAGAATCTTAAAAAAATAAAGTTCAGCTTTATTGAGATAAAATTGAGCAATAGAAATTGTATAGATTTAGTATTTACAACTTGATGTTCTGAGGTATGTACATATTGTGAGATGGTCACCACATTCAAGCCAACTGGCATGCCTAACACCTCCTATAGCTACCATTTCCCTTCCTTTTTTCTCCCCCCCCCCCTTTTTTGTGGTGAGAACACTTAAGGTCATCCTCTTTGCAAATTTCAAGTATACACAACAGTGTTGGTAACTACAGCTGCAGTGCTCTACACCAGATTGCTAGAATTTATTCTTCTTGCATAAGTAAAACTTTGTGCCCTTTGACCAACACCTTCCCTTCCCCCTGCCTCCACTGTATCTCTGGTAATCACCACTCTGCTGTTTTAAGAGACTGACTATTTTATTTTATTTATTTTTTTTATCACCATCTCTCTGGTTCCAAAAGTCCAAACTCTAGGAAAGCCTAATGCAATTTTACATATGTCTAGTGACATTATACTTCAGAAGTTTCAACCTCCAAATCAAATATCATTAGAAAAATTCATACACATTGACTCCTTGCAGCTTTCCACAGAACCCCACCCTTCAGCGGCTGCTAATAAGTAGGATTATATTCTCATCAAGTATCATTACCCCTACTATTTAATAGTTTATTATTAAGTAATAGACTATTAATAGTCTATTAATAATTAATAGTATGTTAATAGGTAATAGTCTATTACCCCTACTATTTAATAGTAATAATCTGTTTTAGATTCCACTGACATGTGAGATCATGCCGTATTTATCTTTCTCTGTCTGGCTTATTCACTGAGCATAATATCTTCCAGGTTCAGCCATGTTGTCACAAACGGCAGGATTTCCTTCTTTTTTTTTTTTTCTTTTTTTTTTTTTCTTTTTTTTTTTTTTGAGGCTGAATAATATTTCTTTTCTGTATAATCCACATTTTCTTTATCTATTCATCTGTCTCTTGAGTCCATATCTCAGCCATTGTGAATAATGCTGTTGAATCACCTGCGATCCCGGGGTGTGGGGGGGGGGGCTATGCAGACCTAACCAGAGTGGAGACATTTGTTCTCCTCTTTGGGGCATAGACTATTCTTATAACCACTTCCATCACTCTGCCACTTCTTATTCCATTTTTAAGAGAGAAAGTAAAAGAGAAATGGAATGAGTAAAGTAAAATAAGCTAAAAGATGACTCCAGAAAATGGTAGTGATAAAATTTAAAAAAATATGCTGCTATAATAAACACACACACACATACACACACACAACCTCCATCTAGGCAAAACCAATTCAGAAGATTAATTAGAGCCAATCATATAAGTCATAAATTACAAAAAAAAAAAAAAAAGTGAAGGAGACATCCTGAGTCGGTTGCCTATTCAAAGAACAAGACGCTTCCCATAGAACAGTCAGCAGAGGTTGCCACGGACCATACTTGTGCCTTTTTCTTCTGCCTTCCTCAGCTTCTTCTAGGTGATTCTCCCCTTCACACAGCTCAGCCCTGCCCAGAGGTTACTGGTTTATGCCACTGATTCCCCTAACTTGTTGACTAAGAAAATCTCTTATGGAATTTTCCTAGTGTACCCACTTGGCTCTCCACTTACGTTGATGGCAGAAGAGTCTGTGGCCAGTGAAGCTTGAGACAGTTTCAAGGTGATTCTAAATCACAGCTCCCGTTCTGGCTGCCCTGATTGCTAGAATCATAGTTATGGACTTTTTTGAAATGGAACTGTATCCTTTCCCTGGATCAAAGAACCCAACATGATACTTTCTTTTTTTCTTTTTTTTAACATTTTAAATAATTTATTTATTTTTTCAGCGTAACAGTATTCATTGTTTTTGCACAACACCCAGTGCTCCATGCAACACGTGCCCTCCCTATTACCCACCACCTGGTTCCCCCAACCTCCCACCCCCGCCCCTTCAAAACCCCCAGGTTGTTTCTCAGAGTCCATAGTCTCTCATGGTTCGCCTCCCCTTCCAATTTCCCCCAACTTCCTTCTCCTCTCCATCTCCCAATGTCCTCCATGATCTCTGTCTGTCAAATAAATAAATAAAATCTTAAAAAAAAAAAAAAGTAAAAAAGAGAGTTTACTTTTTTTTTTTAGATTTTATTTATTTATTTGACAGACAGAGATCACAAGTAGTCAGAGAAGCCGGCAGAAAGAGAGGAGGAAGCAGGTTCCCCGCTGAGCAGAGAGCCCGAAGCGGGGTTCGATCCCAGGACCCTGGGATCATGACCTGAACCGAAGGCAGAGGCCTTAACCCACTGAGCCACCCAGGTGCCCCAAACATGATACTTTCTTGAATCAGCTCCCTGTTGGTGGCTGTACGGGAATCCATGAAGGAGGAAGACCTGTGATATCTGGGACATTCACTACTTTCTCAATAAAATAATTCTTGTACATATGGGTACACTAGAAAGCTCTTCTATTTACGATCCTAAAAGTGAAGAGTTGGGGAAAACCCACTAGAGTTGTGTAATAAAGCCTAGTAAATGGACATAGGGAAAGGAAATGACTGGACCTACCAAGCCCCAGAGCTGACTGGGGGCTAAGACAAGACTAGATCCGGTTTTGTTTAAAAAGCACTCTGTGTATGTGAGAGTTCATTCTGAGATATCAACAAGCTGCTAACATTCTCTCCTCCTTGATCCTCTTCTTGAAATGTCAAGAAGACTCATTTGGGCACTAGAACTTTGGTACATCTGGATCTTAACCAATGTGGCTCTTCTCACCTACAACTCCAGTTCCAGGAAAATGTGATCCTGGTGTTTTTCTGGCACTTGAATTAATCATATCACACTTTATACTGGGAAGTAAGAGTAAGTCTGCCCCTTCATTTTTGGTTGATTCCTTGATTTTTCCAATTCCAAAAATCTTCTGCAGGCTTATCCCTATTCTGGATAGCAATATACAGCACCCTTTATAATAATCCTAAGGTCATGTGAGTCTGTACAAACAAGTATAGGAAAGAGGAGGCCACAGAGATGAGAGTTTGAAGTTTGAGAGTTCGAATTCTTTAAAAAGATTAATTCATTTGGGAGAGAGCAAGCAGGGGAAGGGCAGAGAGAGAGCGGGACAAGCATACTCCCCATTGAATGGGGAGCCAGTCACAGGGCTCAAATCCCACGACCCTGAGATCATGACCTGAGCCAAAACCAAGAGTCAGACACTTAACCGACTTAGCTACCCAGGTACCCCTAAAGACAAATTTTAAGATAAAGACTTTGCACCTCAATGTCCAGTCTCAGTTTCAGACTCCATTAAATTGATATGCAGGAATGTTGAAGGGGGGTGTCATGATAGTCGGAAAGGAAGCAGAGAAGTTAGGGAAGGCAATGCAAATGTCTATAGATATGCACGTTAGAACCTTGTGAGCTTGACTTTACCACTCGATACCTATGTGACCTTGAGAAAGAATTTTAAGTTCTCTGGGTGATATATAAATGTCAACATTTACTACTCTAAAAATAAATTGTTAAAGAATTTGTTCTCAAGAAGGATGGAATGTGAGGTTTTCTGACTTTGTCTAAATCCTAAATCTCTACTGTTTGATGTCATTATAATTAAATAGATGGTTTCCAAGTGTTTTTAAAACCAAAAGTTTTGCTTTCAAATGAATGATTGCATGTTGTTTTTTTGTATTTACCTATGATAGTGCATATATTGTTTGTTCGGTCATTTGCTGAATTAATATTTGTTGTTAGGTTTTTACCAAATCCATATATAAAGAACATCAGATTTCTCACTTTTATTTATTTTTAAAAGAGTTATTTTATTTTGTTTATTTTTTATTAAGTTCTATGCCCAATATGGGGCTTGAATCATGACCTTGAGATCAAGAGTCACATGTTCTACTGACTGAACCAGCCAGGAGCCCCAAATTGCTCGCCTTTAAATAGAAATGCACGTACATACCTAGGTACATCTTTCTGGGCATGAAGGCCCCAGTGGGGCATTTTGGAATTCAAACCACCTTAGCCAACCAGTTCAGATGACATTCAACCCTAAATAAAGACTCATCTGGGGAGTCTGGCTACCTCAGTTGTAGAGCATGCAACTCTTGATCTCAGGGTTGTGAGTTTGAGCCCCATATTAGGTGGGCAGATTACTTTAAAAAAATAAAAATTTAAGAAAAAAAGACTCAGCAGTTGATATTTAGTATGGATTGAAGGATGAATAGGATACAACCATCTTCATCTCTAATTCATCTCTGTGCCTTAACTGACTATACTACTCAATTTTATCCAATGCTATAGGTCCCTCAGGTGGGTGAGGATAGCCATCATTTGACCCTGGATTTGAAACCAGGATAACTAGAAGATTTATGACATTCTAGACATTGTATGAATACTGAACTCAATTTGCAAATCTGCAGACTGAAAGTCAGGCTATGGTAAATCTTTGGTTGCAAACTTCCAGGAAGCTACAAAGGACTGAAAACAAAATAGAATGACATAAAAGACCATCTATCTCCTTTGGGTGTTTCAGCCTTCAGATTTAGAATTCCAGATTTTCAGAGATGGACAGGGACATTCTGGAACAATCAGAAAGTTTAAGGACTCCATTGATGAGAACAATAAGTATAACTTTATCTGGTGGCCCACAAAAGACAGGTATGAAACTCACCTTTCCCCACTGGAATGTAATCAGCACAGCAGAAATGCTTTCATGTTCTTGTGGTCTTACTGTGGGTGTGTGGACTGGGGAGGGACTCTCTTACAGCTCTCTTCCTGTGTACTCATAGGTTCTGTTCATCCTCCAGGGAATTACATCTCACAACTTTGAGATTCCACCAAGACAGCTTTACCAGGCTGTGGTCCAGAGGTTGAACACAACTCAGTGTTAACTTCATACTTGGTAGCTAGATTAAGGGTGAAAAAAGGAAAGCTGGACTCTTTTACTCTCCTTCGCCTGTTTGCGAGTTCTCCCAGTGGTTTGCCTATTGTCCAACTCCTCATGTAGCTGGAAAAGTCTTCACAGTCTTGCTCTTGTTCATCTTGAGTAGCCCATGATGTTGCATCTTTTGTTGACCTCATGTGCAACCACTCTTAACCTTGTGCAGTGCTCTGTGCCAGCTCATGTTTCTAATACGTGCTTTGTGTTATTTCTCTTTGGAAATGTATTTCCACCCTTGTTCAACAGCTAGTCACTTTTCAGTATCAGCCTTAGTGTCTCTTCCACCACGAAGTTCTTTCTATAGGAAGAAATGAGCATCCCTCTTCTGTTTCCAACACTGTACGTACAATAGTTCGGGCACTTAGAATGCTTACTATGATTGTCTTTGTATATGTCTCTGTCTTCCCTACTGTGCTCTAAGTTTCTTGAATGAAAGATTAGGTCTGTGTTCTTTTAAAGCACAGTCCCTAGATATCATGCAAGTTTCTTGCCCCCCACCTCCAGATTTTCTAAGTCAGATTAATTGGAAATGAGGAGAAAATCTCCAAAATCTGCATCTTTTGCAATCAACATGTAATTTGGTGTAAATAAGTTTGAGCAGCATTGATCTGTGACTTATTATTTCTTTACTCAGATTGTCTAGCATAGTGACACAATAAATGTTGAGTGAATGAGCTAATGAATGAAAAGATGAATGGGTGAAAAATCTGTATAGATTCATACGTAATCCATGTATGACAAGAAGGACTCCTTTTCTTAAAGAGATCGAGTTAAAATTTGTTCTGCCTACAGAGTTCATGCAGTGTGAAAGTCTAAACACCTTCCCACTCTAGCATGTGTACACATACTTTCTGTTTTGTTCCACATCAACCCAGACACAGAACTTAATCCTCGTACCAGTTTCAAAGACAAATCTACTCACATGGAACATTTGGAAGGTTAGTAGACTTGCAGAGGATTGTGGAGGAGGTCATAGAGGACAAATCACATCATGGAATTTTCTCCTTTTACTTCCTCTCTCCTGTTCTGCCCAAATTGCTTCCATATATATATATATATGTTTTCCCCCCCTAAGTGTAGCTCTTTAGCTTTCCTTAACACCTCAAACTTACCAATCAAACTGAACTCAAGCTGCTCAGTTGAACTACATAGGTGTTTCACTGACCCACCATCCCAATGAGAGAGGTGGAAGATTGTTTTTTTTGTTCTGGATTTAGTATTTTCTGTCTTTTACATTCCTCCAAAGAAGATGTACAAATGGCTAACAGACACATGAAAAAATAACATCACCCAGCATCAGGGAAACACAAATCAAAACTACAATGAAATACCACCTCACGCCAGTCAGAATGGCTAACATTAACAACACAGGAAACAATAGATGTTGGTGAGGATGTGGAGAAAGGGGAACGCTCCTGTGCTGTCAGTGGGAATGCAAGCTGGTGCAGCCACTCTGAAAAACAATATGGAGGTTCCTCAAAAAGTAAAAAATGGACCCTATGACCCAGCAATTGCCCTCCTAGGTATTTATCCAAAGGATACAAACAGTGATTTGAAAGGGCATATGCACTCCAAAGTTTATAGCAGCAATGCCCATAATCGCCAAAATGTGGAAAGAGTCCAGATACCCATTGACACTTGAATGGATAAAGAAGATGTGGTGTAGATATACAATGGAATATTACTCAGCCATCAGAAAAAAATTTAATCTTGCCATTTACAATGACATGAATAGAACTAAGGGTATTATGCTAAACAAAACAAGTCAGTCAGGGAAAGACAAACGCCATATGATTCCACATTTGTGGAATTTAAGAAGCAAAACAGATGAACATAGTGGAAGGGGAAGGAATAATAAAAGGAAAACAAAAATGGAGGCAAACTATAAGAAACTCAACTCTAGGGAACAAACTGAGTTTTGCTGGAGGGGAGGTGGGGGGGGGATGGGGGAACTGGCTGATGGGCATTAAGGAGGTCAGTTGAAACTGGGTGTTGTATGAAACTGATGAATCACTGAATTTTACCTCTGAAACTAGGAATACAGTATATGTTAATTAAATTGAATTTAAATAAAAAAATAATTCTGTCTTTTATACTTCACACCCTGCATGATTGATGGAGAGAAGCTGTCTTAGAATCACAGGGCTGAATTCCTTGTGGTGTCTTGGTGTAGACGGGGGTGTGGTTTAGCAGGGTAAAAGTTAAAGCTTAGAAGGTGTGTATATGGGACAGCACAGCCAGGATTCCAAAATGGGTTCTCTACTGGTAGGAAGGGAAAAGATAGGAACTAGCAAATATCTGCCTTGTCTAACAGGATGTTGAGCCTTCTTTTCTATTTTCAACCTTCATTCCTTGCACAGTCCTCAGTTCAGTCCTGTCAGGCTTTCCTCACATTTGCCTGAACCCAGAAATCCAGATCTGCACATCAAAAGTTGATGAGTCCAGACTTTTAGTGGAAATTAGTTTACTTATCACTCTACTGTTAACTCACAAGGCCAGTGAGCCCTGGTGTAGCCCAGCCACAGTGAAAACTTTTCATTGTTCTGTGTTACGATTATGATTATGATTTTGTTCAACAAGGCATAGAAAGAGAAAAAGCGCGGGTTTTGGTGATTAAACATACAGGAGCCTAAACCCAACTCTACCATTTAATAGTCTGTGACTCTGGGCAAAGTAACTTGCTTACTTATGTTTCAGCCTCCTCATTTGTACAAGGGGATAATAATAATAAATTAGATTATATGGTTTGATGAGATAAATGCATAAAAAGCACCCAGCATGAAGCTAACAGAAGAATAACTCCACCTACCCTCCCCATCAGTTCTGAGATCATTTTATCAAGTAGGCCCGTCCTCTGTCTATGGATTGTAGAATCTTATGCCCAGCTATAGAGATGTCCAAGAAAGAGAGCTGCATGTGTTGTGTGCGTGTGTGTATGCTTATATGTGTATACAGGCAAAGGGATTACCTCAAAACATATTTGAGTTTGTAATAGATTAAGTGGCTATATTTTAGGTATTCATTGTACACATATGTTATTTATAGTTTTCAAATTGATTTAATGTCCATTATTTTAGTGACTTTACAATAATCTGGTAATAGGGCAAGAGTTTCCTCTATTTTATAAAAGATATGAAACTCTCAATGGGTTTTCCAACTTCATCCTTCAAAAAAGTGATGGAGACAACTAGGTCCATTTCTAATCAGTGAGAATTGCTTCATTCTCAACTCTGCAAGACATAACTTTTTTTTTTAATTTGTTTATTTACAGCATAACAGTGTTCATTGTTTTGGCATCACACCCAGTGACATAACTTTTTTTGTTTAAATTAAACCTTGCTCAGATATCCCTCCACCAAAGCTATCAGGCAGTGCAGGGACTGTCATCTTTCAAGGGTGTGTTCCCTTTCCTTGGATTAAACAACTCTTTGGAGAGGATTTTTTTCCACATTGGTCACCACTAGCATTGCTCCTGCCAGGTCTGAGTGATCTCCTTGAGGGTAAGAAGCTCTCCTAGAGCACCATTATCTCCTTAATGGGTTCAGCCATGGGAATCCTTTCCTGACCTCTCAAGGCCATACCTTCTTGGCCATCTTCATAGGCTTCCCCAGTGGTTATCTACTGCCATGTTATAAACTACCCCAAAACATGGTTCTGCTGAGATGATTCAACTGGTGGAATCTGGAACAATTGGAGTCTGGCCAGAATTTTCTCTTTTTCTCTCTCCCCTGCCCGTTTCTTGCCTCTTTATGTGGCTAGCCTGGGCTTTCTCATAGCAGGACAGCTTCTGGGGAAATAGAGCTCCAGGTTCCAAAAGTGTTACCAGGCACAGGCTGTAGAAGCTGCTTCTAAGGCCTGGGTTTGAGTGATGTGACACGGTATCACTTTCCATTAGTCAAAGCAGCCCCCTACCTCTTGCCCAGATTCAAAAGAAGAGAGCATAGTTCCATAGTTCCATAAGTGGAAAAAGTGTCCAAGAATGTGTGACAAACCTTAATTTGCCACACCAAGTTTCTGAGATCCTCTATTTATGGGGGATTGTATTCCATTTTGCTCAGGTGTCTACTCACTGTAGATGAGTTATTTTTAAATGTTGTTTATCCTTGAGATATAATTCCCTCAATTCTAACACAAGGTCCTCTGTCTCATGACTAAGGTGAATGAGGTTTAATCATTATTAGGACATACTCAATAGTTATGTATCTAGGTCTTATTTCCTAAAACTGCAAAAGTCTTAGATATTCTAGCAGGTGTGGGGTGCTATCTCATTGTAGTTTTCATTTCCAGGTCCCTGATGATGAGGGATGTTGAGCATCTTTTCATGTATCTGTGGGCTGTCTGCATCTTTGGAAAAATATCTATTCAAGTCCTTTGCCCATTTTTTTTGTTTGTTTGGCAAATATATAGTTTCAGGAATAGAATTTTTTGATTCATCAATTACATATAATATGCAGTGCTCATCACAAGTGCCCTCCATAATCTCTATCATCCATTTAGCCCATCCCTCTGCCCATCTCCCCTCCAACAACCCTCAGTTTGTTCTCTATAGTTAAGAGTCTGTTTTGTGATTTGCTCTCTCTTTTTTCTCCCCTATGTTCCTCTGTTTCATTTCTTAAATTCCACAGATGAGTGAAATCATATGGTATTTGTCTTTCTCTGATGGACTTATTTCACTTAACATAATACACTTTAGCTCCATCCATGTCATTGCCAAAGGCAAGATTTCATTTTTTATGGCTGAGTAATGTTCATGTGTGTGTGTGTGTGTGTATGTATCACAATTTCTTTATCCATTCATCAGTCGATGGACACTGGGGCTCTTTCCATAATTTAGCTATTGTTGATTATGCTGCTATAAATATCATAATACATTTGTCCCTTTGGATCAGCATTTTCTTATCATTGGGTAAATACCCATTATGTAATTGATGCATTGTAGAGTAGTTCTACAGCTAATGTTATCCTCTATGGAGAAAAACTGAGAGCTTTTCCTCTGTGGTCAGGAACAAGACAGGGATGTCCACTCTTACCATTGTTATTTAACATAGTACTAGAAGTCCTAGCCTCAGCAATCAGACAATAAAAAGAAATAAAATGTATCCAGATCAACAAGGAAGAAGTCAATCTTCCACTATTCACAGCCAATATGATAGTCTATGTAGAATATCCAAAAGACTCCACCAAAAAATTGCTAGAACTGATACACAAATTTGGTAAAGTCACTGGATATAAAAATCAATGTACAGAAATCTGTTGCATTTCTATACACTAATAATGAAACAGCAGAAACAGAAATCAAGGAATTGATCCCATTTGCAATTATGCTAAAACCCAGAAGATACCTAGAAATAAACCTAAGCAAAGAGGTAAAAAACACATACTCTGAAAACTATAGAACATTTACCAAAGAAATTAAAGATGATCAAAGAAATGGAAAAACATTCTATCCTTATGGATTGGAAGAACAAATGTTAAAATGTGTATACTACCTAAAGCAGTTTACACATTTAACACAATCCCTATCAAAATACTACCAGCATTTTTCATAGAACTAGAACAAACAATCCTAAAATTTGTATAGAACCACAAAAGACCTTGAATAGCCAAAGCAATTTTGAAAAATAAAAGCAAAGCTGGAAATCATCACAATTCAGGTTATATTACAGAGCTGTAGTGATCAAAATAGTATGATACTGGCACAAAAATAGACACATAAATCAATGGAACAGAATCGAGAGCCCAGAACTCTATGGTCAACTGACCTTTGACAATGCAAGAAAGAATATCCTTTGGAAAAAAATGCAGTCTCTTCAACAAATGGAGTTGGGATAACTGAACAGCAACATTCAGGAGAATGAAACTGGACCACTTTCTTACACCATACATAAAAGTTAATTCAAAATGGATTTAAGACCTAAATGTGAGACAGGAAACTATCAAAATAGTTTAGAAGAACACCGGCAGCAACCTCTTCAACATCGGCCATAGCGACTTCTTGCTAGACACATTACCAGAGGCAAAGGAAACAAAAGCAAAAATGAACTATTGGGACTTGACCGAGATAAAAAGCTTTGGCACAAGTTAAGGAAATAATCAACAAAACTAAAAGACAACCAATGGAATGGGAGAAGATATTTGTAAAGGACATATCAGATAAAGGGTTAGTATCTAAAATCTATAAAGAATTTATCAAACTCAACATCCAGAAAACAAATAATCCAGTTAAGAAATGGGGAGAAGACATGAATACACATTTTTCCAGATGGCTAACAGACACATGAAAAGATGCTCAACATCACTCATCATCAGGGAAATATAAATCAAAACTACAATGAGATACCACCTCACACCTGTCAGAATGGTTAAAATTAACAAGTCAGGAAATGACAGATGTTGGCAAGGATGCAGAGAAAGGGGAACCCTCCTACACTGTTGGTGGGAATCCAAGCTGGGCAGCCACTCTGGAAAACAGTATGGAGGTTCTTCAAAGATTGTGTAAGTTCTTTATATATTGTGGATGTTAACCTCTTATTAGATATATCATTTGCAAATAGCTTTTATTTATTAGTAGATGGCCTTTTTGTTTTGTTAGTGCTTTCCTTCATTGTGTGGAAGCTTTTTGTTTGGATGTAGTCCCAATAGTTTATTTTTGCTTTTGTTTCTCTTGCCTCAGGAGACATATCTAGAAAAATATTGCTATGGCCAATGTCAGAGAAATTACTACGTGTGTTCTCTTCTAGGATTTTTATGGTTTCAGGTCTCTCATTTAGGTCTTTAATACATTTTGAGTTTATTTTTGTGTATGATGTTAAAAGATGGTCCAGCTTCATTCTTTTGCATGTAGCTGTCTGGTTTTGCTAGAACAATTTATTGAAGAGACTGTCTTTTCCCCATTGTATATTCTAGCTTCCCTTGTCAAGGACATGTAACTGTCTAACTGTGGGTTTATGTCTGGGCTTTCCATTATGTTTCATTGATATCACTTTATACCTGTTAGAATGGCTAACATCTGAAAGACAGGAGATAACAAGTGTTGACAAGTGTGAGGAGAAAAGGACCCTTTGTATGCTGTTGGTGGGAATGTGAATGGGGGTAGCCACTGTGAAAAACAGGATGGAGATTCCTTAAAAGATGGAAAATAGAAATACCATATAATCCAATAATTCCACTATTGGGGAATTACTCAGAGAAAAATGAAAATACTTCTTTGAAATTATATATACAACTTTGTGTTTATTGCAGCATTATTTACAATAGACAAGAATGGAAGAACTTCAGGTGGCCATCAATAGACTAGTGGAGGGGTGCCTGGCTCTGTTGAGCCACTGCCTTCTGCTCAGGCCATGATTCCAGACTTCCTAGGATTGAGCCCTGCATCAGGATCCCTGCTCCTCAAGGGAGTCTGCCTTTCCCTTTCCATCTACCTGCCACTCCCCTTGTTTGTGTGCTCTCTCTCTCTCTCTCTGTATGGTGTGTGTCAAATAAGTAAACAATTTTTTAAAAGTAGACAAATGGGTAAAGAAGACGTGAGACATAATATATATAACATAGCCATAAAAATGATGAGATCATGCCGTTTGAGACAATATGGATGGATCTGGATGGTGTTATGCTAGGCGAAATAAGTCAGACTGAAAAAAAAATACCATATGATTTCACTCACAAATGGAATATAAAAAACCAAATGAATAAAAAAACAAATAAGAGAATCAGACCTATAAATACAGATAACAAACTGATGGTTACCAGAGTGGAGGGAAGTGGGGGATTGGGCAAAATGGGTGAAGAGGAGTAGGAGATACATGTTTCCAATTCTGGAATGAAAAAATCATGGGGATAAAAGACATAGCATAACAAATAGTGTAATAGTGATATATCAGGAGAGATGATAGTTACAATTGTAATAACCATAGCATAATGTATAAACTTAGGATGTCACTATATTGTATACCTGACACCAATGTAACATTATGTGTCAACTATTCTTTTTTTTTTTAAAGATTTTATTTATTTATTTGACAGACAGAGATCACAAGTAGGCAGAGAGGCAGGCAGAGAGAGGAGGAAGCAGGCTCCATGCTAAGCAGAGAGCCCAACGCGGGACTTGATCCCATGGGATCGACCCTGGGACCATGACCCGGGCTGAAGGCAGAGCATTTAACCCTCTGAGCCACCCAGGCACCCCTATGTGTCAACTACTCTTTAAAAAAAAAAATCCTGTAAAATGTCTTCCCACTTCTTGGGGTTGGGATTGGTAGAAGGAGATACTTTTATTTGGTTGTGGTAAGTCAACTTACTTCAAAAGGGTGGTTCTTCCAGATCAATCCCCAATCTTCCATGTTTTTGTGCCCTACTAATTTTAATTCTCATCAAATCCTCCTACTACATATACTATGTATGTACGTTTCATGGTTGTTGACTGAGTGAGTAAATGAGTGAATGAGACAATATGCAATCTTGAAGGCATGCATATCCATCCTTCCTAAAAGGATAGCATTAATTAACAGCATTCAGTACTGAGACTACCGTCTATGTCAACCCAGATACCCAGTCCTCAAGGGACTTTGACGTTCCTAGTTTCCTGATGCTAAAAGCACAGTAATTCCAGTGCAGCATGCTCAGAGCACAGACTCTCAAGAAATGGTAACTGGCTTGGTTTTCTCTCATCTGATAAGACTTTCAATGGCAACTCAATGTGATAATGAAGTCATTGTTAATTCTTACGTGGGAGCCCCTTAGGCAAATCTCTTTAAAACACTAATTTTCTGAGACAACTCAAATCAGACATGGAATTGTACTTTTCATAAAAATTCAATGAAACATCAAGCCAAAGGCAGGACAGATGTTGCCCTTATGAAATGATCAGTGGATTGCTTGCTGAAAGTTCATTTATAGGTACATCATTTCGTGTAATATGCTTATTAGTAACATTCAGAATGTCTGGCTAATGAGGTGTTTCAGTAGTTCCCAGGTCTGGGGCAGGGCCCTGGCACGTGTATTTTTCACAAGCTCCTTAGGGGATTTTGTTACATATCAATGTTTGAAAATTAATCTACCTGGTATGCAAACGCACACACATGCATACATATATATGTGTATACACATATGTACACACACACACACACACACACACACACATGCACACCTGTCCCCAAAACACAGAAGTAAAGAAGCCAAGAATTTGAGGAGTGAGATAGTGAGATTAAAGCAAGAAAAGGTGAAAAGAAAATTTTTAACTGGTTTGTTCTGGCTTTAATTTCATTTTATCTCCAGCACATTATGACAGAAATAGTCACTCCTTTAAACCACAAACCTAGTCAACTTCTTTTGCTGAAAAACTTTTGACAATTTCTTATTCCATATGGAACAAAGTCTACATTAAGGATCATGACTTTGAATGGAGGCCCTCTTCTGAGACCCAAATTCTCCATTTCCCACCTCATGTTTATTCTAGCCATCCTTGGCTACTTTTCCACTTGTTAAATAAGCCTGTTATTGCCACATTTCCATGTCTTGCTTTAAGCTTTCTTCCTAGAATGCTCTTTTCTCGGTTAAGCTGGATTAAGAGGTATTCATACTTTAATACTAAGCTAAGTCTCAAGTTATTGACCTTTCCTGACACGAATATTTTAAGAGAAAAGATTTAAGAGAACCTATCTTCCCGGTCAATTCTTGCAGATTTTGTGGGTCTACATTTTTGAGGCAAGGTCATCATTCCAGCGGATTACTGGAAGGCAATGTTATTGAAAATTATGTGGCCTATAGTAACCACACGGGGATTTTTTTTAATTAATTTATTTTTTTTCAGCGTAACAGTATTCATTGTTTTTGCACAACACCCAGTGCTCCATGCAATACGTGCCCTCCCTATTACCCACCACCTGGTTCCCCCAACCTCCCACCCCCCGCCCCTTCAAAACCCTCAGGTTGTCTTTCAGAGTCCATAGTCTCTTATGGTTCATCTCCCCTTCCAATTTCCCTCAACTTCCTTCTCCTCTCCATCTCCCAATGTCCTCCATGTGATTTGTTATGCTCCACAAATAAGTGAAACCATATGATACTTGACTCTCTCTGTTTGACTTATTTCACTCAGCATAATCTCTTCCAGTCCCGTCCATGTTGCTACAAAAGTTGGGTATTCATCCTTTCTTTTTTTTTTTTTTTAATAAACATATAATGTATTTTTATCCCCAGGGGTACAGGTCTGTGAATCACCAGGTTTACACACTTCACAGCACTCACGATAGTAAATATTACCATTAGCAAATTTGGAAGTTAAAAAAAAATCCCCGTTGCCATATTACCAATGGCAATGGGGATTTTTTTTAACTTCCAAACTTGCTAATGGTAATATTTACCTTAAATATCTGCAGAACAACTAGTTTTTTTAATTTTTATTTATTTATTTGAGATAGAAGGACAAGGCAGAGGGAGAGAGAATCTCAGGCAGACTCCCCACTGAGCACAGAGCCCATCATGGGGCTCAATCCCAAGACCCTGAGATCATGACCTGAGCTGAACCAAGAATGAGCCATTTAATGGACAGAGCGTTCCAGGTGTCCCAAGACAGATACTTTTCATTCCTACTCTATGATGAGGACTTTTAGGGCCTGAGAGTATACACCCACGTTTTATAAAGGTTAATGTTCTATTTTGTTTGGAAAAAAAATCGTGTAGCTCTGCACCCATACAAGCCACCTCTATGCATTCTCAGTGTTGGTGGAAGAAAATCACGACTTTCTAGTTTTTTCCCAACATTTCACGATAAATATTTTTTTAATTTTTTAAATTTTTAAAATTTTTATTTACTTATTTTTTCAATGTAACAGTATTTATTGTTTTTGCACAACACCCAGTGATCTATGCAATACGTGCCCACCCTATTACCCACCACCTGGTTCCCCCAACCTCCCACCCCCGCCCCTTCAAAACCCTCAGGTTCTTTTTCAGAGTCCATAGTCTCTCATGGTTCACCTCCCCTTCCAATTTCCCTCAACTTCCTACTCCTCTCCATCTCCCCATGTCCTCCATGTGATTTGTTATGCTCCACAAATAAGTGAAACCATATGATACTTGACTCTCTCTGTTTGACTTATTTCACTCAGCATAATCTCTTCCAGTCCCATCCATGTTGATACAAAAGTTGGGTATTCATCATTTCTCATGGAGGCATAATACTCCATCGTGTATATGTACCACATCTTCCTTATCCATTCATCCATTGAAGGGCATCTTTGTTCTTTCCACAGTTTGGCAACCGTGGCCATTGCTGCTATAAACATTGGGGTACAGATGGCCCTTCTTTTCACTACATCTGTATCTTTGGGGTAAATACCCAGCAGTGCAATTGCAGGGTCATAGGGAAGTTCTATTCTTAATTTCTTCAGGAATCTCCACACTGTTCTCCAAAGTGGCTGAACCAACTTGCATTCCCACCAAAAGTGTAAGAGGGTTCCCCTTTCCCCACATCCTCTCCAACACATGTTGTTTCCTGTCTTGCTAATTTTGGCCATTCTAACTGGTATAAGGTGGTATCTCAATGTGGTTTTAATTTGAATCTCCATGATGGCTAGTGATGATGAACATTTTTTCATGTGTCTGATAGCCATTTGTATGTCTTCATTGGAAAACTGTCTGTTCATATCTTCTGCCCATTTTTTGATATGATTATCTGTTTTGTGTGTGTTGAGTTTGAGGAGTTCTTTATAGATCCTGGATATCAACCTTTTATCTGTACTGTCATTTGCAAATATCTTCTCCCATTCCGTGGGTTGCCTTTTTGTTTTGTTGACTGTTTCCTTTGCTGTGCAGAAGCTTTTGATCTTGATGAAGTCCCAAAAGTTCATTTTTGCTTTTGTTTCCTTGGCCTCTGGAGACATATCTTGAAAGAAGTTGCTGTGGCTGATATTACTGCCTATGTTCTCCTCTAGGATTCTGATGGATTCCTATCTCACGTTGAGGTCTTTTATCCATTTCGAGTTTATCTTTGTGTACGGTGTAAGAGAATTGGTTGAGTTTCATTCTTCTACATATACCTGTCCAGTTTTCCCAGCACAATTTATTGAAGAGACTGTCTTTTTTCCATTGTACATTTTTTCCTGTTTTGTCAAAGATTACTTGACCATAGAGTTGAGGGTCCATATCTGGACTCTCCACTCTGTTCCACTGGTCTATGTGTCTGTTTTTATGCCAATACCACGCTGTCTTGGTGATCACAGCTTTGTAGTAAATCTTGAAATCAGGTAACGTGATGCCGCCAGTTTTGCTTTTGTTTTTCAACATTTCCTTAGCAATTCGGGGTCTCTTCTGATTCCATACAAATTTTAGGATTATTTGCTCCAGCTCTTTGAAAAATACCAGTGGAATTTTGATCGGAATGGCATTAAAAGTATAGATTGCTCTAGGCAGTATAGACATTTTAACAATGTTTATTCTTCCAATCCAAGAGCATGGAATAGTCTTCCATCTTTTCGTGTCTTCTTCAATTTCTTTCATGAGTGTTCTGTAGTTCCTCGAGTACAGATCCTTTACCTCTTTGGTTAGGTTTATTCCCAGGTATCTTATGATTCTTGGTGCTATAGTAAATGGAATCGATTCTCTAATTTCCCTTTCTGTATTTTCATTGTTAGTGTATAAGAAAGCCACTGATTTCTGTACATTGACTTTGTATCCTTCCACGTTACCGAATTGCTGTATGAGTTCTAATAGTTTGGGGGGTGGAGTCATTTGGGTTTTCCATATAAAGAATCATGTCATCGGCGAAGAGAGAGAGTTTGACTTCTTCCTTGCCAATTTGGATACCTTTTATTTCTCTTTGTTGTCTAATTGCTGTTGCTAGGACTTCTAATACTATGTTGAACAAGAGTGGTGAGAGTGGGCATCCTTGTCGTGTTCCTGATCTCAACAGGAAGGCTGCAAGCTTTTTCCCATTGAGGATGACATTTGCTATGGGTCTTTCATAGATAGATTTTATGAAGTTCAGGAATGTTCCCTCTATCCCTATACTTTGAAGTGTTTTAATCAGGAAGAGATGCTGGATTTTGTCAAATGCTGATAAAAATTTTGAAACATGCAGAAAAGTTGAAAGAATTATATAGGGACTCACATATACCTACTGCCTGGATGCTATCTATAACTGTTAACACATTTTTTGCTGGCATTGTCACATTACCCATTCTTCCAACTGCCCATTCATTGATCCATCGTACTTTCCGTGCATCTCAGAGCAAGTTGCAAACACCAGTCCACTTCTGATCCTTTCCCTCATTAATGCAGAATGTTACAACTTCCAGGTGAAAGCTTGGCAATTCAAGCATATGCTCTCCCTTCCATCAATAACACATAATATCTACATTATAATCTTAATCTGTATGTGGTTTGTTTTCTGTCAAAAGGATGGTTAAACTGACTAATACTGTAGCAAGCTCACCTATATCTCAGGTATCTCGCAAAATTCTATCAGGTCACAACACCAGAATGCAAAGCATTTTTAATACTGATAACTTAGGTGTTGGAGAAATTCTTGAGCAAAGTGATTTGGTACTATGCTATTACAATTCACGTGAAGTTAATATAAAATTTTGCTGGATAGCGTATGTTTTTTTCCAGCTTATATAGATCTATGGTTAATGACACTTTCCTTAATATGACTTACTCTCCTAAAGGATGAGTCAAATGATAATGCCTGCTTTGAATGAATGAGTAATGAATGTTGAAAGATGTAGTCCTTGAAGTTACTGAATTGCTCAGTGGAGGACAGAGAACATGACCCAGGAATAGAAAGTGGGGGAGGGTTGGTAGGTTAATGAATCCAATGTTTGAATGTTATTTAGCTCTGTGAAATTAACAACCAGATGCACTAACCCTGGAAATAGTTAAAAATAAGGACAGGACTTACTGGGAGCTGGACCAGACAAGAGAAGGTTGTGGAAAGAAACTGGTGATTTCCACCAGAACAATAAAAAATAATGATAATAACAGCATATTTGGTGCTTATTGTATGCTAAGAACTATTTTAAGTTCTTCAGTTTTATATTACATCAAATATTTACATTCACTTAATTTTCTTTTAATCTTTATAAAAATTCTATGAGATAGATGGTGTTGCCATCATTTTGCAGGTGTGGAAAGTGAGTCTCAAAGGGAAACTTGATCCTTTGAACTCCAGAAGTGTGTTCCACAGTTCACATTCTTCACTGTGGCATCTTGGTGATACTTGTGAAAGGAAAAGATATCCATGGGATATTAGATATTTTTAGCCTTTTGCAGCAGTAACCTTTTCATTTTAAAAAATCTTGTAAGCTTTAGGGGCGCCTGGGTGGCTCAGTGGATTAAGCCGCTGCCTTCGGCTCAGGACATGATCTCAGGGTCCTGGAATCCAGCCCCGCATCGGGCTCTCTGCTCTGCAGGGAGCCTGCTTCCTCCTCTCTCTCTCTGCCTGCCTCTCTCTCTCTGCCTACTTGTAATCTCTCTCTCTGTCAAATAAATAAATAAAATCTTAAAAAAAAAAATAAAAAAAAATAAAAAATCTTGTAAGCTTTAAAAAAAAAAGTAAGATAATAAAACCCACGTAAGAGCTTGTGTAAAGCCCTCTTCTCTGTTTTGTTTTGGAAGCTCAGACATCCGTATATTGCTCAAATACTGTAATTATTCTACTCGTGTTTTGGTTTCTGATCTCACTTTTATCTTTACCCTCTATACATATAGTCAAAATATCCAAAGTAAATAAGCAAGTACACAGACAAATGTGACAATAAATTATCCCTTTACTTACTTGTTTGCTTCACTCTGATGATTGTATTTAAAATTCTACACCTTTCATAATTTTTGGTATTGTTATGACTTATGTAAGAATGCTCCCTGAGGATTCAAAATAGTCATCAAGCCATTCACTAATAAAAATTCATGTAGCGTTGAGAATGCAACATGAAAATCTTTACCCAAGGTACATTAAAATTGATACGTCATTTGTTTTTCACTAATGAGAAGTTTGCAATCCTGGTGGATTATGGGTAGAAAACATGATACCAAGTCAGTGTCTGCCGCTCTAAAGGTGTAAAAAGAAAATCATGTGTCTTCATTTTCTTTCTGGATTAATGCTTCCTTGTGTCGAGTACCCAAATCATATTCTGACCCAATCATTTTTTATCATTCAGCCTTCTTGGATGAATTTGTTCTTCAGCATTCTAACGGACTGCTGTTCCTCCCAAGGATTATCAGATGTGACTCTGGTCACATAGCACTAGACCTCTGAGCAAAAGCTGTCAAGGAAAGAGCACTGGGAACATTCAGAGGGAGATCCACATGGACATAACGATGATTTAACTTTTCATCTCTGGTGTCAGGCTACTCTCATTTCAAAAGGAATCCATGTGTTTAAGTAGACTTTTAAAAAAACCTTTTTAAGGAGTATGTCCTGCCTTAAAATATATGTATCTTCCTTTTCTCTCCCAGGATGGATGGATATTTCTGTCTCTAGAGCCAAGGTGAGCTAAGAAAATGCTTGTATTCAAGCTCAAACAAAACAAACAAACAAATAAAAACCTGCCAAAGAACATAGAGTTGCAGCCTGAATCTGTCTCAAAACAATCAAAGGAGAAACTTCCCTGTTATTGCTGTAACACTAGCTCCCAGCGGAGTTGAAATATAAGATATGAGCAACTGTGCCTGATCTCATGGGGTGTTTGTACCTTAGCTAGAAATAGCATGCTGTTGATCCTAACAAAATAAAAGGAGACGATCTTAGGATTGGAAATATAAAAACAAGCGAACAAAAAGAGTTTGAGATGATGTTATTGTTAAAGCAATCAATGAACAGATGCATCAAATGGTATTAAGTGTTAAAATAGAGAAGAGACAGTATCTGAATTATATTTAAAGGACAGAAAAGGTTGGGTTTGGCTATGGTGTAAAGAAGATATGGAGTGGTACAGGACCAGAAGCAGAGTGATCAATGAGGTGGTTATTTTTTTTTTTAAAGATTTTATTTATTTATTTGACAGACAGAGATCACAAGGAGGCAGAGAAGCAGGCAAAGAGAAAGGAAGGGAAGCAGGCTCCCTGCTGAGCAGAGAGCCTGATGCAGAGCTCGATCCCAGGACACTGGGATCATGACCTGAGCCAAAGACAGAGGCTTTAACCCACTGAGCCACCCAGGCGCCCCAATGAGGTGGTTATTAACGCAGACCAGACATCAGGTTGTAGTGGGTAGATTATGGTGGAGCAAGCGAAATTGGAGAGAAGCATTTATTTGTGGTGCATATTGTGGACATGAAGTGCTGAAAGATGAACCAATGGATTCTATGGGTGATGGAATTACGGGTTGGGAAAGGAAGGAATCAGTGACAACCTCTAGGTTTTTGGCTTGAGCAACTGGATGATGGTGGTAACTTCATGGAGTTGGAAAGCTTGGGGTTGGAACATGTTTGGGGATACAAATAGGGGCTTTTATTTTTAGACACGGTAAATACTACAATAAATATACTATTGATTCCCAAGTGAAATATGAAAAAGAACTTGAAAAGCAAACAGATAAAGAGCTATTCTAACCTATTCTAACCTAAAAGATAATAGATAGGTAATATGTATGTATAAGCATAATATAGAACCAGAAAATGCATGGATTAGGCTTCCCCTTGCATGCCTCTGAGAAACTCTTGTGTTTTAAGGTAAAGCCAAAGGCTTGATTAAGTTTGCGTGCACCAGAAAGTGATCACTCCTTGGAAAATTTCATGCTTTAGTTTATTACTAACAGTTTTGCAGAAGAAAGCATTTTATTGAAGTAGATTTTAAAAACATAATATTTTGTCCACAAAAGAATAAAAGAAACAAATTTCAGATTTCTCAATGCAAGGGGACATAAATTACAATTATTATTGCCTTGAATTTTTCTCCACCGCTATGAAACATTGCTCATTATAAAGGCTTAAAAATATTTGTAGAATGAATGACCATTTTCATATCTTGTGTTTTCAATTAAGCTGTAAGCTCTTGACAATAGGATGTCTTATACTTCTTGGAATCCACCCAGCAATGAGGAACATAGTATAATAAGAAGAATTAGATTTTGGATTATAGAAGGTATGGATATGAATTATAGTGTCACTGCTTATCCTTTTTTTGACATTGAGAAAGTTATTTAGCCTTGATCAATTTATACTTTTTCATCTGTAAACTGTACTAATAATACCTGTTGTCATGTGTTTGCTATGAAGATTAAATAAGAAAAATTTAGCAAAAGCCTACACAATTCTTGGCATATATTGAAGTACTCAGTCAATGTTGGTTTCCCTTCCCTCAGCATGGTTCTATGGGCAGACTCAATAAATATTTGTCAAATGAATGAATGACATTATCTTTAGAATATCATTACCATTAATTTCTAATGGTCCTTGCATTTTTGGGTCAAAAGGACACTCTTTCAACCCTTTCGTATTTGGTGTTAATAGCCATATAGTGTCACAGATCACAAAACCATACTTAATGTTTGTTGCTATTATCAATCAGTACAGCTGAACACAGCCCACAGAATATAATTGAATCAGATTAATTTTAATAACTGAAAGTGAACATTAGCATTCGTGGGAATGGGAATAAAATTGTCCCCATCACAAGTTAAATTACTGCTTCTGTTCATAAATTTTAAAACAGCTGACTCTGAATTTCTACCTGCATCTTTTAAAATGATCTTTCTATCTTCCCATTATTTTTTTAATAGACACTTAGGCAGAATTTCATTTCAGTTGTACTTTTGGTAAAACTAGAAAGTGGCTGGAAAAAAAAACCCAACAACCCTGTTTCTTATTGAACTATTTATACCAATATTACTTACATCTTAAGTGGGAAATTAGGGAAATTAGGGGTGCTAAAAATAATTTTCCTCAAATTTTGTTTTGCCATTGTATTTTGAATGATTATTCTTCTCTTGAAATACTGATTCTAGGAACCCTGACTACCAAATACTATATCATAATGTATGTACATTATTTTTTTTAAAGATTTTATTTATTTATTTGACAGACAGAGATCACAAGTAGGCAGAGAGGCAGGCAGAGAGAGGAGGAAGCAGGCTCCCTGCAGAGCAGAGAGCCCGATGCGGGGCTCGATTCCAGGACCCCAGGACCACGATCCGAGCCGAAGACAGAGGCTCCAACCTACCGAGCCACCCAGGCACCCTTGCATGTACATTATTAAACTCTAGGTTCTGGGCAGAAATTTAAGAACTACTTTTTAATAGACAACTACCTAGATTTTCTAAGGTTTCTCTAGCTTCCATAGAAGTTCCTCTGGTCTAACTTCTAATCAGCTAAAGGCATTCAACTCTCCTAATAACATTTGTATCTATAGAGATCTGCAGATCCTTCCTCATGGATTGAGTTCAGGAAACTGGGTTTTATATTTTAAGCCCCCTTCCCCCAGAAAAATCACACATACTTGCATCATGTATACTAGAGGGGAAAGGCTACTCAGTCTACCAAGAATCAGAGTTTTTGGTTGGAACACTGGGTTCTGAGTTTTCAAAAAGCACCTCAGCTTTTCTCCCCAGTCTGGTGTTTCAGGGCGCATCTAGCTACAAGGTAAAGTAGCTAGCTTATTGGAGAAGGTGAACATATCAAGGATGCAATCTTAGGAATAAGTGAAAAAAAAAATCTCAAAAATGCAGGCTAAATCATTTGCAACAACATGAATAGATCTAGAGGTATAATGCTAAGTGAAATAAGCCAATCAGAGAAAGATAAGTACCCTATGATTTCACTCATGTGGAATTTAAGAACAAAACAAATTAACAGAGAAAAGGAGACAAATCAAAAACAGACTCCTAAGTCTAGAGAACAAACTAATAGCTAGAGGGATGAGGGGAAATAGGTGAAGAGGGTTAAGGGTACTTATATCATGAAGAGCACCGAGGCATGTAGAGAATTATTGAATCAGTGTATTGAACACCTAAAGCTACCATAACATTGTATGTTTGCTATATTGGAATTTAAAATAATGTAGAAACACAAAGCCATTTCAAAAAAAAAAAAAATGCAAGCAGGCTAAATTAAAAATAAAGCACTGGGAAACACTCTTAGGAAGGATGGCTTTAATGCACAGAAGACTTTTACATGGCTCATTTGAGAGAAAGAAAGTAAAACAGGGCAGATGCTAGGGACAGTGCATACCAATAGCTCAGCTAAGGCCACATAAGATCTACCTCTTTCAAGGGAGGTGATAAATAATGAAGAGCAGTAAAGAAACTGTCTTTTTCTTGAAACTTGGCCCTATATCATCTAAGATGAGATTTGTTTTCATTTGTTTTATAATGACACAGGAAATTATAATTAAAGAGTTGACCGGGTTTTGAAACTTAGAAAAGTACATTCATCCATCAAAGGAAAAGAGAGGGAGGGCACATTTAATGTGTTTTTAACATATTAATAGGCAAAAGGGGTAAGTCTGTATTACTTTAGCACATGCCAATATTGGGGGGAAATAACTCTACTTATCTCTGCTTATGATATATGTCACAGAATAATGGAAAGATACTTTTTTAACTTAAAGGAAAAGACCTACATATGCCAAAAAATTAATAAAAATTTTAAAAATCTATGTTCATCAATACCATGCTTACTGAAGGATCACTAGATGTTTTCTTTCTTTTTTTAAAAAAAAGATTTTATTTATTTATTTGTCAGAGAGAGAGAGAGCACAAAGCAAGGGGAACAGCAGGTCGAGGGAGAAGCAGGCTCCCTGCTGAGCAAGGAGCATGTGGGACTCGATCCCAGGAGCCTGGAATCATGACCTCAGCCAAAGGCAGTCATTAAACCAACTGAGCCACCCAGACATTCCTAGATGTTTTCTTTACACAGTGGAAGTATTGCTAGTTAGAAGCATGGGCCTTGGAACTAGGCTGTTCTGAACTAAATCCAGTTCTGCCACTTGCTAGATGTGTGATCTTGGACGAGCTTCTTCATCATTTTATATCAGTTTCCTCTCCCAGGAATAATAAAATTAACTATCTCACAAGTTGTTGCAGGGATTAACTGAGTAATCCATGTAAAGCACGTAGATCAATGCCTGCCATATTTGTTAATTATTATATATGTGTTAGCCATTTTCATGCTTGAAATTAAAGCACAAATATCTATCAGTAATAGTCATACTTGGTGTATATTAAAATAACAGATGTTGTAATAGTATTAGAAAATAAAATTCAAGTTCTCGGTAAGTTTTTATTATCATTATCATTATAATATAGAGATTATCATTGTACTGAGGTTATATTATTGTCCATGTATGGAGATAAAAAAGAAGAATCAACTGAAAACCATTATAAAAATGAAAAGTTTAAACAACAGATGAGACAAATGGAAAACAAATAGCAAGATGGCATATTTAAATCCAAGCACATGTAAATGGACTTTACGGTCCAATTAATGGCAGAGATGCTAAGACTGGGTAAAAAAAGGTCAAGATCAAACTATTTGCTGTCTATAGGATCATTGTTTCCAATAAATGACACAGATTAAAAGTAAACAGATGCAGAAAAAGCATTCTGTGCTAATACTAACAAATAAAAGCTAGAATGACTATATTAATATCAGACAAAGTAGATTTTAGATCAAGGGATATTACGTGAAATAAAGAGCATCATTTCATGATGGAGAAGTGACCAATTAATTAAGAGGACATAATAATCCTAAATGCATATATACCTAAGAACAAAATTTTGAAGTGCATAAACTAAAAATTAGTAGAAGCAAAAGGAGAAATTTAAAATTAACAGGTACTGTTGGAGATCGCAACATCCCTCTCTCTTTTGGTAATTCATAAAACAAATAGGCAGAATATTAAGAATATAGAAGGTTTAAATAACTCAAGTTAAAATAAAAATCAATAACGGGAACAGGGTCTGCAAAAATCCCAAATATCTGAATTTTGAACAAGTCACTTCTAAATAGCTCCAAGGACAACACACGTGCAAATACAGACACACACACACACACACGAGAAAAATTAGAAAATACTTTGAACTGATTGAAGCCGATTCTGCCCCTGGATATTGGCATTTCTGGCTCTCAGGCTCTCAGACCTCGGTTGGGATTACTGCACTGACTTTCCTGGGCCTCCAATTTACAGTTGACCAATCATAGGACTTCTTAGTCTCCATAATCGCATGAACCACTCACTCATAATAAACTTCTTCCTCTCTCTATATATATCCTACTGGTTCTGTTTCCCTGGAGAAGGCTGACTAAAATGATTTCTATTTATTAAATTGGCAAAGAGCAAAAAGATTCATACAATTCACTGCTATCAAGATTATATACAAATTGGTACTCTCATACATTTCTAATGGGCCCATATATTAATACACATGTGAATGTGTTAGCAAGTGTAAAATTAAAGATTTTCAATTCCAGAATTCCTCTTCTACAATTTGTCTTAATTAAGAGAGGGCATAAGGACACCTGGGTGGCTCAGTCCGTTAAGTGTCTACCTTTGGCTCAGATCATGAACCTAGGGTCCTGAGAATGAGTCCTGAATGGACTCCCTGCTCAGTGGGGAGCCTGCTTCCCCCTCTGCCTGCTGCTCCCCCTGCTTGTGCATTCTCTCTCTCTGACAAATAAATAAATAAAATCTTGAAAGAAAGAAAGAAAGAAAGAAAGAAACCGAGCATAAACTCAACAGGTGCAAAAATACTGATCATAACATTACTTTTTTATTCATTCATTCATTTATTTATTTATTTGGAGGAGGGGAGATAGAGAGAGCACTGGAGATGGGCAGAGGCAGAGGGAGACAAAAATCCCAAACAGACTCCCTGCTGAATGTGGAGACTGACATGAGGCTTAATCTCATGACCCTGAGGTCATGACCTGAGCCAAAATCGAGTCAGATACTTAACTGACTGAGCCACCAGAGACCCCACATGGCATTAGTTTTAATAGTGAATAGTATTAAGTATTTTTAAAAATAAATTCTGATTTATTTATCAAAAGGAGATTATAATAACAGTGTCATTTGAATAATAAAAATAAATAACATTATTATAGCATTTACTAAGTGTCAGTCACTGTGGCCATTAAAATGATTATGTAGCTCTGTGCTTATTGACATAGAAATAAATATATCCATTTTATGTTTAAAAAAAAGGAGAACCTACAAAACCGCATAGTATGGTCCAAATTTTCTAAGTAAGTAGAAATTCTACTTATTATGAATAGTATATATAGTCATTGAATAATTGCTGAGGGGTTATTATGGGGACTACAGGTCTTGACTTACCTGGCATGGTCCCAAAGTAGTTATTAACACCAGTTTCATTCTACAAGTTTCCCAGTTCAGATAACAAGTAATGCAGCCATGCTATTTTTGTGTGATTTTTTTTTTTCACTTTCTTCATTTTTACATCTGTATTCAATTAAGTCTTGAAATGAGCATATATTTCATACATCAGGCCTGGAAGAAAAAATAATGACACTATCTGAGCCCCGAAACAACAGTAAACCCATTTCTAAAAAGTGTTTTGTAAAGGAAACTGCTTTTCTATGAGAGGGGAAAAGAGTTCCTATCAGTAGAAAACAAGATGATAAAAATCTCTACAAGTTGAAGAAGATTTGCAAAGAGCACTTACGTATTCAATAAGCAATAAATACTCCAAGAGGAGGAAGAGCCTGGAGGGGTGAAGGGGTACAAGACATGGAGAAAGTCTCCAACATGGTTCTTTCTTGGTTAAAGGGCATCATGGGGGAATCGTACGGTATTGGTGACAATGTGTGCTTGCTTTTTTTTTTTTTTTAGTATCTGGGTTTGTCATGAAAGAGAGGTTTACAAAGAATGGGAACACAAATCTCTTACTAGTATGACAGGACTGGTGGCAGGTTCGGGGAGGAAAGCTTCAATTAATTAAGATCTAGCTAGAAGAATTAGCATCCGCCTCTTGATGCAACAGAGAAGCCTGGAGTAGAGAGAGGGATTGTTCTTATTTCTTTGAATTGAAGTTTGAATCAGCATAACTCAGATTTCTGACCTGAAGAAAAGAATCATGAAGAAGTTAACACACATCCTCACAGAATGCCAGAGTTACAGTTAGCGGGAACTGGATTGTTGAATTTTGGATTATAAGATGCACCAGCACATGCTCAAATTTGGACCCCCAGATGTCAGTTGGGGTGAATCTGTAACATTTAAGTAAGACTATCTAGCCCCCTGCCACCCTACTGCCTATGATTTGTGGAAATTACAAAGCTCCCTGCTCCCCATGAAGGCTGCAAATTCCCAGGGGAATTCCTTTCTCAAGTTCACCTTTGATCTGAGGTCCTGCTTCTGTTCACCTTCCAATGCATGTGCCTTTCCTCACACAAATCCATAAATAGAATCCAGTCCTTTTTTTTTATTACACACACTCGCACATACACATGGCTCACACACCACTCACTGAAGGATTTGTGAGTGCAGCCAACTCTACTGGAAATCTGGGACTAAGCAGAGGTTTACAACCATGGCAACGTTCTTTGATTATTGGACCCTGTGCATTTTCAAGTGTCTTACCTGTTGCTACAAATTCCAGATCCTGCTTCTTGCCATCTTGTGTGGCCCATCTCTCCCTCTCTTTCTCGCTCTCCACATCCTTTATCTTCTGTTTCTTTTCTTTCAGATGTAAAAACAAATGCTTTCTGTGTTTTTATATAGAGCAAGTTAGCTCTTTCTAGTCCTTTCACACAGGCTTGGTTTCGGGCTCCTTTTGTGAATTTAAGCCTTAAAATTACTCTGGTCTAATTAAATTCTGAGACAATGTGTCTTATTCTCCATTACCCATCTGCGAGAGGTGGGTATTTTGTTTTACAGTTTTAATTGTAATTCTCAATTTGCTACCAATTCACAAAAGTTTTACATTTTTTATAGTAGGCAGTTAAATAATTCGTACTCTGTTTTAATAAATAGCCCATTAGAAGAAAGAGTCATTGAAAAGAGAAGAATATTTTCATCTTATCTCCTGGAGTTCATGTTTGGTGTAAATCTAAGCATTCTGATTATATTTGAAAACTCAAAGCAATATCCTTTATCTGGTGGTATGGAGCCAAGCTGCCAGCATTGGAGAAAGTTAGGGGAAATAATATAAGTAACTAACATATGTTGAATCCCAGAAAACTGGCTAGCATTCCTTACAATATTATGCTTGTCTTTTTATTTATGCATTAGTTGGGTTTATGAAAAGTAAAAAAAAAAAATTTTAAGTTAAGAAAACACTCAAACCTAAATACATATTCTCATGAGAAATAAAAATATTAAACAGAATCCGTGTTAGAGCAGGTTGGAAAAATGTTAGGTCAAAGTTATTTTCGTTTTTACTTTTTGCCACATTTACTTATTGAAACGATAAATACACAGATTTGGGGGAAGGAAATGCATAGAAATCTCTGTTTCCCCAACACAATCCAACAAAAGTGTGAGATAGTGATCAATTCAGCCACAGAGTAAAACTCTTGGCTCTTTTATTCTCCATCTTCTCTGTCGTGGAAATTCCTGCGTATGAAGTCCTTCCCGTGTTCTGGTCGTTCCCGATTTCACACAACCGTGGCAGCTCTGTCACATATCTCGGTCACTGGGGTTTTCTCCTACGTTGACAGTGATCTTTTCACCTTTTCCAGTGGTCCTTCCTCTGAGGGCTTCCTTGTGACATTCACTGACATTTCTCTGGACAAGAATTTATTTTAAGAGTAAAGTAGTAGCAACAACTATAAATCTCCAGAAACACAAGCATTCAGACAGTGCACAGCCTCAGATGTGAACAGAACAGAAAAGCTGGGAAGAGAGTGCTTTCTACCAATGACCTCATGTTCCTACTCAAAATGGTGCTTGGTGGGTCCCCTTCATGAAACCTTGCCCCCAGTGGATGATCCCCAAAACTTGGGATGCATTTTTCCCTCATAATAATATGCATACATTTTAAGTTACTTATTTGTCATTGTAGTCCCAAAATACATAAATAGATTACAAGTATGTAAATTGTCCCCAAATTGGAAGATGGGTGTAGTTTATTAAAGTCTTTCCACTGAGCTTCAGAGGTAAGGGCTATTGTCTTCACAACAAATCATTTGATTTTTTTCCCCCTCCGGAAGTTTAATTCCTCGGACTTTAATTATTGCTTTCTTAAGTTTCTCCAACTCTTGTTATGAATGGAGATTCCAAATAGTGCATCTGGAGGGAGCTAATGCTACCCTTGTGTATTCATCTCAACGTCAGGCCAGTGCGCCTTACAAGTTTCTATTTTGCTAACTCACGTTCGCAGACAATTAGCTCTGTTATGAATGGAGAACAGTCGGAATGCAGAACAGTCTGATTTTGCCACGTGGGGCATTTTTCCTGCTTTCCAGTCATTTAATCCATTCATCCACCTGGGCGTGATACGGTATCAAGCATCATAACATCCTGGGATGTAGGTTCACTTGGCGTGGCAGGTTGGGTTTCTCAGAAGCAGAGTCTCAGATCCAGATCCATGAGCAGAAAGCTTATTCGCCCATGTTCTGCAGGTGGAACAGTGGGCAGCAAAAGGGAGCAGGACTGGGCAGAAGCAGCTGCGACGCTGACCTCAGGAAAGGCTCAGTTGACCCCATCGGGGTGCTCTGGAGCATGGGACAGCCCTTCCAAGTTGTCTCAAATTGAGGCAAGAGGGGCCAGGCTTTCCCACACTTACGTAGATCAGTATTGGACAGGAACTTTTCCTAGAAGGAGGCCAACCGTCCCAGGCAGCTTTCTTCACCTGAGGCAATCCTCAGGGATGCCTTCATCTTCAAGGATGGATGGCAGCTGAGGGTCATCTTCTGACAACACTCACAACTGCCGGGAGGAAATTTTTCTCATTCCTGAAGATCTGGGTGGCACATCACAGTATCTACCACACACTTTTTTTTTTTAACTTTTAATATTTAATTTTTTATTTTTTTTATTTGTCAGAGAGAGGGAGAGCACAAGTAAGCAGAGAGGCAGACAGAAGCACAGCGAGAAGCAGGCTCCCTGCTGAGCAAGGAGCCTGATGTGGGACTCGATCCCAGGACCCTGAGATCACGACCCAAGCTGAAGGCAGCTGCCCAACTGACTGAGCCACCCAGGTGTCCCTCTACCACACACTTTAATGGACATTCAACTTTACGAGGTTTCTCTAGACCAGTGGATTACAAACTTTTTTTTTTTTTTAAGAAACAGTACTCTTTGTTCCAAGCAATAGTTTACACACAACCTTTCCATAGAGAAGAGACAAAAACTTGTCCTGGAATGCCCAAGAAATGACTCCTAAGATACTTCTACAGTTACTTAGATACCCAGAGTTTCTTGGGACACATTTGAAAACCTACTAAATGGTTGTAAAATGTAGCTAATCATCAGAATCAGCTGAAAAACTTAAAAAAAAAAAAGTGAAACCACACACTCAGATTCTCAGGTTTCATACCCAGATACTCTGGTTCATTAGGATTGCGCATTAGGATATAAATACATAAATGCACACACACGCGGACCCATGTGATTCTTCCAGAATTGTGTTCTTGGATAAGAGCTTTGCTAAAACCACAGTTTTGTTTTTTGTTTTTTTTAAAAAAGATTTTATTTATTTCTTTGATGAGAGAAATACAGCAAGAGTGGGGAATGGGAAAGGGAAAAGCAGGCCTCCCGCTGAGCAGGAAGCAGATGCGGGGCTGGATTCCAGGACCCCGGGCCCACGACCCGAGCCAAAGGCAGATGCCCAACGACTGAGCAACCCAGGTGCCCCTAATTAGTCTCTTTTCATATTAAGACTTCATCCTGTTCATTTTGAAGTTTCAAATGCATGGTTATTTGAAGGTCTTCTGCATAGCCATCTCAGTTTACTGGGAATTCCAGAACAGATTTCCAAAATGTGATTCATGCACTGGTACTAAACTGATAATCTGATTGTTGCTGCACTGTGATAGGATAAGGAGATTGTACCAGAATGAAAATCAACTCTGTTCCTAAACACAATTTATAGCGGGGCACCTGGGTGGCCCAGTGGGTCAAGCCTCTGTCTTCGGCTCAAACCACGATCCCAGAACCCCGGGATCGAGCCCCAAGTGGGGCTCTCTGGTCAGCAGGGAGCCTGCCTTCCCCCCTCTCTCTGTCTGCCTATCTGCTTGCTTGTGATCTCTCTTGAATTGGTCACGGGCTGGGTGAGCTCGGAGCGCGGCTAGAGGCTGGGGATACGGGAGTGATTGGGTGCTGTCCCCTGGGGGCGCACTGAGGAGTGGAGCCCCGGGCTCTCGTCTCCTCCGGGCCGGAGACTGGGAGGCCGCCACTCTCCAAAACCACAGTTTTTATTAGAACAAAATATACGTGTGTGTGTGTATATATATGTACATACATATACATATGCATTTCTATTTATTATTTGAAAATGAAAAAAGCTACAGTATGCAGATTGGGAAGTGAGCAGGGATAGGAGCCTTGCTATGCCGTAATCTTCCGTTCTTAATCTTCTTTCCTTAGCTACATGTTGTTGAAGTTTATGGATTTCTATTATTCCTCAAAGTAACTTGATGACTCTTTTTCTAGGTGCTGACTTTATTGGCACATTTGGTTAGGTATTGGGGAAAAGAAGTTCTGAGATAGACTCAGCTTACCATCTTTGTCTTGACTTCCTGGTACGCACATCTCCAAATATATGTGACAAAGCCAAATTCCTCACCCAAGTGACACTTTCCACCAGCAGTTTACGAGTGATCCTGCCACTCTGCATTTCAATTGGCACTCAGTGTTGTTTATTTATTTGTTAAATAAATATTTTTTCACTAACTACTGTGTGCTGAACGTTATTCTAAGCGTTTGGGATAGATCAGTGAACAAAACAAGACCTTCTAGCAGACTGATAATAGACAATATAAGGTAATAAATAACTAATTTTATTGGCTGCTAGAAGATGATGAGTACATGAGGAGAGCAAAGTAAGAAAGATCAGGAGTGGCATAAAAGGAGGAATTGAGGTGGTAATTTTCAATAGAGGGTTTCAGAGCCGTCTTTCTGAGAAGGTGACACTTGAAAAGCCTTGAGAAGCTGTAAAGGGAGTTAATAACCATGTGGCTATCTGGGCAAAGTCTGTTCCAGCCCAATCTGGGTTTCTCAATTAGAGCACTGTTGACATTTTAGGTTGGGTAATTCGGTGTTGTAGGGGCCGTCCTATGCTTTGTATGTTATGTTTCAACAGCATCCTTGGCCTCTACCCACTAGGTGATAGTCGTATCCTTCCTTCCAGTTCTTGCAACCAAGAATGATCTGAACATTGCCAAATGTCCCTGATTGAGAACTACTGGTATAATCCATGCAAATAACTTTGTCTTTTTCTATTTGGGTCCTAATTGTCTCAGCTACCTTTTCTAAAGTCCATCTTCCTGCTGTATTATAAAATGCTGACTTTGTCAAACAGAAAGTTTTCATATTTTTGAGGGTCAGAGTCTATATCTATTATGTTTCTTAGATATATTTATTTATCTTTGAATAAGTATTCTCTTAATTACTGAAACTTTGTAAGTCTCATTATCTGGTATGGTAACTTCTTCCTCCTCATTCTTTTTTTTTTTTTTAAAGATTTTATTTATTTATTTGACAGAGAGAGATCACAAGTAGATAGAGAGGCAGGTAGAGAGAGAGAGAGGGAAGCAGGCTCCCTGCTGAGCAGAGAGCCCAATGCGGGACTCGATCCCAGGACCCCGAGATCATGACCTGAGCCGAAGGCAGAGGCTTAACCCACTGAGCCACCCAGGCGCCCCCCTCCTCATTCTTATTTGAAATTGATTTAACCATTCTTTGCTATATACCCTCTTCCATATGCAATTTCAGACCAGCTTGTCACAGTCTATAAAAAACTGTGATGGGATTATGATAGGAATTCATTAAATTTATAGATTAATTTAGAGGGAATTGACACCTTTATGAAATTGACTCTTCCCATCCATGACCAAAAGTATCTCTCTCCATTTATTTAGGGCTTTTTTATGTCCTTCCATAAAGATATAATTCATTTTCTCCATATAGGTCTTGGACTTTTCCTGATAGATTTATTTCTGGCTATGGGATAGGTGTTGTTGCAAATACAAATGGTGGCTTTAAAAACAATTATTACATCTTCTTAATTGCTGTTTCTAGTGCAGGGTTGTAGTTAACTTTTGTATCTTCAATATAACAATCTTGCTCATTATTCCTGGCAGTTTCTTACAGATTGTACTTAATAGTCCAGGAGGACAGTGGATTAAATGGGAAAAAGTTTTCCTTTCCAATCCTTTTACCTCTTATTGCCTTTTGTTGTCTTTTTGATTAGCAGTATGGAGGAGATTTTCATTCTGTTCCTCACCTTAAAGTGATTAATTCTAATATTTTACCTGAAGTGCTGTCTTGTACTTGGTAGATAACCTTTATCAGGTTAAGCACGATCCCTTCCCTTTTCAGTTTGCTACGAGTTTTATGTCTTATGGGTATTAAATTTTATCCAATATATTTTTTGGATCTACTGTGATGATCATACGATTTTTCTCCTTTAATCAATGAAGGGAGTCATTGCATGCCCAGATTTTTCTGAAGTTAAACATTCTTACATTGCTGGAACAAATGCTATTTCATGCTCTCTAGAAAGGACAGATTTACTCTGCAATGAGGGAGGATCTGTTCCCTTTCTAGAGACCTCATCTCTAGAAAAAGTTGCCTACAGAGGCAGATCCAGGTATAGAGGGTCCTGAAACTTTATTCAATGTGGGGTCTGTTTATAAGAATAAACACTCAGATTTATGAACACAAATTAGTTATAGCTGTGAATACCTATTCAAAACAGAATAAATTACAAATTTTAAATATTTTTATTTATTTATTTATTTGACAGAGAGATAGGGAGATCACAAGTAGGCAGAGAGGCAGGCAGAGAGAGAGGGGGAAGCAGACTCCCTGCTGAGCAGAGAGCCCAATGTGGGGCTCAATTTGACCTGAGCCAAAGGCAGAGGCTTAACCCACTGAGTCAGCCAGGCACCCTAAATTACAAATTTTATAACGATGATGAATATCATAAATACCACAACATTTCTTAACAGTTAGAACTCTATTCATGAATTGCTTGATGATACACCACTGTAATACTGTTTTGTTTGTTTTTTTGGACTTCTGGGTACATAATCTTAAAACCACTTCTTTATGGGACAGTGATTTTTATATATTTCCTATGTAGATTCTGGACAAAGAATTTGGTGTTTCCTTTAGCATGAACAACCAGCACTAGTTCTTTAAAAAATACTGATATTGAAGATTCATAAAATATCCAAATTCCCACACATACATCCTGCTCTGTACTTCAACAGCCTATCTGTTCCCTAGAAGTACCAGAATTCAGGTAAGTTCTATTTTGCGTGATTTGCATTAAAATGACTGACACATTTATAAGTGTATAAGCTGCTTTATTAGAAGGCTCATGATGGAAGAAAATATCTGCTTTGAATAGACATTTTACGAAATAAATCCTCGGCTTACACTTTTACACTTGTGATATCTGGAAGAAATTTCCAGAGACTAGAATTCAAACTTCCTTTCCCACTGTTCACACACTTCCATCACAGAGATCTGAAGGATAATGACACCTCTGGCTCCGTACTTTCGCATCATTATTAGCTTTGTGGTTAACCCACCATGGTACGGACCACAGTCTATACATTCTTTAGAAAGAAAAGCAAAGGAAAATATAATGTATGGCGTCCATTAACTTGTATAACATCTTTCACAGTGTGTTTCCCCTGCAGCCCTGTGAAGTGAGGACATACACTCAACTTTTCACAGAACATTTACTTCCACACGGCTAATTAAAATAAGATGCTCATCAATCCTCTCTCTGATAGAGAGCTTGCTCACACAGACAAAGGCAAGGAAAATGAACTGTAAGAAAATGTCTGATAATTAAGCTTTCATTTTCCTTCCCATTCTGAACATTTGCTTTCTTTTCCTCCAGTTAGAAGTCAGTCAATCTTTCTCCAAATTCACACAACTCCCACTAATATTTGATGCTAATGAGATAGGCACGTCACTACATCATCTTGTATGTGATGATTCTCCATTTGCTCATAGACGGGTGACAACATTTTCAAAGTATTTTGATCTGCAAACTCTTCATTCACATTTGTTTTTATAATGAGGTCATGGGAAATATTGAATGGATGTTCTTGAACTTGCCCTTCGTTGGCAAACAGTTCCACATGCTGAAAAATCAAAACGTCGGCTCCGTGTTCTTCTCCCCAAAGTCTATTCCTATTTCTGAGAATTTGGGAGGAATCCGAGCAGGGGGGATCATTCTAAGGAACTAAATAAAGAGCAGACAATGTTGTCTTTCCCCACAAATTTCCTTGTCTGGGCATTCTGCCTCCTTCCCTTCTAGGCTGGCTCCATATGGGTACCCCCAGCATCCACAGCCTTTCCAGTCCTTCTCCATCTGATTTTAGGGGAGGTTCTGACAGACTTTTGTCCACCGATTCATTCCTGATAGTTTGTTTCTCACAAATGTTTCTGCTAGGATTCGTGAAGCCTAACACAAGCAATAACACGGGGAAAGTGCTCAGAACAAGGAAATGAATGTTGGTTCCACAATGTAACCATAAAGCATTTAAAATGAAATCGCTCTGATTCATTAAAGGAAGGGTCAACAACAAAGAGACATCTTTAAAGAGAAGGTAGGAAAAATTAAAACTTGAGAAAGATACTGAGATAATCACAGCCTTTTAAAGTCAAAGGAAATTTAAAGCTGCAGCAATGAATCAGCCCCAATACCAAAACATTCTGAGTGTCTAGGAAAATAAACCTTTTCGAATAACACGTTTTGAAATTGGGAAATTAAAACAAATACCCGATGAGGGGAATTAGTTTTGCTCATTTTGATCCAAGGGACCAGAAGTTCTAGTGAAGGAGAAGCCATTTTGCTCTCTCTCAAACCGAAGGATGTGTCAGATACATTTTTATTAAGCACTCCAACTCTGTGCTCCTGGGGATGAAAATCAATGCATGTAGTGGGGGGAAAACACATTGGAAGTAAAAGGTTGTTGGCACGACATGCCCCAGATGTGGCTGAGAGTCACCAGGACCCGAGGAGCTTGTTAAACTGGGAACACCAGGATGAGCCTCTATTAGGAACTGCTGGCCTGTTAGAAGTCAGTCAGAGAGAGACTGGCTGCCTTTAAGGAATGAGTAAATAAATATATACATTTATATATTTATTTATTATGTATATATTTATTTAATTTTTATTATCTATTATATAGTTATTTATATATTATTGATTGATATATAAGCTGTATGTCTATAATTAATTATTAAATAAATTAATAAATTAGTTATCCATTAATTAACCCACTGAGCCACCCAGGCGCCCCAGTTATCCATTAATTAAACTATAATTAAATTACATATTAACAATATTATTAAATACATAATATATAAATATATTTTATACGAGTATGTATTTTATATATTAGTTAAAATACACATAAATACATTAAATGTGTAATTTAATATATTTATTGTTTATAAATTATATATAATTTAATACACAAAACATATTTAAATTTATAAATATTATATATTTAGATATGTATTTACCAATATAAATTTGCCAAATATATGTATTTTTTTGCCAAATACAATGCAGATGGTCTCTCAAGCCCATACATATATATATTTACCAAATTGTGGAAATCTAATAAATCACACTCCACCACTAAACATAATCTAGCCAAGGTGTCCAGATTGAGTAGACCCCTGTGTCTGTGCTGGAGTCTTAACTCTTGGTTACTCTCAACAAAAGCCACCTTTTAGCACCTGCCATTTTTTTTTTTAAGATTTTATTTGTTTATTTGACAGAGAGAAATCACAAGAGAGGCAGGCAGGAGAGAGGAAAGGAAGCAGGCTCCCCGCTGAGCAGAGAGCCCGATGTGGGACTCGATCCCAGGACCCTGAGATCATGACCTGAGCCGAAGGCAGTGGCCTAACCCACTGAGCCACCCAGGCGCCCCAGCACCTGCCATTTTAAAGCTGACCTTCTTCATGACAGATCCACCTAAACTGTCACAAAAGCTGGTGAAGAATTAGGTCAGGACCTGCATCCTGACTCTGCTACTTAGCCATCCTGTGAGCTTGGACAAATCCTCTAATTTCTGAACTGCTTTATTGCGTCTGTCAAATGAAGGGAATGTCACCTAATTTATAGGAATTTATTCAGTGTAATGATGTACATGAAAGTGCTTTATGAGGTCGTAGACATATTTTAGTTATAAGTTGTAATTGCTTCCTGCTGATGCTTAAAATACACACAAATCCCTTTAGTGAACTATTCACCTATCATATTGTCAGATATGTTACTCTTCTGGAAATTTCATTAATAATGACCTGATTGGGGCACCTGGGTGGCTCAGTGGGTTAAAGCCTCTGCCTTTGGCTTAGGTCATGGTCCCAGGGTCCTGGGATTGAGCCCTGCATCAGTCTCCCTGCTCAGCGAGGAGCCTGCTTCCTCCTCTCTCTCTGCCTGCCTCTCTGCCTACTTGTGTTCTCTGTCAAATAAATAAATAAAATCTTTTTTAAAAAATGATCTGATTTTCTTGACCAATTATTCATTATTTTCTGAAGTGTATCTCCTCATATTCACACCTATGCGCTCTAGAACACAGTATGTATCCAGACATCGTAGAATAGTGGAAATATGTTATTTCCTATCTAAAAAATATTATTTCCTTTCTATGGGGTCTCCCTCACTCTGATGTCATAATAATCTTCATCAGACCCCGTATCCCACTGGCCAGTTCAGAGCATCTCAACAGTGGCTCCCACACTGATTTCAGGCATGAGCATGTTATATAAGTCACACCCAGAGTCCTTTCCTGTACTTTTGCAGGAGTTTGTTGAGAAAGACACCCTCGAGTATCATTACTCCAGGATCAGGTCTGCAAGGGACATGCAAGCCTGAAATTGCTGGTTGTTCCCTTTCCCATCAAGGGAAACAACCTCCCTGAAAATCAAGGCCCTATGGATGGGGAGTGTAGAAAAAGAGACAAACCAAGGATGTGCACGGACACCTGGTTTCAGTCATTGCTGAAGTGAATACTGAATGTTGGGTAGCCCCATGGATATTCTTGTTTTATAAGCTAATAAACCTTCCCCCCACCTAGAGTAGTTCATACTGCCTGTTTACCCTACTTCTGAACAGAAGACTTCTTTTTTTTAAGATTTTATTTATTTATTGGACAGAGAGAGAGAGAGATCACAAGTAGGCAGAGAGGCAGAGAGGGAGGTGGGAAGCAGACTCCCTGCAGAGCAGAGAGCCCGACATGGGGCCCGATCCCAGGGCCCTGAGATCATGACCTGAGCCAAAGCAGAGGCTTAACCCACTGAGCCACCCAGGCGCCCCAACAGAAGACTTCTGACCAAGAGAAACAGATAGCTCTGCATCTGTGGACTCTCGTTTTGTGAGTTCCACTGTTCAGCCTTCCTGAGTCATTTTCTCCTTTCCATCCTGGCTGTGTTAATGTTTCCACCCTTTGGGTATGGCTCCACTGTTGGTTAATTTAGCTGTCTAAAGTGTGAGTCTTCCTCAAAGACCATAAACTCCCCAGGATACGGACTGTGTCTTAATTCAACTTTATATTTCAGCATCTTGCAGATTACCTAACGTCTAGTAGGCACTTAATGAAATCTATTGTACGATCTGACTAATGACTAAATGACTGTAATAAGTCTGTAGCAATGTTCAAAGGTAGAGACAAAATTTTATTTCCTCATAAGGAAGAAATAACCCCCATAACTAGACTTGAAGGCTATTTGATCACAACATTAATTGAGTGGGAGTATGGGAATCTGGGAGACAACAGAATCCATCTTCCAGGATAGGAGACACAGAGCCAATAGAGTTCCAGTACTTTGCTTTCTGATGATTTAACAACCTGGAAAATCTAGAAGAATAGATCGTTTACATAATCCATTCGATTCTCTCTTTAATAACATCTTGCTTAAATAATCCTTCTGCAGACACTGGCTTGTCATCCATTTATGACCGAATTCTCGAGCAAACACCGGTGGGACACATGGTCTCTCAAGCCCGTTTCCCCACTGGGAAGGGAAAGCACTGATCTGCGGCCGTGGAGAGCCAGAACCCCAATAGTCAAGTTCCCGTAACGCACCCCAGTGGCTTTCTAATACCAGTTCGTCCCACGTGGGTGTGATGGGTGTGAGTCCAGTTTCTTAAGGGTGAGGTGACTACAAGGAAGCCGTTCTGGCTGGCTACCTGGGAGGTCAGCGCGTGGACCTCCACCTGCAAGAAGCCTTCCCACTGGGAGCTGTCAATCTGTGTTGCTCTCCATCCCTGTAAGTTCTGTCTTGTCTCGATGGAGGTACACAGGGAGCGCATCAACATTCCATCAGGACGTGCATATCATTTTCCTTTAACTGTGGCCTTTGCTGGATCTTCAAGACACTATTTGATTATGTGTTGGGACCACTTTTGCTTTGGACTCTTATCTCTGAAATTCAAATATAAGACAATGGAGAAATAGAATTTAATTCTTAAAAATCTGATTTTTTTTTACTAATTTTAAGAATATATATATATTATTAACGATTGGAGAAATTATAGATCATAGAGTGCCCAGTGGTTATAAAACTCCAGAGATGTTAGCCCCCTTCTCCTGGTTTTTGATTCTAGGGCTTGGATATTTTGTTGCTAACAAGGACATTTCTTCGGGAAAATTTTCCAACATCCTACTTAATACTGTGTGGGTTGAAAGGAAGGGTGTCATTCTTTGGTCTGAGAATCTCTTGAAGATAAAACAATGCTAACCTTTAGGATAATTACTGAGCAATAGCTCCCAGCAGGTGTAAATTATAGTTTGTTCTGCAAACTTTGTCTTGAGTTTCTTCAGAAGGATCTTGGGGCAACATGGACTCTAATACGGATTTAGGTGGGAAGGGGAAGATTTGGTTCACCACACAGAGGTAAAAAGGCAAACATTAACATTTTCTGAACATGTACTGTTTTTTACTGTTTTATTTATTGTTATGTTTCCTATTTTCTGAACATGTACATGTACGAGACCGGTGTATCAAATATGCTCTGTCTGCAAAATTCACTTAAAACTATAGGATGCCAGTAAGCACCACAATTAGCAGGTCAGGAGTGGTGGGATCAAGTAACAATTCTATCCTTTACTAACTGAATAACCTCAGGCAAATTACTTAACCATCCCAAACTTCCATTTCCTTATTCATAAAATAGTATTAGTAATGATACCTCAATTCATAGTTTTTTGTTGTTGTTGTTTTAAAGATTTTATTTATTTATTTGACAGACAGAGATCACAAGTAGGCAGAGAGGCAGGCAGAGAGAGGAGGGGATGCAGGCTCCCTGCGGAGCAGAGAGCAGGATGCAGATGCGGGGTGCGGGGCTCCATCCCAGGACCCTGGGATCATGACCTGAGCCGAAGGCAGAGGCTTTAACCCACTGAGCCACCCAGGCGCCCCATCAATTCTTAGTTTTTTAAAGATGAGAATTAAGTAAGCTAATGCCTGCAGTCCTTTGCTTCAAAACCTTTTAGTATGTAATGGTTTTTATTATTACAAGTTTGTCATTGTTTATTATTGAATTCAAGCAGATTAGCAAACTGAGTCTCAAGTATCACGCCCAAGGCCATTTATACAGGCAGGCTGACCTTCTCCCTGACCTCGGGTTTTCTTTTTTGCGGGGAGAGGTGACAGGGAGCAGAGAGCAGGTGTTCATTTCAGAGATGGAGAGAGAGGGTGAGGATTTTTGTGGAAACTTACACAACGGGGATGAGCATAGCAGGGCTCACTGTTCTGTAAGTAGTATGAATGCAGCTGCTCAGCCTACCATTATTTTTTATAGGCTATTTTTGAGCCTTTGCCATTTTTAGGCTTGCTTACCACATGTCTTAGTTTTTCAGACATCAGAAATGGCTTTGCACAGTTCTACGGTACGGTCGCAGCCTTAGCCATTCATCAGCTGTCAACATCCAAAGTGCTGCCAGTATTGTTCAGCAACATTGAAGGAAGGGAATTCACCCCTTGGGACTTGCTTTTGATTGCTATTAGATTTTTATCATAGCTATTGCTCTCATAAGAAAAAGCTGCACCACCTGGGCTGGCCTGAACTTTTTCATTATAGCGCCCAAGCTGTTCATTGAGATACAGTGAGCGTCCAAGCCATGTCATCGATCCCAGTCTTGTTTGACTTGAAGGTAAAACCGGTGTCTGAAATTCCTGTCTCTCGCCATCCTAAAACTGTACCCATCAATCCTTCTTCTCATCAGTTTTAGCCAAGATGACGGAGACAGACATTTTCTTGCTTCTCAAGTGAAGGCAACTGAGCTACTTTAGACGTGCCACCTCTGTCCCATTGTGCCGTGACAACAGAGCCTTTGCTCTTCCAGGACGAACTTAGCACGGCCTATGACCTGGTTTCCGAAGGATGATTTCCTGTGTTCACCGGGTCCATAGAAAACAGACACGCAGAAGCATCTACCACTTAAACATTGTTTCTTAGAGTCCACTGTTCTCTTTGGCCATTAAAGAATCTCAAGATGCTATAAAAGAAGGACAGGTGCTTGATGTTTTGACTTCAGATCCAAACTGAAGCTGTTGCAGTGGTAAAAACAAAAAACATTATCTAGTTCCTAAGGTTCTGATAATTATTTTCTAATATATTATAGTCATTTGTTAGCTTATATGAGGTTCACAACCTTTAGGACAAATATTATGGTGAAACTATGTCTGAGTGTTTGTCTCTCTTGTATCTTTTTCACCATGGCCAGACTTCAAGGTCATTGGACAAGTAGTCAATACTGTCGAGGAACTACAGTGATAAAACCAGGGAAAACATTCTGTTTCAAGGAAACTGCTTTGAGACAAAATCTTATAAAGCCCTAGGAGAGGTTTGTCTTTAAATAGGTAAGGTAGGGCTTTATCAGAAGATGGCCAGAGATAGAACTCAGTCCTTGATCATTTTTAATGCCATAGGGCCTCCCGGGGATGATATATAACCATTCCATGTCTTGAGGGTCTGTTATGTCAGGTTTTAGGACTGTTGGGGGAGTAGAATATAAAAATGAATTGGAGAGATTCCAGCGGAGGTTGAAAAATGTGGAACTCCTAAGCTGATTAGGTGGTTGTTTCCAGAAGGAACACCCTCTTGTCCAGAAAGACGGTTGCTTGGATGGACAGAGTATAGCCCAGAAATTCTGCAGGAGAGATCTCAAATACCCATCTGCTAGCACTGGCCTGCGAGTGATGGTCAGAAGATAACCAAGAAGTGATTGGACTAAAGACACATGAGATAGTGGGTCTAGAAATTCTCATGTTTTTTCCAAAGTCACTCAGTAGGACTGAACCTCATGGGCCATGGGAAGTGCTAACTATTAAGGAATACGGCAGAAGCCAAAAGGAATCACAACCTCCGGGCAAAAGTGAGTCTGGAAGGTATCATGCCTCATCATCATCTCACATAAAGGCAACATTAATATTTGCAATGTCCTAGAAGTCCACTTTTGGTACAGAATCAACCTAATAGTCATGGGTAGTAACAGTATAGGACCCTCAGCTCATAGTCAATTATATTCCAAAAGAGCATCCAAGGATGACAGGATAAACAAAATGTAGGATGTCCATCCAATGAGACACTATTTGGCCATAAAAAGGAACAAAGTCTTAACACATGCTATGACATCTGTAAATGTCAAAATCATTATGACACATAAAAGAAGCCAGATAAAGACGGTAACTTGCATGATCGCCTGTGTACGACATGTCTAGAATAGGCAGAATTGTGGTGGCTGCTGGCTGGAGATGGCAACGAGGACAGTGTTTCTTTTTGGGTTGGTGGAACTGTTCTAAAGCAGGATTGTGGTGATTATGGCTGCACCCTGTACTTCTACTGAAAAATACTGGCTTGCTCACCTGAGATAGGTGAATTTTTATGGCATGTAAATTTTGTTTCTGAAACTGTTACACACACACACACAGGGTCTTTGCAGAGGAAAAACAGACTTAATGAACTCTGAATGACACCAACAACCGGCTCATTAAGAGAGCACATGTCTTTGACATGAACCCCAGGCATCAGATCATTTATATCATCTCATTTTCCACAGAGAGAAAGAGGGAGGCTCACCGCCTCAATCAGGTTCCTATCACAGCCTCTGGGACACAGTTAGCTCAGCTGTCACTAGAGGGCACTATTATGCCATTGCTGGTAGGGGCAAATCTGGGCTGCCGGGATTTACTCCCTGCTGCTGTGTGCAGGGACAACCGCCGGTCCAGGAGTCCGCGGGGCGACGCAGGCACAGGTGACCAACCCTGGGGCTCGGGCCCCCTTGTACTAGCTGTTGGTCCTTCAGATTGTGCCGGAGGGGGCGGGAAGGTAGGAAAGTCTCTGGGAGTCTCAGACGTTTACTTCCTACTCCCATGGCTAAGGAGAGATTCTAGATGAAAACCAAACTCAGTCTATTCCCCCAGGGCAGGACTGCTCTGGTGAGCTCTGGATCAAAATAAATTAGAGCTCTAAAAAACTCCAGACGTCAGGAGATAACCTCTGAACACTCTAGGATGACCTAGACTTTCTCTGTGGGCCCAGGGGGAGGGGCTAGTTCAGAGGGCTTCACAGCAGCCCCCCAGACACAGAGAAGAGTTAACTCTAATTTACTTCCTTCAGTGGAAAGATTCTGCAGCTGTAGAGGTGTGGGACAATGGGGAACTCCTGTCAAGGATCTGGATGACGGTGAATGGTAAAAGTACTAAATAATGCTGACAGTTGGGCAGGGCTGAATACATTGTCTAGCATTCGACAGACAATGAATCTGCTACATTTTTTAAAAAGATAGAAAAAGAAGAAGAAGAAGAATGCAGAGGAATTAAAAGTCAACAGGGTGCATAACAGAGTTTCAGAAAGACCAGAAAGAAGACTTGTTTGGGGGAGCAGCACCAGAAATTAATCCAGTTAATTCAGAATGATGGGTGGTTTGCCAGAGATGTAACTGAACTAAGGTAAGTACCATCCTTGGTGAGTATCGGAGAAACTGCGTGGGAGGAATTATTACACAAAGGAAACTTTACTGACAACAAATTAGGAGTTCTTGGGGCATGACTTTCAAAGCCATGGCTCCCCAAGCAGAGTCAAGTGAATGGGTTCCTTTTATTTAGGGCTGGGATGAATATACAGAAAGGGGAGTTTTGTCATCCCATGGAGAAGTTGATACAAGTCGCACAGGCATCTGAAGGAAACAGGCCTAGACGTCCACTGGATGTTATTTTAATGAGGTTTTTGTTCCTCCTTGGGCTGAGATTTTAACATTGTAATGAAGCAGAGGTGACTCAGGAAGGGGGTGGAGGGCTGGGGATTGCTCTGAGAGCTCCGGAGGGGGCTTGGGCTCATTACCTCAGGTAAGGAATGCAGGACCTTGCTTTCAGAACAGCACTGTGAATTTCTGCCACTGATCTGTTGTCTCTGGTGTGGCTAGTCTATTTCCAGGCCTGAGAGAGAGAATTCGTTTTTGCATTCTCTTTGTTCCCTTAATATCCTTAGCAAGTGAGATTTTTGCATTTCTGTTCTTTAAAGATTTTTTTTTTTTTTTTTTTTATTTTTATTTATTTATTTGACAGCGAGAGACAGGAGATCACAAGTAGGCAGAGAGGCAGGCAGAGAGAGAGAGAGGGAAGCAGGCTCCCCGCGGAGCAGAGAGCCCGACGCGGGACTCGATCCCAGGACCCTGAGATCATGACCCGAGCCGAAGGCAGCGGCCCAACCCACTGAGCCACTGCAAGTTGTGGTTGGGTATTTACCCGTGCTTGGGTAAATAGGGCACAAAGGTCAAGGGAAACAGCTGGGGGCCTAAAATGACTTCACCTGGGTCAGGAAAGCTATATCTCATTTTTCTTTTTTTTTTTTGAGGGGGGGGGGGCCTAACTTTCTGCTTACAGTCAGAGTATCATAAAAAAATTGGGACAGCTCTAAGTTTCGAGTCTGAAGAGGCTACCACCTAAGCGTAAATCAAGTCATTACTTAGCAGTAATGTTCTCTGAATGTAATAGGTTAGGGGAAAAATGCTGACTATCCATAATTTCTTTCAGATAACCCAGGAAGAGACAAATTGTTAAAATAAGTTCTTATTTACCCCAACTGAATAATATCTCACGGTGTCACGGACTTTTATATTTCATGTGTTACAGAGTTTCAGTGAAGTTTTCAAATTTATGCAAAAAAAAAAAAAAAAGAAGAAGAATTGCCATTAACTTCTCCTTAGTTTCTGTGGAGACCATTGGGATTACAATGAAGTTCCTAGGACTGTGGCCACCAACTCCAAGATAAAAGAGATGCTATCGCGATGGCTCGGGCTCCCAGAACAAAACCACAGATGTGTCTTCATCCTCCTACAAACACCGTGTATTCACCAGGAGAAAGCTTGCTAGGAGCGGCCTTTACAGCTTGCTAGCCCGGAGTCCCGTGTTTTAGTGACGTGGACCTTTAGTCCGGGGTAGAAGAGGTTTATGTTATTCACCTATTCTACTGCTCTCATAAATCGAGGACTAACAGGTTTGATGGTTCTGTCATTCTTGCTGGGTCTCCTGGCTTCTCTGCTGGTAATTGAGTTTATTTTGTTGGAAATTCACACGAAGTCAGAGAGTCTTTTTGAGCCGTGCCTGAGCACTTGCAGGGAAAAATAGAAAAGGTCACGTTTGCTTGTATCACAAGATTTCTGTTGGCATGTTGTTGTTGTCGTGTCCTGGTCTGATTTTGGAACCAGAGGGATGCTGTCTTCCTAACAAGCATTGGGAAGTGTTCCCTCTTCTATTTTTTGGAAGGATATGTGTGGAGCTGGTTTCCTTCTTTCTCTTTGGGGTTTATTTCATGGGTGATCATTCACTGTTTGCAAAACCCTAATGTTGGGTCCATGGTCAAAAGGAGCGAGACTGATACGAAGCGAAGGTCAAAGCAAAGCTTTATTTCGAGCCAAGCATCGAGAATCAAACTGACTGGCCAGGGCCGTCTCTTGCAAAGAGGCGACCTCTCTCTGCCTTACAGACTAGCTTTTAAGGGCAAAGGCCATGTGGTTGGGCCTGGCCATGCACAGGTGACCAATGAGATTGTAACACAGAGAGAAAGCTGCACAGTCATGCTAGGTCACACACGGGTGGCCAATTGAATTACAATTTACCCTAGTAGATATTTGACCTAGCCTGTCACCTTGGTCAGAATTGGTGCCCAAAAGGCACCCAGAGGGTGGGGCCCATACTCCTTGGTAGCTAGGGAGACAGTATACGCCCCCTCTGATTGGATACCTCCACCTGGCCTGACCCACCCTTGTATTTGGGCTTTGTTACCTGGGACTGGTTTCCGGGATTTGTTTTTAAGTAAGTCCCCTGGGGGGCGGGGGGAGGTGGGGGGGGCAGGGACAGTTTAAGTTTTACTGCATAAACAACAAAATCACTGTTTAACGGGATGGCATCGCTCTGGCTAAATAGACCCTTACACTAAGAGTCCGACAGAGGCTTTCACATTCCTCATCCGTTTCCACCTGGGGAAACCTTATTCCCATTTCCTTAAAGTTCTGAGTGCCCTTTTCGTGCACAGTCTTTATATCAGGCAGGCCTATGTTACAATTCTAGCTTTGCTTCTGATTTTCTAGACTTAATTTTTTAGAGCATTTTTTAGGTTTACAGAAAAAAAGTCATGCAGAAAGTATAAAGGATTCCCATTTATTTCTTTTTCCCCCTACTCAGTTTCTCCAATTTTTAACATCTTGCAATAGTGTAGTCCATTTGCTAGAATTGGTAAGGCAATATTGATACATAATTTTTTAAAAAATTTTATTTATTTGTTTTACACGAAGAGAGAGAGACAGAATAGAAGTAGGGGGAGTGAGAGAAGGAGAAGCAGGCTTCCCGCTGAGCAGGGAGCCTGATGCAGGGGTCAGGATCCCAGGACCCCCTGGGGATCATGACCTGAGCCAAACGCAGACGCTTAACAACTGAGTCACCCAGCCGCCCCCTGATACATAATTATTAACCAAAGTCTGTAGTTCATGGCAGAGTTCACTGCTTGGGCTGCACCACTGTTTGGTTTTGGACAGCCGGTTAATGTCATCTGTTGATCATCACAGAATCTTGTAGAAGTTTCACAGTTCTAAACATGCCTTGTGATACATTCTGCCCCCAGACCCCTGAAAACCACTGATCTTTTTACTGTCTCCATACTTTGGCCTTGTCCCGAATGTCATAGAGTTGAAGTCCTGCAGTACGTGGCCTTCTCAGATTGGCTTCTTCCACTGAGCGGTATGTTTTCAAGCTTCTACCATGGCTTTTCATGGCTTGATAGCCCATTTCTCTTCAGAGCTGAATACTATTGTATTGTCTGGATGTACTAGTTTATTTACCTGCTCACCCACTGAAGGACATCCTGTTTTGACAATTATGAATTACGAATACAGCTGCTATAAACATCTATGTGGACATAAATTTTCAATTAATTTGGGTAAATGTCTAGAAATGTGGCTATTGGGTTATACGGTAAGACGATGTTTAACTTTGAAAAAAAAACAAAACAAAACTGTGTTTTCCAGTGTGACTCTACCATTTTTCTTTCTCACTGGCAAAGAATGAAAGTTCCTGTAGTTCCACATCCTTGCCAGCATTTGGTGTCCTCTGTGTTTTCAGATTTAGCCATTCTAGTGGGTGTGTCGTGGTATTTCCTTGTTGTTTTAATTTGCAATTCCCTAGTGAAATTGCTGGGTCCATGGTCAAAGGAGCGAGACTGATACAAAGCAAAGGTCAAGCAAAGCTTTATTTCGTGCCAAGCATCGAGAATCAAACTGACCAGCCAGGGTTTTCCCTTGCAAAGAGGCGATGACCCTCTGCCTTACAGACTAACTTTTAGGGCAAAGGCCATGTGGTTGGGCCTGGCCACGCACAGGTGACCAATGAGATTGTAACACAGAGAGAAAGCTGCACAGTCCTGCTAGGTCACACATAAGTGACCAATTGAATTACAATTTACTCTATAGTAGATATTTGAACTAGCCTATCACCTTGGTCAGAATGGGCGCCCAAAAGGCATCCAAAGGGCAGGGCCCATACTCCTTGGTAGCTAGGAGACAGTATGCGCAGCCACTGATTAAATATCTCCACCTGGCCTGACCCACCCTTGTATTTGGGCTTTGTTACCTGGGACTGGTTTCCAGGACTTGTTTTTAAGTAAGTGGGGGGGCGGGGGGCAGGGTCAGGATGCTCTGGCTAAATAGGCCCTTTCAAAATAAGACATTGGTTATCTTTTTATATGCTTATTTGCCATCTGTAGGTCTTCTTTGTTGAAGTGTCCATTCAGATCTCTTGCCCATTTTTTCATTGGGTTGTTTTCTTATTGTTAAGTGTTAAGGTTCTTTGTATATTTTGCATACACAGCCATGATCTGATATATGCTTTGCAAATAGGTTTTCCCATCTCTGCTTCAGTCTCTTGGTAATTGTACCAGCTGAGCCAAGGCTGTTAACCTTTCTCAGCCTTAGTTTTGTTGTCTCAGAAAATGAGTACAATATCCAACCTGTAGGATTATTTTAAGAGAGAAGGATGACAAGTTATGTAAAGGAACCCAGGCCACTGTCAGGCTCAATAAAAGTTGTCCTTTTGGCCTTGCCTCCTTTCGCAACCCCCAAGCATATGTCTATTTGATGCTTCTCATGTTTCGTATGTGGTTGTTTTCATCAGTGCTTTTCACCCTTTACTAAAGGCTAAGAATTGTGGACTGTGATTCAGTGGATCTGGGACAGAGGCTGATTCCGCATCTCTACCAAGCTCCGGGTGATGTTGGTGCTACTGTTCCTGAGAGCACACTTTGAGCAGCAAGCTGTCAGATGTCTGTGTCCTCCTTCAGAGTAAGGCTCTCAAGCTCCTGTCTTAACCTATGAGTGGGCTATGAACTCAGTTTTGTGGGTTGGCAATCATCATTTTTACACACGTGGAATACAATAGAAAATATCACAGGGAGTTAACAATTAACAATGTTGTTTCATGAAAAAACCTTAAAATTACACACACACACACACACGTGCATAGTATGAATATTGAGGTCCAGGTAAAGGATATTAATATTTACTGTATTCCATCAAAAGCTAAAAATCTTTGCTTGTTCAGGCATGTATCATCAGCCTCAAAAATAGGTGTTTGCAACTGATAGGCAAATTAATGCTGTTTATTGCAACTGGGCTGTAGAGAAGAGTAAATAGGTAAGTTTTTAAATAGTCTGAGGCATCTTCATGATGAAGCAAGGGCACGGATTGGGCTTTGAGGAGTAGGGAGGATGACCCTGGGTAGAAAAAGGAGGGGGTTGGAGATTGTTGAGTCCGTAGTCAAAGGAGCGAGACTGATACGAAGTGAAAGTCAAGCAAAGCTTTATTTTGCGCCAAGCATCAAGAACCAAATCGACCATTCGGGGCCGCCTCTTACAGAGAGGGCAACCACCCCCAGCCTCACAGACTAACTTTTATAGAGCAAAGGCCATGTGGTTGGGCCTGGCCACACACAGGTGACCAAAGAGATTGCAACACACAGAGAAAGCTGCACAGTCATGCTAAGTCACACACGGGTGGCCAACAAATTATAATTCACCCCATAGTAGCTATTTGAACTAGTATATCTCCTTGGTCAGAATTGGTGCCCAGAAGGCTGGGCCCACACCCCTTGGTAGCTAGGGAGACTGTATGTGGGCCCCACTGATTGGATGTCTCCACCTGGCCTGACTCATCCCTGCATTCGGGCTCTGTTATCTTGCCCTGACCTGACCCACCCTTGTATTGGGGCTCTGTTATTAGAGACTGGTTTCCCAGACTTGCTTTTAAGTAAGTTCCCCTGGGGTGGGGGGGGGGCAGGGTCAGTTTAAGTTTTACTGCATGAACAATGAAATGGCTGTTCAACCGAGGTGGAACCGCTCTGGCTAAATAGGCCCTTACAGAGATGACCTTCCAGCTTTAAGTAGAAAGTGTGCAGTGGAGGGCTCGCCTCCAGTGGGGACCCAAAGGACAAAGGATGGTCTAGGTGTGGGAGTTAAACGAGGAGCCAGTGAAGGATTGTGAGCTGGGCATTAAAAGGTAAAAGCAGAAACACACTGTGGATTAGTCAGTGGGGACAGTAAAAGGAAATGAGGCAGGAAGCCCAGCTAAATTTCTCTGTTGTATTAATAAAGGAATAAGCTGATAAGAGCCTGAGTTAAGTTAATGGCAGAGAAAATGAGGATCACAAATCATTCCAAGGGATAATTCAGCGCCCTAAGCTCACCCTCTATTCATACCGCTGTGGGGTAGCCCAGTTAAAAGAAGGAAGCAGACTCATAAGCCTCTTTGCCTACATTATCGGATGTCACATGATGATGGTAACAACTACTTCTGTCCTTAGGGTAGACTCGGTGTGTCAGTAGAAAATGAAGTAGAGAAGGGAGGGCTGGGGTAGGAATCGGAGATTTTAATCTACCCCTTTATCTCTGTTGTACTCTTTCCAAACCTGTCCTCCACAGCTTCTCACACCACCAAATAAACACAGAACCACCTCTTGGGGCGCCTGGGTGGCTCATTTGGTTGAGCTGCTGCCTTTGGCTCAGGTCATGATCTCAGGGTCCTGGGATCGAGCCCCACATCGGGCTCCCTGCTCAGCGGAGAGCCTGCATGTCCCTCCCCCTATTCCTGCTGCTCTGCCTACTTGTGATCTCTCTCCATCTCGCTAATAAATAAATAACATCTTAAAAAAAAAAAAGATTTAAGTACAGACCCACTTCTAAACAAGTAGCACCATCCTCATGACTTGTCCTACAGCTGGTAATGGAAGAGCTGGAAAACACCTGAGAGATTTTCCAGCCTGACCATTTCATGTTACAGACAAGGGAGGGCATGGCGAGCGGTGCACATGGGCAGCAGCACAGCAACTGGCAAGGGACAAGAACTCCACAGACATTTTTTGGTTGTTTTTTCATTTTTTTATTTTTTAAATTTTATTAACATATAATGTATTATTAGCCCCAGGGGTACAGGTCTGTGAATCGCCAGGTTTACACACTTCACAGCACTCACCATAGCACATACCCTCCCCAATGTCCATTGTGGAGGCCGGGAAAATTAGGGCCATCCCACCTCGGGTTTAGCCTTAGCATAAGTACAGCTATCTTAGCTCCGGCAGCCATCTCAGACCCCTGTGCCCAAGGGCTGAACTTGCCCCCACCCTGCTTTAGTAACCCCCACCCTGTTTTGGTTTCAGAAAGCCCCACCCTGCTTTAGTTTCAGAGACCCCCCCACCCTGCTTTGGTTCCAGGAATCCCCACCCTGCTTTAGTAACAGGAACCCATAAATACCCCTGCCTTAACTAAGCTCAGGGTCCAAGTCCCTACTCCACTCCATCGAGTATACTTGGGCCCAAGCTTAAACATGTCACCTCGGGGTCCAAATCCCTACTCCGCTGTGTCGGGTATACTTGGGCCCAAGCTTAAGCATGTCACCTCGGGGTCCAAGTCCCTACACCACTGTGTTGGGTATACTTGGGCCCAAGCTTAAGCTTGTCAAATAAACCCTCGTGTGATTGCATCGGTGCTTGGCTCCTTGGTGGTCTCTGGGACGCGAAAACTCGGGCATGACACCATAACGCCACAACCCTCTCCCCCCACCCCCGCAACCCTCAGTTTGTTTTGTGAGATTAAGAGTCTCTTATGGTTGTCTCCCTCCCGATCCCGTCTTGTTTCTTTTCCTTTCTTTTCTTTTTTTAAGGTTTTCTTTATTTAAGAGAAGGTGCCTAGGAGAGAGCATGAGTGAGGGTGGCGGTGGCGGGAGGGCAGAGGGAGAGAAAGAAGCAGACTCCAGCTGAGCAGAAAGCCAATGTGGGGCTTGATCCCAGGACCCTGGGATCCTGACCTGAGCTGAAGGCAAATATTTAACTGACTGAGCCACCCAGGCGCCCTACCACAGATGCTTTCTAAATGAAACAAAGGAGATACTTGCAGGGAAAGTGTTAGAACCCAGAACCTCTGCCTTCCAGACCACTCTCCTCTTCTGCCTGCCCCTCAGCAGGCTCTTTCCAAATCCTGGCTACCTGAGAAAAATCCAAGTTCCAAATATTGGGGCCACACAGGGAAACTGGGCTTCATCCTAACACTCTAGGACGGCGCATGCTGCCTTTTAGTTAAAAGTGTGTGAATGAGGAAGACGAACTTACAGGAAAGCCAGGAAATTCGATTCATTAAGATGTCAGAGCCCTGAAAAAAATCTGGACCCACTTGTGAAACACTGAAATAAAATATTGGGTCGGGCTGGCCATAGGGGTCCAAGGGTTCACAGACAAGAGCGAGTACCAGAGGTACCAAGAAGAAAAACAGCTCCAGGAATCCCTCAAAGGCAGCCCAACTTTCCTTTCTACAACTCCATTTTAGCCCGGCTCTGTTTTTTTATGTTGTTTTGGGGCTATTTTATTAAGCCCATGGATCCCTCAGACAGGTTTATAGCAAAAGGGTGAAATAAAAGGAGGAAAAATATTTGCTATGCAATGGAGAGAATAAAGAAAAAGACTATCTTTTGTGGGGGGACTCCAGAAACCTCAGATCTCTATATCTATGCCTGTTCCCTTTCGTTTTAGTTCCCAGAGGTTAAAAATGGGCCATCAGAGGCCCAAGGGGAAGTTCTGAAGAGGGGGTGACCCTGTGACCCTTCTTGATGTGTTGGAAATCCCAGGACTGGTGGTGAGTCAGGAGGAAAGCAGAGGGGTCTCTTGGCTATAAGCATCTAAGATTTCCATTCCTAGGTCCTAAAATTGAACAGACCAGGGCTGAATCCTGGCTCTTTTTTATCATGGGCAAGTTCTTAACCTCCTCAGGTGGTTTGCATTTCCAATATGAAGACAATGGGGGCGCCTAGGTGGCTCAGTGGGTCATGGTCTCCGGGTGTTGAGATCGAGCCCCTGCTTTCCTCTCTCTCTCTACTTACCTCTCTGCCTACTTGTGATCTCTCTCTCTGTGTCAAATAAATAAATAAAATCTTAAAAAAAAAATAATGAAGACAATGACCATAACTTGTTCACAGGTTGTTTTGAGAATTGAGGGGGATAGTGCCACTCTATACAGTATGGTTAACTATAGATGCTTGGCGATATCCTAGATCTCCAAAATCTATGTACCTTGAAAAGCTGACAATAGCATATATCTAGTATTGTTAAAGGACAGTATCATATACTGTAATAGTATTGTATACTTACAATTTGCAAAGAAGGTAGACCTTATGTTAAGTGTCCTTACCATTAATCATAATAATAATAATTACAATGGGGGCAAGAGCCAACTTTGGGAGGTGATGGACATGCCTATGGCTTTGATAGTGGCGATGACGTCATAGGAGTCTAAGTAGCCCCAAACTCACGGAGCTGTATACACTAAATGTGTCCACCTCTTTACATATCAATCAGACCTTAATAAAATGGCTAAAAGGTTAGAAAAAAAAAAAAACAAAACACTGCACTGTGATTTCAGCAGGGTGACCTCAATTCTCCTTGGCTGGTTTATGCACTCTCCCCAAACAGATCTGCTTCTGAGTCCCTGGGAAGGAGAATAAAAGCAGAGAAATCCTTTTGACCAGGGAAGGGAAGACTGAAGCTGGCAGATTGAGTCTTGTGTTCAGGTAGCATCCGGCCACCCAAAGCATGCTTGTTTGCAACAGTCCTCCAGTGGGATTCCTCAGAGGCCAGTGTGCATGGGGTTCTCATGTCCCTGAGCCTGCATCTGGGGGCTTGGGTTGACTCTAAATCACAGACGCTGTTTTGGATGCTGGAGCATCCAAAATAATGGTGCTCTTCAAGACGTGCTCCTGGAGGCTGGTCCTTATTCCCTTGTTGGTAATGTACCCACTGTTAATTCCCGTTACGTAAAATACTGGGGATTCTTCCTTAGGTATGATCCCAGAGGCAGTTATACATTAAAATCAGAAAAATTGCTCATCTTACATTTGGTTGCTGAATTGTGTCACCCCACTTTATCAGTCAGTAATTTGTTTTCAATTTTTTTTTTTTTTTCTGTGAGAGCAATAATGGATAGGCCTTATTAAGTATGTTAAGTCCCTGAGCTATGTGTTTTCCAACAACTTGCAAGGCGGGAACGGTCATCTTGGAGATAATCCCCAGTTTTTAGTTGTCATTCCAATAAGCTTCTCCATGTAGAGTCGCACTCAGAATTGTTTAATTCCAAAGTCAATAAAATTTCCATTGGGGTAAAGTGATTTGTTTTCCAACTTTCAATCTATCTTTAAATGACCAAAAATTGCCAGAGAATGTGCTATGGGTAATTCTAAAAGAGGTTGTCTGTCATATAACTTGGGCCAGCTCTATTAAAATAAATTTATGTACTCACATAATGTATAACTACTTTGAGGGAGGGGTGATTGCTCATTTCCTCCACACCCCTCATGTTTAGTTGGATAAATGATTTCCATCTCCACTCTCATCCATGGGTTCTCTCCTTAGGCTGTGTTCCTTTTTATTTTTAGCCTGAAAGGAATTTTTAGTATGTTTATTAGGGTCTATCTGGTTGCCTGTGTGTTTACTGCCTGGCTCAGGGAAGACCGATGAAGCTGTCATCAATTCAGCACGTCAGCATGCCCAGGTGTCTGCCCTGGCTACGAGTCAGGTCCAAAACAGCTTTAACTAACTTCGAGCACACTGCGAGTTCCTCTTCCTCTGGTGCCTGAGTAGCCTTCCGCCTCTGGTGCCCGGACATTTTGCTCACCGTGTATAATAGGAAGCCAAGTTGGATTGGTGTCCAAAGGAGATGTGGATTGTGTCAAAAGGTAGAGCTCTAAGTTTTCTACCAGGAAGCTCAGCCCAAAGCTAATGAGGTTGGGTACGAAAGAATCCATGAATTGCTTGGTGCAGAGAAAATGCTCTGTCAATATTAATATCTTCATGTTCTCCCTTGAATTGCCTGAGTTGCATGTCCTATGTATACAGGGGCTAAAAGAGGTGTTTTTTCAGGAAAAATAGTCTCAGGATCCTGTGCTTTTTGCGATATTCTGAATGCTATCATAGCACCGCTTAGGTGTGTTGTAAATTCACCTCCTGGAATCTCTTGACCAGTGGTTATCTCTTCTGTTTCAAGAAACTTAGGGTGACGGGGCACCTGGGTGGCTCAGTGGGTTAAAGCCTCTGCCCTTGGCTCAGGTCATGGTCTCAGGGTCCTGGGATTGAGCCCCGCATCGGGCTCTTTGCTCAGAGGGGAGCCTGCTTCCTCCCCTCTCTTTCTGCCTGCCTCTCTGACTACTTGTGATCTGTCTGTCAAATAAATAAAAATCTCTAAAAAAAAAAAAAAAAGAAGAAAGAAAGAAACTTAGGGTGAGGCACCTGGGTGGCTCAGTGGGTTAAGCCTCTGCCTTCCGCTAGGGTCATGATCTCAGGGTCTTGGGATCGAACCCCGAATTGGGCTCTCTGCTCAGCGGGGAGCCTGCTCCCTCCTCTCTTCTCTGCCTGCCTCTCTGCCTACTTGTGATCTCTGTCTGTCAAATAAATAAATAAAATCTTTAAAAAAAAAAAAAAAGAAACTTAGGGTGTCATGAGTCATCTTCCAAAGTTTATATACATACATAACATACATACACAAATATATGTGCATAGATAGATACAGATAGATAAGAAAGAAGATATAGTGGGAAGATAATGGAGAGAGAGAGAAATTAGCACATAAAAGTTTACTCAAAAATAACTTTCTTTCATTTTTTTCTGTGCTCTAGTTTACAACCAGCTCTTTATACATTCTGGATATCAACCCCTTATGAATTATGTGATTTGCAAATATATTCTTCCATTCTCTAGGTTGCCTTTTTGCCCTGGCAATTGTCTCTAATAATGCACAATATCCTAAGTGTAGACCCAATAGTCTATGTTTGCTGGTGCTTTTGGTGACGTATTAAGAAATCATTGCCAAATCCAATGTCATGAAACTTTTCTCCTGCATTTTCTGTAAGGAGTTTTATAGTCTGGAGTCTTACAGTTAGGTTGTTAATCCACTTTGGGTTAATTTTTCTGTGTGATGTAAGATAGGGTCCAACTTCCTTCTTTGGCAGGTGGCTGTCTAGTTCTCCCTACTCCGAGGCACATAATTTTTTAGATGGGAGCAGAACCCAACTGCATGGCTCAGCTGTGATTAGTATTTATTTCATGTGGCACATGTGTATTTGGAGTCCTTAAAATAAGGAGGAACATAACTACTAAAAAGAAGGTAAAGCCCTAATACTTTTATAGTGAGAAATAGAAGAGTGGATTTTGGAAAAAAAAAAAAAAAAAAAAAGAAAAAGAAAGGAAAGAAAAGAAAAGAAAGAAAAAGAAACTGTCATTTACCTCCATTATATTAAGATTAATTATAGAATAATATAATTATTCCACAAATTGATCTGATGGCACCACGTTAGACCCTTGGCAATTATAGTTTACACTCAACTTGAGCCCCCATTCAGTACTGGTATTTCCCAGTTTTACAAAATTTAACAAAACTGGTGTTTTTCTTCTTTGTATTTTGCTTTACTTTCTGTGCCAATTCTAACCTGGCTCACTCACTGAGCCAGTGTTTCTCAAAATGGGATCCTGGGCTGGCTACATGTGAATCGTCTGAGTAACTTACAAAATTCAGTTCCTGGGTGGACCCTCCGATGGGCTTCTTGGTTTGGAGCAATCAAATCTCAATGAAAAAATTTTTTATGATTTTATTTACTTAATTATTTATTTGACAGAGAGAGATCACAAGTAGGCAGAGAGGCAGGCAGAGAGAGAAGAGGAAGCAGGCTCCCTGCTGAGCAGAGAGCCCAATGCAGGGCTGGATCCCAGGACCCCGGGATCATGACCTGAGCCAAAGACAGAGAATTACCTCACGGAGCCACCCAGGGACCCCTCTCAATGAAATGTTGAAAGCCCAGCACCTTAAATTTTGTTTCACAAGTACCATTGTCCCTGTTTTTTTAAGTTACTTGTTCTTTAATTTGGCCAAGAGATTTATCTGAACTCTAGCCATTAACCATTTTTCTGAACTCTAGCCATTATCGGTATTGATCTTGTGGATGGATCCCTCCCTGGCCCTTTCTCTTGTCTTCTTGCTGTGCCAGAATTCCCTGGATCTGAGGCAAATTTCTGCTTATCTTCACTTGTCCCACACGGTCTGTGCTCTCTTTCAACAGCTGTCTGCCACTCTCTTCTATTAACTGTGAGCAAGGGCCTCCATCTCTTTCTGGAATTGGCATTACCTATGGTGCAAACAGTCACTGATTATTGACTAGGCATGGACATCTTCTCAGTCCCCCTGACTTCAGGCAGGGCCATGTGGTTCTTTGCTGATGGAGTATGGGGGAAATGACTCATGTCGCTATCAAGATGAAACTTTTAAGACTCAGTGCTCAATTCTTCATTTCTCTTTTTCCCACAGAAGTAACATGTAGATATGGCAGCCTAATAAATACAAAACAGCCAGAATCGGGGCCCTGGGGTGGTGCAGTCAGTTAAGCATCCGACTCTTGGTCTCAGGTCAGGTCATGATCTCAGGGTCATTAGATGAAGCCCCACATTAGGCTCCAAGCTCAGTGAGGAGTCTGCTAAAATTTCTCTCTTCTCTCTCTGCCCTTCCCCGTGCTCATTCTCTCTCTCTTTCTCTCTCAAATAAATAAATAAATCTTAAAAACAAACAAACAAACAAACAAAACCAACCGGAATCAAAGAATCACTTCAAGCAGGGCAGTTTCTTTAAAGATCTTATCTTCCAACTTAAATCAGAATTTACATGAGTTATGGACATTGGGGAAGGTATGTGCTATGGTGAGTGCTGTGAAGTGTAAACCCGGCAATTCACAGACCTGTACCCCTGGGGGTAATAATACATTGTATGTTAATAAAAAAATAAAAAATTTACATAGTCAAAAAAAAAAAAGAATTTACATGAGTAAGCAATGTATCTTTATTGCATTAAGCCACAGAGATTTAAGGACAAATGTTATTAGAGTTCAGCCTAGTCTATGCTCACAAACACAGCCGATGTACATATTAATCTGTTTTACCACAATAAGCTTTGTGAGTTTGTAGTACAGGTGAGTCTACCCCGATTTTCATTGACCATTTGACTTTGAACACATTAACGTGAGAAATGGCCTATCTGTAAGGTATTACCAGTCACTTAGACTCACAATCACTGCTGAGTCTACAAGGCCTTGCCAAGTTCCATGAGAAGTGTAGCACTGCTTACAGAACTTGCTTCTTGTTTCCGTGGGTTTCACCATGTCTTTGATGAGTGCTGGCTTCTCTGACTCCACTTCCCAATACGAAGAGAAATTCTTTGCTTAGTCACTTTAAAGAAGATTGTTACAGATAAAAATGTCAATTTTAGGGATGCCTGGGTGGCTCAGTTGGTTAAGCGACTGCCTTCGGCTCAGGTCATGATCCCAGTGTCCTGGGATCGAGTCCCGCATCGGGCTCCTTGCTTGGCGGGGAGCCTGCTTCGCCCTCTGCCTCTGCCTGCAACTCTGTCTGCCTGTGCTCGCTCGCTCTCTCTAATAAATAAATAAAATCTTAAAAAAAAAAAAAGTAAATTTTACCCCAGGGGATGAATAGTATGTAGTAGAAATTGGGGCTATCCTTCCTATCAGAACCGTGCTTCCAGGAAAGAGGCCATTTTTACCTCTCTGGTATAGATCTTACTACAATGCTATAGAAACAATGGGTACCCCATGTAGGTTTATTGGAATGAGCTTGTTAATGCATTCATTTTTTTTCTTTTGGACTCTTTGACTCTTGAGGGGAAGGACTATGTCTTGTTTCCTCTTTATGCTCTACACAGTGCTTTGTTTATACTAAGAGCTTGGTAAACATTTAATTTAAATTTAGCGAGGAAGTCTGACAATGATGAAATTGGAGAAGCATAATACTTGGGGTATCTGGTATGACTAGTGAGCCTCCATCTGGTTTTGATCCTGATGAATTAATGCCAGTGAAATATTCAGCAGCAGCATCTCAGTGAGTCATCCATTTACTATATTTCATGTTCCTCCCACATTCAATATTTTGTCATAACATTTATGGACAATAACAACAGCAAATAAGTATGGGAGGCCTCTAATCTCAGCATGGCATGCTTCCGAAAATTAACACTGTGCTTTTTTACATGTCAGTGAGATCAATACAGTCTCATCAACACCCTTCTTATGATGAATTCAACTCTTAGGTTGAAAAAATATACATCCCTTTCTTCAAAAGAAAGTAATTCTGTTTTAACATTACTCTTTGCTACAGGAAGGTTTCCACCATTAAAATGTTATTCTTCTTAGGGAAAAAAAATCACTGGACCTTTGGTATTTGAAATGATTTGCAAATTATTGTGATTAATTTCTGGTACAGCTAGAATTTCTTTGGTCATATTTTTCTGATGCAACTGAAGAAATATTTTCCTGCTCATTTATCTCCTGAATGGCCATTGCTCTGTTGACAGGAACTTTATAATTAGGAATTCAATATCTAGAAGCAATTTATTATAGTATTTGGTAACATGTTTTATTCCACTTTGGGACATTCTTCCTGCTTGATGAATAGTGATTTTTAAAAAAACACGAAACAACTTATTGGTTTTCCTATAATAGCTACTTACATATGGCCTTGCAAATAATATATATTTAACATGAATGTTAAAAGTCTGGACAGTGATCGTTATTTAAAAAAATAAAACTTAAAAAAATATTTCTTGGTAGAGTTTGTAATATTTTTTAAAGAGTACGAATGCCATATTGTTGGCTATTCAAATTGATCACATGTTTATGAATTCTTACAAGGAACCCAATACTGTACTAGGCTCCAGGAATGAAGAAAAGGATTATACAGAAACCCTTATTCTCAAGGAACTCATGATCTAGTCAAGAAGATGTGCTTGCATTCAAAATGTCATTACATTTTGAAATACTCTCGTTGGGTTACTTGAGAGGAGAGAGGAGATGCTAGGGCCTAATACCACTTAAAAGCAGGTTTAGGCAGAAAAGGGTGAACAAGGAGGAAGCAGAGTCAGAAACAGGTAAACACTGAGTTGTTTCATAAAGGGTGAAAAACACATTACCACACTCAGAGAGTTAGGACTTATGTAGCATCACCGGCAGAGAGAAAGAGAAGAATATATTTAAAAGTATGAAGGCGGAGACGCCTGGGTGGCTCAGTTGGTTGAGCATCTGCCTTCGGCTCAGGTCGTGATCCCAGCATCCTGGGATCGAGTCCCACATTGGGTTCCTTGCTCCGCGGGGAGCCTGCTTCTCCCTCTGACACTCTGTCTGCCTGTGCTCACTCTTTCTCTTTCTCTCTCTCTCTCTGACAAATAAATAAATAAAATCTTTAAAAAAAAAAAAAGTATGAAGGCGATTCACCTGGGTTGCTCAGTCAGTTGGGCATCTGCCTTTGGCTCCGGTCATGATTCTGGGGTCCTGGGATCAAGCCCTGTGCCAGGCTCTCTGCTCAGCGGGGAGTCTGCTTCTCCCTCCCCTTCTGCCCGCCACTCTGGTAGCTTGTTCTCTCTCTCTCTTTGTCAAATAAACAAATAAAAATCTTTTTAAAAATTAAAAAATAAAATTATGAAGGCATATACACCTTGTGTTCCTTGACATACCTTCAGACTGAGGAAACCATATTTCAGGATATATAGGAGAAAGATGAAGGAAATCAGACTAGAAAGAGATTCAGGGGTTTGACCACATATAATGATTTGACACATATAATGCCAAATCAGAGTTAAGGCTTTACGTTCTAGGAAAATGAGCAAGTGATGAAGGGTTTTGCACACAAAGTTGCATAATCAAGAGAATTTGTAGCATCAAGTTTCATGATTAGGAAACTGGAAGTCATATGACAAATCACTCTGCAGTTTTCACCATCTTTAAACCCTATTAAACGATATTACATTTTAACTCAAGCATCACAGACTTCCCTAGCTGGTGTAGCTGGTGATTAAAATCGTCGTCACATTCTAGCAAGAAACCAAATCTGTGGGTTCTGACTCTGTACACAACGACTAGCAGGAAGATCCTTAATTTTGAGGAAATTCCCTCTACTGATACTCTCTCCAATTTTGGCGACCAGTGAAGTCTCTTCTTTTGTGTCCTTTGGTGTTTGGTGAGACACAGAGATGTTTTGCTGCTTAGTATTCTGGTCCTCTGCTTGTTTGCTCTGTGCTACTTTTCTCCCCATCACGCTGTTTTCCCTAGCCTGCCGATCCCTAAGCAGTCCCCAGGAGGTGTGTATGTCGCAGGTCCCCTCTGTATCACCAGACCCTCCGCCACTTGTAGTGTTCATTGAAATGAATAACAGCAAAGTTGCTCGCAATACCAGGGACAGTTATCTTTGTATGTGATGGTTATTTTCTTCCCACAGGGCATGATCTTTTAGGATGGTAGGGTTGGTCAGAGAGTGAACGTAAGCACATGTAGTAACATAAGTCAGGGAAGTGAATCTGCCCTACCCTGGCAGTCTCCTTAGTTTATGATGGTGTGTGTGTGTGTGTGTGTGTGTGTGTGTGTGTGTGTGTGTGTGTTTTCTGAGTCATCTGCTTCTCCAGTTGTGGAGGGAAATAAAACACAGTCTATCAGAAGTAATGATGGTTACAGATAGGTTTCACATTCTTTTCCATCTGCTCCAATTAAAGAAATGGATATTTCTGGATACCTATTTCACTATTTCCGTAACTTCTGGAAAGTTAGGATATCCTAAGATATCTTGGGGAAAGGTATGACCTTAGTCTACATAATGGCTGACTTCGCTCTGATCCAGCTAACAAAGCCTACAAATATAACACATTTGATAGATGTAAAATGACTATTGGTCATAGTATTTTAAAAAAATTTTTATTAAACTTCCACAGTGTGTTGGGTAATACTTCTATTGCGTACGATGATTGTTATGAATTTTCACCTTTTCCAGTAGATCACTTCTGGGGGAGAGAGCTCCCAAGGTGAGAAGGATATGTCTCGTTCCAAGTTCTCTTTTCCTGTTTTCTGAAGGTAACTATAGGCAGGCCCCTGGGATGTTTGCACTTGAAATGACATGGAAAACTTTACTTTCACCCCTCAAAAATGGTAGGATTTGCCATTTGTGACTGAAAACAAAGACAAAGTTTTAAATGTGATAGATGCCAGGCGCTATTTTGGTCTGTTCTATTATATATGCCTTTGTTTTTGGAACTTTCTGTATTCCATGTAATCTCGCGAAAGGTCAGCCACATAATATGTTATTACCTAAAAATAAGGATGAGCACCCAGGGTCTGCTAACAGTCTGCCTTTCCAAATGAGAAAGTCCTGATTTGTTGCATTTACATCGGTTCTGTCTCCAACCTGCCCATCATGACTGACTTCAATCTCCCAACATGACATCACTAAATGAGGAGCTGGGAAGAGAAGCACGGAATTGGCTCCCTAAAGTCAATGTAAGCCCACTTCAGGTCACTGCCAGCAGGTTGATCCTGAGACTCCATTCCCTTCTGGACACTGAGGTTGGTCTGGGACTAAGGACATAAATCCAAACCATACTGATGAACAGCCTTGTGAAGGACTGGTGCAGTGTCTTGTGGGGAGAGTAGCATACACGCTCCCCCGAGACTAAGGCTGTGAGGAATATGTAAACTTAGGGGGGCTAGTCACTGCCATGTTACCATATAAGAAAGTATATGTGAAAGTAAGGGAAGATGGCGGTAAAACCAACAAGTGAAGAGACAGAACCAAGGTGACAATGTGAAATCCTGGTCCTAGTTTTACCTGGCCAGATTCAGCCCTCTGGGACTTGCTGATTACATAAGAAAATGAATTCCCTTTTTTACATAAGCTAATTGGGTTTCTGTCACTTGCAAGCAAAATAATCCTCATCCTAACAAATGCAGAATGTCTTAGAATAGGGGATTTATATTTTTGTATACTGAGAATGGAGAGTTTAGAAATCTTCAGGGACCCAGATAAGGATGATTAGACTTTCCTTAAATAGAAGGTGTGCAAAAGAAAACCTGAAATTTCTTTGGGAAACTAAACAAGTGAGGAGACCACGAGAGGAAAGAGAGAGAGTGACCTAGACCCAAAGACTCCAGGAGCAGCAGAAGCCAGGACACTTGGCCAGAGACTTTGTGCTTTTCCACACAAGGGGACTTCTCCACCTCTCTTTTTCTTCCTTCCTTCCTTTCTTTCTTTCTTCTTTTTTTTTTTAAATCACCTATATGTGCAAAGAGGGGAGGAGTAATAACAGTCTCCTGGAGGCTAAATTCAATCTACTCTAAAAATTCTATCTTTTTTCTATTGCTGAAGTTAACTTTTTAACTGGACATCTGTACTCCATCTTAAACGTAAAATGCTTTCATAATTTCCCTTTTGTGATATTATGATTTATAATTAAAAAAAACACATATTTGGACTTTGACCCCCTTTCTGGCACAGATCTCCTAAAACCCTCAGAATTTCCTAAGGAGAGCAACAAAGATAACTTTTGTTAAGCTAATGAGGTGGGATTAGGAAAGCACCCAAAAGGTTGAGCCAATCACCAATGGCCAGTGAATGAATTAGTCAATGATGCTTGTGCAGTGAAGCTTCCAGAACAACATAAAGGGAGGTGGTTTGGAGAGTTTCCAGGTTGGTGAGTATGGGAAGGTTTCAGGAGAGTGGGGCACTTGGAGAGGGCATGAACTCCGCACCCCTTTCCCATACCTTGCCCTTTGCATCTCTCCCATCTGGATGTTCCTGAATTATATCCTTTTATAATAAACCTTCAATCTAGTAAGAAGATGTTTCTCTGAATTCTGTGAGCTGCCCCAGCAAATCAGTCCAACCTGAGGAGGGGTTTATGGGAGCCTCTAATTTATAACCAGGTCGTCAGAAGTATAGGTGATTGTCTGGGCTTGCAACTGGCATCTGCAGTGGGGGTGGGAAGGGACTCTTGCGGGACTGAGTCCTTTGTCTGTGGGAACTGATGGTATCTCCAGTGAGAGGGTCAGAATTGAGTTGAATTGTAGGATACCTGACTGGTGTCAGAGCATTGCTCCTTGCTGATGGAGAGCACCCCTCCCATATTGGAAATGGGTGGTCAGACCCTTTACCTTTACTTTGGCAGAGAAAAATTAAAACGCCTTTTCATGGTCTGCTAGTCCCTTTACAATGTAGCCCAATTCCATTTCATTCTCCTTGGGCACCCACCTCCTAGGTCCCTGAATAGACTTTGCTTGCTTGTGTCTCTGGGTATTTGTGTCCTAAAAGGTGCTCACCCTGTTGCCAACCTAGTTAAGACCTACTGGCCATCCATGCTTTAGCACAATCATCATTTCCTGTAAGACGTATTTCCAGATTCCTCCAAGAGGCATTGATAACTTCCATTTCTATTCTCCTTTGCCACCCTACGTATCTCTCTATTGTAGCACTGATAAATTTGTTCACATTTTCATTTTTGTACCACCGTTCCCAACTCAACTGGAGACCCTTGAAGATGGGTTCCCATGCCTAAGCCTCTTAAAAATGTCGTCTAAAGGATATCACAGATATAAGCCTTTAGGTTGTCTCAACAGGTAGAATAGTCAACTGATTCTGTTCCAGAATATTTATCGAATGTCACACATTCTTCAAGGAAGGAGAAAGGTTGGGAAGACATAGGTTAAGTCCTTTATATTCTAGAGCAGAAAGTAGGTAGGAGATAGAGAGATAGAGAGAGACATAGACAGACAGGTACTTAGAGAGTGAAAAAGAGTTATGTATAACCTGCAATGATTGTCCAGGAGGCATGGTGCCTAGATCAGCTACAGAAGGCTTCATAGGGAAAAGAGCACTTGAATTGAGTCTTTAAAGCATATGTAGAAAGTCTTCCAGAAGGAGAGAGAAAAGGAAGAAGGGAAAGCTCATGACAGACAAAAGTGACTGCACATGGGAACTCACAGAGGAAGCAGGACAAGTGTAGCTCCTGGTGCAGAGCCAGACTAGGTGGCTCTTGTACGAAGTTTAGCTCAGTTTCCAGCATATCATAGGGGCTCAGTAAATGTTTGGTGAATGACTAAATAAGAGAAATAGGAGAAGTGTGTGGGGATCATTTGAGACCTAAACTTGCAGGGTCTTAATATGACCAGGTAAGGAGTTGGTACTACATCCAGACTGAAATAGGCAGTGTTTCCTAGTGGTTTAGTCATTAGTCATTAGTCAGGCTGCCAGGTTTGAATGTTGGCTCCTTCGTGTACAGTTTGTAACTGCAGAAAAGCCTAAAGCCTCAGTTTCTTCCTTGATAAAATCAGATTAATAATTATATTTGCTTTGTAGGTTTGCTGTGAGAATCAGAGTTAAAGCATTTAGCACAGAGCTTCACACAGTGTGAATCTCCAATAAAGGTTCTCCGTTATTATTATTAAATGCTCTTTATGCCCTGGAGAGATTTTGAAGAGTTTTGAGGAGAGAGTGACAAGAGCCAGTTTTATTTTGCTAAGATGCTACTGAGTTGTCGGCATTCTAGGGTCCCCAGAAAGTCACTTTCCTGATTTTTTTTTTTTTCTGGCCTCTTTTGATCAGGTGTGAACAAAGACACTCAGAGCTCCTTGAAAAACTGGTGATCTCAAAGACAGGTAAGAGGCATAGACACTATCAGTCAATATAAACAGTAATAATAATAATAACCATAGTTAATAATAACATCATTGCTTGCAGAGACTACTTTAGCCTTGGACAAGGAAAACAGTGGCCTGGTAATGAGACTGAGAGTTAGAAAGGCTAGTATTAAATGTCAGGTTTAACCAAGTGTAGGAGAACAGGTAAGGGGAACCAGAGATAATGGAAAAATGGCTAAATGGCCAATCACAGTTACTAAAGAAAGTTACTAAAGGAAGGAGATGTAATTATGTCACTCTGTCTGCCTCCGTCCCTTTTAAGGAGAGATGCAAATTCTTGTATCCTATCCTCTTGTATCCTCTTGTATCTTGTAGGAAAGGTACAGCCCAGGATGGGGTGATTTTGGCTGAAAGCCCGACTTGGATTGGAAAGGGAAGGGGAGGAGCCAGCGAGGGGGCCCCGGAGCTCAGGAGCCACTTCTACAACTCTGACTTGCGTCCTTTGACTGCAGCCGGACTTCTGACCGTTAGTGTTTTGGTGCATGGGGTAAACAGAAGCCATCATTTCTAGCAACTCGAGTCCTCTGTCCATGAATCCCATTGCACCTCTATGCAGCGCAGTTGTAGGAACTGGCAGCTCCATGGCAGTAAAGACAGTGCTTGGAGTAATGGCACAGGGCTACTCCTTGGAGGTTTTATGAGATACTAATACATGCTCTGTGAAAAAGGGATCGTGTGGCCATATTTGTTTGGAAACAGTGACTTAAGCAAAATGAGATCAGTTTATTCATTGTTGGATTCCTCGATGCTTAATAAAGCCAATGTCCACTATAAATCTAAAGGAAAGATCCAGGCAGGGGGAAGATGGTGGCATGAGATAAAGAGTTCTGGGCTCACTGTGGCCAGTCCGGGAAGAGAGGCAGAGAGGTAATCCAGCTGGAGCAATAGCTTGTGACTGCTGCTGCTGAGGGGAATATTCCGCCTCTTACTTACCCTCTTCACTTATGCCACTGGGTTTTCCCAATGCCAAAGCCAGGCCACTGACCTTGTCTTATTGGTACTTATTTCTTAGTTGGCTGGTGAAATCAGGAATTGACTAAATACCTATGCAGACTCTTAAGCAACATGGGGACAGCTCAGTCTTATATCTGGCCCTTCGTTTCATGACTGATTCCGTCTGAGTGCTCCTCAGTCTTCTAGATTCAATGCTGGGCGTAAGACAAAGTCATAAGCTGTTTATTTCAAGTGCATAGAATTCCTAGCATCAGAGACATTATAACAGGAAGAAATCTTTGCTCTCATCATATTCAGTCTCTTTATTAGATATCATCATGTTCAGTCCCTTAATTTTATAGCAGAATTCCACTAAAGTAAGTAGGCCATCATGTCTAACAGCTGCCCAGGTTGTGCACTGCACAACTGCAGTGTCTTTCATCAGATGATGATGTAACTAGCATCCCCTATAATAATCTAGGCAAACAGACAGCAACGTTGGTTCCACATAGCAGTGTTTAATTTAGTTTCCTCTAGGAGAGGTAGCTATGTGTTCTAAGGAGGCTGAGAATTGTGAAAGTGTAATAATCAAAAGAGTAAAATCTTGAAGCCTGAAAGGTGTATCGTGTTTCTAAAACACAATGTTCCATTACAAAATAAATTGCTAGGGTGAATATGTTAACAGTTATCTAGCAAAAACTTGTATTATATCCCTAATTTCAAAACTTGGCCTTCTCTGTGGAAGACATGATTAAAACCTAATAGAAAAAGCAGGCAGCGGGGCTCTTGGGTGGCTCAGTGTGTTAAAGCCTCTGCCTTCAGCTCAGGTCATGATCCCAGGGTCCTGGGATCGAGTCCCACACCGGGCTCTCTGCTCAGCAGGGAGCCTGCCTCTCCATCTCTCTCTGCCTGCCTCTCTGCCTGATTGTGATCTCTGTCTGTCAAATGAATAAATAAAATCTTTAAAAAAAAAAAAAAGAAAAGAAAAAGCAGGCAGTGACAGAAGCAGCATCAAGTGACACTAATATTTAAAAGAGGATCAGGGCGGGGCTCCTGGGTGGCTCACTGGGTTAAAGCCTCTGCCTTTGGCTCAGGTCATGATATCAGAGTCCTGGGATGGAGCCCTGCATCCAGCTCTCTGCTCAGCAGGGAGCCTGCTTCCCTTCCTCTCTCTCTGCCTGCCTCTCTGCCTACTTGTGATCTTTGTCTATCAAATTAATAAATAAACAATCTTTAAAAAAAAAAAGAAGAAGAAGAAGAGGATCAGGGCAAAGAGGAACATGCCCTGAAAACACCTGAGGGAAACTAGGTGTCCAAATAATAATGAGATAGACATACGTACCATCTTAGGTCTATGTAATACTCCTTGATGAGTCTTTTCCGGTGTCTTCCTAAGTTGCAAAAGGAGTAACCTGAATGTGTTAGTTTTGTAAATGAGACAGTTGAGGAAGAGGAGGCTTTAATGTGTTTTCTGCTATCCACTGGGGGTTAATTTCCAGAATGTCTGATCCAGGCAGCATCCCCATTCAGTGTCGGTCCCACGCCTGCTCCAGCTTTGTGATCTGCCTCAGTTCGGCTTGTGGAAGTGTTCAGAACCTATCAAAGTGGCCTTCAGGAATAGTAACTCTTCTGTGTCCCTCTGTAGGGTTTCCCTTATCAGGAAGGACACGAATCTTACTCACTGGCGGGGACTTCACAGCATGGCCGTGGTTGCTTGTCTCCTTCCCTTGCATTACTCATTTCTCCCACTAGACTGTGACAATGTGGAGCAGAGGGCCTCTGTATTCCACCCCAAACATCCCTCATTTCTAACACAGTGCCTGCCATACAACAGACACTCAATAATTAATTGTCAAGGGAGGGAGAGCTGTAGCTTCCCTCGCCCGCCATTGGAGAAGCTCAGCTCCAGTCCCCATAAGCTATTCAGCTATTCTTTCGTGCCTATCAAGCCCCAAGCCCATTAGTGCCCTACAAGGTCCAAAAGGCTATTTTAGCCAAGATCGATGTTTACACAGCTTCCTCGCCTCTCTGGCAAGTGTGGGGGCGGACAATACTAATATTCATTCTGTATCAAAATCAGGAATTCCCGTTTGCTTAGGTTCCAGGGGTAAATCTTCATGTACATAGAAATGGATCGTGTTGATGTTCCTGACGGGCAGGCTGCCGGGAGCTTCATTGAGTTATCAGTGTTTCTACTTGATCTCTTGACAATGAAAGCTTGAAAGTAAACAGCTTTGCCAAGTCCGAATAGTTGGTTTGAGGCTGGGCAAACAGGAAAGCTTTGCACAAAGCTGAGTGCTGGCACAGGGCTTGGGGTTGTCAGTAAGTTTCTGCATTTGGCTTCTGGAGGGGAAAACTAAAGCTTGGATTCCAACATCAGAGCAAAAACCAAGACCTTGGGGCACCTGGGTGGCTCAGTGGATTAAGCCGCTGCCTTCGGCTCAGGTCATGATCTCAGGGTCCTGGGATTGAGCCCCGCATCAGGCTCTCTGCTCCGCGGGGAGCCTGCTTCCTCCTCTCTCTCTGCCTGCCTCTCTGCCTACTTGTGATCTCTCTCTCTGTCAAATAAATAAATAAAATCTTAAAAAAAAAAATTAAAAAAAAAAAAACCAAGACCTTGAATTCAGTGTGTGAGGAAGCAGGAGCCACGTGCTGGGCACCAAGGAGAGCTGTAGAAGGACAAGAAGGCCGTCAATTTGAAGTCTACGTCTACACTTGGGCGGGCCACCTGACCTCTCTGATGCCACATTTCTGCATCATTTCTGTATCTCTAATATGGATAAAGCGAGAGCAAAGGGGACTTGATAGGAAGGGACGTTTAACTGCTGACATTGATGGGAAACAAAGCTGGACTCCATTCCCCATCTCTGAAGCCCTACCTTTGAAGGCTTAAGATACTAACTCAGCTTGGGACACCTGGGCAGCTCAGTGGGTTAAAGATACTAACTCAGCTTCACTTTGTTTTCTTCATCCATAAAGTGGTGATAATACCACAAAGGGTGAGCTACAAATAGAGGGTTTGGTAGTCTGCAGCCAGAGACATAGCTCTGACATTTAACACTGAGTGAGGAAGGCAATTATCAGAATGCACATAAGGCGTTACGGGTGTCTTCGTATAAATTAATATATGTAGGGAAAATTGAAGAGACATCCTTAGAATGGACTAAAGTTAGGGAGTCAGGGGAAGGGGGGGTGAATTAAAAAAAACAATGAAGGATTAAAGTAAACAAAATCATTGGCTGGCATGGACCATAGAGAGTCGTACTCCTGGACTGAGGAATGGGATTAATTCAATGCTACAGTCCATGAAGGGAACCAAAAAGTCACCATGCAAATAAATACAGAACTACAAACATGATAGCTGGTGTGAATAACATAAAAATATGCTCAAGAAGAAGGGAAACAGGGGAGCGTAACGTGGATGTAAAAGTGAGCTGGGTGAAAAGCGGAGGAAAGGACTTTCCAGGTTGCAGGATAGCCTGTGCAAAGTCCCTGGTACCATGAAGAGCATGGTGCATTCAAGGCACTGAGAACCATGCGACTGCTGCATGAGAGCAGGAGTGGTTAGAAATAAGAAGAGGTAGACAGAAGCCGAGCTCTGCAAGGTCTTGTGGACCACATGAAAAGTTGCCTTTTAACTGAAGTGTGATGGGAAGGTATTGAGAAGTTTTAAAAGCAGGAGCTGGTGGAGAGTGATGGATTTGATGCGAATAGAATGTATGTGGTGTGCTCTGATTTTTGTTGGCTATTCTAACTGCTGTCAGGGAGCCAGCGTGGACGTAGATACATCTATTAAGAGCTTTCTTGCAGCTGTCCAGATGGGCCATGACACTGGTTTGGAAAACAGTGTGGGCAGTGGGAATGCAGAGAAGGTAAGAGGTTGGGAAAATATTTGGAGATAGTATCAACAAGTCATTTAAGACAAACATGTCTTTGGCATGGATTATATATGTGGTAAGCATTGATATAAGCAACCAGTCTTCTTTGTTGCAGGATTACATATCTCTTTCTGGTTGAGATCAGAGATAGCCCCATTACCTTTATTTAGCCAGTGAATGTTAACTAAAGTAGTACACGTCCTTTCTAGGTAGAATTTTTAAGAGCTAGAGGGTGCTTTGATATATTTTCCATTTCCTTTGGCATGAGACCAGCAATGCCCTAGATGGAGGCTGTCTCACCAAGCTGGGTCTCAGCTTGATAATGATGTGTGACCAAGCCTTAACTGACCAGTGATAAATGAGTGAGAAATTAATCTTCTTGGTCAAGTGTACATCAAATGCCTAGTAAGATATACTATATGCTAGACCAGAGAAAAAAGTCTCAGTATGTTTTAAAGGAGCAAAATAATACTTAGAATATTTTCTTAGCATAATGGTATTAAATTGGAATTATTCACAGAAAGATATCTGAAAAATCCTCAAATATTTGGAAATTAAACAACTCACTATAGAATAACCTATAAATCAAATAAGAAACGATTAGGGAAATCGGAATATATTTTGAAAAAATAAAAATGAAAACTCAATATGTCAAAATTTTTCATAACTGAGGGCAATGTGAATTTTAAATGAAGATATTGGAATGAAGAAAGTATAAAGTCAATGATCTGTGGTCCCAACAAGAACCTAGAAAAGAGAAAGCTAGTTAAATTTGAAGTAAATGGAAGAAAGTCTTTAATAAAATATGTATGGAAATCAATAAAATAGATAATGGACAAGCAATTGAGAAAATCAACAAAATAAAAAAAAATTATTTCTTGAAAAGTTTAATAAAATTGATAAAGCATAACAAGATTGATTAAGAAAAAAATTGACAGAAACATAAACTGCCAATGTCAGAAATGAAAGATAAGAAATCATCCCAAATCCTAGAAACATTAAAAGGATAATAAGGGGAAGGTTAGCATAAGAAAAAACTTATGGCAATAAATTCAGCAACTTAGATGAAATGGAAAAAAGTTATTTGAAAAGCACAATGTACTAGAGCTGCCATTAGAAGAAATTTTTTTTTAAATTGGAAGAGTCTGGGGGCACTTGCGTGGTTCAGTAGGTTAAAGCCTCTGCTTTCCGCTCAGGTCATGATCCCAGGGTCCTGGGATCGAGCCCTGCATCAGGCTCTCTGCTCAGCAGGGAGCCTACTTCCTCCTCTCTCTCTGCCTGCCTCTCTGCCTACTTGTGATCTCTGTCAAATAAATAAATAAAATCTTGAAAAAAAAATTGGAAGAGTCTGTATCTGAGAAACTGAGCTCAAACTTTAAAATTTTTCCACAAAGAAAATTTAATGATTTTTTTTCCTTAAAGTTCACATGGAAATGTACAGGTCCCTAGAATAAACCCCCAAAAAGTCTTGGCAAGGAAAATTTGGATTACTTGTGCCATCTGATTTTAAGATTTACCAAAAAGCTCATATAATTAAGGAAATTTGATAGTGTCAAAAAGATATATTTATATATATCTATGAAGTAGAATAGAAGGTCTAGCAATGGGCTCACATATATATGGAGAAATACAAAGGTGCTCTAGCAGTTCAATGGGTAATGAAAGTGTTCTCATAAATGGTACTGGGGCAACTGGATGTCTGCATGAAACTCAACACATACTTTACGTCATATAATACAATTTATTTGACATGTAACGCATACCTACACATAAAAGCTATTGCCTAGAAAACTTTTCAAATAACACCTAGAACAGTATCTTCACAACTTTGAGAAAGCCAATTTTCCCCCCTTAGCAAATAAGACAGAAAACACAGGAACTAAAAAGAATATATTGGTAAATTGAACTTCATCAGAATTAAAAACCTTTGTATATTAAGGAAACAAACAGGCAGGGCATAGATTGGGTGAAAATATTCACAATATTTATCAGATATTTGATAAAGGACTTATATCTAGAATATGTAAAGAAGCCCTACAACTCATTGATAAGAAAAAAAGCCCAATTAAAAAGAGCATAAGAGGGGCGCCTGGGTGGCTCTGTGGGTTAAAGCCTCTGTCTTCAGCTCAGGTCATGATCCCGGGTCCTGGAATCGAGCCCCGCGTCGGGCTCTCTGCTCAGCAGGGAGCCTGCTTCCTCCTCACTCTTTGCCTGCTTCTCTGTCTACTTGTGATCTCTGTCTGTCAAAAAAAAAAAAAAAAAAAGAGCATAAGAGGGGCGCCTGGGTGGCACCTTCGGTTAAGCATCTGACTCTTGGTTTCTGCTCAGGTCATGATCTCAGGATCCTGGGATGGAGCCTCATGCTGGGCTCAGTATGGAGTCTGCTTGGGACTCTCCCTCTTCCCCCCCAATGCCACCCTTCTCCCTGCACTTATTACTTCTCTCTCTCGATTTCTCTAAAATAAATAAATCTTTAAATAGCAAAAGGTGAAGAGACACTTCACAAAAGAAGATACTCTAGTGGTCAAGGAACATGCGAGAACCCATCCAACATCCTTAGTCTCAAGGAAATACAAATGAAAACAAATGAGATATTACTATATACCCACTAGCACGATTAAAGTGAAAACTTTGGCATGTATATGGAGCAACCAGAATCTTAAACATTGTTGGCAGAGTTGTAAAATGGCACACCGGCTTCCAAAAGCTGCTGAAGGGCTCAGCGGTTTCTTAGATTTATCTATCCTATGACTCAGCAATGATAGTCCAAGGGAAACGAAATCACGCATCCACTGAAGCCTTGGATATAAGTGTTCATAGCAGCTTTATTTATAATAATCATAGACTGGAAGCAATCCAAATGTGTATCCGTAGGAGCCTGAAGAAGCAAACTGGTACGTTCATATAACTCAATACTACTCAGCAATAAAACGTGTGAACTAGTGATACATTGTAAAAATTAACCTTGATATGGCCCTTCTGATCCAACCCTATATGGTCAAAACTGTGCACCTCTACTCTTGACCTTGTCATGCCGATTTCCCCTGTGCTCACTAAACTCCAGACACAATGTCCTTTTTCTTTTTTTTTCTTTTTTTTTTTAGATTTTTATTTATTTATTTGACAGACAGAGATCACAAGTAGGCAGAGAGGCAGGCAGAGAGAGAGAGAGGAGGAAGCAGGCTCCCTGCTGAGCAGAGAGCCCGATGCGGGGCTCGATCCCAGGACCCTGAGATCATGACCTGAGCCGAAGGCAGAGGCTTTAACCCACTGAGCCACCCAGGCGCTCCAACAATGTCCTTTTTCAACTGTTGTCAATTACTTGACAGATGAATGAGGATGGACTAGCATAGACTATGTTCCTGTATCAGCCATTCACTGTCTGTAATACTCCTGAAGCATACTCCATTTTCTTCAACATTTTACAATGTTTCTTCAATCATTTTACAATGAGAATTTTCAAAAGTTGAAAAGTTTTACAGTAAACGTCTGTATACCTACCACCAAGATTCTACCTTTAACAATTTATTATGCTCGTTGTATCACATATCTATCCATTATCCGCCCTTCTCTACCATGGCCTGCTTTTATGCCATCAACTCTTCAGGGAAGTTTTCTCTGGATCCCCAAAGAAGCAACCACCTTACCTCCAGTTCGGTATCCTCCCTTACTATTATTCTTCTCTTACGATACTTGATTTGATTACCATAAGTAGCTTCATTTAATGTTTGTCTTCTCTGCTGGACCAGTGATTCCCAAATTGAGCTTGCAGCAGAATCACCTGAGAGGCTTGCTAAAGCTCAGGCTACTGAGCCCCATCTCCCAAATTTCTGATAGGGCAGGTCTTGGTTGAGGGTTCCAAATTTTGCATTTCTCACAAGTTCCAGGTGATGCTGATACTAACGATTCACAGATGATACTGTGAGAACCATTGCGGTTGATTTTAAGTACCATAGATTCAGAGCTCAGGTCTGTTTTATTTATTGCTGATTCTCAATAGTACCAGTGGGTACTCAGGTACTCAGGTGTTCTGAATTGGGGTTAGTACCTGAATACTCAGGTACTCAGTGGTATGGGTTTGCTGAGTGAATGAAAAAAAAAAATATATATATATATAATATAGTATATATATATATTATATATAGTAAATGAATATATGTAGTAAATGAATAACTATATATAATGAATAAATGAATAAATATATATAGTGAATATACAGTAAATGAAAAAAATAAAAAATGAAAAGCATATATGCTTTTCATGTACTGTATCATAGGAATTCCTCATAACCATTATTGTCAATAAACAGCTTAATCAGTCAGCATATCCTGTTTACTTATCTTCCTCTGTTCTTAGATATTAACATTGTTCCTAGTTATATTCTGTTATACTGATTTTAACTTTTCCCCAAATAGGTTTTTTCACAGGGATTCCTTAACATCGGAAAAAAATTTGTCACCAACAAAGGACGAAGTATACTTTCTGATTTTATGTATTTTTTCTTATGATCTCAGGCATGGTAAAATCAGTGTATCATTTCCCACTTAAATGAGTTAGGAATTGTGACTTCAAAAAGCACATTTCTCCAGGGAAGAAGCAGAAAAAAGAAAAAAAGAAAAAGAAACAAAAACAAAAAGGAAAACCCTAAACATAGTTTGACTAATTGCAAACAAGCTAATGTTTGTGTGAGGTTTGATGCACAGGTGTGAAGGTGAGAGGTGAGACCACAGAATGTGCCTTGAGCCGCCGGTGTGCATCATCTGAACCGTGGAAACACCTGGTTCTAAATGACTGAAGGGACCCACTGTCACTAAAGCAGTTGCTGGGTTTGGTGTCTTCAGATAAAGGATGTAAAAAGAATGGCCTTGAGTTGAGTGTGACTTGTTAAAAAATAAACTTTATTTATTAATTTATTTTTAAAGATTTTATTTATTTAAGAGAGAGACACAGCGAGAGAGGGAACACAAGCAGGGGGAGTGGGAGAGGGAGAAGCAGGCATCCCGCTGAGCAGGGAGCCTGATGCGGGGCTCAATCCCAGGGTCCTGGGATCATGACCTGAGCCGAAGGCAGATACTTAACCCACTGAGCCACCCAGGCACCCCTAAACTTTATTTTTTAGAGCAGTTATTGGTTCACAACAAAATTGAGAAGGTATAGCGTTTGCTCACTTATTCTCAGCTGCCGCACGTGTACAACCTTCCCTATCGTCCACGTCCTCCACCAGAGAAGAAATTTGTTAGAGCTGATAAAACCACGCTGACATCACCCAGAGCCCATAGTTGACATCACGGTCCACTCTTGGTGTTGTATATTGTATGGGTTTGGACAAATGCATAATGATATGCATCACCCTTATAGCATCATGAAGAATGTATTCACTGCCCTAAAATCCTATGTGCTCCACCTTATTCACTACTCCCCAACCCCTGTTAATCACTGATCTTTTTACTGTGTGGATAGTTTTGCCTTTTTAAAAAAAATCATCTAGTGGGAATCATGCCATATGTAGTCTTTTTAGATTGGCTTCTTTCACTTACTAACGTACATTTCAGCTTCCCTCATGTCTTTGCATGGCTTGATATAGCATTTCTTTTTTTAAGATTTTATTTATTTATTTGACAGAGATCACAAGCAAGCAGAGAGAGAGGCAGAAGCAGGCTCCCCGCTGAGCAGAGAGCCTGATGCGGGGCTCGATCCCAGGACCCTGGGATCATGACCTGAGCCAAAGGCAGAGGCTTTAACCCACTGAGCCACCCAGGCACCCCAAAGTAGACATTTTTAATTTGAATGGGGTCTAGCTGCCTTGTCATTTGTGTTGATGGCTGGACATGACATCCTGGGTAAAAGGAATTGCAGTAAATAGGCCTTGAGGCCTGTGGTGGGGAGGGGACATGTTTTCTAACCCTATGGGTAGGTCTCAGTGTTTTAGTGGACTATGAACTTCACACGTGATTCTCAGCTTCCCCCTCGGTGTTGGTGGAACAGGACGGCTAGAGTGGACTGCACTCGCCTGTTCTGCCCCTCTTCCCTCACTGGAAGACTAGCGATGGCTGGTGCTGGGTGGTGCTGGGTGGTTTTTCCCATCGCCCGGGGCAGTTAGCCTCTGATGAAACTCCAGCAAATTGGGCTTTAGTTAACTAGTTTTTCCGGAGGGCAGAGCTTAACGAGAAGAACCACGCGCTCTGGCATCTTTGGAAATGGTTCCTTTGACTCTCCCCCTAATGGCAGTAGGAGGGGATTTTCCCTCGGATGTTCCCTAGTAAGAGCCTGGCCGAGCGTCTGTTAAGGAACGCTCGCACAGGTGTGGGGTTTGCCTCCGAGGAGTTTTTGCGCCTCACGCTTGTCCACACGGAGTCTCCTGCAATTCACCCAGGAGGACTCTGGTTTTCCTTTCCCATCGCTGGTTCCTGTGGCGACTTCTGTTCCCGTAAGTGCCGCTCCTCTACACTCACGTGTTTGTCCATCCAGCGTGGGTGGGTGGGAAGCGGTTGGCTTGGTGATCTTCTCCTACGGATCTAAAGAGTTGTTGATTTCGCAGTTTGTTTAGCTTTTTACTTGTTAGGCTAGAGGGGCGACTTGCCAGCTTTTCATGTGCTAGGTTGGAAAGCCTGGGGATGACTTCTAAGTCTGTGTTTGTTGTGGTTCCTTGGCTGCAATGTGGGGGTGGAAGGGAGGCATCCACTGCAAAATATCTTTGAAGTTTGCTAATTATTTCTGCCTGATTCAAATGATGAAAAGTTTTCGAAATGATTTTTATCACTTTTATCATTTTCCTGCATTGGAATTGGGGAATGGAGTTACCCTAGGCACCGTTCTTACCCGATCCTGGAATCTTCCCTCTCCTTTGAAAGCTGCCATGAAACTCCTTACAATGTTCTTTATTCAACGCAAGATAAAGTAGTCTGAGTAGAAGGCATAGCATTCATCTGTCTATAAATTCACCCAGCCTCCCTTTGCTGTGTTCCTTCTTGGTTACAGGTAGCGTGGGAAAGGAAGTTACATGAAACACTGTCTTTCCTCAAAGGATTTAGAGTCTAGGGAGGAATGGAGCTGTGTTAATCTCAGTGCATTGTGATGTCATCCTCAAGTAAATTATGTGTGAGTCACCTGGGGAAAGATTAGTATTTAACCGAGGCTGGGCATCGGGGAGACACTAAACCGAGTTTTAAAGGCAAAGTACTTTTAGTATAAGAAGGGTGGCCATGTGCCTCTCAGACTTACATATGTTCTATATCAATATTTCAGTCAAGTTGGTGGGGGGAATGGCGGGGGGCTGGCCAAAGGAATTTTAAGTGGAGGTAGCATCTAGGAAGACGGGAGGTGTAAACAGAGCCAAGCTTTCCAAAGTACAAGAATTTTTCCGTGTGGTATTGCTTATTTGAGATAATTCAGAAATTACCAGAGAGGTTGACCAGGGTCAGATCATGAATTGCTGAGAAACTGACCAGCCAGGTTGACCCATGACTATCTCTTCAGCTTTATTTTACCGCTTCCTCCTCCTTATCTGTGTTCTAGCCCCACTGGCCTTAGATCATTCTAAATCTCTCATGCTTCCCCCTTTCTCTGGACCTTTGCACACTGTCTGGAGTTTCATCCTGCTTCCTTCTTTACTAACGAGGCGGTGCTGTTTCTTCAGATCTAGAATCCACTTCAGTTTTCTCAGGAAGACCTCACTGACCCTTCAAATGAGATCTGTCTGTATCTTGCGTCTTTTCTGTTTCCTACGCTCTTCCCACGTAGCTCTTGTCTTTGTGGATATTTATGAACACGGTCACTCCCTCACCGTTCTGGAATCTCAAGCAGGAAAAAAGGTCCTGTCTGTTTTCTTCAGGTTTATAGCTCTTTTATGAGCAGAATTTCTGGCATATAATGAGTGTTTAACATGTTGTGAATTAAAGCCGGCGGAAACTGGTATATTGAATATCTATGTGCCTTGCTGTGTGTGCGTGCATGCAAAAGTTTTTTCATTTAATCCTAACCCAGACTGCTGAAGTTGGTGGAATTATATTTCTGTTTTACGGTTAAGATGCATTGGTTGTCGGGAGTTTGTGTCTCAGTCTCAGACTATGAACTGCAGAGAAACTGAGTCTATCACCTGTCCACCTTTAAAATGAAATTAGGGGCGCCTAGTTGGCTCAGTGGGTTAATAAGCCTTTGCCTTCAGCTCAGGTCATGCTCTCAGGGTCCTGGGATTGAGCCCCGCATCATGGGGCTCTCTGCTCAGCAGGGAGCCTGCTTCCCTCTCTCCCTCTGCCTGCCTCTCTGCCTACTTGTGATCCCCCCTTCTCTCTCTGTGTCAAATAAATAAATAAATAATCTTTTTAAAAAATGAAATTAATGGGCCAGTTATATTTACTGATTCCACACATATGTATCGAGTACTTACTATGTGACAGGCACTGTTCTAGGCTCTGGGAATACGGCAGTGAGTAATACCAACCAAATCCAAGTTCCTGTTTTCATGGAGCTCATACTCTAGTGGGAGGTCAGTTAGACCCCCAAAACCTCAGAGCTTGGAAGTTACAGAACCAGCCTTTAACATTAGGTCTCCTTGTCTCTTTTATAGGCTGCCGTTCTATGCGGTCTCCCTGATACAGTGTCCAAAATAAGTATATTTTTCTCTGAAGATCACATTCAGCCTAGGATAAGCCTTGGACATTCCTCCTTCCCTGAGAGCACCCCTATCAGTTTGTGAGGTGACCCCAACTTTTTTGGCCATCTTGGAAAGAAAACATTGCTTTTATTCTCACTCCCCTCATTGTTCTTTTGCTGTCTTAGCATTCACCATTATTCCAAAAGCAATTAACATACTGTTTTTATAGTTCAAATTTCCCAGCTCTAAAGAAATGGGTTGTGGACTTTCTTGGTTTTGTTTTTAATTTTTTTTTGTTTTTAATTTTTTTTATATTTATTCATTTGACAGACAGAGATCACAAGTAGGCAGAGAGGCAGAGAGAGGAGGAAGCAGGCTCCCCGCTGTGCAGAGAGCCTGATGTGGGGCGGATCCTAGGACCCTCAGACCATGAACCAAGCTGAAGGCAGAGGCCTCAACCCACTGAGCCACCCAGGCACCCCTGGTTTTAATTTTTTGTTCTTATGTTTTTGGTTTGGTTTGTTTTGCACCATAAAAGGAAATATCTTTAACTTCTTGTAAAATAGCAGACAACATTAATGGCAGTCCATTTGTCTGGTGTAGTCCTTTCATTTTGGACTTATTTTCTAGCATTTTAGCTACTTAACCTCTTACGTAGGTATTTCTTTGGCCAGAGACTTACGTAATGATCCCCTCTTAACACTGCCCTCTAGACCAAATTCAGACAAGGTGCTTCAGGTGCTTGTCTTTAAACGCTGTTTTCCTTTTATGCACATTTATAATTCTGGATGCTTCTATTACCTGAGATACATTTTCCTACTCTGAACTCCTGTCTCTCAAATGCCCTGTATCCTTTTAAACAATACACTTAGATGTCTTGCTCTTTCTTCTCTCTCTGACCATTGCAAGTATCATCAAGTTAGTCCTGTTGTGGGGAAAAAATACAAATATGTATCTCCCACTGATGTGCATCGATCTCGTTGTTTCTAGAGCTCTGTAGCTTACAACTCTGAGCTTCTGTAGTCTTCTGTGGCCTGTGCAATAGCTTGCTGGGGATCAGTCCTCCCAAGCCTCCTTGTCATCCCTCTTTACTTCGGCTCCAGAATTTCTGTGTTCCTTTTCGGCTTATCAGTTCCTGCAGGCCCAGTGAGCCTACGAGTCAAGTTTCTCAAGCGTGGGCCTCCTCAGGTTATCTCTGATATTCCCTGTTAGGTTCATTGCCTTACCCCCTCCTTCCCTTCTTCTTTACTGTTTTGTGAACTGTAGCCAAGGATGAGTTTCGTAAAGCAAATCTTCCCTGGCCTTCCTGTGCCAGAGAGACCGAAAATACGAAATACTGCTGTTTTCGTGTTGCACTCTTTGTTCCAGAGTTGTCAGAGAGACTGCTTTCTGCTGTTTTCGGGTTGCACTCTTTGTTCCAGAGTTGCTGTTTTGTTTCTCTTCACTGCTTCCTGAAATTTACCTTGACCTTCTATTTTTATCAGCAAGACCCTTCCATTCTCCTCTCCTTCAGGTCTGAAATATTTCTTGTATATTTTGGGGAAGATGGTAAGACTTCATGAGCCTTGGCCTCATAGCTTTCCTTGCTGTCTTTTTGTAAACTGCCCTGAATCATTTCGGTGTTTATCCCTCTTTTCCCACAACGGTGGAACAACAAGTTCCTTTTTGTAAGGGCAGAGGTACATTCTTTTTCTTTTTCTTTTTAATTTTTTTTTAAAGATTTTATTTATTTGACAGAGATCACAAGTAGGCAGAGAGGCAGGCAGAGAGAGAGGAGGAAGCAGGATCCCCGCCGAGCAAAGAGCCTGATGTAGGGCTTGATCCCAGGACCCTGGGACCATAACCCAAGCAGAAGGCAGAGGCTAAACCCACTGAGCCACCCAGGCACCCCATTATGTTTTTCTTTTTCACATCACCTTTTTTCATATCACACTGAGAACATGTGGTTTCTTAATTCTAGGAATAGTCATTGTCTTTTAGAAAACTTAAAAATAAAGATTTATAATTTTATCTTATTTTTTTTGGAAATACCACAAAGCTGATATAAATGATTTAATCCCAGAAATCTGATTTTTTAAAAAAATGTTACTTTGGTTATTCTTATTTGAGTACCTAAGTAGTCAGATAGTATGCTATGTTCTAGGAAAACAAAAATAAATTTCTTACTTAAAATGTACTCAAAATCTCACGGAGACGGGGGAGTATAAATAATTTAGTTCATAGGATAAGTAAAGCTATGTGATAAAGAGGTACGGGAACATGGAGGAGACGGAAATTCATCTAGAGAATTAGAATCAAAGCTTCATAGGGGAGCACATCTTTGAACTGTGTATGAAACAAGTAAATAGGCATACACAGTATGAAAGGATATGAAAGCGATGTCCGTGTTGCAGAAATATATTTTATATGTAGAGATAAAAGATACGAAAGAGCAGGATACAGTTAGGGAAAGAAAACTTACATGGCTTGAATCACGTATAGATTATGCGTGGAGGGGAGATAGACTCTGCCCATGAGATTTCTATCAGGAGTAGGTGATGGGGCTCTGTTTTGCCAGAGTTCAGGCTATCGTTCGAAGTGAGTGCAGATGAGCTCTGGAAACATGCTAGGCTCACCTGTAGAAGTCTACTTGTTGGAATTACTGTATTGAGGTAGCTGAGTGTTCTTGTTTAACAGCAGACAAGGTTCTCTTGCTCTGCTTGATTATGTTGGTGCCCCCGCTGAAGCAAGCTCTGCCGTCTTCAGTTCCCTGGATGTCCACATCTATCCAGCAGAAGGGGAGGAGGCTTTATAAGCCAGTCTTGGATGTAGGGTACTTTATTATTTTGTAAGGATTTGTTTATAGAGAAAAAGAGAGCTAGAGTGAGCACATGCACACCTACGCCAGTGGAGGAGGGCCAGAAAGAGACTCTCAAGCAGGGTCCCTGCTGAGCACAGAGCCCCAGGCAGGGCTCTATCTCAGGACCCTGAGATCATGACCTGGGCTGAAACCAAGAGTCAGATGTTCAACCAACAGAGCCACCTAGGTGCCCCTACTTTTATCCATATGCTGTTGGCTAGAACTAAAGGACAAGACAGAAATCTCCCTGAAAGGGACACTGGGGAACATCGTGGAGTTGTGTGCCCAGGGTAAAAGTCTCTGCCCCAGCAATGCCAAAATTTTAAAGTGGTGAGAGTTTTCAAGAAGGGAAATGACCTATCTAGATTCTCACTTGGATGAACAATACCAAGAGAGCAAGCTTGGAGGAAATAAAGCAAGTTTAAAATTGTATGCATTTGAGTTTGAGATGGTTTTAGGATAGGTATATAAAAGAACAGGAAGCCTGGAGTTTGGAAGCAGTTAAAGTTATTGTTAATTCTTTGAGAATTATCCAAACAAAAGTGAGATAACTAATTCTTGTAATTTTAACTATCTGACTAGGGATAGTGTGTAGGGCAAGCAGAGAGCATAACATCTACCTTAAAATTTCTTATTTAAATAATTGAGCAAATTAACATGACTCAGAAGGGAGCACTGATTGTCAGAAGAGTAGGAAGAAAACTAAGAACAATGTTACCAAAGCCAAGGGTGGAAATGGTTTCAGAGAAGGATTTATTCAGCATCATAAAATGCAATACAAAATCCAGGTAGGAAAAGGACAAGCCAATGAGCTTAACAATTAGAGGTTTTTAATGGCCTATGAAAAAGTAGCTTCAATTAATCTGTTGGAGTAGAGGCTAGAATGCTGTGGTTCAAAAAAAGAATGGGAGAGAACTATACAAAAATTAAGTACTGACTCTTGCAAGAAACCTGTACAAGAAGGAAAAAATGAGAGAGAAAGAGAGAGACAGATAGTGACTTTAGGGAGAACAGGGTTGAGACAAGGTTTTATTTTGAATTTTTAAAGGGTAGCAGATATTTGAACGTGTCTGTAGGATCAAGGGAAGGAGCAATGGAGGAGGTTTGAAATATCCAACAGACAGAATAATTGATGGAGCAATGCTTTAGAGGAGGAAAAGTTGCAAGCATAGGTAGGGGCATCAGCTTTAGAAAGAAAATGTCAATATTTTCTTCTGGAGAGGCAAAAAGAATGAAAAGTTTAAAGGATACAGCCATTTTCAGGCCAGAGGGAATACGATTCTGAAACTCAAGCTCTACAGTTATTTTCCTTAAGAAGTAGGAGGCAGGGTCTTCCGGTGAAAGTGAGTTAGGGGTGAGAGGAAAGTTGATGGCTGGATAAACTGGAAAAGGTTTAGAAGGTTCATGGTAAAGGGCAGGAGGAGGTGTCTGAGGCCTTGGTGAAAGTTTCTAGACATTGCTGAATCCCAGCCAGGATAGCTCTTGTATTCTGTCCTATATCTTCAGAACAAATCCTCTATTTAAGGCTGTACTCCTCAGCCTCCACTCTCTCAGAGCCTGTATGGGTTTTCTATACGTTCCTTTGGACCCACTACTCTTTATGGAGCTCTTTTGGAAGACCAATTTGTTTGCCCTAATCTGCCAAACCATCCAATGTAATAGACCCGATGGGCAAGTGGACAAAACCTTAACCCTTTCCCTGTTTTCTCTCTCCTTCAGAATGCTTATTTGCAGATAACTTTGACATCCTCACTAAGATGGAGCAAGAAAATTAGGTCTGTTACTAAAATACCATAAGGTAGCTTCTTTAGTACATATGCGTTAATAAAGCATTAGTGATCACATTCCTTGTAGCTTCCAGCTTCCACATTCATGACACTCTTTATCTTAAGATCTTGACCTGCTAGCTCATGATTCAAGAAATTGCAAAAGCAATGCATCTTATCTGAGATAAGGAAGGAAATTGACATGGGGTGAAACTGGGACTAAGAAGGTTAATTTTGATTCACGCTTAGCTTGGCCCTCAGATGTTTACAGATTAATGGAACCATTGTTCAGATGACTACCAGTACCAAAGATTCCAAATCAGTTGTCTTAGTCTTCCCAGGCTGCCATCATAAAATATCATAGACTGGGTGGCTTCAACGATAGAAACGTGTTTCCTCTTTTTTCTGGGGACTGAAAATCCAAGATCAAGGTGCCAGCAGGGCTGGGATCCGGTAAGGTCCTCAGATGTATATGAAAATGGCCAAGATCTACAAAGAATATTTGACCCCATCCAGGGAGCTGGGACTCTTTCAAGAATAATAATAAGAAGAAGAAGAAGAAGAAGAAGAAGTCTTCATACTTATATGAAGGTCATGAGACTTTGCTGAGATTTAGCCCTTCTCACACTGGTGAGGCAGGGGGTACTGATACAGAATTTTGGGGATCAGGAGTGACTGTAGACCTGGGTTGGGTTTGCAGCCATGGGTATATATTATTAGTCATGTCAGCTGGAAGAAGGGGCTGACCCATGTTGTAGAACTATTCACTCCCCATACCGCATTGGTCTCTTCATTGTGTTCCCCAGTTCTGAGAAAGTGTGGGAGAAAAGTGTGGCAAGACTGAAAGTGGAATCAGCATCTCAAGGTCAAGCCAGCTAATGATGGTGGGACTAGAACCAGAGCCCCAAAATGTCCAAGTGTTGTCCTTCCTCTGCTAGTATCTGTTGCACTTTAACTGTGAAGTCGGATTGACATTCTCTACAGGGAGCAGAGACCTCATCTCTGTTTTCTCACTCTAAATTACTGTTTGAGACTTGGAGGATGAAGCAGCTTCTGGGATGATGACAATAAGAGTTCACAAGCTCCGAGTACTTACATGTCACCCACTTTCGATGTCATTTAATTCCCCCAAACAGCCCTGTGTTGTAGGTATTGTAACCATTTTCGTTTTATAGATGAAGAAAGAAAGCTTGAGAGGAGAATGATCTGGCACAGCAAAGAACTAGTGAGTTCAAGAGTCAGACCCAGGTTGACTGAGTGTAGAGCCAAAGGTTATTACTAGGAAACGGGACACCATGTGCCTGGTAGGTTCTGCTCACTCTCATAGAGCAGAAAAGCGATTTCGTCTAAAATCTTTATTGTATCAGTATTTTTACAGCATGTATTCTGTATCAATATATCATTTGACCTGAACCGTTTAAAGGTAATGCACATTTTCCCCTAAATGATCAATCAAACACTGATGATGAGCTTTATTCTTTTTCCTTCTCACAGACAGAATTTCAGAAACACCTACTCCACAGAGGTAAAATTAGGAGCCCTTCTCTAAAAGAATGAACAATTCAGAATCCCGTAATTGCCTAAAATAATGTCCTGATTAAAAAAAAGGGGGGGGGCAACTGGAGGCTTAAAGAGAATAGAGGTTGAGATGCTCGTCCTAAAATTACCCATTACCCAACCTCAGTGAAACATCAAATGTACAGTTGGTCTCCTCCCCACCCCGCCATGGCCAGCATAGAGAGTTTCAATTATCCCCAGAGGCACACCGGCCTGCTGTGCTAAGTAATAGTCTCAGAATTCTGGGGCTCCTGCAGCCCATCTCCACTACTGACTCACTGCATGATTTGCTAAAACTCGGTTTGCTCACTCACTGAGATGAGCTAGGAGAAATAACACTCCTTCTAATGTTGAAGGCTGTGAGCAGACAACCGTGCTCTCTGGGCAACGAGCAGAGGATGCTTAACAGATGTAATCTGTTTAGCGTAGCCATCAGAACCTGTATACAAGAAATTGTCCAACACGTAGTTAATGATATGCTTCATCATTATTTGACGGCATTGTAATTTGACCTAAATGGTAAACGGTTTGTGTAAATTACTGTATTTATTAGCAGTGACTATCTCTTAATGTTGGTATGGCACTTTAAAGTTACAATGCACTTTACCATAGATTATCTCATTATCTCACATGAGAAGATCTAACGAGCTTTGTAAATATGAGTTTAATTTAAATCACTCCAAACCATGTTAGAAAAGCTGGCTAGTGATTACTAACTCCTATTATGGGTGAGGAAGGTGGGACTCAGATAGAGACGCACAGCTCCTTCATGATGGGGCCAAAGCTACAGTCAGATCTGACTTCCAGTGATGGCTGGTCTTTGCACAGCCACGTGTCAAATGGAGCCCTTCTGAAGGTAGTATTAGTGCGGGGTCGAGGTGCAGAGTGGGTGGAACTAAATGAAAAAGTAGCTCATCAGCTGTCCCTCTACCGTTCAGGTCCCTTTAACTGGTTCAGCTGGCTTATCCTTTAGTCCTTCCTACAATGGTGTCTTGGGCCACCTCCTTCCAGTTCCTGAAGGATAGATTTGTCCTCTATATTCAGGGGGAGATCCAAAACCTCTCCCTCTCAGAAGACTACTGCTATCTACTAATACTATTAATATTTTTTTAAAAAATCATATTTGGATTGTGCTTTGTAATTAAGTTTTTTAGAGTAATTAAGTTTTTAGAGCACTTTAGGTTAATGGCAGACATTCAAATGGCTTATCACGGGAGGGTTTCCACTATCTTGCTCTTGTCTGCCTGTTGGGGTCCATTATCAAAGGAACGAGACTGAGACAAAGTGAAAGTTATGCAAAGCCTTATTCTATGCCAAGCATTAGAAGTTAGACTGACCGGCCAGGGGAACGAGACTGAGACAAAGTGAAAGTTATGTGAAGCTTTATTCTATGCCAAGCATTAGAAGTCAGACTGACCGGCCAGGGCCGCCTCCGAAGAGAGCGACCCCCTCCCGATCTCACAGGCTGGTTTTATAGGGCATAACTGCAGACCCAATGTCCGTGACTTCTATTGTTAAGGTATTTACTCCCGGAATCGATACCCGGAACCATACCAGGAACTACTGGGGCGTTTATTCCCAGAATGAAGTCCATGGATGTAAACAACAAATTGGCTACCTAGGCAATATGGAGTTGCTCTGGCTAAGCAGGCCCTAAAGTTAAACAGGTTTTAACATTAAATTGGCCGGTCTCCAGTGACACAAAACTTAACAATAAAACTTGAAGGTAATAATGTATTTTGTACCTGTATAACCTTATACATGCTGTTTGCATGGATTGACTGTCCCCTACTTTATCTGAATTATCCAAAGGCTTGTTAATTCCTTCTCTTCTTGGCTTAGTGATCAGAGTGCCCTGGGGGTGATTTTAAGAAACACCATCCCTAGGCTGGGTCCTTGGCCAGTTGTATCTGATTCTCAAGGCCGGGCAAGCTTGGATGTCTGTAAAAATATCTCTGTTTGATTTTGGTGCATTTGAGGGTTGAGTATCATTATTCACATTTCTGGCTATTCCATTAGGCCTTCAGCCCTTTGAGGGGATGGAGGATTTTATTCAATTTTGCATCCCCAGAGCCTAGCAAGGCCTTAATCTTGATTTCAGGATTGGATCTGTGTTGCTCCCCTAATTTGGGCTTAGAGGAAGTTACTCTGGACATCTGCTTTCTTGAACAGAAACCTGTAGTTACATCTGAGTAAGGCTCTCCGTTTTCTGGGATACCTTTCTACCCTCCGTCCATGTAGCTTGGTGACAGTGGCTTTGTGTCTCCATATTGATGCACGTTCGTTCTGGTGACAGCTGGTGTGTTGGAGGATGGGGAATTGCCTGCTTAACCCAACCTTGCTCTCAAGATCAGGGAAATAGATTTGCCCTTCAAAGAAGTAAATTTACATCAACGACTGTTAGGTCTTAATAGTTTTCCAAAACAGAGAAAGCATCAAAGGCACCAGTGGGGGAGGGGATACGTGGAAACAGAACAAATAAGGAGATTTGCAAAGAAATGGGAAGGAGAGAATAAGGATTCACTTTTTATCTCCAGTTGCTCTAGAGAGGGGGGTTTACTTTTTTTTTAAAGATTTATTTATTTATTTATTTGAGAGTGAGAATGGGTGAGCAAGGGGAGGGGCAGAAGGAGAGAGAAATAATCCGCAGGTAGACTTCTGGATGAGCAGGGAGCCCAACACGGAGCTTGATCCCAGGACCCTGGGCTCATGCCCTGAGCTGAAGGCAGATGCTTAACTGCCTGAGCTGCCCAGGTGCCCCTTACTTATTTTTATTGGGGCTTGAACTCACAACCCTGAGATTAAGACTTGTGCTGAAATGAAGAGTTGGACGCTCAGCCTGCTGAGCCACCCGGATATCCTAGGAGTTAAGATTCTTCCTTTCTCATGTGGTTTGCCAACTGGCCCTGCTCCGTATTGAGTGATCTAGCATGTTGCCACTGCATTGCAATGTCATCTTTGTCATTAACTGATACTTTTGTAGGTCCATTTGTAGATTCTTTTTTGCTGTATTTATCTGTTTGTCTCTGCACTGTCAGAAAGTATGCATTTTGGAAATCTTAATATCCAGGAGAGTAAGTCCTTCTGTTTTGACCCTTTTGTGTTTTTACATTATTAGAAGTGTCTTAATTTCTACCATAAAGAACCTGCTTTGACTGGGATTGCATTGAATACATCAATCTATGAAGAGAGAATTAAAAGTTTTACAGTATTTTGTAATGCAAGAATATAGTACATTCCCATGATTTAGCTCTGCTTTAATTTCTCTTAATCATATTCTGTAATTTTCTACATAAAATTTGCACATAGTTCATAGATCTATTCCTCTTTTGATACTGCTGTAAATGTATCTTTTCAAATACTCATGTTCTACTTTTTATGAATATTTAGAATACAGATGGGGGCACGTGGGTTGCAGAGTCACTTAAGCATCCAACTCTTAGTTTTGGCTCAGGTCATGATCTCAGGGTCTTGAGATTGAGCCCTGTGTTGGGCTCTGAGCTCATGGTGGAGTCTGCTTAAAACCCTGTACCCTTACCCCACCCTCTAAAACAAATAAATCTTAAAAAAAAGAAAAAATGCAGATGATTTAGGGGTGTTTGGGTGGCTCAGTCAGGTAAGCTTCCAACTCTTGATGTCAGCTCAGGTCTTGATCTCAGGAGCCTCAGTTCAGACCCTGCATTGAGCTCCACACTGGGCATGGAGCCTACCTAAGAAAAAATGAAATACAGGTGATTTTAAAATATACTGACTTTGACTCCAACCACTTCATCATATGTACTTAATAGTTGCAGTAGTTTGGGGCACCTGGGTGGCTCAGTGGGTTAAAGCCTCTGCCTTCAGCTCAGGTCATGGTCTCAGGGTCCTGGGATTGAGCCCCGCATCGGGCTCTCTGCTCATTGGGGAGCCTGCTTACTCCTTTCTCCCTGCCTGCCTCTCTGACTACTTGTGGTTTCTGTCTATCAAATAAATAAATTAAATCTTTAAAAAAAAAGAGTTGCGGTAGTTTTTCTTTATATTATTTTGAAATTTTTTAATGTAATCCTATCATCTATGAATAAGAAAGTTTTAGTTCATCCTACCGAGTTCCTTTAAAAAACGTTTACTATAAATGGTGATAATCAGTATTTTTGTCTCTTCACAGTCTTAGGGAGAACGCATTCTGTATTTCACCATTCATTCACCATTGCAATCATTCAAATCATTGCTATACATTTTTTGGGGGGGGAGTGGGTTTTGTTAATTATATACATTTATTCTCAGTTTTCCTAGAGGTTGTATTATGAATGAGTGTTGGGGTTTGTTTTTTTGTTTTGTTTTAGATTTTATTTATTTATTTGACAGAGTGATCACAAGTAGGCAGAGAGGCAGGCAGAGTGTTTGGGGGGGAAGCAGGCTCCCCGCTGAGCAGAGAGCCCAATGTGGGGCTCGATCCCAGAACCCTGAGATCATGATCTGAGCTGGAGGCAGCGGCTTAATCCACTGAGTCACCTAGGCGCCCCTGAGTGTTGGTTTTTATCAGATGATCTTTTCTGTATCTATTGAGATTATTGTATCCCCCCCCCCTTTTTTTTTAAAGATTTTATTTATTTATTTGACAGACAGAGATCACAAGTAGAGAGGCAGGCAGAGAGAGAGAGGGAAGCAGGCTCCCCGCTGAGCAGAGAGCCTGATTCAGGGCTTGATCCCAGGACCCTGAGATCATGACCTGAGCGGAAGGTAGAGGCTTTAACCCACTGAGCCACCCAGGCGCCCCTTTTTTTCCTTTTTAATCTGTTTATGTGGTGAGTTATATTGACTTTGAATCTTAACCAAGCTTTGTATTTTTGAAAGAAACCAAACTTGAATCATGGTATATTATCTTTTTAAAATTTCTTTATTTATTTTTTATTATCTGTCATATTGTCACTAGATTTGACCTGTGTTCCTTCCTTCCATTCTTCCTTTTTCCAGAAGATTTGCAGGTAATTTCATTAGAGAAGAGGCTTATAATTTTCATTTAATATCCTTGTCATCTTTTTAAATGGAAATTAGGCTGACTTCATCACAAGAGTTGGGATGTGGAAATCTCAGTGTATTTATTTATTTTTTAAGGTACATTGACTCATCAGCCAGATTGGTGGTGGGAAGGTAATACAACAGAACAGCAGAAGCATTGTGCACAGTGCTGAAGGCAGTTTATAAAAGGATAAATGGCAGTTGCTCAGGGAGTTTAAAGCAGTGCATCTAACGTTTGGTGAGACTGGTATTGGTTTATCTAGCACATCATGGGTCAGCCTTTCATGGGACTCTTCTCCTTTTCATGGTGCTCAGCAATTTGTATAGATTATCTCAATCCAACCTACAACACTAAGTGGTAGATACTTATTTATTTATTTATTTTAAAGATTTTATTTATTTATTTGAAAGACAGAGATCACAAGTAGGCAGAGAGGCAGGCAGAGAGAGAGGAGGAAGCAGGTTCCTCACTGAGCAGAGAGACTGATGCGGGGCTGGATTCCAGGACTCTGAGATCATGACCTGAACCGAAGGTAGAGGCTTAACCCACTGAGCCACTCAGGTGCCCCTATTTATTTATTTTTTAAGATTTATTTATTTGAGAGAGACCATGGGTGTGTGTGTTGGGGAGGGGCAGAGGGAGAGGGAGACAGAATCTTGGGCAGACTCCTGGCTGAACGCCGAGGCCTGATGCAGGGCTGGATCTCACGACCCTGAGATCGTGACCTGAGCTGAAACCAAGAGTTGATGCTCAACGGACTGAGTCACCCAGATGCCCCAGTGCATACTTTTTAAATCCCCACTTTATAGGTGGGAATGTTGAGAAACACAAACTGTAAATAACTTGTCTAAGATGGTTAAGAGTTTGTATTTAAGGTGGGATTTGGAATAGTGACAATCATCTTATTATATAGGTATTTTCTCCATTTTATTTTATTTTTTTAATATTTATTTGACAGAGAGAAATCACAACTAGGCAGAGAGGCAGGCAGAGAGAGAGGAGGAAGCAGGCTCCCCATGGAGCAGAGAGCCCGATGCGGGGCTTGATCCCAGGACCCTGGGATCATGACCTGAGCCGAAGGCAGAGGCTTCAATCCACTGAGCCACCCAGGCACCCCGTTTCTCCATTTTATTTATTAGATTTTTCCTCTTCAGAGAAATTGGGAAACTGCCCCCAACAGGGCACAGTTAGGATGGAATGGAGGTAGGTTTTAAACTCAGATCTGTGGGATTCTGGCATATATGCTTTTTCTTCCGACCACATGGCTTCAGGGACATCCTTGGACCTACTTTGCATACCATTCTCTGGACAGAGCAGACTGCAGCTCTCCTCCTCGCAAAGCTACCCATTCTTGGAAATGGATGAGTGAGTACACAGGGCTCCTGCCCAGACTCAGTGTTCTTAGCACATCTCTGCCACTCAGGAGCTAGATGATGAAGGTTGAGTTGTTTTATCTCTGTCAAGGACCTGGGATAAAGGAATGAAGATCATCCCCTGTTCTTTATGACCGTGTGGCGGTGGGAACATTGTTGGGAGATGTTAACTATGATCCTCTCGTCTTGAGCATGATGCGTTGGGTCTCACCGAAGTGCACCCAGGCTTCATTTGTGTGTTAGCATGCGTGTCTCCCAGTTTTCAAAAAAATGTGGAGTGCTGAACACAGTCAACGTAAGGTGGGCTGTACAAAATGTATCCATGGTACTACAACTGTCCTCCTTCCTCTGCTAAAACAGCAGTCAGGTGCAGCGATTTATGAAGACAACTCTGTACTCAGGACCGGAGTTCAAATCCTGTCTCTGTTCCTTTGTAGCCGTGCGACCTTATGGATGGTTCCCCAACCTTTCTGGGCGCAGGTCCCTTCTCTCCGTATGATGATTGCGGTGGTGTCTCCCTTATGCAGTTATTGTTAAGATGACACAAGTTCATTCAATCAAAGTTCTTTGAGCAGTGCCCGGCACTCACTAGGTGTGCGTTTATCATTGCTGGAGGTGTGTCACTGTTGTACGACCGTCTGTCTTCGAGCTGTTGCCTGGGTAGTAAAGAAACATAAAAGCCAAGCCGTGGATACCACCCGAGCTGTCAAGCCAACAAGATCTGCTTGGGACAATTTCAGCAAAAGTGTTTCAACATGTGGCATGAGCAGTAGAGTGACACGTTTGTTGTGTATCGTGGGAACAGATCTCTTAAATGGACAGAGATATAGTTGTATAGAGAGACAGTTTTATAAAAATGGATTCATTCCACTGTTAAACTTCCTAATTACAGCACATACTCTGTGTGGGTGTGCGCGTGTATGCATACATGGGTGAGTACCTGCTGAGCAGTTTGTATGATGCCTGAGTACACAGGAGTACAACATCCTCACCTGTCCTCATCCTCCAACCATCACTGTGCTGCCTCCAGCCAGATAAGATCGCCGTATCACTGTTAACAGTTTTGTGTGAATCCTTTCCGTTCTGTTGCCATAAGTAAATAATGAATTTCTTTGTACAGAAATGGGGTATTTGTTTTTCTGTGGTGTTTCTCATTACTTAATAATATACTGGAGAAATCTTTCCATGTGAGTGTATATATCTCTACCCCACCCTTTTTAACCCTTGCATAGTATTTCATGGCATAAATGCACCCTAATTTTTTTGTTTGTTTTATCATTTTATTTTGTTTTAATTTTTTTATTTGTTTATTTACAGCATAACAATGTTCATTGTTTTGGCATCACACCCAGTGCTCCATGCAGTACGTGCCCTCCCTATTACCCACCACCTGGTTCCTCAACCTCCCACCTCCCTGCCCCTTCAAAACCCTCTGGTTGTTTTTCAGAGTCCATAGTCTCTCATGGTTCATCTCCCCTTCCAGTTTCGCTCAACTCCCTCTCCTCTCCATTGCCCCATGTCCTCCATGTTCTTTGTTATGCTCCACAAATAAGTGAGACCATATGATACTTGACTTTCTCTGCTTGACTTATTTCGCTCAGCATAATTTCTTCCAGTCCCGTCCATGTTGCTACAAAAGTTGGGTATTCATCCTTTCTGATGGAGGCATAATACTCCATTGTGTATATGTACCACATCTTCCTTATCCATTCATCCGTTGAAGGACATCTTGGTTCTTTCACAAGTTTGGCGACCGTAGCCATTGCTGCAAGAAACATTGGGGTACAGATGGCCCTTCTTTTCCCTACATCTGTATCTTTGGGGTAAATACCCAGCAGTGCAATTGCAGGGTTATAGGGAAGCTCTATTCTTAATTTCTTCAGGAATCTCCACACTGTTCTCCAAAGTGGCTGCACTAACTTGCATTCCCACCAAGTGTAAGAGGGTTACCCTTTCTCCACATCCTCTCCAGCACACGTTGTTTCCTGTCTTGCTAATTTTGGCCATTCTAACTGGTGTCAGGTGGTATCTCAATGTGGTTTTAATTTGAATCTCCCTGATGGCTAGTGATGATGAACATTTTTCTCATGTGTCTGATAGCCATTTGTATGTCTTCGTTGGAGAAGTGTCTGTTCATATGTTCTGCCCATTTTTTGATATGATTATCTGTTTTGTGTGTGTTGAGTTTGAGAAGTTCTTTATAGATCCTGGATATCAACCTTTTGTCTGTACTGTCATTTGCAAATATCTTCTCCCATTCCGTGGGTTGCCTTTTTGTTTTGTTGACTGTTTCCTTTGCTGTGCAGAAGCTTTTGATCTTGATGAAGTCCCAAAAGTTCATTTTTGCTTTTGTTTCCTTGGCCTTTGGAGACATATCTTAAAAGAAGTTGCTGTGGCTGATATGGAAGAGGTTACTGCCTATGTTCTCCTCTAGGATTCTGATAGATTCCTGTCTCACATTGAGGTCTTTTATCCATTTCGAGTTTATCTTTGTGTACGGTGTAAGAGAATGGTCGAGTTTCATTCTTCTACATATCACTGTCCAGTTTTCCCAGCACCATTTATTGAAGAGACTGTCTTTTTTCCATTGAATATTTTTTCCTGTTTTGTCGAAGATTATTTCACCATAGAGTTGAGGGTCCATATCTGGACTCTCCACTCTGTTCCACTGGTCTATGTGTCTGTTTTTATGCCAGTACCACGCTGTCTTGGTGATCACAGCTTTGTAGTAAAGCTTGAAATCGGGTAACGTGATGCCGCCAGTTTTGTTTTTGTTTTTCAACATTTCCTTAGCAATTCGGGGTCTCTTCTGATTCCATTCAAATTTTAGGATTATTTGCTCCAGCTCTTTGAACAATACCGGTGGAATTTTGATCAGAATGGCATTAAAAGTATAGATTGCTCTAGGCAGTATAGACATTTTAACAATGATTATTCTTCCAATCCAGGAGCATGGAACAGTCTTCCATCTTTTTGTGTCTTCTTCAATTTCTTTCATGAGTGTTCTGTAGTTCCTCGAGTACAGGTCCTTTACCTCTTTGGTTAGGTTTATTCCCAGGTATCTTATGGTTCTTGGTGCTATAGTAAATGGAATCGATTCTCTAATTTCCCTTTCTGTATTTTCATTGTTAGTGTATAAGAAAGCCACTGATTTCTGTACATTGACTTTGTATCCTGCCACGTTACTGAATTGCTGTATGAGTTCTAGTAGTTTCGGGGTGGAGTCTTTGGGGTTTTCCATATAAAGAATCATGTCATCTGCGAAGAGAGAGAGTTTGACTTCTTCCTTGCCAATTTGGATACCTTTTATTTCTCTTTGTTGTCTGATTGCCGTTGCTAGAACTTCTAATACTATGTTGAACAAGAGTGGTGAGAGTGGGCATCCTTGTCATGTTCCTGATCTCAACGGGAAGGCTGCAAGCTTTTTCCCATTGAGGATGATATTTGCTGTGGGTCTTTCACAGATAGATTTTATGAAGTTCAGGAATGTTCCCTCTATCCCTATACTTTGAAGCGTTTTCATCAGGAACAGATGCTGGATTTTGTCAAATGCTTTTTCTGCATCAATTGAGAGGACCATGTGGTTCTTCTCTCTTCTCTTATTGATTTGTTCTATCACATTGATTGATTTGAGAATGTTGAACCAACCTTGCAACTCAGGGATGAATCCCACCTGGTCATGGTGGATAATCTTTTGAATGTGCTGCTGGATCCTGTTTGCTAGGATCTTGTTGAGAATCTTGGCATCCATATTCATCAGTGATATTGGTCTGAAATTCTCCTTTTTGGTAGGGTCTTTGCCTGGTTTGGGGATCAGGGTAATGCTGAAATGCACCCTAATTTATGTTACTATACTTTCTCTATTATCAGACATTTCAGTGGTTTTCTGGTTTTTACCATGAGATCAGTACTTCAACATTGTCACGCATCTATTTCCACGCACACAGATGCGCATTTCTTTAGGATAGGTTTCTAGAGGTTAAGGGTTTTGGGGCGCATGGTGTCTTAATGAACTTTTTTTTTTTCTTTGTAATAATCACTGTTAAATATCTCTGCTTAACACGAGACACAGGACTAGGAGTTGAAGTGTGTTGTGTCCTTCATTCTTCATTGTCAACTCCAGCTGTGGGTGACAAAAAAAGGCTCCCATAGACTAGGCAACTTAGGCCAGTCCTACTGCTGATAAGTGGTATTAAATGTTCATTTTTTGGGTGCCCTTCTGAGTAATTTTTATGTTCAGAAAAGTCCATTCGGAGGTTTAAATAATGTTTAATTTATTAAAGCAAAAAAAAAAAAATCCAATACCTTTCTTCCTTATGCTTTTAAGTTCAGCTGACACAGTGTGATACTGTTCATGAGTCTAGAGAATTTCAGCAATCACATATAAAGGGATTTTGCATAATGTTTACTTCCATTTACAGCCTTCATAATTAAACATCTTCAAACATTTTCACATGTATAAAACTTGATCAACGGGATTTTTTATTTAAGCACTCAAATTGCTGACAAGCCTTTGCAACTACTTGCATAACTCCTAGAAACCTAAAAAATAAAACATAAATATGCTGTATCTAAAGTCACTTTCTAGTGTTGAACATAAATTGAATATGATTTTGACTTAAAAATATATATCCAAATCAGTTGCTTACACATATCAAATGAGAGTAAGAAAAGCAGAATCTTATTTTAATTGGCTGAATTGTATAAAACATGAAGAATATATAAGATTTTAAAAGGTAGCGACTTTTTGTTTCAAATATTAATATTATGGGTTTCGTTTCCTTAAATATGTCTAGAATTCAGTCTAGATCTTCCCAGAATTTAAGATACTGAACCATTAAAAATGATGGGTTTTGTCATTCAATTTTAGGATTAATTTCTAGTAAACATTTTTGGTGATTGAACTCTCAGATTGCTTGAGGTCACATAATAACCAGAAATTGGGTGGGGGAGATACTGTCTAGCATTTTGTCAGTCCTCCTGACAAGATACACGGAACTCTGTCTAGTCACTTTGTTAATTACCAAAATGAACTGTATGTTCATCTCCAACATTTTGAAAGAAGTACATTTCAAGCACAGAAGAAGCTGAAAGTTTGTTACTCAAAATGTAATGTTTAAAAACACATACTGAAATTAACATTAGCTTATTTTCCCTAAGCGTCTGAGACTAATTGAACAGATGCCTTTAAATGACAAGTTAACAGAAAAATTAACAGATAGTTGTTAGTCTTTTTAAAATATTTCTCAGAAATGGAAGCAATGAATTCCTTTAATAATGTACACTAAAGTTAATTTTTTTAGAGCCAGTCAGACTGTTTGTTTTCCTTTGCTCTTTACAAAGCTAGAGTAGGACCCAAGGCCAGGACCATGGTGAAATAAACAAGGCACCCAGGGAGGAAACTTCAAGAAAGCACTGACCATGGGGGTCATGCCAGTATCCACTCTATCCTTGCATGACCCTGACAATGAGTGGCGCCTCCCTAGTCTCCCCCTGGCCTTCATTCTCATCCATAATCCTAGCCCCAGTAAAACTTACTTGAAATTGATGATATCTCAATTAAAATTAAAGACAATTCTTAGGTTAGAACATGGCACAGTTTTTGTGGCAGAACTCAGAAGAGGCTCAAAGAATGATGGCCGTTGCTATCAAGAAACTTCTGTCTTTCAGAATAGGCTTCTTCATGCCTGCATAAAATGAAAAATAGGTATAAAAATACATGCTGAATCCTTTCTTATTCCAGTGAGAAGTCATAATCCTGCAGGGATAAACGGACACTTTTTTTTTAAAAAAGATTTTATTTATTTATTTGACAGAGACAGTGAGAGAGGGAACACAAGCAGAGAAAGCAGGAGAGGGAGAGGGAGAAGTGGGCTCCCCGCCTAGCAGGGCTCAATCCCAGGACCCTGAGATCATGACCTGAGCCTAAGGCAGATGCTTAAAGACTGAGCCACCCAGGCACCCCTAGATGGACACATTTGTAAACAAAAGCTGTGCATTAGTTCCCTATACACTGTAACAACTTACCTCAAATTTAGTGGTTTAAAACAGCACAGACTCAACATCTTCTAGAGTCAGATGTCCAGAGTCTCACAGGGCTAAAATCAAGGGGTCCTCTGGCCGGGGGAGTCTCTTCAGGCTCGGAGAGAACCAACCCTTTTTCTTGCCTTTTCCAGCTCCTGATGGCATCTGCATTCCTGGGTGTATCTTCTGCTCTGTCATTTCCTCCTCTTTTCTTACTCTGACTCTTTTACTTCCCTCCTTCTAAGAACCCTCGAGTGATGACCCTGGGTCCACCCAGGATCAGGATAAGCTCTGCCTGCCAAGATCCTGAATTTAATCACATCGGGAAAATCCTTTTATCCTAGGAAGTAATGTACTTGGAGATTCTCAGGATAAGAATAGGAGCATTTTCTGTCTACCATGACCCCATTCCACCTTATTAAGAGATGCATTTCTAGTGAAGTTTTAATACTTAATGAAAAATGTTTTAGTAACACAGTTTTTTCTATCTCTAAACTCAGTTCTGTATGAATTATAATAGTATGAATATCTCAACTCGAAGACCTGAATTTTAAAAATTAGACGCTTATGGTTACAGAAAAATGCAATAAGCAAATTGTACAACATCTAATTTTTCATTATGCAACAGTGTGCTAGAATGACAGTGTGGCAGTCCTTCAAATATAAAAATATGCTACACAAGGATACAGTTCTATTAGGATGTGAAATAGATCCATGAATTCAAAAGCAAAATGAAATGATACGAAATTTTTAAATGTTAAAGACCTATTTCATGTCATCTATAAATGGAAAAAGGCATGTGTCAGATCGTGAGTGGTATTTAGAGTCCTTGGAATATATTGAAAATACAAAAAACTCTTATTTTCAAATATTAATATTTATAACATGTTAGAAATGATATACTTTACAGTTGTTTGATCATACGATAGAAACTTTGAGGTGAAAAATATAAAATTGTATAATAGGCTACATAGTTCCAAAATATTTTATAAGATAAATGAGCAAAAAGTTTGTAGCCTGAAGGTGTAGGGTCTTAATGTCCTACCAAAATATTGTTCTAGGTCACGAGGTGCCCATCGGTGCCAGAGAGTGTTGCAAGCAGAGTTTGACGCACGATTAGCATGTAAACTCTGTCCGGTCTCCATCTCTCTTGAGTCCTTCTCCGTGGACGGTGGTAATAGCACTGATGAGGGAGGAGGCTGGCTGAGACAAAGCAAAAGCTGGCACCTTGCAACCCCTCTCCAGCCGCTCCCCTCCATAATATGCGTAGCGTTCCTCAGGCACCCCTGACCGCCATAAACAAATAGTTCCCCTTGGTTTACAAATGTCCTAGAGATCTACAAACAAAGAAGTTACCTTGTGCTATTGATAATTTCCAGAGGCAAATAACTCAGTTCCTCAAGCCCTAAGGTCGCCCTCCCCTCCATACACAAAACTGAAGGAGGCTGAGGTAGAAGGAAATGTGAATATAGTTAAATCTCTTCTGAACCTAAATCTCACTAACAAAGATGCTTGGTAGCAGGATTGTGACATCCCACCAGGAATCTCCCCACTATCTTGATATTAATGGCTTGCAAAAGACAGCATTGATCAAGCCAGAAGACCTCCGGGATACTCCCTGCACCTAGTAGGCCCTCTTTAGCATATGAAAACTCCTTTGAAACCTCCCTTCCCCTCACCTTCCCCCAGCCGCAGGGTACATAACCTGCCATCCCTCACAATCCGGGGCAGCAGCTCTTTCTGCCCACGGGTCCTGTCCCCGTGTTTTAATAAACCACCATTTTGCACCAAAGATGTCTCAAGAATTCTTTCTTGGTCATCGGCTCCAGACCTCAGCCCACCGAACCTCACCTAGGTTCTAGAACTTCATCAGGACCAGCTTTGTTAATACTTAATGGGGAAATTGTCTAATTTTTTTTTATAAATGAACAAGTACAAGAAAGATTATAGTTACTAATGTTGCTTGCTCTTATGTAAGTGCTAACCAGTAATAGGGCTTTTCCTGAACCCTTTGTTTTGGAGACAATTTGCTGCCAACCTGGTTTTGAGGAGATCAAAAGATCAAGTAGGAAATCCTGACAAATGCTCCTCTTCTCGCTCATTAAATCTCCCTAAGGGATGACTTTAATGGGAACAACTGGTGACTGTTTACTGAGTTGTAAAAGTTCAGGTCTTTGGAGATTTTCATTTTACACAGTCTTTCAAAGAGGGATTTTAAAGGTTACATTGAAATATGTCATCCTGACTCCTCCGTCTTCGTGCCTCTGACCTCGGAAAGACACCGATCATAGCTTCATGGAGGGGGAATTTGCGACTCTCTAGAGGCATTGGCCATAATTACTTGGTGGGAAAAGCTAATGATTTTCTCCCTTGTAAGAAGACAGGAGCTTCCATTGGTTGTCGTCCATTTGGTAAACTGAATGGCTTTTCTTATGGTAATGTAGAGAATGAATGAACTGCACATTAAGGAGCTGTCTGAATAGGGAAATGTGTTGACATTTCAGCGTTATCTGAATTGTGTGTTAAGAGTGGCTTTGTCAAATTAAAATGAATGGCAGGTCAAAGCAAGAATTAGAGAAGCTCTTCCTCATTACTCAGAAAACATATTAAATGTTCTATAATTCTAAGAGTCAAAAAAATATTAACCAATTTAGATTACAGACACAAGTTTTCTTTATGGGGCTTGTGTTGGAAACATGGAGAAATGAGAAGTTGCAACAAATCTTCGCAAAGGCAACTCTTGCCTCTTGTTGTTTTTTTTTTTTTTTAAGATTTTTATTTATATATTTGACAGACAGATCACCAGTAGTCAGAGAGGCAGGCAGAGAGGAGGAAGCAGGCTCCCCGCTGAGCAGAGAGCCCGATGCCCGGCTTGATCCTAGGACCCTGAGGACCATGACCTGAGCCGAAGGCAGAGGCTTTAACCCACTGAGCCACCCAGGCGCCCCTCTTGCCTCTTATTTTGATGCTTTCCACCAGTTTTGTGTCTCAGCTCCTTACATACAGACAGGGCGGCTTTGTGTGGTGGACGTGGCTTCAACCAGAGTTCATGAGAATCTGATTCCCTTTCTTCTAATTTACTCCTACACAATGTGGCTAGTCACTGTATTTCTCTGTTTCTCATTTGTAAACTTCTAGCTGTTGAGTCAGAGCAGCATTTTTTTTTCTATACCAAGCTACACACAAATTAGGAGCACAGCTCTGCACGAACCCCACCTCCTCCACCAACCTCCAACCCCCACTGTTTTTTTTTTCTATTTGGTGCTGGGCTTCAGATTCAGAGAAAGCCCAGCACTGATTTTATGAGAAGAAAACCTCTTCCCATGAGCAGAAAGCCACATGACCTTTAGCATTTGTTTTTCTACTCCAGAAAGCCATCAAAGTGTCATTGGGGGAGGTGGATATGAAGCTAAGCTTCATGTACTTTAATTAATTTTAAAAGTATATTTTTTGAGTGCGAAGTAACAGATAAAGAAGATAGATATCTAGTGAGGAGAAGGAGGACCAGAGATGCAATGTGACTTCCCCAAAGACCTAGAGTCTTTGCAAATTTCCCTGTGAAAGAAAAGGCTTAAAGTTTAAAGAAGCTGGAAATCTCTTCCAGTTGGCTTGGAGTTGGTCAGGCTAACACTGGATGAGTTGGATTAGAACTGCATTAGGGAAAGAAGAATGGGAAACCCTGGGGGCCCACCTTCAGAATTCATTATAAGAAAATTTGCTAAACCTTCAACCTCTTGATGAGCGGAAAGCCATAAGCTAAGAACCATGTGAATGCTGCTTGTTGAACGCTCTGCAGATGAAAGCCTGATTGTGAAATGGGGAAGAGGGGTATGAGAACATTGCTGCTGGTGTATTCAGACTTGGAACACCAGCCTTGGAAATAATTGCATTTGCTCGGTATATGGAAGAAAGCTGGATGTGGGGGTGATCGTCAAGGAGCCTCACTGTGGCTACAGGGGCTGCTCTGGCTGAGGCCAGGGTGGCCCCAGTTTCTTAATATGCCCTTGACCTTGAATTTTAAAGACTGCTGCTTTTTGCACTTGAAACTGTCACCCAGTCTCCTAGCAGCAGTTTGCCTGGTGGTGGGGAGCGAGACCAGGTCTGGAATACAGCCTCTACTGGTGATTGCTTTGGTGCTCATCAGGTTCGGTTATTTGTGATTAAAATAATGTGTCTTTAGGCCTCAAAAAAAAAAAAGTAATTTAAAAATACTTGGAATGTTACTGCTGTAAGGACCTATTTAGAAATTGTCCCTGCTCCCCTTCCCCCAGGGGATTTACTTGGAGACAATTCCCCCGAAACCAGCTCCAGGTAACAAAGCCCAGATACAAGGGTGGGTCAGGCCAGGTGGAGACATGGGATCAGTGGGGGTTTGCATACTGTCTCCCTAGTTACCAAGGAGTAGGGACCCCCCCCCAGCCTTTTTGGCGCCAATCCTAATCAAGGTGTAATAGGCTGGTTCTAATGTCTACTAGGGTAAATTGTAATTCAGTTGGTCACCTAGCATCACTGTGGAGTTTCCTGTGTGTGTTACAATTTCATTGGTCACCTGTGCCTGGCCAGGCCCGACCGCATGGCCTTTGCCCTTAAAAGCCAGTCTGTGAAACGGAGAAGGGTCGCCCTCTCTTGTAAGAGGTGCGGCCCCAAACGTTCGGTTAGATTCTTGATGCTTGGCGCAAAATAAAGCTTTGCTTGACCTTCGCCTTATACCGGTCTCACTCCTTTAATCACGGACCCATTATTTGGGCATAACAACTGCAGGTAACACAGCATTCGGTGTGAAGATGTATTTCTGAACTCACTCTAAGAACTATACCAATGACTTCAACTTTTACCAAGAGTCTCACCAGTTTAAAAGAATTATTATGTCAAAGGAAAAGGTTAACAACCACTTTTAAGCTTCTGCTAGTTAGCTGGCAACACCTTTGGAGAGAAAAAAATGATGCTTTCAATGATCAGTTAATTCTAAGAAACTCATCAAGCTATTTTTTTTTTCCCCAAAGGATAGAGTTTTCGTAGGAAGAATATAAATATCTCTTGTATCCAAGTGTCCTCAAAAGACAATCCAGCTTTAGGTCTTTGTTTCTTTATAGGTCTGCTTTCCTCTGGCAGAATTTCTTGGATAAAGATCCTGGCGTCTGTCTTTCTCTTGGGCTCTTCCTTTCCTTCCTCTGGATTTTTTCCTGCAAAGGATGGAGCCGGGAAGCTTTGGAAGCTGTCTCTCCTATTACAAAATCCTGTGACATGAGGCTCAAATCATCTCTGCTCTAGGCATTGGTACATAATCTCTTCTGCTCCCATGCTTGTCTCTTCTCCTTGGCTACAAGTGATCCCTTGGCTCACTCTTTCATCATTGTTAGGACAAAGAGGCTTGAAATTCAGGCGTGAGTGTATGGAGACAGGAGCAAAGTGGGGTTCAATCTGTTTGGCTTGAAGATTCCAGTCAAGGCTTTAGCTGAGCAAAAATATCCTACAAGTCCAAGTCTAGTCAAACAGGCCACTGTGCTGAGCTTTCAAGTCAAAACCTCACAGTAATCAAGTAAGTGCATTTGCCTGTATTTTAGTCAAATAACATCTTTGTCCTTGCTTTTTGTTGTCATTTTGTGATAATACCTTGAACAGCAACTTTGGCTTAGGTGAAGGAGTTGGTGGAGAAAGGGGATACAGAATCAGAAAATAGAGGGAATTTGATGAAGAAAGGTGCCTTTATTTTTCTTGAGATAGGCTGGAAAGGGTTGGTATTGAATGAACATCTAAGAACATAATTTGGAGATAAAGATTCTGTGTTCAAACAATCTTTTTTCGATGTGTTGTGTTTTAAATACCGTCTGACACCAGTCCTATCATCTTTCATTCTAATAGGTCTATTAGACCTATTAGGTCTATTTCATTCTAATAGGTCTAATCCTATCCCAACCCTGGAGGAGCCTGGACTCCTCAGTATTTCAATACTCTGTCACCTGATTCTTCATTCCTTCTTCCTCTGCTAGCTGCTTCTTTAGCCTGTAAATGTGCTCAAGTACTCAGTTGTCCTAAAGAGTGAAACACCAAGGCCAGTGATGTGAATGTGTATTAAGCTGAAGTCACTCATGTGGACATGGTGGTTCAGGATGCCTGGCGACTTGGGGAGTTTTGGTTTTGTTTCTTTTTTCCCCCCGCAGATGAATACACTTCCTTGATCGAGGGCGCCCATCAAAACAAAACCCCAAAACCCCAAACATGTAAAAACCCAGGGCGCTAGAAATACAAAGTCAGTTCATTCAAATCAAGCTTGTCCAGACCCTGGTCACAAACCCCTGTGAGATACATGTGAGCACCAAGTCAGGGAGGTTGGGGATGGAGTGAGACCAAGAGAAAGGGTGGGGTGGGGACCCCCACAGGCCCTCTAGGGATCCCCCGCATAGTGGTACCTCGATCTTCCCAGTGACCGTGAAGACCTACTAGGCCCCGACCTTTTGATCCCCACCCCATCCCTGGCCAGGGCTTTGAATGCCAGTCCCAAATGGTTCTGCCCTCTCTGGCTCTTTCTCAAGCGCTGAGGCTTCCAGCCTCCCTGTTCACCTCCTCCACACTCTACTCTGTGATTCGTAGCAGGTCAGGGTGCTGTGTGAGCCTTGCTGAGGCTAGGGGCTGGGGGAGGCAGGGTGGACACGGGGGAAGGGAAATGCTTTATGCATACATAGTCATGAACTTTTTTTTCCCTCACAAACAAAAAACAAAAAACAAAAACTAAAAAAACTCACTCATCATATCTATTGCCAAATTCCTTCCAGAGGAACATGACCATATAAACTCCTACCTCCTGTATGTGAGCACTTCCATTATTATAATTAAATAAATATGTTGGGAAGTAATACCTCATTTTTATTAGAATTTATGTAACTCTGATGAGATTAATGATCATTGTGCATGTTGATTTTTTTCTGTTCTTTTCCCTTTTTATGGAGGATAACGTTATTTTAAAATATAAAAAAAAGGGGGTGCCTAGGTGGCTCACTGGGTTAGGCCTCTGCCTTTTGCTCAGGTCACAATCTCAGGGTTCTAGGATCGAGGCCGCATTGGGCTCTCTGCTCAGTGGGGAGCCTGCTTCCTCCTCACTCTCTGCCTGCCTCTCTGCCTACTTGTGATCTCTTTCTGTCAAATAAGTAAATAAATTCTTGAAAAAAAATTTTTAAAAAGTACAAGGAAGAAAATAAGTTATTCAAATATCTATCACACAAAATTAACCATTGTTTTGATTTAGTAAAATTTTTTTTTAAAGATTTTATTTATTTATTTGACAGACAGTTCACAAGTAGACAGAGAGGCAGGCAGAGAGGAGGAAGAAGGCAGCCGGCTGGGCAGAGAGCCCGATGTGGGGCTTGATCCCAGGATGCTGGGATCATGACCTGAGCCGAAGGCAGAGGCTTTAACCCACTAAGCCACCCAAGTGTCCCTAAAATTTCTGTTTTTTATAAGTTGTGTTACACAAGTAGTGTCTGAATACATTGTCTCTTTTTTAATAAAGAAGGCATCTTGTACATCAAACTAAAATCCCCTTGACTTTGATCTTTCAATAATTATTTTTCTTTCCTAAGAACTAACATGCATTTAAGGAGTCCTCTTCTAAAAATTACATCTATACCTATATTTATCTATCTATCTCTGTGAAAAGTATATAATATGGTCTTGTGCCTGCCCTGTTCTTCCCCTCTTTTTTTTTCAGCCAACATGTTTCTGAAATATCCATATCGGTAATTTTGAACCACTTCATTCCTTTGAACTACCTCACACGCTGTTTGAGTTCACAGTGTATGTATACACAGATTTATCCTTTCTCCTGGTGTTAGACATTTAGGTTGTATAATTACTTAAAAAGAAGTCTCCGTTCTCCCAGGCTATATGAGAATGTTTTATTTTTTTCAATAACTACAACAGCCCTGCTCTGTCAAGCCCCCTCCTGCTGAGTCGTGGGACCCCTTCATGACAGCTCGTTGGAGCCAGTGACGTCCCTTTCTGTTATTAAACCAGGTCACTTCACTTCTTTAAGACTCAGTAATGTACTTTTTATCGCTGTCATTTCCTATTCGATTCAAAGCAATATCTTTCATTGCTGTACTCACTCGGTCATGATGTGGGTCTAAGGGTTTAGACTGGGGATTGGGGCGGGGGAGTGGGTGGGAGGCAGAATGGACTGCCCAGGAGCCCTCCTTCCTCTACCTTGTCCCCACTTTTCCTTTCCATTCTTCTCTCTCGGTGTTAGCCCAAAGGAGCGAGGGAGATAAAACACGTCATCTGTTTAAGAGCCCGACATGGAGACCCTCTCCTGGGTTGGTCGTAAGCACTTTCCCAGCTCGCTGATTTTACGGCGGAAGAGTAGCGGCAGCTTCCCACAGCCCAGCTCCAGGCCATGCCTCTGTGGCTTTACCCTGCAGCCATCCCCAGCAAGAGAGCAGGGCTCAGTCCCCTTACTTTCTGTGACCCATGACTGAGTCTAGGGAGACACAGCAGGTTGTACTTTCTAGATCTATGGGAGTCGGGGACCTGAGTGGATTGTCAGTGCCCCCAGCTGGCTGCCCCTCTGTGCTGTCCCTCCTTTGTGTTCCTTTCATCTGGAGTGGGGGTTCTCCCGTGACTAAGCAGAAATCTAAGTAGAGGTAAAATGTCAGTCTCCCTTTCTTGTAGACCTCCCCATACTGTCCCCAGAGATTCGCTGGGAAACATTCGCTGGGTTTGGGAGATTCGCTGGGTATGGGAACTGGAAGAACTTCTTCCCGGTTCTCCTGATAGGACCACGGGGGAGGAGGGGAGGACATGTGTCAGTTCTACTGACCTGTTGTCTCTGTGTAGGCTCCAGGGGGACAGGGTGGACCCCGCATTGGGCAGTTCTCTGTACTTGGGCATTGAGAGGCATTTAATGTCTCCTGTTCTCAGCTGTGTACTTTAGTTCTAGGAAAAAAGGAAATGTCCTGTTTGTAACTCATGACATCTTTTTACAATAGTTTTCAGGGTTTTATTGTCCCACACAATGCAGTTTTGAACATCCTTGTGCTAACCTTGTGCACACACGAATACTTGTGATATAAGACCTCAAGAGGAGGGCCTGACGAGTCACAGAAAACGCACAACTTTCAGTTTCAATAGATACCACCAAGTTGTCTTCTAAAATGGCTTCACGGACTTGAACCCTCACAGCATTGTAAGAGATTGTTTCCCTAAAACTTCATCATATTTGACATGACAGACTTTTTATCTTATCAGTGGAAAGTATTATCCCATTTTTAATTTGTCTTTCTTGACTCTTCCCCCCCCCCCCGCCAAACGAATATTTTCAGTGCTTCCCCCTTTCTCCTGTGGTACTCTTTGGCTTTTAAATTATGTGTATGAGATCTTAATTTTTAGAGAATGGCAATGCTTTGTCATAATGGATATTCATTAACCCCCCCCCAATTATTAGTAGCTCTTCAGTTAGAATAATTTTTCTAAAATTTCAATCTTACTGCAACTGCAGCACAGTTGTGTTTCCAATTGCCTTCAACATAAATTTTAAACTTTAACAAGCATGCAAACCCCTTTAAAATGTATCCTTGCTAAACTTGTTCAGCTCCTCCATCAACGTGGCCCACCTTACACCCGTGTGTTCCCTGCATACTGAACCATCCCTGGCTAATTGTTATTCCCTTCCTTCTCTTGCCTCTCTGCTTTGACCTGTATTTTCCCCGTTTTCTCTGGGATGGCTCTCTACTCAACTTCTGTGCCTCTTCGGAGATTCAGCAGATGCAGCCTCTCCTCTGGTAACTCCTGTTTCTTCTGTGTGACTTGACTGTCTCTCGAATACTCTTCTCATAATTCTAACAGTTGAGTGATCTCTTTTTGGCCAGATTCTAGTTTAAGGATCCTTGATGTCCTGATGTTCGGCCCTGTGGCTTGCACGTAGGATGACCTGAGGCGGCGAGTATTTTAGGTGTATGAATAAAGAAAGAAGCAAAGACCTAGAAATCACAGTTATTGTATCATGGACTACCTGAAAGAAATATACATTTATGGGGCACCTGGGTGGTGCAGTGCAGTTGGCTGACTCTGTTTTGGCTCAGGTCGTGATCTGAGGGTTGTAAGATCAAGCCCTGCATTGGGCTCTGAGCTCAGTGGGCGTCTGCTTGAGATTCTCCCCTCTTTCTCCCCTTCCCTCTACCCCTCCCATCTGTGTTCTCTCTCTCTCTAAAATAAATAGATCTTTAAGATACATATGTATATGTATGTATGTATGTATATATATATGTGTGTGTGTGTGTGTGTGTGTATGAAGTGATTGAGAATATAATTATACTTTAAATAGTGGAGTTGTAAGTAGAGAAGTTGGGAGGACAGATCAAGAATTGTAAAGGTAAGTGATTCCAGAAACAAACTGCTTTACCTGATGGTATTTTACAATGGACTTTTCTCCTAGGATGTAAGCAAATATGTATCAAACACCACAGCAAGCATAACAGTTTACGATGGAGAATTCACAGAAAGCCATGGTTGAAAAGTGGTTACGTGGTTTATGACCATTCTAAATGCTTCTTCCACATCAAGCAGATATAAATGAACTGAGGACTCAAATAAAAAGTTGTAAAGAGGACTTTTGAAAAGACCGCTGGTGGACACTGAGCTCTCCTACCCATCTCAGAGGAAAGGCGTGGGTTGTGCCTGTCCTTCACTTTGTGCCCATGAAAGGGGCTTACTAGGACCACACAGGGAGTTGACACACACACTGGCCTGGGATCTGATTCCTGCCTGAGCGAGGAATAGTGTAAGACATGGTCTGACTCTTGTAGACAGGAGATCTAGAGATGACTATCCGGAGTCACCCGCACCCCAACATACATCTAGGGAAGAATGTCTGGCTATTTCTCATGGAGCAGTGATGGATAAGATAGAGCTGGGGAAAAGTCAGAGGGTTGCCTGGAGGGACATAGAGCTACCCACGGAGAGAAACTGAAGGTATCACCCAATTTTCAGAGGGTGAAGATAGAATAAGTAGACAGATGAACAAGAACAGAGATCAAGGGACCCCAGAATGGCCCCCACAGACTCCATGAGAACACCATGGGAGAAATGGTCAATCCAGACAGGTGCCAGTTCTGGAGAAAAGCCATCCGTCCAGTAAGGACCATCCTTAATTCTTTTTCTCTCTTTATTCCTCATGTTTCAACCCAAAGAGGGTTGGGATTTTGAACACACATGGAAGTGGACATTTCAGTTCTTTAAGCTGAAACAATATTTTATAACTTAAGAGCTGCCGAGACTATCTTGAGGTGTGCCTGAATTTTCTGTAAGTGTGGCCTCGAGGAGACAGAGACTCACTGAGTGGTAAAAACAATGAGAGGCAATATAAAAGGGCTTTGTAATTTCATTCCATGACTTGTGCTTGTTCAACGTGCTGATTACACTTTTCTGAGAGCCTGGTGAGCACTTGTCAATGGCGCCCACTGAAGGTCTCTGCCGGGGTCAACTGTGTTAATAATTTACATGTTAGATCAGTTCTATTGAATCTTATAGACATGCAGATTCCTTTTGAGTTTCTCCCCCAAATATCAGGGCTTGGGTTCTTCAATTTTTGCCTCTGTCTTTTGAACCTCTGCGGTCAGTCTTAATAAGTGAGAAGTTGTACATGTGGTGAAACTAACTCAGATAAGCTGGAAGAGATTTTCATACTCTCCTGTTCTGGCCTCCTGGATAGAGTCAATAGTATTGATCACAGTGGCTGAGTTGGCCAGACAGCCGCTACCCCAAGAAAAGGATCTCATCAGTCTTCCGGTGAAAACTCACAGGAAGACATGGCAACATTTTTCAGAGAATGATGTATTCTGTGCAGGCCAGGTTAGAAAGAATTAAGGGGAGGATGCTCTGTAGGGTCTTGTCTGTTTTTAGCATTGACATTGATATTTAGGGATGTTCTGTGTTTAGTTTATTATAAAATGATTGCTGATTTTTCACAAGAAATGAAGATCACTCTATTTTTAGGCTCCTGTATCAGTCCGAGTTCAAGCTAATGCACAGCCATTCTGAGTATCCTGGTAAGGAATTCGTTACAGGAATTAGACCTTCTGTGTTGGAGGGAGGAACTGGAGAATGAAAAGATTGAAAAGGGGAGTTCAGTGCTCAGAGAGGAAACATCACGAACCATCCTGGGAGCAAGGGAGTGAGTTAGCATTTAAATGAGATCCGGAGGTTCCTGTGTGTCTGTTAGGGGAGCTCTTGTAGATGTCTCTGGAAGGCAGAGATTGTTCATGGCTGTCAGCTCTGTGACTTTGCAGCAAAGCATCTGGTGGGAAGCCTGGGGCGCTTTTAGCAGGACCAGCAGCTGGGAAGGAGAGCTGGGTGCTGAGTTGGGAAAGAGCTTGGCCCAGCTGGGATCTGCTAGGACCTCTGTATCTATCTTAAATATCTCTGACTTTGCAGAGTGATGGTTGCTGCTTCTGAGTCCCAAAGCTCATATGACTTAATTTTTGACAAACTCTAACCCAAATTACATAAGACAAGGAGATTCTGGAAATGTAGTTCTCAGCATAACCAGGTTGACAATAGAACCCACCAGTCAACCCCTTGTCAAACTGGCGTACATAACACACCCCTTTTACCTATATTTAACTTCAGATGAGGACAATAGCAAAATGAGGCCTCTGCCTGACATGATCTGATGCTTTCTTGGTACCTCAGACATGCTAATAGTCCCTCCAAGGGAGAGCACACAAACTCCCACTTCAGCCATTTTTCGGATGGTATTTATTCCTCTTCTGGTGAAGTCACACTCCCCCTTGATATCCTGTTACTTAAGTACTGAGTTACAAGGTTGACTTATAGAATGGGAAAAAGAGAACAAAGGAATTAAAAACAAAGAGAATTAACATCCTATGCAAATATATTCCTATCAAAATAAGGAAAACTTAACTCTTTCCTAGCTTTTCTGCAGTAATTCACAAGATCATAGCTGGCCATTATGACTTCTTTCTTTTTTATTTATTTATTTTTATTTTTTAATTTTTAAAAATTTTCATTTTTTATATAACTTCTTTCTAATGTTTGATACTCCTTTTGCCCTCATCAAGCATTTCAGCTGGTCATGGTTCCTTGTTTACAAAGGTGATCAAAACCTTCATTGTTGTAGTTTTCCATTAACTTTGACCACAGGCCATGGGACAGCTAAGAGATGCACCAGAGGCTCTCCTGCATTCTAGGTTAGAAAGAATTCTATTCTTTCTGTTCTTATTGTATAGATGCAATTTAATGTCCTTCTGTCAGGAAAAAAAAATAGGATTAATCACCCAGAAGTAGAGTAATCCTACCTTTACCCATTGTTTCACTGACTCACGTAGATCTAAGTTACCACATGGCACTTTCAACTTTTACTTTTTTAGTTTTATTTTATTTTTTTAATTTTTTTTAAAAGATTTTATTTATTTATTTGACAGAGAGAGAGATCACAAGTAGGCAGAGAGGCAGGCAGAGAGAGAGGAGGAAGCAGGCTCCCTGCGGAGCAGAGAGCCCGATGTGGGGCTCGATCCCAGGACCCTGAGATCATGACCTGAGCCGAAGGCAGCGGCTTAATCCACTGAGCCACCCAGGCACCCTACTTTTTTTATTTTTAAAAGATTTTATTTATTTATTTGGCAGAGATCACAAGTAGGCAGAGAGGCAGGCAGAGAGAGAGAGGAGGAAGCAGGCTCCCCACTGAGCAGAGAGCCTGATGTGGGTCTCCATCCCAGGACCCCAGAATCCAGACCCGAGCCGAACGCAGAGGCTTTAACCCACTGAGCCGCCCAGGTGCCCTCAACTTTCATTTTAATGGCATAAGTACTGTGTCCACAGAGGAAGCCTCTTTCTCTTGGGAATGAAGACCTGTAAATAAACAAGAGAGCAATGTTACAAGGTTGGGGAAGAATTTAGCTAGGTAATCACTAGGAGAAATAATGAGAGTGGCCACTCCCATTTCCACTTCTTGAATTTCTGATCTCGAAGGAAAGATAGCATTATATGTTGGTTCAAGTACTGTGTCTTTGAGGCCGTCAACCTAACCTTGTAAAGTGTTGCTACCCACCTAGGACACTGGATCTTCAAAAGTACATTCTACACTTAAGCTATTGCAGGGTGTTAGGGGACATGGTAACACCAGTAAACTCTGAGTGCAAAGCTCTTGCTGCACTGGTCAGATTTCTGTTAGAAGCAGCGTTCTGTGCTATCATTGACACAGTGGATCAATGTCAAGGAGAAGCAATCATGACCCTGCAGACTAGACTCTGAATTAGCAATGAAGAGTTGACTATAACCCTCAGGTAAGGCAATGAATGGGGCTGACCTTGCCCGATGAAAGTAAATTGTTTTCCGTGGTCCACACTGTTAGGTATATGGAGGAAAATCGTTCACCAGAATGATAGCTAGGTACCAGGTGCCAGCTGACTTAGTACATCAGCTGTAATTAAAGTTCTTACCATTTACAAGAAGCCCCTGATATTTTCAGAAGATCCTTCTGTCTTCTTTGGAAGGTGGCATCGGTATGTGGTAAGAATCAAACTCTTGTATTTTCTGAGGCTTTGAGGGTGGCAGTAATACCTGCAATCTCTCCAAGAAAGCAGCGTCATTTTGGTTTCTTATTTTAGTAAGTAGACTCAGTTCTGGTGGCTTCCATGTGACCTTTTCGACAAGATGAGCCATCACGTTATCTGTGTGGAAACCAATGTGGGAATCTGCCAGTTTCTGAGATGTCTATTAATTTTAGATTATGGAACAGAGGAGATAAGCATAGATTGGGTATGGGGGTCCACTGTGCCTGCTGTGAGGTAGACCCGGGCCAAAACTTCATAATCACAGGGCCTCCGTAAACCCCTACTCTGAATGGTAGATCACAGTAACATTTTAAGTCACCAGAAATTAGTGTCAGTTCAAAGCTGTTGTGTAGCAATTCCTGAAAAGCCAGCATAACATTCCCCCATCTCTTCTGTCCAAGCCGACTCCCTAAATGGTCACTGGTCACACTGGAGAAGAGCAGGAGAAGGATTCGAGGCATGCATTTTTAGCACGCATAGATTCCTTTCTCAAGGGGACTCAGATTCCACTTTACTCAAGTGACTAGGTCTGTAAGCTGGCTCAGGTCAAGTTGGGGGCTGCATTTTTGTCAAAATGCAGATTCAATTCAAGACAGATTTCATCTGATCTAGAACCTTTTTTCACTTATAAAAGTCAAAACTCTAATTTTCTGATCTTTTCTTTTAGTCCCAACGACAATAGGATCAATTAGCCAACACCAATGATCTTTGTGCTTTCAACCATTCTGATTACTGCTTTGGCTCTAACCATTCAATGTAAGTTGGAAAAATCTCACATTTCTTTTTATGTGCATAGGGCTCCTTTCCATGAGTTGTAGTTTGCATCTGGCCCTATAGGTCATGCCAGGACTTGGGCCTAGAAACAATGGCAGGTGGTGGGAGAAGGTCCTGAGGAGGACCAGCAATCCCCTGTAGGTAACTACCTCATGGGAATTCACGTTCTTCAGCCATGGAGAGATGCTACTCATATAAGGGAGCAAGGTCTGCTTCTGTTGGAAAAGGGAGCTCAGCAGAATTTTCAGGGTGTGATGTGCTCAGTTTCTTTAGACTCTGCCCATTAAATCCCTCCATCCAAACTTCCAACATCCTGCTCCTTCTCCATCAATACCATAACTATAACATTCAAAAAAAAAACCAAAAAACCCCGTGCAATTGTGGATTGCATCTGTATTGTACTTAAGTCACTCATGGGATTAGACTTCGGTTTGATTTTCAGAAATCTTGTGCCTGTGGTTATAGGAGATAAGGTTTTCTTTTAGGGCAGTTACTAAAGCTTTCTGATTTTTTACTGGACCTTGCATTGGGAATTTAAAGCCACAAGATCATAACTGTATTTCTCTGAGTGCTCTAATGCATTTATAATTGGCCAAGTAATCTCAGTCTGCCTTATTTTAACTAAAAATGTTTATAGCAGCAACCACTTGGTCCTCCAAAAGCACTGCCTTCTATGGGTGCTTGAATATAGATGTCTAGAGGTGACAGTTTAGTTTTCTGTATTGTCACTTGGATTGTCGATTGGAATTCCTTGGACTACCAGTGTGATAACACTGGTGACAAGGTCATTAATGTCCATAAGTCTAATTAGATGTTAAAGCCAATTCCAGATCTCCATTCTAAAGATTCTGTTGTCCTAGTGCCACTTCTGGGACCCGTCACCGGATCCGTCATGGTTCATTCAGGGAAGCAGAGCCACTATGAGTGTCACAAAGTGAGAAAGTTGCTACACAAATTGGATGCTACACAATTACAAAAGGAGCTGGGGAGTTAGAACTTGTAGGGGAATCTTGAAGCTGGCATGTCTAGCTGTTAGAGTAAGACCACCAAGAAAGGCTGGTGAAGTCTATGGATGTCTTTGCTCTTCATGGCTACTGCATCAGATAGGGTGCACCTGGGGTTTCTTTTGGTGAACAGATATATTAGTTATCCATTTATGTTAGTATGTAACAAATTATCACAATGGATATATTAGTTATCTATTAGTATGTAACAAATTACCACGAATTTACCAGTTTAAGACAATATGTATTTATTACCTCACAGTTCTCCATGGGTCAGGAGTCTGGACACAGGTTAGCCTGCTCCCCTCTTAGGGGCTAACAGGGCTGCCACCATGGTGTCATCAAGGGCTAGGGTCTAAGCTGAGGCTCGGGGTTGCTTCCAGGGTCACGTGGTCGTTGGCAGAATTCTTTTCTCTGTTGATGTAGATATGAGGGAAGTCGTGTTTTCGAGGCCAGTAGGAATGAACCTCTCTGACACTTGATCTTCTTTTAAAGGCTCTGCAAGATTAGGTCGAGCCCATCCCAGAAAAGCTTGCTTTTGATTAACTCAAAGTCAACTGATTAGTAACCTAGCTGTGGGAGTGTTAGCCTATCGTATTCACGGTCCGCACCCTCCCTCCAGCCGCCCAGTGGCAGGTCTTACACCAGGGGAGTACACCGGGGAGCAAGAAGCTTGGGGCTTTCTTAGAACTCTGCCTACCACGGCAGGGGTGGCAGCTAAGAAAATAATCTGGGCAGACTGGAACCTGCCAGCACATCTCGGTCTCTCATCACCTGCAGCCAGCAACCAACTTGAAAGGGTAACAGTCATGCAGCTTTACTTCCTCCTCACCCAGTTCCTGCAACTTCATCTGCCTGACCCAGAACCTTACAGGAAAGTGAGTTCTGGAAAATGCAGTTCCCAGTGCAACCAAGCTGACAACAAAACAATTCGGCACCACCAGGGTGGAAAAAATGGATTAACCTGCACTGGGCAGGGCACACCTACTTTCCAGAGAATTCATAATGTATAACAAAACAAAGTTACTGTTTTTTGTTTTTTTTTTTCATTTATTTAAGTTCAATTAGCCAACTTATAGTACATCATTAGGATCACATGTAGTGTTCAATAATTTATCAGTTGTGTGTAACACCTAGTGCTCATCACATCATGTGCCTGCCTTAATGCCTGTCATCCAGTTACCCCATCCCCCAAGGGCCTCCCTCTCCAGCAACTCTGTTTCCTGTAGTTATGGGCCTTATGGTTTTTCTCCCTCTCTGAGGACTACAGAATAGTGTTAATGTTTTCCTATGAAGAGGTCTTCTTCCTGTACTGCTAATAAAGCCAGCCCCCCTGAGTTGCCTTTTAGTGAAATGAAACTAGCCATTTTTTGTTTGTTCCAAGTACAAAGAATGGTGTTTCCCACTCTTACGTTTATGACACAGCTAGATCAGAATGGATCTTTCTACAATGGAATTTTAAAGAAACCACTTTTTTCTGTTTCATGCAATTTAAATGAACATTTGATAGTAAGAGAAGATGAGATTATTTGCAATATTGAATATCTGCCTTTGTCTCCATAGTGCCTTTCTCCAAGGAACTCAGGTGACTCTATCTCTGTAATGCTTATTATCATGTATAAGCAAGTGCAGGTTACAGCTATATTATCATTTTATAGTCAGAGAAACAGGATTTTGATTAAGTGAAGCAACCTATAAATCAGAACAAATTAGAAAATGCCAGAAGATATAAGGACTTTCAAAGAAATGTGTCCAGATTTGGAAAAAATAAATTAGCACTTGGTTGGAGAGAAATGTAAGAAATTGGATAGAAGGCAAAAAGCATAGACTGGGCCTCAGGAGGTTTTACCATAAGTTTCTTGTGGGACCCTCATTAAGTTGCTTCAGATTTCTCTGCCTTATCTCCCCGCTCATCTGAGATTTTTCCATCTCCAGAGCTGAGGAAAGTGCCGGATACATTGTCTGTGCTTCAGACCTGTTGAACCATTCAATCACCCAATAAATGGCTCAGAAATCCAACGAAGGATTAGAATTAATTTTTGCCCAGCTTTGATACTCTACTACCTCTTCTGTCTGATTGTATAGTTAGATTTTCATTGACCTTGGTGATTTTTTTTTCCAGAACAAAAGGCGGGGGTTTCTCAGCTGGAGCTATCCGCTCCGTGCTACTTTACATCCTAGAATTCCTTACGTTTTGCTAGACTGTGTATACTCTGGCAGTCCCTAGATATCAGGTCAGTTCTACAATTACTGAGTAAAATGCCAGTGGGCAGAAGCTCCCAGACGGCTGTTTCTATTCCTAGTCTTAGATTGTTCTATGAAGTTAGAAAACCATGCCGCCTCAGCTCTTCGGAGATTGGTCTCCACCGAGTCCTCTTGGCTGCTCGCTAATCGTGTTGCCCCGTGAAGAGTCTACTCCTCTCCTGAGAGTAGCTCTTCTAAATATTCTGCTCTAATATCTATACGCATCTACCACTCACGTGTTATTTCTTTTTAAATTTTAATTCCAGTAGAGTTAGCCTACAGTGTTCTGTTAGTTTCAGGTGTACAATATAGTGATTTTCCGTGTGTCACCGGGGGCTCATCATGACAAGTGTGCTCCTTAACCCCCATCACCCATTTCACCCATCCCCCCACCCACCTCCCGAATGGTAACCATCAGTGGGTTCTCAGTAGGTAAGAGTTTGGGTTTTGGTTTGTCTCTCTCTCTCTTTTTTTTTTTTTTTGTTTGTTTCTTAAATTCTACATGTGAGTTATTTGTCTTTCTCTAATTGACTTATTTCATCTAGCATTTTATTCTCTGGATCTATAGAAGTTGTTGGAAATGGGTTCATTCTTTCTTATGGCAAAGTAACATTCCATTGTATATATATACACACCACATCTTTTTTTTTTTGTTACACACCACATCTTCTTTATCCATCCGTCAGGAGACACTTGGGCTGCTTCCATAATTTGGCCGTTGCAAATAATGCTGCAGTGAACTTAGAGGTGTGTATATCCTTTTGACTTGGTGTTGCCATATTCTTTAGGTAAATACCCAGTAGTGGGATTACTGGATCATAGGGTAGTTCGATTTTTAATTTCTTGAGGAACCTCCATCCTGTTTTGCACAGTGGCTGCACCATTTTGCATTTCCAACATTGCATGAGGGTTCCTTTTCTCCACAGCCTCACCACCACTTTCTCATTCTGCTACTTCATTATTAGTGTATAGAAATGTAGTGGATTTCTGTACGTTGACTTTGTATCCTGTGACCTTACTGAATTCATTTGTTTTTGTTTTTGTTTTAAGATTTTATTATTTATTTGAGAGAGAGAGAGTACCAACAGGGGGGAGAGGCAGGGGAAGAATCAGATTCCCCACTGAGCAGGGAGCCCAACATGGTGCTGGATCCCAGGACTCTGTTCTCCAACATGACCTGAGCTGAAGGCAGATGCTTAACCAACTGAGCTATGGAGGTGTCCCTCTTTTGTCAGTTCTAGTAATTTTTTTGTAGTCTTCAGGGTTTTCTACATATAGTATCATGTAATCTGCAAACAGCAAAAGCTTTAGCACCTCCTTATCAATTTGGATGCCTTTTACTTCTTTTTCTTTTCTGATTGCTGTGGCTAGGGCTGATGGTATGCTGAATGAAAGTGGTGAGAGTAGGCATCCTTGTCTTGATCCTGACCTTAGGGGAAAAGCTCTCAGTTTTTCAACATTGAGTGTGATGTTGGCAGGGTTTTTGTTTTTGTTTTTTTCCTTTAAGATTTATTTATTTATTTAAGTGGTAGAGTGTGAGTAGGGGGAGGGGTAGAGGGAAGATGAGGAGGAAGCCCCCTGCCACCGCTCCATATACACACACACTAAGTGCAGAGCCCTACACTGGGCTCGATCTGAGGACCCTGAGATCCAGACCTGAGCCAAAATCAAGAGCCACATACTTAACTAAGTGGGCCACCCAGGCACCCCTTTGCCCATTTTTTTTTTTTCTTTTCACTGCCTCAGCTTGATTACTCTGTCTTCTAGGTCCCAGATTCATTTTTATGCTTCTTCTATCTACAATTTATTCCATCTAGTACATTCTTAATTTCATTTCCTGTGTTCTTCATCTCTGATGGGTTCTAGGGTCTCACTGATGTCCTCCACTCTCTCCTCAACTCCAGTTTCTTTATGATCACTAATTTCTTTGTTAGACAGATGACTCCTCTCTGTTTTGCTTAGGTCTCTTGCTGTGGTTGGGTCCTGTTCTTTTACTTGGGATGTATTCCCCCGTCTCATTTTGTGTGGCCCTCTTTGTTCTGGGTGTTAGAAAGTCAGGTCTATGTCCTGCTTCGTAAGGTAGCAACCTTATGAAGAAGAGGTCCTGTGGCGTCCTGTGGTGCAGTCTCCCTTCTACACTGGAACCTGGCATTCCCGAGCGTCTCTTATGTGTGTGGCCTATGCCCTGCTGTTGGTGGCTGGACTGCTCTCTCCTTCAGTGCCGTCATCTGCAGTAGCGCTCTTTGCCAGCTGTGGGCAGTGTTTGGTCCCTGGACTGTTAGTGGGCCAGTGCGGGGCTGCCCGGACTTGTGTGGAGTCAGATCAGGCGTCTGCCAGGTGTGGTAGCACCAAACTGCAGTGCGCTTTCCCTGTGTTGTCCCCTAAGAAGCTTCCATTGGTGGGCGGGCCTGCAGGCCAACCAGCTGTCCGCCCCTAGCCCACTCCTGGGACGGAAGTCTGCTGGGCCTGTGTGGTGACCTTTCCCTCTCCCCAGAAGAGGAGTCTCTTTGGACTGGTGCTGGCTCCTGCTGGGGCTGCTTGCACCCTGCCAGCCTTGTGGTTCTGCTTTGGATGGCTTCCAGCCAAAAGCGTGTTTGAGGAGGAGGTTCCCCAATGTGTTTCGAGAGGGACAGGCAGTGTTTGCAAGATCTGGAGGACAGGACCTATACAGCCCAGGGCCTGGGGCAGACCTGGCTGGAGGGGGCAGGGTGGCGGGGCGGCGGTGACAGCAGGTTAGGTAGCAAGTGTGAGTGCTGTGCCGGTTCCCAGAGTGGCCATATACTTATGCTGGGGGGTAGAGGAGGGGAATGGCTCCTGCGGGCTCCTTTGTTTCAGGACGAGTCTTCCAGTGATCTCTGTCCTTCTAGGACCCATCTGAGATGAGTAAGTAACTCTCTCTCTCTCTCTCTCTCTCTCTCTCTCGTATGCCCCAGGCATTTTTCAGACCATCGCTTTTACACAGTTTCTCTGTGGACTCTTTCTTTTTTTTTTTTTTTTTTTTTGACTCTTTCTTGTGCTGTCTCTTTAAGGGCAGGGACCCCATTTCTCCTCTTGTCCAACCAGCTGTCCTTGAGTGGAGCCACTGATTTCTTTTTTAAAAAATTCTGGATTTTAAGTCCTGTAGGTTGTAAGAACTCTGGAAATTCAGCCCCTCTGGTTTTCAAAGCCAGATGTTATTTTCCCTGGGTGGGCTCCTCAGTGCAAGGGTCTGTTTCTCTCCCCTCTCTGCACCTTCAAGTCCTTCCCTCCCATGGACAGTCCTGCAGCTCCGTTTAGCTCTCCACCTCATCTCCGCTTTTCCTACCCTCTTTGATGTGGCTTTTCCTCTACATTTAGCTGTAGAGTTGGTTCTGCTGGTCTTTGGGTTGTTTTCTGGGTTACGTACCCTGATGTTAGTGTTACCTAGTTGTAGATAACACTGGGGCCAGGGAGTTTAGGTCCCTCTTACTCCGCTGTCTTCCCCGAAATACCCACCACCCACGTGTTATTAAAGCAACCCTCCCTTTTCTACTTAACACTTCTTCCCTCACTATTTACCTCCTCATCCTGCTTAAATTGGCTCTAAAAACTTGCTAAAGTGTTTTTTTTCCCTCAACTTATTTTTTGCTCAGCTTCAAATAACACATTGGTGCAAATGATTCCCAGATCTGAGCCCTAGATACAGATTTATTTCCTAATTTCGAATCCTGCATTTCCAGATACGTGCTAGATATTTTATCTGGTTTGTCATGTCTTCAAATCAACATGTTTTAAAATGAAATGATGAGTTCTTCTCTGGTTCTCCCACGAATGCAAATGGAATCATTGCTCTTTCCATCACTTGGGATTGAAAACTTGGCGTCACTCTGGACTCTTTTCCTTGTCTCTTTATTTCAAAATGTGAAGTTCTGTTACTCTTGACTTAATTCTTCATGCTGCTGGGTCGTGCTGCAAGGCATTCTGAGACCACTTGATTGTGGAATACAGAAAATACAAAGAAGGTGGGACTAATTGGAGAATGTGATCCAGGTTTACAGGGCTGCCTTCTTTGGAAAGAGCCTTATGGCCCCTATCTATAGTCCTTCCTAGGTGTTGCTAGAGGAAGTGATCAACTCGGGCTATTGAGACCGCTCTTGATATACAGAATATCTGATTACAAGACAGGAGAACTCTGAGGGCATAAACAGTACTTGAAGTCAGTTACCAGCACAGAACACAGTCCTAGATCTCAGTGGTTGGGAGACCAGGGCTCTGCTGATGCATGTGTATCCTGTTAATCTTATAGCAGAGCTTCCATCATATTGGTTGCCTGGTCAGAAATCTCCAGAGGCTTCACATTTTCAACAAAATGGTATTTAAACCTTTCTGTCAAGCTTGTAAAGTTCTCCATTATTTTAGGACCAACATCCCCTTTCTGGCTAACTGTTCACACTCTACCAACTGAACCTTTGGATAACTTCCCAGCACCTACTACAGAAAATAAAAATAATCAAGGATGCCAAATGGTTACCAGGTCTATGAAGAAAAATGAAGTTTCGGTGATGGAGAATGAGGTGGGATGGAATATGTATGCCATTTTAGAGAGCCGTTAAGGAAGGTTACTTGGATAAGGTAACATTTAATAGGACGTGCAGATGCTGTGAGGGGGAGGCATGCTGGTGTGCTCTAGGAACACACAGGAGGCCACAAGGGCTGGAGAGCAGTGAGTGAGATCAAGGGACACCAGCTCTGGTAGGGCCTTTTAGATACAGTGACCAAGTCTTCCAACCCTCCTAATCTATGCTTGTCTTCCCAGAGAAATTTTTAATGATTCCTTTTCCATGTTCTAACATGTCCTGGTTTGGATGGTCCTTACATTGTCTAGTGTTCTTTGGTGAGTGTGAGGAAAATAATACCTACTTACAGGGAAAATTATATGATTGTATGAGGTGGTTTTATTCATTCTTTCAACAAACACTTAGAGAATTTGCTCTATGTTTGCTATCTGTAGATACGAAGGTGGTTAAGAACTGGTTATAGCTCTCAAGGAACTCGTAGTATATGAGACAACCAAAAAAATTAGTAAGTATGATGTTTTAAGGGTGATGACTGCATGTAAAAAGTGTAGAAATAATACAGGGTGGTTGACTGTTCTGGAAGTTCGGGCATATTCTAGTAAAGTCTTCATACAGACGATTACATGTCTATGGAACTTTATAGAGTAAATGGGAGTTTGACAGTCAAGGTTGGGAGGAAATCCAGGCGAAGGACAGAGCAAATACAGAATCAAATGATAAGAAATAGTCTGTTTTATTTAAGTAAAAATGAATGAGTGATACTTTAAGAAAATCAGATGGTGGAATGGAGGGAAATTGAGTTCTAGGAAATGAGACAAGAGAACTAGGGAAAGGCCAGAATTTAAAGGTTTGTTTTTGTAACTCCAAGGAATGTGGACTTTATATCTAGCCAATAGAGAGCTACAGGAGGGTGTCCTGGTCATTAAGAATGTGATAGGATCTGATTTATATTTTCAGAATTACTCCAGGGCCATCTTAAATGGATTTCCTGGGTAAAGTCAGGAAAATGAGTTAGAAAGTCATTGTAATAATTCAGAAGAGAAATATGTATGAAAGACATATCTGAGTACACAATGCTTGATGTATAGAAGGTTCATAGTAAGTGATGGCTTCCTTTCTTGTTCGACAATTCTCTCTAGGTTAGTGATAGCAGCTATTATGATCACCATTTTACAACTTGGGGAATTGAGTTCCTGGTTCCGGTGACTTTCCCTGGGCGGGGGGGTTAGATTATAAATGACAGGCCAGAGATACTACTTTCGTATTTTTGCTTTCAGATTCAATGCTCTTGCAGTATCTAGGAGCTTTGAGGATGGAAATGAAAATAGCAAGTCTTTAGATAAATAGAATATACATTTTCTGTATATGGCCTTCAAGGGTCCAGGTATGAATCAGACCTTTCCTTAACCAAGTCCCATCTCTATAGTTCAACTATTTCACAGGTGCTTTTGGAGAATTTATTATAAGCAGAAAATCGGGACACAGTGAGGAAAGACACAAAAACCTTGCTGTAAGTGAGCTTAAATTCTTCCGGATGTGAGACAGTCAATACGCAAGTGAATAAATGGATCCTATCATTATAAGCAATGGTAAAATAAAACTATGTGACAATTTAAAGATTTTATTTTATTTATTTGACAGAGAGATCACAAGTAGGCAGAGAGGCAGACAGAGAGAGAGGAGGAAGCAGGCTCCCTGCGGAGCAGAGAGCCCGACGCGGGGCTCGATCCCAGGACCCTGAGATCATGACCTGAGCCGAAGGCAGCGGCTTAATCCACTGAGCCACCCAGGCGCCCCACTATGTGACAATTTAATAGAAGATTAGGGGACAGAAAATAATGGGAGATCTATGTTAGAAAAAGTGATCAGGAAAGACCTTTCTGAAGAAATAACATTTGTGTTGAAACAAAGAAGTAAAACTTGTGAATTCTGTAGGAAAAGATCATTTCAAGGAGGCAGAAAGACCCTCACCGATGAAGACCCTGAAACAAACTATGTTGTATGGTTAGAGATCAGTCAGATGGCCAATGTGGGTTGCACTGAGAGAATAAGATGATGATTGAGAAAGAAGGTCGAGAGGACCACAGGAAAGAGTTTACATTTTAGCTCAGTGTTGGGGTATGTGTGTGTTTCTTTTTCCTGAGAGACAGTGAATGGTGATGCTGTCTACTAAAAAGGGCGTGGATGGAGCTTCAGGGTAAAATCAAGATATGAGAGGGTTGAGAAACCTCCAAAAAACCCAAGGGGAGATGAACCACTTGGAATTAATGGAGAACTCAGGGAACAGTGGACAATTTTAGGTAGACTCCTTCCTTAGATGATCTTATGTAGAGAAAAGAGGGGGAAACACCATCTTTTATAAAGTTATATTTTGGCAATAAAAACCAAGAAGCAGCTGATGAGGAAAGAGAAACACCAGAATAACGTGATTTCCCAGCAGCCCAGTGACAGAAAGGTTTTAAGAAAGAGGAAATTGTCAACTATGTTAGAGGCTTCCGAGACATCAAGTAAAAGGAAGACTGAGCACTGACCAATGGGTTTGGGAAAACGAAGGATATAAATGACCTTGACAAATGGGGATTTGGCAGAGTGAGGGGGTTGGAGGCCAAACAGAATTGGGTTAAAAGAAAAAGGGAAATCCACAAGTGAACACTGGTAACTCATATCTTGTCTGAGAGTTTACCAAATAGGGGAGCTGGGAAATAGGATGGTAGCTAGGGGAGGTAATAGGGTGCTGGGGAGGGTATTTTAAAATGAGAGATATTTTATAGACCTTTCATGGGATAACAAGAATGATCCTAGAAAGGGGAAATTACACTGCTAGGGGGTATGGGCATGGAAAGTCTTCTCAGGTGAATTCATGTTGGCCTAACTAGGTAGACTTGTAAGCAACCATACTGAGAAGAGAACCAGAATTAGCTAATAATTTATTGTATACATCCTATGTGGAGGCATTCCACAAAGCATGTCCCCATGTAACACACAATAACTGTCTGGTGTAGGCACTGTCATTTCTTCTAACTTACAGATGAAGAAAATGTGTCTTAGTTCCGATGACTTGCCCCAAGGTCACACCATTAGTAAGTGGTAGACTCTCATTTCAGACCTGGGTCCACTGGTTTGTGCACTTAATTCCTCTACTGTAATGTTAAGGATAGGAACTAGGACTTCTGTCTAGCTCAGTGAGGAATAGCTGTAGATAATTAAAGATGATGATATATTTCTTACTCCTTATTGCTGTGTGGAATTTTTTTTTTTTAAAGATTTTATTTATTTATTTGACAGAGAGGTCACAAGTAGGCAGAGAGGCAGGCAGAGAGAGAGGAGGAAGCAGGCTCCCTGCGGAGCAGAGAGCCCGATGTAGGGCTCGATCCCAGGACCCTGAGATCATGACCTGAGCCGAAGGCAGCGGCTTAATCCACTGAGCCACCCAGGCGCCCCGCTGTGTGGAATTTTTATTAAAATTTCCATGTGCTTCAATAATAGTTTGACATCTCAGAGTTCTGGTTAATACTGATTCCAGAGTTGCAGGTTATTTCTGTAATCTGACTGAAACTCTGCCCAGAAACTCAGTCTAAAAGTCACTATTTCACAGAAATCGTCCTAAGGACAGTTTCCTTGAGCATGTACTATGTAATGGGCTTTTTACCATTTTGTCTGTAATTCTCCATTGAATTAAAACAAACAAAAAAACAAAAACAAAACAAAAACAAACAAACAAAAAAAACATTTTATTGATCTACATTAACCAGTGTAGTTGGTGGGCATATATATGTATAGATGAACAAGATAATGTTTCTGTCCCCAAATGTTCAAAGAAGCAGATTCAGGGTGGAGAGTGCCTTAGCTAGGTGTTCTTTCTGTCAGTAGAACTCAGTTGGGTTCTTTGAGGCCCTCACATCGTTTATGCCTTGAACACAGCTATACAAGGCCTTGCATTTTGGCAACAGAGAAGGAAGTCAGACAACCAGTGACAGAAAACATTCTTATCAAAAAGAAAGGTGATTGAATGACTGATTTTCTACCTCATTCCAAAAAGAATTTGAGAAAGTTTGCAAAGATACAGAATACAGAGTTAATATAATTAAGGACAGAAATTAGGGAAAAGAAAAATAAGATGACTTCAGAATAGGGGCTGAATACCTCTCATAAGTTGTGAAGATCTGACCAGAGGTGGGAAAAAAAATTCATATACAAATACAGAGCAGATGCTCTCTAATTGGATAGAAATGGAGTAATTATGTTAATCTGTCTTTTCTAAATCTGAAAAGGCCTTTAGTTCTTTGTATAAATTTAAAATTAAAATATATCCATATTATTTGGCCCTTGCCTCAATTTCTCCTTTTAGGACAAAACTGCCCTCTGGTGTCACCTTCACTCAGCAAGATGTTTCTCATGTAGCTCACATCAGCAGGAAGTCTTCCTCTTCTGCCATTCCCATGTGCCCACCTGGCTATTGGGCAGATGTTCTCCTGTAGGGTACACAAATCTCCCAACATTAAGTTTTAATTGCATCTCCATAATCGTTGTTTAAACGTTGGCATTCATTTTATGAACTGATTCTGCTATGCTAATCAGCGCTCAATTCAACCCAGAACAAACAAACAATAACAACAACAAGAAAAACAGAACTCATGTATTTATAGCTTTTGACTAAAATAGTACCACAAATCACGACTGTGACTAATTGCCTCACGTCTGTCACAGAACCAACACAGACACCCTCTTCACAGAGCGTGCGTCACAGTAAACAAAAGCTACTCTGATTTGTTTTAGAATAAATTTGACTTGGGGAGGCACTGGGGCTCTACCAATAAGCCAAAAAGACAGTTTCCTTTGAATGGAACTGAGGTTAGGCCTTGAAGAGCTTGCTTTTCTCCTTCTTAAGGAAATTGGGAGAACCCAGCTAGAAACTCCTTCCCTAATGGCAAATGCAAGAACCAGTTGAGAGCCTCAGATGCTTTTCTTCAAACACTTTAGACAATAAGAAAAAAGTTGCATATTGTCAAGAATGTGATCAGTCCAAGCATAGGAGAGAGTTAATGGAATGAAATGGGTCTGGGATTTGGAGTCAAAGGATTTGGCTTTGATGTAAATTGGCAAGGGTATAGATAAAACCAAAACTATTATGTGATTTTGGGCAGTCTCATGTCTTTATGAAGATTCTTTTCTCAGATTCTAAAGTGGCAGAATGTAATGATAAATAATTCAATCTCTGTATGGCATTGTTAAGAATTAAATGAGAGGGCGCCTGGGTGGCTCAGTGGGTTAGGCCGCTGCCTTCGGCTCAGGTCATGATCTTGGGGTCCTGGGATCGAGTTCTGTGTCGGGCTCTCTGCTCAGCAGGGAGCCTGCTTCCTCCTCTCTCTCTGCCTGCCTCTCTATCTACTTGTGATCTCTCTCTGTCAAATAAATAAATAAAATCTTTAAAAAAAAAAGAATTAAATGAGAAAATATAGTTCAGTGTTTTATAGATGATTGAGTTAAACAACAAGGAAACATTATGTCTTAAAATAATGTTTCTATACATATTTGATGCATAACACAGCTGTAGCCAGTGCTTTCTAGACTTTTCTGATTGTCCTGTTCCAATTCCAGTTTTAGACATAGGAAGAAGGAGAGATTTGAATTCTGTGGTTTAGAATAAATAGATATTTCTATTGCTGTGACTCCAGATTTAAAATTCAATAAATTATAGATTTGTTATGGTCTTAAAGTTAGAAAAATTTGATCAGTGTTAAACACCAGTCTCCAAAATAGCTGTTTCCAAGACATTTTCTTGTCTGGTTGACAGGGAACCAATTTTTCACGAGGATTCTCATTTCAGTTTCAGGTCCTTTGATGAAAGCTCTGCTCTGTAATATCCAAGAACATCACTGGAATTTAGCATCCAAGTTCATTATTGGAATTTAGCACTGATCTGATAATGAGTCAGAAAAATCAGATATGTTCTTGATAGCCCTAGTGTGGATTACAATTTGTCATCTTGACAGAAGGCCTAGGAGGCAGGAGTGGGGGATAGAACTTTATTTACAAATGTGCACATTGCCAGGAAGGCTGCTCTGATTTTAAAGCAGATGTAAGTCCTGGTCTTAGACTGCCAGAAGAACGTGGCTTTTCTTTCTGAGTATTGTGGGTTTGTCCAGAGTCTTTTCCACACCTTGATTTCCAGTTCCACGTGGTCTGCTTCCGGAGGGTGTTTCAACAGGTTATTGACATCTGTCCTCCTCCGTATATAGGTTTGGGCCTTTTCAGGGCAGTTAAGGCAAGGTCAGGCATGGCCATTGTCTTAGTCTCCAAGGATCCAACCTCAGCAGTATAAAGTCGGATGGGGGAGCAAGAGTAGAAGCAGGAGGACCAGTAAGGCGGGAGAGGGTGACTATGATTTCCCAAAAATCGTCTCCAATTTTAGTGTATGAAAGAATTAGACAGAAATTTGTCAAAGTGCAGATTTTAATGGGGTGAGGCCCAGGGTTTTGCATTTTCTGTGAGCTCCCAGGCCCGGCAGGTACTGTTGGTTCACAGACCGTCTTTGAACAGCGAGGATTTAGGTGCGTCCAGACTTTGTTGCTACTTCTGTGCTCTCTCCTCTGACTTTACCCTTCAGGGCAGTGGTTCTCTACTGAGTTCCTGCATCTGAATTCCGACTAGAGAGTATTTAAAAGAGATATTGATGTCTGACTCCACGTCCCTGAAATTCTGATTTAATTCTTGATGGTGGAAGGCCCAGACATATTTTTTTAAAAGCTCCCCAGGTCATTCTAGGGCATAATCAAGACTGAGAAGTCTGGCTTTGGTTTATTTGGCTTGATCCCAGCTTCACACTTGGACACTACTTTCAGATCTCTCTTGGCTCCATACTTCACAGCACGCAGACCAATTACCCCATCCTGTAGACCCCAGGATCTGAGCGCTGTGCTGTAGTCCGGACTTGTCCAACAGAGAAACAACAATAGATGGCCCACTCTCTTCATCTGATGGCCTCAGTTCTTGACACCCCACAGTATCTTTATTATTTTATTTTACAACAGTTTGTTTATGTGTTTCCCCCATTCAGCTACTCATGGACAAGGACTGTATCGTATCTGTCTTTATTTTACCAGGCCCTAGTATAGTGTACACAGTCTGCACAGATGTCCAGAGTAAATGAAACAAATCAGTGCAGTGTGCTTAGTGGGCTCCCGGAAGACCTCCTTAAAATCCTTCAATGAGGCATTCAAGTATGGAATGTGGAGGGTGCACATAGCTGCCTCCATTTCCCAAAGTGGTCAGGAAAAACCTGACTGAAAAGAACACACGCTAAATTAAACCTCTGTTAACAACCTGACTTCTTACATATTCACATAGAATTGTCTTACTAAAAAATTAGCAAAACATTACTGCTATCCTAATTTCTAACACTCTTTTATAGAGCTTATTATATTATTGGTTACTTTTCCAAATGTAAAAATATGTGTGTGTGTATGTTTGTGTAAAAGTGTGTGGTGTGTGTGTGTGCAGAATTAATGGGGTGTGCGTATGTGTGTGTGTGTGTGTTTATAGCACATGCTATTATAACTTCCCATTTTACTGGTGAGGTGATCCCTGGGTTGGAGGGTTTCTCTGGTTTGGCTTAATCACAAATCTGGTAGGTGGCAAAGCTGGGATTTAAACCAAGCAATTTGAGTCCAAAAATCACTCCCATAAAAACTACCCCACAAGCCTGCCTGCCACAGATGGTCTAAGGAGTCTGGAAGCCAAGTAGAGCTCTCATACTTACCCTAAACACCTGTAAAAATACCTCTCCTCCCCCGCCCCCCCCCTTTTTGGGGCTTGTTTATTTTTGCTGGTTATATCTCATGGTATGCTCATAACCAACTTAAATCTAAATTTTTACAAAGATTTTATCTATTTATTTGAAAGAGAGAATGAGTAAGGAGGGGGAGAAGCAGACTCCCCTGTTGAGCAGGGAGCCTGACCTGGGAATTAAAGGACTCTGGGATCATGACCTGAGCCGAAGGCAGTTGCCCAACAGAGTCACTTGGGCACCCCTTAAATCTAAATTTTTAGAAGTTAACATATACCTTAAATTATTCTTTCTTGTGTATTCAATCACTCCCTATAATCTGGATCTTCCCTATCAGCTTCTGAAAACCTTTGAATGGTTCCAAGCACGAAAAAGAAAGGATTTCTATGTAACATGATAGAGGTACGAATAACTGTCACTGTAAGGGCAATTATATTACAATATATAAATGCATCAAATTAACATGTTATACACCTGGGATTTCTATATTATATGTCAAATGTAGTTCAACAAAATAAATACTTAAAAATACCCATGAAGCTTTAAAATGAAATTCATATTCCTTTTCAGTTGCTACCTCATCTCTCCTCTTCTCCAGATTTTATTTTATAATAACCCTTCATTCACCTCTGATTTAATCCTCAGCCCCATGTAGCCTGATATCTACCCTCATCACTCCATCAGAAACAGCTCTCACTCTGCCACTCATGACCTCCATGCCATTAATCTCCTTTAACCTGTTAATTTCAGGTCTCGCCTTACTTGAAATTTCCGTACCTTCTGACTGTGTTAGACGCTGTCTTCTTAAAACACTTATTTCCTTGGGGTGCCTGGGTGGCTCAGTGGGTTAAGCATCTGCCTTCAGCTCAGCTCATGATCTCCAGAGTCCTGGGATCAAGCCCTGCATTGGGCTTCTTGCTCAGCAGGGAGCCTGCTTCTTCCTCTCCTCTGCTCCCCTTGCTTGGGCTCCTCTCTCTCTGTCAAGTAAATAAATAAAATCTTAAAAAACATACAAACAAACAAATGGAAGCACTTATTTCCTTGACTTCCATGATGCTGTGCCGCTCTGTTTGATTATTCTGCTTCTCTGGCTGTGTATCCATCTTCTTTGCAGATTCGTCCTCATCGGTGCAACAATAACATGACAGATTCCTTAAGATTTTCTCCTACGCCCTCTCCTCTTTTACTCATTGCTGTCCTTGTAGATGGTGTTTCTCACCCTAAGATTTTCTTTCCTACTATATTCAACTTAGACATTGGCTTTGAGCTGTCAATAGTCTACTTTGACTGTTTCTCTAGGATGTGTCAGGGGGTCCATCAAAATGAACATGTCCCAAACTGAACCAGTTATTTTCCCCACCTGCCCTCTGAGTTCCCTAAGGAATCATCTTCCTGGGTCCTCTCTCAGGGAATGGGGAGTCCTCCGTGGGGGAATGCTCCCACACATTCACGAGTCATCTTTGGATCCTCTCTGACTTCTAGTCTATAGCCCTTGATTATACTTTCTCAGTACACTATTATTAATACAGTGCTTTCTATACTATGACAATTCTTGGTTATTTGAATTCCAACCCCCCCACCCCGTCTTCTAGGAGTCAGATGCTTATTCCAACCTGGCCAATTCTCCGGAGGCTCTGAAACAATGTTTACTTGAATCCTTAACTCTTGATTTTCTTGAGGACTTTTAAAAATTCTAAGTCACACCAAGCTGTATCCATCACTAAATGTTGATGTTGACCCTTCCAAGTCACCATTTCTGCCACTACAGAATCCAATTTTCTCTCTGACGCTCAGCCTGAACTCTGTGCAGACTGTCTCTTGATTCTCCCCTCCCGCTGATGAGCTCGTTCTGGGGGAGAGAGAACACCGAGACCAGGGCTTGCTTGCTTCTCCTTTGCAGCAGTCTCTTTAAGGTTCACATTTTGCTGGATTGACAAATACTCAAGTCTGCCTTCTCCTTTTCTATTTCTGGAGGTTTCCGAGGGGCATTTAATGATTTTTCAAGCATTTCAGTCTTTCCAGTTGATTCTCCCCTGCCTGGCACACATGGTACATGGACCTACACATCTCTGAGAGCAGATCCATCCCAGTCTCTTACCTGAGTAGAAACAGATGCTCACTGCAGAAATAAGCTTCAGATGGATGCATGTAGAATAATCATCCTTCTGAAGACAAACTCCCCATGGAAACAGAGCCGAGCATGATCAGAGCAGAGCTGAATAAATGAAAAGGAAGAGGTTAGCAGGGAGGGGGCCACATCTTGAAGGGATACCCATTGAGTGCCCGCAAATCAATGCTGTAACTTAAAGATTATCTAGTTCAGCCTTTTTGCTTTACAGATGAGGAAACTGAGTCCTAGAGAGTTGAGATAATTTGCTGCTAGAGCAGAACTAATGATGGCAGTGCAAAAATCTTTTGTTGCCCAGACCTCCTTGGATTTGCGCCGGTACTTGCTGGTAGGGTCCTATGACAGGCCTGCTTCTTAGGATGCATATTGCCTGTCCCATCTATAAGCAGACCATCTCTGCACACCCACCCTCTCTTGTTCCTTTCTCTTTGAATTAAATTTGTAAGAAAAAAAAAATTCTGAAGCATAACAAGTGTTAGACATTCTTTTGTTCTTTTTTTTAAGATTTATTTTTTTACAAGATTTATTTTTTATTTTATTTTATTTTTACAAGATTTATTTAATTACTTTAGAGAGTGCATGAGTGGGGCGGGGGGGACAGAGAGAAAGAGAAGAGTGGATGCGGGGCTTGATCTCATGACCCATGAAATCATGACCTGAGCCAGAATTACCAGTCAGACACTTACCTGAGTAAGTCACCCAGGCACCCCTTTGTTCCTGTTCTTGGTCCACATGCACAAAGGGTCATCCTGGGTATTTCTGACCAACTGTCCTTACATTGGTTAAGTTTTTCTACCTCTTGAACCAAATTTCACTTGGTATTGGGCATTTGGTTCTAAGAAGTGAGGCAAGACAGCACTGAATTAGCTACAGTGGAAGGTAGTTTCATGTAGCAATAGAGGGTAAATAATTCATTTCTGTGGTCCCCTGACCGTGGTGATGTTATCATATGTAAGAAATTACCAAACTGTGGAATAGAGAATGTGGTAAGAGAAGCTCAATGTCTAACCCCATGGGATTCGATGCTATTTTCTCACCTTTATCCATGTTTTACTTAACACTGGACTAGAAAAGCTAAGGAGAATGTCTGAGTACATTGTGGAGAATGCTGTCTTTACACAAGTATTTATTAAGGACTATTAGGCACTTTTAGGAATGTCTGACTCTTCCCCTCTAAAAAGGTAATCAAGGTAGGGGCGCCTGGGTGGCTCAGTGGGTTAAGCCGCTGCCTTCGGCTCGGGTCATGATCTCGGGGTCCTGGGATCGAGTCCCGCATCGGGCTCTCTGCTCAGCAGGGAGCCTGCTTCCCTCTCTCTCTCTCTGCCTGCCTCTCTGTCTACTTGTGATCTCTCTCTGTCAAATAAATAAATAAAAATCTTAAAAAAAAAAAAAGTAATCAAGGTAGAGGTAGACCCTTTTCATATTTTGCTTCTATTTCAACAAATGGAAGCAGCTTTCAGGCCCTACGCAGCCGTGAGGGATCATCCTAGCTGCTGAGCCACTCAAGGTAGGTGGACAGTGGGAGCACAGTAAATGGCAGAATTACATTGAATGGCTGAGACAAATAGTTAGCTAAATTGAAAACAGTATTCTTACCTGTACTAGATTCTGATCCATATCCATCTTCCCTGATTTTCCTGATACAGGGAGATGTCCCTATCTGTTTTTGCCTGCTGTGATTTCAGTATCCCTTCTGACCATATGTGGTGCCATCCATTGGTGAAGCTGTCTCTTGTTGCTCATTTCTGGAGTCTCTGAATAGGGTACTCTTTCTTTTGGAGTGGATATCCTCCCCTAATCAGTGGTAGCTTTTGCCTCCCCCCCACCCTTAACAAATCTGCCCTATCCTGTAGACATGTCTGAGTGAAAATCTTACATTCTTTTCTGTGTAGCAGACTTATCGTGACAAGTTGTACATGAGCTAGCATACTCCTTGAGTGTCTGGGCATGTCTTTGCCCTTTGTCCTGATTCACTGGTTTTGATTCTTCTTTGCTCAATCAAGGGTCTGCCTTCTAGGTAGTTGATTCAACCTCCAACTCTGGCTCTTCCCAGGGCAACCCTAGGCCCAGCCCCTGTGATAAATTATTATGAAAAGCCTACAGCTCTAGATAGGAGCTTGCTGTCCATTTCTTATTTTCAAAGCAAGCCACATTGTCATTTTTTTTGACCCAATTTCCTCACTGATGCCGAATGCCCAATTATTTGAAAGATCTTTTCATTTATCTTAAAACATCAATAATGGCAATAATCAAAGATTTCTCGCATAGTTAGGCCAAATGTTATCTATGTGGGTGAAACAAATTTTAATTATGACGTTGATTCTGATCAACTGTAAAATAAAGAGAAGACGTCACAGTAGAGAAGTTTTACTGGCTCTATGTGAGGCATTGAAGAAGTCTGTTCACTTGACACAGGCAATGAGAATGATAGAGAATCTGAGAGCTGAGACTGACCTTGAGCACCTTGTAAGGAGACCTCCCTCACATCTAGAACGTCCTGGGTGCTGGCCCTAAAAATCCAATGCGAGCAAGTAAAACTGGCAGGTGGCTATTCTTGCCAGTACATGTGGCTCCAAACTGGCAAAACCATAGAAATGCCAAGAAGAAAAATGGCCTTTACAAATACTTCTATTGATTTTTGAGAACAGCTTAAAATTTAGATTTTCAGATAGCAATGATAATTCCCATGGCAGTTATTATATAGAACTCTAGAAGAATCCTGTAGGACAATTATAGCTACATAATCTGCTATATGCCCGACACTACATATATATATTTTTTATAACCCTCACAACAACACTCTGAAGTATTAACAACTTCATTTTATAAATGAGAAAATAAATGAATTAGTAGGATTATGCAGGTAATATGCAGAAGAGCATTAGATTTGGATCCAGAAATGCCTGACTCTGGGTCTATGATATTTTCACAACACCTTGTAGTTTCTTTATTCCGGCCAAACAGTGACTTTTTTAGAGGTTGCTTCTGATTTCAACTCAGGGAATGACTTTTATCAGCTAGGCATTACATAATATAGCCAACATTTTGTTTCAAAATAGGCTGTTATTTATGTGGTGATTTGGGGGAAAAATACTTCCCTTGAGCTGGGCTGCAAGCGTAGCACAGCCACTAATAAGAATGAGGATGTACAACGGATGTAATTTTAAAAATAGGGAAGCAGGTGACGGTGTATCAGTTTAGAAGATACTTTCTTGTGGATGGTAGAGAAAGGGATAAAGGGACAAAGAGGGGGGAAAAGTTTCTCATAAGCTGCTACCAGCTTCTGCTGTAGCAGTTTTGCTGTATTCAAAGGGAATGAAGAGGTTTTGACTAAACCACTGTCCATGTGGGTGAAGGAGGAGGTGGTTCGTTTTGAGCCATCCTTGTTGCATGGTGTCTAAGATCTCTTCACAGATCCTTCTGGCCAGTGGCTAAATTCACTTCTGTTGCACCCCAGCCAAGGGAAATTTTAATGTCTGTAATGGGTTGAACAGTGGCTCCAAAAAGACATGTCCACTTTCTAATCCCTGGTACTGTGAACGCAACCTTATTTGGAAATAGGGTTTTTGCAGATGTGATTGAAGGTCTTGAGATCATCTTGGATTAATCAGATGGGGCCTAAATTCAATGAAACGTGGCCTTATAAAGGGAGAGAGAGATAGGAGGAGAAGGCCATGTGAAGACAGAGAGCCCCAGTGACTACAGTCACCAGGAGCTGGACGAGCCAAGGAAGGGTTCTCCACCAGAAACTTTGGAAGGAAGCCTACTAGCACCTTGACTGTAGATTTCTGGCCACCACACTGTGAGAGAATAAATATGTGGGTTTTTAAGATTTTATTGATTTGAGAGAGAGCCCACAGGGAGGAGCAGAGGGAGAGGGACAAGCAGACTCTGCGCTGAGTATGGAGCAGACACGGGGCTCAATCCCAGGACCCTGAGATCTGACCTGAGCTGAAACCAAGAGTTGGATGCTTAACTGATGGAGCCACCCAGGCGCCCCAAATCTGTGCTATTTTTAAGTCAGTCTGTGGTAATTTGTACAGCAGCAGCCCTAGGAAAGTAATGCAATATCTAAATGGGAATCTCTCTCTCAAATGTTGTTTTGTTTTTATTCCTTGCTTCTGCCAACGGGGTGCTGACCCTCCTCCCAAACTATATTCATGAGCATTATGCATGAACTGAGGTGAATTCATACTTTCACCATTTCTCCTGGAAAATCTCAATTTCAACAATGAATTTGACCAGTGAGGATTTGGACATAGATGGGAAGGGCAAGGCAGGCCGTGGGCTCTTTTCCCGCATGCTTTCTGACTTGGCAGTCAAAGTACCCTGCAGATCGCCATGTCAAAAAACTGATGCTAACATTCCTGGGGATGAGACTAGCAAGAACAGATTGGGCCCGTGGTTCGTATTTCACAGTTGGGTGGATCTTTTATCATCTGGGAATGACACCTTTGTCAATATGGGCCCCTCCTTTTTTGGCTACTGGTTTTTAGTCAGTTATTAGTTAATATGACAAGACTTTGTATGTTGTGGCATAAAAGAGAAATAGTATCTACTGTAATAGCCAATCCTGTTCTTAGCAAGCATTGCAGCTGTCCAGGCAAAGTGATTTCCTGCTGAGAAAATTTAGGCCCAGAACCGTAAAATACTGTCTGTTCTTTCTCTCCTACATGATGTCTTCACACATGTTCTAAGCAAACCACCCTCCAAACAACATGTTTGCCTCAGTGCCCACAACTCTTAATGATGGCGAATGGGGTTTTTTTTTGTTTTGTTTTGTTTTTGTTTTTAATAGCTGGAGGCTTTGAATCAGAGGAATTTTGGCAGAGGACTGGGGAAGGTGGGGTTTAACCCAAGCTGGAGGCAAATACTAGGTTCTGGAATGGAGGCGGCTATGAGCCGTGTACACACGTAAATACATATAATCAGGAAACTCCCCCCAGCCTTCTTGCTTGTCAGTCTCTTACATAATAGCATACCCCTCAGCTTTTCCATTGAGATGTTTTCCTGCTCTCATTCTCAGGTTCAACAAATACCTGTTAAATATCTGTAGCTTCCTAGACCATGTTAGGTGGTTCATATATTTTATCTTATTAAATCTTTGAAAATAACAAAGCAAGGGCAGGAATTATTATCCTTACAGAGCAGAAACTAAGGGTTAGAAAAATTAAATTATGTGTTCCAAATGATAGCCTAACTACATCTCAGAGCTAGGGATTTCAGCTCTGGTCTTTGAGGCCCAGATGTATTTATTTCCCCTTTCATTTTGTTTAAGAACTTAAATTGGTCAAGCATTTCTTTTTTTTTTTTTTTTTTTTAATATTTTATTTATTTGACAGAGAGAAATCACAACTAGGCAGAGAGGCAGGCAGAGAGAGAGAGAGGAGGAAGCGGGCTCCCCGCAGAGCAGAGAGTCTGATGCGGGGCTCGATCCCAGGACCCTGGGATCATGACCTGAGCTGAAGGCAGAGGCTTTAACCCACTGAGCCACCCAGGAGCCCCTGGTCAAGCATTTCTTAATGTTACTTAAGAAATGTGCATAGTGCAGGTGTTCTCAATGGGCATTTATTTCACGATAGTATTTACCATGGCAGTAACTGCAGAGAAAGTTCTTCAGGGTAAGTTGTAATAGAAGATCACTCTGTATAGGGATATTTAATTTTTTAAGAAACAAAATTGCCCTTCAAGCTGCAAGCATTTAATTTTTAATGTGCTAACTTTAATTAAGTTTAATTAATGCTGCTGAGGTTGGTAAACTTAAAGAACTTCAGATGACACCCCCAGAAGCCCTGAAACATCTCCTTACTTGTTGAACCTGCCTTCTGGCTGAATCTCAACTCATGCCTCAGCAGCAACTGCTTGCTCTTTTGCTCTCTCTGAATCCATGCTATCATTTACCCATTTGTTACATGAAATCCAATTTGTAATTGAATCTTTGTCCAATACTTTATCAGCGGGAGAGATGAGCTCTGAGACCATGTATTATCTTAAAGAGTACAACTGAGTTGCACTGAGTTCTGACTCCTCTAGTTCATAGCCAGGCTGTGTCTTCGTCAGGGTTTGCTCTGGTTTTGTTCATCTTGCTGTTTATATCAAACTGATGCTTCAGGGGTGAAGGTTCTCCCCACTACTCACCTGTGCAGATTAGTTCTAGAGAAAAAAAGACCTGGAGACTAGTGTCTAATCCTACAGGTTTCAGGTTCTGTTTCTAGAATCTTGGAAAACAGTAGAATACCAACAGATGTCCTTGAAAGCTCTAAGAGGAGGTGGAGCCTCTTTTACATTTAAGGTCTCAGAAACCCTCTGGAAGCTGTTAGAGCAACAGCTGTGGAGCTTTCCAGATTGAAGACTCTGGAGAACTCTGAAGCTTTAACTCTTAAATTCAGTCCAGAATTTCGGACCAGAATTTTCTCAAGACTGATTCAGGTCCTTTGGTTAAGTCTGATACTACTTCCAGACTTCCAGCTCTCCTACCCTGGGTGACTCTCCTTTCGCCCTTTGTCTAGTGGTTGCGGCACAGCTCTGTCTTCCTGCCTGTCTTCTCTGGGGCTGCTGTAATAAAACCCTACAGACTGGGAGGTTTAAACGACAGACACTTACTTCTCACTCTTCTGGAGGCTGGGAAGCCCAGGATCAAGGTCCTGGCTGATTTTGTTGCTGGTGAAAACTTTTCTTCCTACTTTGCAGGGGGACGTCTTCCTGTATCCTCACGTGGCAGGGAGAGAGAGAGAGAGAGAGATTAGGTCTCTTGCTTCTCTTCTAATCTTCTAATAAGGGCACTAATCCCATCATGGCTGTTCTGCACTCAGGATCTAATTACTTCCCAAAGACCCCACCTCCAAATACCATCACATTAGGGATTAGGACTTCAACAGAGGAATTTTGAGACTATACGAACATTGAATCTGTGGTACTGCCCACTGACCAAGGGGAGCCATACCTGTTCTCACCTAACACAGCCTCCCACCTGTGCACTGGAGCCCAGCTCGTCACTCTCTTCTCAAGAACTCACCTCTAGAAGTCTCCATTTCTCCTGTGTTGTTTCTCTCTACTAGAAAGTGGCATTCCTTTGGTATAGAATTCTCCCAGTTTTTAAAAATCCCAAGTAAAGTAAAACCTTTTTATTTTCACATCCCCTGCCATCTACCACCTCATTTCTGTGTTCCCCTGTGTAGCAAAATCCTTCAAGGGATCCAGTATCTCAATTTCCTGTTCTGTTTTCCTTTAAACATCTTTTTTTTTTTTTAAAGGTGGCCTAAAATATGACATCTTTTGTGTTTTTTTGGGGGGGCAGGTTTAAGACTTTATTTTTTTTGAGTGAGAGAGAGAGAGAGGGAGCACAAGTGGGGGGTGGAGGGAGAAGCAGAACTCCCCACTGAACAGAGAGCCCCACCTGGGACTTAATCCCAGGACCCTGGGATCATGGCCTGAGGTAAAGGCAGACACTTAACCGACTGAGCCACCCAGGTGCCCCTTCTAAACACTCTTCTGTCAGGCTTTTACTTCCAGTGCTAGTTCAGAACTGCTTTCCCAAGCTACCATTTTTCTGAATCCATATGGCCAGTTCCAGTCCTCATCTTACATGTCCTGTGAGCAGAAGTCATCATGGAGGACCACTTCTCCTTCCTTACTGTACTGTTCACACTTGGCTTCCAGATGCCATACCCTTCTGTTTCTTTCCCTGCATCACTCATGATTGCTCCTTCTTAGTCCCTTTTGCAGTTCTTCCTCTGTACCCACTCTCCCTCCCTGATTTCCAAATTTATTTCCAGCCAAGGCCTCTTGAAACTATATATAGATATCAATCGATATATATATGATATCGATATCCATATCTATATGTGGATATGGATATCGATATCCATATATAGATATCGATATCTATCGATATCCATATATATGGATATATATATATATATCCATATATTCAAGGATCTCCTTAAATATGTCTAATTTAACATGTCAAAACTGAGCTCTGGGGTATCTCCCCCCTCATACACAAACCTGTTCCACCTAATTTTTTTCCTATTTCAGTTGATGGCCAGTCCATCACTCAGTTATCTCGTTCAAAAATCCTTATTCTTTAAAAGAGCACACGTGGCCGCCTGGGTGGCTCAGTTGGTTGAGCAACTGCATTCGGCTCAGGTCATGATCCTGGAGTCCCGGAATCAAGTCCCACATTGGGCTCCCTGCTCGGCAGGGAGTCTGCTTCTCCTGCTGACCTCTCTACTCTCATGTTCTCTCTCTCAAATAAATAAATAAAAGAGCACACGCAGTGGGGAGGGACATTGGAAGAAGCACACTCCTCACTGAGCAGGGAGCCCAATGCAGGGCTCCATCCCAGGATTCTTGGATCATGACCTGAGTTGAAGGCAGATGCGTAACTGACCTACCTAGGTGCCCCTAGTTCAAAATCTTTAAGTTGACCGCTTTCTTTGTTACATATACCACATCCAGTTCACCAGGAAATCCTATTGGAACCTACCTTCAGAGGATACTCAGAACTCAGACACTTCTAACGTTCTGCCCTGCAATAGTCCAGGTTCAAGACACCATCATTTTAATCCTGGGTTGTTTCATTATTCCCTAAATGGTTTCCCTGCTTCAGCCCTTGCTTTGTTTTAGTCTCCTTTTCTGTCTTTGCTTATTCCCTTGTTTCCTCTTAGAAGAAACAGTCTTCAGTCTGACTCAACAGAAAAGCCAGAGTGATCCTTTTAAAACACAAATCATGTCTACAGTGGTACCCTACTTTATTCTTAGTGAAAAATCAAGGCCCTGGTAGCTTAAAGTAGAAGTAATGACTATGTCACAATAAATATTATTGTGGTTACAAATTAGTCATTTACTTACTATGAAAAGTGAAAGGATAGGTATCTCTTGAGAAGCCCTTTAAATTTTTGTAGTGAACTACAAGGCTTAGTATAATGGTACATAAAAGGTGGGAAAACATTAGACATTTTTATTATATTCAACAAGCAAGTATTAAACATTTGCCATAAATAAAATGACATGTTAGATGAGCTGGGGATTAAAAATCCTAGACTAATCTTCTAGGGACTCATACTGATACATATTCATACTGGTGCATGCCACAAGTGATTCTCCTCAAGGCATACATGCTTTAGTAGAAGTACGAAGTGCTAATGGGGTATAGAGTAAGAATATCAGAATGAGCCGAAGATTTAAACAGAGTTTAAAGCATGGGTGGCTCAATTGGTTAAGACTCTGTCTTCTGCACAGGTCATGATCCCAGAGTCCTGGGATCAAGCCCTACACTGGGCAGGGGGGGGTCCCTACTCAGAAGGGAGTCTGTTTCTCCCTCTGCCCCTCACCCTGTACATGCTCTCTCTCACTCTCTCTCAAATAAATAAATAAATAAATAAAATCTTAAAGAGTTCTGAAATTTGGGGGAGATTTAGACAGATTGGGGTAGAGGCTGGGAGTTGGTACTAAACAAAAGCATTGCATAGGGAGGTGAAAATAGGAACCAAGTCACAAAAAGCTTCCAAATATACTACAGTAGCAATCAGTGGTCAATATGACTGAAAGGTCATGTGCTTAGCTGAAAGTAGAGTACTAGGGAAGTTGTATGTAGTGAACAGGTAGAGAAAATTACATAAAATTTGAAAGAGCTGAGGACTGTTCACACAGAATCTTAAATTTCTCAGTTGAAGATTATAGTGCTTTTCTTTATTCCAAGGGGAAACATTAAAATTGTCAAGGGAGTTACTTACTTGCTTCACAGCTTTAGTTTAATTAATCTAATTGTAATGTATTAAATAGCCAATCTGTCCTCACCACTACTGTTCTGAATATTTTGATATTCATAAAGAACATTTAGGCCATGTGACAAAATATAAATTTCAGGGCCTATGTCCCGACATTATCTGGTATAGGACCCAGGTATCTACATTGAACACAAACCTATGAATGATTCTGTGGGCCATAGGTGCACTGATCCATTTTGGTGAAATACTGATTTATAGCATACAAAGCTGTAGAAGACTTTTGTGTGTGCTTAAGGTTTTATTCATTTATTAGAGAGCAAGGAGGGGGAGTAGCAGAGGAAGAGGAAGAAGAGGAAGAGGGAGAAGCAGGCTCTCTGCTGAGCAGGGAGCCCAATGTGGGGCTCAATCCCAGGACCCCAAGATACTGACCTGAGCCAAAGGTAGACGCCTAACCAACTTAGCCACCCAGGCTACCCTTTAGAAAACTTTTTAAGCTTGTGCTCTCTATTAGAGTTCTATATTTTAATATTTTAGTTTGGGAGTCATCATTTATATTACTAGTCTGCAAATAACGTGTGTGTGTGTGTGTATGTGTATGATACTTACAAAAACACTTACTCTTTGCTCAGACCATCTAAAAATATAACAGACACTGTGAAATTTCATTTTGTTGTAGATCCCAAGAGTAAGAAGAGCATTCTCCTATGTAAAACATCATTGCCATAGATAAGAAAATAACAGTAATTTAATACTATCATTAAAGGTATAATTCATTATTAAACTCCTACAGTTACTCCCCAAACATATTTTATAACTATTTTTCTAACCCAAGATCTAATCAAGGATTATGCACTACACGCCCCATCTTGGGGGGAATACGAGCCTTCTTACTTCCTCCTTCTGTTCTTTATGAGACAGAATAATTTGAGGAGTTCCCTTAAAAACTTGCATATTCTGAATTTTTCTATTTTCTCATGATTAAGTTCAAATAAAAAATTTTTTTTTCTAAAAAAGTTCCACAGAGGCAAGTTTGGTTACTTTCTAAAGCATCATATCAGGAAGTACATAATGTCAGGTCATCCAGCAAAAAGATATATAACCATACAGATAAAATAATTTATTCAAATACCTGTTCAACATACTGTTCTGATTGTACTCCCTTAGTGGAATATGTTCCCAGGACAAAAATAACTACTAAAAAATTTTGGACTTCATTTTGCAAGTTTTCTTCTTAGTGGTTTTGGCTTGGTAATTGCTAAATTGTTCTGTATTTATCATAGGTCACTGTAGGGCAAAGCAAGTTTGAAAATGTCTTATTTGTAGGAATATATTTTTGAGCTCATTTCTTACTATTGGAGAAATGAAATACAAATAAGAATGGTGCACCTGGGTGGCTCAGTGGGTTAAGCCTCTGCCTTCAGCTCAGGTCATGATCTCAGGGTCCTGGGATCAAGCCCCACATCAGGCTCTCTGCTCAGCAGGGAATCTGCTTCCTCCTCTCTCTCTGCCTGCCTCTCTGCTTACTCGTGATCTCTCTCTGTCAAATAAATAAATAAATAAATCTTAAAAAAAAAAAAAAAAAAAAAGAATGGTTTTGAGGGCGCCTAGGTGGCTTAATGGCTCAGTGGGTTAAGCCTCTGCCTTCGGCTCAGGTCACAATCTCCTGGGATTGAGCCCCACTCTCTGCTCAGCAGGGAGCCTGCTTCCTCCTCTCTCTCTGCCTGCCTCTCTGCATACTTGTGATCTTTATCTGTCAAATAAATAAAATCTTTTTAAAAAATGGTTTTGAATTTGGATTAGAAGTATTAGTAGGGACTGCAGAGGCTGGGTGCTCAGTCAGTTAAGTGTCTGCCTTCCGCTCAGGGTCTGGGATCCATCCCCGTGTCAAGCTTCCTGGTCAACAGAGAGTCGTCTTCTCCCCCTGCTCCTCCCCCCTCCCCCATTCATGCTCTCTTTCTCACTCAAATAAATAAATAAGTAGGAAGGGCTGACATTGCAAAATCAATTAGCACACCTGTTTCTTAGTTATTGGTTTCTAAATATTATTTCTCACTTTTAGTATCAGAATTCCTTGGAGAAATTGCTAATTTCAGGAAAAGTACACATTGAGCCTAGAATAAAAGCCATCATTTTATGCCAAAGCAAGAAAGGGCTCACATGTTAATGAAGTCAATGTCAAAAGAACATGTGCTCACTGAAGTTGGTGTGAAGGGGTTTTTGCTGGTCAAATCTGGGATAATTAAAGTCTCAAGTTAATCATGATGGCAACAGATCATAACAATGAACACAAATAGATGTATAAATTTATAGTAATGTCCTCCTCCCACCACCTAAAAAGGATAAAGAAGGACAGATAGGTTTTACTTTTTTTTTTTTTTTATAAATAGAAGGATGCCAGTTGTGATGGATTAAAGATTGTTTACTTTCTCCATTTAGAGGTAGGATATTGAATATGGGCTGGCTGCATGTGGTAGAAGGGGATATAGTGAAAATTCTGGGTCTAAACTTTAGGAAGGTAAGGAAAGCATGTGTTTCCTTATTCTTAGAACATTGGATCTGGCATGATCATGCTCCCTCTCAGAACCCAGTAACCATACAGTGAAAATCCAAACCCACAAGGAGATGCTAAGTTTTGGGACACTGATCCATAGCCTCAGCACAGACAACAGCTAACTTTAACTGCCAGCCATGTCAGTCAGCCATCTTGGAAGTCCTCGTTAAGTCCAGCTCCTACACAACTATACTTCATATTATGCGAAGCTAAAGAACCCCACTAGCTGATCCCTGTCAATGCACAAAATCATAACAGATAGTAAAGTAGTTGCTTTATGCCATTCCATTTTGGTATGGTTTGTAATACAGCAACAGATAACCAAAACCTGGCTAAAACATGTAGAAGGAACAATATCATCAAAAAATCAACACTTCATATACCCCAGTGCAAAATGGACTCAGGCAAGGATACTCAATGGATGCTAAAAGTTTAGGGGAAAATTAGCATAACAGGAATATGTATTCTCATCTATTTATTAATTACCATTTATTCAGTTGTTCTTTTAAGTCTCGGGAGATTTGGGGCCTGGTTTATTCACTATTATTTTTCACCCAGCTTGGAATACAATATATTCTCAATAAATGCTTATTAAATGAAAAATAAATGAATAAAAACTTAAGGAAATGGAAAAATTGAAAGTGAAATCACAAAGGATATTACAATCTATAAAAGACTCCTTTCTCTGTTTGATCATTGTCCTCAAGGATATTCAGTTATCTCAAGAAAAGGGAAGCCTTCTATCCTCAGAGGAGAACAGAATCTTAAAACTATATTTGTCCATATCCTTTTCTCAACAATAAAAGACACACTGCATACCAGCTGTGTACTTCAGACAATTCATGGGTCCTGGTGTCAGGTGTAACACTGAACTCTGAGTTGGAGCCTTATATTTAGTCATAGGGGAGAGGAAGGGAAGAAACTTTGTCTAAGTCTTTGATGATGAACTTCCACATTCTTTATTTCTGATGTGGAGCAAATAAGAGATTAAAATGGAAGAATATGTTAGCATAAGGAGGGAAATATATTTAAACATCTTTTGAACATTATGTATTATTGAGTAGATGAAAGAAAGAGAGAAGCTGAGACAGATAAGGTAAACAGCTAATACTTTGATATCAAGGTAATAGGAGAAATAATCACATATTTCAAAAATGTAAAGTACTAAATGAAAATAAAATAAAATAAAAATTCAGAGGGATCCAGACATGGAAATAGGCTCTGTCATGTCCCAGATATGTGATTGATAATAAAGAATAGGTGAGAAAATCACTAGTTCTTAAATACCATCTTATTCATGATCTGTGTTAGAATGCCAGGTATTACATGATTTTCAGCAGTAAAGGTTGGGTAGTAATTTGTAACAAAGGATGTTTGCAAATATAATGTTGCCACAAGTGGGTTCAATTCATTAATAATGGATAGTTAATGTATGTATAATCCCTGCCTTCTAGAGGACAATGGGAAGCAACAGTGACAATATTAAAAATATTTTTTAAGGTTGAGAGAGAGAGAGAATGCAGGTGGGGGGTGGGTAGAAGGAGAGGGGCAGCATCTCAAGCAGACTCCCTACTGAGCATGGAGCCCAACAGAAGTTTCAATCTCAGGACCCGAGCTGAACTCAAGAGTCAGATGTTTAACTGAGACCCAGGAGCCCCAAAAATATTTTAAAAAGATAGGAAGATGGCCACACCTGAAAAGTGGTTGGGTAGAATATATATGCAGTGATTGTGCCATATATGGTGACAGGAGTGGCAGAGGCAGAAGTCCTGACTGGCTAGCTATCACGGGTCCTTTCTACTGTTACTGATACAGGTCCAGTTGGCAAAGAATACTCACTAGCTGAATTTCTCTATTATCCAGTCCACTTCTTGCTTGTTATGTTTGACTAATTATGGAGTAGTAAATACCCAAATCAAACTTTTATGGTTAATTGGTGGGTTAACGAGCCCACTGAAAGCACTTTAATTAATTCCCCTTGTTGTGCTGACAAGAGAGACAGGACTGAATCTGAGCATTTGCACTGGAGTTGTTCGAAATCTTGATAAAAGCATAAAGAAGACACCTCAGAAGAACTACAGTCTGCACTCTATTCGAGGTTGGAATTTTCTTAAGATAATCAACATTGAATAGTTGTCAGGGTGTGGATTTCATATAAGCAAGACGTGATTCATTTTGTCCACAACCTGACTTCTCTTCATAGGTACTCTGGTATAATCATCCATTCTGTCAATCTCCCAATCACCTAGACTTGTTAGTACATCGTCTTTTACTCTTCCTTTTATAAGTCAGGAATGAAAGGCAAGGATGTTAACAGTTATTTACTGAGAACTAAGTATTGTGGATTTTACTATATAATTAACGACTAATTTTATCCTGACAAAAATCCTATAGGTAAGTATTATTAGTTCATTAAATAAATGAGGAAAATAAGAGGGATGAAGATGAAGTGACTTGCCCATGCTTCCCCAATTTTATCAATCAAGATTTAACAGGAAATAATTTCTATTGAATATATGTATTTATGCATATGTACTTAGGCTTACATATACACACATATATGTATCATACACATGGAGAACAGAAAAACATGTTGTGTTTAAGTATACAATAAACAAAATCCAGAGTGTGAGAAACTTTAAAGGTTGAATTGTCTAACTCTTTCAATACATGTTTAATTGGAACAAGATCAGATAGTTCAAAGAATCTACAGAAAATCTGAGACTAGACTTGGCAAAAGAAAGCAATTAAGAAGATTCAAAGGTAATAGATAGTACATTGGGCATTCTAACTTGGGAATACTCAGTGCTGTGGCCACAGAATTCTTATTTACTCCTTTCAGAATCTTTTAAAAACACAGGAAAAGTGACATAAAACAAAAATACAGCATAAGGAATTATGATAAGGTGAATACCTCACCACCATTCCTAGAAATCCCACCAGTGTTCCTCCTTCCCTTTATGTCTCAATCCACTCACCCTTTCAAATGTCGTCACTACTTTACTTTATATTAATCATTTCCATGAATTTCATTAGAATTTCACCTAAATGTGCATTTCTACATACTATAGTTTGGTTTTTCTCATTTTAAAAAATGTACATAATGTGGTGAGCATTGGGTGTTATACACAATTAATGAATCATTGAACACTACCCCAAAAACTAATGATGTACTGTATGTTGGCTAATTGAATTTAAATTAAAAAAAACTTAGTTAAAAAAATTATGTGTGAGTTTCTACTTACAGAATCCCTCTTCATCTCTTTTTTCCTTAAGATTTCTTTGTTGAAGAAGTGGGTCCATTTGACCTGTGAGGTTTCTCAGTGTCTGGATTTTGCTGCTTGCATACTTTCAGTATAGTGCAACATGCTGCTTTTATTTAAATTAATCCTCTCTGTACCACATCATTCTCTCTTTTCTTCCACAATGAAAACTCCTGTTGCTCAAGGGACACAAGGGACAGTAACATTAGAATTATCACATAACTATCATTTACTTACCCAAATTACATGTACACAGTTCACAGTAACAATACTATTACTGTTTTAAATACTGAAAATATTTGAATATTTTGCATATGTTCTATTCACTAGTTTTATATTTTTAAGAAATAATTATATTGTATCTATTTAACAGCCTATAGCTCTTGCTTACTATATTTTGTCCTTTATTTAATCTTAGCTGAAGGTAACCATGTTTAATGATTAGCAATTCATATTCAACTAAGTCTTTCTTTTTTCTTTTTGGTTGATTGAAGCATGTATTCTAGTGAGTTCCTAAGGAATGGCTCATGGGAGGAAATCTCCGAGTACTTGCATGATGACTACAGTTTACACCTTTATACTTGAAAGTCAGCTTAGCTGGATATGAAATCTTTGGCTCTTATTTTCTCTACTGAATATTTTATTTAAAAAAATTTTTTTATTGTGTTATGTTCTTCATCATAAAATATATTATTAGTTTTTGATGCAGTGTTCCAGGATTCATTGTTTATGTACAACACCCAGTGCTCCGTGTAATATGTGCCCTCCTTAATACCCACCAACAGGCAATATCTCTTAATTTAAATAAAATCTTACTCCATTTTCTTCAGGTATAGAACATTACTATGTAATTTTATTTCCTTTGTAGGTCATGTCTTGCTTAGATACTTGGGGGTTTTATATTTCTTTTAATGTCTAATAGTTTAACTATTTTATAATTTGGTATTGGTCATTCAGCTATCCTCGGGTATATGGTACAAATTGGATATGCAGTCAAATCTTTTTTAATGTAATACATTTTTAAAATTATAATTTTTGTATCCTCATTTGGTTTCCTTTTTAAGAGTCTCTCTGTAGTTGTATTTTTGTGTGTACACATATCTCCCATATATGATACTTTATGAAATATTTTTATCTATTTCTTAATTTTTCAAAAATTTTCTTTCATTTTGTTTACATTCTTTATAATTTAGTTTTTGAATTTGTTCTCTGCTGCTGCTATATAACAAATTACCACAAAACTGAATGACTTAGAACAACAAAAAACACTCTTTCTCACCATTTCTGACTCAGAGACGTAAAATGTTCTAGTCATCTGAAGATATGACTGAAGGCTAAAAGATTTACTTTCAAGGTAAGTAACGCTTATGGCTGGAGAGTTGGTGCTGGCTATTGGTAGGAGGTCTCATCTCCTCTCCTTGTTGGCCTTTTCATAGCGCTGAATGAACTAATCATATGGAAGATGGCTTCTCCCAGATCAAGAGATCCAAGAAGGCAAATGGAACCTTCCTGTGACCTAGCTTCAAAGGTCACATGCCATCACTCACATGGTACTCTACTGATCAATCCTGTGTCAACATAAAAAAATATAAAAAGTTTTAAATATTAGGAGACAAGGGTCAGTAGAGGCTGGCTATCATATCTTAATGTCTAAAGTAATTTTTTAAATTTTGGAAATACTTCTTGAGTTCTCTTATCTGCTTTATGAGCTTTTCTAATTCTGATTTATATTGTTGCTAATGTCTTATATCTTAGTATCTGTTAGTACTTTTTCAGTAGAGATATTTACTGTCTTGATGTATTTGACCAAGACTTTCTGAGATGCTTTCATTATCTGTAAAAGTGGTATTTGGTTTGTTATTCTCTTTTTTCTTATGACCATTTTAAAGTAAAATTTGATTTTGGTACTTCTCTTGTTCATTTGGTATGAAATTACTTTTCCTGAACTTTTTGAATATGTGGTTCAGGGTAGCTATTATAACTTCACAGAAATTTCTCTTGTTTTCCTGGAGTATTCAAAGACATGATGGCTTGCTTTCTAAGATAGTGGCTTTGTTCTCCTCCCCAACTTTTATCTGGACCTCTCTTTGTTACGGTTCTGCTCAATTTTGATTCAGCTTCAGCAGTTTCTTCAAAGTGCAAGGCTCTTACCTGAAAGGGAGTCCTAATGGGTTGGTTCTTAATGTTCAGAGAACGTCGACTATTCTGGTTCCTTTAGTATTTGCTGTATAATCTTTGTATTCATCTGCTATTAGACTGGATAAAACCCTTCCAGCTGCTTCTCTTAAACTGGACCTCTGTGCTTTCTAGGGAATACTTGTTATTCATTTTGCGATTCTACTGTTCTTAGGTCCATTAGATGCCTTGTTACTTCCCTCTGCTTTCTCATCTGCAGAGATGATCACCGTGCAGATCAAATGGTTATTGGTAGTCTGTCTTTACCCGTTGTACTTTGGAGTTTAGGGGGTGTCTCATCACTCTTTTTTTTTTTTTTTTTAATTTGAGAGATAGCTTGAGAGAGCAGAGGTGGGGGATAGAGGGAGAAGCAGACTCCCACTGAGCAGGGAGCCTGATGCAGGACTCTGGGATCATGGCCGAAGGCAGATGCTTAAATGACAGCCACCCAGGTGCCCACCTATTTTTTTTTTTTTTAATAGATTGCTTGTAGGATTTTAGTTTTGTTATTCAGTTGCCCTTTCTGTTTGTATGTTGGTATTCAGAGAGACTGAAAATTAGGCTGCCACCATCTGCACAACCCCTCAAGAGCTGCATTCTTAATGCAAATGCTGCTACCAGTAATACTTCCTCAAGTGCCCCTGAATATTTGTGTCACTTTCTCAGGGTTTGTAATCCTGTCCTAGAGCCTCTAATTACCTGGCCTATAGGATATGCTCATGTTCCAGCTACGAATGGGCACGGAGATGAAATATCTGGCCCTCAGTGTTCAGACTGCACCAAATACCCTAAGGCATGCATATGTCACACACACACACCTCATTTTCAGTATTAAAGAATAGATGACTCTGATTATCATTTGTTAGTGTCTTAGTCTATTTGGGCTCCTATGAAAAATACCAGAGACTAGGTGGCTTATCAAGAAACTTATTTCTCACAGTTGTAGAAGCTGGTAAGTCCAAGATGAGGGCACTGGCAGATTTTGTGTCTGGTGAAAACCCATTCCAGGTTCATGGATGGCTATCTTCTCACTGTCATTATAACACAGAAAGAACGAGAAAGCTCTCTGGGTTTTCTTTTTAAGGCCACTAATCACATTCTTGAGAACTCCACCCTCATGACCAAATCACCTCCCAAAAGCCATACATCCTAATACTATGACACTGGGAGCTAAGATTTCAACATATGAAATTTAGGGGTACACATTCAGTTCATAATAGTTAGTATACTCAGTTTGAGGCCCAGATTATTAGATTCCTGGTCCTCTAGGTCTTTATGTTCCTGAATCAATATTTTAACAGCAATGGACCAAAATGTAAAGTTAAGCACCACCAACATATACTATATAAATAGGAGATGTAAGGGAAATTGGTTTAACATATGAATATATATTCTGACATGCAACTGAATGTGCTTTTTAGCCAAATGCCAGATGGCTAAATGTTAAAAACAATAGTCAGCTGAAACTCACTATTTCCATCATAGAATGAACTTACAGGATATAGGAACAAATCTTAAGTATTACCACAAATTTAACTATCTTTGAACTTTTAGTATTAACATTTTAGTGGTCAAATGATGTTGGTTTGGTGTTACGGTGTAAGGACAATTTCTCAGCTGACACCTGCTAGATTGTTTCTGTAATCATTATACTGCACATTTGTGATTCTAAATAGATGTTCACTTTTCAGCTTGGATGGTTTAGGAACATGAAGTTTTAGGAAAGATAATTTGCTCTAACACTCTTCTTTATTTCATATTCTTTATAGTCTTTAAGATATATGGATCAAAGATAATTTATAAAGGATCTAGTTGCACATACAATATGGAACTTCTCCTACCTTTGAAAATTGAAGGTAGCAAACTTGACATTCTGCTATTAATTCATATTTGCCAGATGTTAAGAATTCCCAAAAAGGGATTTTTCATGACTCCTGGCCTTAATTCAGTTAAATAATTTAAAATATATATACATGTATAATTTAATTTTTGAAGGCTTATACATCAAAAAATTATGTATTAAGTTAGGATATATTCTAATTTCTATTACTTTTTCTTATAATATTAATTGCATCTTAAAGACATCTGTTAGCTCAAAATAATAGTTTTCCCTAATATCTAATTCTCTCCTTTTTTGTGTTAAATGTCAAATTATTTGTTTTTGAACTATCTTAAAGTTTTTAATAATTTTTCATTCATAAAATTAAGAACTTTTACTGTCCTTGTTAATTATGGCAACATTTTGCTCCTGTATTACTTTTTTCTCTTTGAAATGTGACAAAATGTTAACAGGTAAAACACACCAGATCATTATTATGCGATGACATATATTTGATAGTGAATATTTAAACATTAGAATTATATCCAGAATATTAATAGACCAAGTAATTTGTGTCAATCATCTTGCCATCTAAAAAATACTGATAAATTAGACAAAATATATTTTAAAAATATGCCTTGGAGACATGAGAAAATCAAAAAGGTAGTGAGAAGTTAGGATTCTAGAGAGAAACTCAAAGAGGTGAGTCTTAAACTTAGGGACACTTTCCCCCTGTAGACAGTTACTGACTTTAAAAAGAATATAAGAAATTGAGCACTACTTCGGATCACCTCTCAGGCTATGAGTACAAAAAAACAGAGTTCTGGACCCACCAAACTTGGCAGGAAGGTCTAATAAACCTCTCATATCCTAGGCTTACACTATAAATGGCTATAATTTGTAGTAAGATAAAGTAGATTAGTTCTCATAATAAATAAAGGCCAGTTTTGAATTATCTAAAACATTGAAATTAGATTAAGCTGATCCTTGACTGCTTATTATGCCTTTAGCCACTTATAGGAATCAAATGTACTCTTCTCTGGAGGAAGGTAATATATCGTAGGTCTCAAATTATTTTTATAGTTTTTCAAATAAAATTCCTGGCATTCAGTTAAAAAGTTACATGAAGAGTGTTGGAGGTAAAATAGTGCCCCAGCAAAAATATGTTGAAATCCTTACCCCAGGTGCCTGTGAATGTGACCTGATTTGGAAATAGGGTCTTTGCAGATATAATTAAGTTAAGGTTGGGTTATACTCCATTTGGTGGTCCCTAATCCAGTATCATTCATGTCATTACAGAAAGAGACACATAACGCACAGAGAGAATGCCACAGGACAGTTGAAGCAGAAATCTAATGCATCTGTAAGCCAAGAAATGCCAAGTTTTATTGGCAACTCCAGAAGCTAAAGAAAACAAACACATGGAACACATTCTCTGCAGAGAGAACATAGCCTTGCCAATACGGTAACTTTGGACTCCTAGTCTCCAGAACCGTGATAGAACAAATTCATTGTTTTCAGCCATCTAGTTTGCTACCTATTGTTACAGCAGGCTCAAGAAGCTAAGACATTGATACAGGGAAATATGAACCAAAGAACAGAAAAAAAAAAAAAGGTAATAGAAACAAACCCATAAGGAATTTTCATGTATTTCTGATGAAGATGGCATTTGTGAGTTTAATTTTGAATTTGTAGCTCTTCCTCATAAACCAATGCAAGTTAAAATGTAAAAAGAGAATTCTCAAAATTAAGATAAATATCCCTATTGACCAAAGAGCACATGGAAATAAAGCTGTGACCAGAAGTGAAACTGTGGATTTGTTGACATCAAAGTGTAAAAGCAGAGAAAGGAAGCTGAGGCTGTGAGTTTGACTCCCAGTGAAATTACAGATTTTTAAAAAAATGAACCTCCACAAAGTTGAAGGACTGAACCAGGCCAAGTACGAGAAGTGGGCGAGACTAGAAGTTCACTGCCAACGCTGCCTGCAGCTGAGCCTATATGAAGCTCTCTGCCAGGAAAGGCCGAGAACACAGAGCTTCTAAACAGACCCTCAACATAAGTTGCTTCTTCCTTAATTTCTGCACAGTGAGTTTCATGGATTGGTGGACCTAAACACAAAATCACCAGAGCTTGAAAGGTAAACCCAGACGCAGCGGAAGAAAGAGAGAGGGAACTTCAAATTCATGAAGAATATGGAGACATCCTGCCATCCATCCAAATTCACATTTCCTTCTCTGGCACCTGGGTGGCTCAGTCAGTGAAGTGTAGGCCTTTGGCCCAGGTTGTGATCCCAGAGTCCTGGGATTGAGCCCTAGGGCCCTCTCCCCGCTGCTCATGCTCTCTCTCAGATAAATAAAATCTTCTTTAAAAATTTACATATCCTTCTTAGGATGAAACAGATGGCTAATTTCTTTCCAATAGAAATATATATGCTACTTCTAGCCTCAGCGTACAAAAAAGTCTTATGAATTCTTTATACTTTCATCCTCTTCAGGTGGAGGGATGTCGATGCCCAGGACAACTTTGGAAGCTACACATTGAAAAGCTGGTTGTTTAGAAATTCTGAGGCATGATTTTTAAGATGGCTTCCAAGATTTACTCTACTCTCTGGTGTATTTATCAAACACTAATATCGGGGCTGCCATGAGAGATTTTGCAAAAGTAATTAAAGCCCAAATTAGTTGACTTTAGGACAGGGAGATGATCTTTGGTTGGTCACACTTAATCAGGTGATACCTTAAGAGGGTATCACAGGTGTTCTTCCTGGAGATTTGAAATTAGGAAGGACTTGACCTGAGGGGTATTCTGGCTTTGAAATGGGGGAGGCAGGAAAGGAAGGAAGGTGGCCTTTGTGATCTGATCATGATCCTGGCTGAAAGTTAGCAAGGAAATTTGGATCTTAATTACTCAGCATGAATGTGACTTAAGCCATCAACTTGACTGAGCTTGAGAGCAGAAGCCCTAGAGCCTCCAGAGAAGAAACGCAGCCTGGCCAGTAACTTGAATTTTCCATTGGAAAATCCTGAGCAAAGAACCCAGTTATGCTGTGTCTGTACTTCTGATCTATGGAACTGAGCTAATACAAGAGTATGGTTTAAAGCTGGTAAGTTTGTGCTGGTTTGTTATGGAGCAGTAGAAAGCTAATGCAGGGTGTTGGAATAACCTCCCAGAAGAGATCCAACCTACACTCACGAACACCTTTCCATGATTGCTCTGCAAACCTGAAAAACCCTAAGACTGTGAAACCACCAAGACATTTGTCTTTTTTAAAGCAACCTGCTTTACCCTAGTTCATTGCATAACACAAACAGCATGATGGCATTTATTTATAGTTTACAAATAAGCAAACATTAGTATCCCTTTAGAATTAACATATATCTGCATACAAGTATAAACATGAACGGGAAAGAAATACATTGACCTGTTTTGAGCAGCTCTTGGGAGACACTGTTTGCATGGATGACATTCTGGTCTTGTTCCAATCCTCTGATAATTAACATTCAAATTCTGGGCCTGATGTGTAAGGCTCCTCCCAGTCTTTCACTTCTTTTCCCTGTCTAGGATTCAACAACTGTCCTTCCAGTAGTTTCCATTTTATCTCTGTTCTTTACTGCATTCCAGACATGCGTCCTACATATGTTCCCACATAAACACAAAGCAAAAACCCCTAATCAATTGAATCATTCTTCCTCTATTTGAAACTACAGAAGCCATCTTGCTGCTGTGAGGGAACAAATAATGAGGACAAAAACATTGGCTACAGCTGTTGTTCTCAAACGCTAACATGAATAAGAAAAACAACTAGGAAGATGTGGTTCTGGTTCCATAAGCTAACTCGATGCCTGTACGTTTATATTTCTAACCAGTACCTGGTAATGCTAATGCTGACCGACGGACCACATATTGAATAGTACGGGCTATAATATAGCAGATGAGGATGGGAGAAAGAGCTCTGAAGACATCGCAGAGCACTTGAATTAATGTCAGCAATAGCCTAAACCTGAAATTTTTTTGTTATGTGGAAAAAACTTACCAAAAACCAATAAATCTTTAGCCCACTATTATTGTTTTGCTTTCAGCCAATCCCATTCCAAATGTTACCATTTATCATTATTATCAAGATAGTCAGCATTTGGTTATCATCCTAACCATTATTTATACTACATGCTGGGTATTCTATGAATTCTTTTGGTAAAATTATATTTTGCAATTCTCAAAGCAGCTTTGTGAAGTGGGTATAACTTTATTTATGGTAGAGGAAAATAAGGCATAGAGAGGTTAAGTATTTTTGCCCAAGCTCACAATTAGAAGGTTGCTATGCAGGCCAGTATCTCCCCAGCTCCCCTGCTCTTAACTTCTATGTTAAAGCCACTTACATCAAGCATACAAAAGATGCTTCATAACAGTTGGTAGGGGAGGGGCAAGATGGCAGATGAATAGGAGACCCTGTTTCAGCCAGTCCCCTAAAGTGAGCTAATTATCTACCAGAACACTCTGAACACCCATGAAGCCAGCCTGAGATGTAGGATTATACACTTCTGGGTCTCTGTGGGGGCAGAAGATGCCAGTGGAGAGGTAAAGTGGAGCGTGAACAGTTGGACTGATACTAGAGGATAAACAGAAGGGGGAGGGAGCCACCAGAAACAACCCACTGGAAAGTAATACCCCAATAGGAAAGTGCCCTGTGATTAGGGACCAGCACTAACTTGGAGTCTGGTTAAAAGCACTCAAAAAGAGAAAGATCTTAAGGGACAACTGGTGGAATTGGACAGTCACGGGCTTGGGCCTAAGACCACGGACCCGGACAGCCACCACCGGAGACCACCCCTGCCAGAGAGAGTGTGGAAAAGCCTCCAGGCCGTGGTCCCTGAGCCCCTCGGTTTTCCACTGCTAGCACCAGTGCTGGGCTAGGTGCACTTCTGCAGGTGTGCATGAGGGAGTTTGATGTGTGCACCAGCTGGCACTCTTTAGAACCACAGCCTTTTGTGTTCTGCACGCATGCACAACTGGGATCTGAACTGCACTGTCGCCTGAGAGAACTCCATGTGGGCGCTAGCCAGTGGTCTCTAGGACCAGCAGAGAGTCTGAACACTCCCAACCCAGGCTTAAAAAACACAGCACACTATCTGTGGTTGGGATCTCTTGGGTGGGCAGCAACCTGTGAAACCCTGAGATCTGGACCCCAGACAGCAGTTCTAGCAAAGGCAGCCACTGGAACTGGACTCTCTGGACCAATATCGCTCACGGTTTTAGTGGCACAGGGATGCAGAGACAAGCAGTCGCTTTGGGCGGCTCCTGAGATGGTGGCTGGGGACATGCACTGACTGTGGGAGATTGCATGGCTCAGCAGAGTTTGCAGAGGGGGAGTCTGTGTGTTCTGGACCACCAAGAGGGGAGCAGACTGAGGGTTCTCTCTGAGACTGAGAGGAATGTCTGGGTGCAGTTTGTTTTCCATTAAACCTCCGAAAAGTTGCAAAAAGCTGCCAAACAACAAAAACCTCCAGAGAACAAAAGCCCAAAAAACCAGTTTCCACAGGGCCCAGCCCCTTGATAGGGAGCAGGACTCAACCCAAGCAAGACTGACTGAAAAAAAATGCAGCAGGCCTCTCCCCTAGAAAGCCAGCTGAAAAAACTAGAGGACAACCACCACAGGGTCCCCATAAAACTGTAAAATCCCAATATCAGGGGAAAAGAAGATACTAAACTCCCGGTATTGCCCTAAAACCTGTATATTTCATAGATACAACTTTTATTTTTAATTTGTTCTCACTATTCTCATTCTTTTTAATTTTTTAAATCTGTTTACCATTATAACGAGGTTCAGTACAACAAATTCCATAATAACCTTTTAACTTGAACTTTTTTCATACATATACCTGTGTTTTTCTTTTGCTTTTCTATTTTTTTCAAATATACATATAGATACAAGCTTCAAGGTAATCCTCTTTCCCTAATCAATGCTACCCCTATGTATAAACCAGTTTTAATCACCCTTTATCCCTGGAAAGTTGAGTCCTTTAACAAAGGTATCAAGATACACCCAGGAAGAATCAAAATAACCTTCCTCACCCACATTGAGGATTTATAACCACCCTCCCACTTTTTTCCTCTGTCAGTGTCTCTGTATTTGTTTTTGTTCTGGTATTATATAAATCTTATCCTTGGGGCTCATTTTGGCTGGCTTCTTTTTTTTTTTTTCTTGTCATTTACTTTTGTTGGTCTTTTTGTTTGTCCATTTTTGTTTGTATGCCTTAAAAATCTTACCTTTGGGCCCATTCTGGCTGGGTCTTCTCTTTCTCTCTCCCTCCCTCCCTCCCTCTCTCTCATTTCTTTCTTTTTAGTGGTGACTTCTGATGGCTCAGAAGCATTCCAGGGTGCACCTTGCCTGGATCGCGGTTGATATATTCAGCTACACATCCCCTCAACCACCTCTCACCAAAATGACTAGGAGGAACATTCAATAGAGGAAAAATTCAGGGACTGTGCCCTGTCCATCAGAACTATTGGATATGGACATAAACAGTATGTTGGAAAGGGAATTCAGGGTAACAATTATCCAGGCAATGGCTAGGTTGGATAAAACCATTAGTGACACCATGGAATCTCTAAGGGCAGAAGTGAAAGCCGCCAGGGGAGAAGTTCAAAATGCAATCAGTGAGATCCAATCTAATCTAAATTCTCTAACAGCTAGGGTAACCGAGGCAGAAGATAGAATTAGTGATCTAGAGAACAAACTGATAGAGAAAAAGGATCAGAAGGAGGCATGGAAGAAACTTCTTAGAAACCATGAAAACAGAATTAGGGGAATAAATGAGACCACGAAACATTCCAACATCAGATTTATTGGGATCCCTGAGGGGGAGGAGAAAGAAGACTAGAAGATATAGTTGAGCAAATTCTTGAAAATTTTCCCAATCTGGGGAATGGAACCAGTGTTCGTGTCCTAGACACAGAAAGATCACCCCCGCTCCAGAAAAAAACGAATCTAGAAAGACTTCAAGACACTTGATTGTGAGACTGACGAATGGTAATTTTAGACAACAGCTCCTGAGGGCAGCTGGGGGAAGAGATTCCTTACTTATAGAGGAAGGTCCATCAGAATAACATCAGACCTGTCCACAGAAACCAGGCAAGTCAGAAAGGGCTGGCAAGACATATTCAGGGCACTAGTTGAGAACATGCAGCCAAGAATACTTTATCCAGCAAGGCTGACATTCAAAATGGATGGTGAGGTAAAGAGCTTCCAAGACTGGCAAGGTTTAAAAGAGTATGTGACCACCAAACTGGCCCTACAAGAAATATATATGTATTTTTAAAGATTTTATTTATTTATTTATTTGACAGATCACAAGTAGGCAGAGAGGCAGGCAGAGAGAGAGGAGGAAGAAGAGAGGAGGAAGCAGACTCCCTGCCTATCAGAGAGCAGGGGCTCGATCCCAGGACCCCGGGATTGTGACCTGAGCTGAAGGCAGAGGCTTTAACCCACTGAGCCACCCAGGCACCCCCTGGCCCTACAAGAAATATTAAGGGAGGTTTTATAAAAGAAAAAAAGAACCCAAGAGTGACCACAGACCAGAAATTTACAGAGATAATCTATAGAAACAAGGACTTCACAGGCAACATGTTGTCAATAAAAATGTATCTTTTAATAATTACTCTCAACGTGAACTGCCTAAATGCTTCCATGAAATGGCACAGGGTTGCAGACTGCATAAAAATGACAGGACCCATCCATTTTCTCTGTAAAGAGACCCATCTGGAACCTATGGATACAGCCAGACTGAAGTGAAGGGATGGAGAAGCATCTTTCATGCCAGTGGGTCTCAAAAGAAAGCTGGGGTAGTGATTCCCATAGCAGATAAATTAAATTAGATTTTAAACTAAAGACTATAGTCAGAGATAAAGAAGGACACTATATTATTCTTAAAGGGTCTATCTACCAAGATCTAACAACTATAAATATTTATGCCCCCAATATGGGAGCAGCCAACTACATAAGACAACTGTTAGTCAAGATAAGGAGTCATATTGATATGAATACATTAATAGTAGGAGATCTTAATATGCCACTCTCAGTAATAGGTCATCCAAGCAGAAAATCAATAAGGAAACAAGAGCATTGAATGACACAATGGACCAGATGGACCTCATAAATATATACAGAACATTCCATTCTAAAACAGCAAAATACTCATTCTTCTCAAACACACATGGAACTTTCTCCAGAATAGACCACACACTTGGTCACAAATCAGGGCTCAACTGATACCACAAGATTGAAATTATTTCCTGCATAGTCTCAGACAGTGATGCTTTGAAACTGGAACTCAATCACAAGAAAAAGTGGAAGGAATTCAAACACTTAGAAGCTAAAGACCACCCTGCTTAAGAATGTTTGGATCAACCAGGAAATGAAGGAAGAACTTAAACAATTCATGGAAACCAATGAGAATGAAGACACATGGTCCAAAACCTATGGTATACGGCAAAGGCGGTCCTAAGGGGGAAATACATAGCCATCCAAGCCTCACTCAAAAAAAAATTGAAAAATCCCAAATACACCAGCTCTCTTTATACCTTAAAGAACTGGATAATCAACAACAAATTAAGCCAACCTCACACACAAGAAGGGAAATAAGATTAAAACAGAGATCAATGAGATAGAAACCAGAGATACAGTAGAACACATCAACGAAATTAGAAGCTTGTTTTTTGAAAGAATCAATATGTCTATACTGCCTAAGCAATCTATACTTTCAATGCCATTCTGATCAAAATTCCACTAGCATTTTTCAAAGAGTTGGAACAAACAATCCTAAAATTTGTATGGAACCAGAAGAGACCCAGAATTGCTAAGAAATGTTGAAAAAGAAAAAACTGGGGGTATCATATTGCCTGATTTCAAACTGTACTACAAAGCTGTGATCATCAAGACAGCATGGTACTGGCACAAAAACACACACACAGACCAGTGGAACACAGTAGAGAGCCCAGATATGGACCCTCAACTCTATGGTCAACTAATCTTTGGCAAAGCAGGAAAAAATATACAGTGGAAAAAAGACAGTCTCTTCAGCAAATGGTGCTGGGAAAATTAGACAGCCATGTACAGAAGAATAAGACCAACCATTCTCTTATACCATACACAAAGATTAACTTGAAATGGATAAAAGACATCAGCGTGAGGCAGGAATCTATCAAAATTCTAGAGAACATAGGCAGTAACCTCCTCGACATCTTCCACAGCAACTTCTTTCAAGATATGTCTCCAAAGGCAAAGGAAACAAAAGCGAAAATGAACTTTTTGGACTTCATCAAGATAAAAACCTGCACGGCAAAGGAAACAGTCAACAAAACGAAGAGGCAACCCATGGAATGGAAGAAGATACTCACAAATGACACTAGAGACAAAGGGCTGATATCTAAGATCTATAAAGAACTCCTCAAACTCAACACACAGAAAACACATAATCATGTCAAAAAATGGGCTGAAGACATGAACAGACACTTCTCCAAAGAAGACATACAAATGGCTAACAGACACATGAAAAAATGTTCATCATCATCACTAGCCATCAGGGAGATTCAAATCAAAACCACACTGAGATACCACCTTACAACAGTTAGAATTGCTCAAATCAACAAGACAGTAAACAACATGTGTTGAGAGGATGTGGAGAAAGGGGAACCCTGTTACACTGTTGGTGGGAATGCAAGTTGGTGCAGCCACCTTGGAAAACAGTGTGGAGATTTCTTAAGAAATTAAAAATAGAGCTACCCTATGACCCTGCATGGGTATTTACCCCAAATATATAGATGTAGTGAAAAGAAGGGCCATCTGTACCGCAATGTTCATAGCAGCAATGACCACAGTCACCAAACTGGAAAGAACCAAGATGCCCTTCAACAGACGAATGGATAAAGAAGATATGGTCCATATATACAATGGAGTATTATGCCTCCATCAGAAAGGATGAATATCCAACTTTTGTATCAACATGGATGGGACTGGAAGAGATTATGCTAAGTGAAACAAGTCAAGCAGAGTCAATTATCATATGGTTTCACTTACTTGTGGAGCATAAGGAATAACACGGAGGACTCTGGAAGATGGAGAGGAGAAGTAAATTGGGGGAATTCGGAGGGGGAGACAAACCATGAGACATTGTGGACTCTGAGAAACAAGCTGAGGGTTTTGGAGGGGAGAGGGGCAGGGAATTGTGTGAGCCTGGTGGTGGGTATTATGGAGGGCACTGCATGGAGCAGTGGGTGTGGTGCATAAACAATGAATTCTGGAATGCTGAAAAAAAATGAAAAAAAAAAAAAGATTAAGAAACAAGAGAATGTACAAAAAGCCAGTATCAAATAGGAAGGAAGGACATTGCTAGAGATGCTGAGGAAATTCAATAAAGCTATCACTAAGAAGTTAAAAAAAAAAAAATAAGATTGATAAACCACTGGCCAAACTAATGCAAAAGAAAAGAGAGAGGACCCACATTAGTAAAATTATGAATGGAAAGGGACAGATCATGACTAACACCAAGAAAATAGAAACAAACATCAGAAATTATTATCAATAGTTACATGCCAATAAGAGTTGGTTGGTGATTTTTTTTTTAAAGATTTATTTATTTGACAGAGAGAGATCATGAGTAAGCAGAGAGGCAGGCAGAGAGAGAGGAGGAAGCAGGCCCCCCGCTGAGCAAGAGAGCCTGATGTGGGGCTCGATCCCAGGACCCTGAGATCATGACCTGAGCTGAAGGCAGAGGCTTAACCCACTGAGCCACCCAGGTGCCCCTGGTTGGTGATTTTTTTAAACATTTACTTATTTGAGGGGATCCTGGGTGGCTCAATTGTTCAGTGTCTGCTCCAGGCTCAGGTGATGATCCTAGGTCCTGGGATCCAGACTCACATCAGGCTCCCTGCTCAACAGGAAGCCTGTTTCTCCCTTTCTCATTCCCCCTACTTTTGTTCCCTCACTTGTTGTGTCTGTCTCTGTCAAATAAATAAATAAAATCTTAAAAACAAATAAAAATTATTGATAAATTTGTTGTGTTGCAATCTGTAAATTTAAGGCATACAGTATGTTACTTTGATACATTTATATGTTGCAATATGATTGCCATTGAAGCAATATTTATCACATTATAGTATAGTACTATTAGCTACATTCATTTACTTTGCATTAGGTATCTATAAAACAGGCATATGAAAAGATTCTCAATATCACTAGTCATCAGGGGAATATGCAAATCAAAACAACAATGAGGTATCACCTCATGCCTGTTAGAATGGTTATCATCAAGAAGACAAGAGACAACAGGTGCTGGCAAGGATATGGTGAAAAATGAACCCTTTATACACTGCTGGTGGGAATTCAAATTAGTCCAACCAATACAGAAAACAATGTTGAGGTTCCCCAGAAAATTAAAAAAAATAGATCTACCATATGATCCAGCAATTCTACTACTGGGTATATACCCAAAGGAAATGACAAAAAGGATTTTGACAAGATGTACACACACATGTATTCATCTTGGTTAGCATTATTCACAATAACCAAGATATGGGTAATTAAAATTTTCTTGGATCATTCCAGTTGGAAGCTGTCTCTTCATGACTGCCTATATCTTAACACTTTGCTGTTCATTGTTCATTTGCATGGTAACATTTAACTGCTATGAGTAAGGATCCATAGTAAACACAGAGTATAGAGGGAACAAGGCATCCCAGGTCTCTACAAAATTATAGGCTGATCATGAAAAAATGAGATAAGAAAATCAATTTTTGTAATGCAAAGTATTATAGTGGTATTAATAGGAAATACATTCTCCAATTTTGGATAGCTATTTGCACACAAGTGATATTCCTTTATTGAATTGCTATGTTTGGTCAAAAATAGTTCGTGTTTATCTGATATTTGCATTTCCAGCATCTAATAGATTCCATGTATAGCAAGTTCTCCTCAAATTTGAATAAATTAATACATCTCTGCATAACAGCATATCACACACCTACACCCTCAGTATTACATTTTTAAAGTGATTTTTTTTTTTGTTTTTGGTGACCTTTTTATTAAAGGGCAAAAAATACATATCTTCATTTTGTGGCATAGAATGGAGAGAAATATCTAAACAAAATCATTTAAAAAATAATAGCATCACTTAACACCTAATATTTGTCATACTACATCCTTTGGATGTTTATTTAAAATAACTACAACAATCCCACAAAGGTAGGATTATCTCCATTTTATACACACACACAAAAATGAAGATTATATAAGTCAGAGGTTGGTCTATTTTGGGAACTAAATCTTTACATATGGTCTGTGGCTGGTTTTAAGTTTACAGTGGAGAATTGAGGGCAACAAAGGCCATATTGTCCACAAAGCCTAAAATACTTATTAGCTGGCCTTTTATAGAAAAAACATTTCTAATCTCCCAAGTAACTTTCAAAGTCACTGAGTAGGAAGTGATAAAAACTGAGTTTAATTGGGTTCTACCTATTTCTAAATCCCACTTAGGATAAATAGGCTTTGGAAATATCAGGCTTAGACTCAAAATTCCAGTTTAACTAGGTGCTATCTATGGATCTGTGGACTATGTGAACATTGATACTCTCTAACACTCAGTGTCCTCAACAGTAAAGGGGTAATAGTTATATCTACCTGTTAATGTGACTATGAAAATCAAATAAGTTGATTTGCATACAAGTCCTTGTCATAAGGTCTATTATCTGATAACTGATGAAGACATGGAAGTGGTTACTACTGCTATTGCTACTATTTCTGTCTTCATAATGACTATTACTTTTACTAATACCATAACTACTCTTAATACAAGACATTCCTAGGACTTCAATTATATTATGGGAAAACTGCTATTAGAATACCATTTCTTATTTACTATTTTAGTACTTTGTCTTTTGTCCAATGTTTCAGAAATGGTGTGACTGATATCTTTTTTTAAATTTATATTGAATGATGATGGTCAATATAGGTCCAAAACAAGACAGTAAATTCCATTATGGCTGAATGTTGAATTAACATTTAAACATTTGTTAAAATGTCACATATGAAATATAAACACAGGTATAAAAAGGCTACTTTATTTCCTAGGGAATAAAAAAGTAATGTTTTGTTTTTGAGAGAGAATCAGTGAAAACCACTTAACTTTGATATTTCAAGTCTTAGTAACTAATCCTTTTATCTCTGCCTGTTTACATATTGTATTAGTTGTGTTAGTGAGCAACCTACTGCTTCTGGATATACACTTGGCACTCCCTTACATTAAAACAGCTAAGGGGATTTTCCCTTCAAATTATTTTCCACCCAAGTACAATTTTGGGGAACTTGCATCATTCCATAATGAAGTATTCAACTCCAAATGAGACTGCTGGCCTGCACTGCACAAAGCCAGATCACTTGTAAGAACCCTGCAGAGACAAAAAGGAGAGTAAAGAAGTCTTATGTGTTTCCCCCGTGCTTTTGAAATTAATAGCTGGCACATGTTGAATCATAATACAAGAGTGACAAAACAGGATATCAATTTTATTATATTTGAAAATCTACCTGGAAGGATATAGTGAGAACAGGAAGAAAATGAATTTGACCATTCATTATTACAAAAGGATCTTGATGTACATGAAGTTGTACAAGAAAATAACAAATTTGCTATACATGGTACCATAGGTAATCCTGTTCTTTGCCAGAGTGAAGAGAATATTTTATTAGATTTGGAAAACAAAGCAACTATTCGACAATGAGGACTGATTGGGAAGTATAAATAGCAACTCGTCAAAACATTCAACTACTTAGGAAACTTTGGAGGAATCCAGTGGAGTTTTGAAAAAGCTAGTAGATCAAAGGTGGAGTTAACATGGTATTACAATTCAGTGAAAATGGAATTTCCTGCCTCTAAGTACTGGCATACCCTTGATCCACTTATTTGTTAATTCAAACATGCATTGTGTCTTAGATGCTTAGGACACAAATATGAGTGTCAGTTCAGGCTACTATAATGAAATACTGCACACTACACATCTTATAAACAACAGAAACTTACTTTTCACAGTTCTGCATGCTGCGAAGTTCAAGATCAAAGTGCCAAAAGATTCAGTGTCTGGTAAAGACCCAGCTCCTGGTTCCTAGATTGGGGATCTTCTCACTCAATCCCCGCAAGGCAGAATGGGTGCAAGGCAGAATGGGTAAGGGAGCTTTCTGGGATCTCTTTCACAAGGGCATTGATTCCATTCATAGGTCAACCCTCCTGACTGAACTGCCTCCCAAAAGTCCTGTGTCCAGATACCATCACTTTGGGGATTCAGTTTCAACATACAAATATTCAGTCCATAACAATGGGATATGGTGATTATCCTAAAGTTGATTTTAGTTTATTAAGCAGGACATGCAAGGAAATAATTAACAGTTGATAAATGTAGTAGTAGAGTTATATGCTAAGGATCACATGGAGTCACAGTGAAGTGGGATGCAGATAAAGGTACACAGAGAAGGCGAGATTTGAAGTACCTAATTTCTTTGCTGATTTTGATATCAGGGTAATCCTCACTTCATTGGTTGGGAAGTGATTATTCTGTTTTCCAGTACGGATTGTGAAGAGTTGGTATTATTTCTTCCTTAGGTGTTTAGTAGAATTTACCACTGACACCATTTCAGGCTAAAATTTTCCTTGTGGGAAGAATCTTAACTTTGAATTTAATTTCTTTAATAGATAGGAGGTTATTCAGCCAATTTATGTATTCTAGAGTTAGTGTCTACAAAGGAATATGTCCCTTTTATCCAAGTTTTCAAATTCATTGGCATAAAAAGTTTTATTGAATATTTCCTGATCTTTTAATGTCTATAGGATTTGTAGTAATGTCTCTTTTATTCCTAATATTTTTAATTTGTGTCATCTTTTAAACATTTCTTTTTAAGTTTGGCTAGAAGGTAATAAATTTTATTGACTATTATTCACAGAAACAGTTTCTAGTTTTTCTCTATTGCTATTTGGTTCTTCAATTTATTAATTTATTACCTTAAGATAAGTTTATTATTTCCTTTCTTCTTTATTGGTTTGGAGTTTACATGATAACTTTCCCTTGGTTTTTTTAAGGTGGAACCTGAGGTCATTTACTTGAAATGTTATTTCTTTTCTCATATATACAATTAATATTACAGATTTTCCTCTAAACAGTGCTTTAGCTTCATTCCACAAATGTGATGTTTTATTTTCATTTACTTTCAATTCAGTATGTTTTCTAATTTCCTTTGTGATTATTTTATCTATGGATTACTTACAGATGTTTTAATTTCCAAATATTTGGGGGGATTTTTCTGGTAACATTCTGTATTGATTTCTAGTTTAGTATGTTTGAAGTCAAAGAACATACTTTGTATCATTTCAACTGTCTTAATGTGTCCCAGATGTGGTTTATTTTCATGAACTTCTGTGTACATTTTAAAAGGTCAGTAAACTTTAAAAGGTGTATTCTGGTACTGTTGGGTAGAATGTTCTAAAATGTCAATTACAAGACTCACTGAAAGATGGGTGTTAAAATATCCAATTAAAATTATGGCTCTCTATATTTCTTCATTTAATTTCTTTTTCTTTTACATATTTTGTACTTCTGCTATTGAGCAAGTGCATATTTCGATATTTTATGTCCTCTTGATGAATTAATTCCTTTATTTTTTTTTAAATGCCCTTCCTTATCCTTGGTTGCATTTCTTGCTCTGAAGTATAATTTCTCTAATATTAATGTATATACTTTAGCTTTTTGATTAGTGCTTATAGTTGTTTCTTTTTATGTGTACAAACATATTTATTTATGTATATAATGTATACAAATATGTATACATCTATATATGTGTGTATATAGAGAGAAAGAGAAAAAGAGGAGGGGGAGGAGAGAGATTTAATGTATAATATCTTTTTTTTCCTTAAAATACAGTCTGAAAATCTTTTTTTCCCTAAAGATTATTTATTTATTTATTTGACAGAGATGACAAGTAGGCAGAGAGGCAGGCAGGGGTGGGAGGATGGGAAAGCTCCACTCCCTGCCGAGCAGAGAGCCTCCCGTGGGGCTTGATTCCAGGATTCCGAGATCATAACCTGAGCTGAACACAGAGGCTTAACCCACTGAGCCACCTACGTGACCTAAATCTCTTCCTTTTAATTGGGGTGGTTAGTCTGTTTACTTTTTGAACAATTATTGCTATGGTTGGATTTGAATCTACTACCAAGTAGTTTGTTTCTATTTTTCCTGTATATTATTTGTTCTTTCTCCTGCATATTATTTTTTTAATTCCTTTCATACCTTTGATTTTATTTTTTTCTCCACTATAGGCTTATTAGTCATAACTCCGATATTTCTGTTATTGTTCTACAATTTACAATTATTATTATACCATTCAGTTTGTATCATAACATTCCTAAAACATTGTATCTCTAACACCCCTTGGATTACTATTTTCATACATGCCAAAGAACAGTTTTTCCTTTGTTACTTTATAGTTTTACTGGATCATGAGAATGTGGTCCATTTTTAATTACAGAATTGTGGTTTGTTTGTTTTTTTACTTCATTTACAAAATTCTATCTAAAAGTAACAAAAACCAAACTGTTATTTTTTTTAAGATTTTATTTTTTTATTTGACAGAGATCACAAGTAGGCAGAGTGCCTGGAAGAGAGATGGGGGGAAGCAGGCTCCCTGCTGACAGAGAGCCCGATGTGGGGCACAATCCCAAGATCCTGGGATCATGACCTGAGCTAAAGGCAGAGGCTTTTAACCCACTGAGCCACCCAGGTGCCCCTGAATGGGTATATTAGATAAATTTGGAAAAATCTATTTCTTACAGTCATTTGATCTATTCAGATTAAAAAAAAAAATGGCTCAAAGAGGTAGTCAGGTGAGTTGGTGTTAGTTTAAGAAGTAAATGCATATGGGGTGCCTGGGTGGCTCAGTCACTTGAACATCTGACTTAGTCTCAGCTCAGATCTTGATCTCAGGGTGATGAGTTCAAGTCCTGGGGCGCCTGGGTGGCTCAGTGGGTTAAGCCTCTGCCTTTGGCTCATGTCATGATCTCAGGGTCCTGGGATCTAGCCCCACATGAGGCTCTCTGCTCAGCGGGGAGCCTGCTTCCCCGTCTCTCTGCCTGCCTCTCTGCTTACTTGTGATCTCTCTCTCTCTGATAAATAAATAAACAAAATCTTTAAAAAAAAATGACTTCAAGTCCTGCATTAAACTTAAAAAAATAAAGAAAAAACAAAAAATATATATGTATATACATAATGCTGAATGCAGAAATATTTGGAAGAGATTTAAAGATATGTCTTGTTAATCTTTAGGCAACTTACATTGTGATGAAATGAGATGGTGTATGTCAAAGTTATACATAAGCCATAACACATTCTACATAGAATGATAGTCATGCAAAGATTATAAGTTGTAATAATGTTGGTTTAGCAGTAGATATGAGAGCCAAGTATAAGAAAAGTTTATCAGGCCATGGTATTTTTTAAAAATTCTCTTTGAATATAGCAAACAAATAACAACAACAACAACAAAATCCACCCATTTGATAGGTTAAAACATGATGCTAAAGAGAATTCTGCCTACATTTATCTTTAGATTCCTAATTAGCTCAATTTTTAGTATAACTTCATCGACAATTACATAACTACTAGTCTATGAAATGTACATGGAGTGGAAGGAGTTAGAGTAAGAAAATAGAAGAACAGTCCTATTCTCAATCTATTTTGAATCGAAAGAAGAGTCTTTTCAGAGATATGAGAGTTCAAAAATTTTAGCTGTATTTCAAAGGATTCACAAAAATCAAAGTAAAAGTGTGACACCATGTATCTAAAGTGGGGAGGAGAGAAGTAAAGAACGGGTTCTAACTTAAATGACCATCAACTTAAGACAGATGGGTATAAGGAGCATATTATATACAAACCTAGTGGTAACTGCAAATCAAAAACCAGTAATAGATATGTAAAAAATAAAGAGAAGGAATCCAAGTATATCACTAGAGAGAGCCAAATTCTGGTGAAAGAAAAGAGCAAGAGAAGAAAGAATCAGAGAAGATCCACAAAAACACAAAACAAATAAAATGGCAATAAGTACATACCTATCATAACTACTTCGAATATAAATGGAATAAATGTTCCTATCAAAAGACAGAATGGATTAACAACAACAACAACAAAAAGACCCATCTGTATGCTGCCTACAAGAGACTCATTCCAGACCTAAAGACAAATGCAGATTGAAAGTGAAGGGATGGAGAAACATTTATTATGCAAATGGATATGAAAAGAAAGCCCAGGTAGCAATAATAATAATTTTGTATCAGACAAAATTAACTTAAAACAAAGACTGTTAACAAGAGACAAAGAAGGACAATGTATACTCATTAACAGCACAATCCAACAAGAAGGCATAACAATTGTAAATATTTATGAACCCAACATGGGAACATTCAAATACTTGAAACAGTTTAAAAAAAAAACAAAAAACTTAAAGGAACTGATTGATAGTAATACAATAATAGCAGGGGACTTTAATACTCCAGTCACAACAATGGACAGATCATATAAACAGAAAATCAACAAGGAAACAATAGCTTTAAATGACACATTGGATCAGATGGATTTAACACATGTAGTCAGAATGTTCAATTCCAAAACATCAGAATACACATTCAGAGCATATGGAATATTCTCCAGAATAGAGCAAATGATAGATCACAAAACAAGTCTCAACAATTTCAAGAAGGGTGAAGTTATACCATCTGTTATGACTGAAACACAATGAAACTAGGAATCAACCACAAAAAAAATTGGGAAAGAGCAAAATACATGGAGGTTAAATAACATGATACAAAACAAAGAATGGGTCAACCAATAAATTAAAGAGGAAATTTTAAAAACAAATGGAGTCAAGTGAAAATGGAAACAGAATGATCCAAAGCCTTTGGGATGCAGCAACAGCAGTTCTAAGAGGAAAGTTCATAGCAATATAGGCCTACCTCAAGAAACAAGAAAAATCGCAAATAAACTAACATTACACCTATTGGAGCTAGAAAAAATAAAAGAAACAAAATCCAAATCCAATAGAAGGAAGGAAATAATAAAGATTAAAACAGAAATAAATGATACAGAAACAAACAAAAACCACAATAGAACAGATCAATGAAACCAGGAAGTGGTTCTTTGAAAAGACCAAGGAAACTGATAACCTCAAACAAGACTCATCAAAAAGAGAAAGAGAAAATCACAAATGAAAGAGGAGAAATAACAGCTGACACTATAGACATACAAAGGATTTATGGAAAATTATATGCCAGAAATTGGACAACCTAGGAGAAATGGATATATCCCTTTCAATATATAAGCTACAAAAATTGAAGCAGGAAGAAATAGAAAATTTGAATAGACTGACTACCAGCAATGAACTGAATCAGTAATCAAAACACTATCAACAAACAAAAGTCCTGGACCAGACAACTTCATAGGTGGTGAATTCTACCACCTATGGTGATAGAAGAAAAGATTCTTCTCAATCTTTTCCCAATAGAAGAGGAAGGAAAACTTCCAAATTAATTCTATGAGGCCTACATTACCCTGATTCCAAAACCAGAGATACACTCAAAGAAAGACAGAACACTACAGGCCAGTATCTCTGATGAACATATGTATCAACGAAATAATAACAGACAAAATCCAAGAATACATTAAAAAAATCATTCACGATCAAGGGGGATTTATTTCTATGATGCAAGTGTGGTTCAATATTTGCAAATCAACGTGATACAACATCAATAAGTGAAAGAATAAAAAAAAATTTCATTAGACACAGAAAAAGCATTTGACAAAATACAACACCCATTCATGATAAAAACCTCCACCAAAGTAGGTTTAGGGAAAACATACTTCAACATAGTAAAGACCATGTATGAAAAACCCACAGCCAACATCATACTCAATGGTGAAAACCTGAGAGCTTTTCCCTTAAGGTCAAGCACAAGACAATGATGCCCATTCTCACCACTTTATTCATCATAGTACTGGAAATCCTAGCCACAGCGATCACACAAGAAAAAGGAATAAAAGGCATCCAAATTGATAAGGAGGAGGTAAAACTTTTACTATTTACAGATGACATTATACTGTATGTAGAAAGCCTAAAAACTACCAGAAAACTCATAGAACTAATAAAGAATTCAGTAAGGTCATAGGATACAAAATCAATGTAGAGAAATCCATTGACTTTCTATATACTACTAATGAAGCTGCAGAAAGAGAAATTAAGAAAACAATCCCATTTACAATTGCACCAAAAATAATAAAATACCTTCAACTTAACCAAAGAAGTGAGAGACCTGTACTCTACAAACTATAAAAGACTGATGAAAGAAACTAAAGATAACACAAATGCAGACACTAGATGCTCAATGAATTGAAGAACAAGTATTATTAAAATGTCTATACTACCCAAAGCAATCTGCAGATTTAATACAATTCCTATCAAAAATGTCAATAGCATTTTTCACAGAACTAGAACAAATAATCCTAAAATTTGTATGTAACCACAAAAGACCCCAAATAGCCAAAGCAGTCTTGAAAAAGAAAAATTTGAAGGTAATCACAATTCCAGACTTCAAATAAGTAATCAAAACAGGATGGTACTGGCACAAAAATAGACACATAGATTAATGGAAAAGAACAGAATGCCCCAAAATAAAACCACAATTACATGGTCAATTAATCCTTGAGAAAGCAAGAAAAAATAGACAATGGGAAAAACTGCCCTCAACAAATGGTATTGGGAAAACTGGACAGCTACATGCAAAAGAACGAAACTGGACACAAAAATAAACTCAAAATGGATAAAGGATCTAAATGTGAAATCTGAAACCATAAAAATCTTAGAAGAAAGCATGGGCAGTAATTTCTCTGACATCAGCCATAACAACATCTTTCTAGATATGTCTCCTGAGGCAAGGGATACAAAAGTAAAACTCTTGGGACTACATCAAAATAAAAAGCTTCTGCACAGTGTGAAGGAAACAACCAACAAAACTAAAAGACAACCACTGACATATCCAATAGAGGGGTAGCATCCAAAATATATAAAGAACCCATGAAACTTAATGTCTTCCAAAACTAATCTGATTATAAGTGGGCAGAAGACATGAACCCACATTTCTCCAAAGAAGACATCCAGATGGCCAATAGACACATGAAAAGATACTCAATAACACTCATCATCAGGGAAATGCAAATCAATACCACAATGAGGTATCACTTCACACCTGTCAGAATGGCTAGAATCAAAACCACAAGAAACAAGTGGTGGTGAGGATTTGGAGACATAGGAACCTTCCTGCACTGTTGGTGGGAATGCAAACTGGTATAGTCACTGTAAAAGTCAGTATGGAAGTTCCACAAAAAATTAAAAATAAATCTACCCTATAATCCAGTAATCAGACTCCTGTGCATTTACCCAAAGAATGCAAAAACACTAATTAAAGGGATACACGTACCTCTATGTTTCTTGCAGCATGACATATAATAGCCAAGATTTCGAAGCAATGTTAAGTGTTCATCCATAGATGAATGGAAAAAGAAAATGTGGAATGTTATCCAGTCATAAAAAGGCATGGAATCTTGCCATTTGCAACAATATGGGTGTATCTAGAGAGTATAATGCTAAGCAAAATAAGACAGAGAAAGCCAAATACCATGATTTCACTCATATGTGGAATTTAAGAAATAAAGCAACTGAACAAAGGGGAAAAAAAGAGACACCCAAAAAATGCCCCTTACCTATAGAGAACAAACTGATGGTTACCATTGGAGGGGTGGGTGGGGAGATTGGCAAAATAGGTGAAGGGGATTAAGAGTTTGCTTATTAAGAGCACTGAGTAATAGATGGAATTGTTGAATCACTATATTGTGCACCTGAAATGAATATAGCATCTAATGTTAAATATACTTGAATTAAAATTTAAAAAATCAAATATACTTTAAGGACAAAACAAATCCTATCTGTATTAATCATTAACAAAGAAAAAATGATAATTGCTAAGAAAATGAAGGTAGAAAAGTCTCTAGTATGTAGGAACTTCTTTGCAATACATAGAATATTTCTTTACATATAATTTTGAGTAGAATAAAATTAAAAAATAATAATACTTCTGGAGGCTCCTTCTGGTCATGGTAAATATGGGAAGGTGATAGGACAAGGTGCAAATGAACCACACACATCAGTTAAGAGACAGTTGTAATAGCTGAGCTTGAGTGAGTCAGAACTGCACAAAGGCAGTGGTAGATGGGGATGGGGATGTTTACAACCTCTTTCTTATAAAGAAGGCAAAGGCAGACTAAAGTCTCTGTGGTAAGTAGTTTCTAAAATGTCTCCCAATGATCCCAGTCTCTTAGTATTTAAGTTCTTGGGCAGTCCCCTCTTTTTGATTAGGGCTGGACCTAGTGACTTCTAAAGAATGGAATAGAATAGACTTGCTCTAAAGAATGGCAACAGTGATGGGGTGTCACACAGAGATTGTTATAAAAGACTAACTTCATTCTTGATCCTTCTCTCTCTCTTTTTTTTTAAAGATTTTATTTATTTATTTGACAGGCAGAGAGGCAGGCAGAGAGAGGAGGAAGGAGGCTCCCTGCTGAACAGAGAGCCCGATGCGGGGCTCGATCCCAGGAGCCTGGGATCGTGACCTGAGCTGAAGGCAGAGGCTTTAACCCACTGAGCCACCCAGGTGCCCCGATCCTTTTCTTTTCTTATTATATCTGTCTGTCTATCTGTTTATCTATCTGTCTATTTATCTGTCTACATGGAACTTCTCCTTCACCCGTTCTCGTGGAGCAAGATGCCATGATATGAATTGCTCTAAGAACTGAGACCCTCAGTTTGGTTGCCAAGGAAGAGGTGAATTCTGCCAAGGACCACATGAGTGAGATTGGAAACAAATCTTTCCCTAGTTGAGCCTTGAGATGACTATAGTGCTAGCTGACATCCTTGTTTTAGCTTTGTGAGAGTCGCTGAACCAGAAGGCACAACTAAGCTAGGACTGGATTCCTGACCCACAGAAACTGTGGGATGATAAATTTTGTCGGTTTAAGCTACTAACTTCTGGAGTAATTTAGTATGTAATAATTGATGACTAATACCGTGTCTAATTTACTTCACCGTCAGTGCGTCCAAGAAATAATACACTAAATATCTTTTTGAGAATTTTGATGCTTAGGACAAGATAAATGTATCTCTTTGGTTTTCTTTCAGTCTGATTTACAATAGCATTTCATTATTTGAATAGCTTGTGATGATTTTAGGGCTTTCACAGACATCTATAATAATATTGTGACCTGGTCTTTATTATCTCTATGTTACACTGAAGAAACTTTGGCTCAGTATAGTTAGAAGATCTAATAATCACAACTGTCAGGGGAAAGAGATTGACCAAGAGAGAGCTGGGTCTAACTCCCAGCCATGAACACAATAGGGCATCACCCCTGAAATGACGTAACATTTAATGCTATGAAAATCATGGCAGAGGCAACTTTTGTTCACCAAATACAGGCCTGTCCACATTGCTCAGGCCTCCTTTAGTCATACAGAGCTACTGTATTGATACTAATTCTAGCTAATTCCCTGTAAACGGGAGGCCTTCCCACCTCTGGGTTGAATCATCCTAATCCTGGTGCCCAAACCTTCACTGCTCTCTTCTCCGGCAACTGACTTCAGAGGCCCTGCTTCCAGAGGGCACAGACATGGAATGGTAGGGCCTCTGCCAGCCTGGATCCCTGAATACAGAGTGAATCAAAACTCCCTACTCACCCCTGATATGTACACACCACGAGTCAGAGATCAACCTTTTGATGTTAACACCACTGAAATTTCAGAGCTAAGTTTTATTGCTGAATAAACTTACTTATCCTAAATACAGCACAGAACTGAACAAAGATAATTCCAAATGAGCAGGAAAAGTTGTATTCTCTCCTTTACCTGAAGAGATAGTGTGTGTTACTCTCCTAAAGTAGATTTCCTGCCTGCCTGCCTTCCTGCCCCTCCCTCACTTCCTCCCCGCCTTCCTTCCTTTATTCCCTTTTCTTTCAAGTCAAGCAGCATAGTGTATTCTTAGTTTCAGAGGTAGAGTCTGGTGATTCATCAGTTGTGTATAATACCCAATGCTCATCACATCATGTGCCTTTCTTAATGCCCATCATCCAGTTACCCCATCCCCCCACTCCTCTCCCCTCCAGCAACCCTGAGTTTGTTTCCTGTAGTTCAGAATCTCTTAGAGTTTGTCTCCTTCTCTAATTTTGTCTTATTATGTTCATCTGTTTTCTTTCTTAAATTCCACATATGAAATCATACATTTGTCTTTCTCTAACTGACTTACTTCACTTAGCATAATAACCTCTGATGCTAGCCACATCGTTGCAAATGGCAAGATTTCATTCTTTTTGATGCCTGAGTAATTTTCCATTATGTATATATAAATATTTTTTAAAATATGTATATTTTTCTTAAAATATTTATATATATATATACAAATATGTGTGTGTGTGTGTGTGTGTAGATTTTCTTAAAGACAGTTTGTTTAATGACATCTCTTCATCTTCAAATTCTGACATACACCATATCACAACTTCAGTTACTGGTCACCACTCTCACACCTGTTGAATGATAGCAGGTAGACCACTTCCTAAAAAAGGACAGGGTTGGCTCTGTGGGGGACTACTGCAGTTGCACAGAGCCTGGCCTCAGAAGGACCTATGCTTAGAGTTTAGTGTTCTGTTGTTGCTATCTTGATATTCTTAATAATTTTACCTTTGAATTTGTGTCTTATAAACAGAGTCCAATAAAATATTGGAGCTTAAGCTTGGCCCTCTTAGCTCATATGGTCCTGCCTCTAAATGCCTCTTCAGGACAAATTCTCAGTTCCCCTTACCTTTGTCCTCTGCCTTGCCTGGCCTCTCCTTCCCCATGCTGGTTTCCTTGCTCCATTCTGGTCCTGGCATAGATGGGTGTTAGGCACAGATATTCCATGGCTTCTAGGGGTAGGGATGGGGCTTAGTAGTTACTGCCCATGCCCTGATAGCTCAGTGGTGAGTAAGTGGAGAGCTTCTTACCTGTCCCCAGTCCAGGTACCAAGGGCATCCAGATATGCAGTTACAATACCCTTGGGGGTTGCCCATACATGGGATTGAGAAGATGGGCCTAGGAGGGGAGGTATCTGGCTCAACTTCTCAAGATGCTGTCCTGGCCAATGCATGATAAGTGGTTCAGGCTGCTGTAAGGCAGAGCAAGTGTGCACATGGCCTATATCATCTGGCAGAGCCTGGATGCCTGAGAGATCCTGGCTCACCCTACAAATATCCTCATGCCTAAGGGGTGTTTTCCTTGGATTCAGAGAGCATCCCCTGTCCCTCATGACAGCCTTCTCGAGTCTGGCTTATAATTTTCATTTCTGCCAGTTCCAGGCATCTCTGGGGATAAGCCACAAATCAGAATTGTATAATTTCAGTGATTCTGCATACAAGTTAAATGCTCTGATATCTGCATTTAGAAGTGGCATTTCATGATACAAAGATGGAAAGATCCATGCTAATTATTCAAAATTATAACTTTCCTTTACTTAGAATTGAACAGCAAATAAAGAGGGGGAAAAACCACAAAGGGGAGGAAAAAACTTTGTATTTTAATACTTCTAATGACATTTTCCCCTTGATTTTTGAATAAGGGGATCAGCCTTGTTATTTTGCACTGAGTCCTGCAAATTATGTAGCAGGTCTTGAGGAAGAACCAGCATTGGAAAACAAAAATAAAAACAAAAAAACAAAACTAAGAGGTGAATAAATCACACAATAGTGTGATTTCTTCCAATACAAATCTCCCATTGTAAACTCCTGGTGCCTTAAGATGCTGTTTAGTTGTCCAGATCTCTTTAAAAATCACAGCGACCTACAGCTGGCTTCACCAAACCACCTCTGAAGTCTTTCTGCTTTGAATTGGGTCCAGCCATACACAAAAGGCTTACATCTCTTCCTTAACTATAATGCTAAAATAAAACATACGAGGTCTAAAAAGGAATTGCTGAATGGGTTTACAGATCCTGGTAGCAGTGGGAAGTCACAAAGAAAGACAAAACAGTCTTTTGCTTCATACTTGCTTTTGAAATTCCATCCCTCCAGCTCCTCTGTGCTTCTTTCCTGCAAAGGGCAGACTTTATTTCTGCCAAAATTTTGCAACAGAGCCAACAGAATTTATCTCAAGCTTGGCAGCCAATATACATTATCCACAGGTTTCTGGCTAAACTATTAAAATTAATCAGGTGGCAAACTTTCATTTTAGCAGCTCTAATAAACAAGAGAATCAGATTCCCAGGGGGTAGAAATGTCAGTAAATATAGCAGCTTTAAAAGGAAGAAATTCTTCAAAATGTCTTAGGATGTACTCAAGTTTTAGTCAAATGGACCTACACTACAGTTACAGTAGAGGCAAAACCATTCATTTTTATTGAGGCATGTTTCACTGCGAGCAGAATCAACACCATTCCCATATAGAATTTTAAGCAAAGTTTCAGGTTGCTTGAGAAGATTCTCCATTTGCAGGGTGGGGATGGGGTGGGTGGGGGGAGAGTATGGATATTGTTTTCCTCGGGGACACTGAAATAATACTGAAGCTAGGACTTCAAGTCATAGACCCGATGCTAGATTTTTCGAAGGCACACATGACAGAAACAGGAATGCTCAGCAAATATTTCAGGTGTTCTCAGCTTTCCAGCACTTGTGCAGTTAAGCAGATCCATATGTAACCTGTTCTGAGTGAACGTGATGTGTATTACTTCCAGGCTAAAGCACGGAAGAGCCATGTGAATTCTCCAGGCTTCTCTCTTCCCCCGTAGCAGTGACAGGTTGGATTACAGACTTCACTCCATTTGGATTCCTGAGAGACCACATAGAGCACACCCCTGCCTAACTGTGTTGGCTGTGCAGCATGGAAAGGCAGCAAGCACTTGTGCGAAGGCCCTGGCATTTAGAGGTTAATTTGTAATGCAGTGTATATAGCCTGTCCTAATTAATGATAAAATTAGTACCAGTGGTGGGATGTGGTCCCTGAAAAACTAAAAATGATAAAGGCAAGGCCACTAAGCAAACAGGCTGGAGTTAATAGCCATCCTTGCTCTGCAATGGCCAGACATTTGATAAAACTGTGCTCTGCGGTCACTTTGCAAGGGAGATGGTACAGCGGATGAAGTATAGCTCTGGGGGAATGGTGGTGGAAAACAAAATGATTGTAGTGTGTATTTGTGGTTATTTTCTGCATTTGCCTTGGGATTACAGAAAGAAAGAGAGAAACCCACAAAAGAGCTGGCTGGTTGCAAAGAGAAATAGAAGCAAATAGAAAAATTCCAGAAATGCATGACCTGCCAATATTGAGAAAGACAAATTTGAATGACAATTCCAACCTTTAGGAAAGATTAGTTGAAGGCCATGACCTTCAAAACAGCTGTCACAATCCTTCAATGGATTAATGTACCACAGGAGAAATATCAGATTAAGGATATGATATTCAGAAAAGCTTATCAATTGATTAATTATTTCAGGGCAAAGCTCATATTAGGCAAGTCCCTTCTACCTACTATTTCAGGCAAACTCAGTGTACCCACCTTTAACTGTCAGGAGACAGAAGTTTTAGTGTCAGGAAGATAAAGAAATGTAACGAATGTGAGGACCAAGTTTCTAAAAAGGCCTGTATGTAACGGGGACGGCGGTATTCCTTGCACCTGGAAATGACAGGAAACAAACCAATACGAAGTCTACTACATCTCTGAGTGACAGGCTTGGGCTAGCACATCTGGGGCCACAACCTTCTAATGGATAAGGACTGCATTACTTCAACAGTCATTTTTGTATGCGGTACAGAAGATAAGGGACCACAGAGAGCCTCCCAGACCGGTGAACAGGGATCACGGAAAAATAATGAATCAGAGTACTCCAACCAGAAAGCACAGTCAGAGCCAAATTGAAAATTCCTCCCTATCCTTGGGGGTGCTGTTCTTGACAACATCGGTCCAGCGGTGTTGCAGCACAGACCTGACTGCTGCATTGCATGACTCCAACTTTAAGCTCTGACTGTGGTTATCTGGCACCTTGTATCAGATGTGGGCTGGAGGGCTGTGGATTTCCTGTCTATGCAACTAACAGGAACCTAGACAATGAAGAATGACCACTCAATTTGATGCCAAGGCTATTATGCATTGGTAGAAACCCTGACGTTTGGGTTCTTTATATTGGGAGGAGAGAAGCATGTTCTAGATGTGGGAAGAAGAAAGTAGAGAGATTTTTGACTACCCGAAAAATAACCTGTCATATGACTAATTATGTGTTAAAGAATATAATACCAAGCTTAAGAGTTTCCAGTACTCTTCCTCTGCTGTAGTGACCAGTGGCATATCCAGTGGTGGAAATTTCCATCAGTTAGTATCCCTGAGGGAGCATGTGAAGGAGTTCTCTACCTCTACACCCATATAACTGCTTTGCCTATGTAATATGGGAAAGATTCATGGAGTTAAACCAAGATTTGGGGGTTAATTTATTACCACCACATAATCTAAATTAACCTGACTAATACAATAAGATATGTGGAATATAATTTCTAATGAACAGAAAAGAGTGAAAATGAAACCAGGGAGTTTCAATAGTAGAGAGTGAGTTCATCACTAGTGAAAAGGATGTGGGAACGGGCCTCAAATGTGGAATCCAGTAGACCCGATTTGAATCTGTTCTCTTTTATCTCAGTAATTCTATGACCTTGGACTTGTTATTTAAACTCTTTAGGACTAATATCCTCACATGTGAAGTGGGGGTAATGAAACCTGCCTCAGGTTGTTAGAAGGATTAAATACATAATTTTATACATAGGAATCAATGCAATGACTACACAAATGCCAGCTACTTTCCCTCCTTACTCCTTCTCCCTCCAGCCCTACCGTTCCTTACTGGAGGAACATAGTAAAAAAAAAAATTCATTAAATGAGGCATAGGAATGCCTCCAAAAATTCAATTGCATTTCAGAGAAAGGTCAGAAAGATAACACAAATTCTTGAAGCGGCTGGGCATAAAACTGTTGAATTGGTGTCAAATTCTAGTGAACTTGAAAGCTCATAACTTTAAAGCAAATTAAAAAACAAAACAAAATGAAAGGAAAGAAAACAAATAAAAGCCCCAAGCAGGTCAAACAGAAAGAGTCAGTGGCTAGAAAATTGAGATTATGGGTGTGTCAGTATCTACCCTAGAATGAGAGAAGCATTATGTCTCTGACATCAGATTGCTTCATCTGAATCCCAGTCCATCTACTAGTTTTGGAGCAAGTATCTGAACATTTCTGATACTCAGTTTCCTGTGTGTAAAATGGGAAGGATGATAGTTTCTGCTTCATGGGTTGCATGTGTCCCTCATACTGCCTGGTAGGTGTGACCACCCACCACCATCATCATTACCATGGTTGGATATGGGGTCAATGCAAAGGGGGTTCCTGAAAGACAGAAGAACTGTAGGGATGAAATTAGTAGGCTGAGAATATGAATCTGTTAGTTTTATTTGAGAAGGTTTGGAAGCACTCTGAGCTACATTTCTGATTCTTGGTACATGCTCAACAAGCAGATACACTTTCAATTTTCATTCTTAAAAGAAGAAATTACCAAATTAATAACATGGAAACTGGAAGTTGAATGCTGACTTTGCTAAGGTTTCAAGAAATCTTTCAATAGTCACGGGGTAAAGGTAATGTTCTGAGACAGCTACTATGGCTAATCATAATTGATTGTTATTTATTAAACATATATCTCATTTGTTGTGCAAGTATTTCACTGATCACCTAAGTCATTTGATCTTAACCCAGTGGGTGAACACTGTGCCACGTGCTGGGGATACATCTGTAAAAACAACAGACTCTAATCTTGGCCTTCCTGCAGTTCACAACCAAAATCTCTAGAACAAATGAATCACTTTGGTTTGCCTGTATCTATTACTGCTCTTATCACCTTGCTCTGCCCTAATTTCTTTGACCCCCCACAGTAGCAATAGCTATCTCTCACTTGAGGGCAGTGACAATGCCTTACTCATCTTGATAACAAGTGCCAAAAATAGATTCTTATTTGGTTAAAACTTGCTGAATGAATTAATGAATGAAATTAAATTAGCCTCAGAATAGCCTACGTATTTATATCCCCAATTTTATATATAAATATATGACTTGTTTTAACCTTTGACTGATGAGCTCTGAGATTGGGTTGAGATTTGCATATATAATGCTTTTAAAACTTAAATAATGTTTGATTTCCTTAGTCTGAAATAGAGTCAATTTTACTTTTTTATATTATGTTTCTTGATTTTATGCAGGTGCAGGAAGTTAGGTTTTCTTTCTGACTTAGAGTCAAATGATTTCACAAATTTTGTGTTGCAAATAATTTAAGTAAGGTAAGGAAAACCTACTCTGAACATTCATTTTCACTTTTAAATTAAATTGCAAAACACTGGCCTTGCCCAGATACATTAAGAATTTTTTCTCTTGAATATGTATTGCATTCAACAAATAGGCATGAGTGCTGTCTGTATAAACATCCCTTCCCCTGAGACACCATAACCAACCACTATGAGGACAAGAGCTGGGTTGGGTTGGAGTGGGATTTAGGTTCTACAGAGAGATAGCTGAGATAAACTCCTGTCAAGGGCAACTGGAGGAAGTAAGTGTGGATATTAAATTCCAAGATTTGGAATAGGAGATCAACACTGGCTTTTTTTTTTTTTTTTTAAGATTTTTTTTATTTATTTGACAGACATCACAAGTAGGCAGAGAGAGAGAGAGGAGGAAGCAGGCTCCCTGCTAAGCAGAGAGCCTGATGTGGGGCTCAATCCCACGACCCTGGATCATGACCCAAGCCGAAGGCAGAGGCTTTAACCCACTGAGCCACCCAGGTGCCCCCAACATTGGCTTCCTGAGGCCAAGATATGAGTGTACCAGCAAAGATCTCATCACAATATAGAGACCCAGGTTCTTAATCTAGCTCAACCATTTATAACCCATATTATTTATATTTATTTTTTAAAGATTTTATTGGAAATAAAGCAAGAGAGAGACAGCATGAGCAGGGGGAGGAACAGAGGGAGAGGGAGAACCAGGCTCTCCACTGTGCAGGGAGCCTGATGCAGGGCTTGATCCCAGGACCCTGGGATCATGACCTGAGCTGAAGGCAGACGCTTAACCGACTGAGCCACCTAGGTGCCCCATATAATCCATATTATATTTAAGAAATTATTTAGCCACCCTGAGAACCAGTATTTGAACCTTAGTGAATTCATTAGGGTAGAGGCTCCCTGGCAGTCCATCAACTGGTGACTTAATATATTCCTTCTCTGAAAACCCCATAGATGATATTTTTATTATGGTTCTGTTTCCATATTGCATTTCTAAATGAAACATTTAAAACCAGCACTGATATGTACAACTAGAAAGAATGTGAAATGGTATGTCCTTCCCACAAAATAATTTGCCAATAGGTTAAAAAAAAAAAAAAGTTAAAGTATACATTCTACTTGTAGGAGTGTGATCTAATTAATAACAGTTGTGATCAAGGATTTATACACCAGCCTTTTTATTACAGCATTATTTGTAATGTGATAAGGCAGATGTAATTTAAATTTTAAATAGAAGAATAGTACAGGTAAATGAAAGCATGTTATGCAGCCATCAAAAATTACAGTTACACAGAATATTTGAAGACATGTGGAAATAATTGTCATAGAGTATTACAAGAAAATAGATTTTTAAGTATTTTAAGTCAAGTTCTATTTATTTATGTGCATATGCACTCATATGCACTTTAGTATGTAATATTAAAGAAAGAAATACACCAAAATATCAGTGTGTGTTCCTGTTATGGGCTAAACTGTATCCTCCTAAAATTCATGTGTTGAAGTTCTAAATGCTAGTATCTTAGAATGTAATTGTATTTGAAGATAAGGTCTTTAAAGAGGTAGAGTTAAATGAGGTCATTAGAGTGGGCCCTATCCAGTATGACTGGTGTCCTTACAAGAAGAAGAGAAGCACAGACAGACACACAAAGAAGAAAGACCATGTGAAGGCACAGGAAGAAGGTCGTGTCACTTTCAAGTCAAGGAGAGAGGTCTCAAAGGAAACCAACTCTGCTAATGCCTTAATCTTGGGCTTCCAGTTCCTAGCATTGTAAGAAAATAGATTCCTGTTGTTTAAGTTGCCTAGACTGTGGTACTTTGGTATGGCTGCCCTAGCTAACTAATGCGGTTCCTCTGGGAGGTAGACTTTTAAGTATTTTTTACTTCCCTTTTTTATATGTGTTTACGTAGTCTCCAGCATTTTTACCATGAGGCTAAGCCCTGAGTACAGACACTGTTTCCTTAGAAATAGGTATTACTTTTTCCTCTTTCTTCTTGCTGAGTAAGCAGGTCCAGATCACACTTTTATAAGTAGCTGATCAATGTGTGTCTCCGCAACTTGGCTGTGAGCCCTTGGAGGGCAAAGATTTTGTTCGAATAAACTTTTTAATACCTCTACCTACTGTTGCAGTTGGCATATATTGGACCTTGCCCCCACCCCCCAAATGTGTGTGGAGTGATATTTAGGTGGCACTGATTTATAATGTGTTTGGTCTGTGCTCTACTATTATAGAACAGTTTACTCTGTAGCTATGGTGAACATTCTGAGTTTTGCATCACTTCTGCAAAAGCATCATTTATGGATGCTAAGTTGAGACTTCCCTTCAACATAAGGAAAAATTCAACCTGCTGTTCTTTTGGCTTCTTACTAGTGCTGCCTAGTTTTCACTCAAACTTTCCATCAGCAACCCCTTTCCTCCCATACCTCTTCACATTCTCTTTTCCTCCACTACCACTTAGTTTCACACATACACACACACACACACACACACACACACACGTGTGTTTTCGTCCAAAGGATGTGTCAAAGATACTTTGAGCTCAATAAAAAGCATTTCATATAAAACAATAAAAAGCATTTCATATAAAAGAATACTGATCTAAACCGTAGACTAGAATAGAGTTTAGGGAAAGTAGAAGATCAAAAAAATGGGTTTCCTTGTCTATGTGGAGAGAGGGGAGGGGAGCTGGAAAAGAGGAAGAAATCAAGTATGAGAGCAGGCATCAATAAATAGTTCCTGCCTCATTTTAGTCACTTGGCAGAAGTAAATTTGTCTATTTTTCTGAAAAGGGCAGGAATCCCTTGGAGGTTTAGAATCAAGGCTAACTCTCTTCTTATCCACTGAATTTTTCCTTGAAAATGTCGTTATTTTAAGACACTGATACATCTTTCTAGCTACTTTTAAGCACCTACTAAATCAGGGTATTTTGCTTGTGTAATATTCCTAATCCAGAAATCATCCCTGAAAATAGTAGTATCAATATTAGACAAACCGATTCCAAAAGGTTAACTAGTTTACCTAAGGTCACAGGAAAATGTCTTTAGGGTAGGCAGTCATCTTTGATGAAGTTTCTAGGATCCTTCCAAGAATAGGTTCCAAGAAGAAGAAATCCTATTTATTGCAGATCTAACATGACATTTATTTTGCATACATACTCTTGTTCGATATGCCTGGTATTGGTAACAGGTAGAAATTAGTATTGCTCTCTTACATGGCAGAAAAGATGGAAAAATCTGCCAATGAGCACAATTTAACTAATAGAGCTGAGATTTGAGTCCATTTTCATCTGATTTGGATGAAATCTAAATAGAGACTTTTTGGAAATCATTAAGAAAGTGCCCTCAAGTAGAAAAAGTATGAGGAGTATAATGCACTCTACACTATTACTGTCTCCAATTCAGTGAATTTCTCTTGACTCATAGAGATAAGAGACAGTTCCATATCTCCAGCATGGGAGTAAAGCTAATGCACATTTTATTTTTAACACACTGTGCTGCTCTGCTTTTAAACAACCGCAAAAAAAAAAAAAGACGTAAGCTCAGATCATATATGAATAACATTTTCTCTGTTGCTGAGCAAGTAAGAATTTGACATTCACTGTTATATAGGTTATGCTTTGTCTATATCTGATCCATCTAATATGGGAGCCACTGGCATGTGTGGCTATTAAAATTAATTTAAACTAAATGAAGTTAAAAATTCAGTTTCTTAGATGCACCAGTCGCATTTCACATCCTGAAGAGCCAGATGTGGCTAATGGTTACCATACTGGACAGTGCAGGTGCAGAACCTTTCCATCATTGCAGAGAACATTAGTTGATATTAAAAACTTGCAGAGGGTTACAATGTCTTCTTTGCCAGTAGAATATATACTACAAACAGCTGTTGTGTCAAACAAATGTCTTTGAGATCTTGCTTATTAATCTCCTCTATTCAAAGGATAGTTTTCAAGTATCAAGACCAACTGGTAGATGAATGATGAGAAGGAACCCAAGCAAAAATCATGGATCGAGACACCCATATTCATCTATATTTCATAAAAATCACAATCAGTGACCTATTAAGGCACTAAGAGATGAAAATTGGAGAACTTGCGTAGCTTTCATTGGTTTGTTCACTTATTCTTGCAAGTAACAGTCATTCAGCTTCTGCTGCAGATGTGGGTATTGTAGAATTTATAACCGAATACCCTCAAAGATTTCAGAATTAGTGGCAGGGGCAGAAATAGGCAACTTTATCTGAAACTCAATGGGCTAACTGTCACTATCATAAGTATTTTGTTCATAGCATATGTTTTTCTGGGAGCTTGATTCAGGCTTACTCTAGATAATGAAGGAGAGGGAGGACAGAGCTGCTGGAGGGAATGCTGTCATGGGAAAAGGGTGGTTGTGCTGCTCATTCTTAGCTTGCCACCTCAAATCTGTTCTCCACCAATTTCTGTCTTACTCTTTGCAAGAAGGGAGGCTGACCCCAATGGATGTATCACCTACACCCCTTGCTGACTAGTTTGCAGTTGAGTTTGACCAACAGAAGTTACCTGTCAGATATCAGAGGTCAGGAGGGGAGAGAGCTTAGGTTACTTTCTTCTCTTTCCATGGGAGGAGCTGGAACTTTCAAAGGTTACAACTCCCAGGTCTAACTCTTAGCTGGGGATTCATAACCACAATCTCCTCTCCTGTCCCTTCAGCTATAGAGCTTCGCCCAGCTCTCAGCTCTGGGTGTTTCAACACTGCTTTTTTCCTTCCTTAACTCTACTCACATTAACTAGAAGGAGTCCCTTCATTAAAGTGTCTCCACTTGAAACATCTGGGTTTAATTCCATATCCATCCGGGAGCCTGACTTAATACCATGAAAGAAGAGAAGCCTGGTAGCTAAGAGCCAGAAAATGAGGACTTCATGTTTGAGGAGGATTTTAAAAAGCTGGACTTAACTCAGTATACTAATGCCTTTGGAGTTTGAGGAATTATTTGAGGAACTTTGAAGAGTTTACAAAATCTGTGTCCTACTTCCCATTTCCCTGCCCTCTATTCCCACTCCCTAAAGATTACCTTAGTGAACAATTTCTGGGTAACCTTCTAAATGTTCTGCACTGCATGCTCAAACATATGGTCTGAGCACCCAGCTGCACTCAAGCACACTGAAGGAAAATAAATTCATGTCCTACTTGTCAGAGAGGAGAATGCACATTTTATTTTGAGAACCAATGAAATACACAGTTCTGAATACCCATCTTCTTCACCCATCTGACACCCATTACTGCTTCACACAGAGCTGGGTGGTCCTCCTGAACTTAGTCTCCAACACTGTCAACTGCTCAGAACAGGCATTCCGTGCCAATGTGAGTTGTGAAGTCATGATGTTTTACTTTCTTCTTTGAAAGTGAAAGCCTCTGCAATATTTCCTTCCTCCTTGCCTTCCTCCATGACTTATACAATTTAGCTTCATTCATCTCCAGGAGCCCAAGACTTACTGGTTACCCCATCTTACCCCTATATCACTATAATTGTATTCAATCTTCCAGTCCTTTTAAAGTATTCCAAAAAATGTTGGTCTAAATTCAACAATCTTTCCTATGTTCTCAACCACCTCTCAGAATGACCCTAACAGATAATATAGATGTTTCCCACAGTTCTCATCAGTCAAAGCTGATTTTCATTTCATACCATACGTACCTCATGGCATATAGTTTCTTCAGTTTGTTGTTTTCAGGCTACATGTTTTTCTGTCTCTGCCAAAACTCACAGTTTTTGGCTGTAACAACATTTGGTAGCCTCCCTTTTGCTTCTGTCTAGTAACCTTTTTAATTTATAGGTTTAGCATTTGCCTCATTGCCTTGCTGTCACTAATCCCTTTCCAACTTCAGTGACTTCAAGATCCAAACAGATTATTTGTCAAGCCCTTTGGAGCTAGCCCTAGACTTCCTTAGTTCTGATCTTCTTTTTCTCTACCCCACTTCAACCAGAAACTCCTGTAAGCTCAGGCTTGATCTTTTCATCCATAGTGACTACATTCAAATGATAAATTATAAGCATGCTCATGTATAGCTATGAGCTCCCATCCTCCTAGAGGGCAATTATGATAGTTGTTCTAGTCTGCCAGGTGTGGAGCTAAGACTAATGAAGGATCTGATTTTTGCCGGAGCCTGGAAGCATGGAAATTAAAGGAGTGTACAGGGTTGTGATTGAGGTGGGGCAGGAAACCAGAAAGGAAAATCTACATGGGTCACTGAAATAGGTGCTCCAGAGTAGGCATTAGGGTTTGGGATTAGGAAATCAGCAATCCAAAATGATACAAGAAAGAAGTAATAGATCTGGTGGGCAAATAGGGAGATTCATAGTAGTGACAAATAATCATCCAGAGGTCATTATCCCAGCTGGTTTCCATGGAGGATTTGATTTTTTTCAAGAGTCATGTGTTGAGCAAATGCTATCAGGGTTATTCCAAAGGTCAAATATAAGCGTGTCGTGGATGCAGAGCAGCTTTCCAATGTCAGTTGTTACTACTGTTTTTAACTTAAATGATCCATCTTGACATTATAGGAAGTACTGATACTGTGGGGTCCCTCCTTTCTCTTTAAACCCAGCAAATGTTTCTTTCCTTGTTTCTTCAGTGGTTAAGAGCATTACGCAGAAGCTGGCTGGGGTTGGTTAATTATTCAAATGTGCTTATTATACAAAAGCAGCATATTTGTTCTGTCCCTATTTGTGCATATATATTTATTTTTTATGAACCTTATTTCCCGTCAGTGAAGATAAGAGAATAGAATTAGCACATCTGTCCCATTTGTTGTGACAAAATATGAACTTAAGATCTGTATGCTGATTTAGGGAAGCATATTCCTAGGAGTTCATGGTGAGTCTGATGGAATAAAATTTCAGTAATAAATATAGTGGTGGGAATCTGCATTAAAAAGCAACGCTAAAACCAAATGATATGAAAGACTGTTCTGGAAGCTTTTTAAAGAGAATTTGAACAGAAACAGAGCTATCTCTAGAGAGGTGAAGCATTGGGACAAATCATTTGTGGAAAGGGGGTGGGAAGAATTAGAACAAGGAGGAGACTTCTCCCTGCCACTTTCCAAATTTGTGAATGCCAGTGCCTTGAAGGAGCATGAGAACAATGTTGAAGAAAACAGGAAGGAGGGGAAAGCTACAGAATGTATGCACTGCTTGATAGGCAAGAATTTTGTATAACTGTGGAGACAGAAGGAGAGGAGACATGCCTAAATGTGTTGGAGCTAATTATATTTGTTAATTGCGTTTTCTTCTATTGATGCTCTCTCACCCAAGTCACAGCAGTGCCTAAGGACAGACACCGCTGTTGCTTTTTGAGGCAGCCAGAGGAGGAGTGTCCAGAGCACATGCTGGGTCCCTTGCCAACTTAAAGAGAACACATCTTCCTTGGAAGGCAGGTCTGCTTGCCATATACCCCAAATTCCTCCTTGTAAGCTATAATGAGTAACAGGAGGGAGGATGCCCTTTGAGATATTTGTCAACATAGCTGTTATGGATTGTTCCTGTGTGTGTGACATACACTAGACTAACAATATGGATTTAGGTAGGACACAAACAAACAGTATTAGTTTTAATATCTGGACATTCAGCGTTTGCTTTCATCTATTTATGGCAACTGATCCTAGTCTTCCATTTTCCGTACTAATATAAATACTGTTATTAAAGTCAATGTATTTGTAGGAAGAATATGAACTACTTATTTAAAAAAAATAATACCTATTTAGTATTAGGCCAGCCAGCAAATAGGCAAAATTTGTGAAGGTGGTTCTCAAGTGACTGACATTTGGGGATCACTGTAAGAAAACACGATGGAGCCGAAAGAAGACAGGACAGAGAATCGAAAGTTATAGATGCTCACCTTTGCTAATAATTATCTGTGCTTTTGGGATAAGTGATTTAATCTTGCTTAACCTCATTTTTAATATGGATAATAATTCCCAACTTAGCTAGCTTGCAGTCCCCCCCCTTTGGTGAAGATTCACTGGAATAATAGTGTATTTGATAGTCTCTAAAAAAATATCCAGTGTTACAATGGGGAATTATTGTGCATACACCTTAAGAGGGCCTCTGCTGAGTCATGCTTTTATGAGTCTTCTCATCTGAGTGTGAACAGAACCTCCCTAACAATAGAATATAAAGGTCAAAGGTGATGGGATATTACTCCCTTGATTAATTTTGGTTACATAAGCCTTATAAGACTGTTGATGTTGAAGAAGCAAACAGCACTATTGTGAATGGCCTATGGAAAAGGCCATCGGCAAAACTGTGGGTAGTATCTAGGACTGAGGTGGCCTCCAGCTGACAGCCAGTAAGAAACTGGGGCCCTGGGACAGTCAGCCACAAGGAACTTAATTCTGCTAACAACCTCAATGAGCTTGGAAGCAGATTCTTTCCTTTGAGAATTAATCACCCAGATGAGAACACGGTCTGGCCAACTCCCCGATTACACCTTGAGTTCCTAGGAAATTAAAGAAAAAAAAAGTCTTGAGTGGTACTAGCCACATTTCAAGCTCATACCGTGCAGGTACAGAATTTGTTCAACATTATACAAAGTTCTATTGGTCAAGGCTCCTCTGGAGCTCCCTTTAGGAACAGGCTGGGTTTGAGACTTCCCCTCCAATTGAACCCTGGTTTGGCTGATTCCCTTCACCTGTTCCACTTCCCCGACTCCCTTACTGCGGTCTCCTTAGCACATTTACTTCATAATAACACTTTTGCATGCGAGCCCTTGTTTCAGAGGAATTCCAGCTAAAACTCTAGAGAAATCCACTGGAAGAAATTTCAGTTCTTTTTATCTCTATCTCTGAATGCTAACTGCCAAAACTGACTTTCATTACTACTGATGTTTTAAATCTTCGTTCCTTCATGGTATTCCCCCTTGATTGTTAAATGTGGAACTACTGACTACTGCATTTACAGCTTACAAAGCACTTTCCTTAGCATTATTTTGGAGGAAAAATATTTATAATTTTAGCACATTTATGCTGATTCATAGCAAGGGATCAATAACAAATAGCTATTGAGATCCTTATTTTAAGGGTTAGAGAATTAAATCCCAAAAATGGCTGTAACAGTTCTAAGACCATATCTCAAACAAGTGGCACATCTGGAATTCATGGCTGGCTATTTGGACCAAGATGACTCACCTTAGAACTCTAGGAGTATACTAAATCTAGCACCCTAGGACAACAACGTGTGTGTGTGTGTGTGTGTGTGTGTGTGTGTGTGTGTGTGTCTTTTTTTTTTTTTTTTTAAGATTTTATTTATTTGACAGACAGAGAGGTAGATGGAGGGGGGGGAGCAGGCTCCCCGCTGAGCAGAGAGCCTGGGGCAGGGCTCAATCCCAGGACCCTGAGATCATGACCTGACCTGAAGGCAGAGGCTCAACACACTGAGCCACCCAGGCGCCCCTACAAAGTGTGTTCTGTGAAGGGAGACTGTGCACTGAAAACACGAGAAATAGGTGGTTTCAAGAGGACTATGGTTCAAGTTGGGAAGTAGGCCCTCACATGTTTTTCTTTAAAATATCTATGCTTGGGGCGCCTGGGTGGCTCAGTGGGTTAAGCCGCTGCCTTCGATTCAGGTCATGATCTCAGGGTCCTGGGATCAAGTCCCACATCTGGCTCTCTGCTCAGCAGGAAGCCTGCTTCCCTCCCTCCCCCCCACCATCTGCCTCTCTGCCTACTTGTGACCTCTCTCTCTGTGTCAAATAAATAAATAAAATCTTAAAAAATATATATATATATATATGCTTGTTTAGTGCCCTGATGTTTTATGTCTGCTTCAACCATATAGTTAGTCTGATCAATTTCTCTACCATGCATTCACAAAGTGACCTAATAGGTCAAATACACTCAGCTGCCATCCTCCTCTCCTCCTCCTCTTCCTCCTCCTCACCATGAGCAGCAATAACATCATCATCACCATCACCCATTTATTGAGCCAGGCAATCTGCTAAGATTTTTACTAATTTATTCAGTACTCATAACAAGCCTAGGAGCCGGTACCATTATTATTATGCTCATTTTGTAAATGAGCAGAATGAGGCAAATGTCAAAGACCTATAGTAATTACACAGGGTACAACTATTTCCTTCCCACCATGATTCTCATTCAACACAGCTATCCTGGCTAGGTGGGGAATAATGATTCTTAACCAGTCCTACTTGGGCTGCTTTCAGTCTGTGTCCTTTCTCCCCAGTAATATTGTCAGTAGCAGCAGAGGAAATAAAGTAGGTTACTGAGAATAATGCCAATGTCTTTTCTCTCAGATTTTCTGCCTTATGCTAACCTGGAAAGTAAACATCAACAGATTTCAGTTCCATTACTTAAAAAACAGATAGGTATCATTTCCTTTGCATCATTACCAAAGAGCTGTTATTATTGTTTGAAAATAGAGCTAATTAATGCAATACGGCACTGTAATTAGATCCTTTTTGTCATAGAAATTGGCCAGACACTGCAGATTTATCCAAGAGAAAGTTCTTCATGGCACTGGGAGAATAATGAGTCTCATTCCCTCCTAGCCTGAGCCCCATCTGAACTAGTGACCCAGGGTTGGATAGCTCAGAGGCCCATTACCATCCCCCAGAGCCATCTATTGTGACAGGCTGTTGATGGATCCAGCTTAATGCCACTCAGATATTATCTCTGAATCTTAAGCAAAAGACAAACTGCAGTTACAAGGCAGGTATAAAAGTCTCTTGCTGAGATTTGTAGAAAATGTTGTCATTTTAATTAACATTTCCAAACAATAATAATCATTATTTAGTGCTGCAAAGCAAATGCTAAATTTCTGAGTATTTTAAAGCAGAAAAATGGTCTTCTGGGAAATGGAGAGAAAATCTGGTTTTCTGTTTCTAGATTGGGAATATCAGATCAAAGCGTTCTTTTTCTCATTTTTAAATAAAAACTGTGTGACTTATTCTGAGATCATTCTTCCTTTGCTAATTTGCCCCCTGACATGTAGTACCTTTGTGAACATTCTTACAATGGATTAAAATTGTATTTTTTTTTAAATGAGCTTGAGATCTTGAGCTTTATGAGGTGCAAAAATACAAGGTAATTGGAAGTGCTTTGGAACTTGGAACATGAAGGAATAAAACCAATTTCTACAAGAGATTAAATGTTCTTTTCATGCAAAAGAATGCAGGGACCATCCCACCACTTCCCTTCATCTGTCTCCCCATCCTCTAGTCTCTGAACCACTGATTTATCTCACAGATTGATCCCTTATCCCCTGCTGTCTCCCAAACAGAAACAATGCTTAGTCACAGAAGGCAAAGTGCTCTGATCCTTATTCTAGCTCTTCACAGCTGGTGTTTCTCTTGAACCTGGGTTCCTTTCCTTTCTTTCTTTCTTTCTTTTTTTTTTTTTTTTTTTTTTACTTTTTCTTTTTGTCTGTGTTGCTTGACCCTCCCTGCTCAGCGACAGACCTCAATAGCTGTCCATCTCCAGGCTCAACTCCACTGAGCCCATAAACTCATTCTGACTCAGGCAGAGCAATTTCGGATTAGCTGATGGGTCAAAATAGTAATAACAGCTAACATTTATTCTTCTCTTGATCATTCATTTAATCCTTTCAACATCCCTAAGAAGCACTTACTATTACTATTCTGATTTTACAGAGGAGGACACTGAGGCACAGAGAGGTTAAGCAACTTGCCCAAAGTAAATAACAGATTCAGGATCTGAACCCAGACAGTCCGGCTGCATATCTGAGCCTCTGAACCTTTATTCTCCATTCCTTGTCCCCTTAGCCAGAAGCACGTGAATTTAGGCAAGGCTATAGTTTGCCTTGATCACTCTCCTGCCCAGGTCTTAGCATTTCTTCACTTAAAACCTCTGGGTGGAACCAACTTTACTATCAGTGTTTTACTTTGTCCTCCAGCTCTTCATGGGTACTAGGGCTCTTGCCTTGGGTCCTGAATCTCAGCCACTTGATAGTTCTTTAGAACCTCTTTCTGGTTCTTACTGGTCCTTCAGGCAAGGGGATTCCAGAGATGTCCAGCTGTTTCTCAGTGCCTGCCCTGGATCTCCTTCTAAACAGTTGACACCTTGTCTCTTTGTATTTAATTTGGCAGTATTTCCCTTGAATCATCCACTTTACTTCATTTCTACTACCTCACATGCTTGTCTGGGCCACCATTTTCTCTTGTCAGATGAATGCAACAGATTCTCTGTGGGGCTCCCGGCTTAAAGCCTTAGCCTCTCCAACCCATTTTCCATGCTCAACCAGAGAAAGCTATTGACTGCGTAAACCTGGTCATTTTCATGATTAACATCTTCACAGCTACCCATTACTCTTGATATCAAGCCCTAACTCTCTGATGCAGCTTATGAGGCTTTGCCTGAAAGGACTTCACCTTTACCTGGTGCTGGTCCCTCAGTACACTCTTTCCATTCGCCATGCTTTCCTCTACTATAGGATTTTTGCACAAATGCCTTCTGCCTTGGAGTGATCTTCCTCTTGTCTCCACATAAATCACCAACTCATCCTTCAGGTCTCTGCTCACAGTTCTCTTCCCTACAGAATTCTTCCCTGCTCTTGCAGATCAGATCAAGCCTCAAGCTCTCATAGCACCTCCCTTCTGGGTGCTTAGTATGCATTGTGTATGTCCTGGGTGCCAGATACTTATCAGTTGTAATTTGTTACCACATGATAGCATTAAGGCCAGATTTGTCTTGTTCATAGCTATGTTCCCCAGCATGTACAGAGCATTCTGTTCCCATGATGAGGGAACAGAAGGCTGGCTGAGGACACAGCAAAGGGCTGACACCTTGCAATCCTCCCCCACCCCCATTCCTGGGTGGGACATATGTGACATTCTTTAGGAATCTCCCAACTATCTTAATGTTAATAGCTTGCTAAAAGGGAAAAACAACCTTGAAACTGGCAAGGCCTCTGGTATCTGGTATCTTGTAGATCCTCTTTAGCATATGAAAGTTCTACTGAAACATCCTTTTTCCTTACTTCCCCACCCCCATGGTACGCAACCTGCCACCCCTCACAACCCCTGGGCAGCAGCTCTTTCTGCCCACAGGTCCTGTCCCCATGCTTTAATGAACCACCATTTTGCACCAAAGGTGTCTCAAGAATTCTTCCTTGGTCATGGGCTCCGGACCTCACCCCACCGAACCTCACCTGTATTCTAGAACTTTATCACCCACAGCATATATTAGGTAATGAATGAATAAACTAATATTTAGGCAATGAATGAATAAACTAATGAATAAAGCCACATGGAACTTCCAGCTATTAGCAGATCTGGAGGCATCCTAAAAGATAGCATTTATTGGGCACCTACTGTATGTTAAGCCTTCTCATGGACTTAATTTATTATCCCATTCTATGGTCACAACAACCTTATTAACCTCATTTTACAGATAAGTAAACTAAGACTTTTAACTGATAGACCATATCTCTATGTATATATTATAAAATCTATGTATGCATGTGTGTATACATGTATATATACATACACACACACACACAAGAGCAAAAAAGATGTTTGTATGTATATATTTACTCTCTATATACATATGCGTGCGGGCACACACACACACACACACACACACAAGAGAGGGAGAGAGAGCCAGTGGTGGGAGGGAGAGAGAGAGAGAGAGAGATATGGGATAGTATTATCAGAAATGTAGGCCCTACAAACATGTTCAAAGAGGACTTCACTCTTTTGTGCTTCTATGGAAACATCCATAGATGTTCCTCTCATCCATGTGTTCCCCTTATTCTCTTGCAGATCAGCTGTGGCGTTTGGGAGTGGCCAAGGAGGACACGGAGGGAGGAAACAAAAATGGGCTTTTGTTTTTCTCTGGAGGCAAAAATCCCATTTATTTTGGACAAACAAGTTCCCTTTGGAGATTTGTCAAGTGACTTCCCACCTCTCCCTTAGGCCCTTTGAGTGAAAGTTCTGGGGTGCTGCACATTCTGTATGGGATTAGCTCATTAAATGGTCAAAGCATGTGTGGCAGGTTGTGTAACTGGGGTGAAGAGGGTGGAAATTAGGCCTATACTTTGCAAAATATTTCTTTATTGATGAATTCAGGATTTTATATGAAAAATTAAAACATTTCATTCTTAGGAATTTTTCAATGAAAATTAAAAACATTTTGTATCTATCATAATTGAAAACATTCAGAATTTATTTGCTAAATACAGCATTTGAAAGAAAAATGTTTATTTTTAATAAACATTTGCTAATTATGAGAACTGCCAAATGAAGAAGCTGCAGAAACTGTTTTTGTTGTGTTATTTTGTCTTTTCTTGTTCCCTGGGTTAATTAAGTTTTAAAATCCATAATTTGGAAATTATCAAACCATGGCATGGATGCTGGAATCCTCCAACGTATTTTTAAAACACACATTTGATTAATTTTGGAAAGTTAAGCTCAGGCCAGCACATTTTATTATGGCTTCAAGCTTCTTGCCTTTTTTTTTTTTTTAATTTAATAAATTGTTGGGTTTGGGTTCTTCCCCACTGTGAGCCATATTTTCATTTTTGACACCAGCTAACTCAGTCACTGGATAATGCCTTCAAGAATTATCTTGACAAGATGCACTGAAATCAGGATGACAGTTAGGTAGATGTGTTGTGCAATTAAATTATATCTAACAAAGGACCAGTGGATTCTCTACATCTAAGAATGATGGGACAACCATGTTTATGTTTGATCATTCATCTCTGCTGAAGTTGGGATGACTGGCTCAGCCTGATCAATGTGATATCATGTAACTTTTACCATTCTTTAATGAAATGCTTTCTAAGGTGGATTGTCAGGTTCTTGACAGATTATATATTTAGCAATCTACAGAATCTCATTCATTAAGGTGTTAGAAGGAATTCTCTATTTAGCAAAACAAGATACATGCCTGTTAATGTTAGCTCTTCATAGGAAACATCAGCACATGAATTATAATTTCTTTAAACCTCTCAAGGTGATTTGAATATGCAATTTTGTATTTTCCACTCTATGCCATTAAGCTGATGTAGGTAGGAAGGAGGATGCCTTTGTTAACACAATCAACTGAAAGATGTATAGAGGAGGGACAGAATTAGTTTATACTAATCATGACTCCTTGATAATAGACTTGTCTCCATGTAGTTAGAGAAAGATTCCTCTTCAAAACCAATTTTTCTAGGATAATAAAAACAACATTTCAAAAGCACATACAGGAGTTCTTGCAAGAAGGTAAAATAATGAATTATTAAAAGTACTGCAGCTTCTTGATAAAAATTTCATGATAACTGTAGAGTGTTTGTCTAACCTTGCCTTTTAGCAACATGGAAACATGAACTCTGCTTATTTCAAGTTGTAAATTGGTTTCCTCTTATTGTCTCATTTAAAGAATCTTTTCCAGAATAGACCCAGAGGTGCCAAATGACTCCAAATTGTAAGCTACAAGTTGTTTTTTTTTTTTTTCTCCTCCAGAATTATTGTACCCATTATATTAACACCTTCCACTTTGTTGTAAACCTCCTCGCATTTACAGAGGTTATTATGCTTCTCCAAAACAATGTGCCAACAGATTATATGCATTAGTGAAGAGAAGGAGAGTCTGAGTGCCGAGCGCAGTCTTAACTGGGAACATCTACAAGTGCAGTATTTAGAATGCACCAAGGAAGAAAAACAGAGTAAAATAAAAATTTCGTATTGGTATCTGCATCCATTATATAACTGACACAGGTGCCTGGTGAACTTAAAGAATGTTCACATTGTCCTTTTCTGTCTTTGTGTCCCATATTTGCTCACTTTCTATCATAGACATATAGAGAAGGTGGGGGGAAAGAGAGGAACACACTTCCTTTGGGCATTTTTATATGCAGTTTCCACAAAGCAACAAATTTTATATCAGCTTTACACTGAGTTATGATCTTCAGGTATGGTGGCTATTGATTGCAAGCATGTCTATTATAGATTATTTATTCCAGAGGAATTGCAACCTGACATCACAGGAAGGATAATGCCCCCAACTCATTACATTGCCAGTAGGTACTACTGGCACCCAATATCCTAGGTAATCTGTTCTGTGGAAATAAGCAAAAGGCAAAAGAATTTCCCTGAGGCACAAAGTAGTGAAGAAAGCCCAGCTTGGATAGACAGAGACCACACCATTATCACTTATTACTGAATTTAGGTAAATTATTTTCCTTTTTTTTTTTTTTTTTAACCTCCACCATCTTTCCATAGGAACTAAAATTGAGATGATTCGACTTGAAAGTAAATGATTAAAGATAGATGTACAGCCCAATATAGTGCCTGTCTCAAAGATGATTCTCAATAAATAATAGTAAATTCACTTTGAATTTATCTATCTCTGGGGATTAGTTCTGCACCCTAGAAGAGTGGCACACATTAATTTTACCTCTATAGTTATGCTGATTGGTCAGAATGGGCACTAATTCTTCATTTGAGTATCCTGAAATTTTAAGGATCAGGATAAGCTGAGATTGTTCACCACATGAAAACATGGATATATTAAAGCAAGCTAGGTAAAGCATATTATTTAACAGAATTTACTCAATAGAAACCCATGGTCTTATAGTAACCATCAATGGGGTTCTATGTACCCAAGGGATGTATGTACATATATATGTTTGCTTGAGGAGACAGATGTTTAGTTGGGAAAAATTAAACTCATAGTTGGTAATGAAAACTCGAACAATTGACCCTAGAGGTACCTAGGGTTTTGATTTGAATTTCCCTGAAGACTAATAATGTTGAACATTTTTTTCATGTGTCTGTTAGCCATTTGTATGTCTTCTTTTGAGAAGTGTGTGTTCATGTCTTCTGCCCACTTTTTTGACTTGATTATTTGGGTTTTTTTTGGAGTGTTGAGTTTGAGAAGTTCTTTATAGATCTTGGATACCAGCCCTTTATCTGTAGTGTCATTTGCAAATATCTTCTCCCATACCGTGGGTTGTCTCTTTATTTTGTTGACCGTTTCCTTTGCTGTGCAAACTTTTTATCTTGATGAAGTTCCAAAAGTTCGTTTTCACTTTTGTTTCCCTTGCCTTTGGAGATGTGTCTTAAAAGAAGTTGCTATGGCTGGCATCAAAAAGGTCACTGTCTGTGTTCTCCTCTTGGATTCTGATGGATTCCTGTCTCTCACATTGAGGTCTTTCATCCATTTAGAGTTTATCTTTGTGTATGGTGTAAGAGAATGGTTGAGTTTCATCCTTCTGTATCTAGCTGTCCAATTTTCCTAGCACCATTTATTGAAGAGACTGTCTTTTTTTCTCTTGGATAATTTTTTCCTGCTTTGTTGAAGATTAGTTGACCATAGAGGTGAGGGTCCATATCTGGGCTCTCTACTCTGTTCCTCTGGTCTATGTGTCAGTTTTTGTGCCAGTACCACACTGTCTTGGTAAGCACAGCTTTGTGATATAGCTTGAAATCAGGCAACATGATGCCCCCAACTTTGTTTTTCTTTTTCAACATTTCCTTGGTGATTCAGGGTCTCTTCTGATTCCATACAAATTTTAGGATTGCTTATTCCAGCACTTTGAAAAATGCCATTGGTATTTTGATTGGGATAGCATTGAAAATATAGATTGCTCTGGGCAGCATAGATATCATGCTTAAAGGGTCTATCCAACAAGAGGATCTAACAATTGTAAATATCTGTGCCCCCAACATGGGAGCAGCCAACTACATAAGCCAACTGTTAACCAAAATAAAGACATATTGATAATAATATGCTAATAGTAGGAGACCTCAACACTCCACTCTCAGCAATAGATAGATCATCTAAGCAGAAAATCAACAAAGAAACAAGAGCTTTGAATGATACACTGGACCAGATGGACCTCATGGATATATATATACACACACAATATTCCACCCTAAAACAACAGAATACTCATTCTTCTCAAACGCACATGGAACTTTCTCCAGAAGAGACCACACACAATCAGGTCTCAACTGATACCAAAACTGAGGTTATTCCCTGCATATTCTCAGACAATGATGCTTTGAAACTGGAACACAACCACAAGAAAAAATTTGGAAGAAATTCAAACACGTGGAAGCTACAGACCATCCTGCTTAAGAATGTTTGGATCAACCAGGAAATCAAGGAAGAACTTAAACAATTCATGGAAACCAATGAGAATAAAGACACATCAGTCGAAAACCTACAGGATACTGCAAAGGCAGTCCTAAGGGGAAAATACATAGCCATCCAAGCCTCACTCAAAAAATTAGAAAAATCCCGAATACACAAATTAACTTTACACCTTAAAGAACTGGAGAAAGAACAACAAATAAAGCCTAAGCCATGCATAAGAATAGAAAAAAATAAGATTAGAGCAGAGATCAATGAGTTAGAGATCAGAAATACAGTAGAGCAGATCAACAAAACTAGAAGCTGGTTCTTTGAAAGAATTAGTAAGATCAATAAACCACTGACCAGACTTATCCAAAAGAAAAGAGAAAGGACCCAAATTAATAAAAGTATGAATCGAAGGGGAGAGATTATGACTCACACCAAGGAAGTAGAAACAATTATCAGAAATTATTATCAAGGACTATATGCCAATAAATTAAGCAACCTGGAAGAAATGGATGCCTTCCTGAAAACCTATGAACTACCACAACAGAAACAGGAAGAAACTGACAACCTGAATAGCCCAATAACCAGTAATAACATTGAAGCAGTAATCAAAAACCTCCCAAAACACAATAGTCCAGGGCCTAGTGGATTCCCTGGGAAATCCTACCAAACATTCAAATTTAATACATATTTAATACATATTCTCCTAAAGCTGTTTCAAAAAATAGAAGGAAAACTTCCAAACTCATTCTATGAGGCCAGCATTACCTTGATCCCAAAACCAGGCAAAGACCCCATCAAAAAGGAGAATTACAGGCCAATATCCCTGATGAATATGGAATCCAAAATTCTCAACAAGATCCTAGCTAACAAGACCTAACAGTACTTTAAAAGGATTATCCATCAGGACCAGGTGGGATTTATCTCTGGGACACAAGGGTGGTTCAACATTTGCAAATCAATCAATGTGATAGAACACATAAATAAGAGAAGGGACAAGAATTACAGGGTCCTCTCAACTGATGTAGAAAAAGCATTTTATAAAATACTGTAGCATCCTTTCCCGATTAAAACTCTTCAGAGTGTAGGCATGCAGGGAACATTTCTCACCTGCATAAAAACTATCAAGCGAATATCATTTTTTTTTTTTAAGATGTTTATTTGACAGAGAGAGACAGCCAGAGAGGGAGCACAAGCAGGGGGAATGGGAGAGGGAGAAGCAGGCTTCCACTGAGCAGGGAGCCCAATGTGGGGCCCGATCCCAGGACCCTGGAATGATGACCTGAGCCAAAGGCAGACACTTAATGACTAAGCCATGCAGGCACCCTGTGAACGTCATTCTTTTTTTTTTTTTTTTTTTTTGTTGTTGTTGTAACTTTTAATTTTTTTTTCCATTTTATTTATTTTTTCAGCGTAACAGTATTCATTCTTTTTGCACAACACCCAGTGCTCCATGCAAAACGTGCCCTCCCCATTACCCACCACCTGTTCCCCCAACCTCCCACCCTTGACCCTTCAAAACCCTCAGGTTGCCCCAACCTCCCACCCCTGACCCTTCAAAACCCTCAGGTTGTTTTTCAGAGTCCACAGTCTCTTATGGTTCGCCTCCCCTCCCCAATGTCCATAGCCAACAGACACATGAAAAAGTGCTCCACGTCACTTGGCATCAGGGAAATACAAATCAAAACCACAATGAGATATCACCTCACACCAGTCAGAATGGCTAAAATTAACAAGTCAGGAAATGACAGATGCTGGAGAGGATGTGGAGAAAGGGGAACCCTCCTCCACTGTTGGTGGGAATGCAAGCTGGTGCAACCACTCTGGAAAACAACATGGAGGTTCCTCAAAATGTTGAAAATAGAACGTCATTCTTAAAGAGGAAAAGCTGAGAGCCTTTCCCTTAAGATCAGGAACACAACAAAGATGCTCACACTTGCCACTATTGTTCAACATAGTGTTGGAAGACCTAGCAACAGCAGTTAGACAACAGAAAGAAATAAAATGTATTCAGACTGGCAGAGCAGAAGTCAAACTCTCTCTCTTCACAGATGACATGATACTTTATGTGGAAAACCTAAAATACCCCACCCCCAAATTACTAGGACTCATACAGCAATTCAATAATGTGGCAGGAAACAAAATCAGTGCGCAGAAATCAGTTGCTTTCCTATACACTAACAATGTAACTGTAGAAAGAGAAATTAGGGAATTGATTCCGTTTACAATAAAACCAAAATCTTTAAGGTACCTTGGAAAAACCTAACCAAAGAGGTAGACGATCTATACTCTAGAAACTACAGAACATTTTTGAAGGAAATTGAAGAAGACACAAAAAGATGGGAAAACATTCCATGCTCATGGATTGGAAGAATAAGTAAAATTAAAAAAAAAAAAAAATCAGTGGGGGATGGCTCTGTTTACAATGTTTAGTTTCCTAAAAATGTTATGTTTCACTTAGTTTCACTTTAAGATATTAAATCAACATTTAAAAAATCTGATTCTTTGTTGGAATGACACAGACAATTTCAGAAAACAGTATGTTGCGGGTCACGTTAGTGAAGCCCTTATCTTACTCTGAATTTAAAAATTTTTTTTAGAAGATTTTTTTTTTTAAGACTTTATTCATTTGTCAGAGAGCGAGTGCACACACAAGCAGAAGGAGTGGCAGGCAGAGGGAGGGGGAGAAACAGAGCAAGGAGCCTGATGTGGGATCCCAGGACCTGGGGTCATGACCTGAGCTGAAGGCAGGTGCTTAATGGACTGAGCCACCTAGGCATCCTAGAATTTAATTTTTTTTTTTTTTTTTGTCTTGCTTGTCCTACGGTGAGGAAGTTGGTAAAGAAATGTAATTAATTATATTCAGGGTTAATGTTTATCTGGAAGAAACGTAATGACTTTCTCGTGGGGGATAGTTCTTCAAGCAGAAGTCAGCCAGTTACAGGGTAAAGAGCTTTCAAAGTCCACTGAAGGCAGTTCACAGGTAGGAGAGGGAAAGGGAGAGAGGGAATGAGAGATACATGAGTATCATGCTCAGCACAGGTGTTAATATCTTCTTTGCCTAATCCAGAAACTCTCTCTCTTATCTCCTAGTTATGTGTATTTTCACCAAAGCTTTCTATATCCCCTGTATCTTCCTTCTCTTCTGGGATTCTGTTCCTAGTCTCATCATTTTTTAAAATATGTTTTATTTAAGTAATCTCTACACCCAATGTGGGGCTCAAACTCATGACCACTAGATTAAGAGTCTCATGCCAGCCAGGTGTCCTTCTCATAATCTTTCTTAATGTTAACCACTATTGCTCAATTAAGTGGAGTCCTTTTGCTGTTTTAAAATCCCATAGTAACTGGCTGGATTTGTGGAGGTGAGAAAGCACTGTCAAGTCAGCTTCCATTTCTTCCATTGCCTTTACTCTTAGGAAAGACGTCAGTGGACCAGTTCAATCCTAACAAACCATCACCTGGGCCCCACCACTTCACATTGCTGGTCTGACATGGAAAGCTGGCATTATTGTTTTAGCACAGTGATTCACAAACCTGGCTGCCCATGAGAAATGTTGGTGACTGGGCTCCATGCCCAGAGATCTTAATTCAATGTATTTGCATTGCTATTTTTTAAAAGCCACCCAGGTGATTTTGGTGTATGATCAAGCTTAAGAAACATTGTAGAGTAAGTTATCTGGCAACTTTGGAAAATAACTTTTATGGTAGCTAGCACACAGCAATCTTTCTAAACAAACCATCCATCTGATTGTGTATCTCCACACCCCTGGCTCTTCCCTGGAGGATGAAGTTTAAGTTCAAGTTATTATTTCTCCAGCCTCACTACCTGATCACTTGCTCCATTTGATTGATATTCCAGGCATACAGAAATGATGGTAGATTCCCAATTATTTTCTTGTGAGTCATGCTTCCATGCCTTTCCCCACCTAAAACACTCTTTGTTTTCCTACCCTCTTGACTCTCATATTTATCCCACAAAATCACATTTCAGACATCCCCTGTGGAAAGCTTTTCATGATGCTTCCTATGGCACACCCTCCTTAGTAACTTTATTTATTTATTCATTTAAATACTTTATTTATTTATTTGAGAGAGAGAGAGATGCCTCATGAGAGGGGAGAAGGTCACATGCAGAAGCAGACTCCCTGCAGAGCTGGGAGCCTGATGTGGGACTTGATTCCAGGACTCTGGGATCATGACCTGAGCCAAAGGCAGTCACTTAACCAACTGAGCCACTCAGACACCATCCTTAGTAACTTTAAACCTTATGCAGTTTTGGAATTATGTATATCCTTTGATGTAATTTATTTGCTTCTGCAACTATCCTAGGTTGTAAGTTCCTTGAAGGTAGGAGGACGAAGGGCCTTTCGTCTATATCCATTCATGAATGTGTGCATACATAGAAGGCACTCAATCTGTATTTATGAAGTCAGCTACATTTCCTTCCTCCCAAGTGTACTGTAAAGAAATAAAAAGGCACTATTCAACAGATCGATGCCTTTTGCTACCTAAACTCACCATTCTTTGTGTGCTACACGCTGAACCCATTGCAAAAAATCCAAGGCCTTCCTTTTGCTTTTAATCTACTCACATCCCCTTACTTCAAAGGTAAGTATCTTGAACATTGTGTTGGAGCAAGAGACGAGGCAAAGGCAACCATGTTGTCTTGCCTTTTAACAAGACACTCCTCAGTTACAAGAGAAGGGTAAATGATTTCTACATATGCAATGGAAAGAGTTTCAAAGAATAGGAGAAATTCCAAACAGGGTTTAATATAGCTAGGCAGACTTCAGTTTTGCCTACTCATTAAGAATCCTTTGAAATTCTAATTAAGTATTAATTACTCTGCATGGAACTTTACGACAAAACATAAAGTTTTCCATCATAAAGAACTGCCACTAGACTACACAGATCAACACGATTCTGTTACTGTTCTTGTTGGTTTTTTTTTTGTCTTCCCACTCCTCTGTTTTTTCATTCCTCTCATCTTCCTTCCTTCTTCTTTGCTTACTTCCCTTCTCTTCCTTTTTAATATCCCTCGTTCTATTCTTTCTCTAAATATGAAAACCATTCATACATTTTTTTACAGATTTATTTCTCACAACACTATATGACACCACTGTGCTAAGAGCCAGTAAGTCAAACAAAGAAATTCTAGCCCTTACCCTCAGGGAAGTCCAAGTTTCATGAAGGCAGACAGACCAAAAAACAAACAACTGTCTGGTATGGTAGATGTTAAAATCGTTGCATCCCAAGGTATTTTGAGAACACAGAAAAGCAAACAGAATGCCTTATAAAGTATATCTTTAAAAGGTCAAACCAAAGAACAAGCAAAATCATTTTAACCTGCAACCACGTACAAGCTTCTTGCTAAGCATTGGTTTCCTCGCATATATGAACTCATACAATCCTGATAATTAACTATCCAAGATGAGGAACTATGACTATGGCCATTTATTTAGATACGAAAACTAAACTTTAAGATAGTTGTGTGACTTTTCAAGGGCACACCTCTAGTAACAGAGGAAGCCTTATCTTAGATAGTGTTATAAATATAATTATTATTTGCAGCTTAGAGGTACTCCATGCCACTGGGATAGAAGACAAAGGTGTAAATTGGTAGCTAAATTTATGGAGAGTTAAATCCGTGCTAAGTGCTGTTCTAGGGGTTTGTGATATTAACTCATTAATAGCCACATGACATAGGTGCTATTGTTACCTATTTTAAAGGGCAGTACACTGAGCCATGAAAAGGTGAAGGTCATAAACGTACTTAGTGGTCACTGGACATTGGACTCAGCCATTCTTAGCTGGCAACCCACAACAGACACCTATAAGTACAAGGAAGGATATGAAGTGTGAGTTCTAGGAACTGAATGAGTGGCACAGAAGATACGGACTTTAAATCAAAAGCTATCCATGGAAGCAAGCTCTTCCTTCTTTCACTAGTCTGCCCTGTTAAGGTAGCAGCAGCATGGTGTAATGCAAGTTGCTTGGGCTCTGAAATCCGTACAGGGTTTCAATCCTGCCTCTTTGCTCATGCTTGTGTGATCTTGGGCAAATTCCTTAAATTGTGAAGCCTTAAATTCCCCATCTGTCATTTAATAATGAGAGTCATAAACATTCCAAGTGATTGTTCTGCAGGCCAACGGAATCATTTGTTCAAAAGTGCCCGACACATACTAAATGCTCAGTAAATGCCCTGCTGCCCGCAAGTCATGCTTTGTCTGATTCCAAAATTTTATTGGCGTTTTAAATAATAAAGGTAAGAACAAAGCATTCCTTTGGCAAGATTCTAAACCTCTTAAATGCCTTTAAATCTCCCCAGCAGTTTGATCTTTCAGCCAATTTGGGATTTCAGTTCTTACTTCTCTAAGAAGAATGCCCTATGTTTTTGACTTTATAATCCTCCAGCATCTGAGCCACCTACCACTGTTGTTAATGAGTCTACTGACATCCTGTCATCGAGCCTTGTACTTCAGTTACTACTTAGTACATGTGGCTGGAGTAGATGCCTCTCTACTCCATCGTATCAAAAGCTCAGAGACAAGGTTTCTCTTTCTAGCTCTCAATCCCATCTATCTTCAAAGAAAGAAAAAAAAAAACCTGCTAAGCAGTTGCTGAGGGAGATGGGGTGGCAGAGGGAATTTTAATGAAAGAAATTAAATGATTTAGGAATATAAACCAGCCAACGATTTAGCTTCTCATAAGGGGGTAATTTTTGGCACCTGAGGCAACTTCTGTGGACCCACACATGTATCCTATGGTATCTCTGGCTTTATTTCTGTCTCTACACTTCTAAGCTATGTTTTCTTTATTTTCTGCAGCTTGTCTTGTGGCATATCCTTCAATGGCATCAAGGTTTTCTCATAGGTGCATACTGGAGCCCATCACTGTCTTGGGAGCCAGCAAACCAAGAAGCAAAGGATAGTAATGAGTCTTTACATAACACTGCAGTATTTGCTGTTCCCAACAGCTCTGTTCCTTGCTAAGGCAGTGTGGGGAGCAATTACCACTACACATATAAAGTCTGTCTGCCTTCATCATTCTTGGAAAAACAATTTCGGTACACTCATTAGAGCCAAAAGAGTTCCCCCTTCTCCAAAGGGATTTCTGAAATGGGAACACTGAAGTCGAATCCGACAGAACAGAAAAGCAGGAGGAGTTCAGAGGGATGAGAAAGCAAGAAAAAGAGTTTTGTTTCAATTGTGACTTTGCGTATGAAATGAGCCCCATTTTTATCCAGGGTTTTTTGTTTTGTTTTTTGACCATTATGATAGAGATGGCCACTTGAAAATACTGAGATTGTCTCCTATGTGTGTCACCAAATGATAAATTAATAGCCCAGCTCTTTGAATAGAGATACCAAAGTCAGATTGATCATCTTTTGTGATTATCCTTTGGGAGCCATGGGGGCAGGACAAGGGAATCTTCTACTGCCTTCCATGTTAGCATAGCATGGATGAGGCCAAGGACAGCCTGACCTCAAGAACCAGGTGGCTCTGAGGGGATTCCTAACCGATGATGGCAAAGAGCATGCTCACCCACCCATTTTCACTGCTGGTATGGGTGAGGAGGCATGGGGCTCCAACTCCAGAGCCATATGCCTGAGACCCTGTCCCACCAAGAAAACAGTGACCCTTTGGTTTAAAGAAAAGCAAGTTCCAGGCACAGTGTATTCATACTGCTAGATTTTTCCCTAATTCAGCCACTCTGATACTCCTGCCATATCTTGGAAATATGTTGGGCGTGTGTGTATGAGTGTACTTAAAAAGTAAACTCGCTAAAGACACATATGATGGAGACATCCAGACCTAGACAGAGAATAGTATAATCATTGTTTAGCACAACACTGAGGAGGAAGGACCTCTTTCCTGTTCCCCTACCCTCCCTCACTGACACACACACACATACACACACACTGTAACAGATATCGAGGGAACTTTTGCGAGGCCAGAGAAGGAAATGAAACACTTTGGGCAGCCCCATCTAACAAGCATTGTATTGGCTGGTATGTGGCAGTTACACATACACAACAAAGAACGTGGGATTTGGTGAATTTGGAGCATCAAGTTCTATGTTCCTTTCTTTCTTTCCTTTGAGGAACTAGGACCAAGTTAGCTCCCTAGGGTTCAAGGACTTATCTTGGGACCAGGGCAACTGAAGGAGGGAAAAACAGCATTCCTATAAAGAGCCTATATTCCTATATTTATTCCTATAAAGATTCCTATAAGAGTCGCAGAGTAATTTAACTGGAATACTTAAAAAGCATGATCCTATTCTGTATCCCTCACTGGTTGATTTTCACCTATTGCTTCTCAATATAAACACATTTTAGAGCTTGAGAAGACTTTGAAGAATGCAAAGACGAAGGGAAAGGAAATAACATTCATTGAGCATATTCTATGTCTTAGGTACTCTGGTAAGTGAGATGTTTGTGTATTCAGTATTCACAAAATTCTGTAAGATTTAGGGTTGGGTCCTATTTATGAACAAAGAGTTAAGGCTTAAGAGATGTTAAGTGATTTGCCTTAAGTCACATAATTATTGGAAGGTAGATTTGGGATATGAACTAGCAGAGTAGTGCCTTCTCTTTAAAGATGAGTAAAATGAACTGGAAGAGGATGAAGGGAAAGGTGAGCTGAATGCAAAACCAAAACTAGAACATGGATTTTCTCACTCCCAGCAAGGGTTTTTTCTAGCCCAGTCTCCCCTGACAGTGTCAAATGCCCAGAAAAACTCTAAGCAGGCAAGTATGGAAAAGGAATAAGAAGAGGAAAAATGAAGAAAATTGCACTTGCCGCAAGTATCCAAGATTGTGACTCCTTTTCTGTCTCCCCTCTACATAGTTACATAACCTAAGCAAAAGAACTTCAAGAATTTTCAGTCACAACTGTAATGTCCCTGGTAATGTTTTTATGGAGCTTTTATTTTTTTCCCATGCATTGCTTCTATCACCTGCTGGGTATTATTAGATTTTACACACTATTTGACATGAAACTTGGCCCCTGATGAAACGATGCTATTTTGGATTCTTGTGAAAGCCTACAAGACTGGAAATAGATTTATTCTGCCACAGCTCCTTACCTTACTTGAAGAAATCTGCATGAATACACTGTAACTTTGCTCTTGAGAGTAGAGATTTTATTTTATTTTTTTTTTAGGGATACATAGATAACAAAAGATAATGCTATTTTATCTTTCCATCTTTTAACATATTGAAGCATATATGAGCAAAGACTGCTTTAAGAGGACAAAGATCTGAAATGACTGTTTCTTAATGAATTGATTCATTTAGTAACTGGTAATATTTTGCCTTATGGACAATTCAAATCTCGTAACATCTTGTTTTCTCTTTCTGTTTGTAATTAGAGAAGTCTGAGATCAATTTTCCATCTTCTTGGGTAAATGTAATCATCTAAAGACCTGCATTCTTTATTATTATTATTATTATTTTTAAAGATTTTATTTATTTGACAGACAGAGATCACAAGTAGGCAGAGAGGCAGGCAGAGAGAGGAAGAAGCAGGCTCCCTGCTGAGCAGAGAGCCCAATGCAGGGCTTGATCCCAGGACCCTGGGATCATGACCTGAGCCAAAGGCAGAGGCTTTAACCCACTGAGCCACCGAGGCGCCCCTGCATTCTTTATTATTATTTGCTCCTCTGGTCTTGATGTACATATTTTACCCTTATTTTCTCATCCTTTGTTTTTAAAACTATTTTTGTATTTTTTTAAATTAACTACATTTACTTCCCTTGTTTCAAATCCTCTCAAAAAAATGGAGGGCTATAGGTAGAGAACTAGTTAGCAAGCAAGCAAGCTACACTTATTTCATGGCATTATGTCAATAAGAGATAGTTTCTTTTTTTTAATTTTAATTTTTTTATTAAAATCAATTATTAACATAAAGTATTATTAGTTTCAGAGGTAGACATCAGTGATTCATCACTCTTATATAACATCCAGTGCTCATTACATCACATGCTCTCCTTAATGTCCATCACCCAGTTACCCCATTCCTCCACCCCTCTCCCTGCCATCAACCCTCAGTTTGTTTTCCTATGATTAAGAGTCTCTTATGGTTTGTCTCCCTCTCTGGTTTCATCTTCTTTTATTTTTTACTGTTTTCCCCTATGATCCTCTGTTTTGTTTCTTAAATTCCACATATGAATGAATCATATGATAATTATCTCTGATTGGCTTATTTTGCTTAGCATAATACCCTCTAGTTCTATCCATGTCATTGCAAATGGCAAGATTTCTTTCCTTTCTTTCTTTTGATGACCGAGTGGTATCCTAGTGTGTATACACACACACATACACCCCACATCTTCTCTATCCATTCATCTGTCAATGGATGTCTGGGCTCTTTCCATAGTTTGGCTATTGTGGGCATTGCTGCTATGAACATTGGGGTGCACGTGCCCCTTCGGATCACTACATTTGTATCTTTGTGGTCAATCTTTAGTAGTACGATTGCTGCATAGTAGGGTAACTCTATTTTCAACTTTTTAAGGAGCCACCATGCTGTTTTCCAGAGTGGCTGCACCAGCTTGCATTCCCACCAACAGTGTAAGAGGGTTCTCCTTAAGAGACAGTTTCTTTTTTCACACTTAAAAATGAGAAAGTTCTTAAAGGGATTTAAAATTTCATCCTGTTTGGCATGGCTCCTAATACCTATAAAGCACTGCTTGCTTTCTATTTTGAAACAAGAATGATAAATTGTGTTAGGTTGGTAGAATTGAGCAGTAATGCATGTGTGATATGTTACTGTCATGGTCACAGAATAAATTTTACCTTGTGGTTGAAACTAACACAAGCACTCTAATGCAGATGTGGCTATTCAGTTTGACTTAGTATTTCATTGCAAATGCGGATCAGTTCTCTTATGTTTCTCATTTTATTAGTGGCTTTGGATCACCTTGATTTGGGTTATTATTTTGAAATGGCGATTAAAAGATATTTGAAACATTTTGCAATGACTTTTGTAAGTAGCCTCACAAATGTTATAAAGGAAATGTTAAAATTAACTCAAAATCTGAGTTGTATAAAATTATCTACAAAATAAAACCCTACTAATTCAGCAGCTCAGTTATTAGAATCCTTTAAGAGTTGTTTCAGCTCCTTCATTACTATTCTTTCAAAATGCAGACTGAAGACAAATCCTAAGAGAAGAAATAGGTCAGCTTTGGGAGGTTTTACAGTATTTTCAAGATATTCATCTGACTCTGGCTCTCATAGTAAAATATACCCAATTCTAACTTCATCCTCTCTAATATTTAGCAAAAAGTTGTAAGACACAACTCAAGTCTCAGATTTATAATTATACCATCTAAAAGGAATCCTAGTGCTAGCATTCATCTTATCTAAAACCCCAATATTAATGCTAAGCCTCGTTAAAGCCTCTCATACTAGATTAACATTTACTCTTATGATAAAGCTAAATCCTAACCTTCTCTTAACTTTATCCTTAATATTAGCATCAACATAAAAGCCAGAAAAGAAGTAAGTTTCAACTCACATTAACTCAGACCGGTGATATTTTCTCTGGGTCACTTCGTTGAGAACAATTTCAAGACTCAGGAGGAAAGAGTTCTGAAATGCCTTAGTAATGTCTGCCCTGATCTGTGAGGCAGGAATTGTAATGTGGATGCCAAGCATTTACCATCCCTGGTAATAAACTCTTGCCCTGGTCTGGCCTTAGCTCCCTGAAGGAGGGATAGCCAGATTTGCATGGCTGGCATATCCTAAGTGACAAGAGAAGAGTCCCTTGCTTTTATTTTAATTACAATAAAGAGATAGGGCTTGAGTTCCATACTAGGGTTTTTTTTGTTTTGTTTTGTTTCTTAGAGGGGACTGCAGGAAGCCTTTAGGGAGGAAAATTTTATATATATATATGTTTTAATTTTGAGGGACATAGATTTTAAAAAAAACCTTTTTTTAATTTTACAGTTTGTCAGAATGAGTCATTCATTCCCTAAAAATGAAAGAATTCCAACAAAGAGTTGGAATTTAAAATCTCAATATTACATCCTAGTAAGAAAGTGACTGATTCTCAAAAAGGCCACCTAATGATCATTCTGCTACCATGGATATATATTGTCCCATTTTATTTCTCTAGCACTTTTATTTATTTAATATATCCAACATGTTTAATCTCTGCTGATTATTAATTTGACAAAATCAGTGGTATATTTCACAAGATATAAGGATCATTCTTATAGTGCAATCAATGTTTCTGAGCACATGGAACATGATCTTCAAATAATGGTTGGGAAAATTCTATTATTAATTGGTTATATTGAAAATTTTGAGCATAGACAAAACTAGAAGGAACAGAGTGATGAATTCCCAGATACTCTTGACCAGCTTCAACAATTACCAACCTATGGCTAAAACTGTTTAACCAATTACATACCCCTTTATAGATTTTTCACTCAAATTTTAGAATCATTCTGTGTTATCTGTATATACTTCTATGACTTAGTGACTTGGTTTTTGTTTGTTTTTTTAAAGATTTTATTTTATTTATTTGACAGAGAGAGAGAGACAGATCACAAGTAGGCAGAGCAGCAGACAGAGAGAGAAGGGGAAGCAGGCTCCCCACCAAGCAGAGAGCCCAACGTGAGGCTCGATCCCAGGACCCTGAGATCATGACCTGAGCCGAAGGCAGAGGCTTAACCCACTGAGCCACCCAGGTGCCCCGTAACTTTTTTTTTTTTTAAATCAGCTTTGAGGTATATTCAAATACCATAAGTTCACTAATTTAAAATGTACAATTTTGTGCTTTTTTTAAAAAAAATTATTTATTTGACAGAGATCACAAGTAGGCAGAGAGGTAGGCAGAGAGAGTGAGAAGGAAGCAGGCTCCCTGCCAAGCAGAGAGCCTGATGCGGGACTCGATCCCAGGACCCCATATTCATGACCTGAGCCGAAGGCAGCGGCTTAAACCACTGAGCCACCCAGGTGCCCCACAATTTTGTGCTTTTTAATGTGTTTGCTGAGTTGTTCTAGAATCACCACCATAATTTTAGAACATTTTCACCACTCCCAAAAGAAACCCAAGACATTTAGTCACTCCTCATTTTACTTCTACCCTCCAGCCCGAGACAACCACTTCACCTAGTATTTTTCAGTATAGATTTATCTAGTCTGCACATTTTATACCAAAGGAATCATAGTATTTTTTCTTTGTATTACTTTGTGTAACTTAGCAAAATATTTTTTTTATTATTTAATTTATTTATTTTTTCAGTGTAACAGTATTCATTGTTTTTGCACAACACCCAGTGCTCCATGCAATACGTGCCCTCCCTATTACCCACCACCTGGTTCCCCCAACCTCCCACCCCCCGCCCCTTCAAAATCCTCAGGTTGTTTCTCAGAGTCCATAGTCTCTTATGGTTCGCCTCCCCTTCCAATTTCCCTCAACTTCCTTCTCCTCTCCATCTCCCAATGTCCTCCATGTCATTTGTTATGCTCCAGAAATAAGTGAAACCATATGATACTTGACTCTCTCCTTAGCAAAATATTTTTAAGACTCGTCCATGTTGTGTCAATTATCAGTACTTCATTTTTTTTAAAACCAAATAATGTCTCATTGTATGGATAGATCACATTTGATTTATTCACTCATCATTTGGTGGACATTTGTGTTGTTTTCATTTTTTTGGCTATTAGAAATAATGCTGCTGTGAACATTCATGGATGCATTTTTGTGCGGACTGATATTCTCATTTTTCTTGGATTTATAATGAAGAGTAAGAATGGATAGTATGGCAATGCTGTTAAAAAAAAAAAAAAGGTTAAGGGGCATCTGGTGGCTCAGTCGGTTGAGTTTCTGCCTTTCAGCTCAGATCATGATCTCAGGGTTCTGAGATCGAGCCCCACATTGGACTCTCTGCTCAGCAGGCAGTCTGCTTCTCCCTCTCCCCCTCCCCCACTCTCTCTCTAATAAAAAAATAAAATCATAAATAAATAAATACGTACATACATAAATGGAGGTTAAAAACCTTTGAGGAACTTACCAAACTCTTTCTGAACTGGCTGCACCCTTTCACTTCCTTACCAGCAATATACGTAGGTTCCAGTTTCTCCATATGTTCACCAGCACTTCTTATTGTCCTTTTAAAAAAAATTATAGGTGTCCCAGCGGGTGTGAATTACTATGATTTTTGTTTACATTTCCAAATGACTAATGACCTTGAACATTTTTTCATGTGGTCATTGTCTTTGTACATCTTCCTTGGAGAAATGTCTATGCTATTCTTTTCCCACTTTTAAAATTCAGTTACTTGATTTATATTATTGAATTGTAAGAGTAGTTTAGGTATTATGGATACAATTCCCTTATTGGCTATGACTGACAAGTATTTTCTCTTTTTCTGTGTGTGGTATTTTCACTGTCCTGATGCTATTGTTTCTGAACAGTTTTTTTTTTTTTTTTTTTTTAAATTTTAATGAAGTCTATGTATGTATACTTTTGATTCTTGTGCTTTTGGTGACATATCTACCTAATCATTTCCAAATGTAAAGAAAAAATTATTTACTCCTATATTTTCTTAGAGGAGTTTTATAGGTTAGATATTTGTTCTCCAGTGAATTTTTTTGACACCCTTGTCAAAATTAATTGCCCATAAATGTAAGGGCTCATTTCTGGACCTTAATTTTTATTTCATTGACCTATATATCTCTCTTTATGTTATGTTAGAACCACACTGTCTTGATTAATGTAGCTCTATAGTAAATTTTGAAATCAGGATGTGTGGGTCCTCCTTTATTATAATTTTTAAACACTGTTTGGCTTTTCTGAGTCCCTTATATATCATACAAACTTTAGGATGAACTTCATAATTTCTAAATAAAGGGGGGGGATAAAAAGAAGAAAAAGAAAGAAAGGCAGCTGGCATTTTAATGGGTGTTATGTTGAATTTGTAGATGATTTGGGGGACTATTGGCAACCTAAAAATATTAAGTTTTCCTGTCAGTGACATAGAATGTTGTTCTATTTATTTAGTTCGTCTTTAATTTCTTTAAGATTTTATTTATTTATTAGAGAGAGAGAGAACACACGTGTACAAGTGAGGGTGAGAGGCAGAGGGAGAGAAAGAAACAGATTCCCTGCCCAACAGGGAGCCCTACACAGGGCTAGATCCCAGAACCCCCAGATCATGACCTGAGCCAAAGGCAGACACTTAACAGACTGAGCCACCCAGGTGCCCCTTCTCTAATTTCTTTCAATGTTTTGTAGTTTTCTTTTTTACAAATATTGCACTGCATTTTAAAATTTTTTTACAAAGTATTTTATTCTGTTGATGCCCTGAAAATACAACTGTTTTCTGTATTTCATTTTCAGATTGTCTGCTAGTATACAGAAGTGCAATTGATTTTTCTATATTGGTTTTGTATCCTGCAACCTAGCTGAAGTCAAATTTTTTTGGTGGGTTCCTTATAATTTTCTATTATTTTTTCCCTTCTTTCCAATATTGATGCTTTGTTTTTCTTGGCTACTTGGCTTTTCTTGAACAATCTGTACAATACTGTATAAGAGTGACAAGAACATTCATGGTTGTCTTGTTCCTGATCTTAGCAGGAAGTCATCAAGTCCTTATTCCATATAATTTTAGCTGTTGGGTTTTTTTGTAGATGCCCTTTACCAGGTTGAGAGAGAGAGCACAATAGTTATATACTATTACATTTGTTCATGTTTCATGTGTACAGTACAGTAATTCAACAACTCTATGTACTACTCAGTGCTTATCAATATAAGTGCATTCTTCATCGATTCACCTGTTCCCCTTATTCTGAGACAGGTTCCTCCTAATCTCAGTTTGTCGAGTGTTTTTTTTTTTTTTTGGTCATAAAAGAATGTTGAAAGTTGTTAAGTGCTATGATAAAATTAGATGATGATCATGTGGCATGGGTTCTCCATTCCATTAATATGGTATATTACATAAATTGATTTTTCAGAATTAAACCAACCTTGAACTTCTGGGTTAAATTCCACTTGCTCGTGGTATTTCTGTAACGTAGTTCATCATGTCTCTTTTTCCATTCCTAATTTTGAATCCCTCCTTCCTTTTTTGCTACAGGTGTGTCTATTTTGTTGATATTTTTAAAGAACACACTTCTAGTTTTGTTGACTTTTTCAAATTTTCTACTTCACGTATTTTTGCTTTATTTCTTTCTGCTTACTTTGGGTTTACTTCTCTCTTGATATTTTGGTTTCTTCTTCAGTTGGAAAGTTAGGTTATTTGTTGGAGATCAGTCTTCATTTTTTTTTTTTTTTTAAGAATTCTAATTCTTTTTTTTTTTTTTTTTTTTTTTTTAGATTTTATTCATTTATTTGAAAGACAGAAATTACAAGTAGGCAGAGAGAGAGAGGAGGAAGCAGGCTCCCTGCTGAGCAGAGAGCCCGATGTGGGGCTCGATCCCAGGACCCTGGGATCATGACCTGAGCCGAAGGCAGAGGCTTTAACCCACTGAGCCACCCAGGCGCCCCTCAGTCTTCATTTTTACCATAGTTATTTGCAGTTACTAATCTCCCCTCTACACTGCTTTTGCCACATTCCATATATTTCCTCTGTTGTCTCAGTCTTTGAATAATGAAAGATAGGAAAAGAAAATAACCCAGCAGATAAATTATTCAATCTTACTCCTCCACAGATCAAGGACTTTGACACTCAGTGATACCATATAATATGTTTTAGAAACCAGAATGACTGAAAAACTGAGGTGTAGTTGCATTTGCTTGAGAACTGGGGCCATTGAGAAGCTTATGTTCTAGGGACACCTGGGTGGCTCAGTCAGTTAAGCATCTGCCTTTGGATGCTGATCCCAAGGTCCTGGGATGGAGGCCTCCATCAGTCTTCCTGCTCAGGGGGAGTCTGCTTCTCCCTCTCCCTTAGCCCTTCCCCCGAGACCCCCTGCTCGTGCTCTCTCTCTTGTTCTGCTGTCTCTTTCTCTCTAAATAAATAAATAAATAAACAATAAAGTCTTTTAGTTTTTCTTTTTTTTAAAAGCTCATGTCCTTATCTTTGTTTTCCTTCTCTGATTTCTCTTTATTCCTACTCTTGTTACACTAGCTCCCACTGATAAAATATTATCCTGCAAATGCTTCCTCAGGATTTGCATTATGGGAGACCCAGGCTAAGATGTACACAAAAAGCACAATTCCTACATCTGCTAACAGTCCTTCAGTGCTGTGGCCATTATCTGTGTGGGAAATTGGAACATCATCATAGATTTCCAAACTTGATTCAACATCCAAAGCCAATCAGAAACCTAGGAATATTTATTCTTCCATCTTAGGCCAGCTGATATCTGTGTTCTCTTCTACATTCCTACAAATTCTATCTCAGTTTAGTTTTCTCTTGTTTATTTTTTTTTTTAAGATTTTATTTATTTATTTGACAGAGATCACAAGTAGGCAGAGAGGCAGGCAGAGAGAGAGAGGAAGGGAAGCAGGCTCCCCGCTGAACAGAGAGTCCAATGCGGGACTCGATCCCAGGACCCTGGGATCATGACCTGAGCTGAAGGCAGAGGCTTTAACCGACTGAGCCATCCAAGCACCCCTCATCTTTTTTCTTTTCTTTTCCTTTCTTTTTTTTAATTAAGTAGGCTCTATGCCCAACATGGGGCTTGAACTCATGACTGCAAGACCAAAAATTGCATGCTTTTCTAACTGAGCCAGTTAGGTGACCCCCTCTTGTTTCATCTTAACTGGACAGTTGTATTACTTTTCTAATCAGGGTCCTGCCTCCAGTCCTATCCTGTTCAAACTTTGGTAAAATGTTCTTTGACATTATCTTACTTCATATTTCTCAATTACTTCCTATCTGTTGAGATACATTTTAAATTAGAATGGAGTTGCATTATATATGCATTTATAAATTAAATAATTTTGATTTTGATGAAAGAGAAAATGAAAAAGTAATTAGTAATATAAGAGTAAAAGGAAGACAAATCATCAGAGTATGTCCAATGCCCATCATCTGTCTCAGATATTTATACCAGCACATTACTGAACAGGGCTGGATGGATAAAAGCCACATATACCATACTTCATGAGCAATTTGTGGGATTTTATGAACAATGCTGGCTATATGTTATTCTTAAAATCAACAGATGAGGTGACACAGGTACTCATTTTAGCCCAAAATATTTATTCATAAGTGATCCTATCTCTCCATGCTGATCTCTTACTGCTTCCCTAATTTGTACTGTAATCTCCATTCAGAACTACCTGTATTTCTTTAAATGTCACACACATGCCATAAACATTCACAAATTTTTGTTTTTGCACTTACTGTTTTCATACTTAATGTTCTTTGCTTACACCATCCTCATTGGATTTACATGGTCTACCCTTATTTGCCCCCTTTTTCTTTTAAAGATTTTTATTTATTTATTTGACAAAGAGAGAGAGAGAGAGAGAGCAAGAGGGGAGAAGATCAGAAGGAGAAGCAGGCTCCCCATAGAGCTGGGAGCCTGATGTGGGACTCAATCCTGGGACTCCAGGATCATGACCTGAGCCAAAGACAGTCTCCCAACCAACTGAGCCACCCAGGCACCCCCCTATTTGCCCTTTAATACTTAGCTTAAACAGGGGCGCCTGGGTGGCTCAGCGGGTTAAAGCCTCTGCCTTCAGCTCAGGTCATGATCCCAGGGTCCTGGAATTGAGCCCCGCATCGGGCTCTCTGCTTAGCGGGGAGCCTGCTTCCTCCTCTCTCTCTCTCTGCCTACTTGTAATCTCTATCTGTCAAATAAATAAATCTTAAAAAAAAAAAAAATACTTAGCTTAAACATAAAACTCCAAACGTGACTTTTCTCTCCCCCTTATTTTTTTCCAGTGTAGTTATATACTATTACATTCGTTTCATGCGTACAGTACAGTAATTCAACAACTCTACGTACTACTCAGTGCTTATCAATATAAGTGCACTCTTCATCCATTCACCTGTCCCCCTTATTGTGAGACTGGTTCTCTTTTTTGTGATCCCTTAGGGCTATGTGCATAACTCTCCCATCACATACCATATACTCATCCCTGTCTTCAAACTGTAATCTTCCTGAAGGCATGGCCTCTGTCCCATCTGACTCTGTGTTCCCTGAGTTTAAGAAACTACTTGGAAAGTAGAATCACTAAACTGTTTATTGAATTAAGTTGGTCCTTAGCCATAAACCATACATTGTTATAGAAAATCAACTCTAGTTACTGTTGTAAAATTGCAGGCCTAAAGCATATAAAATAAAGATGCATTTGTGGTGATTAGATAAAACAGATAAATCTGTAAATATATACCCCAAAGTAGCAATCTTGTTTCATTTCTCATGGCTTTAAAGGAGATGGTTGCTTAAACAGTAGAGAACAACGTAATAGAGAAATGTTCCACTTTTTGGATTCCATTTGTGCTTTGGTAGTTGAAGATAAACCACCGGAAAAAATGGTGGTAATGATAATAAAATCATTGAGCCTAAAATTACTTGGGTGTATGATTGCAAAAGCCATGGGGCCTTTTCTCCAATAGCACAAGTTAACAAAAGATGCTCTGAAATGCTGCATAGTTTACCTTGGAGTGTTTTCAAAAGTCTGTCTAAAGAAACTCTCATGATGAATGAAGTATAAAGGTTTTTAAAAGAAATTATAGGCAGATTTTAATGATTAATATAATTTTTCATACTATTCTCTATGTCCTCTGAATTCAAAATTGTAGCACATTTTATACACTGTTACACAGTGGTACAGGATCGAAAATACTTTTAAAATAAGCATATCATCTTACAGTTTACATTTTTTATTCTCTTGAAGTACTACTATGGGATGTAAAAAAATGTACTGTAGTCCCTTTATAGCTATATAAATGCTGTGGGTTAAATTGTCCAGATAGTGTACGTCTCAACTTCTTGATATGAAATGTATGCTTGTTTATTCCTGTAGAATTTAGAGGCAGGTAAATATTAACTCAAAATTTTTATTGTTACAGAGAACAATAAATACATGTTTTATTTAAATGGAGATAGTTTTAAGAAAACACTTTTCCCTTGTGGATTAAAAGAAAAAATACGTTAACAGAATATGTGCAATTATATGATAACTATAAGTTAAAATTCATATGTTACCAAAAGACATGCTCAAAATTTAAGGAAATGTTTAGACATTGCTTGACTAGAAATCAAAAAGGAAATTTTCTCACATAATTAATTTGAACTACTGCATTAAAAATAATGTACAGCAGCAAAATTCCCTTCTTCAGTTGTCCTTTATATTCAGATATAGGTGTATATTCATTCTGAGATTGTCATCTTTATATCTATAATGAAATATCATATATATATATATCAAATCTGATATATATATATCAAATCAAATATATATATAACAAATCTGTATGTGTATTATAGCTAGAAGTATATTTTGCAGGACTATAAAGAAAGGGCTGCCAGAGCCAGTGGGACGATGAAGCATCAGAGAGAGGATCAATTTTGAAGCATTATTAGAGGTAATTTGAAGAGAACAAGAATGAGCAATGAATGCTGTTTGGAACTGAGTTTGCTTTTTTGTGCAGGGCTTCTCTACCTCTAAATAGAATTGTTCCTAAACTCAAGACCATTAGGTACAGCTTTGGGACTGAGTGGATTTTTTATATTAACTCTCATAGGTGTTAGTTCTACTTCAGGGTTGATATGGGTGAAAACAGAGGGGACTGGTAAATCAGCCCTTAGGACTGGACTCTTCACATCTTGAGTCAACGCCTCTTGAAGGCATTACTCTGGGCCAACCATTCATTTCTTGGCAGGAGAACATATTGGTGAGCCAAATACCATCCTAGACCTCAAGAGGATTCTGACCTGAACCTCCCTTTGAATACTCATAAACTTACAGAAAAAGTAAAAGAATTGCAAAGAAGAATGAAAAGGACTAGCAAAGCCATAGGCACTATGCACCCTAGGTACATATAGCTGTCATACATCCTACTTTTGGCATGCCTCTCAATTCTCCAAAATAAATAATAAATAAATAAATAAATAAAAATTAAAGGCTGGTTTTATTACATGATTTGATTTGGAGATCCCGAATCAAACTGAATATGAATGTATACAAAATTATGAATTATTTTTCATGTATCAAAGTACATTATAGAAAGAGTACAGGCATTGGTGTTAGACATTTGTGAGTCCCAGTATCACTAAGTTTGTGACTGTTTCAGGGAATTTAGGAAATTACTTCGCAAAGTAAACATGAGGTAAGCTTTGCAAGTTCTTAGGATTAGACATTTAAAGTAGCTAATACAATGCCTGGCACCACTTACTCAGCATTTGGTAAACAGGAGTTATTGCAAATCTTTTAATAAGCAAGCATACATTGTGACTTTGAAAGAAGGGTATGTAGTTTAGGGCATTTACCAAACTTATTTAAAGAATATGAATTAAAACTTCAAAAGGAGTGACATTAGCAAGTTAGCAGGAGAAATGGCCCTTTGTCTCACAAACATACCAATTCAGCAAAAATTTATGGATAAATTCTTTGTGAGAACTCAGAAACAAACTGAAAGGCTCCTGCAACCCAGGAGAATGCAAAACCAGACTCACCAAGTAGAGGAGAGATTCAAAACAACCTCTCACTCCCAAAAGCTCTCTGAGATTTTGCCCCAGGCATTGTACCATATGAACACAAAGAAGGTGGAAGATTTGTGTGTTGAGAACTACAAAACATTGATGAAGGAAATGAAAGAAGGCAAAAACAAGTAAAAAGATATACTGTGTTCATGGATTAGAAGACATAATATTGTTAAAATGTCCATACTACCCAAATGATTTATAGATTCAATGTAATCTCTACCAAATTCCAATGTTCTGGTTGTTTTTTTTTTTTTTTTGCAGATATAGAACAGATAAAAAATTCTACAATTCACATGTGCCACGAAAACAAAAACAAAAACAGACCGATCAATCTTGAAAAAGAAAAACAAAACTGGAGAAGTTTCTCTTCCTAATAGCAAAATATATTATAAAGCTACAATAATCAAAACAGTCTGGTACTGGAATGAAGAGCAACAGATTGGTACAACAGCATAGAGAGTCCAGAAATAAATGTACAAATGTGATCTTCTGACCTTCAGCAACTGTGTCAAGAATCACAATGGGAAACAGTCTCTTCAACAATCTGAGACAGGAAAACTGCTCAGTTTATCTGCTCAGCAGATAAAAATCTGTTTTTTGCTCCTTTTCCTGCTTCTATGCTTGCTAGGACCTGCTCCCCCACTTTAAGCATGCCTCAGAATACGAATAGTGTTATGTCCTCCTTGTAAGGGACAAGGAGGTAATGATTTCTTTGGAACAGATAACGTCTAAGGATGGACCAAGTGAGAATGACCAGGCAATGCATATTCCATACCACCAGAGCTAAGACATCTTGATGCTAAACCGTGTCTCAAAGGAATAACACCTGGGCCCTCGTCTTTGTTCTAACTGGTTCCTGAATGCCTGAGTAGACACACAACACCAGACTATAGTCCTCAGTAAAAACACTCAGACCCGGGCGCCTGGGTGGCTCAGTGGGTTAAGCCGCTGCCTTCGGCTCAGGTCATGATCTCAGGGTCCTGGGATCGAGTCCCGCATTGGGCTCTCTGCTCAGCGGCGAGCCTGCTTCCCTCTCTCTCTCTCTGCCTGCCTCTCTGTCTGCTTGTGATCTCTCTCTGTCAAATAAATAAATAAAATCTTTAAAAAAAAAAACAAAAAAACACTCAGACCCTGAACAAAGCCAAGACTCCCTCCTTTTCTTTCTGAGTCTCCCGGACATCCTGTCTGTACCTGCACTCTCTTCACACCTTCAGTAAACTCTGCTTATATTTCTTGCTGTCTTGTGTTTGATCCCCCCCCCTTTTTTTAAAGATTTTATTCATTTCTTAACAGAAAGAGATCACAAGTAGGCAGAGAGGCAGGCAGAGAGGAGGAAGCAGCAGGCTCCCTGCTAAGCAGAGAGCCCGATGAGGGGCTCGATCCCAGGGTTCTGGGATCATGACCCCAGCCGAAGGCAGAGGCCTTAAACCACTGAGCCACCCAGGCGCCCCTTGTGTTTGATTTCTAACCTGAGCACAGCCAGGGACCCTCTCGGCTGGTCCTGAAGGGCCCCCTTTGGGTGAATGGACCCAGCCTGCTGGCATCAAAATTGTCAGTAAAATTGGGACATCCGCATGCTAAAGAATGAAACCAGACCATTTTCTTACACCATACACAAAAATCAACTGGAAATGGATTAAATTCTTAAATGTAAGACCTGAAACCATAAAACTATTTTTTTAAAGAGTTTATTTATTTATTTGACAGACAGAGATCATAAGTAGAACAGAGAGGCAGGCAGAGAGTGAGAGGGAAGCAGGCTCCCCACCCCCACTGAGCAGAGAGCCCAATGAGGGGCTCAATGCGGACCTCGATCCCAGGACCCTGAGTTCATGACCTGAGCAAAAGGCAGAGGCTTTAACCCACTGAGCCACCCAGGTGCCCCTGAAACCATAAAACTATTAGAAAAAACATAAGGGAGAAAAAACTCAGGGCATTGGACCTGGCAGTGATTACACGGATCTCACACCAAAAGTACAGGTGTCAAAACAAACAAAAGAAAAAAGAAAACAATAAAACAAGTGGGACTACATCAAACTAAAAAGCTTCTACACAGCCCAAGGAACCAACTGAGTGAAAAGGCAACCTACAAAATAAGAGAAAATATTTCATACCATGTATTTGAAAAGAGACTAATCTCCAAAATATACAAGGAATTCTTGCAACTCAATAGCCAAAAACTAAAACTAAAAAATTTAAATAACATAACTAATAAAACAATTTAAAAAGGGGCTAAGATCTTGAATGGACATTTGTCAGTCTCAACACACCAGTAGGAAACAGATACATTAAAAAAAATACTAAATATCACTATCATCAGGGAAATGCAAATCAAAATCAGAAAATCACCTCACACCTGTCAAGATGGCTATTTTTTTTTTTAAGATTTATTCATTTATTTGAGAGAGAGCGTGTGCACACACAAGCAGGAGGAACAGAGGGAAAGGATGAGAAAATCCCAGGCAGATTTCATGCTGAGCACAGAGCCTGATGTGGGGCTCAATCTCATGACACTTGAGATCATGACCTGAGCTGAAACCAAAAGCTGGAGGAATAACCAGAGCCACCCAGGTGCCCCATGGATGGCTATTATCAAAGAAACAAAAGACAAGTGTTGGTAGGTATATGAAGAAATTAGAACACTTGCTCAGTGTTGGTGGGAATGTAAAATCATGCTGCTACTTTAGAAAACAGAATGAAGTTTCCTTGAAGAGTTAAAAATAGAATTAAAATATAATTCAGAAATTTCACTTCTGCATATTTATCTAAAAGAATTGAAGTCAGAGGTACCGGGCTGGCTTAGCTGGAAGAGCATGTGAGTGGTGGGGCACCCTGGTGGCTCAGTTGCTAAGGGGCTGCCTTAGGCTCAGGTCACGATCCCAGAGTCCTGGGATCTGTCCTCCAACCAGCTCTCTGCTCAGCGGGGAGCCTGCTTCTTGCTCTCCCTCTGCCTGCTGCTTCCCCTACTTGTGCTCTCTCTCTCTCTCTGTCAAATAAATAAATAAAATCTTTAAGGGAAAAAAAAAAAAAAGGAAGAGCATATGACTCTTGATCTCAGGGTTGTGAGTTCAAGCCCCCCACTAGAGGTAGAGATTACTAAAAAAATAATAATTAAAAATTAAAAAAATAATTGAAATTAGGATCTTGAAGAGATATTAGCACTCTTAGGTTTATTGCAGCATGGTTCACAACAGCCAAGATGTAAAAACACATAAACGGCAGATGAAGAGATAAAGGAAATATGGTATATGCATACAATGGAATATTATTCAGGTTTAAAGAGAACCAATTCTGTAATTGCAACAAAATGAATGAAACCTGAAGACATTATGTTAAGTGAAATAAGCCAGTCACAGAGAGACAAATGCTTCATGGTTCTACTTTTATGAAAAATCTAAAATAGTCAAATTCATTGAATCAAAGAGTGGGACGATATTTGACAGGGGCCAGGATTAAGGGAAAAATAAGGAGTTACTAATCAATAGACAAAGTTTCAGAAAAGTAAGATGAATAAGCTCTAGATTGCTGTACAACATTGTACCTGTAGTCAATAATTTAGTATATACTTAAATATTTGTTAAGAGGGCAACTCTCATGTTGAGTGATGTTATCACAATTAAAATTTAGAAATAACATTTAAGAAGAGAAACACTAATTATGCATGTATCAAGTCTACCAGAATTAGATTAAAAGCTAAATTTCTATTTATTTAATTTGTAATAAACCTGCCAAAATTATTTTTTAAAAAAATTAAATAAGAATATTTAAAGAACTGCCAGGCCTTGAATGCTAAAATGTATGTAATGAAAAAGAGAGACATCCCATGTAATGAAAATTGATTTTAATTATCTATAGAAAAGACATGAACAAATGAAAAAGAGCTCTGTAGGATGACAGTCATTAAAAAAACTAAAAAAACAAAAAAAACACAAACTATACAATAAAAAATGAAAAACTAGTTCTACTTTTACACTGTTTCTTTGACCTTTGTCAAGTTCTTAAACCCATATGTTATACAAATGAAAAGTTAAGAATTCCAATCCAAGGAGTATTTATGTTATGATTATAATAAAGATCATCCTAAAGTGTTTGTTTTTTTTTTTTAAGATTTATTTATCTATTTTAGAGAGAGAGAACGGAGGGAGGGTCAGAGGGAGAGAGAGAGTGAATCTCAAGCAGACTCCTCACTTAGCATGGAGCCCAGTGTGGGGCTCAATCTCACAACCCTAAGATCATGGCCTGAGCCAAAACCAAGAGTTCGATGCTCAACTGACTGAGCCACCCAGGTGCCCTCATCCTGCAGTTTTTACAAAGATACAAGTAATCACACTATTGTGGCATTTCTCTTCTGCATTGATAAGTGGGAAAAAATTAAATGTAATTTTTTTTTTTTTAAATTCAGCTCAAAACAAAAAATACTGGCTTGCTTCTCTTCTTGGCCAAATAGAGAATAAAGCAGTCTGACAGTGTATAACATCAAAACTCTCAGGCTATCTCCCAGTCCCATAAATTCTTAAAAATCTACATAACATGAATGCAGTTTTCATAGGTAAATGGTTTTATAATAATTATAAGCAAAGATGAGGTAGTATCATACTGTGTGATACTTTATGTATAAGTAATTATACTCTGTGATATTTTACAGCCCATTTAAACATTTTATGTGTTAACATCATTTCTAAATGCTGATTTCCAAAAAAATCAGCTATATAATACTTTGTACTTTGCTACCTCTGCATCCATTTTGAATTAATGTACTTCAGAAACTCATTCACAAAACAGGACGGCCTCTTTATTTTTAACATATTTTAATTGGTTACAACAATTAAAATAAATGGATACTATCAAATATAAAAAATTTCATCCTGCATGTCTACTGCTGCTGTTGTTCTGATTAAATTACTTCTCACTTTATGTATATACTTTAGGTATTATAGGATGATTGCTAGAAAATATCCTTTGCTAGTTATGCCCTTCTGTGGAAGAGAAGGCAAACTCATGATAATTGTCTACCTTGAAATATTAGGAAGTGATGCTGGTAGTTCAGAAACGTGTATTCTATTTTTGTTACATTGCTTCCCTCCCTGCCCCCATTGGTTTCAGTTTAAGTAGCACGGTGGTCAATCACGTAGCTTTTTCCCATCCAATAGTCCTAAAATATAACCTGGTAAACTGTAGCGAGTTGTCTAGTTCAGAAACAAAATTTTAAACCACCAACCAATGCTGCTCATACAGGAGACTGCAGTTTTCCTCATTTCACAAATGTCAGTACCAAGTTGGCTGACTAATCTCTTCCTCTTACAGCTTTTTCTTTATAGCTTGTTTTGGCTATTTCTCTTCTGCCAGGGCAACTCTGCTGGACAGGACTGCTGGAACGTCCCAAGTGCCTAAATACACTTTTCAGTCTGTATTCAGTGGGACCCCATACACCTCCCCAAACATGGTTGGCTCTAAATTAGAGAGGATCTGGGATTCGTTACTTTGTTATGGTTTTCCAGTGTACGTCTCTTGTGGCAGTCTTAGAATAAGTGTTCAAATTCAGTGCAGAATTTTAGTGTAAAACCCAACCTAGTTGTAGGAATTTACTCTGAAAAAAAAATTGGGCAAGTATGCAATTATCTCAGTGGAACCACAAAAGTACACTCCACAGCTGCATTGTTTGATGATTAAAAATAGCCTGATCATTTAATAGAATAAAACAGATTGTGAGAACTATATTAGAAAAGAGGATATAGTTTTAAAGAAAACGCATATTTATTGAGTGGACAGATTTTAAGTATAAATTTTTCATTAAAAAATATGTTGTATAACAGTATGTATGGCATAAACTCATGTTAATGAAAATTAATAATGCATATGCTTATGTATGTTTACTTATGTATAATGTATTAAAATCTACAAGAGTAGACAATAAAATGTTACCAGCATTTACATCTAAGTAGCAGGATTTTAGATGACTTTTACAAATAATTCTTTTTTGCAGGTTTACATTTTTTAACATGAACATTTACTATATTTAATACTGACTTGTAGAATACTTAAAAATTTTTAATCATGTCCTTGTTCTTAATCCTCAAAAGTATTTTATAAAAGATCGCAAACTCAAAACATTCTCTGTTACCTACTTTAGTTAGCACATCATTTCTCTCTTCTCCATTAGACCTAAACCTTCAAAAATATTTGTCTTTATTTTTGTTTCAGCTAATCTTCAATAAAGTACCAAAGAATATCCAATTGGAAAAAAAGAGTCTCTCCAACAAATCGTGCTGGGAAAACTGGACAATGACATGCAGAAGAATAAAACTGGACCACTTTCTTCCACCATACACAAAAATAAATTCAAAATGGATGAGAGACCTACATGTAAGACAGGAAAACCATCAATATCCTAGAAGTTGCCATAGCAACTTCTTACTACACATGTCTCTGGAGGCAAGGGAAACAAAAGCAAAAATAAACTATTAGGAGATTATCAAGATAAACAGGTTCTGCACTGTGAAGGAAATAATCAACACAACTAAAAGGCAACTGTTGGAATGGGAGAAGATATCTGCAAATAACATATCAATAACATATCAGATAAAAGGTTAGTATCCAGAATCTGTAAAGAACATATCAAACCCGGGGTGCCTGGGTGGCTCAGTGGGTTAAAGCCTCTGCCTTTGGCTCAGGTCATGATCTCAGGGTCCTGGGATCAAGTCCCACATCGGGCTCTCTGCTCGGTGTGGAGCCTGCATCCCCCCCTCTCTGCCTACTTGTGATATCTCTCTGTGTGTCAAATAAATAAATAAAATCTTAAAAAAAAAAAAGAACATAGCAAACCCAATACCCTCAAAACAAATAATCCAGTTAAGAAATCCAGTTAAGCAGAAGACACGAATAGATACTATTCCATTTCCTCACTGTAAAATTATTTTTTCAAACTATTCTAACACTCAGTACTCTATTGAAGTTTTCCCATGGAAGTTATCAGTAACTTATGGCTAACTTATCAGTTTTCCCATGGAAGTTATCAGTAACTTATGGCTAAATACATGCAATTTGAAAAATTCCTTATCTGTCTTTGCCTCACAGTATTGTGGACCCCTCTCTCCCAACAAGGTGATTCCATGACATCCTAAGCTCTTACATCACGCCATCGGTGAAACTTTGATTGCTTGTTTTTCTATCTTTCCAGCTGAATCATAAGCTCCATGAAAGCAGGAAACAATCACTTTGACTCATAATTGCTGGACTTAGCCCAATGTCATGCACAGGGTAGATATCTAACAAAGACATATCAAATAATTAATGAATAGATGAAGAATTTTTTTAAAGATAATCTGATCATCCTGAAATGATAGGTCATTGACATTCTATTCCAATTTCAGAAACCTAAATGATTTTAATGCTGTTTTTCAATAAAGACCCTATTTCCCAGTTATAAAGAAGGAAATAATGTTCAGAGCTTTTTGCTAAAAAATGGGCACAGTGAAGTCTAGTTTAACAACGGCTTAATAGAGAGGAAACTAAGCCCCAGAAGGAATATGTCAATTTCCTAAACTCACTGATAGAATTAGCAAAAAATCTCTTTGGTTGATTTCCCTCCCCATTCCCAACCATGCTATCAATCAAACACATTATGTAAGCTTAACCCACGCACCAGAAGATGGGAAAACAACAAAAACACAGGGCTGTTGTAATTTATTGAACTAAACCACATCAAAGACATATAGCTGCAAAGAATCTAATTAAAATTGTATGTTTCAGTTTGCCAGCTGTATCTATTATTTATAATTAAGGGTTATGATCTTATTTAAGCTGAGCTCCAAGATTCCCTCCCACTCTCAGGTCACCTGGCAGTTGGGAGGAGAATATAGTCAACCCCTCCATTTTTTTTCTAGACTCTGGATTTTGGCTAAAAACCTCAGCTTCTGTCTGACACATGTGATTTCTGACTATATATTTAGCTACAAAAAGGGAATTCCTCTTTCTGATTTCCATGCTTATTATCGAGTGTAGAAGGAATGGTGGCTTCTGGAATAACCAGATCCTGCCTCCCATGTGATCTGTGGGTTTGAACTGGTGACCTTGCAGTCTTCTTTAATGAGTTTCTCAAACAAGCATTAGAAAGTGAAATAAAATTGTATTTTGGCTTTCTTCAAAATTCCAGCAATTTGTTCTGTGGCACAGAGTGTATAGGGCAAAATGCTATGAATAACAGCACTCCATTCATTGAAAATGAAAGCAGGAATACTGTCTTGTTCACTGACTATACCCCTGTTCCTTAGATGTCTAAGAAAAGCTTTGTTTGTTAGATATGTAATTCATAAAGATAATGGTTACTAATTTAATATTATCCACAAATAAAAGGAGTATAATTTGTTCTGTTCCTCTTGTATGCAAGAAAAAGCTCTGCTATGTGAGAAGTTAACATATGCGTAAAGACAACCATGGACTTGCCCTTGGAAATCAAATAATTACATCTTCTCTGAACCACCATAGAGGTTTTTATGTTTATAGTTTTTATTAGGTATTTTAACCATAAAATCAAAAAGGAAGCGAGACTGAGTTCATTTGGCTACTAATTAGATTACAAGTAGACAATGACAATAGAATTGAGCAACTCAATTGGTAAAATAATCAATCAAAGCTGTTTATTTTATCTTATGGCAATAATTTGGTTAAATGGCAGAAATGTTTCCCCTCAACAAGTCAATCTGTTTTAATATAGATGACACTGGGTCTCCCTCTCAAGAGAATATGACACAATTTCACACATAGTCTTATCAGGGAGAAAGAAAAAACAACCCTCATGTTGTTGATCTTTTGCTTTCTCCTAATCTCTGTTAGACAGGATGACATACATTGTATCATTTAATTCTCTTAATCATATGAAAGAGGCATCATCAGTTCTGTTGTCCAGATGAAAAAAATGAGGTTTAAGGAATTATGTTATTGACCATGTTTGTCCATTCAATAAGTGGTAACAACACAACACAAACCCTCTTATTACCAGCTGTGAAGCCCACACTCTTTCGAGTATACAACATTGCAACTCAGGGTCAGAACAAAGACAGATAATAGGGAAGGAGATAGGAATATACCTAACATGAATAATGGAGGGAGAGGGGAGAAAATCAAAGTCTTAAAATAAGTGGTTTCACTTTGATACATGGTCTATTTCTTTAATAACTGTCCCATTAACATAATCAGGACCTTTGCAGAGCTGGATGTGTAGGTTGGAGTTAAAACCAGAGTGAGGAAGTGATGCTGAGCATTCATCATTAATCAGCTTGGTTGGCACCTGTCTTTTCTCTTTGTCATTATATTACTTCTTCCACCAACTTTTTGTTCTTTCCATTATCTGAGTGTTCCTTCTCAGGTTCTTTTTAATGCTTACTCTATTTTCTCTCTTTAGGATAGTCTAGAGTGTTTTTAAAATGTTCATTCTGCTCTCTGTAATGTCTTTCTTCCAAGGTCATTTGTTTCCCACCTAGTTTTCTTCTGTATCTTTCACATGAGGGGGGTTACCTCCAATGTACGTTGATCCTTGGCTGAGGGTACATAGTTCAGAGAAGAACATATTAAAGATGATTGGAGATTTGGAATGAAGGCAACCATAATGTGAACAAATCTTATCTAGAGAGTGATTATATAAGAAATGGGCATTTTTAAAAAAAGATTTTAATTTATTTATTTGAGAGAGAGAGAGAGAGCACACACAAGTGTGTGAGGGCAAAGGGAGAAGCAGAGTCCCTCTGAGCAGGATGCCTGACATGGGGTTTGATCCCAGGACCCTGAGATCATAACCCAAGCCAAAGGCAGATGCTTAACCAACTGAGCCACCCAGGTGCCCCAGAAATGGGCATATTTAATGTCTTCTCATAACTAAATATCTACAGGCACTTAATGTGGAGCCTACACCCCAAAGTAATACCCATATAGCTGCTCTGGAGGTGGACATGATATTTCCTAGTTGCTAGTGGTTTTTTGAATTTAATAAAGGCAAAGGGGCTATAGTAGTTCTCAGCATTTGTACAGTGACTTTCAAACATTACATTATTTCCAATACAGTACCTCTTTTCTATTTTTAGTTGTAGAAACATCACCATGAAATAAACTCTGTTATTTTTCTGGTGTTGAGGGTTGATAGTCACTTGGCAAGTAGAATGGAATAAGGTATTTGGGGGTTCTAATTTCTGTGTATGCAAACATACCAGTCTCTTTTCAGACCTGCCACACATTTATGTTTCAGAGGTTCTTGGTGTCTCCAATTTCTAAGACTCTCTGAAGTTCTCCAGTTTAACTCACTTTAGTCTTTCCTCTGTCTTGTTTTCTCCCTTTCCTTCTGCCATGCTTGGGTATCTGCTTCCTTTTGTCTTCTAAGTCAGTTAAGACTTATCCATCTATTTCTGACATTTTGTAACAGAGATGGGTTATCTTTAAGCAAACCTATTATCATTTTCCCTTAACACACAGACTATATATCTGAGCCTTCCTTACAGCCATGCAACTGAGTTCTGGTAATAAAATATGAGGGAGGTTGTAAGTGCCATGTCCAGGCCTGGCCCCTAGTAGCCTCTGACATATAGTTTTCATTCTCATTCATGCTTGCTTCTGCAATGACCTAGGAAGCCATATAATGAAGATAGAGGAGTAAGGAAAGTCTTTTCATGAGTGAAAACTGTATTTAGATTCAAAGTCACTGAAAATATACAGAGTCCTGTTGGTTATAAAAGAGGGCCGGCCATAGGGAAGGAAGAGCAAGCTCTAGTTCTCAGGATTCTAAATATGACTGAAATAATACTATCTTTCAGCCTCATCTCGAATATTTAAATTGGTGGAATTTACTGAATCAGAGTGAAAAGAGACAATTTTATCTTCAAGATCATATTAAGTCCCAGGAAACCTGATTCCAGTAAGATTTTAAAAGGATTTAAAAATTTCTTTGAAGGATGTCTCACGCACAGATGGTGAACATCATCTCAGTTTTTACAGTCTTCTCACAGGACTATCTGAAGAGGTACCAAGGTTGTATGCCCTTGATTTCTGTGGGGCATGACTTTGTTCCCACATATTCATGGAGAAGAGACCACACAAAAAAGAGATGCTTGCTCACCTTTTTGTACTGGGTACTATTCTTCTCTCAGAGGATATTTTTTAAGCAGTAAGCATTAACTCATAGCCTGTTTATTTCCTCTGCTAGGGGAAATTATCTCTTTAGTCCATAATCTCAATAATGAGTAGGTTACTTCCACTAAACAGTCAGTATGAAGAACACTGGCCTTCCAAGTTCCAGGCATCCAGCTCACCTGACTGAACCCGGTCTCCTGGAAATGAGAGAAATGAAGTGGGATTGGGATATCTTCTGCTCCTTTCTCCCTGTGATTGAGACTAGCCATTTGCTCTGTGCCTTTGTTTTCAGCTCAGTGACGTGCAGGCCAACAAGATGACTTCACGTCCAAGATACATACTCCAACCTAAGTTTACCACAGAGTTTTTGAAAGCTGACTTAAATACCCCTTTTTGACTTTGTGCATATTGTCTTCATTAGATAGACTCCATTAGCCAAAAAAAGAAAAAGAAAAAAAAAGACAACACTCTAAACTACAACAAAATTGTTAGATTTTTTTTAATCAGTAACCACTTCCTAAAGTGCTAAAATCCCAACACAGAATTCCAAAGGTTACCAGATCCTTAGTAAGAGAAGTCTTCCATGTTTTAAAAGAGAAAATCTGTCAGTAAGTGAAAACAAGATTTAGATTCATAATCATTGAAAGTACACCGAAGTTCTGTTTTTATAAAAAAACAAAACAAAACACAACAACACGCAACAACATATAATGATAGGGAAGGAAGAACCCTAAAAGCCTATTACAGTTCCACTCTCACAGATGGGGAGAAGCTTTCAAATATTTGATTGAAACCTCAGCCATGGGTAATCTCTTTGTGAACATGATGACAGTTTTCTACTTCCCCCCATTGCATCAGGTAACTATAAAAAAAATAAAAAACACTTGGATTTCTAACCAGGGAGAACCTGATTGTTGCAAAAGCATTTTCTTTCTCACTGCCAACCTCATGCTAAGGCATGCAATCAACTGAAACCTAAAATGGATGAAAATCTACATCACTTTTAAAGCATCGATAATGCACCATGCAAATAACTCCATGGTGAAATCTTTTCTTAGGTACAGAAGCACTAAGTTGCTTGAGAGGATGAAGCATGAAGTCTAAGCTAAGCTCCAGAAATTAAGAAAAGTAGTGGGGGGTATTCATGAGGTAGCAAGAATTGGATACCACTGTTATATGTAATTCTGTAAAACACATCAAAGGCAAAGGAGTACTGGAGGAGGCAGGAAAAAAGAGAATAAAGATTAGGCAGTGGGGATGGTGGTCATAATATAGATAGTATCAAGATAGTATTAATGAGATAAAGAGAATAATGAGATAGTCTTACACTGAGATAGTATTGCGAATGGTGGGACTGTGGAGAACTGTGTGCTGTGGGGAACGGATACAGCAATGAATGCAGGGCTAACAGCAGAGTGGGTGGTAGAAGAAAAGAAGAAAACATGCTAAGAGGAAACTGAACCCTACAGTCCCTACAGGTATACGTGAGCTTAGGCTCTATCATGTTTCTAGGAAATAAGCCTTACAAGTATTAAATTCAACCACATCTATAAACTAATTGCTATTGCTTTCTACTGTATCTTACATAAAGTCTTGCTTTGAGGGTTGGTGCAAAATGAAGGTGTCAAATCGCTGTATACAGTATGATATAAATTAATGCTACAGAAGATGATCTGTAAAATGTCTAGCTGAAGATTTGTTGTTTTGTGGCAAGATTTAGCATTGCTCCATGTTCAAAATTGATTTCCTTTCAAGAATTCTTGTTTCTTAAATCAGTAATGTGAACAAGTATGTGGTGCCACTTTGATAATGTATAAAATGCCTGTTTCCATCCTTCAGATGGCACGGAAAAGGCAAAAGTAAACAACAGAGTATTTCTGATATGTTTGACTTAATTTTTGACTCGCAGGTTCGAATTACCAAAGGAAAAATAGTTCAAAGTAGTGCTTAACCTCTTTATAGGGGAAGAGGAGGCCTATTTATCTGACTGCTGTTGGTGCTTTGTTTCTTTGGGATATGGTCAGTATAAACAAGACATCCAAAGTCACTCTGTTCTAAATAGAGATGGGCATGAGCCTTACAGACCTATATCTTCCCTAAGTGTAGTTTAAAAAGGACAACAGCTAACGTTTGCTCTTATACCTATCAGGGGGATCCTGGTTTATTTCATTAAGCCTTTTTAAAACTTTGTAATGTAGGTATTAAAATAATCCTGACTTTACTTTTGAGGAAACAGATTTAAATTAGTTGTCAAGATCATAGTCTCAGGATTTGAACTGTTTTATATAAAAGTAGGGTTCATATTCCTCCTTTGTATTTTTTTAAAGATTATTTACTTATCTTTTCATTTATTTTTTTATAAAAATTTTTAAAAAATTTGACAGAGATCACAAGTAGGCAGAGAGGCAGGCAGAGAGAGAGAGAGAGAGAGAGAGAGAGAGAGGAGGAAGCAGGATCCCTGCTGGGCAGAGAGCCCCATGTGGGGCTCAATCCCAGGACCATGGGACCATGACCCGAGCCAAAGGCAGAGGCTTTAACCCACTGAGCCACCCAGGCACCCCTTTTCTTTTTCTTTCTTTTTTTTTAAAGATTTTTTTTATTTGACAGAGAGAGAGAGAGATCACAAGTAGGCAGAGCAGCAGGCAGAGATGAGGTTCGGAAGCAGGCTCCCCGCTGAGCAGAGAGCCCGATGCAGGGCTAGAGCCCAGGACCCTGAGATCATGACCTGAGCTGAAGGCAGAGGTCCAACCCACTGAGCTACCCACCTGCCCCCAAAATTATTTACTTATTTAGAAAGAGAGCTGAGCAAGGGTGCACATAAGTGGGGGGAGGAACAGAAGAAGAGGGAGAAAGAATACCAGTTAGAATGGCAAAAATCAACAAGGCAAGAAACAACACATGTTGGAAAAGTTGTGGAGAAAGGGGAACCCTTTTACACTGTTGGTAGGAATGCAAATTGGTGCAGCCACTTTGGAAAACAGTGTGGAGGTTCCTCAAAAAATTAAAAGTAGAGCTATCCTATGACCCAGAAACTGTAGTACTGGGTATTTATCCCAAAGATACAGATGTAGTGAAAAGAAGGGCCACATGCATCCCAGTGTGCACAGCAGCAATGTCCATCCAAAATAGCCAAAATGTGGAAGGTGCCAAGATCCCCTTTAACAGACGAATGGATAAGGATTATATGGTCCATATACACAATGAAATATTACTCAGCCATCCAAAAGGATGACTACCCAGCTTTTGCATCAACCTGGATAGGACTGGAGGAGATTATGCTAAGTAAAATAAGTCAAACAGAGAACTTCAATTATCATATGATTTCACTTATTTGTGGAACATAAGGGATAACATGGAGGACATTATGAGAAGGGAAAAATGAAGGGGGAGAAATTGGAGTGGGAGACGAACCATAAAAGACTATGGACTCTGGGAAACAAGCGGAGGGTTTTAGAAGGAAGAGGGGTGGGGAGAATGAATGAACCTGGTGATGGGTATTAAGGAGGTCACGGATTGCATGGAGCACTGGCTGTTATACACAAACAATGAATCACAGAACACTACATCAAAAACTAATGATGTACTGTATGGTAACTAACATAACACAGTTTAAAAAAAAAAAAAAAAGAAGACTCTCAAGGAGACTCCCTACTGAGCACAGAGCCCCATATAGGGCACAATCCCACAACCCTGAGATCATGACCTGAGATCATGACTTGAACAAAAGTCAAGAGTTGGACACTTAACCAACTGAGTCACCCAGGTATCCCTCTTCCTTTGTCTTCTTAAAAGGAATGATGCATAGATATAATAATAATAATAATAATAATAATAATAATAATACCCAGCACTGGGAAACATTTCATAGTGTAGATCTCAAACTCATTTTGATCTTAATATTTATCTCATTTTTGTTTAATTGTTGATGAATTAATGGAGGCATTTAGTATTATCCTACATTTCTATATAATTCTTATGAATTATGCAGATCATAGTCAAAATATTTAATTACCATACAGCTCCACTGTAGCAACTAACCACTCAAAATGGAAAGCAAAGCCACACAATTCTTAGGGGCCTGTCATTGTTTGCAGGGTGAATGTCAGCCCTGAATTTATGTTCTCTTTTGGTTGTTAGACAATGGAGAGGCCAGAGTATGGTGTCTTAGATTTCTAGAATGTCTGCCTCCAGGTAAGCTTTTTCCCTCCAATGTTAATGCATCTGTACTTATTGTCACAAAGATATGAGCTCGTAAGAAAAAATAAATAAATAAACAAGATCTCTGCATTTCTTTGACAGAAAGACTTTTTATCTTGAGACCTGTGCTTCCATTCATAATCTCATTTTTCCTATCTCTCCTGAAATAATCTTATTTATTACGGTGTGTAGTTTTCACAATAATTAGAAGGCAGGTATAATCTGGATTATGCTGTAGAATGAGAAAGTAGCTCTTCACCCTTATGTAAATTTTGTGTATGTTTACATATCTGAACGGACTTAAACATCCCATTCTCTGTTGTCATTATACCAGCAGGCATCATGAAGCCGATTTATTTTCTTAAGACTCTCCAGATCAGCCTGGTCTCTCCTCACATGTTCCTCAGAGTATTCTAAGATCCCAGGGATGTTGCGTGTTATTTGGTGGTTGGGAATAAGGTGAAGTGAGAATGGCCAGTTATGAAAAGATGCATTAAAGAAGGAAAATAGGGGATTATGGAAATGCTGGAGAAAATATAAATGAAGGGCAAATTGTAGAAGAGGGGCAGCCTTAGAGAGGCTAACATGTATAGCAAAAGAGGCAATTTTGTTGTAGTATAAAAAGCACCAAAATAATTGTATGGGGGTAACCCTCTGACACTTAGCAGTGTCTGTTTGGATAACTTAACACCACTGATTCCTCATTCCCTCATCTGTAGAATGGAGACGATACTTAACTCACAGTGTTGTTTTAAGGGTTGGGTAAAGTAATAGGTAAGACACATCAGAGTTCTTGGTGAATAGCAGCAACAAATTCTAATTGAATGATATGGTCTGAAATACCCTCACTGCCCTGTGAATCACAAAACACACAAATAGCCAGTGCTTTGTGGAGGGGGGGTGGTAAGGGGGTTCTGTTTAGGTGTTTTCTTCTACATGCTGTCGAAATAGTTGCTTGGTGCTTCAGTTCATTGTAGACAGTCCCAATTTCTTCTCTGAATAGCTTTATTTCTCTTTTCTGTAACTAAGTGTACTCTGATGAGTGACAAGTTTGACTCCCTCTTTTGATGAATCCAGTCATCTGATTTTTGCCACTCTGCTGAAAGCAGATGTTAAACAGTATTCTGAAGGGGTATGTATTTTAAAATAGATAAAATAGAACTTGTTGGGCCTGAAATGTTTTTATGATGACAAAGAGATTAACTTCAGTTAATCTATTAAACCCAAATCTATTAAACTATTACAGTTGGCCTTCAAAAGTTTAGCTGCTATGACTTACTGATGGTATAAAATGGAAATAACTTGAGTTTTAGGTTGGACTTTGGTTTTTGTTGTTGTTTTGTTTTCTGGTGGTTCTAGATTCTGTAATTTAGGATAGTGGTTCTCAAAACTGGCTGGGTATCAGAATCACCATAGTAGTTTATTAAAATGTTTTGCTAGGGCCACACTCATGGTGATTCTTATCCATTGGGTCTGGAGTAAAACTCAGGCATATATATATCTTTTAATAAGTGATTTCTATCAAGAGTGCTACTGGACACCAAAGATGGATAAATAAGGGGGGGGAGAGGTAGGACAAGGGGATAAAAAACAGGACAAAAATCCAGTGATTTTTATCACCATGAATTTTTGTGTGTATTGGACCCCCAAGGAATATTTGTTGGAAAGAAAAAAGAAAAAAGGCTTAATTTGACAAAATAAACCTGAAAACCTTTTCTGAGACAGAAAAGTCTGTCCTCAGCAGCCTCAAATCCCTCTGTAGTTTATAGTCATAGTCTAATTCTGAAGCTCAAAATATGTCATCTGGAATCCCTTTTCCAACCCAAACTACTCTTATAAACAAAATTTATTTCTATTCCTTAATGTATTTATGAGGCAAAGACTTTGTACTATTGAAAGTTAGTAAACTGGGTTAATAAGATGGCAGAGTAAAGTGGTACTTCTCTTGTGCTCTTAGGAATAATGAACAACATTGTCAATGAAACTTGGAAAGGTCAGAAGAGATGCCTATGGCTGTAATTCCCAAGCAGCCTCACACAGCTCTCCAATGTAACTGACTTACTCTCTGAGCCAACATGAACAATCTTTTCATTGGAACATTGGATACAGGCAGTGTAAGCTGGCATGGAAACTTTTCATGAGGAAACATGCAGACTTGCCATATTTGTGGGAAGCAGTCTTTCAGTGAGGCAAGGCGAAGGACGAAAAATGGCTTTCTATTTGCTAGGGAGAAAGAGACTAGAAGAGATAACACATATAATATATAACCCTGGGCCACGAGAAGCTTCAGGAGAACTAGGGAAAATTCCTCAGAGCTTGGTGTCTTGTTTTTTGCCTCTAGTGTGAGATTCCTGAAGATAGCTTGTCCAGGGAGAACCTACCTTACTCATAGATTTAAAAAATATATATTAGGAAAGATATCAGCCTGGGATCTATAAGAATAGTATATAGTTAGTGTTCAGTAGGTGAAAATGAAAAGCATTTCATCAAGAGATCAGTGGCATTAACTGATGAAACACACATATGGTTGTTATATGTAGAGAATACTTCCTCTAACAGACTATTCATAAAACTGGGCAGCTGTCTTCAAAGGAAAGAAATAGGGTGGGTAGAAGAAATTAGGACAGAGATTTCATCATATACCCTTAAGCACCATTTAAATTTTGCTTCATGAATAGGTATAGCCTATCCAAAATTGATTTTTAAAATAAGTCACTTGACTTCTACTGACACATTAATTTTTTTGACTTACTATATACTTTTTTTTTTCTAAGTTCTGGGCATTTAAAAAGTCATGTTTGGTGAAGTAAAATACACATACATTATAAAATCCACTTTTTAGGTATACAGTTCAATAATTTTTGACAAATAGAGATGTGTCACTATCATCACTAGCAAGATGAAAAGATGATTTCTAACACCTATATTTATATTTATGTTATATATATTTATAACACCTGTATGATTTCTAACACCTGATTCCTTTTTTTTTTTTTAAGATTTTATTTATTTATTTGACAGAGAGAGAGATCACAAGTAGGCAGAGAGGCATGCAGAGAGAGAGGAGGAAGCAGGCTCCCTGCAGAGCAGAGAGCCTGATGCGGGGCTCAATCCCAGGACCCTGAGATCATGACCTGAGCCAAAGGCAGAGGCTTAAACCACTGAGCCACCCAGGCGCCCCTCTAACACCTGATTTCTAACTTCTTTTAAGAAAAAAATTCCTAGGTACATTCAGAAGATAGTGAGAAGAGAACAATTATAAATCATTAAACATTCAATCACTGTGAACACCCACATTACTTTCATTTTTGTGGGTACAAAGATGATTAGTATGTTTTGAACTTTCTGGGTCATTCTTTACATTAGCCTGGTATGAAGGCAAGTAGGACATTAGAAGAGGAATAAAATGTATTAATCATGCATAGAAAGTCCCAAATGCTAGGTTTTCATGTACTAACACTTCTATAAATATTAACCTTATCCTGAAAATATAATGTCAGATAATGATGGAAACCTGGTCATGGAGGGTGAAATGACTGTTAATTGCATTTTGAGTCATTTAGCTAAATTTTCAGCAATATTACACATCTTTTCCAAGTTGTCTTCGTTTAGCCCCATTAGCCTAAGCATACATAATCATCTTCTGCATCACTGGATGTTAGTCACTTCCCCTACCCCAACAAGCTTCTCTTTTCCTCTCACTTGTTCTTTCCCTTCCACACATGCTGCGCTACCACCCCCCCGGATCTGGATATAACGAGGAATGTGAACTATTTTTAAGACCCAGGAGACAGATCATGGAATCTCTGTGCTCCGAACTCAGATGCTAACTACGGATTTATTAAGGGTAATATTGGATTTCTGTGAGCAGTCTGCCTTTCTCCCCTGATTCTCTGCTTTCCCTCAGCTCAGCTGGCTACAGTCCTAAGGAATGATGAGTTAAATTTTGTCTAGGTAAAAATTCCTTTTCAATTTGTGGACAATTTGTAAAATACAGAATTATTCCCTCCTTTTCGTTTCTGCACCAAGAGAAAGCACTTTTCCCTCCTTCCCTTAAGAATTTTAAAGTAAAAAAGAAAGTGGCTAAGAAGGAACCCCGACACTTGTAATATCTTCTGGGAAATGTTTGGTGACATCCCTAATGTTTAATAGATTTGAGTCTTTTGGTTTCTCCTAAGTAGTCCTTCCCCATATTCCACTGGGCCATCTGGGTTTCTTTCTGTGTTGACCTTGCTAATTATATTTTGGCTTCTGCCATCTACTTGAATGAATTTATTAAACATTAAACAATGGCATTTTGTTAGGCAATTAGGAGGAGTGGGGAAAGGAGAAGTTGATTTTTTTTTCCTATCCTTTCACATAAGATGCCTATGTAAATCCTCCCTCAAGCAGAACCTAATGAATTCAAGCCATTGGACCATTACTTTCATTTCCTTTTCAGTTTTGTGAGTAATATCCTAGCGCATGCTGATTTTAAATTAAATAACCTTGTTATCTTTGGAGTGTTTTCATAACCCCCAAACTATATAGGCAGGCTTTGAATACCCTTGAAAGTAGGCTTTAACATATCTTCAAACATCAAAATGATGGTCAATGATTTATTTTTTTTTCAATGATTTAAGTATTTCCACAGCACATTAAAAATCATGAAAACGAGCAAATTTGGATGAGTCTTACTGCATTCCAGAATGTTAAAATTTCAAAGTGCTTTTGGAGGTCATGTAGTACAATTTTTTTTTCACTGTATAAACTGAGTCAGTTGGACCCAGCAATATGCAACAAACAAAACTAGAGAACAGAGCCAATAATCAGTCTAAGTCTCTATGTTTCCAGTCTAAGTTTCTTCCCACTACAACATATTCCTGAAGCCACCTAAAACTGATGAAAAGGAGATATTTAGAATGTGTTGAAAATACTTTTTTTTTTTTAAATACATCATATAGCTCTTCATGGTTTTTACTCAAAATGTTGCTGAGAGTTGGGGAAGGTGAGTTGTGTTTTTGATTTCTGCTGAAATAGCAAACAGACATAACCAAGTACCTGATAATCACTCCAGAATTTTCCTATGTACTTCTAGGTTATGTTCTTTCATTTATATATAAATAACATTCTCTTCTACAGTCCCAGTCATTCTACTTCGATAATGGAAAGCAGTCTCTCCTAGTGCTGGGTTGGGCTGTTTTTCTGCAAGAAGATCTTCATGACACATTATTTAAGATAACTTGTACTACACACTGATGTAAATGGAAATTGTTTTTTGCAGAGCACTAATACTCTTGAGGAAGTCAAGAGGTTGTTGGTAAAATATAAAGCAGGGAGTGTTATACTCTGAATTGCACTGCTTATTCAAATACAATATTCTGGGAAGGGAGGGAGGACCAGGCTTTTCACAGCTCTTTACTAATAAATAACAGGTGATAATGGTGATGTTCTGACTACTGAAATATTAAGTGAACAAGGTTGAGTTCAGTATTATTTCAATTCTTAAATATCTCTCTGCTCTTCAGACAAGTGTGAAAAAACAATCAGTAAAATAACACAGAAAATAAAATCAGTCCTTAGAACAAAAGCTTATGAAACAAAATGACTAGAAATGCTATTAAAAATGTTAATTCTATGGTCAAAGTTTTGCTTTCACTAATCAATTGCAATATAACCTAATGAAACAACACAATTCTACTTAAACGTAGGTATGAATATCTTCAGGGGAAAAGAAGCAAGAGAATTAAATTATTTGGTGTCTATTATATGTGAGGCATTCTATGAGACGATTAATGTATGCAACCTTATTTAAGCTCCATAGCAAACTACATAAGAAAAAAACAATTTCAGAGAAGTCATTCAACCTACCCAAAGTCACATGAAAAAGCAAAAACAGGGATAGAAATAGAATTAGATCCCAAATCTAATCGACTTTAATGTCTCAATTGTTGAGATAGATAGAGATAGATAGATATAGATATAGACATATAGACAGATCTATATCTGTATCTCCAAAGTTGGGGATATTTTATATATATATATAATTTCAATATTTCACATATTAACATTAACATTAATATTATATATACATACATGCATCTTTTGGGGCTGAAAATAATTGCTAAAGGAATTCTTGGCTAGAACTTTGTGTAGCCTAGATTATAGAGAGATTGCATTAATTATAACCATTGTATTCCTCCTGCTTTTTCCTTCTCCTCCTCCTCATTATCTTTATTCCTTTGAGTCACAGGCAACAAAGTACTATATTTTCAAAGCAGATTTTTTTTTCATGTTGTTCTCGGAGATATTTTATTTATGTTGATATTCAACTTTTACAAATGTTCTATTTTTAATTTTCTTTCTGAGGCGTTAATGCTTTATAAATGATCCTATGCCTATTTTATTGTAACTCAGTTTAAAGTCAAGGTATCGGGCGCCTGGGTGGCTCAGTGGATTAAGCCGCTGCCTTTGGCTCAGGTCATGATCTCAGGGTCCTGGGATCGAGCCCCGCATCGGGCTCGCTGCTCAGCAGGGAGCCTGCTTCCTCCTCTCTCTCTGCCTGCCTCTCTGCCTGCTTGTGATCTCTCTCTCTGTCAAAGAAATAAAAAAAAAAAAAATCTTTAAAGTCAAGGTATCAAAATTCTTGTTTGTGTTCATTTCAATTTACAGTATTAATCAGTGAAATAAATTATTAAAAATAAACAAATTGATCTCTGGATATCCCAGAACTTTTCAAGGTATTGAAGAGATGTAGGAAAATAACCATATTCTCTGTCTCCTAGGACCTTATATTCTGTTTAACAGTAATGATACCTTACATCAACACAAAACTCTATGGCTAATGAAATACTTTAACATCTAAGATATACTTAAGTTGTTGGAATATATTATACTTAAGTTGTTGGGATAGATTATATGAGGAAGGAATTTGAAAATAAGATTTAATTAGCTATAAACAGTTTTACATTTAACAAAAAGCCTGTTGATGAGGCTATTTTCTATAATACAGACTGAAAATAAAATTTTCTCCAAACCATAATGATTATGCATCTATAGGTTTTTATGAATTTGGCTGAAGAAATTGGGTTATAATTATGGGTTATTGTAGGACGATGGAAGAGAGGGATAAAACAAATTTTAGGAATAATAAGGTTTGGGGAGTAACTGCAGTTGAGAATGGTGGTTTGCTATTTTAGCCACAAATAAGAATTATCTTGGAGCTTTCAAAAACATCACTGCCCAAGATTCACCCATAGATGTTTTGAATTTATTGTTGTAGGGTGAGCCCCACGTATTGGCATGTTGCTAATGGGTAACTAGGGTTGAATACCACTCCCTTAGTGTTAGCGCTCAGATTTTAGTGTGCATCAGAACTGCTGGAGGATTTATTAAATCCAGTTTCTGGCTCATTACATTTGGATTGGGACCTTACAGACTAAATGTTTGTGTTCCCTCAAAATCTGTATGTTGAAGCCATAACCCCCAACAGGACTATATTTGGAGGTAGAGCCTATGAAGATAAAGCCCTCATCCAGCAGGGCTGTTGCCCTTATAATAAAGGGAAGAGGCCCCAGAGCTTTCTTTTTCCATCATGTGAAGACACAGCAAGAAGGTAACTGTCTGTGAGCCAGGAAGAGAGCGCTTTCCAGAAACCAGATTGGTGGGCACCTTGATCTTGGATTCTCTAGACTCCAGAATTATGGGAAAATAAATTTCTTTTGTTTAAGCCACCCTGTCTATGGTATTTTGTTACAGCCGTCCTAGAGGACTAAAACAGGGCCCCAGAAATGACATTTCTAAGAAATTCCAGGGTGTTGCTGATGCTATTGGCTCAGGGAACACATTTAAAGAATAACTAGTTAAACAAATAAAAGCTGTCTTAGTCACCAGAAGTCATTATTGATTATGTTCATGCAAAAATAACAGTATCCACAGTAGTGTTTCACACTACTGGTTTAGTATTCACTCCTCATGGAGGACACATTCTCATGGTTAGTAACCACATCCTCATGGTTTAGGAGTGAATTTCCTTGGTTTCCTTTATAGCTTAAGCAAATTGTCTTGCTAATAGGCATTCTATTTTATCCTAAGGAGATATAACAGACTCTATCATACCTAGAAAACCCGCAGAGAAGAGTGTTCATTCACAGTACCTTGTCTACATGTAACTTTGCCCTTTTTATTTTATTTCTAAATAGTCTGTGATTTGTTTATTCACTCTAGAGAGAACCAAAGCTGTAGGATTAGTATATTGTGGACTTTTGGGGTCTACTTTTTTAGTTTGTTTTAAATACAATTATTATATGGTTTCACTTACTTGTGGAACATAAGGAATAACATGGAGGACTTTAGGAGAATGAAAGGAAAAGTGAATTGGGGGAAATCAGAGAGGGAGATGAACCATGAAAGACTGTGGACTCAGAAAGAAACTGAGGATTTTAGAGGGGAAGGGGGTGAGGCTGGGTGAGCCTGGTGGTGGGTATTAAGGAGGGCATGTATTGCATGGAGCACTAGGTATTATATGTCAACAATGAATCTTGGAACACAACACAAAAACTAATGATGTATTATATGGTAACTAGCATAACACAATTAAAAAATTAAAAAAATATATATATACTATTGGATTATACTACCCACCTATGGTAGGCACTGCTGATTTATGGAAGATATTTCAATACATTTTCAATAACAAAATTAGTAATTTCATACGAAGAACATCAGAATCTTTTCCAATCATAGGACACTGCAAGAAGATTAGTTAAAAGAACTAGTTGTCTTCCTCTGACAGTAATCACTGTCAGAAAATGACAAACTTGAATACCATAAAGTAGCAACCCTAACCTCCAAAAATCCTTTATTTTTCTCAAAAACAAGTTATTCATAGAGGTTATTCATAAAGTTTAGTTAGAGAAGAACAGAAATGGAAAGAAAAGGAATCCTATCCTAAAAAGATAAGAACCTGAGAACTTACATATGTAAAGTGAATGAAGACTTTAATTAATCATTTTGGTGCTTTATCCCACAAGCATTGCTATTAATAAAAAATGTAGGTTCTTCTGAGAACTAAGTTAACCAATTCTGTGGCCTTATGAGTCTGATAAATGGTTGGTTGTGTATTTCACTGTCCTCCCTGAATTTAATTCACAGCAGCAGGTAAAATTCTCCTTTGTAAAGTGGCCAGCTAGGGAAATCACTCTGGAAGGAGAAGGAACTGAAAACTTGGAGAAGCAAAGAAAAATGAATCTGGGGATGACATTGGAGGCTTTGAAAAATGGATAAATTCTTGGTTCAAGAACACTGAAAATGCTATTCAAGGACTCTGAATAATGAGACCACTTGGGTTTGTACATGGAGGTTACTGGCTGCCAAGGCATTGTCTCCATCTACCACAAATAGCATCATCTGCTCAAGAAATAAAAACTGGAGTGTCCTCATTTTATAGACTGTTTGTGCAGGAGGAGACTATCTGCTTTATGCACATGGTGAAATAAGTATGTGCAGTATTTTCTCTTTCCTAACAAATAGACAAGTTTTTGTTTTATTTGTATCAGAGATTCATCTGGAAAAACTCAAGCAGTTCTGTAAGGAAATCAGAAAGCCAATGTGTGGAATCACCCAATCTCTAGAATTTGTGGACTATAAAGAGTAGACTGAATGAAATACTAAATATGCTTCTTAGCTTCCAGTGAATTGTGGAAAGCGGGAAGTACATGTATTTGAGATTTACAGCAAGAAAAGGTGATCAGAACTTTCTTTATTGGTTCCCAAGCTTCTTCTTGATTTGGTATGAGTAATAATACCACAGCTGATTATGAAGCTCAAATTTAAAAAACTGTCCAATGAAGATATTTTTGTCACCCAGAAGGTTTAGTATCTACTCAGGTTAAAAGGCTAAAATATTGCCAAGTAACTTTTCTTTATCGATAAAGAACATTTGAATAGGCTCAGAGAAGAGATTATTTTTTTTTTAATTTTAAATTTTTAAATTTTTTTATAAACATATAATGTACTTTTATCCCCAGGGGTACATGTCTGTGAATCGCCAGGTTTACACACTTCACAGCACTCACCATAGCACATATCCTCCCCAATGTCCATAACCCCACCACCCTCTCCCAACCGGAACTATTATTTTTTAAAGGAACATCTTTCTATTTCTTCTAAACTATGGATTTAGAAATCTTTTGGATATATCTTTTAAAATGTTTCCTCTTCAAAAAAAATAATTGCTAATCTAAGTTTCTCAAGACAGCACACTACTGAAGAAGAGGGAGAATTTAAGCAGATAGATCAGTATTGACTATCGTTAATACTGCATGGAGAAATCTGTTAGGAACAAAATGAGATTGTTTCCAGCTTGTATTGGTCTCTCTGCTGAGTTTCATTCAGACTTTGACTCTGGATAGCAAACAATGATTAAATAAGTAATGCAACCTAAAAATGAGCTCTCGGGCAATGATTCTCACACAGAATACAAATCTTACTAAAATTATAAGGGCCAGAATAGCTATTGATGAGAAGACTGAATACTGAGGTAGTTTAAGGTACTGGTATTTAAAAGTTTTGTTTCTTAACCTGTTTCCTCTTCTTTGAAAAACTATTCTAGTGAAATGAAATCATATTTTGTAGATCAAGATTCAAGACCTACTGATATGCTGACAGATAACTGTCGTCTTCCAAGCTGATGATAGTTTCATTGTCTTAAATTATAAAAAGCCACAGCAGATAACTTGCCGTCCTATGTAATACAATTTAGAAACCAACACTTCTAAAACAGAAATTCTCATTTGGGACAGCTGCATTCTCACATATATATACATAATTCATAAATATAAATATAGTCTCATATATAATTCATAAATGTATTTAATATTATATATTATATATTTAATAATATATATTTATATATCTATATATTTAATAAAATATAAATATATATTTATATATCTTTAATATATTTTAAATAGAAATATATAAAATATACATTTATATATTTTTATATATTTATTTAAAATATATTTATATATTTTAATATATTTTAAAATATATTTATATATTTTAATATATTTTTAAAATATATTTTTATATATTTTTTGGCTTATCTCAAAAAAATTTATAAAGCCTATCAACTAGTTGAGTTACATGAAACCTACATTTCCCAGAAAAATATTTCCAGGAGTCCATATTGCAAAACAATTACATGTTTCCTATATGTAATACCAAGATACTTTTCTAGTATGAAACAACTACAGTCATGACATTTTGGCACAGCTACCTTGATGTGATTTTTCAAATACATTTTTTACAAGGACTAAGAGCAAGCCACTCCATTTGGGGCATTGTAAAAGGGGGAAAAAGACTTACTATTTTATCAAGAGCAAAAGACTGAGGTTAGCCCCTAGGAATACAGTTTGGACAAGATTAACGAAGTCTTTTCCTCTACTGAACATACCTTTTGTTGCAGATACACACTCACTAAGAGTTAGAAAATTATTTAATTTTCATCATGATGCAGGCTGTGAGGAGAAATTATAGGTTCTCTTGGGACTCAAGGCAATGTTTACTGATGAGTAATCTTCATGCTGAGTTCACAAGAATGAGGACTTATTTGGATCAAGAATCGCAGAGAATGTTCCAAATATGGAACAGATTGTGTGAAGACCTTGTGGCAGGAAACATAACAGATTCAGGAAACATGAGAGATCATTCAACAGACTGCAAAAAAACGCTGAGCCAAGAAAGGAGCACGAGTGATAGGTAAGTCTCATGAGGAAAGCAGGTCTAGATGATGGAGGGATGTGAATCTACATTGAGGAGTTTGGTCTCTGCTCTAGAAGTTGTTAGTCAGTTCTGTTTAGATGGATGTTAAAACTTTATGAACCTGAAAGAATTCTCAACCAAATTTAGTCTTGTCTCATATTTTGATTAGTTTAATTTCAAAATGATTTAGTCCACATTAGCTCAAGGGGATGAAGAATTTGCCTAATAAATTACCTTGTTGTTCACTTTGAGGGGTAAGCTCTTCCAGAGGTAAGAACCACATTTTCTTCAAGTCATGTAAATTTTCTAAAGTGTTGGCAGCACTCTGTACCTTGTGGAATACACTCAGTACCTTTTGTTTGATATCGCTGATGAGACCTAAAAAAAAGAATCCCTTAAAATACCTACTATTAAAATGTAGCAAAATGGATACATTGGTCTTTCTCTTTTCTCATGGACCATAAGACATATATATTAAAGTGATAATTTATATGAAGAAGCATCTACTGTCGTTCACAAAAGTATGGTTTCTATGAACAAAAAATGCCTTTCACCAGTATTTAAGAAGCTTAAATTGAAAAATAAAAGTGATGGGTAACCATTGATCACTTTCAGTAGGATAATTAGAGGGTTGGATTTGTGATTTCAGTGAAGGAACAGGTAGAGTGTGTTAACGAATTTGGAAAAGCTTATTGGAAGGCTTTTTAAATCATCCAGGTCAGAGACTAGGGGAGCTTGGATTGGGTTTTGGTAAGGAATAAAAGAAGTGGACATATTTGAGCAGTAACTACAGATGGTTAGGATATATGGGAAAGGAAGAGGATTATGAGGTTTCTTTCAAGAGCTATTAAATTAATGGCTATATTATGTTCTAATGGAACTAATATTGTTTGAAAAGCAGAATCTGTGGTGAGGTTGAGGGCTGAGGGAAGAGATGATGAATGTAGTTTTATACCTGAGTTCGAAATCCTTATGAAATATCCCAATGAAGCTGTCAGTAGGTAGTTGGATGTCTTAAGCTGTAAGAGATTTAAGACTAGACCTACTGCAAGATGTTCTGTCATGGGGTGGGGCTACAGTAAGATCTATCAAGGGTCAGAGTTACAACGGGCAGGTAGAGTGAGAACTATCACAGGGACGAGTTTAAGCAACTTGCACATCATGGCACCAACGCTAAGTAGATAAAAAGGGAGTTAGCCATAGGGCTGCAAATACCTGTATACCTCAGGAAAGAAAGAAGTGTAACCTGATCTAATCTTTATAGATATGCTAATGACAGAGTTCTTGGCAAGCACCTTAATAGTACTTACTAACTGGAGTGTCCTTTTCCATGTAATGCTTTTAGGGGTTTACCTGGTCTTTCCAGGATGGCTTAAGATAAACCTAGAAAATGTCACATAAACTATGTCACTACTGGAACATAAAATGGAGTTTTTTTTCTTTTTTGAATAATACATCTACGGACATCACTTAGATTTCTCATAGATTATATATAGGACTATACACGGCCCATATGTCTTAATGTGACCCGAAAGCGTATAAGAACTTGCAGACAGTCTGAATTTCTCCATTTTTCTTGTGCCCTGTGAGTACTTGTGTCCTTGAACCTAGGACCTAAGACTAACCTTAAAAATGAAAACAAGAACAAAATACCAAAAATTGAAAATTAGGTCAAGGGTGAGCTAGGAAAAGGAATCTGAAAAGTAGTTCTTAGAGAAATGTGAGAAAACAGCAGGAAAATGTGGTGTCACAAGAGCCAGGAAATAAAGCTGGTATTTTCATCCCTGAGCCTTAACCCATTGTTGAACCTCCCTCCAGTACTTGGCAAAGGATGAGCCTGGGCTACAGACTGTTAGGAACAAAGAATAGTGTGGGTTAGGGATAAAAAACATAGAGATGAGTCTCAGAAAATGGGTAGCAGTTAGGGAGGAGGTTTTGTCAGGGAGAGCGTGAGGGAGGACATAATAGTCAGGTACCACCCAAGTCAAATTATGTATTAGCATAAGATATGAGTAGGATCCAACTTAATTCAGAAAAGCTCTTCAGTCATTTTAAGCAGAATGTTTGTTCAGTTTCTAACAATTCTCTGATAACCTGAGTGATTTGCTGCTCACATTCACTAATTACTTCATGAACATTATGATGGTCATACTTATTTACTTTCGAATAATAATTTCAGAATACTAATGGAATTTATTTTGCTTTCTCTTTGAAAATCTAGCCGACAAATTAATCTGCTTTTTGTAAGCTTCCTAATTGTAGTAATTTTGTTTGACTGAATCTATATTAGGCACTGGAGTAGAAAGGGGAGAGGAAATTGTGGGTCCATAAAAAGATCCCTTAAATCCAACTGTTAACTGTATAGTGAATCCTCGATTAAATTTTTTCTTAGTTGTTTCAGTAAAATACAATGCTATGAATAAACTTTAAAATGATGGTTTTAGGATAAATAACCAAGATCACAGAGCCCAATCAAAAATAGATAATGTATTTTTCTGGTTTATAAAATTAACACTGGCTCATGGAAACTCTAAAATGACAGAAATGAACAGAGTATAAAGTGGCCATCACAATGGGTGAGGGTCAGGGATATGTGCAAAGCACATTTTCTGGTAATTAAGAAAAAAGAGCCTTTTTGATGTAACTATGTCAATTCTTTGCTAAAATATCCTTTGCATAAAAATGATTATATCAAAACTGCTAAATCAAAATGGCTATCATCATACAAATCTATGGCAAACCCCTAGAGCACGCAACAGTAAGTGTTAAAGCTTTAAGTTTCTCTGGCACACTAGTCCTTTTGGAATACTTTGAGAAGTAAGGGTTTGTGTTCAAACTATTTTGAGAATGCTGCACACTGCCACCCTCTTGCAAATTTACAATGCGCATTTATATTTTAAAGGTTATGAAAAATATTTTTGAAGCCTGCTTATATTAATTTATTCCAGAATTTCCAAAAGTAATTTGATCACAGGACTCTCATGTTACCGGTATTTGCTCATATTTATTTAGCATTTATTTTGTCGAAAGCATAATGCTAAGTACTTTATGTGCATATTTCAAATAAATCTTAACCAGCCTAGGCAGTAGTTACTATTATTACTGCCACTTTACACAGAGAGAAAGTGAAACATAACACAATTAACCCATTGCCAAGGTAATCTAGCTAACACCTTAATTTAGCCAACAAGCATCTGGGACTGAATTCCAGCTTAGGTCTGACTGAATCCATGGTCTGATCTCTGAAGCATTATCCTGTATTAATCTCTAATATTCCATGGAAGTTTTGTTAATTTTGCTGTAACTTTTGGGGCTTCAGCAGTTAATTTCTTTTTTTTTCTTATTTTATTTTTTCAGTGTTCCAAGACTCATTGTTTATGTACCACACCCAGTGCTCCATGCATTCAGAAGTTAATTTCTAAAAAAAACAAAACAAAACAAAAAATCATGACTCTGCCCTTCACATCTCTCATTATTCATCTCTATTGAGGTGGAATTGGTGCAGTTTTGTTTTGGTCTGTTTCTCAAAGCACACAGCTGCCTCTATAATTGGCCCTATCGTCAATCTAAACTCCAGATCCTTGTTAGAATGTAGGATTTCAAATTCCCCACTCCCACTGCCCAACTCTTATTCAAATTCAGTGACAAGTAGTTCAGCTGTACTGCATAAAAAATATGAAATCCATTCATTCTTCCCAATATTCTAAAAAATGTTATACCTGATAGAACCACATGATCACAGAAAGTTCTTTGAATCAACTGCTCTGAATTATGTTTTAAAAAGTGTTAAGTGTGGGGCGCCTGGGTGGCTCAGTGGATTAAGCCGCTGCCTTTGGCTCAGGTCATGATCTCAGGGTCCTGGGATCGAGCCCCGCATCGGGCTCTCTGCTCTGCAGGGAGACTGCTTCCTCCTCTCTCTCTGCCTGCCTCTCTGCCTACTTGTGATCTCTCTCTCTGTCAAATAAATAAATAAAATCTTTAAAAAAAAAAAAGTGTTAAGTGTATTCTCAGTGAGGAATGCTATTAGAAGCAAAATTTACTACTATATTTGTAATGGAATTAGCTGACTTTCTCGTTTCATGCAATGATTTATAGTCATTAATATACACAGTACTTTAGAAGACATTTGGGGGAAAAAAGAGATCTTTGACCAGGATGGGGGTTTGTCCATGAGCAAAAATATATCTGGTGAAATCATGGTGGGAGTACAGAAGGTGACAGAGACCAGACTGCAGGAGGGAGGCAGCAAGGAAGGAGCCAGTCAAACATCAGTGTTTCAGAAGTTCAGCGTTGACACCTGTTGAGGGAATCTGCCATGATCTGGCTATCTGTCCTTGATAGCAGGGAACTGACTGGAACACCATGAGCACAATTGAAATTAGCAGAGTGAACGCAGGTCACCTTTGTGTAGCCTATGATAGAGCTCTGACTTAGCTTGGGTCAACTCTGAGCAACTGCTGGAACAACTTTCTAAATAAAAAGATGGAGGATAAGAAATATTTGGGGGGTGGAGACAGTGTCTGTAGGGGATGAAATCAGAGCAGAAGACCTGGAATTACCAAGATCCATTAACATAAATGTGATGGAATTAAATGGCTGAGTTGGTGAATGTTGAGATATCCCAGGCACATAAGAATGTATTTACATGTGTTCACTTCACACTGTCTGCTCTTAAAGCAAATTCTTGGGGGAAACTTTCTCCTAGGTTTTAACTCCAAAAGAAGCTCTGCTTCTCTAAAGACGCTCAGATAGTAGGGGTGTGTGTGTGTGTGTGTGTGTGTGTGTGTGTATGTCTGTACTGATCCCATATTGGTAAAAGCAACTCTTTGGTGTATATAGTTCTATGAATTATAACACATGTCTAGATTTATGTATTCACCTCTACAGTCAGGATACTATTGGAATTGGAACCTCAAACCACTCCTTCGTGCAACCATTTCATGTCCAGAGCTTTCTTCTACCTTCAGCCCCTTAATAACTACTGATCTACTCTCTGATGGCATAATTTTGCTTTTGCAAAATGTCATATAAATACAATCATACCATATGGGGTCTTCTGAGACTTGCTTCTTCTGCTCAACTAATGACTTAGAAATTCATCCAGATTATTGCATTTTTATCACTGAGTTTTTTTTTAATTTATTTTTTCAGCGTAACAGTATTCATTGTTTTTGCACAACACCCAGTGCTCCATGCAATACGTGCCCTCCCTATTACCCACCACCTGTTCCCCCAACCTCCCACCCCCGACCCTTCAAAACCCTCAGGTTGTTTTTCAGAGTCCACAGTCTCTTATGGTTCGCCTCCCCTTCCATTTTTTTTTTTTTTAATAAACATATAATGTATTTTTATCCCCAGGGGTACAGGTCTGTGAATCGCCAGGTTTACACACTTCACAGCATTCACCATAGCACATACCCTCCCCAATGTCCATAACCCCCTCCCCCTCTCCCAACCCCACCTCCCCCCAGCAACCCCCAGTTTGTTTTGTGAGATTAAGAGTCATTTATGGTTTGTCTCCCTCCCAATCCCATCTTGTTTCATTTATTCTTCTCCTATACCCCTAACCCCCCATGTTGCATGGAGATGTATCACTGAGTTTTATCACTGAGTAGGATTTCATTGCATGGCTGTATCACTGTTTATACATTCACCCAATGAAGTACATTTGGATAGTCCTTAGTTTTTGACAATTATTAATAGAGATGCTATAAATATTTGTGCACAAATTCCTGTGTGAGCACCAGTTTTCATTTTCCTAGGATAAATAGCTAGGAATGGTATTGCTAGGTCATGTGGTGGTTATATGTGTAACTTCATAAGCTGACAAAACTATCTGCGATGTTGTGATTTATAACAAGAAACACGTATTTGGTCTTCAAACCCTTTTCTGGCAAGACAACCTAAAACTCTTAGAATTTCCTAAGTGTGAAGACTATAAAGGTGTCTTTTGTTATGTTAATGAGGTGAGGTCTAGAAAGCACCTAAGGATGGGGACTAGTTCCCAGGGGTGCCCACCATGTGATTAGATGGTTGGAACTTCTAGTCCCATTTCCTGACTTCTGGGGAGAGGATTGGGGCTGAAAGTTGAATTCAACCACTGAAAGCCAACGATCCAATCAATTATGTCAATTTAATGAAGACTCCATAAAAATCCAAAAGGAAGGGTTTTGCAGAGCTTCCAGGTTGGTGAACCCATGGAGGTGCCCGGAGAGTGGGGCACCTGGAGCAAGTATGAGAGCTCCACCCCCTTTCCCTAGACCTTGCCCTATGCATTTCTTCCATCTGGCTGCACCTGGGTCATATCCTTTTATGGTGAACCAGTAATCTAGTAAGGAAAGTGTTTCTTTGAATTCTGTGAGCTACTCTAGCAAATTAATCAAACTCAAAAAGAGTGTGTTGGAACCTTAGAGCCATGCTCGGTTGGTCAGAAGTACAGGTGATATTTTTCAGTTTGCAATTCCCTGATGACATATGATGTGCAGCATCTTTCCATGCGCTTCTTTGTCATCTGCCTATCCTCTTTGATGAGGTGTCTGTGAAGGTTCTTGGCCTATTTTTTTTTTTTTAAGATTTTATTTATTTATTTGACAGACTAAGATCACAAGTAGGCAGAGAGGCAGGCAGAGAGAGAGGAGGAAGCAGGCTCCCTGCTGAGCAGAGAGCCCGATGCGGGGCTCAATCCCAGGACCCTGAGATCATGACCTGAGCCGAAGGCAGAGGCCTTAAACCACTGAGCCACCCAGGCACCTTCTTGGCCCATTAAAAAAAAATTTTTTTATAAGATTTTATTTATTTATTTGACAGGCAGAGATCACAAGTAGGCAGAGAGGCAGGCCAGGCGGGGGCGGGGCGGGGGGAGCAGGCTCCCTGCTGAGAAGAGAGCCCAATTCGGGGCTCTATCCCATGACCCTGAGATCATGACCTGAGCAAAAGGCAGAGGTTTTAACCCACTGAGCCACCCAGGTGCCCTGGCCCATTCTTAAAGAGGATTTTTTGTTCTCTTATTGTTGAGTGTTAGCAGTTCTTCGTATGTTTCCTATGATGATCTTTTATCAGACATCTTTTGTGATTATTTCTTCCAATCTGACTTGTCTTCTAATTCTCTTGATACTGTCTTTCACAGAGCAAAAGTTTTAATTTTAATGCAGTTTATCCAGTATTTTTTTCATGGATAGCACCTTTAGTGTTGTACCTAAAAAGTCACTGTAAATCCAAGGTTATCTAGATTTTTCTCTTATGCTATCTTCTAGGAGTTTTACCGTTTTGTGTTTTACATCTAGGTCTCTGACCCATTTTAACTTAATTTCTATAAAGGGTGTACGGTCTGTGTCTAGATTCCTTTCTTTTGCACGTGGAGGTCTAGTTTTTCTAGCACCATCTATTGAAGAGATTATCTTGACTCTATTGCTACACCTTTGGTCCTTATGTCAAAGATCAGTTGACTATATTTATGTGGGTCTATTTCTCAGCTCTCTATTTCATTGATCTACCTGTATATTCCTTGACCAATACCACACTGTCTTTATTACTGTAACTTTTCAGTAAACCTTGACATCACATAGTGTCAGTCCTCCAACTTTGTTCTTTTCCTTCAATATTGTGTTGGCCTATTTATTTTTAACTTAGTTTTTTTTTTTCTTTCTCTTGAGTTTTGAATGTTCTTTATTATTCTTAATATGAGTCTTTCACCAGATAAATGATTTCTTAAATATTTTCCCCTGGTATATATTTTTCTCTTTTCTAGTCATGCTTTTGGTGTTATATCTAAAAACTCTTTGTCTAACTCAAGGTCATGAAGATTTTTCTCTATAAGTTTGTCAGAAAGTACAAGACTATATCTAGGAGGATGAGATCATTTAGGCTTTTTCTCTGACTGCATATCTTATAGATACTAGATGAAAGATGGTGCCTTTTAAGATAGTTAGGTTAATGTATTCTGGTTTGCCTCTTTTTGTTCTGAATATGTTTAAATCATTAAAGAAACAGATTTTAAAATAAAGCTATCCAATTCTTTTCATGCAATGGGACTGGAAACTAATTTATTATATTTTGTGTGGGCATAATTTTATATACATACTGTAAGTTGCCTTTATGCATTTATAAATATTTGAGTACTGACCATGTGAGAGGTCCTGTGGAGGATATCAGTGATTAAAATCACAATAAAATCCTTTCCCTCATAGGAAAGATGTATTTCAGTGATATATATAGATAGAATATAGATATAGATTACACATTATTATGTATGATGTATATGATCATATAGAGCACTATATATGAGCTAAAAATATATTTCATACATGTATATTCAATTTACACTGACTCAAAGGAGAAAGACAAATAACAATTTAAATGTTATTAGTAATTCTTTCTGTCATTTTAGTTAATGAACCTATTCCCCCAAATCTTTTTGAGATAGGAACTGTGAATGAAGTATTTCTTCCATAAATCTCAGTTTCCAAGTGAATTTGCTAATGCAAGTATCTCCTAAGGTAACATGAGCCCAAGATTAGAAGCCATACTTTCCCTACGATATGGTTTTTAAATGTCGGGTAGGGACTTTATTTATTGGCCAACTTTCTTAGGAATTTTTTTTTTTTTTAATTTGACAGACTGAGATCACAAGTAGCCAGAGAGGCAAGCAGAGAGAGAGAGGAGGAAGCAGGCTCCCTGCAGAGCAGAGAGCCTGATGCAGGGCTGGATCCCAGGACCCTGGGATCATGACCTGAGACAAAGGCAGAGGCTTTAACCCACTGAGCCACCCAGGTACCCCAGGAATTTTTAACAGATATATTTTGATTATAGTAATTTTTACACACTAGAGCCCAATCCTTATGTACTCTCTAACTCAGCGACTTTAAGTTATATGTAATGATCACTATTTTAATAAAAGTGATGGATACACATCACTAAAATATGTTATATATTGACTCTTTCAATATAAACACTATCACTTTTCATATGATCCAAGTAGTTAAACAAATCCGTTTTCATTCTAGAAAGATTTGTGGCTGTGGACAAAATTATTTATCACAGAATAGAATACAGATTTGAAGGCATTCAAGATAGTACAGTGTAGTGATAAAAGTGGAAAATAAATGTGGTAAGATATAGAGTAACAAGTATGTAGCAGAAAACCTTTCACAATTATGAAACGTTTTTAAAATCACTTAGTTTTCTAGTACCAAAATCAAGTTGGATATAGTCATATGACTCAATGCCTACAAACAGAGCAATATTTTACAGTGAGGGCAAACAAATTTAAGACACATTACTTCCAAGTGTTTGAATAAAGGGGTACTAAAAAAACATTGGAAGAAATATACTATGTAAATGCAAGGCTTCACCTTATGGCAACAAAGGGTTGCCTTGTGAAATCTTAGACTGATTATTATTTGTAGTAGACGAAGCACATTGACAGCTAAGTTTTGGTTTGTAGAAATAGCAGACAAAGGGCTGATATCCAAGATCTATAAAGAACTCCTCAAACTCAACACACAAAAAAACAGATAATCATGTCAAAATATGGGCAGAAGACATGAACAGACAATTCTCAATGAAGACACACAAATGGCTAAGAGACACTTGAAAAAAGGTTCATCATCATCAGTCATCAGGGAGATTCAAATCAAAACCACACTGAGATACAACCTTACACCAGTTAGAATGGCCAAAATTAACAAGACAGTAAACAATGTGTGTTGGAGAGGATGTGGAGAAAAGGGAACCCTGTTACACTGTTGGTGGGAATGCAAGTTGGTGCAGCCACCTTGGAAAACAGCGGAGATTCCTCAAGAAATTAAAAATAGAGCTTCCCTATGACCCTGCAATTGCACTGCTGGGTATTTACCCCAAAGATACAGATGTAGTGAAAAGAAGGGCCATCTGTACCCCAATGTTTATAGCAGCAATGGCCACAGTTGCCAAACTGTGGAAAGAACCACGTTGCCCTTCAATAGACGAGTGGATAAGGAAGATACGGTCTATATACACTATGGAATATTATGCCTCCATCAGAAAGGATGAATACCCAACTTTTGTATCAACATGGACAGGACTGGAAGAGATTATGCTGAATGAAATAAGTCAAGCAGAGAGAGTCAATTATCATATGGTTTCACTTACTTGTGGAGCATAAGGAATAACACAGAGGACATGAGGTGATGGAGAAGAGAAGGGAGTTGGGGGAAATTGAAGGGGGAAATGAATCATGAGAGACTGTGGACTCTGAGAAACAAACTGAGGGTTTTGGAGGGGGGCGTGTGGGAGCTTGGGTAAGCCTGGTTATGGAGGGCACGTACTGCATGGAGCATTGTGTGTGGTGCAAAACAATGAATTCTGGAACACTGAAAAGAAATTACAAAAAAAAAAAGAAATAGTATTGTAGTACAGAAATTTCAAAGTGTTAAAAACAGTGTGTTTTCTTCTAAGACGTTAACTATTGCTGTGACCCCCCCCAAAAGTTTGCAATATAGTTTGTTTTACAGCTATCTTAGATTGTGTAGATGCAAACCTGAGTTTAGTATATTTATGAATGAATTAGCCCACAATCCAAATTAGTTTTGTCCATTTACTGAGGACAGAACTATAAAGAGATGGAAGTGGGAATAAAGTCTTTCCAGTAACAACTTATGTGGAAGAAGACAGAGTAGCTTGAGAAACCAAGCCTTAAGTGTAAACTCTTGGTATATTTTCCCACCTTCCAGTGGTGCTTCCCCCAGTTTAGTCCATCTTAATACTACATAATGACTGAATCAATTTTCACAAATGATAAATCTGTTGCCTTCCAAGAGAGAAGAACACTGCCAATGTATCAATTTAATGAACGTTATCATTAGGAGGCTGTAGTCCATCCTATTTAGACCTGAATTCATAACTGTGATTTGGACCACTTGCTAGAATGCACTGCTGAGCCCAAAATCAATATTCACAGCAATTTCACAGCCATTTGAGCATATGGGTAGAATGTTGAAAATTTGAGCTGTGCAACGTTTCCACCTCAGGTTGAACAAGTTGACCTCTGCTATATAGTGTCACATTTTTGCACTTTGTGTTCATTTTTTTGGTTTGCTTAAAATGGCCCACAACATAGTGTTAAAAGTGCTATCTAGAGTTCTTTTTTTTTTTTTTTTAATATTTTATTTATTTATTTGACAGAGAGAGAGAAGTCACAAGTAGTCAGAGAGGCAGGCAGAGAGAGAGGGAGAAACAGGCTCCTCACTGAGCCGAGAGCCCGATGCGGGGCTCGATCCCAGGACCCTGAGATCATGACCTGAGCCGAAGGCAGAGGCTTAAACCACTGAGCCACCCAGGCGCCCCTACTATCTAGAGTTCTTAAGCCCAACACAGCACTAATGTGCCTTACAGAGGAAATATACATGTTAGATGAATACATGTCATTCGTTATTTTAAATAATATGACTTTAAGCAGAAACACATACTTTAAAAAAGGTTGTAGAATGATCAGATGATGAAAATATTATGAACAAAGGCTCACAGGAACTTAACCCAGTATTTCTCTTAGGAGCAATGGTTTAGTATTTGCTAATGCTATGTTTGTAGTAATTTTATAACTACCATGAATAATAAGAATCAATTGTATAGTTCATGCAAATTTATGATTTTCTCAGATAAAAATGTTCTACAATAACTGTCAGTAGTTTTTGTACTGAAGCAATTATTTGATATAATTGCTTCTAGTTATGCAGAGCTTAATTTAAATCTTTATTCAAGCATCTAAGTAATGCATCCAACTGTAACATAAATACACTTGTACCTATAAGGATGCTATTGTCAAATTAAAAAGTTATAGTTAAATAATTGAATAATTTCTGCAGAAGGAAAGCAGATACTGTCGCTATTATTTCTTCTTTTTCATAAAAACAGAAGTATTTGTTAAAGTTTGTGGAACTGTCATTTTAAAGACCAGATACTTTTTTAGATTTAAACACCGTTTAATTTCACATTATTTGACACCTACTATGTGTGGATTATTCTGTGCACTAGGTCCTGTTGATTCAAAAACAAAGAGAAAGGAAAGGAAAGGAAAAGAAAGGAGAAACAGGGAAAGGACATGGCCAGTGCCCTCCCAGGATTCATAACTCTGAGTGTGTGTGTGTGTGTGTGTGTGTGTGTGTGTGAGATAAATACATCTAGCTAGAGTTTGTAAAAGGAAGGGAGTTTTTTCCTCCCTTGGATCAAAAGGACCCTCCTACTCTGCTTGGATCAGAGAATAATTCACACAAGACAGATTCCTGCGCTAGCCTTCAAGATTTTGTCAGGGGGATACAAGAGTAGAACAAAATATATGCAAAGAGAAATGAGTACGGAGTATTGAAGTCACTGTAGTTATACTCAACATGGCTGGAAAAAGAATTCTTGCCAAGTCGGCCCCAAAACAAAGAAGATTAATTGTGTTTGCTTCAGCCTGCTTCTATGGTAATCTATTGTTAACTGCTTAGCAGTGGCATCAATATTACAGATAACTTAAGTCTACCTGTGGAAACACTTTACAGAGTAACCTGAACTTAGCAGACAAAGGAGGTGCTCTTGGTGTTGTCAGGGTCTTGGATGTAAATATGCTTTCAGCAATGAACAAATCAGCAAGTAGTTTCCAACTAGGTGGCAGAGAGGAAAATTAGGGATTATGGATTAAAAAAATAAGAGCTGGCAAAAAGAGAGGGGAGTAAAAACACAGTATGCCAGACATAGGCAAAACTCATAAAATGAAGGAAATTTAATACTCAACTAAGCATTTACTTTTGCCTCCAGAACTATACTGTTTTTAGTTATATTATCTCATTTAATACTTAACTCTGAGGTATCATGTTGCTCAAAAAAAGAAATGAGTATCAGAGAGTTGTATGACCTGCTCTAGGTCCCACAGCTAAAAAAATATGATTGTTAAGACTAAAATCTAAATCTTTAAATTTCTCATATTGTACTACACGGCACTACTTTCCTCATTTACTTATAAAACTCTTCCTAAACACTGAATATGCTTAGTCTCTTCTGGTATCCTTTCAATTTTCATAGTTACCCCTTTAACCCAAAAGAACATTACTAAGGGTTTCCCTCTTTTGGCAAGACCTAGACCAAATTTCTTCCCTCACTGAAATGTACTCTGAAGATGTAGTTTTGAATTTTTGCTCTGCCACCAGAAAACAATTCCTCTGCATATGTTTGTATGTATATTTGCATATACAGATATTTTTAAGTGCTTGTGTTCATATATAATGTATCTTGCTCCAAACAGGATTTAAAATTGTTAATAAAAATAACAAGCAGGGGTGCCTGGGTGGCTCAGTGGGTTAAAGCCTCTGCCTTTGGCTCAGGTCATGATCCCGTGGTCCTGGGATCGAGTCCCGCATCAGGCTCTCTGCTCTGCCTGCTTGTGATCTCTGTCTGTCAAATAAATAAATAAAATCTTAAAAAAAAAATAACAAGCAATATAACAACTTACTAAGTGGTTTAAATGTTTGAAGAGTACTTCTCATTCAAGAGGGAAGACTGTCGTATACATGTATAAATGCTTCTTCGTGGAACCTCAGTTAAATAATAGTAATAGACTAAAAGTGCATAGATTCTTCATGATGATTAAAGTAGGAAAAGAATCAGCATTGAATGAGGAATTTCAACAAATTTTTTGAAGATGAAAGCAGATAAATGAGGGTTGACCAGAGGAGTAGGGCCATGGACACAGATGGAACTGCAAGATCATTTGGGGAGGGGGGCATGTTTAACTATAGTGATTCTAGAAAGAGAGAATAACACAATGAACAGGAGAAAGGAACTTATGAAGGAGACAGTGCAAGCAGGAAATTAATATTAACACTGAAGGGGACTATCAAAGTCCAATCAGGAGGAATGAAAATTACCCAATTGTGACATTTTAGAAGATGAAAGATTAAAAAAAGATATGAGAAGAGAGGGGAAGAGAGAGGAAGAGAAGAAGGGAGGGAGGAAGGTAAGGTGGGAGACAGAAAGAAAGAGAATGAGATTTATAACACTGAAACATGATATGGGTTAGATAGTATGCCCGAATTATTGGCAGAACTAAATAATTTGGCAAAGGCAGACAGGGCAAGGGGAAAAAAGGTGGTTAGAAATGTCTAAATAAAAATTAAAAGCTATATAAGAGAGAAAATTTCATCACAGCTTACTATTTGACTTTGTAGCAAAATATAATTAGAAATTCATTATAAAAATAAAATATTTTTATTGATATTTGACTTGTAGAATTAACTTGGAGGCAAAAACACAGAAAATTTAATTTCAGAAATTCATTATAAAAATAAAATATTTTTATTGATATTCAACTTGTAGAATAACTTGGAGACAAAAACACAGAAAATTAATTTAAGTATAAAAATACCGATAATAAAAATTGGGAGAAGAAACAGAGAAATAAAGATCCAAGAACTTTAGACAGACTAATATGCATGTCTTGTACAGTGGAGAGGCAAGAAACATGCAGGATAATTAGCATTTTCTATAAAAACTGAAGAAATAAAGACACTTAAGTAGCCTAAATATGTCAATCACCTTCCTTTTGGAGCTGGGATGAACCTCATGGGAATGATCAGGGAATTAACCTGATGGGAATGAACAGGGACTTTAGATACTGAGGCATAGAAAAGACATTATTCTTTTCAATTGAATATTGCCATTAGAGTCTCAATATTCATTCCATTCCTCTTATTCGGGGTGGTCTTAAGCAGAATATGATCTTAAGACTTGACCCTATCCCCAGGCAAGGACTCTGATTATTCTAAGCCAATTAATTCAATTCTTTTAATTCCTTTCCCCTTGATAGTTTGCTTTAGGAACCCAGGTTTAAGTTAATCAGTACAAATCAGTCTCCTGGTGAAAGTTCCTGGAACAGGGATAGATATATAAATTGGTCCAATTAAACTGAAAGAGAAACATCTTATCATATACTTCATGGACTATAATAAGGAAGGCAAACATCTTATCATATACTTCATGGACTATAATAAGGAAGGCAATGCTAAGTTGCTGCTGGCAACCATCTTGTGACTATGAGAGAAGCAAAGAGCAGAGCCAAGAGATTCGCAGAGAAACAAGAGTTTTGCCCCAAATGTGCGTGAAATCCATACCCCCATCTAGTCTAGCAGATATATGAAACCATCAAATCTTGCATTAAGTTAAGCTGATGTAGGTTTCTACTAACTGTAGCTGAAAGTACCCTATAGAAATACCACCTCAGTTGTAAGGCAGCCTTGGAAGCTTCATGAGTGTGACCTGAGGTGTCAATGCTTTTCTTTATTTTTTATTTTATTTTATTTTTTTAAAGATTTTATTTATTTTATTTGACAGACAGAGATTACAAGTAGACAGAGAGGCAGGCAGAGAGAGGAGGAAGCAGGCTCCCTGCTGAGCAGAGAGCCTGATGCGGGGCTCAATCCCAGGACCCTAGGATCATGACCTGAGCTGAAGGCAGAGGCTTTAACCCACTGAGCCACCCAGGCGCCCCAATGCTTTTCTTTATTAACCCCTACTTTAGACACAAGAGCATCATGTAAGTCATAATCATAGCTCCTTTTCTCCCTGGCTTCTTAGAGGCACAGTGATTCAATCAACTCTAACAGATTCTATCTAAAACACTAAAACTATCTAAACCCTGTGCCATACAACCCTAAATAGATAATGTACTAAATCTTAACCAACTCCCTAATAACTAATAACTAAATCTTAACCAACACCACAAATAACTTTGTGAGAACGCTGCAAGTATTTGGTCGGTGTGATATTCAAGGTAACCATATAGGTTACCACAACAAAATTTAGGAAAAGGACACTTTTCTATCACCTTGATTGCAAAAAATAAAGGCATCTGAGGTTAGTGTTAAAGACCAAGGATACCAGCATATAGCTCAACTTTCTTCAGTGGGTTCATCATCACATGCATGATTATCCATTAAAAATTATCTCTGGTAAATGAGTCTGAAATGATATGGATATCCCACAGTAAATGGTCACCTTTAATTATGTTCAAATGGATGCTTTGCCTGACAGTTTTCTGTCACATTAATAAATACTGCAGAAACAACACATTCATCATACCAAATAAGAGACAGCATTTTCTTATAATTTCATCCACCAATTTCTAGATGAGAGTGTGGAGAAAGGGAAAGGGATATTCACCAGAAGAGGTAAATAGCTTAGTGGTATGCCTTGACAGAAGGGAACACAACCAGAGATTTATTTCCCTTTCATCTTTTTAGTTTAGATGAATTTTGTGCCAGGCCAAAAGAGTAAGTCATGTGGACCAGAAAGAAGAGATCAATGAGAAGGAGCTGGGCATGAGGACTCCAAGGACAGATGTTGATACCACCAACCTGATCTTACTAATATTTAGAGTTCATGGGTAACTAATTAGATAGAATTTTTCTAACCAAGACTTTGTGTCAGTGAAAAATAGTAGGAATGTTCTCATACACGGTAGAGATATAATACCAGTGAGTCAGAACACTAAATCAGAGAGAGAGAGAAAAGGGGGTTAGTTCTTCCAGCTGGTGAGATGATAGATGCTGAAAGCACTCCATTACAGTGCTCTGGGAGTGGACTTGCAATCTGGGGAGAAACTAGAGCTGTCTGTAAAAGCCATGAAAATTGCAACTCAAGTGTACATTGTATGAAGGTCTCTTGATGGGTTATAACAAAAAAGGATTGTTTTTCTGAGACTACCTTTATACCTGGGAAAAAGAGTTCTTCATTTCAAGAGTGTGTACACTCTCTTAAGGGATAGTTTTGATTGGGCAGATATAAGCTTGCTTACATGCAGTGCATGCTTCCAGGTAAAGACTGGCTGCCAGTGAGTTTCTGAGCTATCTCGGACCCTGGGCAGGATTTTGGCTCTCACAGATCCTGTTTCACTGTCTCGAGAATCCATGAAGTCACCACATTAGTGGAGCCCGATATGCTCCACATGGTTAACTTTATGACCCTTTGTTACTCCACGTTCATTGCCCTGCACTGCCTTTTAGAACAGTGGTTCTCAGACCACCACCACCATCACTATCATCTAAGGATTTTTCTACAGATACAAATTACTTAGCTCTACCCCAGTCAAAACCAGAAACTCTAGGTGTTGACCCCAGCAATGTGTTTTTTAAACAAGTCTCCCAGATGATTCTAATGCACACCAAAATTTGAGTAATTCTACCTTAGACTGTTTTCTTTTTGTTTGTTTTTTAATCCTTAACTTTTCATCTACATATTTTCCTCCAACTCTTGTTGCTATCTTTACTGGGACTCTAGCTTGTACCCATTCTCTAGAAGCCCATGGTCCAGGAAAATCAATCAAATTCAAATTCAGTGCTCCTTGTGGATGATTGAATAGGAATCAGCCGTACTTTATATTAAATGCTCCATGATATACACCAGGAACTTTTTGCTAAAAATCTAGATACATGTCAACTGAAATTATTTTTCCCCACAGAACCGACAAATTTGATGGGAGCAGTCTACTCTTAATTTGTAATTTTAAGCCAACTACATAACACTGACCCATAGGTACAAGAAATGGACAGTCAGAAATATTACTAGTGGTCATTATAAACCTTTTTCCCTTGCTCCCACCTATATTCAGTCAACTTCCCATTTTGTTCTGGTTCTTAGCTTCAGTCCAGTCTCTTTACTACTCACTCTTAACTAGTCTTGGCATTTGAAAATGCGTCTCTCTGACACTTGATTCTCACACCTTAGATTCCAATTTTATCTGCTTTCCTCATTTGAGGGAACTTCCAGTGGTATGCCTGTGTATTGGCTGCAATATGTGTGGAAGCAAGAAACATAATATCCCCCACACAGTGGCATCAGCGATAAACACATCTATTTATGTTGCATAAGAATTATCTCACAAGCAAGAAATCAGATGGCAGTTTCAGGACATCCGTCCAGTAGCTCAGCACTGACAGGTCACTATATGCTCACCTTGACTCCCTGATCTTCGTCACAACTACAAAATGACTGTGTTAATTCGAATATTTTCAATGAGTAATATTCCAAGTAGGAAAAAAGGAGGAGAACAAAGAATGACTTCCTAAATGCGTTTCTATCATGTCCTTTTGTTTTATCATGGAGGAGATAAATTCTGGAAATTTTAAAGCAAATTTTCTCTTAGGTCACCTTAGTCAGAACTGAGTTACATAATCACCTCCAGCTTAACAGAAGCTGAAAAATCGAAAAATGACTAAGCTGTTGTTGTGTTCATCTTATCTTGTATAATGAAAGGCACATAGTGTGAAAGGGGTTTAAATGGTGTTTACGTCATCAAATTTCCTGCTTTTATCATTAAATTTTTTTTTTTTTTTGCTGAAGTTATATGTTACCAGCAATATTTATGCAGTAGTTTGTTTTCTCATCTTTAAAATGAGGGGGTTTAATAATAATGGTAGCGATAATAACAATAACAGCTAATAAAAAAAGATAAAAAATTAAAAAAATAAAGGGTGTTTACATCCTGCCTTATGTAAGCCTTCAGCAGTTTGCTCAAATCTTCGAGGGGGGCAGAAAATGATACCTCAGTGAAATAAAGAAAAGGAGGAAGAGAGTGTAAGACAAGGATAGTCAATTTGACATTTCAAAAGTGATCCAGACATAAAGACCTGAAAATGCATTTTTAGTTTTAAAGCTATTTTCTTTTTTTTAAAGATTTTATTTATTTGAGAGAGAGAGCATGCACCAGCAGGGGGGAGGGGCAAAAGGAGAGGAAGAAGCAAACTCCTTGCTGTGCAGGTAGCTGGACACAGGGCTTGATCCCAGGACCCAAGGATCATGACCTAAGCAGAAGGAAGGCAGACAACCAATTGAGTCTCCCAGGATTCCTGTGTTGGTTATTTTTAATAATCTACAATGCCTTACATTGGAAATGCTTAACATTTTATAATTTAAAATCACTTCTATTTTTATTTTGATAATTTAACAATCTGCAAAGAGACAGTATTATTCTTGCTTTATAAATGATTGAGCAATGTTTAAGAGAGGTTCTATAATATGCCCTAGGCTTGGCAGAACAGAGTCTGGATCTCTAGCCTTTTGGATCTAAGCCCAGGACACTATTTATTATCAAATATGATTGAAAAACAAACTTTATTTTGTCCATTTGTAAAACATCCCAAAAGCTGTCAGTGGAAATATGGACATTTGTCCTTGTGAGGTACTTTGCAATCACCTGCTTATTGTACCCCAGGAAAATGGCAGCCACTTAGCTCATTTATCACAATGATCACAGTGTCCTAGACTTTTTGAGTGGTAAGGAGATGGAGAGCATTAAAACTTAAGAGTCCCACAATATCAAAGTTCAGAGACTTTAAATGATGACACATTTTGAAAAAGAGAAGTAATTTTAATATTCATTGAAAATAAATTGTTAAACAAGAGTTGTGGATACATAGGAGTATGAATATGAGAATATGTGACTAAAATGATAAGGATGTGAATAATGCCAGATACCATATATTAACTACCTTCTATGTTGTGAGCACTATGTTAAGAACAGAGCTGGAATTAGTTTATCTGACTCTAAAGTACACACTCTAAAGCACTGTGCTGTATTAAAATATGTATGTGTTGAATGTATGTTTATGTGAACATGTATATCTCTATATTAGTTAAAGCTCCTTATTTTTTTTTTACCATTTTAACCATTTTTGTAGTTAAAGCTCTTTAAACTGCAAGTGAAAGAAATCCAGTTCCAATAACCTGAAAGAAAAGAGAATTGAGTAGATAAAAGAGGAACGTCTAGTGATGTACTGGCATCAAGAATCACAGTGTTTAGGAGTACAGCATTTAAAATGAGTGGATTTCGAACCATGGTACTTTCTATCTCTTGGTTAAGCTTACCCTGATGCATTGGCCCCATTTTCTCTTCATGGCCCCACTTGCTTCATTCATTATATATTTTAGATCAGCCATTGTTACTAGGGAAATGGTATACAGTATTAACAATGAGAAGGTTTGAACTATGTACCATGAGGGTCCAGGGGCTGACTACCATAAAGGACTATCCTAAGAAAACTATATAGAATATACAGAGTTTCCCAACGGAATACTGCCTGGGAAATAACTAGTGCATCTCCACTATATTTTACCCTTTGGCTATAAAAATACAGACATCATCTTTCCCTTCATAAAATTTCAAAATGCCTCCACTTAATATAAAATTAATCCAAATGTACTCACCTCTTCTCTAAAGTGGACAATTAAAAGTCATATTTAGTTTTGGCTCTAGCTTCATGTTTAGAATCACAATCTAGGACAAATTTCTCTTGATCAGATCCAAATAAGGATCATCATATTCTTTAACCTATGGCTAAATCATAAATTTAATTCTCTTTAACATAGCCAAACTGCACTAAGTCACGATAAATACAATGCAAATTCCCGTATAGAAAATGGAAGATGTAAAATAATCACATACTGATTGTTAGTCTACTTAGTCTGGCTTATCCTTAGAGTAAGTTTCTTGGTCAGCCAATTTGGCAGTCTAAGATTCCATGTACTAGAAGTGGCTTCCATGTTTCTTGTTGGCCATCATCATGGTTGAAAGGAGGTATACGAAGATCAGTCTTCAGATGGCTTCCCTATTTCTTTCTCATGTCTTGGTTATATAATTTGGAAACTGTCTTGGGTGGCTGAACAGTCTTGAGATTTCCCTCATAATAGCAGTCACTCAAAACCCTAATAACCGTCAGTCAGATTGCTCAGCAGAAACCCTATGAACTAGTAACAAATAGTGAAAACCTTGTTGGTCATTTTATCAGGACCCCACATTAAGGATATCTATCCATAGTAATGGACCTTGGTGTTCTGCCCAGCCTACAACACAGCCCACACTTGAAATCTTTTGGGGTTAGCCTGTCTTCGGGAAAATAAACAATAGATTGGGATGGAATAGAATATGAACTTTAATTTCCAACTGGACCAGCTCCCCAGTGAATGACATTTAAGATAGGGGGGATGAATACTTTAGTTTTTTGGTGTATGAGATATTCCAGGGAGTCATGTTTCATTCCATCATCCAAACTTTTCATCACTTTCCCTGGGTCTTAGTTTTATATCTCATTATGTTTTGCCCTGCTTTGCTTTTACCAACTTAAGAGCAGTAGACTCTTTTTCTTATTTGAACCTGAGTGGTCTTGGATTGCTGACTTGAGCAGAAAGGGCCTCCTATATACAAATCATATAATCCTCACATAGCTACAGAAGATAGCTTCTATCTTCTATAGCTTATAGAAGAGACAACTTTAGGGGCGCCTGGGTGGCTCAGTGGATTAAGCCGCTGCCTTCGGCTCAGGTCATGATCTCGACGTCCCCGGATCGAGCCCCACATCGGGCTCTCTGCTCTGCAGGGAGCCTGCTTCCTCCTCTCTCTCTGCCTGCCTCCTCCTCTCTCTCTGCCTGCCTCTCTGCCTACTTGTGATCTCTCTCTCTCTGTCAAATAAATAAATAAAATCTTTAAAAAAAAAAAAAGAAGAGACAACTTTAGTAGATTTTCTGTTCTAGAACTTTATAAATCTGTAATAAGTTATCAATGTACTACCAAAATGTTTTTAAGAATTGTCTTGAAATTATAACCTTGGTAGGTACATGTATAAAGGGGTTTTATGTTTACAAATGACAGAAACCCAAATCCAACTTGTTTCAAGATATAATCCAACTTGTTTCAAGAAATTTTTGGACTCATGGAATTGGGATGCCAAGAGTTGTCTTCAAAATAGATGAATTTAGGAGCTTAATAAATGTCATTGGGCAGTTATCAATTTGCCAGTGTCTCTCTGTATCTCTCCATTTGACTTTCTCTTGTATGTCAGACTCTTGCTCTCCTATAACAGATGGAATTTCTCTATGTGTCTGGGGAAGCTGGCCAGTAGTGTTGCAATTTCATATATATGCAGGTTAGCAACTGAGGAAAAATTAATACCTGCTGTCCCTATATGATAGATCATTACCAATCAGCTGCCTGACCTGAGTTATATTCTCATTTGGACAAATCACTACAATTTAGGAAGTAGGATACTGATATGAACCAAGTCTGAATCACTCTGTTTGGCAGAAACCAAACTATCTTTGCCAAAAAATTTTCCTTTGGTATGGAGTATGGAACTATATTTTCAAGCTTCCCTTCCAGTTAGATGTGGGGAGGTGACAATTTTTGGTCAGTGAAATTAGGGACAGAAGCAGAGTCCCATTCTTCCAAGTCTTACCCACATAAACCTACTCTTTCTTTCCTTATCTACCAACTGACAAGAGACAATTTTGAGAAACTATAAGGAGACCTTTACTCCTGAATAACAACTCAGAAGGCCACTCTACAACCAGGAATATCTGCACTGAACTTTTTAGGAGTTTGATTCAGGAGTTGGGCACTGTACCAACTACTGATGTTTATGTTAATTAATAGAACTTTGTGTCTCTGTAATTGATTGTCAGTTCCTCCGAGCCTCATGAATTCCGGAAAAACTGGTTTTCCAAAGGACAAAATGCTAGGTAGAATGGGGAGAAAAAAGGTATATGTAAATGTTTTATGTGTTTACAAATCTATGTATTACAATACGTCTACATAGACAATCACAGTGTATGTGTGTGTTGGGGGCACGGTGTAGATATACAGATGTGTCCCCCAGATCCCTTTTCAAGAAGAACTTGTTGCCCAACAAGGGCAGTACAGTCAGCAGATCGCCTCTAGCTGTCAGTTCCTTTGGAGTTTATCTCAACTGCAGAGATTCATCTCAGCCAAGATGATGCCCTTCCAGAAGCAGCCCAGATCCAGTGACTGAGTGTGGTGGGGTAATGAAGTGCCAGTCATTGTGCCCAGATGCCAGGCATTATTATGTTCCAGAGTTCCTTGCCAAACTGGCAGAGGCTTTGTTGTGTCTGAATCACAGTTCTTTGTCCCGTGATTGATCTCACTGCTCCCTCCCTTGCCTTTCTAGATATGGACTCCTCGTAAACATTCAGAGCCTCAAACTTCATCAGAATCTGCTTCTGGAGAATTCAGTCTGCAATAGTGTATGCATTTCTAAATAGATTCTGAATCTATGTGTATATGTATATTCTAGAGCAAGTTCATCTAGAAAAAAAAAAACTCTTGCTTCCACCATTTATTAAAGGAAGACGGTAAGTTATCACAAAGGACTGTACCGTGATTGAAATGGCTGAATCCATGAAAGCTCAGACTGGTGGCTGGTACACATGAAGTGCTCAACAAATGTGAGTGATCTGTGTATATGTATGGGTGTCTGTTGAGAAAGATTCCAGGAATATATGCCTCTTGATTTATGCAGAGCACTTCCCAGAATATAGTAATTATTGCTAAAAGCTGCCTGCTTTCCATGCTTAAAACAGATTACTGACAATGCTGCCTCATTTTCATATACAATAGACTCTCTATAATTATTTTTCAGTAATATAACCATAACAACTCCAAACACAGTATTTAGCTTTAACAAGCTACTCTTATTGATGCAATCTTTGCTAAAAATGCTTTCTACGAAAGCCTGTAGAAGCTAGGTTAAAAAGGAACTTCCATGTGTTCACACCAGTTTCTCTTCCAGCATATAAGGCAGCTGCTTCCATTACAATCTGGACACCCTTAAAGCTGGGTTCATTGTTATAGGTACATACTGATCAGGAATTCCCTTTTGCCTTCTTTTTGACTCCATTTTCTGCCTTAGAAAGTTTCCTTTTTATCCTTGAAATGTCCCCCCAAAAATGAAGGTCTAGGGGCACCTGGGTGGCTCAGTGGGTTAAAGCCTCTGCCTTCGGCTCCGGTCATGGTCCCAGGGTCCGCGGGGAGCCTGCTTCCTCCTCTCTCTTTGCCTGCCTCTCTGCCTAGTTGTGATTTCTCTCTGTCAAATAAATAAAATATTAAAAAAAAAAGAAGAAGAAGATCTAGCAAAATAAAGGTCTGACTTTCAAAAGTCTTTTCTATTTTATCACCTTCCTTCTTCAGCCAAAGTCAGGGGACACTTTCTTGGCATTCTCAACGACTTGTGTGGTGTGAGCCAGTTTTTCCCTTTTGAATGATTCCTGTTTTCAGTGGCCAATCTTTATTCCCATGTCTCCTAGAGAGGAGCAGGGTTATCTTTTGTCTCCCACTGACTGTGTTCTTCCAGAGAAAAGGTTTCTGCCATAGGGCTAGCTAAGAGTTAGGTCATATAAGTATTAAATGGAATGGGCTTGGGGGAGGGGAGCAAAAGAGAGAACACTGTGTCTTTCAATATACTTCTCTGTCCTCAACTTTCAAAGCCCAAGGAGGACTTCTGTGTGGCTCGTGGCTATAGGAATGAAGTGTTTCAAGAGCTCTCAGAAGGACTGTGCATGAGTCAGGAGAGGAATCTCACTTTTTGTTAAACACTCAGCATTTGCACCTGGAGATTAATACCAGTACAGTCCCCTTATCCAGGTAGTTGGAAAAATCTTTGGAGTACAAGACAGGAAACTAGATTCTATATTTTCTTAAAATAGCATGCTGTGAAGGAGCAAACTTGAAATCCCCCATTTCTCCCCTTTTACTAACAGAGATGTCTAATAAATTATTCTGACTACTCATGAAAAATCCCATTTTAGAGGAATAACCCCTTTAAGAGTTTTAGGATTTGAACAATATATTATTATGATTCTTCAGGGGTTTTATTCTTTAAGATCAATAATCAGGTTTGCTGGTTATAATGTATATTTTATATATCGCCAGTTCTGTGAGATACTTAAGATTAGAGTTCATATCTATTCATCTTCACATTCCCAGGGTTTAGTATAGAATTTGCAATAGGGCTTTGCATTGTTGTTGCCTTGAATAAAACTGGAGTGTTAAAATTGCCTCGAGCATGGTTATATCATCAAATGTATGTACATGGAAGTTGGCCTTTCTGAAAAGCTAATTAAGAAGGTAACTTTGGAGTATTAACTTGAATATTGAAACTACTCTTATCTCCCATGGCATACATTACATTACACAAATATAAAAACAAAGTCATCTCCAAAAGGGAGGATAAGGATCTTCACTGTTACTATACACTGTTATTACCAGTAGTAAGTAGCATTAGAATATAATAGACTTTCTGGTATATAAACAAACTGGAAACACATGTAGTCACATTTTTAATAGTTGAAGTTTTATGATAAGTCTTATGGTAGTAAAATGGAGAATAACAAAAATTCATTTAAAATGCCAGTAAGGATGCTTACAGAAAATGTTAAAATATGCATATAGTTTCTATTGAATAATTCATATCTTGTAGTAAGTCTCCAGATAATGTAACATTTGAACTGTGTATATTGAAAGTTGACTTGAATGATTGTTTTGCCTATATAATCGACCAACATCCCACGTGTATATAGATAATGTATTTCCAGAAAACTATGCTGCTTTGAGCTATAGAGGTGGAGAGTTTGGGCCAATTAAATTATTCAAATGTTAAATTTGTTTTGCTACGGGATAAATTACCATAATTTGTTCAGAGAGTTTTGGGGAAAAAATGCTGTCACCATTTGCTGATTTTTTTTCTTTCCATTAAACCAGTAGAAATGGATCACTACAAAACACTTATGAAACCTGGGAAAAATTATTTAGTTTTTTTTTTTTTGTTGTTGTTTTTTTAGCAGAGTTGTTTACCAGTTTTTCAAAGTTCATAAATACTGCTCTCATGTAAAGTTTTTACATATGGCAAAATGACCAAATTTCATGAATCTGCACATCCAACTCAGGGGACTTTAAAGATAACATTGCCCTTAAACTTTTCTGGAATTTCAGAAAGTAGTTTCTTTCTTCTCTTTTTTCCCCCCAATCAATAAATACTATTGAATACCAGCTACTTCTAAGTCACAGGCTGGCATTAACAGCTATAAAGATGAATCAAATACATTTTTCCCATAGGAGGCAAAGATAAGAGAAAGGGGGCAGACATTTTAAAAAATACCTATTGTAAACCAGGAACAATGTTTGGTGTTTTCACATGTATTTCCTACTCATTGATTCTCACAACACTATGAAGGAGTTATTACTTTACCTGACAAATGAGCAAACTAAATAACCAACTTGAAGTCTGTGCATTTTGTAGGCATGAGCCAGGAGCTAATTCCTGAAGTTCTTTCACTCTCAACCCCTTCTGTAGTATATCGATTGCCTACGGTTAAATAGGAGAGATGAAGTAAATATAATATAATACAAAATAGAAAATGTTAACTGCCAGAAGAGAAACGCTGATAAAGTAATATGAGAGTTTTACAGTTTCACATTCCACACTATAATCTTTGGAGGGCAAGAAAGGAACTTGACTTATAGCTTAGTATTTAACATTAGTTTCAGCCCCCAATGATTCAAACTCAAGGTGACTTCATTGGTGTGGTGTGCTATTTTTAGAGTTGAAAACATCAGGAAATAATCATGGTATAATTTTGAGATTACATAGCCATATTAATACTGGACATTTCTTTATCCTTTAAAAAATATTAATTTTTAAAGATTAGCATTCTACTTCCTTCCCTTTCAATAGGTCTTCTAAAAGTCATTTCCAAACCATTACAGCCCATGAAGTATTTACAGTGGCTGGCCTCCTTTCCACAAGATGATGACAACCATAATTACAACTGCAGGTCATAACCTCTCACATATACCTATAGCTTTAGGGGTTATAAACCCATAAAGAAGCTTCACATTACCATTTTTATGGTACAAACTAATCTTTTTACTGTGGGAGTCTCCAGAAGAGCCATAGCTAATCAACCTTTTTCTCCACTGTCAGTCAGCAGTTGGACTTTTATAAGAATTTGAAGAGACTATTCATATCCACAGCTATAACTGTTCCAAACCTGTCTCTATTTCTCATTTTCTACTTTTCTCTAAAACACAGAACATTTGTTCACTGGATATTTACTATGAAGCCTACTCTTTGTTAGCCTTGGGTAATATGTGGATACTGAACATCCAAGTGTCAAGAGTTCTAGAGTCATGCTAAGTGAAATAAATCCATGAGGGAAAGATAATTACCATTTGATCTCACTGATATGAGGAATTTGAGAAACAAAACAGAGGATCCTAGGGGAAGAGAGGAAAAAAATAAGACAACAAAATCAGAGAGGGAGACAAACCATAAGAGACTCTTTATCATAGGAAATAAACTGAGGTCTGCTGGAGGGGAGAAGGGTGGGAGGATCGAGTCACTGGGTGATAGGCATTAAGAAAGGCATGTCATGTAATGAGCACTGGGTATTACATAAGACTGATGAATCAATGAACTCTACCTCTGAAAATAATACATTATATGTTAATCGAATTTAAATTTAAAAGAAAAAAATAGTTCTAGAGTCATGAAAGATAAGGACAAAAGGGGAAGACAAGGACTCTAGGTCCTAGTTGGTCTCAGTGAAGAAAGATGTATGTTCGCCAAATCTGAGGAGAACAGATTTGTCTCTGGCTGTTAGGACTGGAATAACATTGTGTCATGAGAGTCGCAAAGGGTCTGCCACTTTGAAGGCCTCTGAGAGACTCTACCCCATAAGGTGGGTGATCTATGAGAACAGGAGCATCATTGGTTTAGACAATGTTTGGTGAATGTGGTGGAGACTTACTGGAAATATGGTAAGAAAGTGGTAGCAACAAGCAAGTTCACCTTGTTTGAGAGTATTAGTAAATATCCCTTAGGAATTCCCAGAGCTATTAGGAAGAGATAAGAGAGTTGTCAGGGGTTTAAAGTCCTTTGTGAGCAGGGAGAGTATAACATTGATGTTAATCTGAGTTTATTTGCATACTAATGAAGACCTGAGCCAAAGATTGATCCCAATTTGTAATTATGAATTTATTTTCTGGTGTAGCATTCATGTTGCCCACTGTATTATAAACTACCTGAGGACAGAGAACCTGTTTTAGACACTAATTTTTTGGCACCAAGTAGCCACTTCTTTCTTCCTTTCTTTTTTTTTTTTTAATTTGACAGAGATCACAAGTAAGCAGAGAGGCAGGGAGAGAGGAGGAAGCAGGCTCCCTGCCTAGCAGAGAGCCCAAAGCGGGGCACAATCCCAGGACCCTGGAATCATGACCTGAGCGGAGGGCAGAGGCTTTAACCCTCAAGTAGCCATTTCTTAAATGTTTGCTAAGCATGATGATAACAGGTCCCAATATTTGAGGTATTGTCAGTCAAATGTTACAGACAATGGTATAATAGTGATAAGAACTATAATTCAGCCAACATGGGCTATTTGCCAGAAAATTCATGTTTTAGATTTTACAAATGTTAACTAACTCAATCCTAACTAACTTGGGAAGGAGATACTTTGGTTTTGAATTGTCTAAGAGGTCAATTTTCTGGTGACACTGGGAAAGTTGTTTATCTATGCTTGAGTATTACTATATCATAAAAATAAAAGGGTGATTAATACAGGTGTTCCAGGGTCCTTGTGGTAAGTACATGCTAAGTGCTGTGATCTTCACATACTAGATGCCAATGACAATACTGATTTCATTGCTCTTTCCCTTCTCTTGTGTAACTGTGTATCCTCAGAGGATAATGCCTCTCTTCCTATAAATATAAGGGACCCTCCACATGACGTTTACTTAGAAATTACCTGTATTGTCCTTCTTTCCTTCCTTCTTTTTTTTGGGGGGGGGGGTTGACTTTCTTAAACAAAAGAGCTTTTCAGTTTTTGGTCAGAGTGATTCTGTATCACTCTTGCTCCGGATAGCTTTATGTGGGAGTCCTCATTTTCCATCTCCACACAGCCCAGTATGTTGGAAGCATCAAAGGTCGCAGTTGAGAGCCATCCATCATTTTGACACCTTTTATGAGTTGACTGCTCCTGATGGTGATGATAGGAAAGGCTGCTTAAAAGTGATGATTGCCAGAGGCACTTGATGTTCATAGTATTGAATGACTGAAATGTGTCCAAGTGTGGGACAACAGAAAAAAATAAATAAAAATTGAAGAACAAGAGGAAGAGGTAATAAACTGCAAAGGCAACTCTAAGAAGCATGTCCTGATGCAGAAATATTGAAATATCAATTGCAGGGGAAAAACAAACCTAACTGTATCCCATCTCAAAGATGGAAACTCAAGGAATGTGCGTCATCCCAGATGCCTAAGTGTCCACATGGCAATAAACCCTTGAGCCCACTATCTTAACATTTTGTCCATATAAATGAAGCACTTGGGATCTGGCTAGTTCCAAATATCTGTGTCATGACTAAATGAAATCAGTGCCTTTCTTGAAGTCATGTTATTATTGCTAAAATAAATGTAATATTTCCACTGATCTCCATTATTGTATCAGGATTGTGTTCTGCTATTAAAATGGGTTAAAGCCTCTGCCTTCGGCTCGGGTCATGATCTCAGGGTCCTGGGATTGAGCCCAGCATCGGGCTCTCTGCTCAGCAGGAAGTCTGCTTCCCCCTTTCTCTCTGCCTGCCTCTCTGCCTACTTGTGATTTGTCTCTCTGTCAAGTAAATAAATAAAATCTTAAAAAAAAATGTGTAGTGAATATAGCCCAATTATATTCAGTAGTAATAACATTAATTGCATGCTTAGGATGTGTTATGCTCTGTACAGCACCTTGGCTTTCCCATGGCATCAGTACTATCGTCCACACTGCTGGAAAAATTAATAATATCACGTGATCGGCCCAAGTTCAGAACCAAGTAAGATAATAGTACAGAAACCTAGGGCAGATAGTAAACAAAATGCCTGTTTTATTACTGGTACAGATTATTGAAAAATGAAGCTTTAGATTTGCAGCCCAAAGGGGTAGTTGATACTTCAATGTGAGCAAACTATCTCAGTTACTAGATGAGCTGGAAAACCAGAGGACGCTCCCAAAAGTGGCAATGCCTTCCCCAGTTTGCTTACAACAGAGCCAGAAACAGACTAGAATGCATGTCTCCTGGAGAATAGATGTCTCAGAAGAGAGAAGGGCTTGTTTACTTCTTCAAATATTCTAATCACATTAGACTCTGTGAGGAAGAGGAAAGTGAAGAGGCAGAGAGTAGCAGGAAGTGTTTCTCCAGTGATTCCCACCTCCCCACCCCCCACTGAAAAGAAAGACCAAGTTTCCTTCTCTCACTCCAAATATGAGAAGGGAGAAAAAGATGCTGCAGCCCCGATAAGCACACTACCCACTAATAATTGAGAAAACAGGCATAAGATATTAAATGACTTTCTTAGTTTCATAAAACCGGCAAGTGACAGGGGCGCGCCTGTGTTGCTCAGTGGGTTAAGCCTTTGCCTTCAGCTCAGGTCATGATCTCAGGGTCCTGGAATCGAGCCCCACATCAGGCTCCCTGCTCAGAGGGGAACATGTTTCCCCCTCCCCCTCTGCCTGCTTCTCTGCCTACTTGTGATCTCTCTCTCTCTCCATCAAATAACATTAAAAAAACATTAAAAAAAAACCCCCCCCCAAAAAACAGTAAGTGACAGAGACAGGCTCCTATGAAGTTTTTCAGCCTCCAAAGCTTTACCTGTGAATGCCTGCAACTAATAAATCATTTAATATCACATATTGCAGAACTCAGAGGAATTGAGTTTATATAATCTGTAATGTGCAAGTGAAATTTAGATAATTGGATTTCATACCATTGTGCAATTAAGATTAAATTATGGGGGCGCCTGCGTGGCTTAGTGGGTTAAGCCTCTGCCTTTAGCTCAGGTCATGATCTCAGGGTCCTGGGATCACATGGGGCTCTCTGCTCAGCAGGGAGCCTGCTTCCCCCGCCCTCTGCCTGCCTCTCTGCCTACTTGTGATCTCTCTGTCAAATAAATAAATTAATTCTTCATAAAAAAGACTAAATTACATTAAAAAGGAATAGACATACTCAAATTTTTATTTTTAATTTTTTTTCCAGAGTAAGTTATTCAGGTGAACCAAGTTGAGAGCAGTTTTCCAACCAGAGAAAAAAAGAACTGGTAGGTCATAGAACCACAAATAATCATGCTATGCTCCAAGAATCACAAATACTTCCATGAGGAGGTGTCCAAGGGTTGCCTGTATGTAGGGTTATGGCAGAGGGCTGTATCTGGAAAGTTGGCAGATGATCAAACCAAGATGAGCTTGGCAATATGTGCTAAGAATTTTGGAATTCTTTTTGAAGTTCTTAAGAATTCTCAAAGATTTGAAAAAGAATTTCCTATTGAATGATTTACAGTTTAGAAATACCTCTTTGGCAGAAATGTGGAGGGAACATCACAGTATTATGTGACGAGATAAGGGTGCCATTTGGGGGGTTATTAAATCACCTAAAAAAAAGAATTCAACAAGGTCCTTCCTATTTCAAGGAGGTAGACATAGTTATTATATAAAGAAATGAATAGATTTGTAAGTTGTATACAAAAAGTATTCAGTTACACTCAGTGAATAATCCAATGTTGGAGGAAGAAGAAGGGCGAGATCTGTTCCTACTGAGAGGATGATCATTACTACCCATTGAGAAGGCGGAAATAGGCATTTTGGGACATAGGATGATGACGTATTATTTTTGATCATAATGAGTTTGATGGCCAACTGGAGACGTCCAACAGAAAACTGCATACAAAATCCTGTACTCAGTAGGGAAAACTGGGGTTAATACATCTATAGGTCATTGGATTAAAGAGGTAGACATGCAGGTAGGTGGGATCAACTGGAGCAAGTGTACAAAATAAGAAAATGATCAAACAGTATCTAGCTGGGGATAGTAACGTTTAAAAGGTAGGAGAAGAAAGAAGAGTGTATGATTAAGGAGTTAGGCACAGAGAATGAAATTTAAAGAGGACTGCACTATCACAGTAGAAATGAAAGAAGGTAAGAGGAGAACTGACACATTTCCAGTGATGATTAAGAAACCTCTCTGCTGGGGCGCCTGGGTGGCTCAGTGGGTTAAGCCTCTGCCTTTGGCTCAGGTCATGATCCCAGGGTCCTGGGATCGAGCCCCACATCGGGCTCTCTGCTCGGCGGGAAGCCTGCTTCCCTTCCTCTCTCTCTGCCTGCCTCTCTGCCTACTTGTGATCTCTCTCTATATATCAAATAAATAAAATCTTAAAAAAAAAAAAAAGAAACCTCTCTGCTGACCTTTGTGAGAGTAATTTTTGCAGATTTCTCATGGTTAAATAGACTGTGAGTGGATGAGTCAACAAGAAGTGAGAAAATCCAGAGAAGGAGTCGGGGAGGTGAGCTTTAGGATGAAAGACACTCATAAGGAAGTAGCCTCTAAAATAGGAGGAAGTTCAGATATAGATATTTTTTTGTATGTTTGGAAGTTAAGAGATTTCCTTTGCTGTTGACTTTCATTTCATCTGCAATTAAAGTCAGGTCATGTGCAGGAAATGCGGAGAAAGGTGTGGTATGAGACCTTGCAGAGAACAGAAAAATAAAACACTCCTATAAAGAATGGCACAGGCACTTATAGAAATGTTATAGGACAGCTATAAGACAAGGACATTTAAATGGTGGCTCAGTGGGTTAAAGCCTCTGCCTTCAGCTCAGGTCATGATCCCAGGGTCCTGGGATCGAGCCCCACATCGGGCTCTCTGCTTGGCGGGAAGCCTGCTTCCCTTCCTCTCTCTCTGCCTGCCTCTCTGCCTACTTGTGATCTCTCTCTGTCAAATAAATTAAAAAAAAAATGTGACTCTCATTGAGAAAAAAAGGAATACTATTAAAAGGAATGTATGTACTAAAACACTCCAAAATCATTGGGTACAGATCATAAGACCATTTATCACACTTTTATAAATTATCTTTTGTATTACTCTTTCCTTAGGCCATAAGGTAACCTGAGAGCAAGTGCTGGGTATTTTTTTTGTGTGTTCTTCCCTAAGCACAGAGATCTGCAACTTGATAGACGTTATGGGAAAGACTTTTGGTAGCCAATACAACGGACTTTTTAATTTACAGAATCTCAACTTTGTTTAGTAAGCAGTATATCCAAGCCTAGGAGATGAATGATGAATGGTCCAAACCTATCACAGTAATCCTATAGTTTTTTAATGGTAATTTCCATACACTGGTCAAGAGCAACGTTCAGCAAACTTTTTTTTTTTTTAAGATTTTATTTTTAAGCAATCTCTATACCCAATATGGGACTTGAACTTATAACCCTGAGATCAAGAGTCACATGTTCTACCAACAGAGCCAGCCCTGGCAAACTTTTCCTATAAAGGGCCAGAACATTTTTGGCTTTGTAGACCATATGGCTCTGTCACGACTATGCAATTCTACTGCTGCGGTGGGAAAGCAGCCACAGATAGTATGAAAACAAATAAGCATGTTGGTATTCCAATGATACTTTATTTACAAAAACAAGTGGGATCAGATTTGGCCTAAGCATCAAAGTTAACAGACTCCTGATGAAGAGTTTGGCATAGGACACAATTTTTTTTTTTTAACTGATAACATATTTTTAAATAACAAAAATTAAATTTTATATAAAGACCTGGGGGAAATATTTGCAACATAATTAATTAATTAATTAATTAATTAAGTGGTAAGGCCTTCTGTATAGAAAGAGCTTTTATAAATCAATAAGAAAAAGCTGAGCATCTCATGGGAGGACACAGTCTTGGGCAATAATACATAAGCGGAAATCTGTTTGGTTGGAGAATGAAATACTTTAGACCAAGTGTGACACTGAAATAGCTAGTTAGGACATGTTTATAGCCAGGGTTACACACTGTGTGTGTGTGTGTGTGTGTGTGTGTGTGTAAACTTAGATGAAAATACACCTTTTTTTAAATTATTATTTTTGAAAGAGGTCTTCTACGCCAGGAAAAGTTCAGAAGCAGTAAATCATAAAATGCCCCTGACTATCTGAGGAGAAGCACTACTCTGAATGAGATGTTATAGGTTGAAACTTTGCAGACTAATGCTTGAGGAGGAAAAGGAGAAAAAAATCTGAAAGAGAGTCACATGTTATTACATGAAGTAAGGCTCATCAAGCAAAGTTAGGAATTGCTGACCTGAGAGGAGATTTGCAAAGAGAAAGAGGAAATATTTACTGCACCATGTGCCTGGTACTCAGAATAATTCTTACAGTGAAGTATCACTTGATCCACAATTCCAAAATACCCTGTGACTAGCTTCAGAAGATGCTCTACTGTTTCTCTTGCTTTTAAATGAAGATTAATTAAAAATATATTACTGAAATGTTCAACTGCAATGTTCAGATTCAACAGAAAAAGCTAATAGAAATGTAATATACCATAAAGATACATTTATCTTGTCTAAGTGTTATAAATAAAAGTTAAAAGTTGGAAAATAAACTATATAGAATTTATATTCACCAACTTTTGCTATGTAATAAATCCAAGAGTTTAGTGGCTTAAAAACAGCAACCATTCATGCAGCAAAAGGTTCTACAGGTCAATAATCAGGGTGGGGCTTAGTTTGGTATTTCTTTTGGTTTGACTAGACTTGGCTGATATTGGTACAGCTTGCTTTTGTGTATCTATAACTGGCTGGTGACCAAAATGGCTGTTTTATGATGTTTAATGAGGACAGTTGAGATGTCTGGGACCAATCTTTGCGTAGCCTCTCTATCTCTAGCAGCTCACCCTGAGTTAGTCTGATGGCCACCGAATTCCAAGATCAGCAAAAGTAGAAATGTCAAGCTTCTTGAAGCTCAGGCTCAAAGCTAATATAATAGCACTTCTGATGTATTCTGATGGTCAAACAGGTCACAAAACCAGCTCAGATTCTACTGTTGGGATAACTGATTCCATATCTTCCTGGGACAAGCTGTAAAATACAGTGGCCAAATTTGCTAACAAGTAGAAATCAAATACCAGCTTTAAGATTACTAGTTATTGTTTATAATTTCAACTATGAGTTTTGCTTTATAAAATATTTAAATAAGGAGTGAGTTTATGAAGGCTATAGATGAACTATTAAAGGTATCATAAAACGTATCCAAAGATATCCACAAACATGTGATATATGCTATATCACATGCATTTATCTACCTTTCTTGTTCTGTTTCTATCTTTATAACATGATAACATGTTATCCTTATTTTTTAAGGTAATTTCAAATTGGGCTATCTATTATTTGTAACAAAAAAAACTTAGCTGAAATGTGAGGACAACTTTTCTTTGAGAGTTGATTAATTCAAAACTCAAATTCAAATATATATTGATCTTTGGTTGTGGTTCAATCACTGTGTAAAGTAATGGGGATTAAAAGACAAAACTAAAAGTGTAAGAGAAATATCTCCACTTAGGAGCTCATAGAAGAAGAGGGAAGAACCATTAAAGACAGTGTCTAATGCCTGAGATAGGGCTCATCATGGGGGGGCAAAAAATGAAATGAAGCTTGAGCAGACCATCAGAAAATAAGGTGTTTTTCTAGGATGTCAAGAAAGAAGGGAATAGGGAAATCAGAAAGCAATAAAGGAGTATTTTAGACTAAGGGAAACCACCTATAAAGGCAAATGTATATAAATGAATTTTGTTTTTTTTCAGAGAACCACCAGTTCTCTTACAGTTAATTCAGGGAGTGGATATTAAGTGGAAGATGATATGACAGGAAACGTCCAGAGGTACATGGGAAAGTGGAAGGCAATCTCTACTGACTGATGATTTGTGAACAGCAAAGCCCATGATCCCATCTAACCAATAATTTCCTAGAAGACTATCAGTCCCTCTTCACTTTGTGTGTGTGTGTGTGTGTGTGTGTGTATGTTTTATTTTGTTTTTGACACAGGCATCAGCTTTCTCTCCAGGTCTGTCCTTACAATGTAATAGTCATTCTAAGTGAGAAGTCAGTCATTCACTAGAAATAGTTAACACAATCACCATTTCAGATGTTTCTGATTAAGTCTCAGTGAATTGAAATCTTATGCTAATTATATGACATAAACGATTGTACATAATATAGTGAGGTTTGGTTTGAAAACAATCCATGGGTAAGTTATGACAGGTCAAAAGAACTGAAGGAGCAATTATTAACTATATGCTTGTTTGACTTAAAGCACTTTACAGTAGCAGATTCAGTTGCATGTTTTCCAGATTAGTTCATGATAGACTGACTTCAATCTATCTCTGTTGCTTTGATTTTCCCAAAGTTGATATTTATTTATTTATTTATTTTAAAGATTTTGTTTATTTATTTGACAGAGACCACAAGTAGCAGAGAGGCAGGTAGGGAGCGATAGCAGGGAAGCAGGCTCTCTGCTGAGCAGAGAGCTCAATGTGGGGCTCGATCCCAGGACCCTGAGATCATGACCTGAGCCGAAGGCAGAGGCTTAACCCACTGAGCCACCCAGGTGCCCCCCAAAGTTGATATTTAGACACAATTGCTCTTCTCTGAAAGTAAATGCTTTTAATGAAATTATAAAATACAAAATGAAATTATAAAATTATTAGTGACTTTACTGTTCATTCCCCTTAATTAAAATTTTAGGGATTGGGAAACTAACCAGAATTTTCCCTTTATATCATGTTTGTTAATAGTTTGTGTAACTCAAATATGCCTTTTTAAACTGTCAACTACTCTTTAGCATATTTATCTGAAATAGCAAAAATGTAGAAATCCTTAACAGACAAAATAACATATTAGCACTGTATTTTAAAATATAGAGCTGCTCATCAGGCTCAATTATAGAAAGGAGACATCTAAAGTAGAACTAACAGCATGTTTATTTTAAATTACTTATGGAATTCTTTTTTAAGAATGCATAACCTGAAAGAATTTGAAAAATAGCACTAAGAACTGACACTGCAAAATCAATTAATACTAGCTCATGGCCCAAATAGTTTTACTTACTTGAGCAATGCTTATCTATATTTTATGTGCATTTATAAATTAAATTATGATATAAGAAATAAAGTGTGTATATTAAAAAGTAGGAATTTCTATGTAAATAAAGCCAGAAAGAATTTCCCATTGGAAAAAAGTTTGTTTAAGTAATCTGTACACCCAGCATGGGGCTCAAACTCACAACCCCAATCAAGTATTACATGATCTTATGACTGAACCAGCCAGGTGCCTACAGATTGGTAAAATTTCAAAATACACAATTTTTTTCTTTAGATTTCAGATTATTGATAATGAAGACTGAATTTAATATGTAGAGTATTCTAGTTGCTATTGAAAACTACGTGTATCAACTGAGATAAGTAATAAATGATGTATACAGATACTCAAATATTATAAGTTTAAAAAGGACATGAGTAATGTTAATTTCCATAAGTTGTTTGATTATAAAGCAGAAGGCATCACTGCACGTTAAAATAAATGTAAGTCAAAGTGCTTTAAGGTGAACCACATGAGAAACCTGGTTGAAACTGGACCCTTTTTTTTTCTTTTGGTTTATATAATGACAAGAGGATGTCTCATTTTTTATCCAAAAAAGAGACTTTAATTCATTAAAGACGCAGCTGTGCAAATGATCTCTTTTGCTCTGGATTAGCATCTCCAGCCCATCATTTAAAAATGATTCTTGGGTCTGGTGCATAATTAGTGTTTCTGAAGCCTACTTCGTGGAGTGGGGGGTGAACATCCACATGCTGGAGAGGAGGGAAAGACAAATGCCACACCACTGCTGTGGCTCAGACAACCCGATACAGATTCAGTTAAAATCAGAGTTGGCAGAAACTAGGTCATTACATAATTTTGTGGGGTTTTTGTTTTTGTTTTTTTTTTAATTCCCAGAGATAGAAGTAAGCTGCCTCTATTTTTCAAGGTCTCAGAATTTGACTTCAGCCCCACCCCAGTCAGACGCAACTAAACAATACAACAGACTCAACTATTTCATAAAATTCTTTAGAATTTAATTTCTCAGTGTATTGATTAGAAGGTAAGGAGGAGGAGGGATGAGAGCCAAGGCAGTGGAGAGCAGAAGGAGGAAAAGGGAAAGTAGCTATAGTGCCAGCCTGCATTAAGAGCAGGTGTTCATCAGAACTCTTCTCTTTGCAAAACTGTCCTTAGTCACCCATCCCAAGCCCTCCTCTGTTCCAAGAGCACCTCGTACATATCTTTAATTTTTGCACAGGGACATTGAATCTCATTCTGTTGTTGCTTATTCTTTCCCCTATGATGAGCTTTTGGGGGCAGAGATTGAGTTTGGGCCATGACTGTGAGCATAGTATGTATCACAGAGACTGGCAGAAACGGGTGTTGGGGAATTGTGTGGGATGGACCAAAAGACTGAGTGGAGGCTACATGCCTCCATGCTCAGCAGTATCCTTCGCTGTAGGGGTGTTCCCTCTCATTCCTGAGGGATCTTCTAGTTCCTTCCCCATTTGGGTATCGGGAATTGTTGCAAAGCTCTACGCCCAGAAACATTCGTTCCCAAGATAAAAAGGAGCTGCAAAACAGAACCTAACTTCTGGAACCCCTTCTTTCTGGAAGTCAGACTACCGTTGGGACCTTCCATTCACTTCTCATGCCCTCGCTCCTGGGTGTCCATGGCCAATGATGACCCCAAAGAGGCACTGATAACATCTAAATTTTGGCTGCTGATAGGAAGTCGTAAGCCTGAGAACGCACATTAAACTTGGAGTCAGGAAAGCATCTGGGTTATGCTGTAAGCTTTGGCATATATCATTTCTTGTGATTTTTAAAACCACCTTGCACAGTGGGAGTTTGTAACCCCACACATTCACCTACTCTGATTTTCTCATTTCTTTGATTTTATTTTGTAACTGATCAGGTAAATTTCTTCCCCCTTCAGAAAAGGGGAAACTGGCCTCAGCAAGGTCACAGTACTCATCATACCTAGAACCATAAGGCTAATCTGTGGCAGAGCTCTGATTGGAACTGTTTTTTATAAATTCAATGCTTACTCGGCTGCTTCAGAGTTCTAGTCCCCATTCTGCTGACATTCGTTTTATTGATGTGGGTTTGATCATGGGAAATAACTTCTCTGCCTGTTTCTCTATAAAAAGGGAAGATGACCATTAGGTGATTTCTAAGGCACAGCTTCTCAAATTTTACATGAACAGAGATGAACCTTGGGATCCTGTCAAAATGAGAGTCTTATTTGGTAGGTCAGGGTTAAGGCCTGAGGTTCTGCATTTCTTGCAAGTTCCTAGGTGATGTTAATGCGCCTGCCCCATACACCACCCATCCAGGAGCAAGGTGGCTTTTTCTAAGAATTTCTGATTCTAGAGAGAGTAGTCACTATAGAGAGAGTAATAAAACTATCCTCTACCTAGTGATCTTCCAAGTGACACCAGATACACTCTAAGCCTAAAGAACTGAAGGAGAAGAGAGAATCCAATCAGAAACGTTGTAACGGGACTGTTGCATAGATGAGCAGTTCTGCATCCTTTAGAACAACTGCTATACGGGCAACAAGCTCTCCGCATGTCTTACAAGTCCCTGAATGAAATTCCAAAGACCATCTGTCTCAGGCACCACTGGGATGACTTTCCATCTGTACTTAGTCTTTCCCTGCTTTGCAATAATCACCCTGCAGCCAAGAAGCTCCAGAATCTTTAAAGACAGACACCCACACGACTCATCTTCCAGAGATTGATGATAACCGGCAATTGAGCTAATGCTGTACAACGCCGCACAGTATAACGATATCATTCTAATTCAGAGCAGGGTTTGTTTTGTTTGGGGGTAACTGCCGACACACTTGGCATGGGGGAATGACAGCTACTTTTGCACATCTGCTAGAAAAAGTAAACTTCCCACACATTTCCCCGTTGAAAAGAAAAATCCTATCAGCAGCACCTATAAATCAGAGCACCACGAGAGAGAAAGGGAGAAAGGTGTACAGAAGGGGGTGGAAAAGCAAGAACTTGGTGTTACAGACTACTGTGTCAACAAGTTCTCTGTTATACAACCACATTATAGCAGTCACTGGGGCTGGGGTTATAATTAAACAAGACGACTTGAAAGCTAGGATTTGGGGATGCCTGGGTGGCTCAGTTGGTTAAGCAGCTGCCTTCGGCTCAGGTCATGGTCCCACCATCCTGGGATCGAGTCCCACATCGGGCTCCTTGCTCGGCGGGGAGCCTGCTTCTCCCTCTGACTCTGCCTGCCACTCTGTCTGCCTGTGATCCCTCTCTCCCTCTCTCTCTCTCTGACAAATAAAAAATAAAATCTTTAAAAAAAAAAAAAAGCTAGGATTTGAAGCAGAATCACTTTGTTATTAAGATATTTTGCTCCGATCTAATATTTTAAAATTTTCATTAGACATTAATATATCAGTACTTCATAGAAGTAGCATATGAGAAAATGTCAATGCGGAGGTTGGAGGATTGTCCTATCTGATGGTTTGTTTTTTTTTTTATTCTTTCCTACACATATTCTTGGTACATATTTGATAAATCATCAAATTACCTTTTCCTTTATTATTGCCAGTGATCTCCTGGTCCTGAAAGTTATCACATTTATAAGGGTGATACTTTTCAAAAGGTCAGCAATTTAAAAAAAATGCTGTTGTCTAAATTCATCTTTCCATTTTGATCATGTGTATCTTATACCAAAGAAAATACTAGTGGATGTGTTTTTGTTTCTCTCTCATATGAAAGACTAGGTAAATTATTCTCATTTACATGGGAACTGTGGACTCCTCAGCTGGCAATTTTTCAGTACTGGGATATCTCAGGAGAGGAGGATACCAATTAAATAAAATCTATCAAAGGTTTGAGAAAATCCTGAAAACATTAGTACAGAACCTTAGGGATCCATGGAAAACAAGCATCAATATATCGGGCCTACCTGTAGTTTTTACACTATTCCAAAAGTTTTCTGCCCCTTCCTCCAAACTATAGGAACACCAAAGTGCTTGTGTTGTATAGATTGGGCATGGGGACAGATAGAGGAGGGTGGGTGATTTCAAAAACATCGGGCTCTGTTTCCATCCTTCATTTTACTATCCATACCCATTAGCCATTTGTTAATGCTTTATTTTCCTATTACAAGAGGAAGATCTTTGAAACCACCCTAAGAGAAGAAATGTTTGGCAGGCAACTACCACTAGAAGGGGAATGCCCAGAGTTACATTCATTCTAAAATAGGAAGGACTGATATAGAGCATTTCTATGTTAAGTCTGAGTAAAGAAAAAAGGGTGAGATGACAATAATTGTAAAATAAAAATATTGGAACTTAATTCTTAATTGGATTATTTTAGGACCTATTAAACGAGACATACTAAAAACAGTTTATTTAAATCAGAGCAGTGACTGATGAATGAGTCTCTAACTCAGTGAGTGGTTTTCAACATTATTTTGTATGGTGCCTTATGATTTTTCAAAGGTGGTTTAGTAGCAACCGTAGGCCCTCTTGGGCTGTATTTAGTGTCTTTGGCCTCTAGTTCCACCAAAGCAGTTTTGCTTCCAGCTATTCAAAACATCGTGTTTCAAAATTATGTTTAATTTAAAAAAGATAGTGTCCATTCTAGTCTAGATGACATGTTCATGCTTAAAAACAATACCTCTCTGATCTAGAAACAGACAGCTAGATACATTTTGTGTCTGTTTAACCTCTATGCAGGGACTGGACATAATATTTAGATGAAACTGTGCTTACTAAACCTACTTGTTCTTCCTGGGCCCCCAGACCTGTGCTTCCCAGTCTCCATGGTGGGGGGAGTGGTCATCTAGCCAAGTTCTGTCAAATGCACAGCACTTCCTAAAAAATCCTTTCACTTATGACTCTCTCCTTCACCAGGATATCATTGGCTAGAGTGACCCTGGAAACTAAAGATTTAAAGTGACCAGCCTTCAACTGCATGAAGCAGAGAGAGCCTTATCCCTGTTGTCAATAATACTTTCAGTGAACAATAAGGAAACCTCCTATTTTGCAGCCATTGTGGTTTGAGAGTTTCTGTTACAATAACAAGCATCACCTTAAATCACACCCGTAATGTGAAACAACCTTTCTGCAAAAACCCTACAGCAAACATCCACCTCATTGTGAAACTTTACAAGAATTCTGATTAAAGTCGAGAAGAATGCGAAGATGCTTTCTACTACCTCGATAGACCGTGCTTTTTACTCTAAGCCTCAGCCAACGAAATAAAACAAGTCAAATAAATAAAAATTACAATGACTGAACAAGGCGGAAATGCCATTATGTGCAGATAAACATTATCCTCAACACAAAAATCTCAATATAGAAAGTATACACAAATTAACAGAGATCATGAAAGCACCTAGTAAATCTACTGGATCGACATAAAAATCAGTAGATTCGACTTCCAACATTGTGAGAGAAAACATTTCTGTTGTGGTAAGCTGCCCACTTGCAGAATTTTGTTACGGTAACCCTGGTAAAGTCATACAACTACATTGTCATACTATCAACTTTGTGGGAACCTGGGAAAGGAGAAAGTTTCTCTGTGGACTCACTAAAAGATTGTGGTTAACGCAAGATCATACTGAGAAAATTTTCCTGCCCTACCAATCTTTGAGACCCATAAGGCTATGAGGGTAGTCAGGAGATTACTATGGAAAATGCTCCAATAAAAGAGATGCAAACCTGTGTCTTTGATTCAACTCTGTTATTCTGCAAAGAAAAAGTGAACCCAAGGTGTGCAAGTAAGAAGAAGGAAGAAATGAAGTGAAATCTTTCCTTTCTTTCAACCACTAAGTGTGTCCCTGGGGACACATTTCATTTTAAGACTTGGAAAACCTTAGTACTGCTTTATGCTATTTTTCATTGTTTTAACTCACAACAGGAAAGGAGCTATGTAAACGTAAACTGTCAACCAACTAAAAAACAGTCATCGTCTCCATAGTAACCTTCACTGTCCCAATAAGTCATCATGCATATAAAAGTGAGGAGCTGGTGAGGAGTAACTAGATTTTGCTGTGTCTCAAGGAATTTTGATTTCCCAGCAAGGCCAGATAGGTGGAAGGCGATTATTCACTCAATTGGGTTCTAAGACCTCGAGGTGCAAGAGGAGGTAACATTCAATTTTATGCTGACTTACACTGATTCTCAAAGCCTAGCATTTGCATCATAGGTTCAAAATATTCCTCCAGTGATTTATAAACCATGCTAGGACATATTAATTTGAATTATTTTCTCAAGTGTGATCAGGAGGAGATATATTAAGAACTACAAACATATTGGTATGAAAGATTATTAATCTCATCATTGAAGACCGTAGTTCTGGAGTCTGGTTTCCATAAGAATTGCCTTGGAAGCCTGTTAAAAGCTCATATTCCTGGGCCCTTCCCCAGATTTAGAGTATCAGACCCATGTATTTTTAATAAAATTTCCCATGTGTATCTGCCGCAAACATCATTGTACGGATTTCCATATGGGTTACCATGTGAAAACAATGAATTTAAAGAACGGAAAATACTTGTGTATTGTGTAATAGTGTGTCATACTACCATCCTTCATACAAGGTCTTTCCAGGTTACGTAAGTAAGCTGGAAAAAGACAACAGCTATTGACTATTGTAGACAGACTGTGAGACTAGGTGTTTTGTCAGGTTATCTCTTTAATACTCAGAAAAATTTTGTGAAAGAGGGAATAGCATTAGCCTCACAGAATCAAGGGAAATGAGACATAAGCTATACAAATAGAATGGCGAACTACAAGACAAGTCAGGGTTGGAATTGGCATACAAATCCAAGTTTGTCCAGCTGCAAAGCATATAATCTTTTCACAACAACCTCCAACTTCGTGGCCAGAACAGAGTTCCTATGAATGAAAATGGATAAGGAAAAAGAAAAGTGCACTTGTTTGTCTTCAGTATGATTAGGGAATGACGTCTAAAGAGTCTCTCCCCACTGCAGGACATTAAAATCTAATAATGTCTAACTTTAATAACAAAACCGACACTGTATAAGGCGGTATGCTTTTCAGAGTGTCCACATAAAACACCTTATTAGAGACTTTCAACAAACTTCCGTGGTAAGTAGGACAGAGATTGTTAACTACACTGTAGATATAGAACAGGATGGCTCAGAAAAGACATTTTTAAGATTGCACTGACAGTGAAGAACTTTTTAGTTCCTTCCCTTTTCCATGGTTCCATAATATTTCTTTATCTCTTTCTGAGGAAGCCATACCCTTACTCATGGGTTACTCCAACCTCATCAAGTGTGGAGTCCGGTGTTCAGAATCCAAAACACTGGTGGAAAAGGCCTACAGTGACGGTAGTAAGAACACAGATGTGTTTTTGATTGAGATTTGAGCTGCAGCTCTGCCATTTACCAACTCTATGAAAGGCTCAGCTTTCCTCCCCTGTAAAATGGACATGAAACTGACATTGCACGTTAGGCAGTTGCTAGAAGTAGGTCAGTCAGCCATTGCAGTGCCCTGACATCACGCACAGCAATGCCAGTCCTAGGATACTCATCACTGTCACCACTGTTAGGAAGACACCCACAGACCGGCAAACAGCACGGATAGTGGAAGGAAGATATCAGGAATCAGGAGGCGCTATGACACAGAATCTTGGGCAGACAGGGAGGCACATACCATTCATTCTCTTAAAATTGGGCAGACGGAAGTAGTCGCCTTTCCAAGAGTGGAGTAGGGCCCTCCGTGGGGGGCACTGAGGATTTTTATAAAAGTTTGGAGAGATGCGCTTTGAATACCTTTGTTTGAGGAGCCTTGAGTAACTCTCTGGGACTGGTACTGCCTTTTGCTTTGCTCCTCACTTTTGGCTGCATTGAGCTGAAGAGACCAGGAGAAGCTGGTATGGAGGCTGGCTGCTTAGGGCTCATCCCAGCTTAAGAAGAATCTGATAAATGAGACCTTTAGCTAGCTTTCCTTCAGACTGTAGCTTGATTCACCAGGGTAGGCAAGGAGGCAGGACCGCAGGGCCACAGCTCCAGCTAGGAAAACAAATTACACACTTTTCTCAAACAACTTGATCTCATTATGGTTTGGGCATAGAGAAAGGAAAAACTAGTTGACCTTGGTTCAGTGCTTTCTTTGGTCAGTGGTATGCTTTAGATACTCTACCTTTTAATAGCCTTTAAGAGAGGCATGTTGGTCCGGCTTTACAGCAGAGTCAACTGAGGCTCAAAGAATTTAAGTAAAGCTCTGAAGGAGCTGCAACAATTAATTATGAATCTGGCATTAAAATCCATGTCTGCTTACCTGTGAAGCCACATTTTCACTCTACCAAGCTGCCTAGTATTTTGTTTGTTATATGCCTGCTGTTTTAAATTTCCATTCACGAAAATGGAAATGAAATATACAGAGCTAGAAGGATATTTTATGCAGTGTGTCTAGACCCCAAATAAAGGATTGGTTATTATTCTTCTTCAAGGATTGAAGCATTTTGCTTCCTTCCCATTTTGATTTCAAGAGTTGAGGGGTCTCTCAGCAACTACCCCCTGAAGACTTGCACATTGGCTATTAATAGGACTCCACCCACCTGTACATGCTCACTTTCCCTGGGGATTCCAAAGCAATGCAACCACGTCAAGGAGACCAGTGACAGGGTAAATAAAGCCACCTGTCTTGATAGATCGATCTGTCCCTTTCTTACTTCTCACTGCCAAGTCCTTCTCCATACGATGCTTTACAACATGATGCATCTATAATTCCCTGCCACATAAAAATTAGTCAGGACATAATGAATTTTAGGCACAAAAGCATCTAATCCTCACAGCATCCCAGAGCCTTTATAGTGGCAAGGACAGAATGTATAAAAAGGAAAATTAGCATAGCTCTTTGCTTGCTGTCAAAAGAAGCAAAGCTCATGTCCCAGGCACACATCAGAGACCCCACTTTAAATTTTTAAATTGCTTGTAGCTCTCTACCTCAAGATTTGAAAGTGGTATGACCTGGAGCTTTGAATTGAGTGTGATTCCAACAAGTCCAGTTTATTGAAGAATAATTGAAAATTCTGTGCGTGAGGATGACAGTGGCTCCCTTTATGAGTTTATGTCCTTCCTAATTGTTCTCTGGCTTTCTGTTCATGCCACTGGGTGGTTCGTGTCACCTTTGCTTAGAACTTTCTTCTCCTGCTCTCCATTCTAAACATGCTTGATACCCAAAGGGGGGAAAAAATCTGGGTTTATTTAAAACTGGCTTTAGTGCTTGCATGCCTTGTATTTAAGACATTAAAATTGGGAAATTAGATAGATGCCTGCCAGCCAAGGCAATTACTTCCAGCCATTACACTTCAAGACCAAATTATTTTATTTCTTGAAAGAGTTTCTCTTGTTTCATGTTTTACACAGTGACATTAAGCTCAAATAGTCACTTTGTGGGGGGGGGGAGGGTGTTATTGACAATGTATGGTTTGAATTATGGGTTGTTGACAGTCTTTTTGGCAATCTTATAGTTCACGATTTTTCTTTCTTTCACTTGCAATTTAGTGGTGCCAGGGTCTTACCTAAAGTTTGCTTATTCTTTACAATTGCTTCTATAAACACATATTTTCAAAATTTACAACCTACATCTAATGGACTCAAGAACAAGAATTTTCCACTCCTGATCTTTCCTTCAGCTGCATTTTCCAATACAGTAGGCACTACTCACATGTCATTATTTAAAAAATTTACTCTTATTAAAATTAAGCAGAATTAGAATGTCAGTTCCTCAGTAATAGTAGCCACCTATCAAGTGCTCAATGTAGCTAATGGCTATTTTGAATTGTTAAGATGAAGAACATTTCTATCATTACTGCGGAAAGTTCTATGGGACAGCACTGCTTCAAGGGTCCTTTCCAAATGATGAAGCAGCTGCTGCTTCACCCAGAGTTGCAATAGAGAGCCATCAAAATAAACTACCAAACCAAACCAAACCAAACACTAAGCATCATTACACTGAAATGGGTTCATGGAATGCTCATTTATTGGACTATGGGATATGGTATACAATGGGGTTTTGGTTTGAGTGTAAGCTATGTTCATCATTGACACTCTAATGCCCTCCACATGTTTTTTTTGTGTGAGGGATCAGAGATTCAATTAGGTAAGGGGCAGTAAGAAATCCTTTCTATTGAGAGTGTGTGTTTAGTGTATGTAGAAGGAGGTAGACATTAGAGGGGGAGGAACAATTTGGGTTAGTCCATTGCAAATGAAACTTAAATACATTGAGTTGAGGTCTCCACATGCCAGCTGCTGAGGGGAGAGACTGTTATTCGTAATAAATAGGAGTTAAAGAACCCTGAAGCACAGGAATATACCTCTGGGACCCTTAGAACAAAATAAAACGGATGGAAGCAGACATTATTTCCCAGCGTGCTGTCAGCACTGGAGCAGCTGGATGGCTATTTGTATGAGGAACCATGGGAGCAATGGCATCTAGGGAGGGAATACAGTATCCCTTGGAACAGGAGGGTTACTGTGGGACACGGGCAACAGACCCTGGAAAGACCTGGTAGAGTAGCACCAGAGCTTCTCAGAGAACACAAAGAACAACAGAGGCACCTAGAAGAGAGAGGGGTAACCGCATGGCAAAGAGTGGAAATTGAGATGTCATACCAAAAAAGTGCTGAGCACCTCTCTCAGTGCTTATTAGTACAAAAAAAAAAAAAAGGTTGATATATTTTAGTTTTCACCGAAGAAGGAATATGGTTTAATACATGCATTAATATTCAAATATATAGTTCCTGGTGAGGTTGAAATGAACACAGTAATTTAATATATTAATTTAGGGTAACATTACACTAAATTGCAAAGAGTACAATGTACTTATTTATGTGCATGGTTGTACAATAAAGCCCTGATAGGGGATGAGTAACTGTTAAGTAAACAATTCCCCGTCTTCTTGCTTCTATACTTTGTCTTTAAGCTACCTGTACATTTTAAATACTAGTAAATAATATTCTTCAACAATGGTAGGCTAAGGTAAGCTTTCTTAACTAACTCCAAACACCCGAGGGAATTAAGGAACCAGATGGAATTGGGGGATTTACAAGTACATCTGTGAACCAAAACTGTGGCTCACTCAGCGGTCAGTGACACATTATATCCAAATATTGACCCTCTCTTCCTGCTGTCCTGCTCTACTACTCATTACAAGAAACCTGGGTAAACATTGGGGATTGAAATTAAAGAATTCAGTCTGAGTCTGAGTCAAATAGAAAAGAAGTTAATTTCTTCTCTGCGGTCCCTGAATGAAAGAATTTTTTTTTTTCTTTCTCCCTCTCCTTGTCATGAGGTGGTCTGTGCACTGCTCAGAAGCTGGAGCTTTTGTCTAGCTGTCCTCAGTTTCCCACGTAGCCTCGGTCAAAAATTCTACATTTTCTCAGTGTTCTCATAGTGAACAATCATCCTCATTCTACTTGTGAAAATGTGAATGACTAATGAGGAAAAAGATCATAGGTATTAGGTACTTTAACCAAAGCACCTTTTAATACTTTAACCAAAGTACTTTTTAATACTACTTTTTTTTTTTTTTTTTTTTTGAGAGAGAGAGAGAGAAAGAATACACATGTACACATCAGCAGCAGGGGAGGGGCAGGAGAGGGAGAGAATCTTAAGCAGGCTCCACGTTCAGCATGGAGCCTAACACTGGGCTCCATCTCATGATCCTGAGGTCATGACCTGAGCCAAACTCAAGAGTCAGATGCTTAACTGACTGAGCCACCTAGGCACCTCTACTAATTTCTTTTTAATAACCTGTGATGTGATGGAATGGAAATTTATAACATCAGTCCTCCCGAGCATGTGGATACTCTCCTCAGTTTGGAGGACAGCAAGATAGGAGGGAGGCACGGTTCACTCTCACTATCAAAGTCTAAGGGTTGGGGTAGCCTTTCCTTTGCTCCTTGGAGTCTAAGGCACAGCCAGTAGGCAGCCACAGGTTTGTCCATCTACCTGTAACTTTAACTCTGGAGGGGGTTACTCAAAGGTACAGGGGCTATTTACAGTGGTCATCACAGAGCATCTGCAGGAACGTTCCATCCACCACTGCACAAAAGACTTGCTGTGATAGGATTATGGTTGAGCATGGTTTCCTTGGTCCCTGCTCATTTTCCCTCATCTCCCTAAGGCTTCTGGGAGTTCCCTAATATCTCACCAATAAATGACCCTTCTGTTTAACTTATCTAAAGTAGTTTTTATTTTTCTTTTCTGTCACCAACAACTTTGATTGGTCCAATAGGAATTATCACCTATATTTTAAGAATAAGGAAACCAAGACCCTTGTGGGTGGCCTGTTCACCACTGCCATCCATGTACTCACTCAGTATTGTCTAAGTGGTAGACAGATCCTGGTCTCCTCAAACTGAATATCTTTTCAAATGCACTCTGACCTTTCTTTCCCTCCTCTTCCTTTTCCTCCCTTGCTCTTCTCCTACACTTTTTACACCATTTCTCCCTTGCACACAAATAATTTTTAAACTAGCTGATGGACTCAAATTCTTATTTTTGAACAATCTGGTATTAATCCTTAGTATGTATTAGCTGAAGTTAATTCCAGATGAATATTTAGAGGCCTGTAAATCCCCATTAGCTATAGAGTATCATTCCAGGCATCTTCCAACACTAAGCAAAATATATATCCACCTATCCCGTACATGATCCCAAGTTCTTTAGCTACATCTTCGTAGAAAATCCTCGCCAACAAGAGGCTGGTTGCCCACTGTCTTTATAAGCATGTACTGCTCAGAAAATACAATGTAATAAGGAAGCATTGCTTAGCATAAATATAAAGATCAGAAACAGCATGAAATCTTCAACCAATTGATTCTGACTTTACTGTGCATCTTTCTGAAGAATAAAGGAGTCACTGAATGCCTAATCCTGGAATAGGATAAATGTAGAAGCACTTTTAGTAACCACATTACCAGTATTTGAAAGAAACAGCAAAACTCCAAGGGCAGGGATTGTATTAGATCCAGAAAGCAAGGCTCTCCTGGGCTTTATACCAGAATGTGTAAAACAAGCAGAAAATACACATTCATCTGACAGCTGCTAGAGACGTGTCCAAAAAAATGTGATGTGTCAACATGTATTCACCTTTTAGGAGAGGTGTGAAGCAAAGGGACCTATTATGAAAGCCTGTCAGAATAGGAAGGGTAAGGGGCTGGAGTGTTTGTCACTCAGCCTTGCTACTGTTATTAAATGGCAGGTAAAGAAAAGAGTCTCATGCCTGTCTGAGCGGGAACAGAGGAGATTATAAAGATGCTGAACAAGCAGAGTTTTGATTGCTGGGAGTAAACGTGCATAAAATCCAAGGCCAGCTGTTGAACAGTGTACGCTAATGCCTCTTGGGCACAGATAAATGACGAAAGGCCAGGCTAACCCAAGCAAGGTAGGATACTCAGCTTCCGCATAGCTGAAGTGGTAAGAATAATAAATTGCCTTTTCCTGTTGCATCAGAATAAGAAACAATAAAAAGATTGCTTTTTCTACTATTTCACGGCAGGAGGCAAGAAGTCAGACCTCTCAGATGGTCTCTGGCTCTACAAAGCTCAGGCCAATACTTTTCAGAACAAGTCTCTGAATAAGGTTCTCATGGCAACGCCAACTGCCACTCTTCTCTGAAGAAACTAGAAGAGATTCAGTACATATCCTGCCAGTAATCTCTCAGGTGATTCCCTTTACTGGAAACTGTATCACAGGAGCTCCAAGACCTCAGGTGCCTAAGATTGATCTGCAGCACTTGTTAAAATGCAGATTTTGACACCAGAATGGGACCCAGGAAAATACGTGTTAGTAGGTACTATGGAATATTCCGACTCTGTTCCAGGAACTATTTTACTGCCATTGTTGAATCCAGGGGAAGCCTGGAGGCTAAAGGGACCTGTTTTTGTTTTTTTTTTTTACTTTTATTTCCCTTATTGCAAATGGCCTCCAAGGGAGTTGCTGTCAGTAGTCCACCTGTTCAGGTCTCAGTCCACCAGGCATTTCTGTTGGCTTCTCTTAACTCTCCAAGTAGCGTTGCTAGAGCACAGGCTTAGGCACTGCAAATCGTTCAGTGCGCATCCCTTGCTTCCCAGGGTTATTCTTGCAATTGTAATAGTCAAGCTAGTGCTAGTGCACTGGCTGGTTCTAATTCCTGGTGCTGGTGTACTGGTTTGCCAAACAAGCCTGCTCAGTGATCTTGTGTTGAGAATAGACCTTATCCTGGACTGTGGGTATCGGGTTCCTTAAGCCACTGCGCTTCCTCTCTTCGTTTTAGACTTGACCCAAAGGACTGGATAGCTACCACTGTTAATGGTCTCTCTGCCATGTCAACTTCTGTGATCAAGATATTGCCAAACTTTTTTTTCCCATTTTCCTCTTTGAATCTCCAAGGTTGCTACCGTGCTATGGATACGCTGATGTAAAGCATCCCTACCTATAAGAGCATTTTGTTTCCCTAGGGGGTTACACTTCCCTGCTTAGCACCTCAAAAAGAAAATGAGTCTTTTCCTCTCCATGTTAAAACTCTTGGGGCAAGTCTAGGAGTGGGCAAACATGAATCATATGTTCATTTATGGGGAGAGGGAAAAGTTTAACCAGGCGAAGAATGGTTGTAGAAGTATCATCATGAGTGAATTCTCATCTCAGATACCTTAATGGTGACTTCTGATGACAAGACTCCCAGAGGATTCTCTGGCTGGACTAGATGCTTCTCCTGTCCTCGTTGCTTCCTTTTTCCTGTCTTGCCTGCGCTGGCTAAACTTGGGTGCTAGAGTTGAATGGGTACTTTCAGGGGGAATGCTAGATGTTTCTCAAATATTTTTTTCTTTCTAGATTAAGGTTAAAAATACATTAACTGAATACATTAATGCTGCTATCCAGGTAGTTTAGATTAACTCACCTAATTTTCACACTCAGTGGGAGAGAGGATGTTTTGACCATTTATGAAAAATAAACCAGCTGAGAGATTGAATAACTTGCCAAAGGTAACACAGCTATTAAGTAGTGAATCTAAGATGTGAACCCTATTCTTAATTTCATATCCAGTGCTCTTTCCACTACTATACAGTTGTTTTCTCTGTGTGTAATACAAACACTCAAGCATACCTCCTCAAGAATTAAAAAAAGAAAAAAAAAAGCTACAACCAACTCATTCACTGCATGGCCAGCTTTTCATCTCAGCGCACTGCATCCTCTTTGCACCTGTCCCCATGTATGGAACAGTCCTAGATTAAGTCTTTATCAGTAGTATCCTACCCATTCCTTCAACCACACAGCTCCAGGGCCCTACTGGATTTCCTACCTTTCTGAGTACTGAACAAGCTCCTTTTGCCAACCGTATCATTTCTGGCTTGAAACTCTGAGTTTATTTGTGGTCCTTTCACCATTCATTTCGCAAATAATTTGGAGGACCTGTTAGGAACGCCCCTTCAACACTTACATGCAATTGACAACTGTTTTCTTTCTCTGTGATGAAATCTGTGTGCTTCACTTGTTGATGTGACTACTTTATTTGACATTTCCATTCAGTTCCTAGGTTATTGTTGTCAATAGTCTGCTTCTACATTAGTGAAGCTGCTCTTGGCCAGTATCCCCACCTCGGGGGCTGTTGTCACCATGCTCACTAAACACCTACATCAATTTAGGTGCTCAATCCATACACTACCTCCTCCTCAGGAATGCCTTCTTTTGTCTCCCGGGACTAAAGTAGCTATCCCAAAGCACTTCACTCAATGCTTTTAAACAGACTTTAACAAGATCGCTTTACAAGAAATTTGGAAATGCTTATACTGTGGTGATTATAAACATAAACCTACCAGACAAATGAAAATCAAAAACTCCTCATAAAATTTAAATGCATTCTTGTGGCTTTGGGTAACTTTTTCCAGTGATAGCCCTATACATGGAATTAAATCAGTGCCATATCTCAAGCCACAGGAAGTTGAAGAATGTGTGCCCAGGAGATCCATTCAGTGACTCCAACAATAACACTAGTGATGTCAATGGCATTGACACTGAAGATGAATGTGAGAGTGAATAGTAATACTTTAAAATTAACATCTATTATGAGTTCAACATGTCGAATAGGTTCAAGTATAGATAGATCAGTAAATCGGTAAATCTCACATCCTAAGTAAATAATTGGATAGTTTACTATGTCATTCAAACATTGTATGTTTGAGATGGCCAAAAGTAATTGCTCTTCTTTGTATTTTATCATTAGGATATTAAAGCATTTCCCTATATTAGGTCATAACTTTTATTTGCACATAAGTGGGCTTTTGACAGTCTTAAGGAAAGAAGCAGGGGCACCTGGGTGGTGCAGCCTTTTAAGCTTCCGACTCTTGGTTTTGGCTCAGGTCCAGATCTCAGGGTTGTTAGATCGAGCTCCTCATTGGGCTCCAGGCTCAGCCCAAAGTCTACTTGAGATTCCCTCTCCCCCTCTGCCCCTCTGGCTCATGGTCTCTCTCTAAAATTAATAAATAAATCTTTTTAAAATAAGATGTTTTAAAAAAGGAAGGAATCAGTCTCAAACTCTTTGCCTCCATTTGTCCCAGGATAATATAATAACAAATAAAAACAAGATGAATGATGGAGATCTTACTATGTGTTAATTAAGCACCTTATGTCCATTATTCCATTTTATTCTCAGAACAACCCCATGAAATAGGTACCATAATTATCAACTATTCCACAGATAAGAAAACTAAAACACTGAGTAATTAACCTGATATATGTCCCATCACCAGGAAATAAAGAGATCTAGGGCCAAGGTCTTTCTAACTATATAACAAAAGATTCTTTCTAGTGTACTGTGTTATTATGTCATTTACAAACTACAAGTCCTGAGAACATCCTAGAAATTTCAATTAAACTGAGATAGTTTGAAAATATGACCTTAAGATCAAGCTTGTGAAACTATAAGGTCTAAGACTGTCCAGCAAATTTTGAATTGGCTAAATATTGTATTGGCATTAGAAATTTCCTTGACATTTAAAACAATGTCCCTTGTTGTATCACTAGGCTTTCTCACTCACAAACCTACTTTAGACATTCATTCAAAATTTAGATGCTAATAACCAACATGTTCTTCTAATACAGCGATGGGTATGTGCCTTCAAGGACATATCAAAATCCTTAGCCATCTGGAACCAATTTTTTTTTTTTTTTTTGTGTGTAGAATATCCCTTTCCACAAAGAGACCTAATATGGATTAGCTCTTTCACTTGCCAAATGTGATACCCTAAAATAAAGAGATGCAATTTCCTAAATAGAATTGTGCCTGATAATTGTTGACTGCTGGCCTCAATTTGTTGATGCATTATATATACTCTTCTCTTATTTATCTCCAGTCTACTTATTTGTAATGGAGGGAAGAGGGTAACCAGACACGTTAGTAAGTTTCTCTTGCTCTTCTAGTAGCAAGCAAAACTGCTCCAATTTTGGCCTCCCTGCAGCAATTTGTTATCTGTTTCTGTAAATGAAAGAAGAATTGAGGGCTTTAAAAATAGATTTCCAGGAAGCGTTAATGCACATTTCTAACATTAATCGAAACTGTGAAGAAAAGGATTCTCTAAGATTGGACTTCACACACTCAGAGATCCCGCATATTTCAAACTAATATGGGAAAATAAACATCAAATCGGAGTTCTAGAAAATTCTGTGTGAGTATCTGAGCAAATAAGAACACAATGCCATTCTAGATAACATATTGTTATCTTAGGTTTCTGTTGTCATGAAATTCTACAGAGCATATTACACTCTCCTCTATAAATAAAATGTTTATTTTTGATGTGACTATCATTTAGTATACAATTATGAATCTGAGTATATTAAAGTACTTAGACATGACTACTCTCTTTTCAACCTTCTGAGTCTATATGGAGCAAAAGAGGAGGGGAGAGAAAAAGTTTACAGTAATTTAGGTGAAGATCTGTATGGCATGTTGAGAACTGATATTACCCACTTATGGTTGAATGGCACTCATTTTCTGTGACTAACCATCAGCTAAATTTTGTGATTGGGTTTCATTATGCCTATGGTCACCAAAATTGTAGGTTTTACATTAGTAAGAACAATGCTGCTATGGTCTACATTAAGAAGATGGGAGAATAAATTATATCACTTGTTTTACAAAATCCTTGTGCAAGTTGCCATTTTAAGAGCTATTATCTCCATCAGAAGATAAAGGAAATAATGAAGAAGAGAAACAATTTTTCAAGAGCCTGGACTGAGAGAAATATAACACTATGCTGGCTATTGGTTTTGTTTTTAATTATATCACCCATCTTCAAATTTATTGAATCATGAAGTGCTAGGAGGAACCCCAAGTTTACATTGACCTCCTAATATTGCTATCGCTGGCTTATGACAACTTCTTTTTTCTAAATTGGCTTCTTCATCTGTAATATGGGATGAAAATGTCTCTATCTTATGGTTCGTGTATAAATTAAATGAGATAGCTTGGGAAAGGGTCTATGCACAGGACAAAGACGTCACAAATGTTGAATTATATGAAAAAAATCAGGATCTACTTCCTTTACCTTGCTAGTTATAGCCTTCCTAAAGTTCAAATATGCAAAGTACCCTGTTTAGGCAACAAACAAACAAAAACTTGCAGGGCGAGTTATCAATATCCCTTCAGCAGTTTGAACATATCTTCATCATATCAGGGAGAAATTATGTCCTATCAGGACTTCTATGCCTTCTGTCCTTTCTCTGCTCAAAAAAGCCCTGTTACATGTTAGAGCAGTCCCAGTCCTTCCCTGCCAGAATTACAGTCTAAGGGACTAGAGCCACTAGTAGTAAATCTCATTAGTGAGATGACACTAAGACATTCAGAGAAAATAAAATAAAACTCTCTCCAAAGAAACACTGTTACATCCTACAACCTCTTCTTCCCAAGCCCCACCCTTTCTACCCAGGCTCTGCCTAACCCACATAAGAAGATCCCAGGCAATGCATGTCAAGCAAGCCACTGAATCCAGATGGCTCGGAGTTGGCCATGGGACAGAGACACAACACTGACTAGAGTGTGAGGGGAAAGGCAATCGTGCAGATAAACATGCCAAAGAAAATAAGTCCTCCACTTGTGCCGAGCACCACGGGCTGTATGTAAGTGATCAATCACTAAATTCTGCACTGGAAACCAATATTACATTGCATGTTAACTAACTGGAATTTACACAACAATTTAGAGGAAAAAATATATCCTCATGCATGGATTAATCATTGATTAATACCAGCTGTGATTACAGTCAGGTCAAAGCTCAGGGTACTCAGTAAGAATTTCACAGTGTTATTTTACAGACATTTTTATTTGCCTTAGTGTCTTAAATAATGGTTATCATCCATTCTTGATTTGAGTCCACCCCATATCACACCCTAGGAAAGACTTGTGCACAAGTGAGGATGTGGGGACAGTGGAACCAGAAAGGGAGAGAACTCAGTAAAGGGTTTTGCAGTTGAGCAGGTTTCCATGACAGGCTCCATTTCACTGGGGAACATGTAATGAACTGGGTAGGACATATTACAGAATTGCCCCACAAAGAGCTAAGGAAGCAGGAAAAAGCACATTTATCCATCAACAACTGTTACTCATTTGACAGTTTCCTCTGGAAGCAGCATTCAATTAATCATTTCCAAGTTTGCTCGGCTATGATATAGCAAACTCCTGGGGAGCCAGAGAAAACCCTACGGACTACAAGAGCTATGTGTTCTTGAGGTAGAAAGTGGTCATGGTGCATGATGCAGATGAACACAGGGCCAAGGGCATGTGTGTCTGCTACAAACCCTGTGTTTCAGACTATTTGAGGCAATATGATCACACATAGCTCTGTGACAGTGCATGTGTATACATGTGCATGTAGGTATACATATGCATGTATATGTATTTTTATGATAAACACAGCTTGATGAGATAGGAGCAGTCCAGGCCTTCCCTCCCTCTTAACCGATTTAATGCCCATTCATCCTTTATACCTCTACGTAATTGTCCCTTATTCAGAGAAGCCTTTCCTCATCCTTATAACTAGGTCAAATTTATCTGTCTTTACACATCTATAGGAGATCTATTTTTCTATGGTAGTGGCACTCATTAGAATTGTACTTTTATAACGAGTTGCATGATATTTGTTTTAACATTTTTCTTTTCCATGAGGCTCTAAGATCCTTGAAGTCAGGAACCAGAGATCTTCATCCTTAGAATGTACTAAATGAATGTGTAGTGAATGGATGACCCTTTTAAAGAGAGAACACAACTTGAAGGAAATAAGGATCTGTAAGGAACTATAAAATGATGTGAAAAGTGGTAATTACAAACTTCTGTGAGAGCACAGAAGAGACAAATTCTTTCTAGTGTGAAAGAAAAAGAGTATTAATAGATTAAGTATCTAAGGGGAAGTGATTTGGAACTAGGCATGAAGTAGGACAGAATAGGAGAATGAGGGAGAAAAGTATGGTTTAGGAGAATCAGGAAGGCATTAACTCCATATGGTAATGGACCACGGAGTTTCATTAAACATATTTTTGAATATTTTGTATACAGAATTTGCATTTATATGGTATCTCCATACATGCATCATGTTATTGAGCTGAAACAAATCTTAAATTATGTATAGTTTTTAAATAACATCAGAACTGTGATAACTGTGATAATCTTTGAAGTAATTGCCAACAAGTTTTGACCAATCTCATTAAATTAACATATTGTTGGGGGCTGGAATTCCCAGATCAGCCACGCATTAACAATTATTGTTTAACTAATGTAACACTGCATGTTAACTATATTGGAATTAAAATTAAGAAAAAATTAAAAAGTGCTTGCCCAGGCTTGTTTAATCATGAAGCATTTATGGAAAAAGATTTTCAAAAAGGGGCCTGTTCAGTAACTACTTTTGTTCATATTGTTGAGCATCTTCAAAAGCATTTTCAGTATGATCCAATCCTTGAATAAAGCTATTAGCTTACTGGATACAAATGAATGAAAAAAAAAATAAATAAATTGGAGTATCTCATTGGGATTTCTGCCCTGTGTTTAAATTTTCCAATTTTCTAAATTGCTCAGGAAGCAAGAAAAAACTTCATATGCCTTTCCCCCCCCTTGAGACCAATGTGCTGTTCTTTATTTAAGAGACTGCTCTTCAGGCCTGGCAATCTTGAGTAGGTATACCAACAGAGTTTAAAAAAAAAAAAAATCCCACCACTCAGTCATCTGTTTCCTTGATGACTGGTGGTATAAGTTCCAACATGGATGGCTGGCAAAGAACTATGTTCTTGGGCAAAAAACAGAACTAGTAGGATTGCCTCTCATAGGATCTGAATTAAAGGCTAGGAGGGAAGAGGGAGGGGTAGGAAAGGGAAGGAGAAGAAGTTTTGTTGAACTCTTTCAGGCACAGAGCATATTATCTAATGTAACTTTCACAACCTCCCACCTTTGAGTGATAACGTTTTATAGCTGAGGCCTATAACTAAGGAATGGTTGAATGGTTTGACTATATAGCACCTTATATATTTCCATCAAGTCATCTAAAATAAGCCTGCAAGATAAACTTAAAAATTTGGTCTTGAAAAAGACAGCTTTAAGAAAATTCCCCTGTTTCTCTTCTCTACCAGATCTCATGTACTACTTATGCGAAAATTCTAGGGTTGGTTCTGCCTGGACAGGGTAGAAAATGCTTGACATGCAAAACAACATGCTAGGAAGTATGAGGACTGAGATTCAGACCCAGGGTTTGCTTCAAACACCATCTTCTTTGTCTGTTGAATTAGACTACTGAAGTTATCACCAGTATACTTTACCATCTTGAATATAACCATTTGCCCTTTTGCTAACACAGACCTTTGTATAAGCCTGAAGGATCTGTATTGATTACTAAGGGTGATGCGCTCAGAAACCAGTATTACTAGCATGGCATTTTAAATTATATAACATGATTGCTTATAGGACGTGCATTCCTTTTTATAGACTTATGATGCCTGCTGTGTCATGCAATTAAAAGTTCCAGAAAAGCATTCTCAGCATGTCAAATTCCTGAGGCTGATTTATAGGATTACAGCTTTTCCCCTTTGTGATTCAATTAAAGAATTTTACACTGGGCTATTATAGGGTTTAGACTCTGATCATAGTTTGGATGCTAAAGTATTAGATTAACATGTGATCTGATTATAAATAAACTGAATTTCTTGTTTGCAAAGGACCATAATTAAAGCTGCAGTAAAAGTGGCATAAGAAGCAGTTAGAAAGACCTACGTGATAGACTTCAGTGGTAAAAGTAGGTAATACCAGAATGCAACTATTGGACTCCTTAGATAAATATAAAAATGTAGGTCTGTGATAGATACTTTGAATTTTATACAGAAGCTGAATTATTATTTTTGTAACTTCCTTGACGTACACTTAATATAGAGTTCCAGGGGTTTGAAGTGGACCAGGTCAATGATACGTGACATAAGCTTTCTCTTTTACAATGGCTCCCCTTATCTATTTCGCTTTCTATGGTTTCTGGAAGCTTCACTTCTATGGTCGGGAAGCAGAAAATCTCCTGATGGGTTGTCAGAAGGTCTATAAAACCTGATGCTACATCACATACCTATCCCATTCACCTCGCTTCGTCTCATCACTTAAGCATTTTATCATCTCACATCAGCACAAGAAGGAGGAGTATAATACAATAAAGTATTTTGAGAGAGATCACATTCATACAATTTTCATTACAGCATAGTTATAATTGTTCCATTTCATTCTTATTGTTTATCTTTTACTCTGCCTATTTTATCAAATAAACCTTATCACAGGTATGTATTATAGAAAATGTCATAATATATATAGGGTTTGATATTATCTGTTCATCCAGTAGGGGGTCTTACCCCTATGGATAAGGACCTGTAGAAAATCTGAGCAAACTCAACTTTCCAATTCTCTAAGATTTGAGCCCAGTCTCACATTATCTGGAAAATTCTTTTTAGTATTGTCAAGCTAAAACCCCTTAGAAGATAATGGCCCCCTCCCCAACAAATTGATAATAGTTTCAGACATGTCAAAAAAGAAAAAGGAAACAGAATCACTGGCATTAGCATCGGAGTTTGACTGGTGGTTATTTCAGAAGGAAATATGTTTTCTTTTGTTTTTATATTTAGTTTTATTTTTTATGTTTGATGGTGAAAAGAGTTAATTCTAAATTGAATGATGTTGACTGGGCATTAAAAAATAGCGCCTACTCAAAAAAAAATAATAATAACGCTTACTCTTCCTGAGAGGAAGAGGGCAAAGGCAGTTGAGCATGAAGACCAAATAAATCTTTAAATGATGCAATAAAAGAAAGATAACTTAGAGATGATATGTTTGCCATGGCCCATAGAGATGTCAAGTTACCACCTGTGGAGATGGATAAGTGTCTGCTTAATAGAGAAATATAATTTTGAAAGAATAGTGGTCCACTACACTTACCACTTACAAAAGCAACAAATGAGTGATCTACTGATAACATAAAGTTGACACTCTCCCGTCTTTGAGGATGCTATTAGGCTGAATGTATTTCCATCAGGAGAGAATATTGCCTCATTTCAGGGTTTCATTTTCCCTTGCCTGGGCTATTGTAATCGCTTCCTAACTGGTATTTCTGACTCCTCGTCTTACCACCTTCTCCAATCTATTTCTTCTGCCATCAACATAATCTTCCTAATACCCAAATCTTAAGCCATTTTCATGCTTGAGAACACTTCATAGACTCACGTCTATCTACAAAATAAAATCCAGATGGATTATCATCACAGAAAATGTGCTCTGGTATCTGGCCCTCCTTTACTTCTCAATTCCTCACTCACCACCCCATGCCTCATCAACTATGCTCTGACCATACGAAATTATTTGAAGTTCTCTTTTATGGTCCACGTTTTTCACTTCCATGATTTAGTTCACAAAGTTCTCTCAGTCTGATATAACCCTATTGTGCCTAGAAGTCACTTACATATTTTTAAAGCAGTAGCTCCTAATGATATTTCTGACTTTCAATCTTTTATTTAAGTGACTCTACATTTTTGTCAGATTACTCTTTCCTGATCATAGACCTTTGACTACATACCCAAACTCATTGACTTACACACATGTTGGTTCATTTTCCTGTGTTGGACTAGAAATTCCATAAAAGTGACATTTTATTTTGTCTTTGACATCTGATACACATCAAAATTACATATGCCCCATGCAACTTTAAATACTTTAATTACTAAAAGCTGTAGGCAATATTTATTAACATATGTAGTTGAATTTAACAAAGGGTGGGGACTTTAAAATCTTTTATATAGCTTTAGGTTTAACTTCTTTAGTTAGGTTTACGTAGAAAGGTTAATAGTCTCAAAGTTTTTTAAAATAACAGAAATATTCATTCCATTCTTTGTTTCTTGTGAAATGGGGCTACAGGGAGATAATATGTGTTTGTGAGCGAGTTTTATACACTGTAAAAGTGCTTATTCCATCACTATGGGAAAGGTTACATTGGTGAAGAATGAGACACTACACCTTCATTAAAATGAAGAGAATAGGTATATAAATATCACCCTGGACAGATCTGAAAAATGAAATGTTGAATAAAAAGGTACAATTATAGGAGTGCCTGGGTGGCTCAGTGGGTTAAAGCCTCTGTCTTCAGCTCAGGTCATGATCCCAGCGTCCTGGGATCGAGCCCCGCATCTGGCGCTCTGCTCAGCAGGGAGCCTGCTTCCCTTCCTCTCTCTCTCTCTCTGCCTGCCTCTCTGGCTACTTGTGATCTTTGTCTGTCAAATAAATAAATAAAATATTTGAAAAAAAAAGGTACAGTTATAATATAAAACATATATGACATGCATATATGTATACATGTTTGTATATGCATATATGTATATACAAATGTGTGTACATATATGTATACGTGTGTGTGTATTTTGAGAGAGAGAAGGAGCAGGGGAGAGAAAGTCAGTCCTCAATCCTTGTTATTCTACATTCTGTATGGACTAATTCACCTACTAGCTACAAACCAATCCTCCTGGTGCTTTCACAGGTATTTGCAAACATGTGGAGGGCATTATTTGAGTTCGCAACTGACATGCTCTCAGCTGAGGTCAAACAGGGCTCTTCCCTGTTGTTTCAGTCCCATCCTGTACGTAAGTATATCTTTCTTCCAGCATATTTGGTGCCATATTTTTATATCTATGTGCTTTTTCCTGGTGGTTTTACACTTTAAATGGTCCCCAAGTACAGTACTAAAGGCTATCTGATGTTCCTAAGAATAAGAAGGTTAGGATATACCTCATGGAGAAACTACATGTTAGATAAATTCTGTTCAGGCATGAGTAATGGCACTGTTGACTATGAGTTCAATATTAATGAATTAACCATATATATTAAACAAAGTACCTTTGAACAGAGACACACATAAAACAAGGTTATGTATTGATTGGATGACAGAAATGCTCTACTCTCAGGAGTTAGGCTCACAAAAACCTAACTGAATAATGAGCATCAGCCATAGATAACAGCACTTACAAAAATTTCACAGTTCTGGGGCACCTAGGTGGCTCAGTGGATTAAGCCACTGCCTTCGGCTCAGGTCATGATCTCAGGGTCCTGGGATCGAGCCCCACATCGGGCTCTCTGCTCAGCTGAGAGCCTGCTTACTCCTCTCTCTCTGACTACTTGTGATCTCTCTCTCTGTCAAATTAAAAAAAATTTTTTCACAATTCTAAAATAATTTATAGCAAAAATGGATACAAATCTATCCAGAAATAATATAAAATTACTGGTTGGTTATACGGTGAATTAATGATATAGTTGCCTATTATAAACAAAGAAAGCAAATGGAACTGGAGAGGAGAAGAAAGGATTTAAGTTTTACATGTAAGGTTGCCATCGTTTTACTTAAAGGTTATACTCCCCTCCAAATAAATAAATAATAGTTGATTAGTTCTGTTTCCACCTTCCCACTATTCCCAAGCACAGACCCTCATCATTTGGGGTGTGTGTGAGTGTGTGTGTGTGTGTGTGTGTGTGTGTGTGTGTGTGTTTTGACTCAGACAAAAGCACTTGCATTCTGCCTTTATTAAGTCATTCATTTCATAATATTTCATAATATAAACGATCTTTAGTCTAATTAGGAGTGCATACATTTAATCCCCCTGTGTCTTGGCCAAATATCAGTCTCCTCTACCTTTTCTTATACTCCAAGAACACCAACCACGTGTTGCTCCTGTGACATGCATTGGACTTTCCTCTCCCATGCTCATGTGTGCTCTCATCTATGATGCTCTGCCTAATCAAACACTACCTGTTTCCCAAAGTTTGGTGCAATCATCTCCTCCCCCACACTCCACCCTGGTTTTGTAGCAAGCCCTTTTACTCACTTCGGCTGTGTTCTTTTGTATCATTCACATTCTTTTATGAATCTTTCTTCTGTGAAAGCTGAAAAGGCAAAGACCATGGCCTTTCCAGTGAAATCTTTAATTTGGTGATTGCGTTTCTGAAAACATCTACAGCAATGAAATATGTCAAAATTGAACAACTGGTTTACATGTTAGAAGGCAATTCCACACCCAGAAAGGTAATTTTCTATCAATTTCTAAAATTATTTCTAACAATTTGGACATAATTTTTGATAATATATTTTGCTTGTATTTTATATTTTGCTTTTCCTTCATAAATTAAATTACCTGTTAAGTGTCTCTCTCATGAACACCCCAATGAAATTAAAGATTTGTTGCTTTGTCCCCAGTGGGGTAAGAGTTGGTTTTATTTTATATATATATATATATATATTTTTTTTTTTTTAAAGATTTTATTTATTTATTTGTCAGAGAGAGAGAGAGAGAGCATACAAAAAAGAGCAAGCACAAGCATGGAGAACAGCAGGCAGAGGCAGAAGCAGGTTTCCTGCTAAGCAAGGAGCCTGATGTGGGACTCAATCTCAGGACCCTGATAGCATGACCTAAGCCAAAGGCAGACACTTAACTGACTGAGCCACCCAGGCGTCCCAGGAGTTGGTTTTATAAGGATGCCCTTTTCTTTGTATCATTCTTACCATCTTACCCCACTCAGAAAGTATTGGATTTATCATTTTACCTCTTCTCTGAACTTCTTGCACACCCCTTGCCAAAAGATTAAGGACTCACTTCATCTTATTGGTGAGGTGTGGATACTACGCCAAAAATGACAGTATCGACAGCCTTTCCTCTTACATCTTCTGTCCTGTTGGAATGCTCACAGTGAAACTATGGCTTATCAGTTTGCTGACTGGAAATGATGTGAGAAGTCTCCTTTGCAGACCCAACTCCTCACATAGGTGAGTTTTAAGATCTAGATGAAGAGTGATATAAAGTCCTTTTCTAGTATCACAAAAGAAAGCTACATTCTTCAATCCAACTTTAACAAGAGTGAGATGCCTTGGACTTTGGACATTATTGAGAATATAGCTGTATCATTAATGATATGACACTACTTCTGTAGGCTCCTTGAATCTTGGTTTATTGTCAGTGGAGGGTAATACATGGGTATACACCTGCCTCAATCCCTAAAAATTTTTATTATGCTAGAAAGTGGCTAAAAACTTGACTATGGAATAAGATAGTCCTAAATTCAAATTGCTGTTCTGACACTAACCATGGTCTGTTTTATTTCTTCATCTATCCATGGGAACATTAACTGGACCTATTTTAAAGGTTATGAGGATTAAGTAAGATAATTAATTTAGGATACAGTCTTGCCTTTAATAATTTTTAGGTGTTTGGATTATTATCCCCATTTATTTATTCTTTTGATAGTTACAGACAATGTTCTGATGCTAAGGACTGAGATAAAGACTAGACCAAATCTCTTCCACACTAATCCTGTGGAAGACAGACTATAACAATACAGAAGTTAGCATATGCATTAATTTTTCAACTTTATCGCTAAAACATTTATTGGACACACACGTATATGCCATGTTCTACGTATTGGGGACACATCAGTGAGCAAAAAAGACAAAATATACTACCGAATTCTAAGGAAAATGAACAAAAAACACACATGCATAATACCACTCTGATAAATCAAAACCAAGTTGGGTAATAGTGAATGAAAAGTAGGAAAGGAGAAGGGAACAACTAGATTGTGCTCATGACCCAATAAGTACTCCAAATGATATGAAAGTATTTGAGGGAGAGAAAGAAGTTCATGTAGATAAGGTATCTAGAGTGAGAACACTCTGATATTAGAATACAGATGTGGGCAGAAGCCAGATCAGGTCAGAACTTAGAAGCTTAAATAAGAGGTTTGTTTGTAGTTTAAGTTTAATGAAGAAGCATTGGAAGTTTATAAGGAAGGAGTTGATATGACCTGATCAAGCTTCCAAAAACAACAAAACAAAACCACACACCAAAATCTCATGGTCTGAGAACAGATTAAGAAGATAGGAATGGAATCACTCTCAGTCAAGAGGCTGCTCTAAGTCTGGATGGAGGGGACCGTTGTTTGGGCTAGGAAAGATTGAAGACGGACAAAATGCTAGAGACACATTAGAGGAGAAAAATTACTTGCTTAAAGGACATGACCTTGATGCAAAATCTTAGGTGGTATCAATTCCATGTTCTTGACTGGACTTGCTATGAGCTCCGTGTTTTATTCTAGGCTACTGGAGAAATTTAAAACATCATTGGGTTTAATGGGATATATGTGCAGAGTGCAAAAGCCACTAAGATTATGGCTGCAAACATCTAGAAAGGGGTCACTTGTTTTGAACCCTTAAAACTGACAGAGGTTAACTGGTCACAGGTCTCCAGCACTATGCTGACGTCTTAACAAAGGGTATGTACACAAAGAAAAAGTAAGGGAATTTCTATATCCCCAAATCCAACAGACTCTCAAAAAAATGAATCCACCTGAAAATACATCTCCTGTTGAGTCATCAAGCAGGCTCTGTCCTTTCCCACCTTTCCCTTCATATTCATGAGAACCCTTCTTCTGCATTACAAAATAAAGGCATACCTCTCAGTCATGCCAAAGCTCACCATGGTTCATTATATGAGGGGCACTAAACAAAGGGGCAATTTCAAATATTGGTATCTGGGACTTATTTTTTTTTTAATTTAGGCACCAGAAACCTATAGAAGTTTTCCCTGTGTATATTTCTGCTAAAACACAAGGGCAGCATCATAAATGGGATCTTTTTGCATGGTTTGGTATTATCTGAATTCACATATAGAGAGGGGGGATAAGAGAAGTGAGTTTTTACTAAACAACCTCAAGTCTTGCTTTCCCCAGAGCAAGGTGAAAAAATATATCTTTTCCAGGGGGAATGTTCTGTTTACTTCAAAACTGTTTGGGGCATGAAAGATTTGAATGGGCATCCAAGAATCCACACAGCAGATGGGGAGGGAGTATAGATTAGGCCCTGAGGACAATGTCCATCTCAATGACAGTTGGAGACTTCTTGGCCCCTCCCAGTGTCCACCAAAGTCAGTCACTGCTCTGTGCCTTTTGGTCTTCTGTCCAGGACATGGCCAGTGGGGAAGCCTCTGTCTGGAACATGGAAGATAAAGGCAGTCTTGATCTTTTTCCTGCTGTGGACTTCTGGCAATTTTGTGAAGCTTATGAACACTTCCCAGAATGCTTCTCTTCTTCCCCTTCTCTCCTCTTCTGTCTGTCCTTCCTTCCATCTCCTCTTCCTTTTTCTTCCTTCTTTCCCCTCCCTCAGATTCAGAATTCTGAAGTGACCTGATATTACCTGGTACATACTGGTTTGAGAATGTCTGATAGGGTCTATTAGCCCTGACAATTAGGTTAAATGAGGTTAACTATTCAGTACTGTGTAGCCACCAACAAGTCAAGACGACGGCTCAACTAATTAGAATGATACCAGCCTATAGGTAAGACATGTGAGAAGCAATTAAATATATGTTTTATATGGACTTCTTTCCATATATGGAGTAAACTAAGATTGTATTTCCAAAGTTTTGATGAAAATATATTTAATGCACTTAATAAAGCAGCTTATCAAAAATATTTTATTGGAAAGCATTTTGAAATTAATAACTTCACAAAAATTTTCTAACTACATTGGGTTAAAATAAGGTGTCTGCAGGTGAAAAAGCCAAAGGTATAATCAACAGTCACTTTACTGCTTTAAATTTATATTTTTCTCTAAAATTCAGGAAATGTATTATTGGGTTGGGTTTTTGTTTTTTTTTTTTAAACTATATCCTTTTTACAAGCAGTGGAGTTTCTAATGCTTTGGAGTTAACAAAATTGAAGGCAGACATAATTGTGTTGCCTACTGATGTATAATTAAGAATAACTTTTGATAATATATCACTATTTGGTCTTTTTGGTTTGGGGGAAGTTTATATTTCAAAACTGATTTAAAAAAAATTGATTGGCATTACAATAAAGAAATTCCTCCTATTCCAATCTATTTGTCCATGTTTCTCTTTATAAACATCTAAAAAAATATACCAAAAGACAGAAAATTAACATTGAGCCTTGTCTCATTTTTGCAGTGTTTTTCTTCCACAGATATCTTAACTCATTGGAAAGAAATGGCCTATTTATTTATTGAGATTACTTCCTAAAAAAAAATATGTAATACATGTTTAGTAATTTGTCAATGTCCCTAATATGTTTGTGTCATTTTCTTCAAATTGTTTGTTAATTACAATTGTTAGGACTTGATATAGAAGGAATTATTTAATGCTCAGAGTCTTACGATAATGGAATTTTTAAAATTTACTAAGATTTTTGTAGCAGAAAAGCATATGAGTGTGTGATCAATTCAGGCATAAAAGATGATATATCAGGATGTAATTCTGTAAGAGAAGCAGAATGCAAACACAAGTTCAAGAGGATAAGAAGAGATGTAAAATTTATGGATGCTAAAGGAAACCTTTTTAATGTGTTTTTATAAATTGTTGATGGTGGGTATCAAGTTACTATGGTATTTTGATTCCACATACTACATTTTAAAAGAAGCATATAACACTTTTATTTTTGAAATGTCAATATTTACAACTCACTAGGAATTTTATCATTTGCAGATTTTAAAACTCATGATGAAAGTATTCAAATTTATCAGGGTAGATGGGCAAAAAAAAAAAAGGAAAAACATGTATGTTGAAGTCACTGGTCTTTGCCACCTCCAAAATCCAGAGTTCCATGTTGATACTCCACTTTCTTCTTAAAGAGGGTTCAAGATACAATATCTTTTGAGGGATATAACCTTCACTTTTGAATACATACTCTAACATGTTTAAAAAGAGCAGATTTGCAGGAAATTCCAAGAGGTGGTATGTTTTCCAAGAACATATAGTTTAATTATAGGCTATATGTATCTGACTAAGATATCTAGGGTATCTGCTACCTTCTGCTCTCTAGCTGATAGTTTTAATATAGTGGAGAGAATGCCTTCTTGGGGTTGATGATAGTGTCGAAGTCCCTGCTGTCTATGTGATAGAAAAAGAAGACAACTGATACATTCCTGTGTCATGGTATCAGTAGTAGCGTTCTATTGAAATAGCATCTGCCTGGATGAAAATTAACTCTAAAATTAGGAAAAAGTTTATGTGCCAGATCAATAATTTCATATTAAGTTCTAAGGGCATTCTTAATTTGCTCCATCAGGGTAATTATATATGGAACACTCATTTCTGTTGAAGCCACCATCTGATTAAGTTCTCCATAATCCCATTATTTTTTTAAAAATTTTTAAAATTTATTTGACAGAGAGAAATCACAACTAGGCAGAGAGGCAGGCAGAGAGAGAGGAGGAAGCAGGCTCCCTGCGGAGCAGAGAGCCCAATGTGGGGCTTGATCCCAGGACCCTGGGATCATGACCTGAGCTGAAGGCAGAGGCTTTAACCCACTGAGCCACCCAGGCGCCCCATAATCCCATTATTTTGAAGAACTATCACCTGTACTAGAAAACAGAAAATAAATGAGAATTTAGAACTGTCACCTATGTATCATTCAACTCTTCTACAATATCTTTGCAATCGCATCAAGGTTGAAATACTTCTTTTGATTTGTTTTTTCTATAAGGAAGAAAATCCAATGACTTCCACTTGCCATAATAGCATATTAGCCTCTATGTTAAGTTCACGGACCTACGTTTTTGACAGTTGCCAAGGCTCGCTCTTATCACCATATCCACAGGAACTGATGAAGTGGCCGGGAGCGATAGCTGGAGTCCCTGGCTCTATCATAGGGTGAGTGCAAGTAAGAGCCTTATTACCAAGTCCTTCTTAACCCCCATTCTGACGGATACATTGTTATGGTATTTTGAGTCTCAGTTAGTGTGCTGCCATTTCTAGGATTCAAAAGTTTCCTTTTCAGCAAAGAGTGAACCAAGCCAATGGCCATAGGGAAGTTTAAAAGGCTGTGAGATACACCTTAACTCAGGACTGGAAGTTAGGAGGAAGGGTCTGGCTCCTGTAACTCAAATTGGCCCTTTGTTCTCTGGATTCCTGAAATATTGACTTTGTTCCTGGTGAATCCTTGATTGGTTAACAAGAGAGATCTCTTGACACCAGACCATTCCCTGTGCCCAGATTATCACATCCATACTGCTGCTTTTACAATGACCGTGCCCACTTTGTTAATGGCACTTCACTGTTACCCTTGAGGACAGAATCCAAGACTCATTTCACTCAACTGGAGATCGGAAATCATAAAACTTTCATAACACTTTTGGCCTACAGAAACCAGGATTTCAAAGATTGTCGTAAACTGTTTCACTTGATCAAAACAAAAGGAGATTTGGAACTGGTCGTGAGACATGGTGGCACACTGAATATTCTGAGATCTAATCTAGCATTTCTATTGCCTGTAATCCTTGAGTCCCTTGCTTTGTGTCACTCAAAGGTTTACCGGTCATTGTTTGGTTACACTTGTGTTGCAAATCCAGAAACTATTTTAAGCACTGACAAATGCTCAAAAAAAAAAAAAAAAAAAAAAAGCATATGAAATGCAGAACCTCTGGTGAGAGCATATACATCAATTTAGTCCAATCCAATCCCAGATTATTTTGTCCTCTGTTTTATTTTTACCCAGAAAATCCATGCCTATATATTTAACCCAAATTGTTGAGAGAATATATTGAAAAATTCCTCTAGGTTATTCTAAATGCAACCTTTTCTTCTTCACTCATGTCTTCATCTAACTTTTCAGGCCATATTGTGTTCTGATTATAATTACTTCGTGAAAAACAATGAGTGATAGCATATGGGAACAATTATTAACTCTCTTCCACTAAATATAGGTGATGTTTCAATGTGGTTGGGTCATTCCTTGGCCCGGTTAGTTCTATCAATTCTTTCAGAGAGTCTTCTTCAAATTGTTGGGATCTCACTATTTTCTGATAAATGCCTTAAAATATTTATATGATCAATGAATATAGGCAACACAGACTTAGTTGGGACATAAAATAAAACAGAAGTTCAGCATTTCATAGAATTCATTTCTATATATTCCCTACACATCATCCTCAGTGTGTCTATGGATCCAGCTAATTGTATGACCAGTTAAATAATTTTCCTATTGCTTCTGCTGCTAATTTCCCATCTGGGAATCTGGGTTGGCAGAAGATGTTGTCTCACCATTTCTGCCTTGTGTCAAACCAATAACCAATTTCATATACTCACATATCCCTGAGCACCTGTTCTCAAAAATCCAAATGGAAAACAACTCTGAAACACAAACATGGATAGCTCATGGAATCCATAAATGAGCTAGACTGTCAAACCACAAGGTGAGATCAACATGCACTTAGTCAGTTGGGTTAATACAACTGTGAGTAGATTGTCTTCTCTATGTGTGGGTCTGCCTAACTTCTAACATCCTTAGGGGTCTCAGGGTACTATATCAGCTTATTTTTTAATTGGTTTGCTGTATTTGTGATTTATCCTGGCGACAAACATATCAGAGGGAGGGTGCATTCTGAGAATAAAGGGTTTATGCAACTGGTTCCATTTCTCTAATTTCTCTGCTGACTACACCATGGTTGAGTTCTCCTTTGCTCTTTCCTCTCATCTTTAAATTACTCTGGAGTTCTTCTCAAAAACAATTTGTTTTTGATGGCCTCATCTTTAGCTTGAGTAGGCTTTCAAGGTGTTCAGATATGTGTTTGGTCTCCTTTTCTATATTCAAGAAATTCTCTACCATTTCATATTTCATTTGTCAATGGGACCTGTCCCGACTTTGGAGCACAGTTATAGATTCATTTTATTTGTATATTTCTTGTTATTTCAATGCAGTATTGTTAAGAACTAATAAATGCATTATTTGCCATCTTAAGTTAGATATTAAGACAAAAAAATAAAAAAAAATTTAAAAATCCTTTGAATCCTGCCTAGATGCTAAGGAATAAGATCACACTTCATATATGTGATGACCCTGTGGTTGGTTAATCTTTTCTCCTAGTTTGAAGACTCTAAAAGCAAGAATAATAATCCTAAATACCTTTCACCTCAACAAGAATAATTTATTAGATTTATCAGAAAATAATTAAATTAGGGCCGTAAGACTATTATTATCAGCCCTAGGGAATCTTTGCTGAAGAAAACTCCTCATAATTACTTATAACTAAAAACCAGAAACCAATTAACTGGGCTACAGAGGTCCATGTCCAGGAAAATAGTAGTACATGTGTGTGGATGTCTGAGAGCTCGGAAAGGGGCTATGTGATGTGCAAGACAGCATCAAATGTGAGTGAGAGACAATGCGGAAAAAATACAGACATTCATGTTAAAAAATGCTTTATAATGCAAGAAAGGTAGTTTACAAGGCAGGTTACTAAAGCAAGAAAAAAGTAATGGGTTTTTTAAAAGAGGAATATTACAGAGGAGAGAAAAAAGGTAAAATGTGCTTACATCAGAGTGATCACTTCCACAACTGACTGTGTTAAGGATGGTCTTTGTGGCACACGACATGGGAGATGGTGAAAAACTGGAGGTCGAGGATGAACAACTTGGTGAGGAGGTTTAAGTGTGAATAGAAGAGTTAATATAATGGCTGGTGGAAGGCAGGGTGCCAAGGGAGGGTTTTTTTTTTAACTTAAAGGGATTTTTAATCATCATGTGAAAGAGAAGGAATTGACCGAAAAACTAAAGACTTCCTGGTTTGTTCTGATGATCAGGGCTCGATGCATTTTGGAAAGAATTATAAAACATCCAGGTGATACATTCTTAGAAAGAGACACAGAAGTTTCCACCAACTGGCATAAGTTCACCAGACACAGATCCAATTCTCTGCAGGTCCTTTTTGAAAATTATACTAAATCAATGTAGACACAGTTTAATTTGCATAGCCAAGAGATACTAGGGAAGTAATACTAAGTACCAAGTAGGTGCCTAGTGCCATGACAGGAACTGTCGCTTACTGAGGGATGCATTTCCTGTTGCCAAGGACGTGGGAGTAGGGGTATTTTAAAGTTCCTTTCACATTTTAGATTTTAGTTTTAGATTTTATAATTTTATGTTTACCAGTGAACCTGTATGGTATTTTACAAAAACCATACTTTGTACTTTAAACTTAAAATTAGCCACAGCCATTAACTAATTAATCATTACTTGTCAGAACACAGGTTCACCTGAGAACACTATGCTGTGTATACATTTACCTACAGTATGCATTTATTTTTAATGGAAGTTTAAGTAACAGTTCAAAGCTTCAAATTACAGAAAAATAAATGTGATTAGGCTGCTACACTTGTTCCTAGCTCTTCACTGATTCCTCATGATTTTTTTAAAATAAAACCTATATTTAAAATGCCGTGTTTTAAAGCTCTAAAGCATAACTCCTTATATGTTTGAAATTCCTATTAAAGTTCACAATTTTAAAGCCACGTTCTGTGACTTTACACCCCAACCATAACAGGGGGTAGCTGAGAAGACGTAAAAAGGGGAAGGAGAAGGCAACTGATACTACTTTGCTAAGTTACTATATATGATCATTTCCTTTTTTATTCCAGCTTTGAGATATAATCAACATATTATGTAATTTAAAGCATACAATGCGATGATTTGATACATACATATGATGTGAATTTATCACAAGTAGTAGTTAACACATCCTTCACTTCAATTAAACACTGCTGTTACTATGAGAACAGTAAAGACCTACTCCCATAGCAACTTTCAAGTATACTGTATTGTCAACTGTAGTCACCACGCTGTGCCTTAGATTCCTGGAACTTTCCATCTCACCGCTGGAAGTCCATACCCTTTGAACAACATCTCTCCATTTCCCCCATCCCCAAGCTCCTGGTTAATAACCATTCTACTGTTGCTAGGAGTCTGACTTTTTTAGATTCCATCTGTATGTGATATCATGTGGTAGTTGTCTTTCTCTGACTTACTACACTTAGCATAATGCCCTTAAGGTCCATTCATATTGTCACAAATGGCAGGATTTTCTTCTTTTTTATTCATGAATAATAGAGATATATAGAGATCTATCTCTCTATCTCCTACCCATATCATCTTCTTTATCTATTCATTCATAGACCAATACTTACATTGTTTCTGTGTCTTGGCTGTTGTGAATTATGTAGCAATGAACATGAGAGTGTAGATATCTCCTCAAAATAGTGATTTCATTTCTTTTGAGTACCATACCCAGAAGTGGGATTGTATGGTAGTTCTATTTTTAATTCTTTTAGGAGACTCCACACTGTTTTCCATATTTACTGTATCAGTTTACATTTCTACCAACAGTGCACAAGGGTTCCCTTTTCTCTACATATTTGGCAACATTTGCTATCTCTAGCCTTTTTGATAAATAACATTCTACCAGGTGTGAGGTGATATTTAATTGTTGTTCTGATTTGCATTTCCCTAGTGACTGGGGATGTTGAGCATCTTTTCATAGCCTTATTGACCATCTGTAGATCTTTGGATTTTCTTAAAACTTCCAGTTAATCTCATTGCCTTTCCTCTATGTGTGTGTATTGAATGATTTGAACTGGAGAAGGGGGTCATAGTAAATGTTTAGTAATACACGTGGAGTTCCTAGATGGTGTCACGGAAATGTATAGCTGCACTGATTTATAAGGATATATTTTAAGTTGACTGTGATTGATAAGTGATTCTTACAAAAATGGCTGAGTTGTTGCCACATGCAGAAAAATGAAATTGGACCACTTCCTTACACCACACACGAAAATAGACTCCAAATGGATGAAGGACCTCAACGTGAGAAAGGAATCCATCAAAATCCTTGAGGAGAATGCAGGCAGCAACCTCTTCGACCTCAGCTGTAGCAACATCTTCCTAGGAACAACGGCAAAGGCAAGGGAAGCAAGGGCAAAAATGAACTATTGGGATTTCATCAAGATCAAAAGCTTTTGCACAGCAAAGGAAACAGTTAACAAAACCAAAAGACAACTGACAGAATGGGAGAAGATATTTGCAAACGACATATCAGATAAAGGGCTAGTATCCAAAATCTATAAGGAACTTAGCAAACCCAACACCCAAAGAACAAACAATCCAATCAAGAAATGGGCAGAGGACATGAACAGACATTTCTGCAAAGAAGACATCCAGATGGCCAACAGACACATGAAAAAGTGCTCCACGTCACTCGGCATCAGGGAAATACAAATCAAAACCACAATGAGATATCACCTCACACCAGTCAGAATGGCTAAAATTAACAAGTCAGGAAATGACAGATGCTGGCGAGGATGCGGAGAAAGGGGAACCCTCCTCCACTGTTGGTGGGAATGCAAGCTGGTGCAACCACTCTGGAAAACAGCATGGAGGTTCCTCAAAATGTTGAAAATAGAACTACCCTAAGACCCAGCAATTGCACTACTGGGTATTTACCCTAAAGATACAAACGTAGTGATCCGAAGGGGCACGTGTACCCGAATGTTTATAGCAGCAATGTCTACAATAGCCAAGCTATGGAAAGAACCTAGATGTCCATCAACAGATGAATGGATAAAGAAGAGGTGGTATATATACACAATGGAATACTATGCAGCCATCAAAAGAAATGAAATCTTGCCATTTGCGACGACGTGGATGGAACTAGAGGGTATCATGCTTAGTGAAATAAGTCTATCGGTGAAAGAACACTATCATATGATCTCCCTGATATGAGGACATGGAGAAGCAACATGGGGGGGTAGGGGGATAGGAGAAGAATAAATGAAACAAGATGGGATTGGGAGGGAGACAAACCATAAATGACTCTTAATCTCACAAAACAAACTGGGGGTTGCTTGGGGGAGGTGGGATTGGGAGAGGGGGAGGGGGCTATGGACATTGGGGAGGGTATGTGCTATCGTGAGTGCTGTGAAGTGTGTAAACCTGGCGATTCACAGACCTGTACCCCTGGAGATAAAAATACATTATATGTTTATTAAAAAAAAATGGCTGAGTTGTAATAATGGAAAATATTAAACAATGAGATATTAAATACTGTGGAAGCTGTATTTTAGCAGAGGAAACTAATATGATCTACAGCGGTGCCAGACTCTGGGCCTGTGGCTTTATGTTTATACTACCACAAACCTCACAACCCTGGAAAGTCAGTTGTGGCCTCAGTTTTATGGGATTAATTTTCTGAAGCACAGATTTAAGTGTTATTTTTCAATATTATTTGCCTAGTTAAAAAAAAAAGTTGTACTTTGATTTGAACCCCAAAATAAGCTTAAAACTTTACTTTTTTTTTTTTTTTTCCTTTTTCAAGGCTTTCAATACTTGCACTTTGCAAGTGGGGGGAGGAATGATATGCACCATAATTGTGAAAGTGACATCCACCACTCTGCTGCTTCTGAATCACTGCCTTGGGGCCAAGGCCTTTGTTCCCATTCCTTTTAGTTATTTACAAGATAATAGAGGCACAGATATGTCCATCAGAATTCTCTGCCTGAGACACTCAGATGGAATGATATGTAAATAAGAAATTCTTATATCCCTGTGGTCTTCTAACCTCAGTTCTCAGCTATACTGTGATTGTTGATTGTTCTTAGTGATTTTTAGAGCTCGTCTCTTCTACCATCTCTCTCACAGAGTAGTAATGACCACCAACATTTTGAGTGTTTACAAAACCAGGCACCGTTTTTTAAGTTCTTTGCAAGTTATTGATTCGATTAGTTGTCCTGCTAACTCTAGGAGTTTATGGCTTGAGAATGAAGCATATCTCCAAAGGTGCCTGTGAAGTATCTTAACCAATGCACATTTGCTCTCTTCCCTGACCTCTTCTGCCCTGGTGTATGCAGAAGCACTGAAGAACTATTGTACTATTGTAAACCATGGGGTGGGATGCTATTTATTCTTTAGATATGTCCGTTTGCATAAGTTTGGGTGAGGGATGCATATTTACTAGAATTTTGGGGTTCTTATTGTGCTGATTTTTTTCTATTAAATAGTTCTAGCACACATAAATATAACATACATATTTACTCACCACCAATAGTTATTATTTCACATTATTCATCTATAATCTCACTTTTAGCTTAAAGGAACAGTGTTTTTCTTTTTCCTTTCTTTCTTCTTCTTCTTCTTCTTTTTTTTTTTTTTTTGGTTTGTTTTTTTAAAAGGAACAATGTTTTATAGATGAAGACAAAGCCCCATCTCTCCAATCCATTTTCCAGCCTTCCTTCCACAGATAACTATTTTATACTTTTATTGCATAGGCATATTTTAAAACTTGATATAAATGATATCTACCATTACTGTCATTTTGCAAATTTGCTTTATCTCCAGAATTATATTTCTAAATTTTCCTTTTTTTTTTTACATAGAGCTGACACTTTTTAATTGCTAAAAAGTATTCTATTATAAATAAATCACAGTGTACGTATTCATTCCCTTGCTGAAAAAGTTCTATCACCAACACCTTGCATTTAAACATTACTACAATAAATATCCCTGGACATATGCTCAAAAAGGTCTTTAGGGAAAGCAGAAAGAAACAGAATTGCTTGATCAGAAAATATGCATGTATTCCTTTTGTACAGATTCGCTCAATTATTCTCCAAACTGGTAGTACCAACTTATACCCCATCAGCAATGTAGAATGGTCTCAATTTCCACTTGTTATTGTTAACATTTTTAATCAAATATTAATTTTAATAGTACCATGGATATGAAACAGTATTACTTTAGTATGCAGTTTCCTGATTAAGAAAAACATTGGGTATCTTTTCATTGCTTTCTTAGAAATTCAACATTGTTTCTAGCTAACTTAACTTAGTTACCTAGTTTCTACTGCCTGGATCATTTATATTTTCCATTCGGTTACATATATTCTGTTTATAAATCGTTTGTTAGTTGCATGTTTTGCTACTATTGTCTCTCTCCACTTTATTTCTGGTGTTCTTTACCCTATAGATATTAATTTAATTTTATTTGTTTTTTCAAAGATTTTTTTTTTTTTTTTTTGGTATTATTTATCCATTTGAGAGAAAGTGAGACAGAGTGAGAGAAAAAAAAAATACAAGCAGAAAGACAGAGGTGGGTCTTGGGGGGAGCTGAGGGAGAAGCCTCCCTGCAGGGAGCCTGACATGGGGCTGGATCCCAGGACCCTGTGATTAGGACCTGAGCAGAAGGCAGATATTTAACTGGCTGAGCCACCCAGGTGCCCCTAGAAATATTAATTTTAAATGTAGTCCCTTATAAAACCTTTCATTTATGTTCTTTTGAATTTTTTGTCATATGCCAACATCCTATCAATTATGAAGCACTCATTCCCATACCTTATTCCTTTATTTCTTATTAGCCTTTTTATCTATTTATGTACTGAGACCATTTTTTAAATTAATTTAAACTCTTCAAGCTATTAATGCCTAATAATCTAAGTCTCTCCTCATATCTTAAAAAAAAAAAAGTCTTGCTTTTTTGCTCTTTACCATTCTATATGCAGTTTAGGATTAACTTATCAAGTTTTACCTTAACATAACTCTAGTATGATTAGTTATCTCAATTTCTTTATAATCATAGATTAATTGAAGTCAAGAAACATCCTTAGGATATTGAGTCTTTCTATCCATAAACAAGATATATCTTCAATTTATTTCCAGTTTCTATATAAAGTAGTTCTTTAAGTGAAGTATAAAAATTAGTTTTAGATGTACAACAGTGATTTGATGATTTTACACATTATACAGTGCTCACCATGATGTATGAAGTAATATGATCAAAGCATTTGAAAATATATACAATTGAATAAATTGACAATCCAGCTAAAAAGTAGTCATTGTTAACTTAAATGAATTTAAGATATAAAGGCAAATAATTTAAAACTAAGTAGGTTTTTTTAAAAACCAGAAAACAGTTGTTAAGCTCCCCTTGGGCTTACAAGAGCTTTTACAGTATATACTAATAGTGAGAAATGCTTATTGTTGATGACTTTGATTTCAGACAACTCCATTAGTGCAGGAGACATAATTTAAAAATTCAAGGAGACTATGTCAACAAAGGCATTCTGTATATATATATATATATGGAATCAAATTTAAAACAAACCCAAAAAAGAATTAAATGTAGGAAAGCTACCAAAAAAGACAAAATATTTCAATCCACTCTGGAATCAAAGGCTTCAAAGAGTCAGTTTTGACCATTACATTCTTGTGAGCAATTGTTCACGCTGATTGTTTTCCACAATTCTGTCTGGTTCATTTCCTTGCTCATGTCTCACACTGTAATTTTTTTTTTTTTAACACATCTGTCTCCTCTTGTCTGAGTTCCCACATTGCTCTATGCTTCCTTCTTCTCACCTGAATTTATATTACTCCTTTTCCTTCCAAACATTTCCACTTGCCCTTTTGGGACCCCCATTTCATGGCAAACACAATCCAATACATTTTCAACTTTTGACTAAAAGTGCATTATCATTAAAACCTGCTTCTTACCCAAAGACGCAATTTTCTTTGCAATATATTTCATTTACTACTACCTCTGGTCTTTCCAGTACTTTGTTCTTTTCACTCTACTTTGTACATCAGTCTCCCCTTTTTTAATGAGCTACAATTGATTTATGACATTATGTCACCACGCAGGTGAAAGACATGTACACCAAAAACTATACGACATTTATAAAAGAAACTGAAGACACAAGGAAATGGAAAGATATTCTGTACTCCTGGAATGGGAGAATACTGTTTAAAATGTCCATTCTATCTGAAGCAGTCCACAGATTTAATGTAATCTCAAACAAAATTTCAAAGGCATTTTTCACAGGAATACACCAAACCTAAAATATGCATAAAACCACAAAGACCCTGAATAACCAAAGCAAGCTGGAGAAAGAACATAGTGTGAGGCAGTCATGCTCCTTGATTTCAAACTATATCCTAAAGCTACACAATAGTATGGTATTTGCATAAAAACAGACACACAGATATTAATGGAACAGAATAGAGAGCCCAGAAATAAGCCCACACATACACTGTCAATTAACTTATGACCAAGAAACCCAGAATCCATGATGGGGAAAGGGAAGTCTCTTCACAAAATGGTGCTCAATAACCTGGTCAGCTATGTACAGAAGAGCGAAACTGGGCCGGTATCTTACATCACACACAAAAACTAACTCAAAATGTATGAAAGACTTGAATGTAAGGCCAGAAACTATAAAACAAAACATAGGCACTAAGCTCCTTGACATCAGTTTTTAAGTTAAAAAAAAATCATCACCAACATCAAAAATAAGCAATTAAAGCAAAAGTAAACAAGAGGGACTATATCAACCTAAAAAGCTCCTGAACAGCAAGGAAAACTATCAACAAAATGAAAAGGCAGCTACTGAATGGGAGACAATATTTACAAGTCATATGTTTAATAGGAGCTAATATCCAAAAAATATAAAAAATATACATATAACTCAACAGCAAAAACAATTTGATTGAATAATAGGCAGAGGATCTTCCTATTTTCTCTCAGTCTGTTAGGATCCTTTTATATTTATTTTTTTCTCTAATCAGGCTAAAATTAGAAATCCATCACTTTACTCTCTTGCCAATATTCCCAGACTATGCTTCATTCAGATACACCTTGCAAAATTTTCGACTTGGTATCAATTTTCAGCTTGGAATCCACTTATCTTCTGTTCTCCTACCTTCATATGCCTTGAAAACCTGGGAAAGTAATCATGCTTTTAACACCTGCAGTAGAGATTCAAGTTCTTCAATCTCAGGTCCTGAGTTGTATGAGGAAACGACTAAGAATTTTACCACATGTTCTCAATTAGCGCTTTTCCCAAAATAGCAGTTATTATAAACCTTTTCCAGTATCTTTAAAACTCCAATGTTACCTTCTTCGCTTTGAGCAGATAACTTTGTTACCCATCTTACTCATATGTAACATATGATCCACATTCATTGTATCTATTTCAAGTGTATGACATGGTAATTCAACATGTGCATACAAGGTGAAATGATCACTGCAGTAGATCCAGTTAACATCCATTACCATACATAGTTACAGAAATTTTTTCTTTGGGGTAAGAACTTCTATGATCTACTCTTTTAGCAACTCCTGAATATATAGCACATGCTGGGCACCATATCCTACTGGTCCCTTCACTCCATAACTAGAAATCTGCACCCCCAACTTCCCCACCCCCATTTTGCCTGGGTTTCAACATCTTTAACTTACCTGCATTTACTCTTTCTCCTTCTTTCTATGACAATGAAGACATAGTTTCATTTTTCTAATCCAACAGTTCTCAAACCTAATGTGCATCAGAAGATACCTGATGCCTCAGTCAAACACTGATTTATTGGCCCTACACCCAGCAATTCTGAATTAGTAGGTCCTGGGGATGGGACCTGAGAGTTTGTTTTTAAGAAGTTTGTTTGTATGTGAAGCTGCTCCTGTAAACAACACTATTCTAAGGTAATTCTTTACTCATATCCCTCTTTGCCCCTTCAGGGATAATGTTTCCTCAATACCCCAGTTTTCCCAATTTTTCCCAAACTTTCCTTCTTTACTGGCTTCTTCCTATTGGCATTCACATATCTTCAAGTCACTTACAAAGAAAAGGAACAAAAACTCATTCATGCTCACATTCCTTCAAGTTACCTTCCCACCTCCTTCTCCTTTTTGCAACTACACTGACTGAACAAATTCTTTACATATGTATTATCAATATCTTAATTTACTTATCAGCCGACCAAAAGCACGCTGTGACAACACACACAAACTCTTTGCTGAAATTACGGAAGAACTACTTACTATAAAATCCAGTGAGCACATTTCAGTTTTCATAATCACCAGAGCACTGGGACTTACCCATTTCCTTCTTAAAAAACTTGGCTTTAACTTTTCTGATTTTTCTTCTTTTTTTCTCCACTCTGATTAATCATCTTCTTGGAATCACCCAATGCCACTGCTTCTTCACCTTCTACTTTGCAAGCATTCCACGGTTTCAACTGTTTTTATATGTTGAAGTCTCAAAATCCAGTCAGCCTGCTGAGGGATCAGTCTGACTGCTTTTCCTTAAGGGGATATATCTGATTGCACTCTCACAGGTGGAGGAAGCTCCTCCCAGAAAAAATAGGAGGGGAAGAAGGTATGGAGTCCTAAAGAAAATGGGTTTGTGGATCTGGGAAGATGAGAGCTTCTCATTTAGTCAAAATGAAATGGCAAGGATATCACAGTAATGTGTAGGAGCATGAATTTATCATAATTTTTGAAAGAGTTCTAAGTGAATTTTAGAGTCTGAGGCAGAAAATCTTAAATTATTAATGATACCAATCTGGTTTTATAATTTTCTATTGCCTTGCCTGAGTTCATAGATGCAGGTGAGAATGTTGATGACTAGGCTTTATTGAGGGTAAGGTGTTGAAAAACAACTTCAAAGAAATAAACAAGGGACACAGTAAATAAAACCACAGTTGGGATGACTATAATTTTGAGTCATAGATTTTAAGTTGGGCAAAAAGGGAAGAATATATAAGAGAAGGTCAAAGAATAGAGAGAAAATAGCAAATAAACTTGGTGCCCTTATGAATTTAATAACTGTTGCTCTGGGCAACTCAGAGAACAGAAGGTTGTGATTAAGGACTAAGTGACCCCATGACTTCAGGTGGTTACCTGTGCTGAGAAAGGACATTTAAAGTATATCAGGATGGAGGAAAATGCGGTTGGAGAGGGCATCTGAGAGCTCAATGCCAGGCATCAGATTCACACCAAACACACATGGAATGATGACAGAAGTTGCAGAGGCTATAAAACTGTGAGTGAAATACCAACGTGTTCAATAAATGACAGGCAGGCTTGGTGGTGAGCAGGTCTGCTAATCATTACTATTAAGAGGGCAAGTGGGTTACAGCTAGATGAGCCTCAAAGAAATGAGGTTTTTGCTCAGGTGAGAGTATTTAGCTATCTAAAAACAGCAAGTGGAAACTTGGGGAACTCTGACTTTACTTCTAGGTCTTTAGATAAATGGAGTGTAAGAAAAAAAAAAATCCCAACTTAACTTCATGGAAGGAAAGTGGTGTCTTCAGGAAACCTTAAATTTCAGGTTTAAGTTACATCAAGATGGAGGGAACATTTGAAGATGAGGATGAAGATACAAAGGGTTATTATGATTATTGGCTAGAATAATCCCAGCATAAGAGTTTGGGAGGGGAGGGAAGGTTTGGTTAATAAAGGAAATATAACGAGTAGTATGGGAATGAGAACTGGGGAATTTAGGATATAATAGATAACACGAGTGGTGCGTATTTTTGGCATAATTCACAGGGACATAAGATGTTGGATATAGTGCTGATGGGATCTTAGAGCAGAGACAGTGCTAGATACAAGGTTTTAGTGATTTGCTGCATGTAGGACTGGACTTTTGGCCCCATATAGTTTCTGCTACAGGCTTCATGCAGGACATACATGAAAGAAAGCTTCCTTCTTTATACCCTTGTTCTCAACCCCATCAAATTCCCTGTTATTTTTTTTTCACCTTGTTTCCATGGAAATGCAGTTTACAATGTGTTACAATAATAAAGGTCACATGAATTCCATATCATTCTAAATTTCTTCCAGCTGTTATTCTATCCACTTCTTTTGGCAAGAAAGTTACTGTGGTTATTTTATAAGGGACTACTTGTTTTATTTTCTACTGTGCCTGTGATAACCCCCAAGACAATAAACTCCAACAGGCTGTACTATTTCCAAACTCAGGTAGCCAGTATACTCAATTAACCATGGAAAGTTGAGTGATTTTTTTCCAAGTTCAGAAATTCTCCAAATTCAATATGACACAATATTCAATTTAAGATATTAATCAGCCTATAAAACTATCATCTCTGATAGGTCTATATTTTCATATATCCATTAAAATAATTATACTAAAGCCAAAGTATTAAAAATGTGATTAACTATACAGAAGATGCATAAATTTGAAATCTGTGCATGATTTAGTATGGCTTGTAGAATGATTAAGGAATTGAGCACTATACATATCAAGTATGAATAAAGCACAGAGGGTTGAAATGATGCATTTTCAGTAAAACCAACCAGTCAAATGGGTTTGTTCTCTGGAGTATTATAATTCACTTTTCCTTTTATGCTTCTCAATATAGTTCTCTTATTTTCTTTCCTTCCATTTTTCATTTTTCTCTCAATTTTCCTGATTCTTTCCCTTCTTGACTGTATTAGAACTTGAGTGGAAGACTGTTTCAAAAACATTTCAATTGTACCTTCTAGTCAAAACTCTCAGTAAGGGCTAAATTCTGGCTACTGTGAAAATATGCAAATACACACAGTCTCTAGAAATAGTAAAACTTCACAGAAAGCCAGATTATAGAATTGAGTTTGCCTATGAAATCCATTTGATGGAAAACAGCCTTTATTAGAAGGGACGGTGTGAACAGTGATGGTGAGAAATCAGTGCTCACTGAAGCATATCTAAGATGGCTTTGTTTGTTTGTTTTACAGAGAGAGATCACAAGATGGCAGAGAGGCAGGCAGAGACAGAGGGGGACGTAGTCTCCCTGCTGAGCAGAGAGCCCAATGCGGGGCTCTATCCCGGGATCCTGGGACCATGACCTGAGCTGTGAAGGCAGAGGCTTAACCCACTGAGCCACCCAGACGCTCCCTAAGATGGCTTTTGATCATCACTGGAGAAAGATGTGTGGACATGACAGGATCTCTTTGGACCCAAGACCAGTTGAGAAGGTTAGGAAGAAGCTACTGAGGAGAACTGTACTTACAGGTTGTAGAATGGATGGATAATTAAATGATTGATAGACTAAATGACTTTTAAGTGCCCCCAATATTCAAGGCACTGAGTAGGTATATTACCACATCAATATATCATGCAATGGGTTATCCTCGCCAAAAACCTGTGAGTCAGTGATACCCTGATTCATTAAAAACAAAACAGAAGGAAAAACCCTTAAGCGTATAAAGGGTTTACATACCTATATCACAAATTAGAAAGAAGTAGAACTGAGATTCACCTAGGTCCCCTAACTTCTACTCTAAATTTTCCTCCCTTACCAAGAGAGCAAGGCAAGAAGGACAAGTTCAGACATGATAAGCTACTAGTTTAAAATCGGTTTTCTTTGCAGAGATTAAAAACAAAAATATCCAATATATAAGTACAAAGGGTAAATAATAAAACTGGATGAATGAAAAAGCAAAAACCTGAAGATAAAGCACCAATTTGAGGCTTCCACGGCAAAATACATCCTTTTTTCTTGCTCAATGGGTTTCTCTTCTAGGTATATATAACATATTATAATAGTATTTATAGAATTGCTTTAAATCGAGCTACATTTTGTTAGAAAAGGACATGTTTAGTTGAACTGGGTTCTTTCATTTCTGTCCTTCTCATTGATCCATACCTGAGAGTATTCTTCCAGAATGTTCTATGATATGTTCAACGATATGTTCACAGAATCTACTGTTGCTACATTTACTCAGGAAGGTGGGGGGGCAAAAACAAAAAACTTCATGGTCAGATAAGTTTGGGAATCACTATCATCTTATTTTTGTAGATTCACAATGCACAGGAGCATAGCCATAAGTGCAAAATTCCACACTAATGTAACATGTTTAATTCTGTGTAACTCAATGCTATTCAAGTATATTTGATTATAAAATCCCTCTTTTCCATTTTGACTGTAATAATTATAAACTTCACAGCCAGTATTCCACAGAAACAATTTCAGAAATGCAAGGTTAATGAACTAATCACATGATACCCATTTATTATGACATATTCATAACTGTCATTAGGCAAAGGGACACATGGCAACTGTAAGTGTTGTAGGATCTATGGTACCACTTAAACAGAAAAGAAGAGTTTGAAAGAGAATAGACTGCAAATTTATGTGTGACTCAAGAGCCTTGATCTGACAGTCCCCATAAATGTGAGGCAGGTTACTCCCACAAGCACTAAGAGACATTTATCAAGCTACCTACATTGCTCTGCGGAGAAATAAAGGACATAGCCTTTGCAAATACAGCAGTATTATCATAGTATTCCTCCCTCCCCCCATTTCCCTTCCTCTAAGAATGAATACTTTCATGCTCACACATTCCGTATGCATTCATTGAGTTTCTATTGGTTAGATGGCATTACTCTAACCACTGCAGACACCAACACAACAGCATTATTTCCCCACCTTCCTGAACCCCACAATCTAGTAGAAAAGAGACAGGGCTGCCCAAGCTTTCAATATAATGTGATAAATGCTGGGTAGGGGTTAAGTACAGGCTGAGACGATTATCGATGAAGGCCATCTAATTCATCCTGTTTACATCAGGACAAATTTCTAAGTTTGCTTGTTCAGTGGCAAATGATGAGTTACATGCAGCAAACAGATGAGAGGAATTAGTAGTTTCCAAGCATAGATGAATTCATAGGAAACAGTATACAGACACAAAAAAACCCCACAGCGCATTTAGCATAAAAAAGAAAAAGCTTGGTATGACTGACCAAGATATGAAATGTGCGTTTGTGTTCACATGGGGTGTGTGGGATTGAGCAGTGTGGCTACCGAAGTGGGCATGGATCAGATTATCCAACATCTTTTTTTTTTTTTTTTTATCTTTTACGTTTTTGTAAATTCATCTGAGATAGAGAGAGAGAGTATGAGCAGGGGGAGAGGAAGAGAGAGAAGGAGAAGCAAACTCCCCACTGAGCCAGGAGCCTGATGTTGGGTCAATTCCAGGACCCGGAGATCATGACCTAAGCCAAAGGCAGAGGCTTAACCATCTGAGCCCCCTACTTGCCCCTATGCAACATCTTCTATAGGACATTAAAAAGCTGGGAATTCTTACTAAAGACTTCAGGCAACTGCAAAAGGTTTTAAGCAGTAGAGATCATACAGTAGCAACGTAGAGAAAAGACAGAAGAAATGAAAGACTGGTGGGGTACCTGGGTGGCTCAGTCCTTAAGCATCTGCCTTATGCTCAGGTCATGATCTCAGGGTCCTGGGATCGAGCCCCACCTCAGGCTTACCACTCAGCAGAGAGCCTGCTTCTCCTCCCTCTGCTGGGCCCCTGCTTGTGCTCTCTCTGTGTCTGTCTCTCTCACTCTCCGTTAAATAAATAAATAAAATCTTTCTTTTTAAAAAAGAAAGAAATGAAAAACTGGAGGTCACTGCAGAAATCTTGGTAAGAAGAGATTAGGAACCCAACCAAGATAGTGAGATAGATGGATATCTAGATAGATACATACACAGATAACACTGATGTAGACACAATAGTAAATTAAGTTACCTAACTTTTCAGCTTCCTCTAATAGGCCATCTGTGAGAAAACACAGTGCATTCTACCAGTGTACTTAGATTTTGAAAAGGGATATTGGGATATAACATTTTAATAAAAATAATGGTGGAAATATTAAGCTTACACTTAGCTATGTTTAGACACAAAACAAGTATTGTATTGTTGTATCAAACACATTTCATATATTATTAATTTTACTTTTCAGACACCTGACCCAAATTTCTGTGTGTGTGTGTGTGTGTGTGTGTGTGTGTGTGTGTGTGTGCATTTAAATGGCAGGCAATTAGACATCAGGTAAATTTTATTACGTGGTTATATTAAAAGCATACATCTGATGTTAATTTCATTTCAAAGCTGCCATGGCTTTTTTTATTCTTGAAAGGTAGAGTCTTTGACAACACTAACAATATGCTAAGAAACTAACATTGATTAGGTTTTTATTGTTTAGCAGTCACTATTATAAATCACGCGTGCACATTTTAGTAGCTTCTACTAAGTATGAAGAGATGAATTTGGGAGGGGTAGGAATAATCCAGCCCTTAAATATTAAGGAAATACTCAGATATTGATTTTCTGTCCAAAAAAGAAATCTGACTCCCTATACTTTTCTCATGTCTAGAGGATAAAAGTGTGCTGCACAGATAATAGAAAATTGTTGTAACTACTTTTTTTTTTTTTTTTTTTGTCTTGGAACATTTGCATGTTTTCTTTTATAAAACAGTCTTCTCCTTCACCTTTTCCTATTTGATATCTATGATTAATGTGTTTTTAGGCTACATCTCATCTGTTGATATTGGGTATTGGTTAAAGGACCATGATGATCTAAGTAAAATCCTTGGTGTTAAGATGGTAGTGCCACCTAAATCTCTCAGGTGGTTTTCAGAGAGATAAATGTATTGATATTGTACACCACAAGGAGACAGAACTTTCTGTTATGATAAAATCCAAGTGAGGGGCACCTGGGTGGCTCAGTGGGTTAAGCCTCTGCCTTCAGCTCGGGTCATGATCTCAGGGTCCTGGGATAGAGCCCCACATGGGGCTCTCTGCTCAGCAGGGAGCCTTCTTCCTCCACTCTCTCTATCTGCCTCTCTGCCTACTTGTGATCTCTCTGTCAAATAAATAAATAAAATCTTAAAAAAAAAAAATCCAAGTGAGATATCCAAGGACAAATGTCTTCAAATTGTGAGGAAAGGTTTTATTTAGAGTCTCATTTGCTTACTTCTAATAATGTTACTGCCTCTTACGGGGCTGGGATTTTTAAGCTGACATAAAGAAAGGTTGAGTCTAGAGAATGTCATAATATAGGGAAAGGTCATAAGCTTATAACTTTGTAAAAATTTACTTTGTCAAGCTGACCTTGAAACTACTGATTATTTCTATTCTAAAGTATTTATTTTGATCACTATTCTAAAACCAGGGGCTTTAACGATCAAAAGAGAAGTGAGTCTCAGTCCCAATATAAAATACAAAGTTTGACATTAGAGTCATCTCTTTCCTTATCAATTATACTAATATACAAATAGGTTATAGATGATCATTTCAAGAGGAAATTCTCATAAAAATGGCCTGGCCTAGGACTGTCTGGAAGAGTCTGCTTATCACCATTAATGTTTAAAGAGAATTCAGGACATTTCATCGTACTAGGATATTTTAGAGATGGAAGGAAGCACTGCCTTTGCTCTCCAAAAGCCTATAATCTATTATTTAAAATGTTTCTGAAATTTTTGTGAAGATAAAGCCACAAGTAAGAGGGAAAAATACTAAAAACTTCATGCATACAATCACAGACACATTACTGATATTCTTTTCTCTAAGTATATTCATGTGATATTTTTCTACTGGCAATATCTCTAAACTTAGTAGAAGAATTGAGCTGGCCAAATCATGACCTAACTTTGACTAATCATTTTAGAGTCCTATGTAATTTTTTAAAGGGAATATGATATTGACTTCATATGCATGATGACAAATACTTCAAGCAATTTCTTCTGCTCATTTTACTTATCCTACAAATGAGTTTTAGATATGTAGTAGAATTCTATTATAAGATAGCTTCTTATAGAAATTTAGCTATAGTTATGTGGCATCAGTAGAAAAATGAGCTGGAGAGTTTATTAATAATATAGATTTCCAGCTTTATCCCCAGAGATTCTGATTCACCAGGTTTGGGTTGAATCTTAGGAACATATATTTTTAACAAGTCCTTCACATGGTTCTGATACAAGTGTCTCTTGATACACACTTTGAAAAACATGATCTAATGAGGTGAATTACTTACTATTTCTGAATCCTCTCTTCTAAGCTCCAGCAGACCCACGTTAATAAGATACTTAGAAATTGGAAATTTGATAGGAAATTTGTTCACCTGAAGTTTTATGTGATTAGAACAATCAAAGAGGCAAGGGACAAAAGGAGTCAAGATCAAAAAAGACTAGATTAGAATTCTGCTGAAGTGGTGACTTCAAATGATAAGAGAAGAGAGAAGCCAAGATCTGAGTATGTTGAATAGTCTGGAGGTTGGAAAACAGATGAAACTGGGAAATTCGGGAAATCGAGTCACAAATAAGGTGCACATGGAAGAACATCTGTTTTTATGCAGTCAGAATGTAACAGCTCCTTAAATGCCTTCAAAGGAAATACAAAAGCCACAAGAGGAAAAGTGTGCTGGAACTCAGTTACTTTGTATCGGTGGTGCCGGTCCTGTATGCTCCCCCTGGTGGTATATAGTGGTAATGAGGGGTGGTGCTCTGTGAATGGTGATAGAACGTGAATGAGTTTGTAGGAAAGGAAACGCTGGACAAATGCTAGTATAGATGGAACAGGTAATTTCATGATACTTGAAATAGGTTCATATTTAAAACAGTATTAAATACTTTTTTAAGGAAGTTCTAGTAAAATTCTGATAAGCAAGAGAAGACTGTAGGCAACATTTAACAGTTGTAACATCGCTTGGATGAACAGAGAGCAAGTGTATTTGTATCTTATTTTGCCTGCATTAAATTTTTAAAATATACTTCCAAACATTTTGTAACATTTATTGACTTACTTCCGTTGATAAAATCCTCTGAACACACCTGAAACATGACATTGCATACTTTTTTCAGGCTCTCAATACCTTTTATTAAAAAAAAAAAAATGTATAGTTGCTGGGCACCTGGGTGACTCAGTGGGTTAAGCCTCGGCCTTCAGCTCAGGTCATGATCTCAGGGTGCTGGGATCGAGTCCTGCATCGGGCTCTCTGCTTGGCAGGGAGCCTGCTTCCTCCTCCTCCTCTCTGCCTGCTTCTCTGCCTTACTTGTGATCTCTCTCTCTGTCAAATAAATAAAATCTTTAAAAAAAATGTATAATTGTTCTCTCTGAATCTTATTTACTTTGACTTAAACATATTTACAAAGTGTTCATCATGTTCCAGGCATTTTTCTAAAGTGTTAAAATGCTAACACATTTCATCCTTGTAACCTCCCCTTGTGTTAAGTACTTCTGTTCTTCCTTGTTTTATAGATGAGCTCATGCACAGTGAGGTTACCTAACTCATTTAAGATCACAGATGCAAATCTGTAGAACTTGATTCAGCCCTAAGTACAGTGGTTCCAGCATGCATGCTCTCAACTACATTACTATTCTCTTTCTCCTCCCTCGATAATATGGTAGTTCTCAGTATCAGCAAATATTCATTGAAGAAGGTGGAGATTAACATAAGAATTGTGCTTGACAGCAGAATGTTCTCAGAGGGAGATCTTATTTGGAGGGAGATCTTACTTGGAGGGAGATCTTCTTGGAGGAAGATCTTACTTTTCATCCTCTTAAAGGTAGAATGACCACATGAATTGCTTTTATCAATGAAACGTGAACAGAAGCAGGAAATGTCACTTCTGAGCACAAGTATTTAAGAGCTTGTATTAAATTCTACACCCTCCTTTTACTCTCCATGATACATGTTTGGTCGAAAATACCATAAGATCAAAGTAAGTTAGAATACAGAGCCACCATATAGAGTACAATTGCCCTGGAAAGGTGTCCAGTATAATTTGTGTCAGCAAGAAATAAACATTTGGTATATTAAGCCACTGAGACTATTTCTTCATGTGGTATAACATAGGTCAGTAATTCTCAACCAGGAGTGATTTTGACACCCAAAGAATAATCAACAATGTCTAGAAATAGTTTTGATTGCCACAACTGGGGAAAGGATTTACACTGGCATGTAGTGGATAAAGGCCAGGGATGTTGCCAGATATCTGACATTGACCATACAGACTTCACAATAAAGAAGTATCTGGTCCAAATAGTGCTTGAGATTGAGAGAGCTGATCTAGCCTATTCTAACACACGTGACTGCCTCACAGTAAGCATGAGAATGTGTGAAGCAGCTATAATGAGGATCACCTGTGATGATCCCGCACATTACAGTGAGACAGTACTTTAAGCTACACATACCATATTCTCTTCTACAGGTAGCAACCAAGTGCAGTTTACCCATATGACTTCCCCAAACCTTCCTTCATAAACAAGCATTATTCATTTTACTTGGAAAAATCCCTATGTGCTGTCTGTCCAAATCCTCCGAGTTTGTTTTTGAAAGCAGTCTGGCTCCTATGAGACCTTGCACAATTGCAAATCACCAGTCACCAGCACAACATACTGGGTTAAGTAAAGTTGGCAGCCATGGAAGATACATTTTTCTCCTGTGACTGACTCTTGTCAATTACAATTAGGAAGGTAAATTGCGCTTGGGGAAAAAAAAAATTTTTTTTTTTAAAGGGAAACCTATCCAGTGCTCTCTGGCACCTGAGATTTATTTTTATTTCCACTGTTTCTGAAGAGGCTGCCTAATGCCTGCATTATAGAAACCAACGGCTCATTGAAAAATGGAAAAGAATTGAGCCACTCTCTTTGGGACCAACCCAAAGGAAATGTTCTTGATGTAGCATCTATTGACTAATACCCAAAAGACTTCTATGAAACACTGCTTCTACAGCTTCAAAAAGCGGAAGCTCCAGGATTTTCAGGTATCAAGAACAGCTCTTGGCAAACTTTTTCTGCTAAGGACCATGTAGCAAATATTTTAGATTTTTGTAGGCTGCACAGGTTTTGCTGGGATTACTTAACACTGCTGTTTTAGTGCAAAAGTAACCAAAGAAAACTAAAAAACTAGTGGTTGAGGATGCTTTCCAACACAATTTTATTTGCAAAATTAGGTGGTACCTTGGATTTGGCCTGTGAGTGGTAGTTTCTGACTCTTGTTTTAGAGGATATTATCATCCTAGAGGTGACCTTCAGTCTAAACTTCTTTACAACTACCAAGTCTAAGCAGAAGACATGCGAAAAGAAAAGAACAAAGATTCACCTGATTTCTATTATGTGTCAGGAACTGGGGCAGGGATGTTAGTTACTAAGCGTCCTACAATGCACAGGACAGCCCTGTAGAACAGAGAATTATCTGGACCAAAATGTCAACATTCCTGATGATGAGGCTCTACCTTGCTATAGAATGTGGTCGAAAATCTGGCAGCATCAGTTCAATGGGCAGTGTGTTAAAAACAGGAAATCTGAAGCTCCATCAAGATTCCTGAATCAGAATTTGTATTTTAACAAGACCCTCGGTGATGTCTTGGCATAAGTAACATAAGCCCCAAGAAGATAGTAACATTATTGGAAAATGAGCATCAGAAAGATCAAACAGGTTTATCTAACTGGTAACAGTTTGCGAGAGGAACTTGAAGCCATCTTTCTGACTTCAGAGAATGCATTCTATCTGTTGGGCCAAATCACCTCCATGACCAATATCTAAAAACAAAACAAAACAAAACAAAAACTATCTTTAAGTCACTGAAATTTGGGGGCACCTGGGTGGCTCAGTGAGTTAAAGTCTCTGCCTTTGGCTCAGGTCATGATCCCAGGGTCCTGGGATTGAGCCCCAAATTATGCTCTCTGCTCAGCAGGGAGCCTGCTTCCCCCCATCTCTCTGCCTGCTTACTTCTGATCTCTCTGTCAAATAAATAAATAAATAAAATCTTTAAATCACTAAAATTTCAGCTAGAGTTTAGGTAGTATATACTTGAGATTTCACATGTAATTTTACACTTATATTTAATGATTTTACATAAATTCATGAACACCTACCATATTTGCCACTACCTTTTCCAATGAAGAAAAATGAAAATCTTGTTTTCATGGGGAAGATCTCCCTAACCCTTCAGGAACCACTTATGATTATTTGTGTAATGAATGAATACAGAACCTTAGGTGCTATCTGTTAACAAGAAGTGGAAAAATCAAAGTCGGAGTCAGATGGATTCAAGTCCAAGTTTTAACTTTGTGGCATTGACCAAATTACTTAACTGAGTTGGGGCTACCCATTGTGTGTAGTGTTATTGTAGAAACACAACTAGGTAACAGTGATTAGACATAACTTTCTGAATGTCTCATGTGGGCTGAACTGCTCTCTCCCAAAGGAAAATAATGATTTGAAAGACTCCCTTAGACAATAGCAACTTCTCGCAGAAAGAGTTTTATTTTAAAAGTAACTATCTAAGGCCTCCCTGCACCTGTCCTGTTCAGGGGAAAATGCAATGTCAGTGCTTATATCTAATGAACAACTTTGTTGTGCAAGGAAGATCCGTTTATAGTCACCATCCATCTTGCAATAGGACTTGGAACACTGGGACACAGTTCACCATGCCACAAGATATGGTGTAGACATCAGGTTTTATGGGGGAACTTTATAAAGCCAGCATTAACAAAAAGAGGAGAGGAATGATTCCTTATATCCCTATAAAGCTGGCGAGAGGAACTCCAGAACCAGAGTATTCTACTGGTCATGTCAAGAGTAAATCATCCAGGAAGAAGAGAAGCTCTGCTTCTATGCTGCTTTCTTTTCTCATGGAACAAACGTGAAGGCAAATTTGTCAGTGAAGAAAAAAACCCTCTACATGGGTATCGGAAGCCTGTGTTTAGATGCCAGCTTTTTGCAAGAACTGTATAGTAAAGCCAGACAAATTCAGGAGACCTTTGGGCCTGAAGAATATTGAAGCTCCTTCGGTCAGGACAAGTTATTGGTCCTGGGAGGTGTTCAGTTCACATATGTCCATCCCAGCCCCTCAGCCAGATGGACAGGGGCATTCAGGTCCCTGATACCTCATTGTCCAGGATCCTCAAGTGAGTCACTAAAGGCAATTTAGAGAACTCGGTTTGTTGTATCACAGACATCATTTCAAGCATCAGACATGCAGCATCTGAACTAGTATCGTTGGACAAGGTAACTTCCAAAATTTTTCAATACCATCAAACAGACAAGTATTTCTTTCACTGCCACATACTGCTCTTTAGGGTGTCCATGAATAAGCACTTGTAATCTGCAGAAGGGCCACTTACCAATCTATTCAGGTGTTCCCATGCATTTCCTTTGCAAAATAAATTGAAGTAGTGTTTGTTCAGTTATTCATTCATGTATAAGCCAAGTATCTTCCCAAATATTTGCAGTGCCAGGCATAGTGATATGCATTGGAGATACAAAGACAAAACTGCATCTCTCACTATGAAATAAGAAATATAGCATGCATAACTTGCAAATTTCTCTAGAGGTCAAAATGAGCATGAATTAGAGTATTATTTTAAAAAATCAATAGACCCCATCAAAGAATGTAAGCATAAATATATATTAACATTTTTTGCATATTTATCTATTTAAGTTCTGAGTGCACATGGTGGCTTTAAAAATAGGTACAATGGGGAGGGGCACCTGGGTAACTGTCATTAAGCGTCTGCCTTCGGCTCGGGTCATGATCCCGGGGTCCTGGGTTCGAGCCCCACATTCAGCCTCCCTGCTCAGCCGGATGCCTGCTTCTCCCTCTCCAACTCCCCCTGCTGTGTTCCCTCTCTGTGTCTTTCTCTGTCAAATAAATAAAAATCTTTTTTAAAAAAAACAGGTAGAATAGGATATACCTCGTATTAGCTCTTTCCACTCACCTCTTCTAGGAGTACATAATATGTGCTATCTATGAAATTTGTTAAATCAATCATAAATATGTTGACCACTGAACATGCTGTCAGTGATACCATACTTTTAGTTTTCAGTGTTGGATTACCAAGGATTATACTAATACAGATTTCTTCCTACTTCTTTCTACTACTTTTTAAGTGTCAATCATTAATTCACTTTTTCAACAAATGAAATGTTACCCGTTGCCTAGGTCTTTTTATTTTTTTTAATTTTTTATTATGTTCAATTAGCCAACACATACACATCATTAGTTTTCGATGCAGGGTCCAACGGTCTTTTTAGAGACCTATTCTAGAAGTCCTGCAGTGTTACTTTTAAGTTCTTCTTGCTCACAGTAGCATAGTGGCTGAGTGAGGCCACCTATTCAAACTGGCGAAAGGAAATCTACGATTCTATTGAAACCATGACCCACATAGTTCAGGTTCAAAGAGCTGCTTAAGTTGAAAAAAAAAAAAAAGTCCAGCAATTAAAACCTAAATTTGAAAAAAAATGCTTAAAAAATGTTTCTTAAACACAGTAAAGAGCACATGTGATCCTCGTTTAAAAATCACTTTCTTTTTTGTGTGTATTTCCTTCATTTGCGCAGCTCCCTGCTGCCTCTTTCTTCATGACTTCCCCTCTCACCCCTGCCCCAAATACCCCTAAGTAGCCCTAGCCTTATCTTTCTATTGCTCTTTTTTTTCTTGCTACTCTATGATAATTATATATATATATATATCTCTTTCCCTATTTTGTCAATGTTGTGCCCCACCCCAAGTTTAAAAAAAAATAAAGACATAGTCTGGCAGTGATAGAAAGCTTTTGAATGGGAATGGGAATATGCAAGGCTCAGAAACAAAGGAGGCAAAGTTGGGCCCAGTCTGGGGGTCAAAGAGAAAGAAAGACTGGGGCACTCATATGAATTTTACCGTTCCATAATAAAACATGCATTTTTTTTTTTTTTTGGACTCTGAGAAATGTCCTCATTTGAACGAAGATTTTGGAAGAGCACTGGAAAAATGTTTGGTAGCATTTAAATATTATGAGTCCAGCTTAGTCACTAATAACATTATGCATCTACCTTTTTCCTGTTCACTGCTGGTTAACCTTAATGTTTCCCAAATTAAATAATTTTATTTATTTTTATTTTTAAAAAATATTTTATTTATTTATTTGAAAGAGAGATAGAGATCACAAGTAGGCAGAGAGGCAGGCAGAAGGAGAGGGGGAAGCAGGCTCCCTGCTGAGCAAAGAGCCCGATGCGGGGCTCAATCCCAGGACTCTGGGATTGTGACCTGAGCCGAAGGCAGAGGCTTAACCCACTAAGCTACCCAGGCACCCCAATAATTTAAAAAAAAAAATAAGGTTGCTATCTGCCTTTTGGTATCATATGGCTTTGTACAACCCAAGTGCTGCGTACTTATCCAATCCAAGTAGCTAGACTTAATCACTCCTATGACAAGAAAACAACATTGGAAAAAGGAGCAAGGAATAGGTCTGTCTTGAAAGACATTTAACTTCACTGTCAGGTACAGAGGTGATCTGACCACCAGTGGAGGCTGGACAGAGTAGGCCTCAGCTGGCTATTGTTCCTGAAACCTGGCAAACTGGCTACCTGCTATGATTTCTCTCCACTGGATAAAAGCATCTCAGTGGCCTAGGACCACTATGATTTTACCGACGAGGCAGTCATTTTTCATTGGGTAATATTTACCTTTAGCTATAAGAACTTCATGAAACCTTTGCACATAGCTCTTTTAGTATACATACATGCGTCCTGGGTGCAGGCTCACTCTCACACTCGACCAGGATTAACTTCTTTTCTTTCCTATGCCTTTTGATACCTAGACTAGAATAAAGACCCTCCCTCTTCCAGTCCAGAGTCTACCCTACTTTCTTAGGTCAGGATGTATAAGACTTCTTGCTCAGGAAAATTCCACCATATTTCTGGTGTATGAAATAGCCTGTATATACACCTGTCACTCCTCAATGCTCGATATTAATCCATCTTTGAGTTCTACAGGATTATTTCAATTCCTAGGACAACAGTAGGTACTCAATAAATATTGAACAGAGCAGAACTGAAAGTTACAAGGAAGATGGCAGTCTGTGGAAGCACTTCATACCTTGTTAGCTAATAAGAAAGAGACATCATTTTCTAGCATTTCCCCCCCAGTACTTTATAGACTTTGTGGAATAGCAGGTACAAATGTTATGAACTATAATCAAAGTGGTAAGTGTTATAATATTTCAAATCTATAAACAATGTTCACTGAGCAAAGTAGTGAATGATTCATATTGGGAAGAAGAATAGACAAGGTTTCCTAAAGAAAAGGACAAGTGTGGGTCTTGAAGTTGGAGCTGCCTTTTGTTAGGTTCAAAGGGCCTGATGTGCAAGTGGGGTGCATGGAAAGCACATGGAAAGAGAGGGGAAGCAGTTTGAACAGGCACGGACACATTAATGACCATACTGTAAGGAGATAACAACCTCAAAGTGCTGCTGTCTCGATTGAAGAAGCTAACATACCCAGAAGACTCTTGACAGCAACTCAGAACAGGAGCTTGGGGACTGTTGAATGAATCTGTGTTCAATGACGTGTGTCGCTTCCCCACGTCCCCAACTCCTCCCCTTTTCTGGCTGTAGCTCTCAGTAGTAAATGAAGGACGAGTGGAATTTCTATATATCTGCTTTTAAAAACCAGAAAAGGTATGGCAGATCACAAAGCCGGCTTTGAAAGAACACAGGGTTTGAAGCGTGTGATTGAATCGGAATACAACAAATGGTTGAAAACTAGAGCACTGGAATGACTAGGGTTCCTGCAAAAAGAAAGAGACTCAGTCATACAAGCAAGAAATCGATTTTAAAATAAGACTTGGAGGCTCGCCTGGGTGGCTCAGTAGGTTGAAGCTTCTGCCTTCGGCTCAGGTCATGATCCCAGTGTCCGGGGATCAAGCCCCTCATTGGGCTCTCTGCTCAGCGGGGACCCTGCTTCCTCCTCTCTCTCTGCCTGCCTCTCTGCCTACTTGTGATCTCTATCAAATAAATAAATAAAATCTTTTAAAAAATAAAATAAAATAAGACTTGGAGAGGGAAATTTTATTTAGTATGTATATGTTGACCCAAAGAAGACTGTAATTCTATTTTTCAGGCCAGATATTTAAGCTGCATTATTTAAGTGCAGCTAATAATAACAAAAATTTTATTTCATTCTTTAGCTTCTTAGCCTATGGACTTGAAGAGATATAGCCCACTGATGTTTCAAGTCAAGAGACTCTAAATATCTTGTTCAAATGTTCTATTATATATTGTTCCTATATACTTTTTATTGGGAAAATTATTCAGTGAGAAGAGAGTACAGTTATCACAGACCCCTTACCATTTAAAATTATATATTAGAATGAACAGATCATACAGCTGAAATCATCTAGTTAGCTCTCCTAATTCTGATGCCTTTAAAGTCCCAGAGTACATGCAGAAGGTAGAGTTCATCTCTTTTTAGTCAGTTTATATTATTCTACTCAGTGTCCTTGGAAAATAAAGTGCCCTCTTTATGTGGATTTAAATGTGTACTCAGAATAGAAAATTGCATGTGTATTCTGTGGAAACAAATAGCATTCTGCAGTTAAATACATTTCTTTGTTACTATGCTCCACACATAAGTACAAACATTCATTTTGTTTTAAAAATATCCCTCCATAAATGGCATTTTTTTTTCACCTGTAGTGTAGTCATAGGCAAGAGCCAGAGTGGAAAGCTTTCTACACAAAATGTTCTTTATTCAAAGGCAATAAGGTATATATGTGGTTATTTTGCCAAACTGTTTTACGAGACTTCTGTTTTTATCCCAGCTCTATGAACCTCACGGAAATACTTTGCTTGGTGCAGAGAAAATTCCGATTTCATGCTTGGAAGAATTTTATCAAATATTTATGGACACAAAATATTTAGTCCTGCTATGCATGCACATATCATTAACACACATACACGCTCATACACACTTTCAGTCCTCGCTCATCCTGATCGAGATAAGCAGCTGAAAGCTATTTCACATGAATTATCCAAGAGGACATTTTTCGTGCAATAAATGTAACCTTTGCACCCTGCTCTTCTCAAACCCAACATGGACATTTAGTTTACAGTTATAAGTATCCCAGGAAAAAAAAAAAAAAAAAAAGATAAAATGAGTGCATGGTACCAGTCAAATATTTTTTAATTAGCACCTGGGTTTAGCTACCTGGTTAATAACTGGTTAATGTGGGGGCATAGCCTTCCAGGTTCATGCATGGCTACAGCTCACACATGTTCAGTCACTGATGCAATGAATGGCGAAAAGCATGAGGAAATTGTGATGTTTGGGTAAGAACAAGGACATCAAAAATATCTGAATGTAGGGTACCTGGGTGGCTCAGTGGGTTAAGCCTCTGCCTTCAGCTCAGGTCATAATCTCAGGGTCCTGGGATCAAGCCCCACATTGGGCTCCCTGCCCAGCGGGGAGCCTGCTTTCCCCCTCTCTCTGCCTGCCTCTCTGCCTAATTGTGATCCCTCTTTCTGTCAAATAAATAAATATACATATAAAAAAAAATGTGCCCATGACTATTATGTCCTGCTCATACCTACCACATTAGTGGTCTTTATAGTGCAGGATGGACACCCTCAGTCTCAGTGTCCAGTGGGCATTTGAAAATCCAAGTCCTTGTGTCGCACCACAAACCTACTGAATGAGAAGCTCTGGGTGTGGAGCCAGGCCATCTGTGGTACACCAAACCCTTCAGGTAATGGTGGGCGAGCCTCAAATTCTTACCTAGAGGCCACTGACTTCAAGGACTTCTTGTGAATACCTCCTTAAAAATTACTTGAGGGGCACCTAGGTGGCTGCATCAGCTAAGGGTCTGCCTCTTGATTTGGGCTCAGGTCACGATCTCGTGGTCCTGGGATCAAGCCCCGCCTCAGGCGCCCCACTCCGCAGGGAGTTTGCTTCTTACCCTCTCCTTCTGCCCCTCTCCCACCCCTTTCTTTTGATTTCTTTCTCTATCTTCTCCCCACTGAAATAAATAAATGAATCTTTAAAAAATATTACTTGTACCCAAATCCCTGCTTAGTGTCTGCTTTGAAGGTAATCCAAATTAAAACATTGCGTTTACGTTGTGACAACACACACATAGGCATTAGAGTCCTAAAAGCAAGCTAGTAACAGTCACAGCAGAGTTGTTTGGAAATAAAATATATTTTTGCATGTTTGTTTTTCTTACTTGAATGTGAGTCTTTTAAAGGCAAAAGATAACAGGTATAATTTATCTTTCTATCTCCTAGGCCTATGAAAGTGCCTGGAAAATAATAGATCTTCAAACAATGTTTGTGAAATTAATATATAGATGGATAAAATTGATAGCTTTTTAAAATTTAATTAATGTTGATGACTATAAGGATATCAAGGGTTACAGCTGAATCAACAAATGCTCCGAGTTGCCAGTAAACAGCTCTAGGAACCCCAAGTCAGTCACCACCTAATAAGAAATACATATAATCATAATGCCACTGAAGAATATGTAAACTATTTCTGAGAACTGACAGTGAACTGTGTGTGTATAGGGATTCCTGTCTTCTGAGTTCAAGTAATGTATTGCTGTGTTTGACAGAAATGCTGTTTTGTATTCATACTGGAACATTTGTTGCTGAAAATGTAACTGTTTGAAGTATTTATAAAGTTATTATTCACATATGAACTGAGATTTCAAGGTTAGAACCATTTATCCCCATGGAGAGAAGATATAAATGAAAATATTACCAAAACTCACAGTGTGGATGAAGGTCATGGCAACATTGCTGTGTCAAATAAAGAAAAAAAAAAGTAACTTGAAATTATTTTCTGTAAATGGGAATGTTCCCATTGTGAGAAGCTGGTTATTTCTACAGTACAGTCTGTGTGGTGCAAATCTCTATTCACTACCTACTAGTTTTTATTTTTATAACACTTTAAATGGGTACAGTAATTTATGGTTGGTGCCCAGGATATCTCTCTTAGAGAGATATGTCTTAAGAAGAAAAGTATTATTATCTATATTTCTTCTCGTGCATTAATTTTCTTTTGGTTATTGCAAACATTAAAGGGAAATATATGGGCAGTATAATTATCATACTTAATACTTTCCAGAAATACTGTATATTGAATGTGAAATAGGCTAGGGAACTTATTAGGCAATTGCTAAAACTTGCAGAGCTCCACCACATCTATTTTTTCTAAAGTATATAAAATCAATTGAAACTGAATTCTTTCTAGTGAAACTTGGGACAGTCTGAGTCTCATTTATTCCAAAGATAATATCCTAGGCTCTGATCTAGAGATGTTTTGTGGAGAATGAACAGAAAGAGGCCAGTGAGATCCATTATTTGGAATTTAATCAGTTTAATTCCTCATTCTTTCTCCTGTGGCTCCGGTCCTTTGCATCACCCCTCATCCCTTCTTATTCATTTTTCTTGCACACCTGTAGGAAAGCATATCTCTCTGCTGCTCTGAGTATCTTCTCTACTGTTCCACCTGCAGAGAGGTTTTCATCTTATCCTACATCCTGGACATGACCTGGCCTCTGTATTTTACCCTCTTTTTTTTTTAAATTCAGTTTAATTTAATTTTAAATTCCAGTATACTTAACATACAGTATTGTATTAGCTTCAGGTATACAATATAGTGATTCAGCAATTCCATACATCACCCAGTGCTCAAAAATATGGAATGCTTCATGGATTTCTGTGTCATCCCTGGACAGGGGCCATGCTAATCTCTGTATCATTCTAATTTTAGTATATGTGCTGTTGAAGTGAGCACTTACCTTTTGTTCAAAAAGGTATGGGCAAGTGACTTCTCACCTTAAAAACAACAACCAAGGGGCACGTGGGTGGCTCAGTGGGTTAAGCCTCTGCCTTCAGCTTGGGTCATGATCTCAGTCAGGGTCCTGGGATCAAGCCCCGCAAGGGGCTCTCTGCTCAGCGGTGAGCCTGCTTCCCCCTCTCTCCTGCCTGCCTCTCTGCCCACTTGTGATCTCTCTGTCAAATAAATAAGTAAAATCTAAAACAACAACAACAACAACAAAATGGTAGTAACATCAGATAAAGTATGTGTTAACTAACCTTATTGTGGTAAAAAGTTTTTCAATATATACACATATCAAACCATCACATCATACACCTTAAACTTACAAATGTTTTATATCAATTATATTTCAAAGCTGAAAAAAGTCAGACTATTTTTTTTAAAGTAAGTCTTTTAAAAACAAACAAACAAATAGCTATGGGATTTCAATCTCCCATTTCGTTGTTGGTGATTCTTCTAACCAAGATTAGGGCATCTTGTTTACATTTATTTTCTCTGATAGCCATAGCATCTCATTCATTTTTCATAAATACTACATAAATACAAGAAAATTCTCATAACTAAGAGGTAAGAAAGCGGAATCACACAGGAATCTACATAAGCTCTTCACTTCAATAAGAGAGTTCTACAACAAAGATTTTTGCAAGGAGGGAAAAAACAGGTAGCAATTTTTTCAGAGTTGCTGTCCCAGTTTCTTTCTCATTGGGGAGTATCTGGAATACTTTGGTTTGTCAATTGGAGAATTGAATTTTTCCAGTTTAACACCTGCTGTAAAAGATCATATTCTGAGCCCCAAACTGAGCTGTAAGTTTTGAAGTGGTACATGCTCTGAATTATTTTTCTTCCTTGACACAGAACCACGGAGGAAACTTATACCAAAGGATTGCAAACAAAACTTGTCCTCCCCTGGAAAAGAAATGATGTGGGGAAAACATCTCCCCTTTGGAGGAGCTACTGTAAATTAAAAAGAAAGATCTCAGTGTGAAGTTGCTAGTGTTCTGTTGCAGAAAGAAAACAACAACAACAACAACAACCCTATCAGGTCTTTTGGATGAGTGAAAATTTAAAAAACAAAAGAGAGAGAGGACAATGAAATGTGTGTAACACTTAAAAAGCACTTTTGGAAGCTGGAGACCAAAGATTTTACAGGTGAATATCAAGATGGTAGAAAATAAATCTCAGTAGACTGGCAGATGAGCTTAATGAAGTAACAGAGGATGAATCAATGTTTATCAACTTAATCAGCAGTTAATGAACCTCTGACTAAGAGTCACAGACCAGATGAAGTAATGGCAGACAGATATGTCAAGTTCAGAGCAGTGGGAATATCCAGATCAGAATAAAAGAGTCTCTACTACCATAGAGAAACAAACACGGAGATGAAGCATTGTGAAAAAGCTTTGAACTCTATAAACTGATTTTTATAAGAATTAGTTGGCCATGGTATAATGTAATTATTGTTTTCTTTTGTTTCAGTCCTTCTTGTAAAGACATAAGACACTGATAGAGTGCAAAGTGTTAATTTAAGATCTTTGCTAAGGGGGGCACCTCGATAGCTCAGTGGGTTAAGCCTCTGCCTTCGCTCAGGTCATGATCTCAGGGTCCTGGGATCAAGCCCCACATCAGACTCTCTGCTCAGCAGGGAGCCTGCTTCCTCCTCTCTCTACCTGCCTCTCTGCCTACTTGTGATCTCTCTGTCTCTGTCAAATAAAATAAAGATTGTTAAAAAAAAAAAATCTTTGCTAAGGACAGGATTTTTTGTTCACTCTTTTGTTTTTTGTTTTGTTGTTGCTGCTGTGGTTTGCTGAGCGTACCCAGCATCTGGAGGAAGTGGGAAGCATAATTACAAAATTACTCTATTAAGGTTATATCTAATATAAAATCCATGGGAACTTCTGAATATTTTGTTAGGAAGTGACCAAATACTACTGGATGAGGTAAACTTTAAAAACTTCACAGAACAAGAAGGGATAATCCATATAGGGTAAGATGCTGGATGACTTAAATAAATCAATCAAAACAGTCCAAAGAATTTAGAACTAAAAGTTCATTTATATAACAACCAAGTAATTGTCTTGATAATATTTGCTTAATCTAAATTACTCGCTATTTAATCACCCCTTACTGAAATCTCACTCAGGTAAACAATACACAACAGTGCCTGCAGCATACAAGAAACCAACAGGACTGCAAGTAGCTGGAAGGATCTGGGTGACAAAAAATTCAAACAAGAAGCTTAAAGAGAATTTTGGAGACATTCCCATTATCTAATACTTCCTTGGTTATGCCCACTTGTGAATGGATCCCAAGTTTCGAAAAATCTTGACTGCCAAACTGCATTGTTCAGGGAATACTTAATTTGTTTCTCTTATTATTAATAGAAGACAAATAACAAATATCTGAGATAGCCAGTTTCTCCACAGTGAAAAGGTACAATTCTACCCCAAAGAAAAGGAACCCAATGTTTTAATTAGTCTGTACAGCTGGATCTTGAATAAAGGTGCAATTTTCATTAGTGTTCTGGGCATTTCCAAATTTCTTAAAACCCTATATCCAATTACTCTTGCTCTAGGAAATTTAGGGTCTCAGATACCCTCAGCTGTAAAGAGATCTTTGGACCCCAGAGAACAATTAATAAGTAACAATAGTTGCAACAACAGTGAAGCCCAGCCAAAATCCTTAATTAGGTTTTTATTGAACTCCAGAATACAATTTATTTTTCTAATAAACAGAGTACATTTTAATATGTTTGGCATTTTATTGTTCTACTTACCTTTCAGTTGTGCAATTTTATTTTATTAAGCTATGATATTTTTAGCCTCTAAAACAGGTACCTCCCTACCTAGGGTACATCCCCAGAAGCAATTACTTCTTTAATTAGCTTTGACTCATTAATCTCTGCCTCTAATACTTTGCTATCAGGTTTTGGGGGGAGGGGGTATTTCCCACCCACTTGTACAGTATAATACAAACATCACAATAAGTTTATCTTGATTGCTTCACCTTACTTAATTTTTAAAAAAATGAATAGAATTTATTTTTTAGAGGATTTTGTTACATAGCAAATAGAGCGCAAAGTATAGAGATTTCCCATATAACTGCTACCCCCTATACACACATGCACAGTACCTCCCTCCATTATCAACACCCTCCACCAGAGTGTACACGTGTTACAACTGATCTGTCCGCAATGCAGCATCTCTCAGAGTCCATAGTTTACGTTAGGGTTCACTCTTGATGTGGTACATTCTGAGGATTTGGACAAACTGCACAGCGATATGTATCTACCATAATGGCATCATACAGGGTAGTTTCAGGAGCCTAAAAATCCTCTATGCCTCACATTTTTATCCCTTTCTCCCCCATAAGTCCTGGCAATGACTTATCTTTTTTACTGTCTCCATAGATTTGCCTTTTCCAGAACGTCATACAGTTGGAATGATATGGTCTGTAGCCTTTTCAGATTGACCTCTTTCACTTAGTAATATGCGTTTAAGCTTCTTCTATAACAATGCATCTCTTGATCGTTGTTTTGGGTGTTTGTTTTTAGTGCTGAATAGTATCCCCTTGTCTGGATTTACCATGAGTTTTTATTCATTCACCTAGCAAAGGATATCTTGGTTGCTTCCAGGTTTGTTAATTATGAATAGAGCTGCTATAAAACATCCACGTGCAGGCCATTCAGATGGCCATAATATATGTCTCATATATATGCAGTCTTCATTCGTTGTCCCTAGCTCACATCTGCCAATTCCCTTGAAATTTCCTGAGCGGATGTGAGCAGTGGATCTTTTGTTTTAATATTTCGTCTCTCATCATCAGTTCCTGAAAATGCTTCAAAGCCATAATGGTGAAATGGGCATCTTCTTATTCATAACAAGCACCTCTCAAACAATATAAATAATATATACAAATTATAATTTGTTTATAATTATATAAATAATATAAATAAATGAGTTTATATTAATGAGATGACTTTTGGAAATGCTTTAAAGATGGGGGCTGTTACCAGGGGAACCAACCATGAATAGAGGGTTAGAACCTTCAGGCCTACTCTCTGATTTCTGAGAGGGTAGAAGGGCTGGAGGTTCAATCAATCACCAATAGTCAATGATTTAATCAGTCATGCTTCTATAATGAAGCCTCCGTAAAAAACCAAAAGGAGAATATTCAAAGAGCTTCTGGGTTGGGGAACCAGAAAATTATACATGCCAGCATGCTGGGTTCCAAACTCTGAAAGGAGGTTATTTCTTCATCTGGCTATTGATTTGTATCCTTTAATATCCTTTGTCATAAACTGGTGATCTAGAGTGGATTTGTTGGCCACTACTGTTGGCTGCTTTAGCAAATTAACTGAACCTAGGTGGAGGGGTGTGGGCATCTCCAAGCCTGTCAGTTTGAAGCCCAGGTAACAGTTGGCTTGCAATTGGCATATGAAGTAGAGAGCAGCCTTGTAGGACTGGGCCCTTAATGAAAGGAATCTGATGCTAACTTCTCATAGAAGTGGGGTGCAGAACTCTTAGCAGTATCATATAATAGTTCTATTTTTAATTTTTTTTATTTGAGAGAGAGGGAACATGGGTGGGGAGCAGGGGCAGAGGGAGCAGAAGAAGCAGACTCCCTGCTAAACAGGGAGCCTGATATGGGGCTCAATCCTAGGACACCAGGATCATGACCTGAGGTGAAGACAGACACTTAACCAACTGAGCCACCCAGGTGCCCCTCTATTTTTAATTTTTTTGAGGAATTTTCATACTTTTTTCCCCCATAATAGTTGTAAAAATTTATATTCTTATCAATGGTGCACAAGGGTTCCCCTTTCACCATATTCTTGCTGGAAATTATCTCTTACCTTTTTGATACTAGCCATTCTAACAGGTGAAAGAAGGTATCTCCTTGTGGTTTTGAGTTGTATGAGTTTCTCTGATGATGAGTGATATTGAGCATCTTTACAAATCTGAGGGAAATTTATATGGGATCTTTGAAAAAAAGATTATTCAGTTCCTCTGGCTATTTTATTTTTAAAGATCTTATTTATTTGAGAGAGAAAGAGTGGGTGAGAGAGAGAGAGAGAGCGAGCACAAGTGGGGGGGGGTGATGGGGGCACGGGGAGAGGGACAAGCAGACTCCCTGCTCAGCAGGGAGCCCAACTTAGGGTTGATTCCAGGACCCCTGAGATCATGACCTGAGCCAAAAGCAGCTGCCTAATGGACTGAGCCCCTCCTCTGGTATTTTTAAATCAAATTGCTTTTATTTGCTTTTGAGTTGTGTGAGTTCCTTATATATTTTGGACTTGAAACCTTTACCAGGTATATGATTTTCAAGTATTTTCTCTCATTCATTGGGTGTTTTTTTTCCTTTTGTTGTTTCTTTTGCTTTTTAGGTTGATGTTGTCTCATTTATTTATTTTAGCTTTAGTTGCCTTTGCTTTTGGTGCCATATCCAAAAAATCATTGTCAATGCTAATAACATCAAGAAGGTTTTTCCTTCTTTTATTCTATAATTTTTGCAGTTTCAGGTCTTACATGTAAATCTTTAATCCATTTCAAATTAATTTTGAGTGGTGTAATGTAGGAGTTCAATTTCATTTTTTTCATGTGATTATCCAGTTTTTCCTATGCCATTTATGGAAGAGATCATTCTTTGTACTTAGCTCTCTTGTCACACATTTATTGGCCATATGTAAGAAGGTTTATTTCTGAGCTCTCCATTCTGTTCCATTGGTTGTCTGTGTGCCTGTTTTCATGCCAGTACCATAGTGTTTCAAAGCATAAAGTTTTGTAATACTGTTTGAAATGAAAAAGTGAGATGCCTCCAGCTTCTTCTTACTTTCACGATTGCTTTGGCTATTCAGTCTTTGAGGTTCCATACAAATTTCAGAATTTTTTTTCTGTGACAAATGCTATTGGAACTTTTGATAAGAATTCAATCTACAGATAGCTTTGGGTAGTACAGATAGTTTAACAATATTATTTCTTCCAATCTATGAACATGGGATATATTTCCATTTATTTTTGTATTCTTCAATTTTTTCATCAAAGTCTTACACTGTTCAGTGTACAGATCTTCATTTCCTTGGTTAAATGTATTCCTAAGCACTTTTTGATGCTATCGTAAGTAGAATTGTTTTCTTTTTCCTTTTCAGATATTTTATTGTTAGTGTTTAGGAATGCAACGGTTTTTGTATGTTGATTTTTAAATCCTGTAGCTTTACTGAATTTATTAGTTATAACAGTTGTTTGCTGGAGTCTTTAGGATTTCTGTGCATAAGATTATATCATCAGCAAATAAAGAGAGTTTTACTTCTTCCTTTACAATTGATTGCCTCTGATTTCTTTTTCTTGCCTAATTGCTCTGGCTAGGACTTCCAGTACCACGTTAAATGGGAGAGGTATGAGTGAGGATTCTTGACTTTTTCCTGATCTTAGAGAAAAAATGTTCAACCTTTCACTGTTAAGTATGCTATTAGTTGTGAAACTATCATATGTGGTCTTTATTATGTTGAAATACATTCCTTCTCTCCCCAGTTTGTTGAGAGTTGTGGGTTTTGGGTTTTTTGGGGGTTTTTTTGTTGTTGTTGTTGTTTGTTTGTTTGTTTTCAGGAAAGGAGGTTGAATTTTATCAACTGCATTGTCTGCATCAACTGAGATAATCATATGATTTTTATCTTTCATTCTCTTAATGTGGTGTATCACACTTATTGATTTGTGTGTGTTGAGCCATCCTTACACCCCAGCAATAAATCCCACTTGAACACAGTATATGATCCTTTTATATTGTTGAATTTGTTTGGCCTATATTTTGCTGAGAATTTTCATAACTAAGTTCATCAAGCATATAGACCTGTAGTTTTCTTTTCTTGTTCTGTCTTTGTCTGACTGGTATCAAGATAATGCTGCCCTCTTAAATGAACTTGGGAGTGTTCACTCCTCTTCAGTTTTTTGGATAAGTTGGAGAATTGATGTTAGTTCATTAAATGTTCAGCAGAACTCACCAGTGAAGCCATCTGGCCCTGGGCTTTTCTTTATGGGGTTTTTGATTATGATTCAATTTCCTTAGTCATTATTGGTCTGTTCAGATTTGCTACTATATGATTCAGTCTTGGCTGGGTGTATGAGTCTAAGGATCTAAATATTTCTTTTGGTTTATCCAATTTGTTGGCATATAATTGTTCATATTAGTCTCTTATGATTGTTTTATTTCTGCAGTCAAATGCTCTTCCACTGAGCTATACCCCCTGTATTTCTGTAGTATCAGTTGTAATTCCCCTTTTTCATTTTTTATTTTATTTGAGTTTTCTCTCTTTTTTCTTAGTTATGATAGCTAAAGGTTTGTTAATTTTTTTTCTTAACTTTTCAATAAGACCAACTTTTTAGTTTCATTGATTTTTAAATTGTTTTTCTGGTCTTTTTTTTTTTTTGTATGATCTTTATTATTTTGTCTGCTAAATTGGGTATAGTTTGTTCTTGTCTTTTTTAGTTAGTTTTTTTTTTATGGTGAGAAGTGAGGTTGTTTAAGATCTTTATTGTTTCCCTGATGTAGACATTTACTGTGAATTCCCCCTTAGAACTGTTTTTGCTGCATCTTATAGGTTTTGTGATATTGAGCTTCCATATTCATTTCCCATATTTTTTGATTTCCCTTTCTATTTTTTATTTTACCCATTGGTTGTTCAGGAATATGTCATTTAATCTTCACATATACGTACTTCTCTGGTTTTCCTTTTGTTATTGATTTCTTGTTTTATACAATTGTGATTGGAAAATATCTTTAGTATCATTTCAACCTTATTAAATTTGCTAAGACTTGTTTTGGAACCTATCATATAATCTATCCTGGAGAATATCGCTTCTGTGCTCAAGAATGTGTATTCTGCTTCTGCTGGATGGAAATGTTCTGTTTATATCTATTAGGTCAGTTTAGCCTAACGTGTAGTTCAAGTCAAACATTTCCTTATTGATTTTCTGTCAAGATGAGTTAACCATTGCTGAAGGTTTGGTACTTAAGTGGGAAAAATTACAGGCCAATAAGATCTCTGTTGGCCTTAAGCTGTGGCACTTTGGAGGAGGATTAGTGTGAGTAAAGTCAGACTTTCCCTCTTACCCTCTCCAGTGCATCCAATCTCCTGCATTTCTGCTCCAACACTGTGCTGGAACTTTTCCATTGGAATCCTGGACTTCCACAAAGACTCTCGTCCACAGGTGATTGTCTGAGACATGGTTCTCTAGGGGCTCCTGGACCACAGCTGAGTGGGGCTGAAGCCTGTTCACAGGCCACTCCAAGGTCCAAAGCCAAGACCAAGGTCTTTATGTCTATTACCAAACACATGAGTGGTGAGAGTCCTCCAAGGTCCCTTGGCATGTGTTGCTGAATACCACAGCTGCCACAGAGTTACTATTATCTGTGAATAGATGCCCAATTGTTGTCACTGGGAGGGTGGTGTGAATGAGGATGTCTTGTTCAACCACGTCTCTGATATCACCTCTCTCCATTTCTTTAGTTCTTTAATTCATGAGGGTTGTGCTGTTTTCCTCATATAGGTCTTATACATATTTTTGTTAGGTTTATATCTATTTTAATTTTGGGTATGCTAATGTAAATGATACTGTGCTTTTAATTTCTAATTTCAATTATTTGCTGGTATATAGGAAAGCAATCATCTTTTGTTTATTAACCTTGTTTCCTACAACCTTGCTATAATATGTTATTAGTTCTAGGAATTTTCTTGTCAGTTTTTTTTTTTTTAAAGATTTTATTTATTTATTTGACACAGAGAGAGATCACAAGTAGGCAGAGAGGCAGGCAGAGAGAGGGGGAAACAGGCTCCCCGCTGAGCAGAGAGCCCGATGCGGGGCTCGATCCCAGGACCCTGAGACCATGACCTGAGCAGAAGGCAGAGGCCTAACCCACTGAGCCACCCAGGCGCCCCTTCTTGTCAGTTCTTACAGATTTTCTACACAGACAATAATAACATATTATTATATATACACCCATACATATATGTGTATGTGTGTGTGTATATGTGTGCGTGTGTGTATATATATATATGTTTGTCCTCAGTGTTTCACACAGAGATTTGCCACAGTTGATATGTGGAACATTTCGGTTTTTGAGTACTTATTCCTGCCTAATAACTGAGTGAAGTGATAAAGTCTAATAACAAAATATACAGTAGAGAATTGATTATTGTTTCACTGATGGCTGTATTAGGCTATTTTTCCAAGTACAGTTGTTCTATATGTGTAGGAAAAAGGTGATCACATATTGGCAGCCCCTAGTAATTCACTACTCCTAAAACTTGTGCATAGTGAACCAAATTATCTTAGTAGTAATCCCAATAGCTCTTATATAGCTTGAGCCAGAGATTCAAATAATTCACTTATGCTCTTTGGAATTACATTTTTTAAAAAAAGATTTTATTTATTTATTTATTTATTATTTTTTGAGATTTTATTTATTTAACAGACAGAGATCACAAGTAGGCTAGAGGCAGGCAGAGAGAGAGGAGGAAGCAGGCTCCACGCAGAACAGAAAGCCCAATGTGGGGCTCGATCCCAGGACCCTGGGATCATGACCCAAGCTGAAGGCAGAGGCTTTAACCCACTGAGCCACCCAGGTACCCCAAAAGATTTTATTTATTTATTTGAGAGAGACAGAGAGAGCAGGAACACAAGCAAGGCGAGTGGGAGAGGGAAAGCAGGCTTCCCACCAAGCAGGGAGCCTGATGCAGAGCTGGATGCCAGGACCCTGGGATCATGTCATGAGCTGGAGGCAGACACTTTAAATGACTGAGCACCCAGAATTACATTTTTACTTATATTAGTAGGAAGTTTACAAAAGAGAAAAATAATTCTGCTTTTGTGCAATTTCACATGAGTTCATGTCAAGTTTGTCAACAAAGCACTAAGAGATACATCACTCTATTAATAGATTGTTGTTATCTTTTTAGCCAATAAGAATGCTACTCAGAAATACCTGATGAATAATAAAACATAAATGTTATCATTTGCAGCTACTGAGAACTGTGGTATTACTATCCCAATATGTAAACTGTGGAAACTTAAAAACAGAGAAGTTAGCTGGATATTTGACAGTTCCACAGTTTACCACTGAAGTAAGCATTAAAAATATAAGATGAGCTCAATTCTTCCCTTTTTTCTGTCCAAGGAACAAACATACTGGCATGAGCCTAAAAAGGACTTCCCTCCAAAATTTTATGGCAACAGAGCCTCATTAATGATGAGAGAATTATTAAGTAGAATACTTAATCATGTTGGATAGTATAATTTCTTAACATACAAATCCCATGTTAAGAGCTATAATTTAGATAAATACAGTCAGTGAAATCATGTTTAATTTCCCCCAAATCACCCATGGTATGAAGTGGAAAAAGGTTTAGAGTCAATCAACTGATGTTTGTAAGGCTAACACTATCAGACTAATTACTTTCTAAATAATATCTACAAACCATTTCTATATCAACAACATGTCCCAGAAAGTTAAGATTATCTTATAGGAGATTTTTGTAGTCTGTTAATTAAAAAACATTGTGTGTTTGTGTGTGTATTTCCTTAAAATAATGAGACAGAATAGAATAGTTATAATGATTAAAATAACAGTACAATGTAGAGACAAATCTAGTTTTAAATCCTGGCTCTACCATATGCTTGTTGCATGACTTTGGACAAATTCCTTAATTTATCTAAGAATCAATTCCATAGTCTTGAAATGGGTTTCACAGAGTTCTTAACTCACAGGATTATTGTGAGAATTAAATAAATTAATACTATTAAGTTGCTCAGCACAGTGCCTGATACATCATCAACATGCAGTGAATGTTAAGTAGAATCATTACTACCAAATCACAGTACCAACAACATCAAAATTACCTGGTGATAAACAAGAAATACAGAACTGACCTACATCCCAAAACTCAACTGAAGGACACAAAGGAAAATTTTAAGACATGAAGAGAGGAACCGTATTCCCACAAGGAAATCTCAATAGTATAGAGTTGTGGGTTATCCCCAAACTCATTTAAAATCCATCAACATTCTTTCTTTCTATAGATATCAAAATTCATTTTAGATTTTATCATAGAAATGAGCTCTCGTCTATAAAATCATCCAAGATAATCATTAGAAATTTCAACTCATTTGGGCTGTTAGAACAGAACACCATGGACTGAGTGTATTATAAACAATTGAAAATTATTTCTCATAGTTGTTGAGTTTAGGAAGTCCAAGATCAAGGGTTGGCAGATTTGGTGTCTGGTGAGGACCACTTCCTGGTCTTTTCACAGTGCCCTCACATGGTGGAAAGAGCAAGGGAGTCTCTTGAGCCTCATTTATCATAATAATATGTAATTATAATAATGTAAGAATCACATGTATGAGGGATCCACCTTCATAATCTTAGTCAGCTCCCTGAAAGCCCTACCTACCTTCTAATACCATCACCATAGGAGTTAGGATTTCAACATATGAATTTCAAGAGGACACAAACACTCAGACCATAGCAGAAATGCCATAAAAATGTTGTGTAACTAGTGGATTAGATGAGAACTTTTTGTCAGAGTACATAGTGAAAGGAAGAGTGGCCCTAGGGATGGCAAGAAGTATAGGCCCTAGGGATGGCAAGAAGTATAGGACCTACTCCCTGGCAGAGGGCCCAACGCTGGTAATTCACATTTATAACTCTCACATCCCTACCACAAATACTCTGAATTCAGTAGATAAAAGTCCCCTAAGCCTCACAGGCTCATGCTTCCTCCTAGACCCATAAACCTTTCATGATCTCTTCTTGTTTTTCTACTCCTTTCCAAGACTCAAGAAATCCTTTCTTTAATCTGAGTAGTGGTGGGAGAAGTTTGGTAAAAGTTTGTGGAAAGGCCTTTTTTCCACCCTCATGTTTCTCCAAATAGCTGTGTCATCCCTTGTGTCTAAATATTTAAACATTTCGAAGTTAAAAGTAAAAGCTTACCAGGTTTTTTTAAGATTCATATTGTTACATTTCTTTTCCAAGATAAGGAGCACAGAACAGATCATCTTCTGAAAAAGAATGGAAACAAAAAAGGGAGAAGGAATCACAAAAATGATCAATATGTAAATAATATTCAACTACAAAAGTACATGTTACTAATAGCTGTTTTTGCATCAATTAATGGTAAGTAGGTAGTAGCCATTTAAAAGCGTTCGAAGGTCCACAGCTGCAGAAGTTGCCTTGCTGTACCTGGAGACCAGACAGCTGTGGGTGTCCCAGATAGCCAGGAATCACTCTTTTCTTGTTCCCCTTCTTTTCCTTGTTTCCATCCCTGCTTTTGTGCTTTCTCGGTGTCCTCTCCCTTGGGGGACAGTATGCAGCACAGTTATTTAAAAAAAAAAAAAAAAGAGGGGGCAGAAATTCTAAAAAAATAGAACACAAAAAAGTAAAAACAAAAGAACACAAAAGAACAACAGAACACTCTCCCCACCCCCATCCGCCCCCAAAACTAGTAGGATTCTTCGGGAACAATAATACAATGAAATTCTAAAATAAAGTAAGTTATTCTGTGTAATACATATAGACATATATGGAACATTCACTGATAGAATAGTAAGCCAGAGTTTTATATTTAAAACTCCCAACAACTCATTTAAGTAGAGTGAATAGCCTTGTTTTTCAGAAGAGGGAACAATGTCTGGAAGGTTAAATACATTGGGCACTTTTTAAATTTAAGATTTTATTAATTAATTTATTTGGCACAGAGAAAGAGGGAGCGCACATGAGCCAGACGGAGAGGGAGAAGCAGACTCCCCATTGAGCAGGAAGCCCGACGTGGGACTCCATATGGGGCTCGACATGGACCATGTGTCCCTGGGACCCTGAGATCATGACCTGAGTTGAAGGCAGATTTTTAACCCACTGAGCCACCCAGGCGCCCCTACACTGGGCACTTTTAAGCTAGCCATTCAGCTGTTAAGTGACATGGCTGGCATTCCTGTGTAGACATTTCTGTCCTCAAATCCCACACTTGTGAGGGAATGGTGTGCTTCCACTCACTAACCCTCACCATCTCATAGGTGACTGGGTAACTTTTCACCCCGTGGAAACACTTTGACAATGTCTCTGAGTCCTGAGCTCTCAAATCTAATAGCTGGGATAAAGTCTCCTGACAGCCTCCAGAACAGCTGCTTTTCTCCAGTGGAGGCAACCTGGTGCTCTCCGCACTGTATTGTCATACTGAGTCCTTTCCAGATCTCTGTTAATGGTTTTCCCTTTGAGGGAGTTGGGTTGCATGTCCAATTCAAGAGTGTACGTGTGTGCGCGCGCGTCTCTGCACGTGCACGCGTGAACGTGCATGAATGCAGAAATCAGTTGGCAAACAGAGAGAGGATATTGATTGGCAGACAGTGAAGATCAATAACTGAACTGGATTATCTGGCATCAAATAAACCTCATCTGTCACGTCTCTCTCTTACATCCCTGCTATTGCTACTTGCACATTCTTATGCTGTTTTGGCATTCTGTTGATTTCCTTATGTCATTTTGCTCTAAATTAAGATGTATGGGAAAAAATGGGAAGCTATTATATTACAAGTTCAACTGCTGATATTTTCTTCTTTTGACAAATCCTGATTTGCCTTCCAACACTGTCACGTATGTTCTGGCTTGTTTTTTTCTGTCCATTTTCTCACTTTAAAATGAGCTATAGTCTTTTTTCCATCAGAGTATTGATTTTGCTTTTAAAAAGGACTCTCTGTTCCATTATCCCTCCCGATCAATTCAGACCATTTTGCATGAGAATTTTTTCCTTTTCCTTACCACACAAAATGTCTTTGTTTTTATTTCACTTTCCTCTATATGTCATTTGTGGAGCATTTAATTATATCCCCAGAGTTTATTTTGAAAGGTGTCAGTTTGCTTTAAAAAAAAAAAAGGCCACTTGACAATTTCAATTTCTTGCTTATTTATTGGACACATATATGTTGTACCAGACATCATAGACAGTGCTAAGGTTAAAATAATTAAAGTGAAATTAAAAATAATGAACATTATTACAAGTAATATATATTAAGTTGCCACCAATGCCAGGCAGTATGCAAAAGGGCTTTATGACTCTTAAAGTAATAAAATAGACATTTATTGAGTGTTTATGCCCTAGGGAATTTCCACATGGTTTATATGGATATAATATATCATTCTCAGGAACACCCTGTGATGTAGGTACTGCAATTTATTCCCATTTTCAGATAATATGCTAAAACAAAGAAAAAAGTAAATAACTTGATCACAGCTGGTCAGTGACAGAGCCAGGATTCCAAGCCTCTTAATCACTATGCTTTTCTCTAGGTATTGTATTATTATTATTATTGCCATTGTATATTTTTGCTTTACTATCTAAAAGCAATTAATAGCTCAAAATCCACCAAAGGGAAACACTCACATTCCCATTTACCTACAGAGTTTACCTAGAAAGTTCAATCTGTCTTCCCCAGAATCTACTTGGCTAGATAACACCCTCCATCCCCCCAAAATCCTCAAGGACATTAATTTGCTGCTGCTTTGCTCTACCTCATAGATGTTTTAAGATATCATAGCCACCAGTTTTTGGACAAGCTGCCGTACTAAAGGACTCAAAGAGGAGTAAGTAAGGCTCAGTTTTTGCCCATTTTTTTTTCTAATTTTGCCTTAAAGTGGTATATTTATTATTCTTTAACAATACTTAGATTTACAAGTTCCTCCTATACCATATCTCACACTATGCTAGGTGCAAGGACTATAAATGATTATGACACTTTGTAACCTGTCCCAGATAACTTTTTAATATTTTAAATTGCCCTTAAAATAGTTCTCTCTGGAGTCTTTCAAACACTATTAGATAAGTTACTTGATGGTAAGAGATCTTCCTTTGTCTCTCACCAATATCCTTCAGTGTCTTTTTCAGAGTAGGAACTTAGTAAATGTTTATTGAAATGAATTACAAGAAATTGACCTCCAATAATGGCTAATGGCTCACAAAAATTATTACCATATATTCCTGAACGTGTACTTTAGTGAAGAGGTTTGAAGGTCTGGGAAGATAGTTGAGAAATGTAGCCCTATAGATTTATTCTGGGTTCTTACCATGTTTTCCTACCTTTTCCTTTTTTTTTTTTTTACATTTTTTTATTTCTAATACTTCTTAATTGAATTTACATATCATAAATGTGCATATTTTAATTGGAGTTCATTAAGCTTTTACTAATGTATATCCGTTTAACCATTACCTAATCATGATTTACAATGTTTCCATGATCCTAGAAACTTCCTGTGTGCGTCTTTAATCAATCTGCAACCCTGACCGGAAGCATTCACTAATCCGATTTCTGTCATCATGGATTTATTTTGCCTGTTGTAAACTTCACATAAATGCAATTCTATAACATGTACTCTTTTGATTAAGGCTTTCTAACTCAGCATTATAATTTGGAAATTTATTAGTGTTGCCATATGTTTCAATAGTTTGTTCCTCTCATTGCTAAGTAGTATTACATTGTATTATATCACAGTGAGCTACAATGTGTTTATTAGTTCCCCATGCTTATGGACATTCTGGTTGTTTTCAGGTTTTTCCATGATGTATTAATATCTTCTGACTTTTTAAATATCCTTCTTCAAAGGGACATACATTATCATCTTTCCCGGGTAAATGCATGGGAGTAGATTGCTGAGTCATAGTATAGGTGCATATTTCATTTTAGAGAAAAAATAAGGGCACCTGGATGGCTTAGTCGGTTAAGCCTCTGCCCTCAGCTCAGGTCCTGATCCAGAGGTCCTGGGATCCAGTCCTGCATCAGGCTCCCTGCACAGTAGGGTGTCTTCTTCCTCTGCCCCTCCCCCTGCTTATACTTGCACTTGTGACTGCACACTCTCTCTCTGAAATAAAATCTTAAATATATATGTATAAATATACATATATATATCTGCAAAATAGCTTTTCAAAGGGTTATAATATTTTACACTTTCATCAACAACAGGTGAGAGTTCTAGTTATTCCACATTCTCTCTAACATATTGTTAGTTTTTTAAAAACCATTCTTGTGGGTTTGATACAGTATCTTTGGGAGGTTTTGCTTTGTATTTCACTAATAACTAACAGCGTATGCCATTTTATATTATTTTGTTCTTCCAATATCTTCTTTTGTAAAGTATCTACTTAATTTTTTCCTTGATGTTCGTCTATAGTATTGATTTGTAGGTATCTTCACATAGTCTCCCTATATACTCTTTACCAGATATATGTACTGCATTTTTTTTCTCCCAGTCTGTGGCTTGCCTTTTTATTTTCTAAATAGTCCTTTGAAGAACAGAAGTTTTTCATTCTGATGAATTAGTTATTTTTTTACACTACATATACAGCATATCAAAGCAAGTGACAAATTATGGGAAAACTGAAAACAAAATAATTAAAAACAAAATCAAGGACAAGGCTTGTAGCTCCTTGCTACCGTAAGACCTGTATATGATGTTAGAATTAGAACACACATTTAACTTGAAGTTTCCTATAAATCAAAACAGAGAAAATATAAAATTTCTCTCTATTAGATAAGGAGAGATAGGAGGTAAGTGTAGTTATTCCTAGACGTGAGTCTTACAGGAAATTCCTCCCAATGGGTGGTCACAGTAGCACTGTGGTGAGGAGTATTCACAACATTCTTTTAACTAAATGGAGTAACCAAGTGAATGCTCTATATCCTTTCCCCACTTTTTTTTTTTTTTTTTTTTTTTTTTTTTTGCCTGCTTCATAAGGCTTTGAAGGCAGGCCTCCTTGAGTTCTTCTCCTGGACTTTCTTGCACTTTGAGAGAAACCAAGAAAAGAGCAAGGGCAGAGAAGAAATAGTTCAGGGTACTGATTTATTCTGCTCCCACCAGGCAGGGCCTATGGTTCTAGCAGTAACTGTACTTGGCTTCAGGCAAGAGCTCCTGTGGTGGCCCTCTCATACCTACAGCTCCTCCATGGTTCTGGTAACACCATATTCTCCCTTGTTTCTTCATATCCAATCATGTACTGCTGTCCTTTGTTGGTTCTTTTAATTTCTGTCCACTGTACTATTCCTTCCCAGGCTCTCTTTCATCAGCCCTTGGGATTACTGTTTTTTTCCTGCCAGGAATAACAGCCAGTCTGTACAGTTCCTTCCTGTAATGTCCTTCAATGAGAGTAAAACCAGAATGCCAAGGGTAATTCATGAAAAACAATTCTGTAATGTTATGCATGAATCTCTGATTGTTTCCATTAATCCATGGATAAAATTTATACTATCTCTAAAAAATGGATCAACTCTTGTCTTTCAATAGTAAAATACAAATATTCTCAGATGTAGAAAGCAATACACCAGAGGTTCAGAAATCACAAGACAAGGAAACTTTATCCAAAAATACTGTTTTCTCTCAAGTGTATGTGTTTTTAAAAATTTCTGTAATTTTTCACATATATGTAGAAATAGAAGCTATTTGTATATTTTCATGTTGGCACAACACTGGGCTTATCTTTTCACGTTGATTTTTGTTGGTTAGACTTCATAAAGGGCTACTGGAAATCTTTGTGGATTTATGTTATCTGGAACCAGATTATCATTTTGACGATAAATTGTGCAGGATTTGAGCCTCCCATGGTCAACAGACAGAAATGACTAGTTTCTTGAGAAGTCTGATATGTCTTGGAAGAGGCAAATATTCTTAAATTTCAATGATTTAAATATTTAAATCTCATTCAGATGAGATGTGTATATTATTTATCAGAGTAATGTCTTGGAGCTGATTCAGTATAGCTACAGATCTGCAGTTTAATGTGACATTTTGGTCATTATTTTTCTCTGCCTGCTGACTCCTTCATGACACTATTTCCTTGGAAATCAGTCCTTTGGCCTCACTTTGAACTGGAAACCTTGATAAGAGTGTGACAACACCCTTCTTGGAGACATTGTTTGTGTTTAATTTTTTTTCCTCCAAATTTTTCTCTTTTCTCCCTTAAATGAATTTCTCAAGTAATAGTCATGCAACTGAATATCTATCATAAGATACTGGTGTATCATTTCCAACCTTTTTAAATACGTGTATTAGTTTTCTAGGACTGCAGTAACAAAATACCATAAACTGAGTGGCTTAAACAATAGGAACTTATTGTCTCATAGTCCAGGAATCTAGAAGTCTGATATCAAGGTGTTTGCAAGTCTGTGTTCCCTCTGAAGGCACTAGGAAAGGATATGTTCCTTGCTTTTCTCCTTCACTATGATATCTAAGTCCAATCACAGAATGTTTTTCTTACATGTGTTTCTGTGTCCACATTTCCTCATTTTACAACAGTCATCTTGGATTAGGGACCTACCCTATTTCATTCTGATCTTAACTAATTATATTTGCAATGATCCTCTTTCCAAATAAGGTCACTGTTTGAGCTCCTGGGAGTTAAGACTTCAACATATGAATTTGGGGAGAACACAATTCAACCTAAAACAGTAGTGCACTAATTAAAATAATTTTCTTCACACCATCTGTTCAGATGCCTCCTGTGCACTATTAAAATCCTATTTGTATTTCATTTGTATTTGTTAGTTTTGAATGACTATACTGTGATTCCTTTTTTAAAAAAAATCAATGTTCCATAATAGAAACACAATTTTAATGAGAGAATAATTTAGAATTGTTTAAATATTTGATAATATTATCTTTTTAAATTATATGACTAGAAATAGAGATATCAGGTTTTGAGTAGCATAAAATAGTTACCTTCAATTTGCCTCAAGAAGCAATTAGCTATATCAAGCACATTGTTGATATACACAGTAAATCAATTTCTATCTTAAGTTCCTACTGAAGAGTAATTTGATGCTATGGGAAGATCCAATAACTCTTTTAAGCCATTAGGTTACTAGAAATAATTTAATAATTCAGCATACTAAATGGCATCTGCCTGGTTTGAAAGAGTGTCTGATACCATCCCTAAGGTGTTAGCTATATTCTTTTTGGAAACTACCAAGGACTTAGCTCTCTTTGAAGAAAATTTTGAGCATAAATTAGAAAACACAGTTCCATGATCCCTTTGATTGTACTATTATAAAACTCCTGGTGATATGAGCCTTTCTGGGAAAAATAAAGGGGGAAAAGTGCAAGCTAGTTCATTACAATCTCTTCCCTTTTGATTTCTTTTAATGAGTTAGCTGAAGTAACTGATTTATTTTAATGAGTAGCTGAAGTTGCCTAGTTATTTTAGAAGCATATTTTTAAAAAATGGTCACTTCATGGACTTTGGTTTTAGAAAAATGATAAGTGCTCATTTAAAAAGAATCCCAAGGGTGCCTGGATGACTGAGTTGGTTAAGCATCTGCCTTGGGCTCAGGGGGTGATCCCAGGGTCCTGCTCAGTAGGGGAGCCTGCTTCTCCCTCTCCCTCTTCCATTCCCCCCTACTCATGCTCACAATCATTCTCTCACACAATAAATAAATAAACAAATAAATAAATATAAAAAGAATCCCAGCCATACAGAATTGGGGGGGGGGGAGAGAAAAAAAAGGAAAACAGAGGATAAAAGGAAGGACATACATAAATAAATAAATGAAACTAATATAACACTGTATGTTAACTGTATATTATTAAAAGAAAAATAAGATGGAGAAGCCATTATACTTATTAAAATATCATAATAAGATAAATTCATCGTAAGAAAGGAAGAAAGAAAGAAGAAGAAAAAGCAAAGCAAAGCAAAAGCAGGTGCTAAGCCCTAGATTGACATCATTCCTTTCCATTTTGGAATGGTCACTAATTTGTCATCATAGTAATAGACCCTTACTCTTTATTTACAGATTTACCTTCTCTGCTTACAGCAAATCTGCAGGCATTATCATTTCTGTTTTTTTTTTTTAAAGATTTTATTTATTTATTTGACAGAGAGAAATCACAAGAGAGGCAGGCAGAGAGAGAGGAAGGGAAGCAGGCTCTCTGCTGAGCAGAGAGCCCGATGTGGGACTCGATCCCAGGACCCTGAGATCATGACCTGAGCTGAAGGCAGCGGCTTAACCCACTGAGCCACCCAGGCGCCCTCATTTCTGGGTTTGAAGCATACATGATTTGCTGACATCCAATATTGTTAATCATCAGATTACTCACTTTATGGCAAAAGAAAGAGGAACAAAAGGTTCATTCTCATAGAAATCACTACTATACCTATATGCTTCATTATCCAGAAAGGGACAGCTTGATAGAATAATAAAATGATATGCTAAATATTGATGGGGGTGCTATCTTGAAGGTAACACTCCATGAGGTTAGAATGCTATATCCCATCTAGGATATATAGATTTTCAATCAACAAGGTTAGAACTAAACCTGAATTCTTAGCCCAGGAATCAAGATATATAGGTGATACTGACATCATCACCACCATACCTATAATCCACTTAAGTACTTTTTGCTTTCTATAGCAAAAAGTTATCCTGGGTGGGTTAGAAACCCTAGTCTCATGATAGAAATACTTCTACCTTGGGCGCCTAGGTGGCTCAGTCAGTTAAGCACCTGCCTTTGGCTCAGGTCATGATCCCAGAGTCCTGGGATTGAGCCCCACATCCAGCTCCCTGCTCAGCAGGAAGCCTACTTCTCCCTCTCCCACTCCCCCTGCTTATGTTCCTGCTCTCACTGTCTCTCTCTCTGTCAAATAAATAAAATCTTAAAAAAAAAGAAAGAAAAGAAACACTTCTACCCAACAGCACAGTTCTATTAAATTAGGAGCTAAGACTTGGCCTTTTGGACTCTTTCCTGGCCATTTTAGACTATTCAAAGAACAGAGATATAGGAGTTGGGTGATTTATTTGAGTACCTTGGAAAATTTTGGTTGCTGTCAAACAATGAAAGCAAAGAAGACTATGGCTGGAACCCTAAGGAAACACTGGATTATCTGTTACTCTCTTACACACTCTTTTTGGACAGGGGAAAATTACAACAATCTAGACTCCACAGTGTACACTCTGATATTTGTGCCCCCCTCCAATTATATGTTGGAACCTAATTCCCAATATGATGGTATTTGGAGGTGGGGCCTCCATGAAGTAATTAGGTCATAAGGGCAGAGTTTCATGAGTGGAATCAATGCTCTTATAAAAGAGACCCCAGAAGAACCCATATCCCTGCTACCACATGAGGACACAGTGAGAGCATAACCTCTGTGGGCCAGGAAGCAGGCCCTCAGCAGACACTGAATCTCCTGGCACCCTGATCTTAAGACATTCCAGACTCCAGAATTGTGAGAAAAAAATTTCTGATGTTATTAAGGCAACCAGCTTGTGGTATTTTGTTACAAACCCTGAACAGACTGAAGTAACAATTTAAAGTTTGGTCAAGAATCCATCTGGCACAGATTCTGTCAGGGGTTAAGGAAGACATGGAATGGGTGATTGGAGAAGAAAGGATGATTATCAAATTAAGCCTTGGAAACAGATAATACAACAGGTACAGGAGTAAGGACTGTAATAGGCATATTTTAGGTTAATATTCTTACTTCCCTCTTTGCCTTTCCTCTTTGTTCAATTATTTAAAAGGCACTAATAATGAAAAAGATTTTTGTTTTCCATTGGAAGTATGAAAGAATTGACACCATTCTGTGATGATATAGACACTGATGACACTTTGGCTACCCTCATCTGGACAAAGGATAAGAGTAGATGCTAAAGGTCAAACAGGTAGACTGTTAATGGACATTTTCTGTTTTCCTCTCCAGACCCCATCTTCTCCACTCTGCTCTGGCTCTGGAAGTCTCATTTCTCTGGATGGTATCAATGAGCTTCCTTCCCTTGGCTTCCATGTTGGGTTCAGCCAATGGAACACAGCAGTAGAATCCCAAGGGGTGTAGATGAGCAAGGCTAGGACCTACACTCCGTTGCTTCCTTTCTGGTAGAAAGGCTGTGTCCCTCTTCTGAAAGTTACACTCTTATCAGGCAGCCATCCTTTGCAGTACTCCCTTCCTCCTCTTGACCCTTTAGGTCATGAGGGGCAATATCTTCCCCTCTTCTTCTCCTCTCTGTGGAGCCCCAATTCTTGTTGGCTTTTCCTAATTCTGCTCATATCTTTGTAAATTATATCTTTTATTAAACTCTTCTCAATTACCTCCAGTCTACCACACCTTCTGCTTCTTGCCAGGATCCCCCACAGATACAACATGTGAGCTATCGAAGACCTGAAATTTCATCTTTCCTGTCTGTTCTCTTTGCATTTCTAACACTATCTGTCTAGGAAGAAGGGTTTGTGCATTTGTGTTATGTTTACTTAGTAAACAGAATATTTATGTTCCACTCATATTTGAAAGTGCTTGTCTTCTATATAATTCTGTAAATATAAATAAGAAATAAGGGAGTGGTTTTCAGAATAAATCCCACTGACAAATATTAGACATGAACATGTAGATGTGTTGTGCTAGTACGCTATTCAATATGCGGGAACAATAGGAGCCACTGTCAGAACTCTTGGGTTCACATCATAAGGTTACCTTTTAAAAAATTTTTTCAGTAGAAGAAACCAGAGGCTGCCTTTGGCAAATAGTGTTGAAAATAATGTTCTTGCATTGCCACAGGAAGGAAATCAATGTCCAATTCACACATTTTATTCAGAGCCCATCCAGATATTTTCTTATAGTTCTGAAGGGCTTGCAAAACCATGGAAATTCTTTTTCTTTACTAAGTTAGCTCATGGCTCCCATACTGCTTATGTGATTCATGAGTCACCAATGAAAAAATCAATACTGTGCTAAATACAGTTTAGCCTGGTTTTGTTTTCATACGCATTAATGGTTTTAAAAGATAAACTGAGGCATGTTTAAATTTTTAAGCAAAAATTGATTCAGATCAGGCAATATCCAATCTAGCAGATAGAAAAGAGGTTTAAATTGCTATGCAAAATGAAAGACGTTTGTAGGTAGAAAGGAAGAGAAACAAGGAAATTATACTAGGCAAAAAAGCAGGTTGGTTATTGCAAGGTTACTTCCCTTTAAGGGATGAGAGAGCGAATATGAGCAGGGCAGAGAGAGAAGGAGAGGGAGAATCTTAAGCAGGCTCCACATTCAGCTCCGAGCCCAGCAGGGACTGGATCTCATGACCTTGAGATCACAACCAGAGCTGAAATCACGAGTCAGACACTTAGCTGGCTCGCCCCATTCCTGATTGGTTTAAGATTCCATTTCTGTGACAGACATAACTGTAATTAAATTCAGTCTGTTTGGTGACATAAGGCTTAGGATATGCCATTCCATTTTAGGCCTACTGTCTTATTTTTCACAATACCCCTCCCTTTTGATCAGACTCAGCCTGAGCTATATGATAAAACGTTTAAGTAACCACTACTCCCTGCTACTACTCTGGAGTTCTGTTTTTTTTTTTTGTTTTTTTTTTAAGCTATGATGTTCCTTTTATTATTATTACAAATTGTCTTACAATCAATGTGTCCTGCTTAAGTTCTATATGCACATTCCCAGCTTTTTGTTAAATCTGTCTTTGTGGAATAACTTCTTGTACCTGAGAGGGCAAATTTTGAAAACTGACTTTTTTTTTTTCTTTTCCTATTTCTGTTATTTGGATGGCAAAAACTAGCTCCTCTCTCTCTCTCTCTTTTTTTTTCTCTCTCTCTCTTTCCCTCTCTCTATCACGTCCCTTTTGCTTTATCTCCATCTTCCATCCAGTATTCTATCAATGGCCAAGTGGTTGATTCCATCTACCTAAAACCTCCCCTATGGCTGAATCTCTGCGTGGCATTTGCACGTCTCAAGATCAGGTGCACACTCTTTAATTTGATCATTCTCTTTGTTCCTTTTCTGATGTTCTATTCGGGAAATCATTTGCTTGGTGATTAATGGTACAAACATGCACTTTTTTTTTTCCTTTCAAACATGCATTTATGCCTTTTGAGCAAGTACAATATGTCAGGGGACTACTATGATTAATGTAAGTGGGATAATTCCCAATAAGTGTACTTCAGGGCCATGGTCTCTATGACCCAAACCAATCAGACTCAAGTATATCAAAAAAAGACCCCTTTGAAGGAGTCGGTTTCTTAAGCTGACTTGTTCAGTGATCTTGTGTAGCTGACTCTCCGCTTTACCAGAAGTGTTAATCCAAGTGCAACAAGAGGTGTTGACCATACATAGCATAGACATCTTGCTCAGCTAAAATAATAACCAAGCTATTCTATGATCAAAAACAACTTTGGACAGGTCTAGGGATTTTTCTTGGGCAGCTACTGATTTAGGAGCAGATGCTGAAGTATCTTTAAGAGTTAAGGGGAGGGGCGCCTGGGTGGCTCAGTGGGTTAAGCCTCTGCCTTCGGCTCAGGTCATGATCTCAGGGTCCTGGGATCGAGCCCCACATCGGGTTCTCTGCTCAGCGGGGAGCCTGCTTCCCTTCCTCTCTCTCTGCCTGCCTCTCTGCCTGCTTGTGATTTCTCTCTGTTAAATAAATAAATAAAATCTTAAAAAAAAAAAGAGTTAAGGGGAGATTCCTAATCATAGCCTCATTTTCACTTAGTTCTAGCCAGGAAGTAGGCATCTGCCAAAAAAAAAAAAGCACATTTTGACTCATGAATGCCTCCTGGTGATTGCCATTTGAGTCTGTGGCTTGGGAATAAAAAGGTGACAGACATGGAGGCCAGTAAAATGTAAGAGTCTGTAGGCTACACAGTTTTACCCGTTTCCCTTGCCTTGTGCCTGGATGCAAAGTTCCCCGAGTTGGGCATTGTTAGCCAAAGAAATGCACCCAGGGTTAAGTAGTCTGACATGATAAAGGGAAGGCTGAGTTTGTTCCAGAGAAACTGAGGCATCAGAAATTCTGAAGTTTGTGATGGGCAGATCTGTAAGATCACCAGCATCATGGCAGATTCCAAAGTCATTTGGGGGTAGGATTGCGTATACACACACACACACACACACACCCCTGCAATGGCCCAAGACATGTACTAGGCCACAGCAAGATAAAAGGTGGACAAAATAATCATAAAGACCTGCATGTTGTAAGAATTAGGAAAAGAACAGAGAGGGAAGGCAGAATGCAAAAAAAATTTTTTTTTGATTTAACATCTTGGGAAGAAGCAATCTGCCTCAATGTGAGCTACTTCTCCTCCTAGCCAATTTGATTTTGAGGTCTTAGCATTGGCACAAGACCAGATGTCAAGTGGACCCTTCTTCAGTTGGGAAATATCCACCCAAGTTTGGACACTTTGTAATCTGGCAATAGTGTTGGTATAATGTTTCAGTTATTATCTTCAAATGTTATGTGTCAGAGAAATACCAAATTTACTTGTCAATTCATTATAATGAACTCTCGTTAGATCTTTAAGAATGGGCCTTTTAAAGTCTTTCATTATTTACAGTTAATGTTTTACTCTGATGCTTTTGCAAAAGTAAGATTCATGGAAAGCACCCTACTGAGTACTATTCATACTGATACAACTGGATGAGCTACCTGATTTGAATCAATTTTTGCTCAAACTCTTAACAAATTTTGATGTGCCTCAGTTTATCTTTTAACAGTTAATCTAATTTATGTGAAAACAAAAATAGGCTAAACTATATTTAGTACAGTATTGATTTTTCGTTGGAGGCACACAAATCATACGAGCAGTATGGGAACCATGAGCTTTATTGGGTCTTTGTTTACTTAAGAAAACCCAGTATTCTCAATACTAAAAGAGCTGGGTTTTGTTCACATCTATGTAACTTTCTGTATTTGCCTTTAACACCGTCTACTGTTATTTTCATAAAATGGATAATTTTTATTTCATAATGATCAGTAATTCTATTTCTTCAATTATCCAAACATTCTGATATTCTGGTAACTTCCTAAAAATCAAAGTCTAAACAGAGTCTGACAGGAGATCATATGGTGCATGTCTTTCCCTGTCAGACTTATTCACCTGGAATGTCTTCAAGGTCCATCCACGTTGTTGCAAATTGTAGGATCCCCTTGTATTTCTTTTAAGAATGAATAATATTGTGTGAATAATATTTCAATATATATTTCACATATATATACACACACATATTACAACTCCTTTATCCATTCATCCGTCAATGGATATGCAGCTGTTTCCATATCTTGTCTATTGTAAATAATGCTGCTATCTATGAAAAGGAGACTGCAGATATATTTTTTTAAGGATTTATTTATTTATTTGAGAGACAGAGCATGCACAATTGGGGGGAGGGTCAGAGGAAGACAGAATCTCAATCAGACTCCCCACTGACTGTGGAGCCCAATGTGGGCCTCAATCTCATTATCCTGAGATCATGACCTGAGCCAAAACCAAGTCAGATGCTTAACCAACTGAACCACCCAGGTGCCCCTCATTGTGGTTTTAATTTGCATTTTCCTAATGATTGATTTTCTAATAATTATTTCCTAATGATGAGCATCTTTTCATGTACCTTTTGGCCTTTCATATACCTTTTTTGGAGAAATGTCTTCAGATCCTTTGCCCATTTTGTAATTGGGTTATTTGGGTTTTTTTGCTATTGACTTCTGTGAATTCTTTATGTATTTGCGGCATTAACCCTTATTAGAATAATGGTTGGCAAATTTTCCCCCATTCCATAGCTTGTCTTTTCATTTTGTTGATGGCTCCTTTTGCTGCCGAAACTTTTTAGTTTGATGTGATACCACTTATTTTTGCTTTTGTATTGGTGTTCTATATTTCTGAGAGTATACTTGATTTATATAAATCCTTAGTTCTCTTTAAGCCATTAAATAGAGGTAATTATATATGAATTCTGGCAATACCATCCAGAGGTAGAAAAAATTGCTTATTTATAACATACATATCGAAACATACATGAACATACAGATAGATACAAAAACTTTATAGGTTTTATTTTAAAATCTCAGCCAACAGACAGGTACAATATTGCAAAACTCGCTAGTTTATGAAAGAACAGTGGTATCTAGATTGTGTTTCTGGAAGATGTAATAAGTTAAATTTACCTGTTGGATTTTTTTTTAAATTTTATTTATTTATTTGACAGACAGAGATCACAAGTAGGCAGAGAGGTAGGCAGAGAGAGTGGAGGAAGCAGGCTCCCTGCTGAGCAGAGAGCCCAATGTGGGACTCGATCCCAGGACCCTGAGATCATGACCTGAGCCGAAGGCAGCGGCTTAAACCACTGAGCCACCCAGGCGCCCCCGGGATTTTTTTTTTTTAACTAATGTTTGCAGAAGAGACTTTTAAGATTTTTAATAGGCCTAGTTTTCAAAATAGCTTTCTCTCTCTCTCTCTTGCCCCTTCTGATAAGAACTACCTTGGACCCTGGAGAAGACCACGTAGAATACTTACATATCAAAAGGCACAGAAGAAGAATGCAAGTTCCACCAAGAAGGACTAAATCCAGACCTTTTACAATATCTGCAAGCTGTTTGAGATGAATAGAGGAGGTTTGAGGATTGGTAAAAAAAGATAGGTGGGCTTTGAGTTATTTCTAGAGTCACAGTAGATTTATAAGACAAATAGTTATTTTTAATTTCTCAAAAAAGTGGGTTGCAACCTGCATGCTATCAAGTGACTGCCCTGCACATCTAATACATTATCTCTCCAGTTTGTTTCTTTATATCAAGAAGAAGATCTTCAATAAAGATAGAAATCAAAAGATTCCTATGTTTTAGATTTAGAGCTGTGTGTCCTTGGAATGTTTTAGCAAATCCTTCCACAAAGGTTTCAGAATGTTTTCCTTTTTCTCTGGGTCCACAGTTCATTTTAGATTAGGGAAAGAAAAACTTCCTATCAAGCTCTAACTATCAGCTTCTAATCTGGCCAACTTTTGACCATGGAACACTTTAAAAATAAATCTTTTCAAATACCTTGTCAGGTTTCAGCCAGAACAAACAGTAAATATTCCTGGCAGTACTGAACAACCCTGTGAATGCATGGAGGCAAAAAAGACCTAAGACCAAAAGCCACTTTCAAAGATAAACCAGAAGAAAGACTTAGGCAATTCCTATGAGAGCTGGCAACACTTGTAGGTACCCAGCCAGAAAGAGTGTAATCCACGTTTCTTTCCACCCATCGCTAGTCACGAATGGGGTGCAACCCACATTTCTTTCTGGTCATCTTTTTGGGTCCCTTCATCTGATTGTTACTAAGACACATTCTCAGGATATAAAACGAGACAAACAAGAAAACTATAGTTGTCCCTGGGATGGAAAGGATGGGCAAGCAATGGGTACTCAAAAGCAAACTCCACCCTAATTCAAAGATCTAAGTCTTACAAATGTTTTTGGCTGCCAATCTGAATTTGGAAAGAAAGAAGAAATGTGAAATTTTACTTTCCTTTCTTGAGGAGGGGCTACAGATAGAGACATAGAAATGGGAGAGCTGACTTTGGTTAAGACTTCTCACCCTTGAAATCAAGCAATGTGATGCCTCCAGCTTTGTTTTTTCTTTTTCAACATTTCTTTGGTGATTCGGGGTCTTTTCTGGTTCCATACAAAATTTAGCATTGTTTGTTCCAGCTCTTTGAAAAGTGTCATTGATATTTTGATTGGGATGACACTGAATGTATAGATCGTTCTGGGCACCATAGACATTTTAATGTGTATTCTTCCGATCCATGAGTATGGAATGTTTTTCCATCTTTTTGTGTCTTTTTCAATTTCCTTCATAAGTGTTCTGCAATTTCTAGAGTATAGATCCTTTACCTCTTTAAGTATATTCCAAGGTACCTTAAGGTTTTTGGTGCTACTGTAAATGGAAATTTCCTAATTTCTCTTTCTACAGTTACATTGTTAGTATATAGGAAAGCAACTGATTTCTGTGCATTGATTTTGTATTCTGCCATATTACTTGAATGGCTGTATGAGTTCTAGTAATTTGGGGGTGGAGTCTTTTGGGTTTTCCACATAAAGTATCATGTCATCTGCAAAGAGAGAGAGTTTGACTTCTTCTCTGACAATTTGGATAATTTTTATTTATTTTTGTTGTCTGATTGCTGTTGCTAGGACTTCCAGTACTACCTTGAACAATAGTGGCAAGAGTAGGCATCCTTGTTGTGTTCCTGATCTTAAAGGAAAGGCTCTCGGCTTTATGTCACCGAGAATGATATTCGCTGTGGCCTTTCATAGATGGTTTTTATGAAATTGAGGAATGTTCCACTATCCCTACACTCTGAAGAGTTTTAATCAGGAAATAATGCTGTATTTTATAAAATGATTTTTCTGCATCGATTGAAAGGACCATGTGTTTCTTGTCCCTTCTCTTATTCACGTGTTCTATCACACTGATTGACTTGTGACTGTTGAACCACCCTTGCATCCCAGGGATAAATTCCACCTGGTTGTGGTGGATAATCCTTTTAAAGTACTGTTGGATCCTATTAGCTAGGATCTTGTTGAGATTTTTGGCATCCATATTCATCAGGGATATTAGTTTGTAATTCTCATTTTTGATGGGGTCTTTGCCTGGTTTTGAGATAAAGGTAATGCCTGATTTCAAGCTCTATTACAAAGCTTTGATGACCAAGACAGCATGGTACTAACATAAAAACAGACACATAGACCAGTGGAACAGAGTAGAGAGCCCAGATATAGACCCTCAACTCTATGGTCAACTAATCTTTGACAAAGCAGGAAAAAATATTCAATGGGAAAAAAGACAGTCTCTTCAACAAATGGTGCTGGGAAAATTGGACAGCTAGATACAGAAGAATGAAACTCAACCATTCTCTTACACCATACACAAAGATAAACTGTAAACGGATGAAAGACCTCAATGTGAGAGACTTGAATCCATCAAAATCTTAGAGGAGAACATAGGCAGTAACCTTTTAGACATCAGCCATAGCAACTTTCAAAACATGTCTCCAAAGGCAAGGGAAACAAAAGTGAAAATGAACTTTGGGGACTTCATCAATATAAAAAGCCTCTGCACAGCAAAGGAAACAGTCAACAAAACAAAAAGATAACCCATGGAATGGGAGAAGATATTTGCAAATGACACTACAGATAAAGGGCTGGTATTTGAGATCTATAATGAACATCTCAAACTCAACACCCAAAAAACAAATTATCAAGTCAAAAAATGGGTAGAAGACATGAAGAGACACTTCTCCAAAGAAGACATACAAATGGCTAACAGACACATGAAAAAGTATTCATTATCCTTAGCCATCAGGGAAATTCAAATCAAAACCACACTGAGATACCATCTAATGTCAGTGAGAATGGCAAAAATTGACAAGACAAAAATAACAAATGTTGAAGAGGTTGTGGAGAAGGGGGAACCCTCTTACACTGTTGGTGTGAATGCAAGTTGGTACAACCACTTTGAAAAACAGTGTGGAGTTCCTCAAAAGTTAAAAATAGAACTGCCCTATAACCAGGCAATTGCACTACTGGGAATTTAACCTAAAGATACAAATGTAGTGAACAGAAGCGTCAAATACACTCCAATGTTCATAGCAGCAATGTCCACAGTAGCCAAACTGTAGAAGGAGCTTCGATGCCCTTCAACAGACGAATGGATAAAGGAGATATGGTCCATATATACAATGGAATATTACATAGCCATCAGAAAGGATGACTACCCAACTTTTGCATCAACATGGATAGGACTGGAGGAGATTATGCTGAGTGAAATAAGTCAAGCAGAGAGAGTCAATTATCATATGGTTTCACTTATTTGTGGAACATAGGAATAACATTAGGAGAAGGAGGAGAGAAATGAATGGGGGGTATATCAGAGAGGGGGATGAGCCATGAGAGACTATGGACTCGGAGAAACAAACAGAGTTTGGGGGAGGAGGTATGGGTGAGCCTGGTGATGGGTATTAGGAGCACACATATTGTATGGAGCACTGGGTGTTATACGCAAACAATGAATCATGGAACACTACATCAAAAACTAATGATGTGCTGTATGGTGACTAACATAACCTGATTAAAAAAATACTATCTCACCCTTTGCTGGTTTCTGAATTTTCTCGGGATCCGATCTGCATGCTCTGGAGTGGGGTGTCCCAGAGGGTCTCATCCTGGCTGCCAGAAAGCACAGAAGAGGAAAAAGAACTTTTCCTTTATTCTTTACAGTGAGTGCTCAGCTGAGACCTCGTTTACTCCAGGGCATCTCATAAATTGAGAAGCTTATGTAGGTTAAAAGTTCTCCTCTGCAGCCCCAGTAATTCAAGATTATCTTTGGTAAGGCCAGCCTGCTTGTTCAGGCTTAAAATAAAATTTTATTCACCTGAGGCCTCACACCGGCCCCAGCCCAGCTTAAGTCAGACCCAAACCAGCCAGGATCCAACCCAGTTTCTACACAGACCCCGGGTAACCTCGGAATGCTTCCTGGTTTCTAAGCGAACCCAAGCAAATGCACTCCATCCGGTTTCTACGTCAGACGCACGCCAGCCTCGCATCCGGTCCGGTTTCTAAGTGGGACCCAGTCCAACCGCAGACCCGGTCCTATTTCTAAGTCGGACCAAGACTTCCGGTTTTTAAATTCCACGAGGTCTGATCTCGGGCTCCGTGTGTTTCTGAGTTGTACACAGTCTGACCCCCCAGACCCAGTTGGTTTCTAAATACGACCTGTCCAGAAAAGGAAATGTCCAAAGTCTGAAAGCGCCTCATGGAAACCCGCAGAGCCAGGATCCAAGAGAGACTTAAACTTCCATAGGTGGCGGAAAAGCCGTAACCAGCCGTTGCACCAGGTAGGTAAGCCTGGTTGCTGGTTGCTCCCCGGGGGTTCCGGACAGACAAAAGGGCCTCCTTTTGTTTCTTCTTGGGACACCCAGACTCTTAAAAGATAAACTGAGGCATATTAGACATTTTCAGAGTTTATTTGAGCAAAAAAATAAATTTGAATTGGGCAGCACCCAATTTAGCTGAATCTGGAGAGAAAAGCTTTGAGGAGCTGTACAAAACCAAACAAAGGCAGAGGGGAATGGGAACAGGAAGCGGGGAAAAAAGTGTATTGGTTATTTCAAGGTTACTTTCCTTTAGGGGTTGGCAGGAGGTTTTATCAAGCTGATCAGGCAACTTGTGATTGACTGGTTTAAGCTTTCATTTCTGGAGAGCCGTAACTGTAATTAAGTTTTGGTTTGGTAATGTGGAACTTAATTAAAGCAGCTCCATTTTGGGCCCCTTGTCTTGTTTTTAACAACAGATAAGCTTGCAGTTTTCCTATACAGCGGAAATTTAGAATTCCTGGAAATACAGTATCTAGCATTGTATTTTCCTGGATTTAATCCACGCTCAAGTTTAACTTCTAAAAATACACGATTGACATTCCTCACAAGCAAAACATCTTTGCATCCTCAGTGCCCGCCACAATCTTTGGTAAAGCGTAGGGACTGTAAATGTTTGTTGAATTTCAGGGTTAAGTGGGGCTTTTTTTTTTTTTTTAAGATGGACCATATATGCCCATATTTTAAATAAATTTGAAATTTGATAAGGTATATGAAGCAGCAAGCAACAAGTCTAAGCAATCAAAAGTGAGCCTCATTGCATAAGCTTTCAGAATCAGAATGTAAGAGTGTCAGGAATGACTTTGTAGATGTGTAAATCACAAAACTAAGAAGAGCTGCTTTCAGATCTCCTCCCCTCTGTTGGTATATAGCTATGAGCTCTGCCCTTGAAGCCAGACAGCTGATACTCTGATTGCTTTTCAAATTGAAAGCCTCACCTGCTGTTTGCAAACGTGTTCTCTTCTCTTTTGCCCTGTTATTGAACAAACAGGCATTGATTTCTATCTCCTTTTTTTTTTTTTTTTAAAGCAACAACATCCCACAGATACTAGATACAACCTTGCCTGCTTAGTGGAGGGTTTCACTGAGTTGTATAAAACAAAACAAGAAAGAAAGGAAAAGAAAAAATCTCTGTTACTCCTGCTCAGTGTGTTGGTAGATTCCTATTATGAAAATAACAAATCTGATGTGACAGATGGAACAGGTGTAACTCACTAATTATTAATATACAGCTTCCTAGAGAGGAAAGTATGTTGGAAGGTATTTATGACAGTATTACAGCTGAAAGCAGTTGGGCAACCAGACATATCAAAGGTGGCTGATGATACCTAGTAAGCAAAATTGAACTCTTCTTTTGAATGAAGATCAGCTCTTCCGTAGGAAATGTGTAAAAGAAAGGGGAAAGAAATTTGACATCACTGTCAAAAACAAGAGAGCAGATCCTGCTTACCATCTTTCCTCATACTTTTGCTGAGCACTGGGTGAGCCACATATTAAGTGGTATGTTACTAATATCTATTTAAAAATATGTGTTTCACTTGAATTGTTCCTGAGTGTATTATACATGTTTCTTTATTTTAAAATACTCTTTACTTATGATTTTGGAAATAAGTGCATGAAAAGGAAATGGCAGTTGAAAGAGAGGTTGAAAGAGAAAGACTGATTTATGACAACAGGAAAGACTATTTCAGAATTCTTTGACTTTATTAAATATTTCTTGATTCATTCATCAACCCATTGATACATTAAATCAGTGACATGTTTATTGATTTATACCTTGTACGCTTCCTTCAGTGTTATGTTTCTAGTCATTTTGCTCAAGAAGCTCAGATAAATTTACAGGTCTACAGAGATGAATAAATCATTATAGGGGTATATTTATTCATGACTAATATCAATGTGCAAGAAAATTATGTATCCATTGTTAAACAAACAAAAATACCATACAAAATTAGGAGACAGGACTTGATTTTATATTCCAAAGCTATTGCCAGTAAAAGGGGAGAGAGACAGACTAAGTCTGAATACCCAGGGATACCTAACTCCATAGGGGACTATGGACCATGTGTGTTGCTAATTGGCTTTACCCAAAGGAAAAGTCAATTTTCTCATTTTTCTCCTATCTTCGTGAGCAGAGGTGGTGACAGCTTAGAGCAAGTTATACTGCCTCACCATGGAAACTGAGAACTCTATTCTGTGATGATTACATTTCAAAGAAATGGTTCCCAGGTCCTTGGGAAAGACATTCCTGGGTTGTAAAATGGGCAAGAAACTTTCTAACAGTGTTTATATTTCAAAGGGACAGAGAAAGGATTTGTAATCACAGGTTTGTAAACGCTCTAAGAAAAAGAAGGCCAGGGGCTTAGAGTCAGGAAGAAGTCAGTCAAACTGAGGGAGATGTCAAGGCTGTCTTGGTCACCAGTCTACCCAGCTTTGATGCCAAAACATTAAGTGTTCTTTTGGATGCAAAATGAAGCAGAGGCATGGTTTGAATGTAGCTCAAAATCTGCATTGGCCAAACCAAGTAAGTGGTTGCTTTGGAATGTAGCAGCACAGCCACTGACAAACACAGAGTCTTGCAAAAACAAGTACAATGAGAAAGAAGCAGAAGGGAATGGTAGTTGTGGAGGTTCCTCACGTTTGAGGCCCTGCACTGTGTGCTGTGCATGCGTTAACACTAACCCTGGTGTGTTGGCATTTAACAGATTTATTTAACAGGGAAAGTGAGGTTCTCTTGCAGGTTTCCTGATGTCTCAAAGTAGAATAGCTGGAGAGCTGATACTTGGGTTTAATTTTGTCTGGTTTCCAAACACCATGATCAAAGCATTTAATGATTCTACCTTCTAAAAGCATGGAGTTGTGAACTGAAAAAGGAACAATTTCCGTTGAGTGGAAATTGACAGGATCTTGGGATCTTGGGAACGAGAGAAGATAACCTTATCTTCTAGCTCTTGTAGGTGGTAGAGATAACTGGACATTTCTATTCCACCTCACATTAAATTCTAGGAAATTTGGCCATTCCTGTTTCTACTGTATACGAGTAAGCATCAGAGAGATAAACATTTAAAAAAAAAAAAAGTTCCTGGTATTGTATTCTAGAAACCTTGGCGAAAGGATTTTATATTAATGAGTTGTGCTCAGTGAGATTTCTAAACAGTCGGGTATGTCCAGGTGATCTGATGTGCTAGGGGAAAGATAGGTCATTGAAGAGTCTTTGGGGAAATGGGCATACAGGCTCACTGTGCATCTTCCTGGAAATAGAATGGTTCCAACACCCCAGGGACCTGTTTTTCAGGTCCTTCTTCTATCTTTCTTTCCTGCCCGTCTGCCTGGCAACAGTATATACAGCATGAATTTTCTGCTTTCTACTTTGCCGTTAGTGAATGTTGTGGCTTCACATTCTCAAAACCTTGGGAAGAAGCAGAAAATTCAGTCCAGTATTACACAATCCTGGATTTTTCAGAACATATTCTGATTATTTACTTATTTAGTTTATTGGTTTTTATGTAAAAGTTTGACATTGCATGTACATACATATATAGAGAGAGAAACTGAGAGAGAGATTAGAGATCTGTATCAGTGTGCCTGACAAATCTTGAAAATACTATAGGGACACCTGGGTGGCTTAGTTGGTTAGGCGGCTGCCTTCGACTCAGGTCATGATCCCAGTGTCCTGGGATTGAGTCCCGTATTAGGCTTCTTGCTCGGTGGGGAGCCTGCTTCTCCCTCTGCTGCCACTCTGCCTGACTGTTCTCTCTCTCTCTCTCTGATAAATAAATAAATAAAATCTTAAAAAAAATATATTAAAACAAAAATACTATAGAAAGGATAATAAACTTCTACCACATGAGAGACTATTGTAAAGTTTTTCTTTCCTTAAAAATAAGTGTTTCAAAAAATGCATTTATTGAATATAAAACCAATAGAGAAAATCATGCAAATTATAAGTGTACAGACTATTACGCTGTCATGAAGGCAAAAACTCTTGGAGACACAAGTCAGGCCAAGACATCAAGTGTTTACAGTAACCCAGATTTTCCACTGGGTCCTCTTCCAGTCAGAACCCCTACCTTTGGTATGCTGGCAAACCCTGATTTCCTATATCTGGTATGGGCTTCAGTTCCTGTGAAGGCAAGTCTAGTTTCCATGTGTCTTTACCCTGGTGTGTAAACCTTTGGGTCCTTAACCCCATGTCCCAGGGTAGTGGGTCTGAGCTCGTCTTCGTAACCCCATGGTCTGTCCAAAAGTCAACTCAACTTCTCAGCTGGGTGGCTGCCTCTTCCAGATGCCCTAGAGGAAAAGTCTCCAAATAGTGAGCTTTTATTCTCTAGTTTTCCTTGTCTCTAGCATCTTACCCAGTCATTTCTCATTGTTTTATTACCACTCTGATGCTTTTGAGCATTATTTATTTATTTATTTATTATAAAAGAATTTATTTATTTGTTTGACAGAGAGAAGGACAGAGAGAGCAGGAACACAAGCAGAGGGAATGGGAGAGGGAGAAGCAGGCTCCCCGCTGAGCGGGGAGCCCAATGAGGGGCTCAATCCCAGGACCCTGAGATCGTGACCTGAGCCAAAGGCAGACGCTTGATGACTGAGCTACCCAGGTGCCCGGAGCACGGTTCTTAAATTCAAATTTTCTTTTCGTTTTCAGTGTGCAGGTGGGCACAAACTACTTATTTTACCATTCCCAGCAGCGGAGCTCCCTTTTGCAGACATTTATGCCACCCTCATAACACCATTTGACATTGGAATAGGATATTTGTGTGTGTGTGTGTGTGTGTGTGTTCACGCACATGTGTGCTAAGGAGAACATAGATTTAGAAAGGTTAAGCAATTTTCCCCACATTATATACCTAGTAAATAGATGTCTGAGTCCATTGCTCTATACACATGACTTTAATTTGCCTCTGAGAGGGACATTCAAGAGTTTGAAAATACTCTGGCTTCTACTCACTCTCAGAGGGCAGTCTGCATGCTAACATAGCTCTTCAGCACTTTATAAATAAAACTCCTTGGAATCTGACCAGAATATAATCATTCATCACTAACATTTGTCTCTGTAACACAGATTTCGTTTTAGCAAAGCCCTTCGATTACAGATGATTTTCAAGCATCCTTTAATTGAATTGGGGGTATGGCATCCTCGCCTCAGAAAGACGCAAATCAGCTTATTGTTTAAAATTGTGAGCTCGAGCTGGAATACCTGAATCCAATCTTGACTCTGCTGCTTACTCTGTGATTTTGCATGATTTAACACCACTTTTGTGAGCCTTGGTTTCCTTAGTGGCACAGTGAGGCCTGTGAGAGTCCCGCTTACACAGAAGGATTGTGAGATAAAATGTCTGTCCAGAGAGCATTGGCAGTGTGCTTGGTGCATGTTCAGCACTTAATAAATATTTGCTCTGGTTTTAATTTTATAGTACCTTGACGTCAGGGTTTACTTTATTATTTTGGTATCTCCAGTTTACTGTGTTTTCTGTTGTGTCGTAAGGCTTTGATCAAGCGTCAAGCCCTTTTCTGAACCAAGATGTACCAAAATATATTCTTTACACTGTCTCTCATCAGTTTGAAAATATCAGCATTTAAGCAGGATTTCAAGTTGCTTTCTCTATGCTCACAGGGCAACTTGAGTTCTCCTGGAAAAATAAAGAATGCCCAGAAATGCAAAGGATCTTCATCTGACTCAACTACCCATGACACAGGGTGAGACCATGTCATGTAGCCGCCACTTCTAGTGAATAATTTAACAGTGTGTGATAATGCTCAATATTAATAGTGAACTGTGACAAGAATGAATCATAGATCAGTGCAAGTTTTGTGTTCATGTGCGTTTGGGCCAGACCAACTTGGCTGGGGTTGTGGTGTGAGGATGAAGCATTAACAAAATTACACGTAGTCAATGCATGACGTGAAAAACCTGCTACCATTGACTTTTCTCTTCAAATAGGCTCTTGGTCCATTTAAGTACTCAGACAAAAATTGTAGGCTGTCACCCAATTTCCTCATATATCCAACCGCAAAGAGCCAAGCCTTTTCCCTCAGTACTTAATTTATTTCATCAAGGACCATCAGCTGTGCACTGGAAGAAGTGTCTGCTTTTGGGGAATTGGGCTTGATTTTTCTGCTTTGTGACAGATACTGTCGCAGCCAGTGGAGGAAGGGGAAAGGTCTGTTTTTAAAGGATATTGGAAAATAAGAGCAGATTGTCTATATATTATCAGTTAACTCAGTATTTTCAGATCATCTCTACTACTCTTGGCATCCATCAGCTTCCTGCCTTTAAAACAAATGTGGCTATCTGAACTCTCTGGCTGACTGGTTTAATGGGCAGATTTGGTTTGTCTGGATTGTGTCTTCCATCTTTCTAATGTAAGTATCTAGAAATGTCTTTATAGAAAAAGTTCTGCTTATATTTTGTTACTTACATACTTAGGAAGACTGGACCAAAAAGGAAAATCTCTCTCTCTTTTTTTTTTTTTTTTTTTTTTTTGTTCTAGAAGTATGTAAGTTATCAAGTTCTGCCCTACCTTCTCTCTACTATACACAGACCTCTGTGTCTCTGACATCCCCCAGGTAAACATGAAGAAGCAAAATAGAACTCATTGGAAAACTCAGGACCTTATCTGGCCAACCCCTTCAACTGCACATCCCTTTTTCCTAACAGATAAAGGAACTCCAGTGCTCTGGGAAATTTGATGCACTTTCCTGTGTCTTTTCTCAGGGCTGTATTGTAGTACTCGATTACTGTCATCTGCTCTACCTCCTTCACTGTACTTCAGTGTCCACATACCCATTCTGTTACTTTTTTTTTTTTACAAGATTTTATTTATTTGACAGAGAGAGATCACAAGCAGGCAGAGAGGCAGAAAGAGAGAGAGAGAAGCAGGCTCCCTGCTTCTCTGCTGAGCAGAGAGCCCCATGTGGGGCTGGATTCCAGGACTCTGAGAGCATGACCTGAGCAGAAGGCAGAGGCTTAACCCACTGAGCCACCCAGGCGCCCCACGCATTCTGTTATTAGTAACAATCTGTATGAGCTCCCTTTTTAAGCACCAATAAAATAGTGGCAATAGCACAGCCTAGTGGATGAGATTGAAGGATACAGAGTCAAAGGATGGTAAAGATCTTGCTCTATCTACCCTTCACTAGCTCTCTGACCTTGGGGATATTAATTTCCTTCTTTTGGCCTCATGTTTGTCATCTAGAAAATAATGGAAAGTAATTGTAACTACACTATAGAGTTTATGTGAGCATTAAATGAGATAATGCACATAAAACACTTAGTATAGAGTATGGAAACCATATTCTCAACAAACGGCAAGTATTGTCATTAGAAATCCCAGCCTGGTATATCAGAAGGTGAAGATTTCTTGATTTGAGCCCTAGTCACATTATTTCCCTCATTTTTGATATCTGTTAAATTAGAATGATAAAGCCCATACCTTAGGACTGTTACATGAAACATTTAGTCTGACACTTGAGAATCATGAAATTCATAGGGTTAGGAGTGAAAAGGATAAGGCATCCTTAAGTATTTTTCTTGGACCATAACATAATAAATTGAACTTCCCTTATCCTTCCAAAAATATAGTTAATTTTATCTTGTGGTACCCTGGGAATTAAACCCCCCCTAGTAAAGTTGTTCTTCAGGATCAATAGCTAAATTTGCAAATTGGACTTCTTTGGATTGCAAGACCACAGAGAATTACTACTTAGGTCCCAGCCAGAAGAGTCTAACGGAGACTTCACAGGGGACAGAAGCACTTGATGAAACTTCTCCATGTGTTCTTCTTAACTGAGCTGGCTGTTTAATTGATTCCAAAATCAATTTTCAATTAGTGGTGCTTTGGCATTTCATATTAGCTGTTAAAATTGTGAGGAACTGTAAAAGAAAACCATGTGATTTGGTAATTGCTTTTGCCTATATCAAAAGCAGGATGGAAACTAAAAATTAGAGACACTGTTGCAATATGATGCTTTGCAAACAGAATGCAGTGCTTTGGAAACACAAGAAATGGGTAGATTCCCTTGTAGGTGGAATGGGTGTTAGCTGGTGGCTCTGATAGTTATCATTCTTTCTTTGTGTTCCTTATCTGCCATTCTTTAGCATTTGAATCCACAAAATACTCTTCTGTTTTTACCCTAAAAATTTTGAGAAAAAGGAGGGGGAGTGGCTTTAAAAAAGAAAAATGAAAATGAAATGAAACAGGTCTAGGTTTATAAGCTATGACAGGGTGGGTGTTTGTCTTTTGAAATCTGCTTGCCATTCTGGTCCTTTCTATCACTAAACATATGACCTGGCATATGCCTCTAAAGCAAAGAGCTACGTCTCTTTCAAAAAAAGAGATATCCTTGTTCACATATTCATGAAGCAGGTTGTTTATAATCTTGGCAGTTCTGCAAACCTCACAGTGTTATGGTTTGTGCGCTAGGTCTGAATCAAACAGATGTCCTTCAAACCAGAGGGAGCACTGGGAATTTGCAGGAATTCCCTCGCAGCAGTAACTACAGTCCAGATCAGGAAGAGGGTTCCTCGTGGCCTCTTTATTCATATATGTAGAGGCTTAGTCCTAACTGACTGGTGGAAAGTACAAAAAAAGTTTACTAATATGAATATTTAGGATATTTTATATATAATATTTTTATTTTTTCTAAATATCCGTATTAGTAAAATTTTCCTATACTTCATGTATCTGTGTGTGTATATATATATACACACACACATAATGCACACATATATATATATAAAGTTCTTAATATATATGTATTTAATGTATCTATAAAATAATTATGTTTTATATATCTGTTAGTGGAGAGATTATAGGAAATTGCTTCTTAATATTCTTTTTTAAATTGCCTTTCTTGTCTTTCTTTTCTGCCCATCCAAACGGGTAAAATAGTGATGGGGGTAGGCAAAAATCCATCTCACAAAATCTTTGGGGCCATTAGCACAAACTTAAGTAAAAGAAGACACAGTTGTCACTTTGGAAGGATAGATCGTTCCTTATACTGTATCACTAAGAAAGCCTTATCCAGTGTCTGGCACTTAGTAGATGCTAATTGTTGTCAATGGATGAGTACTGAATGACAGTGATCCTTAGAGAATGATTGGATCCAGTGTCTGCCTTCATTACTCTGTACCCAGAAGGATATAAGCACAATTCCAGGGGAGAGCCCTGCTGTGCAACTCTCTGTATCAGTTTTCCTGGGCTAGTTGGCTGTCAGTTTCAGGCACATTCTAAATGCAAGCCGAGTGGCATGAGCATTTCAGTAAGCCCATATCAAACAAGTTCACACTCATGAACATCACTGAGAGAAATGTGTTTCATGGCTGTGGTCTACCGGTGGTTTTATCCTTCTGCGGATGATGCCGATCACTCAGCCCAGACTGGCCAGTGCATGGGATGTGCAAGAGCTCCTATGTGTTTCGTTGAAGTTTTATGCGAGTCTGTTCCTTCAAGTGTTTAGTGGATCCTGATATTGAGAACCAAACAGGATTAAACACACATTTTTTTTTTATTTATCTTGCCTGACAGGTCCATCATCATATTTTCAAAATCTAATTTCCCATCACAAAACTAACACCATATAAACAAAAAGTTACTGAGTTAAATAAGAGAAAATCAGTGCAATGGAAATACCAATCAAAGATTTTGCCTGGGGTGATGCCATTCTGGGCCACTCTGAAATTTGTCTAGCAAACATATTTAGGAATGTCTAATCTAAACTAATGTAATGGCTACTCGAGTCTCAGGAGATATATTGAACTGTAAAGTAAAATCAGTCTCATTTTACAAACCTTATACAAATGGCTTTAAAATTGAGACTCTGTCTCCGTAGGGCACCAGAGGAAAACAGCCTCACACATTTAGTGCATAGCTGGACCGTTGGAGTTTATTGTGTCATTGATAGAAAGGGCGCATAGTTTTACGTAAATTCAGGCTCCCTGAAAGATGCAGTATCATAAGACCCACCATAATAAAACATAATAGGAAGCCTGGTGCTTTCAGCATTTTAATGTTAATCTTCACAAAATTACGCAAATTAAGAATCAGTGTTTTGGTGGTGGTGGTAGTTGTTTTCATTTACATGTTTTTGGATGAGAAAAACCCATGTGGGGAGAGTTCCTCCAGCGTGCCTGTCCTGCACAGTTGCTCATCAGCACAGCTGGTAGTCAAGCAGTAAGATGCAACAATCATGGATTTTTCTTTAAAAATTTTTCTTTCCTCTGCCAGACAAACCTTGACAATGGGAAGAAACTATGTTGTTTTCTTTGGGGAAACATAGAATGATTATTCATAGTATTTGGATTCCAACTATGAAAGTGTTGCAGTGTATCTTTGGATGGGAACCTAGAGGCCTAACAGCAGAATTCCCGAAATAAGCCTCTCGGCCCAGTAGCTATAGTCAGTGCTCTCGTTCTGTTTACTTAGGGAAGGCATTATTCCCTATCTTTGCTGACTGTTCTTTCTAAGTAAAGACACTTAACAAGGAAATAATGGCCCCATGGGGGAAAAATCATAAAATGGAAAACCCCAGGGCATGTACATTTTATTACATTAAATTAAAGACACACCATCTACTATAATCCATCCAGTAAACAAAGGGGAAGCGGACAGGAATGCTAAGCAAATATTTTTATTATGAAAATAGCTTTTATTGGTTCTGTAGTGTTCTTTAAATTAATGCATGTTTATTGTAAAAATTTGTATAATTAAAAAAAACCCAACAAAATTGCATAAAACTCACCCAAAACACTAGCTAAAAACAAGCTTTCTTTTACATTTTTCTAATGTCTTCAAATAATGTTTTAAAAACCCGAGATTAGACTCTATATGCTGTTTTGTAGTTTGGTTTTTAATTAATAATATAAATGGACGAGGCATCTGGGTGACACAGATGGTTAAGCATCTGCCTTCAGCTCAGGTCATGATTCCAGGGTTGGGGGATTGAACCCCATGTGGGGCTCCCTTCTCAGCTGGGAGTCTGCTTCTCCCTCTCTCTTTGCGCCTCCCCTTGCTTTTGTGTTTGCTCTCTCTGGATCTCTCTCAAATAAATAAAATCTTTAAAAAATAATAAATTGGGGATTTTAAAAATTACATGTTCTTATAAAGCATTTTTCTAACTTTTGCCTAGTACTGTCATGTCCAATGCAACTAATTCTTTATTATTACTCATTTTGATGACTACTATTTCATGAAATTAATAGTTTGATAAACAGTTTTCTATATAAATGTTAGAAAAGGAATTCTTCATTACAAAAGGACTATACTTTTTTAAGTTGTGACCCATGTTATCAGATACATAAAGCCCTTCTAGACCTACTAAACCAATGTGTGCTGCATTTGTGCGTGTTAACCCACAGCCTTTCTAGTATTAGATATTTGCATTAAAAATAGTTTTTAGAAGGTGGCACCTGAAAATCCTGATGTCTTAATACTTTATATTTACTTGACATTGAGTTTGATTGTTACATATATTTGTATATATACACATTTTTTTGGATATTTGAAATTTTTTTTCCTAATAGGAATATTTATCTCTTTATATTGATTCCAAGAGCTATTTATGTATTAGGACTAATAATCCTCAGGTTGCCATTATAGTGCAGATATTTTCTCTAGCTTTTTTCCATTTTATTTGACTTTTTTTTTTTTTAAACATTTATTTGACAGAGACAGATCACAAGTACATAGAGAGGCAGGCAGAGAGAGAGAGAGGGAAGCAGGCTCCCTGCTGAGCAGAGAGCCCCATGTGGGACTCGATCCCAGGACCCTGAGATCATGACCGGAGCCGAAGGCAGCGGCTTAACCCACTGAGCCACCCAGGCGCCCCCATTTTATTTGACTTTTTATGCACAAATATATGTTTCTCTCCCTTGTTTGGAATCTTAAAAAGTCTCCTTTACTTGATACACATACACACATGAATACACATATCCAGGGAAGTGGAAAAATATTGCAGTATGCCAGTATCCATATTAGTAAGCCTAAAGTTGTCTACAACATTCCATTACTATCCACCTACTAATCAGTAAAATCTGTAGTAATGTCACTTCTTTCATTCCCATAATTGGTAACTTGTGCTTCCTCCCTCTTTTGTTTCTGCCTGATCAATCTGGCTTTGGGGTTTCATCAACTTTACTGTTCTTGCAAAGAATAAACATTGGTTTTAAAAGCAAGCGGTAGAAAAAAGTATTAATGGATTAGTAGTATATGCTATAGAATGCTCATAAAAGCAACTGTACCACATACAAGATAGTAACACCGTTCTATGAAAATGACTCAGGCTTGTTTTAGAAGAATAATTGGTCAACGTTGTGAAGATTGTTAAATAGTAGTGTATATACTACTTTTGTTTTTGGTTTTGTTGTGTGTGTGTATGTGTGTGTGTTTAAAGCAACTGCATTAAGGGGAGGCATGGGACAACAGTTTCACATAAGAATATTTGAAGAGTTCAGGATAAGGACCTTTGAGCTATAAAAGTACTTTTTATTTAGCTTTGTGTGGATCAGTCAGGTGTAGTAATATTTCCAAAAGACATTCACAGAATGCTAGCCCCACTCTGGGGGGAAAAATCATTAAATTAGTGTTACCTTGAATAATATTAGAGAAATTCTATAGAAGAGTTTAGATTATGTTTCCCATGAAAAAATAATCATAACAAAAGGGAATGTCAACAGATTGTGAGAGTGTAAATTAGGACAATTCCTTTGAAATAAACATTTTGGCAATATGTGATTCAAACCAGTATTAATACTTTGATCTGGCAATTCTCAGTCTGGGAATCTTTCCTGAGGAAATAAACTGAAATGAAGAAAAATCTTTATGCCAAAAAATATGTTTATTGTAGCAACATTGTTTTTTAATTGTGAAAATTCAAAGCAATTCGTTGCCCCAAGGTATGGCAATAGTTAAATTAATTGGCTCATCTAGGCATTTGAGCACAATATAATCATTGAAATGTTTACAAGGACCATATAACAACTTTGAAAATGCTTGTAAAATAATGTTAAGTAAGTTAAGAAGGATTATACAGTCAATTATAATTCTTAGTAAGTAAATGCAGATAAGAAGGACCCAGAAAGTCAACATATTAATGGTATCCATTTTGGAGGAGGATGGAATGGTAGAAAACAAAACAGTAGCTATGAAATAGAGAGTGGAATCTAAATTAGTCAGCATGTCTTAGTCTGTGACTCATTGTGTTATGTATAATGTAAGTAAGGTATTTGATAAGTCTTTTCCTCAGTTTCCTCCACTTTGTAACATGAGGGATAATATCAGTGTTACATCATAACATCTTACATCCTAAGAGTAATTGTTTTACTGAATTGTTTTATTAAACGAATTAATACATATGACGTATTTAGAACAGTGCCTATGCCAGAAAAAACATACAAACACTAGCTATAACATGGATGATGGATGATGTATATTTCTGTACTGCATTTTCTGTATTTTTAATTAGTAATAATTTTTATAATGAAATCATAGCAAACAACTAGCAGAAACTCACTTATCAAAAATTCCTGCATTCTGTTTTCTATTTTCAAATCAGTGGGTGTGAGCTAGAGCTAGAGCTAGAAATCTGGTTTCCAGATTTAGCTCCAAAAACAAGAGGATTTACAAATTTTATGCTTGACTTGACAGAACTGCTTCCTACTTCCTTCTCTACCTGTGTGGTATTCTTACTTTCTCCACCAGCACAGCCAGGCAAAACATAATCAGACTTTCATAGATTGGCTTATGTCAATTATCGATTTTCCTGGTTTATAAACATCAAAACAATATTGAAAAAAGCCAGAAAATCAAATTCACATTGCTTGGGTTCAGTATTTTTTACACCACAATTTGTGAAATACTTAATAACTCTTAAGAGCAACTTTTCTTTTCTTTTTTTTTTTTTTTTTAAAGATTTTATTTATTTGTCAGAGAGAGAGCGAGAGTATACACAAGCAGGCAGAGAGGCAGGCAGAGAGAGAGGAGGAAGCAGGCTCCCTGCCGAGCAAGGAGCCTGATGCAGGACTCGATCCCAGGACCCCAGGATCATGACCTGAACCGAAGGCAGTGGCTTAACCAACTGAGCCACCCAGGCGTCCCTAGAGCAACTTTTCTGATGGAGTGAAATGCACTGTTATCCAAAAATGTCTCTTGCCCACAAGTCCTAAAACAGCGTGCATTTTTTTGTAATGGGTAAATGAGAAGATTATGAAATTTAAACATAATCATACATGGACAGTTTATATGTGGTAGATAAAAAATTCTTTCTTTGAATACGGTGCTCATTTAACTGGAATGAACTTTTCCTGATTTATCAGTCCCTTCCACTTTAACATGTCTGCTGTTGCCATTACTTAATATTCTTCCCTAATAACCATCAACCAGTTCACATAAAAGTCCACAACTTTTAAGGAGGATATTTCTAAGAACCATTTTAATTGCAACTAGGAAAAAAAGCAATTCGAGTGGACTTGAAAAAAGAATCTGTCAGCTTAGATAGTTTGAAACTACAGTATTAGTTTTGATTTCAGACACAACTAAACCCAGGATCTTAATCCATCAGTTACAAAGTAATTTTTCTTTTCTTTTTTTTTTAAATATTTTATTTATTTATTTGACAGGCTGACATCACAAGTAGGCAGAGAGAAAGAGGGGGAAGCAGGCTCCCCGCTGAGTGGAGAGTCTGATGCAGGGTGGATCCCAGGACCCTGGGCCGAAGGCAGAGGCTTAACCCACTGAGCCACCCAGGTACCCCCCAACTAATTTTTCTTTTGCCAGTTCTTGTATACATTTCTAAGTTTTTGCTATATCCTAGGTGGGCTACCTTGTCTCAGTCACAAACTACCTCTTAACAGTTTCACATTGACATTCTATTCCCTTCAAGTCCAGAGAACAAAAGCTTTAGCTGAATTTTTAGAAGTCGGTCTTCTTGGCTATGATTGGTCTTACTTGGATCAAATGCCTATTCCCTTTTTTTTTTTTTTTTAAGATTTTATTTATTTGACAGAGAGGGAGAGAGAGAGCGCACAAGTAGAGGGAGAAGCAGGCAGAGGGAGAGTGACCTCGTACCCATTCATACTTCACCCTTCTCGGATAGGAGAGGCACTCTCCACTGGATCTCTTCCAAGACCCAAGACCCTCTGCTCTTGCACACCTGGGACCATCCAGCTTCTCATGCTGGAGTTTTCTCCCCCTGTCAGGCAATCCTCTTGTAGGGATCATTTTTAATAGATCTCACACAGTTATTTCTTCAGTATCTCCTGAGCCTGTGGAAAACATTGTACATACATCCTCACCTTACCACAAGATCTTGTCTGCTTGATCCTATGGCCTTCCTCTCTCTGGATATTACTCTACCATGTGTCTACTCCAGCCAGTCTCTAGGGTTCAGTCTTCTCCAGGTGAGAAGCAGCCATCTCGTGTACCTCTTTCTTCCAGACTTTCTCCAAATCTGGGAGACATAGGTTACTTTGTACCAGGATCTCACTCACTGAGCTGTGCTTTACCCCCTCAGTGTCTGGAGAGTTCACAAAGATCCACTTGGGGAATAAGATGATGGTCTCTGTTCTTTGTAGCCATTTCCATCTGGATGAATGTTTCTTTGGGAGCCTAGTCACTTGGCGAGGGGGTGGTAGTGGGGAATACCTCCCTCTTCATGAGTAGGGAAATGAGAATGACACAGACTCTGACCTCCTATACATTCTCCTGCTTGGATGAATTCCTCTTCAGATACCTCATTTTATTCTTTTGCAGTCTGGATAAATCATATGACCAGTGTTTGAAAGGCTGCTTTTATTCTCTTCGAGTAAATCTCATCTGGATGTGTCTAGCACATTTATTTGGAAATGGGAAAGCTGTATTTGTCTTTCATTGTTGTCAGTTTGGGAGCTTCAGAAGAAATTCTGAAATGACAAGAAAAGTCCTTTTTTTTTTTTTTTTTTTGCATCAAGATAGTTATATGACACCATTCATTAACATAAGAAAGATACAAAAGATTTTCTCGAATGGACTCCTTACAATAGCGCTTTGAGGCGGGCACCATTCACCCTTCCTTCAGATAAGCAGAGGAACCACAGGGAGGATGATTGCTTTCTCAAGCTCACTCTGGAACCAGGGCCAGGGCCTTGGTTTTTCCAACTTGTGTTTTCCTCCAGTCCAACACTTGCGATATCTTTTATGTATGGACTTGATGGTAGACTATGAGTAATGTAAATTCCACATTTGTGTCTGTTTTTAACAACTTAGACTTTAAATGATTTTGTATCTGCTTCATGTGTATGAATGTGTTTATGCAGTTAATTTGCTTTGTGCTACTTTTTATTCTGTTTGGAAAACTTCTAGTCACAGTGTACTTAATACCTATTTAATGGGGCTTCTGTAGGAATCACTCACTTGTTTTGTAACCAGATTTTAAATATAGTGCCTGGTGGCTCAATCAGTGGTAAATGAAGAACCCCATAGCAAAAAGAGACATACCTTGCTCGTCTCCAGTCTGGCTAAAGCCAAGCCTGAGAACTATCGCCTATATCAAATGGGTTGTATTTTTCTATTTGAGAGAAAGAGCAGCTGGAAACTACCCTGCCCAACATGATCCTGAGCAGAACCCTGTTTTAACCCTTCCCTCAGAAACCTGTAAACATGCCCCTAAGTCAGCAGAGGGCAGACCATGAGGCAAGTCAGCGCTTTGGCAGGCTGCGTTGTCAGAATGGCAGGGATTGACAAGACATCCCAGGGGACATTCTTTGTTTGGAAAGGGGGTGGCAATCGTGCTGTCCCAGCAAGAACCTGTCAGTCATGGGCATAGCCGTACACCACAGCTTGCTTTCCCATACATTTGGAATTTCAGATATTCGGATATTATCTCTCTGCACTATACCTGTGAATGGAACAATTGCCAAACAAAAGTGAGAGATTCTAAAATTCCTCTTTTGTCTGAAGCACTCACTCAGTACAAGCTAAGAAGTCCATTCCTGACTGCTTTTTTCCACCGGCTTTATAGTGGGGCATGTCCTACTATTCTTACTTAGTATTGTGTTTCTCTGGCTGACTCTTTGTTTCAGCAGTCTTTGTAACTGTCCTACACATGGGTCATTGTCTTCTCTGCTGGAAGGTGATATGGGTCTGTGGGAAACACTGGAAAATGTTGGACCTTAACTGTGTCTTCTGAGCTTCTGAGCACACATAAATAATACTTCAAGTGCGTTGACAGTAATAAGAATAAGAGGGAGCTCAGTGTAAGGAAGGGAAGAAGAGAGGGTGTGTGGCATATGTGTAGTGCAGGCTGTGAATAAAGGAAGGAGATGCAAGTATTATGTGACAAGTCTTTCACATGTGCTCCTAACTCAATGGAGGAGAAAAAGCTGAATTGAATGAGTTTGGGAGGAAGGAGAAGGAAATAAGAGATAGGTTGAGATTGCTGAGACCTGCCAGAGTAACCTGATGCCTCGTGATGAGACGTTATCATGGACACCACTAAACTGTATGGCAAATGTATTTGGGATGGGAGTCTGAAAAATACCCCTGGAGTGTGTATAGGATTTTGTCCTGAACTCCCTTGTACTGAGCCAGTAAAATAGCTCTAAGTCTTTGTAAAATAACACATAAAGCTCTGGGATAGTCAGTGTATTTGTGACTTTGTTGGCAACTTGGTGGTGAAATTCAGTATCTATAGCAGTGGTCAAAGCCTTTTGAAGATGTACTGTGATTAAATGAAGACATATTATTAAATTGTTTCAAGCAGGTATCTGTAGCATATATAGGCATGTATTTATAAATTTCATATGTGTGCTATTAAACTGCTATGTTGGGAATATTATAAAATACACAAATTATACATGGTAAAGGATGAAATATATGTGTGTATGTTAGAAAAATTTACATCATCCCTCTCACTCCACCTTGATGACCACTGGAAATTCCGCTTCAGTTGAAATCGCTTTCAAATCTGTTATGTTTGAGGGAGGGAGACAAACCATAAATGACTCTTAATCTCACAAAACAAACTGGGGGTTGCTGGGGGGAGGTGGGATTGGGAGAGGGGGAAGGGGCTATGGACATTGGGGAGAGGAGGCGAACCATAAGAGACTATGGACTCTGAAAAACAACCTGAGGGTTTTGAAGGGTCAGGGGTGGGAGGTTGGGGGAACAGGTGGTGGGTAATAGGGAGGGCACATTTTGCATGGAGCACTGGGTGTTGTGCAAAAACAATGAATACTGTTATGCTGAAAAAAATAAATAAAATGGGAAAAAAAAATAAAATACGTATTAACAAATTTAAAAAAAAATCTGTTATGTTTGATGTTCACCAGGGAAGGCATGGCTATTACTATTATTTCTCTCTTACATATGAGACAGCAGAGATGTGAGCAGTTTAAAAGTAGTCTATTCTAAATAAATAAATAAATAAATAATAAATAAATAAAAGAATAGTCTATTCTGGTTTCTACAAATAGATTTAGCTCGCCCATTCAGACTAGTACTAGGAATTTATGAAATTCCACAATACAAGTCAGAATGCCGAATCTGGGATTTCTGTAGGACATCTCACCTTTGCTCATTCATTTGTACTTCCTTTATTTCTCTTTCTAAGAACCTCTAAGAGCTCCACATTAGCTCTGTAGATTGAAGACACTTGTGAATTATCCTTGCTATTCAAGCTGACTTCAGCTTTGTGTCCTCTTGTTTCCCACACTGGCTTTTGGCCCCTATGAAAATGAGTAAGTAAATTAGTCACATCTTCTCTTCCCCCATCATGCAGAAAGGGATATTCACAAAAGAGGCTTGCCCAGGATTTCAGTTTCATATATTAGTGCAACCTTTTTCTTTGTAGCTATTGGGGATATGTTGAGGTTGTGTTTATTTCTGTGTATTATAGCATTTTTCATACTTTGCCTAGAATGGGTATTGTCTCTGATTACTGCAGCTCAAAGCTAGTTAATCTGTTTCTGTTTTTCGCAAAGCTTTTCTTTATCATACACCTTCTCTTTCTATGACACTAAATATCAGTATGAACATTAAATGTCTTTTTTTTTTCCTTCTTGCTTATTACTACCACACTTTGGGGGTGCTGTAGAGCAAATTATTAGGTACCCACCCACATTTTAATTTTATTTTACTGTGAAATCCTCAGTTGTATTTTTAGAAAACTTTGATCCTGGTATGACTGACCGGTCTTTATGGAATGATGCTACCATTTACTTAATTTTTACATGCTGGAAATTACAATGAATTTGTGGGTGTGTGTGTGTATGTGTGTGTACGTGCACACGCACTCATTTAGTCTTAACAGTAGCTCTGTGGGATTCACAATAACATCTACATTTTAAAATTATGGACACTAAAACTTACAGAATTGTCTTATTTGCTTAATGTCAGAGTGAGGTAGTAGGGAGCGGTGGGGGTGAGTTTGATATTCAAACCCAGATCAAGCTGACTTAGTTGCTCATTATTTTAATCCTTTGCTATCCTGCCTGTAGACAAACTGTTTTTTTTTTTTTCTTATTTTATATTCTGTTCTGCAGTATATTCCTGGATATAGTTCAGATATAATCCTATTGAAGTTATCCCAGAAATATCATATGACTCAATCAGTAGAACCTAGATTTATATATTTTTTAATTTTTTTTAAAGATTTTATTTATTTATTTGACAGAGAGAGAGATCACAAGTAGGCAGAGAGGCAGGCAGAGAGAGAGGAGGAAGCAGGCTCCCTGCAGAGCAGAGAGCCCGATGCGGGGCTCGATCCCAGGACCCTGAGATCATGACCTGAGCCGAAGGCAGTGGCTTAATCCACTGAGCCACCCAGGCGCCCCAGTAGAACCTAGATTTAGATGTATATTTGGATTTCAGTATTGTCTTGGGTTATGGTACTTACCTGGTATCTTAACACTAGGAAGTATCCCAGAAAATGTGTCATGTCCTTAATTTAGCTTGATTCTTTATAATGCATATTTTTTTCTAGAAAAACTAATGGGTCCAAAAGTAGAAATGACTATGTTCATTGGTTGCAAAGAGTTCACTAATTAGTAGAGAGAGAACATCCGTAGAGTTATTTTTAAAGTCATCACCTGATAGTGCCTTATTATTATAATTTTTTTAAAGTAGGCTCCATGCCCTGTGTGGGCTTGAACTCGTGACCCTGAGATCAAGAGTCAAATGCTCTACTGACTGAGAAGCCAGGCACCCCAATAGTGCCTTCTTAATTGGCAGATTGTTGAATATTTGTCAGAGGTAGTGAAAAATGGATTGATTTACTGATAATGCAAAGGCTGTAAAGATTATATTTAGTCTTTGTGTAATGATTTGTGTAACGACAAGTAACACTGTATGTTTGAAGTATATGGCCTGATGACTTAATACACACATACATTGTGGCATTTTTACCACAGTTAAGTTAGCATAGCCATCATTTCACATAGTTACCGTTTTGTGCATATGCATGCGCAGTGAGAATGCTTTCAACTTTCGTTTTTAAAACACTGAAGTTCAGAAGCATTTTAGCTTTCATTTTCTGGATTTAGTTCCAAGGCAGTACTATGTTCACTGTATGATCGGTGACATTTTCTCTAGCTTACCATTTTGTTTCCTCTTCAGTCCTCCAGTTCTCAGTCTGGCAGCTGAGTTTCCATGAGGTGCATTTGACGTATATCTTGTTTCCCCGTACTATCCTCACTTGCCTAAAGGCAGTGGAAAACTTGTCTACTTCTTTGTATTCACAGTGACTGGTACAGAGCTTTGCATGAAATAGGCTGTTATCAAATGTCCATTGAATTGCTGCCATGAATTCCAGTAGTATTTTTGGAAGGTTGAGTGCACAGAGTTTTCAGAGCATGCTGCCAGTAACTACTTATGAGATCACAGACAAATCATCATCTCTTTGAAGCTGAGTTTTATTTGTAAAAATCATGTGTTACACAAAATGCTCTCAAAGGATACATTTAGCTAGACTGACCATATAATATATAGCCCAAACTGGGATTTTTTAAGAGTAAAAGTGGGTGCCATTAGAAATTACACAAAGAAAACAGGCCAAAATCCAGTACTGTGATATACAGACTAGGCATCTGATCATACTATTTCTAGCTCATAAATTGTGAAGTTCCATAATTTTCCATTTTGTTCATTTTTAGCTTATAGTATTAGCAATTAAGAATATAGAATTTGCCTTTCTCTGGCATATTTCATTTGGCATAATGTTCTAAAATGTTCTATGATCTTACTCATGTGGAATCTTAAAATTAAAAAAAAAAGGCAAAACTCACAGAAGCAGAGAATAGAATGGTGGTTGCCAGGGACTGGAACTCAGGAGGTAATGGTCAAAAGGTACAAACTTTCATTTAAAAGATTAATAAGTTCTAGGACTCTGACGTATAGCCTAGTAAACTATAGTTAGTAATAGTGTCACTGATATTTGTGAGATCTTGAGCATTCTCACTACACACACACACACACACACACAATGCTAACTGTGTAAAGTGATGGATGTGTTCATTTGATTGTGGCAATAATTTCATAATGTATGTTTATATGAAATCATCATGCCATACACTTTAAATATATGGAATTTTATTTTTCAATTATACTCAATAAAGCTGGAAAAACAAGAATATAAAATTTATAATCCAGAAGTCCTGAACAGCTTACAGATACTGTGATCTTGGGTAAATTTTTTTGTCTTCATTGAATCTATTTCCTCCATGTATGAGAAAAAATAATAATGTGTTTTTTCACATGGATATAACAAGAGTACAATAAAATTAGATCTATAAAAAGTTTAACATAGTGATTGGCACATATTAGTCAAAATGAATAGCAAGAGTTATTATTTTACTGCTATTATTAGTCAAGTTATTACAATAATTAAAATTATTATTTTTCTTTGGGCAACCAGTGTCTTTACATTTCATCATTGGCTGCACATATTACTTAATTTGATCTGCATATTATAATTTCAAATATTGATTTGAAACAGTATCAGTTTTTGGGCAAAATGTGCTGGTTACTCCATCTTAGGAGAATTTGTTAAACTTCTCATTGTCTGTCCAAATCATACATTATAGCGTTGGCTTATGGTGACTACTGTTACTGTGACCTGCTTTGCAAGAAATGTCTTCCTTCAAAGCACACTTCTTTTTGCACTTGTTTCCAAGTTCCTTTGTGAAAGAACTTCACTAGTCCATTGGGTTAAGCTAACCGTAGGCCTTATGGACCACCACTGAGGAGTGAATGATTACACAGTCTGGATTAAAGTAGTCCCAGGGAAATGTAAATCTAGTGAATCAGATGCCTCAGCTTATATCAAGAAGGTAACTTCTGGGAAGGAGCTTTTGTGTGAAACAGTCTTCAAAAAGAATTTTATGAGATAAGACTTTTTATAAGAAGAAGACCCCAAACACTGGTTGTGCAGAAGTGATGTATTTTTCTTACAAAATGTTCTAGTGCATTCACTTTGTTCTTTACTATTACTTTGAGAATGCTGAACTCCTGAGTGTTGGTGCTATAAATCTTCAACAGCAAGAAGGGATATCAGTCAATAAATATTTAACAACAGTATAAATTCTGTACAGTAGAATAAGTGAGTATTTCAGGGAAACCCATAAGCAAATGGACCCTGCTTACAAAATGCCATAAAGGCTAAACATCCTGAATCTGTACAAATAGGGTGACATTACCCGAAAGAAATAATCCTTACAAAATCAACATTTCACAGTTTGGGAATGATTTTTGAAAAGCCAGTGGGTGATGGGCGTGAAAATCACTTGGTAACTGTAATCAAAATGTCTTTAAGTATATAGCCTATAATATACACTTTAGTCAGAATTTGGCTTGTAAAGTGTAAGGCAGTTCAGATAAACTGTGCAAGAGTTTCAGTGAGAGTTTATATCTTACTACTTGAAGTATCTTTAGCGGGTTTACTATTGAAATTATGCTATAATAGATTCATTTGTCTTTTAATGCTTAGATCTAGTTTACTGAACAAAGATTACTAATTGTTTTTTGGAATCATTATTTTTAGTGGCTTCTTTAATATCCAGAACAATACAAATGTTCTTAAAATTTATTATAGTCAGGGGCACGTGGGTGGCCCAGTCCTTAGGCGCCTGCCTTCTGCTCAGGTCATGATCCCAGGGTCCTGGAGCCTGCTTTTCCTTCTCCCATTTACCCTGCTTGTGTTCCCTCTCCTGCTGTCCCTCTCTCTGTCAAATAAATAATAAAATAGAATTTAAAAAAATGTATTACACTCAGTATGACAATAGAACATTTAATATTTAATTGCAGTAATTATCTCAGCCCTTAGATTTTTTCACTCCTTCCTCTAGATAGATAGTTGCTCCCTTTTACCTTTGTTTTATATTGTGTATCTATTTTATTATGAATTTTCCACTTTCTCTCTTTTAGAGGAATGTTATGAGGCATATATTATAAGGTGCAATAAATGTCAGCATAGATCAAATAATGAAGAGTGGTTTCGAAGGGATTCAGAAACTGTCAGCGCCAAAGTTTTGCTGCCAACCCCAGAAATATTTAAATGAAGAATTCTCTTCAAATTAGTACTGGTAAAGAACTATAGCTAAGTACCCGGTGATTTAATAACTACAGTTTTGCCTTTTCAAATGTTGACTCCCAGAGTAAAGTTCAGTAATTCCTTTGTAAAGCATTCTAATAATCATCAGTGACTTTGCTCCAATGTGTTTCTGGGTTTGCTTTGAAAATTGAAACTGAAAATTTGAAAATCCTCTTAGATTAATTAATTAGAGATATGTTGTAAGCTGCCTGCACAAGTGGTGAAAATGTGGGCTAGGTTGCTTCATTTTACTTTCCTGTGGTCGGAACAGCGAACGTGTGGCACAGCCGAAGCAAGAATTTATGACTCCTTGGTCAGAATTTACACTCCTCAGCTAAGCCTATTATAAGGTCCAAGAAAAACATTGTGTTCGCACATTCTTAAATTGTTCTTTACATTCGGTTATCTGGTTAAAATTACTATGACAATGTTTAGTAGGTAATAATAAACTTCTTGAAACTAATAACATTAATGAAAAGGGAAAGCTAAACTTCTGTATTTATTACTCATAAAGTAATTCCATCATACATTAACTAATTTTGTTTTACAATTTTTATTCACTTAACTATTTTGTGCAGGTAACTCAAGTACAGGGAAATTGTACACATGCACGTGCACACACACCAACATGTGCAGTTCAAGGATTTGTCAGAAAGTCTGCCATCACAGGGTTCAAGAAGTAGAATGTTCTGAGGACTTAGAAGTCTTCCTCATACCCTTCCTTTCCTCCAAAGGCAGCCCACACTCACAGTACGGGAATCGGTTTCACACATTAGTTTGGCTTTACCACGTGCTAAATACTGTGATTTTGCTTGTTTTCTAAATGTTATATCAATGAAATCATGCAACAATTTTTTATGAAATTCATACACTTTGTGCATTTGCATTGCTGTATAGTATTGAATTATATGAATGTAGCACAGTTTATATACATTCTATAGAAAGATACAAGTTACTTTCAGTATGGGGATATTATGAGTATTGCTACTATGAATATTTTGTCTGTTTATTTTGTGCACATATGTGTGCTTTCAGGTCAGGTAGATAGTGAGTAATGGACCTAAGGGTCTGTGGGTATGACTTTAATTCAATATTGGTAGACAATATAAAATGATTTTCTAAAGGGTCTGTATACATCGATAGTTCCCCCTAGAATTATAAGGGTTGTCACTGGTTCTCAGCCTCTCTGGCACCTGCTATTGTTTTCTCATTTGTAGTCATTCCGATGGGTGTGTAGTGGTATCTCAGTATGCTTTTAACTTCCAGTTCTCACTTTTTCTGGGGAGATTGAACACTTGTACTTACTTATTGGCCATTTGTGTACCCTTTTTAGTGGAAGGTATTCAAATATTCAGTCTTTCTGTGAGATGGTTTGTCTTTTTCTTGTTATACATGAGATCTTTTTATATTTTGGAAGCAATTCTTTTGTGAATGTACAGCACACATATATTCTTTCCCTCTGTGAATCAGCAGCTTAAGGGTGACTTTTTTTTAATAAAGAAAACTAAAAAATTTAATATGGTCAAATTGACCAGTATTTTATTTTCCCCTGGGTGTTTTTGTTGTTGTTGCTCTGTTTACTAGGTTTTTCCCCACTCGAAGACATTAAAATGTTCTTCTGTATTAACTTCTAGAAACTTAATTTTTCTCATTTACAATTTAATTTGCTATATTCAACAGTTAAATTTTGTATAGAATGTGAGATAGAGGTTAATTTCCTTTGTTGTTGTTCTTGTTATTCTATATAGTATTGTCCTGGTATACTTTTTTTTTTTAAACCGACTTTCCCAACTGTTTTGCCAAGCCATTTTTATCATATATCAAGTGGCCGTATATGCATGGGGCTTTATTCTGTTCTTTTGATTGGTTTGTTTATTCCTAAAAATTACCTCACTATCCTAGTACCTGCAATATTGTAATAAGCCTTGGTATCTGGTATAACAAATCTCCCACCTTTTCTCTTCATTCAAAGGTATTTGAGCCACCCTTAACCCTTTGGGTTTCTATGCATTTTAAAATCATCTTGTCAGATTTCAAAACAAAAAGTGCATGAGCTTGCATTTTAAATAAACTTTTCATAGAAATAGGGCATATGTAAAAAATGTAAACAGAGTGTCCAGTTAGATTAATTTTTACTTGGTAAATATACCCATTTAATAACTATCCCAATTTAAAAAAAAAAGACTGTTGGGGCACCTGGGTGGCTCAGTGGGTTAAGCCTCTGCCTTCAGCTCAGGTCATGATCTCAGGGTCCTGGGATTGAGCCCCACAGGGGGACAAATCTCTGCTCAGCAGGGAGCCTGCCCCCCCCCCCCCCGCCTCTCTGCCTATTTGTGATCTCTCTCTGTCAAATAAATAAATAAAATCTTTAAAAAACAAACAAACTGGTAGCCAGTATGCCAGAAGCTCCCTTATGCGTTAGTAGTCAATATCGTCCTGCAAAGAAAACTGCTGTTTTTTCTCCTAGTCTTGGACTTTCTATTTGCTCATGAGCAAATGTATGATGTATCTAGGTGTGTTTTGTTTTTATTTCTGTTTTGTTTTGTTTGCTTGTTTGTCTTTTGCATTTAGCCTGGTTACTGTCTGCTGACCTTTTAGATGTCTGAGTTGATGTCAGTGATTATCTACTGGTATTTTTTCAAATTATTTTACCTGTTCTATTTTCTTTCTCCTCTCCGTGTGAGGCCCCAGCTCCATGTATATCTTTCTAACCTATTTTTATTTCTCTTTCCTTTATTTTCTTTCCTGTGCTGTAGTCTGTGCTTTCTCTACTGTCCTATCGTTTAATTTAATAATCTACATTTTGTTGAGGCTAATCTAGTTTTTAAAATAAATTTTTGCAAATATTTCATGTTTTTCCTTTTAAATCTTTTCCGTGTTTTTTAATAAAAATATTCATGTTTTCTCTGTTTTCTTAAATATTTTGTAATTTAAAGTCATATTCCTGTCTGATAACTCTCATATCAGGATCACTTACTGGTTCTTTTTTTTATTTCATTTGGGGACAGGGGGATTATCCTTTCTTGACATGCCTGACAATTTTTATTGAATGTCAACCGTTGATTATGGATAATTGTAGAGGTTCAGGATGATAATCTTTTTTTTGTTTGTTTTTTGTTTCCTTCAGAGAGAGATTTAAAAAAAAAAAAAAAAAGTCCTGGAAAGCAGATATCGTGGGGATGGAGTGTGGCAGATGGTTTCCTCTCACTCCTGAAGTTAAGACTTATTTCTAGTAAATGTTTTAACTTTTGAGTTTCCACTAAAAGCCTGGGGTATTACCAAGTTTATTCTGCCCTCTTGATTCTGAATCTCCACCTTTGTCTCCCAAATACTATAAGATTCCTAAAATTTCTGCTTAGCTCTTTACCCAGCTAGTTCTATCTGCTTGTTCACATACCTCAAAGGAACAGGTTGGCAATTTTTCTCTACTCCAGGATCTTGGCTTAGCACCTCTGAGCTCCGACTTCCACATCTTGAGTCCAGTGAGGCTACTGAAAGCCTAAGCTGCTGAATTTTGCTTGGCCTCTGTTTCTTGTGCTGGAAACTAACAAATGCCCATCTTGGCCCTCTCCAATCCTGGCTCTTTTGAATCCACTTTTAAGTCTTCAGATATTTTTGTTTGTTTGTTTTCAGCTTTCAAAACTGTTCAGAGTTGAAGAGTCAGTATGGTCGATGCTTGTCTGTTAAGACCTGAAGCTGAAACTTCTTACCTCTCCATAATCTAGATCATACCATTTCCCTCCATCTCAAGCACTTCACTGACTTCAGGAATTAATCCTTTTACTTTCTGTACTTTGGAGTCTTCCCCATTCTGTATGCCCCGTCTCATAAATACTTAGGCAAGTCCAAAGCTCTCCAATTTTAAACGTCTGTTCTTTAAACGCTCCAGGATCAGTGATTACCCTGTGACTCTCTCCTTCCTACTTCCTCACCTTCCATGTATTCTTCAAAAAAAATACATTCTGGCTTCCAAGCCACGACCTCTATTGAATTTACTCTAGTTAGTATTACCAGTTAGGTGTTTGATGCTAAACATCTTAGTAATTTTCTGATTTATTTTTCCTGATCAGTTATCAGGTTTTTTTTTTTTAAGAGAGAGTGCAGGTGCATGCAGTGATGTGGGAGTTGGGCAAGAGGGAGAGGGTGAGAGAGAAGAATCTTATTTTTTTTTTAAAGATTTTATTTATTTATTATTTGAGAGAGAATGAGTGAGAGAGCATGAGAGAAGAGAAGGTCAGAGGGAGAAGCAGACTCCCCAAGGAGCTGGGAGCCCGATGCGGGACTCGATCCTGGAAGTCCGGGATCGTGACCTGAGCCGAAGGCAGCTGCTCAACCAACTGAGCCACCCAGGTGCCTGAGAGAGAAGAATCATAAGCAGCCTCCACTCCCAATGCAGAACCTGTTGCAGACTCTGTTTCACAACCCTAACATCATGATCTGAGTCAAAATGAAGGGTCAGATGTAACTGACTGAGCCACCCAGGCGCCCCCTAGTTACGAGATTTTGACAACTACTCTTAACTTAAATGACTACTCTTAAGTTTAGATATATTAATACTTTGATATTTAAAAAGTCAGAATGGATTCATAAAGATAACAAAAGTAAAGAACAGTGCAGACCGTCTTGGTGTAACATGTATGGTGATAGCATTTTAGTCACAGCATCAAGCTACTTTCCTGCCTTGCCCTCGCTATCTTGTTTGTGCTGTGAGTGCTTATATAGTTTGGTGAACTTAAGTTTATGTGCTCCTTATTTTCCTTTGATAGCTCAGTATTTCGACTGCCTTTATTTTTTACCTCCAAAATATGATTAATTACTATTTATTGCAAAACAAAAGTCTCTCTCCTTGAATCTTTCTGGCAGGCTCTCAGTAATTATGCCTTCCTAACAGCTGAACCACTGGTGTCTATCTTTCTGATCCTCTACTTCAGTTCTTTCATCCTCTCTCATTCTTATTCCAATACTCTCCAAAGAAACATCTGAAGACAGTTTATCTTCCCACATATGTCTATTTTCAGGGAGAAAATGCACTAATCCTATAAGAATATTTTTGTCTTTATATCAATGAATGATTTATAGTGGGTTCTCTTAATACATTATTCATTGGTATTCGACTTATGCATTAGTCTTGCTGATATATATGTATGTATATATATATAACTGTATGACTATATATACATATATACACAAATAGACATGCAGATATAAACACATACATGTACACATACACACTAAAGAGAAAGATGGGTTCTCTCATCACTCAAATATTCTTGTTGTATTACCTGTATTATTTAAGGCATATAATACCTGGTATTTTAACAAACAGATCCCCAAATCTTAGTGATTAGTGATTTAATCCAACTCAAGTTCATTTCTTGGTTATGTAAAATCCAATAGGATGAGCTTCTGTATAGAGCTTTAAGATTTTTCAGGCCAGTTAGAGATGTCCTGGTGGTCTTCCTGCTGGCCCAAGACAAACCTTGTATTTAAGTTCCCTTGCTTACTAAACCTGACACCTACCAAAAAGAAAAAAAAAAAAAAATCCAACAGGGTGTGTTCTGCTGTAAGCAAGGGCTCCAGTGACTTCCACTGCACCAGTGGATTCTTTTGGAAGATGAGGGCGATGAGAGTGAAAATGATTGCCTGTAAGGTTTTGATTTTAATTTATTTTTTTAATGGACCAAGAACAGAAATGACACATATCAAGTCCACAATAGATAAATTGGCCAAAACTGCATGAGAAGCTGTCAAATGTTTTCTGATTTGTACCAAGGAAGAAAGGGGAGTGAGTCAGTCACTGCCACAATGGAAAAGCAGTAAGCTGGACTCTTATTTGTGTTAAATCTTTCACCCCATCCATCCCATACTGTCTTATGTCATAATATCTATTTAAACCTCAACATGTATTTATATCCCTGGTACTGGGCATTACCTTTATAAACCCTGTGTTTCCTTTTTTTTGGGAAGGAGAGCACATTACTCAGTGAACTTGTATTCTGTTTCTTGTAAGTGTTTAATATCATATTATATTTTCTTGGCCTCAGAGTAATGACTTATTGATTGCTTGCTAAAGATTGGAGTATGAAATGTGTTACTTTCTATGAGTTATTCAGAAAATATATTAATATGTAGATATTTGTATCCATATGGTGGTGTCCAGCCAGAAAAGCAGAAGAGGATTAACAATCCAAGCCTAAAAAAAAAAAGGACTAGGAAAACACCGTGGTAGAAGACTGAATTATTCTGGTTGGTTTTGACAGTGATCAGATTCACGGGGTTTGCTATTTTACTTTGCTTTATTGACATTGGCTAACCCCTTCATCAATTTTAGCTTATCAGATGTTTACATATGTATAGAAATTTATTGGAATTTAAAGTAATCGACATATTTGGGGGGTGGTAGCTATCTAGTTTGAGTCTATTCTGAGAATAACCCGTGGTTTCAATAAATTATGAAATAAACTTCAGTTGCTATAAATAAATCTTTGATTGTTTTTAGTGTTTCATGAAGTTTATGTCTCTCCCCAAACTATTTTCTTAAAAAAAAAATTGCCTTCCAAAATTTCCTTCGTATTGTCACCAGAGTGATCTGTCTGGTATATAAATCTTATTATATTTTTTCTCTTCATAGAAACTTGTAGTGGCTACATGTGATTACAAAATAATGGGAAACCTGTATAATCCTGTCTCCTGATAGTCTGTGCTTTATGTGTCATAACCTAACAGGATGGGATTACTTACAGCAGAACAGGATGTTATGTTGAATCTTCCTGCTGTTGTTCATGATGTTCTCTTTATTTAAAATTTATTTTCCCCTCGCCTGACTTCCTACCAATTCCTACTGATTGTCCACAGCATGGGTGCCACCTTCCCGAAGAAGTTTTTTTCTTATACTTCTGCTGACATTGGTTGAGTAATATTTTCCTTCGTGTATGTTCCTTGTGCGATGTTATCATTTTGTTTTGGGATTATTTTGTAATGTGTCTCATTGTTCTTCTAGACTGTAAACTCTTACAAAATAAGAGAGGATCATTAATTTATCATAACTTATCCGTAGTGATATTCCTAATACAGAGTAGGTGTTCAATTAATATTATTCATTGAATTGACTGAACTAATAGAAACATATCACAGGACATGGAAGTACTGTCCAATGTTACAAAGTTTACTGAAATCTCTACTTAATATCTAAATAATGCAGAGATCCCATATATCTGTTACTTTAAAGACAACAATAGTTATAATTTGGATTCTGATTTCCAAAATCAACGGCAATTCTTTGGCAGAATAATTGTTGTATCAGGTCCCCCTGGGACAAACTTGCTTTTGGTTTGAAACTGTAATAGTTAAAATTCTCTTCTCTCTAATCTGTATTACGAATAATACTACGAGTTGACCCAGTCTTATTTCAGAATTCAGAAAGAAAAATCAGCTATCTGTTGGGAGCAAGACTCATTGCATAAAACAGGCACAAAGGCAGATGCCTAAAATTTCTTACTCTTTGGAAAGAGGCATATAATATTTATGTACACATATATATGTAGTAATACCCTGGGGGATATATTTCTTTTAAAAGGTATAAAGTTATCATATGCTCATTGCTGCTGCCTTAGCCATGATCATCTAAGTTGTGTCCTGCTAACAAATTAACTCCTGGACATCAGTGATTTTGCTCATAAGATTTATTTCTCATTCATGCTAATTGTCCAGCTCATAACTGCAGAGTGCTTGTTCCACACAGTCCCTCAGGGACCCAAGCTGATGGATATTCCCCAAGATGGATAAGTCTGCCTGGTGAGGTAAGGAGGATCATGCATGGAGTTCTCACACTGTTTTCATATTCTTTAACATCAAAGTGACATACATTACTTGCACTTACAGCCATTCGCCAGAGCTGGTGAGATTGAGCTAGGGACTCTGGAGGCATATATGAAATAAACTGCGATCATTACTAAAGCTACCACAGCTACCAAATGAGATCTCTGGAACAATAACCTGTATTTTATTTTATTTTTTTAAAAAGATTTTATTTATTTATTTGACAGAGAGAGAGAGAGATCACAAGTAGGCAGAGAGGCAGGCAGAGAGAGGGGGGAAGCACGCTCCCCGCCGAGCAGAGAGCCTGATGTGGGGCTCGATCCCAGGACCCTGAGACCATGACCTGAGCCGAAGGCAGAGGCTTTAACCCACTGAGCCATCCAGGCGCCTCACAATAACCTGTATTTTAGAAGGCCTCTGTAGGCAGCAGAGGTTGCTTGCTATGTCCTGTTCTTGTACTACGAATAATCAATACATGTCTATAAAGAGAATAAAGGAAATGCTAGACTTGGGGGTCACAACAACTTTGTGAATAAACATTTAATTCACTAAAAAATGTTTAATAAGTTCTATGAATTGCAGAAAGAGGAAGGATTTAGGACCCAGACAGGCTGGTGAAACAGCATATCTAAGTGACTTGAGACAAGTCTTTTGACCACTTGAGGCCTCAGCATCTTCCTCGGTAGAATGTGATTACTTTTACTTATTTCTCAGAATTAGAGGAGGGAACATGATGTGCCTAGGATAACTTTGTGGAAATGCGGCAAGCAGAAATTACATCAACTATTCCCATATACATCTTTATTCCTGTCCCCTTCTGCGCAACAATATCACTAACCAAAATGTGGTGGTGTCCTTTAGTGAGTACACAGACAAGGAGGAAGAGAGGCAACATACATCACACAGCTGAGTATATTACAATACAATGAGTACCCTGATGGGGTAGCTGCTTTTAGAATCCAGAGGAAAGAGTCATTCATTGGGAAAAAGTGAGCAGTCGAGATAAAGTCAGGAACATTTCAATGACGAATATAAGTAAAATAAGAGACAGAAAATAATAAATAGGTAATAAATAAGTAAAACAGACAGAAAATAGGTATAGTAATTTATAACACATCAAAATGCTGTAATTTTAAATATGATGATATATATAAAATACCCACAAGAGTGTTTGGCATAGTGCTAGCAGTCGTCACATGGTAATTATTAATACTCTTTAAAATGTAAGGTTTTTACTATATAACCTCTGCAAAAAATCTCCATGATTATTATTACTACTATTATTATTATTATTATTATTATTTTTAATTTTGCTTTAGGCTCTTGACATCAATTGGCACACAGTATTGATACTCAGACTTTGTAAAAAACTGCATAAATCGGTCTTCGAAGAAAAACTTGTAGGGAAATGAACATATAACACTGATAGCTGCATACCTGCTTAAGTCAAAGTGGGCCTGAGAGAGAAGGAGTCCTGTTAATTGGCCTTTGCATGTCTTGTTGGCTTGAGGCAACTCTGCAGGATGGTTAGGACGCCACATTTTGAGGAAAACAGCCCAATCAAAGGCTCTGATTTATTACTGTAGAGAAGATATCCTTTTAATGAAGTAAGAGTCTTTGAAATACCTAATTTCATTTTGTCCTAAATTTCAAACCAGACATTTCTTAATCATTTGTTTTCATCTTATAGTTGGACCTAGTTACAAATTACTTTTTTGTTACTTTTAATATATTATGTATAAAAAGTTTTGCTTCCTGGTTTCCTAATCAGTTCGATTTTCTTTGGCCATTTGTGTAGGTACCACACCAAGTTTCCTGGTATGAGTTCATAATTATTTACAAAGCCTAATTAGAAACTGGTATCTTTCTTCTATCCAAGAACCCTTGCCTTTTTAGATGATGAGAATTCACAGACATTGTGTCCTCAAGTAACAGCTTTCTCTGTCAAAAATATTTTCTCCATTTTTTCTTATGAAGCTCAACTCAAATTGTGTTGGGTCATCTACTACCTTTCAAGTTTTTTTAATCTCTCATTTTTTTCATTTCTATCTCTCTGTACTATATTCACCTAATTTTCTCTCTTTCTCTCTTTTTTCTTTTTAGAGAGAGGGGGTGAGAGGAGGGGCAAGGAGGGGCAGAGAGAGAGGAAGAGAGAGAATCCCAAGCAGGTTCCACACCCAGTGTAGAGCCTGAGGGGGCTTGATTTCACAAGCCCAAGATCATGACCTAAGCCGAAATCAAGAGTTAGATATTCAACCAAGTGAGCCACTCAGGCACTCCAGTTTCTCTCTCTCTCTCTCCCTTTTTAAAAATAATTATAACTTTATATTCCTTTAAAAATTTTCTAATGTTGATCTTTTACTTTGTTAAGTCACTAGTTCTGTTTAATATACCTATGATTTTATTTTAATGATTATATTTTATGTCTAGAAATTCAGTATGTGTCTTTGTAAAATCTGTCCACACTTATTTTATAGTATACTATTCTTTTGGCTTGATTTCTAGTCCTTCAAAATATACCTGTCAACGTTTTTATGAGGGGGGAGGGGCAGAGAGAGAGAATCCTAGCAGGCTCCATGTCCAGTGCAGAGCCTGAGGGGACTTGATCTCATGATCCTGAGATCATGACCTGAACCAAAATCAAAAGTCGGATGTTTAACCAACTGAGCCACCCACTCCCATCCCTGTCAGTGTTTTAAGCATACTATGTAATAGTCACTTTCAGATTATTCAACTAGTCTCAGCTTTTGTGCTATTTTTATTTATGGGTAGACAGTTGATACTTTGTTTCCTCATGCACTCTGATTACTTTGTGTGTGTGTGTGTGTGTGTGCCTGAGTGTGTGCGTATGTGTATGTGCATGTGAACCCCTGTTCAGTTTTGTTTTTTTTTTTTAATTCTGTTTGGTTTCTATATCTCCTGAATTACCAAGGCATTTAAATAGCTTTGTTTGGTTCCTATTAGAGATCCCTGTGAATTTTAGTGGCTCCACTGGATTTTGTATATTTCTTATTTTGTGTTTCTGTATCCTGTATTATAAATTAGGATTCCATACTCACATGCATGAACTTTATATTTATTTCCCCACCCAAAGCCTGGAAAGAAGAAAAACTTTTGTAACTTTTCTTTACTGGGATATTGGCTGAGATTTTTTTTTTTTTAGGTCATGAAGATTGGTAGTGTCTTGAGGGTTCAAGGCTTAAGCAACTGGTGAAGTTCTAGTTTTCTGTCTAACTCTTATTCTTAATTATAGCCTTAGAATTTCTTCCTGGTCTAAACATCTCATGGATACCTGCTTTATCAACCTTGCCTATCATTTTGGTTTTTATTTCTTTGTTTCAAGCACCTGGGGGACTGATTTGGTTTTTTTTTTTTTTTTTTTTTTTTTTTTGCCTGACTTGGCTCTGTGTTTTGAATATGTTATCAATTGTGTGTTTGTAGTTAATAGAGTAAACTGTTTGAGTATAGTCTGCCATGTTGCCCGAGTCTAATAATTTGTTTTAGAGAAGAGATAATTTGGTTAGGAGCAATAATTAGTAAACAAACCAAAATATGCTCATTTTAAGTGGTTTACTATTTGTACATTAATACAATATAAAGACTCTTCTGCTCTTCTTGAGTTGTAGTTGGAGACATTATTCTGATATCTTGCATGAAGATCTGTACATGCTAAGTAGGACGTTTGACATACTTCATCTGAAAATTAGAGAGCAGTTGGACTTAGAGGATGAAAAGTGAGATCTATCTAAATGTGTCTCTAATTGAATTATTTCCCAGTCTGACCTACTAGACTTTAAGCTATTGTTGTAAAACAGGTTTTGAGTTTTAGAATTTCTTCAGCAAGCTTGCTTTAGGGAAAAACTGAACTTCTGTGAGTCTGAATAGATGACCATTTTGAAGGTCACTATTTACAAAGGAAAAAAAAATATGTGAGGTGCGACAGAGTGATTATCTTGATTTTTAATAAAGACACAACCATATATATATTATATATAATATATATACAGATATATAATATATAATAACATGATTATATATTTTATGTATACAGATATGTATAATATATGATTATATATTATGTAATTTATATAATATATATATCCCAAGTGAATTTCTCTCACATTTTGAATAATTTATTTAGAATCTCTGGCCTCTACTTTCTGATGTAGACACTTCCGCTGCTGTTATGTTCCCCTTCCGTGTTGGAAGCACCTAGAAGGCTTTGAATATTTACCATGAGGGTTCTGCAAGTTTTATACTTTCCCCCCAACTCAAGCAATTAATCTCCTCTTTTTTATTTCTTAGCCGCCTAAGTAATCGACCCCACAGGCTGTTGTTGTTTTTGTTTTTTTTCATTATTCCTTTACCCTCCTTCATATTCCATCACGACCCCAACATAGTGGACCTCCCTTCCTTACTGTGTACCCACTGTGTATTTGTGCCCCTTCTGCTGGTCTTGGAATACACTTCATATGCAGGTTCCTACTGTCTGCACTGTTTTTTTTCAATTCTTTGGCTTGCCCACATATGTTTTGTAAAATAGGGGAAATGCTTTTTTCTTTTCCTTTTTATATTATACTCAAAAGTGTAATGGCAGATCAGAGCTGTTTGTTCTCCAGTGTCTTAGAACAGTCATAGGAAACCACTGTTAAATTTTTGTTTTTGAGACACTTATCATTTGGGGGTTGGGTCAAAAGAGATAAAGTTTTTCTAGCCATTCTTTCAGAGAGACTCCTGTCAGTTCAGTTCTGTCCTGTAGCTTGGACATGCATGGCAGTGACCACGATAGAGACTCAAGGTGGGACCTCTGTTATTTATTTAAAACAAACAAACACGTTTATTGAGGTGTGAACTCTACTTGATGACTCATTTGGAACAGATACAGTATCAAAAGAAAAAAAAATAATTAACCTTACAATGGAGAAAACTGGCACACATCACTTTAACAAAATGATCAGTTTTAAAGTGCCCGGTAATGTTGACATGGGATTCTCCAATATGAGATGATAAAAACGGGACTTCACTCCATGTGTACTTCCAAAAAGCAATAAACCCAATATAGTTATGCAAAGGCTTTAAGCAAACTCAAAATGAACATCACTTTAGGAAATAACTGATTGGTTCTCTTAAGAGAATCAAGGTCATGGGAAACACGGAAAGACTGAAACAGTCACAAACTAAGGAGACATGACATGACAGAACACTGTAGTATCCTAGATCAGATCCTGATCAGAACCTGAACAGAAAAATAGCTTTAGCAAGAACACTGGTAAAATCTAAATAAAACATTTTGTTTATATATTTGTATGATACCACCATAATGAATTTCTTTTTTTTTTTTTTTTAAGATTCTGTTTATTTATTTGACAGAGAGAGATCACAAGTAAGCAGAGAGGCAGGCAGAGAGAGAGGGGGAAGCAGGCTCCCCGCTGAGCAGAGAGCCCAACACGGGGATCGATCCCAGGATCCTGAGATCATGACGTGAGCCGTAGGCAGAGGCTTTAACCCACTGAGCCACCCAGGCGCCCCCATAATGAATTTCTTAATTTCAATAAACATACCATGGTTTTGTAAACATTAGGGGAAACTGAGTAAAGGTTACTAATACATTCTATTGTCTTTACCACTTTCTTGTAAACCTAAAATTATTTCAAATAAATAAATTAAAAAAGAGCACTACCTTTCATAATTTTAAAAAAAAAGGTCATGTGACTGCACCCTTAGGCTGTCCTAGACCTGCTTTGAAGAACTAGACACCATTTTTCTTGGGAAGGAGTGATGCACTCTAATTTGAAGGATAATCTCTTTTGTTCTGGATAGTTTTTCCTGAAGGGAATGACCCCTGTTTAAGTCAACCATCAGGAGTCCTCATTTGCTGAAAGTATCTTATCACATTCATAGTGTCTCTACCAGAATTGGAACTTAAGGAACCAGTGACATACTTGGGTGGAGAAATTTTCTGATGAGATAAGCATAGATAACCTGATTTGTCACTTCGCAAGCCTTTTAAATTCTAAATCAGATATTCACCTGAGGCTGGTTGTCCTGAATTATCTAATTCTAGATTTGAAACTATCAGTCCTTTCATAAAGCAGAATAGTTCAATGGTGAATATTAAATTGAAAATATGAGAAAAAGTGCTCTCAAAGGGCAGAACACAAGAATTTTGATAAATTCTTGTGACATATCTTATAGCCTACTGCAGTACAAACAGGGCAGACTGTCAAGCTTTTATATAAAATCTGATACTACCAGCCAATACCAACAAAACTCTGATTTTCAGCTTGTCCTGTCCTGGCTGTTAAGAGTGGAGGAGTTGTGTTGATGTAGCATTTTCTGCCTACTTTTCCTTCCAAGAGCTGGGACATCTTCAAAGAAATAGATGTGAGTACATAGGGGTATTTCATTCTACCTCCTTGGAATAAAATGGGCTCTGGTTTTTCACTCTAGAGGTCTACTTACTGACAGATTAAATACCATATCCCTTTGACTTTATTTTCCTTTTAAAATCAGTCATTCTGTGTTTGGTCTCCTCTCTAAATTGCAGAAGCAGATTAATGCTGCAATTATCTGTATTAGTAATTGAATGACTCTGATGGGCAAACCTTAGAGACATATTGATTTCCCAACCTTTCTAAATAAATACCCCCCCCCACCAGTCTCAAGGAAATAGCTGCCTTCTGCCCTAGACATTTCATAACAGAGTGGTTTCTTAGCAAAGAATTGAGGGAGGCCACATGGGTATTCACTGATCCTGACTTCCCTTGCTGAAATATTTTTTTTCCTTTTTAATCCCCATATTCCCTCTATTCTTTCTAGATAAGACAAACCTTACACTCTGTCCTATCATTTAGACCCATCAAGATATTCTTTTCTTTCCCGCTTTCATCTCTCCATTTCAAATTTGGAACTTATTCTTTGATGCCAAGCTGTAGATATGTCTAATAAGGAGGATGACTATATGGATTGTTAAATGAAGGCCCTTTTAAGATGAATTTGGGGCATTAAATGGGGGACAAATGGGATGGTAGAAACAGAGGCATGAAGTGACATTGTCTAGGAGAATTGGACTTACGTCAGCCTCCTGATAAAACTTAATATGACACTTTCCTGTAAGGGAAAAGAAAGCTTAGTAGCGAAAAACTTAAATAATGCAAAAAGAATTCTAATCATTTAATTTCAAATATAAGTATTACGTATAGGATTTTGGTAACCAAGGGATGCCTTTCCTTCTAAAACTGTCTTCCATCTCCAGCTCTCCATATTTTGAGAAACGCCAATAATATAGTTACTAATAGATACAATGAAAGAGTGCTTGCATATGCCTAGTGCTTTAATGTTTTAAACTAGTATAATAGCTATTTTCATACTTATTACATAGGAACTGTATTATACTTACTCGTATTAACATTGCTCCTTTTATAGATGAGATCATTGAATCAAAACTCCAGCCTCGATGGCTATCCATTTCTTCTTTCAGTAGTTAAAAAGCAAAAACAAGTATACTGCATACCTCCATTCTCCTGTTCGTCAGACTCTGTGCTAGATACGAAGATGAAGATGATACAGACCCTTCTTTCAAGTTGCTTATTGTCTAATAGGAACAGATAGGCAGGTATTATAGACTCACTTTTTGTATCCAGCACACTTTGTATTAAACCTTAACAACCTACTTCCACTTGAGCTCTCCTTACAACAGCTGCCATGTTTTTTAGTGACTTCATATAGTTGTTGGACCTTTCTACTTTATTTTTTTAAGGTTTTTTATTCATTTATTTATTTGACAGACAGAGATCACAAGTAGGCAGAGAGGCAGGCAGAGAGAGAGGAGGAAACAGGCTCCCTGCTGAGCAGAGAGCCCAATGCAGGGCTCGATCCCAGGACCCTGAGATCATGACCTGACCCGAAGGCAGGGGCTTTAACCCACTGAGCCACCCAAGCGCCCCAGTTGTTGGACCTTTCTGACACAGCTTTTTTTTTTTTTGTTGTTGTTGTTAATGTCTTTTGTTGTTCGCTGAGAAATTGGACAAGAGCTCCTTTCCATGGAGCAGAAAAATAAAGGAAGTGAATTTCTGAATGTGTTCTTCTCTAGAAAAAAGTGAGACATGATGGCAGTGATTGGAAACCAATGGACAGGTGAACTAGGTATTGATGTGGTGTCTTAGAAGTATGTATTCCTTATCAGAAAGGAATAAAGATACAAGATGAACACAAGTTGCAGCCTCAGAAGCTGTGGAGCAACACAAAGTAAGCTGAATTAGGTCATAAGGAACAAGAACTAGGTGGTTCAGGAGTGGGCAAAAGTATTTTCAAATAATTTCAGAAAAAAAATTTTTTTGTTTTTAAAATGGTACTCATTAGGTTAGCTCAGTTTAAGAACTTTCACAACTACTTAATAACAACAAGCCACAGGAAAATGTAAAAAGTCATGTTGGTCTTTTATACTCAAAGTAAGAACTACGGGGTCAGCATCATGGGCATCAGCTAGGAATTTGTTAGAGATGTGGGATCTCAGGACTGATCCCAGAACTCTTGAATCAGAATCTATAATTTAGCAAGATGCTCCAGTAGTTCCTACACATATCAGACTTTGAGAAACACTTCTGTGGTAGGATCATTTATCTGATGCATCCTCAGACCACATTTCAAAAATTGCAGGTTTTTCCCAAGAGCTTTGCAGTAGATCAAACTCAGGTCTATGTAACACAGTGGTTTGAATAGGAAGTTGCTTGAAATTCCAAACGAAACAGAGGAAATTCTTCTTACTTTGTCTTACTTTTTCTGTGAGCACAAGGGGTAATTACCAATATTCTGTTTTGATGGGGGACCACGTAGGCCTGATCCCTGTTTTACCTAATATAGCTTACAGGTCCTTTTCCAAATGTTCACTCCTGGGGCAGGCAGCTGATGAGATGTTTTACTGTTGTAGTACGAGAGAGAGTCTATCCATTTTCCTCGTGTTCTTGCACAATCACCACGGACCACATATTAACAAGGCCATGCTTTGGCAGTGCCATACCCTAAAACTTTTAATAAAGGGTGTCATGGTGATAGAGGAACCATTCTATTTCAATTTTGTTGTTTGTTTGAGTGAAACGGATATCCTTTGAGAAACTTGACAGATGGCAGTGTTTAAGAAAATTGCTTAGAGGAAGGAATATAAGGTTGATGACTTTTTAGGACAGTACAATGTCATGATTCTCCAAATCTAGGATAGCGTAAAGGGGAATATTATGAAATTGGACACTCTGGTGTTTGCTTCTCTATTTTCATCTTATGACCTGTATGACTTCAAGCAAGTTACTTAACGTCTTCAAGTTTCCATTTTCTCATCTATAGATGGAGATAATTATACTTACCTTAAGGAGAGTTGTGAGACGTAATAAGATGATATATATAAAGTACCTGTGCATAATGCCCAGCCCTTTTTAGCCCTTTATAAATGTTAGAGCTCCTCATTTATTGGCATCTCTTTTCTCTAAACTGATTAAAGTGTGGAGGAAAAGCCATTTGAGCTGTTTATTTTCTTATTATATCCTCTTGGAAAGCACAAACATCTAGGGAAAAGAAATTGCATAAATGGAATGAATATTACATTTTAAACATGATGATATCATATATTCAAACAACAGTGCTAGAAACTTATTAAGCTGGGAGCCCATTATAGTGCTATCCTTAAGTTCTGTGCTATGAAAATACCTAATATACTATCTTGTGAGGTCTCAAAACAGCCCCAGACACATTTGCGAAGTACACAACATTTATTTCCCATGTATCATCTACTTTGAGCCTTCTCTTTGCCATGTGGGCCCCACAGACAGTGACCCCCTGCTTCTGCCCCTACCACATACACGTATCATGCTCTTGAATTTATTTTTTCCCATTATCTTTCCTTCATAAAAATTACGTATCCTGTGTTCCCTTTATATAATAGTATTTTCAGTTATGAAGATAATAAGTAATAGAATAATTCCTATTAATAGTAATAAAGAATATTTTTGCCTTCATCTTAATAGGTATTATAGATGCATTTTAGCAGAGATTTCTGGAAGTGCTCTTTTCAACCCCCACAGGAGTGACTTGAATGCTGTCCATAGTAGGTACAGTGGCAAAGAGAGTGGGAGAAAACCTGTCACAGGAAGGGCCAGCAGGGAAGCTTCTAGCTTTCGTTTGATCACACACTATTAATTTGTGAGGCTTTCCCTATGTGACTTAGTATTTAGTGATGCAATTTTTAAATACTGTTTTATCCATAATAATTTCTCCTTAAGAAACTTCACAGTACTCATAGATGTGCACTTTCATCAAGATTTTTCTCCACGAAAAACACTATCCTTAAATGATTATAGAGATAGAATCACATTGTTCAGTGTTATGTTTAAGAAAGTTTGTGAAAGGGGCGCCTGGGTGGCTCAATGGATTAATCCGCTGCCTTCGGCTCGGGTCATGATCTCAGGGTCCTGGGATCGAGCCCCGCATCGGGCTCTCTGCTTTGCAGGGAGCCTGCTTCCTCCTCTCTCTCTGCCTGCCTCTCTGCCTACTTGTGATCTCTCTCTCTGTCAAATAAATAAATAAAAATCTTTTAAAAAAAAAAAAAAGAAAGTTTGTGAAGGCAAGATAACATGGTAGATATTATAGAAGAGATAATTATTAGAATACACCTGTGAGTTTTGTTCATTGTTACAGATTCCAAGCTAGAAAGGAATCAAATCTTAGAAGGACTCTAACTATTTCTGCCAAAACTGAATAGATAAATGTGTTTTTTTCCTACCAAATATGTACTAAAAGATGGTTTATGCAGCCAGTGGAGTGGCAATCCAGGTCTTATTCCATAAAAAGCAGCATTATATTCTCGTTATTTGCCTGTTCATTCGAATCTTGATTGATGGGAAAGATGGTCTTCTGCAACTCTGTAGTAAGCTGTTAGTGCCACTGGTTTTGGAAATGCTTTGGGATGAGAAGTCCCTTCTACTATTTATGGAATTTGGACAAAACCAGTAATACAGAGAGGCAGCCACAATAATAACTCAATCCTGATTATGTGAAAAGTTGAGAGTTCTGAGTTAATAATGTTCTCTAAGCAATGCCCTTAAATCTTCTTAAAGAGATGTTCTGTTGAAACCACTACAAGGATCAATTTATCACCTGTATCTCTATAATCTAGAATCTGTTGTTTGAATGAGTGATTCAAGTTCACCGAAGCCATCATTCTTCCTATATTATTCACCAATACACTATACACCAACTCATTCGTTACTTACAGAGCAGTACTGCTGCATGGACCTATCATAACCTTGCCAATTTTCCAATTGTTCAGGCACAAAATCTTTGCATTTAACATTGAAATTTGTTCCCTTAGAATTGTCAAGATTATATATTCACATAGAATGCATTTGCCGAAGTCAGCCTTCCACTTACCATACTCTTCATTAGAATCCCCATTAATGAGAATGGACCCCTCAATTGATACTTCAAATTTGAATGTTACTGATTCATATTGAAATAAGTTATTTTATGTGGAAAACTCATAGATAGTATTGTTTTCCCCGTCACACCTGAAAATTATATCAGTTCTCTGTTTCTCAATGACTATTGTTAAGTGGACTCAGAGGAGAAAACAAGACAAACCTGCTATAAGATTTAAGTTTCTGGCCACAGGTCTTGGACAGTGAGCTAAAATCAATCTTAAAAGAAATGCAGTATATCTGATTGTGTAGTAATTTAGGCAGGCTTATGTTGAAAATACCGAATATGACAAGAGCTGCTATTCTGAATTTCTTCCTTGCTCTACATCAAACCCCTTTACCAATCATAGCTTGAGTTAGGGTCATTAGAAATAGTAAGAGGTAGGGGTAATACTAATCTCTATTGACTCTATATTTAATAGATTCTCAACTCAAAAGAATGATCAAGAGGCCTTAATGCATATTTATGGTTTCAGTTATAGTTCATCCAATCATTAACCAAACAAATATTTGTTGACCATCTTCTAGCATGTAAAAATGAATGAGAAACAGCCCCTTCCTTTCAGGAGCTTGCAGTCTACTAGAAGTAAGTCAGTAATCATGTGATTACAACAGAATGAGACAGTTGATGGTAAATGTTACAATAAGCAAATGGAGAATGGAATCTATGCAAAAAATTCACTTGGACATGAACAAGGTGATATATTTAGGGGAAAAAAGTACCAGGAATACAGTTTGATCTGATTTTCTGGGATGGGGGCTTGCATTCTTATCTCTTCATTTGTTCAATAGACAGAGATAGTGTGCAGATGAAAGACAGTTCGATTTTAATTAGGAAGGGTTAAATCATGGCTTTCCCATCCATAACTATACAAATTTGGTTAAACCCATTACTTTTGGAAGTCCAGTTTCTTCTTAACAAAATATATAGACTAATACTGATCCAAAATATCACTTTTTATAAGTAATGTGAAATAAGCATAAATATCTTGTTCATGGCAATAATTCACAGTGACAACAATAGCAGCAATACTACTGCTGTTATTAGTGACTGACCTTTGTACAGAGTTTGCAATAGGCCAGGCATTCAGCTAAGCACTTCACATCAAGATCTTTAGTCCATGCAAACACTCTATAAGAAGATACTGTTCTTTTCTCTATTTTAACAAGGCTTATAAAGATTATTTTATTTGTCCATAGTGAGCTAGAATAACAATAATGGCCAGCACATATTGAGTACTCACTAATCATCTGGCATTGTTTTAAAACATTAGCTATCTCTATTTGTTTATCCTTACTGTGAGACAGAGTCTGTTATTTTTCCCTCTTTTACAAATGTCACGAGATGAATGGTGTTCCCGTGAAAATTCAAATGTTCAAGACCTGAACCCCAGTATTTCAGAATCTGACTGTGTTTGGAGATAGGGCCTTTTAAGAGGTGATTAAGTTAAAATCAGGTCCTTCGAGTGAGCTCCAATCCAATTTGACCGATGTCCTTACCAGTGGAGGAAATTTGAGCACACAGAGACACCAGGGGTGTATGCACACAGAGAAAAAGTCCATCAAAGGTGGAATTAGAATGAGGCCATCTTCAAGCCAAGGAGAGAGGATTCCGAAGATGCCAAATCTCATGAAAACCTTACCTTGGTCTTCCAAGGACTGTGAGAAGATAAATTTCCATTGTTGAAACCACCCACGCGGTGGTATTTTGTCATGGGAGCCCCCCAGACCAGTACCACAGGTGACTGCAGTGGCACAGAGAGTGGCACCATTATGCGTAGCTAAACAGTTCCTGAGCAGAGCAGCTGGGACTCAAGCCCAAGCAATCTAGTTCCTGAGCAGAGCAGCTGGGACTCAAGCCCAAGCAGTCTAGTTCCTGAGCAGAGCAGCTGGGACTCAAGCCCAAGCAGTCTAGTTCCTGAGCAGAGCAGCTGGGACTCAGGCCCAAGCAGTCTTGTGCCAGCGTCCATACCCTTTATCTGTTCACGGAAAGCTTCTCATAACAGTTGTGGAAATTGAGGTAGCAAGTGGCTAAGTCATGTCCCCTAAATTCCATATCTGCACGATGGTAGAGCTAGGATTCATATCCAGGTCTGATTTCCTCCTAGTTAACTTAAAACAATTTTCATGATTCCTCAGATATCCAGTTTAGTTAAAAGCTACATTTCACTTAGTTTCAAATTTCCTCTGAAAGAGGGTTGAGGAAATGCCAGCTTTGACACATGTATACAGGCTACTAAGTTAATTTCCATGGATGAAAGATGGCAAAACTTAGCAAAGGAGCCCTGTAGTCACTTAAAGCATTAGTGTCGTGTTCTGCATTCACTGCTAACTGCCCCTGGTAAGCCATACATCACACCATTCTTTGTGGTATCAACTTGGACGTGAATCTTGTTTGTCGTGCTGATGTTGAAAGCCTTTTACTGCCTTCAGTAGCTACCAGAAGAACCATTACAATAGATGTCCTAAATTACAAAGGGTTTCTCAGGGGCTGACTCTTTATACATTTTAGCTAGTGACAGAAGGAGCATCCCTCTGGATTGATTATCACTTCTATAATGACTTAAGTCAGAGCTGCTGCTTTTCTGGCCCAAGGCACTCCTTTCAAATCTCTGACCTCATTCTAGGCCACATACGGTAAAAGCTCCACACATTCTAAGGGTTAGGAAAAAAGAAACCTTGTGAATGCCAAGCTAGATTCTCCACTTCAGAATTTTTCTCACAATGGCTTACAAAAAGCTTTTCATGTTTAAATATACATTCCTTTTAACACAGTGAGTAATACTGAACATTACTAAATCAGTGACAACATTTTCCCATGGAGAAATCGGATCATATTACTTAACATAAATACTACCAAGATGAAACATTTTGACAAAGTACCATATTATAGGCCTTTAATAGTTTGCTTTATAGCTCATCTAACATTTGAACGTTTTAGCTTACACAGAGCAGCTTTTAAATGAACATTTAAAGCTATTTTAAAAATGAGCAAGGTAAAAAAAATGTGTTTACTTATTCTTTTATAATCATATCTTTCTCAAGTATCTTTTTGGATTGTAATTTAATTATTTAATATTAATAGCACTTAATACAAGTTATCGTATATTAACCAAATGCTCTGCTAAGCAATAATTATATAGTTCATGCAATTCTTAGAGCAGTCCTATGTGCTCAAGAATATTATCTCAGTTTTAAAAATGAGGTAAACACTATAATTATAGAATTTATATATGGAAGAGGCAGGTTTGCACCCAGTCCTAATTCTAGAGGATCAATACTTAATTTGCAGTTGTCAAATGGACATCATATCCACCCACTTATCTGTCCACTTGTCCAATTATATATTCCGTAATCATTTATTGAGTGCCAAGTGTGTGCTAAGCACCATGTTAAGAATGGATGGGAGGAGATAGATAAACATGGTTTCTGCCTTAAAGGAGAACACCAACTACAGAGCAGACATGTAAAATGATGGTTCTTATAGTATATATGATGTGGTTCCTCGATGCTTATATATTTACAGTCATCTTCAACAGTATGTTCGACAGGATGTTCATTTCACAAGATGCACAGAAAGAGTGGGAAACTGCTCACCACATCTCCTTCTTGTGGACTGTGTATTTCAGAGTTGCCTATTATAGGCTCTCATAAAGAACAAAACTGCCTAGAGTATTTCCTAACTTGTCCTGGGGACTCCTGTGTTTTCTAGAAATGCCATTAATATTCTAGGGAATTCATTTCTCATGGAACAATTAGAAAAAAAAAAAAAAAAAACCTGGTCTAGGAGTATGTGTTATTACATAATATTGACCTTGTGTCCTTTGCCAAGATATTGCTTGGACCAAAATTGTTTATCATTAGCCTGAAGGACATTATGCACTTCCTACATTTTAAATTTGTAATCTCTGAAATTGCTCTGAGTTGAAATGGTAATACTCTGGCCCGTTTCAAGCCTAGGAAATGGATTTACCTGTTTCCTGATGTCCACCTGTCATCTCTCCCTTCACTTTACCCTCTCCCCCATTTGGCTAACTACTATCTGTAGGCCAGGAAGAGACAGGAAACAAAGAGGAGGAAAAATACAAGCAAGCTATTTCGTTTCATTTCACTGATTCTGTAATATTCTGTAAATATTTTAAAGGGAGGATTTAGTCCCTATTACCTAAAAGGCAATTAGATTATTTGTGAAATAGTTGTATCATAATTTTTTTCGGCTTTGTCTAGAGAGTGATTCTCACTATGTTTCATAGAGAAATTAAAAAAAACACTTTTAAGAATCAATACAATGATAAGAGACTAGGAAATCTTAGGCAAAGTCTGGACAGAAGCTGGTGCAGGATGCTCCCAATAAAGCAGGGAGTTAGTATGGAGAAAGAGAACGTTTGTAGTAGTAATGTAATGTAGCAATGATGCCAAAAACCAGAGTCAGAGGAGTTAGGTGTCTGTGGTTTTTCAGAATCAAGGCATTGACAGTATACCAACATTTACTTAATCATCTTTTTAAATCATCTTTTATTTGTATTTATTTTTAAAAGATTTATTTATTTGTTTATTTATATTTATTTATTTGTTTATTTATTTGACAGAGAGAGAATGAGACAGCACAAGCTGGGGATAGAGGGGGGTAGAGAAGAAAGCTCCCCACTGAGCAGGGAGCCCGATATGGGGCTCGATCTCAGGACCCCGAGATCATGATCTGAGCTGAAGGCAGACACTTAACTGACGGAGCCACCCAGGTGTCTGTGTTTTATTTTAATTACTGAAACACTGATAGGTATTCTGGACTGAATGCTTGTGTATCCCTCAAAATTCATGTTGAAACTCTACCCACCAATGAGATGGTATTAGGAAGTGGGTCTCTGGGAGCTAATTAAAATTAGACGAGGTCACAACAGTGAGCCCTAGTGAATGGGATTAATGCCCCCATGAAGGGTCGCAAGAAAGCTTGCTTTTCCTCTCTGCTCTCTGCCATGTGACACCACACCCCCCAAATCCCCTACCTGATTTATTTTTCTATTTGATTATTGCCTATTTGACTTTTCTAATTCCAGTCTCTTATCATATTCTCCCTGAAGCCTCCCTCATTTCCCCCAGCCTAGCCCAGTTACCATCCTAGCCCAGCAGTATCTTAACTATTGCTTATAATGTAAGTAGGCTATGGTTTGGCCAGGTAAATGAGCATCCTCTCACTGCCTAGAATACTAGGATGCTTACTTCAAGGAATTATAGGCTTACATGCTTTTGGGAGTTTAAGGAGCGAAGGTCAGTAAAGTAACATTCAGAAAGTCCCTGGTGCGGAGCTCACTCAGTAGCTGCTACCAAAGGCCTCTTGCTTGTAACACGGGTGGGGCAGTGTTCAATAGGAGACCTGCGAGAACTGTCTTTGAAATCACCGGGTTGGGAAACTGGGGACTCACCACATCAGGAGAGCTATACACCTGTGGCTGGAGGCAGGTTTCAAAAAACACAGCGCTCTAGTGATGGCCAAAAACAAGTATTTGGCGTCCTTCCCAAGTGACTGGATTAACCTTGGTCAGGCCTTTAAATAGCTAATCCATTAAAAAAAATTCTGATACACCTTTGATTCTTTTTCAATGACTAATATGGAACTGTTATTTTTATTTTCAGTAACCAAATCAGTATGATTCTCTTTAAGGTTATCTTCCACACATACACAAACACTCTTCCTGGGTAATTACAGAAAATGGAAATGGAAGTTTTGAATTGTAATGCATTTCCGTTTGTGCATTTGTATGCTGGGATATTTATTATTTTGTCATAAATTGACTTCCTCTTATTTTTCTTTTATTACATTTCAGAATAGAAAAGAGCATTTCTCTACTTCCACAGGCAGGTAGGTATGCAGGAAGAGAGAGCAGATAGACAGGGTTTTTAATGGAAAGAAGCAAGTAAGTCTGAAGAGGTTGTGTGAAGTCCTCATGTCTAGTAGGGAACAGTTCCATCGACACACTTGTTCCTGTAGCAAGCTCTTCTTACCACAGGGGCTCAGCACACTGTTTTAAAATTACGTGATGAGCACTGGGTGTTATACGCACATGATAAATTATTGAACACTACATCTGAAACTAATGATGTACTCCAAGTGGGCTAATTGAATTTAAATTTAAAAAAGAAGATAATTGAACTAAAAACAAAATTATGTTTATGGGTCCATTTACTCAAGTGAATTTAAGAGTCATGATAGGATTGTTATTATTTTTACTTTTATAACCCACACACCCAGCATGAAAACATACTTATAAATAAATAATTTAAAACCCTTTGTTAATATCACAAAACTTTATCTTCCTTATCTGTAAAAAAGAGGGTTCTATATCACAGAATTAAAATTTGGGAAGAATTCAATTTATAAAAAAATCTACATTTACTAGATTTTAAACTAAAGACTGTAGTCAGAGATACAGAAGGACACTACGTAATTCTTAAAGGGACTATCCACCAAGATGATCTAACAATTGTAAATATCTACACCCCCAATATGGGAGCAGCCAATTACATAAGAAAACTTAATCAAGATAAAGAGTCATATTGATGTGAATACATTAATAGTAGGAGATCTTAACATGCCTTTCTCAGTAATAGACAGATCATCGAAGCAGAAAATCAGTAAAGAAACAAGAGCATTGAATGAAACATTGGATCAGATGGACCTCATAGATATATACAGAACATTCCACCCCAAAACAACAGAATACTCATTCTTCTCAAGTACACATGGAACCTTCTCCAGAATAGACCACATACTGGGTCACAAATCAGGACTCAACCGATACCAAAAGACTGACATTATTCCCTGCATATTCTCAGATCACAATGCTTTGAAACTGGAGCTCAATCACAAGGAAAAGTTTGGAAGGAACTCAACACCTGGAAGCTAAAGACCACCTTGCTTACGAATGCTTGGATCAGGAGCACCTGAGTGGTTCAGTGGGTTAGGCCTCTGCCTTCGACTCAGGTCATGATCCCAGGGTCCTGGGATCAAGCCCCGCATGGGGCTCTCTGCTCAGAGGGAGCCTGCTTCCCTTCCTCTCTCTCTCTCTGCCTGCCTCTCTGCCTACCTGTGGTCTCTGTCTGTCAAATAAATAAATAAATCTTTAAAAAAAAAATGCTTGGATCAACCAGGAGATCAAAGAAGAACTTAAACAATTCATGGAAACCAATGAGAATGAAGACACTTCAGTCCAAAACCTATGGGATACAGCAAAGGCGGTTCTAAGGGGGAAATACATAGCCATCCAAGCCTCCCTCAAAAACATTGAAAAATCCAGAATATACCAGCTGTCTCTACACCTTAAAGAACTGGAGAATCAACAACAAATCAAACCAACTCCACACGCAAGAAGGGAAATAATCAAGATTAGAGCAGAGATCAATGAGGTAGAAACCAGAGATACAGTAGAACATATCAATGAAACTAGAAGCTGGGTTTTTGAAAGAATCAATAAGATTGATAAACCATTGGCCACACTAATCCAAAAGGAAAGAGAGAAAGCCTAAATTAATAAAATTATGAATGAAAAGGGAGAGATCACAACTAACACCAAGGAAGTAGAAACAATCATCAGAAATTATTACCAACAGTTATATGCCAATAAGCTAAGCAACCTAGATGAAATGGATGCATTCCTGGAAAACTATAAACTCCCAAAATTGAACCAGGAAGAAACTGACAACCTGAATAGACTGATATCTAGTAATGAGATTGAAGCAGTGATCAAAAACCTCCTAAAAAACAAGAGCTCAGGACCTGATGGATTCCCTGGGGAATTCTACCAAACTTTCAAAGAACAAATAACACTTATTCTCCTGAAGCTGTTTCAAAAAATTGAAGCAGAAGGAAAACTTCCAGACTCTTTTTAGGAAGCCAGCATTACCCTGATCCCCAAACCAGGCAAAGACCCTACCAAAAAGGAGAATTTCAGACCAATATCACTGATGAATATGGATGCTAAGATTCTCAACAAGATCCTAGCAAACAGGATCCAACAGCACATTAAAAAGATTATCCACCATGACCAGGTGGGATTCATCCCTGGGTTGCAAGGTTGGTTCAACATTCGCAAATCAATCAATGTGATAGAACAAATCAATAAGAGAAGAGAGAAGAACCACATGGTCCTCTCAATTGATGCAGAAAAAGCATTTCACAAAATCCAGCATCCGTTCCTGATGAAAACGCTTCAAAGTATAGGGTTAGAAGGAACATTCCTGAACTTCATAAAATCTATCTATGAAAGACCCACAGCAAATATCATCCTCAATGGGAAAAAGCTTGCAGCCTTCCCGTTGAGATCAGGAATACAACAAGGATGCCCACTTTAACCGCTCTTGTTCAACATAGAATTAGAAGTCCTAGCAACGGCAATCAGACAACAAAGAGAAATAAAAGGTATCCAAATTGGAAATGAAGAAGTCAAACTCTCTCTCTTTGCAGATGACATGATTCTTTATATGGAAAACCCCAAAGACTCCACCGCCAAACTACTAGAACTCATACAGCAATTCAGTAACGTGGCAGGATACAAAGTCAATGTACAGAAATCAGTGGCCTTCTTATACACTAACAATGAAAATACAGAAAGGGAAATTAGAGAATCGATTCCATTTACTATAGCACCAAGAACCATAAGATACCTGGGAATAAACCTAACCAAAGAGGTAAAGGATCTGTACTCGAAGAATTACAGAACACTCATGAAAGAAACTGAAGAAGACACAAAAAGATGGAAGACCATTCCATGCTCTTGGATCGGAAGAATAAACATTGTTAAAATGTCTATACTGCCTAGAGCAATCTATACTTTTAATGCCATTCCGATCAAAATTCCACTGGTATTTTTCAAAGAGCTGGAGCAAATAATCCTAAAATTTGTATGGGATCAGAAGAGACCCCGAATTGCTAAGGAAATGTTGAAAAACAAAAACAAAACTGGCGGCATCACGTTACCTGATTTCAAACTTTACTACAAAGCTGTGATCACCAAGACGGCATGGTACTGGCATAAAAACAGACACATAGACCAGTGGAACAGAGTAGAGAGCCCAAATATGGACCCTTAACTCTATGGTCAAATAATCTTCGACAAAAAAGGAAAAAATATACAGTGGAAAAAAGACAGTCTCTTCAATAAATGGTGCTGGGAAAACTGGACAGCTATATGTAGAAGAATGAAACTCGAGCCTTCTCTTACACCATACACAAAGATAAACTTGAAATGGATAAAAGACCTCAACGTGAGACAGGAATCCATCAGAATCCTAGAGGAGAACACAGGTAGTAACCTCTTCGATATCAGCCACAGCAACTTCTTTCAAGATATGTCTCCAGAGGCAAAGGAAACAAAAGCGAAAATGAACTTTGGGACTTCATCAATATCAAAACCTTCTGCACAGCAAAGGAAACAGTCAACAAAACAAAGAGGCAACCCACGGAATGGGAGAAGATATTTGCAAATGACAGTACAGACAAAAGGTTGATATCCAGGATCTATAAAGAACTCCTCAAACTCAACATACACAAAACAGATAATCATATTAATAAATGGACAGAAGATATGAACAGACACTTCTCCAATCAAGACATACAAATGGCTATCAGCACATGAAAAAATGTTCATCATCACTAGCCATCAGAGAGATTCAAATTAAAACTACATTGAGATACCACCTTACACCAGTTAGAATGGCCAAAATTAGCAAGACAAGAAACAATGTGTGTTGGAGAGGATGTGGAGAAAGGGAAACCCTCTTGCATTGTTGGTGGGAATGCAAGTTGGTGCAGCCACTTTGGAGAACAGTGTGGATATTCCTGAAGAAATTAAGAATAGAGCTTCCCTATGACCCTGCAATTGCACTACTGGGCATTTACCCCAAAGACACAGATGTAGTGAAAAGAAGGGCCATCTGTACCCCAATGTTTATAGCAGCAATGGCCACGGTCGCCAAACTGTGGAAAGAATCAAGATGCCCTTCAACGGACGAATGGATAAGGAAGATGTGGTCCATATACACGATGGAGTATTATGCCTCCATCAGAAAGGATGAATACCCAACTTTTGTAGCAACATGGACGGGACTGGAAGAGATTATGCTGAGTGAAATAAGTCAAGCAGAGAGAGTCAATTATCATATCGTTTCACTTATTTGTGGATTGTAAGGAATAGGATGGAGGACATTCGGAGAAGGAAGGGAAAAATGAAGTAGGGGAAATCAGAGGAGGAGACAAACCATGAAAGACTATGGACTCTGAGAAACAAACTGAGGGTTTCAGAGGAGAGGGGGATGAGGAGGTGGCTAGACAGGGGATGGGTATTCAGGAGGGCACGAATTGCATAGAGCACTGGGTGTTATATGCAAACAATGAATCACAGAACACTACATCAAAAACTAATGATGTACTCTGTGGTGATTAATATAACCAAATAAAGTAAAATTTAAAAAGAGAGTGCATTGATGATTATTAAAGCTTCACTTTAAAAAAGGAGAAAAAGAAAACAAAGTCAGGTATATTGAAATGATAATGGGCAAGGCATTCATATAGTATGTGGCCAAGTTAGATTTTGATGGGTCTACATGAGATATGCCCTCATTCAATAAATCATACTATTGATATTGAGAAATAATAATAATAGCTCATCTTTACCTCATTTAGACCTTAAATAACCTCAGAGGCTTATGATCCATTTAGGTTAAACAACTTTTGATCTTTTATTAGGGAAATAGCAAATAAAACAAAATTTTTGTACAACCATATTTTAATGATGTTCATGATCATGTCTGTATATATTATAAGCTACCTTTGTATCAATTTGCCATAGTTCTAACTTCATTCAAATTAATTTTCCTTAATCATAGCAAAAGCAACATTCATACCTTACTAGGTACCTACTCTCTGCTTGACATAGTTTTCTCATTCTCTTTCACATAACTCCCTTCGCTTGACTCTCACACTCCTAAACAACATCATCATCTTTGTAAGGAAACAAAAGCTCTGAAACACTGGTGTAAATTTGTACCTTTTATATTCCCCAGAGCCATTGCTTAGGTACAAGTCTTTTTTTTTTTTTTTTTTTCCTGTCCTATAGAGTAAACCCTTTTGCCTTTACACTGTGCCATGCCAGAGAGCTGATGGGATCAATGTTAGAATGGGCATGTAAATATTTTCTTTCTATTCTAAGCTTCATGTGTAAAACCTTTAGTACTTTCCCATAAAACTAATTATTAGTAAATGGTTTAATCTTTCCTCTCTGATCAGGTACCACATTCAGAAATTAAGGGGTTGTTTAATTGATTACCCATTTGTTTCTGGAAGTGGCTTGTAATAGCATCTTCAGTGATCTAATGCCATTATCCTAGGAGACTTCGCTGGTGTTTTCACAGTGTTTTACTCACCAGAGGTAAGGATCTGGACTGCTGGAACATTGTCTTTGTCAGTAACTTGCCACTTAGATAAACCATTGATTTTTTCACCCTCCAGTCAATAGGCATTCTATATGTAAGCTCTTGCTCTATCATTCGTTTTCTATTAAGACTCCAGTGAGCTTTTGCCAACTGGAAACCCATCTCTCTTCTCCTTCTCCCTGTGAAGGTTGGTGCTATGAGAGGCAGGAATATTGTCTGGCTAGGGAGGCAGAGTCAGAAGCCTAATTTGCAGAATAGATTTATGCTAGAGGCAAATAGTGCATGTTAAAATGGGATGGCAATGTGTCCAGCAGATTCCCTTTTCTACTAAAAAGCTGGGAATGGACCTTTACAAATGCAGTACTCTAGTAATAGTTGTTTTAAATGTTAGTCTTTTTTTTTTTTTTTAAGATTTTATTTATTTATTTGACAGACAGAGATCACAAGCAGGCAGAGAGAGAGGAGGAAGCAGCCTTCCTGCTGAGCAGAGAGCCCGATGCAGGGCTGGATCCCAGGACCCTGAGACCATGACCTGAGCCGAGGGCAGGGGTTTTAACCCACTGAGCCACCCAGGCACCTTATCTCACTGAAAACCATATTCCATCTCTAACTTCCATTTGAGCCCTTCCTGCCACTCCTAGAAATTTTCATCAGTTATTTTCTCTTTTTATTAATTTGCTCAATATATATTTGTTGAGATTCTGCTATGTGGACATATTCTGTGCTAGTCCCTGGAGAACCAAAGTGAAATCAGATAAAAACTCCAGGCCTTAAGGGAAAAGTGATGTTCTGTTTTGGAAGAGGGCAACAAGGAACATGCGAATGCATGCAATCGGTACAGTTTAGAAGAGCTGGGAGTGAAAAAATAGAGTATTCATGGGTGGGAGAACATTCTCCCACAACCCCTGCTACTGCCTCTTGTTTGAGTCAGGGAAGTGGCATCCATGGCACCCTCTGGCCTCTGTGTTTTAGTTTTCCAGGCGTAGGGAGAGAGAGAGCATCCTAACCCTGAATGCGCTTTACATGTTGAACCAGTGGCATTTACCCTGTTTTCCACCCGAAGAATCACATCAGATTTTGTTGAAAAGTTTTTTTAAAGAAAAAAAAGATATAAAAGTTGGTGTATGTGTTGGGGGGGCAGGATGCCTACAATGAGCCCAACAGGTTTATAATACCCTGGGCACTATTCTTTAAATAATAAAGTCCTACTGTCTCCAATTTCAGACTTAGAAAAAGTAGACATGCTTTTAATGAGTTCCAGGTAGGCCCTCACTGGTTTCTCCAGGATCCACTCCTACACTCTTTCCTGAAAGTGTCCTGGATACATCTAGTTTTCCATCCCTTCCTACCTCTCTTCATTTTTTCCATTCAAAACATACTGTCTGGATGCCTATAATGTATGGCAGGCACTTTTTAAGAACTGGAAAAAGGGCAGAGAACAAGACTGGTGAAATCCTTTCTGGAAGAGAGGAGAGGGACAATGACCAGATGAGAAAAATGTGAGATGGCAATAAAATGCTGAACAGAGGATTAACATAAGAACACAGAAATAGAATAATCCAATGGCTGCTCTAATTTGAGAAGTTAAGGGAAATCATATCTGACTTGATAATACATGAACTAAGATCAAAGGGACAGGAAAGGGCTATAGCATAATGAGGGAAGAGCATTACAGGTAGAAGGATCAGCTAGTGCAAAGACCACAAGACATATTCTAGAAGCAGAAAGATCATTCCTGTGGCTCAAGTAGAGTGGGTGTAGGGGAGACTGGAACCAAAGTTGATCACAGGGCATGGCAGAGGTCAGGATACATGGAGATTCATGAGTCCTATTAAGGAATTTGGGCTTTATTGGCTATAGTCCAGGTAAAATGAGAAGCTATTGAAGACTTTTTTATTTTTTAAAGATTTTATTTATTTATTTGACAGAGAGAGAGAGAACACAAGAAGACATAGCAGCAGACAGAGGAAGAGGGAGAAGCAGGCTCTCTGCTAAGCAGGGAGCCTGATGTGGGGCTTCTTCCAGAACCCTGGGATCATGACCTGAGCCAAAGGCAGATGCTTAACTGAATGGGCCACCCAGGCGCCCCTATTGAAGACTTTCAATCAGAAAGGCAGCAGAGCTGATTTATGTTCTAGATCAGTGCCTTTCAAATCCCGTGGAGACTTTGTTACAAGGCAGATTCTGGCTCTGAAGGTCTTGGGTAGGGACTGAGATTCTGCATTTCCTACCAGCTGCCAGTTGATGCTGCTGGTTTAGTCAGTCTTTAGAATAGTGGGGGTCTAGAAGATCACTGAATGTTGTGGGAGAATGCATTTCGGGGAGACAGGAGAACAAGCAGGAAGACCAGTTCAGAGGCTCTTCTTACAGCATTTCCAGTGAGAGATTATGGTGACTTGGACAATTTTGTTGCTAGTAGAGGTGGAGAAAGTAGTTGCTTTCAGGAAATGTTGTGCAAGTGGACTTGACATAGATTATGAATAACGATGTAGCAAGAGGAGGAGGGAGAGAAAATGAGAAATCAGTGAAAACTTCAAAAATTTTGACTTGGGCCGCTGCCTTCGGCTCAGGTCATGATCTCAGGGTCCTGGGATCGAGTCCCGCGTCGGACTCTCTGCTCGGCAGGGAGCCTGCTTCCCTCTCTCTCTCTCTCTCTCTGCCTGCCTCTCTATCTACTTGTGATCTCTCTCTGTCAAATAAATAAATAAAATATTTAAAAAAAAATTTTGGCTTGAGCAGTTACATAGATGGTGATGCTGTTTGCTCAGACAAGGGAGAGAGGTGAGCAGGAAGGACTGGGATTCCATGAGTCCTGTCCCCAACCCATTCAGCATTTAGCATGACCCCTATGTGGGACAATTGTTCTTAAAACATATTTTACCGCTTACCGTAAATACCGAAGCTACAAAAGGAAGATCTCTATTCCTTGAAGATTTTATCATCAAACTCTGGGGCACATTACACATAATGATGCCAGTAAATAAGAAACTTATTGACAGGTGAGTTTCTCAAATTCCATGTGTACATAAACAATGATAATTTGGGCACATGCTCAGTGGAAAAAGTATTATGGCAGAAACGCCATAGCAATGTCAGTAGAGCTCCACATGGTTAAATCTGGGTATTCATTTTGAGCAGTGAGCTTCATAGAATTAAAGAGGAGAAAAAATTGTTTACACCTAAAACAACCCGCCAGAAATGGATTTTTATGGCCTACGTGTCATAAGAAAGGTTAGCTCCCCCTTTGCTTTGTCAGATGTGATTAATGAGATGGGAAACATCTCCTTGAATTTAAAAAGCCTTAAATTACAAGGGGATACTATAATAAATCCAGGGAATTAGAAGCCATGCTGGCTTCTAAGATCGCGGGGTCAGAGTTCGTTCCCTGAGGTGTGTCAAAGGAGTATTACCTACTCTGCTAAGAGAGGCTGTGTTTGTTTGAAGATGTTGATTTTTATTTCACAAGTACTACTGTTTGAAACGGGAAATATTCTTGAGCTTTCGTAGAAATCGGTGAGTCTCACTGTGGGCTAGATAGAAAGTCTGCTAACAATGACGGCCTAGGTAATTTGTTTGGTCTCAGATCTTGCTTAACAGAAGGGGAAGAGTTGACAGAGAAACTCCATCTTTTGCCCAATACAGTAAAAGCACTCTAATTGGTAGCAAAACCTTGGCAGTTAAGCAATCATCCCAATTATCTGGAGCTGGTATGGCTGGAGGACATTGGATTTTCACAGAATTATTGTTTAAAAAATATCAACTCCCACCAGTAATTGGAAGATGATTGTAGGCCTAGTTATAAGTAACAGGAATATTTCAGAGAAAGGGATAATGGGTAGAGGCGAGAAGAAGTGTGTTTGTGGAGAGAGAGTGGGCAAGACCGTTCATCTGTTGAACCGTTTATAAAGAGTAGCCTGGAGAACTGCAGAGTGAAAGTAAAAGATTCTCTCCTTTTTACTCAGCTGAATGTAAAACATAGTAGGTTGGCAGTTCATAGGTAAACCTTTCTTTGGAAGATACACAAGCCAAGTTCTGGTCAATTAGAATAATAAAGACCTCTCGGTGTTTTTTTTTTTTTTTTTTTTTAAGATTATTTGACAGAGAGAGCTCACAAGTAGAGAGGCAGGCAGAGAAGTGGGGGCGGCGGGAAGCAGGCTCCCCGCTGAGCAGGGAGCCCAATGTGAGGCTTGATCCCAGGACCCTGGGATCATGACCTGAGCCAAAGGCAGGGCTTTAACCCACTGAGCCACCTAGGCGCCCCAAGACCTCTAGGTTTTGTAAAATGTTTTGAAATTTACAAAGCAAAGCAACTCTTCCTAGTACTTAATCATTCTCTGTGGCCCCAGAACCCTTATGACTTTTGCTAGATTGTATTTAAGGCAGCTTGCTTCCCCACTGGGCTTTCCGCCGTTCCTGTGGCACTCCCCAGTAGGGCCTCCGAGAGCATCGAACGAGTGAGTGAACAGAAGTGTTTTCGAAGTTACCATCTCATATGACCCTGTTACAAAGATTTTTACCTTTAACTTCACTTCAACTTAAACAAAAAGAAGAAAAATCAAATCAACTATTCAGTAGGGATGTTAGGGTTCAGTGCCATGAATTTTCAGGTGTTGTGGAGCCGGGGCTAGAGCACAGTTGTTTTGATTCCCAAACTTTCTCTCTTTCCATTTTTACCTGAAGATTTTCTGGGACAAAACTGAGTAGGCTTCCTCATTACACAGCCAGGCGAAGAGTGAAATAATCACTTGATTATTTTAAATAGGCTTGAATACTCCAGTCTTTTTCCTAGGAGTGTCTTCTGCTTCCTCAGAGTCCTGTACCCTGCCAACTGCCCACATCATTGAATGATTTTGTGCCTTCCATGTTAGAAGATCCTAGTAACCAGGGATGTCCATTTCAGCATTTTAAATGACCTTAAAGAAAAGGAAAAAAAAATTATCTGTAGGGAACATGTACTGTGATCTAGGCTTTTTACATATGCTCTCTATGTGGTAGCTCTTATGCGTATAGGACGGACACACACACACACACACACACACACACACAGAGTAAAAATCTCTCACAATCTCTCCACTATTCAAAATGCTTATAAAATATGGAGTATGAAGTAAAACTCTCTGCTTCTTCAGTCTCACCCAATCCTCATTTAGATTCTTCAAGACTTTTTCCAATGCCTTTCAGATAGAGCATCTCCTACTAATTTCTTCTCTGTTTCCTTATATTCTCACCTACAACAAAATGGGAGAAAATTATACTTACTCATCAGCAACTTTCTTTCTTTCTTTCTTTCTTTTCCTTCCACTTAATTATACATCGTTCATGGCCACACAAATTTAACCTTTAATACAGCTTTGGAGAGAAAGTGTGATTCTGTTCAATTACCCACACAAGGACATTGAAGATCAGAAATTTCAAAAATTCTGTCCAAGGCCACAGAGTAAATAGCAGAGTCAAGGTACAGACCCAATTCTGCCTTATTCCACAGTCTGCAGTCTTTTCTGTGAAGCAGGGAGTCTCCCTCAGAGCAGAGAGAGCAAACTCGCCCACCGCCTTCATTGTTTTGTGCACAGTCTGCTGATTACCATCAGATGTGCTAAGTCTGTATCATGTTTGGATCTGCTCCACCAAACTTGGGTCTCCCTGAATTCCACCTGTTACTGAGCCCACTCCAAAAGCAAAAGCTGTGAACATTTCGAGAGGCACAGCCGGCCGAGGCAGCTGCAGGGCTGGTCGGGACTGGCATCATCTCCAAGGCTGACAGCAACCGCAGTGATGCTGGGGAGATACCCGTGGCTCCTGAGCCAGTTCTCCGTGCTCTGTTGCTGGCATCAGGGTGATTCCAGACCTGGTCATGTGCATCCAAGCGTTGTTCACTTAGTGCTGGGTTAACACAGTGCCATTAACATCTGAACCACACCATATGCTTTGCTTTCATGTAGACTCCTGCATGCTGGGAGGGTTGGGCTTTTTGAGTTGACTCTTTCTGTCATATCCTTAAGGCAGTGAGACACACTCTCGTCTCAGGCATGTGACCTCATTAGCATGCAAGCCCAGTTTTTAATGACTAGCCCTCTACATGGTGCACAGAGACTGCTCCACCCCTTTTGGCTGATAGACGGAAGGAACCCATATTGGGTGGTACCGCAGGATCCTACCATAGATTTTGGTTGCTAACAGGGTCCGTGGTCAGAACTATAAGGGATTCCTCTCAGAACTACTTGACTGAGCCTTCTGTAGCATACAGGAAAAAACATGCAACTTGGGAAAAGAAAACCGGGTCCTTGTCTTAGATCTATTTGTGGCTGTAGGACTATAGACGAGTAACAATCCATGTCTCTGACTTTTCATCTTCATAAAAAAGGGAGGAGATACTAATATAATAGCTCTATTTCAGAGTCCTTATGCGCAGTGAATGAAAATAAATGTCAACGTGGTTTCCTAACTAACCACATAAAACAAATCAATGTCGGGTATATAGAATTTTTCATCTAATGGTTTGAAACTACACAAAAGATCAGGCACAGACGTTGTTGTTAAGATACTCAAAAAGATAATTATGACAGCAGGGTAAATGTGAAATCATTGGAAACATAGAATTTCACTAATGTCCCAGCAGCCAGGTGAGCTTGGAGGGACACTTGGTTTATCAAGGAGAGAATCTTCTGAAGGAGATGGAATTGACATAGTGCTGTTCACACAGTTGAAAAGGTAACTAATTTCTGAAAGCTTTTTCCAGCTTTTGCGAATGCCCAAATTAATTTCTCTTGACTAAGGCTATTTTGGACTCTGAAAACCATGTGGACTCTGTTTCCTAAATCCTTCCATACACTGGTTCTTTAAGTAAAGCCAACCTGCTCATGCATCACAGGACAGATGGAAAAATGAGTCAGTCCTTAGCTACAGCCCGTCCTACACCATCTCTTTCTCTGTGCCTTGTTCTCTGTTTCTGGTTCACTACTCTTGTATCTTTGGTTTTAGATAATGTTTCTGAATTCTCCATTGTCTTGAGACTTTCTCCTCTGCCTTGATTCTCTGCAAGAGTCATGGAAGAAAAGCCAGCTTCACTCCCTGACTCTCACATGGACTCTCGATCTCCCCAGTGTAAGAGGGAGAAGAGAGAGATTTCTGATTTTTGCTGACTGCATATAGATGGGGACTGGACATCTAGCTGTGTTCTTATTTACCATCTCTAAAGATTCCTCTTCTGCATCTCCATTTGTTCTTTTGTTTAATTGCTAAGTTCCTAGGGGAATAATTGAGACTTGTTTATGTACACTAGGTGATCTGCGGTATTTTACATGTAAACCTATATACAGTAAGACTGGAAAAATATTTTTATTTTATTCATTTATTTGACAGAGAGAGATCACAAGTAGGCAGAGAGAGGAGGAAGCAGGCTCCCCGCTGAGCAGAGAGCCTGATGCGGAGCTTGATCCCAGGACACTGGGATCATGACCTGAGCCGAAGGCAGAGGCCTTAACCCACTGAGCCACCCAGGCACCCCTGAAAAAATATTTTTAAAGAAAAGATAAAATGATCAAAATGGGGGGTGGGCAGGAAAAGGAACTTTGGAAAACCAAGGCTACAAGAGTTACAACAGTTGGATCCATCATTTAGGTCTATGTTTTCTAGCTTCTAAAGGAAAGATACTTGTTGTGTCATGAAGTTCTCATTCTTTTCCTAGTAGGAAGCAGATAAGTTCATAAATTAAAAATAGGTTATATCTTGGTTTGGTTTCTGAGGGAAAAATATTTTTAGTAGATTCACATAGAGGATTTTGAATAAAAATAATGGATAATATTTTTAATAGTTGTATTTCTTTCCCTCAAATAAAAATGTTCCTGCACTAGGGGCGCCTGGGTGGCTCAGTGGGCTAAAGCCTCTCCCTTCAACTCAGGTCATGATCCCAGGGTCCTGGGATCGAGCCCCACATCGGGCTCTCTGCTCCAGAGGGAGCCTGCTTCCTCCTCTCTCTCTGCCTGCCTCTCTGTCTAGTTGTGATTTCTCTCGTCAAATAAATATATAAAAAAAAAAAAAAAGAAAACGACTCTATAAAAAAAAAAATGTTCCTGCACTATTTCTAACGTTGAAACTTTGTAAAATTTGAGAAAGTGTATTGCATCTTGTTCCTTACAAATTATTCTACCCATAGCAGAGAGAGGGGATTTACCTTAAAACAAATGGTGCCTAAGCTTCAGAGCCCCTCACAAACCCGGGCCCTTTTAGAGATCCTGCACCTAATTTGTATTTGTAATTTATTCTGTTTTTCTTAAGGAGGGTCCCCTAATTGTTTGTCATTGTCCCCCAGACCTGTGTCTACTCCAGATCTCATGTAATCTAGGTAGTCTCTTTAAAGTAGTTGTAAAACTTGAGGAATGACTAACAGACAAATTTTATGGATGAGCCTTCTAAAATATCAGTTGTCAATTCTGGGCCATTAATGTTATCTTTATGGCAGTCAAAAATAGCTGAGCTTTCATACCAATATCCATAGGAAAGCTCTTCATTATTGTTGATGGAAAGTATCCAGAAACCCTAGATAATTTGGTTTTAATCAATGACTTTTTATTAAAAGCTCACAATAGATTTGTCACTTTGTTCAGTGCAGTCATTACTAAAATTAAGGGCATGAGTCCTTCTTTTAAAGAACTCCTGGTTTAATAGGAAATAAATACACATTACAGGATAACATCCTGAGTACCATAATTACAGTATATATAGGAAGTAATGAGAGAATTAAAGAAAAAATATGCAAACTATGCTTAACTTTGCTGGAAGTCTTAAAAAGGGACTCACCCAGAAATAGAATTAACAAATATAACATTTTGCTCTGAAAATTGGTAATTACCTCAAATTTCCTAGTCATTTTGGCGATATTTTTAAAATACTTGACAGTGATCCTTAAGGATAGTAAAAAAGAATTAGGCAATCAAAAAAGAGTAGGAGAGAATTTATAGATATATATGAATCCTTCAGGAAGATAAGAGAATCTGAGGCGTTTGGGCTTTGACTGGCCAGGTGGAAGGGAGCTAAGGTTAAGTTGTAGAGGCTACCTGGGCCAGGTCCGAGGATCCTGAGTAGTCCTGCAGTGCTGTGTACGGATATCTGATTTACAGAGCAGAGAACATTTTTGGACTAAGTATTTCAAGTAAACAAGGATCCTGCCAAGGTTTTTCTATGTAAACTGTCAACTTCTGCTGCATCTCCAGAGCCATGACTATGTAAGGAATCAATATATGTATTAAATCTTTCTGTGTCACTTGTCGTGTTTCATTGCCAGTAAATCTGGAGCTCAGATATATTCTTTGATACCCAAGGACTCACCGACTTTCATCTTATGGTGGGCTTTCTACAGAGTTCTTCAGTGTTGATGTTGCCACTGCTAAGATAAGAAGCCCAGTATTGCTAGGGATACCAAGGAAGCCTGAAAAGAAATACCGTCTGCCTTTCCATCTACTACAGTGTCTGTTGGGATACCTTCTTGTGTCCAGAGTGCTCGTCCCTTGAATTGAAGCTCAGAAATATCTCTCCTGCTGTACTGTGTTCTGGTTGCTCCAGAGTGGTTGAACCTCTGCCTCTCTACCCGCCCCCCCCCATGCATAGGCCTGGTGTCATAACTAAAGTCTGCACATCAGAGCATTGTTACTGTTCATTATTCTGCACCCACCAGATCATAAACATGTAAGAGCTACCATCACATGTTGTGCTAATCTTGATCCTATTCTTGTTCTTCTCACTGCCATTAGTGGAGATAATTATCTGACCTCTGTAGTTCTCTGAAGAGAACCATAGGATGACAGCTTTCTTGGCATTATAATCACTTAAGAGTGGTTCACTCCAGAATGTTCTTCAGCATTACATTTCCTACATTCATTTATGTTGTCAGTTCTCCCAGGGCACCTAGATGGTTGCAGCAGGAGAGGGTAGAGGGTCTACGTCCTTCTTGATAGCAGCACTCTCAAATTGCCCTTATCCACAACCCCTCAACTGAGCTCAGGGCCTAGCACTCTGGCCTCAACTCTTCCCAGGCATGTGGTAATATTCATCTGAGAAGCCTTGTTTCCCTAGCTGGGTATATGTATCTTGATGAGAAAAATCTGAGTCATTCAGAAAGACTTACTGGTAAACCAGATAAGAGTTTGTATGCTTCCTTTTTCTTAATTTCCACATGACACCACCTCAACCCCCACCTCTCAGCAACCTTCAGGCTTTGCATATCAGTAATTTATCTTGCTGTAGGAAGAAGCAAAGTGCTACCTCACCACGATAGCACAGAGACCCACATATGCATTAGTTTATATTTAAGGACACAGACGTAAACCTCAAGAAGTCTGTGGTCTCACGGGGAGTGTGAAATGTGAATAAATGTTTATACAATATTGTGATACTGTATAGAAATATGGGCTGTAACGAAACAATACTTTGAAGACCTGTGGAAATAATACTTCCTAAAACAAATACAGCAGAACATAACCTTTAACGGATTACCTTTTATCTTTGCTGGACCAATCCAAATAGATTGTTTAGAAAAGCACAGAGCATGGAGTCAGGAAGTTTTTAGTCTTTCAGATTGGATCTGGAAATAATCTCCCCCCTTCCTATATTTGCAGGTGCTTCTAAATTGAAATTATTCCACCTTCACAAAGATGAAAGCCATCACACGTCTCCCTGTCTCAGCAACTTTTGCTGGGAAGTTGCCCAGACCTGAATAATATCAGATCCTGTATTTTCCTTTATAAGAAAAAAAAATTATATGACTCAATAAAAACCTTCCCTGAAGAACAGAATTATCGTATTTCAGTGACAATCTGTTATTGTGCTGTTTTCTAAATGAGTTGATTAAAATTCAAGGGGATCCTAAGTTCTGCATCTCCCCTTCCCCCCACATTGCTCTCCTGTGTTTACTACCCAACTTGGGTTCCTAACTCAGAAAGTTTTTTTTCTTCTGTAGGAACCCTTTGAATGGAGAGGATGAAGTGAGCCAGTTATAAATGACCCTAAATGTTAAAACTCTTAAGAATTTTTTTTAAGCATTCAAAATGAATGTTCAAATTTCTCAATACATTTAAAAAATAAAACAGAATATACTTCCGTGGTTCAGTATTTTTATTCTAAAAAATACCAAATTAAACTCAAAATAGAAGAGGAAGAGGAGAAGAGAGAGGTAGAAAAGGAGATTATCAATTATTCTCACTTCGTAGGTGAAAAGGTCATGGCGTAAAGTTAGTGATTTTCTTAGTGTCACCAAGCTCCTGCTGGAGTTGCATCCATTTGAACCAACTTATCTTTCCAAGCCTGTTCCCTTTAAGAATCACTAAAGTGACCGTTTCTATATCTAGATACTATTCTAAGCACTTGACAAATGCTGTCACAATCCTATGAAGCGGTACAGTCACAATCCCCAGATGCGGATGTTGAGAATGAAGGACAGAGTATCTCTATATAGCAGAGCTGGGGTTCAGACCTGTGTGGTCTGAAGGGAGCAGCCGGGCTCTCACCCTCTGTGTTGTACTGTCTTCTCATTGTGCTGGAGGTTTTTAATCCTACCTATGCACTAGAATCATATGGGATAGTTTAAAAATCTCTGACCTCTATTCAGATCCATGAAGTGAGACTCTGTGGGGCTTAGACCAGGGGGTGGGTGTATTTTCAAAGCTTCTCGGTTGATTTCCATGTGCAGCCAGGTGTGAGGACCTCTGTGCATCAGCAAGTTTCAGGAGAGCACAGGGGACAAGAGCACGAACTGTATGTAATCCGATGATCCTGAGTTCAATTCTTCATCTTTCCACCCAGTAGAATTGTAATGATGAGGAAGTTACCTTGCTTGCTGTGTCTTGGTTTTCTCATCTATCAATTGGGAATGATAATATATCATATGTACTTGATGGGTTTGCTGTGGGGTTAGTATTTAAGAGTTTAATCACATTTACTGGCATGTGGTAAACATTTAATAGATGTTAACTAAGAAGAGCGTGGTGCATCCTTTCGGGAATTGAATAGATCTGGAGAGGGTTTGGGCTGCAGTCATTTGACAGGATATGGGCAAGATAATGCTGGTTGGTGATCTGGCTTCTGCTTATTCTCTATTTTATAGTATTTCGTTTCATGGTGTTCAGGATGTCCAGAGTCATTCCTGTAGTGATTTAGGGGGTCCATGAATGTTGATTCATGAACTCTGACTCACATGTTGTAATTATCATTTTTATTTTATGTAACTTTTATTAAAATGTCTATAAAATTTGAGTATAATTATTGTGCAACAAATACTGGTTAAACAGTGGACACGCTATTCAATTAAATGTTCATATTGTCTCTGTGAATTAGCTACATGCCTTTCAGATTTTACTAGGTAGGGAATTGAGACACAATAGCTAATATGTTTTACAATATCAGATCCTGTGTACGCCCCGCCCCGCCTTGTTCTGTTCTCAACCATGGTAACACATTCAGGTTTTTCTTCCAACAGTCTTAGTTCTATAACTGTTGTCTGGATTAGTCAACAATTGCCACTGTAATGCTGCCTAACGAAAAAATAGCACAAAATAAGACTCAGTATCCTCTAAAAAGCATTGTTTTGTTTTTGTTTTCTCATTCATGCAACTGCAGCTTGGCAGTGGCATGTTTCAAATGGCTGGATTTGCTTGTTTGGCTCCAGGGCTAGGGCAGGTTCATGTGAGCTTCATGCGTCCCTCATTCTTCTGGGATTCTGGGTCACTTAGGACATGTTTTTCTATGATCAGAGCAGAAATGAAAGTGGGGCAAGCAAAAAAAAAACAAAAACAAAAACAAAACACTACTTGTAAGGCTTGGATCCAAGTTGGCCCACTGTCACTTCCACTCACTATATTGATCAAGAATTGATGAGGAGGGACACATTCTCTGCCTCTCGTAGGAGGAACTGCAGAGTCAAATCGAAAAGAACAGAGATGCAGGGAGCGGTAAAGAATCACAATCAATGATCAGTAATCCCTTTCAGTTAGTAAGTGGCATAGCTAATGGTTGAAACTGACATCTCTCTTAATACAGAATGGAGTGTCTTTTGTGAAATCTTTCATTGAGAAATTAGGACTGATAATTTTGAAAGGCTGAGAAAAATGACCAAATGAGTCCTCTGGGGCTCTCTTCCACTCCCTTTATCTGTTAAAGTTAGGATTAATAGTTTTATTAGTTTTAATTAATTTATAGGATCCCCCAAATTTGAATGTTTACCAATTGGTAATTCATGGGATTACCTATCTATACAAGGTCAGAGGTGTGGTGTACATGTTAGTCAGAAGCAAGCATACATGCACATACTCACAATTACTTTGAAGATTATAGTAATGGTAGGCTATTTCTCCTTCTCTATCTCAATCTTTTTTGGCTCCTGATTGTGTGAGGGAGTTAGACTAGTCCAACTTAAAAGTAGACCCGGAATGGTTACATTATATCAGCTGTGAGGTTTTTAAACTCGTGACAAGGGACAGAAGGAAAATTCTACTGATTGCAAGGAAATCCTTACTTAAGCTTCAGTGGGCCAGAAGCACTTAAAACCCATGAACCTTCAGCTGGTCATCATCCTTAGCCCGTCCACTCTCCCTGAGGAAATGGCATAGGTTTTTGTGCTGGTCACCCTATAGCTGAATTACTTCTCCGTATTCTGGATGATCAATTACAGTACCATTGCAGGCAAATGTCTTAAATGCCTTCACTAGTTTCTTTTTATCATAATCATCAACAATCCCTTGGACAGTGGTAAGGGTCTTCCTGTCATTTCTCTGTTGAATTCTTATATGGATATAATGCTCAGTGCTAGCAGGAAGCAGATCATCACCCTTACTTGCATCAGCAAAGGGTCAAAAAGTGGAGGTTCTGGATAGCAGACATATGGACAGAGGATAGGCTTTCTTTTCCTCCATGGAAAAGATGGAATGTAGCTGCGGGAGAGGGCAGGGAGCAGAGGAAGGGGTGTAGGGGGGTAGGGCCCGAATCTCAGGAAGGGAGGGATCTCAGGGGGGAAGCTCTTGAGGCCTCCATGGTTGCGGCTGCACACTGACTGGGGCCTCTCCTCTTTTAAACTTTATACCCATTAATACTTTAAGCTCTACTTGTATTTTGGAAATCAAGTTTTCATTTTTCAGTACATCGATGAAGGTAATTCTGATTTGCTTTCTATAGTGTGTCAGTGGAGATACAGCTCTTCTCCATTTTTGTATATATCCCAATGCATTTGTTAATGTGATGGAAACTTTTTTATATGAGAAAAGCAAACAGGTTAGCTCTAAATGAGTGGTCAAAAATTTGATTTAAAAAAATTATGAAAAAGGGTATCATACGTATATATATGTATACACACACGTATATTTATAGAGAGAGAAAAAGAGGGAGAGAGGGAGGGAACTGGTATTCTCCTTTTCTAGGTTAGGTTGGAATATGAATTTGGGAAACATTGCACCTTAAGACCTGAATTTATTGTTTCCATTTAATCAAGAAACAGTTATTTGGTAAGTTGCTTTACCCCGATTTTATATGTGTGTCATTGTTAAAATTTGAGGGGATAAGGGCGCCTGGGTGGCTCAGTGGGTTAAAGCTTCTGCCTTCGGCTCAGATCATGATCCCAGGGTCCTGGAATTGAGCCCTAGCATTGGGCTCTCTGCTCAGCAGGGAGCCTGCTTCCCCCTCTCTCTCTGCCTGCCTCTTTGCCTACTTGTGATCTCTCTCTGTCAAATAAATAAATAAAATCTTTAAAAAAAATTTGAGGGGATAGGAGCGAAAGAAAGGGGATTTTCTAATATATTTAATTCCTAAAAAAAACAAAACAAAACAAAACAACTCAGAATGAATGGAAAAGGCCTAGGAAATTTTCGTTTTCTCTTAAAGCCAGGATATATTAACTGTATTGAACCACAAAGGGCTTCTCCCTGATATGAAATTCATTTTCCCTAGTGATCCTATTTCCTCAAATATAGCTTGTTCTGTATTTATATGTTGGATTAAAAGCCAAACCTATCTGAAGCTCTCTAGGTTTTCAAATCAGTAACAGAGAAGAGCAGGAATGGTGTTTTTAGATTCCACAAAAGAATCAATCATTTCAGTAATAAATGTCAAAGTCTCTCATCTTTAATTCCTGTAAGAGAAGACACATTCGAGGCTTGAGTTTACCAGATAATCTGATAGAGTGTATTTTTATGTGTGGCTGACTCGTTTAGTCCTTATTAGAAACTCACAACTTTATTCTAAAGGATCAGTTATAAAGAAGATGCTTTAAAACAGAAAAGCCACGGTTGACCCATAAATGACTTGGAACAAAACTTTTTCATGTTGGCATTGTTCCTTTTTGTTTGTTTGTTTGTTTTTTGAGATGGAAAAACAGGCGTGCCTGGGTGGCTCAGTAGATTAAGCATTTGGTACTTATCCAATACAATCATGCCTTCCTCATCTATTAGCTGAAAGAGTTCGCAGTCCCCCCTGTTCAGTGGTTTGGATAACTGAGTTATATCTTGTATAGGACATCAAGGTAAATGTTTAATTTTTGTAATTTGCTGGTGTTTGTATATGCCAAAGATCTATCAGTACCTCGTTATCATCATCATTGTCTTCATCATTATCATCATCTCAAGGATTTAAACACAGTTAATATGTTTAAATCCACCAATTATTGTTGATCTCAGTGATCAAATGTCTCAACTCAGACCAGTGGGAGCTTCAAGTTAACGCTGAATCCTTTTAACGCCACCAAAATAGTATTAGGGATGTTCCCTGCTTGTCATCTGTAAGAGGAGATGTTGTGCGCTCATCTTCTACGTGTGCTGCGCTGGACGTCATGTTACACATCCACAGTGCCCTGGTGGTCAATGATAGTTGGAGACAAAACTCTGGGTACATGGTCGCTTATTGCCAGTACTTCAGTCATTGTTTAGAAGACTTTGCAGTGGACAGATCTGGGATATGGGAAAATGGTTTATGAATTTATATTGATGTACTTCAAATTCTGGGTTTCAGAGTTGTCACTTAACCTCTTCTATCTTCCCTCCATAGTTCTTTTTCTCTGTGTCGAAAGCGAGCTCTTTAAGATGCCAAAAGAATCAACCGTTTTTGGTTTTTTTTTTAAGAATCAGCCATTTTTCTTTATCCCACTTTTGTCACACAAAAATACTAGTGCCACCAACAACAATATGACTGACAAGTTTAAATATGTTTCACGTTTGTTTTTGTCCTTAGGAGATATACCACTCAGGACATACCTCATTAGGGATATATATAGTCAATTTACAGTGTTTCACAGCCACTTAGAGTTGTTCCTCCTTTCCTGTTATCACATTAGCCTGATGCACAGTTAGCTCATTTGTTTCATTTTGCTTCTGTTTTTTGGGACTTTTCAAAAGTTATTTCTGTTTTAAAATTATGTAAAATATACCAGGCTCCAAAGAAGGCCAATATAGTGACATACATATTGAGAGAGGTTTAGTCTGCATAACTGTCCTAGTTACCATATTGCCTCCTTCCCTTTAGTAGGGAAAACATTTGTTTTAACATTATCTTTCATTTCGCTGTTTAGTGTTGTTATATGCAGACATTTATCTACCATTTCCCTCTTTATACACACGCATACACACACACTTGTGCTTATCAGAAATGGGAAAATATTATATGCACTTCCCTCTATCTCACTTTTTCATGTAACCTTAAATGTTGAGTGCCATTCCATTTTAATATCCACAGAGATACCTCATTCCATTTTTCCAGCTGCATTTTTCTCATAGCTGCATTGCATGAATATTTCATAGTATATTCAGTGGGCCCCCTTTTGGTGGGCAATTGTGCTTTTGTTATTTTGTTACTAAAATTACTGGTTCAGTAAATAGCTTTCCTTAATTTTGCTCATGTAATTTTTGTATGTGTTGCCAATTTTACTCCATAAGAGTAGTAACATTTGTATTCCCACTAGCAATATCTGAGAGTTTTTTCCATACAGCTTTGCCAACAGAGTCAATTGTCAAGCTTTTGATTTTTTGCCAATTTGATAAGTGAGAAATGCTAACTCAGTGAGGTATTAATTTGCATCTGTCTTATTATAAGTGATGTTGAGCATCCTTAATATGTTTAAGTTCCATTTGCATTTTTCTGTGAAGGTCATTTCATATTTCTAGCACATTTCCTCTAACTTAGCTGGTATTTTTCCTCTCTAGTTTTAAAAGCCTTTAAAACATGATAAATATTAACTTTATTTATAATTTAAACTACAAATATTTTCTGCAGATTGTCATTTTATTTACTTTGCCTCTGATGTTTCTGCCATGCAATTTATTATTTACTTTTATACAATTAAATGTCCATAGCTGTTTTCTTTTGGCTTCTGTTTTCAATCATAGTTAGGAAAGTTTTATCACTCCATGGTTACAGAAAAATTCGCCCATGTATGAGACTGGATTTTATGAATAATTGACCATTTATTTTACATCTGTCAACTTTAATGGGAAGGGCATAATGAGAATATTATGTCTAGATCTCATTCCTGGCTACACCACCAAACTAGTTCTGTGAGTATGAATATACTACTAAAAGAAATGGAGACTTCAATAGCTTTTTCAAAATTGGGCTAACTATTAACTATCACCAGGGATTATTATCAGGATTAATTGAGAACATAAAATTCCATACATACATTCCTTATCATAGCAGTTTCTTTAAATTTTCTTTTGATTCTGAATTTCCTTTGTGTATGAGTTTTTGATATAAGAGAAATTATTCAGGCTTGGCCCTTCTGAAGGTAAAATTATTTCTTGGCTCAAAATCTGTTAACACATTACTAATCATAGCTTATGGGGCATCTGAGTGGCTCAGTTGTTAAGCATCTGCTTTTGGCTCAGGTCATGGTCCTAGGATTGAGCCCCACCTCAGGCTCCTTGCTCAGCAGGAAGCCTGCTTCTCCCTCTCCCTTTATCCCCCCCCCCCCCGCTTTTATTCCTGCTCTTGCTATCTCTCTCTCTGTCAAATAAATAAAATATTTAAAAAAAAATTATGGCTTATGCATTTATATCAGTTAAATTTCCATTTTTCAGTTTCTCAGTAACAAAGAAGACTGTCATTTTTGGAAGGAATGAATGAGTTTCAAGTAAAGATTAAACCAGGCATTTTGTTTCAATATATCAGAACCCTGCTCACATTCGCAAATTTATTTTATAATGTTCTTTATAATAATTTGACGATGCTCCTCCTAACCCTCATCAGTTTCTTCCCGTGTGCCTTATGTGCTAGGCATTCAGGACTCCTTGATGTCCTTGGAAATCTTTCTCACCTTTAGACATTGGTTTACTCCAAAGCTTCCTGGAATGCTCATATGTACCAGGAACTCTTGTTTATTTTTTTTTAAATTTTTAAATTTTTTAAATAAACATATAATGTATTTTTATCCCCAGGGGTACAGGTCTGTGAATCGCCAGGTTTACACACCTCACAGCACTCCCCATAGCACATACCCTCCCCAGTGTCCATAACTCCACCCCCCTCTCCCTCCCCCACCTACCCCCGCCCCCAGCAACCCTCAGTTTGTTTTGTGAGACTAAGAGTCACTTATGATTTGTCTCCCTCCTGATCCCATCTTGTTTCATTTATTCTTTTCCTACCCCCCAAACCTCCCATGTTGCATCTCAACTTCCTCATACAGGGAGATCATATGATAGTTGTCTTTTTCCCGCTGACTTATTTCGCTCAGCATAATACCCTCTAGTTCCATCCACGTGGTCGCAAATGGCAAGATTTCATTTCTTTTGATGGCTGCATAGTATTCCATTGTATGTATGTGTGTGTGTGTGTGTGTGTGTGTGTATATATATATATACATCTTCTTTATCCATTCATCTGTTGATGGACATCTTGGTTCTTTCCATAGTTTGACTATTGTGGGCATCGCTGCTATAAACATTTGGGTGCACGTGCCCCTTTGGATCACTGCGTTTGTATCTTTAGGGTAAATACCCAGTAGTGCTATTGCTGGGTCATAGGGTAGCTCTATTTTCAACTTTTTGAGGAACCTCCATGCTGTTTTCCAGAGTGGCTACACCAGCTTGCATTCCCACCAGCAGTGTAGGAGGGTTCCCCTTTCTCCACATCCTCGCCAGCATCTGTCATTTTACCAGGAACTCTTCTAAATCCTGGAGTTCACCACTGCTGCCATCATACTTGACTCTTGATGCTCCTTTGTTGAAATATGCAACGTTCTCCCTCCCTCACAGAACACTACTCAGTAATTTATAGAGAGCATCTGGCTGTTACCTCTATTCAGTCTTCATTGAATAAATGTTTCATTTATTTGTTTCATTGAATAAAGCCCTTTTTTAACATTAGGAATTTTTTATGCTATTTATTGAAATGTAACGTAGTGCAAAAAAGTACATAAATCAAAAATATTGAGCCAAATGAACCTTCATGGGGTTAACAAATCTGTGTAACCAACCCAAGATCAAGTCATACACCATTACTAACACCTGAGAATATCCCTTCACTCTCATTCCAGATGAATACTCCTACCAAAGGTATCCACTAACCTGAATTAAAACACCATAGATTGTTTTTGCCTCTCCCCACCCCTTTTTTTGAAATTTATTTGAACGGAATTTTATAACATGCTTTTTTGTTCCTGGATTTTCCCAGCACTTACAATGGATTAATATCTGCTTCTGGTTTTTGACTCATAGATGTTGCTGTATGAACATTCTTGTACATTCCTTTTGTTGAATATATGAATGCACTTTTGTTGGGTATATAGCTAATAGTGGAACCAATGAGTCATTGTGTGTATGTTTGTGTGTATGTATTCATTTTTAGAGGATAATACCAGACAGTTTTCTAGAGTAGTTATACAAATTAATAATCTGTATACAACAGCAGTATTACAGTTGTAGCCATAATTCTAGTTGTTTCACATCCTTGTTAGCACTTGGTTGTTTTTTTCCTTTCCTGTTCCCTTTCCCTTTTTCTCTCTTTCTTTCTCTCTCTCTCTCTGTCTCTTTCTCTCTCTCTTTCAGGTATGTCATTTTGGTTTGGACACCTTTCTTACATGTTTATGGTCATATTGGGCATTTGGCTTTTTGCATGAATTCTACCAAATGTTCAAAGAACAATACTGATTCTTTTTGGGGCGCCTGGGTGGCTCAATTAGTTGAGCATCTGACTTGATTTTGGCTCAGGTCATGATATCATGGTTGTGAAATCAAGCCCCATATTGGGCTCCACACTTATTGTAGAGTCTGCTTGAGATTCTTACCTCCTCTGCTCTTCCTCTCTCTCTCTCTCAAATAAATAAATAAATAAATAAAAATCTTTTTAAAGATCTTCAAAAAAATCTCAAATAAAATCTTTAAGAAAATCATTATAAGAATACTGATTCTTCTTAAACTCTTCCAAAAAACAGAAGAAAAAAGAACATTTTCAAACTCATTTTATGAGGCCAGCATCACCCCAATACCACAACCAAACAAAGACACTACAAGAAAAAAAAATTATAGGCCAGTATCCTTGATAAGTATGCATGCAAAAATCCTCAATAAAATACTAGCAAACTGAATTCAACAATGTAATAAAAGGATCATACATCATGACTATGTGAAACTTACCTCTGTGATGCAAGGATTGTTCAACATATGAGAAGCAATCAGTGTGACACACCACATTGACAAACTGAAACAAACAAGCAAAACCTACATGATTATCCCGATAGACGCACGATGGGCATTTGATGATGTTGCACATCTATTCATGGCTGAAAGTCTCGGCAAAATAGGTAAAGAAAGAACTTACCTCAACACAATAAAGGCCGTATGAAAAGTTCACTGCTATTATTATGATCAGTGGGGAAAAGTTAAAACTAAATTTGTAAGATTTATAGAAGGAAAGGATGCCTAGTCTTACCACTTCTCTTCAACACAGTACTGGAAGTCCTAGGCAGAGGAATTAATCAAGAAAAAGAGAATAAAAAGCATCCAAATAGAAAGGGAGAAGTAAAACTATCTGTGTAGATGCCATGATTGTGGGTGTAGAAAACCCTAAAGACTCCCAACAGAAAAGCTATTAGAATTGTTAAATTCAGTAAAGTTGCAAGATACAAAAATCAACATTAAAAAAATCAGTTGCATTTCTATGTACAAATAATGATTTATCCAAAAAGGAGGTTAATAAAACAGTCTCATTCACAATAGCAACAAAAATAAAACATTGAAGAATAAACTTACTCAAAGAGATGAAAGGCTTGTACACTGAAAATTATAAAATATTGATAGAAGAAATTAAAGAAGGCACAGATAAATGGAAAGACATCCCCTATTCATGGATTGGAACAACTGCTATCATTAAAATGTCCATACTGCTTATAGCAGCCTGCCTTTACTTTCTTCATTGTGTCAGTCTTTTCCATTTAAATATTCTGTATTTTTTCTTGAAACTACATTGTCTCTTCACATTTAAATTTATAAACCATCTGGAATTGATGTTGTGTATAGTGTGAGGATTTCTAAAAGAATGGAATTTATATAAAAATGAAAATTTTGTAATTGCACAGTTTCCTACATATATTTAACCCTTTCACTTTAACGCCTGCCAGTTCTCCCACTTGGGCCCCAGATGTAGGAGATAGTAACGAGTCTTGGAATTTATCCACACATGAGAGATGTAGCACACACTGATGATAGCATGAAGGGCTTCTGCTGTTTTCAGACTCAGAAACTGCTAGGTAATCATTGTTCTCAGAGTTATCAGAATAATGATAAGGGGCATTTGCTATGTGTTTGCATGCGCCAGGAAATGATCCGGACAATTCATAGATACTACTCCATTTAATTGTTATAACAATTCTGTTGTTACATTTTCCCGTTTTGCAGATGAGGCGCTGAGTGAATAAGTGGTTTTCACTGGTCACACATCTGCTAAGCATGACAGGTAGGATATGATTACATGATGTAAACTGAGGCCACCACATTTCTGTGCCATTAACTACTATGCAGTATTGCTTTTCACCACAGATTGTATTGGGCCTTCCCTGTAAAGGACTGATGCTATGTTCATGAGTATCAGCAATCTCCCTTCCTCCTACACATGGTAAACTCAAAGGATACTTTGTTTCTTCTCAATCAGTTCTTCCTTTCAAGACTTCTGTTAAATCGTGTTAATCAAGTTATTCTTGGATCAGCTAATCACCCTTATTTATACAGGACATTTAAAAACACATAACTTTCTATTGAGAATGTATTGACCAGTACATGCTTACTCTTGCCTGTGATGCACGGTGGAGTCTGGATTAAGAGATTCCCACCATACGAACCCCAGTCTTTGCTCTAATTTTCAAAGCGATAAACATCTTGACAATATTCTGAGGAGAAAAAATTGTCTTACAAGATATAATACAAGCTTTACTTTTTCATGCCAAACTTCAAAAAGCCTTTAATACATATCGTTTAAGAAATAATCTTTATGTTAACTAATATTTCAAGAATTTGCTCAAATATCACCTGTTTTTACCCCTACTTTTGCTGCCCCTGTGGTGGTATTTTTTCTTGAAACTACATTGTCTCTTCGCATTTAAATTTATAAACCATCTGAAATTGATGTTGTGTATAGTGTGAGGATTTCTAAAAGAATGGAATTTATATAAAAATGAAAATTTTGTAATTGCACAGTTTCCTACATATATTTAACCCTTTCACTTTAACGCCTGCCAGTTCCCTGTTTCCTGTAGTAATTTATGCTCTCATTCTGTAGTACTTAAAGAGAGCTGTAAAAGCCTTTAATACATATCGTTTAAGAAATAATCTTTATGTTAACTAATATTTCAAGAATTTGCTCAAATATCACCTGTTTTTACCCCTACTTTTGCTGCCCCTGTGGTGGTATTTTTTCTTGAAACTACATTGTCTCTTCGCATTTAAATTTATAAACCATCTGAAATTGATGTTGTGTATAGTGTGAGGATTTCTAAAGAGAGCTGTAGAACTTAACACATTGGATTATAGCTACTTCATTTGCCTGTTCTCAAACTCTGATTATGGAAGACCAGAGTTGCCATTAGGCCACTAGGGTGTATAGATCCCCAGGAAAATATTTTTGAGGGGTTCCTATTTATACAAACAGTTTGCTTTAAAAATACATTATAAATCGGGGCGCCTGGGTGGCTCAGTGGGTTAAAGCCTCTGCCTTCGGCTCAGGTCATGATCCCAGGGTCCAGGGATTGAGCCCCACGTTGGGCTCTCTGCTCAGCAGGGAGCCTGTTTCCTCCTCTCTCTCTGCCTGCCTCTCTGCCTAGTTGTGATTTCTCTCTGTCAAATAAATAAAATATTAAAAAAATACATTATAAATCTAATGGGCCCATGTAAGTGATAGTGATTATTGGTATATACTTAGAATTATGGGCAGAGCAGAGGTAGTTTGCTTATTGTCCCACCAGGGTTTGTGAAAATTCTTCTGGTCTCTAGACACCCTCTCTCCCTCTTCTAGTTAAAGAACCAACTCTTCTTATTTTTCATTGTCTGATATGCTTTCTGTGGCTAATTTGTATCTCTCACCACTACAAAAAGTTAGCAAAGCTGTTATTTCTTACAATGCCGTGGCTCTTTGGGACCAGTTAATATAGAAACAATATAGATCTTCTTGCCTCAGCGTTTCCCTGATACAATTTGTTTCATGCTGACTACATTATTGTTCATGACATTGCATCATCCTTCATGCTTCCTGTGAAAACTGGCTTCCAGGGACTTTCTCAGAGATTGTTACTGTGCTTTGTTGATGATGAACACAAAGACAAATCTTATTCAGGCTACAAGGAAAATGTGAGAGATGGTTTGTTTTTGTGCGTGTGTATGTGTGACGTGAATCTGATCCTTTGTAAACATAGAACAACACATCTTCCAAACAAGTATTCTCAAAATCTTAAGCTGTATTCATAGTGTTTCTAGAATATCTCTTTCAGTGTGATGACACTCCTGCCTTCCACATGGTACTGCCTGCAGGTTCGATAGTCTAGAAGCCTCTGGATGGAATAAGAGGAGTTCCATTTGCATGAGAAATTCCCATCCTTCTCCTGGCACAGCTCAAGAATGACCTAGGGGAGCACAGATTCACCACATTGATCTGAGGCAAGAGAGCATCAGAAGAGCCCCTTGGCAATATGGAGCAGGAATCTGGAAAATCCTCAGAAGAGAGAGGCATGACCATCCTGAAGGAATGATTGACCTAGGACCTGGAGATTTCAGAGGGACTGGAGTTACTGTCCTGGGGGTTTGCAACAGAAGGTAGGGTAGGAGATAGCCAGTAGGAAAAGGATGCCTTGCCTCATCCTCGTTGACCTCAGGCTATAAACTGGAGGTATAGTAGACACCAGAATGTGGATATGCAGGAGCCAGTGACAAGCATCCACCTCAGTAGGATGGCACTATCAGCCCCAGGTAATCTCATCTTCTGGAGAGGGACTTAGACATTCTCGGAAGTACTATGGAGGGGTGCCTAGGTGGCTCAGTTGGTTATGTGTAAGACTGTTGATTTCCGCTCAGGTCATGATCTCAGGGTTGAGAGATGAGCCCTCTGTTGGGCTCTGTGTTGGGTGTGCAGCCTGCTTGGGATTCTTTCTTTCCCTCTCCCTTTCCCCCTCCCCACCCTGCACTTGCATGTGCTCTCTCTGTCTGTCTCTCTCAAAAAATAATTTTTTTTGAAAAAGGAAGCCACTATGGATACTGGTATATTGACACTGAAATTATCAGTACAAAATGAGGTCCATAGATGCCTTGAGGCATGGATCAGGGCAGCCCAGGCTTCCCCTGGTCTCCGAGTAGTACTGGTGACAAGAATAGATAAAAATCTATGTTCACATCTTCAAAATCTACAATTCACTAATTACATGAATAAGGGCAAATTCTCTCTCTGTAAAATAAAATTCTCTTTATAGTTTGAATGGTTCTCATGGCAATCAGAAATCGAAATGGAAACAATTGAGATGGTTTATTTGGTCACCAGTAGCTGTGACTGTACCATGGTTGGTTTGTTTGCTTTTTTACAGTCATCTCTCCTATCCTACTGCCAGCAGAGTATATGTGCATTTTTTCGTGAGACCCAGATATGAACTGGACTATTTCTCTGGTTACCTTAATTGTTCTAAGGGTAGCTACCTAATCCACTCTGGGCTAATATTGTAAGACTTTGGACATTCTCCTAATAATACTTGGTTTAGGGTAGAACTCCTGAAGACTCTTCTTTTTTTTTTTTTTTAAGATTTTTTTAAAAATTTTAATTAATTTTTTTTTTCAGCGTAACAGTATTCATTGTTTTTGCACAACACCCAGTGCTCCATGCAATACGTGCCCTCCCTATTACCCACCACCTGGTTCCCCCAGCCTCCCACCCCTGCCCCTTCAAAACCCTCAGGTTGTTTTTCAGAGTCCATAGTCTCTTATGGTTCGCCTCCCCTTCCAATTTCCCTCAACTTTTTCTCCTCTCCATCTCCCAATGTCCTCCATGTCATTTGTTATGCTCCACAAATAAGTGAAACCATATGATACTTGACTCTCTCTGCTTGACTTATTTCACTCAGCATAATCACTTCCAGTCGCGTCCATGTTGCTACAAAAGTTGGGTATTCATCCTTTCTTTCTTTTCTTTTCTTTTTTTTTTTTTTTTAATAAACATATAATGTATTTTAATCCCCAGGGGTACAGGTCTGTGAATCACCAGGTTTACACACTTCACAGCACTCACGATAGCACATACCCTCCCCCATGTCCATAACTCCCTTCCCCTCTCCCAACCCCACCTCCCCCCAGCAACCCCCAGTTTGTTTTGTGAGATTAAGAGTCATTTATGGTTTGTCTCCCTCCCAATCCCATCTTGTTTCATTTACTCTTCTCCTATCCCCCTAACCCCCCATGTTGCATCTCCACGTCCTCATATCAGGGAGATCATATGATAGTTGTCTTTCTCCGATTGACTTATTTCACTAAGCATGATACCCTCTAGTTCCATCCACGTTGTCGCAAATGGCAAGATTTCATTTCTTTTGATGGCTGCATAGTATTCCATTGTGTATATATACCACCTCTTCTTTATCCATTCATCTGTTGATGGACATCTAGGTTCTTTCCATAGCTTGGCTATTGTAGACATGGCTGCTATAAACATTCGGGTACACGTGCCCCTTCGGATCACTACGTTTGTATCTTTAGGGTAAATACCCAGTAGTGCAATTGCTGGGTCATAGGGTAGTTCTATTTTCAACATTTTGAGGAACCTCCATGCTGTTTTCCAGAGTGGTTGCACCAGCTTGCATTCCCACCAACAGTGGAGGAGGGTTCCCCTTTCTGCGCATCCTCGCCAGCATCTGTCATTTCCTGACTAGTTAATTTTAGCCATTCTGACTGGTGTGAGGTGATATCTCATTGTGGTTTTGATTTGTATTTCCCTGATGCCGAGTGACGTGGAGCACTTTTTCATGTGTCTGCTGGCCATCTGGATGTCTTCTTTGCAGAAATGTCTGTTCATGTCCTCTGCCCATTTCTTGATTGGATTGTTTGTTCTTTGGGTGTTGAGTTTGCTAAGTTCCTTATAGATTTTGGATACTAGCCCTTTATCTGATATGTCGTTTGCAAATATCTTCTCCCATTCTGTCAGTTGTCTTTTGGTTTTGTTAACTGTTTCCTTTGCTGTGCAAAAGCTTTTGATCTTGATGAAATCCCAATAGTTCATTTTTGCCCTTGCTTCCCTTGCCTTCGCCGATGTTCCTAGGAAGATGTTGCTGCAGCTGAGGTCGAAGAGGTTGCTGCCTGTGTTCTCCTCAAGGATTTAGATGCATTCCTTTCTCACACTGAGGTCCTTCATCCATTTTGAGTCTATTTTCGTGCGTGGTGTAAGGAAGTGGCCCAATTTCATTTTTCTGCATGTGGCTGTCCAATTTTCCCAGCACCATTTATTGAAGAGGCTGTCTTTTTTCCATTGGACATTCTTTCCTGCTTTGTCGAAGACTAGTTGACCATAGAGTTGAGGGTCTACTTCTGGGCTGTCTATTCTGTTCCATTGATCTATGTGTCTGTTTTTGTGCCAGTACCATGCTGTCTTGATGATGACAGCTTTGTAATAGAGCTTGAAGTCCGGAATCATGATGCCACCAACGCTGGCTTTCTTTTTCAATATTCCTTTGGCTATTCGAGGTCTTTTCTGGTTCCATATGAATTTTAGGATTATTTGTTCCATTTCTTTGAAAAAAATGGATGGTATTTTGATAGGGATTGCGTTAAATGTGTAGATTGCTTTAGGTAGCATAGACATTTTCACAATATTTACTCTTCCAATCCAGGAGCATGGAACATTTTTCCATTTCTTTGTGTCTTCCTCAATTTCTTTCATGAGTACTTTATAGTTTCTGCATATAGATTCTTAGCCTCTTTGGTTAGGTTTATTCCTAGGTATCTTATAGATTTGGGTGCAATTGTAAATGGGATTGACTCCTTAGTTTCTCTTTCTTCTGTCTTGTTGTTGATGTACAGAAATGCAACTGATTTCTGTGCATTGATTTTATATCCTGACACTTCACTGAATTCCTGTACAAGTTCTAGCAGTTTTGGAGTGGAGTCTTTTGGGTTTTCCACATATAGTATCATATCATCTGCAAAGAGTGATAGTTTGACTTCTTCTTTGCCAATTTGGATGCCTTTAATTTCTTTTTGTTGTCTGATTGCCGAGGCTAGGACTTCTAGTACTATGTTGAATAGCAGTGGTCATAATGACATCCCTGCCGTGTTCCTGACCTTAACGGAAAAGCTTTCAGTTTTTCTCCATTGAGAATGATATTTGCGGTGGGTTTTTCGTAGATGGCTTTGATAATATTGAGGTATGTGCCCTCTATCCCTACACTTTGAAGAGTTTTGATCAGAAAGGGATGCTGTACTTTGTCAAATGCTTTTTCAGCATCTATTGAGAGTATCATATGGTTCTTGTTCTTTCTTTTATTAATGTGTTTTAATTAATTAATTAATTAATTAATTAATCAATCACATTGATTGATTTGCGGATGTTGAACCAACCTTGCAGCCCTGGAATAAATCCCACTTGGTCGTGGTGAATAATCCCTTTAATGTACTGTTGAATCCTATTGGCTAGTATTTTGGTGAGAATTTTTGCATCTGTGTTCATCAAGGATATTGGTCTGTAGTTCTCTTTTTGGGTGGGATCTTTGTCTGGTTTGGGGATCAAGGTGATGCTGGCCTCATAAAATGAGTTTGGAAGTTTTCCTTCCATTTCTATTTTTTGGAACAGTTTCAGGAGAATAGGAATTAGTTCTTCTTTAAATGTTTGGTAGAATTCCCCTGGGAAGCCGTCTGGCCCTGGGCTTTTGTTTGTTTGGAGATTTTTGATGACTGTTTCAATCTCCTTACTGGTTATGGGCCTGTTCAGGTTTTCTATTTCTTCCTGGTTCAGTTGTGGTAGTTTATATGTCTCTAGGAATGCATCCATTTCTTCCAGATTGTCAAATGTGTTGGCCTAGAGTTGCTCATAATATGTTCTTATGATTGTCTGTATGTCTCTGGTGTTAGTTGTGATCTCTCCTCTTTCATTCATGATTTTATTTATTTGGGTCCTTTTTCTTTTCTTTTTGATAAGTCTGGCCAGGGGTTTATCAATCTTATTAATTCTTTCAAAGAACCAGTTCCTAGTTTCGTTGATTTGTTCTATTGTTTTTTGTTTTTGTTTTGGGTTTTTTTTTTTTTTTTTTTTTGGTTACTATTTCATTGATTTCTGCTCTGATCTTCATGATTTCTCTTCTCCTGTTGGGTTTAGGGTTTCTTTCTTGTTCTTTCTCCAGCTCCTTTAGGTGTAAGGTTAGGTTGTGTACTTGAGACCTTTCTTGTTTCTTGAGAAAGGCTTGTACTGCTATATATTTTCTTCTCAGGACAGCCTTTGCTGTGTCCCACAGATTTTGAGCAGTTGTGTTTTCATTATCATTTGTTTCCATGAATTTTTTCAATTCTTCTTTAATTTCCTGGTTGACCCATTCATTCTTTAGAAGGATGCTCTTTAGTCTCCATGTATTTGGGTTCTTTCCAGCTTTCCTCTTGTGATTGAGTTCTAGCTTCAGAGCATTGTGGTCTGAAAATATGCAGGGAATGATCCCAATCTTTTGATACCGGTTGAGACCTGATTTGTGACCCAGGATGTGATCTATTCTGGAGAAGGTTCCATGTGCACTAGAGAAGAATGTGTATTCTGTTGCTTTGGGATGAAATGTTCCGAATATATCTGTGATGTCCATCTGGTCCAGTGTGTCATTAAGGCCTTTATTTCCTTGTTGATCTTTTGCTTGGATGATCTGTCTGTTTCAGTGAGGGGAGTGTTAAAGTCCCCTACTATTATTGTATTATTATCGATGTGTTTCTTTGATTTTGTTATTAATTGGTTTATATAGTTGGCTGCTCCCACGTTAGGGGCATAGATATTTAAAATTGTTAGATCTTCTTGTTGGACAGACCCTTTGAGTATAATATAGTGTCCTTCCTCATCTCTTATTATAGTCTTTGGCTTAAAATCTAATTGATCTGATAGAAGGATTGCCACCCCAGCTTTCTTCTGATGCCCATTAGCATGATAAATTGTTTTCCACCCCCTCACTTTAAATCTGGAGGTGTCTTCGCGTCTAAAATGTGTTTCTTGTAGGCAACATATTGATGGGTTTTGTTTTTTTATCCATTCTGATACGCTGTGTCTTTTGATTGGGGCATTTAGCCCATTAACATTCAGGGTAACCATTGAGAGATATGAATTTAGTGCCATTATTAGCCTGTAAGGTGACTGTTACTGTATATTGTCTCTGTACCTTTCTGATCCACTACTTTTAGGCTCTCTCTTCGCTTAGAGGACCCCTTTCAATATTTCCTGTAGAGCTGGTTTGGTGTTTGCAAATTCTTTCAGTTTTTGTTTGTCCTGGAAGCTTTTTATCTCTCCTTCTATTTTCAATGATAGCCTAGCTGGAGAGAGTATTCTTGGCTGCATGTTTTTCTCGTTGAGTGCTCTGAATATATCATGCCAGCTCTTTCTGGCCTGCCAGGTCTCTGTGGATAAGTCTGCTGCCAATCTAATATTTTTACCATTGTATGTTACAGACTTCTTTTCCCGGGCTGCTTTCAGGACTTTCTCTTTGCCACAAAGACTTGTAAATTTTACTGTTAGGTGATGTGGTGTGGACCTATTCTTGTTGACTTTGAGGGGGGTTCTCTGCACCTCCTGGATTTTGATGCTTGTTCCCTTTGCCATAATAGGGAAATTCTCTCCCATAATTCTCTCCAATAGACCTTCCGCTCCCCTCTCTCTTTCTTCTTCTTCTGGAATCCCAATTATTCTAATGTTGTTTCGTCTTCTGGTGTCACTTATCTCTTGAATTCTCCCCTCGTGGTCCAGTAGCTGTTTGTCCCTCTTTTGCTCAGCTTCTTTATTCTCCGTCATTTGGTCTTCTATATCACTAATTCTTTCTTCTGCCTCATTTATCCTAGCAGTGAGAGCCTCCATTTTTTATTGCACCTCATTAATAGCTTTTTTGATTTCAACTTGGTTAGATTTTAGTTCTTTTATTTCTCCAGAAAGGGCTTTTATATCTCCAGAGAGGGTTTCTCTAATATTTTCCATGCCTTTTCCGAGCCCGCTAGAACGTTCAGAGTCGTCATTCTGAACTCTTGATCTGACATATTACCAATGTCTGTGTTGATTAGGTCCCTAGCCTTCAGTACTGCCTCTTGTTCTTTTTTTTGTCACGAATTTTTCCACCTTGTCATTATGTCCAGATAAGAGTATATGAAGGAGTAAGTAAAATACTAAAAGGGTGGCAAAGACCCCAGAAAAATGTGCTTTAACCAAATCAGAAGAGACCCCAAATCATGGGGGGGAGAAAGGCGATATAAAGAGGTTCAGGAAAAAAAAAAGAAAAAATTTAAAAAAGAAAACAAAGAAAAAATATAAAAGAGAAAGAAAAATATACATATTAGATAAACTAGTTAAAAACGTTAAAAAAGAAAAGGGTACAAGTTTAAAATATTTAGCAGAAGAAGAAAAAAAAATTGAAAAAAAAATTAAATTAACCGCAAGACTAAAGAATCATGGGGAGAAAGCCATAAGTTCCGTGCTTTGCTTTCTCCTCCTCTGGAATTCCCCTGCTGTCCTTAGTATTGAACCTGCTTTCCTTGGTAGATGAACTTCGTCCTGGCTGGATCTTTTTGTTGATCTTCTGGGGGAGGGGCCTGTTGTAGTTACTCTCAAGTGTCTTTGCCCGAGGCGGAATTGCACCACCCTTACCAGGGGCCGGAGTAAGTAATCCGCTTGGGTTCGCTTTCGGGAGCTTCTGTTCTTTGAACGCTTTCCGTAGAGTTCCGGAGGACGGGAATGAAAATGGCGGCCTCCCAGTCTCCTGCCCGGAGGAGCCAAGAGCCCGGGGCCCCACTCCTCAGTGCGCCCCCAGAGAACAGCGCCCGATCACTCCCGTATCCCCGGCCTCCGGCCGCGCTCCAAGGTCACCCAGCCTGCAACTGGTTCAATGTAACCCCAAACTGAGAGCTCAGTCCTCAGCTCTGTCTCTGTAGCCGGCTTCCCCGTTCTAATACCTGCAAGCTCTGCGACACTCCGACACCCCCGATCCTTCTGTGACCCTGCGGGACCTGGGGCCACGCTGACCCCGCGTGGGCTTCACCCCGGTTTAGCCTCTGGAGCAATGTCCCTCAGTGGAACAGACTTTTAAAAGTCCTGATTTTGTGCTCCGTTGCTCTGCTGCTTGCCGGGAGCCGGCCCCTCCCCCCGCGGTCTGTCTTCCCGTCGTTTTGGATTCACTTCTCCGCCAGTCCTACCTTTCAGAAAGTGGTTGATTTTCTGTTTCTAGAATTGCTGTTCTTCTTCTCTTTGATCTCTCGTTGGATTTGTAGGTGTTTGCAATGTTTAGATAAGCTATCTAGCTGATCTCCTGCTACCTGATGTAGTCTCAGCCTGCCACTTCTCCACCATCTTGACTCTCAAGACCAGCAGTAGTTGCAGTAACTGGGATCTTGTTAGAAAGGTGGTCTCAGTTCCTACTCCAGATCAATGAACAGTATCTACATTTTTAAAAGATTCCAAGGACTCTAAGAACAACATAAACAGATTAATAACGATCCACCAGGTCATGGATATTTAAAGTCTCATATGCTTCTACAGAGCCCTCTCTCATCCTTAGCATTGTTTCTGAAATTTCCATTCACTCACTGTCTTAATGTTCAGACGTTAGGGAATCTCACTTTCATATAAATGATGAAAGTTTCCCTGTATTAGGATGAAAGTTAAACGTTTAGCATCCATTGAAGCTTCTGGGTTAATTTCCTGGGATAAAGACTATACCTAGAAAGCGCACACGGAGGGAGGGTGTCTACATAGTCCATGGCTTGGTAGGGGGATTATTATAGAGACTAGAACAACTATGGTCTTTTCTTAAAAAGTCCAAAGGAACAGGGCCAGTTTATGGGTCTTGTCCTTAGGTGAATAAAACTGGCTAGAAGAAATCTATCCACACATAAAGCTACTATCTCAGAAAGGCCTCTGGATGTAAGATTCATGATAATACAGAGTTTTATGAGATGTTGGAAGCACTATAATTCCCTCTTGGTTTTGTTGCTATTATTTCTTGGGCTTATTCCCCAGCTTCCCTTTCCTTCACCAGAGGAGTCTTTAGGTTTGTCTTAAGAGGCAGTCAAAAAAGGAGGAAGCTATGGATACCATATTTTTCTTCAGAATCAGTTTCTAAAGAAATAGAATCACAAGAACCATTGACTAAGAGGCAAACAATTAGAGTCTCTGCAGCCTATAGCGAGAGAAAAAAAAACAAAACATCTGATAAATAGGCCTGAGGCTTAATGACATAGGGCTAACTTATAGTCCCCTGCAGCTTAAGTTCTGGCTCTAAAAAAACTTTTAAGTATTATTTTTTTTTTAGAAGATAGCTTGTTAGATTTTCTGAAAGCCTTAAAATATATCGTGTTCCAGTTGTTCCATGCCAAGTGGAATGAGTAACCAGGTAATGATGTTGGAATGTTGGGGAGGAGAAAGCAGTTTCATTTAGCTACCCGATGATCAATTGAAGAGAAAATGAATGAAAGATTCAGAGTCATGTAATGATGAATTTTATCTCTTACAATCAGGATTAATTACAAAACCTCTGACAATTTGGGGATTCAATTCACCTAAATGCTGATAAATTACAGACAATATATCAAAAGTTTACATAATTTGAAACTTACAGCTGATTTAAACAAATAATGGTTGCATTTAATGACAAAATATATTTTCACTGATAGAAAAGGCAGGTTATATCAAAGAAGAATAAGTCTGACATTTTTCTGCATTTTCCTAAATGTACAGAAATCACAGAATTTATTATTTATTTCTCCATAGAAACAATTTGTTTCTGCATAGAAAGCCCTGCAAAAAAAATCCCCAAAGCAAAAGGGGAAACAAAAAAATTAAAGTGTTTCTTCACAGTTGTAAAAAGTGTATAACCCAGAATTACTGTTTGAAGTTAGTTGTTTTATTAGGGGTTTGCTAATATAATTATACCGTTAAAAATTCAATATCACTTAATAACCTAGTTTGTTAATAAATATAGAAATACTGGCAAGCCTTGTTATCATAGAATTTTTTAAACTACCCCATACAAAGTTGATAAAGTTTTTCAACTGCATCATGTTCAAGTCTGTATAAATACAAATTAATCTTCCACTGGTCCCTGTCATGGTGAGATACTAGGCACAATTTCACTATGAAATAACTATAGGGAAATCTGAAGCAGCCAAAACCTGAAATATTTGGAAAATCTTGGTCATCGTTCCTGTTTCTCAAAGACTGAATCTAAATCACTTTAAATGATTTTGTGATAAGTTTCTATTTCTTGAACTCTTGGGCATCAGATAATGGATCTCAACATTTCACTTGAGAGTACATGTGAGGAAGGGTGACTAAGAAGAAGGCAGCCAGACAGACAGTTATAATCAGGCATAGATAAATAAATGCCCACCAGAACTATTACTAGTAATAAAACTAGTACTCAGCAGACAGCTAGTACTACTATGAATAATTACAACCAATTTTTGGAAGTTTACCTAAATAGACATCATGCTACTTATTTTATATATTAGGGCATGTATTTTATTTGCACAAAACAATCTCATTTGAACCAGCTTAAACAACAAGAGGAAATGTATTGAATAATAGCTAGTAAACAGGATTAAGTTTTGAGACAATTAGGGATAAAATTCTACATGACTCTCTTTCGCTCTCCTAGTTGTTAATTTGCTTATTGCCTTCTTTATGGCAATAATGCTTATTGATTACTTTAACGGACTGAGGGAAAAGATTGCCAGTACCTTGAGGGCTACTTTCCTCAGTCTTGCTGCAGATAAAAAGGATTTTCCAAACCCCAACTCTATAAAAGTGAGAAATCCTTAAGAAGAATCCTCATGGGGAGTACCTGGGTGGCTCCGTCAGTTTAGCATCTGCCTTCTTCTCAGCTCATTGTTCCAGTGTCCTGGGATGAGCCCTGCATAGGGGCCTCTGCTCAGCAAGGAGTCTTCTTCTCCCTCTCCCTCTGTCTGTCCGTCTGCTTGCTGTGTGCTCACTCTCCATCAAATAAATAAATAAAATATTTTTTAAAAAAAAGAATAGTCAGGCGGAGGAGTCAAGATAGAGGAGAAGTGGCAGGCTGAGACTACATCAGGTAGCAGGAGATCAGCTAGATAGCTTATCTAAACATTGCAAACACCTACAAATCCAACGAGAGATCAAAGAGAAGAAGAACAGCAATTCTAGAAACAGAAAATCAACCACTTTCTGAAAGGTAGGACTGGCGGAGAAGTGAATCCAAAACGACGGGAAGACAGACCGCGGGGGGAGGGGCCGGCTCCCGGCAAGCAGCAGAGCAACGGAGCACAAAATCAGGACTTTTAAAAGTCTGTTCCACTGAGGGACATTGCTCCAGAGGCTAAACCGGGGTGAAGCCCACGCGGGGTCAGCGTGGCCCCAGGTCCCGCAGGGTCACAGAAGGATCGGGGGTGTCGGAGTGTCGCAGAGCTTGCAGGTATTAGAACGGGGAAGCCGGCTACAGAGACAGAGCTGAGGACTGAGCTCTCAGTTTGGGGTTACATTGAACCAGTTGCAGGCTGGGTGACCTTGGAGCGCGGCCGGAGGCCGGGGATACGGGAGTGATCGGGCGCTGTTCTCTGGGGGCGCACTGAGGAGTGGGGCCCCGGGCTCTTGGCTCCTCCGGGCAGGAGACTGGGAGGCCGCCATTTTCATTCCCGTCCTCCGGAACTCTACGGAAAGCGTTCAAAGAACAGAAGCTCCCGAAAGCGAACCCAAGCGGATTACTTACTCCGGCCCCTGGTAAGGGTGGTGCAATTCCGCCTCGGGCAAAGACACTTGAGAGTAACTACAACAGGCCCCTCCCCCAGAAGATCAACAAAAAGATCCAGCCAGGACGAAGTTCATCTACCAAGGAAAGCAGGTTCAATACTAAGGACAGCAGGGGAATTCCAGAGGAGGAGAAAGCAAAGCACGGAACTTATGGCTTTCTCCCCATGATTCTTTAGTCTTGCGGTTAATTTAATTTTTTTTTCAATTTTTTTTTTCTTCTTCTGCTAAATATTTTAAACTTGTACCCTTTTCTTTTTTAACGTTTTTTAACTAGTTTATCTAATATGTATATTTTTCTTTCTCTTTTATATTTTTTCTTTGTTTTCTTTTTTAAATTTTTTCTTTTTTTTTTCCTGAACCTCTTTATATCGCCTTTCTCCCCCCCATGATTTGGGGTCTCTTCTGATTTGGTTAAAGCACATTTTTCTGGGGTCTTTGCCACCCTTTTAGTATTTTACTTACTCCTTCATATACTCTTATCTGGACATAATGACAAGGTGGAAAAATTCGTGACAAAAAAAAGAACAAGAGGCAGTACTGAAGGCTAGGGACCTAATCAACACAGACATTGGTAATATGTCAGATCAAGAGTTCAGAATGACGACTCTGAACGTTCTAGCGGGCTCGGAAAAGGCATGGAAAATATTAGAGAAACCCTCTCTGGAGATATAAAAGCCCTTTCTGGAGAAATAAAAGAACTAAAATCTAACCAAGTTGAAATCAAAAAAGCTATTAATGAGGTGCAATAAAAAATGGAGGCTCTCACTGCTAGGATAAATGAGGCAGAAGAAAGAATTAGTGATATAGAAGACCAAATGACGGAGAATAAAGAAGCTGAGCAAAAGAGGGACAAACAGCTACTGGACCACGAGGGGAGAATTCAAGAGATAAGTGACACCAGAAGACGAAACAACATTAGAATAATTGGGATTCCAGAAGAAGAAGAAAGAGAGAGGGGAGCGGAAGGTCTATTGGAGAGAATTATGGGAGAGAATTTCCCTATTATGGCAAAGGGAACAAGCATCAAAATCCAGGAGGTGCAGAGAACCCCCCTCAAAGTCAACAAGAATAGGTCCACACCACATCACCTAACAGTAAAATTTACAAGTCTTTGTGGCAAAGAGAAAGTCCTGAAAGCAGCCCGGGAAAAGAAGTCTGTAACATACAATGGTAAAAATATTAGATTGGCAGCAGACTTATCCACAGAGACCTGGCAGGCCAGAAAGAGCTGGCATGATATATTCAGAGCACTCAACGAGAAAAACATGCAGCCAAGAATACTCTCTCCAGCTAGGCTATCATTGAAAATAGAAGGAGAGATAAAAAGCTTCCAGGACAAACAAAAACTGAAAGAATTTGCAAACACCAAACCAGCTCTACAGGAAATATTGAAAGGGGTCCTCTAAGCGAAGAGAGAGCCTAAAAGTAGTGGATCAGAAAGGTACAGAGACAATATACAGTAACAGTCACCTTACAGGCTAATAATGGCACTAAATTCATATCTCTCAATGGTTACCCTGAATGTTAATGGGCTAAATGCCCCAATCAAAAGACACAGCGTATCAGAATGGATAAAAAAACAAAACCCATCAATATGTTGCCTACAAGAAACACATTTTAGACGCGAAGACACCTCCAGATTTAAAGTGAGGGGGTGGAAAACAATTTATCATGCTAATGGGCATCAGAAGAAAGCTGGGGTGGCAATCCTTCTATCAGATCAATTAGATTTTAAGCCAAAGACTATAATAAGAGATGAGGAAGGACACTATATTATACTCAAAGGGTCTGTCCAACAAGAAGATCTAACAATTTTAAATATCTATGCCCCTAACGTGGGAGCAGCCAACTATATAAACCAATTAATAACAAAATCAAAGAAACACATCGATAATAATACAATAATAGTAGGGGACTTTAACACTCCCCTCACTGAAACAGACAGATCATCCAAGCAAAAGATCAACAAGGAAATAAAGGCCTTAATGACACACTGGACCAGATGGACATCACAGATATATTCGGAACATTTCATCCCAAAGCAACAGAATACACATTCTTCTCTAGTGCACATGGAACCTTCTCCAGAATAGATCACATCCTGGGTCACAAATCAGGTCTCAACCGGTATCAAAAGATTGGGATCATTCCCTGCATATTTTCAGACCACAATGCTCTGAAGCTAGAACTCAATCACAAGAGGAAAGCTGGAAAGAACCCAAATACATGGAGACTAAAGAGCATCCTTCTAAAGAATGAATGGGTCAACCAGGAAATTAAAGAAGAATTGAAAAAATTCATGGAAACAAATGATAATGAAAACACAACTGCTCAAAATCTGTGGGACACAGCAAAGGCTGTCCTGAGAAGAAAATATATAGCAGTACAAGCCTTTCTCAAGAAACAAGAAAGGTCTCAAGTACACAACCTAACCTTACACCTAAAGGAGCTGGAGAAAGAACAAGAAAGAAACCCTAAACCCAACAGGAGAAGAGAAATCATGAAGATCAGAGCAGAAATCAATGAAATAGTAACCAAAAAAAAAAAAAAAAAAAAAAAAAAAAACCCAAAACAAAAACAAAAAACAATAGAACAAATCAACGAAACTAGGAACTGGTTCTTTGAAAGAATTAATAAGATTGATAAACCCCTGGCCAGACTTATCAAAAAGAAAAGAAAAAGGACCCAAATAAATAAAATCATGAATGAAAGAGGAGAGATCACAACTAACACCAGAGACATACAGACAATCATAAGAACATATTATGAGCAACTCTAGGCCAACACATTTGACAATCTGGAAGAAATGGATGCATTCCTAGAGACATATAAACTACCACAACTGAACCAGGAAGAAATAGAAAACCTGAACAGGCCCATAACCAGTAAGGAGATTGAAACAGTCATCAAAAATCTCCAAACAAACAAAAGCCCAGGGCCAGACGGCTTCCCAGGGGAATTCTACCAAACATTTAAAGAAGAACTAATTCCTATTCTCCTGAAACTGTTCCAAAAAATAGAAATGGAAGGAAAACTTCCAAACTCATTTTATGAGGCCAGCATCACCTTGATCCCCAAACCAGACAAAGATCCCACCCAAAAAGAGAACTACAGACCAATATCCTTGATGAACACAGATGCAAAAATTCTCACCAAAATACTAGCCAATAGGATTCAACAGTACATTAAAGGGATTATTCACCACGACCAAGTGGGATTTATTCCAGGGCTGCAAGGTTGGTTCAACATCTGCAAATCAATCAATGTGATTGATTAATTAATTAATTAATTAATTAATTAATTAAAACACATTAATAAAAGAAAGAACAAGAACCATATGATACTCTCAATAGATGCTGAAAAAGCATTTGACAAAGTACAGCATCCCTTTCTGATCAAAACTCTTCAAAGTGTAGGGATAGAGGGCACATACCTCAATATTATCAAAGCCATCTACGAAAAACCCACCGCAAATATCATTCTCAATGGAGAAAAACTGAAAGCTTTTCCGTTAAGGTCAGGAACACGGCAGGGATGTCATTATGACCACTGCTATTCAACATAGTACTAGAAGTCCTAGCCTCGGCAATCAGACAACAAAAAGAAATTAAAGGCATCCAAATTGGCAAAGAAGAAGTCAAACTATCACTCTTTGCAGATGATATGATACTATATGTGGAAAACCCAAAAGACTCCACTCCAAAACTGCTAGAACTTGTACAGGAATTCAGTGAAGTGTCAGGATATAAAATCAATGCACAGAAATCAGTTGCATTTCTGTACATCAACAACAAGACAGAAGAAAGAGAAACTAAGGAGTCAATCCCATTTACAATTGCACCCAAATCTATAAGATACCTAGGAATAAACCTAACCAAAGAGGCTAAGAATCTATATGCAGAAACTATAAAGTACTCATGAAAGAAATTGAGGAAGACACAAAGAAATGGAAAAATGTTCCATGCTCCTGGATTGGAAGAGTAAATATTGTGAAAATGTCTATGCTACCTAAAGCAATCTACACATTTAACGCAATCCCTATCAAAATACCATCCATTTTTTTCAAAGAAATGGAACAAATAATCCTAAAATTCATATGGAACCAGAAAAGACCTCGAATAGCCAAAGGAATATTGAAAAAGAAAGCCAGCGTTGGTGGCATCATGATTCCGGACTTCAAGCTCTATTACAAAGCTGTCATCATCAAGACAGCATGGTACTGGCACAAAAACAGACACATAGATCAATGGAACAGAATAGACAGCCCAGAAGTAGACCCTCAACTCTATGGTCAACTAGTCTTCGACAAAGCAGGAAAGAATGTCCAATGGAAAAAAGACAGCCTCTTCAATAAATGGTGCTGGGAAAATTGGACAGCCACATGCAGAAAAATGAAATTGGGCCACTTCCTTACACCACGCACGAAAATAGACTCAAAATGGATGAAGGACCTCAGTGTGAGAAAGGAATGCATCTAAATCCTTGAGGAGAACACAGGCAGCAACCTCTTCGACCTCAGCCGCAGCAACATCTTCCTAGGAACATCGGCGAAGGCAAGGGAAGCAAGGGCAAAAATGAACTATTGGGATTTCATCAAGATCAAAAGCTTTTGCACAGCAAAGGAAACAGTTAACAAAACCAAAAGACAACTGACAGAATGGGAGAAGATATTTGCAAACGACATATCAGATAAAGGGCTAGTATCCAAAATCTATAAGGAACTTAGCAAACTCAACACCCAAAGAACAAACAATCCAATCAAGAAATGGGCAGAGGACATGAACAGACATTTCTGCAAAGAAGACATCCAGATGGCCAGCAGACACATGAAAAAGTGCTCCACGTCACTCGGCATCAGGGAAATACAAATCAAAACCACAATGAGATATCACCTCACACCAGTCAGAATGGCTAAAATTAACTAGTCAGGAAATGACAGATGCTGGCGAGGATGCGCAGAAAGGGGAACCCTCCTCCACTGTTGGTGGGAATGCAAGCTGGTGCAACCACTCTGGAAAACAGCATGGAGGTTCCTCAAAATGTTGAAAATAGAACTACCCTATGACCCAGCAATTGCACTACTGGGTATTTACCCTAAAGATACAAACGTAGTGATCCGAAGGGGCACGTGTACCCGAATGTTTATAGCAGCCATGTCTACAATAGCCAAGCTATGGAAAGAACCTAGATGTCCATCAACAGATGAATGGATAAAGAAGAGGTGGTATATATACACAATGGAATACTATGCAGCCATCAAAAGAAATGAAATCTTGCCATTTGCGACAACGTGGATGGAACTAGAGGGTATCATGCTTAGTGAAATAAGTCAATCGGAGAAAGACAACTATCATATGATCTCCCTGATATGAGGACGTGGAGATGCAACATGGGGGGTTAGGGGGATAGGAGAAGAGTAAATGAAACAAGATGGGATTGGGAGGGAGACAAACCATAAATGACTCTTAATCTCACAAAACAAACTGGGGGTTGCTGGGGGGAGGTGGGGTTGGGAGAGGGGGAGGGAGTTATGGACATTGGGGAGGGTATGTGCTATCGTGAGTGCTGTGAAGTGTGTAAACCTGGTGATTCACAGACCTGTACCCCTGGGGATTAAAATACATTATATGCTTATAAAAAAATAAATAAATAAAATACTGCTGGTCTTGAGACCACAATGGGTGGAACAAGGATCCAGAGAACATGAGTAATAGGAAAGATCAACGAACCCAGGGTGTGCAGTGTTTGGTGTGAGAACCAGCTTGGTTACTTCTCTGTGTGTAAAGTAAACTCCCTTTCTGCTTCTCACTGAACTGGGAATTCTTTCTAGGAATGACAAATGTATTATCCCTTGCTGAATATAATTTAGTGGGTGAGATAACCTCTTATCAAGATGCTATGGAGAATATTCATTAATTGGTTGAGGAAAAAAGTCCTCCTGTAGTATTTTTAAAAAGTAATGTTACTGGGGCGCCTGGGTGGCTCAGTGGATTAAGCCGCTGCCTTCGGCTCAGGTCATGATCTCAGGGTCCTGGGATGGAGCCCCGCATCGGGCTCTCTGCTCCGCAGGGAGCCTGCTTCCCTTCCTCTCTCTCTACCTGCCTCTCTGCCTACTTGTGATCTCTCTGTCAAATAAATAAGTAAAATCTTTAAAAAAAAAAAAGTAATGTTACTGCTAATGGTTTAAAAGCTTTGAACTAACTTTAAAAATGGATCTAAGCAATTTAATAACCTAAAACAAAGTTTTTTCCTTAAATTAGCAAACATTGATTTTGCCACATAGACCTAAAATGAGAGTGTGTTTTGTTTTGTTTTCCTTTATTTTGCTTAGTGTGAATATTGATGTCCCTTGCTACTGAAATAGTAATGCATGTGTTTATGGAGTGCTGCTCTGTCCACAAAAGGGTATTTATTTTTTAATAGCTGGTATGTGCCTTCATATTTCTTTTATAAAAATTTGAAAGCTTCTTAACTCTGAAAACCATCTATACTCAAAAGATTTCCATAAAAGAGTAACTAACACCTGTATCACCTGTGTATAAAAATGAAGTGCCCTAGATGCCTAGTTTAAGGTCTCTATGACCCTCATTTTAATACAGTTCATGACTTCTCTAAATATTTATATGTATGTTAGTTTGTCTTGGCTACAAGAAGCAAATACTTAATTGACTTCTGGCCTCTTAAACTAGTTGTTCCAAAATAAATTTGGAAAAAACAATGTCTTATATCACAAAATTTAAAGATAGTAAAAGAGAGAATTTGCAGTTATTTTGGCGAAAATAATATGAGTATACACTAAACCTGTTCCCAGTGAGTATCAATCAGTGTTGTCCCCACAGCAAGTATCGGTCTCCACTTTACATTCGTCAATATTTAACTACTCATTTAATAGGGTTTGATATTTGTCCATACAGTAATGAATACCTATTTAATGTTTAAAGTAGAAGCAAAGGATTCTTTTGCTTCTCAACTATTCCCACCTCCCATGAAGTTGTTGGCCTTTAATTAAGTTTTCCGTAATTACTGTTCATTTTTAAATTTAATCTCATGATTTTTAAATCCTTGAATTATCCAAAGCTCTTGTCCTGGTTGCGATGTTACCACACTTATCTTTATTGTATGGGGGCAGGATATAGAAGGATACTGGTATTCATCAAGACAAAATTTTTTGTTGACCATTGTTTGTAAAATACTGATTAAAAGTAGTAATATCGAGGATGACCATTGTCATCAAGATGGCCAGTGACACTGAAGGAGTGCTGAATTTATGTTAGATATGTTATGTTAGATAGATATTTCAGTATAAATGAGATGTTGAATATATAAATAAAAGAGGATTGATTTTTACATGTCTTTAATACCATTTGTGTAAATTCACAGATTACCCACTTACATAAATGCACACACACACACACACAAATGTGTCAAGTTGTCTAGATTTTAGAGGTACAAATTATGCTTATTTTATTTTAAAGTAAAAGTGGCTAAATGAAATCCTGTTCAGTGATTTTTAATCAGTTATTGTTCATAATTCATATTTCAGTCAGTAACAAGATTTCAAACTAGTAAAAGCTTAGTGGACCAAATACAATACTAAGAATTTTCACTAAATATCTAAGGAATAATGGTCATTTTTTATCTCTAAGTACTTCATATCCTTAGTTACCAATGTTGATTCTCATACATTGTTTAAAATCAGAACCATAGAATTCCACAGACAACATCTGAGAACCCATGTAGAACAGTTGTCCTTTATTTCTCATAACTGGAAGAATAGATTGGGTCATACTGTAGGGACTGTACAGTGACTTGAAAGAAAAAAATAAAAGTCACCTAAAACCTCACCAGCTCAGCAATAAGGCTGATGGCATTGTTTAAGTCCACTTGGTTCTGTGGTCATCAGATCACACCTCGGTTTGGATTTAGTATGCCCATTCCTGTTGAGAGGATCGGATAGCAAACTGGAGAACAATGGAGAGAAACTCAAAATGCTTGCCTGGAGATATAAATGGCCATGAGTGACAATACTATATTAACAATATTGTTTCCAATCTGTAAGTCTTTTTTTTTTTTTAAGATTTTATTTATTTATTTGACAGAGAGAGGCACAGCGAGAGAGGGAACACAAGCAGGGAGAGTGGGAGAGGGAGAAGCAGGCTTCCCAATGAACAAGGAGCCCGATCAGTGGCTGGATCCCAAGACCCTGGGACCATGACCCTGAAGGCAGCTGCTTAATGACTGAGCCACCCAGGTGCCCCAGTCTGTAAATCTTTAAAGTAATTGAGGTCCAAGAATCACGTATTTCTTTAGCAGCCTTGACATTTTGCTGGATCCCAGAACTAATATTCTTTTATGCCTGTGGTACCCACTCAACAACTCCTTTTCCATTATTACCATGTTATGATGCCTTCCTCCACTGTTCCCTCCCCCCCCCACCACCATTTTTACCATTTCTGCTGAATATGTTTCTGTAAGTTTTTCTTTATCTGGGCTAGCTCCTGACACTGCTGATCAAGAATCCTCAAGGAGGAATTTCCCACCACCAATATCTTTTCAGCCTTCCAAAATATTATCTTCCTCTTTCTGTTTTATTTTTCTCTTTTGAGAAACATAGAATAAGCTCCCAAGAACATTGGATGAACTCTGCCAGATTTAGATCAGGCACCTTCCTTGTTGACTGGTACTCAGATCAATACCTGTCATGTTTAGGAGGGTGTCTCAGTCATTAAGCATTTGTCAAATGACTGAATGTAAGCACACATCATTATCTTATTCTTTTTTTTTTAAAGATTTTATTTGTTTGTTTATTTGACAGACAGAGGTCACAAGTAGGCAGAGAGGCAGGCAGAAAGAGAGAGAGGAGGGCAGCAGGCTCCGTGCCAAGCAGAGAGCCCGATACAGGGCTCGATCCCAGGACCCTGGGATCATGACTTGAGCTGAAGGCAGAGGCTTTAACCCACTGAGCCTTCCAGGCGCCCCCATTCTCTTATTCTTAAATGAAGATGAGTTCTTCCCGGACACTCCTTTATGTGCTTGATTTTGTTGCATCGTTGGTGTTCTCTTCTCTTTTTTGCTAAGCTTGTTTGGACACTTCTGGGCATTAGCTCATCTGTCTCTACTCCTTCCAATGGGAATTCAAAGTTTCAATGAAAAATTAATTCTCCATGTCACCCTTGTTATTGCAGAGCTCCAAATCTGGACATGCAGATTAGTCCCCAGTCCTTTCGTTGGATGTGTAAAAAGTGTTCAAAGGAAATGAGAGAATGCCCAAGAGAAAAGAAGAGTTAGTAGGGGTATGGTAACTGTTTGGTTGGGTTTTTAAAGATGTGTCTTATGCAAGAGGAATTAAACTTAAGAGTCTAAAAGTAGGGAATCGGGGTGCCTGGGTGGCTCAGTGAGTTAAAGCCTCAGCCTTCGGCTCAGGTCATGATCTCAGGGTTCTGGAATCGAACCCCACGTTGGGCTCTCTGCTCAGCAGGGAACCTGCTTCCCACTCTCTCTCTGCCTTCTTCTCTGCCTACTTGTGATCTCTCTATCAAATAAATAAATAAAATCTTTAAAAAAACAATTTGCTAGGAATCTCAGACAAGGGTGAATTTGACCAAAATGCTCGCTAGCAACAGATTCTGCATAATATTAACAACTGTGTGGTTGTAATAGTAAAGATGAAATAAAGAAGAAATGGTACTGCGATAAAAATCACCCCTATTGGAGAGAAAATTTTGAGAACTGGTGCAAAGCACAAGTTGCAGATTAAGTACAAAATGACAAAGGGGAACCACTGGACGAATGTGGCATGATCTGAACATTATAACAAATACTGCAAGTGACTTATAAAGAAAGTATACGAAAGCCAGGAGCTCAAAATAGCAGAGCATCTCCCTCCATAAGGAGGAGATGGAGGGGATAAAAATGAGAGAGAAAACAAGGTGTTGCTTATCAGACACCACTGAAAGTTGTTAGGACAATAACTCATTATCCTGAAAATTTATAATTAATAGGAATTTAACATCTATTCTACTTCTGTGACATATGTTTCTGGGTTACCAAATAAGTCTAGTGAATGAAGAAAATTTTTCTATAGAAAAGAATTTGAGCTTATTAATACAGAAGGAAATGTAGAATTAGAATGTAGAATTGTAGAATTAGAAAATCACAATTTTACAACCCTTAATTAAATACCATCAATAGATGGTGTGCTGGGTTGTGTTATGTCAGCATGGCTAAGGCCAACAATTATGCTTAGCTAGAATTCCCTTCTTTGTGTGGGTATACATTAGAGTTGACTAAGAAAAGGTAATATGTCCAGAATTTAGAAGGCAGTGTGAGGCCAAAACTATAAATTTCAGAGGGTCAATGTGAGTAAACATAGAGACAGACCGATGCAAGTTATCTAGCCAACCATATATATCTTCATTTTCCTTTGCTGTGCATTCGGCTCACTTTCCTAAGTGCTGGCCTGGGGACCAGCCATGGCCCCAGTCTAACTGAAATGTGTTGAGCTGCAGATCATAGATGTGAATGCAGGAAAAGCAGGGTCTCCAGAGATTCCACCTACCTCTCTTGAAGCCCCCTTTTCATCTGGCTTTGGTGGCTGTGCACAGTTGCCCTTTCTGACCTTCCCATTGCAGATTTTCAGGCAGATAAGTTACTGATTATTTCTTTGCTCCTGACACGTCCCTTCCAGACTCGTGCCTTTCAGCTCCCCCATCATTTCACCATTTCCCCCAAGGTCAAATTTTTTTGACTATCATGAGTACCATAAATAGAAAGAATGGCTCAGTTTTTTGAACTGAATTCTGATTGATCCAGGTGATAAAATCAGTGAAGGTAGAGGTGATTAGCAATCTTACATTGAAGGATCAGGCAGTCCAACCTTGAATCCCTTGCTCATTTTTACATCAAGGAAAATGAGACAATAAAAATTTACAAATCTTCTGATGGGATGTGGTATGGGTCCACAGACTACCTAGGCAGGCCAAAGGAAAATAATGAGCCCAAGTCTTATCAAGTCCTTAGATTTGACTTCCTATGTTCAGGAGATAATAGCATAGTAAAGCAAGATCATGTATGACTGATACCACAAGAAAAAAATCAGCCAGATCTAGAATATAGATGTTCTGTAAGGGAACTGCTGAATTATTTTCAGCAAGTCTGTGTCATAACCAAAGAATGGGCGTGGAGAGTAAAAGAGAACGAGAGATTGGTGTAGATGAAAAATAACCTAAAAAATATTTTAGACATATAACAACAAACGTAATGAGCAGTACATAGTTGGATCCTGATTCCAATAAGTTGATTATAAAAAGATGTTTCTAGGTAGTCAGGGAAATTTATATGGACGAATAATGTTTGATGATTTCAAGAAGTCATGATTAACTGTGTTTTGCGTAGTAATGTCATGTGGTTAGGTAAGGAGATTCTATAATGGTTTTGGATATATAATGAAATACTTAGAAATGGAATGCCATGACATCTGGATTTCCTTCACTGTATAAGCAAACATGAGAGTCGGGTGCAGAAACAGTTATGGCATGGGGATGGTTGTTGAAACTAGATGAAGAGTTCACAGGGATTTTGTTTTGCTATTATTTTTGTAACGTTTGTAATTTTTCTAATAAAAATTGAAGGGGCATTGTAAGAGATACTGAGTTGCCTGTCATTACATTTTTCTAAAGCGTTACCTGGATATGCCAGCCTATGCATTTTAAATATAGTAACTCCTTATACTGAAGAACTTGGACTTGGGAATCAATCTGAGTTTAAATCACAGCCTCAATTTCTGTCTCTTCTGCAGTTCATCTCTTACTAACTGTATGATCTTAAATGAATCCTTTTCCTAACAGTCTCAGTTGGATCAACTGTAAAATTCTGGATAATACCTACATCAAAGGGACATTTATAAACGACATTGTACATGTCAGAGCACAGTGCCTGACTCATAATAAGCACTCAGTGTTATTATTCATACTAAACTTTTATACTATTTTATCGTTAATATTTTTACTATTTTGTCATTAGTATTTTTTTATATTGGGTGAATAATTGAAAGCCTGTACCTTGAAGATGTGCTCTGGAATGTGCAAAATTGCCTATAAAAAGGATGGAGTGATCTGAATTGTGAGATGGTAAGAATTGTCAAGGCATGAATACATTGCAGCCTTTTCCAGCTACTCTCTCCTCTTTCACTGCCTTCTGAGTCTTTGCATTTGACTACTTGGTTTTTCTGCTTCTTCAGCGCCTGGCACACAAAATGACTTCCACTGCATAACTCAGCTAGGCTCGGTACAGTCTTACGTTAACCTTTCTGCCTTTGCTTCAGGACTTTCTTCCATCAACCATCTCACATTTCACTCAGGGTTTCATTTAGTTCTTGCCACAACCCCCTTCTAGCTTGCAGTCTTAAATAATTAAGTGCTGGGGGAAAAAAAAATGGGTTGTTGAAATGGATGAGCGTTTAGGTCCCTTCCAGCCAAATGTATGATCGCATCGTGTCCTCTAGACAGTACCGCTTCACCAGAGTGCTCTAGAGCAGACCAATCAAAGCAACTTCATATCCAGATTTTCTGGAAATTAATTTTTAGTTTTCTAGAAACCTTTAATTTTAGTTCATTTAGAAATTTCAATTTTCTGGAAAGCACATTTTTAAAAAGTTTAAAAAAGCAGATGGAATTAATTTTGATGTATTTCATTTATTTCACTACATCTCTATTATCATTTCATTATGTAATTAATTCCATGGGATGTTTCCTTTTTTCTTCCATACCAAATTTTTGTAAACTATGTGTAATTATATACATTCACAGACACCTCCGTTTGGACTAGGCATATTTCATACGCTCAATGGCCACATGTGCCCGGAGGCTAAGGTAATGGCTGTTACAGCTCTTTAGAGCAGTCTGTTAAGCCATACTATTGAAACAATGGTAATTTGTATATAAGTGAGTGAAATGTTATAATTAGAAATTAACCCAGCCTTGTAATTTCATGGGGAAATACCAATCCTAAAATCACGTGCAATTTGGAAATATAGTTCCTTAGAGGTTTGATTTAGAATAGAAAATACAAAAATAGGGACGCCTGGATGGCTCAGTGGGTTAAGCCTCTGCCTTCGGCTCAGGTCATGATCTCAGGGTCCTGGGATCGAGCCCCACATTGGTTTTCTGCTCAGCAGGGAGCCTGCTTCCCCCTCTCTCTCTGCCTGCCTCTCAGCCTACTTGTGGTCTCTGTGTGTCAAATAAATAAATAAAATCTTAAAAAAAAAAAGAAAATACAAAAATAAAGGAAAAACAAGATAGTAGCAATCATTCATTTATAGAACAAGCACGGTACTAAGGGCATGGTAGGCATGTTCCAGTTGGTACTTAAAGCAGTTTGTGTAGTGCATTCGTGTTGTGTCCCTGTTTTATAGCTCAGGGAGCAGAAATGCAATGACATTTTGTAATTTCTGGAGATCATACCTGTGGCAAGATTTGGGCTCTCTGGAATTCTAAACTTATATCTGACTGGCTCTAATTCCCAGAGAACTTCTGTGACTGAACTGGGGGAATAAATGTTATATTGTTTATACTAGGGCATGGACAAGGGGGAAAAAAGGGTAGAAAAGGATATTGCTGTAGATACCGAGCAAATGATGGTGATGATGCAGAAGGCAGAGGTTAGAAAATTAGGTACCACAGATTCTTGCATCACTTTGCGGTTCCCAGTCTGTCACAGAAGATTTTTTTCACCTAAAAATTTTCTTGAGTCCATGCTTTTGTGTGGAGTGTCTGTAATTATGGAATTTACTCTATCTTAGTTAAATTTAAATGGCTTAATGGATGGCTCTCTCTAAAGCCTATTACTGTATACCTAAGGTCATCACAATATTAATGGTTTCTTGAAAAGGAAAGTGTCTTAAGACTACTAATAAGCACCATGTGTGATGCATATTTTATGCCAGTCACTTAAATTTATAATGTATGTTGCTAAAACATTTATTCAATATTGATAGCTCATTTTATGCCACTTCTAATGGGTATTACAAATATATTACATGGCTAAAATGCACACACCCTTTCTATCAACATTCACTTAATGTTAATGCTTTCTAAAACATTCATGGAATAATAATAACCACTCACATTCAAAATTATTTATAATCCCCCTGCAGTAAGTTGCTGATTCACCAATGGCAACGTGTTAATGCATCAAAATTACTGTACAACAAATGCAAAGATAAGATGACAGTCTGCCCCATAAATTAAAACGAGACCTCAGATTTGATATGATTTCTGTCCTCTAGTACCCATTTGGTAAGCTGGGCACCAGTTATCCAGGAAGAGTGTATACTGACGTGTTTTTGACTCCTTGGCTTTTCTTCCTGTCTGTCCTTTTGATGACCACACAAGTGCCACAAAATCAAATGGACCAACCATCAGTTTTTTTTCCCCAATAATACATGCTTGCATGAATAATCGCAAAGATGAAATAAATGATTTGGAAGTATTTAGTAAGTTATTCAAAAACATTGTGGGAAGACAAGAAAATGGCTAGGTTCTTATGCTACAAGGAATAGGATATGGCCACAGTGTCTGAGGAGATCACAGTGATGAAGATTTTGACACGACAAAGTTGAAGATGAAGATAGTTGACATCAAGTCAAAATAAAGCAGTAGTTAGTATCATAGTTGTAAATAAGTGTTGTAACAACTATTGGAACTAAATTTCTCCTTAAGAGAGAAATTTAAGAGAAATTTAGAGAAAGAGACTAAATTTCTCTAAGGCAGTAGAGGCTGAATTCAGGAAGGAAATGATATTTGAGCTGGGTCTTGAAAATGAATCGATAACAGCCTGCTTTGTTCGAGAATGGCAACTATTGTGTATAGTTAAAGCAGATAGGATAAGAAAGGAAACTAACTGAAGATAAAACTGAATAGTTATTCTGGTGCCAGAAAGAAAATAATTTTATGTGCCCCACCAAGCATTCTCTCCTACTGGCAAGGGAGTGAATTTCATGATTTTGAAATATATGACTAACATGCTTAGAGCTCTGTGTTTATATTTATGGTAACTGGTAATATGGAGGAGAATGTGTCAGAGGGAGGACAGAACAAATGCACTGAGATACTGTAGAGCGTAAATGAGATGTATTCCACAGATGGAGAGGACATAGACACACACATTTTGGCCCAGGCATTAGTCTTTTTAATAAGGAGTCATGAAAACATTACTTTGGAAATAAAAGAGAAATCAATTTCAATTGCTGGATCAGGAAAAACAAGTGTGTTTTTGGTTGGTTTTGTCTGAACAATGCTCATTGCTTTTTATAATGTTGTTGACAGTAACAGCAATGAGAAAGATAAAGAATGCAGGGTCTGTTCATGGTACGGGAGAGTCTACCTGTGCTGGCGCAGTTATACGTCTACGCCAAAGATGTTGACATTTTATGTATCACAGTCCTGCCCAAACGCTAATCCACTCTGGATTAATTGCTTCCAAAACTGTATTTTAAATGTTGAAGCTGTAGTGAAATAATTAACTATGTGACCATTTATCATATCATGTTTTAATGCCAAAGGGACATTATGAGCAATGAGTATTTATCGATGTTCTAATTGTAACTGAGCAGTGATGCCCTTGTTTATTATTATTATTATTTTAAAACAGCATTTTAACACCTGGCATCCATAAAAAAATTTTATTTTTCCTTTTAAAGCTTTCCTGCCCTGGGATCAGGCTGGCATCGAGAGCCCATGGATTACAGAGAATTAACCACTTTTGTGATAAAAGGTGAAGGGGGTATGGAACTCCAGCCTGCCCTAAATAGAGGACAGGTTTTCTCAACCTCAGCATTATTAAAATTTTGACATGAGTCATTGTAGGATGTTTAACAGCATCCCTGACCTCTACCTCTTATATGTCCGCAGCACTCACCTATAGTTCTAACAACCCAAAATGTCTCCAGACATTGTCCAGTATTGCCACTGATATAAGGTAATGTTAAAACATCCCTTCACTTGAAAGTTACACCAATGAAATAACCCACCATGTGTTTTTACCACTAATTATTCAGTCTTCAAAAATAAACAGTTGCAAAACAAAACCACAGGAGATCCCCTACACATAATATTAGCCAGAGCTAAATTCTGAATATATGGGGATATATTTTGGCTTTTTGTCCATCAGGAATGGTGTTCAGTTAACCCTTATTTTTATCCATCTGTCTGGATCACTGGCACAATTAACCTCATCTCGCTGGAGTAGCCAAAAATTACATGTATTTACCTATAAATCCTTTGCTAACTAAGTATATTCTATATTTCCATATTCAGATGGATTTTTATAAAAACTAAATGTCTAGCTTCTTTCTCCTCTCCCAACTACACACTAACTTGTTTTCTCTTTCTCTAGCTTGGGGAAAGGGGTAAGATTTGAAAACATGTCTAGACTTTCTTCTAAGAAAGTCATGATCTTAATTTAGAAAAAACTAACTTGTTTTCTCTTTCTCTAGCTTGGGGAAAGGGGTAAGATTTGAAAACATGTCTAGACTTTCTTCTAAGAAAGTCATGATCTTAATTTAGAAAAAAAGTTGTAGAAACATCAAAACTGCCTTCTTTGAAAAGGGAAAAATACAAATTATATCTTGCAGAATAAGAAATTATTAATCAAATTATAGAGAAATGGTGGGGTGGAGAAATGAAGAGTGAGTCACTGAATTTAAGTATCATTTATCCTGGGTACTCAGTCTACTTGATTCCTATCATAAAAGAAAGGAAGGGGGGTGGGGCACCTGAGTGTCTTATTTGGTTAAGCTTCTGCCTTTGGATCAGGTCATGATCCGGGGTCCTCTGATCTAGGCCTTCCTTGGGCTCCCTGCTCTGGGGGAGCCTGTTTCTCCTCCTTTTCTCCTCTTCCCCCCACTCATATTCACTCTCTCTTGTGCTCTCTGTCAATTAAATAAATAAAATCTTAAAAAAAGAGAGAGAGAAAGAAAGGAAGGGAGGTTAACCCTGTAAGTAGGGAAAAGCTATGGGCAATGTGGCATAAGAACAGCATGGTTTCCAAATCCTAAATCTGCTGATTTCTAGCAGAAATTCTGGCCAAGTTGCAAACTTTCTGGCTCTCAGTTTCTTTAGTACCGGATACTGTCATCTTTTAGATTTGATTTAGAGATTAAAATAATGGTAGTTGGCACTCATCAGTAACTTCTATATACCACACATGTTATCTAAATGATCTCTGTGTGTTATTTTAATTAAGATAATGACCAGCCAGTGAAGTTGTTATTTTTATAGCTGTTTTATAGAAAAAGAGGCAGAAAAGCAGAGAGAGGTTATACATCATAATCCATGAAACTGAGCTTGAAATTCAGTCATTGAAACTCCAGTGTAGTAGCTTTAGAAGTTATAATACGTTATAAAGGACCTAAAAAAAAACCACAAAACCCAAAACAGAAAAAAGCAAGGTCTTGCATGTAGGTAATTAACAATGATAGTTCTCTCCCTTCACCTTAATACGTGAAGAAAGAGAAATCGCCAATGTCTGGTGATTCTCCCCTTTGTGACCATCTCCTCAGGTCATTACCTTAGTTCAAGTCTTCGTACATTTTTGCTCAACTCCAGTCAAGTTTGTGTATTGCTGCCAGAGATTTCGAAGCCAGAAATCTGATTGTTTCTTCAGTGTCCTTCAAGAGTTTTCTCCGGCTTCTGGGATAAATGTAAATGTCCCTTTTCATTTAGCAACATCTACATAATTTAAGATTTGTGTATCCTTAGACCCAGTAATTTCGCATCCAGGTATATCCTAGATAAACTCTTATGTGTATCTACCCAGAGACATTTACAAAATGTTCAGTGTAACATTGTAATAGTGAAAAATGGTAAATAACCTGAGTGACATTTTTTCAGAACAATGACTAGAAAAATTATGATATATTCAAGTAATTTAGCACTATATGTTTTTATATATTTTAAATGAATGTCCTGCCTTTGTATAAAAATACAGTATTTTTATATAAAAATATGCTATTTTCTAAAAAATAAAACAATAAAAAACAAGAATGCACACAGCATAATATATTTGTGTATCTACAAAGAGACAATAATATAGTTTAGGGTTACATCGCTGTGTAGCAAATTTGGGGTCAGTTGTTCCCTATAGTGATCATGAGAAGGTGAATGAAGAATTTTATAGACAGAGTAAAAGTACTTTAAAAGTATTTTTAATTTAATTTTTAAGCTGGGTGGCAGGCACTGTTTATTGTGTCATACTTTAGATCTTTTTTGCTGCTTTAAGTAGTTAATGGTCTCAACAAAAATGAGTAACTGAGAATAAGCTTATGAAAAAAGGCACACCATGAATTGATCTTTGTATATCTTTCCAGTATTATTTATCGGCAAGCTACTGATGCTTGTCCCAGTCATGGTGAACCATGTACAGTTTTTTGAGCACATTATTTTCTTTTCTGTATGGCTTACATGAAGCTGACATACTTTCCATTCATGTTACTCCTACTAACTTTTAAGGCTCAGCTCAGAGCTCTTATACTCCAGGACGATTTCCTTGAAGTTTTTAGTCTGGAAAATGCCTGTGCTGTGATTTCTCATAGCACCATTTCTCCTTCTGTGTCAGTTCTTAAAACAATAGCTGTTAACTCGTTGCCACATTAAATAGCCAGTGGACGTTGGCAGGGGGACTCTGCTTAAATAGGTATTGAGGAACCCAGATGATGGAGCCTACAGTTGGACTAGTGCCCTTGCAATCACTGTACCAGGAAGAAAGGAACATGGTAGACCATGGGCTGACTCCTAGAACTCCTAACCAGAAATGATCAAAACCAAGTGTGCTTCCATTCATTGACCAAAGCAACTTAGATGGTCTCTGCTAACTTCAAATGGAAAGGGAAGTACAGTCATCACAATGTGGTTAAAAGGTGTGAGCAGATACGTGAAATATGTGAGGAGTCCTAATGACAATGACAGTAAAATGTTTCATGGTGTATTGCCATGAATTATTTCCTCTCCTGTGCAGAAGTTTTGTCTTAATCATCTTGGTGTGTCTACCACCTTCTCACAAAGTCAAAAGAGTATTTGTTGCTTTGATAAGTAAATAGGACCTCACTAAATTATGCTACTTTTAGATTGGCCATGCAAAAAATAGTATTTGTGAGCGACTCTTAGAATTTCGTTATTGGCTTGTTTTCCGATCCTATCGTGCTTGGTTGACTGTATGGTTATCAACCTATAAATTTTCAGAGCAGGCCGTATTTAGTTCAGCCTCCCCACAGAGGAAGGGGTACCTCAGCACCTATTCACTTTTATGTGCCTGCCAGATGTTTGCTGGAAAGTGATAAGTCAGGGAGGTCTATTGGAGTGGTTTGTCTATGATCTAAGAGTGGGAAAGTCAGTTTCTTCAGTTTTCTTGGCATAGATACTCACTATAAAAATCCACACTTCACTAGGTTTTTCTAAGGTGGTTATTCATTCAGAAACACAAGGATCTGTCCCTTCTTGAAAATGGTTTACCTATTTAGCACCACAAGAGTAATATTGCTAGAAATCCAATTTTTCCTAAGATTTATTATTTCATAAAATACGTTTCTTCTTATGCACTTTTTAAAAATAAAAATTACTGGGGCGCCTGGGTGGCTCAGTGGGTTAAAGCCTCTGCCTTTGGCTCAGGTCGTGATCCCAGGGTCCTGGGATCGAGCCCCACATTGGGCTCTCTGCTCTGCGGGGAGCCTGCTTCCTCCTCTCTCTCTGCCTGCCTCTCTGCCTGGTTGTGATTTCTCTCTGTCAAATAAATAAAATATTAAAAAATAAATAAATAAATAAAAATAAAAATTACTTTGGTATGTTGAGAGATGGGAGAAAACATGTTTTCCTTTTTCTTTCTCCTTTTAAATCATATATAATCATATTTTTAACATTTTAGGGATTGTTATGAGACTTGATCTTATTAAAAAGTCATAATAAGCATCAATTTGTATCTTCATATTGTAAATTGAATTTGTCATCCACATTTACAAAAGCACAACATAGTTGCATCTTAAACTCTTTCAGTATGTACACACACTTTAGCACAATCCCATTAATCTAGCAGCAAAACCATACCTTAAAAACCTAATCAGGGGCGCGTGGGTGGCTCAGTGGGTTAACCCTCTGCCTTCCGCCCAAGTCATGATCTCAGGGTCCTGTGATCAAGCCCTGCATTGGGCTCTCTGCTCAGTAGGGAGCCTGCTTCCCCCTCTCTCTCTGCCTGCCTCTCTGCCCTCCTGTGATCTCTCTCTGTCAAATTAAAAAAAAAAATTTTTTTTCAAGAAAGAAAAACCTAATAAGATTAGGATTAGTTTCTGCTCATTGTCTTCAGGGCGCCCCCTTGTGGTGCAGGCCATCATCACCTGGACAATTTTAGTGGTTGGTTGGTTCTCTCTAGAGACAAGATGATCCTTCTATAATGCAGTTAAGTAAGATGGCAGCCACATCAGTCCTTTGCTTAAAATCCTCCAATGGCCACCCTTCTCACTCAGCCTGAAAACCAGTCCTCAGTACGGTACACAGGGTATCACATTAATTACCTTGCTCCTAGTCTGTTTCCCCACTTTCTGCCCTTCTCAGTCTCTTGTCTACCACTTTATCTACATGGCATTAATTAGTTCTGCATTCAGAAAACTCATATGTAAATTTAATTGTAACTATTTTCTGCATTTTTCAAGAAGAGTAATTTTTTTTTTTTTTTTTAACAAATTCTGCCATGGAGAATCATGATTCTTCTCTAAAATTTCCTCTCCGGACTCAACTCGGTGAACTTACATATAGATTTAGATGCAGAAAAAAGTTGTTTTATTTTCCCAATATGCAAAGATTGTGTTTCTCTTGGCTTCGTGTGTAGGCATGTAACGACAGAAAGATTATGATGGTTTGCTCCAATATGGGATCATCAGTATGGAGGGAGGATAAAATGCTGAAAAATACATCTATAAGAAGTCTCTCTATTAATTCCTTCCTTAGTTTTCCCGGAGGATTGACCACAGGGAAAGAGAGACCTAAAAACTGCTTTTGGAAGGAAGATAAAGATTTTACTGGCATAGTAATACCACACTAACTTAAAAAGCATATTTTATAGAATATGATGTCTACTTAGCAATATTTGGCAAAATGCCATTAAAATTATATATTTGATATTAATATCTGCTATTGTAGAGAATTTTCCAAATATGAAATCCACTTAGCATTTATAAAAAGGTAGAATTCCATTAACTTTTAATTCATTAACTAATTTCATTATTCACATTAACTTTTAATTCATTCTTAACTAATTTCTCTTCAGCACTGAATGAGCACAGACGTGTTTTGACTGTCATTGTTTTTAAAGATATTAATTCAGTCATCCAGTATAGTATTGTAACAGCTTTGATAAGAAACTGAAATGTTCACCTCCCATCACTGATCTTTTCTTGATTGGAGTTTTTCAAGTGTTTCTTTTATACTCAGATTTATAGTTCATGCAAAATAACTTATAATAATCACATTGAAATATATCTAGATTTAAATAATAATGTCAATGCTTTTGACTTCAAAAATGAAGATAAGCTGGCTTAAGAAATAAACATTTAGAATTAATATGTACTTTCCTGTTGAGTTCCAGGGTTATAGTAACTGTTGCAGTAAAAATCTTACTTGACCCATTATTTTAGATCAATAAAAAAAGCTACATTATTCTAACAAAAAAGATTCTGTCAGCAGAGGAAATCAGGCCAGGCATTTGTAAAGATCACCCCACCCTTTTTGTTTAACACAGCCATTCAGTACTTAAAATGGTGACATCGTTTAATGCCAGAATCTCTACTTTCTATCAGGAAATGGAATTAGATGTTTCCAAGGCTCTGTGATCCACAACCCAGACTCTTTCTACCATCACCTACGTGGTTATTATATTGTAAATTTCTCAGAGTCGACTAAACAAAATTCACTTTATTTTATCTTATTTTATTATTATTATTTTTATTATTACTTTAAAAATTCATTTTAAGTAACCCAAGTATAAAATAACTTCTGAGGAAGCTTTAAAATCAGGTAGAATAGTAGATTAAAACTGCCATGAATGTGACAAAACAAAAAGACCTTTGTTCTTGCATCCTTCAGTAAGACTTGTCCATTTAAATTTGAATACTATGAGTCTGATTGCCATACCTCATCTATCGGTATGTGACCACTTTTCCTTCTCTCACTCCAGAGTAGCTCAGTTTTCTATTGTGGACATCGCTTCAATGAACGCTGAGGTGTAGGTGCCCTTCTTTTCACTACATTTGTATCTTTGGGGAAGATACTCAGTAGTGCAATTGCTGGGTCATAGGTTAGCTCTGTTTTCAACTATTTGAGGAACTTCCATACCATTTTCCAGAGTGCCTGCACCAGCTTGCATTCCCTCCATCAGTGTAGGAAGGGTTCACCTTTCCCTGCATTCTGGCCAACACCTGTTGTTTCCCATCTTGTTAATTTTAGCCTTTCTGGCTGTTGTGAGATGGTATCTCATTGTGGTTTAGATCTGTGTTTCCTTGGTGCCGAGTGATGTGGGACATTTTTTCATATGTCTGTTGGCCATTTGTATGTTCTTTGGAGAAATGTCTCATGTCTTCTGCCTATTTTTTGACTTGGTTTTATGTTTCTTGGATGTTGAATTTAAGAAGTTCTTTATAGATCTTAGATACTAGCACTTTATTTGCTATGTCATTTACAGATATCTTCTCCCAATCCATAGGTTGCCTTTTAGTTTTGTTGACTGTTTCCTTTGCTGTGCAAAAGCTTTTTATCTTGATGAAATCCCGATAGTTCGTTTTGGTTTTTGGTTTTGTTTTCCTTACCTTTGGAGACATGTCTGGAAAGAGGTTGCTGCGGCCAAAGTCGGAGGGGTCATTTCCTGTGTTCTTCTCTAGGATTTTGATGGGTTCCTGTCTCACGTTTAGGTCTTTCATCCATTTTTTTATCTTTGTGTATGGTATAAGAAAACTGTGGAAAGAGCCAAGCTGTCTATTGACAGATAAACAGATAAAGAAGATGTGGTATGTATGTATACAATGGGATATTACTCAGCCATCAGAAGGGATGAATACTTACCATTCACATTGACATGGATGGAACTGGAGGGTATTATGCTGAGTGAAGTAAGTCAAACAGAGAAACAGTTATCATACGGTTTCACTCACATGTGGAATGTAAGAAACAGCACAGAGGATCATAGGGGAAGGGAGGGAAAACTGAATGGGACGTCATCAGAGAGGGAGAAAAACCATGAGAGCCTCTTAACTATAGGAGACAAACTGAGGCTTGCTGGAGGGGAGGTGGGTGGGGAGATGGGCTAACTGGGTGATGGACATTAGGTAGGACATGTGACGTGATGAGCACTGGGTGTTTATGCATGCGCTAAATTACTGAGCATTACATCTGAAACTAATGATGTACCATATGTTGGCTAATTGAATTTAAATAAAAAATTTTAGAAAAGAGAAGCTCAGTTTTCTTCCTCCAGTACTCCTTCCCTCAAGTTCTCCCCCACATATAATTTCATTGTTTTTTTTTTACCCTCCCCCTTCCCCTGCATGTCAATAAAAACAGTTGTGGTGTTCCCCCCCCACTTTACTTACAACTAAAGAAAAGGCATTACATTTCTCTAAACTCATTCATTCTTTGATAAAATCTTTTTTGAAATCCTAATATGTATGCATGGTTTAGATGCTGTTCTGCCTTTGACAGAATCTATACCTGGAAGGAAAAAACATACTCCCCCCAAGAGATGATAAAAATTGTGAGATCCTGTTGATCTTTGGGGGAGGGGCCTGTTGTCATGCCATTTGCGACGACGTGGATGGAACTAGAGCGTATCATGCTTAGTGAAATAAGTCAATCGGAGAAAGACAACTATCATATGATCTCCCTGATATGAGGACATGGAGAAGCAACATGGGGGGGTAGGGGGATAGGAGAAGAGTAAATGAAACAAGATGGGATTGGGAGGGAGACAAACCATAAATGACTCTTAATCTCACAAAACAAACTGGGGGTTGCTGGGGGGAGGTGGGATTGGGAGAGGGGGAGCGGGCTATGGACATTGGGGAGGGGAGGCGAACCATAAGAGACTATGGACTCTGAAAAACAACCTGAGGGTTTTGAAGGGTCAGGGGTGGGAGGTTGGGGCAACCTGAGGGTTTTGAAGGGTCAAGGGTGGGAGGTTGGGGGAACAGGTGGTGGGTAATGGGGAGGGCACGTTTTGCATGGAGCACTGGGTGTTGTGCAAAAAGAATGAATACTGTTACACTGAAAAAATAAATAAAATGAAAAAAAAAAGGAAAAAAAAAATTGTGAGATCCTAAAATCAAGGATCGTAATTGCTCCTGCTTACATACCTCTACCCTCATCTAAATCTCTTTCAGAGAGAGTGTGTCAGATGCGGTATACTAAATAAATACTGTTAATTGATTACAGATCACCCTGTAGTATTATGAGCATACTGCTTTCTAGCATTCTTCATACTAAATAGCTGGTTGTTTGCTTTAGAATGAACCTCCAGGCACAATCATGATTTCTTATTCACGATGGCGAATTCACCCATAACCTGATAAACAATAAATACTGAATATTTGTTTATAAAAAGTGAATTTTAATTTAAATTATGAATTATGAATGAAGAAGGGAATGAAAGATAGGCAAACCCAGACGGATACCCCATTTTTCTCAGTGCATATAGTTTTAATTAATAAGTGATCAGGGTTTGGCCTAGATGGTGGTACAGGCAGTATCTGTTTACTATTTGAAATAACAGATTATTATAGCTGTTACAATATTTATTTCAAAATTGTGGGGAGACTTTGGCTTGTCGCGCAAGATGGAGGTAAAGCTGAGTTTCGAATCTTGGTCACTTGAGTCCAATTCCTGTTCTCTCTGCCTTTTTTCCCCCCAGTTATCTCAAGAACATTAAATAAAAGAACTTCTGTTCCTAAATATATAGAAAGTCTCTCTAGGCTCTTCACTGAAGACGGGGCAAGGCGAGAACAGAAAGGGACATTATTATGTATTCAGCTGTAGCAGGACAGATAAATGAACACACCTGAGACAGCAGTGCCCTAGATTGAGTGATTTAGCACAAAACAGAACAACTAGTCAAGAAAATGATGTGGTTAGAGTATGTGATGAGACAGTAATAGGAGGAATATTGGCTGTCATGACCCTTTCACTACCTAAAAGCTATGATTACTTTCCCAAATGCTAAGGCAGTAATGTATAAAAACTCAGGGAGGGAATAAAGCTTAAACTCCTCCAACGTGGCACATTTTAGAGTATTTCCAGTTATATAGTGGTCTTAACACCTTTCTGGTCTGAATTTCATCTAGGATTAGGGTTCAACAAGAGACCATGCCCAATCATGAAGAACACTGGTATTTCATCTTTTTGTTGTTGTTATTTTGAGAACGACATTTGTACAGGATCACTTACAGATGTTTCCCGTGTGCTGTTTTCACCCAGAACTTTGAAGTCTCTTCAGGCAGACGAAACAAAGCAACTTCATTGACAAGGAAGACTCAATGGGGGGAGATTCTCAGTTTTGACCGGGTGCAACCAGATCTCTCCATTTTAAGGTCAAAGTCTCATCATTTCTCATCACTGACCTAACTTGAACATGAAACCCTTTGCTTCAACTTGACTTCCACATTGCCACTTACTTGTATAAAAATACTTACTGAATTCCTGTTAACCACTGTTTTAAGAGTCAGCTCCCCTGCTCACTTTGCTGTATTCTCAAAAATCTGGCCACACTATAATTGTTCATTGTACTTCCTTTCATTTTGCAAAATCTTTCTAGTCAGAAACCTAGCCTTTTTAGCTTACTTCCTCACACTCATGATCATTCCTACCTCTGTGTTCTTTTAAAAAAATTTTAATTTTATTTTATTTTTTCATTTTTATTTCTATTTATCTTTAAAATTTTAGGGTTTTTTTTTTTTAATTAAAAAAATGCTTTTAAGGGGAGCCTGGGTGGCTCAATGGATTAAAGCCTCTGCCTTCCACTTAGGTCATGACTTCAGGGTCCTGGGATTGAGCCCCACATCCGGCTCTCTGCTCAGCAGGGAGCCTGCTTCCTCCTCTCTATCTCTGCCTGCTTCTCTGCCTACTTGTGATCTCTGTCTGTCAAATAAATAAAATCTTTTTAAAAAAATGCTTTTAAATTCCTGACTCTGGGCCATCATTTTGTTCCTCTCTTGGAATGCCTTCCAGTTTTCTCTTCTACCTACCCAAATTTTATCCATTCTTGATAATCTTAGAAGGATGATTTTACTGTTAGCACTAAAACTTGTCTGGCCTTGAAACATGAGAAATGTAGGCTTCAGAAATGGTTAGTGTCTTATCCGAAGTTACACATTGACAAAATGGCAAAAATGAAACCAGAACCTAAGAGCCCCTGTGCATAAGTTTTCGTGTAGCAATGTGTTGCCGAAGTAAACAGTTAATCCTCCCAAATTTCTCATGAAGTTTATTTTTTTTTTTAAAGAATTTATTTATTTATTTGACAGAGAGAGAGATCACAAGTAGGCAGAGAAGCAGGCAGAGAGAGAGGGGGAAACAGGCTCCCCGCTGAGCAGAGAGCCTGATGCGGGGCTCCATCCCAGGACCCTGGGATCATGACCTGAGCTGAAGGCAGAGGCTTAAACCACTGAGCCACCCAGGTACCCCCCTTATGAAGTTTATTTTGACCTACTTCAGACGTCTGCTTTCTTAGAGACTCACGAATACCATTTTTTTTTCTATTTCTTTAAATGATTACGTTTCGTCTATCATGTTGGCTTTCCCTTCCAGCCTTAGACTATAGGTGCAATGTTTAAAATGTTTTGATATAGAAGTTCTGTTTTTTCAGCCAAGTAATTGATAAACATGTTTGAATAAAAGAGGGTAAAGGACCAATGCCCAAAACACCCTTTAGAAAACCCATTTACTTTTATCTTTAAATTTTGAGTAAATTACTTTCTACCAGGTACAGAATCATCCAACAAAACTCTTAGTCACCCTTTCAATATTTTGTTCACAAGAACATACGTATGTGTATTTTAGTCTTACAGGTATTTTGTATCTTTCATTACCATTTGTCACTCTGGTAAATAATTCTGAGAGAGAAATGAAGTGAACATAGCAGGGCTTGCATTCAATGAAGGACTTTCGATATGTCTGATGATCATTGTGTTTAGAATATTCGACTTTGTAATCTGACTCAGTGATCGTTAAGCTTAGTGAGTTTTTCTTACTGATTTTTGCTTGGTTTTTATGTGTTTTTTTTTTTTTTTTTTTTTCTTAATTCTTTGGACAAAATATGTGCCACCAATTTCATTTCTAGAATCTGGGTTTCATTGTGTGTGTGTGTGTGTGTGTGTGTGTGTGTGTGTGTGTGTAAAACTCCTTACCCCAGAAACCTACAAAGATGACTAGATCCTCTTAGTTGGGTGTGCTATCTCAGTCCTATGAATCCTTGGGAGACTAGAATGCTGTCTGAATAATAATCTTTTTTTTTTTTTTAAAGATTTTATTTATTTATTTATTTGACAGACAGAGATCACAAGTAGGCAGAGAGGCAGGCAGAGAGAGAGGAGGAAGCAGGCTCCCCACCGAGCAGAGAGCCTGATGTGGGGCTCGATCCCAGGACCCTGGGATCATGACCTGAGCCAAAGGCAGAGGCTTTAACCCGAGCTACCCAGGCACCCCTGACTAATAATCTAATAGCAAGAACACCATTCCAGCTGGTGAACTTTTCTGACCCTATTGACTTTCCAGCGGGCCTGTCTCACTGGTTCTCTGCTCCTTGTCCATCCCAGGACTTCTCATTATTATGCTCTTCACACTAGCTTATTATCCTTGCTGAATTTCCTAGACATTTCCTGCCCGCTTAGACTGGCACCCATCGCTTATCATCATAATCTTTAGACACTGGGTTCTGGTTCACTGGCTAGGTGGGGGAGACCTGTCTCAGAAATTCACTCCTTTGCTGAGACCCTGTCACTTGCTTTGCTGCTGCCAGATTCCATGGCTACTGCCTCTCTGCCTGGAATGTCAGTCTGTCACCTGAGTCCAGACAGCCCTGACAATTCTCTGCTTGCCAAGATAGCCTCAGTGACACCAATTGCCTCTGCATAGCTAGCTCCTTTGCTTTTGCATTTGGTCGCCAGCCTCTTTTCCTGATGAGTCTTTCTAGTTTGTGCACTCCAGCACTTGGGTTAGTTCTAGGGCTCTTGTTTCCAATCCCCAGTATTGTCTCCCGCACGAAGCTAAAAGTTAAGTAGGGTGTGTGTGTGTTCTGATCCTCAAGATCTCTCTCAACTGCTACCTTGGTGAGACTTCATTCTTTCATTACTAGAGGGGTATTTTATATCCTTTTCATGGACCTTAACGCAAGTCTACATTTGGGGCACCTGGGTGGCTCCGTTGGTTAAACATTGAACTCCTGATTTCAGTTCAGGTCATGATCTCAGGGTTGTGAGATTGAGCCATGCGTCAGACTCTGCACTGTGCATGGAGCCAGTTTGGGATTCTCTCTTTCCCTCTCTCCCCACCCTTCCAACCCCTGCTGTGTGCACTCTCTAATTTAAAAAAAAAACAAAAAAAAACAGGGGCACCTGGGTGGCTCAGTGGGTAAAGCCTCTGCCTTCGGCTCAGGTCATGATCCCAGAGTCCTGGGATCGAGCCCCACATTGGGCTCTCTGCTCAGTGGGGAGCCCGTTTCCTCCTCTCTCTCTCTGCCTGCCTCTCTGCCTACTTGTGATCTCTGTCTGTCAAATAAATAAATAAATAAAATCTTAAAAAAAAACACACAAAAAATGAGTTCTGCTTTTTATGTGTTTGTGTCTTCTCTTGGACTAGTGTTATTCTGGGACAGAAACCACATGGGTGTTCATTCACATAAACACTTATTAAAACACTTGCCACATGCCAGGCACCATGTTTTTGACAACACAGATAAACAAAAGAAAACACACAATTTTATGGTGTTAGTAAACTCAGGATCACAGGATTTTATTACTGGTGTAAGTAGTCTGGTTTAAATATTCCACAAAAGTTAATTGAATGAATGAATGAATGCGGAATAATTGACTATCGATTTTAAAATCTGCTTTCTGAAATAACTGTGTGCTGTAGTGCATGCTCCCTAGGAAATAAATGACACCAATTGAGCAAAAACAAAAACTTGGAGTAACTGTCGAAGTCGTTGTGGAGTCTAGAATAGGGAGGATTATTTGTCATAAATAATACAAGGCTCTGAGGCAGAAGCCCACAAACTTTTTCTGGAAAGAGCCAGATCATAAGCATTTTCACATTTGTGGTCTCTGTCACGACTGCTCAGCTCTGGCGTGTAGCATAGAAGCAACCACAGACAATGCATGGACAGATGGGCATGGCTGCGTTCCAAAGAAATTTTATTTAAGGATGCTGAAATTTGAATATTACATAATTTTCATGTGTCATAAAATATTCTGATTTTTTTTTTTCTCAACCATTTAAAAAACACATTCATGACTTTCAGGCCTCACAGAACCAGGTGGTCAGTGGGATTTGGCCACTGGGCCTCAGTTCAGGCTCTGTCTAGGTTTTACTTCTATATTTTTTTCCAGAATGCTTATATTAAGATGAAATCTGGGTTTCCTGATACAAAATATTTCTGTAATGTTTGCAAATAACAATAGCTTGGATCCAGTTGAGATTTTTAATACACAAAGGGAAATGGAAGAGTGGTTGCAACGTCGACTCGTGTCAACAAAGCAGAATGTCACAGCACAGTGTAGTGCGAGGCATACTCATGTCCTGGCTGAAAGCAGAGGCCTGTATTGGCTACTCTCTCGATTACCTTTAATGTTCAGATTCAGTGATTCCTTTCGTTGGCAGCTTAGTAGAGGGGACCTTATAAGGTTCACTAACTTACCCTTTTGTGATTAGGTTAGGAGTATCTCCGGGCAGTGCTTGCTTAAAAAGAAGCTGCCTTTATTAGTGTTGTAACGTAAGAATTGAAGCAGGTGGTTTGATCCTGAGAGCTTGGATCAGCCCTTGTCTTAATTTACTCCAGTCTGTGTAGTGTTAAAAACCATGATATTGGGGCGCCTGGGTGGCTCAGTGGATTAAGCCGCTGCCTTCGGCTCAGGTCATGATCTCAGGGTCCTGAGATCGAGCCCCGCGTCGGGCTCTCTGCTCCACAGGGAGCCTGCTTCCTCCTCTCTCTCTGCCTGCCTCTCTGCCTACTTGTGATCTCTCTCTGTCAAATAAATAAAATAAAATCTTTAAAAAAAAAAACAGGGCGCCTGGGTGGCTCAGTGGGTTAAGCCGCTGCCTTCGGCTCAGGTCATGATCTCAGGGTCCTGGGATCGAGTCCCGCGTCGGGCTCCCTGCTTAGCAGCGAGCCTGCTTCTCTCCCTCTCTCTCTGCCTGCCTCTCTGTCTACTTGTGATCTCTCTCTGTCAAATAAATAAATAAATAAATAAAAAATAAAAATAAAATCTTAAAAAAAAAAACAAACAAAAAAAAACCCACCATGATATCGGGGCACCTGAGTGGTGGCTCTGACCTTTGGTTTCAGTTCAGGTCGTGAACTCAGGGTCATGGAATCGAGTTCTGTGTTGGACTCTGCCCTCAACATGGAATCTGCTTGAGATTCTCTCTCTCCCTCTCACTTTGCCCCTCCCCCATTCTCTCTCTCTGCCCCATTTCTTCTAGTCGTGTCAGTTTAATCAATTGAATTGTTCTTATATCTAAAGGTTCAATGAATGATCCATGTCCTGTCACCCTATTCCCCTTCCTCCCTTACTTCCTCCCCCCTCCCTACCTCCGTCCCTCCATCTCTCCCTCCCATCCTCCCTCCCTTTCTTTCTCTTTTCTCCTCTTCTCTTTTCTTTATTTTTTCAAATGTTTTCCACTCCTTTATTATTATTTTCCCCACTACCAGCATCAAAACCCAGTAGGGTCCTTATTTCCTTTCCCAAAAATGATGCTAGCTCATGCCCAGGCAGATAGGACTTGAGGTTGGAGCCATGACTACCACCCACATCCTGTCCCCAGTGCCCACTTTCAACCAGCCCAGCCTAATTGGGGGGGTCACTCCTGAAACCCATGCCCACCCCCCACCCCCCCCACCCCCCCCAGGGCTGCTCTAGGATCTAGATGTACTCTTCCAGGGAGTTCCACCCAACAAGAGCGTCTACTATGTGTCGGTTAGCCACTCCAGGGATCCTGCTACCTCCACCCCAGGCTGGCTAATCTCCTGATACAACCTACGAGGCTCTCAGGGCTGGGGCTGCTTTACTCTCCTACCCCTTTCTGCCACCATTGACTTGTTGGGAAACCAAGGCCAAGAGGACCAAGAGGTGTCTGTGGCTGCAGGGAGGTCCGTTTTTCAATGCTTCTCCCTGAGACCACCTTCAACTCCAGACGGATTATACGAAATAGATTTCCTGAAAATGATTTTATTTTATTTTTTTATTTTAAAGATTTAATTTGTTTATTTCAGACACAGAGCAGGAGTGGGGAGGGGCAGAGGGAGAAGCAGACTCCCTGTTTAGCAGGGAGCCCGGAGTGAGACTCGATCCCAGGGTCCTGGGATTATGACCTGAGCTAAAACCAAGGGTCAGATATTTAACCCACTGAGCCACCCAGACAGCCCCTGAAAATGATTTTAAAGGCTGTATGACTTTGAGAGGTTGGTCTCAAGATCATTTATTTTCTTTCCTCTTTATCCTTGAACATCTCTCCTTTTTTCTCTATTTCTTTTTCTGTTGAGGCAAGTCCTATATTTCTCTCTCCCTCTTCCAAACAGAAGAATAAAGATGTGGCATTAAGCAGAGAGGACTGTGGTATTGAACCAAATCAGGGGTTCAGTAAACCTTTTCTGTGAAGGGCCAGATAGTAAATATTTTGGGTTGTGTATGCATATGGTCTGTGTTCCAACAGCTCATCAGTACCGTAGTGTGAAGGCAGCCATTGGTAATGTAAACAAATGAGCATATTTGTGTTCAGTATATTTACAAATATATTGAACCTAGCAGTCTCATATTGGGAATCTGCCCCCACAGAAGTAACATCATCAATGCATAAAAATACAATTAAGGAGTTTTGTTGAACAAAACCAGGCAACAGGCAGGATCCAACCTCCAGCCCATAATTTGCTGACCTCTGAACCAAAGTATATGCTGTGTCTGTTGCATATTTTGATACTCTGTATCCTTAAACGGAAATATGATATTCTTTATCTTAAAACATCAAATGAAGTTTCAGTCTCTCTCTGTGTAACTCTCTCTATGTCTCTATCTATATCATCTGTCCATCTGTCTGAGGAAGCCTTTATATTAATTGAGGAAATGACTCTCTAAGTACCTACACTGTATCTCGTGCTTGGTTCACAGAGCCTGCTTGGGCAGCAGACATTCTTCTACGTGTTTCTTTGCAGAAGCATTTGGAAGAAACTGTGACTTTAACCATTTGCATGAGCAGAAGACAAGATGGATCACAGTATAACGTGGCAACCATTTGATTTCCAATGTTCACAGACTCCCTCCCTTCCCCCAGCTGGTGCCATAGTGTTTATGCCTTTATCATATGCTGGCTGAATTGGGTGGCATATTCCTCCTTTCCAGACTCTAGTTTTGAGTTGATAAAAGTCTGTGGATCAATGGCAGATTTACACATGCTGTTTGTCCACCTGGTGCTTATTTCAAAACTGCTTCTCTCAAAGTGGACACTTGATAGTGAATGTGTTTATTCATTCTATTCTAGACAGATCCCCTGATGCTATCTTTCTAATGTCTGTAAATAATTCTTTGGTCTAACAGCAGTGGAAGCCTAAGGCATTTTTCATGTAACCATTAGCTTCTTTGCAGTCTGGACCAGTTCTCTCCTGGAGTCAATCATAGATTCTAAGGAAGTGCCTAGCTTGGAAATAGATACAGATGTTTGTTGGTTCCCTCTTATATTCCAGTTTCTATACTTGGATTTTTCATTTATTAGGTATCATTTAGTCATCATAAGCAACCTTGTGAGAGATAATATTAACCCCCTAGACTAAAAGTTACAAAACAGTGTTACAGAGAATGTAATGAAGCCTCCCAAGGTTCCATGTATAGCAAATGGGCAACATTATAACCTAGTATTGCTGAGCTAACTCTGCACCAGGGTAAGAGACACTAGAACTCGGTGCCAGTTGCACTCTAACTGGCTGAGTAAAATCAAGTTATTTTCTCTCTCAGAGCCCTTTTCTCCATGTGAAAAGTATAAGGCTGTTTTGTTTAAAAACGAAAGATATTAAGACGATGCATGTGAAGTGCTTAGCAGAGTGTCTAGCTCAAGAGAATATGCTCAGGGCACCTGGGTAGCTCAGTATCTTAAGCCTCTGCCTTCGGCTCAGGTCATGATCTCAGGGTCCTGGGATCAAGCCCCACATCGGCTCTCTGCTTAGCAGGGAGCCTGCTTCCCTCTACCTCTCTCTGCCTGCCTCTCTGCCTGCCTCTCTGCCTACTTGTGATCTCTCTGTCAAATAAATAAAATCTAAAAAAGAAAAAGAATATGCTCAATAAACATTAGTGACTATTATTAAAGTAAAAGATTCAAAATATAAATCCCCTTTCTCAGTGCTTCATAGCCCTTGATCTTTCAACTATGCTAATGTTATCTTTTTTATCTTAATGATAATTCACATTCATAAAATATGCTCATTAAAAATCAAAAGGAAGTAAGGAATCCTTTAGTTCAGGGTCCAATTTCGAATGCCTGTACAGCCAGGCAGTCAACATGATGGACTCCGGTTGGCTGGGTGTCAGGTCAGTACAGTTGCTCTGTGAGTAGTGGGCAGTAGAGTGCACACACCTTAAACACACACACAGCAAAGCATTGCTGATTTCTCTGGCCCCCGCTTGCACGGGTAGAATTCCATATTCAAACAACTTCCTATGTATTTACTCTTCTCTTGAACATAATAGCTGACAAAAATGTCAGGCTTCTCTAGACTATCTGGTCTTATGTGGCCTTATTTCCTCCAGGCTTTTATTCTATCATTTCCCAACACCTCCCTGGAATTCTATTTCCCCTTGTGGTTTGCCACCAATCTCTGATGACTCTGATAGTCACCACTCCTCTGCAAAATTATCTGCTGCATCCCTAAATAAGGGAAAGAAAAATAAAGACGTTTTTGAGAAAATAACTCCTTTAGTCTGTGCCCTGATATCTGCCCATTCTTCTCTCTACTTCTCCACATTTTCCTGCCTTACATGGGGAGGTAATGTAGAGTGTGGAATTGATTTAGGGATGGTAGACTACCAATCGCTCTTTTCTCGGGGACCCATTGTTCTAGGAGACCAGGGTACCTACTCGGCAAAACTTCTGAAGTCTAGAGAAAGCCATGTCATGATATAAGCTCCAGAAAAAAAAACATGTCCCATAGGACTCACAAGTAGATTGCATCATATAAATAGAATGCTTTTATTAGCATATTTGTTAAGTATATTCCTGCCTCATGCCTCAGTACTGGGGTAGTAGCTCTTCCCTCTGGAAAGCTTTCCCTCCAGTATTGTATCTGAATGGCAGTGTTTTATCTGTGGCAGTTGCTCAAAGAGATGCCTTCTCAACCTGTTATTTAAAAGCAAACAGCAAAATCATCTTTTATCATATTATCCTGTCTAATTTCACCTAAGCCCAATCTCTATGAGAACAAGAACTTTTCTTATTCACCACTGTATATTCAGTTCTGGGATAGTATATGACATAATACAGGTGCCCAATAAAATTTTGTCGAATGAATGAATGAGCTTTGTATCATCCTTTAATTGTTCATTGGTTTAGGTCTGAAATATAGTATTCTGTTTGGAAAAATGGGCTATCGAAAGCAACAAGGATATTGCATTATATGCAATGTAAAAAAACCCTCTCATTTTAATAGACGAGCCTTGATTAGATACTGGGTTATAAAACAACAAAATAAGCAAACAGAAAACAATGTTAAAAGACATCTTTGGGACAAGTCAGGATATTTAATTGCACTACATATTATATAATAATATTAAATTAATTTTCTTACTGTGGTAATGGTGTTGTGATTGTACAGGAGAGTGTCTTAGTTTTAGGATATGAATGGTGAAGTATCTGAGACTAAAATTATATGTATACATATATTTATATTTATATTCAGAGAGAACAGGCAAATGAGACAAGATTAATAATTAGTGAATCTAGTGAAGTAATGTTATGAGTGTTCATTTTGCAATTCTTTCAACTTTTCTATGTGTTTGAATAATTACAAGCTAAATATTTGAGAGGAAATGACTTTTTAAAAATGAATTTTATTTATTTATTTTAGAGAGAAAGCGAGCTGGCACACGTGAGCAGGAGGAGACTCAAGCAGACCCTGCCCTGATCATGGAGCCTGATGCTGGACTTAATCCCAACAAGCCCAAGGTCATGACCAAGCCAAAGCCAAGAGTTGGACATGCAACTGACTGGGCCACCCAGGTGCCCCTGATGAAATAACTTAAAAAAATTCCATATATGAAGTAAGTAGTTAACAGAAGTTTTTTGGCAGAAGTTTACTTTTCAGTTTTTGTATTCTTAGTATCTATATGTTGCCATAAAAATGCTGGAAAATGATTAATATTTTCCTTTATTTGATAACATTTAAAAATTTATGCCCAACCTTAAAATGGCAAGGTGAAAAGCAACGAAGTTTGTAAAAAGCTGCCGGAGTCTTGCTTACTAAAATAACATCTCCATTTTAGTCCCCCTCTTAAAAATTTTATAGATACACTTGAATTGTTAAAAGTTCTCTCATTGAGTCTAAAGGAGATGGAATTTGATCAGCTTCATGAAAAAAGTCTTTTCTTCTGAGTTATCATAGGACATAAATGAAGTATGTCACCACCAAGGGCAGTTATTTACAAGAAGCTAAAATAGATTTTCTATCTCCAAATTTATACACTTTCTGTACTCTAAAATAATTCAATTCAATGAACTTGGAAACTGTGGTAGACAGATATTAAATAACTAAGAACAATAAAACGAAAATGCATCTCACCTTTCCTGTGTTTTTATGACCATCTTTCAACACTGGAGACAATATAGTATTTGCCTCTGGGTCTTAATGTTCAAGTACAGAGAAGTAATTTTGAAGATTACTAGCTTTGGATGCAGATAGCTAATTATTGATTAGTAGCTTTGCTCATTACAGGGAAAACCGATTATTATAGTGACTTAAGAAAATAAAACAAAGGGACAGTTAATGATGTGTAGTCATGCATTTCACAAAAAAGTTATACTTGGAACTGTGAAAAAGTGCATGTTTTTATTTTATACCAGCTAGTAATTTTTAACCAGGAAACAGTTGGCACTGAAATGTATTTTCATTACTGAGGTTTGGATAGATCCACTAATCTTGCGCCTAAATATAATTTAAAAATACTTTTTAACGCGGTGTTTCACAATGGAGAGTGTAGCAAATGGGAGATGTTCCTACAAATGCTATTTTACTTTGTCAGTTTTGTTTAATTTATTCTGTGAAAAATCAAAGACTAAAAATCGGAAGTTCCTACCTTACTAATCCCTTTACAACATACGGGATTTTGTGTGATATTTTAAAAAGGCGATTTAGAGTTTTTGATGAATTCTAGTTTAAAAATTATTATGATACTCTTCACAAATTAGTTAAATAATACCAAGAGCCTAGTTGGTTGGTGAAGATATCTCGCCAATAATTGTTCCTTCTCTAGGCTCTTCGTTCTTAACCAGAAATAGCAAATACCGTGCCGTCACCTTCTCTTCTTTGGATCATGTAGTATCTATCTGCTACTACTGTGTGTTATTGAACACAAAATCCTTCTTCTATCTGTGAACTCTTGCCCCAATGACCAAACTTTTCTCCTTCTTTGTCTCGGCTATCACTCTCCATTGCTGAAGAGTTATTCAGTCATAAATTTAGAAAGCATACACATTTATTCAACAGTATGTTTCAGTTTATAGCGGCCCAAATGTGTGATAGTAAAGATGAATCCCCTGTTTTGGATATTCACTGGGGATAAAAATATCAACTAACATTTACAAGACAGATTATTACCTAATATCATCTTGGTTGATCTTCATTACAACCTTAGAAATGGGTGTTTTCAGCCCAAATTTTATATACTTGAAAAAAAAATACAACAACCCACATTGCAGAGGTAAAGCAAATTGTCCAAGATCAGTGGCCTGGTAGGCAGCGTGTTTAGAGCTTGAAATCGGATCCTCTGATTCCAGGCTTAGTGCTCTTTCTGATAGAGCAAGCTGCCTCTCGTAAAGTAAAATTAAGTATCATTGAACAACTTTTGATCACCTCCAAGCCTCTTCCCTGAAAATAACATCAAGACACTGAGGGATACAGATGCACAGCTTTTAGCACCCTCAAAGGTCAGGACTGTAATTCCCAACTCCCCTGTGCCTTTGCAGGACCACTTGAATCAGGTAATTGGAAAACTCGTGTTCATAGAATTACAGAGCCTGAGATACAGAAGGAATACTATTGCTTCAGTGGAGGATGGAGGTATACTCCAGCAGGGTCCTGGTGTGACCATGTGGAGATGTATCAAGGAAAGGTACTGGCCCCTGATAGTTTTGAAAACTCGAGACAGAAAGTGGGGGGAAAAAAGTCAGGTTCCTGATAGGAGGAGAAGCAAATTATAAAATAGAGCTAGAACTCTTCAAAGAGAAAAGCAGAAACAAGCAAAGTAAGACCAACTGGGTGGTCAATGCTGTATGTCAGTCTGCTGAGTCACTCCGACAACCCCCTGAGTTCACAGATGAAGGGGACAGAGTGAGTGGTAGGTAACCAGGAAAACAAGGGCTCCAATGTCATTACTAAAAGGGGCCAAGGCCGCTCTTGAAATCTCCAGTACCCGTCAGTGTCAAAATGATAAAATGATTAATGCTTAGGATGGAGGGAGCTCTTGAAGGGTTCATAATTGTGCCAGCGTTTCCACACTTCAGCACAAATTTCATGTGAGGAAATAGATGTAAAAATACCATCACTGGCCTTTAAGGGTGTCTTAATTTTCACGTTCATTCCCATGCCTTCTCCTAATGGTGAGTTATGAATCCTACTTAGTACTCAGTGGCTTGGCTTAGACTCTGCCCTGCCCTGCCCTTTACTGTTTTCATTCTTTCATTATGTTTTTACTTCTCAGACCTTGTTTTAAATCTCCAATTATAAACCAGTGCTTTTAAAATATGAAATAAAAGGAAATTGCAAGGAAACTAAGTATCACACATTTGAATACCAGGCAGGGTCAAGTTGCTCTGCACATTGCTGCACGCTAACTAAATTTCAGTACTTGTCTTACCCCCATCCTATAACGATTTTTGGACTGGTCACAATCCAGGGATTGCACTTGGAGAAGCACCTGTTGTCTTGGTGCCTTTACCATTTTACTCTGTTATAATTCAGATGATGTTTGATTGGTCTTTGTATATTTTATTAATGTTATAGATAGAAGATTCAGTTAAATTTTAATTTTCACAAGGCTCATTGTTTATTTGTTTAAAATTTTATTTATTTACTTGACACAGAGAGAGGGAGAGAGAGAGACCACAAGCGGGCAGGAGCAGCAGGAGGGAGAGGAAGAAGCTGAGCAGGGACCCTGATGTGGGGCTCTATCCCAGGACCCCGGGATCATGACCTGGGCAGAAGGCAGACACTTGATTAAGCCACCCAGGCGCCCCAGCTCATTGTTTTTAAGCCATTTGTAACGTAATGTTAAAGTGATTCACTCAGGGTTTCCTTGAACTAAAACTGTTTTTTTGTTTTTTTGTTTTTTTCCGAGAGAGATAAATAGAAAATGTTGATTATAGTGGCCTAAGCCTTACTGCTCCCTCTCTAGTGTTTCCAGGCTTACAAATCCATATCTGGATGATAAAGCATTGCTCTTCAGTGTTGATAAGTTCTACAGACTCTCTGGTTAGCTTCTGATCAATTCAAAATATTATGAACTCCTCTTTCCGTAGAAAGAATAGGTTGTGTCGGTGGGTAACAATTGAGAAATCACCATGGGAAAGGTGCTGTAAGTTAAAATGTTCTGAGTTGTTCATGCTTCCTGTGCTTATTTACCTATTGTCTGACTTTTGGGAATTTTTACAAATGAGTAAAATATTGTATGTTGCAAAGATTGCATGGTATGCTGGATTTCCAGTCAATCTATGTGTTATGTGATACCATTATGCCAGTACTGGAGTTTCTTTGGCCAGTTGGCCCTTATCCAAACAATCTCAGGATCAGCAGAAAATCATAAGTTACTAATGCGAATCTATTCTGCATCTGTTTTTTGGACAAATAAATAGAGATGCAAGAGTGAAATAAAACTAATAGTTAATAGGTAAGTAGCATGTTGTGTAGGCCAGAAGCTGGGCGAAATGTATTTACATGTATCAACACAGTTTGCCCACCTGACAACCCTATGAAGTGTAGTATTGTCCCTGTTTTCCATTGTGTCATTATCCTATTTTACTGTTTTGTTAGGGTGCATCCATGTTCTCTTTGAGGATAGGGCAGAATCTCCTCCCGTGTGTCCTTTTCCTCTTTGGAGGAATGGAGATGTCATTTGCAAATAGAAGCTACCAAAGACAGTGAAGAAACCTAAGAAGCTCTGGTGAATTAGACCAAATAAATGGTTCTGTCACATTCATAAAGTAAGCCGAACATTTCCATGATTCTGGTTCACCAGGCAGAACTGTGAGAGGAAGCAACGCAAGGATCTCTTTCTCATTGCATCTCTGCTTTCCTGTTAACCCTGTTCAAAAGCAGTGTTTCCCTGACATTAAAAAAATCCACTCTGTTATCCAGATATTTGCAGATTCCCTTGCATTTAAAACATACAAACAGCATTGAGATGTTTCTTTTCATTTTAAGATTTTTTTTAAAGTTTTTTTTTTAACATTTAAAAAAAAACTTTATTTATTTGACAGACAGAGATCACAAGTAGGCAGAGAGGCAGACAGAGAGAGAGAGGGGGAAGCAGGCTCCCTGCTGAACAGAGAGCTGGTTGTGGGTGGGGCTCCATCCCAGGACCCTGGGATCGTGACCTGAGCCGAAGGCAGAAGCTTTAACCCACTGAGCCACCCAGGTGCCCCTTGTCTCTTTTCACTTTAAATCCACTTGTATTCCTCTGAATATCCTGATTTTATTATCAAAACTGCTAATTCTTGCCTCTGTCCCTTGCAAGCATGTTGTGTGCTGCTATAGCCCACTAGTGTCCGGGGGCTAATGCAATGAAGCAGAGCCGGGATAATGGTGCAGGGAAGGGGTTTGTGTTGATGATTCATTATATAAGCTATTAATTTCTTCATTGCCACACTTTCTTAAAGCCTTTTTTTTTTTTTTAAATTTTGGTGTCATTGGTCATCCTTTAACAAGCCACAACCTGAAATATATTATGGTGGCATTATCAGGAATGAAACCTAGACATTTAAACTGCTCTCACATGAGTTATTTTTCTTTTCTTTTAATCTGTGCACATTTAGTAATCATATGTTCTTTTGGAAACCTGACCTGGTCTAATACTCAGTATTTTCCAGTGACTACTGGAAAACATTGTGAGATTCCTTACATCGTAGGAACACAGATGCTCCTTGGGCTCATTGTGCCTTCTCCAGGGTCAAACAGTAACAGATACACACTAAGTAAAAGACAGTTGAATGATCTATCACTCTGTTATTGGAAGTCTTCTCAGGAAAGCACATTATACTTTAAACTAAACAGCTTATTTCTGGATAAGAAAACAAATTGAATGAAGTACCTAAACTAGGACAGAAAAATAAATAAATAAATAAATAAATAAATATATATATATATATATATATATATATACACACACACACATACACACACACACACACACACATATATATGCATGCTGTTTGTACAACTGGGTAACTGGTAAACCTTCTTTCAACATCAACCATAAACCATAAACACCCCTGTTGTATTATTCCAACCCTATACGTATATACTTTCCAAAGTATGTGGACTTCATTCTTCCTCTAGAGACATTAGCTTGGTTTATTCCTTTAGCTCTTGAGTAAGGGCTTCTCGCTCTTCAGAATTCACTACCCACCCTGGCAATTTAACTGGTACCCTGCCTTGTCAATTCCATTTTCTCTTTTTAAGGAGAAGGAAGTCGTCACGATGAGTCAGTTCCACTTCCAGTGTTAGAGAAAATCCTTGACAGATTCTGTATCATTTTTAGACCCGATATTTCTCAGGCTTTACTGGCTATGTAGTTCACACTTAGAAAAACCCAAGATCTCATTTTAAGCTGCTGCTTATGGATTCACAGGCACACACACACACACACACACACACACACACTAAAAATAGTAAAATGCAGACCAACTTTGGGCCTGTGGACTGCTGCCTATCCATTTATTCTTCACAGCTTTGCATTATAATTATGTGGATGATTGCTAAACTGATGACCCCCAAACTACTAAGAATAACTTGGATAACATGGATGATATTCGCCCTGTAAGGATCTGTGATATCACTGGACACGAGAGATGGCTGGCCATTTCTACTTTTATCTTTACATTTATATTTATGGTCCTCTGGAGAATCTTGCTTTTCTCCACCCCTCTTTATTTTACTCTATCTGTAGTATCATACTTTCAGAAGAAGAGAATAAACTATAACCCAGTGCCTCACACAAAACACATTTATTGAATCTGTCAGGTGACTCTAGGCACCACAAAAGAAATATCTGAGTGCACATTTCATGAATCCTGCAAAGATGACTGTCTCATATACATATACCAGATTCTCACTGCCTCTCCTTTCATAAAACTTGTATTTGCCTAAATTCTCTATATGAAAAGGTCATAGTAAATGCAGTCTGTGACTTTCTTAAGTGAAATCAAGGAATCCTCCAATACAAAAGAGTGAACAATTTTATTAAGTGTATGGACCATAAATAAAGTTTCCTAGTTTTGAACTTTGTGACACCATCTACTTTAGCCTACCTGTGCTTCAATTTTCTCCCTCTCTTTTAATAGATTTTATTTATTTATTTGACAGACAGAGATCACAAGTAGGCAGAGAGATAGGCGGGGTGGGGGGGGAGCAGGCTCCCCGCTGAGCAGAGCCCAATGCGGGGCTCAATCCCAGGACCCTGAGATCATGACCTGAGCTGAAGGCAGAGGCTTTAACCCACTGAGTCGCCCAGGCGCCCCCAATTTTCTCATTTTTAAAATGGGGCTAATGATGGTAGTACCTACCTTACTAGGTTATAATAAGGGTTAAATTGATGCACGTGAAGTGATTGGGCAGTGGCTGGCATATAGCATTTGTTCTACAGATGATAACTATCATTGCCATTGGGTAGGCATTATTCACAGTACATTTGGATCTAAAAGGAGAAAGATGTCAAACTCGATTAGCTGCCTACATGGAAAAGAATGGAAATTTAAGGATGAACAAGTATCAAGATAAATCTTTTCACTTAGGCAAAAATGGTAATGAGATTTGTACTTTTTCATTCATTCATTTTATTCATTCATTTCCCTATGCTGGGAACAGGAGTTAGGGTAATGGGATGAGAGATAATATTGTTGATACTATATTTTAGTGGTAGGAGGCAGAGGAAGAATAATGCATTTGATTGATAAAGGCATGAAATACGAGGTTGATAGGAGAGGGAGAAAAACTGAACTAGAGGACGTTTAAGAGCAGACTGTAGGGAACTGGTGTTTGAGCTGAAAACTGGAGTTAAATGAGTAAGCCTTGTTAAGAGCTGGAAGAAGAGAAATGCATGGGAATGAAAGGGTCATTTGGCTGAAATATGATAAGCCAGAAGGAGAGTGATGGAGATGAGATTGGAGACAGAGGCAGAAGCTAGGTCAGGTAGGACATTGTGTGACAGAATAAGATGTTAGGACTTTTCTGAGTACATCAGGAGGCAATCAGAAGGTTATATACAGAAAGTGGTATGACCTGCATCTACATTAAAATTACTCTGACTGTTGTAAGGAAAATGGATCTGGATGGGTGGGGTATTTGGCAGGAGTGAAAGCAGAAGGACTGATTAGGAAGCAGTTGGCGAAGCCAAGGGCAGAATTGCTTACCACGGTGGGAGTGTAGCTGGAGAAAACGGGCAGCCTTCAGTTCTATTTCAGGAATACAACTGATTGGACCAGCTGGCAGATTTGGTGTAGGTGAAGAGGAAAGATGATTCTAACAACTATATATATGGCTTAATGGATATCCTAAACTACAAGACCTTTATGGGACAGTGTCTGCCCATATTTGGCCAGTTCATCATTTCTCAATCCTGTCATTTGATGTAACCCCTTCTCACCTTTGGCTTTAGCCCATCCATTTCTGCTACAGTTTCCTTCACCTCTCAGCTGGATGGGGCTGGAATTAACCTCAGGAAGACTCCTGTCCATGGGAGTTGTGTAAATACTGCTATCCATCTGCTCACACAAAAAAAGTATTTTCCTTGACTTCTACTGGGTGTACCTACTGTTTAGAACTAGATTTCACTTTTACTCGGCCAGATTATGATGCTTTAAACCAAACAGCTTATCCCAAATAATATCCTCTTTGGTAATACTCTACATCTTGAACTATTTTGTTTTGTCTCCCCCCTACACTTGCTTTACAATTTGTTCAGAATCCTCTTACCATTTTATTTGTCACTTCATCCTGAGTTTACACCTTGGGTTTGTCCCATGATACTCCTCTCCTATGACATGTGATGATTTGGTTCATCAATTTTGACTCATATATCCCTTACGTTATACTTACTATTAATGGGTTTATGTAAGTAATCCACCTGAGCCTAACAGTAAACTGCCTCTGCCAGAGAAGCAAGTGCCAAGTCTCCCGCTGGTTGTTTTCTAGACTGTAAGTGGGATATGGAAACACAAATACCTGACCTGATTCATAACCTTCTTCAATAAGCATCGGAAATGAAAATTTGCCCAAGTCTTGCTAATACCTTGTCCCTTGGACTGGACCTCATCTTCCTAATAAAGCATGTATTTACTAGGCTACAAATCAGAGGTGAACAAAAGAAATGAACAGAACCATAGTATTGCCATTATGATGTTTCAAGATCTGTCTCTCTGGAAAGTACAACTTCATTCTGGCCACAAAATTAAATACCAACACTAGTTCAGGTGGAAGCTAAGCTTGCCTTCTGGGCATTTTAATTTGTGTTATTGAATTTTCCCTTCAGGATCGAGGACTATAGCCAATTCTCTCTAACCTGAGTTCTGACACCCCCTTTTCCCCCCTTACTAGCCTAGAGTCCAGCCCATCTTTTGGTGTATCCAGTCTAAATGTGGGGTCCTAAATGTTCACCTGTAACCTAAATGCAACCCTGTAGGTATTAAAATAGCCTATTAGCAACACCACAGAGTGTTGCACGGCCTCAAATCTTCTGTTAGGCACACCAGTTGTCCGGGAAATGTTGTTTAGGGAAAAAGCTAGGCCGTCACTAACCGGGACACTAGTCTACACATTGCTTCTTCAAGGTGCGAATGGGCAAAACAGTTTTAATATTGTGATACTGCAGGTTTATATTTCACCACGTTGAAACCACAAAGACTAGAATAAGGAGGGAAAGTGAGTGTAATGGCACAAATCATGACAAGCTAATGTAGCATAAGAGGAAAGATTAATAATATAAGAGCTGTGGATATCTAGCTACACGCAAAACTCAAGCTGCTGTAGTTTTGATTTGTAACTGCTAAAGCACCGAATTAGGTCCTTTATAACTTCTGTTTTTACTCAACATTTTAAAAATATATATTGGATCTGTTAATGGGCTGTACCTCTTTCCTATTAACATAAAAATAAAGACATCATCAAAAAAGGTAGGTTGAATATAGGAGAGAAAGACACAGGCTTGCTTGGAAAATCAAAACAAATTCAAAAATCCACCTCCCTGAAATGGCAAGGGAGAGTCCCATTTTCTAAAGAACACTCAAGCATTCAAGAGACTTACTCTGTGGCACTGAGATAAACAGTGCGGATTACACACTTACGGCCAACAGAACCAGCTCTCTAAGAGACTAACCAATTACTCCCTTCACCACCATCATCTTATTTTATTTTTTTTAAAGATTATTTATTTATTTATTTATTGGGGAGAGAGAGAGAGCGAGTGCACAGAAGCAGAGATGAGGAGCAGAGGGAGAGAGCAGGGAGTCTGATGTGGGGTTCAATCCAGGACCCTGGGATCATGACCTGAGCCGAAGACAGACACTTAACCGACTAAGCCACCCAGGCACCCCTATCACCATCGTTTTTAAAAAAAGATATGCATTATCAGGGCAGTCCTTATGTTCAGTTTTGACCTTTTTCTTTTGAATTATTTGCCCAAATAAAATAGGTTTTCAGAAAATTGATTTCTCAACTTTAGAAGATCTTTGTTTCCTTTTGGGTCAGGGTGAGATAACCACCTTAAAGCTCATGTCAGTGAGGTGCTGAGGTGGAAAAAAACTTAACATTTTCTCCTTACATAGCATGAGCTTCTCAATAAATATCTGTGACTTGATGACTCTGGGACAATAGATCTGTAATCTTTGTTCTTAGACCAAACATATCATCAAAATCCCGTAGATGATGGAATAAACAGAAGTTCAAAGAAGGCCCGAACCTAGTTCTGGTAAAATACCCAGAGAGGTCTGGGCGCTGACCTTGGACTTACCAGGCTTAGCAGTGTGTACTGGGGATTGAATGTATGCTCGCATCTGTTGTCAATACTGGCAAGTTGCCAGCCTTAAGACAGAAGAGACCACAGGGCTGCAGCAATACACTGGGAATGACAAAGGGAATGTTTCTCAGGCTTGGCCAAAGGCCAAGGGTCTTAGGGCATCAGGAAGCTAAAATGACTACTGAGAGTTTGAGTCTTCTAATTTATGGGGTCATTGCAGTATATAAAACAAACACAAAGTAGGCAAATAAGCACCAATAGCAACAACAAAAAATTCCCATCCTGCAGGAACTATTACATTTTTCTAACAAACATTATCAAGATGTTCCTACAAACTATAAGGCTAATGCCGATTTGCGACAACATCGAGTGACATAGAGTTACGTTCTGTATCTCTACTTTCTGTATATACCAAAGATAACCTGACTATTACAGAATTTCTAAGGGTCCGATTTCTGGATTTTAACATTAATAATCTCATTAACTCTTGGTTCCTTTTGGGTCAGTTTAGGGTTGGAAAGTATATGAGGATGAGTTAATAGAAATTAAGGCATATTTCTTCTCCATTTCTTGGCTGTAATATAATTTTATTGCTGAAATTCATGACATTTTATAAGCTACTTATTAGAGTCAGTGCTGCCTTTCATACAAAATAGTATTTCTTCTTTTAAAATTGTTACCTTTACTAATATTATGTCAGTTCATTTTGTACTGACTTAATTGTAGAAATGCTTTTCTTCTGATCATCTGACTTTCCATAGCCTGCAAAGCTGTGATCTCTCCCAGAATCTTCATGACCTAAAGGAGAAGGGCCTTTTGAATTCCCATCCAGCCCAGCCGTGCTATCACCAGCTTAGCATCACTGGAGACTCATGAGCAATGTCCCCCGCTAAAAATTCCACAAAGCAGCGAAAGTATGGTTTTACTTAGATTATTATACCATTCCTATCAAAGAACTTTTTTGTCTTTTTTTTTTTTTTGCAAGGCATTTCCATTTTTATCGTTCACATCTTTTCACAGGAGGAAAAAAATGGAAATATGAAATGACTTTTCAGAAGCTGCCGCAATAAGCCAGAATTGGAATTGGCTTCTGTCAGAAGTTTAGTTCTCTTTTCCTTGGTTGGCCTGAGAACTTTGTGGATGGTTTTTCATCCAAATGCATCTGACTAGTGCCAGGGCATTGGAAAACTCACAGAGCTGGAAGTAGTGGAGATGAATTTCATGATGTATTATAATCTTATAATCTGTTTTACTAACTATAGTTTATCTTTTTATTAAGCAAAAGATGCTTCCAAGAACATCTTAAGTGTCTGGTTACATTGGTGCAAAGTCCTTGTATATGATGCAAGGACAATATCAATGTAGCAAGTTCCTGTTATTTGACTTCCTATCCAAGTTTTTTATAATAGTCTAGGGCTTTAGATTAACTAATAGGGCAGCAGTGTAAAATCGATTGGCTTCTAAATAAGCATGCTTAAGAATCAAGCAGAAGTAATTCATATTAAGCCTGTATGAAAAACTGTAAGGCATTCACAGTTTGAGCCTTGTTTATTATATAAAAATTAAATTAGTTGCAGATCAAATAAATTATGTCCTATTTTTCTCCATTCTCCACTAGAATCTGCTATGAGTATAAAAGTCCAAGGAAAAGAGTACTTCATAATTGTTGACCTTTCCTCAACATAGACACGTAGATTGGGTATTTTTAAGCTATATTTGATTATAATGACATAATATATGTTTTACTGAATTTGTTATATATACATAACTTATATGTATGTGTTATGAAATTCAAAAATCTATATGTAAACATGCCAGCTAGAGGAAGAAAACATCAAAATACCAATGAAAATATCCAAAGCGCAGGAAAAAAAGAAAACATATTAATTATAGTTCACATTATATTTCTAAAACCAAGCTAACCTTTTGCTAGAGAGAGAAATTTTACCTTGAATAAAACTCTAAATGTTTGTTAATAAAACTCCTCTTTTATCTCTATGCATTTCAGATTTTATGGAAAAGATTTAAGGTTTAGCGAAACTTTTCCTCCATTAGCCCTTGTAATCAAGTCACAGTAGCTTGCTTACTTATTCTAATTCATGAATGTCATCACACATCAGAAATAGGAAGCTGCTTCATGAATCATTTTCTGTATTGCGGGTCACTGTATTTGGTCTTAACTCAGATTGCCCAGATGCAGACCATGAGATGAGGATTCGTATGCAAGTGCTTATTGTGGAAGCACTTCCATGAAAAACGAGAAAGTAGAGATATAGGAAAAGAAGCCAAATCAGTGCGTGATTACAAAGTCTAGTTTCAGCCTGCTCCCAAGGGATGCTCCAGAGTGTAAATTATACCTCAGTGTAAGATCCTACTGGAAGCAGGGGAGCTGGATTTTCATACCACTGCACTTGTACAGTAGCATAAGGTCATGTCCTAGGCCTTTTGTGGAAAAAAAAGTAGTTGCAATATCCAAAGAAAAATATCATGAAGAAGTGTTGCAGTGCAGGCCATCAGAAGCAAATTTACATGGAAACTAGAGGCAGAGCTCAAAGGAATAAAAAGAAGGATGTCAGAGTACCCAGGCAGGGGTCAAACAGTAGACACTGCACATTTGGTGCAGGTGGTCCTATTTTCATCAAAGTTATACTTTTTACAGAATTATGATCATACCTTCAAGATCATATATAGTAGTCACCAGAATTTCTAGGAAAATGTAAAAGAGAAACAGACAAGATTCCAACAGAGTAATCTTCATCAAATACAAGAATCAGGCTTGATTTTCTCTAAAATCTCCTTAAAGAAGTTGTCTGCACCAGTGACACTCTACATCGATGGCCTGTGGACCCATTCCAGTCTCTGAACTGTGAGTCCCCTTCTGTGAAAAGATCAACAGGGATGGAAAGTTAGCATTTAGAAACAATTTTTAGCAACTGCTTGTAGAATCATTTTACATATTAGTTGAATCAAATAACAAAATACGGCTCATATTTTGCATGTTTTGGGTTCTTTATTTCATGTTTGGAGTAAATTGTTCCTGTCATATTTTATACAAAGAATGTTATGCAACAGATCAGAAATAAAAAGCGTGTCCTTCAACACAGATAATTAGTTTATAAGACAGTTAGGAGAACTCTTCCATACCTCTATTCTTCTGAAATCCTTTATAGCTTGCTTTTTACCTCCCTCCCGGGTTAGTTCCTAAGGCTGCCATTACAAAGTCCCAAAATACTAGATGATTTAAAAAACCAGAAAGTTCTTTGCTAACAGTTCTTGAGACCAGAAATCTGATAACAAGGGTCAGGCTCTCTCTGTAGGCTCTGCAGGAGAATCCTTCCTTGTCTCCATCAGCTTCTGGTGGTCCCAGACATTACTTGACTTGCAGCAGCTTAATTCTAAGCTCTACCTTCATCTTCACATGACCACCTTCTTGGTATGTCTTTTGGCATCCTTTCTTCGTATTATTAGATTTAACCCCTACTCTAATCCAGTGTGGTTCTACCTTGATCCTTTGCTTATTATATTTGCCAAGACTCTATTTCCAAATGAGGTCCCATTCTCAGGATCCAGGTGACACGAATTTGGGGAGACACTACAATCCAATCCACTCCATTCTCCCAGCTCCCCACATTGCACTATCTGCATTTCCATAGTAGCCTTCACATTGCTAAATTCTCAGTCCTTATCTTACTTGACCTACACATGTTATGACCATACGGTCATGGTTTTCCAAGATAGTTCTGTTTTAAAACTGCTGCCTAACCTCAAAAGTGTCTTAGTTCTGATAACAAATTGTTTGGTTCCACTAATTTTAAGCAGGATCTTCCATAGCTTGTTATCCCTTCTTTGTGTACTTTATTAACTTGGTTTCCAGGTCAGCATGATAGTTTGGTTTTTCTCCTCCCTTACTAGTTTTGTTCTTCTCAGTTTCTCTGTTGACTTTTCTCCCTTCTCCCTAGTGCTAGCGCTTCCTGAAGTTGGTTTGCCTCACTGTTCAGTTCTTGGTCTCTGTGTTCATCCACTCTCTCACACATTCTTCTCCCCACACTCCCGCATGACATCATGATTCCAAAGATTTAAATATCCCTAAAATATACTACTCCAAAATGTGTGTATTCTGATTAACTTCTCTTGCACTTTGGATTTGTAATTACAACTGATTACTCATTATTCCCATGTGGTGACTAACAGAAAACTCAATCATGTTAAAAAATGAACATCTAAGTTTCCCTAAAATTCTATTGAATTTATGGCTTCTTCCATTTCAGTAGTGAAGTAGAGCATAAATTCTCTTAAAAAAAAAAAATGGGTGGTCAAGATAGACTTTATTGAGATTATATTTGAACAAGAACTTGAATGTGAGGGATTTATAGGTAGGAAATGTACCAAGCAAGAAAACAACCAGTATTAAGGGCTAAGTGAAAAGCATATCCTGTGAGTACTTGGTGTAACAAAAAGGTCAATATGGCTGGAAATGAATGGATAAAGAGAATGGAGTAGCAAAGGGTGAGCAGATCATGTACTGCCTTTTAGCATGTGTAAGGATTTTAATTTGAGAGAGAGTATGAGAGAACAAGAAAGCACGCATGAGCAGGGAAGGAGCAGAGAGAGAGAGAATCTGAGGCAGACTTCATACTGAGCACAGAGCCCAATATGGGGTTGGATTTCACAGCTACGAGATCATGACCTGAACTGACACCACACTCAACTGACTGAGTGACCCAGGCACCCCAGGATCTTGACTTTTACTCAGAGACATTGTGACAATTATTGGAAGTTTTTTTTGTTGTTGTTTCTTGGAGAGGGGTATGCTTTTTATACACTGTATAACGTACACACAGAAAATTTTAAAGACTCATATTCCTAGTAATCAATAAATTTTCACATACCAAATATACCTGTATAACCATCACTCATATCACAATAAGAAGATATCATTGCCAATATTCCATCAGCTCTACTCAAGTCCCATTTCAGTCATTAGCCTCGTTTCATGTCCCCAGGAGTAAAAACAGTCCTGGTTTCTATAATTATAGATATGCGGAAAAAATACAGACAAATGTTATATTTGTATGTTATATATAATATAAATAATATAGGTAAATGAAATCATCCAGTGTGTACTCTTTGGGGCCTGACCTCTTTGGCTCAATGTACCCAGACTTGATGGAAATCAAGAATACTTCTCAGGGTGCCTAGGTGGCTCAGTTAGTTAAAGCCTCTGCCTTCGGCTCAGGTCATGATCTCAGAGTCTTGGGATGGAGCCCTGCATTGGGCTCTCTGCTCAGCAGGGAGCCTGCTTCCCTTCCTCTCTCTCTGTACCTCTCTGCCTACTTTGATCTCCGTCAAATAAATAAATAAAATATTTTTTTAAAAAAAGAATACTTCTCAGGACAGCTAGTAGAGCAATTAATGAAACAGGAAAACTTTCTGGAGCCATGGGAATATTCTATACCATGATTGTGATGGTGATGAAAGGATAGTATATATCTGTCAAAATTCATAGAACTATACATCTAGGTAGGGTGAATTTTACCACACGTAAATTATACCTTAACAGACTTAACTTAAAAAAAAATGCAGGTGAAGACAAAGAGCTCATTAAGCTTTAGGAATCCAGTGACAGGATTGATTTTTATACTTCTGTTTCACTGTTAATGTAGATCACCATTTCCCTTTTGCCAGCCATCATCTGCAGCATGAAAGCTTATTTCATACTAACTTTTAGTGCTTCTCATTTTAGGTACCTGATTAGTTCAGTAAATAACTATCTTTACTATTTGTACAGAGCATTTTGCTCCATGATAATCTGTAGATACATTGTCCTGGCCCAACTGGCTGTGCCTTCATGAGGTTTCAAACACGCAGCATGGAGGGGCTCAGTTGATTGAGTGGCTCACTCTTGGTTTTGGCTTGGTCTCAAGGTCCTGGGAGTCTGCTTGAGGACTCTCTCCCTCTGCCCCTCCTGCTACTCCTGTGCTTGCTCGCTCTCTCTCTCTCTCTCTCTCAAATAAATAAATAAATCTTTAAAAACAAGACAAACCAAATACACAACATGGATGTTCAACACTGCTTTCTAATGAGGGCTGCAAGCAAAACTATTTTACCTAGAAACAGCTATGGTCATAGCAGGCCCTAAAATTAACATGTTTAGTACATTAATGGATTTTCAAATTACACTATTTACTTTAATTAAATGCCGATTAAGCTGAATTTTGGCTAATTTGTCATTTTGTAAAATCATCAGCACTTCAGTTACCACTTTTCCTCACAATCTACAGTTTCTTTCTGTTGATTTTGACACAGAAGTTTGGTTGACAAAGCCTTTGGGTATTTTACGAAACAATAATATATTGAGTCATTGGTTAAGATGCTGAAATTCTGAAGGTGACTTGAAGTGTTACAGAAATAAAAACCAGCTCAGTTGTGGATGTGGCCTATTAATATATTTAAGTATATCTTAATTAAAAGGGTGCTATACATATAATTACCCCTAAAAATCATATGACTTTTGATTTTGATTGATTTTAGTTAGTGGATAATTAAGAAAGAGTAGATTTTTGAGACTTTAGCTCTTCACTTTAATTGTACTGGGAACATGAGGACTTATTTTCCCTTATCTCTAAGCTTCTATAGCAATGGGTTAAAAAGCGAAAACAATGTAGTCACCAACTGTTATTTTGTCTGCAAGGCGCAAAAAAAAAAAAAAAAAAGTTAAAATTACATTTATCATTTATTCAACAAGCGTGATTTAAATTTATGCTCTGTACAGGATGCTGTGGTGACCATAGCAGGCACAGCTCTGGCCTCCCATAGCATGCAGTAGTGGGAGTGACTGATGAGTAAGTCACTATACAAATTGAAATTCAATATGCTGTAGGAGTGCAGAAGATGGAGCAGTCAATTCTGACTTAGGGGATAAGGAAGACTTTTGAATTGGATCTTTAAAGATGAGTGGGATCCCAAATGGCGGAAATAAAGGAAAAGCATTCCAGATAGCAGTACAACTACAAAGACAAGGAATAATTACACATTTTCAAGGGAAGGAAAATAATATGACATGATTCATATGAAATATGTACAGGCATATGAAGAAATTTATATCTACAGAGAATTTAGGCCATATCATGAAAGGCGTTAAGCTTCCGTGTTGTTAGTCTGTCCTTTGGATCACTTGTTCTATGTCTGCCTTCTCTATTGTGTATATCTTAATGAGGGAAGGACCAGTTTTTGTCTCTTTTAGCACCTTATCACCAGAGCCTAGCATAGAGCCTTGCACATATTATGCAATTGATGACTATTTATTAAGAGAATGAGTTAATGTCATGTTAAGCATTTTCATGGTTATTCCACACTGAATGTAAAATACCCAGCTACACGGAAAGACCTCAGCACTTCTGAAGAAATAAGTGAAATAACTCAAGCCATGCTTTGAAGCTAGCACATAAAGTTGTAAAATGGCTTTTATAGGAGAATTTGGAGGTAGGAGATCAGTCAGAGGCTTACTGCATATTCAGTTGAGAAATTCTGAGTGGATGAGATGGAAGTTGAGAAGACCACCATAATTAAGAGATTTTTTTTTAAAGATTTTATTTATTTATTTGACAGACAGAGATCACAAGTGGGCAGAGAGATAGGCGGCGGGGCGGGGGGGGGGGGGAGAGCAGGTTCCCAGCTGAGCAGAGAGCCTGATGCGGGGCTCCATCCCAGGACCCTGGGATCATGACCTGAGCCGAAGGCAGAGGCTTTAACCCACTAACCCACCCAGGCACCCCTGAATTAAGAGATTCTAAAAGAGGGGCGCCATGGATGCAGGGTTTGATCCCAGGACTTTGGAATCATGACCTGAGCCGAAGGCAGTGGCTTAACCCACTGAGCCACCCAGGAGCCCTGTACTTTCTCTTTCAATGTCATTGTCCTCTGATACAAGGTAGGAAGAGTGGCACCCCACTAGACATTACCATGAACTTGATAACTCCTTTTGTCAGTTTTTCTTAAAGTATAATCCTTGGAACAGTAGCATCCAGATACCCTGAGAGAGTATTAGAAATGCAAATGATCAGACCTCAGCTTAGATTCACTAAGTTAGAAACTCGGGGTGAGGCTCAGCAATCTGTGTTTTAATAATCCCTACAGATAATTCTGGTATTTGCTCAAGTCAGAAAACCAGTGCTTCATTTCATTCTACTAACCACTTTCTGGAAACTCTGAAATGCATTCAGGGAACAGCTTACCTGGAGACATCAATTTCTTAAACATCCATGAGCTTAAGAACCATTACTATGATTCCTAAAATTGCTTAATGTTGGACCCTAAATTCAGCAGTTCTGATTTGCTGTTTTAGACATTGAATTGAAACACTGAATTCTGTAGGTAATTCTGATGAAGATGATCTCAGAGGATTTTCAGCTTAACTATCTCAACCTTTATTTAGAGATAATATTATGTAGAAATGTGTAGAAATGTTATACCTTTGTTTTACATTGCCAATGACTCTCTTTATTCCTAAAATTCCTTTTTGGGGGGTGGGGACATAAACACTGCTTTGCCATTTATTAACACTGCTACACTAGATTTTTGTTGTTGATGTTAATATTTGCAGGCTGGATTATTTTTCAGATTTTTACTTTCAGCTTCTCTCTGTTATTATAGTTAGGTGTATTATGGATGATGAAATACAGCCTTATTTTGTTTTTCTATATGAATGTCTGTTTTCTAACTTGTGAATTTAAACCATTTATATTTACTGAGATTGCCAATATACTTGTACCTATTTTAAATATCTTTTATTTACAGTGTTTTTTTCCTTTTGACTCCATTTCAAATTTCAATTAGATTAGTCATGTTTCTTTCCCCTTTCTTTTGGCTTTCAGTTAATCTTATTCTTTTTAAAGAGCTTTATTGAGTTATAGTTGACATATAGTAAACTATACATTTTTTTAAAAATTCAGTATTCGGCACCTGGGTGGCTCAGTCAGTTAGGCATCTGGTTCTTGATTTCAGCTCAGGTCATGATTGTTGTACCCGAGTTTTCATGTCTGAGAGACCACCAAAGAGCCAAGCACTGATGCAATCACACAAGGGTTTATTCGACAAGCTTAAGCTTGGGCCGAAGTACACCTGACACAGCAGAATAGGGACTTGGACCCCGAGGTGACATGCTTAAGCTTGGGCCCAATTATCCACGATGCAGCAGAGTAGGGACTTGGACCCCGAGCTTAATTAAGGCAGGGGTATTTATGGGTTCCTGTTACTAAAGTAGGGTGGGGCTTCCTGAAACTAAAGTAGGGGAAAGTTCAGCCCTTGGGCACAGGGGTCTGAGATTGCTACACTTATGCTGAGGCTAAGCCTGAGGTGGGATGGCTTTGATTTTTCTCGGCCTCCACAGTGATCTCCGGGTCAGGAGATTTAGCCTTGAATGGGGCTCCATGCTGGGCACGGAGCTTGCTTAAGATTTCTCTCTCTCCCTCTTGTGGCTCCCCCTGTTCACACTGTCTCTCTCAAATAAATAAATAAATAAATAAATAAATAAATAAATAAAGCAACTTGATAAATTTGACATTTTTTAAAAAAGATTTTATTTATTTATTTGACAGAGAAAGATCACAAGTAGGCAGAGAGGCAGGCGTTGGGGGTTGGGGGAGCAGGCTCCCTGCCGAGCAGAGAGCCTGATGTGGGAATCGATCCCAGGACCCTGAGATCATGACCTGAGCCAAAGGCAAAGGCTTAAGCCACTGAGCCACCCAGGCGCCCCAAATTTGACATGTTTTTATGCCCAGGCAATCATCACAAATATCAAGATAACAAGTACATTCATCACCCTCAGAAGTTTCCTCAATACTCTTGGTAGTCCTTCCCTCCTGCCATCTCTTTTTTAGTGTCTGACATACCCAATAAAAATGCAGATTTATTTACAGTCACTACAGATAAGTTCAGATTTTATGGAATTTTATAAATATGGGGTCCTACAGAACATGCTTTTTTTTCCCCCCCTTATCTGGTTTTTAGGCTGCTTCCTCTCATCATAGGTATTTTGAAATTCATACATATTCCACTTACCAATAGTTTACCTCCATTTTTTCTGAGTGATATCTCAATGTGTATTTTTATGGTATTTGATTTTCCATTCGTATGTTGATGGACAACTAGGTTATTTCCATTTTTTTCCTATTACAGTTAAAGCCCCTATGAGTATTTATGCACAAATTTTTGTGTGAACATTTGTTTTCATTTATTTGGCTTAAAAACTAGCAATGGAATAGTTATATACTATAGCAAATGTATGTTTAACTTTTTAAAAAACTGTCAAAATGTTTTACAAAGTAGTTATACCGATTTACCTTACCATCAGCAGTATATGACAGTTCCAATTAATCCACATACTTGTCAACATTTCGTATGGACGTTCTTTTTAATTTTAGCCATTCTAATAGTTGTTGAGTGGTATCTCATTGTGGTTTTAATTTGGACATTAGTTTTATTAATGACTAATTATGCTATGCTTTTCTTTATGTACATAAATTTCTGACCTATGTAAATTTCCTTTTTCTAAATAACTCTTTAAAAAATTTCTAACAAGGCAGTTCTACTGGCAACAAATTTCCTAAGTTTTTGTTTGTCTGAGAAAGTCTTTATTTTTCTTTCAGTTATTTTACTTGTTTATTTTATTTTGTTTGTTTTATTGTTGTTGTTGTTGTTGTTTATTTATTTTAGTGGGGGGCAGAGGGAGAAGAGAGTCCCAATCAGACTCCTTAATGAGCACAGAACCTGACTCAGGGCTTGATTCTGTGACCCCCAAGACCACGGCCCAAGCTGAAACCAAGAGTCAGACACCCAACACCCACCTCTCCTTCAATTTTTGAATAATGATTTTGCAGGGTACAGAATTCTAGGTTGGTGGGTCCTTTCCCCCCTCCCCCGCCAAAAAAAACTTTAAATATCTAACTCCTCTCTGTTCTTACTTGTATAGTTTCTAAGCAGAAATCAGATGTAATTCTTACTTTGTTCCTCTATAGGTAAGGTATCTTCTTTCTCTGGCTTCCTTCAGGATATTTTATTTATCTTTGATTTTATGTAGTTTGACAATGTTATGTTAAGGTGCAGCTTTTTGGGGGGAATTATCCTACTTGGTATCCTCTGTGCTTCCTGGATCTCTTTTTTAGTGTCTGACATTAATTGGGGGAAATTCTCACCCACTATTGCGTCAAGTATTTTCTTTTCTTTTTTTTTTTTTAATATTTTATTTATTTGACAGAGAGAAATCACAACTAGGCAGAGAGGCAGGCAGAGAGAGAGGAAGAAGCAGGCTCCCTGCGGAGCAGAGAGCCTGATGTGGGGCTCGATCCCAGGACCCTGAGACCATGACCTGAGCAGTTTTGATCAGTTTTGTGGATGCATGTAAGTTACGTGGAAGAAAATTTAGTATTTTGGGGTGTTGTTTTTAAGATTTGTGAGGTGAGAGCACAGCAGTGAATAAGTGAATTTGCCCTCTAGACATAATTATTCCAATCTCATGTCAATACAGGTCACTGTTACAACTAAACCTTTGAGTCAGTTTCTACATGCATGTCTTGACCAAAGCTTAGCAGATGACTTATGGGAGAACCTATGCAGATATCTGGAGTTCTCTTACTGTGCATCATTCTCTTCATAGTATTTGTCTACCTCAGACCTGAGTCCCATGTCCTCAACTAAGGGATTGTACAAGGCTCTGCCTGTATTCCTTTTCCCTGGATACAGCTTAGAAATTCTCGAGGCAGTAAAGTGGGGCAGTCTTGGGACTCATCTCATTTTTTAAACTCTCAAGAATCACTCTCCTTAGTTGCCTCATATCTAGTGTCTTGAAAACTGTTATTTCATATATTTTGTCCATTTGTTTGTTTCAGGTAGGAGGACCTATATAAATATTGTTGTTCTATCTTGGCTACAGACCAAAATCCCTTCAATTATATTCTCAAATATCCTAGAACTATATACACATGTGTACACACACATATATATCCATTTAGTATAAATATATATGTATATTTGTTCATTCTAGTGTGTGTATATATTGCTCTATTTCTCTTTACATAGATCTGTATCTACCCTCTTAATGGCAAATAAATAGTAGCTTCAATCAGTTTTGTCTGTGATATCCATTAAGAGTATGAACTTAAACATTTGAAATATGCAAAGTATGGGTGTATGTAACAAGAGATGCTCCTTTTTCCTTGTGTTTTGAAACAAAACAAAACAAAAAAGAACTTTGCCTTATTTGATAATTTGTTGAAGTGCCATGTGTTCTGGGAATTCACTAAGCAGCATACTAACAACATAGAGGCATGTAACTTAGGTGAGAAGGATTCTGGAATATAGGTCTGGATGGTTTTTTCTCCTCTTTCTACTGCCCAGACTTCGGCATAGTATCCATTCACAATGTATTTTCCCATGTCACCAACCTAGGTTTCATTTAGATTACCCATCATTTTAGTCTCCGAAATAGAAAAAAACTTAGCTGTCTCATCATTTCTAGAAATATATATATCTTACATTCCTGGTATCTGCCCACTATATTCATGTGGGAATTAAAAATGTCCCACACTAATCATGTGGGAATTAAAAATGTCTCCAAATGTTTGGACAGAAGTCCAAAACAATGTACCGAAACCTCTGAGAAATAATTTTTTTTAGAGTTTGTGTCTCTAAGGATGGCTTGAAGGACATCAGTGTTATCACAGTAGGAACAGGCAGCCTGGATATTTTGCTACTGGTGGAAATCATCTGGACCACATGGTGTTGAGGAACAAGAGAGATCTGAGCTCTTGAGAAACAATTAGAAAGACTTAGCATTGAGACAAAAGTTTGATGAGAATTTGGGCCTACTCAGGTGGGCCCAAGAGTAGTTATTTTGATTTTATCTATATTCATAGGCTGGTGAGGCTAGAAGCTCTCCTATTACATTTATATAGACAATTATCCATTATTTATATCTTGAAGAAGGACTTGTATATTTATGCTCATACATGTGAAGTCATAAATACATAGACCTACTATTTAATTCAGCCAGCTTCTATTGAGAGCTTGCTAAACATCCATTACCATGGTGTATAAATGGAAGCAAATGAAACCCTTTTCTCAAACCCTGTTGTGTATACACACAAAATTTCCCTTCAGTAGAAATAATGTGATTGGAATCTCCCTTTTAACATCTAAAAACAGGAAGGGGTTTGTCACCTGCTATGGAGTTTTTAGAAAAATGATTATTAATGTTTTCCCATATTGCCATTATATTAAATATGAGTGAGATATTGTTTTCAAATAAAATGTAGCTATAAAGAAAAACAGATCCAATATTAGAATAGTCATTTATTCGGCATATTGTTTTCTATTCATGTAGTTGTTAGAAGAATTTAGTACTCTTGAGAAATCAGATATTTGTAGTTGTCTCATGTTTGTAGAGTTCCAAAGAAGCAGTTCTATTTCCTGCTGGCTCTGTTTCATAAATTAAAGAAAGCATCAGAGACCGTTTTACTTGGAGTGGCGTAGTAGCTGCCAATGTGCTATGATTTGAGAAGAATAAGAGCTCCCTTCCATTTTCTTTCTTTAGCCGATTCTACCATGATCTCAGAAATTCATGTCAATTATATATAAGGTCCTCCCACTCAAAGTTAAATGTTCTTTGAAGGTGATATTAAATGGATGTTTGATTATTTTTCTTAAGCTGATTTATGAGACATAATTGTCTGACAGACTCCAGAGAGCATAGCATAGAAAAATTCAGACATTTCCTAGTGACAGAGAAAATAGGAGTGAATCAAAAATCCTAAGCAGGGGGACCAAAGTGAGAGGGCAGTCCACTTATGTATTAATTAATTAGCATTTATTTAACACCTGCTTTGTGCAAGACACATTTTTAGCCTCAGGAGTTATACTAGTGTAAAAGATAGACCTAACTCTTGTTCTGTAGGAGCTTAAAATAAATCTAGGACACGAGTTGTGATATGAGAAGGTGGGTCTGGAATTTGAGCTGTGCTGGAGGTTGGTCAGAGAAGAACTTGCTGAGAAGTGTACTTTTGAATAATGTTTTAAATGAAGTGAGGGTCCTAAATTATGCAGATGTCTGAGGAAAGTACATTCCAAGCAAAGGAAAGAGGAAGTGCAAAGGCCCTAAGGCAGGTATTTAATTAAGGAACAACAAAGAGGACCAAATGACTACATATAAAATAATGAGAAAGAAAGAAAGAAAGAAAGAAAGAAAAAAAAACCAGTAGGAGGTAACATTAGAGGGTAATAGGGGACTTGAAGGATCCTGTATTCATAATAAGTACTTTGACTCTCAGATGGATAGCTGTTGGGGTGTTCTTTGGATAGGAGTGTCGTGATCTCATTTATATTAAGACAGTCACTTTGTTTTAAGAATAGATTTCAGGGGGTGCCTGGGTGGTTCAGGGGGTTAAGCCTCTGCCTTCAGCTCAGGTCATGATCTCAGGGTCCTGGGATCGAGCCCTGCATGGGGCTCTCTGCTCAGTGGGGAGCTTGCTTCCCCCTCCTCTCTCTGCCTACTTGTGATCTCTCTCTGTGTCAAATAAATTAAAAAAAAATACATATTTTAGGATTAGAGAGATAGAAGGGAGAATATATATACAGCAAGCTAATGACATAATCCAAGCTGGAAAAGATATTGGCAGAGGGGTTAGTAAGTAGGTCAGCTTTTGAGTATATTTTTGAGGTAGATCTAACAGGATTATTAAAGAGCCAGAAAAGAGCTGCGAGATAACGGTATAGGATGACATGAAGATTCTTGCTCGAGCAACTGAAAGAGTGGAATTATCACTAAATGATATGAGGGAGACTTCTGGTGGACATTCTGAAGGAATATCCAGAGTTCAGTTTTGGATAAGTTAAACTTGACCCACCACCTATTTCATGCCCAAATAGACATGCTGAGTGAGTGGTTGCACGTACAGGTGTAAGGTTCAAGGCAATAATCCAGCCTGGAGATAGAAGTTTGTCATGTATACAATTTAAAGCCACAAAGTGGAATTGGATCACCTTATGTATAGAAATAGAAATATATGGAAAAGAAAAGAAGTCCAACATTAGAAGTTGGGAAGATGAAGGAAGTTCAGCAAGAGCCAGAGGAATTACCAGAAAGATGACTAAAAACAGACAAATGGGTGTCCTGGAAACCAAAGAATCGTGATATTTTTAGGATAGAATGAATGACGGGCTGTGTCAAGTGCCCTGATAGGTCAGGAGAGATGGCCTTGTGGGAAGAGGGTAGTCAGCTTAAGAACATCAGATACTGGAGGTTTATGAACCAGAAAGAGGGGGGACTGACAGTGGGGATGGGAAACCCATCTATCATGGAGTATTCCTAAAGATGGATCAGGGAACCCTAGAGATCTTTGACTTTTACTTTCATGTCCAGATAATTCCCATGTCCTATTAATTCTTCCTGAACATTAGTTTTTGATTCTTCACTTTGTCCCCTTTAATTCATCTGTCACTGATGAGGGGCAGAAGGCTGGCTGAAGACAAAGCTGTAAGTTGACATCCTGCATCCTCCCCCCAACCTCCACTCCTGGGTGGGACCTGCGTGGTGTTCTTCAGGAATCTCCCAGCTGTCTTAATGTTAATGTCTAACTTGGCAATGACAAGGCCTCTGGTATTGTGTAGGTCATCTTTAGCATATGAAAGTTATTTTGAAACCTCTTTTCCTTACCTACCTCTCCCAAATTATAGGTGTTTAATCACCACCCCTTAGGAACCTACTGCTGTTCCTTCTGCCCACGGGTTCTGTCCCCAAGCTTTAATAAGAATCACCTTTTTGGGGGCGCCTGGGTGGCTCAGTTGTTGAGCGTCTGTCTTGGGCTCAGGTCATGATCCCAGGGTCTGGAGATTGAGTCCCACATGGGGCTCCCTGTTCTCCCTCTCCCACTCCTCCTGCTTGTGTTCCCTCTCTCACTGTGTCTCTCTCTGTCAAATAAATAAAAAGTAAAAAAATAAAAAAGTTCACCTGATTGCACCAAAGATGTCTCAAGAATTCTTTCTTGGCCATCAGCTTCGAACCCTGTCTTTTCCACATCATCACCAATCTAGATCATACCTTTATCTTCCAACTACACAGTCTCCTAAATGGTATAGTTTGTCTTACGGGCCAGATAGGGCCAACTTATCTACCAGAGTAAACCCAGTTCTTGGGGTCCATATACTTTTAAGTTTCCATGAAAATGTTTTAATTTCTCTTAAAGCCAGAAGGAAAGAAAATGAACTATTAAATTTTTATATTATAATGCTGATACATTTGTCTTTATGCCAGTGTAATCGTAACATATTACAAATATGTATAAACAAAGGGACCATAAAAAAAAAGTATGTAGAGCCTTGAAAGTCATGGTGTGCTGCTGGAGACATAGGTATTCTGCCCTGCAGCAAGGCAATATTGGAGCAAAACTTTATTCAAGGCATTTCTGTCCTTCAAGTGCTTCCATGGAAAAATGCCTCATACTGAGTAAGAGCAAACTCTTCAGCCTCTAAATTACCTTTCCCAATCTTTCAAAATTTGCTAGCATTCCTGCCTCCTCCTCCTCTCACAGGCTCTGTGCCTTAACTACTCCGATGGCTTTTCTGTTTTTTTCTCCTCTTGATTTCTAGTCCCCTACCTGATTTGATCTTTTGTCCTCACCCTATGTATCAGTATACAATAGTGTGACTGTCATTGACAGTAATGTATCATATACTTGACATTTGCTGAGAAGGTAGATGCTATTTGTCATCAGAAATTTTTTTAAAAAATGATAACTTTGAGATCATGGATATGTTAATTACTTTGTGGTGAATATTTTATAATGTATGTTGAATACCTTAAATATGTACAATTTTTAACTATGTCAGTCTTATCTCTATGAAACTGGAGAAGAATCATCATTTGATATCCTTAAAACCAATGTATTTTAAGTATTCCTTCAACTCTTTTTTTTTCTTAGTGAAGGTATCAGAAATATTTTTTCTATGAGCAAAATCATATATTTGTGTTCAGTATAAGGGTTTGTTGCATACTAGAAAATACCTTTTTTCACCACCTAAAAATATATGAACAAGTGAAAAACATTGTAAACATTAGGGATTCCTATATAAAAAGGAAAATTACAAAATTGTTTTTTAATATGACCTAGGGGCATGTGGTCAAGGGAGAATTCTAACTGGAGGAACTCACTTCTAGGCATATTGAGCACTGTCCTGATAAAAAACATCTTTCACTAAAACATTGTGGAAAAAGATGATTTTGCAAACTACTTAGTTACCTTTTGTGTGTTTTGCACACGTGTTGATTTATGGTTAAATCAATTAAGTTACTCCCCCACCCTCTCATTTATACGGTGAGTTGCTAAAGGGTAAGATTTATCAGAGGTTAACTAACAAAAAAGACACCATGAATTTTAAGGAATGGTCCCACCTGATACTTACACTAAAACGTTTGAAGTTGTTTTAAATACATAGTCACTGGAGTTGAATATCACTTCAGCTTATTGCATTATTCCTATCTCAATAATCTTTATGGTTCCCATACCAGGACTGTGTAGATTTTGTATGCAGGATAATTCATTAATGATAAATAGATTTTTGTTTGTTTGGTTTTTGTTTTGTCATGAAAAGAGATGTCTTAAACTACCTCCTCAGAAGGAAGTTTTAAAAACCACCTTGGAAATATTCAATGTCATCACATCTATTAGTAGAATTATAATAAAATAAATATTAACTTATGGCTCCAACTTGCTATATTTAAATTCAGAAGAGGTAACATTCAAAGCAGGAGAAACAATAAAACAGAATAACACAGCAATAAGAAATAAAAAACTTAAAACTGGAAATATGTATTATGCAGAATGTGGCTTAATTTTAGAAAACCAAGGGATTTTACCCAAGCAAACTAAGTAGAGGATGCTTAGAATCTGATGCGTGTTAAAGGATGACAAGATTGTTATTGTATCTGTCAGAACCTTACTGTAACAATTTTTTTTCCTCTTCCCATTGTAATAGTTTAGATGGTATTAGTTTCAACTAATGGAGATTAAGCTAAGTAAGCAAAAGACTTTTAAGAATACGTGGGCATCTCTTAGAATTCAAAGATGTGTGTGTATATGTGCATAGGGGAAATGGGAGGTGCTTCAAAGCCTTCAAGATTTTATTTCTCCAATCTGTTTCCAATAATCTACTATATTTGTCACTGTTGTAGCTCTCTGAAGACTCTCTTGCCATTTGATCTATATTATGAAATATGGCTGCTTCACAGAAACTGAGGTAATAGCTCTTGTCTCATGCAGACAGTTGAGAGTTTTTAAAATCCATGTCTAGGGGCACCTGGGTGGCTCAGGCGTTAAGCGTCTGCCTTCGGCTCAGGTCATGATTCCATGGTCCTGGAATCGAGTCCCACTTGGAGCTCCCTGTTCAGCAGGGAGCCTGCTTCCCTCTTCTACTCCCCCTGCTTGTGTTCCCTCTCTTGCTGTGTCTCTCGCTGTCATAAAATAAAAAAATCTTAAAATCCGTGTCCAAATGCCTGGGAGAGAGAATCATGTTGGCGTAGCTCTCTACTTATTTCTTTGTGTATTCAGTGGGAACTGGATGACATAGTAGAGTTCTGGCTAATAAGGGTCTATCCTTTTGGATTGGAAATTCATTAATGAAGTTTAACAAAAACTAGCCACACTCCTCCTCCTTCCCCTCAAGAATGGAATCTTCAGAAGAAACCCCGTTTGGTCAGTAACTGTTGTCCGCGCCGCAGGCACAGCAAGTAACACACTGTTTCTTCTCCAACAAAGAGAATTTGTTTTCCCATCCTAAAAGCTGTACACTTTTCTAGCAAAGCTCTTTAAAACCCTACATGTTCAAGGTCAGACACATACGTAGTTAATCATCTAGATGAAAAATGTCTGCTGTAAATTTAATGGGGGACTGGGGCAGAGAGGGAAGATGGGGAAATGACAGAGCTCACCAGGGCCTACCAGGAGGGGATCGCTTATACTGAGCTGAGCTCCAGCTAATTTGTTTTCCAGGAGTGCTGACTATGACAACAGATCTTGTGATTTTTCTGGGCGGGTCTTCAAAATTCAGATCCTTAGGTGACATTTTCCTCTTTGAAGGTTTGGGGGACTTATTCAATTAAAAACTAATAGGTGAACCATGTTTGAGGACTGAATGCAGCTCATTGGCAACCAGTCTGTGAACTCGGATAAACGTGCTTATTAAATCAATGATTGAATGAGTAGGTAAATGATTTCCATGCCTTTGGTAACACTGATTGCTTATCCCGACAGAAATGTTGGCCAAGCGCTCCTGAAATGTCGATGCCTTCAAGAGGGCAAACTCAAGATGTAACTTGAAGTCTCAGCAGTTTGTAAAGGAAGTAGATTTATCTGCCAAGATAAGCTTATCTCCTGCTGGTACATGTTTTTCTAAGACTTCACCTGGCCACTTCGAGCAATTCAACATAGGTTAACCTATTGATTATAGGCCAACCAATACAAATCCATTGCTCATCATAATGCTTAGAGAGATGGGGAAGTAGCAGAAGAAAGTCTTGCTAAGGAATATAAATGGAGCAGAGCTGGTGCTGAATCCTTAGCAAATTGCCACTTAGGCCATTGGAGCATGAATAGCTTTGTGACTGTTCCAATAGGTGTCAGCCACGTGCCACCTGAGCTGTTTGGACAAAGCTAAAATAGCATGTCACTGCTGCTTCTTCCCCGTCCAAACTAGAGCAGTGCTATTTCAGACTGAGAAAGCAGCCACCTATTACATAATAGCGAGGCAATATATCTGCTTTGGGAAATGGAGGACGGTTGATATTTTAAAGGGTGGTAAACTTAGGGTACTACCAAATAGCTCAGGAACTTCCTCGGAAGAGTCCATCTCTTGCACGGGCCAGTGGGTTGACATATTGTGCAAAGCCTCCTTTTTAATGATCAGCCAGACCTCTGAGCATATTAACATTTAATCCATGAACAACACACTTCCTGAAAAGCTTTTTCCCTTTGGGATTATACCTTGTAATTCCCAAATGACATCTTCCCTATTCTTTATTCCCAGATGACATCTTCCCTATTCTTTATGATAAGGGAAGAGGCATTTCGAATGAGCATACTTGTATCATGTCTTGTAGGATCTGACTCCCAACTCTTCTGACACTTCATATAGGTCTCTGCACAAGAATTTAAATGGGTTAGATGGCTCTGGGGAGAAGTCTTTTTAGAGAATCACTAATATTTTTTTCTTCAGTATCTTTTTTCCGGCTTTGAGAAAGAAATATCCATCACAAAGAAATCATACTGAGATATGTGAATGCCAGTAATGTCCTCTTATTATCAATTAACTCTATGCATCTTGGCCTGGCAGTCAAAATTCTATATTCTTGGGGCCTGGGTGGCTCAGTGGATTTAGCCTCTGCCTTCGGCTCAGGTCATGGTCTCAGGGTCCTGGGATCGAGCCCCGCATCGGGCTCGCTGCTCATCGGGGACCCTGCTTCCCCCTCTCCCTCTGCCTGCTTCTCTGCCTACTTGTGCTCTCTCTTTCTGTCAAATAAATTGATAAAATCTTAAAAAAAAAAAAAAAGAAACCCCCCCAAAACTTCTATATTCTTGTTCACGCTTACCATTTGACTCAGTTTCTTAGTTCCTACCCCTCTGTCTCTGGGCCATTGTTCCTCATTTTCTTTATGATTAACGGCCTCTTCTTTCCTAGGCCCAATTCAATTACAATATGACTTGGAATGGGCATTCAGTAAAATTTAAGTATGTCTTATCCTCTCTTAATTAATTGCATATCTTCCATTCAATCTCAAGACTTATTTTTCCAATGAGATTTCCTTACTTAGGACTTGCTTCTCTAAGTATTGCCATCTGTAATTCTCTCCTTTCTGCTTCATACTCCACCTGATCTGTTTCTTCTGCTTTTCTTCTGTCTTACTCTATTTAGGCTGTAAGTCCTGAACTAATGTCTGTGTTCTCCCCTCCAGTCTCGTCTTGCATTTATATTGACGTCTATTTACTCATTGACTGTATCTGTAACTTGATATTTTCTTGAGAATAAGTAGATCTCAGAGCCCTTGAGCCCATAAGAAGCAAAAAGAAGGTACACAAAATATACTAACTAATCAGCTGAGTAAGAAGAATAACAGAAAAGAGAGAAAAAGGGTAAGAAAAAAGAGACCCCATGGGGCACCTGGGTGGCTCAGTGGGTTAAGCTTCTGCCTTCAGCTCAGGTCATGATCTCAGGGTCTTGGGATCAAGCCCCACATTGCGCTCTCTGCTCAGCGGGGAGCCTGGGTTCCCCTCCTCTCTCTGCCTGTCTGTCTGTCTACTTGTGATCTCTCTCTCTGTCAAATAAATAAATAAAATCTTTAAAAAAAAGAAAAAAAAAAAGAGACCCTAGAAGCTCAGAAGGGACCTCAGAAATAAAAATGACCATATCAGCAACAGTGTTCTTTGAATCTCAGTATTAATTCTGTCACTTCAAACTTCTGTGTAAGAGAGAAAATGGTGTTACGTGATTACTAGACACAGCATAAGTGCACATTAAGACATGTTCAGATTCACTAATATCTTGAATTTCCAAATCAGTTGGATTTTTTCACTATTGTATGTTTCCAATATACATAGCATTCCACAGATTAATTCTATCTTGTATTGGTGGGCTGGCTTTCAGGGCACCACTTGGCAATACTTGGATATGAAATGGGATTTATGATCTTGTTTTTCTGGGTTGAGAACATTAATATTTTTATTTAATTTAGCTCCTGTCACTAAGGCGCTCAGAAAATGAAACACTTTTTAAATTTTAAGTTTATTGCACCTATATTCATCTCATTTCATGAGAATGTTACAGGTCAGCAAATTACATTTCAGTTGTACTTTCCTTGTGTCATTATGTTATTTTTAATAATCAATCATATTTTAAAATGGATGTATAACTTTTTTTTATTTGAGGAGGTAAAGAAATATTTCAAATGTGTGGGATAAAAACTTAATTAGTTAAACTGACACTTATTAAGTCCCTGGCCTGATCAAACATAGGAGTTGTCAGTTTTACAGAAGGAGAAATGGAAATTGGATCTATTTGAAACTGCCCAGAGAATGGGATTATTAATATTCGTTTCTCTTTGTTTGCTTTTAAACATTTTTTTTTTTTTTTTTTTTTTTTGCTGAAAAAAAAAGGCTGGAAAAGGTAAATGTTCTGATACGAGGTTTGGAGAGGGCTGATAATTGTGTGGTTGATGCAGTAATGGAACTTTGTTCCTGTGTGGCATTTTCTTTAAGTTTAGAGCTTTACAGACTCCTACTGGGATAATATAGTCCTTCAAGTGTTATTGATTGCAATATGTTTGAAGAGCATATCATAGTTACAGATTCTGTTTCTTAAATATTATATGAAGTGAAACCGGGTCCTGGGGTATGCATTTCTACAAATTGGTGAATTTGTTAAGCCCATTTTCGAGGCTACATTTATTATCTCTCACTAGTTTCATTTTTCATGCTTGAATATTACATAAAGAAATACATGTATCATATTCAATAGTGAGGATCCATGGGGGATGATTATATGCGGTCACTCCGAAAACTTAAATAAGAATATCATCTTATATTTAAGCTAGAAAAATTCAAAAAAATGAATAAAATTATATATCTCCCTTCAACTAGAAAGTGGGGTCAGATTATTTCAAACTCAAAATATAAAAGAGCAAGATCTAGAAACTAATAGTTCCAGAAATTCTTCATTGGATAACAAACCACCCCAGAGCTTAGTAGCTTGAAACAGTAACACTTATTCTGCTCAGGAGTGATGGTGCTCTGGTGGAGACTGCTTACTTCTGATCCACTTGGCATTGGCTAGGGTAGCTCCAAAGCTAGAAGATGGGATTAAGTATCTGCTGCCTGGGCTAGGAGACTGAAACATTTGGGGGTGAGGAAACTGGGACTTCTGGGGTTTCTCTTTATATGATCTCTTTGCAGGGTCTCTCCACCCCAGTGGATTCAGCATAGCAGGATTTTACATGAAGGCTCAGGGCTTTTGAGGCACATATCCTAAGGGAGAAAAAAACAGGCAGAAGTGATATTGCTTTTTATAATCTAGGCACTTCTGCTTCATTCTCTTTATTAGGAAACAACTCACTGAAACCACCCCATATTCAGTGGAAGAGAGATCAGACTACTTTTTGATGAGAGGAATTCAGAGGATTTGAGACGTATTTAAAACCACACCAGTATCTGAATATTCTATTATAAATAACCAAAGTGTAAGCATATCTATATTTAAAATTTTTATTTTTAATTGAAGTATAGTTGACATACAATATTAGCTTCAGGTGTATAACATCATGATTTGATAGTTACAGACATCAGAAAATGCTTGCCATGGTAAGTATGGCTACCATCTGTTGCTATACAAAGTTATCGCAATATTATTAACTCTTTTCCATGCTGTATTTATCATCTCCATGAATTATTTATTTTACAAATAGAAATTTGTACCTTTTAATCCCCTTCGCCTATTTTGCCTATCCCTCATCCCTACCCCTCTGAGAGTCACCAGTTCTCAGTATTTATGTCAGTTTTCTGTTTTTGTTTGTTCATTCATATTTTAGAGTCCGTATGTAAGTGAAATTATATGGCATGTCTTTCTCCGTCTGACTTATTTCACTTACCACAGTACCCTCTAGGTCTATCCATGTTGTTGGAAATGGTAAGATGACAATCTTTTCTACGGCTGAGTAATATTCCATAGTAGTATAGGTATGTGTGTGTGTGTGTACACACACAACATCTTTTTTATCCATTCATCTACCATAAGTTGCATAACTTGCCTCTGTATCTTGGCTGTTGTGTATAATGCTGCAATAAATGTAAGTGTGCCTGCATCTTTCCAATTTAGTATTTTTGTTTTCTTTTGCTTAAATACCCAGAAGTGGAATCACTGGATTGTATGGTATTTCTACGTTTAATTTTTGAGGAACCTCCATACTGTTTTCTATAGAGACTGCATTAAATTGCATTCCCAGCAACAATGAATGAAGATTCCTTTTTCACCACATCTTTGCCAGCACTTGTTATTTTTCTGTCTTTTTCTACTAATCATTTTGATTGGTATGAGGTGATATCTCTTTTTGGTTTTAGCAAGGTATATTATTCCAGTGTTTTCCTGGGCTCTGTAAAACAATTGTCCTCAAAGTTAAGATACTTATTCACAATATTCATAATGGTGTTCTAAATTCCCGTAGTACTTATATTTTTGCTGTTTAACATGTTCTAGTCCACAGATTCATTTTTCCCACCACGTATATGCAATTATTTTAAAGAGAATTTGTGTTCGTTGTGACCTTCGAGAAGCAGACATTAGAACAGGATTAGTTGTACAAGAGATTTATGAGGAAACTCCTAGAAGGTGCAGGGACATGGAGAATAAATACTGAGAGGTCCCTTAAACTGTGATGTAGGTTTGACACCCATGAAAGAAGAAGGGGAAAGAAGGCAAACTGGACGGGAAGTCTCATAGTAGAACATAGTTCCAAGACATGTTTTCCAGGCCAGTGTGTGAAGTAGCAGTTTCTTTAAAAGATGAACCGAGTATATTATACAATCCAGTGATTTCACTACTAGCCATTTATTCTAGAGAAACAAAGATGTATGTTTATGCAACAACTATACACAAGTGTTTATAGCTAGACTGGGAACAACAAGCTAGATGTACTTCAGCAGGTAAATTATTCAACCATCTGTGATACATCCATACCATGGAAAAATACTCAGCAATTAAACCAACAATCAAGACACACAGCAACTTTGGTGATTCTCCAGAGAATCTGTGAAATCTCAGAGAATCTCCAGTGAAAAAAGTTAGTCTCAAAAATTTAAATGCTGTATGGTTCCATTTATATAAGTATTCTTGAAATGAAAATATTATAGAAATGGGGAGGATATTTGTGGATGCCAGGGTCTAAGGAGGGGTTGGGAGTAAGACGATAAGCGGCGATGGGTATAAAAGGGAACACGAGGGACTCTTGTGGTAATGGAAATGTTCCATATCTTGACTATTAGTGTCAGTATCCTGGTTGTGAGGTACCCTCGTTTTACTAGATGGCACCATTAGAGATATCAGTTAAGAGGTGTATGTGATCTTTTTGTTTCTTACAACTGCATGTGAATCTATATATCAGGATAAAAAATTTAATTAAATAATAAATTTAAAGTAGTAAACTATGTGCTTTTCAAAGCAACAACTTGAAAACAATCTATTACAGTTGTTGGCCACTAATGAAAGAATATTATGTTGGTTAATTTAAGATGAGAATGGAGTTTTTAGTTTTGAGTTTACTAAAAAGAAATGTCCCAACTCATATGTTACTTTTGTTTCAAAAGTTTCTGAAATCTCCAAAAATGTGGGGGTTTTTTTTTTTGATGTGCTAAATTATCTGGTATTTACATATAAGTAGTAGAGAAGATACTTCTTCTCCATTTGCTTCCTCAGCGAGCGTTGGTGGTATAGTGGTGAGCATAGCTGCCTTCCATTTGCTTCCTCTACCCTCCAATGTGCAAGAATACTTATGAATAACTTCTATCATATTTTAAGTTTCTCTGGTACTCAGAATACATCCAGAAAGTTTTCAAATGATTTTGTACTCTTCCTTTATAATAAAGAAAATCCATCCAACTTACTCTGAGTAAAACAGTCCGGTTTTGATACAACATAGTTAACTTGACTTGCAAATGTGGTACAGTAGAAACTCAGTATAAATGAAAAAAAATTGTTTGCCAAATGAGTAAATAAACTTTCAATTTGTCCTCATTTGGCACACTCGATCGTAGTTACACTATTGTGGACTTAAGAGTTTATTCAGAAAGTCTTGAAGTTTTCTGGCTCCTTGAATGCTCAAGTGAAGTTGTTTGAAAGAGAAACCAATGAATTCAGGTTTAACACAGTGCCTAATCAATCCGTCTCTGTTTACCTCTACATGAGGTTAAAAAAAAAATGGTTGAACAATTTCTGGCCTGCCTTTAAAATAGTAGAGACAAATGATATCTTGGTTATTAGTTTCTCTTAACTTGTCATTTATATTTCAGTTGGTAAGGACTTTTCACTCTGATAACAGTGAGTAGTTTTTTTCTTCTTTATTATAATTCAGTGGCATGCATTACTACAGCACGTTCTCTTCTTAAACCGTTCTGGCTTTTGCACCACTTTTGGTGATAGAAACCTAACAACAACAACAAAAAAACCCTGTAATTCTGTGGTAAAATTAGAAGATGCTTTAAATGACAGTGTATTAGAGATGTACTAGAAAGCTAAAGAAAATAAGCATGCAGAAGCAAAGTGAGAATATATGAGATTGATTGATAATAATTCATTTGCTCCTCATGCATTCCCTATTTTGAAATATCACCTCTATTTCACTGAGTGTCTGCTACGTGTCAAACATTGTGTTAGAAATTGGGGGTCAACCTTGCTTAAGAATGCTTGGATCAACCAGGAGATCAAAGACGAACTTAAACAATTCATGGAAACCAATGAGAATGAAGACACCTCGGTCCAAAACCTATGGGATACAGCAAAGGCGGTTCTAAGGAGGAAATACATAGCCATCCAAGCCTCCCTCAAAAACATTGAAAAATCCAGACTACACCAGCTGTCTCTACACCTTAAAGAACTGGAGAATCAACAACAAATCAAACCAACTCCACATGCAAGAAGGGAAATAATCAAGATTAGAGCAGAGATCAATGAGGTAGAAACGAGAGATACAGTAGAACGTATCAATGAAACTAGAAGCTGGTTTTTTGAAAGAATCAATAAGATCGATAAACCATTGGCCACACTAATCCAAAAGAAAAGAGAGAAAGCCCAAATTAATAAAATTATGAATGAAAAGGGAGAGATCACAACTAACACCAAGGAAATAGAAACAATCATCAGAAATTATTACCAACAGTTATATGCCAATAAGCTAAGCAACCTAGATGAAATGGATGCATTCCTGGAAAGCTACAAACTCCCAAAATTGAACCAGGAAGAAATTGACAACCTGAATAGACCGATATCTAGTAATGAGATTGAAGCAGTGATCAAAAACCTCCCAAAAAACAAGAGCCCAGGACCTGACGGATTCCCTGGGGAATTCTACCAAACTTTCAAAGAAGAAATAACACCAATTCTCCTGAAGCTGTTCCAAAAAATTGAAGCAGAAGGAAAACTTCCAGACTCTTTTTATGAAGCCAGCATTACCCTGATCCCCAAACCAGGCAAAGACCCTACCAAAAAGGAGAATTTCAGACCAATATCACTGATGAATATGGATGCAAAGATTCTCAACAAGATCCTAGCAAACAGGATCCAACAGCACATTAAAAAGATTATCCACCATGACCAGGTGGGATTCATCCCTGGGTTGCAAGGTTGGTTCAACATTCGCAAATCAATCAGTGTGATAGAACACATCAATAAGAGAAGAGAGAAGAACCACATGGTCCTCTCAGTTGATGCAGAAAAAGCATTTGACAAAATCCAGCATCCGTTCCTGATGAAAACGCTTCAAAGTATAGGGATAGAGGGAACATTCCTGAACTTCATAAAATCTATCTATGAAAGACCCACAGCAAATATCTTCAATGGGAAAAAGCTTGCAGCCTTCCCGTTGAGATCAGGAACACGACAAGGATGCCCACTCTCACCACTCTTGTTCAACACAGTATTAGAAGTTCTAGCAACGGCAATCAGACAACAAAGAGAAATAAAAGGTATCCAAATTGGCAAGGAAGAAGTCAAACTCTCTCTCTTCGCAGATGACATGATTCTTTATATGGAAAACCCCAAAGATTCCACCCCCAAACTACTAGAACTCATACAGCAATTCAGTAATGTGACAGGATACAAAGTCAATGTACAGAAATCAGTGGCTTTCTTATACACCAACAATGAAAATACAGAAAGGGAAATTAGAGAATCAATTCCATTTACTATAGCACCAAGAACCATAAGATACCTGGGCATAAACCTAACCAAAGAAGTAAAGGACCTGTACTCGAGGAACTACAGAACACTCATGAAAGAAATCGAAGAAGACAAAAAGATGGAAGACTGTTCCATGCTCTTGGATTGGAAGAATAAACATTGTTAAAATGTCTATACTGCCTAGAGCAATCTATACTTTTAATGCCATTCCGATCAAAATTCCACCGATATTTTTCAAAGAGCTGGAGCAAATAATCCTAAAATTTGTATGGAGCCAGAAGAGACCCCGAATTGCTAAGGAAATGTTGAAAAGCAAAAACAAAACTGGCGGCATCACGTTACCCGATTTCAAGCTTTACTACAAAGCTGTGATCACCAAGACAGCGTGGTACTGGCATAAAAACAGACACATAGGGGCGCCTGGGTGGCTTAGTGGTTTGGGCCACTGCCTTCGGCTCAGGTCATGATCTCAGGGTCCTGGGATCGAGTCCCGCATCGGGCTCTCTGCTCGGCAGGGAGCCTGCTTCCCTCTCACTCTCTCTGCTTGCCTCTCTGCCTACTTGTGATCTCTCTCTGTCAAATAAATAAATAAAATCTTTAAAAAAAAAAAAAACAAAACAGACACATAGACCAGTGGAACAGAGTGGAGAGCCCAGATATGAACCCTCAACTCTATGGTGAGATAATCTTCGACAAAACAGGAAAAAATATTCAATGGAAAAAAGACAGTCTCTTCAATAAATGGTGCTGGGAAAACTGGACAGCGATATGTAGAAGAATGAAACTCGACCATTCTCTTACACCATACAAAAAGATAAACTCGAAATGGATAAAAGACCTCAATGTGAGACAGGAATCTATCAGAATCCTAGAGGAGAACATAGGCAGTAACCTCTTCGATATCAGCCACAGCAACTTCTTTCAAGATATGTCTCCAAAGGCCAAGGAAACAAAAGCGAAAATGAACTTTTGGGACTTCATCAAGATCAAAAGTTTCTGCACAGCAAAGGAAACAGTCAACAAAACAAAGAGGCAACCCACAGAATGGGAGAAGATATTTGCAAATGACAGTACAGACAAAAGGTTGATATCCAGGATCTATAAAGAACTTCTCAAACTCAACACACACAAAACAGATAATCATATCAAAAAATGGGCAGAAGATATGAACAGACACTTCTCCAACGAAGACATACAAATGGCTATCAGACACATGAAAAAATGTTCATCATCACTAGCCATCAGGGAGATTCAAATTAAAACCACATTGAGATACCACCTAACACCAGTTAGAATGGCCAAAATTAGCAAGACAGGAAACAACATGTGCTGGAGAGGATGTGGAGAAAGGGGAACCCTCTTACACTGTTGGTGGGAATGCAAGTTAGTGCAGCCACTTTGGAGAACAGTGTGGAGATTCCTGAAGAATTTAAAAATAGAGCTTCCCTATGACCCTGCAATTGCACTGCTGGGTATTTACCCCAAAGATACAGATGTAGTGAAAAGAAGGGCCATTTGTACCCCAGTGTTTATTGCAGCAATGGCTACGGTCGCCAAACTGTGGAAAGAACAAAGATGCCCTTCAACGGATGAATGGATAAGGAAGATGTGGTCCATATACACAATGGAGTATTATGCCTCCATCAGAAAGGACGAATACCCAACTTTTGTAGCAACATGGACGGGACTGGAAGAAATTATGCTGAGCGAAATAAGTCAAGCAGAGAGAGTCAAGTATCATATGGTTTCACTTATTTGTGGAGCATAACAAAGAACATGGAGGACATGGGGAGATGGAGAGGAGAGGGAGTTGAGGGAAACTGGAAGGGGAGATGAACCATGAGAGACTATGGACTCTGAAAAACAACCAGAGGGTTATGAAGGGGCGGCGGGGGGGTGGGGGCGGGTGGGAGGTTGAGGAACCAGGTGGTGGGTAATAGGGAGGGCACGTACTGCATGGAGCACTGGGTGTGATGCCAAAACAATGAACACTGTTATGCTGTAAATAAACAAATAAAAATAAATAAATTTAAAAAAAAAGAAATTGGGGGTCAAAATGATGTGCTGGTACAGTTTCTGTTTTCCCTGGATAAGTTAGAGGGAAGCCAGGCTTATGAAAATCACTGAAATGTAAAATTATATATTCTGTAATATAGAAATTCATGGACTTATGTCATTTATTAAGAGGTAATATTTGAGCTAATATTTAAAGGATATGTTGGACTTAATTGGTAGCTGGAAGGAAGTTATCTCAAAGAGTGAAAATAACACACACAAAGAACCTGATGTCAAGAGGATATATATTCAGGAAACCAAAAAGGAATTTAATGACGGTGTAGGTAGAAGGAGGAGGGGTAATTGAAGTAATATGAGCAAGGATGTTCTGGTGCTGGATTTAGTATGTAATATTTTTGCGTGGATATCATTCTTAAGAATTTTATCTCAACTGAAACTTAGCTATCTAACCCTCTAATCTATAAAACTGCTTGTAAATTATAGTATCCTAGATTCAGTCGGATAAGTGGCATTACAAGGTAGCATCATAATTAAGAACATAGGTCATAAAAGTGTCTTTATTTTTGTTGAAAATAGGGGTCATTTCATTTTTTATTTTTTAATTAAAAATACTCTAAAATTAATCTAAACAAATGACGTAAGTTCAAATAAAGCAAAGGAGTCTATAATGAAAACAAAGATTTTTTCACATTCCATATAACCTGGGTCTTCTCTTCAAAAACGCTGATGACATTTTCTTGTTGCTCTTCAAGCAATTGGCTATACATCTAAAATATAGCTGATAAATGGATAGATTTTTCTTTATTCTCTTTCTTTTTAAAATTTTTTAAATTTTTATTTAATCTTTTTTTGTGCGTGTGTTCCAAAATTCATTGTTTATGCACCACACCCAGTGCTCCATGCAATACGTGCCCTCCTTAATACCCACCACCAGGCTCACCCAATCCCGAAACCCTCAGTTTGTTTCTCAGATACCAAAACTGAGGCATGCTACATGCTGTAGTCCATAGTTTTATTTTATTTTAAGCATATATGTTGGTGATAGTTTTATATCAGCAGATATATATTTATATGATATTTCTATTTTATATGGTACTGTAAAAATATATAACACTACCCTATTGAGTCATAGATTTTCCCTTTTTCATTTTACTCCTCTGTTTTTCATGTTGTAAAACAATGCTATAAATAACCTCATTGCACACATTTTTTGGCATACGTTTAATAATGATAGGCACCTGTATAGTACCTAGTCCATCACGGGCACTTCTCTGACGTATTAAATATATGATTAAATAATTCAGTCCTATGAAGAGGGTACTCTAGGTTATTTCCATTTTGTATATGGCGGAAATGAAGAGACAATTTCAATAATTTTTTAAAGTTCACACATGGTAAATGGCAGAGCTTAAATAGAAGGTAGCCTGAATGCAAAAGCATTTTCCTACTATCTACATTAGATTACCTCTTGCATATTTGAACATGATACGGAATAAAACTGTGGGTTAGAATCCTCAAATCAAAAATAGGTGTACCTTTCAATTTGCTGTATAACTTACTTTTTCCCTCCAAGGAGATTTCATCAATTTGTAATTCTATCAATAATATATTTCCTTTATCTCTGTGTATGCTATCAAGTATTTTGGTAACTGTGTAGTAAAAAGAAAATGTTTGGTTGTTTTTATTTTTCTAATTATGTTGCATATGAGTTCACAAGTTTATAATTCACTTGTCTGTCTTTGGTATGAATTGCTTTTTATGTTTTCCACTGCCTTGTATACCTCTGTTCCTTAATGATTGAAAGATAAATGAACCTCTCATTTGAAGCACCATCTCTATCAATGAATACATACCTCTGTGCATTTTAATCCATATTTTAACTCTTTATTTTGGCCTCCTGGAAGTCCCTGCCTATTTTTCCACCACTCTCAAGTACTTTAATTAATTTAATTAATATGATTTGATGATAATTATAGCAGGCTAGTCTACCATTTCTAATTGTTTAGATTTTTTTTCTCATATGCTTGTTTTCTTCCTTTTATTTTTTCTTTTTTTTTTTTTTAAGACTTTATTTATTTATTTATTTATTTGACAAAGAGAGACACAGCGAGAGAGGGAACACAGGCAGGGGGAGTGAGAGAGGGAGAAGCAGGCTTCCTGCTGAGCAGGGAGTCCAATGTGGGGCTCGATCCCAGAACCCAGGGATCCTGACCTGAGCCAAAGGCAGATGTGTAACAACTGAGCCACCCCTCATATGCTTGTTTTTCTATAGTGGCTTGACTTTCAGCACTTGTCATCATCAGGGAAAGTTGTAGCTGTTTTGTTCTTCACTAAGGAAACATGATGATGTCAAAGGTTGATCTCTTTTCCTAGAGTAAAACTAAAGCTCTAGAGTGGGGTTTGGGGAGTGGAGAGAAAGCCCATGTCTTCTTGGCCATGTTTTCCTGGAGGAGAGCACCTACGCAAGAGGTTTCATAACATAGAATGAATGGTCCAATCTCCAATGCCATGGACCCTTGCCTACTGAGATTTAGTAGATTTTCCTGAAAAAATGTTTCTCCATTTGTTGTATGGCCTTGGAACAATTTCCAGAGCTTTTATTTTTTTTTAAAGATTATTTATTTATTTATTTATTTGAGTGAGAGAGTGAGCAAGCAAGCTCACAAGCTGGGAGAGCAGCAGAGGGAGAAGGAGAAGCAGATCCCTGCTGAGCAGGGAGCCTGATGTGGGGCTCCATCCCAGGACTCTAGGGTCATGACCTAAGCCAAAGGCAGATGCCTAACTGATGGAGCCACCCAGGTGTCCCCAATTTCCAGAGGTTTTAAATGATTGTATTTTTAAGTTGTTTTTTTGTCTTTTCTTTTCTGAGAAAATGTTCTTCCATTCTGTGTGCAGATTTCTGGTTTAATTTTCTCACCAAACTGTGCCTCTTCACATTCATAAACTCCCATGCTTTATCTCAACATCATTACTTGATACTCGATTTCTTCTTTCTTTTATTTTATTTTTGGCTTAATGGTTTGATTCTTTTGAATTCTACTTAATAGTTTGGTAAATAGGATTATATCATATTTGGATACCTACTTGATTTAGTTTCCTTCAGCAAAGAACACAGATATGCTTTAATTACCTCCAGTGTTAGGATATGGTTGCTTTGGATCAGAATTTTCATTATTGCCAAAAGAAGTTTTATACATGAAATCATTATTAAATATAGTGTTACCAAGAAAGAAAGATATCCATATTTCTTTCCATTCTATCGATTGAAATACAAGACTTGAAAAACACAGATACTGCAATCATATAAAACTATTCTAGGTCCAAGCTCTGCGGGTAGAGTTTTACTTTTCATTTCAAGAGGGAAATTCTTAGCTACCTCTCAGAAATTATGCTTGCATCAAATAAACTTTGTACTTGTCTAGTGATAGCAGTTTGAATAATGGATGTCCTCTCTGTTCAGATTTCAAATTGGTTTCTCCTACAGTCCTTAGATTTACAGCTGTTTGCTCATTTATGTTTTTTTGAAACCAAGAGCATTTTAATCTCATTTTCACACTGATATTTTCCAACACAGAGAGCAATTATTCCACTTATGCAAGAAGTTGAGCTTCCAAATCTGCTAAGCTGCATCCCTATCCCACATCTCAAAGAGAAAACAAAAGAAAACAAAACCAACAAAAAGGCTCCCTAAGGTAATGTTCTCTAATGACAAAAATCTGTCCTCTCGTCATAAGGTTAATTAATATAACATCTTTACTGTGACGTGTCCATGTAAAAGCAAACTATGGCATAACTAATGTCTGGGAACACAAGTGTCTATAAGTGGTGAACCATTTTTGAGGTTCAGCTAGTTTATAGAGACTTATTTTAATTTCACTGGTGGTGGCAAAGCTACAATATAGCAAAATCCTGTGGAAGCAATGGAGTTTAGGTTCATGTGAACCCATCAACCAGAGTCAAGGAGCATTATTAATGTGTGTATATGAACACAAGGTGACTCTAATACAGTAGTTTCCAACTTATTATAATATTGTGATAGCATATGAACTAGTCTAGGAAACTGTTAATACTTTTGCCAATATTTAAGACAAAAATAAAAAAGATGGAAGAGTAACTTAACATTATGAATTTTATTGAAAAGTATCTTCATTCTTGAAATAATGCAAAAAACTTCTATTTCAGGCGCTGCTTGTAGTACAAAGCAGTTTTTAAGACTGTAATAATTCTTATAGTAAAGCAACATGTAATAAAGAGGCATGACATTTTTTGTTCTATCAAAAAGGAGCTCAATTCCTAGAGAACCTCATTGATAACGATGTTCATTCTGTCTCCTTACTTGATATCCATTCAACATTTCTGACTCTAGTTTGAAAAGCTGACTTAAATCCTTAAATGTCTTTGTAATATTATGATACATAAGAAATATATATTTGACCAAAATATATTTCTCATTTACATTTGGTCTTCATCTATGGTTCCTGGCTGATAGTTTCTAAAACCTTAGGAATTTCCTAAGTCTTAAGAGCAACGGAAGTGTGTCTTCTGTTATGTTAATGAGGTGACTTTTTGACTCCCACCTACTGGGGGGTTGGGGAGCAGGCTGGTAGCCAGGAGAGGGAAGCATGTAGTTAGAGGTTCAGTTCCACCTCCCCTGATATCCAGTGAGGAGAGTGGGGTTTGGGGTGGAACCAGTCACCAATGGTCAATGATTTCATTAGTTGTGCTAATGTAATGCAGTCTCCATAAAAAAAAAAACAAAAAAGTAGGGTTTGAAGAGCTTCCGAGTTGGTGAACACATAGAGGTACTGGGAGAATGGTGTACCCGGAGAGGGCATGGAAGTTTTGCACCCTTTCTCCATACCTTGGTCTGTTCATCTCTTCCATCTGGCTATTCTCGAGTTATATCCTTTTATAATAAACTGATAATCTAGAAAGTAAAATGTTTCTCTGAGTTCTATGAACCATTCTAGCAAATTAATTGAACGTGAGGGCAGGGTCTTGGGAACCTTTGATTTTTAGCTGGTAGGTCAGAAGTACAGGTGACAACTTGCACTTGAGACTGATGTCTGAAGTCCAAGAAGGAAGTTATGGGGACCTCTAGCTCTGTAGCCAGTTGGTCAGAGCCCAGGTAACAACTAGGGTTTGCAGCTGATGTCTGAAGTGGGGAAAGTGGGGGCAGTCTTGTAGGACTGACCCCTTAACCTGTAGGAACTGATAGATCTCCAGATAAAGAGTGTCACACTGAGTTAAATTTGTAGAACATCCAGGTGGTGTCTGGAGCATTGCCTGTTGTTGGTGTGGGGGACCCCCCTCTCCATATACACACACTTTGAAATTGGGTCCACGAACCTAATCTAGTCTCCCTCTCATTACTGTTTATCACTTTACCTCTCAGTGTTTAACTTGATATTCTGAGTCACATTTATATTTCTGTAAATGTTCAGAAAGGACAGAAATCATTGTTTTATAACAAGCTTTATTTGAGCCAAGAGAAAAAAACAATCAACGATGAGTCTTTATATTCTTCCACTAATGGTTTGCATGTCTAAGTGCCATTTTGATGAGTTAATAACTTCCAGGGGAAACTGTCGAACACATTATTCGATAGGTTGGAAACAGAAGAGCCTGCATGTGCAAACAAAATGTGTTAATGTAATTCTTGTTAATGATTATCTGTGGTTTATACAATATTGTGATTTTTTTTTCTTTCCAATTAGATGATATTCAGTTAATTGAGATTCTAGAGAACTGTATGCCACTAACTTTATTTGGGCCTGTTACCTTAATATTATGTGAGGAGATTCACCTAAATTAAACATCTTGAATCTCCCTTTTAATGGAGTGCTTCTAGGATGAGCTCCATTTACTCATTATATATTGCTTGGTAACAAATGATCCAAACTTAGTTGCTTAAAATAATTATCTTCTCAGTTTTCATGGGTGGATTGGGTGTTTGGAAGCATTTTAGCAGAGCAGTTGTGGCTTAATACATCTCAGAGGTTTTCCCTTGAGACTAGCTGAGTTTGCTGTTACCGGGACCAAGTAATATTCCCATCTCAGGTGAATCAGCAAAAAGCAAATGGGTCAAAAATAGAATGAAGCATAGCATTTCGTCTACTGAGGGAATAACCTGCTGTACCCATTAGAACCACCGCCACTGTCAACACACAACCAAGAGTAGGTGATCTAACTGCAACTAGCTACAGTAACGTTTCTTTTGAAAAGTCAACAGATGAATGGATAAAGAAGATATGGTCCATATATACAGTGGACTATTACGCCTCCATCAGAAAGCATGAATACCCAACTTTTACATCAACATGGACGGGCTTGGAGATTATGCCGAGTGAAATAAGTCAAGCAGAGAAGATCAATTATCATATGGTTTCACTTACTAGTGGAGCATAAGGAATAAGATGGAGGACATTAGTAGAAGGAAAGGAAAAGTGAATTGGGGGAAGTCAGAGGGGGAGATGAACCATGAGAGACTGTGGACTCTGAGAAAATGAGGATTCTAGAGGAGATGGGGGTGGGGGGATGGGTGAGCCTGGTGGTGGGTTGTAAGGAGGGCACGTATTGCATGGAGCGCTGGGTGTGGTACATAAACAATGAATCTTGGAACACTGAAAAAACTTTAAAAAAAAAGTTAATAGCCCTGTCTATAGCTAATGATTATGATATGACCCTACTACACTGGAATGGTAGACTTCTGGGCATTTAAATAGATGATGGTCATTAGACAACAGGGCTGAGAATAATGAAGCAACTGATAGGTATTTCACTTCTTTGTATTGGGTCTCGGGGCAGGACAACCCAAGATATGCCATGGTAGCATAGTGATTATTTTGAATTAAATTGCTTAAGAAACAACCACTACAAAAGGATCACTGACCTACTTTGTCTTCAGAAAATGGGAAGTAAATCTCCTAGGTGAAAGGTACCATCTCTATACTGTCTCCTAGTCCCAGAGGCATCCTTATCACCCCAGGGAACTCAAGCCTGAGAAAGCTCAGTAAATGCACTCTTGCTTCAGTTCTTCCTAATTAATACCCAGACTTAAGATTCCTTGTCTTGTTAGTTCCTCATGGATTTATTGTTTCTTTGTCTAAAAAGTAATAAGAGCTGCCTGCTGTGATCACTTCTTAGATCCCATGTCTGTGAGAAGACCACTATACATACATACAATTTAATTTTTTTTCTTCTGTTAATCTGTCTTGTGTCAATTTAATTATCAGACAAGTCAAAAGAACTCAAGAGAGGTTGGGTGAATATTTCCTCCTCCCAGATACTCACACAATTTATTTACAGACCAAGGAAGTCTGAATTGCTTAGGGTTAAGAAGAATAATTTTCAAGAGTATTTTTGACCTTTTGTGGAAATATATTTTTCCTACGGTGCTTTGTCTGAGAACGGGCCACTTTACTGGTTTAGGAGTTCAGACATTTCTTTACATCAGCATGAAGGCTTTTCTTAAATGCAAATATTGCATTCTTAAGGTTAAAAAAGACACAGCATCACAGGAAATATTTCAGAACAGTTACATTCATATTCAGAACAATTGATTTTATTTATAACGTTGGGGTTTCAGCTGTACTTTGGACTTTTATTCTTTAAGTCCTGTACTATAACCTTTTATGAAAGTATGTGTTGCAATTAATATAATTCTTAGGCAAATATATGAAATTAAAGGAAGAAGGGAGCTTTTAGCTGAAGCATATATTGTTTTACACTTTGTGAAAAATTTTTGTGGAGGGCTTTCAAATAGACTCAAACATGGAGATTTATAATAATTTCATTCTTATTGTAAGTTGAAATTTTAAATGATATTTTTATTATATCTAGGACAATTGTGGCTGATGGTGAATGTGGAGGATACATTTGTTTGTTTTCGCAGATCGTGTTTTTATCTTGGCCTCATATAAAGGGAAACTAATTCCATAGTTATCAAACTTCACTCACTATTCAACTTTCATACCAGGTTTCTATGATGGCTCATACTAAGATCCATCCTTAGTAATTTCCAATAATTTTCATTTACTAGCTTAATAAATGATTTGCCTATAGAACAGTTCATCCATTTATGAATCACATGGTCTGTGTTAAGTTTTAAAGCTATAATAATACACAAAAAAGTAAAAAACCCTACATTATGAAAATACTTGACGAAAATGTGGAAAGTTCAGAGGTAGGGCACACTTGAGCTTTGTTTTATGCTAGTGGCTCAGAGCTGTCACTGATGTTTGGATATGTTGTTTTTTTGTTTTTGTTTTTCCCTGCCCTCCACTTGCCTTCCCTGGAATTAATGGTATCCTAAACATACCATGATCACAAGGTATCTGCTTTTCTCTTCAGGGACTGAATGTTTCCTATCTAAGTTCAAAGAGATAGTACCTTTTCTCCAAAACATAAAACAGTAGTGCTGATTTGCAGTGATTGAATTAAATTATTTCGCTCTCTCCCCAAGCCTGTCACTTATCTCCAGTATGATGTGCACAAAGTTGACATTTGGCTTCAAACTGGTCTGCTCTCCATGTCTCAACTGTGGCCAAGACATTAAAACTACTCTTCTTATTTTATGCCTATCAGAGCATATTTCTGGATTTGAGGGGAGAACTACCCCCCCCCCCCACATAAAAATACCACTTCCTGACTAATACGCAATGGAAGCAGAGGGGATGACTCATGAATTTAAAAAGAGATTGCTCGGTCTAATTTCTAATATTAACTTTTCATTCCTGAATAAATTAAATTTGCTCAGAGTGCATGTTCCTCATTAGTTATTCCTGGATTTGATTTTATAATAGTTTGCTTTGGATTTTTACATTTATGTTCATAAGCGAGATTAGCCTGCAATTACCTTTCATTCATGAATATCTGGTCAAATATCATGTTCTCTGGAAGACTTTTGTAATACTTGGATTATATCTTCCTTGAATGTTAGATTCTACTGTTAAGGAGCCTTCGTGGAATTTTCTTCGAGGGAAGATGTTTTCATTGCTTATTGATTTTGGGTAGTAAAGGATTATTCATCTTTTTTATTCTGTCTTGAATCAATTTTAGTACATTATAGTTTTCTAAGAATTTATCTATTTATTTACATTTTCAAAAGTTGTTCATACAGTCCCCATTATTTACATGTCTGTCATTTGCTTTGATGCCCATTTTTATTCCTGACATTACCTGTTCATTTTAATGTCTTTTTACAGAACTAAGATGATCATCTTTATTTTACATTTGTTATTTAATTGATTTCAGGTCTGTTCTTTATTATTTTCTTTCTTGTACTTTTTCATTAGTTTTTTTTTATCATTTTTGCAACAAATTCTCACGAATTTAGTTTAAAACAACACAAACTTGTTATCTTACAGCTCTAGAGATCAGAAGTCCAACAGAGCCAAAGCAGAGTGTCCACAGGCTATGATACTTTTTGGAGACTCTAGAGGAAAACCCATTTTTCTAGCTTCTGGAGATTGCTTTCCTTCCTTGGTGTGTCTCGTCCTACCTCCATCTTCAAAGTCAGCAGTGTTAGGGCAAATGAGTATGAGGATACTGCATTACTCGGACCTCAGGTTCTGCCTTCCTCTTCTACTTTTTAGGATCCTTGTGAATACATTTGGTCTACTCAGATAACACTTAGATAATTTTACTGTTTTAAAGTTAGCAGTTAGCACCTTAATTCACCTGTAGTCTTAATTCCCTGTTACTGCTATACAGACTAATTTCATAGGTTTTGTGGATGAAGATGTAGACACCTCTGGGAAGCTGTGATTCTGCTTTTCACCTACTTTTTTAGTTTTTTGTTTGTTTGGTTTTTTTTTGTTTGTTTGTTTTTACTATCTTCTTGAGATAAAGATTTACTTCATTAACTTTAGGCTTTCCATATAATCTAATCTGTGTCTTTAAAGTACTTGGCTGTTAAAGTAAGGCTGGTCTCATATTATGAGTTAGGAAGTACTCCTCTTCTAGTCTCTGAAAAAGATGGTAGGAAATTAATATAATTTCTTCCTTAATTGTTTCTTAATTAAGAAATTAATCAAGAAATTAATATAATTTCTTCCTTAAATGTTTGACATAATTCACCAGTGAATCCATTTGGGCTGTTGCTTTCTGTTTTACAAAGTTATTCATTATTGATTTAATTCCTTTAATAGATACAGGGCTATTCAGATTCTCTATATCTTCTTATGTGACTTTGGCAAATTGTGTCTTTTCAAGAAATTGGTCCATTTCATCCAGGTTGTTAAATTTATGGGCATCGACTTATTCATGGTATCCCTTTGTTATCCATTTTATTTTTCTTCTTTCATTTTTAATAATAGAAATTTGTGGTTTTTTTTTTTCCTTAGTTAGCTTGGCTTGTGACTTATCAGTTTTATTGACCTTTTCAAAGAATCAGTTTTTGGTTTTATTTCCTATTTCCAGTTTCATTGATTTCTGCCCTAAGTATTTTTAAGTTACTGTTGAGATTTCATCTTTGACCCATGTGTTATTTAGAAGTGGGTTGTTTAATCTCCATGTATTTTTGGAATTTTCCAGTTATCTTTCCATTCTTGATTTCTTATTCTGCTGTAGTCTGAGAGCAGTTATTATGTGATTTCCATTCTTTTAAATTGCTAAGATGTATTTTATGGCCCATAATGTGGTTTACCTTTGTGAATATTCCACATGATCTTGAGAAAAAAATGTTTTCTGTTATTGTTGGATGAAGTCGTCTATATATGTCACTTACATTCCGTTGATTGATGGTATTGTTGACTTCAGCTATATACTTACTGATGTCTGATGCTGAACCTGTCTGTGATACAGGGGTGTTGATTTCTTCAACTGTGACAGTGGATGCATCTGTTTCTCCCTGTGGTTCTATCAGTTTAGCCTCAAGTAGTTTGACGTTAGGTACAAACGTTGAGGCTTATCATGTCATCTCGGCAAACTGAACTTTTTATCATTATTCTCGGCAAACTGAACTTTTTATCATTATTCTTTATTCCTGATAACTTTTCTTACTTTGTTTTTTTAAAATTTAATTTAATTTTATTCTTTCTCTGTGTTCCAGAATTCATTCTTTATGCACCAAACCCAGTGCTTCATGCAATACATGCCCTCCATAATACCCACCACCAATCTCATCCCACCCCCCCATCTTACTTTGAATATGCTCTGTCTGAAATTAATATAGCACACCTGCTTTCTTTTGATTAACGTCACCACGGCATGATTTTTCTCTATCCGTTTACTTTTAATCTATGTCTTTATAGAGAGAGGGAATTTCTTATAGATAACATACAATTTGAACCTTGCTTTTTGATCTATTTTGAAAATCTCTCTTTGAAGACTATTCAAAGACTATTCAAAGCATGAAGACTATTGATTTACAAAGTGATTACTGATATAGTAGGATTAATATCTATCATATTTGTTTTTTTATTTCTTGTCCTTGTTCCTTGTTTTTACTTTTGTCTTTCACCTTTTTTTTTTTTTTTTTTTGCCTTTTGTGGTTTCAGTGGAGCATTTTATGTAATTCCATTTTCTCTTCTTTCTTAACATACCGTGTTTCCTCCCCTTTCTTTAGTGGTCATCCTAGAGTTTGCAATACACATTTACAACTATCCTAAGCCCACTTTCAAATAACATTGTACCACTTCATGGGTTGTATGTTTTATAATAACAAAATAATCCCAATTCTACTTTTCTGTTTTTTGTATTATTTCTGTCACATATTTTGTTTCATAAAATCATACATCAGTGTTTTGATATATGGCAGTAATTTGTGGGAATTCTCAGTCATTATTGCTTCATATTTTTCCTGTTCCTTTCTTTCTTCTTCTGATATTTCCATTATATCAAGTATATTATATCTTTTGTAGTTGTCCCACTGTCTTTGAAGTCTGTCTGTCTTTCTTTCCTCCCTCCCTCTCTTTCTTTTTTCATCTTTATACTCTTTGTTTTTCTTTCTCAAAGATTTTATTTATTTATCTGCGAGAGAGAGAGAGAGAGAGAGAGAGCGAGCACATGAACAGGCTGGGGGAGGGACAGAGGAAGGGCAGATGGAGAGGGAGAAGTAGAATCCTGGCTGAGCAGGGATCTCCAGGACGCTGTGCTCAATTCTGGGACTCAAGATCATGACTTGAGCTGAAGGCAGACACTTAAATGACTGAGCCACCCAGGCGTCCTACTCTCTGCTTTTCAGTTTTGGTTATTTCTATTGAAGTTTCTTCCAACACAGTTATAATTTCCTCATCTGTGTCCAGTCTACTCAAAAGTCCATCAAAGGCTTTCTTCATTTCTGTCATGGTGTTTTTGTTTTCTAGCATTTCTTTTTCATTCCTTTTTAAGATTCCTATCTTATCCCTGCCTTACCCATCTGTTCTCTTATGATGTCTACATTACCCATTAGGAAGGCTAAAGCTGGCTGGAGTTGGACATTTACCTCCCCCCATGTTAGTTTGGGTAGGATTGCAGCCCTACAAGTTAGGCTATGGGTAACTAGTGTCTCCTGAAGTCACGCTTTGTTAAGAACAGTGCTCCACTGGCACTTCCTAATGGTTTCTCTTCTGCAACCCCTGCCAGAAGCAGGGGTTTCTCTGATGTTTATCATGAGACTCTGGTTGAGCTCCTGAATAGAAATCTCGCAAAGTTTGGGGGCATCCCTATGTCTAGGACCCCCTGAAGTTTTGTTGGTTTGTTATTGTTGTTTGTTTTGTTTTACCTCCTAGAGATGTCCACACTGAACCTCCAGCAATTCATCAATTATAGTTCAGGTTTTTCTGTTCTGGTCCTGGTTCCTCTGATAGTCTCTGCCCATTTCTGTTCCAATTTCTGTTCCAGTAAGCCATGTGCCCCTGAATTCACCTGTCTGCCTCCAGTCTTGGGGGAAACAGTTTGCCACGTGTCCTTCCCTGTCTTGTAGGTCCAAGGAGAGTTGATTTTTCCATCTGTTCAGTTTTTCCCTTCTTGTTAGGGCAGAGTGGCAACTCCCAGGCTGTTTACATGCAGAACTGGACGTTATTTATTTTTATGGTGGAATATTATTCAAGTGATATTATGCATCAGTGTATAATATCAAGAACTACAAGATGTCAGTTTGTCTCATTTTTAGTAATAATAACTTTTAAGGTGGTATTTGCCAGGTTTCCCCACTGTAAAATTACTATTTTTTCTTTTGTATATAATAAATAAAAGTGGTAAGATACATTGAAATGATGTAAATATCCCGTTTTTTTAAGTCATACATCCACCTATTGATTTTAGCATCTATTGACAACAAAAATTATTTCTGTGGGCTTGCCAAAGGGTGATTTTCTATTTCAATCCCTTTTCCTATATTTAATTAGAATATTCTGTAAGGAAGAGCTGTCTATTCATTCTTTTTACTTAGTCTGTTTATTTACCTCAATATGACCTCATGGATATTTGTTTAATTCTATGGATCCTATCTAATAATATCATTATTTTTTGCCTAATTGCCTCATATTTGGGCATTGGGAAGCCCCTTTAAGATGGTACATGGTACACAGCCTCTTCAGCTTCAATAATAAAAAGGAGAGTGGAGAGTTGGGGAGAGGGAGTGAGAACATGCATATTCTGGGTGTGGAGGATACAGAAGACCATTAGAGTAAACCCAAAAGAGTCAGAGAGCAAGGACTCTTCCCTAGGACTTCATTGTGCATGGAGAACTAGCTGTATATAGTGCTTGAATCAAAGAAAGGACTTGATCTGGGGAAAAGATGGAGGTGACTAAGAGTTGTATAAGAAATATAGTATCATAAAATGCTTCCTAAATGAAAGACTTCAAACATTATGTGATATAATATACTTGGAGAGAAAAATATACATTGATGGTATTCAGAATTATACATTTTTAATATTCTTGGTGATTCTTGAGTAATAATACAATTCCTTTAAATTAATATCTGGATTTTTAATTCTTTTCTGTGCATATTTCCTTAATCCACCTGTTGACTAATCCTGGAAGAGTTCTGGTAGAAAAAAAGGTAAATAAAGTAAATCAGTCACAATGAATTAATACAGTCATTACAAAACTAGGTTATATAAATGAATGTTTTCACTATCATTTCATTATTAGCCCTATTGTGATTTTCAATCATCTTAAGATTTCAAAATCTCAGTCTTGAGTGGATAAATATCAATCCAGCTTAAATTTCCCACTCTCACATAAACTCCAAGGAATGATTTGTGGAAGAACATAAAGACAACCAGGCATTAGAACTTAGTAACTTGGTAGACTCTTCATGCTTGAATTCCTCAAAACCCTAGGTCAGAAGGAGTGTATCACATAGGATGCGTAAAAATTATCTAGCAAGGAGAGGTTTTTAAAATATGCAAACTATTTACCTGCTTCTACCCAGTCCTCCAAGTTCTTACTAAAGTTGAGCTAAAAGTAAACTCATTGCGATGAGATAGGACTCCTCCTTCATCTGAATTGAGGCTGAAAAATACTGAGACCAATCGGTGTAACACTCTTGATTTGGTTTGTACATTTATGTAATAAAATCTGTAACCACAGTAAGTGCTTATGCTACTGTCTACTTTGTTAGAATGGTTTTATCTCCCCCAAATCTCCTTTCATCTCAAGTACATGATCAGATTTATGTATATAGGTAGTGAAGGAGGTTTATTTTTGAAAGTCAAGTCACATAAACTTCCCTTTGAACAGACGTTTCTTTCTGTTCAACAGTTATGTCTTCTGCTGTGGGGTTAACTTTTGTCTTAGTGTTCTAGCTTCTCCTTAACCATAATCATGAGTGTACCTATGTTATTGCCTGTTGAACATGCTAAGAAAATCAACTGAAAAAAATGACAGATTCTGGAAGTTTATCTTGATAATTACATATCAATTATGTCTCTTAAGTTTTATGAGTATAGAGAAGGTTGTGCAAGTAACTCAGAACTTCAGACTCAGGACACCAGGATATCAGTTCAGTCTTTGTGACTTTACAGTAGTTTTTAAATGTATTTACTTTTTAAATGTATTAGGCCTCGGTTTTCTCATCTCCAAACTACATAGGGAGAGATTAGATAATTCTTAATATCCTTTCCAGCTCTAGAGAAATATATTATTTAGCTACATATATATTTCTATATTTATATGTATTTATCAATATACATTTAGCTAGAATATTACTGTAGTAATTTCCTAAATAAAGCTATATAACTTAAGGACTAATGGTTGAGGCTTAGCTAAGTTTCAAAGTTTCCTAATGGACTTGAATTTTAGAGACCTTTATATGGCAAATCAAATAAAATATATAGAGAAATCTAGAAAACAGTTGGACTGAGATAATTTTTTTGGCACTCTTTACTGAGATAATTTTCTTGGCACTGTTAGCATGATAATTTCCAGAATGTTACTCCAGCTCCACTTAATTCTTAACCCTATATGAGAGCCTATATCATGTTGCCACATTAAATACTTAATACAATTACAGGAATAATTTGTATATATTTTTCAAAGAAAACATTGTTGACCTTGAATGTTGTATGTGAAACCCAAGGACAGGGAAGTATTCAAAGTAAATTTTACAGAAAATATTAAATATAGTTGAACATATATGAATGAACGAAGGAGCCGATACACAAGTTCAAAGGGATTCCATTCTTTTACACCTCTGTCTCTAAATTGTGTTACTACAGCTATGTCAGGGAAGAGGTAAGAGTAGAATAAGGATTTTGTTTATAACTCTGTATTCCCACTCTTTCCATGTGTATATGTTTTGACAGTAAGCTTCCACACATTAGTATTTTGTGAATCCAGTGTCCTCAAACTAGGTCACAAAAGTCAGAAGATGGTCCTGAAATATTCTCTTTTCATTAGTAAGATGTTAGGGAGAGAAAACGAAATCTTCCAAGAACCTTCTCTATACCTATTCTGTGTTAGATACTGTCTGCATCATTGTCTTATTTGGTCATCTTAATAAACATGTTATTTTTAGCATTATCACATCTATTTTAAAAGTGACCAAGATGAGACCAAGAGAATTCAAACTCTTTTTTTTTTTTTCAGGATTTATCTAACTAGTGGAATTTGATGCAAAACACAGACCAACGATATTTCTATACCCCGCCTTGTGGGAAAGAATTGAGAGAAAGAATAATCTTAAGCCTAAGAGAAGTTTTCTCTCAAGAAGCAAAAGCCCAAAAGGTTAATCTTGGAAGTTACAAATTTTGATAAAGTGATTGCATTGCCTCTAGGTGAACAGTTAAATGACAAGAACAGTTTCTTCTTTGCGTCATGGGATGTGACCACTGAGTGAAAACTGAATGGAGCTTCAGGAGTACTACCTCCTTGTTCTGGACAGGCTTCTCCACTGGCAACTGTAGCTCATCTTTGTGTTTACATCCCTACCCTTAGGTATATTATAGAGAAAACAAGGTAAAGAATGAGAATCCCCCAAATATCCCAAGTTAATTTAGGGAGATGATGGATGTACTTTGCAGAATTATTTCATTGAAAGTATATGAGCCTGGGTGGCTCAGTGGGTTGAGCCGCTGCCTTCGGCTTGGGTCATGATCTCGGGGTCCTGGGATCGAGTCCCGCATCGGGCTCTCTGCTCAGCAGGGAGCCTGCTTCCCTCTCTCTCTCTCTCTCTGCCTGCCTCTCTGTCTACTTGTGATCTCTCTCTGTCAAATAAATAAATAAAATCTTAAAAAAAAAAAAAGAAAAAGAACAATAAAAATCTTTAAAAAGGGGGGGGCACCTGTGTGGCTCAGTGGGTTAAAGCCTCTGCCTTCAGCTCAGGTCATGATCCCACAGTCCTGGGATCAAGCCCAAGTCTGGCTCTCTGCTCGGCAGGGAGCCTGCTTCCCCCTCTCTCTCTGCCTGCCTCTCTGTCTACTTGTGATCTCTCTGTCTGTCAAATAAGTAAAAAAAATCTTAAAAAAAAAAAAAAAGATAAAGAACGGGGCTTCTTTCATTTTTGTTTTTTGTTTTTCCATCATTATAAGTGTACTCTTGAGTCCTGATGACTTATTTCTCCATCCTCCCCACCCACTTCCCCTCTGGTAATCATCAGTTTCTTCACCATAGTTAAGAGTTCGTTTCTTGGTTTCTCTCTCTCTCTCTCTTTCCCTTTGCTCATTTGTTTTGTTTCTTAAATTCCATATATGAGTGAGATCATATATTTGGCTTTCTCTGACTGATTTATTTTACTTATCATTATACTCTCTAGCTCCAACCGTGTCATTGCAAATGGCAAGCTTTCATTCTTTTTTTATAACTGAGTAATAGTCCAGTGTCTGTGTTTACACTGTATCTTCTTTATCCATTTATCTATCAACGGACACTTGCGCTGCTTACATAGTTTGGATTTATAAATAATGCTGCAATACACATAGGGATGCCTACATCCATTTGAATTACAGTGGACCTGGGCTTCTGAAGACAAGCAGAATCTTTTTCAGAGATGGCTTATCATCATTACATTTACTTTGAAACAGTTTTTGCCCCAGGGTCAAGCATTCCCCACTATAGCAACATTTCTCAACTTTGGCGCTGTCAACATTTTGTTGAGTGGGGATTATCTATAAATTATAGGATATTTATCAGCACCCCTGGTCTCTACTCTCTGGGTGTCTCTAGAATCTTGACAGTTGTGGCTATTAAAAATATCTCCAGAAATTGTGAAATGTCTTCTGAGTATGTGTGTGGGGTGGGATTTCTGCCCATTGTGAACCACTGCACTACAGGGATATTTAGATACAGCACAGCTGGAAGTAACTTATACAGGGTTCCTAAACTCAAGTATCACAATAATTGTATATTGTGGGAAGTTTTCAAAATGGGCTTTTAAGTTACCCTCCACATCTAAGAATAAAAATGAGCATAAATGTGTATTTCCCATAATTGGTATATAATTCCCCTATCGTATTCTCATCTACAATATATATCCTCCCTTCAGTCTCCTTTTTCTTCTGTTGGTCCTGTCACTGCTAGTGTGATTTATGGTGACAGCACTAGACTTTTACCTGAGGCCGGTGTCCAAATTCAGACACTCAATATAATTACTTAATTTATCAGTCTCTCAATTTTCCTAACTATAAAATTTTGGATTATAAATGCATGACAGCATTATGGTGTAAATGAATCAAGAGCATATATAAAATGCATAACATGCTGCTTGACACTCTATAAATGCCAAATGAGTATCACTTAAGTTGAACTCTGTTCTTTGATAGTCCTGTTCTCTTTTGAGTAGATAGTTCTCTTTGCCATCTGCCTGTTCTGTATGAATTATTTACCTCTTCCAAGTCACATTTTCCCCATCACTCAACATTTTCTGCTTCACATTTGTTTTCCAGTTCTTTAGAATTTATAATTATTACTTTATTTTCTTTGCTTAATAATTCCACCTACACCTATAGATCATTTATTATTGACTTTGTTTTCCTTAATTATGGACCATATTTTCCTATGTCTTCGCATGACTTTATATACCTTATTTTATACCTTATTTTATTAAATATATTGAATATAAAACACAGTGGAGATAAATGTTTAATGATCTTTGGTTTTGTTTCTTTTATGTACCAATGTATGCAGAATCTGTCCTTTGTTTGGTAGTTGCAATGGGGGACTGATCCTTCAGATTTCTCTTATTGTTAGGCTGAACCATGACCAGATCACATTTTTTTATAAGGTTTTTTTACTATGTTAATAGTAACATCATTAGTTTTTTTTTAAATATTTTATTTATTTGACAGAGAAAGAGAGATCACAAGTAGGGAGACAGGCAAGTAGAGAGAGAGGGGGGAAGCAGGCTCCCCGCTGAGCAGAGAGCCCGATGCGAGGCTCGATCCCAGGACCTTGAGATCATGACCTGAGCCAAAGGCAGAGGCTCAACCCACTGAGCCACCCAGGCGCCCCCATCATTAGTTTTTGATGTAGTGTTCCCTGATTCATTGTTTGCTTATTTATAACACCCAGTGTTCCATGAAGTATGTGCCCTCCTTTAATACCCATCACTGGGCTCACCCATCCCTTCACCCCTCTCCCCTCTGAAACCCTCAGTTTGATTCCCGGGGTCCATAGTCTTTCATGGTTTGTTTCCCCCTCTGATTTCCACCCCCTTCATTTTTCCCTTCTTTCTCCTAATGTCCTCCATGCTATTGCTTATGTTCGACAAATAACAACCCATATGATAATTGTCTTTCTCTGTTTGACTTATTTCACTTAGCATAATATCCTCCAGTTCCCTCCATGTTGATGCAAATATTGGTTATTCTTCCTTTCTGATGGCTGAGTAATATTCTATTGTGTATATGGACCACATCTTCTTTATCCATTCATCTGTTGAAGGGCATCTCAGCTCTCTCCACAGTTTGGCAACTGTGGACATTGCTGCTATGAACATTGGGTTGCATATGGCGCTTCTTTTCACATCTGTATCTTTGGGGTAAATACCCTGTAGTGCAATTGCTGGGTCATAGGGTAGCTCTATTTTTAACTTTTTGAGGAACCTCCACACTAGGTCACATTTTAATTAGATTGTTTATCTGTCTTTAGCCCTACCACCAACCTCTTATATTTTAGCTGTTCGGGAAGTTGGCCACCATTTCAAATATTTTATGGTTCATCTTTGGTTCTGCTTCAGTACTGGCTTAGAATGTAATACCCAGGAGAATATGCAAGACTTGACTAATCCTCTCTGTTTAACATCTCCTGCACAGCTGAAAATCTGGGGAGAGGGATGCCGGAATGAGAGATACTAGGTCTTAGATGTATTAGACGTCTAAATATATAGGGTCAGGGAAAATTTAGATTACTTGTGTCATCGCATAGTCCTAAACCTGTCTGAAAACACTGTCTTATGAAATGCCACTCAGATTTTTCTTCTTTCTTTTCACTTTTATGTTATAGGCACATAGGCTATAAATAGACTATAAAATATATTTAAATAGTTCATTTTGGGAGCATGATCGTTGAACATATATCAAAATGTATTTTCCCACTTTCAAAACCTTTTTTGGGATGTCGTCTTTAAAATACTGAGATCTAAGGGCTTTTTAATTTATTTGTATTAGTCTAAGTGGACTCTGATGTTCAAAAACAGACAGCCTAGATAGGAGCAAATCACATACCAGTTTTTGTGTTGCCTCCCACTGATTCCCAGACCCAATGGAGAAAAGAGCTAAGGTTCTTGAACTTAGGCAGGCCACTTACCTTATCTGATCATACTGCCCATTATGTAGAGGGGAATCCAGGTGAGGAATATCTTGAAAGTCAGGTTGTCTCCAGGAAACACTAAGCCTAGGTTTTTTGGTCCCATGGAAAGTGACTCTGTAGACACTAACAGATGAAACACCACAGCTCTCTTAACCTGTTATTCCAGGTCAATATTGAAAAAGAAAAACAAACAAACAAACAAAAAACACTGGAGACTTCTCATTTATGACATTCAGTGTTTTTATTTGGAGTCAGTCAGGTATTTATGGGCTACATCAACTAAATGAAATTAGTTCTTTTCAAATATATCACGAAAGCTAATTACAATATAAATGTAGCATTTCTCTCTAAATTCAAACAATTCCACAATATAGAAGTGCCACAGTCCTGTTTATAATTTAAGGTGTAGAGCCATAAGCAAAATTTGAAATGGTTTGGTGACCAAGGAGGACTTTCTGCCACATAGTAGCTTTTGCTTCAAGGACCTGCTCTCTATAAATGGGGTTATAGTGAATGCTACTTGATACAGATTCCTAAAAGGATGTCAACATCAACATGAACCCTCTTCTCTTTATTTGCATGTTTCCTGCCACAATGTCAGGATATTTGGGTCAGAGTTTTTTGTGTGGGGGAATAGGTGTTGACAGTTATTGATTTGTCAGTCAGTATGATTGTTGCATTACAGAACATTACCGTTTTCATTCCAGGCACTGTGCCAAGCTCACAGTATAAAAAAGTAACTTAGACACAATACCTACCCTGTAGTTAAAATACAAATCCACTCATGCTCATTTTCAAGTTAATATATGTGTTATGTGTGCATTTGAGTCTCTTCACAGGTGTGAGCTTACATTGTACTTAAAAACAAAAATCTAAAGTCATACCAGAAAAGGTCAGCTATTAAATCCAGAAATCAGACTTCAGTTTTTATTTAGTTTTGTTCCTTTATTTATTTTTTTAAGATTTTATTTATTGACAGAGATCACAAGTAGGCAGAGAGGCAGGTAGAGAGAGGAGGAAGCAGGCTCCCTGCTGAGCAGATTACCCAGGCGCTCCTTTAGTTACTAGATATTTTGCACTGTAACACATATCTTAAGGAGGTCTTTTCTTGAGTAAACTTTTAAAATTGAGGTAACTATAGATTCATAAATAATTGTAAGAAATAATACAGAAAGATTTCATTTTTCTATTACACAGTTTTATCATCTTGCAAAACTATAGTGGAATATTATAACAAGGACATTGATTTTAATACAGTCAAGGTGTGGAACATTTTCATTGCTACAAGGGTCCCTCAAGTGCCTTTTTATAGCCACATCCACTTCCCTCTTACCACCCCTTCCTTCACCCTGGCAGCCAATAATCTGTTCTTTATTTGCTATAGTTTTGTTATTTCAAGTATAAATATTTTATATAATATATAAATGTATATATAAATATATAATAATTGTATATATAAGTTTAAACAATAATGTGCATATAAATATGCACTATATAGTATATATTTTACAAAAATCTATATATAAATATGCAGTATATATTGTATATAACTAAAGGAGCAAAACTAAATAAATATACTATATTACATATTCTATATACATATGTTACATATTTTATAAATTTTATGTACATAAAATCATACAATATGTACCCTTTTGGAATTGGAATTTTTGCACAATCTCTGGAGATTCACTTAGGTTGTCACATGTATCAGTAGTTCATTCCTTTTTACTATGGAATAGCATTCCATGATATGGATGCATTGCAGATTGTTTTATTTCCAGCTTCACTGATATATAATGGACCTATAACATTACATAAGTTTAAGGTGTATAATGTGATGATTTGATATATGTATGGACTGAGAAGTGATGACCATGGTAAGGTTAGTTAACACATCCTTCACCTCACATAATTATCATTTTCGTTGTTGTTAAAGTGATAACCTTTAAAATCAATTTTTTTCTTTTTTAGAGGTACCTTGGTGGCTTAGTCAATTGGGCACCGGACTCTTGATTTTGGCTCAGGTCATGATCTCAGGGTTGAGAGATGGAACCCCACATTGGGCTCCACACTGGGCATGGAACCTGCTTGAGACTGACTGTCTCTCTCCCTTTACCCTCTGCCCCACCCTGCTCCCTCTCACAACCAAACAAAATCACTTTAAAAAATACGTAAAATAAAATATACTGTTTTAAAGCAACTTTTAAGTATATAATACAGAATTATTAAATAAATTTACTATCCTATATATTAGATACCCAGAATTTATTTTTCTTATAATCAGAAGTTTGTAGCCTTTGACCAGTCTTTCCTTCTCACCATTCTGCTTTTTGACTCTATGAGTTCAGTTTCTTCTCTTCTCTTCCCTTCTTTTCTCTTCTCTTCTCTCTTCTCTTTTTCCTTTTTGCATAAAGTGACATCATACAGAGTTTGTGTATGTCCGACTTATTTTACCAAGCATAATGTCTTCTTCAGGTTCTATCCATGTTGTTGCAAATGATGTGATTTCCCTCTTTTTTTTTGAGAGAGAGAGGGTAGAAGCGGGGTGAGGGGCAGGGCAGAGGGAAATGGAGAGAGGGAATCCTAAGCAGGCTCCACACTGCCTTTATCTTAAGACCTTGAGATCATAACCTGAGCCAGAATTAACAGTCAGATGCTTAACAACTGAGCCACCTATGTGCCCCAGGATTTCCATCTTTTCTTATGGCTGAGTAATATATATAGTATATGCACACATATGAATATGAAATATGCATATAAATGTGTAATATACATATACATTGTTTGTATATTACATATAATATACACATATATACACATAATGGTTATAATAAAGTATACACATGTATATATTCCATATGATATATACAAACTTATGTATATCATGTAATTATGTAATATGCATATGCATATATGCATGACACATGTAATGCAGTGTGATATGCATAAATTACATATATATTACATAGCCCTATATATGTTGCATATTCATCCCACATTTTTTAAATTCATCCACTGATGGGCATTTAGTTTGTTTTCATTGACTTTTGTGAATAATGCTGTAATGAACATAGGAGTGCATGTATCTATGAGATCCTAATTTTATTTGCTTTGAGTAAATACCTAGAAATGGGATAGCTGATCAAATAACACTTCTATTTTTAATTTTTTGAGGAACATCCATACTGATTTTCACAGTGTCTTTGCCAATATACATTCCCACCAATAGTGCACAAGTGTTCCCTTTTCTTCACATCCTCACCACATTTGTTATTTTGTCTTTTTGATAATAACCATTTTTAAAAAAATTTTATTTATTCATTTGACAGACAGAGATCACAAGTAGGCAGAGAAGCAGGCAGAGAGAGGAGGAAGCAGGGTCCCGGCTGAGCAGAGAGCCTGATGTGAGGCTCCATCCCAGGACCCTGAGATCATGACCTGAGCTGAAGGCAGGGCTTTAACCCACTGAGCCACCCAGGTGCCCCGATAATAACCATTTTAACAGGTGTGAGGTAATACTCAATGTGGTCTCAATATCAATTTCCCTGATGATTAGTGGTGGTAAGCACTTTTCATGTACTTTTTGATCATCTGTATAACTTATTTTGGAAAATGGTAATTGTACATTGATTATAATGTTGATGTTGAACATCTTTTCATGTGATTATTTGCCATATGAATATCCTCTTATATGAAATGTCTCTTGGATTGGATTTGTTATTCTTGTTGAGGTTTTAGTGCTTTTTGTATGTCTTAGATGCTAGTCTTTTGTTGGATATGTAGCTTTGAATTATTTGATTCCAAAAAGTAATGGTTTTTTGATACTCTTAACAAGGAAGGTATTTTGCAGAGTGAAATGTTTTATTTTGGTAAAGTCCAGTTTATCACATTTTTTGTGGGGGAGATTGTGAATTTGTTGTCAAATCTAAGAAATATTTGCTTAGCCTTAGAATCTAAATATTATTTCTTTCTTTCATAGTTTTAAATTTATACTTTAAATTCATACATTGTAAATTTAAGTTGCAATCCATATTAAGATTTTAAAGTGTGAAGACTTAAGCCAAAATTGTTTTTCTCCCTGTAAAATAATTTTTCACCTGTGTCAAAAAACAGGCATATTTGTGTGGGTCTATTTCTTAGTTTTCTTTTCCATTCCATTGACTTACATGCTTACCCTTTTTCCAATGAAATAATCTCGATTTCTGTAGCTGTATAAGGTCTTGAATAATTTAGACCTATTTTTTTGACATTATTATTATTTTTTATTTTTATTTATTTATTTTTCCAGCGTAACAGTATTCATTGTTTTTGCACAACACCCAGTGCTTCATGCAGTACGTGCCCTCCCTATTACCCACCACCTGGTTCCCCCAACCTCCCACCCCTGCCCCTTCAAAACCCTCAGGTTGTTTTTCAGAGTCCATAGTCTCTTATGGTTTGCCATCCCTTCCAATTTCCCTCAACTTCCTTCTCCTCTCCATCTCCCAATGTCCTCCATGTCATTTGTTATGCTCCACAAATAAGTGAAACCATATGATACTTGACTCTCTCTGCTTGACTTATTTCACTCAGCATAATCTCTTCCAGTCCCGTCCATGTTGCTACAAAAGCTGGGTATTCATCCTTTCTTTCTTTCTTTTTTTTTTTTTTTTATAAACATATAATGTATTTTTATCCCCAGGGGTACAGGTCTGTGAATCGCCAGGTTTACACACTTCACAGCACTCACGATAGCACATACCCTCCCCAATGTCCATAACTCCCTCCCCCTCTCCCAACCCCACCTCCCCCCAGCAACCCCCAGTTTGTTTTGTGAGATTAAAAGTCATTTATGGTTTGTCTCCCTCCCAATCCCATCTTGTTTCATTTATTCTTCTCCTATCCCCCTAACCCCCCATGTTGCATCTCCACGTCCTCATATCAGGGAGATCATATGACAGTTGTCTTTCTCCGATTGACTTATTTCACTAAGCATGATACCCTCTAGTTCCATCCACGTGGTCGCAAATGGCAAGATTTCATTTCTTTTGATGGCTGCATAGTATTCCATTGTGTATATATACCACCTCTTCTTTATCCATTCATCTGTTGATGGACATCTTGGTTCTTTCCATAGTTTGGCTATTGTAGACATTGCTGATACAAACATTCGGGTACACGTGCCCCTTCAGATCACTACGTTTATATCTTTAGGGTAAATACCCAGTAGTGCAATTGCTGGGTCATAGGGTAGTTCTATTTTCAACATTTTGAGGAACTTCCATGCTATTTTCCAGAGTGGTTGCACCAGCTTGCATTCCCACCAACAGTGGAGGAGGGTTCCCCTTTCTCCACATCCTCGCCAGCATCTGTCATTTCCTGACTAGTTAATTTTAGCCATTCTGACTGGTGTGAGGTGATATCTCATTGTGGTTTTGATTTGTATTCCCTGATGCCGAGTGACGTGGAGCACTTTTTCATGTGTCTGTTGGCCATCTGGATGTCTTCTTTGCAGAAATGTCTGTTCATGTCCTCTGCCCATTTCTTGATTGGATTGTTTGTTCTTTGGGTGTTGGGTTTGCTAAGTTCCTTATAGATTTTGGATACTAGCCCTTTATCTGATATGTCATTTGCAAATATCTTCTCCCATTCTGTCAGTTGTCTTTTGGTTTTGTTAACTGTTTCCTTTGCTGTGCAAAAGCTTTTGATCTTGATGAAATCCCAATAGTTCATTTTTGCCCTTGCTTCCCTTGCCTTTCCCGATGTTCCTTAGGAAGATGTTGCTGTGGCTGAGGTCAAAGAGGTTGCTGCCTGTGTTCTCCTCAAGGATTTTTTTTTTTTTTTCTCATTTTATTTATTTTTTCAGCGTAACAGTATTCATTCTTTTGCACAACACCCAGTGCTCCATGCAAAACGTGCCCTCCCCATTACCCACCACCTGTTCCCCCAACCTCCCACCCCTGACCCTTCAAAACCCTCAGGTTGCCCCAACCTCCCACCCCTGACCCTTCAAAACCCTCAGGTTGTTTTTCAGAGTCCATAGTCTCTTATGGTTCGCTTCCCCTCCCCAATGTCCATAGCCCGCTCCCCCTCTCCCAATCCCACCTCCCCGCAGCAACCCCCAGTTTGTTTTGTGAGATTGAGAGTCATTTATGGTTTGTCTCCCTCCCAATCCCATCTTGTTTCATTTATTCTTCTCCTATCTCCTACCCCCCCATGTTGCTTCTCCATGTCCTCATATCAGGGAGCTCCTCAAGGATTTTGATGGATTCCTTTCTCACATTGAGGTCCTTCATCCATTTGGAGTCTATTTTCGTGTGTGTTGTAAGGAAGTGGTCCAATTTCATTTTTATGCATGTGGCTGTCTAATTTTCCCAGCACCATTTATTGAAGAAGCTGTCTTTTTTCCATTGGACATTCTTTCCTGCTTTGTCGAAGATTAGTTGACCATAGAGTTGAGGGTCTTTTTCTGGGCTGTCTATTCTGTTCCATTGATCTATGTGTCTGTTTTTGTGCCAGTACCATGCTGTCTTGATGATGGCGGCTTTGTAATAGAGCTTGAAGTCCGGAATTGTGATGCCACCAACTTTGGCTTTCTTTTTCAATATTCCTTTGGCTATTCGAGGTCTTTTCTGGTTCCATATAAATTTTAGGATTATTTGTTCCATTTCTTTGAAAAAAATGGATGGTATTTTGATAGGGATTGCATTAAATGTGTAGATTGCTTTGGGTAGCATAGACATTTTCACAATATTTATTCTTCCAATCCAGGAGCATGGAACATTTTTCCATTTCTTTGTGTCTTCCTCAGTTTCTTTCACGAGTACTTTATAGTTTTCTGCATATAGATTCTTAGCCTCTTTGGTTAGGTTTATTCCTAGGTATCTCACAGTTTTGGGTGCAGTTGTAAATGGGATTGACTCCTTAATTTCTCTTTCTTCTGTCTTGTTGTTGGTGTACAGAAATGCAACTGATTTCTGTGCATTGATTTTATATCCTGACACTTTACTGAATTCCTGTACAAGTTCTAGCAGTTTTGGAGTGGAGTCTTTTGGGTTTTCCTTGACATTATTATTTCTTAAAGTTTATGTTAGATATTCTATTCCCTTTGCTTTTCCATAAAAGTGCTAGAGTATTCTTGCCTAAATATATAAAATATTAAGTTATAATTTTGATACTAATTGTATTAAACCTGCATATCCATCTTAACTATATTGAGTCTTCAAAGTAATATTGACTCTTCAAATTCATTAACATGATATGTATCTTGATTTATTTTGATCTTTTTTTACCTTTATCAAGGTTGGATAATTTCAGCTTTTAAATACTTCACATAGTTTATTAGATTTACGTTTAAGCATTTCATTTATTTTAGCAATTATAAATGGCATAGTATTTTTAATTTTGGCATATACGTGTTTATTGATAGTATATAAAAATTCAAATATTTTTTAAGTGTTTATCTCATTATCCTGTGACCTTGCTAAATGCTCTTTTTAGTTGTAGGATTTTTGTTTGTAAATAGCTTGGGTATTTCTATGTAGACAATCATGTCATCTGCAAAAAGTGGCAGTTCTATTTCTTTCCATCTGATCTGTATGAACTTTTTTTTCTTGATTTACTACACTATCTGTAATTTCTAATACTCTGTTGACTAAAGGTGGTTGGAGCAGGAAAACTTACTACTTTATTCCTTATCTTATTAGAAAAACATTCAGTCTTTAATAACTAGGAATGATACTAGCTATAGATGCTTTGTTTTGTTGTTGCTTTGAAGATGGCTCTATATCAAATTGACGAAGTTTCCATTCTTACTGCATTTCTGAGATTTTGAAATTTTTCATCTGTCTTATCTGTATAGATTGATGTGATCATGTGTTTCTTCTCTAGACACTTAATGGGGTCAATCACTTTGATATTGGGTGAACTTGGTAGTTACTGCTTTTTAATGAATTATTAAAACTGACAACTTTAAGTTGTTGATTCTGTATGTAGATGTTTCTACTGTTCCCCTAATTATTATTATTTATATCTGTAGGATCTATAGTGAAGTCCCCTGTTTCATTTCTGACATTGGTAAATTGTGTCTTCTCTCTTTTTCTTTGGATGTGTTAATTTTATTAAGGTTTTCAAAGAAACAACCCTTTATTTCTTTTTTTTTTCCTTCTAGTTTTGTGTTGCAGTTTTATTAATTTCAGTTCTTTTCATTCTTTCCTTCCTTCTGCTTGATTTGGGTTTATTTTGCCCTTTGTATATAATATAGCCATTGCTTTAGGTGTTACATAATCTTTATATAAAACTTACGACAGCCCAGTGATTTCATCATTTTACATGTTTGAGTATAGTTTAGAAACTGGATCTCTTTACCTTCCTTTACCCTTCTCTATTTACAACACTAGTGCCTTAAATATTTCCTGTGCATACATTTACACCCACATCAGACGTGCTTTTCACTGTTTTCTTCAAATGTCAAATGTAAGTTAGAAAACTCAGGAAAAGTGAAGTCTGCTGTATTTACCTTATTTTGCTTGCTTTGTTTGTTCCTTCTTCTTGATGTTCTTTATGTTACAGTGTTGATGTTGGCCATGATCACCTAGCAAAATATACAAGGACATTCAAAAAATGCGGACATTTTTATGTAAACAAGTAACTATGCCAGGAGAAAACTAAATAAAAAAACACAATTTCATTTTACCAATTGTGTTTCCAATATAGAAATAATAGTTTGAATCCTGGCTTGGGCTTAAACAATTAATTGAACACTCAACAGAGTTTGCACTTGGAATTAAATAAGTCATGGGTTTATTCCATTTATATCATTCTGTCATTAATATAGCAGATTCTGTTACTAAATTAAAATTCCAGGGTGTCACATTTCAAGGGGAAAAAGAAGTCTTTTAAAGTTATGTTTAGTGAAGTGGATTAAGTCAGAGCTATAGAATTTACTTTTTCAAGCACGATACTCCCAAGAGAACTTGTTAAACTTTATTTCCACAATGTAAAGTATGCATTTTAGAATATGTCATTTCAATATACAATGAGGAATTTTTATTCCCATACTCCTACCTTTGTAAAACTCCTAAATAGTCAATTTACTTAGGAAGCTGGGAGACATTTTCTTTTTAATACAGGATGCTTAATTGGATGCCAGTGTCTTAAATTCCTCGACTCTTTAGTTTCTTAAAAAAAAAAAAAAAGGTGCAATATAATCTGGAAAAAATGTGCAAACCATCTTATAAACAGTATGGGTGGATGCCAAAGGAATTTATGTGTACTAATTGATATCTCTTCATCTCAGTGAGTTTAATATTATGAAGCAAGTTTTTAAATTAATGGTATATGTACATCAGTAATATCATTTGTTAACATGATGTCTGCTGGTGGAAAATCTTGTCATTAAAACATATAGATAGGGCGCCTGGGTGGCTCAGTGGGTTAAGCCGCTGCCTTTGGCTCAGGTCATGATCTCAGGGTCCTGGGATCGAGTCCCGCATCGGGCTCTCTGCTCAGCAGCGAGCCTGCTTCCCTCTCTCTCTCTCTGCCTGCCTCTCTGTCTACTTGTGATCTCTCTCTGTCAAATAAATAAATAAAATCTTTAAAAAACAACAACAACAAAAAAAAAACATATAGATAAGTGTCTGTAATTAGCATATATATTTTGCTTGCAATTTTTTTTTTTTAAAGATTTTATTTATTTATTTGACAGAGAGAGATCACAGGTAGATAGAGAGGCAGGCAGAGAGAGAGAGAGGGAAGCAGGCTCCCCGCCGAGCAGAGAGCCCGATGCGGGACTCGATCCCAGGACCTGAGATCATGACCTGAGCCGAAGGCAGCGGCTTAACCCACTGAGCCACCCAGGCGCCCAATTTTCATTATGATATTATTTCAAACTTATGGGAAAATGTGGAGAACTGTAAAAGGCACTCCCCTAAGAAGTCTGGTCTAACTTCACTCTTAGTTTGTATTTTCCCCACTTGCTTTATCATTTTTTTCTGTAAATATGCATATGAAAATTTTTATGAGCTATTTGAGAGTGGTTAAGACATAGTGCGCCTTTACTCCAAAATACTTTAGTATTTCCTCTATAACCATATTATAGTTAATAACATGTGGAAATTTTACCTGGATACAATACTGCTTAATCTATATTCTATATTCATTTTTTTTCAGTTGTCCTGGTAATATTCTTTTTGGATGTTTTTCTTTCTCCCTGGGCCATGAGCTCATACAAGTTTGTGAGTATTTTTTTCATGACTCTTTAGTCTTTAAACAGGAACACTTACTTCTTCAGCCTCCCTTTGTGCTTTTTTCACTTTGACATGTTTGATGAATACGGGCCAGATACTTTGAAGAATGTGTCTAACTTGGGTTTGTCTAATGTTTTCTCATAATTGTATTTAGTAATCCATTAATATTAGGACTTCTAACAAAGGTGATGGTATATCGTTTGGAGTGCATCATGTGGAGAGACAGTTGATGTTGGTTTGTCAAAATCGGTGATGTTGGTGCTACTCATTTGATTGTGGTTGTAGTCACCAGATTTCTTTAATGTAAAGTGACTGTTTTACCTCTGTACGTTTAATTTATAGGTCATACTTAGAAACTTTGTAAATATCAGTGTTCTGTATCAAACTTTGATTAAATAGTAGTAACATACATTGATAACTTTCTGAATCTCTCTTTTTATATTTATTCGTTCTGTTTATAGTTGGCATTCTGCTGTAAGAAGAAATATCCTTCCTCCAATTATTTATTGATATCTTTAAATCAGTATAGACTTACAAATTCTTTCTGTATTCAATGACTTATAACTTGTTACAATCATTATTTATTTTGAAGCTCAAATTTTCCTACAGTTGGGCACTCAGGATCTTTCTAAACTGTTTACTTGTACTTTTGATGTGACTCATTCTTTGAGCCTTTTCTTACTTTTTCTTTTAATAAGATGTCCCAGGATCAACTTTATCCTATTCCTGAAATCAGTCATTAGGAACTATTTATTTCTTTAGTCTCATTTGGTGCAGTGATACTTTATAGGATCAGGCCATAGAGTCAGCCTTGATTTCCTTTAGTGGCAAATGATGTTTAGGGAACAAAATTTGGATGTTACGTGAACTCATTGCTATTTGTGTATCAAGATATCTAGGCCCTTTCATCAAAGGATAGGATTAGATTGGATTAGATACCTATTTATCTGTATATGTATCTATCTACCTGTTATCTGTCCATCTACCTGTATATCTATCACACATCTGTCTGAAAAAATGATTCTATGCCATAGGATGCAATTTAATTTCCCCTCTTTAGCTTATTTCTAACCCCTTCTCCAGTGGCTCTCATTATCCTCAATTCCCTAAGCTCAAACCTAAATGTTCAGAAATTAGTTTTAGAATTGCAAACACATACTACTGTGAAAAGCAAAATAAGTTTGAATCCAATATTTTTAGTTTCTTTTTCTGTTTGAGATAAAATTTACACACATTGAAATGCACAGTTCTTAAACGTAAAATTAGATGAATTTTGAAGAGTGACTACCCATGCAACTCACACTCCTATTAACATTAGAACATTTTATTGCTGCATAAAGTTCCTGTGTTTGCCTTCATGTCAACTCCCTCATCTCTCTCCAGAAGAACCATTTCTCTGAAAAGCTCTTCAGGATAGATTAGCTTGGTCTGTTTTAGAATTTAATGTACATGGAGCCATACATTATATATATTTTTTGTTTTTGTTTCTGGCTTCATTCTCTTAGCATATGTGTGAGATCCACCAGCATTGTGTGTGTGTGTGTGTGTGTGTGTGTGTGTGTGTGTGTATCTGTATATATATTCTGAGTCACATTTTGTTGAATGAATACTAATATCCTTATGCATTTCCTTATGTATTTTTTCTTTGGACATTTGTATTGTTTCTAGTTGTGATTATCCTGAATATTATTACTGCTTTGATAGTCATATACAAGTCTTTATATATGTATATCTATATATGTATCATGAGTAAATATCATAGTGTATAATTGCAGAGTTGTAGAATTGGTACATATTTATCTTCATAAGATATTTCTAAAACTTTTTTCCAGACTGGTTCACTCTACGTTCCCACCAGAAATTTATGAAAGTCTGGCTGATCTATACTTGCCACCATTTAGTGGCATAAGGCTTTTCTATTTTTTTTTTTTTTTTACTGTTTTTGTTTTTTGTTTGTTTTTCAATTATATTTTAATTTTTATTTTAGGCTTTTGAGTATGTGTGTGTTAGTACATCATAAATATAATTTTCATTCATTTTACATTTAGCTGATGATCTCATGGGCTTACTGACTATAGGAATATCTTATAGATAGTGTTTTCAAGTTTTTAGACATTTTTTTTAATATTTTATTTATTTATTGGATAGACAGAGATTGCAACTAGTCAGAGAGGCAGGCAGGGAGAGAGAGGAGGAAGCAGGCTCCCTGCTGAGCAGAGAGCCCGATGTGGGGCTCGATCCCAGGACCCTGGGATCATGACCTGAGCTGAAGGCAGAGGCTTTAACCCACTGAGCCACCCAGGCGCCCCAAGTTTTTAGACATTTTAAGTCTATCTAAAGTCTATTTATGTTATTTTATTGAGTTGTAAGAATTCTTTATACTGCCTACCTATCCTTAGCAAACATTTCCTTTCAATTTATGGTTTGTTTATTTTCTGAATAATTTTTTTAGAGATTTTATTTATTTGAGAGAGAGAGAGAGACAGTGAGGAGAGCTTGAGCGAGGAGAAGCAGACTCCCCCTGGAGCTGGGAGCCCAATGCAGGACTCAATCCCGGGACTCCAGGATCATGACCTGAGCTGAAGGCAGTCACCCAACCAACTGAGCCACCCAGGCACCCCTATTTTCTGAATAATTTTTTTGATGAGAAAAAGGTTATCTTTCTTTTAATTTCTTCTTGGGTTATTTTTTTTCAATTTGAAGATATAATAGGCTTTATTAAGCAATTAACGAATAGAGCAGCCTCTCCTCTAGCAAGTGAAGAAATGAGTTAAGACTTAATAAGGCTCTGTTCGTTTTTATTTTTAAAGCCATTTTTCGGGGGGAGGGTGCCTGGGTAGCTCAGTTGTTAAGCAGCTGCCTTCAGCTTAGGTCCTGATCCCAGGGTCCTGGGATCAAGCCCTGCATCGGGCTCCCTGCTTAGTGGGAAGACTGCTTTTCCCTCTCCCACTCCCCCTGCTTATGTTCCCTCTCTAGCTATATCTCTCTCTGTGTTAAATAAATAAATAAAAAACATTTTTTTCTTTCTCTTCTTCAGATTAGATAATTTCTGTTGACATATATCCAAGTTCACTAATTTTTTCTCTACTATTTCCAATTTGTTATAATCAAATTTTTAAAATCTCAGATTTTGTACTTTTTTTTTTAAAGATTTTATTTATTTATTTGGCAGACAGAAATCACAGATAGGAAGAGAGGCAGGCAGAGAGAGAGGGAAGGAAGCAGGCTCCCTGCTGAGCAGAGAGCCCAATGCGGAGCTCGATCCCAAGACCCTGAGATCATGACCTGAACCGAAGGCAGAGGCTCAACCACTGAGCCATCCAGGCGCCCCTCAGATTTTGTACTTTTTAATCCTAGAATTTCCATTTAATTTTCAGGTTTCCATTTAACTGCTGATATTTGCATGTATTATTTCATTATGATTATGTTTTTAAGTCCTTGAACACATTTAAAATAACTGCATTGAAAACCTGTGTGAAAAATCTGCTATCTCGTTTGTGTCTGTTTTTCTCTTCACTATGGGCCATATTTGTCTGTCTCTTTAGAGATCTAATTATGTGTGGTTATTTGTTGGACATTGTAGATATGAGACAGAGTGTAGATTATGTTGAGGTTTAATCCTGACATTATTTTGGTTCTGTCTGAATTGACTCAGTTCCTGATTTGGGTAGATCTCTAAGTTGTGAACTTTGTTCCTAGGGCATATCACGATCGCACTGTATGATTCTGATTCCTTCATATGGACATTCTGCTGACCTAACTGAATGCCTGATGTATTCAGTGAGGTCCGAGGACTTTGGTTGAGCTGGAACTCTAATAGATTGCATTTCTACTAAGTCACTGACATCACTGTTTGACTGTCAGTCCTCTGACAGGTGCTCTCGACTGAGCCTTGTGTAATCTCACCCACAGTGAATGCCCACACAGTTGTGTGGGCTCCTCTTTCTGCATACACGCCAGCATGACTGGTGTGTTGTCACGAATTCTAGCTGCTTTGCTTAAATATCCCAGAAATCTTTCTTCTGCTTCCTTCACTCACCCAAGCTGCTGCTCTGCTTCTGGTCGGTTTACCTGCTCTGCTGCAGGGAAGTGCTCAAGGCAGAAAGCCAAGGCAATTCTGATATGATTCATAAGATAACCTTACATGTTTTTCTTCTTTAAAGGATGTACTTCTGTGCTACCTGTTGTTCAAGGTCAACGGATACTGTTCCTTCATGTATTTTGTTCAATTTTACTGTTGTTTTCGGTAGGAGACTTTGTCTAATATTAGTTACTCCATTTTGGCCAACACTGAGGTCAGCAACAGGTATTTTCATATAAAAATCATATTACTTCATAAAACGTTTTTTTTCTTCCCCTCTCTGTTTATTAGGGAAATAGTTGACATAGAGAATTGTGTAAGTTTAAGGTATATAGCCTAATGATCTGACATATATTGTGAAATGATTGCTACAGTAAGTTTAGCCAACATCTGTCATTTCATATAGATACCAAAAAAAGAGGGAAAAAGTTACTTTCTTAAATAGACTACAACAAACTTTAGCTATATGAATGAATTTTTATGCTCTGTGTATATGTATTATTTAAATTGCCTAGATATTATATCTAATAAACTCAGCTCTATCTTCTTTAAAAAAAAAAAAAGATTTATTTATTTGTTCCAGAGAGAGAGCGAGACAGAGAGAGCAGGAGGAGGGCCAAAGGGGGAGAGAGAATCTCAAGCAGATTCCCATGAAGTACAGAGCCCGACATGGGGATTGATCCCAGGACACCAATTTCATTACCCCAGCTGAAACCAAAAGTTGGATGGCTAACTGACTGAGCCACTCACGTATCCCTTAGCTCTATCTTCTCATGTAGTCTTTAATTTTTCATTTTGTAAAGTGGTATAAATTACCACCAACTTTCTAAAGCTCTCTCTTTAAAAAAAAAAAAAGATTTATTTATTTGAGAGAGAGAGAGTCAGCAAGCTCAGGATAGGGAGAGGAAGAGAATCCCCAGTGAGCAGGGAGCCCCTTGTGGGGCTTGATCTCACAACCCTGAGATCATGACATGAGCTGAAACCAAGAGTCATTTGCTCAACCAAGTGAGCCACACAGCTGCCCCAAAAGCTCTTTAAGAAATAAAGGAGAAAATCTACATGAAAATTCTTTGTAAGCTATAAAGTGCCAGAAAATGGAAGGTTTTATTATTATAGTAGTCCCCACACTTATCTGCAGGAGATACATCCCAAGACCCCCTGTACATACCTGAAACCAAAGACAGTGTTGAACTCTAAATACTGTTTTTTTCCTATGCATACATATCTATAATAAAATTTAATTTATAAATTCAGCACAGTAAGAGATGAGCAACAGTAACAGTAAAATAGAATGACTGTAATGATATACCGTATTAAAGTTAGGTCAATGTGGTCTCTCTCTCAAAATATCTTATTGTACTATACCCACCCTTCTTCCTGTGAGAATGTGAAATAACATACCTACATGATGAGACACAGTGGGGTGAATGATGTAGACCTTATGACATTAGTGTTAGGCTCCTCTTGACCTTCTGACAATGGAAGGAGGATCATCTCCTTCCAGACTTCAGTTAACCTGGAGTAACTGAAACAGGATAGGGGAGAACTACTGTATAGGGAAGAAGTAAACTTTAATTCAGTCTTTGAACAAAAATTCCAACAGGGAGAAGTTAGAGTCAACAGGTTGGTTTTTTGTTTTGTTTTGTTTTGTTTTTTAAGATTTTATTCATTTGAACACTGGGCGGGGGTGGGGGAGTGGGGGTGGGGCCCAGGGGAATAAGCAGACTCCCTGCTTAGCAGGGAACCTGATGTGGGGCTGGACCCTGGGATTAGGACCTGAGCGGAAGTCAGACACCTGACTGACTGAGCCACCCAGGTGCCCCAAGTTGATAGTTCTTACTGGTATTTATTCTCTTTGATATTTTTGATAGTATTAAAAATTAAAGTAGTAAAAATGAGATTGAATTTTATTTTTACTGAGCAAGTAGAGATGACCTATTTTAAGTTTTAAAAATTGGATGAAAAATAAGAATTTTCCTATAGTTTATCTTAATTTCCTAAATAGATGTAGTTATAAAGCTTGTAAGTAATTCCATAGAATAATATTTTAGAATATACACTGTATATCTTCATGTCCAGGTATCTTCATGTCCAGGCCTTCACCTTGCTGGGGAGTTCCTCAGCTCTGTATATTCTTACCTACCATGTGAGTAAATTAACTTTTTAATTTAAATGAAATGCTTCTTTTTTGTCCATGGTAAGTTATTTTATTTAAAAGTTTAATATACTGGCACTGATTTTGTTGTTGTTGTTGTTTGTAATGAAACATTTAAGAAATGCATTATTTTATTTACCCGGATATTTTCCCAAGGCTCCCCTTTGGGAGAAAATTAGTTTCTTGAAAATAAAAGCCAAATATGTTAGTCATAATTTTGTGGTTTTAAAAAGAGTAACAGTGACATAAGAATGTTGGCCTGGAACCCAAAATCCTATTAGCAGCAAACATCTGTGACTGTTGACGAGTGGCACACACCACGGGAATCTATTACAGGGCTAATCATTCTCCTGAGTTAGTTCTGGAGATCTAGAGGAGAAATTCTGTTGTCTCAGAAAGGGACATTTACTTCTTCCCAATTTAGCAAAATTAATTTAAATTGGCTGGCAACTTATCACACCATCTGCAGGGGGTATTCCAAAGGAGGAATAAGGCAGAGAGTAAAAACATCCAGGCACCATTTAGGAAAGGTAGCAAGGGTTTTAAATTTGAGGTAAAAGGGAAGGGGAAGCATGGTAGTCACCAAGCCACCTAAGATTATGTTTTCCAGAGTCTGAATGGATTATATTACTCTCCATTTCCACTGTTTATCTCCAATACGTAACATGATTGGATTTTAGATTTGCTAATACTCCATTTAAGAGGGATTTCTAGCAAGGCATGTGCCCCAAATTGGAGAATGATAAAGACAAGGAAGATACAGGTTGCTCCTCTGGAGTTTATGGATGCGTTTTGTACTGCCTGGTCTTAGGGAAGGTTCTGTGATTGGTCAAGGAAACCAGGTAGAGGCAATTGGGAGAAATACACAGATGATGTCAATCTTCTCTAGAAAACAAGGAGAGATGGGAGATAGGGAGGGAGAGGAGGGAAGTAGGGGGAGAGAGAGGGGGAGAGAGGAGGAGAGAACAAGTACTATTAGAAGAGTAAATAGAATGATGTGCAGGTAGAAGAAAAAGGCACAAGGAAGAGAAGACGTGGAGAAAGTAGAGAATAAAGAAATAATATAAATTGCATGTCAAGTATCTCTTGATTCAAAATCCTTATTTGGGGCTAATTTAAAATTCTCTTTATACTTGACTAACCCAGGTATGTATGTGTAGAGAAAACAGACACCCAGTCTTTTTCAGTGAGTGATTCTCATGATCGCAACAGCATCCATGCATAATCCCTGCTAACTGGTTGCAGTTGAACAACTCAAATGATCAAACAGAAAACCTACTGCACTGATTAAATGCATCAAGCAAAAGCTATTATGAAAGAGAAGGTACAAGAAACAGGTCAGAGCATGTGTCTCCTGATGCATATATATATATATATATATGTATATGTATATATTTCTTTTTTGGGGGGAGATATAAATGCATCTCCTGATGCATATTAAAAATATATATATATATATGTATATATATATTTTTCCCCTTCTACCAGAGGTTAGGAGGAGATGTTCTAAGCCCTTTTATGTTATCAGTGGCCCATACTAACTGCAATGGTAAAGGACTAGCCACATTCTGAGCCCGGTGCATGGAAATGTGAACACATTTGGATGGAAATTTTTGAGTTCTTGCCTTCCCCTCCTCCTCCCTCCCTCTCTCTCTCTCTCGCTCTCTCTCTTTTTTTTTTTTTTTTGTTGTTGGTACTTATGGATTGTTAGTTTTCTTCCATTTATCCTGCATTTCAGAGCAAAGCCAGATCTATAAAGTATCATTTACAACAATGTGCAGCTTCTGCTAACGAACATTTCTCAAGATAGAAGGCAATATGCAGGTGGTCAGAGGAATATATGCTGCTAAATTTTATTTTTCTCAGCAGCACCATATGTGCCATCCCTTGTATATTTTGGATTAAATTATATTCAGTGAAATGATCTGAGAATATAAGCATTAGTTTTTTCTTCCTTCCTCCCTCTCTCTCCCTTTCTTCCTTCAAGAAATATGTTTCAATCACTACACGACGCACTTACAAAATAACTTTTGGAATAGAGCCTCCTTAGAATTACTCATTATTTATTTCCCTAACATTTCTCTTAAATCTTGGTGTTACATTCTGCCTTCACCCAGATTTGTCATAGTGCATTTGGTTAAAATAAAGATTTTGGGGGTGGGGTGGAATTTACATTTCTATTATAAATTTATTTTGACTACATTTGTGTTTCCCTTAAATGAAGAACCATATCTACCTTTTTATCTTTTGGTTCAAATTTTTAGCTTTCTAAAAATACTTCTCAGAGATCTCTGAAATCATGTATGTTCATTATTACATTCACCAAATATTTGCTGGATTACTGTTACGCTTCTAGCTTTTGATTAGCATTTGAGGGATAGATGTATATGATAATCCTTGAGGATATATGGAAATAATTCCAGTAAAATGTTTAAGTAGGATACTATATATCTATACAGAATACTTCAGAAGCCCCAAATTTTTAATAAATTTTTACTGCAAAAGGTGGGGAAAATTCCACAGAAATGGTTAACATTTAAACTTGGAGTTTCAAGAGATTGATGGGGAATGGGAGGTGGTGGGTAAGAGTAGAGCATGGGAGGAACAGTCTGCATTAGCGGCTCAGGAAGAGAGGAGAAGGGCTAAGGTGGAAGTATTTATTCATTTAGCAAATAATTATAGATACCAGTCACTTCCTAAGCACTGGAAATACAACTGAATGAAACTGGGAAAAAAAAAATCCATGTTTGTGAAACTTACATTCTAATAGGCTTACGTTGCTTGTCTGTGAAGGGACCTGAATGTCATACTAAGGAGGTCTTTCAAATTTGGGGTGTGTGTGTGTGTGTGTGTGTGTGTGTGTGTGTGTGTATGTATGTAAAGTCAGCTCCTATTTCTTTTTTAAAAGGTGTTATTTTTAAGTAATCCCTACACCCAATGTGGAGCTTGGATTTACAACCCTGAGATCAAGAGTTGCATGCTCTACTGACTAAGCCACGCAGGCACCCCTCTTATTTCTTGAATTCCTAGTAAAGATAATAAAGAAAGTACACATTTGGGGGTGCCTGGGTAGCTCAGTTGGTTAAGCTTCTGCCTTCAACACAGTTCATGATCTCAGGGTTGTGGGATGGAGCCTCATGTTGGGCTCCCTGCAAAGGGGGGGCCTGCTTTCTCCCTCTCCCTCTGCTCCTCCCTCCCTTCTCCCCAACTTGTGCATTTGTACATTCTCTCTCTCAAATAAATAAATGAAATCTTTAAAAAAAGAAAGTGCAGATTTGGGTGAATGCAGAGGAGGGCGAAGGGATGAGCCATAATGCTGAAATTCTGATTTATGTGAAATCTAGAGTTCAGGAGAAAAACCCAAACTGAAGTTATCTGGGGCCATCTAATGAATGTAGTAGTTGAAAGGTTGGAGATAGGAAGAGGTCTGTGTGAAGGAGAGGCAAAGAAGAGATTTTAAAAAGCAGGATACTTAGATGAAGTCATCAGACACTGTATGATATGTATTTATGATGTATAATTATAATAAATATTTATTATTAATGTATTGTTTATTTATTTATGCATTTGTTTATTTTTATGAAGTCCCATTGGGCTGTCAACAATACATGTTTAACTTGTGGTTGGTCTGGTTATTAGATCACAGACTTATGGTTGGAAAAGACTGTATTTCTAAACACAAACAACATTAGAGTTCATCCCAAATTATTTTTGGCTCACATGAAGAATGAGAAGATTCTCTCAAATGTGTTTTTTGCTCCAGAAACTTTTCATTGCGCAAATGGTCATATTCTGAATTCACTAGGATATCTCACTTTCAGTCAATCCGTATTATAATTGTTTATTAGGTGCCCAGTACCAGGCTAAGTGCTGGAGTACCCCTCATCTCATCTGTCCATCACATTCGAGAACTGCTCAGAAACCAACCTTGGAATCGATGGGTTGATGCCTAGATCTGTCTGTTTCTGTGTTAAACGAACCTTGGAAATTGTGTACAATTTCATCTTCAGGTTGTACTCTGCGTGGCACCGAGAATTTAGCTTCTAGCTTTTTGAAAGAATAAGTTATAAGCCAATCTGGCAGTCGAGTAGAGGACAATATTATGGTTAGGATTTTCAGTAGTTTCCCCAGAAAACAGGATTGATGTTTCCATTATGACACAATACCATAAATACAGCTATTTACTGCTGCCTGCTATGTTCTCGTTCCCTTATTCTTTGTCTATCTCTGCAAATTTTCTAGGCTAGACATTCAGTGGTGATCAGAGGGCCCATAATTTTGAGAATGATGCAGGGGCTCCCTCTCAGGGCATAAACATTTCATTCACTTGTGTGTCAGCACACCGGCCTGATGTAATTGCAGAGAAGGGCTGTTTGTTCCTTTCCATTTTCCTGGGAGTGAAAACACCCAGCATGCCTGGAAACCCACCTCAGGGTATGCCTTTACTAAGGCAGTTCCAGAAAGAGGGGGCTGTGATGCCTACTTTCTGGGGGGGAAAAAAAAAGGAGAGCAGTAGCCTATACAACCTTCTGTTTCATTATAAGCTTTTCAGGAGTCCAATCTATGGAAAAAACCAAGGAACGATAGAATGTGAACTAGGTGAGTTTTAAACTCCCTCCATGAATGTTATTTTGGTCATCCTATTTGTCCTGTCACAGTCTTCAAACACTTAAAAGAAAGAGGTTTATGTGTTTGCCTTGATGGAGAGAAATTAAGGGAGACTCCATGAAAAGTTGCGTTTTTATTTTTAGTCAGTCTGTGTGCATGTGAACCTGAGAAGTAGCCCCAGGGAATACACTGTGGATGACGATAGACCCCTTAAAACCCTTAGTCATCTAAAGCGAAGTCAAGTTTCTGGTGTGCACATCCTACCAACACCCACACTTAACTAAAAAGACAAAATAATAAACCATAAATGATCCTAGGGCTGCAAAATGTAGAGACCTGGATGAGTAACCCACCCACCGCCCCCGCCGCCCGGGTAAATGTCTTTGTTGACTCTTCCTTCTATAATTTGTGTTCCATCATAAGGCCAGGCTAAAATATTTTTTTGTCCTCGCCTTGATTTTTCTCTTTTATAAATTAATGCTTTCAGATTTTTGAATACCTTTATACCTGGACTTTGGTTTCTATTTTGTCTGCAGTGAATATGTAGCATTTTTATGACTAGAATAAAACCTTTAGTGTGTCTTTTAACTTCCATTTTTTCCCCTTTAATTTAAATGAAGTAATGATGGTATTTTTTTCATTAGGGCCAATGACATAAAAAATCAAAAGGTTAGAAAAAGGGGCACCTGGGTGGTTAAGCTTCTCACTTGGTTTTGGCTCAGGTCGTGCTCTCATGGTTTGTGGGATGAAGTCTCACACTGGGCTCCTCACTTAGCAGGGAGTCTGCTTGAAAGATTCTCTCCCCCTGTCCCTCCCTGCCCCCCACCCCCATCTCTCTTTCTCTCAAATAAATAAATGAATCTTAAAAAAAAGTATAAAATTAAAAGGCTACGCACAGGGTTGCCCATCATAGGATGGTGGGGAGTAGAGATGTAGGAATAAACCAATTTAATTGAGTTGCAGAGTGTTTTTGTGATGGAATGTTCAATTTTCTCTTCAGAGAAAAGAAATGAAGATTGCTTTTCCTTCTCTTCCTGTCCCACTCCATTCCTTCTGTTCCTCATTCTTCTGTATAGAATCAGAACACTTGGAGTGAATCTTGGGAAACAGAGAACGAATATTATTGATTAGATTATCCAGTTAGTATTTACTGGACTCTTACTACAAGTCAGGCACTGTGCTACAATATGGCTTGGGAAAATCTTACTTTTGGTAATGGGACTACATGCAGCTGGTTTGGGGTGAACACTGCCCGTGAGGGTAGCGTTTCAAGTGTGCTGATTCTGAAATGGAGGAAATGATTGGGGGGGAGAAGTTAACTAGGATTCTTATATTAATCTGCTGGGATAGTATTAAAAAATATAGAGTATAATGCAAATTTATATTTGGAAAATTCCAATCCTTTTTTTAAATGCAAATTTTAGACAGTAAAACCCTGCAGAATTAGAGAGAGTAAAACACTGGGATGACATGAATGTAAAAGATTGGGAATTTTGTGTTAATAGTGTTCTTTGTATGTGTTTAATGGAGAGTAGTAACCTATGCAACCTTCTGTTTCATATTATAAGCTTTTCAGGAGTCACATTCTTCAATTCCTTCCCTCTTTCTTTCCTTCCTTCTTTCTTTCTTTCTTTCTTTCTTTCTTTCCTTCTCTTTCTTTCTTTCTTTCTTTCTTTCTTTCTTTCTTTCTTTCTTTCTTTCTCTGAGTATGTTAAAGAGAATAAACCCCAAACCAAGTTGAAATTTAAATCCGTGAATATGTTCAAAAAACCAGTGGGCTAATTCCAACTTCTTTTTCCATCTCTAGTCCCACAGCCTCACCAGAATGTATCACGCCAAGCTCAGTACCATTTCCGATTCTCCTCCTTCCCTCCTGTGCCTTCCCACCATAGCCTTTGCCACTTTGTATTCCCCAAGGACCCTTGATCCTCCATATTCTTCCTGATTATGGAAGGCATTCTTTTTTTAAAATATATATATATATATATTTAAAAGATCTTATTTATTGGGGCGCCTGGGTGGCTCAGTGGGTTAAGCCACTGCCTTCGGCTCAGGTCATGGTCTCAGGGTCCTGGGATCGAGCCCCACATCGGGCTCTCTGCTCCACGGGGAGCCTGCTTCCCTCTCTCTCTCTGCCTGCTGCTCTACTTGTGATCTCTCTTTCTCTCTCTCTGTCAAATAAATAAATTAAAAAAAAAAAGAAAAAAAAGATTTAAAAAAAATAAAAAAAATAAAAGATTTTATTTATTTACTTGACAGAGTCACATCAAGAGAGGGAACACAAGCAGGGGGAGTGGGAGAGGCAGAAGCAGGCTTTCTGCAGAGCAGGGAGCCCTACGTGGGGCTCAATCCCAGGACCCCGGGATCATGACCTGAGCCGAAGGCAGACACTTAACCACAGAGCCACCCAGGCACTCCTACTGGAGGCATTCTTGACAGTCTCCATCACTAATGCCTTGGTTGGAGATCCAGATTCTGAGACCTTTGCAGAGCAGGTACATGCCAAGCATCAGAGTTCCATCTGTTCTGTCATTAATATTGCCATTAATATCGCCAAGACATTAATATTGCCATCATACATTTAAGCAAGATATAGCTCTGAGAGGCAACATAAGATGACGCCTTCCAGGGGCACCTGGGTGGCTCAGTGGGTTAAGCCTCTGACTTCGGCTCAGGTCATGATCTCAGGGTTGTGGGATTGAGCCCCGCATAGGGCTCTCTGCTTAGCAGGGAGCCTGCTTCCCCCTGTCTCTCTGCCTACTTGTGATCTCTCTCTCTCTCTCTCTCTGTAGAAAATGAATAAAATCTTAAGAAAAAAAAAAAAAAAAAGATGACCCCTTCCAGGTTGCACAGTGATCAACAATTGTTGCAATTAATGTCCTTCCTGTTCCAAAGGAAAAATACACACACACACACACACACACACACACACACACACACACACACACACACACGGGTCGATACAAGGATATGAACAATGCCACAGGATACTCTGTAAGAAATACAACAAAGCTTAATAAGACACTCTGTAGTTACCCCTCTCCCTGTGTCCTGCTCCCCCTCTTGCCCTCTATCTTACTCTTTGTCAGTAGTCATCTCATATCTTTGCTTCATTCTGCGTACTTGCTATATTCATTTCTCCAAAACACTGGCTTCCTCTGCAACAATTTTAGTCTCTGTACCTTTCACCCTTAACATGCTCTTAGTTCTGCTTCATCATAGCATTGATTTTGGCCCTAAACCTAGCACTCTAAGTCCTAATAAATTTTCTTCATAGACATAATATCTGATCATCTCAGCCCAACCTCATCCCTGAGCTGAGAACATGTGGTCAGTGGGTGGATTGGTGCCTCAGGATAGAAGCAGTCCAGCTAGGCCCATCATGTCCCCGTGGACCACTGCAGAGTACAGTCTTAAAAGAAGGGAACATGGAGGGAAGATGGGTAGAACTGCAGCAGTAGAATGAGGTCAGCTCTCCTGATTGCAGTCCTAGGCGTCTTCCCACTCCAGTCAACCTCAAGGGCTGTTTTAGTCATCTTTGGATTCCCAAAACACTTAGAAAATGCAGACACTGATAGAATGGTGGTTGATGTGATGACCTTGAACTGAATTAGACTAACATTGGTAGTTCATGGACATATCCTAACCTTACCCATACATAAGTCAGCTTTTAGTTACGTGTCATGTAAGACTTGCTTAAGCCAAGCCCATTGACAGGGTTAGGAAGGAGAAGAGAGAAAGAGAGAAGGAGGATGACAAGAAGTTTGATCAGGTTCCATGAGGAGCATGCTGAGCTTGGAGTGAAGGAAGAGGGCAGAGAAATGGAAATCCATTCTGCCATCTGCCTAATGGTTATTTGTCATTCTTGTGTAGCTGCCAGAGAAATTGGTAAAAATGAAGAAAACAAAACAAAAATTAAGGCAGAAAGCACAGAGAGTGGGAGAGTTCAAATAGTTTAAATGTAGAGGAGAGACACTTCCTTTGGCATTTACCCATGACTATATGGATCAAGACAGAGCACAGAGATTTGGACGCTACCTGGGAATAGTCCCACAGCCCCAGAGACTTGGGACCAGTAAGTCAGATATTGGGTAAGAATATTCAGAACTCAACAGCTATAGACATTTATGTGCTGTTTCATCCCTTCTCTATCTGCATCTCTAGTATATATTCTTCCCTTAAGCCCTCTTGTGCAGTGTTTGCTTATTTTAACTCAGGGACTTGAAAAGTAAATTTTCAGAGATTGTATTTTTCTTTTTTGTTTTACCTTGCAGCTCAGGTTTTCTTCCTTTTTCTTCCCCTTTCCTTCACACCCTAGGGAATCCCCAAGGAAATTCAGCTGGTTTGCCAGTCTGGTCTGCACTGTAATTTGAGTTGGCAAACACTGTAGAGTTCTAAGCACCATCTAATTTTTTTTCTCCTTCGAACCATTCCCTCTTCTATTTACTTACCACCTCTAATGTTTACAATCCAGTGAGAGGTCATATAAATTTATTAAACCTCTCTCTCTCTCTCTTTTTTCTTTTCCTTTAAAAATGATGTTATTTAAAGTTTTTTCTTTCAATTTCCCCTGATTTTCAGAATGGTTCCTCAGGGCTCTCATTATTTGGGTCTCCCACTGACTTAATCTTCTCTAGAGCAGAGTGCTTGGAATTTCTTTGGCTTAAGCTGGCACATTAATCACTTGCTTAGCCTTAAAGGGTTTAGGGTAGAGCCTCTTTCAATGGAGCTGCTGCCTGAGTCGCTGCCACTGCAGCAAAGAAACCACATCTGGTCCCCTCTGTTGAGAGCGATCTGCCCCCCTGCCAGCAGCTCGGCTTCCTGGTCACAGAAGAGCAGGCCCTGTGGGAGCTTGGGGGAGAGGAACAGCAGCAGAGTGGACGCCATCCAAGGTGGAGACATTTCTTCAATAGCTTTTAATGCTAGGCCTTGGCGAGGAAGGGACATGGAAGAGCCCATAGCAGTGCTGCAGTACTTGGCCTTCTCTGGCCAACTCCATCATGAATCCCCTGTGAATTAGCCAAGCAGTCTGCACAGTCATTGTTTCCCTCATGCCTTGGATTTTTTTTTTTTTTTAATGAAGTTTTAAATGTCTACTCTACTGTTTCTGATGTCCGATCAATTCTTGCCTCTTTCTTGGGCGTAGATATGAATTTGGTAGCTCATTCATACTAACTGGATTTTTTTTTTCTTGGTAATAGTAGAACAGAGGCTTTTCCATTCTTCAGGGATGAGCTTACTTTAGGTAAAAATCTTCCTACTATAGACGAAATTTCTTCTGGATGTTCCAGACTACATATGTGTCTCTTGTGTAAGCTTTGCTAATTTCAACTTTGAAAAAAGGGTTCCCTGTTATTTAATTGTTACACAGTTTTACATAGATTATGCCATATATATATAGTGCATGTATTACATGTGCAATTATCAAATACATCAATATAGACTCATTTGTAGTGACTTTAGTGGATTTTTATGGACCTGTTCAGCCATACAGAGCTCTATTACGCTGTATGTACGCAACAGAGTAGGTACCATATTGATGCGGAGTCTGAGTATGACTTCACCATTCAAACCCCTGATCTGACTGGCTCTTCTCTAATCATGAGACTATATCCATGATTAGCTTCCTAGTTTAATCGCTCCCTTCATTTCTTGCTTTGCTCTTTATTCCTGCCGCTCAGCCTTGTTTCCCACTGATGCCTGGGTTCTCCTCACTGTTGCTCTTGTACTTGCCTTAATGTAAAGTTCCCTTAATGGAACTGGCCACACCGTACTTTTCTCTCATATTTATCTTCTTGTTGGTATTTTGGATCTTTTCCAAGGCTAGCTACACTTGCGTGTGTGTGTGTGTTTTGTTTTGTTTTTAAGATTTTATTTATTTGACGGAGTGCGGGAGAGGGAGAATTAGGCTCCCTGCTCAGCTCCCTGCTCCCTGCTGGCTGATCCCAGAACCCAGGATCATGACTTGAGCCTAAGGAAGAGGCTTAACTGATTAAGCCATCCGGGTGCCCCAAGGCTAGCTACACTTCTGAGAGGAACCCTAGACATGACTAGTGGTGCTTGATGTCGTCAGCTCTACAAACGCAGGTGAATACACTGGATGGATGAATATTGAGCCTAGACCCTGGCGGAAGAGGAAAGCTGCTCCCACCAAAGACTATGCATTAGATGTTTACATTACAAAACACTGCTGATGGCTGCTTCTGTTCGGTCTTTTCCTAGTCGCATCACAGTTTCTTCAAAAACTATAATAATGTTGGCGGAGAGTAATAGAATAGTTTTTATTGAACCAAAATTCCCCTAAATCTAAACTGGAACCCCTTTTGCCAAAACCTCCCACTCTCAAGTTTTAATGGCTCTTCCTATACCAATAAACCTCATGTCTACACCTTTGGTCTTTTCCTTCCTGGACTGCAAGATCCTCTCTATTAGGGTTTACCACATGTCATTGATTTCTAGCACCAATGCAATGCTCATAGAGCGAATGAAGATTAAATATGTTGACTCTTTTCCTGCTCATTATATTCCTCTGAGTGTCATGCTTTCATTCAAAAATGCACTTTTAATTATTCAAAAAAGTGTTTACTGAACGAATAGAAAGTACTAGGCATTTTTCTAGGCACCAGTGATAAATAACCCAGACACAATCCTCACCCTCACTAAGTTTACATTTTAATAAAAACTTCAATGAAATTTATTATTATTTCTCCACAATCAAATCAGTTGGTCAATGTCCTGGATTCCCTGTATCTGTTCATCTTTGGATCTTTTCACATTATGGTATTGCACATAGTGTATATTTTTTAATTTATTCACATTTGTGATTTTTTTTTTTTACTTTTCCCTAACAGTTTCATATATGATCATGCATTTATTCTTGTCAAACATTCCTTTATATTTCTTGGATTGGTCTCTTACTTGCTATCCCAAGTTACTTTTTTTTTTTTTTTTTTTTAGATTTTTCATTTATTTGACAGAAATCACAAGTAGGCAGAGAGGCAGGCAGAGAGAGAGGGGGAGGCAGGCTCCCCACTGAGCAGAGAGCCTGATGCGGAGCTCGATCCCAGGACCCTGGGATCATGACCTGAGCCAAAGGCAGAGGCTTTAACCCACTGAGCCACCCAGGCGCCCCCCCACCCCAAGTTACTTCTTATTGCCTCCTTTCCTCCCTCCCAGATTTCTTTCAGTTATACTTCTCCTTATCCATCCTTATTTCTGTCCAGTCGACACAACATTACCACTTTATCTCCATCGTATCTTTTCTGGTTCCAAATAATAGAATCCTATTCCAAGTAAAATAAATAGTAGGGGAAAAGGATGTAATATAAGGATGCAAAGGTGTAACAAAGCAACCAAAGATTATTTCCCTTCTCTTTTGTTTCCTGCCCCCTCTATTCTTCTCCCTCCCTTAGCTTCTCCCTCTCCCACTTTGCCTTCTCTCCCAGGAGTGGCCCAGGCATGTGGCTCAAAAGAGTAACCCTATGCACTTGGCTTCCCCTGGTCTCAGTGGCCCCAAAGAGACTAATAAAAATATTCATAACTCCCATTTTCAAATTCCCTCGAGAGATGATGAGATCTGACAACCGACCTATCTATCCCTGCCCTTTTCAGATAAGGTATTCATTTCTAGTATTTTGTCAGAATTATGGAGAGTGGAGTGGTGAAGGGGTGCTGAAGGTTTTATTGTATAAATATATTCTGGGGCCCAACGTTGGATGAGTGGGGCTAGTCTTCTCAGAGCAGTGATCCTGGACAGGGCAGACCAACCAGTGTCAACTTGACTCTTTGGAGTAAAGCCTTTGGGACTCCCATTCATAATTAATCAGATTGAATATACTTTTAACCTCCATACTCTCCATCCTCTTCTTATTGATACAGTCAGTCTTGTGCAACTGTTTCTCCCTGATCTGGAGCCCCTCCTGCTGGGTACGGTTTACTCACACATTCATAATTTTATTGTTCTATAATAAGCTCTGCCAACTTTTTTTTTTTAATCAGATCCACTACAAAACAAACAAAACCCACACTGACTACAAAATTCAGTTTGGATTAACCTCCACTCTGAAACACTCCCGGATTCCTTTACCCAGCTTACTATAATTTGGTTTTAAATATTTGTTTTCCAACAAATTATGGTGTATTGGAAATTACTTTTAATTAATGCTTAATTCCAATTACCTGTAAATCAAGTTATTTTGTGAATTTAAGTATTATTTCATAAATATACTTGTAAGCTCCTTTAGGGTGCTTACTCAGAGAATGTAGCATTGTACCAGGCCTGTATGGTAGCAAAGAAGAAGATTTTTAAAATATTGAATACATACTGTGCCAGGGGATAGAGTAGATGCTAAATGGAGAAAATAAGCTCAAGAAAGCTTTAGAATAGTCCGTTAGTTCTTAACTGGGTTTGAACCCTTAGCATTTTAATTCAGAGTCCAGTGGTATCTATCAACCTATGCAGTAGAAATTTTATTTTAAGGAAGCAAATTCTTTTCAAGAATTGTAATAAATGATCCATAAATCGCGTCAGCTAATGTGGTATTATTACAGTGTGTCCTTATCCGTTTATTATTGCTCTTCTGTACCTTGCTTGGTATCCCTGTGTTAGTCATTAATTTGAACTCTGTGTACAAGAAACTAATAAGATAGCCTGTCTTTAACAACATTCTGTATTTCAGATTCCACTTGTTTAGGCTGCCAGGGCAATTAATCTAAATAAATGTCTGTATTACAGACTACCCCAAGACTCAAACCTGCCTTCGAGAGTCCTAGAGCTCCACTGGAAGATCAATTATGAGACTTTCCCTCAATCAACCTCATGTTCATTATCCGCAGAAGACCATATATGCTCTGGGTTTAGTGACAGCCCACAGAGCAGTTCCTGGTTTAAAAAAAGAAAGAAAGAAAGAAAAGATATTCTAATGAGAGCTTAGTCATTCTTTATTCTGAAAAGGTAAAAACAAAGAAACAAACAAAAAACAGAAAAACGCTCCTTTAAAGATCCTTCTTTTGCATCCTATTTGGATAAGTACAGGCACAAAATGGCATGTTTGATAAAGACCGTAGGACTCTCTTTAATCAGCCAGCATCGGTAATGATTATATCTCTTGCACAACTTAAAATCTATAGCACATTTAAAGGAAAAAAGGAAAATAGAAAACAAAAAAGAAATAGAAGAATCCAGGCCCTCATTCCTCCAGAAATAAAGGGCATATATAAATAGAACTGTGAAACACACAGTTATAACTAATTGTATTTTTATTTCTGATTTACTATACATTGATTACTCCCACTCAGGGCTATGTTGCTTCTTTTAACCTCCCCACAATGAAAAACCCTGGACAGATCCCTGACCAAGCACATCCTAATGTAGGACATGCAGAAAGCATTGACTCTATTAGAATTCTTGTTTGGAACTAATTGTTTGGTTCTTTGACTTTTGTTACAGGAGTCAAGCGTATGAGTCAATGGTCTGGTCTTTTAGGGTCAGGAAGAAAGGCATCTCTGACAGGCATATCTCTGAATTCACACAGAGCTGGGTCTTTTTTTTGTTTTTTAAGACTTTATTTATTTATTTGACAGACATCACAAGTAGGCAGAGAGGCAGGCAGAGAGAGAGGGAGAAGCAGACTCCCTGCTGAGCAGAGAGCCCAAAGTGGGGCTCGATCCCAGGACCCTGAGATAATGACCTGAGCTGAAGGCAGAGGCTTTAACCCACTGCACCATCCAGGCGCCCAGAGCTGGGTCTTATTTGGTGCTTGTGAATTGAGTTCTTTTTACCATAAATATTAACTATTCAACCCAGAATGGTACACGCCTACAATTTATGAAAAGTGAAACAGCTGGATTCAGGGTCTTACTACAAATAATTAAGCTTACTTTCCAGGATGGGAAGAGTTGGGTATCGCACAGGACTTTACTATTTGCCTGTGTAAATACTATTTGCCTGTGACACTTCATTTGCTCCTCGTAAGAACACCACAGGATAGCTACAATTGTGCTTGCTTTAGAAATGAGAAGATGGATTGTGAAAGGTTAAAGTATCCAAGGTCATGCAGTCAGAATATGTCAGGGAGAGGATGTGTTTGAATTCAGGTCTCCATGGTTCAAATCCGTAGGATTGATGGTGTCCAAATCACATATGAGAACACACAGTCTTTAATGAACCACATTCAGAACAAAAGTGAAAAAGAATGAAGACCAAAGATAAAAAAACAATCCTTCAGATTTTGAGAACTTACATGAAACTGACTAATCCTTAAATATCTTCCATTCCTTTTCCTTTTGCTGGAACAAAACTCTTAAAAGAGGGCACTTCACTAATTGCGTTAATTATGTCAATGGCACGAATTTTTTGCATTTTATTCTAAGTTAAAATTACAAGTTCATATGTTCTTATTAGAATCACTGACTTCCTTAGTTATTTTAGTGCTTTCTCTTTGGGCCTTGGGGATTAGGCGGCAGTATAAAATATTTTCTGTGCCACATTGCTTTTCCCATGAATTCCCCTGTGATACACACCTGCCCTGATCTCCCTTCAAGAAGGGACCTGCTGCCCAATTGCAGGGAGTGAACTCAGCCCTCAGTATGGGGAGGGGGTAGTTGTAAGGTGGAACTTCGAAAAGTTAGTTGCGGTTCTTCCTCCACTTCAAGGAAGCACTCTCCCCATCCAGTCAGACATCAGGGAAGAGAAAAATCGTTCTAATGAAAAACCAAAAAGAAACTGTCAGTTAGGAGATTTTGAATTTCAAGGCTCAGTATGATTTTCAGAGTGGTGTAAAGCTTTTGGGACTTTTATGAACCCGGCTCTGGGCTTAAGCGATATATAGACGAATGTCCTCCAGAAAATTTTTCTTCTCATGGTTTTGGCTTCAAAGCCTGGATGGAACCCATGTGCAGCATGGTACCGCGTGAAGGGAGGCACCGGCTACATTAGGAATCTTTTCAAGGTCTTAAGCACTCTCTGCGCCTTGTCGGCGGAGAATAGCAGACTTTCCCCACACCTTCGGGAGGGAAGCAGACTTGCTGGGGAAAGAAGTTGAGAACCCCAGAGGGTCTTCTGTTCCAGGCAGAGGGCCCCACTCTAGGTGCCAGTGTGGAGCCTTGTGAGCTACAGGCCAGATGCAGCTGCTCAAGCATCATCATGGGGGAATTTCTGGCCATCTCTGCATATGTCCGGAAATAGAAGCAGACTGAAGACCAGATGTCAGTCCCAGAAAACCAAAGATCAGGTAGTCTCTCTGATACCACAATTTACCACAAGCCTTCTTGGAACTGACAGAGCATATCAAGAAATAGGAAGAAAAAAACAAAACAAAACAAAACCCTTAAATTTGTTGAGTTTAAAAACTGAACTGTATATCAGGTAGTGACAAGATTATATTGCATTCCTGTCATACAAAATGGGACCTTAATTTGGAAATAAATTTAAAAATTTTTCTTTATTTATAAATATATTAATGAAATTATAAATATTTTATAATATACGCATATAAAGCATATTAAAATATATTTTATACTTTGGATTTGAAGCTTATGAACGTTATGCCCACTGCATTTGATTTTCTCCTGTCTTCCTTGTTTTGTGTTTTGTTTTATTTTAAGGGAAATAAAAATAAATCTGAGAGAGCGAAAGAAAGATTTCTGCTGAAGAAGAGGTGGGAAGGAGTTATAAAAGACACCAAAGAGGAGGAGATGAGATAAATGTGGGGGAAGGAAGCATTTGTTGCTCTCAAAGTTACTTGCTTTAAAAGGAAGATACAGATGAATTCTTGTTTTACTTGGTCAGAAGGTAGTTTCCCCAGCTGAAATGTCTGATTTCTGATGTCTGATACTGGTATAGAATGACACCTTGCATTCATGGCTGTTATATGTCCCCCAAGTTCCTTGGTGTTCTCTGAAGGTCTTATGCATTTGTTGTTCTAGAGGACTTCGTCATGCCTAAGTTCTATGTTCTGAGGTGTTGGGTCCAAGATGAGCTGAGGAGATATCATTAAGGAAAAAGTGGGAAAGGAGAGGGGAGAGAGGAAAGAAATGGAGGAAGGAAAGGAATAAAAGACATAGGGGAAAAAGGAAGGAAGGAAGGAAGGAGAAAATGTGGCAACTTCCTAGGGTTGCTAATTTAGGAAAGTTCTTTTTTCTTTTTTAAAGATTTTATTTATTTATTTGACAGAGATCACAAGTAGGCAGAGAGGCAGGCAGAGATAGAGGGGGAAGCAGGCTTCCTGCTGAGCAGAGAGTCCACATATGGGGCTCCATCCCAGGACCCTGAGATCATGACCCCAGCCAAAGGCAGAGGCTTAACCCACTGGTGCCCGTAGGAAAGTTATTTCTGAGAGAATCAGGAAATTGGCCAAAAGGCCTGTCTGAATCCTTTTTTTCCCCCCTTACCAAATCCTTTCTGTTCATCCCCTTCCCTAATACTGAGGGGCTCCACACTGTCAGTTCAAAAGTGTCTCTGAGAGAGTTTGGCAAAAATCAATACTGCAGTCAGTCATATTTCAAGTCACTGAATAGCACATGTTCTCACTGTAATAAAGTAAGTTTATCTTCTACTGAATGAGATGAGGCTGAAGGCTTGGGAGGAGACCAGAAGCACTAATGCACTGCAGCGTTTAAACAAATCAATACCCCGCTCTACCTTGAAAGCCACCAAACAAACAATTGATACCCAGCAGGCCCAGCACTTAAGGCAGCTCCAGGCAGCTAGGAGGCCAGCTATTTATTTCCATTCCTTGATACCTCTGGAACATCATTAGCAACAGGGAAGCATTAAGACGACAAGTGGGCTGGATTCACATCTGTCTGGGTAACTGTGAGAGCTCATCTGTTTGGAACACTGGAGAGCTGCTTAGAATTTCACTTCTGCTGATGGCTCTACCCTGGCTAGACTGACTGTAAACATTACTGCCAAAGGGGTAGCTTCAGCCTTGTCTGTCTCCATGGGAAGACTTCTATTTTGTATTTTTCCCTAAAGAAAACTAGCAGAGACTCACTTTGCATTCCAAATTCAGCCTTTGCTTTTCCAAGTCATTTATTCTTCTTCTCATGAAAAATGGGTTGCCACTAAAACATTACAAGACCGTAAAGTGACAGACGAAAGAGTATCTTAATCCCTTCTTACACATGCACTTAAATGTACTTTCGTTTTATTTATTTATTTATTTATTTATTTATTTATTTACTTATTTGCTTGCTTCCCAAAATGATAAATGTTTTAGGTAAATAATCAACCAAGGTCTCTTATTTTCTCTTTTGCTTTTAGAGTGTGTTGTCAAGCTTGGTAAATTTTTAAGCAGCTGTCAGAGTAAATTTATTACCAAAGATGTTTACATTCTTATGTAATGCAGAAGGGAAAGTCTTGGTGATGGGTTTTATTTTAGTCTTTGAAGACCAAATGTTTGGCATGATGAGGATGCAGAAATAGAGTTGACAATATGAAATCCCCAACTGCCATGTATTTTGCAGTAATGAATAAAAGCAGATTGTCCTGAATTCCATCACTTGCAACTTCCCTTCAGTCACATAACCAAGAACTGTAGACAGAAAGGAACTAGCTTATCTGGAGTTATAGATACATGTGTTTTTTTTTTTTTTAAAGATTTTATTTGTTTATTTGACAGGCAGAGATCACAAGTAGGCAGAGAGGCAGGCAGAGAGAGGAGGAAGCAGGCTCCCTGCTGAGCAGAGAGCCCGATGCGGGGCTCCATCCCAGGACCCTGGGATCATGACCTGAGCCGAAGGCAGAGGCTTTAACCCACTGAGCCACCCAGACGCACCTAGATACATGGTTTTTAAAGAATAAACATACAGTGAATTTAATTTTGGGGGAAAATAAGACAATAGTTGGTTGCTGCTGCAGTATGTAATTTTAAAAATATGTACAGAAACAAAAAAATGAGCAGAGTTTATAAAGTTCAATGAAAAAATATACAATAAAGGAAGGAAAAAATTGTCATTATTACAAAGAGAATACTAAAAGCTGCTCCCTTTAGCAGCTGGGGATGCCTCATTATTATTGAGAGTGACAATGTAGGACATACTCAAAATTTGGATGATGGATTGCTCAGTGAAATGTTTTATGACTCAGATGATTTGGGACTAAAACAATTTTGTGCATGTAAAAATAAATATTATGTGGGACACATATGCGCATGGTCATAGATTTAAAGATAGCCGATAAGTTTCTATGCACATCTGCCACAAAGCTATACTACATATTTATGGGTAAATTACCTAAGGAAATATCCAGTCTGAATATGTTCACAAAGATATGAATTTATTAAATTCAAACCTGGGAAGCAACACCCAAAATGTATCTGGAATATCCCCAGATGTTTATACATTCAGAGAAAAAGGATTCATAGACCAAAGAACATTGGGGGGAGGACCTCATCAGAGGGAACATAGCCTTAAGTTAATGGACTGATGATATAATGAAAAGCTATGGCAAATGACCTTTGCAAAATTTCCATTGATCAATACAGTATATTAGTTTAGATCAGGGATCATCAAACCGTGATCTGTGGACCAAATCCAGCCTACCGCCTGTTTTCATAAAGTTTTATGGGAGTCCAGTCATGGCTGTCCTTTTACATTTTGTTTATGGTTGCTTTAAAAACAGAGTTGAGTAGTTTCTACAGTGATGGTATGGGTATGGCCCGCCTAGCAGAAAATACTTACAGCATGGTCACTTAAAGAAAAAGTTTGCCAATCCCTGGACTTGGAATCCAATCTGGATAGATTCATATCCTAGCTGAGATAGGTGACCTAAGCCATGTTATTTAGTTTATTTGTGCCTCAGTTTACTCATCTCAGAAATAGGGATCACAATGATGTCAACCAGCTAGATATTAAAAGCATTAAATGAATTCGTATACATAAAGCATTACAACAGTTGCCCGTACATAGTGAGATGTAAATGAGCTGCTCAGGAGTTGACATGCTGGTGATAGCAGTCACTACTGCTGCTTAAAAGACTTCAAAGTATGCTTCTTTACCTAAATTTGAAATGTGGAAGATTGTATGGCCCCATCTAGGACAGTTGAGTAAGAGAAATCCATAGGGATAGAATTAATCATCTGGTGCATTTGTCAGAGTCCAGAAAGGAAAACAGAAACTACATTGGGTATTGACTTAATACAAGAGATTGGGAAATTCAAAAAGTGTAAAGGAAACATACTTACAACATAAACAGTAACTTCAAGAGGCAACTGTATCCTCCCCAAATGCCCACCTTCCCCATGTTAGGCAAAATAAAGGGACGAGCTTGGGATCATCAGAACCTAGAAGTTCAGAGACAAGGCAATGCAAAGTTGAGAATTAGAGTGGCCTTCTGGAGCTGAGACTGGGGCCTCTAAGCCACTATGCAGCTGATACTGGGAACCCTGAGGGACCATCATGAGGCTCCTTCTGGTCATGCCAATAAGTAAGCTAGAAATCAGAACCATGTAAAGATTCTTTTTTTGTTTTAAATATTTTATTCATTTATTTGACAAAGAGACAGAGAGATCACAAGTCAGCAGAGAGGCAGGCAGAAAGAGAGGGGGAAGCAGGCTCCCCGCCAAGCAGAGAGCACAATGTGGGGCTCAATCCCAGGACCCTGAGATCATGACCTGGGCCGAAGGCAGGGGCTTAATCCACTGAGCCGCCCAGGCGCCCCTAAAGATTTTTTTAAAATAGGGTTCACCAAAAGCAGGCTGTTGGTTACTATTTAACAATTCCAAAGTCATGAATGAAATAAAGAATAAAAGATTTATTTCTAAAAAGGCCCAAATTTGAGTTTGACTTAGAGATCCATATTTGATGTTCTTGGCTGAAACTGAGCATAGGAAAACCTAATTTTAGAGAGGGTGCCAGTTTTGGAAGATGTGTTATGGAAACAGAGTGGGAAGTGGGAGTTGGAGCAAAGACGGGAGATGCAGGATGGGAGGTAGTGTTTAGGCAAAGGAGGACTGTAGTTTTTGTTTTGTTTTGTTTTTTCTCCAAAGAAGTTACAGAAACTTAAAAAAAAAGTTTAAGATGGAGGCAGGCTTAGAAATTGGGAGAATGGAGCTTTTTGTGAAAGTTTTCTTTCTGCCAGGAAGAGAAAAAAGAAAAGAAAAGAAAAGGGGAAGCCACTAACAGGAAGCCCTATCCAGGGAGGCATTAAACACAATTCTCTACCTTCTAGCATCCATCTTCCCCATACCAGCCAGGACGTACTCATGTCCCATTAGCCTTACACACTGCTGCTTCAGCTGTCCATGCGATTTTTTTATAGCATATGAAACCCTTCATATCTGTTTCTCTACTTTCTGTTTCAGTTTCATTCTTACCACTGCCATCTTACAGTTTGGATTATAGTAACACTTACCTTCTTCTTCATACACCCCATGCTATTTCTGGGCTCACGTGCTATCCTCTTTCTGGAATGACATCTTCCTTTTTCTTTGGGTAACTTGACTTCCTATGGCAGGCCTCTGTTTTTAGTTTTCCCTGAAAACTTACCCACTAAGATTGGTATTCCTCTACATACCTGTTACATTGCATGCGTACTTCAGTATTGTCATTACAGCATGTTACTCTAGTTATTTCTGTGGATGTCACCCTCATTAGAAATAGTTCATCAAGAGAAAATTCATGTTTTTTTTTTTAAGATTTATTTATTTATTTATTTGACAGAGAGAGAGAGAGATCACAAGTAGGCAGAGAGGCAGGCAGAGAGATAGGAGGAAGTAGGCTCCCTGCTAAGCAGAGAGCCCCATGTGAGGCTCGATCCCAGGACCCTGAGATCACGACCTGAGCTGAAGGCAGAGGCTTAACTCACTGAGCCAACCAGGCACCCCAAGAGTAAAATTCATGTTTTATTGACATTTGTATTGTAAGCCAGATAGCATGATGTCTGATGCATAGTGAGGACTTACCAAATACTTGTTGGAAGAGCAAAGAGATGATGCTATTACTATTACTATTGCTAATTACTATTCTCAGTCATTTCTGAAATGGTGGGAGGATACATGATGGTCCCAAGAAAATGCTGAGTATCTTGTTGAAAGACCAAAAAAAAAAAAAAAAAAAAGGATGGGGAGAACCTGAGTGGCACAGATGGTCAAGCATCTGCCTTCAGCTCAGGTCATGATCCCAGAGTCCTGGAATCCAGCCCTGTATCGGGCTCCCTGATTAGCAGGGAGCCCGCTTGTCCCTCTCCCTCTGCCATTCTCCCCACTTGTGCTCTCTGACTCTTCTTTATCTTTCTCTCAAATAAATAAATAAATAAAATCTTTTTTAAAAAAAGAATTCACCACTCAGTATAGCCCAAAAAGAGGCCATGAAGAGGAGACAGATAAAGGATAACATTTCTGCCAGAAGTTTCTGCTATGGGGTCAGTATTTATTAAAAGAAGAAAAGTCTTGGAGTTAATCCATACATTTATGCAACATTTAGGCTGTTGATGATAATGGTTTTCTAATTAACTCCTTTCTCTTTTTTTCTTTCGGGAATACCTGGGCTACAGCTCCTTACACAACCTTAAACATTGCCAGTTGGCTTTAGTTCACATAGAGTGCCAGAAATTATGTGCTCTCCAGGGCTGTGATCTTGGTGCAAGCAATCCCTTAGTTGACTGGAGGAGTAATTACAACTATTTTCCTATACTGTAGCTTCTCCTGCATCAGCCAACAGAGACTATTTCATCAACATTTTCATGGAAGTTATTTTTCTCTTTAATTTTTAAAAATAGTATGGCCAAACAGAAGTTCTTCTGCTGAAGGTGGCCACGGGGAAGAATGGGATGTGAGAAGTCAAGCTTAGTATTACCTATCTGTGCCAGGAACCGTAATGGACACATTTACATATATTGACTATAATTTTTTTTTTAAATTTTCAGTGTAACAGTATTCATTGTTTTTGCACCACACCCAGTGCTCCATGCAATACGTGCCCTCCCTATTACCCACCACCTGGTTCCCCAACCTCCCACCCCCCGCCCCTTCAAAACCCTCAGTTGTTTTTCAAAGTCCATAGTCTCTCATGGTTCATCTCCCCTTCCAATTTCCCTTAACTCCCTTCTCCTCTCCATCTCCCCATGTCCTCCATGTTCTTTGTTATGCTCCACAAATAAGTGAAACCATATGATAATTGATTCTCTGTGCTTGACTTATTTCACTCAGCATAATCTCTTCCAGTCCCATCCACGTTGCTACAAAAGTTGGGTATTCATCCTTTCTGATGGAGGCATAATACTCCATCGTGTATATGGACCACATCTTCCTTATCCATTCATCCGTTGAAGGGCATCTTGGTTCTTTCCACAGTTTGGTGACCATGGCCATTGCTGCAATAAACATTGGGGGTACAGATGGCCCTTCTTTTCACTACATCTGTATCTTTGGGGTAAATACCCAGCAGTGCAATTGCAGGGTCATAGGGAATCTCTATTTTTAATTTCTTGAGGAATCTCCACACTGTTCTCCAAAGTGGCTGCACCAACTTGCATTCCCACCAACAGTGTAAGAGGGTTCTCCTTTCTCCACAACCTCTCCAACACACGTTGTTTCCTGTCTTGCTAATTTTGGCCATTCTAACTGGTGTAAGGTGGTATCTCAATGTGGTTTTAATTTGAATCTCCCTGATGGCTAGTGATGATGAGCATTTTTTCATGTGTCTGATAGCCATTTGTATGTCTTGATTGGAGAAGTGTCTGTTCATGTCTTCTGCCCATTTTTTGATATGATTATCTGTTTTGTGTGTGTTGAGTTTGAGGAGTTCTTTATAGATCCTGGATATCAACTTTTTGTCTGTACTGTATTGACTATAATTCTTATGGCAACTTTTTTTTAGAAGATGTATTAATTTGTCATAGAGCACATAAGCAGGGGGAACAACAGGCAGAGGGAGAAGCAGGCTCCCTCCCAAGCAAGGAGCCTGATATGGGACTTGATCCCAGGAACCTGGGATCATGACCCAAGCGGAAGGCAGACACCCAATGGACTGAGCCACCCAGGCATCCCTCTTGTAGCAATTTTTGATAGATACATTACCATGTCTATTATAAAGATGGGGAAGAGGTGCCTGGCTGGCTCAGCCAATAATGCCTGCAACTTTTGGTCTTGGGGCTGTGAGTTCCAGTCCCATGATGGGTGTAGAGATTACATTTAAAAAAATAAAATTCTGTGGCACCTGGGTGTCTCAGTTGGTTGAGTGCCTTTGGCTCAGCTCATGATCCAATAGTCTTGGGATTGAGCCCCACATCAGGCTCCCTGCTCTGCAGTGAGCCTGCTTCTCCCCCTTCTTCTGCTCCTCCCCCCCATTTGTGTTCCCTCTCTCTCTCACTCTCTCTCAAATGAATAAAATCTTTAAAAAATTAATAAAACCTTTAAAAAGTAAAAATGGAGAAGCCAGAGCTAACAGAGTTTAAGTAATTTGGCCTGGTATATTGATGGATAATGAGTCATCATAAAAGTTAGTAATTTAAAATACAAAATACGGAAAGAGCCTAGATGCCCATCAATAGATGAATGGATAAAGAAGATGTGGGTATATATACACGTTGGAATATTATGCAGCCATCAAAAATGAAATGTTGCCATTTGTGACGACGTGGATGGAACTAGAGGTTACTACACTAAGTGAAATAAGTCAATCAGAGAAAGACAATTATTTTATAATCTCACTGATATGAGGAATTTGAGAAACAAAACAGAGTATCATAGGGGAAGAGAGGGGAAAATGAAACAAGATGAACCCAGAGAGGGAGACAAACCATAAGAGACTCTTAATCTCAGGAAACAAACTAAGAGTTGCTGGAGTGGAGAGGGATCGGAAAAATGGGGTGGCTGAGTGGTGGACACTGGGGAGGGTATGTGCTATGGTGAGTGTTGTGAATTGTGTAAGACTGATCAATCACAGACTTGTACCCCTGAAACAAATAATGTATTATATATTAATAAAAAAATAAGTTAAAAAAAACAAGTTAGTGGCTTAAGATAGTAACCATTTTTCCCCTTCATTGTTGTGTGGATTACTTTGGCCTTGGTTCTTCACCTGGCCTGCTCTTGGTCAGTCATGTAACTGTAGGTCAGTCATCTGATAGTTCAGCTGGGTCTGGGTATTGTGAGATGACCTTATTCACATGTCTAATAGTTGGTGATAACTGTAGCCATGTGTTTCTCATAAGCTGGCTTAGTTTTGTCACATGACAGCTGAGTTCTAAAAGCAGCAAGAGAGAAGGGAAGCCCCAGTGCACAAACACTCTTTAAAGATCTCCTTGTGTGGGGCACCCGGGTGGCTCAGTGGGTTAAAGCCTCTGCCTTCAGCTCAGATCATGATCCCAGGGTCCTGGGATCGAGCCCCGCATCAGGCTCTCTGCTCAGCAGGAAGCCTGCTCCCCCACCCATGCCTGCCTCTCTGCCTACTTGTGATCTCTGTCTGTCAAATAAATAAATAAGATCTTTTTTTAAAAATCTACTTATAAAGATCTCCTTGTGTGGAGTTTGGTAATGCCCATTTGGTCAAAGCGTGTCCCATGGCCAAACCCAGAGTCAATCTTGGAAGGGTCTATGCAAGGAAAAGGTTACAGGGAAGCCATGATTCATTGGGAATCATTACTGTAAAAATCTCACACACTTAATAGAGATACAAACCCACTTTGGTCTGACTCTGAAATGATTCCTGTTTTGTTGCTCTCTGGATATCAGTATGCTGTGAAGGACCTTTACAAGTACTGATGAGTTAAAGTATATAAAATGCTTACAGGAGTACCTTTTAAACAAAATATAATGGAAACCTCATAATTTTCTTTCCATTTAGTAGTTTATGAAGCTCTTATTTGTCAGTCAGTCTTCTATATTGGTGTTAAAGTTAGCAGAATTTACTCTAAATGTAACCGTTTATATGACGATACATTCTTAATCAGGATAGTCCAGATTATACTTGGTTTCACTTATTTGTTTCTAATCACACAAAGTATAATAGATGATGATATCCCTCCTCCATCTGGTGGGGATGTCTAGTGTTTGTAGTTCATGACATTTAACATCATTGCTTCAGAGAGAAGAAAGGGCTACAAGATCACATGGATTGATTAAAGAAGGCCAGGTTTAGAAGAAGCTTCCATTGCTTCCACTAACATCCTCAGGGCCAGAACCCAGTCATACAGCCCAAGTGAACCACAATGTAAAGCAACCCATGAATATTTATTGAGCCCTAATAGTTTTTGCTATAGTATATCAGAGATGGTGAAGTTCCATCTCAAATTCAACCAAATCTATGTATGTAAAATTTCACAATCCTAACCTAAAATCTGTAAAGCTGTTGCTACTCTTCTGTTCATAGAAGAAGAAATAAGCATTCCTAGAAGAAGTAAGATGCTCTGACTTCTGGAGAAAGAATTGCATTGGTAAACCATATTTCTCAGTATGACTAGATGCAATTTTTATGCTGGAGAACAAAAATAATCTCTTATTGACCATCAAAGGAATATGGTGCTATTTCTGAATCTGCTGAGAACTTTGCCCTACTGCATTGAGCTCAGCATCTCACACTGTTTCAATCTAACTATTCTGTTTAGAAATTGACTCATTGTAAAATATTTCAGCATCATTTAAAAGGAAGGACTGGGGATAAAACTACAGTTGAAAGTAAGAAAAATGTGGTTCTGTAGCTCTAAGTTTGATCTTTGTGCATTTTTTAGATGACTCTGGGTATTTTAATGTTTTTTATCTGTAGCAAGAACAGTAGGTTCAATTCACCAGAGAAACAAAACAAAACAAAACAAAAACACTGATGTTAAGTCCCTGCCTACCCTACTTCTGAGTTACTCACTGGTCCCTCTTCCAATTTTCCTCACTCACTATGCTTTTATTCTTTATTCTGTTTGGTTATTATCATAATCTAGAACAAAATGACAAACCCATTGATGTATAATTTACTTAAAATAAATAGCACATATTTTGGGTGTGAAATCTGATGAGTTCTGACAACCTCACGAAGCCACCATGGCAGTTAAGACACTAAACATTACAGGGGTGCCTGGGTGGTTCAGTCAGTTAAGCACGTCTGCCTTCTGCTCAGGTCAAGATTTCAGGGTCTTAGTGTCCTGGGATCCAGCCCAGCAGCAGCTGGCTCCCTGCTCAGCCTGGGGGTGGGGGTGATCTGTTTCTCCCTTTCCTACTGACCCTCCCCTTGCTCAAACGAATAAAATAAAATCTTAAAAGTAAAAAAAGATACCAAAGATTCCCATCACCCACAGATATTTCCTCTTGTTCTCTTGCTGTTCATCATTACCTTACTTCCATCTCTAGACAGAAACTAATCTTTATTCAATCATTATAAATTGGTTTATGCCTTTCAGAAATTTATGTAAGTGGAAACAAACAACGTGTACTCTTTTGTGTCTGGCTTCTTTCACTCCACGTAATAGTTTTGATATTCATTCATGTTGTGGCCTGTTTTTAGTTAGTTCATTTTGTTGCTGAGTAGTACGTATCCCATATTTCCTGGATCCATTTACCTACGGCATTTGGGCTGTTCACAGTTTAGGGCTCTTACAAATAAGGCTGTTGTGACATTTTTGTATAAGTCTTTATCTAAACCTATATTTGCATTTCTCTTGAATAAAAACCGGTCATCTGGAAGTTATGTTTAACTTTTTAAGAAACTGCCAAACTGTTTTCCAAAGTGGTTGTACCAATTTACATTCCCGCCATCTGTGTGTTAGAATTTCAGTTGTTTCATCCTTATCAGTGTTTGCTATTTTCTTTATCATTTTAGCCATGTGAATGTGCAGTGGGTGTTCATTGTAGTTTTAATTTGCCTTTCCTTGATGGCTAATAATGTTAAACATTTAATATATACTATGCGGCATATATCATCTTGTTAGCAATTATTATAGAGAATAAAATTTAGTTCCGTGGGCTTTTTGGAATGTGTCATCACAGCACATCAAAATCCTTCTGATTTCTCATAATTACTTTAAACTCAGCATGAACAATAATTCTAATTTTTCTCCTATTTAAATACTGTAATTTGGGTTTTATTTAAACAAGTGATGAAAGTGGTACAAGAAGTGAGTTCCATGATAAAAAAAAATACCAAAAAGTATTGAGTTATGGTGTGTATGAGAAATTATCTTATAATATGATGGTTTTCAGATAGTTGAAAATTGAAACCCATATATCCTTTAGGAGATTTGTAGAAAAGACTGCCATACCACACAATTCTTTTTTTTTTAATTTTTTTTTAAACTTTACGAGTCTTTAAAGGTAAGATAGTTTTTTTTTTAATATTTTATTTATTTGACAGAGAGAAATCACAACTAGGCAGAGAGGCAGGCAGAGAGAGAGGAGGAGGCAGGCTCCCTGCGGAGCAGAGAGCCTGATGTGGGGCTCCATCACAGGACTCTAGGATCATGACCTGAGCCGAAGGCAGAGGCTTTAACCCACAGAGCCACCCAGGCGCCCCCCACACAATTCTTTTTTTGTCATTCACAGTAGTCCCCCTTTATCCCTGGTTTCAGTTCCCTGTGGTCAGTGGTGGTCCAAAAGCAGATGTTCCTCCAGATGTCAGAAGGTCGGTAGTAGCCTAATACCAAGTCTCAACACCTTTATCATTCACCTCACTTCATTTCACCATATAGGCATTTTATCATCTCACATCATCACAGGAAGGGTGAATGTAGTACAGTAAGGTATTTGGGAGAGAGAGACAACAGTCACATAACTTATAGTATATTGCAATAATGTTCCTATTTTATGATTATTATTTTTACTGTGCCTATTTATAAATTAAACTTTATTGTAGGTATACACATATAAGAAAAAACACAAGATACATAGGGTTTGGTACTATCTATAGTTACCGGCATCCACTGAAGGTCTTGGAATGTATCCCCCAGATGAGAGGGGCTATTATATATACTATAAGGCTTAAATTAGAGTAGAATCAGAATACAATCAAAAGGAGAGAAAAGCGGAGAAGTATATTTTAGAATTTAAGGGTAATAAGTAATACGGTTCTTCTATTCATATTTTCCTGGAACTGCGGTGGGGGTGGGGAGAGAGAGATTTGGGAATAGAGATAGATTTGAAATTTTGAAAAAAGTCAGGGGACAGATACTTTGCTATTCAAAGCATGGTTCTTAGACTAACAGCATTACTATCTCCTGGGAGATATTTGGGATACAGGGTCTGAGCACCCTCCCCCTAACTCTACTAACTGATTAGAATCAGTTTTATAAGATTCTCAGAGGATCCATATCCATGTTAAAGATGGAACAGCAACGGCTATCAACCACTTGTCCCTCTTTTCAGAATGTAAGAAAGTCACCCCATTTAACTGTTGCCTCCCAAGCTTCAGTGATTAGGAAAAAATACAAACTAGACCTCAATCCTCCATCCTTACACAGCAGGTGATTTGTCTTCTTTTCTGTGGATTCAAGAAAGGCCAAACACAGAAGTTACTGTGAATAGTGCACTTTCAATTCATTTCACCCCGGAGCAGCTGGCTTCCCTCGCCTCAGCCTCACTTTGAAGCTCTGCATTTACACTTTGATGAATTAGCCATGTCACTTAGAGCTTATACCCAGAGTCCTCCCCAGATACCACTTCAAATGCCTGTTAATTTTGTTTCGATCCAGAATCCTGAGTTTTAATGTTTATTCACCACAGCCCTCCTAGGTCAGCCCTCTCCTTGTTCCCACCCACTAGTGTGATGTAGCTAGTCACTCTTAAGCTTTTTATTAACTTCCCTTGTTTTTGTCTCTGGCCTCATTACCTCACAGTCCTTTACATTAAATTGCTAAAGCAGGGAATTGATGTCTAGCTCATTCCATACTGCTTTACCTCCCTATTTTGGTATTTGTTCTCCATCCTCGAGACTTCTCACCTCTCTTTTGCCCTCTCAGCAATTCTTGCTACCTTGTGGCATGTTCCTTCTTCCAGGTCATTAACATATAAAGTGGGAAAGAAATGGCCTTGATATTGACCCATGTGGTTCTCTATTTCCCATTCTTCTAACTCCTAAATGGTTTTCCACACCCAAATGCTCTTTTCATAACAAATAATCCAATTCTTCTTCTACTTAAGTATAATACAAGAAGGGTTGAACTCTGTTATTTTTAATGAGAAAAGCATGATTTAGCCAGTCCTTTTGAGTTGAATGAAGTACAACTTGGTCATTGTACTGGGTGGGCAGGACCACCGAGCCAACATAAGGGAGAGGAGGGCCAGAGCAGGGTAAAAAGCCATGAGTTGATTGGACTCCACTACTAGTAATGGAAAGTGTTTGTAAGGCATACAGGAATTTCTAAAATGACTAGGGTAAATGACTCCTGAGGAGGTTAGAAGGAGAGGCTGGGTTCCCATTTAAAAAACAAAAATTCTCACGCTACCTTTTCCAAGCCAATTACGAAGTTTGAACTGGTAAATCACAAAGTTTCATTGGATGTCTTTTGCCCTGTAGCAAATGGCATGTGTAAGCCGTGCCAGAGAGAAATGGTATGCATGACTCTATCACCGGGGTAAAAAGCTTCCAGACTAAGAGAAGATAGCTAGAATTCAGGGGCCAAGTAGAAGTTGGTTATTGAAGCCAGAAGAGCATAGGTATAAAAACAGTGTAAATCTTCTTGGCAATTGACTACTCTGACAATAAATTCTAACGCTTGGATCAAATATTCTAATCATACTTTATTTTCTTTGCTTTATGTTTATTGTTTTCAGGGGTTATATGCTTCTGTGTTCATATAAGAATTATAAACTATGTTTTCACACAGTGTGTACATTCTGTGGAATCATGAGAACTGTGGAACAGAGATATATGGGAGAAAGAGAAAGCCTGGTTAATTTAGGAGTCTTTTGATTTGAGCTTAATCTTAGAACATCTTAAGAAGTAGGAGGAAGCAGAGGAGGAAAAGGAAAATTTTTAGCCTTCAAAATGGAATCACTGTAGTTAATTTATATAACTGGTATAGTTTGCTACCGTGGACAGTATGTGACTAGGCAAAATCCATAGCATATATTTGGTTTAAACAAAATATATATATTTCGTTCCAGAAGAAAAATTTTAATAAAGATTTATTTGTTTATGCAAAAGTTCTGGAAATCACCAAATGTGGATAGTACGAAAATAACGGTATATGTTTCAGGTCCCTGAATCTCCCTACTGGCTTTGGTGAATCTGGTTTCATGCTCTCCTGCAGTGCAGGAATCTTTCAACTGGTTTCTGGATTTCTGACAAAGAAAATTTGTCCGTGAATTGTTGAACTGGTGTGTTTGTTGTGGGGGAAGGGGGGTCCAGAGCTTTCCACTCTGCTATCTTGCTAGTGCCATCCTCCAATAGATAGATATTCTACCAACCTGAAGACATGCATTTGGATTGGAATTTCCTAGTTATTACATTTCTTCCTACATGAGTGTTTAAGTATGTGCATGCTTATAAGTATATGGTTTGTAGCAGCTTGTGCAGTGATAGACACACACACAAAACTATGATTTATAGGCTTATCTTTTTGCCCAGGGCTTACTTAAAAGTATTCCTTTTGTAGCTTGATTTGTTTATTACCTCAACACCATTGTGAAGACTATTCCCTTCCCCCTCCAAATCTACACCCCATTTAAATCACATCCACATCAACATTTTATACACAGTAGAATATTCAAGCAAAGATTCAGTCTGAGAATGCTGTGCCTCACAGTAAATTGGGAATAAATTACCCATGTACTTCATGCACATCGTGTGAGCATTAAACAAGGAAGCAAATTTATGGTAAAAAGGGAGCAACTGTGTATGCCTCAATGCTACGTATATTCGATAGTATAACATGATGTTGATTTTATTGGCCAGGAGACAATGCATATATTACAGAAGAATCTTCAATCAGAATTTTAATACCACACATTCTACAGATGTCACTTCATAAAGTCAAACATTTATATCTCGAGTCGAGAAGGGCTGGCATTTAGAGCTATACTATCAAATAGAGGGCTGGAGTTACATATGTTTTTCACTTTGTCCTTGTAATTTTGTAAGCAAAGCTATGTACAAAATATGTATGATGAAAGTATGTGATAACTTCCATAAAGCTTACTGACAGCCAATTTTAATGTGGTGTGCGGCTACTTTGTATTTTAGAAGGTTCATAAACTTTAGCGACTTCTGTACCAGGATGAGCAAATCAATAGAATGGAACACACCGGTCAACTAATTATATTTATTTATGTGTTCATCTCCTTAGGAGACAATACCTAAGTGGCCCAAGTGTTAATGTTTTTCTAATTATAAAAGGAATAGATGCACCTTATGAAATTTTTAAGAGGTAAAGAAATACATGAGGTAACATTTAAGCTTTGCATTCCTCCTCCGCTTTTAAGAGGAGATCTGTGTGAAATTCTTATCTGGAGTTTCTGATTTCAAAGATGACAAATTTGGAGGATGTACAGTGCCAATAACCTTCCTCAGAAGCCATAGGGGTGGCTTGATGAGGCAGACGATGCTTTCCTGCTACTGCTCCTGCTGGAACAAGAAAGGGCATTTATTTCTCTTCCACTAGGACAGTTACCTGCACTGGCCAGTTACCGGTGGTAGATATATATTCCTGAAGTGACAGAGTGTTTTACTAATTTCTAGTTTCTTGATTGTTTGTACTCCTGGGCTGTCTAGTTAGCAGTGTAAGATTTCTTGTGGATAGCTATCAAATGTCCATGACATAATACTTTGGACAAATTAAAATGCTGTCATAATGGTGTTGATGAACTTGTCCTGTATCCAGCACATATCTCCATGAATTTCACACCCATTCATAAGAATCCATTGTAGTCTGACAGGCTGTGGGGGAAAACATGCCAAGCATTCTCCAGAGTGAGGTCGGTAATAAATCAAACGAGTCCAACTCCAGCTCACTTAGTACAGTTCCTAGACTATAGCGAGGATGCAGCAAATGCTAGTTTCTGCTCCCTTCTCTAGTTTTCTTTCTTAAACATTTTAAGCTCTAGTTTTCAATATATAATATTTATTCTTCTCATTGAAAGAAGAGGTTAAAGCAGCTTATAAAGGTAAGAATGATGTCTCCTGTATTTCCACCTCTTCACCTGTGACAGTACTTTCCAGCTATGTCTTACACTCTGTGTACACTGGTGCCCTTGGGCTAAAAAGAGGGTCAGCACAGATGAAAGCTTGCCTGTACCCATCGCTCTTTTGCCAGCATTCTGTCAGAATCAAGCAAAATGCATTTTTTAGGTTATAAACTATAACTGCTAGAGAATGAAGCTTTCAGTAAGATGGAGGTATAATAAAATCTCAAGCTATTATATGGAATTATTCTTTTTTTGGATTTTTCTCTCTTTGAGTGTTGTCCTCTGTCTTCCTGTTTCTTGTATGAAAAGGTGAGTCTGAGATTTCTTTCCTGAAAAGGCTTGCAATGGGAAGCTGTCCTCGGGGCATGAGGGATAGATGCTGTTTCTCCCTTAGATTCATTTTTCCTAGACTCTTCTCCTCTCCCTTGCAGTGGAAAATCTAGGGGGAAGACATGACGGTGTTAGCTTAAGGAGAAGAGGCCAGTGGGTAGGCTAAATTTACTTTTCCCAAAAAACAAAACCAGACCTATTTAACTGCACAATTTAGCTTTGCTTGTAGTCTAAGCAAAATGATTCCTTATTATTTCATAGTCCCCAGTCTAGTTCATCACCTATATGCTAAGAAAAAGCATGCCTTTGTATGGTACTGTTGTTTGTATAATTTCCTATTAGGTTGTGTCAAGCATAGGTCCACGATAAATCATGGGCTGGGGAATATTTTCTAGGTCTTTGCAGCAATGAATATAATAGCACAGACACTGTTCTTTGGAACAAAGGCTTTCCAAAGTGGGCTGTTGCAGACCTCTGTGCTTTCCAGTGTGTAGTTCACTAGGTGAGGGAAGTACTGGTTGAAACATGTACTGAACCAATGGTTATTTCTCACGTGTCTGTAGTTAAGAGCTCACCCTGGGGTGGATCCTCCTCCTGCATACCCAGAATTTCTCCATGCTTTGACTGATTCTTTTCCTTGTTGAGCAGTTTGAAAGAATACCATTTTTAAATAGTTTTTTTTAAAGGAATATTTATTGAGAATTTTCTTACTACAGAAGTTGTGCACATCAATTTTAAAAATCAAAACACTCAGATGAGACAAAAATAATCATCTTTGTATCACCCAGGATGTTTTTCTAGCCACATGCAAAGTGAGTTATAGTTACTCTTTTTTATTGTTTGTTTAATAAAAGAGGATTCAGCCTGTCTTTCATGTTATGGTGTCTATGAATATGCCAGGGAATTTATCAGTATTTGGACATGATCTGTAATAAGTAACCAATAGTCTGTATCAAGTCATATTAAATGAGAAGCCTGTGACATCAAAACTTAAATGATAATTTAACTATAGAATCTAATTACATGAGTTGTATAAAAAATAAAGTTTAATTTGGGGAATCATGTCTTGACAAAATATATCTTGATAGAAAATAAGTCTTAAGAGCGATGTCCACAATAGCTGTACTGTGGAAAGAGTCAAGATATTCATTGATAGATGAATGGATAAAGAAGATGTGGTATATACATACAATGGAATATTACTCAGCCATCAGAAAATACGAATATTTACCATTTACATTGATGGGAATGGAACTGGAGGGCATTATGCTGAGCAAAATAAGTCAGTCAGAGAAAGGCAGTTATATGGTTTCACTCATGTGTGGAGATAAGAACAGCACAGAAGATCATAGGGAAAGGGACAAAAAACAGAATGGGAAGTCATCAGAAGGAGAGAAAAACCATGAGAGCCTCTTAACTGTAGGAAACAAACCAAGGGTTGCTGGAGGGGAGGTGGGTGGGATGATGGTGTAATTGGGTGATGGACATTAAGGAGGACACGTGATGTAATGAGCACTGAGTATTATACAAAACTGATAAATTATTGAACACTGCATCTGAAACTAATGATGTACTATACGTTGGCTAATTGAATTCGAATAAAAAAATAATAAATCTCAAAAAAAAGAGAAAATAAGCCTTCTAATGAAATAATTTTTATTTCCTATGAGGTTGCCAACATGACAATTGAGAAGGCGGAAACACAATCACACACACCATACAAACATACACACAAACACATACAAGCACACTTTAGACAAATGAAGCACAAAACACAAGCTAATCATTCAGATTTCAGAAACAGTTTAACACCTGGAAATACTGCCTAAATTTTTATACATGGCCTCAAATATTTTAAAAACTTAAAATATAATTTACATATAATGAAATATATAGTATATTGTGTATGTATCTGCATATATTATGTATGTGTGTGTATGTGTGTGTGTGTGTGTATTTTTTTTAATATAACACTGTTTTGACATCTTAGAAAAATTGTTCTGGCTGGGAGGAGGTGGTTCTTCCTGGGTCTAATCATTCTTGAGATAGCAAAGGGCCTAGCCAGAGGCATGTTTTTGATATGCAGACAAATCAGTCCCGCCTTGATTGACTGGCCTGTACAACCCAGGAGGCAATGTTCCTCTGAACTAATCACCTCTGAACTAATCAAGGTGAACTAATCACCTTGCCCAGGTGTCAGGCAACTAGGGACCACCCCAGTAGCCCAGAACTAGGTAATCCTAAATTGTTCACACTGCCCTGCCTTGCTTTTCCCACAAAAACTCCAATAAGGTCTGTAGTGTAAACCTTCTTGCTCCTGTCTTCTGCCTCCTGACCACCCAAGTATCTTTCCTAGTGGCCTTGCATGGTGTGTCATGCCTCCTGTCTCTAGGACCTGTGAGTATATTAAACTTTATTACTGAGCTTCCCCTCTGTCTTCCCTTACGGCTGCACCTGATTGACCATTTCATAAAATACTATAGAACAGAGAGATATTAGGGACATAATATCTTCAGCTTCATAAACACATAAACTATCTATTCCATACCACAATCATGAATAGCGTATTTCCATCATTCTTTATGCATCCTGACAACCAGCCTTACTCCCCCATTTTCAAAGTAACCACTGATAGGATTTCCCAAACCAAGAGTTTGTTTTCCCTTTTCTAAACTTTATATAAATGGAGTTACTCATTTGTGCCTGGATTCTTTCACATAGCATGTTGTTTTTGAGATTCATCTTAGCTCTGTGTGTAAAAATAATTATTTCCTTACGTTATTATTATTGATTATTCTATTGTGTATTTAGTATTCTCTCGTTGATGGACTCCTAGGTTAATTTCAGTATTTGATGCTTATAAAAAATGCTACCATGGATATTTGCTTCCATGTTGTGGACATATTTTCCTCTCTCTTAGATAAATATCTAGAAATGGGATACCTGGGTCATGGGGAAGGTACATGCATCACTTTTTAAGAAACTGCTAAACAATTTTCCAAATTAGCTTTACTGTTTACACTCCTCTCCATCATGTATGAGGTTCTGGCTGTTTCACAACCTCTCCAACATTTGGTGCTGACACTCTTTCCTTAATAGGTAATGACATTTTTTTTCTTGACAATTCTAAGGAATGCATAGTGGTATCTTCCTGTCATATTAATTTTCATTTCCCTAATGGCTAATGATTATTAAATAAACTTTTTATTAGCTTATTAGCTATTTGTATACCTTATTTTATGAAGTGCCTATTCAAATATTTTGCCTATTATTTTCTCATTTTATTATTGAGTTGGAAGAGTTATTTATACATTCTGCACACATGACCTCTGTGAACTATATGTTTTTATAAGTTTTTCTACCAGTACATGTATTGCCTATTTTTTGTCCAAAAGATATTTCTTAAATTTAAATAACTTTTTAAAGGTATATTTAGCATATATTTGTACAATTCTGTGCATTTTGACAAACACATATACTTATGAAACCACTATCAAAATCAAAGTATAGAATACTAAGTACCCCAGAGGGGTCCTTTATGCTCCTCTAGAGTCATTTATCTTTTCAATCCTAATCTCTAGGCAATCAGTGATCTACTTTCTGTCATTGTAGATTAGTTTGAAAATTCTAAAATTTCATGTAAATGGAATCACATGTCTTTTATGCCTGGTTTCTTCTGTCCCGTGTATGTCATTGCATTGTTTCTGTAGTTCTTTCTTTTTATTGCTGAATGATAGTTTGTCTCATGGATATATGATAATTTGTATATCCATTTACCTGTCAATGGGTATTTGGGTTGTTTCCAGCTTGGGACTATTATAAATAGAGCTGCTATGAACATTCATATGTAATTCTGTTTTGTGTGTATATGCATTTTTATTTCCTCTAAGTAAATATGAGGATAATTACTAGATCAAATAGTAGATCTTTTATTTATTTATAATAGCTATTATAAAGTGTCTGTCTAATAATTTACATATCTAGACCATTTCTGGATCTGGTTCTATTGACTGTTTCCTCTCTTGGTTGTGGATCATATCTTCTTACTTTTTTTCATGTCTCATAATCTTTGAACAAATGCCAGCTGTTGTAAAAAAAAAAAAAGCAGTAAAAACTATGGTGAATAATATTTACATTCTAAAAGAATATACCCCTTCTCTGACAAGCAATGAGTGTAGGAAATTGTTTCAGTCTAGTCTGTGACTCGACGGGGCTTGTCATTTATTGATGCTAGGGGTAGATTGACCACAGGTTCCATGTGAATTGAAGGTTAGATCAGAATCATCTCTTCAACAGAGCCTAGACTTTTATCACCAGGAGTTTGTATTAGTTGTCATAGCCTGATCTCAGTTGTCATAGCCTGATCTCAGTTATCAGCCTACCCCAATCTCTAGTGCCTCATGGGTGTCTCAGATTTCCTACTCAGTCTCCAGCCACAATGCCAGCTGCTCCTTGGTACTTGGTATAAGGTTCTAAGTACTCAAAGGTGTTTCTCTCAGTTCTTTGTTCTTGCCTTATATTTCAGCAATGTCCCTTGGTATCTATTCCTCTGGGGATCTCCCTTAGGTTTCCTGCCCAGCTCCATCCAAGTGCTGAATATCCATTATCTGACATTGGTTTCTTTCCATTCTCTCCCCATCTCAGACTTGAACTGACCCTATTCTCTTATACCAAAGAATAACTAACAGTTATTATTTTAAAAAGAACAACTAAAAATTGATGACAGATTAGAAAATATCTAAATAAATTATAGTACATAGACATACAGCTCTAAAACAGAATGAGAAAGAACTTTACTGAAATGGAAAGAAGTTTATGTCATACTGTCAATTATTAAAGCCAGGTTGCTGAAAAAAATATGTATATATGTATGCATAAAATATACAGACATATATATATATATATATATATGTCTGTATATAGCTTTGAAGTACACACTTCATGTAGACATATCTATAATTTATGCATATGTGTACATATGTGTGTGCATGCATGTATATATATATGGCACACATGCATGTATCTTTGTATAATTGACAAATGTACAGAGTGAAAGGTCTGACTGAATAGGCAATCAGCTGTCAGCTTTGGTTACTTTTGAGGAAAGTACTAGAGTTGGGGGTAGGTGAAGAGTTTATATCTTATATATTCCAGTATTATCAGAATATGTTGATTAGTAATGCCATTTCAGAAGTGAATGAAAGGACAGCTGGGTGGCTCATTCAGTTAAGCGGCTGCCTTTGGCTCAGGTCATGATCCCAGTGTCCTGGGATCGAGTCCCACATTGGGCTCCTTGATTGTCAGGGAGCCTGCTTCTCCCTCTGCCTCTGCCTGCCACTCTGCCTGCCTGTGCTCGCTCTCTCTCTCTGACAAATAAATAAATAAAATCTTTAAAAACAAAACAAAAGTGAATGAAGCAATGATGAACCTTATATTTTATGAATATAAATGGCTAAATGTAACTATATAAAGCCTCAAATAGGGGCACTAGGGTGGCTCAGATGGTTAAGCATCTGCCTTCGGCTCAGGTCATGATCTCCGGGTTCTGGGATCGAGCCCTGCATTGGGCTCCCTCTCTGCCTCTCTCCCTACTTGTGTTTTCTTTCTCGCTCCCTTCTTTCAAATAAATAAAACTTCAAAAAAAAAATAGCTCCACATAAGTTGCAAAAATTATTAACAAAATCAGACTTGATTTTTTTTCATAAAAGTTATGCTAAAATACAAAACAAAGCAAAACAAGGCAGGAATAGTAGGGCTCCTTTGAACAGATGGTGTGATGTTAAAGGTAGGTGAGAGTGCACAATTATTTAGCTCCCAGTTTGCTTTTGACTTTTCTGTCAAGGAGCATAATTGCATTACTTGGAGGATAAAACAAAAATTTGGAATAAAGGAACTTAAACTCAAGTTAAGAGAAAAAAAGAAGAGAGCCCCTTGTTGCATTGAGTTTGTTACCTCTTCTGGGAAACCAAGGTCACAGGGAACCAAAATGATGTGTAGTGATCATTAAAATTCAGGTAGTATTCAAAATGGGAAGAATTAAACATTTAAAAAATAGAAAAAGAGATCAAGCATGTAAAAGATAGGGGAAAAGCAGAGCTGGTAAGTATGGAAAAATGAAATTGAAATTAACATGCAGCAGAATTTTAAAATGTGTCTTTATGGCTGGCTGTTGAAATTTAAGTGTAAGTTGGTCAGAAACCAGCAGTGGTTCACTACGCTAAGGATAACAACACTGTAAAAATTTACGTATTTTCTCTAAAAGTATAGCTCACTTAATTATGAGAGATACAGGTTTGTAGTGAAAAAAAAAGTTGCTTGATTTAAACTTACTGGATTTAAAATATAAAGACCCACTTAATCCCAGGAGGATTAAATAACTAATATTGAATGCCATAACATAGCAGGCTATGATTCTGGCACTTTTTAAAATATAGCATGAACTAGACAACAAATGACTAAACATCACTGACTATAGTCAAACCCAAGTATTGGAGATAGTAAAATATTGAATAACAATGTCAAAAATGAAAATGTCAGTTCCCTGATAACAAGCTTGATAGGCTGAGAAGTTCCCTAAAATATGAATGACCTGTGAAGAGCATACTTTATTTTATATCTAATATTATTCTGCACTAGAGATTAATAAAAGCCTTGAAGTTTAACCTAAGAATTTACATAAATATCTTATTAGAAAGATTTCCACACAAAATAGTAGGCAATCATGTACAACTTTGGTAGAAATTTTTGAACTCTTAGAGATAAATATGTCAGAAAAACAGCTATTAGGAATAATCATTTCAATAATTACCTTTGCTCTTACTGGAGTAGTAGGATAAAATTAGATTACCTATCTCTATAACATTCTATAGAAAATTGAGCTGTTGTGATCTGCTGTTACTAATGACCAGACTTCATTTAATATAAGCACTTGAGAATTTGTGTCTCTTGCATTATTAAAAAAAAAAAATGAGATTTTGAGTGTAAGTCCCTACCAATTAACTTAGTAACCTTGGGAAAACAATCAGTTTTTTTCCCTTGAGTTTCTTTTTACTGTTGTTGCACTTCTAAACATGAAGGAGATTAATGTATGTTAAAGTTTCTAGATAAGATATGAACACAATAACAGAGTTTCCCCTTCTTCCTTCTTCCTTCTGTTCTTTTGCTGTAAGAAAAGGAAAGAAGGAAGGAAGGAGGAAGGAAGGAGGGAAGGAAAGAAGGAATGAAGGAAGGAAGAAAGGATAAGGAAAAGAAAGGGGAAGGGAAAGGGGAAGGAAGTGAGGAGGGGAGGGAGAGGGGAGGAAAAAATAGGGGAGTGGAGGGGAGGGAAGGATGGCAGCTTCAAGATGGCCCCCAGTGATCCCACCTCTTAGTATTCACACCTTGTGTAATCTTATATAAATTGAGCAGGATCTGAGATTTTATCTTATTTGCAGATTAGCTTGCCAAAATCTCATGAATGCTTGCAGAAGTTATGAGACTCCTAGATGAGAGACAAAGAATGGTATACTGCTTACAGCAATAGCATGAGGTAGAGTGTAATAATTGGTATACCTATTCCCTTAGATCCAGTTCCTCCATGGTGACATCTGTACCTGCAGCAGATGGTGTTATATGAGAGTAACCCTAACATTAAGAAAAACAGATCCTTTACAATTGCCAGTAAGCCTGTATAAACTTTGCCCCTGAGGGTGATACTGTCTTTACTGGATGGAACAGACTTGCCTTCTGCTCTCAAGGCGGCCACTGTATCGTTCAAGGCTGTTTGCTCTACAAACATATTTGAAGAGACCACCCAGAAAAGTACAGAAATGTGATATAACTGTCTATAAAGAATTGTCTCCAGGATCCCTTGTTCTTGAGTATGGGTTGGACTTACTTCTCTTTTAAAAAACGGCATAAGGCAGAAACAAGATGTGTCTTTCAAGATGGAGTTGTACTGCAGTTTCTGTCCTCAATGATCTCTCTCACCCTCTCTTGGCTTACTCATGCTGGCAGAAGCCACGTGTCCTGTGTTAAGGTAGCCCTGTGGAGAGACCAGCATGGCAAGAAACAAAAACCACATTAGTGAGCTTCGAAATGGAGCCCCCACCACTTGAGCCTTCAGATGAGGCGGTAGTACTGATGACAGCTTCATGAGACCTGGAACGGAAGATACCCATTTCAGTCACACCCAGATTTATGGCCCATAGAAACTGTGAGATAATGAATGTGTATTCTTTTAAGCTATTAAATGTCAGGGTAATCTATTATGGAGCAAAAGATAACTAATACCCAGGTAACTGGTCATAATTATTATTAACTCTGTAGTTTGCAATAAACAAAGCACTCTCACTTTGATTACCAGTGAAGCCGAAATGTTTTTCATGTTTTTTTTGCCCCCATTTTATTTATTTTTTTAGCATAACAGTATTCATTGTTTTTGCACAACACCCAGTGCTCCATGCAAAACGTGCCCTCCCCATTACCCACCACCTGTTCCCCCAACCTCCCACCCCAACCCTTCAGAACCCTCAGGTTGTTTTCCAGAGTTCATAGTCTCTTATGGTTCGCCTCCCCTTCCAAATTTTTTTTTTTTTAATAAACATATAATGTATTTTTATCCCCAGGGGTACAGGTCTGTGAATCGCCAGGTTTACACACTTCACAGCACTCACGATAGCACATTGTTTTTCATGTTTTCAACGATTTATATTTCCTCTGTAATTTGTTTCTTTAGCCATGAAACTGGGCAGTAGAATTTTCTAATGCATTAGTACATCTTTTTATATAGAGAGGATTAAAATTTTTTTTGCTTTATTTCTTGAAAAAATAATCATGTATATGTTTTTCCAAATACATGTATATTAGTTTTATGTAGCCAAAGCTTTTTCTTTGTCTATCTTTTTTTCATTCCTTTGATGGACTGGAGATTACTTTCCTTTTCAGTTGATTAAAAAAGTAGAAAGAAAGCTCTCAAATCAGACATTAGCAGCCAAGTTTGTATTCATTTAAAAGATATAATACTATAACTGTTTTAATATAATCTGTAACATAATCACATTTATTTGTAAAACTTTTGCAGTAGGGTTAAGACCTTTGCTTTGAGACTGTGTCTGCCGAATTGGCTTATTCATTATCTTTCTTGCCAAAACCACACCCAGCTGTATTTTCTTTGCTTCCCATTCTTGGTTTCTTGATAGAGAAAGGGGAATCTAAAGAAAATTCTGAAGTAATTAAGTGTAGATTTACAGGTCTTTAAAACATCCACCCCCCCCTAATATTTTATACTTGTCTTGGTCAAAAGTTTATTTTAGCTACTTTGTACAAATTATTGACTTTAATTTTGTATATAGTATAACTCTCTGTTGCACTTATATTTCATTATGATAAGAAATAAACTGCCATACACAAATTTAAGAATAGACACAATGACAGTTGTTGATAAACATACTTCCTCAGTGATAAAAAAGGAAAAGAGAATTCTAAAGAGTATTTTGTCAGTTGTAAGAATTCGGTAAGCCAGTTACATAAGAATTAATGAAAAGATCTGAAAATATTAATGCAAGTTTTTAATGGATCGTACATTATACATGATTCTTCCATCCTTCAGAATTTTAGAGTCAACACTGTAATGATCTAAATTTTTATATTAATTGTATATGTCAGTCTATCACCAACATTTTTGTCTGTATCTTCAAAATATTTTTTAGTGTGTGAACATATTTTATTGCCCTCGTTGCTCCAGTACCCTCAGTGATATAAGCCACCATCATCTTTCCCCAGGATTATTGCAACAGCCTCTGACTAATCACACCCCTAGTTTTTAGTCAAGTAATAGAAGCATCGTTAAACATGTCAAAATATGTCACTTCTCTATTCAAAACCTCTTCATATACCTTAGAGAAAGTCTGTCTGAGGATCTACATTTTTTGACATTGCGTCTGCTCCACTAACCTCTTGAGCATATCTCCTACCAAATTGTCTCTTGCTCATTCTTCTCTGGGGGTACTGTCCTTCATTTATTTCTCAGATCCCCATTTCTGCTCTCGCTTTTGGATCTGTTCAATTTATTGTTCTTTTTGAATGAATGGCCTTCCCCAGATATTCCTAAACTGATACCTTCATTTTTTCAGGTCACTGTGTTTGGTGGGATGAATAATCTCCCACACTTTCTACCTACCATCTTTGGCCCCCTACAAAGATGTCCATACCTTAATCCCCAGAACTCTTGAATACTTTACCTTCAATGATTAAAATGAACTCTGCAGGTATGACTAAGAGTTGGAATAGGGAATTATCATGGATTAATCCAGTGTGTCTAGTGTAATCACATGAGTTCTTAAGAGAGGGAGAGAGTCACAGAGGCTAAAATTGCAACAGAAGTAGAGGGACAAAGAGATTGAAGGATGCTGCACTGTTGGCTTTGAAAAGTAGAAGATGGGTCTATGGGTAAAGGAATGTAGGTGACCTCCAGAAGCTATAAAAGGCAAGGAAAAAGATTCTCCCCTAAAGCTTGCTGACCCATGTTAGGACTTCTGACCTCTAAAACTGGAAAATAATAGATTTGTGTTGTTTTATATGACATAAATGAGGGGCACTTTGTTCAATAGCAATAGACAACAAATACACAGTTGACTCTCACTTCAGCAAGTTGATCCTGAGTACTCTCTGTAGGACAACATCCTTCAGCGGGTCCAACCAGTGCTCTCTATTTGCTTTCTGTCTCATTTTATTTCCCTCCAGAGAACTGATTCCCACCGCATTGTTTATAAATGCTTATGGTTTATTGTTTGTTTTACCTTGCAGGCAGGACTGACTGACTTTCTTTCCTTCCTTCCTTCCTTCCTTTATTCTCAGTGTTAGCACAAGTTCTGGTTGATGGTAGATATTTAATAAATAGTGGGTGAAAATTATTTCCAGAGCAGTTTTATAGATGAATAAACTGAGATTCTGAGAATTCTGTGAATTTATACAAATGACATTTGCAAATTTGGATCCTTGGTCTTATTTAAAGCATAGTTTTCTTTCACTACATAAAAGTTATCTCATATAATAATCCATGGCTAGTAAAATCTGAGCAGCCATGTCATAAATGGTAGATTCCTATATGAAACTATTTGAGAAAATGTGTTTAATCTAGCCACTGTCCCATTAAGTTCAAGTTTATCCTTCTTCAGGTGCCAGGAAGGATTTGAAGGGAAGAAAAAAAAATTTTCTGCAGTGCTACTGTGACATTGACTATGGGTGTTCTGATAAAATGCCTTCATGGTCTTTATGGGCAATTAACTGAAATGGAGAATTTCTGCTCAATATAGGATAGGTACATGGTGCGGAGATTAGACAGCTGTGTCTGCAGTGTGCTCTGACATGTCTTGGTGGAGTTATTACAGGAGCAGCCCTGGATAATCAAAGGAAGGTCACAGCACATCGGCCTGAATATTTTTTATGACACACTATCATCAGTCTTAAGTGAATGATCTATCCAAGAGAAGCCTCACTCCCATCCAAGTTAGATTAGATTTATACTACTGTAAACTGGACAGAGAGGAAGAAAGACTCAGAAATGAGAGGTAGAAATGAGCCAAGAAGATACATGGTGGAAAAAGTTGTCAGAGAACACTGTGATATGAAAAAAGCAGTTTGTGAAGATGTAGCTGGTAAAGAGGTCACATGATCATAACTATTAAAAAATCTCTGAAAGATTAAAGTGGAGTGGAGAAAACTTTCCTTCTGTGGGGATCCAGCAATATTGAATGAATCTTCAAAGCAGATTTGGGTAAAGAACTAAAGTCCAAACCCAGATATGTTGCTCAGCAGAATGTAAATTAAGTTGTATGTTTACCAAGGGTCACTTATATTTATTCCTAAATCTATATGACATTTTTACTTAATAAACAGTTTGGTTTAGAGTAAAGTTTTAGAGACAGGTAAAACTGGGTTAAAACTTAGGCTTTTATACTCTAGATTCTATACTCTATAGAATCCAAGGTTTCTCACCTCTATGATGGATATAATACTTCATACTCTAAGGTGTTGCTAATGTAATTAATGAGATAAAATCATGTCTAATTACCAAGCCCAATTTCCCATATATAGGAGATGATCAGGGTTGATTGTATCATTCAGGCCACCAGCAGGAAACTGTTTACTCAGTGCAGAGACTGAATAGTTCCATGAAGGGGGGAAAATGTGTGCAGGGTTAAGGGATGGAGAGACATCCAGAAATGAGCAACACCAGATGCCATTAGCACCCTTAGACTCTAGAAAGGGCTGTTTGGGAAAGCCACTGCTCACAAAAACTGGGCTGTAGGCAAAGGAGCATTGTAATTGTCAACTCACAGCACATCAGAAAGGGGGCAGGCAAATAAATACCCTGGTCTCTCTACCTCCTTCACCTCTTAGATTTCCTGCTATGCTAACAGGAGGTTAGTCTAATCCAAATTGAAGTCAGCATGTGAAGGAGCCCAGACCACAGAAGTGTAAGCCTGGGCTTACAGGTTAGAAAAGTGAGATCAGGTTAGAAAAGTGAGTAGATTTAGAGAAGAAAATGGAGACTACCCAACCCAGGTATCTGTTTACTTTGTTTTAAAAGGAAATGTTGAAGAGAGATGTATCTATGAATAAAGATACAAGCTAATGAGAATACCAGATAATACTTTGAACACAAGTCTTGCTATTAAGGAGAAATTTATATGGTGGCAAGTATTAAGGTTATAGAAACTATATTAAAATGAATTTGAGAAAATATAAGCAAGTGGAAAACCTCATAATCCTATATTGCTTAGTCTCATTCAGATATTTAATATTATCTTAAAATGGAATAGCTCAAACAGCCAGACATCTGCACTGAATCTTTCCTGTGGCTTCTTTTTTATTTTTAGAGGGTGAAAGTGCTGGAAGGCAACTTTCCCTGTATATAGCAGGGAGGGGGATGAGGAGAAGTTCCAGCTTGCTGTCTTAAAACATCCCTCCTGATTTCCTACACCTTTCTTGTTTACGGCATTTAGTATTCTCTGATCAGGACCCAGATTATAATCTCGACTTAGAAAATAGTGAGATGGCTAAAATGTACAATTTCGATTTCAGTGATGCTTTACTTTATGGCCACAAAAAGCAGTGGGGTTCATGCATAGACAGTTTTTGTCCTCTATAAATATGTGTCAAGTTGTTTACCTTGACATGGAATGCTAGATACCACGCTGGTATCTTCAGTAAACTATCTTGACTTGACAAAAGTAGAGACATTTCCCAGGTTAACACAAATACATGTGTTTTTGTCATGTTTACAGTAAAAAACAAAACAAAGAACTAGTTTTGTTCCCTTTTTATGTATTAGGAGCTCTGTTTATCAATGCACTATGTTATCAGTTAACCTTCACCTAAAATCTAAGACTGTGTATTAGTCAAATAACTTTAAGGGTAATAAGGACCAGAAAGATTTAGTGATTGTTACAAAGTCAAAATCACTCAGCTAATGGCCACCGTCGCCAAACTGTGGAAAGAACCAAGATGCCCTTCAACGGACGAATGGATAAGGAAGATGTGGTCCATATACACGATGGAATATTGTGCCTCCATCAGAAAGGATGAACACCCAACGTTTGTAGCAACATGGACGGGACTGGAAGAAATTATGCTGAGCAAAATAAGACAAACAGAGAGAGTCAAGTATCATGTGGTCTCACTTTTGTGGAGCATAATAAAGAACACGGAGGACATGGGGAGATGGAGAGGAGAGGGAGTTGAGGGAAACTGGAAGGGGAGATGAGCCATGAGAGACTATGGACTCTGAAAAACAACCAGAGGGTTTTGAAGGGGTGGGGTCATGGGAGGTTGAGGAACCAGGTGGTGGGTAATAGGGAGGGCATGTACTGCATGGAGCACTGGGTGTGGTGCAAAAACAATGAACACTGTTACGAATAAAATAAACAAATAAAAAAATAAAAAATTAAAAAAGAACAATGAATACTGTTATGCTGAAAAGAAATAAAAAAAATCATTCAGCTAGTTTTGGATGAATCTGCGAGTAACAGTCCTCTCTCTGATTTCAAAGTTCCTGATCATTCAACCATAAAATGCCTTCTAGATGGAAGGAAAGAAATAAACGTTGCTAGCAAAACTCAGTTCATCCTTTTGGTAGATAGTCTTTGCTTCTATGAAGGAATGTTAAAGCATGGACCTATGTGCTTGATAATATTTGCCAAATTAAAGAACTGTGAAGCATATCTTATAACTGACATGGAGCTCATTTATTAAATTAGAGGGAAACGATTATATTTTTACTAAACTCAAAATATGAAATTCCACTAGCATCAAACAATACAGCAATACAAACAATTACAGCATCAAAACAATATTGGCATAAAGATATATTCTAACAGTGCCATATAGCTACTATAGACAGGGACTTCTTAAGTGTCTGTTATTGTTTGTGGCCTAACGAGGAAAAGTATTTCCTCCAAAATTGTTACCACCCCCACTGTGGCTTAAGTATGACTTTAATAAAACAGATGGAGCTCATTCCAACTAGACACAGAGTCAAAGAACAGTAAAATCTCCCAGCCATTTCCCTTAGTGACAATATCAGGAAGGTGTTCATTTTGAAACATATGATGTGTTTTGAAACAAACTCACAGGGGTAAAAATAGTGCTTTTACACATGCAAAATCAAAACCTATCTGTAGGTATTGATACGTGTCCTGTTGTGAGGGAGCAACATCTCCTATCAGAGAGATATGGGAAAAGGCACCAGCAAGCCCATGAAAGATGAAGAGAATATTTGAAAAAAAGAAGATTCTATGTGGGGCTCTTAATATCTAGCCTCATGACCTTCTGGGTTAGAATGTCAAAATTGACTTCAGTGAGTAGGAAATAAAAGTTGATATTATGCACTTAGTTAATATTTGTGATGTGAATAGTTATATATAGATATATATGTATATAGAGATATATATAAATTATGTAATTATTTAGACCATACTTGAGTTAATAGACACCCATTTATATAAATACATACATGTTTATTTATACACATAAATATATATATATATTTCTCAGAGAGTGAGAATTCAGTAATTCTAAATAATACTTAATAGTTATATTGCTTTTAAAGTTCAGTGTGCTCTAACCCCAGATATTGTTACATGTAAATAATTGCCTTGGCTTAATTAGGTTTATTTAACCACAACAGTTAAGATTAAAATGCCCAGAGTAAACAAACCCAAGGAATTCCTGTGCTTCTAAGTCAGGGCAAGAAATAGATGATCATGGGCACCTGCGTGGCTCAGTTGGTTAAGCAGCTGCCTTTGGCTCAGATCATGATCCCAGATCGAGCCCCAGGTCTGGCTCCCAGCTCAGCAGAGAACCTGCTTCTCCCTTTCTGTATGCCTGTCACCCTCCCTACTTTTGCTCTTTCTCTGTCTGTCAAATAAATAAAAACCTTAAAAAAAAAAAGAAATAGATGATCAAAGTCAAATGAGGAACTTACCAAAAAAGAGTTTTGGTATATATATATATATATATATATATATATATATATAGCCATTGTTGCTCAATAACTCAAAGAAGACCTTATATGAAAATCTTACTGTGCCGCAGTGCACAGTGGTTAGCAAACACTTATGCACAAAATTCAACTTGGGAAAAAAAATACGCTTGTAAACCACACTTTGTTTTAAAAGTTATACTCCTTTCATTATCAAACAAACTATCTATAAATGTGCTTAAAAATGATTTTTTTCTGATCAAAGAAGGGTTTTATTTTGAGCTACAATTTCAGAAACTACATAGCTTGCATCTACTGCAGCAACATATAATTTTAATGACAATCCTTAGAACAAGTTTTGTGAGCACTATTCCTTTGAAGCTTCCTCTTTTTGTCTTTAATTGACTGATGGTATGAGCTAGTAAATTGTTAAATATGGTTAGTCTCATATGGTCTCTTGTATTTTATAAAATGAACTTTTTCTTTTACTTTTTTTTCTTTTTTTTTTTTAAAAGATTTTATTTATTTCTTTGACAGTCAGAGATCACAAGTAAGCAGAGAAGCAGGCAGAGAGAGAGAGAGAGAGGAGGAAGCAGGCTCCCTGATGAGCAGAGAGCCCAATGAAGGGCTCGATCCCAGGACCCTGGGATCATGACCAGAGCCAAAGGCAGAGGCTTTAACCCACTGAGCCACGCAGGTGCCACTCTTTTTTTTTTTTTAATTAACATATAATGTATTATTTGTTTCAGGGGTCCAGGTCTGTGAATCATCAGTCTTACACAATTCACAGCACTCACCATAGCACACACTCTCCCCAATGTCTATCATCCAGCCACCCATCCCTCTCACCCCCCTTCCCTCCAGCCCTCAGTTTGTTTCCTGAGATTAAGAGTCTCTAATGGTTTTTCTCCCTCCCTGGTCCCATCTTGTTTCATTTTTCCTTTTCTTCCCCAGACAGCCCCCTACCCTGCATCTCAGATTCCTTATATCAGAGAGATCATATGATAATTATCTTTCTCTGATTGACTTATTTTGATTAGTGTAAATATCCTCTAGTTTCATCCATGTTGATGCAAATGGCAAGGTTTCGGTTTTTGATGGCTGGATAGTATTCCATTGGGATCTCTCTCTCTCTCTCTCTCTATATATATATATATATATATATATATCACATCTTCATTATCTATTCATCTATTGGATGGACATTTAGGCTGTTTCCATAGTTTGGCTATTGTGGACGTTGCTGCTATAAACATTCAGGTGCACGTGCCGCTTTGGATCACTACATTTGTATCTTTAGGGTAAATACACAGTAGTGCAATTGCTGGGTCATAGGGTAGCTCTATTTTACACTTTTTGAGGAACCTCCATGCTGTTTTCCAGAGTGGCTGCACCGGCTTGCATTCTCACCAAAAGTGTAGGAGGGTTCCTCTTTTTCTGCATCCTTGCCAACACCTGTTGTTCCCTGACTGCTTAATTTTAGCCATTCTGACTGGTATGTGGTGGTATATCACTGTGATTTTGATTTGTATTTCCCAGATGCCAAGTGATATTGAGCACTTTTTCATGTGTCTGTTGGTCATTTGGATATCTTCTTTGCAGAAATGTCTGTTCGTGTCTTCTACCCATTCTTGATTGGATTATTTGTTCTTTGGGTGTTGAGGGTCATAAGTTCTTTATACATTTTGGATACTAGCCCTTTATCTGTACATAATTTGCAAGTATGTTCTCCCATTCTCTTGGTTGTCTTTGGTTTTGTTGACTGTTTCCTTTGCTGTGCAAAAGCTTTTGATCTAGATAAAGTCCCAACAGTTCATTTTTGCCCTTGCTTTCTTTGCCTTTGGTGATGCTTCTAGGAAGAAGTTGCTGCAGCTGAGGTTGAAGAGGTTGCTGCTTGTGTTCTCAAGGATTTCGATGGATTCCTGTCTCACACTGAGGTCTTTCCTCCATTTTGAGTCTATTTTTGTGTGTGGTGTAAGGAAATGGTCCAGTTTCATTCTTCTGCCTGTGGCTGTCCAATTATCCTACACCATTTGTTGCAGAGACTGTCTTTTTTCCAGTGGACATTCTTTCCTGCTTTGTTGAAGATTACTTGACCATAGAGTTGAGGATCTATTTCTGGGCTCTCTATTCTGTTCTGTTGATCTGTTTGTCTGTTTTTGTGCCAGTCGCATACTGTCTTGATGATGACAGCTTTGTAATAGGGCTTGAAGTCTGAAATTGGGATGATGCCAACTTTGTTTTTCTTTTTCGACATTCCTCTGGCTATTCAGGGTCTCTTCTGGTTCCATATAAATTTTAGGATTATTTGTTCCATTTCTTTGAAAAAAGTTGATGGTATTTTGATAGAGATTGCATTAAATGTGTAGATTGTTCTAGGTAGCATAGACATTTTCACAATATTTGTTCTTCCAGTCCATAAGCATGGAACGTTTTTCCATTTCTTTTTGTTTTCCTCAATTTCATTCATGAGTACTTAATAGTTTTCTGAGCACAGATTTTATACCTCTTTGGTTAGATTTATTCCTAGGTATCTTATGGTTTTGGGTGCAATTGTAAATGGTATTGACTCCTTAATTTCTCTTTCTTCTGTCTTGTTGTTGGTGTATAGAAAGGCAACTGATTTCTGTGCATTGATTTTATATCCTGATACTTTACTGAATTCCTGTATGAGTTCTAGCAGTTTGGAGTGGAGTCTTTTCAGTTCCACATAAAGTATCATATCATCTGCAAAGAGTGAGAGTTTGAGTTCTTTGCCAATTTGGATGCCTTTTATTTCTTTTTGTTGTCTGCTTGCTGAGACTAGGACTTCAAGTACTATGTTGAATAGCATTGGTGAGAGTGGACATCCCTGCCGTGTTCCTGACCTTAGGGGAAAAGCTCTGTTTTTCCTCATTGAGAATGATACTCACTGTGAGTTCTTCATAGATGGCTTTGATGATATTGAGGTATGTACCCTCTATCCCTAGACTGTGAAGAGTTTTGATCGAGCAAGGATGCTGTACTTTGTCAAATGCTTTTCAGCATCTGTTGAGAGGATCATATGTTTTTTGTTCTCTCTTTTATTAATGTATTGTGTCACAATGATTGATTTGCAGGTGGTGAACCAACCTTGCAGCCCAAGAATAAATCCCACTTGGTCATGGTGGATAATCCTCCTAATGTACTGTTGGATCCTGTTGGCTAGTTTGCATCCATGTTCATCAGGGATATTGGTCCGTAGTTCTCCTTTTTGATGGGTTCTTTGTCTGGTTTTGGGATGAAGGGAATGCTGGCCTCCTAAAAAGAGTTTAGAAGTTTTCCTTACATTTCTATTTTTTGGAACAGTTTCAGGGGAATAGGTATCAATTCTTCTTTAAACGTTTGGTAGAATTCCCCTGGGAAGCTGTCTGGCCCTGGGCTTTTGTTTGTTGGGAGATTTTTGAGGACTGCTTCAATCTCCTTACTGGTTATGGGTCTGTTCAGGTTTTCTGTTTCTTCCTGTTTCAGTTTTGGTAGTTTATACATCTCTAGGAATGTATCCATTTCTTCCAGATTGTCCAATTTGCTGGCATATACTTGCTCATAATATGTTCTTATATTGTTTGGATTTCTTTGGTGTTGATTGTGATCGCTCCTCTCAAAGTGAACTTTTTCAAATGAAGTAGCAGTAATGCATTTTACACAGAGAAGTGGTCTTCAGCTTATTTACAATAAAAGTAAAATACTTTGCTTTTCTGTTTTTAACATAAATTTCAATTTTATTTTGTAGATGGTTTCCTTGATTGATGACAAAGATTAATCTTTATTGTGGACGGGCTATGTGTTATCTTTTCAACAAAGGAACTGGGTCAGTTGGATATTTATATGGAAAAACATGGAGTCCTGACACCTACCTCCATAAATAAAAATCAGTGCAGATGGGTCATTCAATTAAGTATAAAACATAACACACACACACACACACACACACACACACACACACACACACATTAATATCCTGGAAGAAAACATGAAAAACCATCTTTATGACCTACAACACAAAAAATGCTGTGTCTGAAACCATACCTGATAAATAATACATTAAAATTAGGATGCCTGTCTATCAACAAATACATTAAGGGAATAGAAAGGTAAACCATAGAGTGGTTGGGGAAATCTGCATCATGTATGAAGCAAAATATCTGCAATGTATAAATAATTTCAATTCATTTAAAAAAAATATGCAACTCAGTAGAAAAGAAGAGGAAATACCTGTGAGTGATACTTTACATAAGACAATATCCATAGACGATGCACATGAAAAAGGACTAACTATAATGTCAAGGAAAAAATTAAAACAACAATAGAAGAGTTACTGTTTTCGACTGGGGGTAAGGTCAGCCTTTGAGGTGATCACCACACTTATACGACACCAATAAAATTTAATACAAAATGTTGAAAGCAGCTCAGTGCCACTACATATTTATGAAAATGAGTATAATGAAAAAATGGTGGAAAATATCAAGTAGTAGGAATAATACAGAATACTTGTCATTCTCATATGTTGATGGTGGGAGTGAAAAATAAGTACAGATAGTATGTAATACTTTTTGCCAGTATCTGCTAAAGCTAAAGGTAGGACTGAGTGTAGAAACAAATTAACCACTAAGTTTATAAGAGAAAAGAATGTATATGTTCTTTGTAAGACATGAACAAGGATGATCATGGATGTACTATGTGTATAATCCAGAACCAGATGCAATACAGATGCTCACTAAACAATGAAATGTATACATAAAATTTGGTATTTTAACACTGAAATGTACATGTGCAATATATATTTTAAATATGTATGAATATGTATTTTGCAATAAGACAGAAAGACTTAATTATTGATACAATGAGTAACAAAGCAGCAAAAAAAAAAAAAAAAAAAAAAGATGAGGGTTAGAGCTGAGGCTGAACTGATCCTGAGATGTACCAACCCTGAATGGACACTAGAATTTTTGACATCTGGTCAAAAAGCTGCCAGCGTAACATTTCACCCTTCTGTCTAAAATCACCTAAAGGAGACAGGCTTCTATAAGTCACAGAATGAACATGGAGGTAAACAAGGTGCACAAAATTAAAAAAAGTAAATTCTTAAATTTGGAATTATCAAATATTTGAAGACAACTGATATCATCAATGTGGGCATAAATCTAGTAAAAGAATTAGTACTGAAGGAAGAAATTAAAACAGGCAGAAGACATTATGAAGTGCATAAATAAGAATGAATCAAGTAGATGACTTGGAAACTAAAAATGAAAAAATAGATTTTTAAAGATAACAACTGCAATAAGAACAAACTCAGCAGTGAATAATGTGAAAGAGATAATTGAAGGGCAAATTACTTGAGAAGTAATCAAGTCAAGACCAAGAATGAAGCACACAATGTCTAAACAATGTTATATATGGGTAAGAATTCAGAAGTAATGTTGAGAGAATGTATCCTCCAGTATCTAATAGGCTTTCTAAAAGGAGGGGTCATAAAAACTGGGTAAGGAATAATCAAATATTTAACTTTTGATAGCTGAAGAAATACATGAGTATCCATGCTGAAAGAACTCACAGTGTAACCACAAAGATAAGTTTTAAAGCGAACAAAACCAAAACCGTTCCCAACATCTTGATAGATACATTATGATGATATTTCATTATACTAACAAAAAGAGATCCAAAAATTCTCCAGAATGGAAACAACTCATATATAGATGGATGAGAAACAAATTAACAATGTCAAGTGCTGAAAAACAGTAGAAGATATTTTCGAAGTTCTGAGCAAAAACTGGTTTAAAAAATGAAATTCTGTACTGTACAATACTAACATTCAAATGGCAGAGAAGAATATCACATTCACATGCAAAGACTCAGAAACATTATGACCAGGGACACATTTCTGGAAGAATTACTTGAGTGCATTTTCAAAAAACAGATTATGATTACATAAAAACAGGAAAGGTGAAGGCATGGGATATATTTGTTAGAAAGAAAATCAATGAAACATGTTTAAATGTACATACTTTTTCATGTAAAGTGTGTATTTTTTTAGAGGATTGCTATGAACCTCCATAGAAAGTGTTTTAATTTTTTCAGTAAGTAATAAACCCTAATTTTCAAATGAGCAAAAGAAAATGAAATAAACAGGCAATTTACAGAAGAAAATATATGCAAAATAGAATGTATAAATAATGAACAAAAAGAGGGGCTCAGCTGTAGTAGTCATCAGGGAAATGCTAACAGAAAACATCAGTGGTTTACTATGTGTTACTTTTCAGTTGGGTCAAATGCATGCTTGATAATAGCCTGAGAGAAGCTATACAAGAGCTAGGACTCTTGTCCATGATTGTTATGAATGAAAATTATGGCTTCATATTTTTAGAAATCTTACTGTATCTACCCAAATCAAAAACACATATCCTTAAATCCATAATATCACACTGCTATTACTTTGTTCTTAAATGCTTGCACATGGGAGTACATATACTCGTAATATATATTCCTGATACACATTCAGGAATATTAGCTGTAGTATCACTTTAAATGGTAAACATTAGACATAAACTGAATGGGGGCACCTGTGTGGCTCGATTGGTTAAGCATCTGCCTTCAGCTCAGGTCATGATTCCTGAATCCTGGAATCGAGTCCCGAGGTGGACTTTGTTCAGCAGTAAGTCTGCTTCTCCCTCTCTGCCTGTGATCCCTCTCACTCTCTCTTGCTCTTGCTCCCTCAAATTAAAAAACAGACAAACAAACAAACAAACAAACAAAACCTGAATGTTGATCAATAGAGAAATATTTGCATTTAATAATATATTTAGGCTGGATTTTAAATTGTGTTTTCATTAAAAGGACTAGAGTATATTTCGCTGTACTAATATATATTAGCCTCTGTGACATTTGGTTATCTTAACTGAAAAAAGGAGCATTCTGGAACAAAATGTAGAGCTTGATCTGGTTCCGTTGAAAAAATTTGAAATAGTGTGTGTGTGGGTTTCTGTATTCACAGAAATTTTCTAGAGAAGTACTCGGAAAAACTGTATTTGCAGTAATTGATTCTGTGAAAGACTGGAGGTAGGATTTAAGAAGAGTCTCATTCCATTTTTCCATTGAGTTTGATTCTTGTAACAAGGAAGTCATTAGAGATGGACAGTGGGAAAATGGAGGCTAGAAACACTACTTTGCCTGTCCATGTCCTTGCATTTGTTTATTGGGGGTGGGGAGAGCTTGCTTTTATCTTTCCTTTATCCTCCTACCCCTTTTTACATTTTTTAAAGATTTTATTTATTTGAGAGAGAGAGAGAGTAAGCAAGAGAGCAGGAATGGTAAGAGGCAGGCTCCCCACTGAGTAAGGTGCCTGCCGTGGGCTTGATCCCAAGGCAGACACTTAACTGACTGAGCCACCTAGGTCCGTCATATTTTTTTTAAAAATTATTTTTTTAAATTTATTTTTTTTTTAGATAATCTCCACACTCAACGTCGGGTTCAAACTTAGAACCCTGAGATCAAAAGTCCTGCGCTCTACCTACTGAGCCAGCTGGGCACCCCTTCCCACTCCTCATTATCTACTGGACAATTCAGTCAGCATTTAGTATTCAGATTCTCAAGTTCTTCAGATTCTCAAGTTTTCTTTTTATATATATATATATTTTATTTATTTGACAGAGAGAAATCACAACTAGGCAGAGAGGCAGGCAGAGAGAGAGGAGGAAGCAGGCTCCCTGCAGAGCAGAGAGCCAGATGTGGGGCTCAATCCCAGGACCCTGGGATCATGACCTGAGCAGAAGGCAGAGGCTTTAACCCACTGAGCCACCCAGGCGCCCCTGTTTATGGTTTTCTAAGTCAGAGTTTAAACATCTCTTTGGAAGTGGTCTTCCTTGCTTATCCCTTCCTAATCACACCTCATCCTTCTATCATATTACTCTTTTCTTATTTTTCAAGACTCTGATCTCTATCTAAAATTATACTTTATATGTATTTATTCAGCTGTTTACTGCAGATGCCTCTACCACAGCTTAGAATGAAAGTTCCATGTAAGCAGATTTATGTTTTATTCCTACTGCTATAACTCTAGTGGAAGTACTTGACGAATATTAAGCCTTAACTCTTTATGGGATGAATGAATGAATGAATGAATGAATGAAGGTTTCAGTTTCCTCATCTATAAAGTAAAGACATTTCTGAAATTAGTTTGGGGTAGTATCAAGAAGCTAAGCAGGAAGTTGGATCTTTCATCACCACTAATACTGACACAATGAGAATATAGTTCTGAAGAGCAAGGAAGATCATAATATGTTGTTGACTTTGGCCACTAAAACTAATATTAAAGCAGAGTTATGTAATGTCTTCATTCAGATTGTTTTTGTTGTTTCCTTTAACCACATCCTGGAGGAAAAATAATGTTATGTTCTTCCCAAATGAAAATAATGAACCCCTCAGATCCCGGCTATTCTTAGAACATGCTTCTTTTCATATGTGAACAAATGTAAATGAAAGTTGGAAATGCTTCAGTTCAGTTAGGTCTGTAATCCCTGAGGATGCGACACTCTCCTGCATCTGTCCAGATATATGTTCCTGAGGATGTAGTAATGCATTTTTTTAATGGCAGCAAGATACAATTGTGGTAACTTGATGAAATAGTAATCCTACTATCTCTGACTAATTTACTTCAGTAATATATTGAAATGTCCTAAAGCCAGATGTTCCAGCTGCCAAATCGAACAGTGAAACTGCCTAATCTTTGACTTATAAGCCTAGAAAAACAAACTGGCTTTGCTTTTGTATGTTTAGAAAAATGAGGTGTATATTTCCAGTTGCCCCAATGCTTATTTATTCAAGGGTTTTCTTAAGCCTGTGTTAGATATTTTATGAAAACCTTGCAGAAAGTAGAGAAATAAAATGAAGGTCATTTCTTTAATAAAAGAAAACAAACACTGTCTTTTAATGATCATATCTTGGCAAGGAGAAGCACAAGGGTCTAAATCAGGGAGGGTTGTTCAAGACATACTTAAGAAAAACTGTTGTCTAAGGTCATACATAGAATATCCCCTATAATGGAAGACATAAATACCACAGGTTTTATGTCATTGTTTTGGCTCCAACAATATCTAAGAACTCCATTCTGTCATGGATGGAAAAGCAGGTAAATCTGAGGTGATTGGGATAAAATGGCTTAAAATACATGTAAATTAACCTTATGACTTGTGGAATAGTATAACAGCATATATGGTCATATCATTATCACAGTCAAAATTATTTCCACATTTTATTCTTATATATTTCACCATAGGACACTGGTAGAGAAATAAATAGTGCTGTATCCCAAAATACCTCTAGGGTGAAGATGATTTCTTAGAGAAGCATTTCAAAGAAAATGCTAGGAATGACTGCTATAATCACTACATAAGAAAATTCTAGTCTTGTAGATTGTAGGCTCCTACCCCGCTTGCACTGTTTGTTTATTAATTTTTTTCTGGGTAATGTGTGGTGTATGGAGCTTTTAATTACAAGCTGGATGCTCTAAGTGTATTTCTAATAATCTATTTTTTTATGTTTTATAGTATTTGCTTTTATTTTTTTTAAAGAATTCTTTTTTCTTTTTAAAGATTCTTTTTTTTTTTTTGATACCATTCTTCATTTTATTTATTTTTTCAGTGTAACAGTATTCATTCTTTTTGCACAACACCCAGTGCTCCATGCAAAACGTGCCCTCCCCATTACCCACCACCTGTTCCCCCAACCTCCCACCCCTGACCCTTCAAAACCCTCAGGTTGCCCCAACCTCCCACCCCTGACCCTTCAAAACCCTCAGGTTGTTTTTCAGAGTACATAGTCTCTTATGGTTCACCTCCCCTCCCCAATGTCCATAACCCGCTCCCCCTCTCCCAATCCCACCTCCTCCCAGCAACCCCCAGTTTGTTTTGTGAGATTAAGAGTCATTTATGGTTTGTCTCCCTCCCAATCCCATCTTGTCTATTGATTAATGGCCTAACTTCTTTTATTTTGAAATTTGGCAGAGTCATGAAGTTCCTCTTCTAGACTCAGGCTGGAGGAATTCCTTCTCTGGGTGCTATCCTTTGGAGGTCTTACTTTGGTTTTCCTCCACCTGTGCCCTTGCCTTAGAGTAGACATTTCCGTGATCCAGTGGGTGTGTTTGATAAGAGACACGCCCTCCTTTTCTAGATTGCTCTCTTGGTGTTTGGGATTCTAGAGCTCTATTCCAAATGGCTCATGAGCCTCTTCCCTAGATCTAACTAGACCAAACTGCCAGTCTGCACCTACGTTTAAGGGTGGCCAAAGTGTGAGTTTTTTAGATATGAAGTACAGAATAGAGCCAAAGTAGGGAGGAAATCAGGGACAGCATTAGTCATAAGTTGGAAGGCCCATTCTTTCTACACTGCCATGTCTAGCAACACCGAGGATCAGAAATTTCTGAATGTGATCTGAATTTTCAGGTCATTGTAAAATATATATTCATTGATATAGGATGCTAGGATAAATTTTATTCAACAGTTTAATAGTCATATTTTGTTGGCTTCAATTTGGATTTTTCTCTGGGCCTTGCAAATGTTAGCAGAAGTCATGGTAAAAATTAAAATACCATAAAATTTATGAGATAGGACCCTGTCCAAACCTCATTTCTGCTGAATAATTGGCTGCCTTCTGGTAAGTTACTAACCTTCTTTGAAATCTATAATTTCTCATTAATTAAGAGTAAAATATTATGTCCTTACTAGAGAGTTTTGCATGAGTTAAATCATATGTACAAGGTAAGTGAAGACCTGTTAATAAAAAATAAATAAGATGGGGTGCCTGGGTGGCTCAGTGGGTTAAAGCCTCTGCCTTTGGCTCAGGTCATGATCCCAGGGTCCTGGGATTGAGCCCCGTATCGGTCTCTCTGCTCAGCCGGGAGCCTGCTTTCTTCTCTCTCTCTCTCTGCCTGCCTCTCTGCCTACTTGTGATCTCTGTCTGTCAAATAAATAAATAAAATCTCTAAAAAAAATTTAAAAAAAAGAACCTACCATGGTTTAGGAAATACACTAGTTAGCTGTGAAAGTCAGATGAGAATGGTAAAATACTGGCCTTTGAACATTCAAGGTAAATAAAAATGAGCAATAAAATTATAGGGGCCATGGCAGAAATATGTCTGAAAGAAAACGGAAAAATTTTACCTGTGGTAACTGTGGAGAGCTTCATGTTGAGTGACTCAAAAGCTGAGTTTTAAAAATATTGTGGTCAGAGGAAAAGATGAACAAGGGCAAAGAGAAAATAAGTTTGTGCAAGTGTGTAGCAAAAGGTAGGAGAATTAACTAGTGTAGATACCATGTGGCAGAGATAAGTACTTTATCTTATAGGTAATAGGAACATGATTCTCCAGAGTAAAATATTTCATTTACATACTAACAGGTAACTGAGAACTAGCCATTTCTGGCAGTATATTGAGTTAGATACCTGTAGAAACCCTCTGAGATTAAGATACCATCAGTTAATAGTTTAAATATTAAAAATCACCATTTATATGAATCACTGAGATCATGGTCAAGAGCAGAAACATGAAGCATCTTAAGATATATATGGGTTCTGAGACCAGCATGTATGCCTGGAGACTTTGTTAATCCATGAGAACCTAGAGCGTGAGAACAGTAGACGATCCCTGACCCTCCACATGGTAAACCTTGGGGTCAAAGATGCCACCTAAAGTTGGGGATATCCAAAAATATCGCAGAGTATCATCCCCTGTGTGGGTGAATAATAAGAAAAGAAAATGTCCTGCAATGGAGGACTTGCCTATTATGGCCATCATACTGAATGAAGGCCAAAAAAAAAAAAAAGTATAACAAAATGTCTCTTCCTAAAATACCTCATCTGCCCTCACTGGGCATAGAGTCAGAATTCACTAATGTTACATGACCCCAAAATTAGGGGGCCCCAATTACCTGAAAAAAGCAATAGAAGCGCTCCCTGGAGGAATATGTATTAAAGTTGGGCCAAAAATATCTTGCATAGATAAATTCCAGAGGATTTGAGGTTACTGTCCAAAAATCATAACGTATACAAGAAAATTAGCCAACACAACTGAGTTATCAAACAAAATGAAAGAATATAAGCATATTAGGATTATGTAAAAGAAATACAAAATGTGCATGTTTAACATATTCAAGGAAGTAAAAGAATGTACCAAAAACGTAATTAAGAAATGTGTTGGCTACAGATTTGACAAGGAACAAAAAAACTCTTAGAAATGAAGAACAAGGGTGCCTAGGTGGCTCAGTGGGTTAATCCTCTGCCTTCGGCTCAGGTAATGATCTAGGGGGTCCTGGAATCAAGCCCCGCATCAGGCTCTCTGCTTGGTGGGGATCCTGCTTCCACTTCTCTCTCTGCCTGCCTCTCTGCCTACATGTGATCTCTCTGTCAATAAAAAAAAAAAAAAAAAAAAAAAAAAAAAAAGAAATGAAGAACAAAAAATAAGTGAAATTTAGAAGTCAGTGGGTATATTAAAAAGCAGGAGAGACAAAGCCAAGAAGAGAATTAGCAAATGGGTAAATGCGTCAAAAATTTAATTCTGAATGCAACAAAGAGAGATGAGATTTAATATATTAAAGAGAAATTAAGGGGTTCCTGGATAGTGTGGTAAGTTAAGCATCTGCCTTTTGTGTTTGGCTCAGATTGTGCTCTTGGGGTCATGGGATTGAGCCCCACATCAAGCTCTGCGCTCAGCACAGAGTTGGCTTGATAGTCTCTCTCCCTCATCCTCTGTCCATCCTGTTCACGTGCTGTCTCTCTAAAATAAATAAATAAATCTTAAAAGGGGAGAGAAATGAAGAATTATAAATGGTAGAATGAAAAGATATAACATTTCTAATTAACTTTCCAGAAGAGAAAGGAAAGGTAATAACATTTGAAGAGCTATATGCTGATTCTCTTTTCATAATTTTTTAAAGTTTTTTTTTTATTTTTTAAGATTTTATTTATTTGACAGAGAGAGAGAGAGAGATCACAAGTAGGCAGAGAGGCAGGCAGAGAGAGAGGGGGGAATCAGGCTCCCTGCTGAGCAGAGAGCCCCGATGCGGGGCTCAATCCCAGGTCCCCGAGATCATGACCTGAGCTGAAGGCAAAGGCTTTAACCCACTGAGCCATCCAGGTGCCCCAGTTTTTTAAAGTTTTAATTTTGATTCCAGTTAGTTAAAATACAGTGTTACATTCATTTCAGGTGTGCAGTACAGCAGTTCAACGCTTCCGTACATCACCATGTCCTCATCATATATTCCCCACCTACCTGCCCTCTGGTAACCATCCATTTTCTATAATTAAGAGACTGTTTCTTGATTTGTCTCTCTCTTTATTTTCTTCCCTTCACTTGTTTTTCTTTTTTCAAGTTTTTATTTAAATTCCAGTTTGTTAACATATAGTGTAATATTAGTTTCAGGTGTAGAATTCTGTGATTCATCACTTACAACACTCAGTGCTCATCCAAAAAAGTGCACTCCTTAATACCCATCACCCACTTAACCCACCCCTCATCCACTTCCCCTCAAGCAACTCTCACTTTGTTCTCTATAGTTAAGAGTCTCTTTTCTGGTTGCCTCTCTTCTGTTTATTCCCCAATGCTCATCTGTTTTGTTTCTTAAATTCCGCATATGACTGAAATACCATCTTTTTCTTTCTCTGACTGACTTATTTCACTTAGCATAGTATACTCTAGCTCTATCCACATCATTACAAATGACAAGATTTTCTTATTTTTTATGGCTGAGTAGTATTCCATTATATATGTCATATATATTCCATATATTCTGTGTGTGTGTGTGTGTGTGTGTGTGTGTGTGTGCAGTCATTCTTATCCATTCATCAGTTGATGGATATTTGGGCTCTTTCCATAGTTTGGCTGTTGTTGATAATGTTGCTATAAATATTGGGGTGCATGTATCCTTTTGATTCAGTATTTTTATATCCTTTGGTTAAATACCTAGAAGTGCAATTGCTGGATCATAGGGTAGTTCTATTTTTAACTTTTTGAGGAATCTCTGTACTGTTCTCCACAGTGGCTGCCTCAGTTTGCCTTCCCACCAACAGTGCAGGAGGGTTCACCTTTCTCTTTATCCTCACCAACATCTGTTGTTTCCTGTATTATTAATTTTAGCTGTTCTGCCAGGTGTGAGGTAACATCTCATTGTAGTTTTGATTTATATTTCCCTGATGATCAGTGATATTGAGTATCTTTTCATGTGTCTGTTAGCCCTCTGTATGTCTTTAGAAAAATGTCTTTTCATATCTTCTGCCCATTTTTCAACTGGACTATTTGTTTTTTGGGTGTTGAGTTTGATAAGTTCTTTATATATTTTGGAGACTAATCCTTTATCTAATATGTCATTTGCAAATATCTTCTACCATCCTGAAGTTTGCCTCTTAGTTTTATTGGTTATTTACTTTCCTGTGCAGAATCTTTTTATCTTTTTTTTTCCAAAAGATTTTATTTATTTATTTGTCAGAGAGATAGAGCACAAGCAGGGGGAGCAGCAGGAAGAGGGAGAAGCAAGCTCCCTGCTTAGCAAGGAGCCTGGTGTGGGACTCCATCCCAGGACCCTGGGATCGTGATCTGAACCGAAGGCAGACACTTAACTGACTGAGCCACCCAGGAGTCTTGGTGAAATCTCAATAGTTTATTTTTGCTTTTGTTTCCCTTGCCTGTGGCGATGTGTTAGTAAGAAGTTGCTATGACCAATGTCAGTGAGGTTACCGCCTCCATTCTCCTCTAGGGTTTTGACAGTTTCTTGTCTCACATTTAGGTCTTTCATACATTTTGGATTCATTTCTGTGTGTAGTGTAAGAAAGTGGTCCAGTTTAATTCTTGTGCATGTTGCCATTCAGTTTTCCCAAAACCATTTGGTGAAGACTGTCTTTTTCTATTGAATATTCTTTACTGCTCTGTTGAAGATTATAGTTGTGGGTCCATTTCTGGGTTTTCTATTATGTTCCATTGATCTATGTGCCTCTTTTTGAGCCAGTACCCTACTGTCTTGATGACTACAACTTTGTAATATAACTTGAAGTCTAGAATTGTGATGCTGCCAGATTTGCTTTTCTTTTTTCAAAATTGCTTTGGCTATTTGGTGTCTTTTGTGTTCCTGCTCAGTGAAAAATGCTGGTGTTATTTTTTTGATAGGGATTGTATTAAATGTGTAGATTGCTTTATTTTTTATTTTATTTATTTGACAGAGAGAGACACAATAAGAGAGGGAACACAAGAGAGTGCAAAAGGGAGTAGCAGGCTTCCCACTGAGCAGAGAGCCCGATGCAGGACTCAATCCCAGGACCCTGGGATCACGACCTGTGCCGAAGGCAGACACTTAATGACTGAGCCACCCAGGAGTCCCATGGATTGCTTTGAGTAGAATGACATTTGAACAATATTTGTTCTTCAAATCCGTGAGTGTGGAATGTTTTTTCCATTTGTTTATGCCATCTTCAATTTCTTTCGTAAGTGTTTTATGATTTTCAGAGTATAGTTCTCTTACCTCTTTAGTTAGGTTTATTCCTAGGTATCTTACAGTTGTACAATTGTAAATGGAATCAATTCTTTGATTTCTCTTTCTGGTGCTTCCTTATTGGTGTATAGAAATGAAACAGATTTCCGTATAGTGATTCTGTGCCTTAGAAATTTGCTGAATTGGTGTTTCAGTTCTAGCAACTTTTTGGTGGAGTCTTTCGGTTTTCTACATAAGCGTATCATGTCACGTCTGAAAACTGAAATTTTGACTTCTTCCCTGCCAATTTGGAGGCCTTTTATTTCTTTTTGTTGTCTGATTGCTGAGGGTAGGACTTCCATTACATTTTTAAATAACCATCATGCGCATGGACATCCCTATCTTGTTCCTGACCTTAGTGGAAAAGCTCTCAGCTTTTCCCATTGAAGGTGATATTAGCTGTGGATTTTGCATGTATGACCTTTATGATGTTGAGATATGTTCCCTCTATCCCTACTTCATTGAGAATTTTTATCAAGAATGGGTGCTGTCGTTCTTAAATGCTTTTTCTGCATCTATTTCTGCACCTATTAAATGCTTTTTCTGCATCTATTATCTATGGTTCTTATCCCTTCTTTTATTAATGTGGTGTATCACTTTGATTGATTTGTGAATACTGAACTACCCTTGCAGCCCAGGAATAAATCTCAACTGATTATGGTGAATGATTCTTTTAATATACTGTTGGATTTGATTAACTAGTATTTTGTTGAGAACTTCTGCATACATGGCCTCTGGTTCTCTCTCTCTCTCTTTTTTTTAATAGATTTTATTTTTTTAAAGATTATTTGTTTATTTATTTGAAAGAGATATTGAGAGCAAGAGAGAAAGTCATGAGCGAGGGGAGAGGCAGATGAAGAGGGAAAGGCAGACAGCCTGACAAGCAGGACGCCCAATGCTGAAGGGAGCTGAAGCCAGACTCTTAACTGACTGAGCCACCCAGGTTCCCCTGTGGTTCTCTTTTTTAATCGAGTCTTTGGTTTTGGAATCAGGGTAATGCTGGCCTCATAGAATGAGTTTGGAAGTTTTGCTTCCATTTCTAGTTTTTTGGAATAGTTTGCAAAGAATAGATACTAACTCTTCTTTAAATGTTTGACAGAATTCCTCTGTGAAGCCTTCAGGCCCTGGACCTTTGTTAGGAGATTTTTGATTACCGATTCAGTGTCTTTGCTGATTATTGATCTGTTCAAGTTTTCTGCTTAGATGATCTGTCCACTGTTGTAAATGGGATGTTAAAATCCCCTACTGTTACTCTATTAGTAGTGTCTTTATATTTGTTATTAATTATTTGGGTGCTCTCAAGTTGGGGGCATGAATATTTACAATTGTTAGATCTTGTTGGATAGACCCCTTTATTATGATATTGTGCCTTTCTTCATTTCCTATTACAGACATTGGTTTAAAGTCTAGTTTTTATGATGTAAGTATTGCTACTCTGGCTTCCTTTTGATGTCTGTTACCATGATAAATATTTCTCCATGCACTCACTTTCAATCTGCAGATGTCTTTAGGTCTAAAATGAATCTCTTGTAAGCAACATATATATAGATGGGTCTTGTTTTTTTGTTTGTTTGTTTTTGTTTTGCTTTTCTTTTTTCTTTTTTAATCCATTCTGACAACCTGTGTCTTTTGATTGGAACATTTAGTCCATTTACACTTAGAGAAATTATTGATAACCAAATCAGAAAAGACCCCAAATCATGGGGGGGAGAAAGGGGATAAAAAGATTCAGAAAAAAAAAAAAGAAAAAAAAATAAAAAAAGGAAAACAAAGAAAAAATATAAAAAAGAAAGAAAAAAATATATATATTAGATAAACTAGTTAAAAAACGTTAAAAAAGGAAAGGGTAAAAGTTAAAAAAAATTAGCAAAAGAAGAAAAAAAATTGGAAAAAAAAATTAAATTAACCGCAAGACTAAAGAATCATGGGAAAAAGCCATGAGTTCCATGCTTTGCTTTCTCCTCCTCTGGAATTCCGCTGCTGTCCTTGGTATTGAACCTGCTTTCTTTGGTAGGTGAACTTGGTCCTGGCTGGATTTCTTGTTGATCTTCTGGGGGAGGGGCCTGTTGTAGTGATTCTCAAGTGTCTTTGCCCGAGGCAGAATTGCACGGCCCTTACCAGGGGCCGGGCTAAGTAATCCGCTCGGGTTCGCTTTCGGGAGCTTTTGTTCCCTGAATGTTTTCCGTAGAGTTCCGGAGGACGGGAATGAAAATGGCGGCCTCCCAGTCTCCAGCCCGGAGGAGCCGAGAGCCCGGGGCCCCACTCCTCAGTGTGCCCCCCGAGAGCAGCGCCCAATCACTCCCGTATCCCCGGCCTCCGGCCACGCTCCGAGCTCACCCAGCCCACGACCAGTTCAAGGTAACCCCGAGCTGAGAGTTCACTCCTCAGCTCTCTCTCTGTAGCTGGCTTCCCCGTTCTAATACTTGCAAGCTCTGCGGCACTCCGACACCCCCAATCCTTCTGTAACCCTGCAGGACATGGGGCCATGCTGACCCCGCGTGGGCTTCACCCCGGTTTAGCCTCTGGAGCAATGTCCCTCAGTGGAACAGACTTTTAAAAGTCCTGATTTTGTGCTCCGTTGCTCCTCCACTTGCCGGTAGCTGGCCCCTCCTCCCGTGGTCTATCTTCCTTTCGCATTGGATTCACTTCTCTGCCAGTCCTACCTTTCAGAAAGTGGTTGATTTTCTGTTTCTAGAATTGCTGTTCTTCTCTTCGATCTCCCATTGGATTTGTAGGTGTTTGCAATGTTTAGATAAGCTATCTAGCTGATCTCCTGCTACCTGATGTAGTCTCAGCCTGCCACTGCTCCCCCATCTTGACTCCTCCCGAGAAATTGTTGATAGATATGAATTTAGTGCCATTTTATTACTTGTTTTGTTGTTGTTCGAGATTTTCTCTGTTCCTTTCTAGTCTTTGTCTCTTTTGGTCTTTCTTTCTCAATCAAAGAATCCCTTTTAATGTATCTTGCAGGGCTGGCTTTATCTCTTTGTCTCTTCTTCTATTGTGAATCATAGCCTTGCTGGATAGAGTATTCTTGACTGGAGATTTTTCCCATTCAGCTTGTTGAATATATCATGTCACTTTCTCCTGGCTTGCCAAGTTTCTCTGCTGAGATCTGCTAGTAACCTTATTGGTCTTCCTTTGTAAGTTAGGGAGTTCTTTTGTGTTGTTACTTTTAGGATTTTTTTTTTCTTTATATTTTGCAAATTTAACTGCAATATGTCTTAGTGTTGGCCTGCTTATGTTGATTTTGATGGGGGTTCTCTCTGCCTCCTGGATTTGGATGATGTCTGTTTCCTTCCACATATTAGGGAAGTGTTCAGCTATAATTTCCTCACATCTTCTGCCCACTTTTCTCTCTCTTCTTCTTCTGGGACTCATATGATAAGAATCTTACTATGCTTTATGGAGTCACTGAGTTCCCTAAGTTTACTTTTGTGATCCAAGATATTTCTTTCCCTTTTTTGTGCAGCTTCATTATTTTCCACAACTTTATTTTCTATATCACTTATTCATTCTTCTGATTCTTGTATCCTTGTGGTCTTTACATCCAATTGTTTTTGAATCCTGGTTATTGCATTTTTCATTCTGGCCTGATTAGTTTTTAGCTCTTTTACTGCTGTGGTAAGGGTCTCCCTGATGTCTTCTATGCTTTTCTCAAGCCTAGCTTGTATCCTTATGATCTTTTTTTTTTTTAATTTAAAATTTTTTCAGTGTTCCAAAATTCATTGTTGATGCACCACACCCAGTGCTCCAAGCAATACATGCCCTCCATAATACCCACCACCAGGCTCACCCGACCCCACCCCTCCAAAACCCTCAGTTTGTTTCTGAGTCCACAGTCTCTCATGGTTTATCTCCCACTCCGATTTCCCCCAACTCACTTCTCCTCTCCATCTCCCAATGTCCTCCATGTTATTCCTTATGCCTCCACAAGTAAATGAAACCATATGATAATTGACTCTCTCTGGTTGACTTATTTCACTCAGCATAATCTCTTTGAGTCCTATCCATGTTGATACAAAAATTGGAGGCATATTTATGCTTCCATCCTTATGATTGTTATTTAAATTCTGGATCATGCATATTACTTTCATCTGTTTCAGTTAGATCCCTGGCTGTGACCTTTTCTTGCTTTTTCTTTTCAGATGCATTCCTCTGCCTTGACTTTTTATCTGGGTCTCTGTCTCTCCTCCTGTGTGTTAGGAAAGCCTGTTATGTTTCCTGTTCCTGTGAGTAATGGCCTTATGAAGAAGAGGTCATGTAGTGTCCAGGGCCTGGCAGTTCAGGGAATGTCTCTGGTGTGTGTTTCATGCACTCTGCTGCTGTGTTTTGGCTGTTCTGTCCCTTAGGGCAGTCATCTATAAGGGTTCTCTTTGCCTAAAGTGGATAATGTTTAGACTTTGGCCAGAGTGTGGTGAGTTTTATCTAGGTATGCTCTAGTCTGTTAAATGAGACCTGATGTTATTTTCACTAAAAGTGAAGCTTTACAGCACTCTGTGATCAGTAGATGTGGTGTGTGCAAGGGTTTGTCCTGGTCTTCTGGGGAAGGCGATGCTTATGTTATCCTTAGGCACACCTTCACTAAAAAGAAGTACCAGCAGAGCACATGGAGGCAAGACCTGTGTAAGCAGGTTAGGCAACCAGTGTTGGCACTGTGCTGTTTGATAAAATTGGTTTATGATGAGGGGTGGGGGAGGGAAATGGCACCAACCCACTCTGTGTCCCTGGAGAAGGGAATCTTTGCTTGCTGCTCTCAGGGAAGCATTTTCAGATGATCAAATAATTTCCCCTCATGCATCACAGATGTTTTTCAGATCACTGATTTCACACGTCTCTCTCTGGGTCACTTGCCTGCATGGTACAGTGCACCATGCCTTGGACTCTATATTAACCAGGACTGCTGGCTTTCAGAACTCCACAAAATTTAGCGATGTGGTATGGTAGGGACCCTTACTGATCTTCTGAATAAAGGTTGTACCATACTGGGACCCAAAGGTTTGACCCAAAAGGGCAGCCAAGCTAGAGCTCAGGGATGTGAGATTTAGAGGAAAGCAGGCTAAAAGCAGCCAGTGTCTAGGTTAGCTGCCCACAGCAGGTGTCTCTGCACCTATGCTGAGGGCAGTGGAGGGAAATGGTTCCCACTGTTTCTTCTGTCCCCCAACAGGCAATGCCACATCTTGTAGATGCACTGCAAAAAAAGACACTCTCTGTGCCATTTACATGATCCCTCGATCATGCAGTCTTCCCTGGGATTATCTACTTGTGCTCCAGGAATAGGGTAGCATCCTCAGGTCTTGGTCACAGCCAACCTTGGGGGCTTCTGATACTCTAGTTTTAGAACCCTGCTGGTTGCAAAAACTCACGAAATTCAACCCCTCTCATTTTTACCAGCCAATGACATTAGGGAAATGTTCTCCTTGTGCTTATCCCCAGCTGCGCCACTCTCTCTCACCTTTCTCCACAACCGTGGCACCCTCTTCTCTGCAGCACCTCTAATCCATTTCTCCCCCAAACTACATCGTCATACTTCCTACTGTCCTTAAAGTGACCTCTTCTGTCCCTCTAGTTGTGCAGTTTGTTCTATTCGTCCTCAGGTTGATTTCTTGAGAATTCAGAATGATTTGACAGTTACTAAACTGTGTTTGAGGGATGAGGCAAATCTAGGGTCCTCTTGCTATACCATCATCTTAATTCTCTCTGATTATTTTTTATAATTTATGATACGTCTTTATTTATAAATCAAGAAGCCCAATTGCAAAAAAATTCCATGGCTAGACACATTTTGGTGTCATTGTGCATCATCAAAGTGAAAGATAAAGATAATATGTACAAAGAATGGCTCTAAAGATTGCTGAAGGTGGGAAAGAAACTTTAGTTTGGATTCTCCTGAGAGCAAATCTTGATAAAAGGATTTGGATGCAGAGGGCATATTGTAAGCATGAGGTAGTGAGGAGGATTCAGAAGGTATTATTGAGGATGCCACTGTGGGCAATGGAGTCTTGACCCTCTTGGGATTTCCTGAGGAACCTATAAATGTCTCCCCAATCCCTCCTGAAGGATGGAGAGATGGATTTATATACATGCCCTGAGATTTGAGTGTTGCTTCCAGGGACATGAATCTGCTGGACTTCCTGGTATTTCTTGCACTCCAGCCCAGCATTCATAGCATGAGTGAAACATCTGGGCAGAAAGTATATAGATGCATAACCATGAGCCTTGTAAATATCCAGGGGAATAGTTTTCAAGGCAGGTGAAATGGTATGTGCAAAATTTCTGGAAAAGGAGAATTCTGAGAATGTTAAAGAACAGCAAGACAGTCAATGTGACTGGAGGCCAGGTGAACAGAATTGGGGAGATGCATAAAATGAGGTCTGAGTCCTCACCGGAGGTCAGGTCACTCAGGACATGTTCTATAGTAGGTACTTCTGCTTTTATTCCAAAGCAGTGGGAAAATTCCAGAAGCTCAGAGCAGTTGTATCATTACAGATTTTTTGTGTAATGTTTACACAAATTGTTCATGCTATGATAGTCCATGCTGTAACAAGATCAAGGTGTTTCTGGCTGGTGAGACGTGTGCAGACACTCTCCTCATCAAAATGTGTTTTCTGAAACCCTCTAAGCATCATTATCCACCTGGGAAAAGGAATAAAAGCCTAGGAGATTACGTTTGGAAATATTGATGGATCAGGCATAAAAATATCATTCAGCACTTTACCACACAGCCCATTGGGCTGCCACACCTAACTGCAAGGAAAGTTAGGAGATGTGTTCAGCTGTGTGCAAAAAAAATTGAATAATAATTAGTTTAACATTTCCAGCCATTTCTGAATATTAATAAATCTGATTTATTGAGTTTAAACATTTTTGACTGTTATACATTTTTCAAAGCCACCTGAAATGTATAGTTTGTGAAATTTCACAAAATAATATTTGCTCTTACTGTAAGAACCTGATCATTTTCCACTCTATTTCACTTTATTTTATTCTTTTTATTTTTCATTTTTCACCTCTTAACTGCTGGTTATCATTTCAGTTACAATATTGATTTTATAATCTGCTTAGAGATTACTACCTGTAGATCAAAAATCAAGGTGATGTACTGGTTTTGAACTGGAAAATAAGCCCTGAACTTAAAGTAAAAATGCTAGTTTCAGAACTCACCATTGTCAGTGTATCAGTCAGATAGACTAGCTGTGGACCAATTATTCTTAGTCTGTTCTATTCTTGGACTGCTCTATTCTTGGACCAATAATACCAGCATCACCTGGGACTTTTTTAAATTAATTTTTTTAAAATTCCAATATAATTGACAAACATTGTTATATTAGTTTCAGGTATACAATATAACACTACAACAATTCTATACATTTCTCAGTGCTGATCATGATAAGTGTATTCTTAATCCCCTTCACCTATTTTTCTCATCTATTTTGCTCACCTCTCTTCTGGCAACCCAGTTTATTCTTTATATTTGTGAGTTGTTTTTATTTCTTTTTCTTTTCTTCATTCATTTGTTTTGTTTCTGAAATTCCACAGAGGAGTGAAATCATATGATATTTTTCTTTCTCTGACTGACTTACTACACTTAGCACTGTACCGTCTAGATCTATCCATGTTGTTACACATGACAAGATTTCATTCTTTTTTATGGCTAAGTAATGTGTGTGTGTGTGTGTACACCACATCTTCTTTATCCATTCATCTATTGATAGACACATGGATTACTTCCATATTTTGGCTGTTGTAACAATGCTGCAGTTAACAAGGGGGCGCATTTATGATTTCAAATTAGTATTTTCCTATTTTTTGGGTAAATACCTAGTAGTGGAATTAATGGGTCATAGGGTTATTTTATTTTTAATTTTTTAAAGAAAACTCCATAATATTTTCCACAGTGGCTGTACCAGCTTCTGTTCCCACAAGGTTTCCTTTTTTTGTTAGCCCCCACATCCTTGCCAACCCTTGTTTTTTATGTTTTCAAATTTAGCTATTCTGATAGGTGTGAAGTGATATCTCATTTTTAAAATACAAATTTTGGGGGCGCCTGGGTGGCTCAGTGGGTTAAAGCCTCTGCCTTCGGCTCAGGTCATGATCCCAGAGTCCTGGGATCAAGCCCCACATCGGGCTCTCTGCTCAGCGGGGAGCCTGCTTCCTCCTCTCTCTCTGCCTGCCTCTCTGCCTACTTGTGATCTCTGTCTGTCAAATAAATAAATAAAATCTTAAAAAAAAATAAAAAAAATACAAATTTTGTACTCTGCTCTACTGAATCAAGGTCTATATTTTACATATTTCTTAGCTGATTCATATATACACAAAGGTTTGAGAAGTACTGGGCTAGGAAATGCTGCAGTAACAAACAACCTCAAATTTTCCTAGTTTCAGTATGTTTATTTCTCATGCGTGCTGCCTGACTGCCACAAGTACGCAAGAGGGTTCTGCTCATCATAGTGGCTCAAGGATTAAGTCATTGGAGTAGTGATTTTCTAAAACATTGACAGTTGTTTCTCCAGAGGTAAAAACAGCCTAAGATGGGTCTTTTATCAGCCTACCGCATGATCAAATAAGCAAATTATTGATGTCACTGCTGTTCTGAGTACTAAAACCTTTTTCTCTCTTCATTAGTTGTAAATCATAATCTTGGGACAGCTGGGTGGCTCAGTCAGTTAAGCGCCTGCCTTCAGCTTAAGTCATGATCTCTGGGTTTTGGGATCAAGTCCTATATTGGGCTCCTTGCTCAGCGGGGAGCCTGCTTCTCCCTCTGCCTGTGGACCCTCTCCCTCACCCCTGCTGATTGTGCTTGCTCACGCTCTCCCTCTCTGACAAATAAATACATTTTTAAAAATCTTAAAAAAATCTTCATCTTACCTAAAGTATAACATTTAACAAATTGTTAACAATTTAAATTTAACAAATGAAAATTTTCGTATGTTTTTTCTCTATTTCCTCCATTGAAATGGAGGCCATCTTTTCTTATACATCTTTACATACTGAATGTTAGGTTCAGAAAAGTTTATGAATTTGTGGGATTTTATATTTCACAAATTAAATAACACATTTAGATTCAGAGATGCTTTTTCAGATTAAGAAATATATCAATTGCTTTAAAAGAGAACTTAGTACTAGGAAGTACTAGGAAGTACTAGGAAGTCCCTATTAAAACAAGTCACCATCTGGGTGAGGTCAGAATGAGAAGACCTTTCCTGAATTCAGGAAGGCTGATGGATGGGATGAATTTGACCATGAAATTAACACCCTTAATAGATTATCTACAGAAAATGGATGAAAAGTTGAAAGTATAGGTAGGTCCTGACTGCAGTTCTGATCCCCCTGAGGGAAAAAAAAAAAAAAAAAATAGTACCTTTCAAATTTCCCAAATGTGAAAGTCTTGTAGCTACTTTTGAATTTTAATTAGATGTTTTCTGCAGAGAACATATTCTGTAAATTGGAGGTTGTTTACTTTATTTGGTCATCTATAGCCAATATTTGTCTGCTACTAACTTTAGATTCCCTTTCTCCTTTGTTTCTTATGAATCATTTTCTATAGCCAGGACCTTTCTTTTCCAGTAGTGCTGAAGGCCAATGCAGACTATTAGAACATTTGTACTAGGTCACAGGATGTCTTTCCACATTATTTCAATCAGTCCTCACCTGAGACAACAGAGGCACAAAGAGATTAAATGACTTTTCTTAACTTTCAAGTCCTAGAGGGTTTATGGAGGCAAACTTATCAATTATCCTTTATAATTTTTAGAAAATGAGAAACAGAACTTTTAACAAATTAAAGGTTGCTAATACTGAATTCTCATGTATCCCTCTTTGTGCCAAGAATGTATTTCTGGAAAAACACTCAATTTGATAACATGCTCATAAATTTTTTGAAGATGTATAAAATTTTAGAAGTATTTAGTTGAGTATTTCATATATCATTATGTAATGTTCACTTGAAGAAATTTCCATAAATCTTTCAAAAACATAAATTTATAGTACAACCAAGAATTGAGACATAAAGATGATGACAAAGGAAAAAGAAAAGTCTCGAAAGATTTCAGTTTATCACAATTTGTTTTTCAATAAGACATCACAAAATTCCTAATGGACTTCTTTAATTTAAAAATGCACCCCCTTCGGAGGGGCCGGCTCCCGGCAAGCGGCGGAGGAACGGAGCACAAAATCAGGACTTTTAAGTCTGTTCCACTGAGGGACATTGCTCCAGGGGCTAAACTGGGGTGAAGCCCACGCGGGGCCAGCGTGGCCCCAGGCCCCGCAAGGTCACAGAAGGATCGGGGGTGTCAGAGTGTCGGAGAGCTCGCAGGTATTAGAACGGAGAAACCGGCTGCAAAGACAGAGCTGAGGACTGAACTCTCAGCTCGGGGTTACCTTGAACTGGTCGCGGGCTGGGTGAGCTCGGAGCGCGGCTAGAGGCTGGGGATACGGGAGTGGTTGGGTGCTGTCCTCTGGGGGCGCACTGAGGAGTGGGGCTCCAGGCTCTCGGCTCCTCCGGGCCGGAGACTGGGAGGCCGCCATTTTCATTCCCGTCCTCCGGAACTCTACGGAAAGCGTTCAGGGAACAGAAGCTCCCAAAAGCGAACCCGAGCCGATTACTTAGTCCGGCCGCCGGTAAGGGCGGTGCAATCCCGCCTCAGGCAAAGACACTTGAGAGTCACTACAACAGGCCCCTCCCCCAGAAGATCAACAAAATATCCAGCCAGGACGAAGTTCATCTATCAAGGAGAAAGCAGATTCAATTCCTAAGACAGCAGAGCAATTCCAGAGGAGGAGAAAGCAAAGCACGGAACTCATGGCTTTCTCCCCATGATTCTTTAGTCTTGCGGCTACTTCAATTTTTTTTTCTTTTTTCAATTTTTTATTTTTTTTTCTTTTTTCAATTTTTTTTTCTTTTTTCTTTTTTCTTCTTCTGCTAAATTTTTTTAAAAACTTTTACCCTTTTCTTTTTTAACGTTTTTTGACTAGTTCATCTAAATATATATATTTTTTCTTTCTTTTTTATATTTTTTTATTTGTTTTATTTTTTAAATTTTTTTCTTTTTCTTTTTTTTTTTCTTTTTTTTCAGAACCTGTTTTTTATCCCCCCCCCCCCCCCCCACAATTTGGGGTCTCTTCTGATTTGGTTACAGCGCATTTTTCCGGGGTCTTTGCCACCCTATTAGTAGTTTATTTGCTCCTTCATATCCTCTTATCTGGACAAAATGACAAGGCGGAAAAAATCACCACAAACAAAAGAACAAGAGACAGTACCAAAGGCTAGGGACCTAATCAACACAGACATTGGTACTATGTCAGATCAAGAGTTCAGAATGACGATTCTGAACATTCTAGCCGGGCTCGAAAAAGGCATGGAAGATATTAGAGAAACCCTCTCTGGAGATATTAAAGCCCTTTCTGGAGAAATTAAAGAACTAAAGTCTAACCAAGTTGAAATCAAAAAAGCTATTAATGAGGTGCAATCAAAAATGGAGGCTCTCACTGCTAGGATCAATGAGGCAGAAGAAAGAATTAGTGATATAGAAGACCAAATGACAGAGAATAAGGAAGCCGAGCAAAAGAGGGACAAACAGCTACTGGACCATGAGGGGAGAATTCGAGAGATAAGTGACACCATAAGACGAAACAACATTAGAATAATTGGGATTCCAGAAGAAGAAGAAACAGAGAGGGGAGCAGAGGGTCTATTGGAGAGAATCATTGGAGAGAATTTCCCTAATATGGCAAAGGGAACAAGCATCAAAATCCAGGAGATGCAGAGAACCCCCCTCAAAGTCAACAAGAATAGGTCCACACCCCGTCACCTAATAGTAAAATTGACAAGTCTTAGTGACAAAGAGAAAATCCTGAAAGCAGCCCGAGAAAAGAAATCAGTAACATACAATGGTAAAAATATTAGATTGGCGGCAGACTTATCCACAGAGACCTGGCAGGCCAGAAAGAGCTGGCATGATATATTCAGAGCACTCAACGAGAAAAACATGCAGCCAAGAATACTCTATCCAGCTAGGCTATCATTGAAAATAGAAGGAGAGATCAAAAGCTTCCAGGACAAACAAAAACTGAAAGAATTTGCAAACACCAAACCAGCTCTCCAGGAAATATTGAAAGGGGTCCTCTAAGCAAAGAGAGAGCCTAAAAGTAGTAGATCAGAAAGGTACAGAGACAATATACAGTAACAGTCACCTTACAGGCTACTAATGGCACTAAATTCATATCTCTCAATAGTTACCCTGAATGTTAATGGGCTAAATGCCCCAATCAAAAGACACAGGGTATCAGAATGGATAAAAAAACAAAACCCATCAGTATGTTGCCTACAAGAAACTCATTTTAGACGCGAAGACACCTCCAGATTTAAAGTGAGGGGGTGGAAAACAATTTACCATGCTAATGGGCATCAGAAGAAAGCTGGGGTGGCAATCCTTATATCAGATCAATTAGATTTTAAGCCAAAGACTATAGTAAGAGATGAGGAAGGACACTATATCCTACTCAAAGGGTCTGTCCAACAAGAAGATCTAACAATTTTAAATATCTATGCCCCTAACGTGGGAGCAGCCAACTATATCAACCAATTAATAACAAAATCAAAGAAACACATCAATAATAATACAATAATAGTAGGGGACTTTAACACTCCCCTCACTGAAATGGACAGATCATCCAAGCAAAAGATCAACAAGGAAATAAAGGCCTTAAATGACACACTGGACCAGATGGACATCACAGATCTATTCAGAACATTTCATCCCAAAGCAACAGAATACACATTCTTCTCTAGTGCACATGGAACCTTCTCCAGAATAGATCACATCCTGGGTCACAAATCAGGTCTCAACCGGTATCAAAAGATTAGGATTATTCCCTGCATATTTTCAGACCACAATGCTCTGAAGCTAGAACTCAATCACAAGACGAAAGCTGGAAAGAACCCAAATACATGGAGACTAAACAGCATCCTTCTAAAGAATGAATGGGTCAACCAGGAAATTAAAGAAGAATTGAAAAAATTCATGGAAACAAATGATAATGAAAACACAACAGTTCAAAATCTGTGGGACACAGCAAAGGCAGTCCTGAGAGGAAAATATATAGCGGTACAAGCCTTTCTCAAGAAACAAGAAAGGTCTCAAGTACACAACCTAACCCTACGCGTAAAGGAGCTGGAGAAAGAACAAGAAAGAAACCCTAAACCCAGCAGGAGAAGAGAAATCATAAAGATCAGAGCAGAAATCAATGAAATAGAAACCAAAAAAACAATAGAAAAAATCAATGAAACTAGGAGCTGGTTCTTTGAAAGAATCAATAGGATTGATAAACCCCTAGCCAGACTCATCAAAAAGAAAAGAGAAAGGACCCAAATCAATAAAATCATGAATGAAAGAGGAGAGATCACAACTAACACCAAAGAAATATAGACAATTATAAGAACATACTATGAGCAACTCTACGCCAACAAACTGGCCAATCTGGAAGAAATGGATGCATTCCTAGAGACATATAAACTACCACAACTGAACCAGGAAGAAATAGAAAACCTGAACAGGCCCATAACCAGTAAGGAGATTGAAACAGTCATCCAAAATCTCCAAACAAACAAAAGCCCAGGGCCAGACGGCTTCCCAGGGGAATTCTACCAAACATTTAAAGAAGAACTCATTCCTATTCTCCTGAAACTGTTCCAAAAAATAGAAATGGAAGGAAAACTTCCAAACTCATTCTATGAGGCCAGCATCACCTTGATCCCAAAACCAGACAAGGATCCCACCAAAAAAGAGAACTACAGACCAATATCCTTGATGAACACAGACGCAAAAATTCTCGCCAAAATACTAGCCAATAGGATTCAACAGTACATTAAAAGGATTATTCACCACGATCAAGTGGGATTTATTCCAGGGCTGCAGGGTTGGTTCAACATCCGCAAATCAATCAATGTGATAGAACACATTAATAAAAGAAAGAACAAGAACCATATGATACTCTCAATAGATGCTGAAAAAGCATTTGACAAAGTACAGCATCCCTTCCTGATCAAAACTCTTCAAAGTGTAGGGATAGAGGGCACATACCTCAATATTATCAAAGCCATCTATGAAAAACCCACCGCAAATATCATTCTCAATGGAGAAAAACTGAAAGCTTTTCCATTAAGGTCAGGAACACGGCAGGGATGTCCATTATCACCACTGCTATTCAACATAGTATTAGAAGTCCTAGCCTCAGCAATCAGACAACAAAAAGAAATTAAAGGCATCCAAATTGGTAAAGAAGAAGTCAAACTATCACTCTTCGCAGATGATATGATACTATATGTGGAAAACCCAAAAGACTCCACTCCAAAACTGCTAGAACTTGTACAGGAATTCAGTAAAGTGTCAGGATATAAAATCAATGCACAGAAATCAGTTGCATTTCTGTACACCAACAACAAGACTGAAGAAAGAGAAATTAAGGAGTCAATCCCATTCACAATTGTACCCAAAACTATAAGATACCTAGGAATAAACCTAACCAAAGAGACTAAGAATCTATACACAGAAAATTATAAAGTACTCATGAAAGAAATTGAGGAAGACACAAAAAAATGGAAAAATGTTCCATGCTCCTGGATTGGAAGAATAAATATTGTGAAAATGTCTATGCTACCTAAAGCAATCTACACATTTAATGCAATCCCTATCAAAATACCATCCATTTTTTTCAAAGAAATGGAACAAATAATCCTAAAATTTATATGGAACCAGAAAAGACCTCGAATAGCCAAAGGAATATTGAAGAACAAAGTCAAAGTTGGTGGCATCACAATTCCGGACTTCAAGCTCTATTACAAAACTGTCATCATCAAGACAGCATGGTACTGGCACAAAAACAGACACATAGATCAGTGGAACAGAATAGAGAGCCCAGAAATCGACCCTCAACTCTATGGTCAACTAATCTTCGACAAAGCAGGAAAGAATGTCCAATGGAAAAAAGACAGCCTCTTCAATAAATGGTGCTGGGAAAATTGGACAGCCACATGCAGAAAAATGAAATTGGACCACTTCCTTACACCACACACGAAAATAGACTCCAAATGGATGAAGGACCTCAATGTGAGAAAGGAATCCATCCAAATCCTTGAGGAGAATGCAGGCAGCAACCTCTTCGACCTCAGTCGTAGCAACATCTTCCTAAGGAACATCGGGAAAGGCAAGGGAAGCAAGGGCAAAAATGAACTATTGGGATTTCATCAAGATCAAAAGCTTTTGCACAGCAAAGGAAACAGTTAACAAAACCAAAAGACAACTGACAGAATGGGAGAAGATATTTGCAAACGACATATCAGATAAAGGGCTAGTATCCAAAATCTATAAGGAACTTAGCAAACTCAACACCCAAAGAACAAACAATCCAATCAAGAAATGGGCAGAGGACATGAACAGACATTTCTGCAAAGAAGACATCCAGATGGCCAACAGACACATGAAAAAGTGCTCCACGTCACTCGGCATCAGGGAAATACAAATCAAAACCACAATGAGATATCACCTCACACCAGTCAGAATGGCTAAAATGAACAAGTCAGGAAATGACAGATGCTGGCGAGGATGCGGAGAAAGGGGAACCCTCCTCCACTGTTGGTGGGAATGTAAGCTGGTGCAACCACTCTGGAAAACAGCATGGAGGTTCCTCAAAATGTTGAAAATAGAACTACCCTATGACCCAGCAATTGCACTTCTGGGTATTTACCCTAAAGATACAAACATAGTGATCCGAAGGGGCACGTGTACCCGAATGTTTATAGCAGCAATGTCTACAATAGCCAGACTATGGAAAGAACCTAGATGTCCATCAACAGATGAATGGATAAAGAAGATGTGGTATATATACACAATGGAATACTATGCAGCCATCAAAAGAAATGAAATCTTGCCATTTGCGACGACGTGGATGGAACTAGAGCGTATCATGCTTAGTGAAATAAGTCAATCGGAGAAAGACAACTATCATATGATCTCCCTGATATGAGGACATGGAGAAGCAACATGGGGGGGTAGGGGGATAGGAGAAGAATAAATGAAACAAGATGGGATTGGGAGGGAGACAAACCATAAGTGACTCTTAATCTCACAAAACAAACTGGGGGTTGCTGGGGGGAGGTGGGATTGGGAGAGGGGGAGCGGGCTATGGACATTGGGGAGGGGAGGCGAACCATAAGAGACTATGGACTCTGAAAAACAACCTGAGGGTTTTGAAGGGTCAGTGGTGGGAGGTTGGGGGAACAGGTGGTGGGTGATGGGGAGGGCACGTTTTGCATGGAGCACTGGGTGTTGTGCAAAAAGAATGAATACTGTTACGCTGAAAAAAAAAATAAAAATAAAAATAAAAAAAAATGCAAAAAAAAAAAAATGCACCCCCTTCAACATATTTTGTTTCATGGCATGCAAAAATTGAGTTGCACCTTAGGTTTTTTTTTTTTTTTAATATTGAAAAGATACCTGTCTCCTTACCATCATATTTAGAGAGGCAGTTAGACAACTGAAAGGAGTGAGAAATTTAATTATACAGGTGTCATTTTCCTTCTCTCTATTCAAAAATAGGAGCTCAGAATTGACAAAACTTGTCTACCCAAGAGCTCTCAGTCCTTTCTTAGGGCTTGTCTTGTTCTCTACTTCTAAAAGAATAGAGAGGTGTGTGTTAACTTTTGGGCCAACTTTATTTCACTGTTACTGAAAGCCAAGTTATGAAGAACAAACAACAAATACTTGGCTGCATTCAGTAACAATGAATTAATTCCAAGCAAACCAACCTAACAAATAATACACATTTGTAATCTGTTAGAAGGTAGTTAAGTAAGTTAATAACTTACTTAACAAACAGTACATAACTGTTAAAACAGTTATGAGCATTCAGTGAAGAAATATGATCACTATCTATTGTTGAATTTGTTTTTGTTGGAGCAAAGGATTAGTTTCAATCAGTAGTCCCAAATTTGTCTACATGTTAGAGTACCCTGTGATATTTAAAAAGTGATGCCCAAGCTGTACCCTAGGTTAATTAAGTTAGAATCTCTGGGGAATCAATATATATATATTTCCAGGTTTCTTTTTCTTCATAATCATTTTTTTTCATAGTTATAAATATCTAACTTTTCCTTTGTAATTATTTTTATTAAAGTATACACAATGTTACATTACTTTTAGTTGTACAGCATAGTAATTTAAAAAGTCTATTCAGGCATCAATATATTTTTTAAGCTCTCCAGGTGATTCCAATATGGAGCCAGAGTTGAGATCCACTGGTTTAGTAAGTCTATTCTTAATCCAATATTGATGCTGACATTACTTCAAAGGTCCCACCAACAGTCCCATTATATCATTTACTTTCAGCTTTCTTTTTTTTTTTTTTAAAGATTTTATTTATTTATTTGACAGACAGCGATCACAAGTATGCAGAGAGGCAGGCAGAGAGGGAGGAAGCAGGCTCCCTGCTGAGCAGAGAGCCGGATGTGGGGCTCGATCCCAGGTCCCTGGGATCATGACCCAAGCTGAAGGCAGAGGGTTTAACCCACTGAGCCACCCAGGCACCCCTACTTTCAGCTTTCTTTCTGTGTTCTAGAAGATGTCTGATTATGAGGTCATTGGGATTATTTGTATAGAGTGATACACATAGGAAAAACTTTGTTTCTCTAATGAAAAGGTTATTAAACGAGTTTGAGGTTCTATAACAGTGATGATGGATAGGATATAATTACGCTTTCTTTGTAATTGCTTATTACTAATGACAAAGATACTCTCCTTGGCCAAATATCTCTCTGGTTCCCGTGAATCCACTTCTCAAAGGCTCTGACTTTTGAGCTTTTATATTTGTCTCTGCATTGTTCAATTTTAGGAAGAATCCTGCTAAGTCTGTTTGTCTAGAATCGACCATCCTTGATATCTGATCACTATCTATCAGATATGATCATATCTGATCAATATCTATCTATCATATCTATCAGATATGATCATATCTGATCAATATCTAATCAGGTTCCTCATCCTTCAGTCTTCAAGGGGATTTTATGAAGAAATCACTTCAGCAAGAATTTTCTTAGGTCATTTTAGCCAGGATCCTCCCTCACCTCTGATAAAAGTAGTTCTCTTAGTAATTTTCTATACCCTGATGCGTGCACACTCACACCCCAGCTGTAAATTCCCATTTTTGCTTATATTTGGAATTGATTCTAATCTCTTCTATTGCCACTGCCAAACCCCATTGTAGTATCCTCTTCTGTGTCCAAATGGTTCTGAATAAAGACTGCCTTACTAGTCTTTAACAAATGTCATTAATTCTTTTTTTAAAACACTCATGTAACTATATGTGAAACCACAGCTATGTGTTTAGATCTTAATCTCTGAATTACTCCTTTCTACCAGTCCATTTTATTTCTTTTTAAAATGTATTTTTCCACAAATATATGAAACTCAGTTCAACTACATCAGAAACACTAAATTTATGCTAGTTGTACTAATCAGAAACTCAATGGGTAGGACCCATTCCTAAGCATTTTTCACAGATTATCTATGGGATATTTATGTTCACTAAAATTCAGTCCCAGGAGCAGAGCCAGCTTAAATTAAAAATATATGTGTATATTACTTTTAACCAGAAATACATGTTTCTAATATTTATTTTTTATCCACAGGAATACTACACAAATCCGAAAAGATGGGTCTCACCCAATGGCTGTTTCAGAAGACTATTAGTAGTTTACCTTATCCATCTACTAACCAGGAATAAAACCAAGAACTGGATCACAGAGGCTGGAGCTCTAACAGTAAGATTCCATTTTTCTTCTATAATTGACCCATAAAGTTGTATGGTTACTTTACTTGAGCCAGATTATAGTTATGGCCAAAATTGATGGAATATTTGAATTTGGAATGAACTCTGGAACACTAATTTATCTGCTAAACCAAACATGAAAAGCCCTTCTTTTCCAATAGGTAAGAACCAGAAAGAAGATAGTAAGTCGCTTATGGGATTGATATTTTCCATTAACGTATTGTCGTCTCAAATAAGCACCAGAAGACTTGATCATATTGTTTACAAAAAAGCTGATAATTCAGGAAAACAGTATATTATTGTGGTTTATGTTTCATGGAGGTATTTTCCCAGTATTCTGTTAGGCTAGGAATCAAAAGTGTTTCTGTTTGTGTGTTTATGTGTCTGTATGTGTATTTTGATGGGGAGGATAGTCTATGAGAGGGCATACATGCATACATATAAAGCTTTGGAAACTGGTCATTTAGACATTAGAATTTATGGCTATAAGAGATGTGATCATCTTCAAATTTAAGGACAGTATCTAGTTCATCTTTGCTTTTTCTCTAGAGTCTAGTAAAGCATCTCGAATACTAAATGGTAAATTATATCCATCAGACTTGAAAGCAAGTCAAATCTAGATATGAGGTAAGTGAGAATAAGCTAGGTATTATCATGTAAAAATAGTCTTCGTCTGAGATTGAGATTATTTTTAATCTAGGCTAATAGTGACTTGGTACACTAATTTTTAACCTAAAATTCCTAGTAGATTGTTTAAATTCTCATGTACGTAATCCATATTTAACAATACTACCAAAGCCAGAAGCAATGGATATTCCTTACCACTATTTTTCATATATGTCATTAAGTAAAGAAGAATAAAGAATGCTGGATTGAATAGAATTATTATGGGAAATCAAGCTTATGAAGATGTCATTAATGTCATAAACCCAAACAAATTTGTAGTGCAGATTTTCAGAATGATTAGGCAATTCCTACCAAATTTTAATAGTTCTATAGGGTTTTTGTAGCCCACTAATTTGAGTTCTATTAAGGAATACTTTTCTACTGATCAAAACCACAGTTTGTCACAAATACTTGGATTCTTCCAGTTCTCAGTGAAAAAGACAGAAAGAGAGAAAATGAAAAAAAAACACTCCATTTTAAATATTAGAAGAGTTTTATAATTTAGATAAAAAATACTTTCCAAACCAGAGAACTACCAGTTGACAAAAACTCTAGGGTTATTGAGGATTCTGGGAAAATGGCAGAGTAGAAAGCACTAGGAATCTCTCTCCCCATCTAGATAACAATAGCACTGGCAAAATTTTCTGATATAACTGTTTTAGAACTCTGGAGTCTACTGAAGGCTTGCAACTTCCAGAGGAAGGGTTGGACAGAAAAGTGCAGCTAATTTCCACCAATTTCAGGTCTTACCACAGTAGCAGTTACCTGTATTCCACTCTTCAGCCTCACGGCCAGCAACCTATACATGTGTTCCTGGAGCAGCTTTCAGGAGCCAGGGTGGGGAAAAATAATTGTGTCCTTCAAATATTGTAAATCAGTGCTCTGTTCACTGAATGCTACATTTAATCTCAGAAGTGCAGATAAAATGGTGGATTGCCATTGTTTTTGCACTCCCTCCAATGCAGTGCAGTGGAAAACCATCTTTCATTTTGTTTTTTAGATTTTCTTTTTTTTTTTGTATAGTCACCATACAGTACATCATTAATTTTGATGTAGTGTTCCATCACTGGGTTCACCCATCCCTTCACCCTGCTCCCCTCTAAAACCCTCAAGCCTCTCATGGTTTGTCTCCCCCTCTGATTTCCCCGCTTCAATTTTCCTTTCCTTCTCCTAATGTCGTTCATGTTATTCCTTATGTTCCACAAGTAAGTGAAACCATACGATAATTGACTTTGTCTGGTTGACTTTTTTCACTTAGCATAATCTCCTCCAGTCCTGTTCATGTTGATGCAAAAGTTGGGTATTTATCCTTTCTGATAGCTGAGTAATATTCCATTGTATATATTTAGACCACATCTTCTTTATTCACTCATCTGTGGAAGGGCATCTCGGCTCTTTCCACAGTTTGGCTATTGTGGACATTGCTGCTGTGAACATTGAGGTACATAAACCATTTTCAAAAGTGTGGGAGAAATTAAGTTTGGGAGAATAAACAAAATCTTCAGGAGTTCATTGTCATTAGGTCTGTCATGCAAGAAATGCTAAAGGGAGTCTTGCAGGTTAAAATGAAAGAAACTAGACAGTGACTTGAAACCATAAATTTTATTGTAACAGTTTATAACTCTGCTTTTAATTTACTATATGATTTAAAAATCTAATACATTTAAAAATAATTATTAATCTAAATGCTAATATTGTAATTTTGGCTTTGGCTTGTAACTCCACATTTTATTTTATACATAAATTTTGAGACTAATGCATTTAAAAGTATTATTGGTTTATATTTTGGGGCATGCATGTATAAAGATTTAATTGTGTAACATCACAACTAAAAGGAGTAGGGATAGAGCTATAAGGAGCAGAGTTTTTATATGTTATTGAAGTTAAGTAAGTATAAATTAATTTTAGAGTGTTATAACTAATACTCTAAATTAAATGTTATCCTCATGGTAAATGTTATCCTCATGGTAATCAAAATGAAAATAGCTACAGATTATACACAAAAAGTAATGAAAAATACATATATTTTACTAAAAAAATCAACTAAACACAAGATAAGGAAGTAATACAGGAAACCAAAGACAGGAAAAAACTATAAAACATATGGAAAACAAACACCAAAGTGGCAGAAGAAAGTTTTCCCTTATCACTAAGATTAGCAGAATGTGTAAAATAATAATGATGATAATGCAACTATTTGCTGTCTGTAAGAAACTCCAATGACACAAAGAGTTTGGAAGTGAAAGGATGGGAAAAAAAAACAACAACAACAACATATTGTGGGGCACCTGGGTGGCTCAATGGGTTAAAGCCTCTGCCTTCAATTCAGGTCATGATCCCAGATCCTGGGATCAAGCCCCGCATCGGGCTCCCTGCTTGGCAGGGAGCCTGCTTCCCCCAACCCCCGCCTGCGTCTCTGCCTACTTGTGATCTCTGTCAAATAAATAAATAAAATCTTAAAAAAAAAACATATTGTATGCAAATAGTAAACAGATAAGAACAGAGATAACTATACTAATATCAAATAAAATTAAATAAGAAAGGGCTATATGAGACAAAGAAGAACATTATATCTTAATAAAAGTTTCAAGACAGCAAGAGGATATGACATTTATAAACATTTAAATACCCAAAAGCAGACCACTGAAATGTGGCTTAAATTACTTAAAAAAAAAAAAAAAAAAGAATGAAAGTGGGAACATTAGTTTGGGTTTTACAGAAGTATAAAGGACTATAAGAGAGTAGTAAGAATAGTTGTAAGCTAACGAATTAGATAACCTAAATGAAATTGACAAATTCCTTGTAGCCTTGATGAAACTCATCAAGACTAAATCAGGAAGAAATAGAATATCTAAATAGACCTTTAAATAGTAAGGTGGTTGGATCAGTAATTAAAAATCTTCTGACAAAGAAAAACCTTGGACCTGATTGCTTTACTGGTGAATTTTATCAAACAGTTGTGGAGGAACTGACAGCAATCCTTCTCAAAATTTTCCAAGAAATTGAACAGGAAGAAGCACTTCCTAACTCATTCTTTGAGGCTAGCATTATTGTGAAACCATAGCAAAAGAGACAATAAGGAACAAAAACCATAGAACAAAGTCCCTTAGAAGTGCTGATGCAAAAAATCCTCAGCAAAATACTAACGGACTTAATGTGATAGCATATTAAAAGGATTACAAAATATGACCAAGTTGGCTTCCTTTTCCTGGTTGCAGGATGAAAATTGATAGATGTAATATATGACATCAATAGAATGAGGAAGACACACAAACACACACAGTCATCTAAATTGATGCAGAAAAAGCATTTGGTAAAATTCAACATTCTTTCATCATAAACAATATTCAACAAAGTAGAAATGGAATGAAACTACCTCAACATAATAAAAGCCATATATATATATGTATATATATACATATATGTACATATACATACATATATACATATATATATATTTTAATCTTACAGTGAACATCATACTCAATTGTAAAATACTGAAAGTTTGGTTTTTGTAAAATTTTATTTTATTTTATTTTATTTCCTTTAAGACCCAGAACAAGACAAGGCTGCTCACTTTTGCCGCTTCTATCTGACAAAGTATTGAAAGTTTTAGCCATAGGAATTAGGTAAAAAAATAAAGCCATCTGAATTTGAAAGAAAGAAGTAAAGTTATCTCTGTTTGAAGATATAAGAAAACCTAAGATTCCACAAAAAATTGTTAAAACTAATGAATGAATTTCAGCAAAGCAAAGCAGCAAGATACAAAGTTAGTACACAAAAATCCATTGCACCTGTCTACATTAATGATGAATAGGACAAAAAAGGAAATTAAGAACACAATTCAATTTATATTCATATCAAAAGGAATAAAATACTTAGGAATTGAGTTTAACCAAGGAGGTTAAAGACTTACACAACAAAAATTAAAAAAAAAAAACAAACCAACACAGTCATCAGAAAGGATGAATACCTGCCATTTACATTGGCATGGATGGAACTGGAGGGTATTATGCTAAGTGAAATAATCAGAGAAAGAAAATTATCATATGGTTTCAATCATATGTGGAATATAAGAAATAGTGCAGAAGATAATAGGGGAAGGGAGGGAAAACTGAATGGGAAGAATTCAGAAGGAGACAAACCGTGAGAGACTCTTGACTCCAGGAAACAAACTGAGGGTTGTGGAAAGGGAGGTGGGTGGGGGGATGGGGTAACTGGGGAATGGACATTAAGGAGGGCATTTGATGTGGTGAGCACTGGGTGTTATATGCAACTAATGAATCATTGAACCACATCAAAAACTAATGATGTACTATGTGTTGGCTAATTGAATTTAAATAAAAAAAGACATTTAAAAGACTTAAAAAGTAGACATCACCTATTAATGGATTGGAAGACTTAATATTGTCAATACTACTCAAAGTGATCTAAAATTCATTATAATCCTTATCAAAATATCTATTATATATTTAAAAGAAACAGAAGACAGCTATTCTAAAATTCATATGGAATCTCCAGCAACCTCAAATAGACCAATGGAATAGAATAGACAGCTGAGAAATAAGCCCTTACACATATGGCCAAATGATTATTGACAAGAGTGCCAACACCATTTAGTGGGGCAAAAGACTTTTTTGAGGAAAAAGTCTTTCAACTATCCACAGAAAACTAGATAACCAATGCAAATGAATGAAGTTGAATCCTTGCACAAAAATTAACTAAAAATGGACCGGAAAACCTAAGTGCAAGTTTTAAAACTATACAACTCTTAGAACAAAATATAGAACAAAAGATGTACAACATTGGATTTGACAGTGGTTTCTTGTACACGCAGCAAGGGTATAGCAACAAAAGAGAAAATAGAAATTTTGAAAATTAATAAAGTGTATCAAAAGACACTGTCACTGTCAACAGAGTACAGAAGCAACTCACAATGAGATAAATTATTTGCAAACCATATATCTGGTAAGGGATTAATATCCAAAATATATAAATAACTCCTAAAACTCAACAACAAATAAACAAATAGTCTGGAACAAACATGAGCAAAGGGCTTGAATATTTTCCAAAGGAGAGGAAAATGTCCAGTAAGAGCATGAAAAGATATCCAATGTCACTAATAATCAGGGAAATGCAAGTGAAAAATTAGATACACCCTCACACCCATTAGGATGGCTAGTATTAAAAAAAAAGAATCAGAAAATTACAAGTGTTTGTGAGAACGTGAAGAAATTGGAATCCTTGTAAAATGTCAGTGGGAATATAAAATGCTCTAACAACTTTGGAAAACAGTATGACAGTTGCTCAAAAACGACAGAATTATGCAATCCCGTAATGCTGTTTCTGGGTATACACTCAAAAGAATTGAAAGCAGGGACCCTAAGAGATATTGCACACCCATGTTCATAGGAGCATTATTCACAGTAGCTAAAATATGGAAGCAGCCCAGTGTTCATCAAAGAATAAATAGATAAGCAAAATGTGGTAAAAACATGCTCTGGAATAGTCATTAACCTTAAAAAGGAAGGAAATTCTGACATATGCTACAAAAATGGATGAAGCTTAGGGACATTATGCTAAGTGAAATAAGCCAGACACAAAAAGATAAATATGGGGGCGCCTGGGTGGCTCAGTGGGTTAAAGCCTCTGTCTTCAGCTCAGGTCATGATCCCAGGGTCATGGGATCGAGCCCCGCATCGGGCTCTCTGCTCGGTGGAGAGCCTGCCTCCTCCTCTCTCTCTGCCTACCTCTCTGCCTACTTGTGATCTCTGTCTGTCAAATAAATAAATAAAATCTTAAAAAAAAAGATAAATATGCATGATTCCATTTAATGAAGATCTTAGAGTAGTCAAAGTCATAGAGACAGAAGGTAGAATGATGGTTGTCAGGGACCGAGGAGAAAGAAGGAAGGAGTTACTGCTTAATGAGTAGAGTTTCAGATTTAATAGATGGAAAGAGTTCTGGAGATGTGTGGTGAGGATGGTAGGACAACATTATCATTGTTTTTAATACCACTGAACTGTACATTTAAAATGGTTAAGATGGTAAATTGTATGTGTATTTTACCACAGTAATTTTAAAAACTCAACATTCATCCAGAAGCTTCACTGGTTTATCCATTATGCACCTACATTTTCTATTAATCATTTCCTGTGATTGAATTAATAATGGAAACCCATCCTTTCCTGAACTTGTTCTGTGCTACTCTTTAAGCCCCTCTACCACCTGAATTCAACTTATTTATGTCATTGTGAACTTGAAGTCAATTATATAAAAATTCTTCTAGAGAATTGATAAAAAATATTTTATAAAGCTATCCCAAATTGTAATTATACATGTAAATGTCTTCTTAAATGGCAGTTGACTAGCCTCAATATCATTTTTCTTTTGCTATTATCAAAGGAGATCAGAGAATATAATGCCAACTATGAATCTGTTTTTATTGTGTTCTTTCTGTAGATTTGTTTCAAAGTAGTTGCATTCTTTGGTATTACGAAGTGTAGTTCAAATTAGTTTGTACTTTGAGTTACAACACTCTACAGTTTTGTAGAACTTTGCTGAATTCATAATATCTAATTACACCTAAACTCTAAGAATTAAGCAATATATCTGTACTAAAATGAGCCTTTCACTTTTATATTAAACAAAAGTGTCTGGCATTTTAACTAAGTGCCGCTCATCTCTACATTTTTATCTCAAACACAGTAATATTAGTAATAACTAATATTTATGGAGGTTTAATTACATGTCAGAAACTATCAAGGGGTTTAGATTCATTACCTAATTTAAACTTTGTAACAAACCTATGAGAAAATGTCATTATTATCTAGCATTTTGGTATAAGGAAACCAAAGCTTGGGCAGGTTTAGAAACATGTTGAAGGTTTTAAGTAGTACGTGGGAGAGCACAGATACTGATCAAAGCATGTCCACTCAGCTACAACATTCATTCAAACTAAACATTTTAACCTGTTTAAAAGCCACATTTGCAATCTATTCCTAACCTTTCCAAAAACATTTTTAGAAGTTCTTTTTTTTTTGTATTAAATTTATCCTTAGCTTGATTTTATTTTTGCCATCTATATTCATGTCCCTGCACCAAATTTCTTAAAGTATTTTAAATTGTACAGATTTTCTATAACTAAGTTTTTAGTAAATGAGGAGCAATATAAACAAACAAATAAGAACAGACTTTGGAAAGATAAGCATTGAAAGAATCAATCAAAATGGTATAGGAAACTACTTTTAAAGGAAAGAAGTGTTTACTTGGAGTAGTTCAATATTTGTGAATTCCTGAGGTCCGATTTAGACATCCTCTGGGGGCTGAGAATGCATAGCTGAGTATCATGTTCCTAGGGGTTCTGTACTAACAGTCCCAAGATAAACACATTTTGAAAAAAAATACTTAAAACTTATTTCTATTCATATAATTTATATTCTGGATTGAATAGAGAGGTAGGTTGCTAATAGCTAAAACATGTTCCAGGCAGAAAGTGTTGAGTTACTTCCTTCCTTAATTGTTGATATTATCTAAGTTTTGAATTAATGGATGTCTGTGTTTTAGTGTTAATTATGAAAACCTGAGCTCCTGGCTGAGAAATTTGACTGCCTTTATTTTAAAATAAAATTTTGCCTAGAGGAATAAAATTTCATCTCCCTGAGATGAAAACCATTTTTGGCTCATTGCCTGATGCACTGTGTGAAGGAAAGATGAGAATGGGAAGGGAAGCACAGTATACACAATTGAAATAAGAATATTCAGAGACAATATTTTTTAAAAATCTGGTTATTGTTCAATATGGGTCAATAAGACAGAATACATACAAAAACAAATCTGCAGCCTCACTGGTAGACTAGAAGGGTTGCCACAATCACATTCATTAGGAATTTGGGGAAATTAAAAAGCAGATGGAATATGATTGACAGTGAAATCTAACAGAATTAAGGTAGCAAAAGAGGAGTCTTCAAGAACAATATGGCTTTTCCACAGAAATTCTCAGGAATAGCTCCTCCAAGTTACCCTAGAGCAAAAGCCGGGGGAGAGAAAAGAGGGCTGTGAGCAATCAACCAGGTAATTATATTTCATCAATTCTTAGCTTTAGAATTTTTCACATGTTAATATTTATTTAATAATTTAAACGTGTCTTAGAGTCATCCAATGTAAGTTGGCAGCAATTTTTGTTAGTAACTGCTCACGAAATAATGATACACCTCATCATTGATGTGGTCTGTTTTCTATGAGATACAGTGAATGGAGGAACTGCAGCCCAACTCACTAGTTCCTACAGCTCAGAGCTGCTACTACTAGTATTTGCTTCCAGGTAAAACCCACAGAGTATACACTTTTTTCTTTCTTGTTTGTTTTGTTTGTTTTTTGTTTTTCAAACCAGAATATCACAAGAGATCAGTTTCTAGATTGGCCATTATAGCCAGAGAAGATGGTAGTGTTTGGAGGTAATTTATATCTATAATAAAAGGCAAAAAGTAATGGAAGTGGCAGAATATATTGAAAAACCCTACTCCGTCCCTGATAAACCTTTATTTTCCACTCCTTTTCAGAACTATCATTTAAGTATGCAGAAAAAAGTAAAGATATATTTTGATATAGAAACCTTTTAAAATGTTACTACTGTCAACTCTGTCTGTTTTTATTGAAAATACTCTCTAAGTGAAAATGAATGCTAGATGTTTAGAAAAATTAATATGTAAATAAGAGTGCTGAGCAGAAAAATAGTAATATTATAGGTAGGTATAAGTAATTATTAGTATGGCAGCTGTGAGCATTGGTGTAGTTGTTAAGAAACGATTCACAGGAAAGAAAAGGCAAATGTAAAATAAGCTGCAAATAACATTCACAGAAGCTTTATCAAAATAATGGTTTGGAGGAGAGGGTGAGCAGATGAAAATATCTGCAGAATATTGTGTTATTTGAAGGATGATAATTGATAACAATGATATTATTTTGATACTAAGAAATATGTTTATAGTACACATTTTTAAGTGATATAAATATAACCACAGTAATATGAGAAATAGTATGCAAAATACGCACATAACTAGCAAACTTTTTGAGACAACTATTGAAGAGAAAAGAGATCTCAGTCCAACTTGGGACAGAAAACAAATAACAATAGAGCATATGAAAAGTAAATGAAAAATAAAATACTCAGATGAGACAAAGTGTATTTTCCGTATCAGTGTATAGACAGCCAAGATGGTTCAGTGAGTGAGTTTGGAGGCTCCTCCCTTGTTACCAAAGAGCTAAGTGGAACTAATGGCTCTCCTTATCCAAACTAAGTCTTCCCTTTTCCCAGTGGGATCTGGTGTGGAAAGGAACCCTGCAGATTTTCAACATCCCACAGCCTTGAATGGACTAAGACATTAGCTCTGTGGTGTACTAATCCTATGAAAACCCAAAGGTCTTTTGTTGCATTACTTGTCCTTTTCCTTAACAACATCCTTGAGAATACTCTAGAAGACAGTGATGGGATAGAAGCAATGGAGGTTTACGAAGTCAAAAGTTCTGGGGCATCTGGGTGGCTCAGTTGATTTAAGCATCCAATTCTTTATTTGTATCATGATCTCAGGGTTAGGAGATTGAGCCCTGTGTCTGGCTCTGTGCTCAGCATGGAGTCTGCTAGTCCCTATACATCCTCCCACCCCTGCTATCATGCTTTTTCTCTCTTTCTCTCTTCCCTAAAATAAATAAATAAATCTTTAAAAAAATATTGGAAGTTCTATATTCAAAGCTTTGATGGGTCATTTAAGAATTCTGTGACCCAAAGCTCATCAAGTATACTAGGATTCACTTTACTGTGAAAGTAACAGTATATGTCTTCAAGGAGGAAGATAACTTATATGATATTGATTTTCACAAGTTTAACAACCTGGAAAATAAATATTGATTGATAAACACACAAGTCCCCAGTATATTCTAAATTTCATTGTAAATTTACTTATAGACCTAATTCTGGGTGTTAGAAAAGAAAGGAGGACAGGAACATTAAGTCAAAATGACTGTCACCTAGAAAGGCTGATGTTGCTGGAGAATGGTGGGCAGAATTCTCAGATGGCTCTAAGATTCTGAGATTTACATTCCTTAATGTATAATCACCTCCTCTTGAGTATGAGGGAATAGTAGTTCATTTGATTACATTAGGACACATGACAAGGGTGATGTGAAAGTCACTCCCATGGTTATGTTGCTACATAATATTCCATGTTGGTAGCAGACTGGACATAGGCATTTCACTGTTGGCTTTCAAGAAATAAGATGGCATGTTGTGTGGGAGAGAGGCAGAGGGAGAAACAGATTCCGCATTGAGCTGGGAGCCGAACATGGGCCTCGATCCCAGGACCTAGAGATCATGACCTGAGCCAAAGTCAGACACTTAACTGTCTGAGCCACCCAGGCATCCCTCAGCCCACACTTTGAACTCAGCCTGGTGTAACCCTGAATCTCAGAGGACCAGCTAACCTGGAATTCTTTTTTTTTTTTAATTTTTAAAAATTTTTTTAAATTTCTTAAAATTTCTTTTCAGCGTAACAGTATTCACTGTTTTTGCACCACACCCAGTGCTCCATGCAATACGTGCCCTCCCCATTACCCACCACCTGGTTCCCCCAACCTCCCACCCCCTACCCCTTCAAAACCCTCAGGTTGTTTTTCAGAGTCCATAGTCTCTCATGGTTCACCTACCCTTCCAATTTCCCTCAACTCCCATCTCCTCTCCATCTCCCCATGTCCTCCATGTGTTTTGTTATGCTCCACAAATAAGTGAGACCATATGATACTTGACACTCTCTGCTTGACTTATTTCACTCAGCATAATCTCTTCCAGTCCTATCCATGTTGCTACAAAAGTTGGGTATTCATCTGTTCTGATGGAGGCATCATACTCCATCGTGTATATGGACCACATCTTCCTTATCCATTCGTCCATTGAAGGGCATCTTGGTTCTTTCCACAGTTTGTCGACTGTGGCCATTGCTGCTGTAAACATTGGGGTACAGATGGCTCTTCTTTTCACTACATCTGTATCTTTGGGGTAAATACCCAGTAGTGCAATTGCAGGGTCATAGGGAAGCTCTATTTTTAATTTCGTGAAGAATCTCCACACTGTTCTCCAAAGTGGCTGCATCAACTTGCATTCCCACCAACAGTGCAAGAGGGTTCCCCTTTCTCCACATCCTCTCCAACACATGTTGTTTCCTGTCTTGCAAATTTTGGCCATTCTAACTGGTGTCAGGTGGTATCTCAATGTGGTTTTAATTTGAATCTCCCTGATGGCTAGTGATGATGAGCATTTTTTCATGTGTCTGATAGCCATTTGTATGTCTTGATTGGAGAAGTGTCTGTTCATATCTTCTGCCCATGTTTTGATATGATTATCTGTTTTGTGTGTGTTGAGTTTGAGGAGTTCTTTATAGATCCTGGATATCAACCTTTTGTCTGTACTATCATTTACAAATATCCCTTGTAACCCAGGGATGAATCCCACCTGGTCATGGTGGATAATCTTTTTAATGTGCCGCTGGATCCTGTTGCTAGGATCTTGTTGAGAATCTTAGCATCCATATTCATCAGTGATATTGGTCTGAAATTCTCCTTTTTGGTAGGGTCTTTGCCTGGTTTGAGGATCGGGTAATGCTGGCTTCATAAAAAGAGTCTGGAAGTTTTCCTTCTGCTTCAGTTTTTTGAAATAGCTTCAGGAGAATTGGTGTTATTTCTTCTTTGAAAGTTTGGTAGAATTCCCCAGGGCATCCGTCAGGTCCTGGGCTCTTGTTTTTTGGGAGGTTTTTGATCACTGCTTCAATCTCATTACTAGATATCAGTCTATTCAGGTTGTCAATTTCTTCCTGGTTCAATTTTGGGAGTTTATAGTTTTCCAGGAATGCATCCATTTCATCTAGGTTGCTTAGCTTTTTGGCATATAACTGTTGGTAATAATTTCTGATGATTGTTTTTACTTCCTTGGTGTTAGTTGTGATCTCTCCCTTTTCATTCATAATTTTATTAATTTGGGCTTTCTCTCTTTTCTTTTGGATTAGTGTGGCCAATGGTTTATCGATCTTATTGATTCTTTCAAAAAACCAGCTTCTAGTTTCATTGATACGTTCTACTGTATCTCTCGTTTCTACCTCATTGGTCTCTGCTCTAATCTTGATTATTTTCCATCTTGCATGTGGAGTTGGTTTGATTTGTTGTTGATTCTCCAGTTCTTTAAGGTGTAGAGACAGCTGGTGTATTCTGGATTTTTCAGTGTTTTTGAGGGAGGCTTGGATGGCTATGTATTTCCCCCTTAGAACCGCCTTTGCTGTATCCCATAGGTTTTGAACCAAAGTGTCTTCATTCTCATTGGTTTCCATGAATTGTTTAAGTTCTTCTTTGATCTCCTGGTTGATCCAAGAATTCTTAAGCAAGGTGGTCTTTAGCTTCCAGGTGTTTGAGTTCCTTCTGAACTTTTCCTTGTGATTGAGCTCCAGTATCAAAGCATTGTGATCTGTGAATATGCAGGGAATAATGTCAGTCTTTTGGTATCGGTTGAGTCCTGCTTTGTGACCCAGTATGTGGTCTGTTCTGGAGAAGGTTCCATGTGCATTTGAGAAGAATGAGTATTCTGTTGTTTTAGGGTGGAATGTTCTGTATATATCTATGAGGTCCATCTGGTCCAATGTTTCATTCAATGCTCTTATTTCTTTATTGATTTTCTGCTTCTATGATCTGTCTATTACTGAGAGAGGCGTATTAAGATCTCCTACTATTAATGTATTCATATCGATATGACTCTTTATCTTGATTAATAGTTTTCTTATGTAATTGGCTGCTCCCATATTGGGGGTGTAGATATCTACAATTGTTAGATCATCTTGGTGGATAGTCCCTTTAAGAATTATCTAGTGTCCTTCTGTATCTCTGACTACAGTCTTTAGTTTAAAATCTAATTTATCTGATGGGATCATCGCTACCCCAGCCTTCTTTTGAGGCCCATTGGCATGAAAGATGCTTCTCCATCCCTTCACTTTCAGTCTGGGTGTATCCTTAGGTTCAAAATGGGTCTCTTGTAGACAACATATGGATGGATCCTGTCATTTTATCCAATCTGCAACCCTGTGTCCTTTTATGGGTGCATTTAGGCCATTCACATTGAGAGTAATTATTGATAGATACGTTTTTATTGACATCGTGTTACCTTTGAAGTCTTTCTGTCTGTAGATTGGCTCTATATTTCTCTTCAATGATATTCTTAGGATTTTTTCTCTTTTATAGGACCCCCCCTTAATATTTCCTGCAGTGTTGGCTTGGTGGTTGCATAGTCTTTTAAGCATTGCCAGTCTTGGAAACTCTATCTCTCCATTCATTTTGAATGTCAGTCTTGCTGGGTAAAGTATTCTTGGCTGCATCTACTTCTCATTTAGTACTCTGAATATATTTTGCCAGCCCTTCCTGACTTGCCAGTTCTCTGTGGACAGGTCTGATGTTATTCTAATAGGCTTTCCTCTATATGTAAGGAGCCTCTTTGTCCTAGCTGCTTTTAAGAGGGTCTGTCTAGAATTGTAATTCTTCATTTTAACTATCAGATGTTGCGAGGACTTTCAAGAATCTAAAATCTTGGGGGGAAACCGCTCTGCCTCTAGTACATGAACATTGTTTCCATTTGTGAGATTGGGAAAATTTTCATAGACAACTTGTTCCACTATATCTTCTAGACTTCTATCTTTTTCTTCCCCTCAGGGATTCCAATAATTCTGACATTGGAACGTTTCATGGCATCATTTATTTCCCTGATTCTGTTTTCGTGGCTTCTGAGCTATTTGTTACAGGCTTCCTCCTGATCCTTTCTCTCTATCTGTTTGTCCTCCAGATCACTAATTCTATCTTCTGTCTCAGTTACCCTAGCTTTTAGAGAATTTAGATTAGATTGGAACTCATTGAGAACATTGTGAACATCATCCCTGGTGGCTTTCAGTTCTTCCCTAACAATGTGAACATCATCCCTGGTGGCTTTCAGTTCTGCCCTAATCAATTCCATTTGATCATCCATGGCTTTCTCCAACCTAGCTATTGCCTGGATTATTGTTAGCCTGAATTCCTTTTCCAACATATTGTCTATGTCGATAGCCAATAGCTCTGTTGCAGAAGGCCCATCCTCTGAATTTTTCTTCTGTTGGGCATTCCTCCTCCTAGTCATTTTGGTAAGAGATGACTGAATGGATGCAGGTGGATGTATCGACTGTGGTGCAGTCAAGGTGCACCCTGGAACACTCTGTGCAATCAGGATTCCCCACCCAAATGAGAGAAAAAAGAAAAGAAAAAGAAATAGAGAAAAAAAAAAGAAAAAGAGAGAGAGAGAGAGATAGGAAAAAAAGGGCAGATAAAAGAGAAGGCTCAGTCCAAATGGGCCCCAACGTAAGATTTATGAAGTATACAAACAAAAACAGACAAACAAAAAGACTGATAAAAGTATATGATGAGGAAAAAAAATATATATATAAAGCAAAAAAAGGAAGAACCTCATCAAAAAGAACCCCATGTATAAGATTTATATACTATCAGGACAAACACAAATACCCAGAAACACTGTTGGAAGATGGGAGAGTGGTTATAAATTCTCAGTGGTCAAGGAAGGTTATTTTGATTCTTCCTGGACGTATCTTGATGTCTTTGTTAAGGGACTCAACTTTCCTAAGATAAAGAGGGATTAAAAATTGGTTTGCCTATAGGGGTAGCATTGATTGGGGAAAGGGGATTATCTTGAAGTTTAACTCTATATGTATATTAGAAAATAAAAATTAAAAAAGAATAAAGTAGACTAAACTAAATTAAAATTTAAAAAAATTAAAAAAATTGAAAAGCAAAAGAAAAACACAGGTGTATGTATCAAAAAGTTCAGGTTAGACGGTTATTAAGGAATTTGATGTACTGGACATCTCACTGATGGTAAATAGGTTAAAAAATTATCTATATGTATAAAAAAATGAACCAGAATAGTGGTAAAGAGTTAAAAATAAAAGTTGTATTTATGAAGTAGTGGTGGTTGTTCTCTTGTCGTCATCTTCTTCTTCTTCTTCTTTTTTTTTTTTTTCTTTCCTGGTTGGTTTTCTGGGGAGGGGCCTGCCACGTGGGTTTTCAGTCAATGATGTTCCCTGAGTTAGGTCCTCCCGCCCCCCTCAAGGGGGTGGGCTCTGAGAAAACCGTTTTTTTCAGGCTTTTGTTCTCTGGAGATTTTTATGTTTGTTCATCTGTTTCCTCTCGCCTTGACAGCTTTTGATGGTTTTTGGAGGTTTCGAGGAGAGCAAACTGCACCCAGACCTCCCTCTCGGAGAGAAGCCTCAGAATGCTCTGCAGAGCTGCTGGCAGAGTCGGTTCTGAGTCACGGTCCCTGGGGATGCAGGATCTCCTCTTTGTACCCAAAACCACGGCAGCGGTGGCTGTCTGGACAGCTCCAGACCCCCAGAGAGGTTCCAAGCAGCTATAGCACACTGAGATTTTCCCGCTGGCCTGGGCTGGGAATGCCTGGTTTTTGCGGGTGCCAGAGCTCCTGGCTAGTGCCTGTGAGCACCTCTCCCAGGGGAGGGTGTGGGACACGCGTGTTTCAGGAACGCCTTCTGGTGAGGCTCCCAGCCCCTCATGGACCCCACACGTTCTCGGACAAGCTGGTGGCTCAGGCGCGCTGGCGGCTCAGGGATCAAGACCTGGTTTCTCCACCACACTCTCTCTTGCTCAGTGCCAGGGGAGGCTGTCCGGGGTCCGGGGACTTAAGCTCCTGTCCCTAACCACCCCAATTCCCAAAATTTCCCCCCGTGACGCTTTGCTCTTTTTTTTTTTTTTTTAAGTGCTTTTAACCAGACTCCAAGCTAATGCTGGTCCCCAGATGCAGGGCACTCTCGTTTTGGGGTATTACTTTCCATTCGGTCGCCTCTGGTGGCTCCCTCCCCCTTTTGTTTATCTTCTGATATCAGTCCGATGTTCCCACTCCGCTTTACCTGCCCACTGGTGTCTTCTGTTCCTGTAGAGATCCAGACGTGTATAATTCTGATCTCAGGTTGATTTCATGGGTAATCAGAGTTCTTTCAGCTCACTTTAGGGTACAGGTTGAAACGGCGCCTCCTCCTACTTCCCCGCCATCTTGACTCCCCCCCTCGTTATTTGTGATATTGATCTGTGACATGTCACTCAAAACCTGGTTCATACCCCGTATTGCCTAGAAATCTTTCCATGATTGACTGTATCATTTTCATTTATTATGCCCTTAGGACTTCCATTATCAGTTTCTTCTGTTTAAATGTATATTTCCCAAATGTTCCCTTGGGTCAGCATTTTCCTCTGTCTCTTGTTTTCTATTACGTACTCACCAAGTTCTCTGGTCATTTGCATGTCCAGATTGCCTTGGTCAAGCACCTGTTCACGGGAGGCACAGAATAGATATTTTTTCCAAGTGACTAATACTTGCCAGTATTTGTGATTGTTGTATTTCATCTTGGTTTAAATCCCATAGTAGGTATATTTTCTTCTGACTTAGGCTTCAGGAAAACAGATGGCATTTGTCTGCACATTGATCTCTCTCGAGGTGGCAGAGTAAAACACTTTGGTTTGTAGAAAAAATTGTTTAGAAGCTTCTCAGTTGACCCCTTTGTGTACCAAATCGACATTTTGTGCAGCTAGTTTTATCTTTGCTTAAACTAGTATTGATCAGACTATCAAAGATTGTGTGATAGTTTGAACAGCTGTTCTTGAAATACCACCAAAAATAAGGGTTTGCATTTAAAATCTTTAAATCAATCCACATCTTGTTGGCTATCACAGAGTTTAGATGGTCGGGAACTTGATTAATTTTTTTTCAATCTTATTTACCACAAGAGAAGCTATAACAGTGTTTGTGCACTCTATGTTTTTTCTCATTTGCTGTTGAGTTTATTATACCTTCTACCATTCATTCCTACACTTTGACCTCTTCCCCTATAGAAATGCAGTTTTCTAAGAACCCTTGTTTAGATGAACAATCAGTGCTGATAAATGCTTTGTGAAATATTGAAGGGTTCTGCTGGAATCCAAGGCTGATTTACCATAATCCCCCCCACACACAAAAGAAACAAAAAACATTTTGAGAAAACATGTAGGATACCTTGAAACAGCTTAAAATGAGCTTTATTACAAGATAGGTGATTAAATTATTACATGAGAAATTAGAACTTGAGATATTTGCAGTGAGGACATTCTTAAATCTCACAGTTGAGAAATATGTAGGGTTTTAGCAGAGATTTGGAAAGCTTTTACGCTTCAATTTCTCAGGTAAGACTAGGAAAGACTAGCTTTCAGCTGGAATTGGGTCACAGCAAGAGAATAGTATTAATTACAACTAAACTCTCCAGAGAACCCTACTATAAGGCTGCAGATATAAAGGTTAAAACAAATTCCGCAGATTTGCAGAATTCTTTATTTATACTTATACAGATTTAGAAGCACTCTTAGTGTAAATCAAGCTCTGGAGTTAACTCCACCTAAAAAAATGCAACACACATTTAGTGCGCCTCTTCTTGATTTTACATGATCACTGTAGGATGATCATTTTTTAAATATTTGTTCTGCGTATATTTATCTTTGTAATTATTTGCCATCAAAAACTTGATGCTATATTAGATTATTAATGGAGGTAGGGGAATAAAACTCCAAAACCTATTCCCAGATTCTGTGCCACTTGAAGATTTAAATAGATTTAATAGGGCTCAGAACTTTATTAATCATAGATATTTGTTATGAAGTATGGGGCAGAGAAATATTTCCATATATTTCCCTCTCCCTTCTTAACAATATAAGGCTGCCTCTCTAATATGCCTTCTGCAGGGCTTGATATTTCCATCTTGGACCATTATTAATCAGCCCCAGCATATTGTGGGTTAGTTTATCAAATCGTGACAGAGCGAGTATGGTGAGGAAATACTAAATGAGATGGGGAGCTGAGGGAAATGAGAGCAGGAGGTCAGGGTGGCTTTAAGAGGGGCATGGGAGAATAAAGGCAGGGAATGTAATCATAACCAAGAGAACGATCTGAAAGTTTCGGGACATTTTGTGAATTTTGTATCCCAGTGACAGGGGTCACTAATTCATTTAATGAGTGGGATAGGGATGCTAAATGGCCCGATAGGCAGGCTGTTGAATAAAACAAAATATTGACCCATTTGTTCCCAGACTTTTGAATACACTGCTAGACATTCGGAAAAAGTTTACCTAAGCCAATCTATATTCCATTTTATAAGGACACAATTTTTTTTTTCGTCCATGGTTTTACAATACAATGAACTTTGCAGGAAAGCAATGGAAGTCTAGGTCAAATGTTAATTTGAGCTTCAGATTTGTTCACAAGTTCAGAATATATGTCACTGGTGGTGATAATGATGTTTATTGTTTTCTTTCACAATTATAACTATTGACCTGCATTTGTAGATGGCACACTGTTGGCATTTTATATAGATGTTTTTATCCTCTCCTTCATTGTGACTTCTAGTGTAGCATTTCCCAGGGTTTTACCTATTGCCATGTATTTTATTGTAAATTACTTTCCTTTTATTTATCCTCTATAATTTCAATTAAGGCATTAAATGTGAATATAAACGATATTATGGATTTAACGCAAGATAATAAAGAAAGCTTTATGTACATATATGTCTTATAAGGGAATTGCATAGGATAAGGTGGAAAAGAATGAGCTTGGAATATGGGAAAGGCCGCAGGAAGACCTTTGGGAAAGAAGAGAATAAAGACCCTGAGGACATACTTTACTTAGTCACTGACAGCCCTATACCAAGTCAAGTACAGATAAAATATTTTTTAATTAATTAATTAATTATTTTATAAACATATGATGTATTTTTATCCCCAGGGGTACAGGTCTGTGAATTGCCAGGTTTACACACTTCACAACACCCACCACAGCACATACCCTTTCCAATGTCCACATCACCCCCCTTTTCCCTCCTCCCCACAACCAGCAACCCTCAGTTTGTTTTGTTAGATTAAGAGTCACTTATGGTTGGTCTCCATCCCAATCCCATCTTGTTTCATTTATTCTTCTCCTACCCCTCAATGCCCCATGTTGTATCTCCACTTCCTCATATCAGGGAAATCATATGATACTTGTCTTTCTCCGATTGACTTATTTCACTAAGCATGATACCCTCTAGTTCCATCCACGTCGTTGCAAATGCCAAGATTTCATTTCTTTTGATGGCCGCATAGTATTCCATTGTGTATATATACCACATCTTCTTTATCCATTCATCTGTTGATGGACATCTAGATCCTTTCCATAGTTTGGCTATTGTGGACATTGCGGCTATAAACATTCGGGTGCACGTGCCCCTTCAGATCACTATGTTTGTATCTTTAGGGTAAATACCCAGAAGTGCAATTGCAGTTGCTGGGTTGTAAAGTAGCTCATTTTCAAATTTTTGAGGAACGTCCACGCTCTTTTCCAGAGTGGTTGCAAAAACTTGCATTCCCACCAACAGTGTAGGAGGGTTCCCCTTTCTCTGCATCCTTGCCAGCATCTGTCATTTCCTGACATGTTAATTTTAGCCATTCTGACTGGTTTGAGGTGCTATCTCATTGTGGTTTTGATTTGTATTTCCCTGATGCCAAGTGATGTGGAGCACTTTTTCATGTATCTGTTGGCCATTTGGATGTCTTCTTTACAGAAATGCCTGTTCATGTCTTCTGCCCATTTCTGGATTGAATTATTTGTTCTTTGGGTTTTGAGTTTGCTAAGTTCTTTATAGATTTTGGAAACTAGCCCTTTATCTGATATGTTGATTGCAAATGTCCTCTCCCATTCTGTCAATTGTCTTTTGGTTTTGTTAACTGTTTCCTTTGCTGTGCAAAAGCTTTTGATCTTGATGAAATCCCAATAGTTCATTTTTGCCCTTGCTTCTGTTGCCTTTGGTGTTGTTCCCAGGAAGAAGCTGCTGCGGCTGAGGTCAAATAGGTTGCTGCCTGTGTTCTCCTCAAGGATTTAGATGGATTCCTTTCTCACATTGAGGTCCTTCATCCATTTTGAGTCTATTTTTGTGTGTGGTGTAAGGAAATGGTCCAGTTTCATTTTTCTGCATGTGGCCATCCAATTTCCCAATACCATTTGTTGAAGAGGCTGTCTTTTTTTCAGTGGACATTCTTTCCTGCTTTGTCAAAGATTAATTGACCATAGAGTTGAAGGTCTATTTCTGGGCTCTCTGTTCTGTTCCATTGATCTATGTGTCTGTTTTTGTGCCAGTACCATGCTGTCTTGATGATGACAGCTTTGTAATAGAGCTTGAAGTCCGGAATTGTGATGCCACCAACGTTGGCTCTCTTTTTCAATATTCCTTTGGCTATTCGAGGTCTTTTCTGGTTCCATATAAATTTTAGGAATATTTGTTCCATTTCTTTGAAAAAAAATGGGTGGGATTTTGATAGGGATTTCATTAAATGTGTAGATTGCTTTAGGTAGCATAGGCATTTTCACAGTATTTGTTCTTCCAATCCAGGAGCATGGGACATTTTCCCATTTCTTTGTGTCTTCCTCAATTTCTTTCATGAGTCCTTTATAGTTTTTTGAGTATAGATTCTTAGCCTCTTTGGTTAGGTTTGTTCCTAGGTATCTTATAGTTTTGGGTACAATTGTAAATGGGATTGACTCCTTAATTTCTCTTTCTTCAGTCTTGTTGTTGGTGTACAGAAATGCAACTGATTTCTGTGCATTGATTTTATATCCTGACACTTTACTGAATTCCTGTACAAGTTCTAGCAGTTTTGGAGTGGAGTCTTTTGGGTTTTCCACATATAGTATCATATCATCTGCGAAGAGTGATAGTTTGACTTCTTCTTTACCAATTTGGATGCCTTTAATTTCTTTTTGTTGTCTGATTGCTGAGGCTAGGACTTCTAATACTATGTTGAATAGCAGTGGTGATAATGGACATCCCTGCCGTGTTCCTGACCTTAATGGAAAAGCTTTCAGTTTTTCTCCATTGAGAATGATATTTGCTGTGGGTTTTTCATAGATGGCTTTGATGATATTGAGGTATGTGCCCTCTATCCCTACACTTTGAAGAGTTTTGATCAGGAAGGGATGCTGTTCTGTGTCAAATGCTTTTTCACCATCTACTGAGATTATCATATGGTCCTTGTTCTTTCTTTAATTAATGTGTTGTATCACATTGATTGATTTGTGGATGTTGAACCAACCTTGCAGCCCTGGAATAAATCCCACTTGGTCGTGGTGAATTATCTTTTCAGTGTACTGTTGGATCCTATTGGCTAGTCTTTTGGTGAGAATTTTCACATCTGTGTTCATCAAGGATATTGGTCTGTAATTCTCTTTTTTGATGGGCTCCTTGTCTGGTTTTGGGATCAAGGTGATGCTGGCCTCATAAAATGAATTTGGATGTTTTCCTTCCATTTCTATTTTTTGGAACAGTTTCAGGAGAATAGGTATTAATTCTTCTTTAAATGCTTGGTAGAATTCCCCTGGGAAGCCATGTGGCCCTAGGCTTTTGTTTGTTTGGAGATTTTTGATGACTATTTCAATCTCCTTACTGGTTATGGGTCTGTTCAGATTTTCTATTTCTTCCTGGTTCAGTTGTGGTAGTTTTTATGTCTCTAGGAATTCATCCATTTCTTCCAGATTGTCAAATTTGTTGCCATAGAGTTGCTCATAGTATGTACTTATAATTGTTTGTATTTCTTTGGTGTTAGTTGTGATCTCTCCTCTTTCATTCATGATTTTATTTATTTGGGTTCTTTCTTTTTGAAAAATCTGGCCAGGGGTTTATCAATCTTATTAATTCTTTCAAAGAACCAGCTCCTAGTTTCATTGCTTTGTTCTATTGGTTTTTTGTTGTTGTTGTTGTTTGTTTGTTTGTTTGTTTCTATTTCTTTGATTTCTGCTCTGATCTTTATTATTTCTCTTCTCCTGCTGAGTTTAGGCTTTCTTTCTTGTTCTTTCTCCAGCTCCTTTAGGTGTAGGGTTAGGTTAGGTTATATTTTCCTCTCAGGACTGCCTTTGCTGTGTCCCACAGATTTTGAACCATTGTGTTTTCATTATCATTTGTTTCCATGGAGTTTTTCAATTCTTCCTTAATTTCTTGTTGACCCATTCATTCTTTAGAAGGATGCTGTTTTCGTTCCATGTATTTGGGTTCTTTCCAAATTTCCTCTTGTGATTGAGTTCTAGCTTCAGAGCATTGTGGTCTGAAAATATGCAGGGAATGATCCCAGTCTTTTGATACCAGTTGAGCCCTTGTTTCTGACCCAGGATGTGATCTATTCTGAAGAATGTTCCATGCGCACTAGAGAAGAATGTGTATTCTGTTGCTTTGGGATGAAATGTTCTGAATATATCTGTGATGTCCATCTGGTCCAGTGTGTCATTTAAGGCCTTTATTTCTTTGTTGATCTTTTGCTTGGATGATCTGTCCTTTTCAGTGAGGGGAGTGTTAAAGTCCCCTACTCTTATTGTATTATTTTCAATGTGTTTCTTTGATTTTGTTATTAATTGGCTTATATAGTTGGCTGCTCCCATGTTAGGGTCATTGATATTTAAAATTGTTAGGTCTTCTTGTTGAACAGACCCTTTGAGTATGATATAGTGTCCTTCCTCATCTCTTATTATAGTCTTTGGCTTAAAATCTAATTAATCTGATATAAGGATTTCCACCCCAGCTTTCTTCTGATGCCCAGTAGCATGGTAAATTGTTTTCCACCCCCTCCCTTTAAATCTGGAGGTGACTTCGGGTCTAAAATGAGTTTCTTGTAGGCAGCATATTGATGGGTTTTGTTTTTTTATCCATTCTGATACCCTGTGTCTTTTGATTGGGGCATTTATCCCATTAACATTCAGTTTAACTATTGAGAGATATGAATTTAGTGCCATTGTATTGCCTGTAAGGTGACTGTTACTGTATATTGTCTGTTCCTTTCTGATCTTCTACTTTTAGGGTCTCTCTTTGCTTAGAGGACCCCTTTCAATAATTCCTGTAGAACTGGTTTGGTGTTTGCAAGTTCTTTCAGTTTTTGTTTGTCCTGGAAGCTTTTTATCTCTCCTTCTATTTTCAATAGATAGCCTAGCTGGATAGAGTATTCTTGACTGCATGTTTTTCTCGTGTAGTGCTCTGAATATATCATGCTAGCTCTTTCTGGTCTCTGTGGATAAGTCTGCTGCCAATCTAATATTTTTACCATTGTTTGTTACAGACGTTTTTCCCTGGTTGCTTTCAGGATTTTCTCTTTGTCACTCAGAGTTATAAATTTTACTATTAGGTGACGGGGTGTGGACCTATTCTTGTTGATTTTGAGGGGGGTTCTCTGCATCTCCTGGATTTTGATGCTTGTTGCCTTTCCCATATTAGGGAAATTCTCTCCCATAATTCTCTCCAATATACGTTCTGCTCCCCTCTCTGTTTCTTCTTCTTCTGGAATCCCAAGTATTCTAATGTTTTGTCTTATAGTGTCACTTATCTCTCAAATTCTCCCCTCGTGGTCCAGTATTTATTTGTCTCTTTTTTGCTCAGTTTCTTTATTCTCTGTCATTTGGTCTTCTGTATCACTAATTCATTCTTCTATTCATTTATGAATATGGAGCAGTAAGTGCCTCCATTTTTGATTTCACCTCATTAATAGCTTTTTTTATTTCAACTTGGTTAGATTTTAGTTCTTTTATTTCTACAGAAAGGACTTTTATCTCTCCAGAGAGGGATTCTCTAATATCTTCCATGCTGTTTTCAGGCCCGGCTAGAACCTTGAGAATCACCATTCTGAACTCTAGATCTGACATATTACCAATATCCTTATTGATTAGTTCCCTAGCCTATGGTACTACCTCTTGTTCCTTTTTTAGTGGTGAGTTTTTCTGCCTTGTCATTTTGTCAGGATAAGAATATATGAAGGATTAAATAAAATACTAAAAGGATGGCAAAGACCCCAGTAATGCACTTAGGCAAATCAGAACAGACCCGAAATCATGGGGGGGTGATTAGGAGAAAGGGGATTAAAAAGAAGTTCAGAAAAAAAAAATAAAAAAAATGAATTTAAAAAAGTATAAAAAAGAAAAAAATATATATATTAGACTGGTGACTAGAACAGGGTCACCCACTTAACTTTGGGAGTATTTTGGTCTCTTAGAAGAACTACTTCCCAAAATTTTAAGGAATGAAAAACATATATAAAGGTAAACACAATGAAGTGATGGACAATGCCTATAAAGGTGAAAAATTTTTTTTTTATTTTCTAAAAAAGGAATTGATAAAGTAAGTTGGTTGGGAGAATAAAGAAAAAGAAAGTGGAGAGATTTTGCTCAGGCTGGAGACTAGAACAAACCCCGGAGTTAGATTTAGGGCATATTTTGATCTATTAGAAGAAGGTGTACCCCAAATTTTTTAGAAGAAAAAACCCTATGTGTATACAAAAATTAAAGTTAGATACAATGAAGGATAAAGTATGACTATAATAATGAAGGTTCAAAAAGATTATTATTTTTTTGTGAAAGGTATTATTAAGATAAACTAGTTAAAAAATGTTAAAAGAGGAAATGGTAAAATTTAAAAAAAATTAGAAGAAGAAAAATATAAAATTAAAAAAATTAAATTAACTGCAAGACTAAGGAATCATGGGGAGAAAGCCATGAATTCCATGCTTTACTTTCTCCTCCTGTGGAATTCTGCTGTTCTCCTTGGTACATGAACTTGGTCTTGGCTGGATTTCTTGTTGATCTTCTGGGGGAGGGGCCTGTTGTAGTGATTCTCAAGTGTCTTTGCCCCAGGCAGAATTGCACTGCCCTTAGGAGGGGCCGGGCTAAGTAATCCGCTCGGGTTCACTTTCAGGAGCTTTTGTTCCCTGAATGCTTTCGGTAGAGTTCCGGAAGATGGGAATGAAAATGGTGGCCTCCTAATATCCGGCCCGGAGGAACTGAGAACTTGGGGTCCCACTCCTCAGTGCACCCTCAGTGACAAGCGCTCAATCACTCCCGTGTTCCTGGCCTCTGGCCACGCTCCGAGCTCACCCAACCTGCGACCGGTTCAAGGTAACCCTGAGCTGAGAGCTCACTCCTTGGCTCTGTCTCTGTAGCCTGCTTCCCTGCTCTAATACCTGCGAACTCTGAGACACTCAGACACCCCCAATCCTTCTGTGACCCTGCGGGACCTGGGGCCATGCTGACCCCGTGTGGGATTCACCCCAGTTTAGCCTCTGGAGTGATGTCCCTCAATGGAGCAGACTTTTAAAAGTCCTGATTTTGTGCTCCGTTGCTCCGCCACTTGCCTGGAGCTGGCCCTTCCCCCCGCGGTCTCTCTTCCCATCACTTTGGATTCACTTCTCCGCCGGTCCTAACTTTCAGACAGTGGTCGATTTTCTGTTTCTAGAATTGTTGCTGTTCTTCTCTTCGGTCTCCTGTTGAATTTGTATGTGTTTGCAATGGATTGATAAGCTATCTAGCTGATCTCCTGCTGCCTGATACAGTCTCAGCCTGCTACTTCTCTGCCATCTTGACTCCTCCCCAATCCAATTTAACAATTCTTAAACACACACCTACTCTGTGGCATAGAAACTCCACTCTTAGGTGTTTAACCAACAGAAGTTTACACACATGTCCATAAAAGGACAAAAGTATGTTTTGTGGCTTTAATCCTATAACTTCATGCTGAAAGTGGTCAGCTCCACAGGGAAAAGCTGTCCGTCAACCAGAAGATGGTTAAAGATGGTGGTCTAATCCAACACAGAGACTGTTTCACTGCAGCCAGACATATGTATCCAGTGAACATGCATAACTAATGAGCCTCAAACATAGGCTGGGAGAAGCCAGATGTGAAGAATATATACTGGGTAATTCCATTCATATGAAATTTGAGAATAAGCAGAATTGAATTCTAGTACTACAAATAAGAATCTTGGTTCCCCTTCTACACTGTTGGTGGGAATGCAAGCTGGTGCAACCACTCTGGAAAACAGCATGGACATTCCTCAAAAAGTTGAAAATAGAGCTACCTTACAACCCAGCAATTGCACTACTGGGTATTTACCCTAAAGATACAAACGTAGTGATCCGAAGGGGCACCTGAATGTTTATAGCAGCAATGTCCACAATAGCCAAATTATGGAAAGAACCTAGATGTCCATCAACAGATGAATGGATAAAGAAGAAGTGGTATTTATATATACAATGGAATACTATGCAGCCATCAAAAGAAATGAAATCTTGCCATTTGTGACGACGTGGATGGAACTAGAGGGTATTATGCTTAGCGAAATAAGTCAGTCAGAGAAAGACAACTATCATATGATCTCCCTGGTATGAGGAAGTGGAGATGCAATGTGGGGGGTTTGGGGGATAGGAAAAGAATAAATGAAACAAGATGGGCTTGCGAGGGAGACAAACCATAAGAGATTCTTAATGTCACATAACAAACTGAGGGTGGCCAGGGGGAGGGGGGTAGGGAGAGGGTGGTGGGTTTATGGGCATTGGGGAGGGTATGTGCTATGGTGAGTGCTGTGAAGTGTGTAAACCTGGCGATTCACAGACCTGTATTCCTGGGGCTAATAATACATTATATGTTTATAAAAAAATAAAAAAAAATTAAAAAAATAAATAAAATGAATAAAAGATTAAAAAATAGAAAGTTTCTATTTATAGAAAACTATCTGCAACATATATCATCTTACTGTTAACCAGTAGTTCTGTTTAGGGGCACCTGTTGTAAAGAAATGAATAGATATGGGAGAGAATATTTATGTACACAGGCATTTGTTACAGTGCAAGGTATAATAAGAGAAATTAGCCAAGTAAAGGGAGATGGTTTGTTCATAAGAAACATTAATAAAGTTATGTTTTCCACCAAGTAAAGGGAGATGGTTTGTTCATAAGAAACATTAATAAAGTTATGTTTTCCAAGGTTTTTTTTTAAAAAAAAAAAAACTTGGTTCCCCTTCAGGTGGGAGGGGATTGATAGAAAGGGATGTCCAAGATTTAGTCAATGACCACAGTGTTTTATATCTTAACTGAGGTGGTGGTTACATGGCTATAGACAGTGAGTTCTGTGACTCATCAAAGTGTATGTAATTCTTCTGCCAATAACACAAGTGTTTCTTTATGTGCCTCTAAAACTCTTGTCTTTATTTAACAGTTGAAAAGCTTAAAGTTTCAAAAATCACATCTTACTGCTTTCTGTCCCTTGATTTATATGGTTAAAGTCAATATAGAAACAAACCTTTCTTCTTTGGTTTATGTGGCTTTTCTTATCTTTTACGTCTTTTTGCCTATGGCATATGGGTTTGATATCTTTCATTATGTGACATACATGGGTATCATTCTAGATGAGTCACCTCCACTATACTCAAGATTTTCCCTTATTTAATTTAACAACCTGCTCTAGGACCCAACAGTTCCCATCCAGCCCTTTAATATGGATCCTTTTTAGGAAAACTCATTAATGCCGATCACCAGTTGCTCAGACGTGATCAGTGCTTGATGTTGTCCTAATTGTAGTGTGAATTAGCTTTCAGTCTGAGCTCCATTATTGGTTGGTGTCTCGAAATTGTCTCTCAGTCGTTGGTAGTCAGTGTGCCTAGAAGGAGCCCTTGTGACCTTATAATTTTTGTATCATTTTCATGTATCATGTTTCTGCCTTCTAACCCCACTCTGTACAGCTGTTTTTATTACCTTCTATTTGGTATTTTCTCAACTCATAAAGTCCCTTGTTTGTTTTTCTAAATAGCACAACACTGACATCTTTACTTTAGTAAACAAATATGTATTGGGGCGCCGGGGTGGCTCAATGGGTTAAGCCTCTGCCTTCGGCCCAGGTCATGATCTCAGAGTCCTGGGATGAAGCCCCGCATCAGGCTCTCTGCTTCTTGGGGAGCCTGTGTCCCCCCTCCCGCCCCACCGCCTGCCTCTCTGCCTTCTTGTGATCTCTGTCTCTCTGTCAAATAAAATAAAATAGAATCTTTAATAAAAAAAACAAATACGTACTGAATCCCCACTCTATCCCTATTAGAATCCTAGCAAATGAAACCAACAAGAACCTGCCTTCAAGTTGCATTTTTCTCCTGACACTTGCTACTTTAGCTTTGCCAGTCAAAATATGCTTCTGCATTGGGAACTCTGCCTAACAACCCAGGTCCCCCCTTTCCCCTGCCCAGTTTTATTGAGAAATAATTGACATACATCCCCAGACAAGTTAAAGGTGCACAGCATGATGTCTTGATTTACCTAGATTGTGAAATGATGACCACAGAGAATTTAGTTAACATCCATCATGTCTCATAGCTACAGTGAAAAGAAATGTTCTCCTTGAGAACTCCTAGGATCTACTCTCTTACCTAGTCCCCTTCCTTTTATCTTTCATAATCTAAAACTAATCCCATGGCCTTTAGTGTAAGCCTATGTGCCTAACTCAGCCTGCACTGGAACCAAAACAAACAAATCTGTCAAGATGCCCAGTTTCTGACAGCAAAACCATGCCTGGTCACCTCCTGTTTATTCAGTCAAATGTTCTTCATCTTTCCCGTTTCATAGGAAAACTAACCTAAATATTCTGGATTGCTTTCTTTTTCTATCAAGAGTAGCTTCTTAAGACTCAATTTATCATACTCTACCATTTTAATTGTTTTCTTAGCATTACAACTTTTTTTTTTTTAAGATTTTATTTATTTATTTGACAGAGAGAGAGATCACAAGTAGGCAGAGAGGAAGGCAGAGAGAGAGGAGGAAGCAGGCTCCCTGCAGAGCAGAGAGCCCGATGCGGGGCTCGATCCCAGGACCCTGAGATCATAACCTGAGCCGAAGGCAGCGGCTTAATCCACTGAGCCACCCAGGCGCCCCAGCATTACAACTTTTAATGTTCTCCTATAGGTACGTGTTTGTTTTCCCATACTAGTTCATAAGCAATATCAGAGCAATTCCTTTTTCTGTCTTACTCACTAAAATGCTGGCAAGGGAGAAAGTGGGCATTAAATAAATATTTATTAAATAAATTAAACCTTGGTGCCACTGCAAACTATTTAGTGAAATAAGAGACTTTTTTTTTTTTTTTTTTAATGTCTCAGTTTCCTAATATGCCAAATGGGAGTGGGAAAAAAAAACAAAACTAAAAGGTGTTATTAACAGGAAATATAGCATATGGAAGTGAACTTAAAATTATGAAATTTATTTTCTTTTAAATATTCAGTTTAGAGAGAAACAGAGAGCATGCACATGAGCTGAGTGGGGTACAGAGGGAGAGAGAGCATCCCAGGGAGCCTCCTTGCTAAACACAGAGCCCCACATGGGCCTCAGTCTCAGGACCCTGAGATCATGATCTGAGCTGAAACGAAGAGTCAGACACTTCGTTGACTGAGCCACCCAGGGATCCCCAAAATCACAGAATTTCTAACATGATTTTATTTTAAGTTACTTTCCTGGCCACACTGAAGAGCTGTTCATATTCTTGAAGTTGCTGTAAGGCACTTAAAAATAATAATGACATTTTAATAGTCCATGATAGTAAATCAGTATAGGATTGAATAAGATACACCTTCAAATATGGAGGAATTCCACTTCCTTAGATATCCAAGTCACTGGGCAGCATGAAGCACTGGAAAAATGTAGAGTTCCTCCAATGTCTGGTTGTCAAGTTCCAGCTGAAGGCAAAGCCCAGGTCCAGCCAGCTTCCCCTGCCTGGACATGTGAAGCTATGCCCACGATAAATGATGCCAGGGTGAGGGCGGACCAGCCCTTCATGTGCCCGAGATGGTGGACAGGGGTCTCTAGAGGTAAGGAAAATAAGAACAGGTTTCTGAGATAATTAAACAACTGTGTAACAAGGTTTCAAGTTCCCCTTCCCCTCCTCTTTTCTATAATCTGTGGCTTTTTAAGCATTTTCGTGTTACTCCTTGCAGCATTCCACCCAAGGCTGGCATGGATCCTAAAATTAAACTGTATCTTAATTTCCAGTATCTTATTACTCAACAATCAGGGGCTCTCAAGAGAAATAACCTAATATGTTAATTATTGGTTGGGTCCAGATGATTAACAATTACTGTCTTTAATTCTCTCCTTTTCTTTTGCTGGGGTGGGGAAATGTACATGTCAATCCAAATGAATAAATTATAGAATTTCAGGTGATAAAAGAGACAGATATGAAAGAAACTAGTGGAAAGAGAGACACTGTTAGAACTTAATAACAATTTCAGTGAACATTTAACCTGTTATCAGTACTAATACTACAAGCCAGCAGTAACTAAAGCTCTGATTGGATGCATGATATGTATTTATGATTATCTTTTTAACTTGTTTCTGGTCTGTGTAACTTGTATACCCTATTATAACAATATATAATGTTGGATATATATGTATAGATAGATAGATAGATAGATATAGATATAATGGATAATGACATTGAAGTTCAAAGTGTAAGTCACAAATCCAAAATTTTATATCCGATAAACACAGAGTTGGGGTTGAAACAGAGGTGCAAAGTTTGCATTCTATTAAAGTAAAAATGTATCTGCCCATAAGATTTCAAGAGTTGTGACATGGATCCATCTGCACCTGGATAATAAAATACTGGTTAAAAAATATCAATATAGGGGGGCCTGGGTGGCTCAGTGGGTTAAGCCTCTGCCTTCGGCTCAGGTCATGATCTTAGGGTCCTGTGATTGAGCCCCGCATCGGGCTGTCTTCTCAGCAGGGAGCCTGCTTCCTCCTCTCTCTCTGCCTACTTCTTTGCCTACTTGTGATCTCTCTCTCTCAAATAAATACATAAATATTTTTTAAAAAATCGATATAAATACAATACCAATGATCTGGATGAAAAGGCTTTATTCTAAACACAGACATTCACTTCCATTGGAACAAATGGCTTGTTCAGTTATCTAGAATATCTAAGGTTTGTTCCTTTGAGGTGAATTCTTCATGTTATTTTGATCTAGGCATAAGTCCTTCCAAAATTTCTACCCAAGTAAAGATTCTGGATTTGGGAGTGGGGTTTTTTTTGTTGTTGTTGTTTTTGTTTTTCTTTCTCAAAATGTCCTTTCCCTATAGTAATCCCCCAATGGTATTCAGTTTTTGAGAAAGTTTATAAAGAGGTTAATGATGTTGGTCACTCTGCATCATAAAGTTCTTATGATCTTTCAGCAAATAGCAGTTTTTAATGAGCTCAGTTGCCTCAAAGTAAAAGTATGTTAAGGTATCTGAGATGATAAAGTATGCATTGTGCAGCACTAATCATAATGGCTTAATTAGATGTTAATGTGGTTTTTACGTTCATTAGAATTTAATGGTAACTGAATTTTTAAGTGTTCAGTTAGTCAGCAGTTTTAATATCATAGTCCTGGTGAGGAGATATTTTCAAACCCAGAACTTGGTAAGAGAGTTGGTGTCAGTGTAAATTATACCCCGGAGAGAAAATTCCCATTTCTCAAGTCCACATTTCATGCCAAGTGATAGCAGGTGGTGAAGTCAGACAGGGCATGAATAACACACCCTCTATTTATGACCAGTCCTATTTATGACCAGTCCTATTTATGACCAGAAGGTAGCAGCTGCCATCTGGCATAATTCTTGGAGGGTATTGAAAGGTCATTGTGACCAAAATATCGATTTAGTGTTATTTTGTGGTTTGGAGTCAGGTAACATTTATTGAGCTATAACTATATGTCAGGTGCTCTCACATATGCTTTCTTTAAAAAAGTCCTAACACAAGTCCTATTTTTACCTCTGTTTATTAGATCAACACTTTAAGGCTTGGGGAAGCTAATAAGTGGCTGAAAATGATAGATAAACAATACCTAGACAATATGTAGTTAAACTGAGTTAGGTACATCTCTAATTCCAAGTACACAATATAGAATTCTAACGGACATTGTCACTAGTCACAGGTCTTTTCAAGACTGGTGCATTTTAGCTGTTCCTCCTACACTGACACTTAAAAAGGGGGAACATATCATAATCAGTGAATATTTCAGTTCTAAAAGCAGTCTTAGGAACCAAAGTACAATATGGTTTACCTGAGGCTTTATGGGCTCTCTGCTCGCAGGGAGCCTGCTTCCTCCTCTCTCTCTCTGCCTGCCTCTTTGCCTGCCAGATCTCTGTCTGTGTCAAATAAATAAATAAAATCTTTAAAAAAAAAAACCTTAAACAAGATATTGACAAGACAGAGGCTGCTCAATGATGGACAGCATGGATAATGAACAAACTCTGAACTATTAGATAGAAAAGACTGTTATAAGATCTATATGTGTCTTCAAGTATTACTTGGAGTATTACCGAATACTTAAAGACACAGGGAGAAATGTATATGTATAATAAATAAATAAAATATAATAAATAAGTAAAATATGTATGTATACATATTTTATATGTTACAAGCTGACTATAGGGGTAATAAGAAAGTACATGATCTAAAATGTCTAAAATATCACGTGCTCCCAGGGAGGTAGGGAGTGCGCTATACATTTCCGAGAGAAGGCTGAATAAATGCTTCACAGTAATGTGGAAGGATTCAGCAAGTGACGTGTCATTGAGTTATATAAATTTTAGGTTCTCCCTCCAACTACTCCATACAACAATAATGAATAATTTGTTAAATTTTTATGATGAAGTTGTATAAAGCTTACAACAGGGTGGAGCTCGAGAGATTTTTAAAACTTGATTGAAGATGGTTTAGGAGAACTTGCATGGTTCAACACAAGTTGAGGCCACTCCCTAGAGCTGGCTTGAAAGGTAAATGCTATATACACAAAAACTAAAGTATAATTTAAGAGGCAACTAGAATTCATCCTGACTGATAGAATTTTTTCATTCTCTTTGTCACAGTCTCAAATTTTAGCATTATTGACACATGCAATTGTTTCTTAAAGGCTGGTTGATATCTTCTAGAATTTCTGTTAAAACGTACACACCCCACAGGAGAATGACACCATAAGCTTTTATCAGCTAGCATTTTGAAGAAGTATGACTGCTGCATCAGACTCCAGCTCTGGGGGAATAGGGTGGAAGATTCATACTGAAACCTATAAGGAAAGGGTCAAATAAAAGGAGAATTAGAAAAGAGATAAAAAAGTACAGGGAAAGTTACAAAGGCAAAGTTTTTAGAAGGACTTCAGGGATTAGTGTTTCTCAATAATTCCTCTAATGTGAATTCTTTTCAAAAACTACCTCTGCAACTAGATGGCATGCATACACCCCCCCCCCCCCATTTTCTCATCAAATAAAACATAGGTTCGGTAGTGATCACGTTTCCTCACACAATTAAAAGCACGTGTATTTCCTTTTTAAAAATAATTTGAAGTCCTATTTCATAAAAGAGCACATATCTATGTTGTTCATAAAAGATGCACACATCACACCCTGATCAAGGAATAGATTAGCTAGTTTTAAGACACCCCTTCTCCAATCTCCTCTGAGTTAGCTCCTTTCCTCCTCAAAGAGACCATCGTCCTGATTTCTAGCACCATATCTGAATGTAGCCCATTTCAGCTTTCTTAAAATGGAATAATTTGTCTTGAATTTAGCTTCCTGTCCTGAACAACAGGTTTTTAAGATTCCCCCATGTTCTGTCTTTAGCTTGTTCATTTTCATTGATGTATACTATTTGACAATATGAATGTGCCATGACTTTCCTATTATTTCTGATCTTTATGATTTCATCCTGGGCATTTCCATACAGAATCTCAGCAGAGCAGTCTTTTCTAATAAGAAGTTCAAAATATATGTGTAAAATATGAAAACTCAAATAACCAAGAATGGTCAGAGTGATTTGCCATAGAATGCAATTAGAGGACACCACCACCTGATTTTTAAGATTTAACCATGAAATCACAGCAATTGAGGCATTAGTGAAAGTAGTGACTTCAACGGAACAGAGCTGGGAATTGAGAAATAGCTCCACACATATATGGCAAATTGATTTTCCACAAAGGTGCCAGTCAAATGCAATGAAGAAATCAGAGTCTTTTCAATTAATGACACAGCAATACTGGATTTCCATGTAAAACAATTGAACTGCAGCCCTGACCTTACACCTTAACAAAAATTCAGACAAAATGTAAAAAGCTAATACTCAATAGGTCTAGAAAAATATAGTAGAAAAATTTTTGCTGCTTTAGCTAGGCAAATATTTCTCAGCTAGGTTACAGAAAGCACAAACCATATAAGAAAACATCATAAATTGTATGTCATCAAAGTGCAAAAATTTTTAAAAATAAACAACTTCTTTTTTGAAAGACACCATTAAGGAAGTGAAAAAGAAATCATAGACTGGGGGAAACATATTTGCAATGCACAAAGCTGACAAAGGATTCATAACCAAAACATAGGACATTCTTCAGAATTATAAGGTGGTATATTATGGAAATGGTCAGAGGAATTAAACAGAAATTACCCAAAGAAAAAATATCTAAGGAGCAAAAAATATGTGAAAGAGATAATCAGTGTTAGTCATCAGGAAAATCCACATTAAAACCATAACAAGATTTTATTATACAACCATTAAAAGAGCTAAAAATTTATAAGAATGATAGTTTCAAGTATAGGAGAAGATGTGGAGCCATGGTGTATATAAGAAGCTGTATAGAGAAAAGGAATAAAATTTTGAGTTCACGTTAGATAGTTTTGTAGATTTTGCACATGTGCAATGAAATATGGACAGCCCCTCACATAGGTTAATTTATGATTTTTTTCAGCTTTACGGTGGTGCAAAAGCAATGTGTATTCAGTCGAAACTGTACTTCTGGTTGCAAATTTGTATTTTTCCCTGGGCTAATGATATGCAGTACAGTACTGTCTTGTGATGCCAGGCAGTGAGTAAGCTGTCTCTTTCAGTCAGCCTGATAATGAGGTTAAACAGTCAGTAACTTATGACCATATTCTACCAGTACAGCTGTTCTGTTTTTCATTTTCAGTATAGTATTTAATGAATTTTATGAGATAGTCAGCACTTTATTATAAAATAAGCTTTGCATTCGATGATTTTGCCCAACTGTAGGCTAATGTAAGTGTTCTGAGCATGGTTGAGGTAGGCTAGGCTAAGCTATGATGTTTGCTAGTTTTTTTTTTTTAAGATTTATTTATTTATTTATTTATTTATTTATTTACACAGAGAGAGAGAGATCAGGAGTAGGCAGAAAGGCAGGCAGAGAGAGGGGGAAACAGGCTCCCTGCTGAGCAGAGAGCCCGATGCTGGGCTCGATCCCAGGACCCTGAGATCATGACCTGAGGTGAAGGCAGAAGATTAACCTACTGAGCCACCCAGATGCCCCTGTTTGTTAGGTTAAGTACATGAAATGCATTTTCAACTTGACAGTATTTTCAACTTACAGTGGGTTTGTTGTGATGTAACTCCGGGGTAAGTTGAGGAAGATCTGTACATGTACACTTTCATTTTTTGTCAATTCATAGATGATAACAATGAACCTTCAGTGGTTTTAAGGACAAGTGGTTGTGGAAATGTTCTAATGGTAGAGTGATATGACTTATTTTTTATACCAGTATATATATGAGAGTAAAAGTATGCCTGAACATGCATCTATAGACAAGTCTTTCTGGTAATCTATTGAAGCAGCAAATGACTTTTTAATTAATTGTCATTCTGCTTAAATAAAAATCAAATTATCTTGCTCAAAATTATGTACTTATTTATGTTTCTGTTTATTCATCTGTAAATACGACTCTATCTTATAACCATATATGCTTACCTATATGTAGGAATAGAATAATGAGACACTTTTAACTGTGTTACTCTATAATTTTTACATTGTTTTCATTTTTCCTACCAAAATCATGTATTTAGTAATTCAACATATATGCAATATGAAAATATCAGTTAATTGGCATTTTTTAGTTGAATCAACGATCTGTTCTTTAGAGGTATCTGGGTGGCTCAGTCTGTTAAACATCAGACTCTTGATTTTGGCTCAGGTCTTGACCTCATAGTCATGAGATCAAGCCCCGCCTCCCACTCCATGCTCAGCTGGGAGTCCACCTTAGATTCTCTCTCTCTCCTCCCTACTTATGCCCCGCCCAGCTCTGTGTGCCTGGACATGCATGGACTCTGTCTCTAAAACAAATACATCTTTAAAAAATAATCTGGACTTTACATTGCACAGTGAAGCTGTAATGAGATACAGATAAAGGAAATTTGGAGCAATTATTCAAGCACTTGATACCTAGTTTCTTCTGGTCTTCCTTTGTTATTTCCGATATAGCTTGCTAATCTGGGGACTCTCCCACTTTCTAAATGTGGTTTGACTTAGGCGCTCTGATCCTGCTCTAAGACTTATTTTTCAATTTAAACTAGCTCGTCTGTTGGATTCTGAGCTTGTTTTATTTATTTTATTTTGGACAACTTCTCTAGGCTTCAGTTTGCTTGCTGTCACTTCCTATCTCTCTGTCTTCCTGGTTAGGTCACTAAACCTCATTTTCATTATCTGTGAAATGGAAATAATAATGCCTCCGCCTAATGCTGAAACTTTAATTGATAAATGCATGGGTGTCGTAAACTAATTTTTACATTAAGGAATTAGGAAAGAAAACTCTGAAGGATGCAAAAGAGGAACCTCAAACACCAATGGTATTTAGTCTTTTTATAAAAGTCCATATATCACAGTGACCAGCAGCATCTTTATTCAAAAATCTCCCAGCTACACAAAAAGGTGAAATATAATTACAGTTGTAAAACAGTGTCATCTTAATTTTTTCCCTACTTATTGGAAATTTGATTTAACACGAGACCTCCAGGGTGAAGGGAGGGTGGGTAATAACAGAAATTTTTCTAAGAGACCAGTCATTAAAAAAACATTGTTAACAATTGTTCTGGCCTACTTCTCGTATTCTCATTTGGCTTCTTGCCCAGATTTGTAGAAATCACTAATAATGCCCAAAACAATGCATGAATATAGAGAAAAGGATAAAAAGGGGGGGGGGGGTGGTGGCAAAAAACGAAAAGGGAACTCAGGGGGAAAAATAACATCAGTTTTTAATTACTGGGGCACTAATGAAGACAGTGAATCAAATAAACAGTTTGTTCTCAAAGTGTTATCATGCAAAACACAATAAACTTGAAAGTTCCTGAAATAACACTTCACAGCAAGTAAAGGAAAATGCCCTATAACAGTCCTTGAAAGAAGAAATGCATTAGTATTTTGCTTTATGATTCCTGGTTGCAGGTTCCAATCTAATCTCCATAGAAATGGAATTCCAATTGGGCCTCAGAGATACCTTACAAGCACACTATAATCCCAACTTGAGAGAGAAATTCAAGTTAACCGAAATTCAGTTTACTCTCATGGGAACAGTTAGGCTGAACTACTAGGAGGGACCAAATTCAAGTTCTTAAAAGTGGCCTGGATGAATTCTAAAATAAACCCAAAGAGCTACTATTAGAATTTGAAGAAACATAGTTTGTTCTTCCATCCTTCTTCCCTCCCCCTCCCCCCACCAGACTTCTGTTTTCTTTTCTCCCTATTTCTACCCTCATCAGCCTCTTCCATCTCCCATTCTCTTTCATAAATAAGAAATGATTATGAAGATGCAAAAGACAAAAATGCCCCTAAATTACACAAAGATTCAGGCATCTTTAGAAACAATAAAATACATATTTAACCACAACTATAACATAGAGACTCTGTAACATATCCATGGAAACACAGTTTTTATTTTTATTTCAACAGAGTCCTTTTGATCAGTCAAGAGTAAACATTTTTTTCCTTAAATGTTGATAGAGATCTAATTTTTTTAGTGTTCTCTTTTTCCTTTTTAACTAAAGTGCAATACGATTTTTAAACTCACTTAATTGTATTTGGACACATTTTCTGACTAGAGGGTTTCCTTTCAACTATGTGTTAGAAATTTTCTGTTTCCCATTTCAAAACATTTGACAGCAGAAGTTTTTCCTTCTTTTTTTTCCCTATGCAAATGTGGATGTAGTATTTCAGTCAACTTGAGTATACATATTACTTTAGTGAGCTTTGAAAAAATTTCTGTGTACAAAGAATGATTTTATAACTTGTCTTTATTTAGCACTTTCGGAGTCAGATAGAGTGGGGTTTAAGGAATGGGTCTGTCACTTAATATGGAAGGTTGTTGAAAAGCTAGTTTCTCTAGTTGTGAAATAATTTCATAGTGGAGACTAAATGCTATGAGGTAAATGGAGCTTCTAGAACAGTGTTTAGCTGTGAGAGACGCGTCCCCTTTGAATGGTCATCCAACTCAGCCAAAGCCTCTCTTCTGAGACCAGTTCTGAAGGCACATAGGTGGTCTTCCAGATGCCATTTCTGTACCACCTGATCTTATTCTTGGATGAAGCTCATGGATGTGGAGCTTTGATCTGGGCCAGATTCTCTCAGAAAATGGCCCTCAGAATAAGGAGGACACAGACCTTAGTAGCTACTTGATCTGGATCACATTACAAGAAAACTCTTAAATGAGAAAAAAAAGAAAAGTTCTTGCTGCTGAGGTTTCCAGAGCTGGCATAGTTCCTTGTCTCCTGATTCTGTCTGTGATCTCATGATAAACCACAGTTATCCTGTCCTATCAATATTTATGCATTTTTTTGTCTTTTTTACTTGAGCTAGAAAGAGGTTCAGGTGGTTTTAAAGGAAAATTAATACAAAATTATGTACAGAAGAGTGTGTTGTATAGACAGACCTTCAGGTAAATGTGGGCTACTTAGAATTGGAGACAATGAAGTGAAAGGTGAACAGACTATCTCCTATGTTAGTGGAAGAAAACTAGTGACCTAGAAACAGCCCATTACAGGTATCACCTGAGGATGATGCTCTCGGAGACTTGGCCCCATAGAATATACTGAAAGAGAGACAAATGCCATTCTTGCAGAATTGGATGGCTGCTCCTGATTGCACTGTGGAATGTGACTGCTGAATCAGTGTTCTGTGGCCTTCTTCAGCAGTTCAGATCACTGAAAACCAAACACAAAAATGTATTTGTTTAGGTTATTTGCTTACTTTAGCTTAATTCATGAGCTATCGGTGATAATAATGTATGTATTACGTTGCTAGTCAACTGGGAATGGGCTTTTGGAGATAAGATTTAGAATTTCTAGGATTTAGAATTTAAGAATAGTCATATGGTCCAACTCCACCCTATACCCCTTAAACACTTTATCTAGAGCCACTCTTGCTGAAGGAAATACCGAACCAATGGATGCCTAACCCTTCATTGTCACTTGTTATGGGACTCTTTTTAAAGTCAAATTCAGCTGTAAATATGATTAGTAATATCAGAATGAAAACACAAGAACTTACATCAAGAATTTACCAAAGGATATCATGAAAATCTGTTGGAGATGGTGGTGGTGGAGTTAAAATCTGTGTTTGCAGATGTTGAAGGTTCTCAACCCAGAATTTAACATAAGGAAAACTGCATTTAATGTCTTAGTTTGGATGGTCAGCTGTGCTTGTAACCCTTTAAGAGTTGCTAATGCCAATATGGACACTGTGCTTGATTGCTCCCAATGTTATTAAATGATCAGATTACCCCTGCCCAGTACAGGGATAGGTTTTCAAAAACTTCAGAAGACAAACATGTTGGATTGTGTCTGTCACGTGTTTTCTGTTCCATTAGCTTCCAAGTATTCTGGGAAGAAGGGTAACCAGGTCTTTTAAAAGGCTTTGCCTGGTTCTTCTGGGTGTTTTTGTTTTTGTTTGTTTGTTTGTTTTTTAGGCCAGGCATATTAGAAAGAGTTTCAGTTGAAATTAGGTAACTGATCTACCACTAAAAATAAGGTACTTGGTAAATAGGACCCATAAGGCAGCAGTTCATCACAAGTGAAAAGGCAACAAAGGAGGCCTAGTACTTGGTTTGTAAAGTGGCCTAACTCATCTAATGTGCAGTGAATTAGGAAGTCAACGCAGTTCTTCCCACAAAATAGATCTATCTCATTACCATATCCAATTCTACCACCCCAGTACAAGCAATCATCATCTCTTGCCTGTAGGACTTTAGTGCCTCCAAACCAGTCTCTGTTCCCATGTTTCTCTACTGTAAACAATTACTAAGGAGAAACCAGAGTGGTTACAGAAACACATAAATCTAACCATGACAACCATCTGCCCTATTTCAATAGTTTATTGTTGCATTGAGAATAAACCCAAATTTCTTTTAAAAAAAAATTTCATGCCCCCACCCATCCCATCTATTTCTCCTTTTACACAGGGAAGCTGTTCCTGATTCACATTAATTTTGATATAGCTTTATTATATTTATATATACCCCGATCTGTATCTATGCCGTGTGTGTGCATGTACACATATTTTGAATAGGCAAGATACAGACCAGGGAATAATATTCTTAATACATTTATTTGGAAAAGACCTGTTTCTACATATATGAGGAATTCCTACAAATAAAAAGTAAGTAAATAAAAAGATGATCAATCCAATTTAACCCCCCCCCAACAAAGACAAAAGACCTAAGTAGACACTTCTTTAAAAATATATGCAAATGTCAATAAAAGCAAGTGAAAAATCGTTAAACAGCTTTGGTCCTTAGGAAAATTTCCTTAGCGTGATAAAACAGATTAATAACAATAAAAATTTAATGACTTACCTGTTTTAAATATCTGGATGTTTTGTATATGCCATGTGTTGGCCATGGCCCTAACAAGTTCACGATCAGGGAAAGCTTACAACCGCTTGAGCAGTGGGCAAAATGAAATGATACAAGAAGTTGGCTCCAACAAAAGACTTATAAGTTAGAGAAGAACGCCATGTGAGTTATATCAACTTGCTATCTGAGAGAATTCATTTCAGTAAAGTTTACAATGACCTCATTTTCCTGTCCCTCTAAAGCTGGTTCTTAAGTGCAGGCTTCTGTGTTTGGCTCTGGGAATAAAAAGATGAATAAAACTCTGTCTTCCCTGAGTTCACAGTAAAGTACAGAAGACAGCTACTTAAACTGATCATCATAACATAGTATGGAAAGTGCTTAAAACAAAAGTATCTGTGAAGTGCTTTGGGTCCACAGAGGAAAGAACTGACCTTATCTGGGGTGAGTCTAGAAATACTTTGCAAAAGCGAAAACATTTGAACTGAATTGAGTGATAAGTAGGCATGGTGCAGAGAAAGACGAAACAAAGGAGCATTAAGGCAGTAGAACCAGCATCTCAAGGCACAGATGTGTGAAAGAGTTTGAGACAGTGGAGGAAGGCCAAAGACACTGTTATAGTGGAATATAAACATTTTGAGTAAAGTGGAAAACGTTGTAGTAAGTGGAATTGAAACTGTAGAATGTATTATAAGCAAAGTTAAACAGATTTGTAGCATCTGGAATGTATTCTCCAGTTAGTGAAGAACCTCTGATAGTTTCAAGGTGTGGAGATATTTTGGCAAAATTTATGACTTTGAAAGTTCTTGTGATAGGCAGAATAACAACTTCCTCCTACCCAAAGATGTAAATTCATCCAAATCCCCAGAACTTATGAATATGTTACCTTAACGTGGCAAAGAGGACTGCAGATGTGATTAAGGATCTTGAAATGGGAATATTATCCTGGATTATCCAGGAGGCCCAGTGTAATCACAAAAGTCCTTAGAAGTGGAAGCAAGAGGCAGGAGAGACAGAAGGAGATTTGACTTACAGAGCTGGACGTTAGCCTGATGAGACATGAGAGAGACCCAGTCCACCCCTGCTGGATTTAAAGATGGGGAAGGAGAGCCAAGGGCCGTGGAATGTGAGTGGAATTTAGATGCTGGAAAAGCCAAGAAGCAGAGTCTTCCCTAGAGCCTCCAGAAGGAATGCCGCCCTGCTGACACATTGATTCTAGCTCAGTAAGACCGAGTCTAGATTTACGACCTCCAGGACTGTAAGAGAACAGATTTTGCTGTTTGTTTTTTTTTATATTGTTTAATTCTTTTTATTTTTCAGATTTTGCTGTTTTAAGACACTAAGTGTGTAGTGATGTATTACAGCAGCCTTTCGATTCAAACACAGACTTCACTTGACGATGAAAGGATTCTGAGGATGAGCATTGCCCTCTGTGGTTTCTTCTTAGATATGGCTCTTTCCATCTTTCAGACTCTGGCTAAAAATAGGATCTTGAACCCTGCTCAGAGTGGTGCTTACTATACTACAGTAAATTTAAGAAGAACACAGTCTTTGAAGCCAGAGAAACTTGAATTATGGTCTCAGATCTGTCAGTCACTTACTCTATAAGCTTGGGATAAGTACTGCAAAGACTGACCCTCACTCAGCGTTCTCATCCACGAAATAGGGAGGATCGCACACTGCTCGTGGAGTTGCTATGGGGATTGGCTAAACTAAGATTTCTGAAGATTCTACAGTATTTGAGTATACATGCCTAGCACATGCTCTCATTCTCACTTCACCGTTCTCACACCACAGTGAAATCTTAATATATCCGAACATACATATGCAGTCCAGGCTGTTAATTCAGATAGCAAGTGATTGATGCAAATAGCAAAAGCTGCAGTGAGGACCTGGGGAAAATATTCTGGAATTTGATGGTAATAATACATCAGAAGAAAGTACTTGTGCACTTTCAAAAATAGACACACACATACACACACTTGGACCCAGAAACACACAAATACAGTGCATGATTGACTGGATTTGGGCATTTTTCTTCTGGATACGTACTGTCATAGAGGTAGATGAAAAATTACTTGCCCCTCTGCCAGAGCTCTGCAAACCCACTCAAATGCGTGGGATGAATATGCACAAGGCAGTCCTAGTGAGATTCACCAGACAAATCTAAATTCTTCCTTGAGGAGTCTGGATTTTTTTTTTTTTTAAATTGTGCTCTCCCAACAGGGTTTTATTTTTAACTTCCCTTAGTTTTGTTAACATTATCTTGGACAACAGTCTGGGTTTTTAATTAAAAATCAAGTTGGTGTCCCAGTTGAGCAGCTTAGTTTTATACCACTGAACAAAAAACTGGCGGAATTCTTTTATCCCCCAAGAATTTATCTCCATAGTGTGTCCCGCATGCATATAGCAAATTACATTTTTCAAAGAGGGGTACTTTGTTGTTATCTCCTCCAGACCTAGGTAGAAAATGTGTCACTAACCCATTGAATGGTGTAGGGATCTTAGGGAGGCAAAATACCTTAACACTGTTATGCTAAAGACTTTCAAATATTTGACTGGTGGGTCGATCTAATAATAGCTCAAATCAAAGCAAGAAAATGAAAAGAAACATCGCATGCAATATGTTCATATTTCTTGAAGTACTTCCTCAAAAATTATCTGTTTTAGGGGCGCCTGGGTGGCTCAGTGTTAAAGCCTCTGCCTTCGGCTCAGGTCATGATCCCAGAGTCCTGGGATCGAGCCCCACATCGGGCTCTCTGCTCCGCAGGGAGCCTGCTTCCTCCTCTCTCTCTCTGTCTGCCTCTCTGCCTACTTGTGATCTCTGTCTGTCAAATAAATAAAATCTTTAAAAAAAATTATCTGTTTTACAACAAATTCAGATAAGCATTATTTCCCCTATTTTACAAATGAAAAAAATAAAAAATTTAAGTTTTAAGACCAATATCTAATGCCCTAAATTACATAAATGGCAAAGCAAGAATTTGATCCCAAATGTGCTTATTAATTAAGGACTCAGTTCTCACCCACATGCACAAAGACAAAAGCCATTCCAGGGGTGCCTGGCTGCCTCAGTCAGTTAAGTGTCTGACTCGGTTTTGGCTCAGGTGGTGATCAGAATCTTGAGATGGAGCCTTGTGTCAGGCTCTGCACTCAACTTATAGTCTGCTTGAGATTCTCTCTCCCTCTTCCTCTGCCCCTTCCCCTGCTTGCATGTACACACCCATGCTCTCTCTTTAAATAATAAATAAAATCTTTAAAAAAAAGACAAAAGCCATTCTGTTAACTTTTTCATTAATACTTTCTTTGATTATAAATTCGTATGTTGCAATGATTGTTTTCCCTAAGTTAGCATTTATTTCTCCTGACAAAAATAACACAGTTTTATATGTTAATCAGTATTCACTTATACACCATAATTTAAAGTTTGAAGAGATCTGAATAATAGTCTTTGCAACTGAGAGTAACTATCTAAACAATAGGATGAAATCAGATAATCTTTTTAGGTATTGTAATTCCAATGTAAAACATGGGAACTGAGTTATGTGCCTTGAATTCATTTTATTTTTTAACACGATGGAACACTTGGATGGCTCATTTGATTAAGCATCTTTGGTTCAGGTCAGAATCCCAGGGTCCTGGGATAGAGCCCCACATCAGCTCCTTGTTCACTGGGGAGTCTGCTTCTCCCTCTCCTTCTACTTGCCAATCCCCTTGCTTGTACTTAATGCTCTCTCTGGCAAGTAAATAAAATCTTTAAAACAAATAAATAAATAAAAATTAACATGAAACATTCCATAATGCTAAAGCCCTGAAACTTTTTTATTGTCCATCTACTAATCATAGGATTAAGGCATATTTGATTTTTTTCCTCTGGTTCTTAACATTTTAAGTGAAGCCTTCTATGGGCCCAGCAACTCTTTTCATTTTTATAGGCATCTTGTTAAGCATTATAATATGGATGCTATGTTGCTTCCATTCTTTGAAGTACTGTTCTTTGAAGATGAAATTGGTTTTTTCAAAAAGTTTTTTTCAACAGCAATTGCTGTAAATTAGTAGTACGACTAATAGTAGTGGATTTATTCAGAATAGATACAAAAGATATCCTCTACTACAAAACCGTCAGGAGTTACAAAAAACACATTTTCATTGTAAGGAAAAAAATACAGAAATTATTACAAAAAATAATGTATTTATGGCTAAAAGATGGACTGATGCTACTTGGAAAAGAGATCATTACTTTCATTTGTCTATAAAATATTCACACATGTTTTTTTTAATTCAAATATAATTAACATACAGTTAGTTTCAGGTGTACGATACAATGATTCAACAATTCTGTCCATTTCTCAGTGCTCATCAAGATAAGTCACACATGTATTTTTTTTTTAAGATTTTATTTATTTATTTGACAGAGATCACAAGTAGGCAGAGAGAGAGGAGGAAAGCAGGCTCCCTGGTGAGCAGAGATTCCCAACGTGGGACTCCATCCCAGGATCCTGAGATCATGACCTGAGCCGAAGGCAGAAGCTTTAACCCACTGAGCCATCCAGGCGCCCCCACACATGTATTTTTATCTCCCTTTCTCACCTTAAATTTGGTCCAGCATCATTCATTTTTGTCACAACATCACTCATACTCATGCACACTTTCAGGTCCACCCTTGAAATTCATCCTCAGTCTAGAGTCTTAGCTGGTTGGGAACCCAGTACTGCCCCCACTAGCACTGTACTTAGAGTTTATTTGATACCCTGCTCAGCATTCTATTTTCTCATTTATGAGCCACCGACTGTGAGAAAGTTGCGTATAACTTTCTATGCATTATCTCATTCAATCATGGAAGTAAAATTGGTGGAAAGCAGAACCTATTTTAGATGTTGGCAGATAAGGCAGCCACTCCTGTCTGCTTATCAGCTTCCTGATTTGTTAAGAGAGTAACAATACGATTAGTTGCAATCACCAAGGCTAGCTGCAAGTCAGATTGTCAATAAATTGATGATGATCACCTGCCACTTAATGCTTTCTTGGTTCATTATCTGGAGCTTTCCCGAGACCTTAGTTGTTACAGTTTGAAATAGCACGCTCTCATACCCTCTTCCTTGCTTACACCAAATGTGGAAATCTCTGTTCCCTCCAGTCTCAGACCTCTCAGGGACCTCCTCTTGCCAGTAACCTCTAATTCTTTCATAAAATTCTTTGACTCCCAGATGGCTGACAGTATGTTCCTTCTAATTTCTTTCTCCTTACAGATCTGCTAGGATTTCTTAATTGGGCAGGATGGAGTCATATTTTATGCATCAAGAATTTACCTATAATTATAATTAAATGTAAAGAAGGTTGACTAAATTCTTATCTCCTCAAATTCCTCCCATCCCTTATATTTCTGCTCAAGTTAATTTTTTGAAATGCCTATATGATCATGGATTTAAATGTGCCCGTATCTATTATAGTTGCAATGATGTTAAGTTCCTCAGCTTAGCAGAAAAGTCCATTTATGTTGAAGTCCTTGCTATTATTTCTAACTTAATTTCTTGTCACTTTCTTGCAGGCTTCATTTCAGACTTTTATTGCTTTATGCCTGTGCCTATTTACACATATGATCCCACCTACTAAGAATATCCGTCATTTCCTTTTTTTTTTAACCATTTAACTCCCATTTAACTTTTAAGAAAGACTTCATTCCTTCAATTCTAAATTCCTTTTTGTAAAAGCATTTTGTGTGTTCCACAGTTCAGTACGCTTTTTACACTGAATCATTGACTTTCTACGTGTATGTTTCATGGGGCCATGGGACCTTACATGTGAGAATATATCTCAGTCATAATTTTATCCCGAGTATTTAGGAAGGAATCAGACTATAGCTTGATTCTGGTCAGATCCTGACTGTCATAGTTCTGTCTAAAATATCTATTTCCATTTGTATATCTCATAGATACCTCTAACTCTATTTGTACATAACTGAGATTTGCCTCCCTTATGAAACATTATTCTTTTTCTATATCCATTCTTCTTATAAATAGCCACAGTATCCACTCAGTTTTCTAAGATGGAAACTTACTTCAAAATTGTTCTTAACACTTCTCTGCCTTCACCATACCCCACGCCTTGCCAATCTGTCACCTTTCATGTGTTCTCAAATCTCCAGTGTCAAAGTCTGTCTGTCTGTACTGCCCCTGCTTTAGGGTCTGTTTCTAGCAGTTGTACTTGGAGTTACTAATACTTTAGGAACTAGATTATCTTTCATTAGTCTTCTCCAACTGATATTTCATAGAACTAATCCATTCTCCAACTGGATTTGCATCCAGTTCCAACCAGGCTGATATTTCTAATTATCTGATTATGCCCATGCTACATCCCCAGAAAATCCTGATGATCGACCTACCGTTGCCTTTGGAAAAAAATTCAAATTGCTTATTGTGGCTAGTGAGGACATTTGCCACATATTTACTTCTTCTTCTTCTTTTTTTTTTAAAAGATTTTATTTAATTATTTGACAGAGATCACAAGCAGGCAGAGAGGCAGGCAGAGTGAGAGAGAGCACACTTACTTCTTTAAGTACGTTTTTATCTACTTCATGTATCAAAATATTATCCAGTCAAAAATGAATTCCTTGCAGTTTCCCCCAAATGCCATGTGTTCTTTCACTTCCAGATGTTTATCTGTGCTCATCTATCTGCCTGCAAGTCTTTCCCCTCCTCTCTCCGCTTCACTAATTAATGTCCTTTCTTCATATTCACTTAGATATCACTCCCTTCTGGAAATCTTCCTTGGCCACGATGATGGTGGTATTCCCCATAGGAGTGGGCCAGAGACTACCTGCATTGGTTCAAAAACAAACATTCAAGAAATGTGTGAACAGTTGTTAAACTAGTGGTAGCTAGAAATTGGCCATGGTGGAATTATTTACAACATGGAAATTAACAAATAGGACAAAATCAGGTTTGTTTGTTTTTACAAAATCAGGTTTTTAATTTTCCCCCGGAGAAGCACACATGCTTCACTACTTACCTTCATCACAGCATTTTATACACTATATTGCAATTATCGGTTCATTGGCTTGCCTTCCCATGAGTTGTAAGATAGTTGAAGTTTAGGATAGTTTTTGTTTATTTTATTGCTGACATCTTGTACATAGCAGATACCAATTATACATTGCTCCCCCCTAAAAATAAATATAGCCCCTGATCCAGTACCAAGAGATATACCAATTATAATGGGTGTTAAGTGAAAAAAGCTCTGTAGACAAAATCACAAAGGAGTGAATTACTTCCTAATATGGCATTTCTGGAGCTTATCATTTTGTCCTAGATTGAAGAGAGCTTTATCGTAGAAAGCTGGGAGCATAAAAACAAGCTTTAGTGGAAAACAGCTTCAGTACTCCCTTACTAAGTCACTCAGGAATGAGAAAATGCAGTGCCATGTGTAGTCTTTACCTGTTGGGTAATATAGTTGCTATTAGCAGAAAGGTATTCCCTTCTTTTATGTTTCTAGATATCTTCCTAAATTTAGGTAATTATTAGGGGATTAAAATATAATAAAGCCAACCATAATACTTTGGGAGTTCAGCAATACGTTTCATTAAGTGCAAGTTCATATATTAAAGGGGTAAATGAGGGCACCTAGGTGGCTCAATTCATTAAGCAACTGTCTTCCGCTCAGGTCATGATCCCGGGGTCCCGGAATCAAGTCCCACATCAGGCTTCCTCCTGCTCAGCAGGGAGTCTGGCTCTCCCGCAGATCTCTCATGCTCTCTCACTCTCATTCTCTCTCTCTCTCTCTCTCAAATAAATAAATCTTTAAAAGAAAAAGGGGGAGGCAAATGAGTGACTGGGCTGAATTCACTATAGAAGTCAAGTGCATCATACATTTCTAAATGTATTTTATCTGAAGACATACTGTTGTGGGGTTATATTCATAAGAAAGCAAATAAACTGTTACACTGAAATAGATTATGTTTTCCTTTCAGCCCAAGGATGGTCTATTTAATTTATACCTTCAGAATCTGTTATTTAGTAAGTGTGGGAAAACTTTGATGGGATGTAATTTTTCACAGAAGAAGAAACGAATAGTTCAGCCTATAAGTTTAACAGTAACTAAATATAAGAATGAGAGTAGGCCTTCAAACATCTTCTTATAATGTTCTTGAAGTCAGTAAAACAGACAAAGCATGATTAAAAAAAAACAAACTATTCTTTAATTTAGAATGCTATCTTAGCTTTATAGACCTCATCCTGGTTATCAAGGAAGTATACTATGTTAGCTCCTACTAAGAATTTTAATATATTTATGAGAGAACTTCTAGTTATAAATGATTGGCATCTCATTAAAATAACTAAACAAAGAAGAATATTAACTCAATTAAAAGAAGAAAAGTAGTTCAGTTTAGACATGGCCGTGTCTTAAGTCCTCAGATGGGAGGTTTGCTGTTACGATATACAGACCTAAGGAAAGGGGAGCATCTTTCTGGTTAGCTCTGGAGAAACAATTCAAATTCTGATTGCCATGATTTGAATCATGTCACCATCTATGAACCAATCACTTTGTCCAAGGAATGGCATACTTTTTCATTTGCCTGTGCTTGTGACCGGGTATATATATGTCAAAACCTAGAACACATTTCTTTCTGTACATAAATGTTTTAAAATCTCCACCAAACAAATTTAAAAAAATACATAAATTTACAAATTAAAAACAAAGAATAATCCTATGTTCAGCTTAAAAATATCCCCATTCTTCCAAAAGGGATCTGCCTAAACCTGCCTATAGATACTACTTCCAGATCAGTAAGTATAGGTTTTATCTTCTTCATTGTCAGAAAGAGGCTAAATGATAAAATCATTTGTGCCCAGTATGTATTTCTGACGAACATGAAATGGAATAAGAACAACTTCGCTAAGATCTCTCATTAGAAAAAGGGGAGAAATAGAAACAACATAAAACATTCACTGATCCATAACATATATAGCATTTCTTCCTGGAAGGGAAGAGTTAACCCTTTTCTTTACCAATAATGAGTTTTTAATCAGCCAATGCATTCTCTTCATGTTCTTGAGAGGGTAATTTTCCTCCTTGCCACATCTTTGTACAGCTTTGGGGGCCAGCATGGATTCTGAAGCCCATTTCTTTTTACTGAGAATTAAGGGCCCTGTGGAATATCTTGGGCATTGAGCAAATAGGTTATCATTATATCCATCACCTGAAAGCATTGTGGACTAAGAAGTAGATTTTTAAAATGGCCTGAAATCCTTGGGGTGCCTAGGTGGTACAGTCGGTTAGGAATCCCACTCTTGGTTTGGTTCAAGTCATAATCTCAAGGTTGTGCGATCAAGCCTGGTGTGGGGCTCTGTCATCAGTGCAGAATCTGCAGAAGACTCTCTCTCCTTCTGCTCCCTGCCAGCTCTCTCTTTCTCTAAAATCAATCAATCAAACAATCTATCTTTTTAAAAAAGTGTCCTCAAATCCAGCGTCCACAGATCATGAAAATGGATTTCACCATTGTGGCTTATGTTGCCTTGCACTGAACTGCAGTGTTCAGCCCAGCTTTGCAGACTTTCAAAATAAAAGCCTTGGCTTTTGAAACAATAGTTTTAGGGGGCACCTGGGTGCCTCAGTCAGTTAAGTGTCTGCCTTTGGCTCAGCTCATGAACCCAGGGTCCTGGGTTTAAATCCCGCTTCAGGCTCCCTGGTCAGCGGGGAGTCTGCTTCTTCCTTTGCCCCCTCCCCTGCTTGTGCACACACTCTCTCTCAGAAATAAATAAATAAAATCTTCTTAAAAAAGAAACAATAGTTTCAGGTATATATTACCTAGTATAGGAGGCCTCCTATGCTCCTTGAACCCAGGCTGTATCAAATACAATGGCTCTTTAAATTGTGGATAATGGTTTAATTTAAATGGCAGGATACACCTAACAGAGTTTCTGGAAACCTACAAGTTCCATTTTTGTATCTTCTGTATCTTCTAAATCTTTTCACCTGTTTTTATTAGCTTGGAAACAGAGATTTTTGTTCTTGTTTCGTTTGTTGTTTTTCAGTCCAGCAGTCTGCATTATTTTATGACTTGCTCCATCTTAACTATGGATTGAAGGAACATAAGACCTCTCCTAACAACACATGCTGTGTTTACTTTTCGCTTTCCAACATGTCATCTGAGACTGTCACTTTCTCTTTTGGGATGGGATTTTACAAAAGGACATTACAGAAAGACTCCAACATTCTGAAAGATTTTGCCGAGTCCCTTAACTCTCCAGTATTGATGGGTACCTGATATTTTTCACAGAGACAGAGAACAATAGTTCTTAAATACAATAGTAACTGAGTCCAGAGCTCCTCACCACACCACCCTTTTTCAGGTTAGCCACTTCATTACCACAACTGTTACTAGCAGTAAATGACTTCTAGGCACTAATTGCTTAATAAAGTAGGAGTCATTAAATTTATAGAATTTAACAGAAATTTATAGAAATGCAACTCAATGTAGTTAACAAAATAAAACTTTATTAGATTATATAACTGTAAAGGCCTTTGGCAGATTTTCTTCAGGAATAGCAGAATCAAGGTTCTACCCCATTTCATCACTGGGTTCTGTTCTTCCCAGCATTGTCTTCATTTCTTGGGAGTACTTCTTGTATAACTAATGGTAAAGATGTACAAATAGCTTATAGTTAATATACTTTATGTGGCTTAAAATCCCAGCAAAAGTGGAATGGTTTTCTCACTAATGTTAACCAAAGTCCTAGGGCAGGTGCTAATTCATGGAGATCTTTGAACCATTACTCTTTGCAGAGGAATGGAAGGTTCTGATTACCCAGCTGGAGGGCACAAATGAGGATTTACTCTAGCCCTACTCAAAACAAAGGTATTTTATAGGATTACTATGAAATTAAGGAGCATTGGTTTTTAAATAAAAGGTATATTGTCAAAAAGAAAAAAAAAAAGAATAGAAGTGGAAGGAAGGAAGGAACTTTATATCCAGTACATACTGAAACTGGACCTCTGCATCAGCTTCAAGATTTTCATGTTCTTTGATGGAGAGATAACCATCATGTTAAGGGTCAGATTATGTCAATTGTAGAGAGGTAGACAAGGAGGCATAAAAGTTATGAAAGGAGAGAATATTGGATCATCTTAAAGGTGGCCTATGGATTAGTATATTGATGATACAATGTCAGGGTAAAAGGGATGTCTCACTGAGGCTAGCAGATGGATACTATCATCTATATTTTCTTGTGATATGAATGAATTTAAAAATCCATTCCTGTACCAGTAATCTTATTTTTACTAGCTATTAACTACAATCTACAGATATTTGACATCCGGACCATAATATCTTAAAGAATAAAGAAAAAAGGGCGCCTGGGTGGCTCAGTGGGTTAAGCCGCTGCCTTTGGCTCGGGTCATGATCTCAGGGTCCTGGGATCGGGTTCCGCATCGGGCTCTCTGCTCGGCGGAGAGCCTGCTTCCCTTCCTCTCTCTCTGCCTGCCTCTCTTGTGATTTCTCTCTGTCAAATAAATAAATAAAATCTTTAAAAAAAAAAAAGAATAAAGAAAAAAAAAGCAAACAGGAATAATACAATCTGCAAATAAATATGTAATGGGTTAAATTCCTTTCTTGAGGCATTTCTCATTTTTCAAACAGTATCTCTCTTGAGAGGTACACATGACTGAGTAATAAAATGAGAATCAATTGACAAACACTTGTCTCCATCAAAAATACTTCTTTCCTCCTTGGCTTCCTTCTCCACCAACAACCCCCCACCACTAGCCACTTTGGTAGGTTTGCACCTACACAAATATTCTACTTTTCATTTATGGTTTAAAGGAGGGAGTGGGCCTGAAAAAAGCAAAGAAAATAAAACAGTATAACACAAGCAGTTTTCAAAATTTCTAGAAGAATAAATGAAACAAGATGGGATTGGGAGGGAGACAAACCATAAATGACTCTTAATCTCACAAAACAAACTGGGGTTTGCTGGGGGGAGGTGGGACTGGGAGAGGGGGAGGGGGCTATGGACATTGGGGAGGGGAGGCAAACCATAAGAGACTATGGACTCTGAAAAACAACCTGAGGGTTTTGAAGGGTCAGGGGTGGGAGGTTGGGGGAACAGGTGGTGGGTAATAGGGAGGGCACGTTTTGCATGGAGCACTGGGTGTTGTGCAAAAACAATGAATACTGTTACGCTGAAAAAAATAAATAAAATGAAAAAAAAATTTCTAGGGGTTTAAAAACATGTAGGTTATGTATTTATTGATATCCTTAGCTCAGTGTATAAAATTAGTGAGTGTCACCTCAGTGGTAATCATTTCTAAGATGTTTCTCTATCGCCATGTTACTGAAGTCCTAATCTGTAGTGATATTCCTTAACTTCTTATTTCCTCTCTCTCCACAAAAAATTAATATTGGATTAAATACTACATTTCCTAAGAGAGAGCTATTTCATATGTTAATCTTTTAATGAATAGTATACTTGTTTTCTTACTTCTGATTTAAAAATTCTTTGGATTAGGTAACCTTTATACACACCTAACTTTAAACCATTGTCTAATTACTTTTTGCATGAGTATGAAAATAATTTATGCCCTTGCAAAAATGAGGAGTAAATAAAATGCTCAAGCATATAAATAAAGATAACCTATAATTCCTTTTCCTTGTGTAAGTTATACCTCTTTTTTTCATATCTTATTGGTATGGCTAGAAGTTATATCTTAAGAAACATGCCAATATCATATACATTTTTAATTATAAGATTGATGTATTTTGATATATAAAATTTTAGATGATAATGTTAGTGTCCCCTCAAATAATACCTGTGCATACTCTTGTCATATTACTTGATATTAAACTTAACTATAAATATGTTTTGATTAATTTATCTTTATTAAATTATCATCATTATTATTATACCATATATTAGCATGATATCTGTTTAAACCATTACATAAAGCAAGTTCTGGTAAGAATTCTTTGTTAGTGCTAGTCTAAAAGGAGGGTCTTCAAAAAGACTACAGTAATGCACTGCAGAAAGATCATAGGTTTTAAAACCAGAAATTCTGATACCAGATCTGTTTAGATGATTCTTACTGTGTGCCTATGAGCAAGCTGATTAAATAATCTGAACCCATGTTTTCTCATCTATAAAATGTTTATAGTCCTTATTTTTTACCATTTGTCTTGTGAACTAATTGAATAACATATGTGAGGTACCTGTCACATCATAAATTCTAAATAAATACTAATTTCTTCTTTCTTTTCAAATAATTTTGAATTACAGCGTAAGAAAATTGAAATCAATTCATGTGCTTAAGAAATTGTTAGTTGTTGAATTTTTGAGTGTGCATGTTTTCAGATTTCCCTTTACATGTATACAGGAAGGAAGGAAGGAATAGAAAGAGAGCAAAGGAAGGAGGGAGGTGGGGGAAGAAGGAAGGAAAGGAGGAAGAGAAGGAAGGGAGGGAGGGAGGAAAGGAAATTATATTAGGGTTTTTCAGAGAAACAGAACCAGTAGAATAGGTAGGTACGTAGATAGGTAGGTAGATAATTAGCTTATTGTGATTAAGCAAGCTGAGAAGTCTCACAATCTGCAGTCAGCTATTTGTAGACGCAGAAGATGTAATTTCAGTCCCAATCTAGGGCCTGAGAACAACCAATAATATAAATTGTAGTCCAAAAGCTGGCAGAATTGAGACACAAAAAGAATCAGTGTTTCCATTCCAGTCTCATGATAGAAAAAAGACCAGTGTTCTAGCTCAAGGCAGGCAGTCAGGAGGAGTGCCCCTCTTATTCAGGGGAGGATCAGCCTTTTTGTTTTATTCAGAACTTCAACTGATTGAATGAGGGCCACTCACATTAAGGAGAGCAATCTGCTTTACACAGTCTACCAATTCAAATGTTAATCTCATCAAATACAGACACCTAGAGTAGTGTTGACCAAAATATCTGGGTACCCATTTTCCAGTCAAATTAACACACAAAATTAATCATCACAGGTGTAGAAATGGCATGCTTACTTTTTGACAATGGACATTTTAGTGTGGTTTTACTTCTGATAATTTCTAACTCCAGAAATGGCCTCTGAAGCATAGGTCATTTCCTTGGGAATTAATTGCTATACTAGGGTTAATGGCCCACAGCAATGAACTTTCTGAGACAGCCATTAATCTGCCTTGATTATTATTGCTTAATTACTAACTAAAGTCTCCTCCTCCATATATAAGCTAACTATCTCAGCTCAAGATCTGCCATTTTAAAATATCCGTTCATGATTCTTTTGGGCATATTAGAAACTAATGTTGAAAACAGAAGGTAAATTAAGATAATCACAAGCACAACAACTGATTTTATATTCTAAAATAAATATTACTTTATTATTTTATTTTGCTAATGGTATTAACATTGATATCATTCATATTTAAAAAGTAATTTAAAAAAAGCAATTTTAACGTGTTATTCACTATCCAGGCATTTTGGAGATTATATTGTTTCAGTGATGTTTTTCTTTCTGCATTTTTATATGTAGGTATAATATTGAGCATGAAAAGTTAGTAGTATGGCATAATGTTATTTCAACGTATCTCACACTTATTTTATATATTATTAATGGTGCATTTCAGTCATAAAAATTTTTTTTTTTTTTAAAGATTTTATTTATTTATTTGACAGAGAGAGAGATCACAAGTAGGCAGAGAGACAGGCAGAGAGAGAGGAGGAAGCAGGCTCCCTGCGGAGCAGAGAGCCCGATGCGGGGCTCGATCCCAGGACCCTGAGACCATGACCTGAGCCGAAGGCAGCGGCTTAATCCACTGAGCCACCCAGGCGCCCCCAGTCATAAAAATTTAAGTTTAAATTGTTTATATTAGAATTTCACATCAAAAACTAATGATGTACTATATGCTGGCTAATTGAACATAATAAAAAAATAAAGTAATTCTTTAAAAAATTTAAAAAATAAACACTACAACAAAAAAAGCAAAAAAAAAGAATTTCAAAAATTTAAGCTTAAATTGTTTATGTTAGAATTTTGCATCAAAAACTAATGATGTACTATATTCTGGCTAATTGAACATAATGAAAAAATAAAGTAATTCTTAAAAAAATTAAAAAATAAACACTAAAGCAAAAAAAGAAAAAAGAATTTCACATTAAATTTAGTTGCCCAAAATTCTAAAATTAAGGGGCGCCTGGGTGGCTCAGTGGATTAAGCCACTGCCTTCGGCTCAGGTCATGATCTCAGGGTCCTGAGATCGAGCCCTGCATCGGGCTCTCTGCTCCGCAGGGAGCCTGCTTCCTCCTCTCTCTCTGCCTGCCTCTCTGCCTACTTGTGATCTCTCTCTCTGTCAAATAAATAAAAAAATAAAATCTTTAAAAAAAAAATTCTAAAAATGAGTTTGCAAAATCTTCTCCAAAGAAATAAAGTCATAAAGGTAGACCTTTAAATAAAGTCATAAAGGTAGACCTCTGAGCATAAATGCTGAGACCTAGAGAAGAGAACCTTCAAAAGTAAAAGTAACATGTATATGTTGCCTCTCCCTGGGATGAGAGCTTTCTTTCATCATTTAATTCTCATTTCAATCCATTAAATTAGCTTCTGTTGTTTAGACTTTAAATAGTAGAAACCGAGACTCACTTAAGTGATTTACTCCAAATCCCGTAGTTAGGGGTAAAGCAAAAATTTTAAATTGTCTCTGATTCCAAATCATTTGCACTTTGGATTTAGGAATTAGGGAAGTGGGGCAGAGGGAACTTTTTTAGCAATCCTCCATTTTATTGAACATAATTATAAAATGTATAATGAAAAATATGTCCCTGCCTTCTTTCACATGCCCTATTTGTCCTCTAAAGGCAACTTCTGCCAATTATTTGAACTGCTCCTTCTTTTTTTTTTTTAATATTTTATTTATTTATTTGACAGAGAGGGAGGTCACAAGTAGGCAGAGAGGCAGGCAGAGAGAGAGGGAGAAACAGGCTCCCCACTGAGCAGAGAGCCTGATGCGGGGCTCGATCCCAGGACCCTGAGATCATGACCTGAGCCGAAGGCAGAGGCTTAAACCACTGAGCCACCCAGGCGCCCCTGAACTGCTCCTTTTTATATTTAGCTCTGTTATTTCCAGCTAATACATTTACATAAGCATTCTTACTATCTTGATTTTATTAATAATTTATTGATGCCTATTAAGAAATAGAAAGCATTATCACATGAACCACTTCTGCTTCTCCCTCCCCCCAAAGTTTTCTTATATTAAATCAGTATATAGTATGTACATTATTTTTGAGTATGCAAATATTTTTTCATTTCTGTGCCAACCTGTGTCACTGCTAACATTAAATTACATACAATAAACAACTTTCTTTTTTTCCTGGAGTTATTAGTTGTTTCAGTTTTTTTGTGTTTTGTTTGTTTGTTTGTTTTTAAGATTTCATTTATTTATTTGACAGGCAGAGAGGAGGATGCAGGCTCCATGCCGAGCAGAGAGCCTGATGCCTGGGATCATGACCTGAGCTGAAGGCAGAGGCTTTAACCCACTGAGCCACCCAGGCTCCCCAAGTTGTTTCAGTTTTAATTTGCTCAGTTTTCAGTGTACTTATCAGTAATTCTTTCCAAATCCTCTCATAGAATCCTGATGCTATTTTCTAAATGTTGAAATATATCAGATAATGTTATTGTTCCAACGGCAACCTATATATTTACCTTCAGGGGCTCTACATCTGCTTTAAACTGAACTGGTTGCTCCTGAGGCTATATATGCAGTCTCAATGTAATATGAGACTCTGTTTCACATTATCTTTGTGACTCTTTTCACCTCTTTCTGCTATTGGATTTCTTATTTTCTGGATGTGTCAGCTTCCTCTTTACAAGTGGTAAGCCTTTTTTCAGGTCTTACATTCGTGAAAATGTGTATCTTGATTGATAATCTAGCTGGATATAGAATTATGCTAGTAAAAATTTTTTTTTTCAGAACTCTGAAGGCATTGTTCATTTCTTGTGAAGTTGCATGCTGCTTATGAGAGGACTAGTACAATTTTGATACAGGTTTTCATATACGTGTAAGCTTTCTTTATTTCATTTAAAAATGCTCTGACATTGAGAACTTTAGGTGTTCTCTGTTTCTTCTGTTCTAAAATTTCAGTATGGTGTGCTTTCTTGTGGTTCTTTTTTCATTTACCATTCTTTGCAGTGAGACCTTACAATATGCAAACTCAGATCCTTCAATCCTTGGAAATATGCTTATATTATCTTTCTTAAATTCCCTCTCTTTGTTTAATCCTCTTTGTCTTTCTGAAATTATATTTAATGAATTTTGACCTCATTGTTGCTTTAGTTTTCTTTTTTCACCTATGTCCATTTGTGATACTGTGCTTTATAGTAAGAAGTATATTATTTTGTCTTTGTCTTTGTTTCTGGCACAAGAGCTCCTAAAACCCCTGGAATTTCCTAAGTGATGAGAACTATAAAAGTGTCTTTTGTTATGTGAATGAGGTGGCTGTTGGGCTTTTTGTTTGTTTGTTTATGTTCAGTTAGCCAGCATATAGTACATCATTAGTTTTTGATGTAGTGTTCAGTGGTTCATTAGTTGTGTATAACGCCTAGTGCTCACCACAACATGTTCCCTCCTTACTATCTATCACCCTGTTACCCTATCCCCCATCCTCCTCCTCTCTGAAACCCTTGGTTTGTTTCTGGGGTCCATAGTCTCTCATGGTTCATCTCCCTCTATGATTTCCCCCCCCCTTCAGTTTTCCCTGCCTTCCCCTATGGCCCTCCGTACTATTGCTCATGTTCCACATATGAGTGAAACCATATGATAATTGTCTTTCTCTGCTTGACTTACTTCACTTAGTGTAATCCTCTTCAGTTGCATCCATGTCTTTGCAAATGGTGAATATTCATCCTTTCTGATGGCTGAATCATATTCCATTGACTTTTGGACTGTAGGTACAGATGAGGCCAGTTGCTAGGAGAGCCCACCATGTGATTAGAGGGTTGGAACTTTAAGTTCTACCTCACCAAATTTCCAGGGAGAGGCAAGGGTCTGGAGGTTGAATCAATTGCCAGTAGCCAATGATTTAATCAATCATGTCTATGTACCGAAGCCTCCATAAAAGCCCCCAAAGGACTGAGTTTGGAGAGCTTCTGGACTGGTGAATGTGTAGTGGTGTAGGGGAGTGGTATACCAGGAGAGGGTATGGAAGCTCTGTGCCCTTTCCACATGCCTTGCCTGTGTATCTCTTCCATCTGGATGTTCATCTGTATTCTTTACATTTCATTGTATAATAAACTGGTAAATGTAAGTAAACTGTTTTCCAGAATTCTGTGAGCTGCTCTAGTAAGTTAATTGAACCTGAGGCAAGGGGCCATGGGAGCCTCAATTTGTAGCCAAATCCAAATCAGATAGAAGTTATGGGAAACCTGAGGATATACTGTTTGTGACTAGTATCTGAGTAGGGGGCAATCTTGTGGAACTGAGGAAAACTGAAGGGACCCCATTTAAAAAGCTGTGGGGTTTTTTGTTTGTTTGTTTGTTTTGTTTTGTTCCTTTTCCAGTTTCTCTTCTTGCTGGGACCTGTACCACTGTCCCAATTTGTACATGCTTTGTAATGGAAATAGCATATGTCCTAGTAAGGGACAAAGAGATTATGATATCTTTGGAGACTTCTAGCACTATAGATAACATCTAAGGAGTGACAAGGTGGAGTCCTTATAAATGTTCTCCAAGACGACTGATTCCAAACATCTTGACCCAAGACTCCTGGCTTCAGGGAATGTATGACTTATGAAGGACACCTGGGCCTTGCCCTTGTTAGGGCCAGTTCCTGGATGGCTAAGAGGATGCATACACCAGACCACAATTTTTCCAGTAAAAATCCCAGATACCAAGCAAAGAAAAGATTCATGTTGTTTTCTTTTCCAAGTCCCTTCGACACCTTCTCCCTCTCTCTATGTATATATATACAGATATATATACATATACATGTATACACACACACACACACACACACACACACACAGAGGGAGAGAGATCTTCAGTAATTAAGTGAATTGCTTTTACTTCTTGCTGGTTCACATTTGATCTCCGTACTGTTGTGCAGCCAAGGACCCTCTTGGCTAACCTATGGGACCTCCTCTCTGGGTTGTCAGACCCAGCCTGCCTGTATCAAAACTAAGCCCTTAACCTTGGGGATCTGATACTGTCTCCAAGTAGATAGTGTTAGATGGAGTTAAATTCTAGGACACCTACTGGTATACTAAGTATTGCTTGTTGAAGGTATATGAACCCCACCCCCACACACACGTTTTGGAATTGGGTCCTGGAATTTTAAAGACTACTCCATTGATTTGTCTTAGCTTTTTTTTTTTTTAACTTTTTTAAAGGCATTTTTAAAATATTTACTGATATTTTTGTGTCTTCTATTAAGGATTTTATTGTTTTTTAACTTCATTATTTTCAAGTTAAATTCACTGGTTTATAAATTACATTCATTGAAATTTATACCCTTAAAATGTAGAGTTGTATGAGCTTATGATATAATGGAGCAAACACTACCACAATCAAAGTATAAGGCATTATCGTCATGGCAAAAAGTTCTCTTATGTCCCATTGTTGATCAATCTCTTTTACCCACCCACTGATACGATTTTGTTTTCTGTATTTTTGCCTTTTCCAGAATGTTACATAAATGGAATCAAGTTACAGCCAATATTTTGTGTGTTGCATTGATCAATAGCAAAATGGTTTGAGATTCATTTACGCTATTGAATTCATCAAGAGTTTACACCTTCTCAATGTTGAAGAGCATTATATTCCTGAATGTACCATGATTTTATAATTTACTCATTAGTTGATAGACCTTGAGTTGTTTCTTATAAACAACAAATGGACATTCACTTTCAAATCAAGGTTTTCTGTATGAAAATATGTTTTGTTACTTTTGAGCAAATGCCTTAGAAAAGGTCTTGTTGGGTCCTATGATAAATATATGTTTAACTTTCAAGACACTGCCAAAAGCTTGTCCAAAGAACCTGTATTATTTTGCATTCTCACCAGCATTGTATGAGATTTACAAGGGCTCTTCTCTACATCCTTGCCAGTACTTGATGTTTTTTACTTTTTGTTAGAAACCTCTGCAGGCACTTGAGTTTCAACTTCCACTCCTCCATTCACTTTCAACCTTTCAAAAACGTGTTCAGACTTTTCCTTTCAGAAAGATAAAATATATGTATTTCCTCTATTCCTTCCACTAAGTACAGCCTAAAACATTGATATTATATATATATATACAGCAAATGTTAAGAAGACCCCAAGAGGTGGAGTGAAGGCAGGCAGACTGGCTAGGGACCTTGGGCCCAAGGAACAACTCAGTGTAATTTCCCTGTTTTTGTTTGTTTGTTTGTTTGTTTGTCCTTTGTAGTGGAGACTTGGAGCTGAAGAAGTCATATAACTAGAAACACCCACAGGCATAGCAAAAAAAGTCCATTCTCTCCAGCCAAAGGATCAAGAAAGTAACAGCCTGGTAAAAACAGGGAAGTTTTAGACAGTAACTTCTCTACTTTAGGCAGTCATCACAGAAAAATTATGAACCTATCCCCACCCATGCCAGCAAAACCAAGTAGGGGAGCTTAGACTTACACTAATACTAGAATGTAATAAAGCTCCCTACTATCTTCACTGGGATGGTTACAGAAAAACACAGAAGGAGCTGGTATTTTCATCCTGTTGTCCAGTAATAAGCCATCCATCCCCTGGTGTCATTGGAGACCCTGACCTTCCACCCCCCACCCAATAGTAATAAGGTGGGTGGTACAAAAGGAGGTCCAACAGAGGATCTAGACTTTCACTATCATGGAGCAGTACTGAGACAACTCACCACAGTGTCCATGGGACCATGAAGTGAGCCAGAACTCCCACTTCTACACAGAAGTAACAAAGAATATCCCAACTTCATGTGTCAATGGAAGCCCAGTAGGGAATGCAGACTTTTGACTACACCTGGTAGTAATGTTTTTAATGCCTGCCCTGTATGTCCCTGATCTGGCCATATATTATGTGATTTCGACTCTATTTCTACTGCAGTAATTTGCTCTGGTATAGTTTATTAGGAATAAGTTATTTTCTTAACACATAGCTATCACTTACCTTATTCTTAATATTTTCTTTTTACATATGGTTCCAAATTTTTGTGTCTTCCTTAATTCCTTGAAAAGTATAGTTACTGTTGAAAATTTTTCTTTTTCTATTTCTGTGTGTATGTGTATGTGTGTATGTATTCCAGAGTTGATTCTCTTTTTCTTTCCTTTTTATTTTGCCATTTCCATCTTTTCTTACTATTATTATTTGATCTAGTATTTTTGTATTGTTGCCCTGCCATATCTGTTTGTTAATTAAATAGGCTGCTTCATCTGTATCTTACATTTGGTCAAAGGTATTTTGAGTATGCTATTTTTGGCTCCCTTCAAACATCAGATGAGTCTGTGTTTGGGGTTTTGCATCAGAGCTTCAGATCAAGAATTGAAGGTTAGGGGGTGCCTGGATGGCTCAGTAGGTTAAGCCTCTGCCTTCCGCTCAGGTCATGATCCCAGGGTTCTGGGATCGAGCCCCGCATCAGGCTCTCTGCTCAGCAGGGAGCCTGCTTCCTCTTCTCTCTCTCTCTGCCTGCCTCTCTGCCTACTTAGGATCTGTGAAATAAATAAATAAAATCTTTAAAAAAAAAGAATTGAAGGTTAGGTTCTGTTTTATATTCTATATTCTGATTTTCTATCAACTCTTGGTGGTGGTAAGGGGACATTGAGGGTCTTATAGCCAGTGAATATTTTTCTCTGTTCTCTCGCATTTTCAATTTCATACTGCCTTGTTAGAATGATATAAAGTATTGTGGGCACTGAGGATGGGAGAGCTTTGATTCATATGGTTACCCTTGTTTCATGTGGTTCTTTTTTTTTTTTCCTCCCAAAGATCTGTTTACCCTATTTTTAATTTTTTTTAATTTTTTAGAGCAAGAGTTGGGGGAGGGCAGAGGGAGTAGGGGGGAGAGAGAGAATCTTAAGCACACTCCCTGCTGAGTACAAAGCCCCACATTGGGTCTCCATCCCACACCCCTGATAATCACGCTCTGAGCTGAAATCAAGAGTCGGATGCCTGACTGACTGAGCCACCAGACGCCACTATGCTGGTTTCATATGGTTCTAATATTAGAGTTCACATAGCATCTATTCCTATTTCCTTCTAAGCCAGTGTAACAGGGGACCCATGTCATCCCTTCTTGTGTCATTCACGGTGAGTAGATGGCTTTCATTTGAGATACTGTGCTTGTCCCTTTCATTTGGGAAACTATGTTGCCCCAATGTTTGGGATATTCTATTATTATATACCTGTAGGAATTTACACTTGCATTACATTTTATTTTTTTTTTTTACATCTAACAAAATATTTATTTGATTATTAATTATTTAATTATTGGAGATAATTAGTATTGTCACCTTTCTCCCTGTCAGAAGGACACTGACAGATTTTATTAATGATGTCAGTTTTTAGCAAGTCACATTAAAGAAGAAGTGTATTCTATTTCCTTTTGTTCATTTTCCAACCTCACTTCCTTTCCATCTGGCCCACCACTGCTTCACCATCCCTTCCTCTCAGACCAGTCATCAAGGTCCTTTCTCAAATTAGTCAAATTTCTCTTAATTCCTCACTTCTCATTCTCCCCACAATAGTGGGGAGTCACTAGTGGTGACTGATGGGGGTCCCAGTAGAAGGTGGTGGTACTGTACTGGTAGAGGAAGGCGTTGCTGTGGATTACTGTTGCCTGCTTTCAATTTTGATCTGCTCATTCTTTTGCAACTACGCAGTACTTTTCAAGATTTGTGATATAAAATTTGGTTCTTTCATAAGCTTGAACACTCTTAGTTTATTTTTGCTATTTTTATTATTTTTAAATTTCCTTTATATGTATGGTAAGTTAGATTCTGTGAATTTCTTAATACTAATTATTTTTATTTATTTTTAAGTTTAAAATTAAAAATTTTTTTTTTCTCAGAAAAGTTTAATAAAATTAATAAATTCCTAGTAAGAAGTAGAGAAAGAGCAAATTATCCATACCAGGTATAAAAGAGGGAACACTGCTATAGCAACTACATATCTCAAAATGACAGATAGTGTATGGACAAATGTATACCAACACAGTTGACAGTTTAGGTAGAATGGACAAATTCTTTGAAAAATACAATGTAACGAAACTAATGCAAGAAGAGACAAAATCTGAATAGTGGCGTATCTAGCAAATAAATGGAAATTGTTACCAAATGTGTCCCCACAAAAAGATTTTATTTATTTGAAAGAGAGAGAGAGAGAGAGAGACAGCTGGGGTGGGGGGCAAGGGCAGAGGGAGAGCAACTAGAAGACTCCCCACTGAGAAGGGAGCCTGATGCGGGGCTCAATCCCAGGACCCTGAGATCATGCCCTGAACCGAAGTCAGAGGCTAAACCGATTGAGCCACCCAGGCATCCCTAGGTTCTGTGAATTTTTATTTAATCCTGTCTTTCAACCACCAATATTTTGTTAACAACTTACTTAGGATTTTGGCTGCCCTTATGGTAGTGATAGAACTTGAGTTGATTAAGATAGTTCACTCAGGTGTCATTTTAGTAAGGGCAACAATGGTAACCAAGGTTGCAATTTCAAGGCCAGTGTATAGCTACTACCCTAATTCTTGACAGTATTCTTGGAAATACTCACTTTTGTCAGGAGTGATTGGTGACTGAGGACAGATACTTGACTGAATCCATCATTTCAAATGTAAAGCCAGCTCAAAGTTCAACTCCCATCAATGGCAGTTGAGTTGAAAATGACCCACATAAAGGATCTACAGAAAGGATCCATTGTTTTTAAGCTGCCAGTGTTGACCAGGAACTGTTTGACCTGTTGGTGATAGTCCCATGTTTGTCTGGTCCTTGACCTCAAGACAAGTGATACAAGTGAACACACATGCATGCACACAGCCCTAATACAGAAATCTTAGCTTTTCAAGCAATTTGTCATGACTTTCAAAGAAGTGACTAACAGTCAATTTCTAGAACACATAAGGATCTTTTTGGCATTTTCCATCTGTGAAAAAGTCACAAATGCCAAACTATGACCAAAAGACAAATAAATTACTTGCTGTTCATTTACATTCTACATTTGTCATTGAAGGAACAGCCACTGAGAACTCATGTCAAAGTCCCAGGCATGTCTCTCATACCTTGGAATAATTTTATTTCATTTGAAATGCTTCTTCAACGTAGGGAAAATGTTACCATATCTAGAGTCCTCTGGTAGAAGAAAGAAGGATCCACCTTTTCCAGAAGTTGAGGAAATTTGAAAGCATGTGACAAACAACAAATATGTAGAAACATATTTCACATTTCAGTCACTCAAAGTACATGTCCTTCAACCAGATTTTCTCTTTACTTGTCTGCATTTGGTGGCATTTGGAACATTAACCTTCAGACTGCAGTTTCCTTACTCTGCTTTCTCCTTTCCTAGCCAGGATTAATTTTAATCAGATGGTAATTAAAATAGGTGCTGCATAACCAACTCACATTTCTGCAGGTAATTAAAGCTTCTAGATTCATGCATTTTCCCCCTCCCAGCTCTGTTAGAAGCAGTGGCAGATAATTTGTATTTTTCCTTCCAGCACAATTCTTATTGCAGTAATGTCTCAAGTTCTAATAAATCTCTTGCAAATAACTTGTTGAGGCTTTGTAATATAAGACAGAAATTACCAATTGTTCATTTGTTCTTCCTATTCTTAAAAAATGTATATAATTCTCAGTTGTATGCTATTCATCCTAAAAACTATAACCTGCTATTGTTTCATTATGAAATAGTTGGGAATTATGTCTCAGAAGTTGTGAAAACCCTAGAACAAACCCTAGAGTAAAGATGGCCAGCATTTTTATTTCTATTTCCATCCTTACTTCTTTCTCTGTCACAGTTATTGAGCATGATACAAAGGATTTTCAAGAAAGATTTCTCCATATGGAGAAAAAAAAATAGCCTTGGGAATGTGCTTACATTTCTTGCTCATTTACCAATTCCCATGTTGTAAAGACAGACCATCCACTTACCCATGGTGAATATCTTCTTTATGGAACATTTGCCCACCACCATTACTTTTTTTTAGAAATTTTACTTATTTATTTGAGAGAGAGCATGAGAGGGGAGGTCAGAGGGAGAAGCAGACTCCCCATGGAGCTGGGAGCCCAATGTGGGACTCGATCCCAGGACTCCAGGATCATGACCTGAGCCAAAGGCAGTCGCTTAACCAACTGAGCCACCCAGGCACCCCTACCATCATTACTTTTAAGATTTCTACATGCACGGGGCACCTGGGTGGCTCAGTGGGTTAAAGCCTCTGCCTTCGGCTTGGGTTATGATCTCGGGGTCCTGGGATCAAGCCCTGCATTGGGCTCTCCACTCATCAGGGAACCTGCTTCCCTTCCTCTCTCTCTCTGCCTGCCTCTGCCTACTTGTGATCTCTGTCAAATAAATAAAATCTTAAAAAAAATATTTCTACATGCACTCTTTAGATAAGATGCAGCATCCATAAATGGAACTGCTGTAATCCATGATTAAAAAAAAAAACAAAAACCGCAAACTTTTCCTTCCAGACAGGATGCCATGTTTCTCCCAGCTGCTGGTATGTCTATGGCTTCCGTCCTGGAGCTGCCTGAATGTCCCCGGCAGTCCCCAGCTTGGAGCATGGGATCACTTGCCAGTGGCATGACCAACAAACAGCAGCCCACCAAAGCCTCACTCCTTGGGACAGGGTTGCTTGTTAGCTATTGCCAAAGTCTCTGGTGATCGGCTCACTATGCATCTGGTGGTTATGAAATCTCATTTCATTACACTACTAATTTACAGGGAATGAAATTATAAACAAGGTGATTACTGAGCGTAATTTATGGTCCATGTAATTATATAGCTGTCACAGTAGCGCTGGCAGCGGAATTGCGCAGAAGAGGGCTGCACTTTTGCCTGGTCTACTGAGTTTGTTAATTGTCCACAGCTGAAAATATTTTTTTGTACTGCAAGATCAGCAACCTTCAGTACAGAGAGCCCAACTAGAGCTGGTTATAATTACCTGCCTGACTGGAAATGTTGCCTGTTGGCTTTGAAGACCTTCAAGTGACGGAAAACTATCCTCTAGCCTTTTGGTCAATGGAGAAGAACACGTCCACCTTCCTGGGGGGAGGGAAAAGACATAATGAAATAGTAGCAAGTAATAAAATACAGAGCCACAGTATTCTATCTCTGTCTGTAAATATCTTATACCTGTTATACAGACTCATACTTAGATGCACACAATAAAAGTAATAGTGGTAGAAACGTAACTTAGTATTGCTATAATGAAAAGTAAACAGAAAACATCTACTTTTGCCCTTTCTCAATAAATTGGACTTTTAATTATGGCTTTGCTAAGCACATCCCAGCATGTAGGGCTTGTGAGAGAATCGGTATCTGTGAATAATCAGAAGGGGGTGAAACACTCCAGACTACCTTAACGTCTTGCCAAAATAGGTGAAAAACAAAGCACAGAGTAGGTCATGAAACCAAAGTCTTTGTTTACACAGCTACAGTCTGATTTGATGGGCTTGCTTCCTACCCACCCACAGAAGCACTAGTTGTTTCGCAATTTTCATTTTGTAGATACTACCCGGAAGGCATAGGCAAGTGTTTTTATTTACCTGAATAGCTTGTGCTATAGAAAATCTGAAAATTTAATGCACAGAGGCATGTAAACTATGCTGCCTGTTTTTTAAAAAAGATTTTATTTATTTGAAAGAGAGAGACAGAGAGAGTGCACAAACAGGGTAGAGGGGGGTAGAAGGAGAAGCAGTCTCCATGCTGAGCAGGGAGATCAACTAGGGGCTTGATCCCAGGACCTTGGCATCGTATCCTGAACTGAAGGCAGACGCTTAACCAACTGAGCCACCCAGGTGCCCCTGTGCTGCCTATTTAAACACATTAGAATCTCTGCAACTTTGGCTTCCTCTCATTTCACATGTTATTGAAAATGAGTAGATAGAATTATTGTTCCCTGGTCCTTCTCTGATTGCTATTTCTAGGATCAATTCTATCCGGATCCTGAATGAGAAGTCCTCCTGAAGGAGACCATATTTGTGGTACAGTCACTATTTTTCTTAGAACCAGGACAGAGAGAGCAGAAGGTTCTGTTCCTGAGATTTGACACAGGTAAATGTTAACCCTGATGATAGAAAGTCACTGATTTTTTAAATTTTTAAGTTAGAATAAAAACTATAATACATGGTATTAGAGTTAAGTAAAAATTTTATGTCCATCAATAGGACACAAATTAATTAAAAAAAAAATTGAGCTCTTACCATCTGCCAGATCCATTTTGTGATTTCCTAATAGGCCATAACATAATGTAGTAACCTGATAGCAGAACAGTTAGTCACCAGAAAATAATATTGCTAGATGGAGTCCGTGGGAAGTTCTGCATATAGGAAAATTTGCCTTTATGTTGAAATTGATAAGATCGTACACTACTAGGAACCAGTGCATATTTTTCAGAACGCAAATTTGTCAATTTATCGAGGTCCTCTGGTCCCTTAGATCTAACTTAAAGAAGTAAGTAGAGAAAGGGGTTCACATACAACATTCTTTTTTAGTAGTAAGAAATTAAAAACATCTAAAATTCAATTTTGTGAAAGATTTTTTAGTAAATTACAATACATAATTAAGATATAAATCGGGGGTGCCTGGGTGGCTCAGTGGTTTAGGCCGCTGCCTTCGGCTCAGATCATGATCTCAAGGTCCTGGGATCGAGTCCCGCATCGGGCTCTCTGCTTGGCAGGGAGCCTGCTTCCCTCTCTCTCACTCTGCCTGCCTCTCTGCCTACTTGTGATCTCTCTCTGTCAAATAAATAAATAAAATCTTAAAAAAAAAGATATAAATTGAAGTAAAATGAGTTGGGTGTAGCAGCGTTATCTACATTGTAACGGCACTTTCAAACTGAGTAAACTTATAGAATATTAGAAGTAAGTATCAACGAGAAAAATAAGTGGTTGAGGCAAATAAGGTTGGTAGAATCATACACAGCTTTACTTTAAAAGTGCCATTGTGGGATGCCTGGGTGGCTCAGTGTGTTAGGCGACAGACTCTTGATTTCAGCTGAGGTCATGCTCTCAGAGCTCTGAGATCAAGCCTCACATCTACCCCTGTGCTCAGCGTAGCCTGCTTGGGATTCTCTCTCCCTCTCCCTCTGCCCCTCCCCTTCCTCACACTCCCTCTCTCCCTTACTCCCTCCCTCTTTCTCTCTCTCTCCAACAACAACAACAAAAAACACAACAAAAAATTAAAAGTGCCATTGCTACAGCAGTATCTGTACAATACCTATTACAGGATACCTTAAGCTAAAGCAAAAGTTCCTTCCCCTCCCCTACCTCCTACCCAGTTCCCTGTTGAATTCTCAGGTTCCCAAAGACCCTATCTGGCTAATGACAGAACTCTGGTTCCCCAGGAAGGAGCAAGACCTCTGCATCAGTTGGCAAGCTTTATAATGGCCAGAATATCCTTAAGATTCATTTGCTTGACTGCAATCTGCTGCCAGCTCAGATGCATTCAGGCAAGGATGTAGAAAATGTCTGTACTTCCTGAAGTGTGCTTCATTTCTCGGCGGCAGGACAGCCAATGACACACAGTCTGGGAGGGAAACACATTTGTAGTCAGGGTGCAGGGATTGTTTGGTGAAAAGGAGACAGTCAGAACCAGCATTTCCTGTAAGTTAATAAAAATTCACAGTGGGGAACCCCATCTAAAGAATCTCTCTTGGGGAGGAGTCAAGATGGCGGAGAAGTAGCAGGCTGAGACTACATCAGGTAACAGGAGATCAGCTCGATAGCTTATCTAAACATAGCAAACACCTACAAATCCAACGGGAGAGCGAAGAGAAGAAGAACAGCAACTCTAGAAACAGAAAATCAACCACTTTCTGAAAGGTAGGACTGGCGGAGAAGTGAATCTAAAACGACGGGAAGATAGACCGCGGGGGGAGGGGCCGGCTCCCGGCAAGCGGCGGAGGAACGGAGCACAAAATCAGGACTTTTAAAAGTCTGTTCCACTGAGGGACATTGCTCCAGGGGCTAAACCGGGGTGAAGCCCACGCGGGGCCAGCGTGGCCCCAGGCCCCGCAGGGTCACAGAAGGATCGGGGGTGTCGGAGTGTCGGAGAGCTCGCAGCTATTAGAACGGAGAAGCCGGCTGCCAAGACAGAGCCGAGGACTGAACTCTCAGCTCGGGGTTACCTTGAACTGGTCGCGGGCTGGGTGAGCTCGGAGCGCGGCTAGAGGCTGGGGATACGGGAGTGATTGGGTGCTGTCCTCTGGGGGCGCACTGAGGAGTGGGGCCCCAGGCTCTCGGCTCCTCCGGGCCGGAGACTGGGAGGCCGCCATTTTCATTCCCGTCCTCCGGAACTCTACGGAAAGCGTTCAGGGAACAGAAGCTCCCAAAAGCGAACCCGAGCCGATTACTTAGTCCGGCCGCCGGTAAGGGCGGTGCAATCCCGCCTCGGGCAAAGACACTTGAGAGTCACTACAACAGGCCCCTCCCCCAGAAGATCAACAAAATATCCAGCCAGGACGAAGTTCATCTATCAAGGAGAAAGCAGATTCAATTCCTAAGACAGCAGAGCAATTCCAGAGGAGGAGAAAGCAAAGCATGGAACTCATGGCTTTCTCCCCATGATTCTTTAGTCTTGCGGCTACTTCAATTTTTTTTTCTTTTTTCAATTTTTTTTTTTTTCTTTTTTCAATTTTTTTTTCTTTTTTCTTTTTTCTTCTTCTGCTAAATTTTTTTAAAAACTTTTACCCTTTTCTTTTTTAACGTTTTTTGACTAGTTCATCTAAATAAATATATTTTTTCTTTCTTTTTTATATTTTTTTATTTGTTTTATTTTTTAAATTTTTTTCTTTTTTTTTTTTTTTTTCTTTTTTTTTTCAGAACCTGTTTTTTATCCCCTTCCCCCCCCCCCCCCAATTTGGGGTCTCTTCTGATTTGGTTACAGCGCATTTTTCTGGGGTCTTTGCCACCCTATTAGTAGTTTATTTGCTCCTTCATATCCTCTTATCTGGACAAAATGACAAGGCGGAAAAAATCACCACAAACAAAAGAACAAGAGACAGTACCGAAGGCTAGGGACCTAATCAACACAGACATTGGTACTATGTCAGATCAAGAGTTCAGAATGACGATTCTGAACATTCTAGCCGGGCTCGAAAAAGGCATGGAAGATATTAGAGAAACCCTCTCTGGAGATATTAAAGCCCTTTCTGGAGAAATTAAAGAACTAAAGTCTAACCAAGTTGAAATCAAAAAAGCTATTAATGAGGTGCAATCAAAAATGGAGGCTCTCACTGCTAGGATAAATGAGGCAGAAGAAAGAATTAGTGATATAGAAGACCAAATGACAGAGAATAAGGAAGCCGAGCAAAAGAGGGACAAACAGCTACTGGACCATGAGGGGAGAATTCGAGAGATAAGTGACACCATAAGACGAAACAACATTAGAATAATTGGGATTCCAGAAGAAGAAGAAACAGAGAGGGGAGCAGAGGGTCTATTGGAGAGAATCATTGGAGAGAATTTCCCTAATATGGCAAAGGGAACAAGCATTAAAATCCAGGAGATGCAGAGAACCCCCCTCAAAGTCAACAAGAATAGGTCCACACCCCGTCACCTAATAGTAAAATTTACAAGTCTTAGTGACAAAGAGAAAATCCTGAAAGCAGCCCGAGAAAAGAAATCAGTAACATACAATGGTAAAAATATTAGATTGGCGGCAGACTTATCCACAGAGACCTGGCAGGCCAGGAAGAGCTGGCATGATATATTCAGAGCACTCAACGAGAAAAACATGCAGCCAAGAATACTCTATCCAGCTAGGCTATCATTGAAAATAGAAGGAGAGATCAAAATCTTCCAGGACAAACAAAAACTGAAAGAATTTGCAAACACCAAACCAGGTCTCCAGGAAATATTGAAAGGGGTCCTCTAAGCAAAGAGAGAGCCTAAAAGTAGTAGATCAGAAAGGTACAGAGACAATATACAGTAACAGTCACCTTACAGGCTACTAATGGCACTAAATTCATATCTCTCAATAGTTACCCTGAATGTTAATGGGCTAAATGCCCCAATCAAAAGACACAGGGTATCAGAATGGATAAAAAAAACAAAACCCATCAGTATGTTGCCTACAAGAAACTCATTTTAGACGCGAAGACACCTCCAGATTTAAAGTGAGGGGGTGGAAAACAATTTACCATGCTAATGGGCATCAGAAGAAAGCTGGGGTGGCAATCCTTATATCAGATCAATTAGATTTTAAGCCAAAGACTATAATAAGAGATGAGGAAGGACACTATATCCTACTCAAAGGGTCTGTCCAACAAGAAGATCTAACAATTTTAAATATCTATGCCCCTAACGTGGGAGCAGCCAACTATATCAACCAATTAATAACAAAATCAAAGAAACACATCAATAATAATACAATAATAGTAGGGGACTTGAACACTCCCCTCACTGAAATGGACAGATCATCCAAGCAAAAGATCAACAAGGAAATAAAGGCCTTAAATGACACACTGGACCAGATGGACATCACAGATATATTCAGAACATTTCATCCCAAAGCAACAGAATACACATTCTTCTCTAGTGCACATGGAACCTTCTCCAGAATAGATCACATCCTGGGTCACAAATCAGGTCTCAACCGGTATCAAAAGATTAGGATTATTCCCTGCATATTTTCAGACCACAATGCTCTGAAGCTAGAACTCAATCACAAGACGAAAGCTGGAAAGAACCCAAATACATGGAGACTAAACAGCATCCTTCTAAAGAATGAATGGGTCAACCAGGAAATTAAAGAAGAATTGAAAAAATTCATGGAAACAAATGATAATGAAAACACAACAGTTCAAAATCTGTGGGACACAGCAAAGGCAGTCCTGAGAGGAAAATATATAGCGGTACAAGCCTTTCTCAAGAAACAAGAAAGGTCTCAAGTACACAACCTAACCCTACGCGTAAAGGAGCTGGAGAAAGAACAAGAAAGAAACCCTAAACCCAGCAGGAGAAGAGAAATCATAAAGATCAGAGCAGAAATCAATGAAATAGAAACCAAAAAAACAATAGAAAAAATCAATGAAACTAGGAGCTGGTTCTTTGAAAGAATCAATAGGATTGATAAACCCCTGGCCAGACTCATCAAAAAGAAAAGAGAAAGGACCCAAATCAATAAAATCATGAATGAAAGAGGAGAGATCACAACTAACACCAAAGAAATACAGACAATTATAAGAACATACTATGAGCAACTCTACGCCAACAAATTGGCCAATCTGGAAGAAATGGATGCATTCCTAGAGACATATAAACTACCACAACTGAACCAGGAAGAAATAGAAAACCTGAACAGGCCCATAACCAGTAAGGAGATTGAAACAGTCATCAAAAACCTCCAAACAAACAAAAGCCCAGGGCCAGATGGCTTCCCAGGGGAATTCTACCAAACATTTAAAGAAGAACTCATTCCTATTCTCCTGAAACTGTTCCAAAAAATAGAAATGGAAGGAAAACTTCCAAACTCATTCTATGAGGCCAGCATCACCTTGATCCCAAAACCAGACAAGGATCCCACCAAAAAAGAGAACTACAGACCAATATCCTTGATGAACACAGACGCAAAAATTCTCGCCAAAATACTAGCCAATAGGATTCAACAGTACATTAAAAGGATTATTCACCACGATCAAGTGGGATTTATTCCAGGGCTGCAGGGTTGGTTCAACATCCGCAAATCAATCAATGTGATAGAACACATTAATAAAAGAAAGAACAAGAACCATATGATACTCTCAATAGATGCTGAAAAAGCATTTGACAAAGTACAGCATCCCTTCCTGATCAAAACTCTTCAAAGTGTAGGGATAGAGGGCACATACCTCAATATTATTAAAGCCATCTATGAAAAACCCACTGCAAATATCATTCTCAATGGAGAAAAACTGAAAGCTTTTCCATTAAGGTCAGGAACACGGCAGGGATGTCCATTATCACCACTGCTATTCAACATAGTATTAGAAGTCCTAGCCTCAGCAATCAGACAACAAAAAGAAATTAAAGGCATCCAAATTGGTAAAGAAGAAGTCAAACTATCACTCTTCGCAGATGATATGATACTATATGTGGAAAACCCAAAAGACTCCACTCCAAAACTGCTAGAACTTGTACAGGAATTCAGTAAAGTGTCAGGATATAAAATCAATGCACAGAAATCAGTTGCATTTCTGTACACCAACAACAAGACTGAAGAAAGAGAAATTAAGGAGTCAATCCCATTCACAATTGTACCCAAAACTATAAGATACCTAGGAATAAACCTAACCAAAGAGACTAAGAATCTATACACAGAAAATTATAAAGTACTCATGAAAGAAATTGAGGAAGACACAAAAAAATGGAAAAATGTTCCATGCTCCTGGATTGGAAGAATAAATATTGTGAAAATGTCTATGCTACCTAAAGCAATCTACACATTTAATGCAATCCCTATCAAAATACCATCCATTTTTTTCAAAGAAATGGAACAAATAATCCTCAAATTTATATGGAACCAGAAAAGACCTCGAATAGCCAAAGAAATATTGAAGAACAAAGCCAAAGTTGGTGGCATCACAATTCCGGACTTCAAGCTCTATTACAAAGCTGTCATCATCAAGACAGCATGGTACTGGCACAAAAACAGACACATAGACCAGTGGAACAGAATAGAGAGCCCAGAAATCGACCCTCAACTCTATGGTCAACTAATCTTCGACAAAGCAGGAAAGAATGTCCAATGGAAAAAAGACAGCCTCTTCAATAAATGGTGCTGGGAAAATTGGACAGCCACATGCAGAAAAATGAAATTGGACCACTTCCTTACACCACACACGAAAATAGACTCCAAATGGATGAAGGACCTCAATGTGAGAAAGGAATCCATCAAAATCCTTGAGGAGAACGCAGGCAGCAACCTCTTCGACCTCAGCCGCAGCAACATCTTCCTAGGAACAACGGCAAAGGCAAGGGAAGCAAGGGCAAAAATGAACTATTGGGATTTCATCAAGATCAAAAGCTTTTGCACAGCAAAGGAAACAGTTAACAAAACCAAAAGACAGCTGACAGAATGGGAGAAGATATTTGCAAACGACATATCAGATAAAGGGCTAGTATCCAAAATCTATAAGGAACTTAGCAAACTCAACATCCAAAGAACAAACAATCCAATCAAGAAATGGGCAGAGGACATGAACAGACATTTCTGCAAAGAAGACATCCAGATGGCCAACAGACACATGAAAAAGTGCTCCACGTCACTCGGCATCAGGGAAATACAAATCAAAACCACAATGAGATATCACCTCACACCAGTCAGAATGGCTAAAATTAACAAGTCAGGAAATGACAGATGCTGGAGAGGATGTGGAGAAAGGGGAACCCTCCTCCACTGTTGGTGGGAATGCAAGCTGGTCCAACCACTCTGGAAAACAGCATGGAGGTTCCTCAAAATGTTGAAAATAGAACTACCCTATGACCCAGCAATTGCACTACTGGGTATTTACCCTAAAGATACAAACATAGTGATCCGAAGGGGCACGTGTACCCGAATGTTTATAGCAGCAATGTCTACAATAGCCAGACTATGGAAAGAACCTAGATGTCCATCAACAGATGAATGGATCAAGAAGATGTGGTATATATACACAATGGAATACTATGCAGCCATCAAAAGAAATGAAATCTTGCCATTTGCGACGACGTGGATGGAACTAGAGCGTATCATGCTTAGTGAAATAAGTCAATCGGAGAAAGACAACTATCATATGATCTCCCTGATATGAGGACATGGAGAAGCAACATGGGGGGGGAGGGGGATAGGAGAAGAATAAATGAAACAAGATGGGATTGGGAGGGAGACAAACCATAAATGACTCTTAATCTCACAAAACAAACTGGGGGTTGCTGGGGGGAGGTGGGATTGGGAGAGGGGGAGCGGGCTATGGACATTGGGGAGGGGAGGCGAACCATAAGAGACTATGGACTCTG